>NC_060124.1:168665440-173465440 GCF_021461395.2 Schistocerca americana | reverse complement strand
GTGTTATTAACTGAAATATTTTTCATCTCTGTTACTTCTTGCTGTAAACATGACAATTTTCTACGTAAGGTGTTATTAGATGAATCGATCTCATTGATTGTCTGTTGCAGATTTTGAAATTCAGGTGTTTGATTAAATGAAACCGGTGAGGTATCGTCTGATTTGTTGTCATTATTACTTTCGATAACATCAATACGACTGGCCAATTCATTACATTTTTCAGTCAGTATTTTTACCTGATCATCGGTTTTAATGTCAGAGGCATTAATCTGCTTTTGTAATTTACGTGTGGTTTCGTTCCATTTTTTAATGTCAGTTTTGACGACATCGGAATCCTGTGTTAGTTCTAATTGTTCGAATCTGTCTGTCACTGTCTGAATATGTGCTGTGTGTGTATCTGTTCTTGATTTAAGATCAGAAATTTCATCACGTAATTCTATGTTCAACTGTTTTATGGTATTAATTTCGTCGGAGACTGTAGTAATATTGTTGTCTACCTATGTTTTTGCTTTCGCGAACTATTTACGTTTGTCTTCTTGTCTCTGTGCTGTGATTGTTTTCATTACTTGTCGTTTTACTTTATTCTGTTCCTGTATAAATTTACGGAAACGCGTATCACTGTTCTGTAGGTGTTGACTAAAACGTTCGTCAATATGACTGTTCTGTTGTTCGAATTTCTCGTCTACTTTTGCATCCAGTGTGCGCGAAAATTCTGCTGTCATTACTTTAAACTCGTCGCGTAACTGTGTTGCTTTTTCGGAGCATTGTTTAGCGACTCCGCTAATTTCGTCTCTAAGTGTTTCTGTTGCAGCTGTTTGCATATCCCTTAATTCTTGAGCAACAGATCTAATTTCTTCGCTACTTTTCCTACCGCAAGCCTCAATTTCCCCGCGTAATTGTTCCTTAGTATCATGAGATTGTGCGGCAACTGCTCTAATCTGTTCACTAAGCTGTCTAGAATTGTTGTCTAATTTTTCATTTAACTGTCGGGAATTGTTGTCTAATTTTTCATTAAGGTGTTTGTTCTCTTCACTAAGTTGTTTGAAATTTTCTTTAAATTGTTTGTTATCTTCACTCTGTTGTTTGGTAATCTCGTTTTGTTCTGTCTTAAACTGTAGCAATACAGCCATAATTTGATCCAAGGCAAAAGTAACCGCTGCATTCTCTGTGCCGTGTGATGCTGTATATGCATTTGTCACGTTTTCTGTATCCATTAGGATATTCTGTGATTTGCTAGTCGGATGTGCACAGTTAGTCACTATTTCGGAATCAAGTAAATCTGTCCTACTTTGAGTATCCTGTTCATTTTCATTAGAAAAATTTGTCTGTTCGTCACGTGAATTTTGCGAACCGGTTGTGTTAAGCTGGGCAGCGCACATTGCAATAGAGCACCCCGTGTCATCAATTGTCGTCAAAGTAACAGAGGACACAATTAAGTTCGCTTGTTCATCATTAAGATCTACATCATTATTAGTGGTCCGTACGTGCTGATTGTCAGTAAACGGAGGATTGTCATCATTGCACTGTGTGTCACAATTACCATCGGTGAAGTTATTTAAATCGGTAATTTCATTCATTACACCTCGCGATGTACTATTAATAGTTTTGCGCAGCATTTTTACACAAATCACAATTATTCACAAATGAGACAAAGACAATGCAAAAACCAACAAACAAAAATACAACAAAGAGCAATGAATTGCCGATGATCTGTGGAAAGAAAGTCACAAAATTAGTAAAAGCGTTGCGCCAAATGCTAATTATATTAAGTAAATAAGAGCAGATATCTGACTACTTTTCAGAAGATTCTCAAAGAAATACGATCCTGGTCCGGATGTCGCCAAGTGTAACCGCCCCACAAAAATGTAAGAAAATATTTAAATGTAAATCGACATCTGGCTAAACGTAACCTCCCAGCAGAAGTGAGAGAAAAGTCTATGATAATGAAAACGAGCCAAATGTTTGGGCCCCACAAAAATTATAGAATAATAATGACCCAAATGTAAACTCAACACAAAAATTAAGAAATGATGATTAATCCTTAAACCCACAATAATAAGGCAGCAGCGCTGACCTTAGGCCCTGTGCAATAACTAATCTGATAAATTGATTCTGGGATGAAAAGCATAGGAGATATTGTTTCAATTGAAATGATTCTTTTCTTAAAAATGATTGCTTTGAAAATAAAATTATTATTGCGGCATTTCTTGAACATATTAATTACAATTAACACATGTTATTGGCTGAGCGCAATGCTGCTTCATTACCTTATTTAACAGTATACCTCGTCCTGAACCGTGACCAGAGACCCATGTCGACACCCGCTGACTCCTCACACACACAACTTCCGACTGAGTACAACTCGCAACTGAACACTCGCAACTGAACTACATGATCTCGCGACCCGCTACGTACAACAACTTCCTCGCAACAGAGTCCAACACGCAACAGCGTCCAACTCGGAACTGAACTCTCGCGCGCTACTAGCACTGACTGAGTGCAACAAGCAACTGAACTGTCGCGCAGTCAAGCACAGACTAGCAACGATAAACAACTCTCTGGTCAGAGATTCAGTCATGCCTCGCCATCGCTGTACTGAATACATACATGTTTCAAGTTTCATAAAAAAATTGGATGGTTTATTGAAGAGAAAGAGCATCACAAGTTGAATAGGTCAACAACGCGATGGTCAACCTCTGGCCCTTATGCACGCAGTTATTCCACTTAGCACTGATTGTCACACTTGTTAGAAGTTCTCCCGAGGTATATCGTGCCAAATTCTATCCAATTGGCGCACCAAGCCGTTAAAATCCCGAGCTGGTTGGTACGCCCTGTCGACAATGCTCCCGACGTTCTCAACTGGGGAGAGATCCAGCGACATTGCGGGCCAAGGTAGGGTCTGACAAGCACGAAGACAAGCAGCAGAAACAGCGTACAAGCGGGCATTGCCTTGCTGAAATGTAAGCCCCGGATGACTTGCCGTGAAGGCCAACAAAGCGGTGCGTAGAATTCTGCCCCAAAGGGGTCCTGTTATGAAATAAAATGGCAGCTCAGACCATCAAGCCTGGCTGTCGGGGCGTATGGCGGATGATATTCAGGTTGGTATTTCAAAGCTGTCCGAGTAGTCTCTAGATACGTCTTCAGTGGTATTCTAGGCTCAGTTCAGTGCAGAACTCACGAGAAATGTGTGTATACACACATGAATATATGTATGTGCATACGTATACACATACACACGTCAATTAATAACAATACAGGCAATCGAGAAGTTGATTAACTTACACTGGAACCTTCAGTCTTATGAAGCGAAGTAGAGAATGCAGTTCAACATATTAATAAATGTAGATGCTAGATCTAGACTGTAAGTCCGGCTGAGTGATCAAAGAAATAAGGCGGGAAAGTGTTGACGTGCTGCAGTCATTGTCCACCAGTACATGGAAGAGTGAGGTGTGCACAGAACACTGGTCAAAGTCTCTCTTCGTCCCCCTACACACGAGACGCTCAATCAGGAGTCGCTCCAACTCCCGGACTATTGCTCTCACATTGCACTCAAGCACGATTTTGTTCTACAGCGTGAACCAGCGTTTAAAGGTGTGGATTCAGCCTTACATATCCACGGAACAAGCAAGTTTTGTCGAAGCAAAAGGAACTATTGATCAGATTCTCATTATACGATGGATAATGGAAAGTCACGAAAGTAGTTTGTTGCTGTTTCATCTGCTTCCTGAAGTATGGGAAATCGTTCGACTGTGTTATCTGGGAGAAGCCGCGGCAATCTGTCAAGACGAATACTGGCATGTTAGAGTTCTTCAATGTATCAAAAGGTGTCAGACACGTTTGAATCTTATCACCCCCAACCCCTCTCCCACCCTCACCTAACTGTATAACATCCATCATGCACATGCCATTAGGCAATCTCTTGATGGTAGGACTAAAGATATCTCAATTCGTGGAAGAACGCCTAACAACCGTTGATTTGCTGATGACACCGTTATTTTAGCCAGCAGTGACCTGGAACTTGTTGAGCTACTAAGAAAAGTAAAAGACCTTAGTCTATCATATGGGTTAGATATCAGTTTCAGCCAAGTCCATACTCATTACCTGTATTATTGATCGAGGAGGACAGGTCCAACTCAGAAGTCGTCTAGAGGAACTGGATGTCATGCATTCTTTCATCTTCCTTGGGTCAACCATCTGCGATACTGGAACCTGTGAATATGACATAAGGCTAGGGTAAGTGGCTACGAAAAAGCTAACAGAGATATGGCACAACAGAGTGATGACGAAAAGGACTAAGGCATGGCTTGTTGGAACACATGTCTTCCGTCTTCTTTTATGGTGGCAAAACATGGATCCTTAAGGCCAGATACAAGCAGCTACTGACGCATTGAAACTTTGGTGCTGGCACAGGATGCTGCGCATAAAATGCATCGAAAAAAATGTGTTCCGTACAGATCAACTCCGTACCTCCAGACACCTTTCTGCTTGTGTCAACCAAAAACTTATGCAGTACCTTGGCCATTGAGAGGATCGAGAGAAAATAATCATGAAAGGTCAAGGGAAGGAGACTGAGGGATAGAAGAGCAAGACGTGATGGAGAGATTACATCAAGAAAATCTCTGCCCTACCTCTTCAGCAGGCTCTAAGAAAAGCTGGTAGCCATCCGGAAAGCAGACACTTGGTTCATGATGTCACGGCGATCAGCAATAAACACAACGATTTGAGATGCTCACCATGAAGAGGTCAATATCCTCTGTTACCTGCTCAATAAATGTACTGATAAATACGAGGTTTTTATTTCTTCTCCATACATTTTAATTGCTACACCGAATTTTTCTTTTGTTTCCTTTACTGACAGATTGAATAACATCGGGGATAGGTTACAACCCTGTCTCACTCCCTTCCCAACCATTGTTTCCCTTTCATGCCCCTCGATTCTTATAACTGCCATGTGGATAACCTCGCACTTTTCTTTGTTTAGGGCCAATTACCAGTTTTCGAACCACACAAATGGTTGAAATGGCTCTAAGCACTATGGGACCTAACATCTAAGGTCATCAGTCCCCTAGAACTTAGAACTACTTAAACCTACCTAACCTAAGGCCATCGCACACATCCATGTCCGAGGCATGATTCGAACCTGCGATCATAGCGGTCGCGCGGTTCCAGACTGTAGCGCCTAGAGCCGCTCGGCCACACCGGTCGGCCATTATGAATCATGTTGAAGAAAATGACTTATTGATATATAACCAACACGGATTCAGAAAATATCGTTGTTGTGGAACACATTTAGCTCTTTGTTCCCAAGAAGTAATGAGTGTTGTCGACAAGGGATCTCAGGTAGATTCCATATTCCTAATTTCCAGAAGGCTTTTGATACCGTTCCTCACAAGTGACTATTAATCAAATTGCGTCCATATGGAGTATCGTCTCAGTCGTGTGACTGGATTCGTGATTTCCTCTCATAGAGGTCACAGTTCGTAGTGATAGATGGTAAATCATCGAGTAGAACATAAGTGATATCTGGCGTTCCGCAAGGTAGTGTCATAGGCCCTCTGCTGTTCCTGATTTACATAAATGGTCTAGGTGATAATCTGAGCAGCCCCCTTGGATTATTTGCAGATGATGCTGTAATTTACCGTCTAGTAAAATCATCAGACGATCAATTCCAATTACAAAATGATCTAGAGAGAATTTCTGTATGGTGCGCCGGCCTGTGTGGCCGAGTGGTTCTAGGTGCTTCAGTCTGGAACCGTGCAACCGCTACGGTCGCAGGTTCGAATCTTGCCTCGGGCATGGATGTGTGTGATGTCCTTAGGTTAGGTAGGTTTAAGTAGTTCAAAGTTCTAGGGGACTGATGACCTCAGATGTTAGGTCCCATAGTGCTTAGAGCCAGTTCAACCATTTGTATGGTGCGAAAAGTGGTAATTGGTCCTAAACAAAGAAAAGTGCGAGGTTATCAACATGGCACTTATAAGAATCGAGGGGCATGAAAGGGAAACAGTGGTTGGGAAGGGAGTGAGACAGGGTTGTAACCTATCCCCGATGTTATTTAATCTGTCAGTAAAGGAAACAAAAGAAAAATTCGGTGTAGCAATTAAAATGTATGGAGAAGAAATATAAACTTTGAGAGAAAGCAAAGAACCTGGAAGAGCAGCTAAACGGAATGAACAGTGTCCTGAAAGGAGGATATTTGATGAACATCAACAAAAGCAAAACGAGGATAATGGAATGTAGTTGAATTAAATCTTGTGATGCTGAGGGAATTATATTACGAAATGAGACGCTTAAAGTAGTAAATGAGTTTTGCTGTTTGGGGTGAAAAATAACTCGTGATGGTCGAAGTAGAGAGAATATCAAATGTAGACTGGCAATGGCAAGGAAAGCGTTTCTGAAGAAGAGAAATTTGTTAACAAACGAGTATAGATTTAAGTGTCAGGAAGTCGTTTCTGAAAGTGTTTGTATGGAGCGTAGCCATGTATGGAAGTGAAACGTGGGCGACAAATAATTTGA
This sequence comes from Schistocerca americana, assembly GCF_021461395.2. Lineage (NCBI taxonomy): Eukaryota > Metazoa > Arthropoda > Insecta > Orthoptera > Acrididae > Schistocerca > Schistocerca americana. The sequence continues at coordinate 173,458,927 of NC_060124.1, read as the reverse complement.
ACAAGAAGAGAATAAAAGCTTTCGAAATGTGGTGCTACAGAAGAATGCTGAAGATTAGATGGGTAGATCACACAACTAATGAGGAGGTATTCAATAGAAATGGGGAGAAGGGAAATTTGTGGCACAACTCGAATAGAAGAAGGGATCGCTTGGTAGGTCATATTCTGAGGCATCAAGGGATCATCAATTTGGTATTGGAGGGCAGCGCGCAGAGTAAAAACCGTAGAGGGGGACCAAGAGATGAATACACTAAACCGATTCAGAAGGGTGTAGGTTGCAGTAGGTACTGGGAGATGAAGAAGCTTGCGCAGTAACAACACATCCACATGGGTACTAAAAGAAATCCGATAAATTTAGGATATACGATAAATCGCACAACTCTAAGGGCTATCAATTCGACTAACTACCCATGAATTACAATTACGAGGGACTTAAATTGGAAAGACCACATAGATAATATTGTGGGGAAGGCGAAATAAAGACTGCGCTTTGTTGGCAGAACACTTAGAAGATGCGACAAACCCACTAAAGGGACAGCCTACATTACACTTGTCCGTCCTCTGCTGGAATATTGCTGCGCGGTGTGGGATTCTTACCAGGTAGGATTGACGGATGACATCTAAAAAGTGCAAAGAAAGGCAGCTCGTTTCGTGTTATCGCGCAATAGGGCTGAGAGTGTTACTGATATGATACGCGAGATGGGGTGGCAGTCACTGATACAAAGGTGGTTTTCTTTGCGGCGAGATCTATTTACGAAATTTCAATCACCAACTATCTCTCCCAAAGGCGAAAATACTTTGTTGACACCCACATACGTGGGGAGAAATGATCATCATAATAAAATAAGATAAATCAGAGCTCGAACGTAAAGATTTAGGTGATCCTTTTTCCCACGCGCCATTCGAGAGTGGAATGGTAGAGAAGTAGTATGAAAATGGTTCGATGAACCCTCTGCCAGGTACTTAAGTGTGAATTGCAGAGTAACGATATAGATGCAGATGTAGAAAGATGCAAACGAACCTCTGCTTTTCCATGAAAACGCAGTAGCTCATACAAGTAGTCACGCCTGAGAAGAGCTCACAGAACTTCACTGGCATTTTCTTTCTCATCCTCCCTACAGACTCCATCTCGTACCTTCCGAATTCTGTCTGTCTGGCCCAATGAACAACGCACTCGAGCAGTAGATTGGAACCATGCGGGTATACAAGTCTTCCGAGTAAGGCAGCGCAAGGCTGTAGCTATAAAAGGAGAATATTTTGGAAGAAAAATGTTTTTGCAATGTAAGGAGTGGGAAATAATATGGTGTACTGGAATCCTGAATAAAAGCAACATGCAATCAGAAGAACAAGGTGTTGAATTACTGACTAAACGCACCTCGTAACGATTGTCACAACTGAATAGCTGTGTGCGTATTGATAATGACGCCAGTGCTTGATTATACTTGCGAACACGGGTTCGCGCTCTCCTTTCTGCGCTCGTATAGTCCGGTTGTTCTAGACAACAGACCTAGCGAAAGAGTTTGCCCTTCAATTGGCAGCGTCAGAGACTGGCCAGTCTGCGATCATGCGACGAAGTCGAATTCATAGATGACGTCACAGGATTCGCTGGCGAGTTTAAAGCGAGAATACGGAGTTCCTTTCTGCTCTGTAGTTAGCGTTCGACGAGACTCACATTTCAGCCAACCTGAAAACTGTAACTGTTTGACACTTGAAACAGTGTTACAAGGAAGATCGAGTGTTTTTTGCGGTTTTTAAGCAGTTGACTAGATGAACAGGTGGACAGGAATTCTGGCGGCAACGTCGCGGCGGCAGCTGTCACGACGCGTCCCCAGGGCTCCGACTATATGCACAGTGCCGGCGCGGCCATATCGCACAATAACAGGGGCGCTGGCGGTGCCTGCATTAACCGCGACTGATGTCGCCTCACCACGCCCGCCCACGCCCGGATATTACCTGTACGCCGCCTCCGCACGACGCGTTTGCCGAGCTGTGGATGACAATTACAGCGGGTCCTGCTGGTACTGGTTAGTAAACACAGGAGCCGCCGCTGCCGCCTCTAACCCCAATGGGCCAAAAATTCCTCGCCAGAGTGAGGGGCACGGCATTGCGGACGCCGTAATGAGACACACACGGTGTGTTAGCAGCGCCGGAAAGCTATCGCAAATACTGTGCTACCAACTAAACTCGCTCTGTGGTACGTGTTGCGGCCGCAATAAAGTCACGTAAATGAGACGTGCGGTACGGTGTAGCACCGGACTCTGCGTACAGACGTACACGCGGTTTCATTATTATATGCTAACCTGTCGTGTGGAGATTCCTTAGGACAATAGGACTCTGTGCTGTAAACAACGGGTGATGTTGGAAGGGGCTCAAAAGAAATGCATTGAAACAAGAGGCAACACTTTTTTCTGAAAGGTGGTTGCTTTTGTTCAAGATTCCAACATACCATTATATTCCTCACTGTTCTTGTTACACAACCTTAATTTTCAACATGATCTCCGTTCAGTGCAACACCTTACTGGGAAGCCCTGACGTCCGCATGTCGGATCCCATGCCTTGCTGTATCAATAACCTCATCTTCCACGTATTGCTTTCCACTGAGTGCGTCCTTCTTTGGCGCAAACAAATGGAAGTCGGAAGGTGTGAGATGCGTACTGTAGAGTGGATGAGGAACAACAGTCCAATGAACTTTTGTGATCTCCTCTCGGGTGCGCAGAGTTTTGTGAGACCTACCACTGTCATGGCGAAGAAGTTCTTTTGCATCTTTGTAGCAACGAACACATTGAGGTCGTTTCTTCAGTTTCCTGAAGGTAGCGCAAAACATTTCGCAATTGTTCGCTGCTCCATGAGAGGGGATATCAAACGGAATAATTCCTTTCAGGGCCCCAGAAGACCGTCGCCGTGACATTAGTGGCCGAGACTGCTGTTTTGAACCTTTTTTTCGGAGGAGAAGTAGTGTGCACCGCTGTATAGATCGCTGTTTTGTTTCCGATTCGAAGTGATAGACACATGTTCCACCGTTGTGACGAGGTTCAACAAAATTTATCTGGCCTGGCATCGGACAATCGGTAAAAAAAATGGTTTAAATGGCTCAGAGCATTATGGGACTTAATATCTGAGGTCATCAGTCCCCTATAATTTAGAACTACTTAAACCTAACTAACCTAAGGACATCACACACATCTATGCTGGAGGCAGCATTCGAACCTGCTACCGTACCAGTCGCGCGGTTCCGGACTGAAGCGCCTAGAACCGCTCGGCCACACTGGCCGGCGGACAATCGGTAACACAGCTGTCCATTCTGGAGTCTGATAACAGTTTTTTCAGTTTTTGTATAATCTCGTTCATAGGATCACACTTGAGCTTCAGGTGAACCGACTCTGCCAGTAGGCGCTCTACCGTATCCGAAACTGCAGTAATATTTCCTTTATCGCCGGCCGGATGGGCCGAGCGGTTCTAAGCGCTAGACTCTGGAACCGCGCGACCGCTACGGTCGCAGGTTCAAATCCTGCCTCGGGCATGGATGTGTGTGATGTCCTTAGGTTAGTTAGGTTTAAGTAGTTCTAATTTCTAGGGGACTGATGACCTCAGAAGTTATGTCCCATAGTGCTCAGAGCCATTTGAACCACCCTTTATCTGCATTGATGACTACAATTCTCTTCTAAATCTTGTGTTCATTGAGAACTTTTCTTTTCTTCGCTGATATATTGTTCTTGGGTGGTTTCGCTTTCCGCAAAATTATCGGTGTGTCTTTTGCCTGGATCTTCGGAAGAGAAAACTAAAGTGCTTTACGGTACTGCTTTTTTCTTCTGTCCGTATTCCCTTCAGTGTAGGCGTGAAAATACCCGTGGGGTCTTGCCCACTCGTCACTAATAGGGTGCCCACGGGATGCAGTGTTCTCGGAATGCTATACAAAAATCTTTAAACAAGTAGCATTAGTAGTTTTAATTCCAGAAAAGCAAATTGACAATACTTAACTGTACCACAGCAAATGTCGCTAGCGAGAGGCGACGTGGAAACAGAAGAGTTCTTGCTATAGTCAGAGTCCAAGGAAACACTTTATACTGACAGTGTAACACTGATCACGTTGCAGACTCGGGAAGATCTTGTGCGCCCGAGCGTAGTAGGAGCTGAGTTTATAGGCGGATGTTGCAAGAGGCGTGCATTGCGCGGAGCGGCCCGATTCCGCGGACCATTGGCCTTATCTGGTCATTCGTTTCGTTTCGCATCTTCGTTCCGGCGTTTGTGGTTACGCCAGAACAAGACCTGCATTCAGCACTGAGATAGTTGCCTCATGAAGATCCCCAGAGAGATTTAGTACCATTAGTTTTCGATCAGGTAAACGTGTTTCAGTGGCTCTTTTTCCGCTACTTTTGCTTATAGGAAGAGTCATCTAAATAGTCTAGATGTACCCAAAACAAGTAAATACAGGGTGTAACTGGTGTAAATACAGATATTTCTACTGGTGACTAAGGACGGTGTACTGAACAACATTATATCAGTATTTATGTCATTTGCCTAGTAATAATTATAGCTATTACAACTTGTATGTTTTAGGTTAGATAATAGCTTCAAGTTCAAGTGGCGGGAGCTAGTCATTTGAACTTACCTCCTCCTGGGGCAGCAGGACAGATGTTTAAATGTGGAGGTGTTGACGCAAAACCGTTAGTCTACGCTGGCAGGCATAGCAGACTTAATGGTGCAGTTACAACCGTGCAGAAAACATCATGTGGTATTTGTTCAAATGGTTCAAATGGCTCTGAGCACTATGGGACTTAACATCTGTGGTCATCAGTCCCCTAGAACTTAGAACTACTTAAACCTAACTAACCTAAGGACATCACACACATCCATGCCCGAGGCAGGATTCGAACCTGCGACCGTAGCAGTCGCGCGGCTGTGGTATTTGTGGAAAGTCTGTTCTACGGAGAGGAAAAACAACCAACACACTGATGTGTGTACATATTAAGGTACCACACAAGGATATCAGCACTTATATCTTCATCGATGTGTCCTTTTGGCTGAGTTGTCACGGACACTGTGTCGAATGCTCTGACGTACTTGAGTGTAATGAGTCATTTCACATTACTTCGGCTGTTTGACACACAACTGAACAAATGGATCAATAAAAATCAGTTGCGTGCTTGTTATTTTATGGAGGCCTGAAAAAAGGAAGAAACAGGATGCTGAGGCTTCGTATAATCAACACGAGAATATGCGATGTAGGGGCATACTTTATACTTTTTGAGAACTTGGGTAACGGTGGTGACAAATTTTTCATGTATTTTGCGATTAGAGTGTAAAATTTTGACGATCTGCTGTGTAAGACTGGAGGATTCAATCCAAAGGCTCAACATATCGTTCACAGAATGTATTCAACCTCTACACATGTTGGCAGCCACAATCACGGAAAATGAAACGTTTTAAATTTCATTCTAATTTCTATTCCTGTTTCAAAGGACTTTAATGTACCAGTATTATATACAGGGCATACATAACTAATGTTTCAGTTTCAGAATGCTGTAGAATGAGAATCAGTGCTATGAAATAACGTCAGATTTGAACAGCACATTATTGATGCGGGGGGAAAAGTCATGGAATTAAAATATGTAAGGAAAATTTTACCAACAAATAGCGATGTAAGCGTCTTAACGTAAATGGGGTTGGCTGAAAATGTGAGATGAATCGCAATACGACGGCTATGGTTTGAACTGCACATTACACCATCTGTACTGGCCGATGTGCATGAGTGCACAAGTTTGGCAGTAGCACTCTTACCCATCCACCACAGCAAGTTTGTACTTCATCGGATGGGAAAAATCAGTTCTTAACTGTCCCGAGGCAAAAACCAGTTAAAAAGCAAATTGCCATAGGAGAATGGCGAGAGAGAAGTTCAGTATGAAAGTTCCTGGCAAATTAAAACTGTGTGCCGGACCGAGACTCGAACTCGGGACCTTTACCTTTCGCGGGCAAGTGCTCTGCCAACTGAGTTACCCAAGCACGACTCACGCCCCCTCCTCACAGCTTTACTTCTGCCAGTATTTCGTCTCCTACCTTCCAAACTTTACAGAAGTTTGGAAGGTAGGAGACGACATACTGGCAAGGGTAAAGCTGTGAGGACGCGGCGTGAGTCGTGCTTGGGTAGCTCAGTTGGCAGAGTACTTGCCCGCGAAAGGCAAAGTTCCCGAGTTCGAATCTAGGTCCGGCACACAGTTTTAATCTGACAGGAAGTTTCATATCAGCGCACACTCCGCTGTAGAGTGAAAATCTCATTCAAGTTCAGTATGGTTTTCACTATTTTCTGCCCCGAGCTGGAATCGAGAAACTGAATATTCCACAGCAGACGGGTTGTCTCTGGGGTCACGTTCAGAATGCGTAGCGCAATTCGTGCCTTCAGTTCAGTTACGATTTTAATCGAAGAACTGAGCACAACACCTTCAGATATCTCAAAGCCAGAAGACACACGGATTAAAATCAGGTAATATGGTCGACCAGGCTGTAGGGAGTTGACGGCTGGTAATCCCAGCATTTCCGAAATGCCTCTGAAGCAGCCGCTTCACCGGCTGTGCAATGTGCGGAGAAGCGCCATCTTGCGTACAAATGATCCTGCACACGTAAACACGACGTTAAAGGGTTGGAATGACGTTGGTGCACAAAAGACTCTCATAGCGTTTACCATTGACGATACAAGTAAGATCGACAGGACTCAGCTCCTCGAAAAGATACGGCCCTGTGATAAATTATTCCGTTAACCAGCACTACAGAGTCACGTTTGCATACTGATGTGGTACTGGCTGACATGCGTGCGGATTTTTCGTTGCCTGGGTTTTACAATTCTGAATTGACATGTCCTTGGAGACAGAAATGGGCTTCGTAAACATTCACGGCGTAATAATTCGTTGTATTCATATCGGGTCTCAAGCCGGAACATCTCGTCATCTGGAAACATTATTTTCGCAGCCCACCTCACGAGATGTTCCGGCTGGAGAGCAGATATGAACACTAAGAAATGGGCTTCGTCTGTTCACTGAATGTTTCGCGGCTGTTAATTGGCAACTTACGTGCGAGCAAGAGATTTCAGAGTAAACGTTTGTATCGCTCGAAGGTCAGCTGGAAGCAGCTTCTGAACATGGGTGCTTTGGCAACTTACGTGCGAGCAAGAGATTTCAGAGCAAACGTTTGTATCGCTCGACGGTCAGCTAGAAGCAGCTTCTGAACATGGGTACTCGCTCGAAGGTCAGCTGGAAGCAGCTTCTGAACATGGGTGCTTTTGTATGTATTGTGTGGATAGCAGCGTAGGATGTTTTAAAGGATTTTATGCATCATCTCTTCAATGTGCAACGTTCGGGCAATTCCCCGTGCACTGCATGTTTGTACACCACCACTCGATCCCTCCTGCAATGATATGGCGACATTTTCTACAATCGCCAAATGCTTTCCTCCCTCTAGGACAACTCACCTGCCTTTTCGAATTTTGTGATCATTTTCCGCAGACTCTTAGCAGACATCGGACCAATGCCTTTTATCATAGCCTACAGTCTAAGGAACTTGTGCAGGGCTGCTGGCGCACGCACAGTGAGCGTTCTTGTGAAAGAGCTCCACAAGCGGCGCACGATCCTTCATGGGGGCAGTCATGCTGTGCGTCTCGGACGCAAACTGAGGAACAGCCGGGTGCCGTGCGTCTCTTGGTGTGAGTACTCTGATGCTTACCGCGCCGCCAGTTGATGAGATATTCGTTACATTAAATCTATCTACAGTGTTTCGAAAATAGATTAGATTATTTTAATAAATATTCCATGGATCCTAAATCAACGTCCCCTTTTAATATATCAGACTCTAATTCTATTTGGTAAGTGACCAAGTTTCTGGCAGCATAGTTCACCCTTTTCTGTGCCAAATTTACAGTTAATCTAGAATAGTGACGATCAGCCTTTCTCCTAGTGTTGTAGCTATGCCAGTTGCTATTGCTTTTCAGTTGGGATGGGTTATTAATAACAGATTTCATAAGGGAATAGTTGCATTGTGAAACTACTGTGAATATACCTAGTTCCTTAAATAGACTGACAGAAAAAAATCGCAACACCGAGTAAGATTTATGCGACATGAACGGAATTTGGTAGGCGTCTCTCTACATCTGAAAGATGATGTCTATTAAAATTTCGCGTCAGTGGCTTAAGAGGTGCGCTAGTAGCGTCACATTGAGAATGCAAATGAGGTTTGCTTTAGATGCATTCTGTAACGGTAGTGAGAGTTAGTTATCTTCGAGACTAAACATGGTGTATTGATGTTTACAAAGAATGCCTTTAAGGCAACAAAGACTTCATTAATAAAACCACACTCAGTTACTGTAGAAACACTTGATAGGATTGGAACCAACGTACATGCTTGCCGACAGCAGTGGTCACGAGTGTGGTGTCACCGCCAGACACCACACTTGCTAGGTGGTAGCTTAAATCGGCCGCGGTCCATTTAGTACATGTCGGACCCGCGTGTCGCCACTGTGTAATCGCAGACCTAGCGCCACCACCAAGGCAGGTCTCGTGATACGAGAGAGCACTCGCCCCAGTTGTACGAGAACCTAGCTACCGACCAGATGTACGAAGCCTTTCTCTCTCATTAGCCGAGAGACAGAATAGCCATCAGCTAAGTTAATGGCTACGAACTAGCAAGGCGCCATTAGCCATACAGTGATTGTACTTAAAGTCTCCTGCGTATCGTCAAGATCGATGTACCACAATGATTGAGTAAAGTTAAGTATTAAACCTGCTCCGTACTTTTCTTCCTAACATTAATTACGTATCCTGTTCCAGTACTTCACGCCCGTCTGCGTTAGTCTAGCTTGCCTTTTCAGCCATCTCAACTTCACGGTGTCGGCCCAGCTACCGACACAACAACGAGAATGTATGGTGTCTGCAAGACCAAGCTGTGGTGGGCCACGTGGCACTATCGAGAGAAAAGGGCATCGTGTTCTACGTATGGCTCTGGCGCATCCTACTGCATCTGCAGCAGCAATTTGAGCAGTGATTGGTACCACAGTGACATAAAGAACTGTTACAAATCGGTTACTTTAACGACAGCTCTTGTAATGTTCATTCCATTGACCCCAAACCAGCGCCATTTGTGACTTCACTGGTGTCAAGCAAGAGCACGTTGGAGAGCAGGCTGGAGGTATGTTGTGTTTTATGATGAAAGCTGATTATGCCTCAGTGCTAGTAATGGCTGTGTGTTGGTCAGAAGGAGTCCATTTTAGGGCCTGCAACCAACCTGTTGGTTTGCTAAGAATACTGAAACTGCATCTGGAGTTATGATCTGGGCTGCGATTTCATGTGACATCAGTTTGACCTGTTGTGCTGCCATTAACGCACACCACCCCAGGGGATGTTTTCCAACAGGATAATGCTACACCACATACCGCTGTTGCAATCCAACATGATACTCAGGCTGTCGACATGTTGCCTTGGCCTGCTGGATCACCACATCTATCTCCTGTCGAACACATAAATTATGGGACATCATTAGACGATAACTCCAGCGTCATCGACAAACTGCATTGGCGGTCCCTGTCTTGACAGACCAAGTGCAACAGGCGTGGAACTCCACCCCATAAACTAACATCTGGCACCTGTACAACACAATGCATGCACGTTTGGACGCTTGCATTCAATATTCTGGCGGCTACACCGATTATTAATGTACTCCCATTTCGCATTTGCAATGACTTATCTTGCGCATTCATCAATTCGTGTTCTTGCAACGGGTAAACGCCAAAAACGTCCCTTGGCACCTCTTCCACTGAGATCACCTCGATTTGCCATCAACGGCATTGGGTTGAGACAATCCCATAACAGCAGCAGCACAGCAACAGCGTGCCCTTCAAACGGCGCCGGGCATGTGTGACGTGTCTCATACAACATACCTCCTGACCAGAGTACCGGCACATTTTACACGACAGCCGGTCAAGTACGAGAGTGTCTTGTTTCTGTTGGCCACTACGCTGACGTCACTGTTACGGGATATTCACTTCTACAACCAGAAGATCAGTTTGGATTCCGTAGAAATATTGGAACACGTGAGGCAATATTGAACCTACGACTTATCTTAGAAGCTAGAATAAGAAAACGCAAACCTACGTTTCTAGCGTATGTAGACTTAGAGCAAAGTTTTGACAATGTTGACTGGAATACTCTCTTTCAAATTCTGATGGTGGCAGGGGTAAAATACTGGGAGCGAAAGGCTATTTACAATTTGTACAGAAACCAGATGGGCCGGCCGGAGTGGCAGAGCGGTTCTAGGCCCTACAGTCTGGAACCGCGCGGCCACTACGGTCGCAGGTTCGAATCCTGCCTCGGGGATGGTTATGTGTGATGTCCTTAGGTTAGTTAGGTTTAAGTAGTTCTAAGTTCTGGGGGACTGATGACCTCAGCAGTTAGTGCTCTGAGCCATTTTTAGAAACCAGATGGCAGTTATAAGATTCGAGGGACATGAAGGGGAACCAGTGGTTGGGAAGGGAGTGAGACAGGGTTGTAGCCTCTCCCCGATGTTATTCAATTTGTCTATTGAACAAGCAATAAAGGAAACAAAAGAAAAATTCGGAGTAGGAATTACAATCCATGGAGAAAAAATAAAACTTTGAGGTTCGCCGATGACATTGTAATTCTGTCAGAGACAGCAAAGGACTTGGAAGAGCACCTGAACGGAATGGGCAGTGTCTTCAAAGGAGGATATAGGATGAACATCAACAAAAGCAAAACGAGGATAATGAAATGTAGTCGAATTAACTCGGGTGATGCTGAGGGAATTAGATTAGGAAATTAGACGCTTAAAGTAGTTGAGGAGTTTTGCTATTTGCGGAGAAAAATAACTGATGATGGTCGAAGTAGAGAGGATATAAAATGTAGACTGGAAATGGCAAGGAAAGCGTTTCTGAAGAAGAGAAATTTGTTAACATCGAGTATAGATTTAAGTGTCAGGATGTCGTTTCTGAGAGTATTTTTATGGAGTGTGGCCAGGTATGGAAGTGAAACATGGACGATAAATAGTTCAGACAAGAAGAGAATAGAAGCTTTCGAAATATTGTGCTACAGAGGAATGCTGAAGATTAAATGGGTAGATCACATAACTAATGAGGAGGTATTGAATAGAATTTGGGAGAGGAGGAATTTGTGGCACAACTTGACTAGAAGATGGGATCGGTTGGTAGGACATGTTCTGAGGCATCAAGGGATCACCAGTTTAGTATTGGAGGGCAGCGTGGAGGGTAAAAATCGTAGAGGGAGACCAAGAGATGAATACTCTAAGCAGATTCAGAAGGATGTAGGCTGCAGTACGTACTGGGAGATGAAGCAGCTTGCACAGGATAGAGTAGCATGGAGAGCTGCATAAAACCAGTCTCAGGACTGAAGACCACAACAACAACTAACCACCAGAATGTGGTGTGCGGTAGAATCATGCTGTTCCGCGGTGAGCGCGGAGCAAACAATGCTGGTTCATTAAGATGTTATTTGCTGTTCCACGGTTCACCTGCAGTCGACGGTGGCAGCCTGTGTGCTAACTGTAGCTGGCAGCACTGAGTGAGTCCGCCGAGGCAGCGGAAAGCGTAGCAGTGCGTGGCGGCAGTGGCGGACTGGCTGACACAGTAATGTTGTCTGCTCCACAACTCAGACAGATTACGGGTGGGCTGGCGTACTCTGCCTGCGGCCCAAGGTGGCTGGCAGCGGTGCGCAAATGTCCTGAATCGAACCCAGGACTCCTGAATAGAGGCTGGGATGTCTGGTGATAGCACCCAACGAGAGGCCTCATGCCGGTGGTACTAGTTCAAGGCCTGGAACAATCGCAGCTAGCTGTCGGTCGTAGAACTAGGCCTCCGCCTGGTTGACGGTACCGATCAGTGAGGCTGTAGCTGTCTGGCAGCACATCTAACTGATCAGCAGCGCGGAGACTGCTCTCTGGGAAAACAAGTGAAACATCTAAGACAGACTATGCAGCTGTGACTTCTCACTTTTCTAAGTTAATATATTTTAATTATATATTTATTAAGATAAATATTAATTAGTAAATTTTTTTCATGATAAACTCACACTCTTTATGAGACGCACTACATCCACAATTGTGAAGACGTGGCAGTGAAATTTTGTGCCTTCGTTTACATGAAACTGACACATTTACTGTTACACCACTGGCTATTCAAATTGCTACACCACGAAGATGATGTGCTACAGACACGAAATTTAACAGACAGGAAGAAGATGCTGTGATATGCAAATGATTAGCTTTTCAGAGCATTCACACAATGTTGGCGCCATTGGCGACACCTACAGCGTGCTGACATGAGGAAGGTTTCCAACCGATTTCTCATACACAAACAGCAGTTGACCGGCGTTGCCTGGTGAAATGTTGTTGTGATGCTTCGTGTAAGGAGGAGAAATGTGTACCATCACGTTTCCGACTTTGATAAAGGTCGGATTGTAGCCTATCGCGATTGCGGTTTATCGTATCACGACATTGCTGCTAGCGTTGGTCGAGATCCAATGACTGTTTGCAGAATATGGAATCGGTGGGTTCAGGAGCGTAATACGGAACGCCGTGCTGGACCGTAACTGCCTCATATCGCTAGCAGTCGAGATGACAGGCATCTTATCTCCATGGCTGTAACGGATCGTGCAGCCACGTCTCGATCCCTGAGTCAACAGATGGGGACGTTTGCAAGACAACAACCATCAGCACGAACAGTTCGACGACGTTTGCAGCAGCATGGATTATCAGCTCGGAGACCATGGCTGCGGTTACCCTTGACGCTGCATCACAGACAGGGGCGCCTGCGATGGTGTACTCAATGACGAACCTGGGTGCACGAATGGCAAAACGTCATTTTTTCGGATGAATCAAGGTTCTGTTTACAGCATCATGATGGCCGCATCCGCGTTTGGCGACATCGCGGTGACCGCACATCGGAAGCGTGTATTCGTCATCGCCATACCGGCGTATCACCTGGCGTGATGGTATGGGGTGCCATTGGTTACACGTTCCGATCACCTCTTGTTCGCATTGACGGCACTTTGAACAGTGGATGTTGCATTTCAGATGTGTTACGACCCTTTGCTCTACCCTTCATTCGATCTCTGCGAAATCCTACATTTCGGCAGGATAATGCACGACCGCATGTTGGAGGTCCTGTACGGGCCTTTCTGGATACAGAAAATGTTCGACTGCTGCCCTGGGCAGGACATTCTCCAGGTCTCTCACCAATTGAAAACGTCTGGTCAATGGTGGCCGAGCAACTGGCTCGTCACAATACGCCAGTCACTACTCTTGATCAATTGTGGTATCGTGTTGAGGCTGCATGGGCAGCTGTACCTGGACACGCCATCCAAGCTCTGTTTGACTCAATGCCCAGGCGTATCAAGGCCGTTATTACGGCCAGAGGTGTTTGTTCTGGGAACTCATTTCTCAGGATCTATGCACCCAAATTGCGTGAAAATATAATGACATGTCAGTTCTAGATTAATAAATTTGTCGAATTGATACCCGTTTATTATCTGCATTTTTGCTTGGTGTAGCAATTTTAATGGCCAGTAGTGTATTTTCCTACATATACATATAATTAACTTTTCTGTCAGGCAATTTAATAATTTTATTTTCTTTAAGTAATGTATGTACCATTTTCTCAGAAATTATTCAAGAGATCTGAGCAATATTTTCTCAGTTTAATCTCTTCGCATATAGTAAGCTTCAGTTATAAAGCTGTAAGTGCAATATAAAATTCATTGAAAATTCAAGAACTTTGCTCACATCTCATCTTACACTCAGAATTTCGAAATTTACTCTGGAGACAACATTTATTGTGTTTATAGAAATAAGTGCACATAATTTCATAGATTCTGAGAAAAAAGTGCATCAAATTTGAAAAAAAACAATTCTCAGAAAATGCATTTGACAATGTAAGCTAAGTTTTAGGTCGTATGTCACGCCTTCAGAAGTCTCACACTTGCACTCATGGTCGTCTATCCCCTCAAGGCTTGTGTTCTGGTTTCTATTTTTATGCTTTATTGCCTTTATCAGGTTTTCAACTCACTTTTCAGTTGCAGAGAGGCGCTGCACACCTACTTTTCTGAAGATACATTAAGTGAAATTTTCTATTTTACAGCGCATTCTCCCCTATACCTTCGAGCTACCTAAGTTACCATCATTAAACATAAGAACTGCGTCATAAGTGGCAATTCTGACAACTGTAGCAGATGAAAATATGGCTTTAGGGGATCGTTTCCATATGAGTGAATTTAGAGACTCTTTTGGATTCTGGGATTTTCCATGAACACACAGTTTTAAAAGTTAAAAATCGACCAGAAACGTATAAGTGGGCTTGAAAACATCCAGGATTTCTATCTGGAAGCTTCTCCCTGTGAATGTATAACTTTTTATGCCTCCGATCGTAGATATTGAAGTGTAGCTTCACTAAGTGGGCGTGGAAGGAAGGTTGCGTCACATGCGATTTTATGATGGAATCTTCGGAAACTTAATATTCATGAGTTCTGTTAATAAATAAAAAATAAATTCAAAATTGACATTTTCGGTTAACTTCATGAACGTCTCTCCTACTGTGGGGCGGCGGGTGGAATGATGTCAATTTTTATGTTGTTTATATAAATGTTAGGTTTGTAGAATGTTAAACCAGTTCCTATTATTTAGAATGTTATTTATGCTGTCTTTCGCCGTTCTCAACACTGGCTCTCTAACTACAATATTGACAACCAGAAAGTGATTAGCAAAACGTGAAGCCTGTAATTAGATTTCCTAGTGCCCACTTCATCTGAGAATACACTTATAGTTACAGCTTATAGCTCTGATGAATTAGGAGATTGTCTGGGATTTATAATCAAAAACGGTCGTGAAAAAACGTTCTGTATTCTGAAAGTCACAGATGAAAACAAAAGAATCCACACAATCTAACTAACAGAGCAGTTCAGAGTCTAATGCGCTGATGCAACTATAAATGTCCACATTAAATGTTTAAATGAATGCTCGCAATAATTTGATGATTAGGTTCATCAAACGCCACGCTAAATAATGGTAGAATGTTTGTCCCGCGGCGGCACGTGAAAATACGACAATACGCAAACTGAAGATCGATAATTAAAGTCATCCCAGAATTAACGCTTCACTCGAAAATTATTTCATGGTTATGCATATCCCGAGTAACTTAATACGGCATCCGAGGCTGTTTGTAGTAATGATACCGACGCGACGCGACTCCCGACACAGATGGCGTGCTATGCAATGCAGCGTCTGGAGAGAACTGGGGCCTTGCTTCCTCACGCAGCGTTCTTATATATAAAGCCGCGGTGCGGACGGCTAAGGGAACGCCTGATCAAATCGGCTCTCCCGACTAGCCGCTGGGCTAGTAATGCACCACATTAAGTTACCGAATAAATCATAGCTTCGTTTGCTGATGGCCGATGAAGCTCTTAATTTAATTGTGCATTCAGTACACAGGTAAGTAATCATAATAAAAGTTTGACGCGGCTAAGTTACATATTTTGGGCGAGAGAATTAATTTAATTATACTGCAAGCAGTAGACGAGCTCTGCACTTGCCCTTTTGAGATACACTATCGCTATAGTTTTATAGTTACTTAAATGAAACTTCTCACATCTTTATGATTATAGCGGATCTCCATTCTACTTAAATATAATCATCCTAGCCTTATTTATTAGCCTACTTAATCTATCTTGCTTCCTTAAGTTTTAAGAGAAAAACCAGAAAATTATGAATTTCAACTAAAATCTTAATTTGTGAGATCCAAAGTACTGTTTCTATTAAATTATTATTGAAAAGGAATCTAACTATAAATTTTTTAATCTCTAGCTCTTTTCTGTTGCACCAATGATTTTTACAGAAAAACGTCCAAATTTCGAAAATGGTTAAAGTTATCGAACTGATATTCAACACATTAATTTAGTATTACTCCTGACATGCTAGAAACATTTTAGGTTATTTACATGATTTTTAAAGTATTGCGCAACATTTATGACGTCAGAGCTAGTTACAGCGGACTGGCTGGCACACAATGGAAAGACTGATGTGCATTTATTACGGCGTGAGTAGGCTGCTTCCCTACACTACGACATCTACAGCAGCACTGACAGTTATGAGCGGCCATTAATTGAAATTGGTAACAGGGCAAGGAACCATATTCTTAAACGTTACATACTGAACCGAGAAATACGAAAAGAGATATCCAACGAAAAACTGATGACGGAAAAACAGCATGGCCGTGAAGCAGCCAAGATTATGACAGTAGAAATGCTGACTAAGACAAAGACATCAAACTACCCGTAACCATGATGCGTAGCTCCAGCCTCTAAGGAACAGAAATAATAATTACTATGAAAATGAAATCTGAAATTTATATAATAAGCAGAAAACTATTTTCGCTACATGCAGCAACTTTTTAGATTGCCGTTCCTTAAAGGAAACCAAGGAGAAATTTGTCAAAGACATCTAAGTTGAGGGAAGAGAAATAAAAACTTTAGTTTACCGATGACACTGTGATTCTGTCAGAGATCTCAGAGGTCAGGGATGATCTGTTGAACGAAATGTATCGTTCCCTCAAGGGAGATCAATATCAATAAAAGTATAGCAAGAGTAATGGAATACAAACGAAGTGAATCTGGCGATATTGACGGAAGGAGGGTGGAAAATGAGATACTAAAGTATTAGATGAGGTTTTGTTTTCTGTATGGGGAGCAAAACAAACGATAAGTGGCTAAGCAGAGAGGGTGTAAAACGCAAATTGACAATAAGAAGAAAAGCATTGCAGAGAAGGTAGTTTGTTATCCTATTTTTTTGTCCTGCGCGTAGGTATATGGAGTGTAACTTTGTACGGAAAAGGACGATAAGGCAAGAAGAAAACAGAAGCTTTTCAAATATTGTGCTTTAAAAAAATGCTGGAAATTATATGGGTAGACGAGATACTGAATCGAATCGAGAACAAAAGATATGTATGACACAGTTTGACTACAAAAAAGAAATCTGTTGATAGGGGGCAAACTGAGACATCAAGAATTAACCAATTTGGTACTAGAGGGAGGTTTTGGTGGTAGATATTGTAGAAAGAGGCCAAAGCTTCACGTAATGAAGCAGAGCCAAATGGATTTAGGTTGCAGATAAAGAGGTCTGCAAGGTTAGATTAGCATGCAGAGTTGCATCGGGCCTGTCTTGGGACTGAAAACAACAACAATGACAACATTATGCAATTTCAAAATTTTGTTGCTGTAGAATCAGAAATCCTTTTATTTCATGAAGGGCTTATTACAAATCAGTTTTGCTGGCCGGAGTGGCCGAGCAGTTCTAGGCGCTACAGTCTGGAACCGCGCGATCGCTACGGGCGCAGGTTCGAATCCTGCCTCGGGCATGGATGTGTGTGATGTCCTTAGGTTAGTCAGGTTTAAGTAGTTTTAAGTCTTGGGGACAGATGACCTCAGATGTTAAGTCCTATAGTGCTCAGAGCCATTTGAACTGATCAGTTTTAGTTGTAGTACATATATTTTGACGACTAGCACCGAACTGACCGGTTAATTCTCAGGCCTGACCTCTTGAGGCTGCGCTGAAAGTGACTTATTTTAGTAACAACCATTTAAAATTGCCAACACATGCGTTACACAGTGACGGTAGAAAATAATTTCAATATGTACTTGCTCACTGCAGAAGTCAGAATCAAACAGTACTGTAACCGTGATAGATCTGTAATAAACTCTTGATGGGACAGCAACATTCATTTAATCCATATCGGCAGTACCTGCTCTAGAAATCATCTTTTCTCTCTTATGAAACTACTACTCCGAAACTGCTGACCGGTCCACTTAACGAAACTGAAAATGCCTACCTCTTGTTTTTTTTTTTCCTTGTTCTTCGGTGTTTTCCCCTACGAACCAGATACTTTTGTCCTCCACAGACATCTTCGCTCCAGTCATCCATTCTTAGATTTGTCGTATCCATTGGTTCCCGTATGCATTTTCCCCATCTTAGCGCTGACTTTCCTCCCCTGTTTCTATTAGGCAACTCCCAGTTTAAAATCTAGTTTGGCCACCTACGCATGAGCATTCTCCATATGTGCCCACACCAGTGCAACGTTCTGTTCTCTCAAATCTCTGCTGAGGATCAAGATTTCTTCACTCACCTCGGTATCTCTTCATCTTGAATCCTACCTTGCTGCATTAACTGTAGACACCTTACCATGAAGTCCACTTTCACTGTTCTAACTCTCTCCCTAACTTTTCTTCTTTCGTGCCATATCTCTACTCGATGTAGAACCACGTTCTCCATCACACAATGAAATTGTATTTTCTTAGTGTCCTGCTGAATACTGTAATTTCATATTCTCTCACGCAAAACTTTAGTAGCTCTGTTCCCTATTCCTACTCTGGAACTAATGTCTTCATCAAATGCCAATTTCTCCTTCTCTGTGTCAGTTTCCACTAAAACCTGCCTCACGTTCATATACTCCGATTTGTCACATTTATCCCCTAAACCCATTAGGTATACTTATTCTAAAGCCTTCTTAGCATGTTGAAAGGTTAACCCTGTGGGGCTGTTTTAAATGATTGAGAATGGAGGAAAATTTACTAGAGTTCTAACAATATTCATTTTTCAAAAGAAAAAAAAAAACAGACATAATCTATGCTAAACAGATTATTGATTGAATACCTTAAACAGCTAACAGGTGGTTTAAGACCACAGTGGACAAGGATCCTGGGTGTCAGAAGTGAGTTAAGTACTGGCCCTAAAAATGTGGATAACGCAATCTGAATTGATCTGACGCTGAGCAGACTTTGATTGTTCAAATCTACAGAAGTTCCTCCATTTAGGTGCAGCTGAGAGCAAAAGGCGATTCAGATCTGTACACCCTGACAATGCCAGAGCGGTTACCCTGCTAGCTTCGTGCGGTGATGTAACTTGCAGCAGGCGAGATCTGTGCGGCGGAGGCGAGACGTGAGGCAGCACCTGTGAATCGATGGCGGCCATGAATGAAATGCAAAAATATCACGGTCTAGCTATCAGGCAGACGGACCGCAATTAACTTTCTACCAGAGTCCTCAACTCACAGTAGATTTCAGTGTGTGACACACCTGTTCACTGGTCATACAAAGGACCGATTTGGCTCACTTATACGACAGAGTGCCCAAGGATACCAAACGTCAAGACTGGTAAACCAAAAACAAATAAGTGTGCCCTTGGGAAACGAGTAGTCTGAGACGTTTAAAGTCACTCTGTTGGTACAGAAAGAACTTCACCACAGGCTCTCAAGTCTAATTTGTCGCAAGTGAAGTCAGTCTTAGCACAGTTCCCAAGTACTAACCATACACACTAGAGCTTCGGCTAGGAGTCTTCTTACCAGACCAAAGCCCAGAACCTGAGTGCCTCGCACCTCTCCTGAAAAAGACATCCGTTTTCCCATAAAGTGCTTGAACTACACGGCCTTCACGCCGTCTTGAGCCAATCACATGATTCTAGAGGCGCTAAATCTCCTCTCCCACGTGATAGCACAAACTCCTGTCGAACCAGGGCAAGTGTTAAGAAACCTGCTCCTCTGGAAAGAAACCGCCAATTACTGGCTTTTTTAAGTTTTCACAGAGGGGGATGATAATTTTCTCCGAAGTCACGTCGTTTCCCACGGCAACAAGCGCCCTAACAAGCTCCATCAAAGTCTGCTAAGGCCATTAACTTTCTAGAGTCTCGCTGAAGGTGCATCAGGTTGTAATAAAATCGTTAATAATTTTCTGTGTACAAAATATATGTGAGAGAGTAACTGGTTCTCTCTTACTGCCCTCTATCTGCCATTGATTTTTGTGCGGGTAGTGTCTCACTTCAATAATGTTTAGTGTGACACGAACCAGAGCAAATAATTGAAAAAAGTTGGAGAATCTCATCCTGATAACTGACATGTATGCGAAAAATGGTAACTTTGCCAATGAGGATTGCATATGGCTAAAAGACATCCTAGTTTGGCCTCAATCATTCCAGGGGTCATTCACTCACATGAGGCTGCAAGCCAGCAATAGTACATATAAACTTTGCTGTGAGTAGTATGAACTATGTTAGATCCAGGTATCACTGCTGCATCACAGACTTCAAATAAACATTTGATAGGTGTTTAAAAGGCCTTGCAGGAAAGAAATACACCCATTCACACCATATCCTGAGGTCAGAGATGTCTAAAGTCACAAATCATTAACAATGTCCTGGAGTATGAACGGCTCTCTGCTAATTAATTTACCCCTGCTCTATCACCCATTTGGTCTCATCATCAAACACATATATTCTGACATTCTCAGTGAACAAGGGAATCATACATATAATCTGTCTGTCTTATTACCTAAGTTGTGTAAATTGTGTATTATTTTCTACCGCATGAAACCATATACAGGCACATAATAAGAGCATTAATAAGTGTGCAGACAAATATATATCTCACAATCAAGACAGTTCAGTTGATACATACAAAAAACACAAATGATATTACATAACGATATTACAGAAAGGTATCCTATTGCTCCCTCCACAAGGGTCCTTGGGGAGACAAATTTACAATTAAAAATGTCACACGAATTGAGAACAGGCCACTAAAGCACGTGCACAAACCTTGAGTGGTAGGACTGAAGAAAAGCAATTTGAGCCAGAGTGGAATGGCCTCTCACTCAGCGTAAAACGTGGCAGGAGTGGCGACAGACGTCTCTAGTGTTCCCTCTCATCTCGCAGCATCTGGTGCGTGGGCAGCAACTGGCATCTTGGGCAGCTTCTGGACTGCAGTTGGACCCTTGGCGTCATCCTGGTCAGGCAGCAGTTAGCTGTCAGTGTCTGGTGTGACACATTTGATATGCAACCCAATCCCTGGCATAGAAAACCATTCAGCGCTAGTGGGTTGTGGGACAGCCCTGCATCGGAACACGCCTGCTGGTGCGGGACATCAGATTACCTCGCCTCTTGTCAGGGAGACACATCTCTCTCACACCCCACTGAGTTAGTTAGGCCCAGTGCGCAGCGCAGTGGCTAGACGCTGAACTCGCATTCGGGAGGACGACGGTTCAATCCCGCGTCCGGCCATCCTGATTTAGGTTTTCGTGATTTCCCTAAATCGCTCCAGGCAAATGCCGGGATGGTTCCTTTGAAAGGGCACGACCGAATTCCTTCCCCAACCTTCCCTAATCCCACGAGACCGATGACCTCGCTGTCTTGTCTCCATCCCCAAACGACCCAACCCAACCCACTGCGCATAGACTGTGCTGCCATGCGACTCACTTGCCACTCGAATAATGGTCAGATGGGCCGTTGGCTGCTAGGGGGTTGATGTTGGCACGTGGTGGCATCCAGCTGTCTGCGCTGGCTTGTGACGTGCTGCCTGTACTGGTACACGACCGGGCTGCGTGACGTAGGCGCGTCAGCTGGCAGCAGCCCGGTTGTGTTTCAGCACGTGGCCCGTCCCCTGCTCACCTGGGCTGCCACATCTCACTCATTACACCTGCCCGCTCCCTTCACACTTCACTGACTG
Source organism: Schistocerca americana (assembly GCF_021461395.2). Classification (NCBI taxonomy): domain Eukaryota; kingdom Metazoa; phylum Arthropoda; class Insecta; order Orthoptera; family Acrididae; genus Schistocerca; species Schistocerca americana. The sequence continues at coordinate 173,437,384 of NC_060124.1, read as the reverse complement.
CAGGGCCCTAATACAGTGTTTTTTTTTTTTTTTTGCCATCAGTCTACTGACTGGTTTGATGCGGCCCGCCACGAATTCCTTTCCTGTGCTAACCTCTTCATCTCAGAGTAGCAAACCTATGTCCTCAATTATTTGCTTGACATATTCCAATCTCTGTCTTCCTCTACAGTTTTTGCCCTCTGCAGCTCCCTCTAGTACCATGGAAGTCATTCCCTCATGTCTTAGCAGATGTCCCATCATCCTGTCCCTTCTCCTTATCAGTGTTTTCCACATATTCCTTTCCTCTACGATTCCGCGTAGAACCTCCTCATTCCTTACCTTATCAGTCCGCCTAATTTTCAACATTCGTCTATAGCACCACATCTCAAATGCTTCGACTCTCTTCTGTTCCGGTTTTCCCACAGTCCATATTTCACTACCATACAATGCTGTACTCCAGACGTACATCCTCAGAAATGTCATCCTCAGAATTAAGGCCGGTATTTGATATTAGTAGACTTCTCTTGGCCCGAAATGCCTTCATTGCCATAGCGAGTCTGCTTTTGATGTCCTTCTTGCTCCGTCCGTCATTGGTTATTTTACTGCCTACATAGAAGAATTCCTTAACTTCACTGACTTCGTGACCATCAATCCTGATGTTAAGTTTCTCGCTGTTCTCATTTCTACTACTTCTCATTACCTTCGTCTTTCTCCGATTTACTCTCAAACCATACTGTGTACTCATTAGACTGTTCATTCCGTTCAGCAGATCATTTAATTCTTCTTCACTTTCACTCAGTATAGCAATGTCATCTGCGAATCGTATCCTTGATATCGTTTCACCTTGTATTTTAATTCCACTCCTGAACCTTTCTTTTATTTCCATCATTGCTTCCTCGATGTACAGATTGAAGAGTAGGGGCGAAAGGCTACAGTCTTGTCTTACACTCTTCTTAATACGAGCACTTCGTTCTTGATCGTCCACTCTTATTATTCCCTCTTGGTTGTTGTACATATTGTATATGACCCGTCTCTCCCTATAGCTTACCCCTACTTTTTTCAGAATCTCGAACAGCTTGCACCATTTTATATTGTCGAACGCTTTTTCCAGGTCGACAAATCCTATGAAAGTGTCTTGATTTTTCTTTAGCCTTGCTTCATTATTAGCCGTAACGTCAGAATTGCCTCTCTCGTCCCTTTACTTTTCCTAAAGCCAAACTGATTTTCACCTAGTGCATTCTCAGTTTTCTTTTCCATTCTTCTGTATATTATTCTTGTAAGCAGCTTCGATGCATGAGCTGTTAAGCTGATTGTGCGATAATTGTCGCACTTGGCAGCTCTTGCCGTCTTCGGAATTGTGTGGATGATGCTTTTCCGAAAGTCAGATGGTATGTCGCCAGACTCATATATTCTACACACCAACGTGAATAGTCGTTTTGTTGCCACTTCCCCCAATGATTTTAGAAATTCTAATGGAATGTTATCTATCCCTTCTGCCTTAGTTGAACGTAAGTCCTCCAAAGCTCTTTTAAATTCCGATACTAATACTGGATCCCCCATCTCTTCTAAATCGACTCCTGTTTCTTCATCTATCACATCAGACAAATCTTCACCCTCATAGAGGCTTTCAATGTGTTACCGTCGTATGGACGTAAATTATGTAGTGTGAGGTGACTTTTTTTGTGTGTGCATGTGCTTCTGTTAGTTTTTGGTCAGTTCTACTCCTGCCATGCACTCTAATTTTACCACGGCGCTAACTCTATACCTCCACTAAATGTGCAGACTTCTTCCAATACTAAATACTAACTTATAGCACTACCCTATGCCTTTGCTAATACTACGAAGCGAATTTTCATGCATTTTATTCCTTAGATACGCCTCTTTTACATTTCGATGTCTGGTGGTGTTGTCTGCTGACACTGAGGTGGTCTGTGAGGGACGGGAAAAAACCACCGTGGTTCAACAACAAAGTTAGGAAACTACTGCGAAAGCAAAGAGAGCTGCACTTCAAATTTAAATACAGCCAAAACCTCTCAGGCAGACAGAACCTAAATGATGTCAAAATTTGCGTAAGAAGGGCTATGCGTGAAGCGTTCAGTGAATTAGAAAGTAAAAGTCTATGAACCGACTTGACAGAAAACCCTTGGAAGTTCTGGTATTACGTTAAATCAGTAAGTGGATCGAAACAGCATATCCAGACACTCTGGGATGATAATGGCATTGAAACAGAGGATGACACGCGTAAAGCTGAAATACTAAACACTATTTTCCAAAGCTGTTGCACAGAGGAAAACCGCACTGCAGTTCCTTCTCTAAATCCTCGCACGAACGAAAAAATGGCTGACATCGAAATAAGTGTGCAAGGAATAGAAAAGCAACTGAAATCACTCAACAAAGGAAAGTCCACTGTACTTGACGGGATACCAATTCGATTCTACACAGAGTACGCGAAAGAACTTGTCAATCTTCTAACAGCCGTGTACCGCAAGTCTCTAGAGGAACGGAAGGTTCCAAATCATTGGAAAAGAGCACAGGTAGTTCCAGTTTTCAAGAAGGGTCGTCGAGCAGATGCGCAAAACTATACGCCTATATCTCTGACATCGATCTGTTGTAGAACTTTAGAACATGTTTTTTGCTCGCGTATCATGTCATTTCTGGAAACCCAGAATCTACTCTGTAGGAATCAACATGGATTCCAGAAATAGCGATCGTGTGAGACCCAACTCGCTTTATTTGTTCATGAGACCCTTAAAATATTTGTTACAGGCTCCCAGGTAGATGCCATTTTCCTTGACTTGAAGGCGTTCGATACAGTTGCGCACTGTCGCATGATAAACAAAGTAAGAGCCTACGAAATATCAGACCAGCTGTGTGGCTAGATTGAAGTGTTTTTAGCAAACAGAACACGGTATGTTGTTCTCAATGGAGAGACGTCTACAGGCGTTAAAGTAACCTTTGGCGTGGCACAGGGGAGTGTTATGGGACCACTTCTTTTCACAATATATATTAATGACCTAGTAGATAACATCGGAAGTTCCATGCGGCTTTTCGCGGATGATCCTGTAGTATATAGAGAAGTTGCAGCCTTAGAAAATTTCAGCGAAATGCAGGAAGATCTGCATCGGATAAGCACTTGGTGCTGGGAGTGGCAACTGACCCTTAACATAGAGAAATATAATGTATCACGAATACATAGAAAGAAGGATCTTTTACTGTATGACTATATGATAGCGGAACAAACACTGGTAGCAGTTACTTCTGTAAAATATCTGGGAGTATGCGTACGGAACGACTTGAAGTGGAATGATTATGTAAAATTAATTGTTGGTAAGGCGGGTGCCAGGTTCAAATTCATTGGGAGAGTCCGTAGAAAATGTAGTCCATCAACTCGTTCGACCTATACTTGAGTATTGCTCATCAGTGTGGGATCCGTACCTGGTCGGGTTGACAGAGGAGATAGAGAAGATCCAAAGAAGAGCGGCGCGTTTCGTCACAGGGTTATTTGGTAAGCGTGGTAGCGTTACGGAGATGTTTAGCAAACTCAAGTGGCAGACTCTGCAAGCGAGGCGCTCTGCATCGCGGTGTAGCCTGCTCGCCAGGTTTAGAGAGGGTGCGTTTCTGGATGAGGTATCGAATATATTGCTTCGCTCTACTTATACCTCCCGAGGAGATCACGAATCTAAAATTAGAGAGATTCGAGCGCCACGGAGGCTTTCCGGCAGTCGTTCTTCCCGCGAACCATACGCGACTGGAACAGGAAAGTGAGGTAGTGACAGTAGCACGTAAAGTGCCCTCCGCCACACACCGTTGGGTGGCTTGCGGAGTATAAATGTAAATGTAAATGTAGATGTCAGGAAGTGAGTCTACTCACTCAGGTGCTAGTGATTTACCTGACACCTTTGTAGTAGCTATTACGATTATGTACAAGAAATTTTACATAGTACAAGGATACCTCCTGTCTCGTCCGTCAGGATCGCTGCTGCTGAAATGAAACAAAATCATACTAAATTATACAGTGTGTCTCACCTAACTCTACCATCTCAAATATCTCTGGAACAACAATAGATTTTCAAAGACGGTTTTCACCAGCATGAACGTACGGCAGTGGATTAGGAAAGCAAATACTATGCGAAATTTTAAAATGTAAACAAATACAATTTTCAACACAAACTTGTGTATTTTTAAATAAACACCCCCTGTTATTTCGTGTGCAATCAATAGCATGAAAAATCAAAAAAATAATGGCGTTGGTTTCATCGCAATACGTCAATTACGTCCCGAGAAATTGCGAAGTGGTGTTGACGCTTGAAATAAATGAAGCGCACTGCTAGTGCACGTCCTGAGACACAAGCGTGCACCTAACGCTTTTTTCTAATGTAAGTCTCATTCACTGCCCGTCATTTCATTTCTGCTTCCCATTTCTGGGTTTGGGGTTCGCCACTCTACCGAGACTTGCACTTGTCCGTAGTAATTCCCCATACACAATGTTTCGCCGACGGCGGTCACGTGGCGCTGGCAAAATTCTACCACGAGACAGGGTACATCGCACGACAGACGATGGATCATATCACACCAAGTCTTAGTGTCGACATGTGCCCAAAACACGCACTGCTAACACCGTACGTAACACATCCGAAAATTTAGACGCACTTGCTCTACAGCACGATTTACCGCCGTGACAACACGAAAAACATAAAATGACTTACATCCGTCCCTTGGACAGTGTACGAGAAACCACGAAAGTAAATAGAAACAATTTCTTTGGCTATGGTGATACTTGTGAAGGCTCTTCTACGAGAATGCTATGACAGAGTACGATGCTCAATTGCGGTCAACTTACTTCAGAACTCCTTGCTCTCCTTGGAGCGGAAATGGGACAACAATTAGAGGGCAAAGAAATAATAGGAGTACTCAGATGTTTGGAGTACTCAGTATTGGAACGTACCTGGTTTGGTATTGCACAAAAGATGCCAATTGGTAATGAGATATAACTTGGAGCGGAATTTGAATTCTGCCACAGGCCAGTGAATGTTGACGTGAAATGTCACAAATACGCAACTCATTTGACCACGTTCAACAAGGACTTATGCTGAAAACTAATCGAAATGACAAACTAAGAAAATATCACTGAAATACAACAAAGGGTAAATTGCGCTAAGCAACACAATATCAACATTGAATTACGTTAAACAGTTCATCCATGGAGATTATTTACATACTAAACCTTCTCCGTTCTGTAAATCTACTATGTACACTTATTCCACGAATGGGTTGACATGACAGACATGCTGGATGCCAAGAGATTTCCTTGATTTCAAGGTCTCTAGTTCCAGAGAATTCAAGTGAGCGATTCTCCAGACGCGGAAAGGTCCATAATAGATGGGATAGAATTTGTGGCACAGTTGTTTCTGTTTGTTAGATAGACGCAAACTTCTAACGAACACGTTTTGCCCAATTCGGTACTCTCTCTCGCGTGGTTTTCTCTCTCTTTCTGTTTCTCTCCTGCCTCACGCAATCTCCTGAGCGCAAGGTCAACAACTGTTGGTGTTGTTCTCGAGTTCGCGGGGGTAAATTTACAACTTCACGGATAAGATCTGTGGGTTGCCTGTCCTTGAGAACAGTTATTGGTGCTATTTTGGTGACATCATGTGGCAACTCGTTCATCACGTCCTGAAAGTCATGTAGGACAATATCCCAGGTGGCGTGTCGTTTCGCGCAGTGATACGGCAGAGGTTTCCTAGCCTGTTCATCACTCTCTCTGCTGGCCACGATTGTGGATATCGTATGGAAGCGAATATGGGTTTGATTCTGTGTTTCCGTAACATCTCTTTCCACTTCTCTGACCGGAACTGCGGTCCATTGTCGGAGATGATCCTGTCGACATGGCCGACTTGAGTGAGTAAATCCTTGCAGAATGCTCTACATACTGACTGCGCGGTTGCTTTCTTGAGCGGGGTTAAATCGCCATACTTGGATGTTACCTCTACTACCACAAGGATGTAGCAGTATCCTCTATTTGTTCGCACGAGTAGGCCCATTAAATCTGTTGCTGCAAAGGGCTTCAACTTTCGTGGGATGATGGGATATAGAGGTGCTTGCGTTGCCACAGTGACGTGCTTTGACTTCTGACATGCATTGCAGATAGCCAAAACCCACCTGATTCTTCTTTACATATTCTTGAAATAGCACAGTGTGCGTAATTTTAAGTAGCACTTCCTGGGTCCAAAACCTGCGTAACTCAGGTGCGTGTGAAAGATGATTTTGTTCACCAGTTCATCTGGAATGAAAATGCGCCAGGGCGTTCCTTGTCCCTTACTTCGAAAGAAGGTAATGCCTTTTCTTACTAGGTAAAACTGCCTCAGTATTGATTCCCTCTTGTCTTTCACTCACTGTTTCAGATAAAATATACAGGGATCCTTGTCCTGCTCCTTGCTGATGTCGTTGAGGCTCGAGTTTACATAATTCTCAAATGCAGTCTTCTTCATATAGAACAAGCCGTAGTGGGTTAGCTTCATTTGTTTCTAGCTCCCCAGGTGATCGTGACAGCGCATCCACAATGATGTTCTCCTTCCGTGGTATATGTGTAACGAAAAGTCATACTCCTGGGGACAGAGTGCCCATCTCGTTCGACGTTTGTTTCGGAGTCTCACTGTAAGTAGAAATTCCAAGACTTTGTGGTCGGTGTATAATCTTATTTTTCTCCCATACAAGAAAAAACGAAATTTCTCGAAGCCGAAAGCAACCGCCAAAGCTTCTAATTCAGTAACCGAATAATTTCTTTCACACTTTCTGAGAACTCGGCTTCCAAAAGCAATGGCCTTGTGCGCCATGTTTCCCCTTGTTGATATGGTTGGAAAATTACTACAGCAATACCAGAGTAGGAGCTGTCTGACCCCATGCAAAAGTCCTCCTCCAGATTCGGGTGCGGAAGAGTTGGCGCATTAATCGGCGTGGTTTTGAGGTCTTCGAATTCATCTTCCGCCACGTCGTCCCATTCCCACGGCGTCTTTTTTCATGTGAGATGGCATAGCCACGGTGTCGCTAATTCCTTCATATAAACGAATCGCTTATAGAAATCTGCGATGCCAAGAAAGACACATAGTTGTTTCTTGATTGTTGGTGTAGAAAATTTCGTAACTGCCTTTATTTTTTCCAGGTCTTGTGCGATTCCTTCCGCGGTAATGATATGTCCGAGGAATTTTACTCGTAAGGTTCCTACGCATGACTTCGTGGTGTTGGTGGTTACGCGGCATTCTTTGAAGGTGTGTAGGATTTCTCTCCGGATCGCATTGTCTCTTCTCCACGTCGTTTCCGCTATCAAGAGGTCGTCCACGTAGGTGGTGATCCTCTGCTTGATGGAATCCTTTAAGATGCTATCGAGTCCTCTGCTGGCCGGCCAGAGTGGCCGAGCGGTTCTAGGCGCTACAGTCTGGAACCGCGCGACCGCTACGGTCGCAAGTTCGAATCCTACCTTGGACATGGATGTGTGTGATGTCCTTAGGTTAGTTAGGTTTAAGTAGTTCTAAGTTCTAGGGGACTGGTGACCTGAGAAGTTAAGTCCCATAGTGCTCAGAGCCATTTGAATCCTCTGATGAAGGTAGACGGAGACACGTTCAGCCCGAATGGTAGACGTTTAAATCGATAGCACTTCCCGAATGCAAGCAACGCCGTGTATTTCCTGCAATATGGATAGAACATAATTTGCCACAAACTGGACCGCATGTCAAGAGATGAAAAAACCCTAACACCATGGAAGGTTTGCAGGACGATCTGTCTCTGGCTCTGTGACTGTATTGATCTGGCGCGAATCCAGCACCAAAGGGATCAAGACGTCAGTCTTCTCTACCCCTGTGAGTGGGTTGTTCTACGTGGAGCTTGTTGGTTCAATGATGTCTTCGTCAAGCATCTTCTTGATATCAAGAGAAAGCTTCTGTCTCTAGGAGTGTGGGATTTGATAAGGAGGCACGAAGAATTTAGTGTGTTCCCGCACTCGAAACGCACACATGATATTTCAGATTGCTCCGGTTTTCGATAGAAAGACATCCGCGCTATCCTCTAGTATTCCCTCTAGCTCTTCTTTTTCGTGCGTCGGGATGTTTATTAAATTCCATAGCATGTTATCTATAGCATCACGCACCTCTCGTCAAATTTGCTCAACAACTTGAGTATTGCGGCCCCTCTTTTTTCTGCGTGGGTTAGATTGAGGCATTCGGCAGGGATTTGCGCACGTCTTGCGTGGTCTGCAAAGGAAACCTTCATGGCGCCGTCTTTATGTAAAGTTAGTTCTCCTCGCCCTACGTCCAATACGACCCGTTGTTGATTTAGAAAATCCATGCCAAATATTATCTCAATTGCCAAAGAACGGACGACCATAAACTTTTCTTCTGAGGTATGCCCTTGGCAACTGAACGTCAACCTCCTTTGTAACTGCACTTCGCCAACCGGTGTGGCCGAACGGTTCGAGACGCTTCAGTCTGGATCCGTGCGACCGCTACGGTCACAGGTTCAAATCCTGCCTCGGGCATGGTTGTGTGTGATGTCCTTCGGTTAGTTAGGTTTAAGTAGTTCTAAGCTCAAGGGGACAGATGACCTCAGATGTTAAGTCCAATTGTGCTCAGACCCATCTGAACCATTTGTAACTGCACTTCTGTATGTTTCCCTCTCAGAGCGCTGGTGATTCTGGTTTTCTTCAGTATGAGTGCCGGCCAAGAACGATTCGCAGTGCATTTCTTATATACCGAATCCGATATCGTCGTCACTTAGCTTCCACTGCCCACAATCCCGGTTAGACTGACCTTGCTGCTTGTGATGTGAACGACGGGGTGTAAATCCGGTTGTGTCATGATCTCCTTCCCTTCCCGTAGCAGTTCCCTTGTATCTTCATACTCTAACAGGTTAGTATCGCTCGTTCTGATAGTTTCTGAGGCACTGTTTTGAGCTGAGTCCGCAACGGCTGTGTGTCAATTTCTGTTTGAATATTCTCTGCGTGACTCCTGCGATGGGTTAGGTGACCTCAATTCCAGATATTAGCTACGCTGGTCATTCCATTGACCTTGACCGTTGTATGTCCTGCTACTGTTTGGCTGTTGGTCCCTAGAATCCTGTTGGGCCTGGTTCGAGTTCTGTCGCTCTCTCCAGTTTCCGTTTCGTCGGTAGTTGTTGTTGTTGTTATGACTATAATTTCCTTGTCTTCTTCTATTTTCCCATGATGGCTGGTTATTACCATTGAAATTTGGATTTTGGTTGTGATTCGATCGATGTTTTCCCCCATTTCGTCCATCGTCATTCCTTTGTGGTGATACTGTCCAGTTACGGTCATTATTTCTACTTCTTAACCCAGAGTTATGAATGTCATTCACGTACTCGAGTTCGCACAGGACAATCTTGAAAGCTTCAATTGAATCACTGCATATACCGATGAGCAGATGCTGGTAACGTAAAGGTAACTTAATGTAGCAGTGCCTTATAATTTCCTTGGGACGGTATCGTTGATCGAAGAATCGGTTCTTCTTGATCAGGGATTCGAAGAATTTGACAGGACTGCGGAATCCTGACGCTTCTAAGTCCTTTCCTAACATGATCTCCAATTTTATCCTTTCCTATGTATCTTGTGATCAGTATGTCCTAAGAAATGCATCCTTAAATTCTTGGTAGGAGCGACAACTCTCCGCAACTCCGCGCATATGTTCTGCCACGATTCTGCTAGCACGTGATCGCATTGTGCCATCCAAGTCTTTGGATGTAATGTGTTAGTTGCCTCCTTGTGGACTTGAAAATTCTGGATTGTCAAGAAAAGTCTGTGGTCGAAAGGTTCGGCGTATCCGCCGTACGAATTTTCCCTTTCGTGTGCAGCGCGTGATTCCATTTATCGGTGCCCAAACGAGCCTCGTGCACTGCTATGATATGCCCTTGCGTCCTCAGATTCGCGTAATAACGTTTCTGACCTCCGTAGACGTGTACAATTGTTTTCAGGCTCTGTCTTTAACATGCTGCATGTTACCGACGGAGCATTTTCTATAACACATTCGGCTGCGGCAGGAGCATATTTCTGCTGCATTCACCCATGTGCAGGGGGTGTGTAATCATACAGCGGTTCAGAGAGTCACAAAATATTTTCTTCACTTCTCTGATGCTCTCGACGGCGCTCTACCGGACGAGATTGTGTTTTTAATTGCGGAACCCGCTCGTGTGCCTGCCGAACGTCCTTAGCCAAACCGTTTTGTTGCTCAGCGACTCTGATCTGCTGATCTTTTACTTCAGAGATTTCGACCTGTTTGATTTCTATCTGTTCGATTCGTTTCTCAGCCTCACACAGCTATTCCTGCGTTTCTTGAACTATCTTTTGCCTTGCTTTTGAAGTGTTTTAAAGTGCCTTTTTTGTCTTACACACGTCAGTTCTTGCCAGTTTAACTTGTTCTTTGACCACTGATGCATCCTTTCCTGCTACTTGCGATACCAATCGCACTGTTTTGTCATCATGCTTCGCCTGGTCCGCGACCTTACGCGTTTCTACTGTCGTTTTTTGACATTCTCTACCTCTTCTTGTATTCATGCTATCTCTTTCTTGACCCCATCTATACCGTGTGTGACCGTTCTTATGACTAATTTGTATCTTTCCTCCTCTTCCTCCCGTCTCTTTTTCTCTGCCTCTTATCTCTTTCTTTCTGCTTCTTTCATGAAATGCATGAGAGCCTCAAACTGAGATCCACCGCCAACACCTCTAGGACTAGATGAACGAGATTCCATCATTCTGTGACGTTTCGTTCGTGATTCTGGACTGCCAGTCTCACTGATGGTGCGCCTCGTACCAGCAGTGCCAACATTTCGTTCTGCCGCGGTCTCTCGTTCACTTTCGTCACCTGCCTGAGACATGTCGTCATATTCTGCAGGTTCTACGTCTGACATTTCTGCCCGGTCTGCAACTGCATTTACCTGACAATCCAGTGTATTATCGGCCTGGTCATCGCTAATAATCTGACGTGGATCCATGGTTAACAAAACACAATTACTTCCGCTACTCTGTAGCAAACGTGCCTTGATTCTTATAAGCATGCACTCTAATTCAGACCCAAACGAATTTAAACACTACACATACCTATGACACACAGATTCTACTCTAAGTTACGCTCCCGAGAGCCACTGATCCCTAGTTCCTGACAACTAATTCTAATAACAACACGCTTGTCTGTGCTCACTAACGAAAATCTCAATCCCAACAAATCAGTACAACGCCGTTCGCCGTCAGAAACAAACAATCAAGTAACACAGAGGTCACAAACACAGCATGAAAATGCACACATACAATAGTTAAGTATTAGTAGTACGCCTAGGTGCCAGCAATGCGAATCTATTCCAACCAGTGCACCACATTAAACATGGGAAACGGAAACATTACTATACACACTATCTACGATCTGACAGTCACAGAAGGTGCCATCGATTCAAAATTCTTCACAAGGGAAGTCACATTGAATGACTGCATTAGGCAACGCGATCTGATGGTCACAAAAGGTGCCGCCAATTCGACATTCTGGTATGGGACGCCACAATGAAAGGTTAACCCTGTGGAGATGTTATAAATGATTAAAGATTAAGCAAAATTTACTAGAGTTCTAACAACATTTATTTTTCAAAAGGAAAAAAAACAGGCATAAATTATGTCAAACATGTTATTTATAGAATACTGTCAAAAACTAACAGGTGGCTTAAGACCACAGTGGACAAGGATCCTGGGTGGCAGGAGTGAGTTAAGTATTCTGGCCCTAAAAATGTGGATAACGCAATCTTAATTGATCTGACACTGAGCAGACTTTGATTGTTCAAATATACAGAAGTTCCTCTATTTAGGTGCAGCTGAGAGCAAAAGGCGATTCAGATCTGTACACCCTGACAACCCCAGAGCGGTAGTATACTACCCTGCTAGCTTCGTGCGGTGATGTAACTTGCAGCAGGCGAGATGTGTGCGGCGGAGGCGAGACGTGAGGCAGCATCTGTGAATCGATCGCGGCCATGAAAGAAATGCAAAAATATAACGGTCTGGCGATCAGGCAGACGGATCGCAATTTGCTCTCTACCAGAGCCCTGAAATCATGGTTGATATCCGTGTGTGACACACCCATTCGCTGGTCGCACCAAGGATAAATTTGGCTCCCTTATACGACAGAGTTCACAAGGATATCAAACGTCAAGACTGGTAAACCAAAAACGATTACGTGTGCCCTCGGCAAACGAGTAGACCGAGACATTTGAAGTCACTCTGTCGGTACATTAAGAACTTCACCACAGGCTCCCCAGTCTAACTACTCGCAAGTGCAGTCAGTCTTAGGACAGGTCCCAAGTACCGACCACAAATGCCAGAGCTTCGACCAGAAGTCTTATTACCGGATCAAAGCCCAGCACCCCAGTGCTTCACACCTCTCCTGAAAAAGCAACCCGTTTTCCCACAAAGTGCACGAAAGGCACTGCATCCACGCCGTCTTGAACCAATCACAGGGCTCTAGAGGCGCTAAATCTCCACTCCCACATTATAGCACAAACTCCTGTCGAACAAGGGCAAGAGGTAAGAAACTTGCGTCTTTGGGAAAAAAAGAAACGGCCAATTACTGGCTTTTTTTAAGTTTTTGCAGAGGGGGAAGATGATTTTCTCCAAAGTCGCGTCGCTTCCCATAGCAACAGGCGAACAGATACACTCTGAAAGATCTTAATCTAAATCGCCTGTGCCTTGGAGCTTGTTAGTGAGAAACATTTAGAGATAGAATCTTTATTACACCTGACGCTGGAGTTTCTTATACAACCGAGGCGACCGATGGAAGTTGGTCACAGGCCTATTTGCAGATTCAGCGAACATGAAAACTCGTTAATTTTTATTGCCTGTGGCTCTGCACACAATGCCCAGTTTACAACACCACTGTGTAGATGCATTCCTTCAATCAGTCTCCCCCAGACCCGGCTTCAGCTGGCGCCAATGCAGGTACCGCAGCATTGATCTGCTTGAGACCTGTCTCAATGAGGGACTGATCTGTCTGCCCTGTATGACTGTGGGCCTGTCCGGCTAGAGTTACTGAGGGATGTGTTCGCCACTAATTGCTTCCTACATGCAGTTTCTACAAGCTAGGAACCTTTAGCGCCCTACAAGGTTCCATCAACGTCTGCTCAGGCCGTTAACTTTCTAGAGTATCGCTCACGCTGCGTCAGGTTGTAATAAAATGTTTAATAACTTTCCATATATGAAAAGTAGGTGAGAGTGTAATTTGTCCTCTCTCTCCACATTCTCTTCATCCTGAGACAATACAGACTAGTCATATGCAAATAAAATAGAATGAACAGTATTATGTCCACCTACCCCATAGCCGGTATGTCCAACTTTGTCATCGATAACAGCTGCGACACGTCGTGGCATGGAAGCAATGAGACCTTGGGAGTATGCAGTTGGCACCACATCTGCACACCTAATTCGCGTAAATTCAGAGGAGAGGGGCGGTGAGCTATAACGTGACGTTCAATCACATCCCAGATGTTTTCGATAGGGTTCAGTGTGTCACTGTCATCGGAAAACATGATCGCCATGAAGTATACACATTCCGTAACCAAGGTATTATTGGCCATCGTGCTGCCTTGCAGTAGCTCCACTGCACCCATGCGTGCCCACGTCAATGTTCCCCAGAGTAAAATGTAGCTGCCGTCAGCTTGTCTCCATCCCGTAGTACACGTGTCTAGGAGATGTTCCCCTGGACACAGGGATTCGCGCCCTCTCATCGGCATGGTGGAGAATGATCGGGGTTCATCAGACCCTGCAAAGCTCTTTCACTCAGCCAACCTTCGATGCCGATGGTCACATGTACATTTCAAACGTAGTTACCGATGTCTTGGTGTTAACATCAGGCACATGCTTGGGTCATCGTTGGGAGTATTCAGTGCACTGTGTGTTCAGACTTCTGTAGTCTTTCCGGCATTATTGTTTGATGTTAGTTCTGCCACTGTTCGCCACCTGTCCTGTTTTGCCAGTCTTCCCAGCCAACGACACCCGACATTTGCAACGAGGGCTGGCCGCCCAAACCCACAACGTCTGGAGGTGGTCTCATCTTGGGTTTGCCATGGGCTGGAAACACCACAGCACACCTCGAAAGCCCGTCAAGTCATGCGGTTTCCGAAATGCTCGTGCCGAGTCTTCGGGCCATCAGAATCTGTCCACGGTCAAACTCAGATAGATCGTGTGCCTTTCTTATTCTACAGACGAACATCACAGTCGCTCGTATTACATGGACTACGCGCGTGTCTGCCTAGCAGTCATGCCTCGCCAGGTGACGCTGTTATCACTATACGGCTTTATATCGGTAGTAGGTCAGTGGCCATATGTTCTCGCTGATCAGTGTAAAAGCTCAATAAAATATGTGACATACTCAAAACTTGTTTCAGATTTTTGTCAACTACAATACTTCCAGTAAGCTAGTTTCCCATTTTAATCAATACTTTTTCATTATTGTACAACTTATCAAACAGGTTTGTCCTTTTTCTGTCACATTAACCTTTCTCCTAAATCTCGTGGCAGGGACTACTCGGGAGGATGTTGTTGTCAGGATAAACAATACGGCCATTCTACGTGTCGGCGGGTGGAATGCTAGATCACTTAAGCGGGCTGGTAGGTTAGACAGTATGAAGTAGAAAATGGGTAGCTTGCAATGAGATGTAGAGACAGTTAGTGAAGTTCTTCGGCAGGAGGAACAGCACTTCCAGTTAGGTAAATACAGGAATATAAATACAAATTCAAATGGGAGTAATACCGGAGTAGATCTAAAAGGAATAAGAGAATAGGAGGGCCAGCATCCACCACAGTTCTACCAGTTTATGTGACAACTCGCTCCGAAAATGATGAAGAGATTGAAAAATTGGTTAATGAGATAAAGGAAATTACTCATTTAGGAGAGGAAAATTTAACTGTAAGAGAAGAAAAAAAGTAGTTGAATATCGACCAGGGGAAAGGATGAAAGAGGAGATCCTAATTTCATAATAGAAAACCTTTGTTTAAGAATCATCAAAGTGAGTCGTGCACGTGAAAGCGACCTGGAGACACCAGAAGTTTTCAGACTAATTATGTAATGGTGACCAGATTTTAAACCGTAAGACATTTCACGGGCTATATGTGGATTCTGATCAAACTGTAGGCTAAAACGAGAAATCGAAAAAAGGTAGGAAATTAAGGAGGTGGGACATGTGTAAGTTGTAAGAAGCAGAGGTTGTTGAGTGTTTCAGAGGGGACATTAGGCGACTATTGACTGAAACAGGGGAAAGGAATACAGTAGAGGACGAACTGATATTTTCGAGAAATGAAGTAGTGAAGGCTGCAGAGGATCAAAGAGGAAGAAAGACGAACCCTAGTACAAATCCTTGTATTTCTCAGGAGATATTGAATTTAACTGATGGAAGTAGAAAACACAAAAATGCACCAAACGAAGCAGGAGAAAGGGAATACAAACGTCTGGAAGATGAGATTGATAGTAAGTGCGAAATGACTAAGCAGGATTAGATAGAGCACAAATGTTAGGATACAGAAGCATACATACTTAGGAGAAAGACAGATACCGCCTACAGGAAAATTAAAGACGCCTTTGGGGAAAAGAGAAGCCGTTATATGAATATAAAGAACTCAGATGGAAAACCAGTACTAAATAAAAAATGGAAAACTGAAAGGTGGTAGGAGTCTTTAGAGGTGATTTTCAAGGAAAAGGTACTTGAAGGCAACTTTATAGAAAGGGAAGACGACGTAGATGAAGATGAGATAGGGGATACGATACGGCGATAAAAAATTGACTGAGCCCTGAAATACCTAAGTCGACAAAAGACCTCTGGAGTAGACGACACTCCGAAAGAACTACTGATAGCCTTAGGGTGCCAGCCATGACAAACCTATTCCACCTTCCATGCAATATGTATGAGACAGGGGAAACACCCACAGACTTCAAGAAGAATATAATTCCAATGACAGAAATAGCAGTTGTCGACAGCTGTGAATATTACCGAACGATAAGTTTAATAATTCATTGTTGCAAAATAATAACACGAATTGTTTGCAAAAAAATGGAAAAATTGGTGGAAGCCGACCTCCGGGGAAAAGCATTTCGGATTGCGGAGAAATGTAGGAACACTCAAGGCAGTACTGACCTAGCGATGCGTCTTAGAAGGCATGTTGAGGAGAGCTGAATCTATATTTATTATATATATTTAAAGCTGTTGACATTGTTCAGATGGCTACACTCTTCGAAATTCTAAAAATAGAAGTAAAACACATGGAGCGAAAGGGTATATCTAACTTGCGCAAAAGCCAGATAGCAGGGAGAAGAAATAAAGCGTTGAGGTTTGGTGATGACATTATAACTCCATCAGAGACAACAAAGGACTTGGCAGAGCAGCTGAACGGAACGGACAGTGTCTTGAAAGGAGGATACAAGATGATCATCAACAAAAGCAAGACAAGGGCAATGGAATACAATCGAATTAAAATCAAGTGGTCCTGAGGGAGTTGGATCTGGAAACGAGACGCTTGAAGTAATAGATGGGTTTTGCTATTTGGGCCGCAAAGTAACTGATGATGGCTGAAGTAGAAAGGACAGGCATGGCAATGGCTACAAAAACGTTTTTGAAGATACAAATCTATCAACATAGAATATAAATTTAGATGTTAGGAAAACTTTTATCTGGATATTTCCCTGCAGTGTGTCCTTGTACCGAAGTGAAACGCGGATTATAAACAGTTCAGACAGGAAGAGAGGCTTTTGAAATGTGGTTCTACAGAAGAATGCTGAAGATTGGTACATCGTATAATTAATGACAAGATACTAAACAAAAATGAGGAGAAAAGAAATTTGTGGCATGACCCGACTAAAAGAAGGGATCGGTTGATGGTACGCATTCTGAGACATTAAGGGAACACCAATATAGTAATAAAAAAATAAAAAGAAAAATAACTTGTTTCCTGTGCAGATTTCTTGTGCATTTGACACATTCCACTTCATAACGGTTTTTCCGTGCTATTGATCAAGGGACACGTAACTAAAAATGGCTCTGAGCACTATGGGACTCAACTGCTGAGGTCATTAGTCCCCTAGAACTTAGAACTAGTTAAACCTAACTAACCTAAGGACATCACAAACATCCATGCCCGAGGCAGGATTCGAACCTGCGACCGTAGCGGTCTTGCGGTTCCAGACTGCAGCGCCTTTAACCGCACGGCCACTTCGGCCGGCCGACACGTAACTAACTAACTAACTAACTAGGAGGGAATTATGGAGCTAGTAATTGTAGAGGGAGACCAACTGATGAATACAGTATTCAGGCTGAAAAGGTTGTAGGTTGGTGTAGTTACTCGGAGTTGAAGATGCTCGCACAAGGTAGAGTAGCGTGGAGAGCTGCATCAAACCGTCATCGAAAAAAGGCTACAACAACTGTACTCGCTGCTTCACGTGATTTTACTCTACACAAATTGCCATACTCTTTCTGTTGGTCCACAAATGTGAAGTGTACGCTTTCATTTTTATTTCCGCTTTTATCTAATAATTTCCTGATACAGTAAATGTTATCATGATGTGATTGCACTCACTTAAAACCACTTTGCTTTTCACATACTTTTCTATTTTCCTACTCAAAATTCTGGAGAAACATCTAGCTCTTGAGGGATAACATTTATTCCTCTATAATTTGTGAACCTTCGTTTACATACCTAGTAGATACTAGTATATAACATATTCCACTCCAAAGGTGGTTCTTCTGTTGCCTCTATTTTCCCAAACCGTTTCTCTACTTATGTTATCACTACACGTCATTTGTACTACAGAAGTTCCATTAGCTTAAGTCTTGGTCCTGGGGATTTTTGTTTTACACAGAGATGCTTTCACATCCTCTTTCATTACTTCCATATTACTTTCCTCTAAGATGTTAACTTATTCTCCTCGTTTGTACTACAGCCTATGTTCCTGTATCTTTGAGCGAGAATTTTTTATTGTTTTCTTAAAATCATTGTTATTTCTCATTATTTAAATAACCTTTCAGGCTTGAGTAAACTTGTTAGAGCCCAATGTCGCATCTAAAATCCTGCACAGCCTCTCCCATTATTGATTTCTCTGCATCTTGACACTCATTTTATCCTGTTTTCCGATCTTCATGTGTATCACGATCTTAATTCTGACGCCTTTTTACTTAAAGTTTCACGTAATATGCCTTTTTCATTTGCTGACTCATGTCTTCGAACTCACTGGGAACTTCTATATCTTCCAAGGACTTGCTGCGTCGAAAACACTTTCTTTCAGGTGTTTTTACATGTTTCTGGGAATGTTGTCCGCCTGCCTAGCTGAGTGGTTACGTTTTTGACTGGCATGAAGCGGGTCCAGATTCGATTCCCGACCGGGTTTGTGATTTTCTCCGGCTGTGGACTGGGTGGTGTATTCTCCTCATCACCGATGCGCATGTCGCCCAGTGTGGCGTCGACTGAAATACGACTAGCACGTGGCGGCCGAACTATCCTGGATGGGGCTTTCCGGCCATCAATGCCACACGATCACTTCATTTCATTTTCATGTGGAAAAAGTTCCTCCGAAATGCATTAAAAACTTCGATGAGGTCAAGGCAATATTTTCGCATCTCTATGACAATACACAGTGGACAGCGGTAGTTTTCTGCATAAGTGAAGCTTATCTGTGCGGCACACAGCGTCGATTTCCCTAATCGTACCCAGTACTGACCAGGCAAGAGTCTGAAAACTCTCTTAATCAGTGGTTCATAACGTTTCTTAGACCATTACCCCAGGGTGCAATCTGACATTAGCTAGCACCCCTTCCATTTCTTACGCCCCCTCCCCTACATTATCACTACATTTAGCAAAGCTTTTCTTGGAAGACTTTTACTTTTTAAATGATAAAAGATAAATGATATTTAGTTTGTGTGTGTGTGTGTGTGTGTGTGTGTGTGTGTGTGTGTGTGTGTGTGTGTTGGAATGAGTGACGAAGGAATTCGTTGTGCATCGCAAGTGGTACCCACAACTCCCTCTCAGAAAACTATCCACAGTGAGGGTGGACATTTGTAGGGAAACATACGTCCCCTGCATAACCACTTGCTTGACGTGCACACTGCAACCCCATTTAAAAGAAAACAAGTTCAATTGTATCCTCTATACTTACTGTTCGTAAAATGGTTCATTGTTGCACTCCTTACTTCTGAACTGGCAGAAATTGGACGACTTCATGTTGTTAATGCTTTGTGTCTAATCGTTCTAATAATACTAATAATAACACTGTGTACAGCACTACTGTAACCCTTATGTAGTCACTACTGTGTCACGATGTCAGTTCATTCATTTATCTGTTTCGGAGCGGTAATGAGGCAATTTCCGGACATCAGAAGGTACTATCTATAACTTGGAGAAGACATTTTCTTGAGATATTTAGCATTTTTTATGTATATATATCTCCCCAAAATCAACCAACCAACCAACGCATATGTCTCATTTTTATAATCAGTGGTGTACAGAACAGAGCACAACATAAGTGTGTCATGGGTGGACTATGTGAGGAACCTATAACCTCCACCGCATTACTGCTACTAATTGAGAAACGTAGTTATTTTTACCTTACATAATGACTATTAGAGTCTTACAAAACTGTATTAATAGAAATGTACATTTTCGTGACTGGCAGAATGGAATCGTTTAGCATTTACCCCTCAGAAAATTTCAATTTACCCCAGGCAGAATTGGTGGTGGAGTGTTTGTGTCTGTCAGTAGTGGTTTATCTTGTAGTGAAGTCGAAGTAGACACTCCATGCGAATTAGTATGGGTGGAGGTTATACTTAACAGCCGAACTAAGGTAATAATTGGCTCCTTCCACCGACCCCAAGACTCCGATGATATAGTTGCTAAACAGTTCAGAGAAAATTTGAGTCTAGTAACAAATAAATACCCAACTCATACGGTTATAGTTGGCGGGGACTTCAACCTTCCCTCGATATGTTGGCAAAAATACTTGTTCAAAACCGGTGGTAGGCAGAAAACATCTTCCGAGATTGTCCTAAACGATTTCTCCTAAAATTATTTCGAGCAGTTAGTCCACGAACCAAAACGAATTGTAAATGGTTGCGAAAACACACTTGACCTCTTAGCCACAAACAATCCAGAGCTAATAGAGAGCATCATGACTGATACAGGGATTAGTGATCACAAGGTCGTTGTAGATAGCCTCAATACCGTTTCTTCCAAATCCACCAGAAACAAACGCAAAATAATTTTACTTAAAAAAGCGGATAAAGTGGTTCCAGAAGCCTTCCTAAGAGACAATCTCCATTCCTTCCGAACCGACTATGCAAATATAGACGAGATGTGGCTCAAATTCAAAGATATAGTAGCAACAGCAATTGAGAGATTCATACCTCAAATTGGTAAGAGACGCAACTGATCCCCCATGGTACACAAAACATGTCCGAAATCTGTTGCAGAGGCAACGGAAAAAGCATGCGAAGTTCAGAAGAACGCGTAATCCCGAAGATTGGCTAAAATTTACAGACGCGCGAAATTTGGCACGGACTTCAGTGCGAGATGCCTTTAATAGGTTCCACAACGAAACATTGTCTCGAAATTTGGTACAAAATCCGAAGAAATTCTGGACGTATGTAAAGTACACAAGCGGCAAGACGCAGTCAATACCTTCTCTGCGCAGTGCCGATGGTACTGTTACCGACGACTGTGCAGCTAAAGCCGAGTTACTGAACGCAGTTTTCCGAAATTCCTTCACCAGGGAAGACTTGCTAGCATGAGTTCCTTAGAAGTAGATACCTTAGGGGTTGCGAAGCAACTCAAACCGCTTGATATGGGCAAGTCTTCAGGTCCAGATTGTATACCGATTAGGTTCCTTTCAGATTACGCTGAAACAATAGCTCCCTACTTAGCAATCATATACAACCGCTCGCTCACCGATAGATCTGTACCTACAGATTGGAAAATTGCGCAGGTCACACCAGAGCTTAAGAAGGGTAGTGGGGGTAATCCATCGAACTACAGACCTGTGTCATTGACGTCGGTTTGCAGTAGCGTTTTGGAGCATATACTGTATTCAAACATTATGAATCACCTCGAAGGGAACGATCTATTGATACGTAATCAGCATGGTTTCAGAAAACATCATTCTTGTGTAACGCAGCTACCTCTTTATTCGCACGAAGTGATGGCCGCTATCGACAGGGGATCTCAAGTTGATTCCGTATTTCTAGATTTCCGAAAGCTT
This sequence comes from Schistocerca americana, assembly GCF_021461395.2. Classification (NCBI taxonomy): domain Eukaryota; kingdom Metazoa; phylum Arthropoda; class Insecta; order Orthoptera; family Acrididae; genus Schistocerca; species Schistocerca americana. The sequence goes on along the minus strand of NC_060124.1, from coordinate 173,416,145 downwards.
TTGACACCGTTCCTCACAAGCGACTTCTAATGAAGCCGCGGTCCTACGGGGTATCGTCTCAGTTGTGCGACTGGATTCGTGATTTCCTGTCAAGAAGGTCGCAGATCGTAGTAATAGACGGCATCGAGAAAAACTGAAGTGATATCAGGTGTTCTCCAGGGCAGCGTCCTGGGACCTCTGCTGCTCCTGATCTATATAAATGACTTGGATGACAATCTGAGCAGTTCTCTTAGGTTGTTCGCAGATGATGCTGTAATTTACCGTCTAGTAAGGTCATCCGAAGACCAGTATCAGTTGAAAAGCGATTTAGAAAAGATTTCTGTATGGTGTGGCAGGTGGCAGTTGACGATAAATAACGAAAAGTGTGAGGTGATCCACATGAGTTCCAAAAGAAATCGGTTGGAATTCGATTATTCGATAAATGGTACAACTCTCAAGGCTGTCAATTCAACTAAGTACCTGGGTGTCAAAATTACGAACAACTTCAGCTGGAAAGACCACGTAGATAATATTGTGGGGAAGGCGAGCCAAAGGTTGCTTTTTATTGGCAGGACACTTAGAAGATGCAACAAGTCCATTAAAGAGACAGCTTACACTACACTCGTTCGTCCTCTGTTAGAATATTGCTGCGCGGTGTGGGATCCTTACCAGGGGATTGACGGAGGACATCGAAAGGGTGCAAAAAAGGGCAGCTCGTTTTGTATTATCACGTAATAAGGGAGAGAGTGTGGCAGATATGATACGCGAGTTGGGGTGGAAGTCATTAAAGCAAAGACGTTTTTCGTCGCGGCGAGACCAACTTTCTCTTCCGAATGCGAAAATATTTTGTTGAGCCCAACCTACATATGTAGGAATGATCATCAAAATAAAATAAGAGAAATCAGAGCTCGAACAGAAAGGTTTAGGTGTTCGTTTTCCCCGCGCGCTGTTCGGGAGTGGAATGGTAGAGAGATAGTATGATTGTGGTTCGATGAACCGCCTGCCAAGCACTTAAATGTGATTTTCAGAGTAATCATGTAGATGTAGATGTAGATGTTCGGAGCCATTGCTCTAAATGAACGACGAGTATTGTCTGATTCTACCTTTAGGTCTGGTCGTTACTTTGTACAGCCCCACGGTGGGTTAGAAGGGAGTGCCTTAGTGATCACCCGCCAGAAAGACGCGCGCATAGCACGCAGGACATAACAGACCCCCGGTTTCCGGTCGCGATCGCCCTGCAAGGCACCGCCGTAGCGCCTCGCCGGTCCACGTGGAGCTGCGCGTCCTCCCTTTTTCCACGGCGGACCACCGCGCCACGCCGCTGTCACTGGCACCAGAATGTCCCGCCCCGAGCACGGCTTTCTGCATTCGGCTGCGCGAATGGCCGCCAGCTTTTTCCACTTCTAATTAGTCCTAAAAGTAAACACGCGCGCGCGCGCGGGTTCCCTTTGCCGGAATTACGGTAACGGCACCAGTATCTGGCGGGGGTGAGAGACAGAGAGAGAGAAAGAGTGCCGCAAGGGAACGAGACGTCTGATCCAGCAGGGCGCACCATCAGAGCAGTCGCGCCACCGCATAAAGGAGAGAGAGAGAGAGAGAGAGAGAGAGAGACAGAGAGTGAGAGAGGGCGATAGGTTGGGGGGGGGGGGGGGGAGGATAGTCTGGCAGAATCGTTTCGCTCGCAGAGCGGGCCCCTGCGAAAAGGAAACACGCGCATTAACGGAAGCGTTATGCGAGCTGGGCCTTTCCAAATTAAAAGGACACAGCCACAAACGAGATCGTTATCTGTTCCCGTGTGTACGTTACTCGCCGAGCTACCAGGGTAAGTAGCTTGTCCAGATTCAACATCCCCAGCAGGAAAAAAAAAATCGTTTCCTGTTTCGGACCGGGTCGTTCCTCGTTCCTCTCGGGCTGTTTCTGTTCAGGCATTAGCACGGAAAAAAATCTGGTTAATGCAATTTTCCGAGAAGAGCGCTACAAGTCATTAAAAATATGCTAGTGCTGCAACTGCACGAGAGCATGGAGTTGGGAGTGGTAAGCTGCTGAACCAAGAATTGAGGAACACGTGTAACAAAATTTATTTGCCTCAGCGGCGTTTTAACGTAGACAAAACAAACAATAAGAGACACCGTAAAATGTTTAACAGAAACCACAATCGGAGCGATATTTCATGTTATTAACACATTAAATGGTTTCAAGTGGCTCTAATTACTATGGGACTTAATATCTATGGTCATCAGTCCCCTAGAACGTAGAACTACTTAAACATAACTAACCTAAGGACATCACACAACATCCAGTCATCATAAGGCAGAGAAAATCCCTGACCCCGCCGGGAATCGTACGCGGGAACCCGGGCGCGGGAAGCGAGAACGCTACCGCACGACCACGAGCTGCGGACAACAAATTAAAGAACGTTTGAAAGTATAGATCACGTTTTTTCTTGAACACGAAAAAGATAAGTAATTTCAACAAAATTTAAACACTGCATACAGTACCAGTATCAAATTTAAATTCAAGGACCTAGAACGAGTACTTCTGATATTTACTGAGGTATTGACATAAGGTGACCAACTTGAGCTCGCCCTAGATATCGCTTGATCTCTGAGAGTAGGCACTCTACAACACACGCAGGGTAAAATATAGCCACATTTTCACAAAGTGACTACTGCCTTAGGCTTGAAATGTGACTCAGTACTAACAGTGGTAATTTAACACATTAGTATTTAAAAATTAACAAACTCATTCAAAGATTAACCTTTTGCAAGTTTTGAAACGTCCCCTTAGACAAATTTATGAATTACTCTGCTGATAAACCCCTACGTTATTTGATTTTCAAACAGCTGAGCAAAACAGAACGTACTCAGAGATTCACTATACTGACACACACTATTTTTAGCGCAACGCAATCTGACTTTCAGTAATCCCTACAAAAGAATGGCCCTGACTAACAGTACCCTATTCCTTTCAGGAATTCTTATCTCACAAAAGTCTTCGTTACTCGAACTACTGCAATACAGCGAGCGCCAATACTGCCAGCTAAATAAAAGATTCTAACTACTGAAGGCACTAACTACTGTTAGGCATAGTCAGCAAATGAAAGATTTTGATAGAGAACAAACAATGTATTTACCTTAATAATGTTCCAAAGTCATCATATTTATATCAGTTCATTATATCCAATATTACAAATTTACTCTTTCTGAAGGACACACGTCCAGATCGCCCACTCTCAAAATTCTGCCATTTCTCTCCCCACATTCACCACTGCTGGCGGCTCACCTCCAACTGCGCAACGCTACGCGCTGTTCACAGCCAACTGCCCAGCACTACAATATTCCAACAACACCAACCAGCCACAGGCTGCACACAGCACAGCTAGTGATTTTTATACAGGGCGCTACGTGGCGTTACCAACATAAAAACCTAAACAGCCTACTTACAGTTTTAACACGTGTGGCCTCTGGAAGGAGCGCACAAATTTAATAGATTTATTTCTTGTTATTAATTAAATATTAGGACACCATAAAACAGTTAGCATTATAGTGTATACTCCTTTTGCCTGTGTTACAGGTACGCTTAAAATAAGTCGGCTTTGTACTGGCAACCAGGAATGCCGATCTGCGCTATGGAGCGGAGATCAAAGTAACTATCGTTACTCAAAGACACGTGAGAATCCAAATTCAGTCTCTATGGCAAAGCCTCACGCAGAGAACAAGAGCTTTCGCGAATGGTAACCAATATATTAATCACATGTAACAAAAGGCGCTCACTGCGTTTCTTTCTACTCCACCTCTTTGCTATATAGTGAATACTGGCAATTCAGCATACACAAGCTAACGCAGCAGAAATAGGAAACGTGTTGACTTGGCACATGCCAAACCACGGTCACGAAGGCAGTGGGAAACAGTAATTCCTCAAATATGCTAAGTACACTTTCTACATGCATCCATAATTCGACAAACTGGACCCCCGACCCAGCCGAGTAACCCTCGTTTCTGAGCCGAGCAACGAGCAAACACTGAGGTCTCGTGGGAGCGCACCTGCTAGCTAAACGTGTGGCCTCTCCTGGGACGCCTACGAACCGGTCGCTAGGATACCACGAGCAGAGGGCTTTAATGACCGGCTGATATCGATTCTAGCGCCCACGCTCGGATCAAGTATACCATTTCACTTACTTTTTTATGAATAAAATATCTGCCACATCAAACGAGGTATGAGACTGGTAACCCAAAACAAGTAAAGAAATTGTTCAAATGGCTCTGAGCACTATGGGACTTAACATCTGAGGTTATCAGTCCCCTAGAACTTAGAACTACTTAAACCTAACTAACCTAAGGACATCACACACATCCATGCCCGAGGCAGGATTCCAACCTGCGACCGTAGCGCAAAACAAGCAAAAAGAAAGATCAGAAGCGAAGAGGAGAGGTGAAACATCATTTTCATCTGATTGAGCATGCCTCGAGAAACGCATCTGCAAACAACAACAACATTAAATTTCTGGTATAAATAGTAAACAGTCGCGATTTCTTCTCTTGTAGTATATGTCTGTATATTAATGTGCGAGCTTACAGACACATATCATTTACGTAACTTTCTTGCCGAATCGTTGTGCGGTCAAGCACAGTGTTTGGTCATAAATTACAGGGAAAAATCCATGAAAGTATCTGTAACATAGACACTGTGAAACAGGTCTGCTGGGCGTTTGTACATACTTCGGATGTCTATGTCTCTAACGCTAAGCCGTTTGTCAATGTTAAGGAGTGTTGTCAGTGGCGATCCTAGAAGTCGGTGAAGGAGGGGGGGGGGGGGGTGTTAATGCAGGGGGGGGGGCAATTTGTGAAAATGAATTATCGCTTCACAAAAGGAGAGTTTGGGTCCTCCACCGACGAACCGGTAAAATTTGTTTTTGCTTAAAGTAGTTTTTGGTAACTGTTTTGGAGTTCAGGGTAAAAAATGTACCGGTATATTAATAAATAATAAGGCTCCGATTTTAAGTCAAATAATATTTATTGGTTTAGATAGTAAGCTATTTGCCGCTATTATACTTTTGTTAAAATGTGTTTGAAATACATTGCAGCCTACATTGCTACATAATTATAAAAAATGATTGAATCTGTTGGAGTAATATGGTCACAGATGTCTGAAGTCATTTTATCCAGTATAATACGATACTCCATTGGGGGGGGGGGGCTGTAGCCCCCATAGCCCGCCCCCATTGCCACCGCCCTGAGTGTTGTAACATGAATTTCATACAAGTAATAATATGTAAGATAATTTAAAAACGGTGTGTTAAAGAAATATTTTACCAGAGAGGATTGTCCACATCCTTCATCCAAGCCATTTTTAGTTGAAGGTATGTCTCACTCAAAATATGTACAAAGCAGTTCACTTGTTATCTGCAACATTGCTCTAAGCTCTCAGCAACTGTAGTCAGAAATCTACAGCTGGTGCACACAAAGAAGCAAGAATGACGTTTCCAAGCAATTGCATTACAAGGTAAGATATTTTCATATCAGGATCTGTTTGTTACGAAAATCATCAACGCTTAGGGACCATTTCATCAACAGCATTATTAGGCGGATCATTACCGCACAGGGACCACTTTGTTTAATTAAGGAGATTAATAGTAAAGTTCAGGGTTTAATCAGTTTTCACATTTTTAGAGAGGTATAAAACAGGGACAAATTGATGTTGTACGAGAATTCTCGCAAACAGATATACTTAGTTTCTCTCGCAGTTGGAAACGCACAAAGTTTCGCAAAGCTAAACAACAGTAAATTTACGACCAACCAGCCAAGCCAGCGCGAATTAAAAAATATCAAACGAAAATGAATTTTTAAATGAAATTTTCAGCTGCAGATGAATAGTTTACTTCTGCGTCAGTCATATTCTACCAGCATTTCGTGCCTTTTGTCCACCTGTGCAAGCAAGCGTGAAAATATAGAGGGGCAAAGACAAAGCCTTCGTGCTAGGAAAAATTAAGCACTTCAAGAAGCAAGCTATTGTCAACAGTTGAGAAACATCTCCAACCCAAAACATATGCAGTGTGCTCAAAGTATAAAATATCCTGTAAATAAAGGAGAAACAATTTGGTACGTTACTAAGCAATGTGAATGATTCCGAAATTCCAGAAAATAGCCGTGGAAGATTTCACGCAGCTGGCCAGCAAATTGTCGTTACAGTGACAACACTGCAAGCACCACTTACAGTCATTAGCTTAAGAAAATACAGTCCCTAAAGAGACAGAAAAATGCGCAATGTCACTAAAGTATGGTAATTCCGCTGGCTATTTTGACATTTCCAGAAAAGATATTGAGATCTTTTATGTCTTACTAGGAGTACCCTTGTGTTATCTTCACAATCAGTAACTCAGAACATACACTTACGAGCCAAGACATTTTGACCACCTATTTAAAGACGAGCTTGTCCACTCTTAACGCAATACGGCAATGATTCTGCGTTGCATAGACAACTCACTGGAAGGTTTTTTTGGGGGCGGGGGGCACAAAATGTCTTCGCACAGGTCACATAATGCCCGTCAATTATGGTCCTCTAGCTTGCGGAAGCCTCAGATACCTTACATCGGGTTCAGATCAGGAGAACTATCATGCTCCGCAAACCACTGTAGCACGATTATGACCTCGTGACACTGGCAGTTATCCTCGTGAAAGATGCCGACACCGTCGTGGAAGATATTGTATCAGACATGAAGGGTTGGAGGTGGTCCGCAATGATGATTGTGTACTCCAGAGCTGCCAGAGTGCCTTCGATTACTACCACAGGTAGGGGAAGGCGGGGCAAGATGGGGAAGCTAACTTCAAACCCTCACAAAAGGGACAAAAATAAACAAATTCAAGCAGGTTTGATTATCATTTGTTTACTTAACCATTGAATTACAATAGCATGCAAAGAAACCTGCAAACTTGTTACATTTAGTTAGAAATATCTCGATTTGAAATATAAACTACCAATTCCCCGTCTTGCCCCATATGCGGGGCAATCTCTCAACAGAGGAAAGTCCACTGGACCTGACGGGATACCAGTTCGATTCTACACAGAGTACGCGAAAGAACTTGCCCCCCTTCTAACAGCCGTGAACCGCAAGTCTCTAGAGGAACGAAAGGTTCCAAATGATTGGAAAAGAGCACAGGTAGTCCCAGTCTTCAAGAAGGGTCGTCGAGCAGATGCGCAAAACTATAGACCTATATCTCCGACGTCGATTTGTTGTAGAATTTTAGAACATGATTTTTGCTCAAGTATCATGCCGTTTTCGGAAACCCAGAATCTACTCTGTAGGAATCAACATGGATTCCGGGAACAGCGATCGTGTGAGACCCAACTCGCTTTATTTGTTCATGAGACCCAGAAAATATTAGATACAGGCTCCCAGGTAGATGCTATTTTCCTTGACTTCCGCAAGGCGTTGGAAACAGTTGCGCACTGTCGCCTGATAAACATAGTAAGAGCCTACGGAATATCAGACCAGCTGTGTGGCTGGATTGAAGAGTTTTTAGCAAACAGACCACAGCATGTTGTTATCAATGGAGAGACGTCTACAGACGTTAAAGTAACCTCTGGCGTGCCACAGGGGAGTGTTATGGAACCATCGCTTTTCACAATATATATATAAAAGATCTTGTAGATATTGTCGGAAGTTCCATGCGGCTTTTCGCGGATGATGCTGTAGTATACAGAGAAGTTGCAGCATTAGAAAATTGTAGCGAAATGCAGGAAGACCCTTAACGTAGACAAATGTAATGTTTTGCGAATACATAGAAAGAAGGATCCTTTATTGTATGATTATATGATAGCGGAAGAAACGCTGGTAGCTTTTACTTCTGTAAAATATCTGGGAGTATGCGTGCGGAACGATTTGAAGTGGAATGATCATATAAAACTAATTGTTGGTAAGGCGGGTACCAGGTTGAGATTCATTTGGAGAGTCCTTAGAAAATGCAGTCCATCAACAAAGGAGGTGGCTTACAAAACACTAGTTCGACCTATACTTGAGTATTGCTCATCAGTGTGGGATCCGTACCAGATCGGGTTGACGGAGGAGATAGAGAAGATCCTAAGAAGAGCGGCGCGTTTCGTCACAAGGTTATTTGGTAACCGTGATAGCGTTACGGAGATGTTTAGCAAACTCAAGTGGCAGGCTCTGCAAGAGAGGCGCTCTGCATCACGGTGTAGCCTTCTCGCCAGGTTTCGAGAGGGTGCGTTTCTGGATGAGGTATCGAATATATTGGTTCCCCCTACTTATACCTCCCGAGGAGATCACGAATGTAAAATTAGAGAGATTCGAGCGCGCACGGAGGCTTTCAGACAATCGTTCTTCCCGCGAACCATACGCGACTGGAACAGAATAGGGAGGTGATGACAGTGGCACGTAAAGTGCCCTCCGCCACACACCGTTGGGTGGCTTGCGGAGTAAAAATGTAGATGTAAATGTAGATGTAGATGTAAGAAGGGGAAGGAGCATGAATTCATCTCTAAAGCTTAAATAAGGACTGGAATAACGAAATCATGTGACGATAAGGTTTCGAAACATGGTTCTGCGAATTGTAGAATCAGGTATTACGTTTTATTTAAGCCTCTTACTTTCACATAGTACACAAGTGTGGACAGCCTCGTCATCATCACTTTCTGTCCCTGCACAAGTTTCGTGGGCCCAGCGTCCGCAGCTAATACACCGTATCCAGCCTCCTTCAGAGAAGTCATAGCAGTATAAACATTCTTCACTCTCTTCCTCGTTGTCATTCGACCTCAGTTTATTATCCCTTGAGCATGAAGGGGTGGTTAAGAAGTCAGGAACGTTCGTCACTTTTTCGTTGTCATAATGTCCTTTTGGTGGTATCCCAGGCTTATTAAACGTCTTTGAGAAGAGTTTTCGTTTACATGCAGCACATTTGGGGTCTCCTTTTCGTTTAATTTCTTCAGATAGTTCACTCCTGTAAGGAGATTTGGTTAAAACAACGGGTTTTCCACGCTTGTTAGATGGTTTCGTTTTGGTTTTTTTATCCACCTTTGGAATAGCTAACACCATTTCAAGTCTGGTAACCTGAAAGTTAGACGAAACAGAGGCTTGATCGGCAGTTGTTAATTGTTCAGGTGTCTTACGTCTTGACAACATCTCTGGCATTTGGTCTTCCGTTTCTGTAACTTCAGATGTGTGAGTTTGATGAACGTCTGTAGTTGAACAGGGAAGGTAATCACTTTCTTGTAACACATTTCTGTTTACAGGCCAAATGCCTGTTTTCCGAAACCCGTTCACTGCTGTGGACATTGTAGCTGAATGAATGAAGGCTTTGCCGAATAAAGCTTGTGGTCTGATGCAGCGTAACAACTTTTCCAGGATGAGTGCGAAGCCACGATCTTACTTCATCTACTTAAAATTTACTGAGAGGTTTCATAAATGCCACGTCCAATGGTTGAAGACGGTGTGAGCAGTGTGGTGGCAAACAGAGCAAGACAACCCCATTTTCGCGGGCCACATCTATCAGTTCTAAATTCTTGGTGTGCATTTTGTGGCCGTCCAATATGAGAAGTATTTGTCTTTCCTTTGACGCTCCAGTAAATGCAATAAACTTCTTAAACCAAGTCAAAAATAGTTCTTTCGTTATCCAACCAGTTTCTTGGACTTCTGCCCAGGCACCAGGAGGCAGGCCAGTCTCAAACGCTTGTTGCATTCGTTTTAGAGGATAAATTAACGTCAGTGGTACGTAGCACCCCGACGCTGAAAAACAGATTTCTGCAGTCACAGTCTGGTCTCTTTCTGCTGAAGTAACTGCTCCCACCTGTCTGCGCCCTTTCAAAGCAACCACCTTTGTGTGACCTTTTGGAATGACTGTTAAACCAGTCTCATTGCAATTGAAAATTATGTCTCCCGTAAACTTGAATGTGTCTAATTGAGTTTCTAACAGATCGAAAAACCGATCTACAGCAACTCGATTAAACCCCATTGCTCATGCGATTGATGTGGCCTCTGGTTTTCGTATTGTTAAGGTAGGATTTCGTGCAAGAATTCCATTTAACCAATCCCTTCCAGCAGATTTGGCTGCAGTATTAAATGAATGTTTGATGTTGTTTCGTTCAGCTAGCTGAAAAGCAAGTTCACAAAGCTCTTTAAGTGTTAGACCAAAATACTGTCCTTGCATCTGTGTTAAGTAGTCTTTAAGTTCTGCCTCTTGTTCTGGGGTAAACACACTAGTGATTGGTCCTAACCTTTTCACAACTGTATAGACAGGATTAGCAAGTTTCTTTGCCACATGTCGTTAAATCGTTATCTTTGGCACATTGAACTGTCGAGCAGCCCTGAAAGAACCCATATGACCTATATGAGCATTTACAGCGCCTTCCATTCACTCCAATGACCAATCTTGCCTAGACGTTTGTCGCCGATGCTTGCGAACCGTCTGAAATAAAACACGTGGAACGTACTATTGAGTCATATCATTCCTGGTAATCTATATTCTATAGTAAATACCATATTTCCAATAGTCAGTCGTTAAAGCATAGCAACAATACTGACTTTGCACGTTTTGTGTATTTTTATTCACCATATAGCCTAAGGCATACTTTGTAATTAATTACGAAACGTTGGAATAACGAATACCATTTTATTCACAATTGTACTCAACGTATAATGTACGTGTTCAAAACCCGCAGCGAGGTAAACACATGAGACGATAAGAACGTAATGGTTGGACAAATAGTAGGGGCAAAACGGGGAAGCTCCCCATCTTGCCCCACCCCGTCTTGCGCCCTACCACGCTGTCAGGTTATGTTACGCCTACATGAACACTATTTAGTGAACATTGACTACTGACACAGCAGTTTACTGTTAATAGGACGTACTATTCGCTGCTATATACACAGTCTGGACAAATGTTCACGAAACACATGTTTTAGGACCTCGAAAGGTGTAAAACATTGCAAATCAGTATAACAATTGTACGTACCTTGCAAAGCTCACAGAATCCGCTGCGAAACTAAGGTTCAGCAATGTCAACACACTGGGACCTGTGTATTGATGATGTTGACGTAGCTATCCACAGATGTCAGCACTGTAACTGTAGCTTACAGCCCTTCCCCGTTTTACCCCACCTCCCCGTCTTGCCACGCCTTCCCCTACATGAAAGCACATGTGATTGTCCCCTTCAGCGTTACATTCCTCTCACCAGCCTTTATTCGCGACACGGTGCTTGTTTCGAGCAGCCGTCCCCCTGAATAACGGCGTATCTGCATACCACCATCGATGTGGTGTAACAAGAAACCTGACCAGGCTACCCTTTTCCGTTGATCCGTGGTCCAATTTCAATGACCCCAGCCCATTTGCATTCATAACTGACGACGCGCTTGGGTTGAGATGGGAACACGCAGAAGGTCGTCTGTAGCGGAGCCCCATTTTCAACAATGTGTGCTAAACCGCGTGCTCTGTAACACTGGCGCCTGCCCTTGAATTGCTCTTTGTCATCATATCTATCTTAGATAGCCATATATTGTGATTTACAGACTGAGAGATTCTCTACACTCCACGTGATGAGACGCAGAAGCTAAATACGTTGCCGTGTACTCGTCCTTCAGTCACTTTTCATAGATGCTCGTGACAGGAGCGCGAGTCCTACCAAACAAAAAATGGTTCAAATGGCTCTGAGCACTATGGGACTTAACTGCTGAGGTCATTAGTCCCCTAGAACTTAGAACTACTTAAACCTAACTAACCTAAGGACATCACACACATCCATGCCCGAGGCAGGATTCGAACCTGCGACCGTAGCGGTCACGCGGTTCCAAACTGACGCGCTTAGAACCGCACGGCCACACCGGCCGGCCTTACCAAACAGCTTGGCTGTTTACAAGAAGCTTGTGCCCAGACACGAGACCAGTAAAATCCGACTGTAGCCAGAGTCACTTACGTCAGTGGACTTTCCCCATCTGCGGCCAGCACCGTCACAATACTTCGTTCATCATAAGAACAACTCTGATATAAACAAACGCACACGAGATTACTGGTCAGCAGCCGTAGCACAGGTCCACTGGTGTACTTGCGCTCTTCGAAGTAGGTCCTTCGTATGTGTCAGATATCTTTTTATTATATTACTGTGGATAAAACTTTAAGGTAATTCAATGTATTAACAGCCATCAACGATGTTCTTAATAATCCTTTAAATATGTAGTTTTTATTGCAAAAAATCGTGTACAGTCGCAGTATCCGTAATCGCTGGTTATGCTGGGACTGTCGTGCTTTTAACATATGCTGTGAAAATGGCTGACGCTGCTTTCCGCTTCGCAGTGAAATAGGTGGGTGGAACAGCGTTAAAATGTGGCGGGAAACAGAATTTTATTAACATTTTCACAAATTTACAGAAAAAATCGGCCTTGAACTTTTACGTGGAACATTATTCAGTAAAATTAAGGACCGGCCGGTGTAGCCGAGCAGTTTTAGGCGCTTCAGTCTGGAACCGCGCGACCACTACGCTCGCAGGTTCGAATCCTGCCTCGGGCATGGATGTGTGTGATATCCTTAGGCTAGTTAGGTGTAAGTAGTTCTACGTTCTAGGGGACTGTTGACCTCAGATGTTAAGTCCCATAGTGCTCAGAACCATTTTGAACCAGTAAAATTAAGGGGGATGTGTAAACGAACCGTGTAGCAGGATCGAAGGCTTTCAAAAACAATAATTGGGTACTACATGGATCGGTGGTTCGAATCTTGCTTCGGTCCTTTTTTTACAATTTATTCGTTCAATTCGAATCCCTACATGATGTGCGTATAAAATTTATCAGATATGTGCTAATTAGCACATATACATCATTTTCATGAAAATTGCACGTATTCTTGTTCTTAATTACATATGGCATGCAAAATTCCAGTTTTCATTGCAAACGTAAATTATTATCGATATTTCATAAAAGACTGTTAATAAAGATTGTTTAAATTATGAAAACATTAATAATTACATTTTTGAGACGAAAAAGGAAAGTGAAATACTCTTTATTTGGACTATGTCCAATGTTTTATTCTACAGATGTAGTCTCACACGACCCATAGTGATAAGCGTCTTAGAACCATGGAAAACAATAGTTATCATGCCATCGAGCTTACCGTGCAGCATTTTTACAGTTGCCATCGTCCCACTGCACTATGAACTCAATATAACTGACATGAAGCCACGGTAAGGGATTTGGCACAAGAACTGACAAGACATTTAAGCTGTCAGACGTACTGGAACTAATGCACTAAGCTTTGCCACATGACACCGCTGAGCATCAGTGGGATGCAAAGTAGCATATCGTAAAGGAAAAGTAGAAAACGTGTAAGGTGTCGTGGTCCCCTGACCTTGATTTCTTACATATTCCGACCTCACCATCGTATTCTGCGTATCAAGACGTTTCATTCAAGCCCAAACTCGATAGGGTAGAGTCAATTTTACATATTTCCATTCAATAAATATGCAAATCTAATAAATAAGTCGCAAATACGCACCGAGATTAAATAGTCGAGGCTGGCATACACAGACATTCAAGACACGAGGCCACAGGAGTTTTTGTTCGGCAGAGGCAACCAGCCCGCTGGAAAATCTGTAGGAGGGTTGGCAGCTGCGCCGGCCAGTTGACCATCCATGGACCAAAACAGTTTTTGCCAGAAAAAAAGGATAATGGCCTGCGTGTTCACCTTAAAAGCAAAACTCGCTGTATTGTTTGGGAGAGACCCAGCATTTTTTTTTGATAGACCTAGTGTGCAGTTTTAGAGTTCTCACAAGTGGACAGTAAATGCGTAACGCATATGTTATATATTTCCGGATTGGTCGGATTAGTCATTCTCCCTTTTGTAAGAGTAGCGTTCATTGGTGGACTATTTCTGACGCAATGAGCCAGAGGAGTGAGGGAAAGACAGCGGATGATACACCCTTCCGCTTTTTGCGTGGAGGGAAGTCGTTCCAGTGACGCTCTTGTAGCGGGAACACGTAGCGGGAGCGAGTGCGCTCGTGCGTGTACGCAGAGTGGAACGAAGTCTCTACTCAGTACTGCATTGAGAGAGCACCTCTGCCGCTAGCGAATAGGAGTGATACTCTACATTAAGTCGCTCGTGATTAAGCGTTTGTTCACTGTGTTGGCCGCGACACTTAATGTGCGGTGCGAACACAGACAGAGTATTAGTTAGCGCCTGCAAGCGAACGTTGAGTGGTATCGCAGTGGACTTGTTATCTGACCGGTGTGCCACGCCAATAGTTACACTAGGGGCAGATAGGAGACCTTGACGTCATCAAGGTGTAGTGAGAGTTCGATTGGCGAAGGCCAATCCAGATAGAAAGAAACAGTTTTGTTATTTTTCAGCGGCGAACGACGCAGGCAGCCGTCCTCGCAGCTCACGGTATTGTGCATAACAGCTTAGGCGAGCCCCATCTTTCCTCTATTAGAAATAACATACTTCATTCACTTCACTCCATGATATTTCTCACGCAACAGCCTCCACTGCACTTTGAATAATTATCCAATTCAATTGGATAATTATTCAATTTGAGTAGGCGTGGCTCTCAGCCATTCTGCCGAGTAAATAACATTCTTAAAGGAAGGGGATAAAAGAGATTTCCGACACTTTGTATATAAATGTCATTAACAGGATTCCTATCCATAGGAGGTAACCTCCTATTCCGAAAAGAACCCGGAAATTTGTGTATCAGTTTATAAACTAAAGTTTCATTTGCTTTTTCTTAAATTTTGCAATAAATAATATTTTCCGTTCGTTTAATGTTTTTCTTACACTAACTAGCAATATTCCAGTACCCAAGTATCCCACTAGTTAAGTTAGAAAATATAATATTTTTAGGTCTTTTCGTTACAGCGGACGACTCCAGAATATATTTAGTGCTGAAAGTTTTTCAGGTATGTCTTTATGGTACGTTAGGAGCGTCTGTCTGACTTCTGTAGTAGTGTGGGGTGGAAATTGCTTCTTGCAAGAGCCAAAGAATACTTGTCAGATCAATCCGCTGGTCAACTCGCCAACATAGCACCCACACACTGACAAATGTGGCGCTTGGGTGGCTTCGTGGATTCTTTTGTTGATCACCCGTTATCAATGCAGAAGGTGACCTTTCCAGTTCTGTACTGTATTTCTTTGATTCGGATGTGATATTTCAGTGACGTTACAGCTTCTGTATTGTATATCTCGGAGTCCATGTACGCTTAAAACGTATCCTCATTACCTTACTTGACTCTACTCGAGACAGTTTGGCTTCCACTCCACATGAAACGAGATCCGATGAGATTCCAGTAAACACCGAAGAATGCACAGTGTAATGTTTATATCGGGTTTAGTCTTATGATGAATGTATTATAGAATGATATCCCTATGCACCTATGCTCCACTTATATACACTCCTGGAAATTGAAATAAGAACACCGTGAATTCATTGTCCCAGGAAGGGGAAACTTTATTGACACATTCCTGGGGTCAGATACATCACATGATCACACTGACAGAACCACAGGCACATAGACACAGGCAACAGAGCATGCACAATGTCGGCACTGGTACAGTGTATATCCACATTTCGCAGCAATGCAGGCTGCTATTCTCCCATGGAGACGATCGTAGAGATGCTGGATGTAGTCCTGTGAAACGGCTTGCCATGCCATTTCCACCTGGCGCCTCAGTTGGACCAGCGTTCGTGCTGGACGTGCAGACCGCGTGAGACGACGCTTCATCCAGTCCCAAACATGCTCAATGGGGGACAGATCCGGAGATCTTGCTGGCCAGGGTAGTTGACGCACACCTTCTAGAGCATGTTGGGTGGCACGGGATACATGCGGACGTGCATTGACCTGTTGGAACAGCAAGTTCCCTTGCCGGTCTAGGAATGGTAGAACGATGGGTTCGATGACGGTTTGGATGTACCGTGCACTATTCAGTGTCCCCTCGACGATCACCAGTGGTGTACGGCCAGTGTAGGAGATCGCTCCCCACACCATGATGCCGGGTGTTGGCCCTGTGTGCCTCGGTCGTATGCAGTCCTGATTGTGGCGCTCACCTGCACGGCGCCAAACACGCATACGACCATCATTGGCACCAAGGCAGAAGCGACTATCATCGCTGAAGACGACACGTGTCCATTCGTCCCTCCATTCACGCCTGTCGCGACACCACTGGAGGCGGGCTGCACGATGTTGGGGCGTGAGCGGAAGACGGCCTAACGGTGTGCGGGACCGTAGCCCAGCTTCATGGAGACGGTTGCGAATGGTCCTCGCCGATACCCCAGGAGCAACAGTGTCCCTAATTTGCTGGGAAGTGGCGGTGCGGTCCCCTACGGCACTGCGTAGGATCCTACGGTCTTGGCGTGCATCCGTGCGTCGCTGCGGTCCGGTCCCAGGTCGACGGGCACGTGCACCTTCCACCGACCACTGGCGACAACATCGATGTACTGTGGAGACCTCACGCCCCACGTGTTGAGCAATTCGGCGGTACGTCCACCCGGCCTCCCGCATGCCCACTATACGCCCTCGCTCAAAGTCCGTCAACTGCACATACGGTTCACGTCCACGCTGTCGCGGCATGCTACCAGTGTTAAAGATTGCGATGGAGCTCCGTATGCCACGGCAAACTGGCTGACACTGACGGCGGCGGTGCACAAATGCTGCGCAGCTAGCGCCATTCGACGGCCAACACCGCGGTTCCTGGTGTGTCCGCTGTGCCGTGCGTGTGATCATTGCTTGTACAGCCCTCTCGCAGTGTCCGGAGCAAGTATGGTGGGTCTGACACACCGGTGTCAATGTGTTCTTTTTTCCATTTCCAGGAGTGTACATTCACATGTACCACTTCACATACCCGCAGCACCTCTAGCTTCCATTTAAATGTTTGCCCCCAAAGCGTGTTTCTTGAGAGAGGAAACCTTGCAGTAACTATAAAGCTAGAAGTAGGTATGTTAACTAACGAACCATTTCACTCACTCTTCTTTTTTAAAGTTCTTTGCAATTTAGTCTGTCTTACAACACTGACTTACTTATATGAGCAGGACTTGTTTAGTTCCACTCAATTTGACCTTTGTAGACCATTGTACACATTTAAATCAACGCAACACCTTACAGACGACGCGCTAGTGTGAGTAAAGAAGAAACTTTATATCGTTGGTATAATCTGTAACCCTGCCAAAGTGTTTTATTGTGTGGACCACAAAATTATTGCAGTAATGACATCCCTCTTGCATAGATGGAATCCTGCTTTGATAACAGAAAGCAGAGAGTTACCGAAACACACTGCGTTCTAGGAATGGAACTAATCTCAGAATGGAGGGACATAGTTTATAGGTGGCCACAAGAGTTTATATTGGTTACTCTCTTATAAAAATAAGTTCATGCCCTTAAATATTCTCTTTAGTTTCGTCTGTCATTGTTGTCGGATATGTTAAAATATCGTTTCGAAATAGCGTCTTTTCTTCCAGGATGTCAATTAAGCATTTTTTAATATCATCTATTTACAAGATGTTTACGGGTGGTGTGGCTTTTTACGTAGCTTCCTCGGGAAGTTTTAGATGCCTCTTTAAATCCCTTTAATAGAACCACTGATGTTTCCTTACGCAGAGCTGTCTCTGGTGCTTCTGTTCAAATGGGTCTGAGCAGTATCGGACTTAACTTCTGGGGTCATCAGTCCCTTAGAACTTAGAACTACTTAAACCTAACTAACCTAAGGATATCACACACATCCATGGCCGAGGCAGGATTTGAAACTGCGACCGTAGCGGTCGCGCGGTTCGAGACTGTAGCGTCTAGAACCGCCTGGCCACTCTGGCCGGCGGTGCTTCTGTGCTGAAACTAAATCCATGATAGTTTGATAGGGCAAAACAAATGTTTGCATTTTGGAAAAACTTTTTCACATGAATTCTTACAAGACAAGATTTTTGTAGAATTTTGACCTCCATGTAATCTATATAGTTTTCCGTTTCCGTGCGAACGACACTTTAATTTGTCTTTCTTTTCGGAAGAATCCACTACGATCTCTACCACCTCACAGTGTAATATCTGTCATGTTTTCTCCTGATTATCCCTAAATTCTTATCATTTTGCATAAATAAATAATGCCCTCTTACATTAGAAGTTAATTTAATCTCACTGAATATTGTTTTTTTTTTTTAAAAAAAAAGAATGCCACCATTGGTCATACCAGTTTATTATTGTTGTTTAGCCAAGGGAAATTTGCCCCAAATGCGTACAAAGTTTCAAAACTGTCTTTGACTATTTTATTTTGAATATACTACTATATCACTGAACAGAGAACATTTGCACCCTTTCCACTTTTCCTTTCATGGTAAACCAAACTTGTCGCTTCTCTTGTACTTAAGATGCGGATGCCAAAAACGTTCACTGTCAGCTGTCTGAAGTAGGACAAGTCTTTGACAGGAATGCCTGGTAATGACACATAAGCCATAAAGTTTACACAAATACGTTCATTTCCTTTGTGTTTTCACAACATTTTGGTGCATCTTTTATAGTAGTACAGAATTTTTTGGCTCATCCTTTCTGACCTGTACGCTAGGCGACTGTGGTCTATTTAGCATAATCCGAGTTTTGGACTTTTATTTTATTGTTACTTTCGTTACATGTCATGCATGTATGTATCCTTCACAGGTCACCTAAATCCATAACAATAGTTCTCTATAAAAGACTCCCAGATGAATCTGTATGACAGTCTTCTTGTCACCACCAAGAATTTCAGGAAGAAAATAATGTTCTTTTTGTGCATACACACTGTACCTTCTACGATAATTATAGAAGCTGAAAAATGAATTAAAATTTGCACCATGGCTGGGACTTGAAACCAGGTGTCCTACTTTCTAGGCAGACGTGTTAACCATTACAATCTTCACTCCATTTTCCCCTTCTTAAATCGTTAGTATTGCCAATTGGAAGAGCACGCCAACTTTGGTCATAATGGGCATTTAGGGAGGGGTAAATGGGCTGAAGGTGCGAATTGAAGTTTGTGCGTAGAAGGGCATTGGACGGGGGCGGTCCGTGCAGCTACGTTACATTAACTGCAATTGTGGTGTGTTGCCATCGCATCTGTCAAGCAAGCAGGAGACATCGATTCAAGTCCCTGTTCTGGCACAAATTTTAATTCAATTCTTCAGCTTATATAATTGCCGTTGATAAAGATGAGATTCAAATGGCTCAAGAAAAATTTAATTACGGGTATTATATATTATTTTTAGCCTTAGATTTGCTACACAAAATTATGTCTCTTTTTATGTTTAATAAATAGTCTTTATTCCCAGGAAAACTTTCAATATGAGCTCTCAGTTTTGTGATCGCTGATCCATGAACAGCACTGTCTGAAGTATTTTTCCATCTTTTATCTGTGGGAGTTATACTTAATCGTAAAAAAGGAGAAGACCATAAAATATCGTTAGTGAACAGATATAGGTTTGAATAACAGCTGTCTTACACGTATTTGTCTTTCTCTTACCATGAGGACTGTAGTATTCAACATTAAAAGTTCTCCGTTTTGACAAGGGTCCATGTCCTGGTCTCTCTCTGTCTCTCTCTCTCTCTCTCTCTGTCTACACTGAAACTATTTCCATTGGTGACTGTAGGTAAATATCTTGTTCCATTTTACTGCCATTATTGAAGAGATGTTCAAATATTTCGATCATCTCATCCTCCATAAATGATTCCAATCATGAGCCTTCTCAGCTGGAAGAAGAACTACACAGACCAGCGCTAAATTCATAATTTTACCGCTTCATTAATTTAGTACTTGATTACGGGTATTAATATGGTTTATTGTGCAGTAAATTTTTGGTATGAAATTACTTATACAAAACATTGCCCGTGCCAGAGAGGAGCAGTTCGAGTCCTGTGAACGGCAGTCTCCACGTGCGCCAAGGCGAACGCAAGTGGAGCTGAGGGGCCTCTCCAGGGAGTCGCCCGCCACCACCGGAGAAGCAATACACAGTGGTGGTCTGCTGTGGCCACTGGACAAACTGCGGCCTGCCATCAGCATCTCAGGGCACCTACACGAGATCCTCTTACGTGGAGGAAGGCCACTGTCCGTACATCAGGGCTTTTCAGGCTCAACAGCGTGAGGCGTCTTTGCCTCACTGAGCCACTACACAACATGTATCAAAGCTGAATAAACCACCTGTTACGGTGAGCAATATATCCAGTGGATCCTCCGGCTCATCACCACCACCACTCAACCCACCAAGTACAAGTGCGCTCCTTACAATCTAAAGGAACGTATATTACAATGTATCTGAGAAAGGTGCTGCTGGACATATTCACAAGGAGAAATTGGAGGATTTTTGCCTTCTATGATACTTATCTTATGACTTGTGGGATGCAGCCTCGTGTTAATCACGATTTTCTCAGTTGTACTATGTGCTAATTTCTTCATTTCAGGTGGCACCTATAACAACATCAATTATTACTGGATTTCAGTTCCAACTGCGCTGCAGACTATTGTTATATATATTTATATATTGACATCTTTTCCCGTCATCAGGCAGTGTTGTTTAGTCAGCAGTTATTTTTTCTACACCGCTTGGTAATGTGCGAACCTCTGAACACTGCCCTATATTACTAGCTTGTCATAGTATTGAAATACCTGATGAGATAATACTATATGCTAATTTACAGCGAGTGCTGCATAACATAACTAAATAGAAAACATGAATAGCCACTGACAATAGAGGAAAGGTGTTCAGTCATGTTTCGGATTATGTGAAAAACGGTTGTTCACGTAACAGGTGAACGTGAAACCAGTCATTTTGTCTGTAAACACAGCTTCTGCAAGAGTGTGAAAACCAAATGATGAATAATGCATCAGCAATTTGTTGGACACATTTAGATCTCTCTGTTCCCCTAAAGCTACAGTTTTTATCCTCTACAACTCGCTTTAGTATCAAAAAGTTGTTCCCAGTTGTGTTAATACGTGTCATGTAATTCTGACATTCTTTAAGTGTTGACATATTTCTGTCATTCCTGATTCTACGGACCATCTATTCACTTTCTGTCATACGTCCGCGTAATTTCCTACATCCTTCTAGTGCACCACATCTCAAATACTTCAATTCCGGTTTCCTCACAATCCTCAACTAATTTTTTCAAATGTAAACTCTCGGTAATTTCTTTCTCTAACTCTGGGCGGTTTTTGATATTGCTATACTGCGTTTAGTAAGGAATTCCCTCTTTTCCTACGCTAGTGTGCTTCTTATGGCTTGCATACTTTATCCGTTAGGCTTAATTTAACTTTCAAGGTAGCAGAATGTCTGCACTACGTCTACTCCGCAGTTCACAGTTATGATGTTAACTTTGTCAGGAACTTCATTTCTGCTACCCTTCATTACTTTCGCCTTTCTTTATTTTACGACCCAGTCGATCTTCTGTGTTGATTAAACGATGCCATTCGAAAAGTCCTACAATCCTTCCTCGTTACGTGACGCAGAAATACATACATTGTAGAGGCAGGCGACCATTCAGAATTGGCACAACTTTGAAACATAGAAAGGTCTTGATCTCACTCTTGTGCGATAAAGGCATATCTGTATTTCAAAATTGTGCCAATTCTTCCTCACATTCACTGAGGACAGCAATGTCATCGGCAAAATCTTGTATTTTCACCATGAGTTTTAATCGCACTCCTCAAACTTGTTTTACGTATGCCATAGCTTGATCGATGTACTGTTTGAATAGTAACGGAGGGGGACTTCATTCCAGTCTTATGACAGAGAACACACAGCTTGTTTATTTTGTTTTGGGCGATAAAGAAGGACAGACGACGAATAGTGGAACGAAGAAGGTCGGAAGAAGCATAAGCTAACTGCTAAATGGCATCGTGTTTTAAGTCTCGAAATGTTCGTCGACATGAACTGCACAACCGTGAAAAACTCCGCCACATTTGAAGTTGAGGGTGCGAGCTTTAGAAACGGCCATGCTTAACTCACCAGCCTGGCTGGCTCAAAGCACGACTTTCCCCTCTCCATCCCCGAGACGGCTGGCTTTTGTAACGTCAGCTGCATGTAGACGTATAGCGAGATTTATCTCCGCGAGGTTCCCGAACGTTCGCAAGCCCCGGTCGCTATACGTCTCATAAGGAATCGTTATGAACATCAACAAAAGCAAAACGAGGATAATGGAATGTAGTCAAATTAAATCGGGTGATGCTGAGGGAATTAGATTAGGAAATGAGACACTTAAAGTAGTAAAGGAGTTTTGCTATTTGGGGAGTAAAATAACTGATGATGGTCGAAGTAGAGAGGATATAAAATGTAGACTGGCAATGGCAAGGAAAGTGCTTCCGAAGAAGAGAGATTTGTTAACATCGAGTATAGATTTAAGTGTCAGGAAGTCGTTTCTGAAAGTATTTGTATGGAGTGTAGCCATGTATAGAAGTGAAACATGGACGATAACTAGTTTGGACAAGAAGAGAATAGAAGCCTTCGAAATGTGGTGCTACAGAAGAATGCTGAAGATAAGGTGGGTAGATCACGTAACTAATGAGGAGGTATTGAATAGGATTGGGGAGAAGAGAAGTTTGTGGCACAGCTTGACTAGAAGAAGGGATCGGTTGGTAGGACATGTTTTGAGGGATCAAGGGATCACAAATTTAGCATTGGAGGGCAGCGTGGAGGGTAAAAATCGTAGAGGGAGACCAAGAGATGAATACACTAAGCAGATTCAGAAGGATGTAGGTTGCAGTAGGTACTCGGAGATGAAGAAGCTTGCACAGGATAGAGTAGCATGGAGAGCTGCATCAAACCAGCCTCAGGACTGAAGACGACAACAACAACAAGGAATCGTTCATGAAAATAAAACACGCATCAGAAGCTGAGATGCTCATTGGCCAGAATCTTTTACTTTATACCACCGTTGGAAGGTGTAGAGACGACGAATAACTCGGCCATTTCATTGTGAATCGGGCTGGTGAGCAGAGTTGGTTTTAATGGAACAATTGGTATATTTCTGTAATGTAGGTGGTAGTGTAACGCGGATCACAGATGTTGGAGTAGTTCATTTAATTTTCTGTATACAGTGCAGTATTAGCTCTCAATTTTAGAGCTATGCATAAATTAAATGTTGTCATAATAGCTCTGCTGCATAGCCACGATTGGTCGACCACGTGAGTTGTTGCAATAAAATACATGAATAACTAATAAGAGAATGTTCTGCTCGTTGATCATATTTCACGATCATATCCATAGATATCCCGGCTGCGTGCATACAAGCGCGATGATTTCCATACCGTCTGTACTCTGTTCTGTCTTATCAAGTACACTGTCCCTCTTATCTCTTCTCGACTTTAACACTCTTGTCTGGAGAAAATGGGAGATACACCCTTTACCATTAGAGCAAAATCCCTTCTGTCCGACTCCATCAGCCACTTTCAAGTTCCCAGTAACAAAAACTCGTCTCTAGAATAACCTCCTGCATTATGTTAGATAAGTGAATGACATCTGCTTCAGGGGGCAGTTAATTGTGTATCTATTAAAGCAACAATAATGATTACCATTGGCCCTATACACACTGGTATCCTTGTACATCCTTCTTTCCGGCCTGACCTTACTCATTCCCCAGTGTACTTAGCCGGTGCTGTCTCCTAAAATTCCCTTTCTACAGTACTCACTATTTTAGAGAACATCTGTACTGTACACTTATAAATTCATTTCGTATCTGCCACTATCACTACTGTTGCTATTGTCATTATTAGTATTATTGGCACTATAGTTAGTAATGGCAGCCGTAGTAGTAGTAGTAGAAGTAGTTCCAGTATTAACTTTATTAATTCGTACTCAGAATTATTGACTGACTTTGTCAGTCTTCTCTCTTTCGCTTGTGGCTTTGTCCTGCAGGTATGCAGGGTCAGCATGATTAATTGGATGTGGCAATGTTAGATTAAGGGGTATCTGGATGCCCGTCCTGCCGCCACCCCGCACCTCCCAGGACAGATTTAGTGTATCCCAACTGTCTGCGACTAGTGTAATCCATGGAATAATGCGAAAGTGTTCAGATGTCTGCGAGCCATGTAACTGAGGCGGGGCGTGGGGACCAGCCCGGTATTCATCTAGGGGGATGTGGAAAACCCCCTAAAAGCCACATCCAGGCTGGCCGGCACACCGACCGTCGTCGTTAATCCGCCTGGCGGATTCGATCCGGGGTCAGCGCGCCTACCCGAGTCCACGAAGCAGCGCATTAGCGCTCTCGGGTAACGTGGCGGGTTATTGACTGACCTTGTCAATATAGACATTTAAATCATTTTAGTACTGTTTATTAAACTAAAATTTTTATTTCTTGGGTAACTACGACGTTAGAAAGGTTCAATACGTGTAAAACCCTGGTCCAGCATAAGAGAGAGGCTGACGCCGTAATGACATCAGCTTGAATGAATACACACATAGAACGCTTTTAAATGTAGTCAATGGGAAGACCTGACGTGCTGCTGCCGAGTGCTGGCCCAGACACATCGAAGGTACTGCGAAAGGTTGTAATCGAGCGGTCACATTCTTCGGCGCCTGTAACGAGGACAATGGAGAAGAAACGCTAGAAGACTGTACATCTCGTCAGGCTGTGTTGTGAATGACTCAGAGTTAGTAGAAGGGACTCGACGACTGTTGCCCTTACGGCGCGAGGAAAGCAGAACTGGTTGGATGGACCCGTCGCACACAGAAAACAAACAGAAGCGCCGGTCGTTGCAGATGCGAACACTACGACGAGTCTTCTCCGAAAAGTTGAACTTGTTTATATGCACGCCGCGTGCTACAGCCTTGCGAGACCGCGAGACCGATATCCGAGCGCGTGCGCTGGAGCGGAAATTCAGCTTCCAGGAACACGGAATCGAGAAAAGAAGGGTGGACAAGCAGGCATCTCCTACTGGCTGGCACTAATGCCTAGCCAGCCAGAAGCAATACATGATGCGAGGCCTGTTCGTTTATTAAGGTCATATCCGTAGCGAAATGGAGGATATATACTTTGAAAAGGCCGCGAGATACGGAAAGATTCCAGTTCGATTACATCATGATCAAGCAGAAGTCTCGAAATCAGATATTCGATTGTAAGATGTATCCAGCAATAGATATAGGCTAAGAACACATTTTAGTAATGATGAAGAACAGGCCCAAGTTTAAAAGGCCAGTCAGAAAGAATAAATGCACAAATAAATGGGATACGGGAGCACTACGTAAAGAGTAGATACGGTTGGATTTCTCCGAGGATATAGATACTGTGATAATGAGTAGCTAAGTAAGCAGATCAGTTGAACGGGAATGTACATCTCCAATAAGAGCATTTAGAGAACTTTGAAAGGAAACCGTAGGAACAAGGGAAGGAAACTGTCAAGATATCATAGATAACCCATATGCAGGAAAATTCAGGAACACAGAAATACAGGTCGCTTAAGAACGAAATAAACAGGAAGTGCAAGTAGCTAAGACGAAATGGCTGCTAAAAGAAAATTTAAAGAAATGGAAAAATCATATTAACAGAATCTTCCGTCGGTTCTCGGGTGAACAACATTATAATAAATGAAAAGCACCAGTTTGCTTTTGTTCTATAATATTGTAGAAAACAAAAGCAAAATGGAAAAATATTTGATTGTTGGAAGAACGGGCTCAGCTTATAGAAAAATGAGAACAACCTTCGGTGAAATTAAAAGCAAGAGCGGTAACATTAAGAGTCCAGTATGAATTCCCTTGATATGTACAGAGCAGAGAGAGGATAGGAGGAAAAAGTCCACTGAAAGC
Organism: Schistocerca americana; assembly: GCF_021461395.2. Taxonomy (NCBI): domain Eukaryota; kingdom Metazoa; phylum Arthropoda; class Insecta; order Orthoptera; family Acrididae; genus Schistocerca; species Schistocerca americana. The sequence continues at coordinate 173,390,436 of NC_060124.1, read as the reverse complement.
CGCTACAACGGGAACACTTGTCTGATGACTTAGTAGTAGAAAAAACAGGACTCTATAGGGCAGAGAAAGTGGATCCAGTATTAGATTCTGAATTTAAAAGAGTTTTGAAAGACTTAAGATCAAATAAGGCAGAAGGGATAGATAAAATTCCATGAAAAATTCTAATATCATTGGAGAAAGTGGCAACAGAAAGACTATTCACATTTATGTGTGAATGTATGAGACTCGTGATATACCGTCATAATTTCGTAAAAACATCATCCATACAATAAACTGAGGATAGTAAGGGACGATATGTGCGAGAACAATCGCACAGTGGGTGTAACAGCTCAAGCATCCCAGCCGTTGACAAGAAAAGAGGACGACCGTTTGGCTTTAGGAAAGGTAAATGAACTAGAGATACGTTTCTGACGCTGCGGTTGACAATGGAAGCAAGACTGAAATAAAACCAAGACATGTTCATGGGATTAGTCAATCTGGAAAAAGCGTTCGACAGTGTAAACTACTGCAAGATGTTTGAAATTCTGAGAAAAGAAGGAGTGAGCTATAGGAAAAGGTGGGTAATATACACTGAAGCGTCAAAGAAACTGATATATGCATGCATATTCAAACACAGAGATACATATTTTAACACGCAGATTACGGCGTTGCGGTCGGCAACGCCTACATGAGACAAGTGTCTGGCGCAGTTGTTAGTTCGGTTACTGCTGCTACGGTGGCAGGTTACCAAGATTTAAGTGAGTTTGAAAGCGATGGGGCACAGCATCTCCGAGGAAACCAAGTGGGTATTTTCCCGTACGACCATTTCACGAGTGTACCGTGAGTATCAGGAATCCGGTAAAACATCAAATCTCCGACATCGCTGCGGCCGGAAAAAGATCCTGCAAGTACGTGACCAACGACGAGTGAAGAGAATCATTCAACGTGACGGAAGTGCAACTCTTCAGCCTATTGCTGCACATTTCAACACTACGCATCAACAAGTGTCATCGTGCGAAATAGTCAATGAAACATCATCGATATGGATTTTCGGAGCCGAAGGTCCATTCGTGTACCCTTCATGACTGCACGACACAAAGCTTTATGCCTCTCCTGGGCAGGTCAACTCCGATATTGTGCTACTGATGTTTCGAAACATGTTGCCTGGTCGGACGAGTCTCGTTTCAAATTGTATCGAGCGGATGGATGTGTACGGGTAGGGAGAGAACCTCATGAATCCATGGACCCTGCATGTCAGCAGGAGACTTTTCAAGCTGATGGAAGCTCTGTACAGGTGTGGGGCGTGTGCAGTAGGAATGATATGGGACCAATGGTACGTCTAGGCACGACTCTGACGGGTGATGCGTATGTAACTGTCCTGTCTGATCATCTGCATCCATTCATGTCCATTGTGCATTCCGACGGAATTGGGCAATTCCAGCGGGACGATGCTACACCCCACACGTCCAGAACTGCTACAGAGTGGCTCCAGGAACACTCTTCCGCGTCTCAACACTTCCACTGGCCACCAGACTCCCCTGACATGAACATTACTGAGCGTTTCTGAGATGCTTTGAAACGTGCTGTTCAGTAGAGACCTCCCCCCCCCCCCCCCCCAGCCCCCCCTCGTACTCTTACGGATTTATGGACCATCTTGCAGTATTCATGGTGTCTCCAGCACAACTTCAGACATTAGTCGAGTCGATGGTACGTCGTGTTGCACCACCTCTGAGTGCTTGTGGAGGCCCTACACGATATTAGGCAGGTGTACCAGTTTCTTTGGCTCTTCAGTGTACAATATGTACAATAACCAAAAGGGAAAAATGACACTGTAAGACCATGTATGAAGTGATCAGATTAAAAACGATGTCAGGGAGGGATCTAGTCTTCCTCCCCTATTGTTGAATCCATACATCGCAAAAGCAATGACAGAAAGAAAAATGAAAAAGGTTCAAGGGAGGAACTGAAATTGAAGGTGCAAGACTGTCAATGATAAGATTTGCTGATGATATAGCTATCTTGAGTGAAAGTGAAGAAATATTACAGGATCTGTTGAATGGAGTGAACAGTCTAATCAGTAAATAATATGGACTAAAAGTAAGTCTAACAACGACAAATATAAGGAGAAGTAGGCGAAATAAGAACAGCGAGAAACTTAACATCAGAACTGATAATCACTAAGTAGACCAAATTAAGAAATTCTGTTGTCTAGGTAACAAAACAACCTATGGCCGACGGAGCAAGGAGGATATAAAAACCAGACTAACGCTGGTTAAAAGTTCATTACTGTCCAAGAGATGTCCACTAATATCAAATACAGGCCAACATTTGAGGAAGAAATTTCTGAGAAGGCACGTTTCAAGCACAGAATTGAATGGTAGTGCAGTATCGCTTATGTGAAAACCGAAGAATCGAAGGATTTGAGGTGTGGTGCTGCACACGACGGTTGAACGTTAAGTGGGTTGGTAAGTTAAGGAATGTGGAGGTTTTCCGCAGAATCGGCGTATTAAAAAATGTGTGGGAAACATTCACACGAAGTCCGTCCCCAGTAGCTGAGTGGTCACCGCGACAGAATGTCAAGTCTAAGGGCCCGAGTTCGATTCCCGGCATTTTCTCCGCTCAGGGTCTGGGTGTTGAGTTGTCGTAATCATCATCATTTCGTCCCCGTCGACGCGCAAGTCGCCGAAGTGGCGTCAAATCGAAAGACTTGCACCCGGCGAACTGTCTACCCGACGGGAGGCCCTAGTCACACGACATTTACATTTTATTTACACGAAGAAGGAACAGAATGATAGGACCTTGTTAAGAGATAAGGGAGTAATTTCTATGGTAGTCGAGAGAACTGTAGAAGTTAAAAACTGTAAACGAAGACAGAGACTGGAGCACATCCTGCAAATAACTGAAGACATAGATTGCAAGTGCTGCTCTGAGACGAAAATTTTGGCACAGGGTAGCAATTCGTGTAGGGCCACATCAAAGCAGCCAGAAGACTGGTGAATATCTGACTTTCCTGACTAAAAGAGAAAAGAGACATCGTACTGAAGATTTATGCCTTACAGGAAAAGCCAAACAACATCATCCGATAAGTCACAACAACGCCGAAAGTTTGTGTTGTGTGATGGCGACAGAGGGTCACTGAAGAGGACTGTGGTGAGAAATAAGAGGAGCGCAGCTGCAAATTTGTGAGCACTAGGATGATTCTCGTATCTCCCCTGGCTACCACAGTCAGTAGATCTCAATATTACGGAGCTTTTGTGATCGTCTATCAAGAGAAGGGAAAGTGATCGCTATCCAACTGCTTCATCGATACATTTTTGCTAGAAAAATGGTATAAGTTTCCCTCGAAAATAATACAGGATCTGTATTTATCCATTTTGAGATGCCTGGAAGTTCTTTTGAATGCCAGAGCCGGCCGAAGTGGCCGTGCGGCTCTAGGCACTGCAGTCTGGAACCGCGAGACCGCTACGGTCGCAGGTTCGAATCCTGCCTCGGACATGGATGTGTGTGATGTCCTTAGGTTAGTTAGGTTTAACTAGTTCTAAGTTCTAGGGGACTAATGACCTCAGAAGTTGAGTCCCATAGTGCTCAGAGCCATTTGAACCACCTTTTTTTTTTGAATGCCAGAGGTTTCCCTATTAGGCTAGGTAATGTGTATTTTTACTGGAGTTCCCATATTTTTCTCCACACTCTGTATATGTCTTAGTTAAACTTCCACAGATGGACAGTAAAAAGTGCACGAGTAACACGTGGAGTATGTGAGGACGATGATTTTCGTACATCTATTTCACAACGTGTAACCTTTACCCTATCGTGTCTACCATTTGTTATAGTGCAGACAAGCTTTTAGGCAGGGCAACCAAAGCTATGAGCAGTCATCTTGGATATCAATAACCACTACTTCTGCATTTATTCCTTGACTGTCGGGCCACTACCAGTTTCATGGCCCCGAATTTAGGCTGTGTTTTGTTTTGACGGACAACAAATGTTGTGCAAAAAGGTTCCGAACTTTTTCGCTCTAATGTGTTAGTCATATGCTCACCTGAACATGTGGCTGTTAGTGCCACGAATTCGGAAGTGATCCAATAATAAAGGGCTAAATAAAATGAAATGGTTGTTACTACCCAAGAAGATTAATCATCGTATTTTTAAAAACAATTTCATTTTGATAACTTACTTAATAGCTATTACACCCTTCCACAAAAGTGACACAGCAATAATATTTCTGTCTCGCCTCATTGACACTGTCAAGTCTTGTACCATAGGCAGCAAGGAGAGGATATTGATTGGTGGTCAGTATCCTCTATCTACTATTGCACACATGTTTTAACAGAGCTTTTTATTCAAAAGAACAAGAAGCTACTTATCTTTCAGCAATTTCTTGTGGTACAAGCTCTTCCTTAATAGTCCACTTTAGCGTCATTGCTGGTGGTGTACTCTCGCCGCTATATGCTGCTTGAGACTGAGACTCTGTTCAAACCGTTCAAATGGCACTAAGCTCTATGGAATTTAACATCTGAGGTCATCAGTCCCCTAAACATAGAACTACTTAAACCCAATTAACCTAAGGACAGCACACACATCCATGCCTGAGGCAGGATTCGAACCTGCGACTGTAGCAGTCACATGGTTCCGGACTGAAGCTCCTAGAACCACTCGACCACAGCGGCCGGCTGAGACTCTGTCTGCACTTTGGCTGACTGTGTGTGACTGACTGGGCCCTCCGGTTTGCTGTGGCGATCTAAATACTGGAGGTCGAGAGGGCGTTGGCGGCTCGTTGCTTGCGACTCTGTCTTTGGCCTGTCTCCTAATAAGCACACTTGATTCAGCGCCTATTATCGATCATCTTGCAACCTCTTTGCTGACCAGTGTGGTGGCGACAGCTTACGCCAGCCCAGATGTTTTCAAAGTAATCTACACTACTGACCATTAAAATTGCTACACCACGAAGATAACGTGCTACAGACGCGAAATTTAACCCAGAGGAAGAACATGCTGTTATATGCAAATGATTAGCTTTTCAGAGCATTCACACAAGGTTGGCGCCGGTGGCGACACCTACAACGTGCTGACATGAGGAAAGTTTCCAAACGATTTCTAATACACAAACAGACGTTGACTGGCGTTGCCTGGTGAAACGTTGTTGTGATACCTCGTGTAAGGAGGAGTAATGCGTACCATCACGTTTCCGACTTTGATAAAGGTCGGATTGTAACCTATCGCGATTGCGGTTTATCGTATCGCGACATTGCTGCGCGCGTTGGTCGAGATCGAATGACTGCTAGCAGAATATGGAATCAGTGGGTTCAGGAGGGTAATACGGAACGCCGTACTGGTTCCCAAAGGCCTCGTATCACTAGCAGTCCAGATGACAGGCATCCGCATGGCTGCAGCCACGTCTCGATCCCTGAGTCAACAGATGGGGACGTTTGCAAGACAACAACCGTCTGCATGAACAGTTCGACGACGTTTGCAGCTACAGGGACTATCAGCTCGGAGACCATGGCTGCGGTTACCCTTGACGCTGCTTCACAGACAGGAGCGCCTCCGATGGTGTAATCAACGACGAACCCGGGTGCACGAACGGCAAAACGTCATTTTTTCGGATGAATCCAGGCTCTGTTTACAGCATCATGATGGTCGCATCCGTGTTTGGCTACATCGCGGTGAACGCACATTGGAAGCGTATATTCGTCATCGCCATACTGGCGTATCACCCGGCGTGATGGTATGGGGTGCCATTGGTTACACGTCTCGGTCACCTCTTGTTCGCATTGACGGTACTTTGAACAGTGGACGTTACATTTCAGATGTGTTACGACCCGTGGCTCTACCGTTCATTCGATCCCTGCGAAACCCTACATATCAGCAGCATAATGCACGACCGCATGTTGCAGGTCCTGTACGGGCCTTTCTGGATACTGAAAGTGTTCGACTGCTGCCCTGGCCAGCACACTCTCCAGATCTCTCACCAATTGAAAACGTCTGGTCAATGGTGGCCAAGCAAGTGATTCGTCACAATACGCCAGTCACTACTCTTGATGAACTGTATTATCGTGTTGAAGCTGCATGAGCAAGTGTACCTGTACACGCCATCCAAGCTCTGTTCGACTCAATGCCCAGGCGTATCAAGGCCGTTATTACAGCCAGAGGTGGTTTTTCTGGGTACTGATTTCTCATGATCTATGCACCCAATTTGCGTGAAAATGTAATCACATGTCAGTCAAGTATAATACATTTGTCCAATGAATACCAGTTTATCACCTGCATTTCTTCTTGGTGTAGCAATTTTAATGGCCAGCAGTGTAGTTTAGTGACCTGAACACAGTTGAAGTCATCGGCTTTTACCTCTTAGAAAATTTAATCTTACTCTTCAGGTGGTAACAACTCCCAACTTGGAGAATCTCTGATCTAGAGCGTATGGCGTGAGGTGACATACTCGTAGCTGCATTGACAGTGAAAGCAAGTGTCTTGTCTTACACCATCGTAAATAGGATGAGATACGGCGAACGTACACCTTTTTAATGGTGTACTAGGTTCTCTGTCTTCCGTTCTCTTTGTTTCTTCTTGGTTATTCTGTATATTGTACATTACCTGTCTCTCACCATACCTTACGCTTATTTTTCTTAGGGAGTGCCGACTGCATTAAAAGAAGAGTGTTATTATTTGGGTCAAGCCCAATGTTTCACTTCAGTGGGTCTCTGCAATAGGCTACGTCCTTACTTTCTCTGGCTTCTCGCCTGGCAAGTACACCGACGCGTAGGAGCGTCTTCTACGCTATCTCGTGTATCCTAGCGCCAGGGCGGCACTGTGCTCGGAGAGGCGCGCGTATAGACGGAGGCAACGGCACACACAGGCAGACGTGCCAGATGAAAGCGCCGCGGGCGAAGTGCTTCATCACCGCCTCTGCTTGTTTACCCTCGCCGCCGCAGACTCCTCTAGTTGCCCCCTTCCCTCGCCGAAGGGCAGCGCGGCGGAAGGACAGCCGGCTCCGAGGGCAGCACTTTAATCCCGTGAAGTGGCGGCGCGAAGGGCCCTTTCCGTACAGACGAAAAGGCGGGACGGAGGAGGCGATGACAGAGAGCGGCAGCGGGGCACAGTGGAACGGAGAGAGATTTGCCGCGCAGCGCGCCCGCGTTTTACGGAGCGTGCCGGGGGGCAAGGAACCAGAGGCACAGAGCGACCTCGTACTTGGGAAGCTTTGCAGACGAATCCGCTCCTCCCCCGTCCCCTCTAACTCCTCATCCTCCTCCTCCTCCTCCTCTACCATCACCATCCCTGGGCAACGCCTCTTATACTACCATCAATCGCCCGAGACAAATTTCTTCCTCCAACATTAGAAGTGCGACAGGTGCGGTTAGGGTAGGCGGAGATCGGAGCGCTTCTGGGAACGGCGAGGAACAACGGCGTCTGTAGGTTCCCGACGCGGAAGGGCCGTGGCAGGGTTTTCTCCAGATAGCGAGCCGGCGCTCGAGTGCTGTTTGTGTGGCGAGGGAGACGCGGTCGGAGTAAAGGCAGCGATCTGACTGAAGAAGCCGATATCTGCGTAGCGCGGGCGGTGAAGGTGAAGGCGAGGGCCGGGCGAGGTGAAGGGGGAGAGGGCGAGACGGAGACGGCGGCGCGCTTTTGTGAGGGGCGCTGAGACAAAGCCGTGAATATGGATGAGCAGATAAATCAGGCGGCAGACGGCAGCCGGGAGAGGCGCGGCGGGGCGGGGCGGGCAGGCTGCCAACCTAACGAACGCCCCAGGCGTCCCTAATGCGATTCCAGTCGCGAAACCAAAACTTATCGCGGCCACCATGCAGCAGCTGCTGCGGTCGCGCCAGACCCCGCCCCCGAGGCGTCACAGTCGAGTCCGAGATTAAACTGGCGTTTGGCAGCGGGCTGCTGTCGACGTGGGTGGGTCGCTATCGCCTTTTCCTAGCTCTGTTCGCCTTTGCTGTACTGTCTCGCACTATAAGTGAAGATTCCCGACGGTCACACATTGGCTTCCTTACCACGTATCTATGTATTCTTCCTCGCTTTGGTGATCACGATATGTCATCCTGGCACGAAAGAATAAATAAGCTCACTGGACAAAAAACTACTCCCTACCTCCACCCATTCCTCCCTCTACCATCCCCATCCCAGCTACACATCACATTCATACATGCAGTAGATACTATGCAACATTGAAACCTGATCACCTACTACCTGTTACACACGATACAGCATGAAGCTGAACTCAACCTATAGACTTTCAGATGTTTTTCACGGGCTACCTTCTTAGAAAAATTGTTCAAATGGCTCTGAGCACTATGGGACTTAACATCTGAGGTCATCAGTCCCCTAGAACTTAGAACTACTTAAACCTAACCAACCTAAGGACATCACACACATCCATGCTCGAGGCAGGATTCGAACCTGCGACCGTAGCGGTCGTGCGGTTCCAGACTGAAACGCCTAGAACCGCTCGGCCACAATGGCCGACTTACCTTCTTAGAAATTGTGCCCTTCTGGATGATCTACTGACGAGGAGAACACGGCCATAACACGATTTCCCAGAAACTTCTCTCAGTGGAACTGTGGTCAAAATAAGTGAACGCATGTGACAGCTAATCTGTGGACACTTGACCATTTCTGAGAAAACCACTGGAAAAATTTTCGAGGTATTTTGTGTTGCTGTCAGCGAGTAAATACTTAATACCGAGGTAGTGCACAGTGGCTAGCGTGGCGGTTTCCCACTTTATCGCCCTGTGTTCGAAACCCCGACAGTAATACTAAATTTTGTTTTGCATTTACAGGATGACAATTACTGAACTACATGAAATAAAATCGACATAACTTCTGAACAGTTTGCGTTAGGAGGTTCAAACGGCACAGTTGGCCGCGGGGCATGATGGGAATTGTTGATGTGAGTATCGTTTGGCTTAGCGACGAGGCTCACTTTCATTTGGATGGGTTCGACAAGCAGGAAAACCGTTACACTTGAGGGACTGAGAATACGCATTTCAGGATCGAGAAATTTCCTCAGCGCTAACAGGTGCCTATGTGGTGTGCAATGTCCAGTCGCGGAATAATCGGTGCGATATTCGTTGATGGCACGGTGACTATAGAACGGGTCGTGAAGGTTTTGGAGGGCGATCTCATCCCCGTTATCCAAAGAGAGCCTTATTTCAACGAGATGTGGCTCATGCAAGACGGCGCCTAACCCAATCGAAGCAGGAGAGTGTTTGAGCAGTTTGGGGACCGCGTTCTGGCTCTGCGGTGCTCGAAGGCCTGTGGCGTGGGTCTCGATTGGCCGCCATATTCTCAGGATCTAAACATATGTGGCTCCTTTTTGTGAGGCTTTATTAAAGGTGTACAGAAAGAATCCCGAGGCCACTGCTGAGCTGAAAATAGCCATTCAGGAGGTCATCGACACCTTCGATGTTCCGACACTTCAGCGGGTCATGCAGAATTTCGCTACTCGTCTGCACCACATCATCGGATTTTCACTGTTGTTTCCTTTTCGCACCCCATCGGACCTTACTTTCCGAATAGCCTTTGTAGATTGTAAACACTGAAAAAGTCATAAGACACATATTAAAAAATTCTTCTCTCGACTAACACGTCGACGAAAGGTAGTTGGCCCCATTTTTGTATTGTTAAAGACACTCAAGCCGAACAACATTCACAAGAAGAACTTCTATGACAGTTTCACACGGTTGTATGAATTTTCTTCACATTGTACTAATGTGGGAGGGGGCTGGGAGACTGTGCGAAACAGATGAAACGTTGAAATCACCATTGCAATATTTCCTATTTTTCATTAATCCAACCGCGAAACTTTTTGAGCAGACTGGTTACGGAGCTGCAATGTGACCATCTCGCTCTTTTAAGGCAATGGCTATTCCCGAGACCTCGTTGGTCTGCTCTCAATTCCCTCAAGGGATCGCCCTTTATATCTTCACTGTTCGGATAGCCATAAAATTATGTGCAATTAGTTTTCAGAATAGAGCATATCTTTCTTATTTCTTTACTTTTTAGCGACTGTGTACACAGGTCGCCAAAGACAAGCAACTCGAATGCCGGAAGTAACTGTGGTGTCACCGCCAGACACCACACTTGCTATGTGGTAGCCTTTTAAATCGGCCGCGGTCCGCTAGTATACGACGGACCCGCGTGTCGCCACTGTCCGTAATTGCAGACCGCGCGCCGCCACACGGCAGGTCTAGAGAGACTTACTAACACTCGCCCCAGTTGTACAGCCGACGTAGCTAGCAACAGACACTGACGAAGACTCTCTCATTTGCCAAGACGATAGTTAGCATAGCCTTCAGCTAAGTCAATTGCTACGACTTAGCAAGGCGCCTTTTATCCTTTGCTATGTATCTAATGAAGCATGTACAGTAACAAGACCAATGTCACCAATTGTGGATTAAAGTTAAGTATTCCAGCAGCTACGTACTTTTCTTTATAGCATTCATTACGTATCCTGTTTCAGACCTCACGCCAGCCAGCGTGAGTTTAAGCGCGTGCCTTTCGGTTACCCGTCACTGTGGACTGGCTGTCTTGTCAGTCCACAACAGTAACCTCGAATGGTATCATCCCAGAACATACAGATAAACCGACGCACTTGCGTTTTGTACTCGGTTTGTCATTGATACACAAGCATCACTGCTAAAGACATAGCGTCATCAAGTGGCAGCCAGAAATAACACAATCAGAAAAGTAAACCTTCGACCAACGTCACTTTTTACTTTGCGATTTCTGTGGACTTGGGGAAGGCTCAAATTTCGCAACGGATTCTTGAACACAGAACATACTGACTCTCCGAATAACTATCCTCCACTGCAGGACATAGTGAGAAGTTGAAAGATTCGGAGGAACTAAAACCATATCAGGACGGACGTAGCACCAGTGAAGGCAAGCATAATCAAACGGGGCCTTGCAGACAGATGTTGACTGTGACGAATTTGGTGATATGGAATATCTCCTGACCTGTCCAAACTGTCCCAGTAAATTTACTCTTAATGTATTGTAGCAAGGAAGCAAGGAAGTAGCGGAAGTAACCATATTTTGATCTGAAGAACTTTGATCTCCAAACACGAAAGAGTAAACTGAAGTCATTGTCAGTTGTAATAATTTGAGAATAGCAGGAATGTCGTATTCTTGACTGTGGAACATATGACCTGTTAATAATTCAACCTGAACATGTTGTCAATTGTTAAAAAGTTGAAGTAAGGTCGAAGTCTAACACCACAGCAGTTTCATCACTGCAAGGAAGTTGAGCTGAAACTATGCTGCGAGAGCTACATTCGGCATCCTCAGATATTTTTCATGGGCTTACTAATGCCGTAAACGAGTGAACTACTTAGATTTTCTTAATGATTTCTGAGCATCCGCGCTGAATAATTTATCACATTTTTTAAACAAATAACTGAAAGTTCCTCTCAGTAGTTATGGTTACTTCCCAAAAATCAAATTTTGACTTCTTAGACCGTTAATGATACATAAGGAGTGTCCACATTACGCTACATCCTTCTCACAGGCCAGAAGTGAACAAGAGGTACAAAGGCTGTCCGCTGTTTCCCTGTAAATAATAGAGTAGAACACATTACGCTTGTACTATTTTGTGGCGTTTAGTATTTGTAAGCCGCGTAGGTTTGGCTAGGGACTGTGGCCGTTGCGAGATCGTGATCAAAGAGTTACCTGCTTACAGTGAAGATCTGGAAGCTGCTTTGGCCACTACAGACGGCTTTGGCTCTTACGAACTACACTAATTGTGATGTGACAGGCGGTGTTCAGTTAAGGCTGAAAGACGTCGGTTATATCGCCAATACCAACACATCGTGGTATGTGTCTACTACCTACGAGCTGTTCTTGCTGTTATATCTGCGCCCACTCATCGGCTTCGTTGCATTCAGTATGACAGTAATAACGTGCATTTCGCTGGCGCGCAGCAAGTCTTTCGACTGGACGCCATTTATCCGACCAGGAAAATGAGACCTACAATTTATCATGGAATCGGAGTCACGCGCTCTTTCTGGCGATTACTCACATCGTTGAGAGGTGAAGACTAGGTTAAAGACGGGCAGAAGAGGCCGTTTGAGTCAACTGAGAGTTGATACTTGGAGAGACGACATCACAGTTTCAGGTAAAATGCGTAAACCTGTACTTGGTGACTAATGCATCGTACGCAAAAGTATCCAGACACCCCCCAAAACATACGTTTTTCATATTAGGTACATTGTGCTGCCACTTACTGCCAAGTACTCCATATCAGCGACCTCAGCAGGCATTAGACATAGTGACAGGACAGAATGGGGTGCTCCGCGGAACTCACGGACTTCGAACTTCGTCAGGTGATTGGGTGTCACTTGTGTCATACCTCTGTAGTGGGATTTCCATACTCCTAACCATCCCTACGTCCACTGTTTCCGATGTGATAGTGAAGTTAATACGTGAAGGGAAACGTACAGCACTAAAGCGTACAGGCTGACCTCGTCTGTTGACCGACAGAGACAGCAGACAGTTGAAGAGGGTCGTAATGTGTAATAGGCAGACATCTATGCAGAGGAATTCCAAACTGCATCACGGTCCACTGCAAGTACTACGACAGTTAGGCGGGGGGTGAGAAAACTTGGATTTCATGGTCGAGCGGCTGCTCATAAGGCACACACCACACCGGTAAATGCCAAACGACGCCTAGCTTGGTGTAACTTGCGTAAACACGACAGTGACATTACTGTAATGGACTGGCCTCCACAGAGTCCTGACCTGAATCCTAAAGAACACCTTTGGGATGTTTTGGAACGCCGACTTCGTGTCAAGCCTCACCGGCCGACATCGATACCTCAGTGCAGCAGTCTGTGAAGTATAGGCTGCCATTCCCCAAGAAACCTTCCAGCACCTGATTGAACGTGTGCCTCCGAAAGTGGAAGCTGTCATCAAGGCTAAGGGTGGGTCAACACCATATTCAATTCCAGCATTACCGATGGAGGACGTCACGATCTCGTAAGTCATTTTCCGCACGGTGTCCGGATACTTTTGATCACATATTGTATATATGGATCGTGATAACTCTTCCGGCATCAAATAAGGCCTGACGATGGTGCACTGAAGCGCCGAAACTGGTAGCTACAGAATAAATGACATCATAAGGACCGCAGTAGGTGTGTCATTTCCACACAGTAGTGCGCGGCCGTAGTCTCACAGATCTCCGGCCACAAGGGTGGACACATAAATATTGAAGAAACCCAAGATCCGAGCGGGATTTGATCTTGTCACCTCTCGTTTTCCAGGTACCCGATTTACCGTTCGACCAGCAATCCCGACCGTGAAGACACTGCTGTGACCGCTATACTAGTTTATCTGCCTACGATCTTTGAGGCGAGAGCGCATTAAACCAATTAGAAGCGAGGGCACCGGAATGCTCCATTCTGAACAGGAACAAGCTTTCTTCTTCATGACTATACTTAGGAAAATAGTCTCGATCTCGAAAATCACATTTATCTGCGACAGGTTTCAGTTCAAATTCGGACTATTTTAGACCGTACTCCTATGTTGATGTGTGGGGACGGATCCACGGAGCAGAACTATAGGCGTCTCCAGATTCCGTCAATTACTCTCCTTCATGCTTTCTCTGTTTAATACTGTTCTTGAGTAATGGTGTGCAATTGTCTACGACTGGTATGACATGTTAATGAGTGTGGGTGCATTGAACTATACTGAGAAAGAGAGAAAGCAACTGTGGGTTTGTACTGCGAGATCAACGTGCATAAATGCCAGAGGAAGGGATCGGGCTTCGACCCTCGGACAGGTGTAACATTAACGTTGTTGTTATGTGCAAAACTTCTGTATTCTAGGGGCCCAACGATGACTGTCGAATTTTAAAGAATCTCATACCTCTATTTACATTTCATTTCACCATCAAGTGAAGTAAATGAAATCCATGTATATGATGACGGCATTGAGCAACCATGAGTCCTTGCACCAACGACAGGTGCAGAAATAATGAAAGAAATGATCTCGTACCTTCCATTCAATCAATAGTTCCGTGAGCACCACTTCTCCTCTCATACAAACAGAAGATAGCGAAGAGTTCTTTCACATTAGTAAATTATTTACAGGTAATGAAAGGTAAGTTTGCCTTGAGAACTTCAGGGTGGCAGTCGCTTCGTCATCCTGCTAACAAGTTTTGTGACAGTGTTACATTAACAGCTCAGACAAACCAAGTGTTAAGGATTAATGAATGGATTCTCGGTTTTCGAAATGCTTTCTACGGGTTATGTTAGATCTGGATGTTGGTTATGGGAGCCAAACTTAAGTTCAGTAATGAGAAAGTTAATCAGTGATCAATAGTAAATCATTTCAGCCTCGAAAGGTATCCACTGTGGTAATTACGTGTGCCTGTGGCAAATAAAACCTGAGTGCAGTCACATTGCGTAATAAAATTATTTTTTGTCGTTTTTTTCCACTTTATAAAGAGGGCATCTTTAATCGCGGTAATTGCAAGTGGATCCTTAACGTCCATTACTACAAGTGAAGAGTTTTGCATTTTTGTTTTCATTCTAGATTTTTTCACAGACATTATACAAAGTGCCGCAGAGCTTGCCACATGGCAATTTTTCTGACGTTGAAATCCCCAGTCCGACACCAAACGGTTACCTGATGGTGACTGGGTTGTTTCGTAATTAAGGTTCCTTGTAGCTCATTGCGCAGTGCTACCAAGGAGGAGGTGTGGGATATTGCCTTCTGCTAGTAATGAGACAGAGGCAGCCGGTGTTTCCCCTCCTGTTATCGCGGTCCAGACACCAACAGATGGCGAGAGAGGTGTAGGGCTGAGAGTTGTGACACAGGTAGGCTTGTGACGTCACTGTACGGCAAAAGCGTCACGGGAGGGATGCAAACCAAACGTGCACCCGTATCCTGGGAGAAAGTTTCCGTCGTATGGAAGACGCCATCGTGGGAGTACTTCAGTGCGCAGGTTGCAGAGCGCTGCGGATCGTTGCTCGCGCAGGCGTGGACGACGTATGTCGCCTAGGTTGTAAGACCATTCTCAGCTCTATCCACAGAGTGATGGAAGTGGTGATGACAACTGACCTGACATGCTAGCTAGCTGCGTAGTCCCTCTTGACGACGTACATCTCTAATAGTTTTAACTGATAGCCACATAACATGAAAGACGAATACTGTGAATGACACTTTTTTTATGTACTGTACTGCTTTTGAAGGCGCTGCAGACGTTTATATACACTCAGCCTAATAGCTGTGTAATAATCGCCGGCCAGATTGTCTCTAATCGTATTGTATTGTATTAAATCGGGGACCTAGAAGCGACGAACGGGCGTGGTTCACATTCCCACAACAGGCCACAACAGTCCACCAACTGAGCCGCCGCCCAACACCCAACCTAGTGTTATTGTGCGGTTCGCCAGCCAGTGGACCACCCTGGTAACGTCTCATACCAGATGAGTGCAACCCCAAATGTTTGCGTGGCAGAGTAATGATGGCGTGTGTGTACATGGAAATGGTGTTAGTGCAGCAATTGCCGATACACTGCGGTAGAATAAGGGGAAGCAGCTCGCATTCGCGGAGGTAGATGGAAAACCGCCATAAAACCAACCACAGGCTGGCCGGCACACCGAAACTCGACATTAATCCGCCGGGCGGAATCTTCCCGGGGGCCGCCACGCCTTCCCGCTCGGGAGGCAGCGCGTTAGACCGCGCGGCTAGCCGTGTGGGCTCTTATCTCTAATTACCTCGACCCCAACATGACACTAAAGATTAACCCTTTAAGTGACTATTGTGTCCAGCATAACAATGAAATACATGTCAGTACGGACTCTTTGGAAACAGTAATTAATAAGTGTGCTCCATTTATTTTGTACGGGGAACCTATAATTAAACTTTCGCTACTTGAGATAACAAGACAAAAAACTCTTTACCGTATAGGTACGGCGAAAGCAAAGAGAGCTTCACTCCAAGTTTAAACGCATCCAAAACCTCTCAGACAAACAGAAGCTAAACGATGTCAAAGTTAGCGTAAGGAGGGCTATGCGTGAAGCGTTCAGTGAATTCGAAAGTAAAATTCTATGTACCGACTTGACAGAAAATCCTAGGAAGTTCTGGTCTTACGTTAAATCAGTAAGTGGCTCGAAACAGCATATCCAGACACTCCGGGATGATGATGGCATTGAAACAGAGGATGACACGCGTAAAGCTGAAATACTAAACACCTTTTTCCAAAGCTGTTTCACAGAGGAAGACCGCACTGCAGTTTCTTCTCTAAATCCTCGCACAAACGAAAAAATGGCTGACATCGAAATAAGTGTCCAAGGAATAGAAAAGCAACTGGAATCACTCAATAGAGGAAAGTCCACTGGACCTGACGGGATACCAATTGGATTCTACACAGAGTACGCGAAAGAACTTGCCCCCACTTCTGACAGCCGTGTACCGCAAGTCTCTAGAGGAACGAAGGGTTCCAAATGATTGGAAAGGAGCACAGGTAGCCCCTGTCTTCAAGAAGGGTCGTCCAGCAGATGCGCAAAACTATAGACCTATATCTCTGACGTCGATATGTTGTAGAATTTTAGAACATGTTTTTTGCTCGAGTATCATGTCGTTTCTGGAAACCCAGAATCTACTATATAGGAATCAAGATGGATTCCGGAAACAGCGATCGTGTGAAACCCAACTCGCTTTATTTGTTCATGAGACCCAGAAAATATTAGTTACAGGCTCCCAGGTAGATGCTATTTTTCTTGACTTCCGGAAGGCGATCGATGCAGTTCCGCACTGTCGCCTGACAAACAAAGTAAGAGCCTACGGAATATCAGACCAGCTGTGAGGCTGGATTGAAGAGTTTTTAGCAAACAGAACACAGCATGTTGTTATCAATGGAGAGACGTCTACAGACGTTAAAGTAACCTCTGGCGTGCCACAGGGGAGTGTTATGGGACCATTGCTTTTCACAATATATATAAATTACCTAGTAGATAGTGTCGGAAGTTCCATGCGGCAGCAGTATACAGAGAAGCTGCAGCATTAGAAAATTGTAGTGAAATGCAGGAAGATCTGCATCGGATAGGCACTTGGTGCAGGGAGTGGCAACTGTCCCTTAACATAGACAAATGTAATGTATTGCGAATACATAGAAAGAAGGATCCTTTATTGTATGATTATATGATAGCGGAACAAACACTGGTAGCAGTTACCTCTGTAAAATATCTGGGAGTATGCGTGCGGAACGATTTGAAGTGGAATGATCATATAAAATTAATTGTAGGTAAGGCGGGTACCAGGTTGAGATTCATTGGGAGAGTCCTTAGAAAATGTAGTCCATCAACAAAGGAGGTGGCTTACAAAACACTCGTTCGACCTATACTTGAGTACTGCTCAACAGTGTGGGATCCGTACCAGATCGGTTTGACGGAGGAGATAGAGAAGATCCAAAGAACAACGGCGCGTTTCGTCACAGGGTTATTTGGTAACCGTGATAGCGTTACGGAGATGTTTAATAAACTCAAGTGGCAGACTCTGCAAGAGAGGCGCTCTGCATCGCGGTATAGATTGCTCGCCAGGTTTCGAGAGGGTGTGTTTCTGGATGAGGTATCGAATATATTGCTTCCCCCTACTTATACCTCCCGAGGAGATCACGAATGTAAAATTAGAGAGATTAGAGCGCGCACGGAGGCTTTCAGACAATCGTTCTTCCCGCGAACCATACGCGACTGGAACAGGAAAGGAAGGTAATGACAGTGGCACGTAACGTGCCCTCCGCCACACACCGTTGGGTGGCTTGCGGAGTATAAATGTAGATGTAGATGTAGATGTAGAACCTTACAGGAACGATGCCCTGACGGTATTCTGCACGTTTTCATTGTTAGTAATGTTAGTGTCTTGACTTGCCGATATTGTTACGGAGACATAGGGCTGAAACACGGCCATCAGTGTGCATTGCAGTTTCAGATAGTCCAAATGGTCCTGGAAATGTGAGCAGGACTTTAGTCGAGAAGATGTTTTATCAACACCAACAGCGCTGCTGCTCTACGGGAGTTTCGACCCACTAAGGGAATACGGAGAGGTCGTCTTTCCTCACTGGGAATGAAGGAAATGGTTCAGGAGTTCGCATTAACAGGAGATTTGGAAAATGCTCCTGGGAGAGACCGACAGCCAATTGCGTTACAAACTATTGAGGACCTCATAGTTGCCATAGCCCAGAGTGCTGGAAGCAATGTGTGAAATTCAAAGAAGTGCACTTTATATGTCACAACCATCTGTGGTCCGCGTCTGCAGTAACGCAATCTCTACTGCGGTTTCAGGCTGTCGTGGATGCAGATGATCGTCACACTGAGCAACGTTTGTAGCCTTGAACGTAATTAACAGACGTCACCTTCTCACATGGAAATTAAAATGTGTTTCTTTCAATGGTTTTCCGTTAGTTCTGTTCTGCATGTCCTTACATATGTTTACACAAAGTTTCATTTTCCTACGATGGCTCTTTTGTCATGGCGGACCTCTCAAGTAGAGGAAGTTTGATTATAATCACCCTATATTCTTAAGTCTGTTGTTAACTGGCGCTGACAAACTGGAGATACGTTATCTGCGTGTATTGAAAGTTGAAGATTGAGAAAAAAAGTCATTATCACTCAAGACGGCAAGAATTATTTTTATCGATAACTAGTTTCAGCTAAATTAATTAGCCATCTTCAAATCACGAAACTTTTTTTTCTTTACTGCACATCAGCCATTGGCAGAACACACCAAAGTTCATGCCATCCAGTGAATAGGAAAGTCTTGTATAACGAAGTCAACATTGTACATTTGTTCTGCTGCTTCGTCTTTAGAATAAAATAGCGTGTCAGTTATGTTCCCACTATGGATTCTTGGAGAACGTTTGATTCGTTTCTTATACATTGCACGCAACGATGTCGTAAACTTGGTTTGTATAATAAAAAATGTAGCTTAACCAAAACACACACATGTCGTGTGACTAGGGCCTCCCGGCGGGTAGACCGTTCGCCGGGTGCAAGTCTTTCGATTTGACGCCACTTCGGCGACTTGATGACATGATGACGATTAGGACAACACAACACCCAGTCCCTGAGCGGAGAAAACCTCCGACCACGCCGGGAATCGAACTCGGGCCCTTAGGATTGACATTCAGTCGCACTGACCACTCAGCTACCTGGGCGAAATGCTTAATCAATATTATGACGACTTGTGCCGCCAATTGGCGATGTACACCAAAGAAAATGTATTGTCATTTGAAAATGGTGCATGGATACAGCCAAACTAGTTATCAAGAACAAACTGTGCTTTGGATCTTGAGTAACAAAGGATTTTTTCTGGATCCCCAAATTTATTTCTAAGCCCACGATGAGTTATCGGGTGGTAAACAAACTGAGTCAAGAGTACATAACCTCTGCTGAAAAAATTTGAAAATATCTGTGGGAAATTAACAATTTCGACTTCTCTTAGTAAACACATTCTTCAGGAGGAAGACATTCCCCAAAAGACTGGGAATCACAACCTACTTTAGACCATGCCTATAAATCGATATTTCTAGCCATTTCAGTACCAAAGTCATTTTCACGACTTTCATGAAATCCATCTTCAAGTGTAGGCAAACAATCTGCCCTACCTGCAGCATCTGTACGAGACGTTTCATCCAATGGTCCACTTGATACTGTGTTACAGAAACTATCATCAGCTACTGTAGCAGTGCCTGAAACTGTAGTAACAGTAGCTACATCATCTGCATCAGAGTCTCCTCCAAATTCTGAATCTTCTGTGTGCTCTTCTGTAACCTGTCACCAGCATATCATTACATGAGTTACCAGAACTTCAGCTGTCATGGCACTATACCGCCTCAATGAAGTCTTTCTCATAGTTCTAAAAGGAATACGAATGTCAGTAAGACCCTTCTAAATATAAAAACCAACCAAAAGTGTACAAATAACATGCCTGTAACATCCACTCCTGTACATAACCTCTTTCGTGATGTTCCATATGTTCAGTAATTTTACTACATGTCCACTGTCAGTGTAAATGATTGATCTCAGCCGCTAATATTTGTAAAACAATATTATCTGCAACGTTCATTATTTACTAAAAAGGAATACAGCACACAATCAATAAAACTGGACGTAGCTAGGAAAGAATTTCACGACAATCTGTTCGTTTACAGGGACGGCGCGGAAGAATACTAGCTCTAAATATGCTTACAAATGACTCCAGTATTCATTTTACACTTTATGATGTAGGAAATGTTACTGTTAGTTGAACTTACCGTCCTTTATATCAGAAGATACCAGAAGAGTAAATCAAATTCTTGCTGAACACAAAACCAGATTTGAATACCGGTGCCTCAAATGCAGTTGGTAAATATTGACACCAGTACTCACTTGTTCCCCGATATCTTAAATGTACCGATTTAGAAATACAAAAATGGCATTCGTACATACCGGAAAGACTTTTGTTACTACATTAACAGTACTACAATCGATTGCGTTTAGTAAATAAAGTAATAATTAACATTTAAGACCAACGGTAACTACAGGTTGTTTTCGCGATGACGTTACAAACTTTCAGGAATGATAGAAAACGGTAAATTTGTCGGTTAGAAGCAAGGGATCCTGGTCCGGTTATAAGCGAAAATTGTTCTGAAACCTCTGACAGTGCATATTTCTGACTGCAAGCTCTGTCTATGGACCAGAACATGGAATAATTGTATAATAAGCATGAGCTCTAAAATGGATACCTTATGAACTTGAGCACTTGTTCATCTTTGCTGCTGTGCAACACATCTCTTCCTGTGAAAAAGTGCTTGTAGCCCTTAATACATATATTTCAGAGAATGCGCTTACCGGATATATCTTTTATGTTTTGCTTTGTGGTAGCTCCACCCAAGATATGGAATGCAAAAGCCTTGCAGTAGGAGATGTGCGGTGTCAGATGTATCAGAACGACTTTCGCTTTTTATTTTTGACTTTATCGGTTCTTGACCAGTGCCCTTTACGTCAAATTCATACACTTACCATTCTCCATCATCGCTGAAAGTCTGAAATATCATCACGGAATCACCCTATATATTTACCAGTTTCACGTAAAGGGTTAATCTTCCTTCTCTCCTGCTCAGGCACCGGGGCCTTGGATTAAAAATCGGATGGTTGTACTCATCAACAACTTGAGACATATGGCTCCTACAGTCATTCAAACGAGGCCTAGCTCGATAACACGGAAATACCGTAAGTATATAGTAATATTATGTGGTGACTTTAACCTGCAAAGTATCGACTAGGAAAGCAACGCAAAGCATGCATCATGGGCAGTAAAGCCAAACAGTCTACCGAAGTGAAATTAAATACATCATCTAATAACCGGTTCGAAAAAAAGTCCGATACGCCAGAGAACTATCTTACACCTCCTGGCTACAAACAGGCCACATCTTTTAGAGTGTGACCACCGAAAGAGCGATTAGCGACCATTATGCTATTATGAGAACCGTTGAGTGGGCCAGACATAGATGTGGCAGGAAGAAACCCCCTATGACCGATAGCTTTTATGGGTGTGGCTTGCTTGCACGCAGCATCTGCTCAGGGTCAAATAGTTTTAATGAAATAGTTTTAATGAAATAGTTTTAATGAAACTACTGCAGAACTGAAGGCAACGAGGATTAACGACAATTAACAACAATTTTTAAGAGAAATTATACGTTATGTATCTTGAGCGTGCACGAGGTGCGTGACAATGTAGTTAAACGATCACTCCCATTGATCCCTTTTTGAAGGCTGGTGTAGTCTTGAGTTCAGTCAACTATGACTGACGTAACTAGTACAATGTCCTCTTCCCTTTTGTGGTGTTGCCATGAGATAATTCTTGATGCATTAAATGTATTCGTAATTGCGAATATGCACAACTATCAGCTGTAGAATGGAATGACGACATGAAAATTTGTGCCGCATTGGGACTCGAACCCGAATTTCCCGCTTATTGCGAGCAGTCGCCTCAGCAATTGTCTACCAGCGCACGACTCTGTGCCAGACCCAAACTTCCATATGTCGTCATCCATCCGTCTGTAGCCATTACGTATATTCCCGTACAGGTGAGACATTTTACTTGAAGGTCGCTTGCCACGTGTTGGCGGATAAATATGATATTGCAGTGCCTGTGTTATCCTGAATTACAAAATTTGGAATTTTGTGGTAAGGTCTTATGGGAACAAACTGCTGAGGTCATAGGTCCCTGCTTAATCTAACTTAAACTAACTTACGCCATGGAAAACACACGCACTCATGCCCGAGGGAGGACTCGAAACTCCGACGGGGGGAGTCCGCAAGAAACCGTGACAAGGCGCCTAAGACGGCGCGGCTACCCCGCGCAGCCTGAATCACGACGCAAAGTTCCTTTGAACATACATGTAGACGCGTAGAAGTGTTTCTCTTACTTTGGACATGATTCAGGTCGAAAAGGTCTTTGCTTCGTAGTTCAGAATAACACAGGCGCTGCATTATTTATCCGGCGCCAATGTGCAAGCGACTTTCAAGTAAAATTTCTCACTTGTACGGGAATATACATAATGGATGTGCGAGTACAGGTTGTAGACGAATGGTTGACGACATATGGAAGTTTGGATCTCGCCGGAAGTCGTGCACGGATAGCCTAATGGTAAGGCGACCGCTCCTGATAATCGAAAAATCCGGGTGCGATTCCCCGTCTGGCACAAATTTTCAAGGTTGTCATCGCATTCTACAGCTGATGAGTGTCATTATTAGCAATTGCTAATACATTTAATGTATTTCATGGCTGCTGCAGCCACCGCAGTGCCTCTTCTTTTGGGAATGCATGTATTTCTGCAGAATTGAGAATAACACAGGCACTGCAGTGTCGTATAATTCCTGATGCTGTCTTGAAGCGCGATGATATTGCTGGAGATCTTATCGTTGATACACTCTGAGCTCAGCCGTGTGTCCACTTATACTAGCGTTTGGTGGACGGATGCTCACTTCCGAACTATTTGGGTGACGTAAGCCGGAAGAATAACATAAAGCTTGTTGTGTGCCTCCTCTGTGGCGTGTGTCCATCACTACGACTGTGTGCAAAGCTTAAGGACGAAAGTAATTTTCGTGTGCCGCGTCACTCCTAAGTAATACCGCTGGATGAAACTTGCATTATACACAGGGAGAAAAATGTTCAAATGTGTGTGAAGTCTTATGGGACTTAACTGCTAAGGTCATCAGTCCCTAAGCTTACACACTACTTAACCTAAATTATCCCAAGGACAAACACTCACACAGCCATGCCCGAGGGAGGACTCGAACCTCCGCCGGGATCAGTCGCACAGTCTATGACTGCAGCGCCTTTAGACCGCTCGGCTAATCCCACGCGGCACATAGAGAGTACTACTATAGTGTAGCGTAGACCAGTGCAGTGCGAAAGGTAACCAAATAAACACGCTATCAGACGATCGGAAATGACACATTTATTCAAAGACAATAATTAAACTGAAGTCACCGTGATGGAGCAGTGGATGTTACAAAAGGCGGAACATGGTTCTTAACAGAGTGTGTGATCAGCTCGTACGGTAATACATGCTGTGCAGAGTTCTGTCGCGCTAGCCAAAAGGTTGGTAGCGATCTCCATTCCTCCCCAAAAGCTGTTCACAACAGCTGCACGGTCTGTAGTGCAGATACGCTAAGCGATAAAAAGTATCCGGACACCAACAAAAACAAATGTTTTTCATATTAGGCGCATTGGGGTGTCACCTACTGTCAGGTACTCCATATTAGCAACATCACTAGTCAGTAGACATCGTGAGAGAGCAGAAATCACTTCGAACGTGGTCGGTTGATTGGATGTCACTTGTGTCATACGTCTGAACACGCGATTTCCGCACTGCTAAACATCCCTAGGTTCACTGTTTCTGATGTGATAGTGAACTGGGAACGTGAAGGGGCACGTACAGCACAAAAGCGTATAGGCCGACCTCGTCTGTTGACTGACAGAGACCGCCGACAGTTGAAGAAGGTCGTAATGTGTAATAGGCAGACATCTATCCAGAGCATCACACAGGAATTCCAAACTGCATCAGGATCCACTGCAAGTACTATTAAGGTTAGGAAGTAGGTGAGAAAACTTGTATTACATTCTCGAGCGGCTGCTCATAAGCCATACATCACGCCGGTAAATGCCAAACGACGCCTCGATTGGTGTAAGGACCGTAAACATTGAACGATTGAACAGTGGAAAAACGTTGTATGGAGTGATGAATCACGGTACACAACGTGACGATCCGATGGCATGGTGTGGGTATGGCGAATGCCCGGTGAACGTAATCTGCCAGCGTGTGTAGTGCCAACAGTAAAATTCTGAGGCTGTCGTGTTATGGTGTGATCGTGTTTTTCTTAGAGGGGCTTGCACCCCTTGTTGTTTTGATTGGCACTATCACGGCACAGACGTACACTGATGTTTTAAGCACCTTCTTGATTCCCACTGTTGAAGAGCAATTCGGGGATGGCGATTGCATTTCATCACGATCGAGCATCTGTTCATAATGCACGGCCTGTGGCGCAGTGGTTACACGACAATGACATCCCTGTAATGGAATGGCCTGCACAGAGTCCTGACCTGAATAGTATAGAACACCTTTGGGATGTTTTGGAGCGCCGACTTCGTGCCAGGCCTCACCCACCGACATCTATACCTACGTGCAGCACTCCGTGAATAATGGGCTACCATCCCCCAAGAAACCTTCCAGCATCTGACTGAAAGTATGCCTGCGAGAGTAGAAGCTGTCATCAAGGCTAAGGGTGGGCCAATACCATATTGGATTTCAGCATTACCGATAGATGGTGCCACGAACTTGTAAGGCATTTTCAGCCAGGTGTCCGGATACTTTTGATCACATAGTGTAGAAGTTCTGCTGTACGTCTCCTCAACGCATCCCACACGTGCTGGACGGGGTTTAGCCCGCATCTCGTGGTCGTGCGGTAGCGTTCTGGCTTCCCACGCCCGGGTTCCCGGGTTCGATTCCCGGCGGGGTCAGGGATTTTCTCTGCCTCGTGATGGCTGGGTGTTGTGTGCTGTCCTTAGGTTAGTTAGGTTTAAGTAGTTCTAAGTTCTAGGGGACTGATGACCATAGATGTTAAGTCCCATAGTGCTCAGAGCCATTTGAACCATTTTGACGGGGTTTAAGTCGGGGGAACGGGCAACATGAAACAATTCGTCGAATATCCTCTCCTTCCAAGAGCTCCTCGAACTAAGATGATCGATTGGGCCGCGCATGGGAATCAATTAAAATAAAGTGAGAGCCGAATGCACCCCTGAATCGACGCACATGGGCAAGCTGGCTGGTGAGTGTATCGTTTTACGAGATCTGGAGGTCAATACGTCCTTACAACACTATAGATGCCCACACGATAGCACCTTCACCAAGAAATCAGTCATTTCAGACAAAGCTGGACGTGACCTTATACCGCGAAAGATGGAAACACCTGCTGCACGCAGGATCATTGTCGGAGATGACCGTTTCGGTGGTTCAGCTGTCGTGTTGCGGGGAGACATAATGTGGCACGGGGGTCGTTACAACAAAATCTTTGAACACTCTGAACTCGCCGGTCAATGCTATTCTGACACTGGATTCCATCGACATGTGCATCTTTTAGCAGAGATAGACGAATTCTTGGAATGAGAGGATATTCGGAGAATGGAGTGGTCCCACCGACTTAAAATTCCGTCGAGCTCGTGTGGGATGCATTGGGGAGATGTGTTTCAGCACATCCACATTGCAACACTACGAGGGTTAAACATAAATTTACTAATAAAATAGGCTCTGCTTCTGTTTCTGTAGGTGCAGATTTATTTGCTTAAAATGTGTCACGTTAATTTACAATAAAGCTGTAGATCGGTTATTGAAAACTGGTGAGAATTTCACTAGACCAAGTTAAGAAATTCTGCTATCTAGTTAACAAAACAACCTATGGCTGGCGGAGCAAGAAGGATATAAAAACCAGACTAACGCTGGTTAAAAGGGCATTTCTGTCCAAGAGATGTCCACTAGTAAAAAACATAGGCCAACATTTGAGGAAGAAATTTTTGAGAAGGTACGTTTCAAGCACAGAATTGAATGGTAGTGCAGTATCGCTTATGTGAAAACCGAAGAATCGAAGGATTTGAGGTGTGGTGCTACACATGACGGTTGAACGTTAGGTGGGTTGATAAGGAATTTGGAGGTTTTCCGCAGAATCGGCGTGTTAAAAAATGTGTGGGAAACATTCACACGAAGTCCGTCCCCAGTAGCTGAGTGGTCACCGCGACAGAATGTCAAGTCTAAGGGCCCGGGATCGATTCCCGGAATTTTCTCCGCTCAGGGTCTGGGTGTTGAGTTGTCCTAATTATCATCATTTCGTCCCCATCGACGCGCAAGTCGCCAAAGTGGCGTCAAATCGAAAGACTTGCACCCGGCGAATTGTCTACCCGACGGGAGGCCCTAGTCACACGACATTTTCATTTTATTTACACGAAGAAGGAACAGGATGATAGGACCTTGTTAAGAGATGAGGGAGTAATTTCTATGGTAGTCGAGAGAACTGTAGAAGGTAAAAACTGAAAACGAAGACAGAAACTTGAGCACATCCTGCAAATAACTCAAGACGTAGATTGCCGGCCGCGGTGGTCTCGCGGTTAAGGCGCTCAGTCCGGAACCGCGCGACTGATACGGTCGCAGGTTCGAATCCTGCCTCGGGCATGGATGTGTGTGATGTCCTTAGGTTAGTTAGGTTTAAGTAGTTCTAAGTTCTAGGGGACTGATGACCACAGAAGTTAAGTCCCATAGTGCTCAGAGCCAGCCAAGACGTAGATTGCAAGTGCTGCTCTGAGATGAAAGTGTTGGCACAGGGTAGCAATTCGTGTAGGGCCACATCAAACCAGCAAGAAGACTGATGAATATCTGCCTTTCCTGAGTAAAAGAGGAAAGAGACATCGTACTGAAGATTTATGCCTTACAGAGTAAGCCAAACAACATCATCCGATAAGTCACAACAAGGCCGAAAGTTCGTGTTGTGTGATGGTGACTGAGGGTCACTGAAGAGGACTGTGGCGAGATATAAGAGGAGCACAGCTGCAAATTTGCGAGCACTAGGATGATTCTTGCATCTCCCCTGGCTAGCACAGTCAGTAGATCTCAATATTACGGAGCCGCGCGACCGCTACGGTCGCAGGTTCGAACCTGCCTCGCGCATGGATGTGTATGATGTACTTAGGTTAGTTAGGTTTAAGTAGTTCTAAGTTCTATGGGACTGATGACCTCAGATGTTAAGCGCCATAGTGCTCAGAGCCATTTGAACCATTTTTTTTTTTTTTTTTTTTTTTTTTAGCTACCTAGAAGATCACCAGACTGTGATCACAACCACAAACTGAGATCGAATATCCTCACTCACATCGACACAACGATGAATGGTCCTGTAGGTCGATTAGATATGCAATTCAAATAACGTTCCTGCTAACTACTACGCCACACTGCAAAACTGTCAGCGTCCACACTGACCCCGAATAATTCTAAGTTCTGCGACTGTGCCAGAAACTAAGTAGAGAACTGCACAAAATTCGTCAGAGGCCACACGGAACGCGAGATATTTCCAGACACATCTGTCACAGCTGGTACATCGTTGATACCGACCGACAGACCTAAAAAAACAGGCAGATTGACGTCAAAAACAAGACAGATCGACCATGAGGCTGCGAGAGCCGGACAACCCCGAGGCTTGGACGGACACACAGACAGACCACAAGGAACCTGGCTTTCTTCTATGTCAGCTTTTCCTACACGAGAAAAGTGCACTAACTGACGTCACACAGGTCACTCATATGATCACCAGCATAAATTTAGAACATTTTATACGCACATTTAATTGAAATTCCGACTGTACCAATACCTGGGCCCCAAAATTCTATTTCAAAAATATACAGCATCATAATTTCGAAGTTCCGTAGTTTTCCCGTAAATCAGAGTCTGGTTATTCATAATTTGAGCTTTCAACGGCGAAACTTGTTTATGCCCTTAACCCTTCTGCTATTTAGTTTCCAGTTACAAATGGCATATCATTTTCAACTGGTTTTGTCTCCTCTTTTCATTACTGTAATAAAAATTTACGTATCTTGAATGACATTCAAAGTATGGGCAAAACTATGTAAATCTAACATCAAACAATAAGAACTGTGAATAAAAATAGTAATCCAGCAATCTAAATAGTGTGTGTAGTTAATAGTATCGGCTGCCAATACGTACTGTCCGTGTACTTCCTATATGAGTTATGTCGAATTTAATTAATTTCCATTAAAAATTCAGTTTCTCGTCTTAAACAATAGGATTATGGATCACATGCTTAACTATGTTGATGCATCTCATCAGAAACCACAATTTGATCGCTTGACCTCTTAGGTAGCGTGATTACATTCAAAGTAATAGGTTATGAAGTGCGTACGCTATAAGTCAACATATTTGTCTCTGTAATTTCTTTGAAGCAACACACTCAGATGATACCTTTATATGATTAGATGGGTATTTAAAACCTCTGTCATATGATATTCTTGTGTCTCAGTACATAGTATAGTTTGCACTGCACATCCGCATATGATTACAAAACAATTGAGACTTTCCAATGCCCACTGGTCGCTGACGCCA
This sequence comes from Schistocerca americana, assembly GCF_021461395.2. Lineage (NCBI taxonomy): Eukaryota > Metazoa > Arthropoda > Insecta > Orthoptera > Acrididae > Schistocerca > Schistocerca americana. Next base: position 173,361,809 of record NC_060124.1, on the reverse strand, counting down.
CGGGTTCGAGAAAAAACCCCACACTTGTCGCTCGACCAATATATTTAACACGCCGATATGACGTGATGCGTTACAGCATGCTCAAACCAGCATCTAGCAGTAATCAAACGTGCATTTGGAGGAATGGAACGTGCTACCACACGAATCCTTACCGACCTTGTAGCCAGCCTAGGAGCACACTGCGAAGGACGCATTGCTGTCCGCGGTTATCGAGCACCCATTAAGAACCATGTTCCGCCGTTTGGAATGTCCAGGGGACCGTAATAAATCGCGGTGACTTCAATGGAGTTCATATCTTTCAATAAAAGTAGTGTCATTTCCATTCATTTCATTGCGCATTCCTTTCAGTTATCTCCTGCACTGTACTCCGTTCATCATAAGAATAAACCTCATGTAAACATTACGCTATGTGTTCTTCCACGTTTGCTGGAACCTCATTGGGTTTCGTTTCATGTGTAGTGGAAGCCAAGCTGTCCCGAGTATAGTCAGCTGCCATAATGAGGATACCTTTTATGCTGTGCGTTACGTGCACATCGACTCGGCTGTGATACGGGGCAACAGCTTTACTGGCGCGGTTTACTTGGACAGCACTGACCAGGCAAGTGATCCAACCAACCTACAGTGACGGAAAGAGTTGCCGTAAAGACGTAAAATGAGACGAGCAGAGAACGATATAGCTACGAATGTCGTTTAATTTTTAAACAGAATGAAATAGCATATGGAAAAAATCAGGCGATGCGCTTTTTAGGTGACCGGAAGGAAATCGTAACATGTGATACATCTTAGATAACGTATTATTGGCCAGCCGCTGTAGCCGAGCGGTTCTAGGCGCTTCAGTCCGGAACCACGCTGCTGCTACGGTCGCAGGTTCGAATCCTACCTCGGGCATTGATGTGTGTGATGTCCTTAGGTTAGTTAGGTTTAAGTAAGTCTAAGTATAGGGGACTGATGACCTCAGATGTTAAGTCCCATAGTGCTTAGAGCCATTTGAACCATTTTTAACATATTATTGTAACGAAAAACAAAAGTGATGAAAATTTCTGATTTTAAGAAGGATAATTTTTCACCATGAGCTAAGCATGGCGTAAAAGCGCACTGCTGATTTCCCACGTAGTTACATACTGAAGCCACAAAGTATTACGGTCAGTCCTCTGGCAATCTCTCAACTCCTTCCATATCGGGTTCCGAGTATTACACTTTAGTACTGCTACGTTGATAACGAAGCGATCAGCAATAGAATTTCAAGCCACCAAAAAAATCCAGATTTCCTCCTCCTCTTTTATGAAGGGCTGTTCTGCAGTTCGCCATCGTTCGGCAGTAACGTGTCACAAAGCTTCGTACATCAGCTCCAGTACGTTTGGCAGCTTAAATGTCTTGTTATTTCTCGTGATAGATCCCTTAACTTGGCTCCAGATCGATTCTATTGGGTTCCAATTGCAGCGGTACGCTGACAGTTGTAAAAACGCGGCATGTTTCTCCTACGCTTATTACTCCCGCTCGTGTGGGACCAGATATGTTCTACAAAACAATTTTCCCAAAAAATTTAATGATGTAACTTTTCTTAGCTTCAACAATTTTTAACAATCTTTCACAAAATATCGATCATTAAGAATTTATATTTGCAATGAAAACCAGAATTTCGCGAGCGGTATGTAATTAGAAACTGGAAGAAATGCATTTTTTTCGAGAAATTATGGTTAAGTATGAGTTAATTAACATATATTTGATGAATTTCATATTTGCATGATTCAGGCATTCAAACCGAACAAAAAAATTGTAGATCACAAGGAGATACGAACCGCCTCCCCACAATTCACATTCTACTACAGTACCGAGTACGCCACGTATCTAACTGAAATATGATCTTTTATTTATTACTTAGTGTTTCTCGAAAAATGTCAAAGCTGATTTTGCTCTGTAATTTTGTGAAAACAATTTGTTTCTCGCCATTAACGGTGTTCCGCGCGCATGTTTCACTACGAGGCTGGAAACAATGTCATCCATTTTCACAGCACGTATTGACTGCGAGACAATAAGAGCTCAAGTAGCGTTTACAGTGACTGTGACTGTATACGATTTTTGAAATAAAAATTACGAGCTAAAATGTGATTAAGAAAAATGTTGATTGCTGTTAATACATGAGAATGTCTTAAAATTTCATTCAGACTGATGTAGTAAGAAGGTATCCAATACGTAATTTGGACCTACTTCCAAGAGCGGAACAACACCAGTGTGCGAGACCTATGGCCGCTGACCAATCATCGCGTTTGTGTTTCTTTACATCAGGTTTATTCTTACAATGAACGAAGTATATACTGTAGCAGTTCTTTCTATTATGGTGCCAGTTTCATCGATTTATATTACTTGGCAGTGACTCCTCACGCGGAAGTTAGTATTGTCCCTGCATTTTGCTCACCAATGTACGTCGCTCCGCTCTGGAGGTTAGCCTTGCTACGTGGCAGTCTCTCTGTGCATGGCTGTGTTTATCACGGACACAACAAGAACGCTGATTACCGAGGGTGAAAAGGCCTTCACTGAGGCTAGGAACTTGGTTTTGGCTGAAATGGCAGTCTCTGTCAACTTACCTAATGAACTAAACAGGAATATTTTGTTCAGATCTTAGGAACCACAGCAGCACTTATGTCCATCATGCACTAAGGTGGCCCATTTAATTTCAGCGTCTCTCTATAAAACCAAATGCCAAATGCCTTCTGATGTATCATTTCCAGAGTTCCCATTAACGACATTTGCGGTACCAAGTAATCAGCTCGCTGAAAGTAGACATATAATAGTGCTACAACTGGTATTTTAATCTCCAGAATGCCGTTGAAAGCCATATGCAATTCACAGAAATATATTTAATGTTGTTACCCCCAGTAACAGGCGCTGTAGAATTAATATTAGTAGCAGCACTTCTATACTGCTTACAACAACGCTAATATCATAGCTAACAGTAATAGCAGAAGCACCGGTTTCCGAGAAATCCGGGGTAAGGGATTTTCACCTGCCTCGAGATGACTGGGTGTTTGTGTTGTCCTCACCATTTCACCATCATTCATGAAAGTGGCAAGTTTGGACTGGGCAGAGGTTGGGAATTTGTACAGACGCTGATAACCACGCAGTTGAGCGCCCCACAAACCAAACATCATCATCCAAGAAATCTCCTGGAAATACTCTGTACTTGCTGAGCTATGATATAAGGAAGACTGTTTTTCTACACATCTGACATTATTAACAAAATATCGTTATTATTTATTTGTGTGCCTAACTAACCTGAACTAGAAAAACATTTAAAGAAGTCTTTGAATCCTTGCAGTGTTTCCTCTTTGTTGTTAATTACTATACCGTCTGCTAATTGAAGTGATGAAATGTGAGTCTGTCATACCTAACAGTCGATTTTGTTTCATCATCAAAATAAATAAAAAAAATTTCTTCCACATGCCGTAAGAAATGCCTTTACATACGTTATTGAAACTACCTATAACCACATGTTTCGCAACGGAAGTTGAAGAAGGGACTTTGTATATAGTCACTCTTCAAATTTCCATTACAGTCGGCAAAAATGGAGCCTTTATAGGATCACTTTATTAATACGTATGTTTTTCCTGACCTAGAAGTCAAATACAAGTGAAACCTATCGAAAGATGCATAGCAGTTTCATTAAGTATTTAATGCATAAAGCGAAAGCAGTAAATCCGTACATCCTACTAGATTCTATGTCAAACTTCCTGGCAGATTAGAACTGTGTGCGGGACCGAGACTCGTACTCGGGATCTCTGCCTTTCGGGAGCAAGTGCTATACCAACTTTTTTTTATTATTCTCGTGTTTTTCGTTTTTGTTCGTTGTATCAGCTCGGGGCGGACGTCACCAGACACCCGTTTCAGATCGTCGTTGATCCATTAACTATGTTTTTTATTACAGACAGCAGCTAACCCTCTGGCCGAACACGCTGAGTTACCGTGCCGGCGCAACTGAGCTACCCAAGCACGGCTCACGACCCGTCCTCACAGCTTCAATTCCGCCAGTACCTCGTCTCCTACCTTACAAATTTTCACTCTGCAGTGCAGTGAAAATCTCATTCTGGAAACATCCCCCAGGCTGTGGCTAAGCCATGTCTCCGCAATATCTTTTCTTCCAGGAGTGCTAGTTCTGCAAGGTTCGCAGGAGGGCTTCTGTGAAGTTTCGAAGGTAGGAGACGAAGTTCTGATGGAATTCAAGTTGTGAGGACGGGTTGTGAGTCGTGCTTGGGTAGCTCAATTGGTAGAGTAATTGCCGGCGACAGACAAAGGTCCCGAGTTCGAGTCTCGGCCCGGCACACAGTTTTAATCTGCCAGGAAGTTTCATATCAGCGCACACTCCGCCGCAGAGTGAAAATCTCATTCTAGATTCTACGTCAGTTTATATTCGTAACGATAAGATTGCGGTTCTTATTCTGCCCTGACGTAAACTTCCGAAAATACGTCTTCTGTCATTGAGGCAAAAACATAAACAGTGCCATCTATTGCTATTTTGGTGATGTACGAAAGAGAGCTATTTAAGATTATCAGACTCCTGAAACTTTAAATCACGCTTTCTTTCCTTTCCTAATCCGATTTTGATGAGATATATCTTTACGTTCTCCAAGCTACAGTCAAGTTGTCTGTGAAAATCCAATGAAAATTCGTATAGTATTTTTGGAGATTATCATGTTAAATAGACCAACGGGCAGACACGATGATTTTAGATAAAAATTTATATATAATATCTTTTAGTTTGCTGATCCAATTTTGTTTGATGAAATAAGGCCAGTACGTTGTCCCAAGCTAAAGTTGCCTGTTCAAACCCCGTGATAACTGGTTTAGTAATTTAGGAGATTAGCGTATTCAAACAGATAGACACGATGCCTTTACAATTACTAGTATTGTTATAAATGTAGACACAGAGTAGATGTATGTTCATATGTATGTTCCACATCTCCCCCTAAACCTATGGATAGATTTCAGCCAAACTTGGTACATATATCACTTACAATGTGGAAAGAAGTACTATGAAGATAAGAACCACCTTCCTCCAATAGGCGTGGTGGTGGGGTGAAAAAATGTGACATAGAAGCGTAACTGAGGAACGACTGGAGAAATTTTAACCAAATTTTCTATACATGTAAAATATTATTTGTATAAAAATACTGACGCGGCAATATACCGTCGCCATCCTAATAGGTAGAATTGTGTATGATAAGTCATGACACGTAAAAAATATTCGGTAACGGCCAGTATTAATATCGAATGCATTGTTTTCGAGGTCGCTTGGGCTTATTGGTGACAGACAGTACCTATGACGTTTCATTCTTAAAGATGGATTGGTGATGGGTGATGGGTGTATTGCAAAGACAGTGACATAAAAGCATATGCCTAAAACACATGAAGTAATTTCTACCAAACTTGCCATACGTATCACTTGATATCTGGATAAAATGCTTTGACAGTGAGTCACCTCCAACATCGCTACAGATGAGGGTGGGAGTGGAAAAGAGCGACATAGAAACGTAACTCATCAACACCTGGAGTAAAAGCAGCTGCACGTGGTATCCGCATGAGTAATTATTTGTATAGGAATACAGTGTGAATGAGATACCCGTACCACTCCTTGCGGTGCTGGAGGTGGTGAAAAGGAGTGACAAGTGAGGATGTTCTGAATCGACCTGTTGCATTTCTTTCCCGTATTTTGACTAGATATCCATAAAAATATGAAGCGCAATGTGTGTCTCATTTACTTTGTTGAGTGCGTCAAGCAGTTGGCGAGAACGGTGAACGTGAAGGAAGAGGTGGAATACATACCATATTACGAATGTAAAAAGTGTTTGTTACAATTTCACACCTAAATATTGAACCATTGTCAGATGTGTTCAGATGTGTGTGAAGTCTTATGGGACTTAACTGCTAAGGTTATCAGTCCCTAAGCTTACACACTACTTAACCTAAATTATTCTAAGGACAAACATACACACACACCCATGCCCGAGGGAGGACTCGAACCTCCGCCGGGATCAGTGGCAAAGTCCATGACTGCAGCGCCTGAGACCGCTCGGCTAATCCCGCGCTGCGAACCATTGTCCACGACCTTTTTGCATACTTCATATACAGGTAGAATTACAAATTTTCTTAGAATTCGGATGAATCTGTAGGGTTAAATTCGCTACAGATACAGATAAAATTCGTGTTACGTATTTTAAAAATATTTTTTATCGACATGAAACTGGTCTCTGCCCTCCACAAATTCGTGAGAGTGCCACAGTTCTGTAAGCGAAAAAATAGCGAGTAGAATTGCAGCTTCTCTGGGCGATCACACGCTAACGTTCATGAAGTCCTCTCAACATCCGATGTGTTAAAATGCGTTCGACTGGCAATGTGGTCCACTCAACGGAAACACACATTATTGGTGGTGTCCTTGGCTGACACCTTATCCAGGGCATGGTGGTGCGATCTGTGTCGTGTAACGAAACTGAGCCGTCACCAACGTGGTATCACGGGACCGCGGAACCCTGCTTCGACCGACAGTTCGTTTCAATTAAATTAACCAGCTGCGAGGGCCCATCTCGTAATTGAATAGCTAACGCGGCCGCCGGTGAGCACCCTGAAATACGCGACGGCAGTCGCGCTACGCTGAAATGACACAATTACTCGTATCAGCGGTGATTTCCGAATAAAGGCCTTGCCACCATCGTACAGTGCAGACACGGCTGGTAGCTGGGCACGCTGCGATGTGGTGTGGTGTGGTGGGCAGGAAGCCCGGACAACGCGCGCGGCGGGTTGCCTATTATGCGGCGTTTCATTTAATGTCCGGCGTAGCGAAAACTAAATATAATGTCCATTTGCACGCCCGGAGGCAAAACGGAGAGACGAAAAAAAGAGCACCGGACGTGGTGGAACGGTCGAGGAAATAATGGTTTATCGTTTTCCAGCAGCGCTTGTGCTAAATACTGATTAAAATATCGTTAATTAAAACATTATCTGAAGGAAATGGAATGGGTAGCAGCAGCTGTATTATTATTATTATTATTATTATTATTATTGTGCGGCTAATTCTGCCCAAAGTTATTAATATAGGCTTTGTATCTCTAACGCAAATGGTAATACTCGCTAACAAGTCATTGGAGCGTTATTGGCAGTGCTAGTGGTAGTCACAAGGCTTTACTGTTAATTCCTGACATAGCCAGGATGGGAGCAAACAATCTAAAAGTACGTAAAGTAAAAATAATTTTAATAAAATGTTTTAGTAGTCAAGATCGCAGGTACGTAGTAGTAAGTATTGACTAGTTTCAGCTGATTACATAGCCATCTTCACATCGATTATAACAGCATGTATATTTGGTCGTAAAAGGGCTAAGTTACAGCGTCTGCATCACGGGGGACTCTCATGTAAGAGACGAATCTCACTAAAATATGGCGTATACCATTGAAATAAAATATTAGGCATTCAAGACCCATCTTAAAAGTCCGCACTGATATTCAGTATTTTGTATGCAGTACCATTACACCAACTACTTGTCAAATAAACCATTTTATGTACAGGATTGTTAGTGGTATGTGGTCCGTTCAGAGCTGTAAACAGCATTCCTGTAATAACATGATTTGATTGATAAGTTACAACCATAACAATTTCATATGCAAAATATTGTATATCAATGCGGACTTTGATCTTGATGGTGTATGTCATAATTATATTGAGATCCGTTTCCTAGGTAAACGTTCACTGTGATGCAGATTTTGTGTCATAGCCTCATTTTACAAGCAGACGCTACAAGTGCTTTTATTATCTATCTGAATATGACACTATAATCAGCACAAACTTATCATCACTGCATATTATTTACTTTCGAACTTGGCCATTAAAATATTTTATTATTTCTGTAACATTAATCGAAGTTACAATTATCACTTCGAAAAAAAACTGCGACTGTGAAATGTGGTGTTGGTACTTCTATGCATGCTCACTCTTCAAATGCAACAGATTTTCCCGAAATCTCGATAACGTGACAGAGAGCTCGGTTGTAGCCGTCAACATTTTCTCTGTTCAAGAAACATTCTACCAAGAAAAACTCTTCGTCATCGTTCTTACAACTGCCTGACACGCAATGGCTTCTTCATGTGAGGAAAGTAAGAAGCCAATGCGTGACACTTCAGGATAATATGGCTTTGGGGATGGGACGGAGGAGGAAAAATGTGGTAAAAGAAGCAGCATGCACCACTGAATCCTCTGCGTGATTAGTTGGAGTCTAGCCGTGGAGGAAATGCTCGCACTAGGGTATTATCCGATGCTTCGTCCTCACAGCATTCTGTAACTTTCTCGGAACTATTGGTATCACTCCCTTTCCACTGTTTGCCTTTTACAAGCATGATCTGTTAGTACCAAGTCATTATTAGACCTCCCAGCCACCTACAAAAAAAAAAAAAGCATATAGCATTTCATTACCTGGCTGTGTGTAGGATTCCCCGTTTTCCACACTTTTATCTTCGCTCCCTTATCTCTTTACATTAGTACTACATCTACAATATTACTCTCCAATTCACATTCAAGAGGGTTTGTCGAACAACTTTCAGACCTTTTCACTACCGTTCCATTCTAAAACAGCAAGTGAGAAAGTGAACAGCTAAATCTCTCTGTGCAAACTCTGATTTCTCTTATTTTATTTCAATGATCTTTTCTCCCTATGTAGATAAATATTTTCGCATTCGGAGAAGAATGTTGGAAATTTAAATTTTGTGAAAGATCTCATCCCAGTGACACAAGCCTTTCTTTAAATGATTGCCATCCTACCTCGCTTATCTTACCAAAGATACTTTACTTTCCATGTGGCAAGGGCCTTATCGACCATACGTCTGCTCTATGAGCCTCTTCCACTTCTGCCTGTCCAATGCGCTGTTTTTCCAGTTACTGCTGCTGTTCATCCTAGTTGTGTCCTCCCGAATGTTACCCGCCATCTGATTCTGGGTCTCCCTCTACCTCTCATTCCATCTACTGTTCTGCTGAATGTCATTCTAGGTAGTCTATTCTCTGTTATTCTTGCTATATGACCTGCCAAATTCAACCTTCTCCTCTTGAGCACTTCGACGATGTTACGGTGTTTGTACAGTCCTCTTAATTCTTCATTCCCTCTTATTCTCCATTCCTATACAGGTCCAAAATATTTTCTTTCTACTTTTCTTTCGAATATTGAGTTTTTCTTCATTTTTCTTTCTAAATATTAATGTTTCACATCCATATAACATCACAGGTATAATTGTCGATTGATATAAGCGGATTTTGAAGTTACTGCTAAGTGATCTTTTCCTTACAATTTTGATGAAACTAAAAAGTGTCTTGTTTCCTGTTGATAAACGGGTGTCTATTTCTATATCTGTTCTGCTGTTATTACTAAAAAGATTACCTAGGTACTTGAAGTGGCCAACGGTCTTGAAATTGAATCCATCTACAGTCAGAGGTGCATCTTTGTTGGTTTTCTTACTTATGGGCGGGTATTCTGTCTCTTTAGTAAACTTGTGGCTTTCTCTACGTAGCCTGTCAATAAAATGTAGTCTTTATTTCGTCTTACCCACAGCATTATCTAAGTAATAGTTCCAGTGGTAAGGCAGCAAGATTTTGCTACAGTATATTTAACATTTTAGTATATTTATGTTTGCGTTAGATCATATTTATGATGCTAAATTGGACTTATCACTTCATTGGTTGTTACAGGGTAACGCTATCTTCTAACAATATCTGTGACGTTGCATGTGTTGGAAATAATTAGGACTGAGTTCTGCAGAAAAGTCCCTGTGGCCTCGCGTTCCTCAGAAGCCGCTATCGGCTAAGGAGGAGCTGGGAAGCAGCTTGTCGTAGATCTCGTGTAGCACGGACAGTGCGGGCAGGAGGTGCTCCCGGGTAAGACGAAAAATTTCATAGCAGCGTACCTGGAGAAAGAGCATCGGGAGTGAAAGAATGGAGAAGGACATCCCCTTAGTGCAAAGGAATGTGTGAGTCCACGAACGACGTTCGCCAGCTGTCCTCTGTGGAATCTTCTCACGGGCAGCGAAAGGGCACACCTCTAGCCGAAAAGAGCATAGACGCCTTAAGGAGAAGAACTTGAGCCTTCGAGATATTCTTCTTCTGAAAAGAGCATTAGCTTCAGGTGACTGGCTGGCAGATTCATAACCCACGTAGCGGTAGGTAATGTTTTTGTCACGGCCGCTGGTATTCGTCGTCTCGAGGCAAACTTAGACGCCGCAAATTCAGTTGGGTGCGGCGTATGGCGGGAGAAAGGAGACTCTCCTGTCGGCAGCGAGAGAGATCACTTGCCTATGGAGATTGTTAGAAGGAACTCCACTGGCGACAGCCGAAGCACAGGAGTTGGCAGTCAGATTGTAAAAGTATTGTTTGCGAATGAGGAGTGCGTGAGTCGGTTCTCTGAGACAGAGTTGTTATTCTGTTTACTCGAGTGACAGTTCCGTAGCACTTTGTGGAGTGCGACAGACACCGAAATGCTTCTTTAGGGGAGAACAAATGAGTCGAAATTCTGTTCCTAGCTAGTGAATAAACAAAAATCTTGACCCGTGTTCTCTTTCCCTCTGAGGTAATTTCAGCACTGGGTTGAGTGGTGGTGGTGGTGGTTGTGGAGGGAGGGAGGAGGGGGGGGGGTTGCAGACGGCATATTGCGTTCACTGAGTAGGCAGAGAAATGCAGGTACGCCAGGTACATCATCTACACAGCGGCTAACACCCAAAAGAGCAGATCACTGATGCAGTACTGCTTTACTTCAACAGCCGATATGTGCAGACCAATTCGCCGGATACGGAAACACTCACAGTACGTGTGTGGCTTTCCATTTGATTGTCCACTGAGCTTTTTTTTCTGCAAGCGCCCGTAGGGGTGTAGGTGTTCTGTTTCTCCCCACTAATCTCCACTGCGGAGACAATATAAGGCAGCCACAAATGCACACGCTATATGCTATACTCACCGAAGGTGTACACAGTTTAAGTTGTTCGTAATTGTAACCCCTAGATATTTAGTTGATGTGACAGCTTCATATTTGTGTGACTTATCGCGTAACTGTTTTCATTGGTTCCTGGCTGTACTCATGTGGATGACCTCTTTCGTTTCGTTGTACCATTCTTCGTGGCACACAAACATCTTGCCTAAATTATTTTGCAACTGGTTTTGATCTTCTGATGACATTACTACACGTAAATGAAAGCATCATCTGTAAGCATAACAGGATTGTCTCCTAAATCATTTTTATAGATTAGGAACAGCACAGGGCTTATAACACTACCTTGGGGAACGCCAGAAATCACTTCGCAGGAGAGCTTCTGTAAAGTTTGGAAGGTAGGAGACGAGGTACTGGCAGAAGTAAAGCTGTGAGTACCGGGCGTGAGTCGTGCTTCGGTAGCTCAGTTGGTAGAGCACTTGCCCGCGAAAGGCAAAGGTCCCGAGTTCGAGTCTCGGTCGGGCACACAGTTTTAATCTGCCAGGAAGTTTCACTTCCGTTATACTTGATGACTTTCTGTCAATTGCTGTAAACTGTGACCTTTGTGACAGGAATCACGAACTTAGTCTCACAGCTGAGACGATGTCCCACAGGTAACCATTTCGATTAGAAGTCAATTTTGAGGAATGGTATCAAAAGGCTTCTGGAAATTTGGAAATGCAGAATCAATTATTTGAGATCCCCTATTGATAGCGCTCATTATGAGAACGAAGAGCTAGTTGTGCAGAGCTTGGCCACGATGAGTAGGTGATTAGGAAATCTGAAGGGACACATCTACAACATTCATTGTCTGCCATGGTTAGAGGAGGTTTTCTTTAACGGGTCCGAGTTGTCGCGGAACCCAGCGAGTGGTCATCTCCGCCATGCTCAAAGTGCTGTGCAAGTTACAGTAAAACCAGTACGTGAGTGATTTTCACCTTTTCCTGATTCATCTCGATTTAAGTACGTCTGTCTTCGACCACCAGGGTCTTTCATCCTCTCCTGATTTCCAGCTGTTCACAGAGATATTGTCTGCCATTTCATTCTTCCTCATTTTGACTTGTGTGACCGTACTGGATGCGTGTGCACTTCTATGACACTTCATTGTAGTCGTACACGTCCGTCAGCTCATCACTGATTGTTGCAATGGCGTTCCCCTTCAGGTGCACAAAACGAGTAACCATGTGGTCACTATATGAACGACGTACTCCGTTCTGGGTCGTATAGTGACGTGCTGTGGAGCCTTCTCACGTGATTCCATAACATAACACTACTGCAATCATGTAACTGCAAGTAATCAAAAAGTAAATGACGTAACATTACTTTTGAGAGGTGATTATTAAATATTCATGGGTACCTCTAATATAGTGCAGGAATAACGTCTCCCAAGTGCTATTCGTGCTAAATAGTACGAGTATTTAAGAAATCGTAGATTAAAATAGTGTTGGAAGTAAACTGTGTAGGTAGCACTGTCTGTAGTGTTACCATTACTATACGGTACTGTATTTCAAATTATTAGTAAGTCTTTGAGTCTCTAACGCAAATAATGTTACGATCAACGTGCTGCAATTTGTACAGGTATGGATTTGTGGTGTCTATTCTGTCTGATATGTTCGGCACATATCTATATTGATATGAGCGAGGAAGACTCTAAGCACTTTCAGTGCAGATGAACCATATCTTCCGAATCATTGTTCGACTTTGCGAATGTTATGAGCAGTGGGGTTAATGATGGGGGCGCTACTACTTGCACGTGACCGGCTAAGAATTTTGGAATCGGATCTCGATGGTGGAGTCAAGGTACGGCAAAAGTTTTCAGCCTTGAACATTGATTTATCTCGATCACTGTAGGCGGTTGAAGTCCTAATATCCCTTAATCCCTCGTGCTGCAACTCAATTTTTGGTTACCGAAAGCGAAATCGCGGTGAATATCAACAAAAGTTAGCGTGCATTGTGTAGTAATGATGCAGATGATAGGAGAACTGATGGGTGATGGGGTACATAGAGTTAAATCGTCAGGAAGTGTAGAGACTCAGCTCCATGATCGGCCACGTTCGAGATGGCATGTGAGGGACACTTCACCCGACATGGCGAATCGCTCGGACGACACTATTCGTGCAGACTAGTGCATCGCAACTTGAAAATTTCTCCCTTAGCTATCAGTGAGCACTGGAAGTGAGTGTGTAATGGCGGAGACTCTTTAATATTCAGAGACGGATGCCATAAATGCTCACGACAGACCACAAGATTAAGAGAAATTGTTGGAGAGATTTGGGGCCAATGTAAGGCTCTTTCCGTCACGGAATATTACAGGTGATGGAACCTTGGTGCATCTCTTTGACCCGACAGTCTGTAGAGTGGTACAATCTCCAGTCACCAAATAAGAAGAAATTAAGCTTTTGGGATAATGATAGTGTCGCTCTTGTGGATGCTTTGCCAAAAGGATTAACCTGTTCAGAAGCATAAGTAAATCTGAAAAATTCAAGAAGCGTTCGCAACGAATTCGAAAATATCCTTTTCTAACACGACAGTGCACGCTCATACACAAGTCTCAGTCACCAGGAACACATCGCCAAAATCGATTGGACATCATTGCCTCATCCAGCCTGTCAACCTGACTTGGCGCCCTGTTTGGTCCACGTAGGGATTCTGTACGTGGGACACATTTTGAGAGAGATAAGAGCGTAAATCATGCAGAACATAGGTCAAGAAATTTTACCGATAAGTAATGCAAAATACACTCACACAAAAATGCTATAAGGCCCTAGAACGTGGTGCTCTACATAGAGAATTAGTACTTATAGAAGAAATGTTGACTCATATTTTGACCAAATTCTAACTTTACATGTTAAATATGTTCTGGGTAAAAACCTCTGCGGCATTAATTATTCGGCAAATGTCGTATATTTGAGCTAATATGTTTAATGAGGCTCTGGTATTCGTATATGTCTCATATTTTCTATTTGTTGTTCGCTTTTAGTGAACAGACTAAGCTGCCAGCATAACATTAAAGAGGACCAGCCGATCATTAAGCAGATACAAAGCAAATACTAGCTGAGAACAGGTCGTAACAACAGATCATGGTAGGAGACTACAAATAAAAGTCTAGGATCGTTGAAGGAAATGTTAAAAAATGGTATAAGTACAATAATTAAATCGTATCATAACTACATTATCCTGTGTTCATGTGGCTGTTTCTGTGAAGTGAAGTTCTACGAAAACGTAAATATAACATCTGTCCATCGGATGATACAAAAGCTCAGAGGAAATACCATCACATCTGCAGGTTACGTGTTCTCAAAAAGTCGTTTGGGACTATTTTGTTCATATCTTGATATGAGGGTCATAGTTACACTGAAGGACAAGTAGCGTTTTAATCTGCGCAATTCTTGCACCTTGTTACGTCCAGATCTTTGTACTATTGACATGAAGTGAATATCTTATTGAAATAACTATTGTGATGTTGCGTCAAATCAACTAATATAAGATACATAGTCTGCGAAAATGCATATCGAAGTTTCCGTGATGTAACCGCAGCTGTACAATACACGCTATCAATTATATGGATGCGATTCCGTCAAGGGAAATTTCCGTCATATAAATTGGATAATTACAGTGTGTCCAAAACTTCACCGTTCGATTCAACATAAGAAAATTGTTAGAATCACATGTTATTCTCGTGAAACCTCGCATCAGAAAATACAACATGAAGAATCTTAATTTTTCAGTCATGTCTTTATAACTCATTTATTTTATGCTCGTATTATCGCATTGTTGGCTTCTAAGGTAGGTATGAATTGAGATACACGATATTTCAGCTGAAAAGGAACTAAAAATGTTGTAATTTAATCTCAAAGATACAAGAAGAAAATTTGTTTGACTGTCATACCAGAGGAATACTCTAAAAACTTTTTTATCATTGAGAGACAAAGGGCTAATTTCGAGATTCTTTTATTACTTCTAGTATTAACTACCTTTCTTTTTGTTCTGATGTGCTGGCGTAAAGACGTACTGTATAGTTTCATGTCTATGTGTGTGTTAAATGAAGGTGTTAAATGATGAAAAACGTACAAATTATTCTGTTAATTCGAGAAGGCGAATTTTAGATGGAGGCGACGATCTTTACGACGGCGCTGCTCAACAATAGAGGTACGCGATTGTGCTCACTGCTTTCCTTTGGTGGCCGCTAAGATTAATTTCCATATGTTTTTTCCGAGACATTCAGAACCTGCAATCTTCCTTTTCGTATAAAAATAGTAGTCCGATTGAAAAAGAAATATTCTTAAATTTAAATAATTGCAACTCTTTTACCCAGGCCACGGGGAATGACAGAAAGTACGTGTCTCTACCCTAATTATACGTTCGTAACCTCCGAGTGTGTTACGACGTAATTATTTTACACAAAAAAATTTAAGATAGATCTTTCTCATCAGATCGCAACCACTCGTACGCGAATGTACGTACCCTCTGAATGTGTCTAGTCAGTCATGCACATTGTTCTAAAGCTTTTCTGTTAGAATTCTATGGATTGCATCTCCGCAATTAATTTTTGTTTATGGCGCCAATCGCACTTCACGCGAAGTATTTATTACGCAAGTTTCAGGCTCCATTTAATGTCAAAAAAAAGTTCCGAAGTACGGCTGACTAAGCAAACCGCTAGAATAATTTCATATCCCTAGCTCTACAATAACAAAAAAAAACAGTAACAAAAAAAGCAAATACAATAACAGAGAGGGTACGTTACAGTGGCGACCGAGTGCCATGACGATTATTTCAGTAAAAATCAGTAGAAATTTTAGTTGAAATATTTAAGCCACTCATTGATTCTGTTTCATGTTACGCGAGCTGCGTACCAAAAAAGAAAAAGCCCATAGAAATTACCAATTTTTGAGAGAAAAATGTTGGACCATTTAATGTTAATTCTTCTGACTACTAAACCGTCCAAAAAAAACCACGTAAGGTAAGAGCAGCAGCACTACTACGCTTTAGTTGAAAGTAAATGTGGGATTATTTTTTTTTTCATTTTTTCGACACCCTCTGCGTAGAACGCATCAGTTCCTTTTTTCCAAATTCTTGTCAACTTTTTTACGCAAAAACTGCAATAATTCATTTGCTATTATATGTAAATGCATCACAAAATGGCGGACAACATTTTTTAATTGCGCGCGAAAAAGAAAAGAGTCATTTATCAGTCTTCTGTTTTGCCAGAGGCATATTTTACTACGTGAATTTCCACGGACGAGCGCAAAGCCATCTGTGATTTATTTACGTGTAGTACGAGCTGTAGTGATAGTGAAGTTCGGCTGCACGTTGTTCTGAGTTGTGAATCGGCATGGTGAAACTCAGATCTCAAACCAAAACCATGGATAGTTCGTCAGATGAGGAAACCATAGTCCAACCTTTACATAACCTTGAGGTAGAAAGTACTGCGAATACTGAAAACACAGTCGCAGCGACAGGCAGTGCTCAGTCGCAAGTGACGGGCGACAACATGTCGACTAGAGGAACAGCCACGAATACTGACAATAAACAAGACCAAGTGGAACCAGACCTCATGCGCAATTTAGAGAGATGCAGACGAATTTAATGTCACAGTTTGCAGCTCACGTCACAGCTCAGATAGGTACTGTTAACACACGTGTAGAAAATGTTGCAGCACAAATGCACGTTCACACAGAAAATGTTATAGCACAAATGCACGCTCACATAGAAAATGTTACAGCACAAATGCACGCTCACATAGAAAATGTCAACACGCAGATAGATATTGTTGCAGCACAAATAGGTACTGTAAATACACGTGTAGAAAATATTACGACACAAATGGACAAAATAGAAAATGACGTGAAGAACCTGACCGACATGCAAAACAACGCCGGCCGGAGTGGACGAGCGGTTCTAGGCGCTACAGTCTGAAACCGCGCGACCGCTACGGTCGCAGGTCCGAATCCTGCCTCGGGCATGGATGTGTGTGATGTCCTTAGGTTAGTTAGGTTTAAGTAGTTCTAAGTTCTAGGGGACTGATGACCTCAGCAGTTAAGTCCCATAGTGCTCCGAGCCATTTGAACCATTTTGCAAAACAACCTGACGACTCAACTGACCCAGTTAAGAAGAGAGGTAGCGGATCAAGTGATAGAGGTAGTACGGGAAGATTTAAATTACATGAGCCAAGACATTGACAACTTGAAGTACACAGTTAATGATATGCCAGAACAGATCCGTACCTTAACCGAAAATTTTGAAGCTATGAGTTTACAGCAGACCGAGCATATTGTCAAAATGCAGGAGGCTGTAGATCAAGTTGATGACATGACGAAACAACAAAAACAGCAAATGGTTAAAATGGCTCTGAGCACTATGGGACTTAACATCTATGGTCATCAGTCCCCTAGAACTTAGAACTACTTAAGCCTAACTAACCTAAGGACATCACACAACACCCAGTCATCACGAGGCAGAGAAAATCCCTGACCCCGCCGGGAATCGAACCCGGGAACCGGGCGTGAAAAACGAGAACGCTACCGCACGACCACGAGCTGCGGACACAAAAACAGCAGTTTGACGAATTTTTAGAGGAAAAAGACAAACATGTCAACCATACTTTAGAGACAGAACTAAAAAAATAGCAATAACTCATACTGTAGAACAGGTGTACACTACCCAGAACACTTCCGTAACTAAACTACAAACTGACCTAGCTCAGTTACAAAAGACTCTGATACAGGACTTACCTGACTGGAAAAAACATGTAGACGAGGAACTAAAGAGTAAACACCCTACACAGAACGAGAGAGAACAACAGCCACAAGAGGAATTTGATGACAGACGCACAGGTAAGAGTGACGACGCGGCAAACAGTTATCTTTATCCCGATGTGCCCGTGTTTTCACCTAACCAAGGTAGTAACGGTAACCGACAGTACCGCGACGAACGAGAGAGACACCAGACAACCGAACCAACTTTGTCGGCTGTTCTGTTAGAGGAAAGCCTTACAAAACATAGGTAGTTTCAAGTATTTATCCCAGAAAAAAAAATCCGTCCACCCGGTAATTTTTATAAAGTCATTTAAGAATGCGTTGCCTAAGACCTGGTCTGAGAAGCAAAAAACACAGTATGTAACTGGATATATACAAGGCGATGGTGCCCTATGGGCAATGTAAAAGTCGGAAAATTGTCAGACTTTAGAACAATTTCAAAGTGCATTTTTATCGAGGTATTGGTCACAAGTTGTACAAGAGAGATTAAGGAAAGCTTTTTTCAACCCGGAGCAGTACAATCCCAAATTTGGATCACTCCGGAAGTATTTTGAAAAATACCTAAATAAAACGCGGTTCTGGGACGAGCCCGTCACACACACAGACGTACTGCACATCCTGAAGGCAAAATTACGGTTCAGTATCCGAGAAAAATTAGTACAAGTACCAGAGAGCACTCTCGAATATTTCCTATCTGTATTAGATTCTATCGACTTGATTAATGAGCATGCCAGGCAAAATCAAGCCCACCAAAACAATTTTCGTGGCAGTGGTAGCAACCAGCCTGCGCAGCGCCAGCCGCATTTCGGCATCAACAATGTAGCGTGCGTGGCTGAGTCGCGACCGGCTTTTGTCAATCGCGCCCCGACAGCACAGACGCCAGGCCCGAGTTCGGGAGGAAATTACGGCAACAGTTACAACCAGACCTACCATCCACAGTACAATAGAAAAAGAAAAAACGGTGATAGGAATTTTTCTCGTTATTCCGATGACCGAAAACGTAAGTGGAACAGAAATGGCAATAGGAACCAGTGGGGAAACAGTTACAATAATTTCCTACCTGAATTTAGCCGCAACCACACGGGGGATCATCAAAGTAGGCAGTGGCAGTATCCAGTTAACAGCCAAGCCTATCAATATCAAACACTAGGTGACTATATGCCGCTAAACTCAGGGCAAAACCACGACAGGAATACTCAGCTAAGGAACAACACGTCAGGGGTAAATATAATGGAAGTCGCAAACGAAACACAAACAGATGTGAACTGCGTAGCGTTAAACTACGCATTGGCCTCATTATGCTCCCCAGTGTTGGTCATAGATAGTCGTGGGGGCGATCCATACTGTCATGACAGTAAATTGCTCAGGTACCAAGATGAAACGGACATGCGTGATTTATTGACCAAGGAGGAAGAACCACAGTCATGTGAAGGTGATGGTATAGTACAAGCTAGTTTACAGGCCGTAATAGGAAAAGTACCTACGCATATCCTTGTGGATACTGGTGCGAAAATTAGTGTGATGTCCAAGGCACTATTTAAAGAGATTAACATTCACACAACTTTACCGACCTATCCTGTACAAAATTGTAGGATATTAGGAGCCATAGGCGGTACATCCAAGCTAATTAAAATGCAAACCATGGTCGAAGTGCAGATTGAAGACATGGTTTTTCAGTCAGTTTTTCTAGTAGTACAAGGGTTGACAGAACGGTGCATTTTCGGCATGGATTTCTTAAGGGAAAAGTGTGCTAAAATTGACTTGGAATCTGGAAAGTGTCATTTGTATATTAACGGGAAGAACTGTTGTGTGGATTTAATAAAAGTCAAGAGTAGGAGCGACATATCTTGTCGAACTATACACATCCAAATTCTAAAGGTCAATACTTCACGATGCAGCGACTCAAGTGAACTGTGGTGTCGGCAGGTAGAGCAGCATGAGATTGAACAGAAAATATCTGAATGCTCGGAAATCTCACAACAACAGAAGGGTGGCCTTAGAAGTGTATTGTTAAGCTATGCTCGTGTGTTTGATAAAAGGCCCAGAGTCATTAAGACGTATCAGTATAGCATGGATGTCCGGCCCCACGACACATTCTGTAAGAACACCTATTCTATACCTTGGTCACAAAGAGAGGCAGTGGCTCAAGAAATAAAGAGAATGCTCTCGTGGAATATCATAGAGACTTCATTATCGCCTTATTGCAGTCCGTTACTAGCGGTCAAGAAAGCTGACAATTCGGTGAGACTCGTTCTCGACGCCAGGGAGATTAATAAGATTATAGTTCCAGTAACCACCCGACCTGAAAACGTGGAAGAACAGCTGCAGCGTTTTCATGGGGTGCAGTATTTAACTAGTGTAGACCTTCGTAGTTCGTACTGGCAAATCGCACTATCACCTGATAGTAGGAAGTAAACATCATTCATATTTGCAGGTAGGTCCTACCAGTATTGTGTTCTGCCGTTCGGATTGAACGTGAGTGCCGGCGTTTTCATAACTGCGCTCGACACTGTTTTAGGACCTGACTTCCTTGACAAACTCACAGTTTATATAGATGACATATTAATAGCAACACCTACGTGGGATGAACATATAGAGCTTTTAGGAAGTTAGCCATAAAAAACTTTCCCGCTCCATGCACAAAACGACAGCTAAAGGCATTTGTGGATTTGTGCTCTTTCTTTCGCCGGTTCGTACCGACCAGTTGCTCAATAGCCACGCATTACGGGGCCTATTAAAGAAGGACAAACAGTGGATCTGGACGCCTCAATGGCAGACCGATTTTGATAAAATAAAACACGCTTTGGTTAATTCTAATATCCTAGAACATCCTGACATGATCAAAGATTTTTGTATAGCGGCGGATGCTTCATTTTCGGGACTAGGAGCCTGTCTATTTCAGCTGGACGAAGGCGCTGGCTGCGACAATGTCAAGATAATTAGCTTTGCTAGCCGTACTCTATCAGAATGCGAGCGCAGGTATTCTACAACAGAATTAGAAGCCCTTTCTATTGAGTGGGCCTTTAAGAAGTTCAACTATTATCTGTTTGGCAAGCATGTACGAGTCTACCGTGACCATCAGGCATTAAGCTTTTTGCTCACTTGCAGGTTGCTACACAATCGCCTTGGGCGGTGGACGTTATTTTGGCAGTCTTATGATTTTGAAATTATATATGTGAATGACAAAGATAACGTAATCGCCGACGCACTGTCAAGATTACCACATTGATTACCTGAGTTCAAAGAATTGGTATAAGAGAACACAGAATTTAAAGTTATGCTCATCAAGGACACCAAATTTAGGAAATATTTTTTGGATATGTGTAATAATATGGCCATATTAGAGGAAGAAGATGTCCGCTGGAGGTAAGTCAGATCCCAGTTAAACAATAACCCCCCTTTACCTATAAAATTACAGGTTACTTAAGGATGTATTATTCTACAGGAGAAACATGGACAGCGATACATGGTGCGTTTGTGTACCCGACGCATATGAGAAAAGTTTAATTTGGCATACTCACTACGCTTGGGGGCACTACGGTGCCCGCAAGTGCTGTAAGAAATTAAATATGAACTGCTACTTTCCCAATATGCTTCGACGCAAACAACAAATATTAAAAACTTGTATTATTTGTCAGAGGGTTAAGCCTATCAATCTGAACTGCGAGACAGAGTTGCATCCTATTTTACCAAAAAACCCGCTAGAGCTAGTATGCATAAATGCTATGGGTCCTTTACCCTATGCCAGGGGAGGTGTAAAATATGTCATTGGAGTATATGATGTATTTTCAAAGTATGCGAAATTGTATGCCACGAAAACAACTGCAGCTAAGCCTATTATCAGACGTTTGCTAAACGACTACTTCCCGTCTGTTGGGAAACCATAGGCGATCTTATCAGATAACGCAACCAATTTTACATGCCATGCTTGGAAACAATTTCTGAAAGAACAACAGATTAAACAAATATTGATATCCAGGTATAGCCCGCAATCCAACCCAATTGAAAGAATATTCCGTGAATTTAATAGGTTTATGAAGACATATGTAGCCAACAAGCAATCTAAGTGGACTGAATGTTTAAACGTTTTTGAACTGTTGGTAAACAATCTCCCAATATACGATACTGCAGTTACACCGTCTGATCCGATATGCAATAAAAAAGAGAAGAAATGAATGGGTAAACCCCATCCCGTCTGTTCCTAGACAACCTGTAGGCCTAAATGAAAAAATAAGGCAAATATTAATTTCTATCACACAACAAGCCCAATGCCGAAAGAAGCATTATGATAAACAGCTACATGGTGTTACCAGATTTACAATCAGAGAAAAGGTGTTACTCAAAACTCATGTCAAATCTTCCTTGTTAGCTAAGAAAAACGCTAAGTGGCAAATAAAATATATTGGTCCGTGCGTAATTGTACATATTCCGCACTACGGATGTTATTTACTTGCATACCCTCACAATGGCAAGATCAAAGGGCTGTATGCACACAGAGACTTAAGAAAATTCTACTATAATTATCACACGCCATACCTATTCATGCACACGTATAGAATAAGTTACTGTGAAAAAGAGAACGAACACGATTAGGATAATGAAAGAACATGTTATCCAGCTAAGTGAATAAGAACTTTTCACTATTATTGTTTGAATTTGTCAGTGAACGTGGACGTAAGACACAGGTAAGCTAGGACATACGCGTCAGTTGGTGACTAGCGATGTTTAACACGAAGTGTACTTGTAAGTTTTGACGGAATGCTTTTGTTTGGTCACAGTGGTATTTTAGTTTTAAGTTTATATACGGAGGTATCTGGAGCGAACAATTAGCACAGACATCGGAACAATATAGATGCAAGTTATTTTTTTTATGCCATTTGTGTATCAAAGCAATAAGGTACAGGGTAAGTTACAGAAAAATATTGGACTCCCTAAGGTACAAAGGATAAATGTGTGACGCAAGTACATTATAGGTTGCTGAGAAACTATTGTGTGTTTTTACGTATCCACACCATGAGGTTTTATCTATAAATGTATCGCATGGAAAATGACGTTAATGTTTTTTTTGGATGCTGCAATTATAAAAATGGTTTGTAGCTGTTAATGAAAGTTTAGCGTACTATATATCATACGCACAGTAACCTAATCTAAGGAAAGTGCACCTAAAGATAGGATTCATGAATAACAACTTGTGTGATCTTACTATCATACAGATGATTTTTTTTTTCAACTTTATATAGATGTTTGTACGCAAGTACGATGTTGAGATACGATTAGTGTGAAAAAAAATGAGGTAACGCCGAAACAAACAGTTATTTACAGGTGGCGCTCGGCGAGATACTGCGAGACTTCAATCGGCGGAGAAAAGCCACTAAGTTCCATTAATGTCACTATGACTGACGATTGACGTAATAAAACATTACCAAGATCACTAAGAAATACTCTACGTGACACTAATTAACGCCAGAGGTTTTTAATAATCTATGTTTTCAGTATGAAAACACCAAGGATGTATGCTGACTTTAGAGGGATGCAGTACACTTATTTTTTTGCTAGGTTCATAATATTTTGTCCAATCTGAACAGAGGATATTTGATGGAAGGAAAAAGTAACACAAACATGAACACAAAGAAACACCATATACACAAGCACAGGCTTTAGAGGCAGTAGCACACAGCAGCCAAGCTTCATTATTAATCTGTTGTTTGTACTACCTAGCAATTTACCACATAGTAACTCGCGGGTGGAAAATGAACAGATTTTGCCTCATTTGGAGACAACTTCTAAAAAACACTTAAAGTGCGTTCATGTCCTAGTGTTGTCACTTCAATACATAAGTGCATCAGTAGTACGACATAAACTTACAGCATAGGAGAACACGCTTGAGAACAACAGCACTTTCTATGAGATGTCAGGCAGTGTCGCGACCGCGAAATGTAGTATTAGAGGCACGTACTCTCTGAGAACACGATCACATACCAATTTATGTAATAAAATGTTGTGAGCAAAACGTACGCCGACATAGTTCCGTATAGAAGCACAGGAAAAAATAGCGAACGTGGGCATTTATCATAAAAGACAAGCTAGTGAGATCATGAGCTACAGTTTTGTTTCTGAACTAACTGCATAATGAACAGGACAGTGTATATTTACCCAGTGACAATGAGTTATTCAGTGTCAGTGACTTGTGAGCTATACGCAAATAGACAAGTGAAAATACGTTTCATATCACAAACATTTTTCTTCGAGGTAAAAGAGATATAGTGAATCGAGGAAGTCTGCTACGGTACGAGTGTTTGTGCACTACGTAGGCCAGTGTGCCGTTGCAAGCCCAATAGTGAAGTGCAGTACTTACCTTTTGTGCAGAAACCTTAGAAGGCACCCAGTGGTCCCTTCCCACAGCCAAGGTGTACGGCAAGTTGAAACAAGAGCGGTTGGTTCTTCGCAAACTCTGCGAACACTGCACGAGACACTGAAAAGTAGGGACCGCGACGCGCGGCATCGCTTTACGGCGGTGGGCCCACGCAACTGCTGAGCCCCAAACGGCGCGAAGCGCGCCATCAAACTGATTGTTGCGTCTGCAGTTATGCGCATCTGACGCATTATTGGCTAACGGCGTAACATAGGAGGACAGTTTAAATGCAAAGCAATATCTGCGTTTAAATGGACACCCAACAAAGTGTCAAGACATGTAGAAAAACAGTTCCCTGACACACTAAATAAAGTCTGACTACCACAGTTCATGATTCACGTCCCACGTTACCTTTGAACATATATATATATATTAAGTACTAATCCATGTAATTTTTTATTTGTTACATATTTATATTACCCATGACGAGACAATAGTAAAATGCGAAAAGGATATCACTAAGCAGATCCTGGCGTAGAAGAGGGAAGCAATGGAAAGCACAAGCAACTCTAAGCAAGAACTAACGCCTCTTGCTGCCCCAGACACCTCTGCTAGTCCCACACCCTGGATCCGTACACTCCAATAAATATGTGACTTTCCTGTACTTTTTTTTACTCAAGAGACAAAGACATATCAAAAATGAATTTTATTGTCAAAATGCGAACGAGAAGGCCGTTTATACGGCGATATATTATGTATAAAACAATGTAATACCCTTGAATAATACAATGTACAAAGAGATAATAAAATAATTTTGTGTATACTGTACGACATAAAAAAGAAAGAAAAGAAGAGAAAGAAGGTAAAAGGAGTATGTAACAATACTGTGTATAATTATCCAGATGTGATGATTTTATGTGAAACATGATGTAAAGACAATGTAAAAGATTTTGTGTGTATAGTATGTAAGTTTATGTGTTATACGTGTGTTCTGTATATCGTAATGTACATGTTTTGTCCTCATTGCCTTGTGTCAGAACTGGCATCAAAACCATGTTTTCAGAATGAAGATAAGTCTAGAAAGACACTGACAGTGCAGTCGCATTACGTGTGTATAACAGTCAAGTTTTAAGTGTTTGAGCTCATTGCCCGGAAAATTGACATTTCTTCGGGCAATTCGCCGAAGGGGGCGATGAAAAGGAACTAAAAAATGTTGTAATTTAATTTCATAGATACAGGAAGAAAATTTGTTCGACTGTCATACCAGAGGAATACTCTAAAAAACTTTTTTATCATTGAGAGACAAAGGGCTAATTTCGAGATTCTTTTATTACTTCTAGTATTAACTACCTTTTTTTTTGTTCTGATGTGCTGGCGTAAAGACGTACTGTATAGTTTCATGTCTATGTGTGTGTTAAATGATGGTGTTAAATGGTGAAAAATGTGTTTTATAATTTCTGTCAAGATCAAGCCTAAATCCCATACCAATGGAGTACAAATTATTCTGTTAATTCGAGAAGGCGAATTTTAGATGAAGGCGACGATCTATACGACGGCGCTGCTCCACAGTAGAGGTACGTGATTGTGTTCACTACTTTCCTTTGGTGGCCACTAAGATTAATTTCGATGTGTTTTTGCCGAGACATTCAGAACGTGCCATCTTCCTTTCCGTATAAAAATAGGAGTCCAATTGAGAAAGAAATATTCTTTAATGTAAGTAATTGCAGTTCTTTTACGGTATATTGATAATTTTTACTTATGGACTGTCTGACAGCAACTTAATAAAACACTATTTTAGTGCCATACGCGTTTCGCCTTTATTTTCTGCAACGCATCATCAGTGGCCTGGAATATGTACATATGTTAGCTATTTTATTTACATTTTTGTCATTGTGCCTATAGGTTTTAAACAGTTCTGGTGGTTGGTATTTCCTATTAAGTAGTAATTTTGTGAACTGTACTTACAGGTTGCGTGGACAATTTCATACATATTACGCTCCTGTTGCATTTTTGGTGTTGTTCTTCTTCTTATGAACGCCAATTTGCGGTTTTTTCCACATTCCACAGCACTATGCATTGAACGCTTGTTTTAATGCAATATTTTGGTTTCTGTTGCCGACTGTCAAATGTCTTTGCCAAAGATCGAATGTTATTGCCAAACTTATGAGTGTAACTATTGAAGTATCTGTCGTCTGTTCGTGTATGCATTTGTGTGTGCGTTTGTGTATATGTGTGTGTGTGTGTGTGTATTTTGGTGTTATATAATTTTTTTTTAGTTACAAAACATTATAAAGTAGAAAACAACAGAACAGTGATAAACACAGGAAATCTAATAGAAAACATACAGAACATACAGGTACCCACACACAGAATCACTGATTTCATCCGATATAGAAAATATGTATACCTCCATCCCTATCATAGAAACAATAGAAATCATAGAACAAAATCTCTCATCCCATAGCAACCTCACCACAGACGCAATAAAAGAAATAACAGATATGCTCAGACTGACAACTGAACAAAACTACTTTCAGTTTGAGAAAGAATATTATCTACAAACTGATGGACTGCCCATGGGATCCCCAATATTCGGAACACTAGCAAACATTTTCATCAGTCACCTAGAAAATCAGATATTTGATAAGATAGCCACAAATGAAAGTTTAAAATCGTATATTGGTACAGATACGTGGATGACATTATTTGTCTGGTTGATGAGCCAAGTGAAAAAATAGATGAACTCCATTCAGAAATAAACAAAGCTCATCAGAACATAAAATTCACACTTGAAAAATAAAAAGAAAATCAAATAAATTTTCTTGACAGTACAATTAAAAAAGAAAATGGTAAACATACATTTAACATCTTTAGAAAACCAACAGCCACAGACACAATAATACATTCCACATACTACCACCCCCACAGCCAGAAACTTGCAGCACTAAGACACATGTTACATAGATTAAACAGAATCCCACTCAGCAAGAGAAACTATGAACAAGAAATGAGTACAATCATACAAATAGCTAGGAACAACGGGTATGACACACATGTTGTACACAAGCTCAATCAAAAAATAAAAACACAAATAAAAATCAAACACAACAGTTCCACAATACAAAAGAACTCACAAGCTGAAAAATTACAAACACACTCAACAAACACACACAAAGACAACACCACACAGAAAAGAACCAGATGGTACACCATGACCTACACACATAAACTAACACACAGAGTTGCAAACATCCTAAAGAGACAGAGCTTCAAAATAGCATATAAGCCTGGGCAGACCCTTCAATCACACCTAACCCAGCCAGCTACCAAGAGGGACAAATTCCATCAATCAGGAATATATAAACTTGAATGTAAAAGTTGTGATGCAGTATACTTAGGCATGACATGCAGGAATTTTGAAACAAGATACAAAGAACATATCAGATGTTGGAAGTATGAAACAAACCATTCCACATTTGCAGAGCATTTAAAACACTACAACCATCATCCTACAAACATGGAACAAGAAATGAAAATAATGAGAATAAGCAACCATGACAAACATCTTATACAAATGCAAGAAAACTTCCACATCCAGAAAGCCATAACAGATAACAAACATGTGATAAATGAACAAACACACATCAGCACAGCCTCCCTACTACGCTTAGTAAAGGAAATGATAACATAAAACAAAAAATTAAAAAAATAAAAACTCTTCCCCACACCATCTGTAGACACACACATACACAGCAAAAAAAAAATTATATAACACCAAAATACACACACACACACACACACACACACACACACACACACACACACACAAATATACACAAACGCACACACAAATGCGTACACGAACAGACGACAGATACTTTAATAGTTACACTCGTAAGTTTGGCAATAACATTCGATCTTTGGCAAAGACATTTGACAGTCGGCAACAGAAACCAAAACATTGCATTAAAACAAGCGTTCAGTGCATAGTGTTGTGGAATGTGGAAAAAACCGCTAATTGGCGTTCATAAGAAGAAGAACAACACCAAAAATGCAACAGGAGCGTAATATGTAAGAAATTGTCCACGTAGCCTGTAAGTACAGTTCACAACATTACTACTTAATAGGAAATACCAACCGCCAGAACTGTTTATAACCTATAGGCACAATGACAAAAATGTAAATAAATTAGCTAACATATGTACATATTCCAGGCCACTGATGATGCGTTGCAGAAAATAAAGGCGAAACGCGTATGGCACTAAAATTTTGCTTTATTCAGTTGCTGTCAGACGGTCCATAAGCAAAAATTATCAATATACCGTAATATTACACGCAACTGAGGAAGACATGAGTATAAAAATTGCAGTTCTTTTACCGAGGCCACTGGGAATGATAGAAAGTACGTGCCTCTACCCTGATTGTACGTTCGCAATCTCCGAGTGTGTTACAAAGTAATTATTTTACACAAAAAAATTTAAGATAGATCTTTCTCATCAGATCGCAACCACTCGTACGCGAATGTACGTACCCTCTGAATGTGTCTAGTCAGTCGTGCGCATGGCTCTAAAGCTTTTCTGTTAATATTCTGTGGATTGCACCTCCGCAATTAATTTTTGTTTATGGCGCAAATCGCACTTCACGCAAAGTATTTATTACGCAAGTTTCAGGCTCCATTTAATGTAAAAAATTCCGAAGTACGGCTGACTAAGCAAACCGCTACAATAATTTCTTATCTCTACAACTACAATAGCAAAAAAACAATAACAAAAAACAAATACAATAACAGAGAGGGTATGTTACACAGCATATCATTGCATTTGCAGTGAACACATCCGTGTTTTCAGAATTCTTCGTCACTCGAGGTAAATAAAAGTAAGTAAAATTCAGTTTACTTGTTTATAGCGTATATGCTTTAGGAACATAAGAACAAAAACGTTTACATTACAACAGACACATTGTTTACTTGGTATAATAATCAGAGATATTGTCTCACAGACGGAGAGGCATTTAGAGGAACGGTTGAAACAGAATGAATCTTGTTTTAAAAGGAGGTTATGATATCAAAACCAACAATACAAAAACAATGGCAATGAAATGTAGTCAAAATGTTGTTGTTGTTGTTGTCGTCTTCAGTCCTGAGACTGGTTTGATGCAGCTCTCCATGCTACCTTATCCTACGCAAGTTTCTTCATCTCCCAGTACCTACTGCAACCTACATCCTTCTGAATCTGCTTAGTGTATTCTTCTCTTGGTCTCCCTCTACGATTTTTAAGCTCCACGCTCCCCTCCAATGCTAAATTTGCGATCCCTTGATGTCTCAGAACATGTCCTACCAACCGGTCTCTTCTTCTCGTCAAGTTGTGCCACAAACTCCTCTTCTCCCCAATTCTAATCAATACCTCCTCGTTAGTTATGTGATCTATCCAACTAATCTTCAGCATTCTTCTGTAGCACCACATTTCGAAAGCTTCTATTCTCTTCCTGTCAAAACTATTTATCGTCCATGTTTCACTTCCATACATGGCTCCACTCCATACAAATACTTTCAGAAACGCCTTCCTGACACTTAAATCTATACTCGATGTTAACAAATTTCTCTTCTTCAGAAACGCTTTCCTTGCCATTACCAGTCTACACATTATATCTTCTCTACTTCAACCATCATCAGTTATTTTGCTCCCCAAATAGCAAAACTCCTTTACTACTTTAAATGTCTCATTTCCTAATTTCCCCAGCATCACCCGACTTCATTCGACGACATTCCATTATCCTCGTTTTGCTTTTGTTGATGTTCATCTTATATCCTCCTTTCAAGATACTGTCCACTCCGTTCAACTGCTCTTCCAAGTCCTTTGCTGTCTCTGACAGAATTAGTCCTTTGCTGTCTCTGACAGAATTACAATGTCATCTGCGAACCCCAAAGTTTTTATTTCTTCTCCATGGATTTTAATACCTACTCCGAATTTTTCTTTTGTTTCCATCACTGCTAGCTCAATGTACAGATTGAATAACATCGGGGAGAGACTTCAACCCTGTCTCACTCCCTCCCCAACCGCTGATTCCCTCTCATGTCCCTCGACTCTTATAATTGCCATCTGGTTTCTGTACAAATTGTAAATAATCTTTCGCTCCCTGTATTTTACCCCTGCCACCTTCAGAATTTGAAAGAGCGTATTCCAGTCAACATTGTCAAAAGCTTTCTCCAAGTCTACAAGTGCTAGAAACGTAGGTTTGCCTTTTCTTAATCTAGCTTCTAAGATAAGCGTAGGGTCAGTATTGCGTCACGTATTCCAACATTTCTACGGAATCCAAACTGATCTTCCCCGATGTCGGCTTCTACCAGTTTTTCCATTCGTCTGTAAAGAATTCGTGTTAGTATTTTGCAGCTGTGACTTATTAAACTGACAGTTCGGTAATTTTACACATCTGTCAACACCTGCTTTCTTTGAGACTGGAATTATTTTATTCTTATTGAGGTCTGAGGGTATTTCGCCTGTCTCATACATCTTGCTCACCAGATGGTAGAGTTTTGTCAGGACTGGCTCTCCCAAGTCCGTCAGTATTTCTAATGGAATGTTGTCTACTCCCGGGGCCTTGCTTCGGCTCAGGTCTTTCAGTGCTCTGTCAAACTCATCACGCAGTATCGTATCTCCCATTTCATCTTCATCTACATCCTCCTCCATTTCTATAATATTGTCCTCAAGTACATAGCCCTTGTATAGACCATCAATATACTCCTTCTATCTCTCTGCTTTCCCTTCTTTGGACAGAAATGGGTTTCCATCTGAGCTCTTGATATTCATACAAGTTGTTCCCTTTTCTCCAAAGGTCTCTTTAATTTTCCTGTAGGCAGTATCTATCTTACCCCTAGTGAGATAAGCCTCTACATCCTTACATTTGTCCTCTAGCCATCCCTGCTCAGCCATTTTGCACTTCCTGTCGATCTCACTTTTGAGATGTTTGTGTTCCTTTTTGCATGCTTCGTTTACTGCATTTTTATATTTTCTCCATTCATCGATTAAATTCAATATTTCTTATGTTACCCAAGGATTTCTACTAGGCCTCGTCTTTTTACCTACTTGACTCTCTGCTGCCTTCACCACTTCATCCCTCAGAGCCACCCATTCTTCTTCTACTGTACTTCTTTCCCCCACTGCTGTCAATTGTTCCCTTATGCTCTCCCTGAAACTCTGTACAACCTCTGGTTCTTTCAGATTATCCACGTCCCATATCCTTAAACTCCCACTTAGTTGCAGTTTCTTCAATTTGAATCTGCAATTCATAACCAATAGATTGTGGTCAGAGTCCACCTCTGCCCCTGGAAATGTCTTACAATTTAAAACCTGTTTCCTAAAACTCTGTCTTACCATTATATAATCTATCTGATACCTTTAGTATCTCCGGGATTCTTCCATGTATACAAACTTCTTGTATGATTCTTGAACCAAGTGTTAGCTATGATTAAGTTATGCTCTGTGCAGAATTCTACCAGACGGCTTCCTCTTTCATTTCTTACCCCCAATCCATATTGACCTACTATGTTTCCTTCTCTCCCTTTTCCTACACTCGAATTCCAGTCACCCATGACTATTAAATTTTCGTCTCCCTTCACTATCTGAATAATTTCTTTTATCTCATCATACATTTCATCAATTTCTTCATCATCTGCAGAGCTAGTTGGCATATAAACTTGTACTACTGTAGTAGTGGTGGGCTTCGTGTCTATCTTGGCCACAATAATGCGGTCACTATGCTGTTTGTAGTAGCTTACCCTCACTCCTATTTTCTTATTCATTATTAAACCGACTCCTGCATTACCCCTATTTGATTTTGTATTTATAACCCTGTATTCGCCTGACCAAAAGACTTGCTCCTCCTCCCACCGAACTTCACTAATTTCTACTTTGTCTAACTTTAACCTATCCATTTCTCTTTTTAAGTTTTCTAACCCACCTGCCCGATTAAGGGATCTGACATTCCACGCTCCGATCCGTAGAACGCCAGTTTTCTTTCTCCTGATAACAACGTCCTCTTGAGTAGTCCCTGCTCGGAGATCCGAATGGGGGGCTATTCTACCTCCGGAATATTTTACCCAAGAGGACGCCATCATCATTTAACCATACAGTAAAGCTGCATGCCATCGTGAAAAATTACGGTTGTAGTTTCCCCTTGCTATCAGGCGTTCGCAGTACCAGCACAGCAAGGCCGTTTTGGTGATTGTTACAAGGCCAGATCAGTCAATCACCCAGACTGTTGCCCCGGCAACTACTGAAAAGGCTGCTGCCCCTCTTCAGGAACCACAAGTTTGTCTGGCCCCTCAGCAGATACCCGTCCGTTGTGGTTGCACCTACGATACGACCATCTGTATCACTGAGGCACGCAAGCCTCCCCACCAACGGTGAAACGTCCCCTTTGAACAATTATACAAGACTGTGCTTAAACTGACACACAATATTTTGTTAGCGCAACGCAATCTGACTTTCAAAATTCCCTACAAAAGAATGGCCCTGACTAACATTAAACTAAACCTTTCACAAATCACTTACCTCACAAAAATCTTCGCTGTTCAAGCTACTGCAATACAGCGAGCGCCACTACTGCCAGCTAAATAAAAGATTCAAACTATGGAAGGCACTAACTACTGATAGGGATAGTTAGCAAATGAAAGATATTAATAGAGAACGAACAATGTATTTACCTTGATATCATCATATATAAATATAGCAGTTCATGACAAATTACAAACCTCCGCCATCTCTCTCCCCACATCCACCACTGCTGGCGGCTCACCTCCAACTGCCCAACGCTACGCGCTGTTCACAGCCAGCTGCCTAACACTACAATGGCAGACAACAATGCAAACTAGCCACAGACTGCACACAGCACAGCCAGTGATTTTCATATTGAGCGCTACGTAACGTTGCCAATAAAAAAAACCTAAACAGCCTACTTACATAGAGAAAACATAAACAGCCTACTTACATAGCCCCCATGCTCCCCACAAAAAATTTTAAAAATTTTTTTTGGGTAGTGGCCAATAATGATTTGATAAAAATTTTCATAATTACAATAACAAAGAAATCAAATGCACACACTTATTGATATTATGTTGGTCAACAGCTCAAATTTTCTCACAGTCTATAAAGACAGTCCTCATCATTCATCACAGTGAAACCGCCGTTTCTTTTCTCAAAGTCTGAGCAGTAAAAGACAATGCACACGGAAGTAGTGGATTTCCATCTTGAAGAAGTAGTGTTGTCCTTCCAACGGAAAAACAGTGCTGACTCTTGACATGCTGACAGGTAATGGGCCACAATGGAGCAAACCCACAGCAGAGTCATTCGAAGTTTTGAAGAATATTGGTAGGTAGGTCATCACAGAGCAGACCCACTGGAGTCCTGGTAGAGATTGTGGTACTGGTGGGCCACCAGAGGTGCAGACCCACTGCAGTCCTTGTAGAAATAATGGCATGGTGGGTCATCAAAGATGCAGACCCACTGTAGTCCTTGTAGAGATGATGGTATTGGTGGGCCACCAGAGGTGCAGACCCACTGTAGTCCTTGTAGAGATAATGGTATTGGTGGGCCACCAGAGGTGCAGACCCACTGTAGTCCTTGTAGAGATGACCAGCAGCCATCTGTTGCGATTGTGCAGGTGCACATTCACCATCAAAGAGTCTTGCGGAGAATATAGCAAGTCCATAAACCACCACTTGTGCACTCACAAAGTTTTTGGAATTGTCCTTAGAACCAGCAATGCTGTTATCCAGTCCCTTGCTGAAATATTAACACACGTGCAAACACTAACAGTCCCTACTTCTCACATATTGTCCATATACTATGACCAACAGAAACGTGTGCAGTGAAATGTAACTTACAAGTTAATAATAAGATGAACTGGTGTCAATTACAATTTTATAAATTTACAACATGAAAATACAATTACAAAGGTACAAAATACATCATTAAAGACATAATAATACAGATAACGTTTGTAGTAGTAGCGGCTTTACAAAAGAATAGAAATAAACATATACATCAGTGTTACAGGAATTATGACATAAGTAAATACATAAAAGATCAGAATAACTTTTGAAACGTCAACTTCACACATGAGCATTAAACAGAACAGAATGAATAATGTCTAACATCTTTACAAAGTAAATAACATAGTATCAGAAAAATTCTACAATGTAACTCATATCCGCTAAACACATAAAGACAGGAAAAACACAAATATACAAGAGTACACAAACACATAGCAGAATAACACAAGAGGAAAGGGCAGGGTTTGTTTTCAGTGTAACATTTGGTACTGCAGTCCAACCTAAAACTTCATTCCATAGATCTTTCGTCTTATTTCAAAATTTGTTTCCACCAAAAAAATCCTATCAAAGCATGCTTTCTGTATTTATATGTTCACATATTTCTTACCTCATTATTTATTTCCAAGAAAATCCTACGTAAACCTGTTGTCCCTAAACCCTACTTTTTTCCTCATATCCTCTTTCAAAATACTTTTTTTGGCCAAACCATTTTCTTATAGCTTCTCAATGCATTTCTTCCAATTCATCACATCTCGTTCTCTCACATAGCCTACCCCATCTTAAGCTAATTTAAATCTAATGAGCTCAGATGCTAAACTAAGGGACGAGGCAATGCAGCAGCACAAAACAATTAACACAAGCAGCAATGACAAAAAATTTAAATAGGCAAAGCAATTGCAATATTACAACTAATGTAAGGCACTGTGCAGCAAACAAAAACAAAAAAACAAAAAAAAAACAAATCTGGCTTAGCAGAGTAACACAAATTAAAATTCAGTAGCACTATGCCTGGCAAACAGCAGCTTATATCTAAACATGACATAGCTCAAGCAGAAAAAATAGTACACTAAAGATAACAATGCAGATAAGGGAAATGTATATTCACATCTTAATATCTATGTAATTAAAGTGGTGCACCACAACAACTGATTGTAAAAAGAAATATTACCATGTACTTGAAAAGAAAATTATGTGTTACTGTTACTAGTTCCTTCTTATTGTTCTTTCCCTTCCAAGTGCTCCTTTTTTAAAGAATGTGGATCATAAAATAATTATTTAATAGATCTGTTGACAGAAAGTGTTCACATTAGCAAATGCATTTTATTTTATAAATGCAATGCTGCAACACAGCTGGAAACCAGATATCAAGTGAAATAAGCAACTACGACAAGCAAAGCATAAAAATATCATTCAATAGTCATGTGGCATTTCGTAAGTCAGTAGCTCTCAACTTTCATAGAAAGACACTTGTCATAATCAGGTGTGCAGATGTACCAATATTTCCCATCAATTCATAAGCATTGCAGTAATTAGTACAAAGTATGAGTAATCATATGTTTTCAGGTAATGAGCGTGTAATATTTGCGATGCTTTCTACAAAGGAATGTCAATAGCAAGGTTAGTGGAAGTAATGAGGGTGTCGCATTTGCAATATTTTCTCTAAAGGAATGTTAATGGCGAGGATAAAGGCCTGCCTTTTTTCTTTTTTTTTCTACCTGTGCTTCCGGAAAGGCACACCCTAATGGCTTGTTCTCCAGGTGTTTGACACAGCTGCGTGCCCACAACGCATTACGTGCAGGTGGTCACTTAACTTTCTTACGGAAATATTTACGACACCAGTTTCCGCTACAGTGACAGTCTCACATAAAAATATTTCACAGGTCAAGAATTAGCGTTGCAAATCTGTAGAAAGAAAATCCCATAAATATAAGTGTCCAAATAAAATATTCGTCAGTATTGTGATACAGTCACGCATATACATACACATTTCATAACTCTCAAAGTACGTTTCTTGGTTTCCAACATCCTTTTCATAAATCAGAGTCCCTAAACACTACTCATTATTCCTTACCTCATTATACATATACATATTCGTCGACACTTCTTCAATATTTCATCATGAGAAATACGTAGCATAATAAACATTCCTCAACAACATAATACACATCGTCGTCGTAATAATAACATCATAACACTTCAGTCAAATCTCAAAATCGTCGTAACTTCCTCCAATAATTTCTAAGCCTAAAAAAATTCTCTGCTCATGTCAAAAGTGTCAGCTGCCTCAAATGTACTTTAAAAATCATGAATCCATACCACATACATCATTCAAAGCTCTCATAGTATCACAATGGTTCCAAAAATATATGAACAGTTCACAGAGTACAAACAACATACAATTTTGTGAGTGTGAAGTTATCCAACGGTGTAATTACGTAAACGTCTGTCACTGATGTAGTAAAATAAATGCTTGTCTCTCTCAGGTAAATAATCAGACAGCTGTGTAATTTGTGTGTTAGAGAAATATGGTACCGATGTGTAAAGTTGTATAAGCAAATACCATATTAGCTAGGGTTCCTTGTGGTTGCCACACACAAAGTAGGCGTATACCCCCCTGAGGATTAATGTAATTATACCCTCAGGTGTTACAGATTACAGCAATAGAATGAAATATATCACGGAAAACTTTCTTTGTAATTCAAAAATCTTGAAAAATAAATGGCTTAAGTACAAAATCTCTCAAATGCGTGTCCTGTAGCGCTAAATGTGCGTCTTGCTGTAAGATAATTCTGTGGAAGTGTCGTACTTATCGTCCTCCGAAAGCCAAGTTCTGTAGAAGTCAATGTACTTACCTCATGATAAACAAAAGTGAAATGCTTTATGTATAGATATCTTAGTTATTACGCTTATTGCCGTGATGAAGAAAGTACTGTGCTGTAACGTATTGTTGTGCTACGGAAAAGACAATCTCATTGTTGCTGTACCACAAACGTTACTACTAAAACATGTTTTACTTTCCAGAAGAATTCAGAAAAACTGTGCAGATATAAAACAGAAACACTGCAAAAGCAACATTGTAAATTGTCACTCATTAGTAGCGTCGTGATAAAATCGTGTAGCTGTCACATAAACTAACCACTGTGCCATCTGGTATCTCACTGAAAGTACTTTAAATCCAGAATATATTTTCAAGTAAACCAAAATGTTGCATTAAAATCTCATTAGCAGTACTGGTAAATGTTCTAAGTATGTGAGCCTTATAGTCGTTACGTAATCGTGCAACAAACAAGCAAGAATGTACACACACAATAACACTGTGACGTCTGTTCACTATAACAATGCATTCGTCATTTCTGTTTAAATAAGTTCTCTTGGTTCTTGATTGGATATTTAACTTCAAACATTGTTGTATGTTAACAGATTCTAAGTCTGACAAAGCATATTAGTAATGTGAAGCGAAAAATTTTATGACAAAGACTAAGTTAAAAAGCAGATTATCTTTCAACAAATGGTTTTACATGTGAAACCTGGTGTAAACCTTTACTCTTCATAGTACTCACAGTTTGAACTCGAATGCGATTGTCATGCGGTATACGTCGGTAAAGAATGCAAAAATTTTTCTCAAGGCTAGCGTCTTATGTTATTTTTCTCGGAGCCAGCGGGCGCACGCGGCTGCCTGCTGTGCGAGTCATTGTCTGTCTCTTTGTTGGCGAGCGCCGTTATTGGGATTTGGAGACCTAACTTCTACAAATTCACTCTGACGAGAAGGCCCTGCTCTGTTTGAATCCCGCCAGTTCTGATGCAATTCAGGTCTGTCGTTACGATCATATCGTCTGTCGTCATGTCGGTAGTTCCTGTAGTTTCTTTCTTGTCGGTTAAGTGGTGGAGAATTTCTCCCTGAATCGTAACTGCGCGCTGGACCGTTGCGTCTCAAGTTATTCTGTCTCCCGTAATAATAATTGTTTTGGTTCCCATATTGTCTGTTTCTCTGATTGTCTCTGTGATAGTCATTACCGCGGAGAGATGATCTTTCCCTGTAATTATTACTACTCTGCCAACGGTTGTCATACGGGTGGTGTCTGTTTTGGTCACGATTTGTGTTGTGAGAATAGCCTTGTCGCGTCCAGTTATTATCGAGGAATTGTGACGGATGTGACCTGTAATTGTTGTGTTCCTGTTTCCG
This sequence comes from Schistocerca americana, assembly GCF_021461395.2. Classification (NCBI taxonomy): domain Eukaryota; kingdom Metazoa; phylum Arthropoda; class Insecta; order Orthoptera; family Acrididae; genus Schistocerca; species Schistocerca americana. Next base: position 173,323,708 of record NC_060124.1, on the reverse strand, counting down.
CATTCCGCGATTGTCAGTGTCAATTTCCAATTCTTGTAACAGTCCCTGAAAAGCTTCAATGTCGTCTTTGCAACGTCCTGCCAAAATAATGTGTCGTAAATGTTCAGGCAATTTGATTAAGCAAATGCGGATAAGTTCTGAGGGGCTCTATGGGTTTGACAGGTACTGATTCTTGTGCAACATGTCTTCAAAATATTTCACAAGACTGGAGAATTCAGATTGTTCGAAATGTTTCATCATTATGATGCCATGTTTTACGCGGTCTTGTGTGGCTTGAGACCAATATGCTGAGAGGAAGGCATGGTAAAATTCTCCTTCACTGTGGCAATCGTTAATGACCGATCGCATTCTTACAGCTGGTTCATTCTCTAAGTAGCCACACATAAATTCTAATCTGTGCTCCAATGACCAGTTGGGAGGAAAACAATGAGAGAATTGATGGAGCCATGCTTGTGGATGAATGTCGTTGCCAGAATTCTTAAATGTTTTGAATTTACGTGTAGTAATGAACAGCTTATAGTCAAAGTCATCATGTCGGCGAGTAGCATATCGGTCATTGTTACGTCGTTTCGGCGGTTCCATTTCAAAATTCGGTGCACCTTGCCAATTTCTTTCATAACTTCCGAAGTGTCCTGTGTTAGTATTTTGTGGTTGTTCCGTATTTCTAAGTCCCTCTTCCCGTATTGGAGCGCGAGTTGCCTCTGAAATACGTAATTTTTGTATTACCTGAGTCAGCTGATCTTGTACTTCCCGGATTTCTCTTTGGTGTTGCGTATAAATTTGATTCTGATTTTGTTTGAATTTCCTAATTTGTTCCCACTCTTCTGTGTCATTAAAGACTACCGGTTTTGTGTCGTTCAGATTATCATCTACCTTCGTAGATAAGTTAGTGAACTGATCCGAAAGTTCGGCTACTTTCTCCGATAGTGAACACATTTCCTCAATGTGTTTTTCTGAACCAAGTTTCAGAGTGTCCATTTGTGTTGAAATCGAATCTACTGTGTTCTTTAAGTTTCCTGAGTTTTTGCAAGTTGCGTAACCGAATCGGTAGATGCAACTGAGTCAAATTTAGCTTGCAACGTCTCATGATTTTCATGAACAATAATTTGCAGTTCTTTTATGGCTGCTTCGTGATTCTGTAATGCCTTTTCATGCCGCGAAAAAATAGGTTGAAAATGCTCACAAATTTGAGTTTTTACGTCATTACAGACTTTTTGACATTTCGATTCAATGTTATGTAACTCAGTAGTTAAATCTTCACGCGTTTGTTCAAGAGTTTGTTCCAATGAGTCTAACTTTTGAAGCTATTGCTGTGTTTGTCTCTGATTTTGTTCCAGTGTGTCTAACTGTTGCTGTGTTTGTCTCTGATTTTGTTCCATTGTGTCTAACTGTTGCTGTGTTTGTCTCTGGTGTTGTTCCATTGTGTCTAACTTTTCAAGCTTTTGTCCCATTTGTTGCATTAATTGTAATAACAATGCACTGGTGTCTGAAACATGTTCCTCAGTGCTTTTCGCCAGTGAAGTTGCACCGGCAACATTCACATTTTGACAAGCGGAAAATGTGTCTTGACTCATTTGAGAAAACGGTGAGAACCCAAAACCTGAGTCTGCAGTATTTGCAATATTGTGTTCTGTCATTCCCGATTCCTGAGGCGAGCTGTTGCCGACCAATCGACCGATAACGCTTCCCTGTTCACTACCTGTTTCACTGTCTACACCATTGTTTGCCGCCCGCTCCATTTCCCTATGCGCAATTACCAAATTACTACTTTGAACATTAGTTAATTCATTACTCTGCGGCGCTAACACACTGCTTTCGTCTTCACTGTCATTTCTCAGTTTACTTTGGAGCCTAGTATTACGTTTTTCACACGCCATTTTTGTCGCAGTATTTCACACGACAACACAGAAAAACACAATTTGAAGATCAAAAATAAGAGAACACATTAACATAGCACTGAAAATAATATCTAGTTAATTGCAGCTGCGAAATACTTGGTGCAAATCTACATGCATGCCACAACTGTTTTACTGTACAACAATGAAAAACTACAACTACAAAGGAAATTCTCTCTATGATTACGCGCTATCAATAAACAATAGCTACACCAATTACACAAACTACAAGAAAAATAATCAGAAGATTCCAGTGAGGTATCCTCGGCTAAGGGTCGACATATGAAACGTCCCCTTTGAACAATTATACAAGACTGTGCTTAAACTGACACACAATATTTTGTTAGCGCAACGCAATCTGACTTTCAAAATTCCCTACAAAAGAATGGCCCTGACTAACATTAAACTATACCTTTCACAAATCACTTACCTCACAAAAATCTTCGCTGCTCAAGCTACTGCAATACAGCGAGCGCCACTACTGCCAGCTAAATAAAAGATTCAAACTATGGAAGGCACTAACTACTGATAGGGATAGTTAGCAAATGAAAGATATTAATAGAGAACGAACAATGTATTTACCTTGATATCATCATATATAAATATAGCAGTTCATGACAAATTACAAACCTCCGCCATCTCTCTCCCCACATCCACCACTGCTGGCGGCTCACCTCCAACTGCCCAACGCTACGCGCTGTTCACAGCCAGCTGCCTAACACTACAATGGCAGACAACAATGCAAACTAGCCACAGACTGCACACAACACAGCCAGTGATTTTCATATTGAGCGCTACGTAACGTTGCCAATAAAAAAACCTAAACAGCCTACTTACATAGAGAAAACATAAACAGCCTACTTACAACGGCAAGATCCATGGTTCATGGGGAGGAAGGTAGTCAAAATATAACGGGCAAAGCTGAGGGAAATATTTTAAGGAATGAAACGCTAGAATTAGATGATGAACTTTGGTATTTGAGCAATAAGATAACAGACGATGGACAAAGTAGACTGAATATAAAATGCAGACTGATAATAGCTAAAAGAATCCTGAAACGGAAGAAATTAGGTAACTACGAAGAGAAATTTAAATGTTAGAATACCTTTCCTGAAAGTACTATCTGTAGTGTAACCTTGTACGAAAGTGAAAAGTGGACCACAAACAGTTCAGGGAATGCGAGTTTAGAAGCTTTTGAACTGCGCTGCAGAAGAATGCTCAACGTTAGTGTGATAGATCCAGTTACTCATTAGAATGCACTGAATCATACTGGAGAGTAAAGAAATTTATGGCAGAACTTGACAGAAGAGATCTGTTGTTTGGACACATCCTGAGGCAACAAGGAGTAGACACTTCAGTAATAGAGGGAAGCGTAAAGGGTAAAAATTGTATAGGGAGGCCAATACAGAAATCCGTTTCCTATGGATGAAGGTTGATGTATTTATGTAGAGATGAATGCTTGCTTCGGTCTGGAACCGCGCTGTTGCTACGGTAACAGGTTCGAATGCTGCCTCGGGCATGGATGTGTGTGATGTCCTTAGGTTAGTTAGGTTTAAGTAGTTCTAAGTCTAGGGGACTCATGACCTCAGATGTTAAGTCCCATGGTGTTTATAGCCATTTGAAGCATTTTAAAGATGTTTGCACGGAATAGATTAGTGTGGAGAGCTGTATCAAACTATCCACTAGACTGAATCCCATAACAACAACAACAACAACAATTCCCTGCAAGGAATAAACAGCTGATACCTATAGTGGGGAGCTAGTTTCAATCAAAGTACTGAAATTTACACAATATGTACTAGTGCCACTCTTGCTCAATCTCTGTAATAAAAGGCAATGTTCTGACTGACTCATCTTTGCCCAGCCCAAACCGCTAAACATAGAAACTTGAAATTGGGAAAGGGTATTCATATTACACTGTAGGTATCGTTTAAGAAGGAATTTTTCGAAATTCCGCCCCTCAGATGGTACAGTAGGAAATGCAAGGTTTTCTTGAAAATACGTCTCTATTAATGCAATTTTGGAGTTTGAACTACGACAATTGGTATTTAGTTTCTCGGTCAGAGAAAAGAAAGGTTGCAGCATTTTTGGAAATTTAAGCTCTTTGTGACTGAAATCTCGTTTTGAAAACAAGTCGTTGTTAAAGAAAACTAAAGCATTTTTAAAGTTACATCTAAGAAAACTGTTATTTTACTTCCCACTCAATCAATGTTTTTAGAAATTTTATCCATAAGGGGGTGCTATAAGGGATGAATGCTTTTATGCAAATATTCCATTATGAAAGTATTTTCAGAGGTAATCTGTGAAAATTTGCATTTGGCTTCTCGGTTAAAAACAAAAATTAACGTATTTCAGTGTTCTTGGAAATTAAAGAAGCTGAAATAGTGCCAGACTGGTTCACTGACACGTCGCCGCACAGCTCAAACAACTATGAATAGAAACTTGGAATGTGGAGATGCTGCTGATCTTATACTGTATGCATCGTTTATTAAAGGATTGATCGAAATTCCATCCTGGGGGAGCTGAAGTAGAGAATGAAGGGTCTTTAGAAAATATACTGCTATTAAGGTTATTTTGAGACAGGAACTACAAAAGTTCGTATTTGCGTTCTCTGTCAAAAATTAAAGTCTGTGCTTCAGCACTCTTGGAAAATCAACCACCAAGGGGGTAAATTAGGGTGTGAGAACATTTTTGGAAAAGAAATCATTATTAAAGTACTTCTGAAGCTACATTAAAAATATACGTGTTTCAGGTTTTTTTGTGGAAATTCAAGCGCTAAAAGGATTAAAGTATGTATGGAAATATTTTATAACCAAAAAATTTTTGAAACTGCATCTCTGAAAACTTGTTTTTCGTTCTCGGTTAGAAACAAAAAATACTTGTTTCACTGGTTTTTAGGAAAATTCAAACACTAAGAGCGTGAAACAGAGGATGAAAATTTGTATGAAAATATTTTATCATTTTTAAACCTAAATTTATGAAAATCTGCATTTGACTTCTTACCAAATGTGTGTTAGGTGACCTATGGAAATATTACCACAAGAACTCAAAAGACCGGTCTGAAAAGGACCTCCCCCTCTAGCTATCATAATCGCTTATTGGTCAGAAGTGCATTCGGAAAAGAACATTCTTCTATGACCTTAATTAGCTTGCAAAATTTAAAAAACATTCGAATTTGTGAACAACATAGAGACTACATTAAGGGAAAAAAATCTGTGATGCCATATAAGCAACTCAAAAGAAGCAGAGGACGCTAAGCTGGTTTTCAATTTAAGAACGAATAAGACTATCAGAAATTCATTGCACAAAGCAACCCAGTGCCTCCAAATGGCCAGCCACGATGCATCTGAAAGTGAAATTCAGTATAAATCCTACTGTCTCAGTCTTGAAACTATATCCCGAAAACAGCCTTTGTATATTAATAGTAAGGAAGCTATATTCTGAGAATATGTGGATAGCGTTAGATGCTAATGCAGTCATCGTCTGGGCAAAGGGCAGATGGTGAATTACGTATCACGCTTCGCGTCAACACGGATGCACCCCACGGTAGAACACAGTTAGGCTGTGACATCCAGCCTCCCCCGAGAGCACGACCCGCTGGCGGACAATGGCAGCGAAATCTCGGCATTTACATAAAATATGTACGCCTCGATCCCAGCAATTACCAAAATGAATTACGCGCAGTTAGCTTAGTGCACAGTTAACACCTTCTTAATTACGGCGGACGCGGTCACGCAATTACGTGGAGGACGTTTACGGGGCCGCAGCGCGTGCCCCAGTGCGCTCGCGCATGCGCACGAACCGACGTTTCGACTTGCGTCTTAATGAGGCCGCTAACGAGATGCCCCCTTCAGCAGGCTCATATCGGAGTTTACTCCCATAGCTCGCCTACAAACATAACAGTTCCGCAAGCTATATCCCGAAGAAGCCTCTTCGCGCTGCAAAAATATCTTTGCAAATAATATGTCTACTAATTGTGGACATATGACATTATATCTGGTAAAAATTTTTGGTTGACAGAATAATTCTTATCAAACGGCTTAAGATATTTCTGATGTATTTTTAGAGGCTGGTTTCTGGTAAAGTGCTATGAATGCTGAATCACATGCAGTTTTGACACAAGCTTACAATATATGTGGGGGATGCAAAATGTAGCTTTTCAGTTGTTATAATAATGCCATTGTTGTTTTGTGAAGGTTTGCAATGTAAGCTGCCACGGAAAAAGGTTTAATTTTATAGTCTGTAATACAACTATCTACAAATTTCTGATTTATTATAATGTACGGCGCTGTATGTTTTTCTTGCATATCATTTTTCACGCAGACTTCGCCGACAAGCGAAAAATCGAATGGTGCCTACTTTTCGAATTTCGTGGCTTCGTGAGGTAATTCTGCAGACCATTTTTGATACACCTGTGGTAAGCTCGTGGTGAAAAATCAGCTTCGAACTACGTCAGAAAAATGTATTTTGGTCACTTCGGCGTAAAGGCTTGGGATCGGGTAAACTCATAGCCACGCATGGAGTGTGTACGTGTTGTGAGGAAAGGCCCCTGCTTCTCTTATGCGAGTGGGATAGTCGTAGAGAAGGCAAGCACTGGTCTCAAGAAATCTGGCCACTTAGGACGCTAAAAGTTGGAGGGAAAAAAGTACTAGTCGATTCAAAGGTGGACACAAAAGAACTTCTACCTGCACTTCACATAAAACTTGACATATGAAACAATTTATTGAAACCCTACGAAAAGATCGTGACACTTCCCTATAAGTGGCTCAAATGGTTCAAATGGCTCTGAGCGCTATGGGACTTAACATCTGAGGTCATCAGCCCCCTACAACTTAGAATTACTTAAACCTAACTAACCTAAAGACATCACACATACCCATGCATCCATGCCCGAGGCAGGATTCTAACCTGCGACCGTAGCAGTCGTGCGGATCCGAACTGAAGCGCCTAGAACCGGTCGGCCACCGCGGCCAGCCTATACGTTGCAAGCAACGTCTGTCTATTATTATTTATTTCCGGTCATCAGTCTTCTCACTAGTTTCATGCGACCCACAACGAATTCCTCTTCTGTGCCAACCTTTTCATTTCAGTATAGTACTTGCAAACTACATCCTTAGATGTTTACTGGATGCATTCCAGTCTCTGCCATCATCTGGACTTTTACTCCCCACGGCTCCCTCTAGTACAACACAATTTAATCCTTGATTTCTTAACTGATGTGTGATCCTGTCCCTTCTTCTCATCAGTGTTGTACACATTTTCTTTCCTCTCCGATTGTGCGCAGAAGCTCCTCTTTTCTCATTAGTCCAAGGAAGTCTTCGTAACCATCAGAATCTAAGATGAAAGACAGGATTTTCGTCTACCCTGACGTTCGGAAACTAATGAAACACGAAACATTGCAAAACAAAGTGAATGAAATTTGAGATACATCTATGATACTCTCTGAGCAAGTTGTCAACAAATTTCTTAGCAACTGCAAAAACCTTGCTAGGAATAACACTGGCACTCTAATATTGTGTAAATTCTTCCTTACCGGCTGGTTCTCAGGCAGTGTAAACAGTGATAGTTCGTATTTCGTATTTACTATCCTCTGCCACATCGTTAAACCTCATGTTCCTCTGCCATCACGACTACGGTCGGTGACGATTGCAGCCTCTTACTCCACAAACTTCGTCAAACCAGCCGTACGAATGCGAGGTGTCTGTTCTTTCGGACATGTCCAAAAGAACAGACACCACGCAGACTCAGAGCTGTGAAAACTTATATACAAATTGAAAGGTATCTCTGCCGTCAGTTGCAGCGGGACATTATTCGGAATCCACGGCAACGAGTGTAAACGTGTTCGGCACTGGGATTCAAACCCGGGATCTTCTGCTTACTAGGCAGATGCGGCAACCACTGCGCCATCCGGGAAACAGAGTTACTGCAACTGCGCAAACTATTTCGGCACGACTAACGGCCGATACAAATTCCCCTTCAATTTACAAGCCGCACAGTGTCACAGTGGAACGTTCAGACTGGATGGAGATCAAATGCTCGCAAGCACTGGTGTCATTCATACAAGACATCACACTCAGTTCATATTTAAGCTAATGGGATATCAGTTATTGACTCTTAATCACAACGAATTAGATATAGTAGAGTCGCAAAATGTCATTATTAAAACATGCCTCTTACACGGCTCTGGTAACATATAGTACTCTATCGGATAAAAATTATCCGGACACCCTGTGTAATACGGAATTGACTACCAGCTGTAACGAAAGCCTAACTCACCGGTATAAAACGAGAGAGGGGGTGTTGGGTTTTAAGCACATAAGAACCAACAGAAGAAAGGGTTGGTCGAGAGAGCTGTGGCTTCGAACGTAGACCAGTTACCTACTTGTCACCTGGGTAATAAGTTCCTCATCGACATTTGAACCTAAATCGACAGCTGCTGATGCTACTGTGAAGTGGATACGCGAAGGAACAACCACCCATAAATCGAGACCGCGAAGAACTCATGTACAGACTGACAGGGACCGTCATACATTACAAAGGACGGCTGTAAAAAATCGCATGAAATCAGCGGAATAAATGACTAGTGAGGTCCACAGTGGTAACAGCAATCCAACTAGCAAAATAAGTGTGTGTGGGAAGTTAAAAAGAATAGGGTGCAGTGGTAGAGCCCTTCATCGTAAGCCAGACATCTCGTCAATGACAAGCGACGCTTAAGGTGGGGTAAAAATCGATGCCATTGGACAGAGGGTGACTGGAAACATGTGATTTGCAGTTATTAATCTCGTTATATCCCGTGGAAAGTCGATCCAAGGGTTTGTGTCTGGTCAGTACTTGGAAAACGTTACCCGCTATCATGTGTAGTTCCAACAGTGGTTAAGGTGTTGTCCCTCATTACACTTAAGAAAACCCAATATTCGGAAGAATAGCAACATGTTTTACGGCACTGTGTGCAGCACACATAGAGGAACAGCTCGGAGACGATGACTGGATCAACATGAAAATGCAACAATGCAGTACTTGTGAACAATAACGTTCCTGAAATTCCCACAGTCATACCTGAATCCAACAGAGCACCCTTTGGATGTGTTAGAACGTGACTTCCCTCCAGATCCAAGAGTCCAATATCACTAACCTCTCTGGTTTCGGCTGTTGAGGAAGAACGGGCTGCCATTCCTCCACAGACAGTTACATACCTCACAAAAAGTGTAGTCGTCATAACTGTGAATAGTGGACAAATCCCATTCTAATATCCATTAATAGGTGTCCAAATACATTTAACAGATAGTATATTTCCCATATGCAAACGGCCTAGCCGTAGTGGTAACACCGGTTCCCGTCAGATCACCGAAATTAAGCACTGTCGGGCTGGGCTAGCACTTGAATGAGTGACCATCCGGTCTGCTGAGCGCTGTTGGCAAGCGGTGTGCACTCAGTCCTTGTGAGGCAAACTGAGGAGCTACTTGATTGCGAAGTAGCGGCTCCGGTCTCGTAAACTGACATACGACCGGGAGAGTGGTGTGCTGCCCACATGCCCCTCCATATCCGAACCCAGTGACGCCTGTGGGCTGAGGATGACACGGCAGCCGGTCGGTACAGTTAGGCCTTCCAAGGCCTGTTCGATTAAGTTGGAGTTGGGATATTTCCCAAATCATAACATTATTTCTTTCAGTTATTGTAGCTCTCCATTAATATGTTCTGTAGTAGTTCCTTTTTAAATATTTCAACTCGACGTCCAAATCTCTGAGCTGACTTTTGTAAGGTACCTAGTTTATAGGTGTGATTTTAGTTCTGTTTACATTCGATGTTTCGTGCTTCATAACTGTAGTATGAATATTTTTCAAACTAGTGTCTTCTATAGTCGGTGATGTGCGCCACATAGGTTTTAAGTAAAACACTGTTATCTTTTGTTGCCAGCAGGATTGTCACTGCAGTAGCATTCTGTGAGAAGTAAGTGAAGAGGTCGCGCTTGATCTTCAGTCCGAAGACTGGTTTGACGCAGTTCTCCACGCTACTCTGTTCGTGCAAGCCTCTTCATCTTCGAGTAACCTACATCCTACTATGTTTATAGTATTCATCTCCTGGTCTCCCTATACGATTCTTAGCCCCCACGATTCCCTTTAGTACTAAATTGGTGATCTGCATATGAATTCTCAAAGCTAGCAAACATTTAAGAACTCGTCCCAGGGGTACTCAAAACTGAAATTTTAAAAAATTTAGTTTGAGTGACTCTTTAACACCAAAAGTAGAATATTTCAGAACATTTGAAAAATTATGTCAAAATGCCAAAAGAAAAAGCATTTGCTTACAGTTTCGAAAGACGATTACAAGGAGATTATAAGACAAGCATAGAATAACCACCACTAAGATTAAAAAACGGGAAAAGCCTTTTAGCTACCAAAAACATTTAGGTCAAGCAATCCGTTAAAACACTACAACAACCGAATTTATCAAGGTGAAAGAGCTTTAAATGACTAAATAAACACGTAGAAGAAAGAAAATAATTCATTGATTAACAAATACGCAGCTTAGTTAAAAGTGGAGTGAAATTAATGCAGCAAGGCAATGTCACCGACTTGAGCTCAGACCGGACATCGATCTGTTACTTGGTTCAGCTCATACTCTAAAACAGTAAAAAAACATGCACATTAAAATTATATGAAAATTACAGATCGCATGCAAGAACTTGCTCTCAGAACAAGGAAACTGTGGCCGTTTGGTCCAGAAAAGCAGGAAATCAATTGAAGATGCGAATAATCTAAAACAATCTGAACACATGATAGCTCAGGATGAAGTGCAGATTTAACATTAAAGAATCAACGCTCAAGTGCTTTAAATACGAAAATATAACAAGATTTGAACTCCAAATCATTCACAATAACGCAAAAGTACGGTCTTTGTGGAAACATGGTATATACTTAATCAGATTATAATGGAACTAGAAGCAGTCAAAATGTAAATCCGTCTACAACTAGCTTGAAGATAAATCAGGTGTGTTCCGATAACCAGGGATGTTGATCCACCTTTGAAATCTGGGTCAAATAACGGCCACTATCGAAAAATATAGAACGGAATAGGTGTGAACCCGAAACAGTTCTCAATTAGCAGGGTTCAGCAAACAACAAGGACTTTTACAAAGCGCATTCAATACTTAATCACACGCTACCGAGATGCTCACCATTAATTTCTACAGTGGACCCTGGAAGCACAATTAATGCAGGCAGGACCACTTCGCTCACCCAAGACACCAAAATAGGAACTGGCCGGCTCACATGACACAACCCGCCTTCGCAAAGAGAGAGGTAAACAATGTCTCTTCGATTGCCGTCCACAGGCTCTTCATGGTATACAGACACCAACCACAACATGCCGACCACCTCCATTCTCAACAAGCGAGTCGAAGAGCCAGGAGGACGAGACATGCAGAGGGGCGCACGTCCTGTATAATCCTTCCAAGCCGTCATGCTGCCCCCCCAGCGAGAGGTCTGCAAATCCGGAGACAGGGAACGATCCAGAGAGGTTTAACCAGCAGCCAGAATTGACATGAGTACGTGCACGGCTCAGAAAGCTCTCTCACTATATTCCACTGAATTCAGTGTCATTCATAACCAGTTATGATCGCACTTTTTATTATTATAAAATCGGACTATGTGTTCCATATAAACTGTATGTGTGTGGCATTAATATCAACCTGACTGAACATCCAGCGGCTCCCAGTAATAGATGTACTTGATTTTCACAAACTGACAAACTGCAGCCATTCATCTACCAGCCATCGGCAAGTTTTAAAGTGAATTTCATGTCACTGAAAAGGGAATAGTTGCCACTTTGGATGCATCAGAGCCGTATCACTTATCATAAGTCCGTAAAAGTATCGTTCTATAAGGCTGAAATAGGAATGAAAGAAATGCCCTTACGAAAATGTTCAAATGTGTGTGAAATCTTACGGGACTTAACTGCTAAGGTCATCAGTCCCTAAGCTTACACACTACTTAACCTAAATTATCCTAAGGACAAACACACACACCCATGCCCGAGGGAGGACTCGAACCTCCGGCGGGACTACCTGCACAGGGGCCCTTACGAATTTCCCCTCACGGATATGATTCGTATACAGGGTGTATAGGGCTTCCAAGGTAGCAGAATTCCCTAACGTCGTCTACCTCGTGATCACCATGTTTGATGTTAAGTTTCTCGTTATTCTCATTTTTGCTACTTCGCATTACGTTTTTCTTTCTCCGGTTTACTCTCATATCCATATTCTGCATTCCATTCTACAGATCACATAACTTCTCTTCACTATTACTGAAGATAGCAGTGTCATCAGAAAGTTTTATCATTGATATACATCCATCCTCGATTTTTATCCGATTCTTGAACCTTCCTTTTATTTCCGTAATTGCTTCTTGGATATACAGATTGAACGGTAGGGGCGAAAGATTGCATCTCTGTGCTATACGCTTTTTAATCCGAGCACTTCGTTCTTCGTCTATCAATTTGTTGTTCGCTCTTGTTCCTCGTACATATTGTTTTCCTCTGTTGTTTATTCCTACTTTTTTCAGGATGTCGAACATCTTGTTCCATTTCACACTGTCGAACGATTTTTCTATATTACTCCTATGAGCGTGTCTTGATTTTCCTTCAGCCTTGTTTCCATTATAAAGCGCAGTGCCATTTCTTCATTTCTGCCTCCCTGGTGCCTTAATCTTTCCTGCAGCCAAACTGATGGTCCAGAATGAGATTTTCACTCTGCAGCGGAGTGTGCGCTGATATGAAACTTCCTGGCAGATTACAACTGTGTGCCGAGCCGAGACTCGAACTCGGGACCTTTGCCTTTGGCGGGCAAGTGCTCTACCAACTGAGCTACCCAAGCACGAGACGGGGTACTGACAGAAGTAAAGCTGTGAGGACGGGGCGTGAGTCGTGCTTGGGTAGCTCAGTTGGTAGAGCACTCGTCCGCTAAAGGCAAAGGTCCCGAGCTCGAGTCTCGGCCCGGCACACAGTTTTAATCTGCCAGGAAGTTTCAAACTGATGGTCATCTAACAGAATCCTCCATTTTATTTGCCATTGTTATGTTAATTATTCTTGTCAGCTGCTTGGATGCATGAGCTGTTAAGCTGATTGTGCGGTATTTTTCTCACCTATCTGCCCTTATGTGGACGCTATTTACCCTATATTTTTTCCGATAGTCCGCCGCCGTACTCATAGATTCTACACATCAATGTGAATAGTCGTTTGGTTGCCATTACCCCCACTGATTTTAGAAATTAGTATGAAATGTTGTCTATCCCTCCTGCTTCATTTAATCTCACGTCTTCCAGACATTTTTAAATTCTAATTCTAATATTGGATCCCCTATATCTAGATCCTTTTTCTACCAATTCACGAGACAAGTCTTCAATGTACTCGTTCCATCCATCCGCTCTTTCCTCTGCGGTTAACAATGGAATTCCCATTTCACTCTTAATGTTACACCGTTCCTTTCAGTTTTACCAAAGGTTGTTTTGACTTTCCTGCATGCTGAGTCATTCCTTGCGACGATCATTTCTTTTTAGATTTCTTCACATTTTTCCTGCAGCAATTTCGCCTTGGCGTCTCTGCACTTCCTATTTACTTCGTTCCTCAGTGGTTTGTATTGCTTTATTCCTGTCTTTCCCTGAACTGTTTTGTACTTCCTTGTTTCGTCGATGGGTTGAGCTTACGTTCACAGATCGGCAGGCATTTAGAAAATACTGCTCATGCCAAACTCAGCTTGCCCTTTTCTCGAATTGTAGCATGCGAAACACGGATGAAGGGCAGATTTCATATTCCTAGAATTTCTGAAAGTGTTTGACGCAGTGCTCCATGGCAGAGTGTTAACTAAGGGCCGATTATACGAAGTATGTGCACAGATGTATACTATTGGTATTCCACGACTTTCCAAGTAATAGAACTCAGTACGATGTCTTGGGCAATAAGTGTTCATCAGAGACACTAATACCGCCAGAAGTTCCCCAGGGAAGTGTGGTTTGGAAATGCGTTAACATTTCGGTTTTCGTCTTTGGACTTATCGTACATAATGGGAGCCCATTATTCTACACGGGAAATGGCAGACATGAAGAACTGTTATTGTCTGAAAATTTTCTTTGTGGAGTAATAGACTGCGCAATGGAAGTCTATTATTGCACAAAGGAAATTGTCAGACCACAGCAGGAGGTAATGTCAGCCATTTCCCATGTAGAATGATAGGCTGCCATTATACTTGCTTGTAAGTGCTGTTCTGGCGTAACGACAAGCGGCGGCTCGAAGGTGAAGAAATAAAGAGCAAAGAAGGCTGTTAGACAACGTCAGCCAATAGTACGCTGACTAGAACCGCACCACGACAGGAGCGGCCTCTATACGAAGAAGATACAACCGCCGCTCTTGCCAGCCTCGGCCGGACTGTAGAAGACGGACAGTAATAGACACAGACTAGAAGAGAACACTAGAAGAGCTGTTACTTGCGATCCATAACCATTACTTGAATGGACCTTCTATATAGCGAAGGACATTCATTATTTGCATGTCGCCAATAGCTTGAGACACGACAGTGTAAACCAAAGTTAAGTATTTTCAATCTAATTATTGTGATAAAAACCATTAATGTGAATTGCTGGGATTGTTGTATAGCTATCCGAGAAAGCATCATCCCTTAGGCATCCTATAAGAGTCGAATGGGCAGGACTCCACAAGTGCAAAGATAGAACTACTAAGTTAGAGCATTTCACAAACTTATCAAAACACAAACTCGTTCCGTTACAACTAATGTATGCGGTGGAGTTACACAGAACTGTGTATACGAATTACAGCAATAACACCGACAGATGTTTACTGAGTGCTGCATCCATGGACCATTAGAGAGGAATGTGTCCTCATTTGTGGACTGCATTCTGTACGTGGTTCGTAATAGCAAACCGCTTACAGCAGAAGTTATGTGGTTAAGAGAAGATAAAATGAATAAGTGCTCATAAGTATTAAGGTATATTTGTTGTAGCCCATTTTTCTGGACATTTCTAATTGTTTTGGTCCATATTACCTCCTCTCAAATTATGGAAAATGTGATATAACACCCTGAATAAACGGTGGGATGTGTATTGTTAGCAGCAGCCTGCCACTGTTTACTCATTACGCTATAGTGTACTGGAAAGTGTCCTATCTTAGTGACTGTAGAAGAGCACAAGATGATTTGCATAGTATTTATATTAGGTCTGATGAGCAGAAGCTTCATCTGAATGTGGGAAAGTGTAGGTTAATGAAGATGAGTAGGAAAAACGTTCCTGTAATGTTTGAATACGGCATTAGCGGTGTGCTGATCGATACAAATATCTAGGAATAACGTTGCAAAGCTACATGAAATTAAACACGCAGGATCGGCTATAAAGAAGGTGAATGGTGGTCTTCAGTTTGTTTGGATAACTGTAGAGAATTGATCTTCGTCGATGAAGGCGTCTGTGTACAGAACACTTGTGCGACCAATTCTTGAGTGGTGCTCAACTGTTTGCGGTCCCCACCAGGTCTAGTAAAGGAAGACAACGAAGCAATTCAGGGGTGTGCTGCCAGGTTTGTTACCAATAGGATCGACCAGAACGCGAGTACGTAAATTCTCCGTGAACAGCAAGCAACAAGACGTTCTGTTCGCACTTTTGATAAAGTTTAGAGAACTGGCATTTGCGAGAAATTACAGAACGATCCTAATGCTGCCCACATACACTGTATATTCAAACTATCAGGCACTGCTTTTAGTGGAAATTAATGTGTTGTGTGTCCAACATACGCCTTCATGACGGATTGAACTGTCCTGATGACACATTCAATGAAGTGTCTGAAAGTCTGTGGGGGAATGGCAGTATGGATTCTAAGGTCTGGAGAAAAGTCGACGTTCTAAGTCCTCCCAAAGGTGTTCCATTGGATTCAGGTCGAGACTCTGGGCAGGCCAGTCCATTTCAGGAAAATATATGTCCACAACATGTAACACTAACCAAAACGGCCTTGCTGTGCTGGTACTGCGATTGGCTGAAAGCAAGAGGAAACTAGGGCCGTAATTTTTCCCGAAGGTATGCAGCTTTACTGTATGGTTAAATGATGATGGCGTCCTCTTGGGTAAAATATTCCGGAGGTAAAACAGTCCCCCATTCGGATCTCCTGGCGGGGACTACTCAAGAGGATGTCGTTATCAGGAGAAAGAAAACTGGCGTTCTACGGATCGGTGCGTGGAATGTCAGATCCCTTAACCGGACAGGTAGGTTAGAAAATTTAAAAAGGGAAATGGATAGGTTAAAGTTAGATATAGTGGGAATTAGTGAAGTTCGGTGGAAGGAGGAACAAGACTTCTGGTCAGGTGACTACAGGGTTATAAACACAAAATCAAATAGGGGTAATGCAGGAGTAGGTTTACTAAGGAATAGGAAAATAGGAATGCGGGTAAGCTACTACAAACAGCATAGTGAACGCATTATTGTGGCCAAGATATATACGAAGCCCATGCCTACTACAGTAGTACAAGTTTATATGCCAACTAGCTCTGCAGATCACGAAGAAATAGAAGAAATGTACGATGAAATAAAATAATTTATTCAGATTGTTAAGGGAGACGAAAATTTAATAGTCATGGGTCACTGGAATTCGGCAGTAGAAAAAGGGAGAGAAGGAAACGTAGTAGGTGAATATGGATTGGGGGTAAGAAATGAAAGAGGGAGCCGCCTGGTAGAAATTTGCACAGAGCACAACTTAAACACAGCTAACACTTGGTTCAAGAATCATGAAAGAAGGTTGTACACATGGAAGAATCCTGGAGATACTGACAGGTTTCAGATAGATTATATGATGGTAAGACAGAGATTTAGAAACCAGGTTTTAAATTGTAAGACATTTCCAGGGCAGATGTGGACTCTGACCACTATCTATTGGTTATGAACTGCAGATTAAAATTGAAGAAACTGCAAGTAAGTGGGAGTTTAAGGAGATGGGACTTGGATAAACTGACTAAACCAGAGGTTGTACAGGGTTTCAGGGACAGCATAATAGAACAATTGACAGGAATGGGGGAAAGAAATACAGTAGAAGAAGAATGGGTAGCTTTGAGGGATGAATTAGTGAAGGCAGCAGAAGATCAAGTAGGTAAAAAGACGAGAGCTTGTGGAAATCCTTGCGTGACAGAAGAAATACTGAATTTAATTGATGAAAGGAGAAAATATAAAAATGCAGTAAATGAAGCAGGCAAAAAGGAATACAAACGTCTCAAAAATGAGATCGTCAGGAAGTGCAAAATGGCTAAGCAGGCATGGCTAGAGGACAAATGTAAGGATGTAGAGGCTTTCTCACTAGGGATAAGGTAGATACAGCCTACAGGAAAATTAATGAGACCTTTGGAGAAAAGAGAGCCACTTGTATGAATACCAAAAGCTCAAATGGAAACCCAGTTCTAAGCAAAGAAGGGAAAGCAGAAAGGTGGAAAGAGTATATAGATGGTCTATACAAGGGCGATGTACTTAAGGACAATATTATGGAAATGGAAGAGGATGTAGATGAAGATGAAATGGGAGATATAATGCTGGGTGAAGAGTTTGACAGAGCACTGAAAGACCTGAGTCGAAACAAGACCCCGGGAGTAGACAACACTCCATCAGAACTACTGACAGCATTGGGAGAGCCAGTCCTGACGAAACTCTACCATCTGGTGAGCAAAATGTATGAAACAGGCGAAATACCCTCAGACTTCAAGAATATAATAATTCCAATCCCAAAGAAAACAGGTGTTGACAAATGTGAAAATTACCGAACTATCAGTTTAATAAGTCACGGTTGCCAAATAATAACGCGGATTCTTTACAGACGAATGGAAAAACTAGTAGAAGCCGACCTCGGTGACGATGAGTTTGGATTCCGTAGAAATGTTGGAATACGTGACGCAATACTGACCGTACGACTTATCTTAGAAGCTAGATTAAGAAAAGGCAAACCTACGTTTCTAGCACTTGTAGACTTGGAGAAAGCTTTTGACAATGTTGACTGGAATACGCTCTTTCAAATTCTGAAGGTGGCAGGGGTAAAATACAGGGAGCGAAAGGTTATTTGCAATTTGTACAGAAACCAGATGGCAATTATAAGAGTCGAGGGACATGAAAGGCAAGCAGTGGTTGGGAAGGGAGTGAGACAGGGTTGAAGTCTCTCCCCGATGTTATTCAATCTGTAAATTGAGCAAACAGTGAAGGAAATAAAAGAAAAATTCGGAGTAGGTATTAAAATCCATGGAGAAGAAATAAAAACTTTGAGGTACGCCGATGACATTGTAATTCTGTCAGACACAGCAAAGGACCTGAAAGAGCAGTTGAATGGAATGGATAGTGTCTTCAAAGGAGGGTATAAGATGAACATCAACAAAAGTAAAACGAGGATAACGGAATGTAGTCGAATTAAGTCGGGTGATACTCAGAGAATTAGATTAGGAAATGAGACACTTAAAGTAGCAAAGGAATTTTGCTATTTGGGGAGCAAAATAACTGATGATGGTCGAAGTAGAGAGGATATAAAATGTAGACTGGCAATGGCAAGGAAAGCTTTTCTGAAGAAGAGAAATTTGTTAACATCGAGTATAGATTTAAGTGTCAGGAAGTCATTTCTGAAAGTATTTGTGTGGAGTGTAGCCAAGTATGGAAGTGAAACATGGACGATAAATAGTTTGGAAGAGAAGAGAATAGAAGCTTTTGAAATATGGTGCTACAGAAGAATGCTGAAGATTAGATGGGTAGATCACATAACTAATGAGGAAGTATTGAGTAGGATTGGGGAGAAGAAGAGTTTGTGGCACAACTTGACTAGAAGAAGGGATCGGTTGGTAGGATATGTGTTACGGCATCAAGGGATCACCAATTTAGTATTGGAGGGCAGTGTGGAGGGTAGAAATCGTAGAGGGAGACCAAGAGATGAATACAGTAAGCAAATTCAGAAGGATGTAGGTTGCAGTAGGTACTGGGAGATGAAGAATCTTGCACAGGATAGAGTAGCATGGAGAGCTGCATCAAACCAGTTTCAGGACTGAAGACCACAACAACAACAACATATGTCCACAAACTATTTCCTGGCGAATGACGCTTCATGAGAAGGTGCATCGTCAAGTTGATAAATGCAGTGATCGTCTCCAGACTGTTCCTCTACTGTAAGCGGTCTGTAAAACGTTCATGTGCATCCACTTTTGACGTTTACTTAAACCAATAAGGCGACCAGACACTAACCACGAAAAACGACTTTTTACCGTAATAGTACTTCCTCTGTCTGCACTGCACATGAAGGCAAGAAACGTTCTCCCAGCTTTCGCAAAACTCAAAATGGTCCATCGGATCGCCGCAGGGTACAGCGTGATTCATCGCTGCAATCCACTCGGTTCCAGTCATTCACGCCCAGTGGCGCCCCATTTCACGGCATCTCACGCGTCACCTGGCATCGGTTACAGAGACTTGCGGTTTTAACCTTCCTACGCATAGGCATTCTGGTAGCTGGACACCTGGTAAAAAGCACATAGCCTTCAGGCCACAAGTGGCCCATCGGGACCATCCGATCGCCGTGTCATATTCAGCTGAGGATGCGGATAAAAGGGGCGTGTGACCAGCACACCGCTCTCCCGGTCGTTATGATGGTTTTCTGTGACCGGAGCCGCTACTATTCGGCAGAGTAGCTCCTCATTTGGCATCAGGAGGCTGAGAGCACCCCGAAAAAACGGCACGGCCGATAGCGCTTAACTTCGCTGATCTTACGGGAACAGGTGTATCCACTGCCGCAAAGCCGTTGCCTTGGACACCTGGTAGCACTTTGAAACTCACGAGGGATGCCCTCCACTGATTTCATGTTATTTTTGCAACCACTCCGTGCAATGCTCAGCAGTCCCTTTCCGTCATTACACAAGGTCTTCCTGGTCTTGGCTTACTTGTGGTTCCTCCCTAGTATTGTCACTTCGCCGATAAATCACCAGCAGTCGACTCTGATAGTTTTAGGCGGGCTGAAATGTCCCTGACTGATTTGTTACTCAGGCGACATCCACGTTAAAAGTCACTGAGCTCTCCTGATCAAACTACAGGGTGTTTCAAAAATGACCAGTATATTTGAAACGGCCATAAAAACTAAACGAGCAGCGATAGTAATACACCGTTTGTTGCAATATGCTTGGGACAACAGTACATTTTCAGGCGGACAAACTTTCGAAATTACAGTAGTTACAATTTTCAACAACAGATGGCGCTGCAAGTGTACGTCGTCTTTCTGCTGTAAGCGTATGCTGTTCACAATGTGCAAGTGTGCTGTAGACAACATGGTTTATTCCTTAGAACAGAGGATTTTTCTGGTGTTGGAATTCCACCGCCTAGAACACAGTGTCGTTGCAACAAGACGAAGTTTTCAAAGGAGGTTTAATGTAACCAAAGGACCGAAAAGCGATACAATAAAGGATCTGTTTGAAACATTTCAACGGACTGGGAACGTGACGGATGAACGTGCTGGAAAGGTAGGGCGACCGCGTACGGCAACCACAGAGGGCAACGCGCAGCTAGTGCAGCAGGTGATCCAACAGCGGCCTCGGGTTTCCGTTCGCCGTGTTGCAGCTGCGGTCCAAATGACGCCAACGTCCACGTATCGTCTCATGCGCCAGAGTTTACACCTCTATCCATACAAAATTCAAACGCGGCAACCCCTCAGTGCCGCTACCATTGCTGCACGACAGACATTCGCTAACGATATAGTGCACAGGATTGATGACGGCGATATGCATGTGGGCAGGATTTGGTTTGCTGACGAAGCTTATTTTTACCTGGACGGCTTCGTCAATAAACAGAACTGGTGCATATGGGGAACTGAAAAGCCCCATGTTGCAGTCCCATCATCCCTGCATCCTCAAAAAGTACTGGTCTGGGCCGCCATTTCTTCCAAAGGAATCACTGGCCCATTTTTCAGATCCGAAACGATTACTGCATCACGCTATCTGGACATTCTTCGTGAATTTGTGGCGGTACAAACTGCCTTAGACGACACTGCGAACACCTCGTGGTTTATGCAAGATGGTGCCCGGCCACATCGCACGGCCGACATCTTTAATTTCCTGAATGAATATTTCGATGATCGTGTGATTGCTTTGGGCTATCCGAAACATACAGGAGGCGGCGTGGATTGGCCTCCCTATTCGCCAGACATGAACCCCTGTGACTTCTTTCTGTGGGGACACTTGAAAGACCAGGTGTACCGTCAGAATCCAGAAACAATTGAACAGCTGAAGCAGTACATCTCATCTGCATGTGAAGCCATTCCGCCAGACACGTTGTCAAAGGTTTCGGGTAATTTCATTCGGAGACTACGCCATATTATTGCTACGCATGGTGGATATGTGGAAAATATCGTACTATAGAGTTTCCCAGACCGCAGCGCCATCAGTTGTTGAAAATTGTAACTACTGTAATTTCTAAAGTTTGTCTGCCTGAAAATGTACTGTTGTCCCAAGCATATTGCAACAAACGGTGTATTTCTATCGCTGCTCGTTTAGTTTTTATTGCCGTTTCAAATATACCGGTCATTTTTGAAACACCCTGTATATACCTGTTATTGCTTCTCAACTAATAACAGAATACTCCCCGTTGAGCCGCAGTAAAAATTGCTGTTTTGAAAAGCGTGCCGCACCGTGTAGTGTAAAGCAGTCGCCCTCCGTTGCTGGCGGTGGCGCCGCTGTGGCAATAGCAGCTTTGGTGTCTCCCTCTGGTGGGAAAGAGGAAAGGTTGCCTGTTCACGTGCATTTAAGGGGCGCTATGAGCTCGGAAGGAGGTCAGTCTGAGTCGGAGTGAGTCTGGGGGCGGTCTGTCAGTCTCGGCGAGTCGCTCAGTTGGTCAGCCGGCTCAGTGTGGGACAGTCTGTGTCTGTCGGTCGTCCGGAGTGCTAGTATGTATTAGGCCACCTTGAGCGTCGGCGCATGTGAGGTCTCCACGTGAGTCCAGTAGCCGCGCCGTATAGCGAGGCGTAGTGGCTTCGCGATTCACACGAGGGCAACAGGAGGGAAACCATGACATGGAGGTGGCCGGGGCGAGCTGCGACGCCGTGAGACAGGAGATCGGCGCGCCTTCCTGCGTCCGTTGAAGCGGCTGGCAGCGGACGGTTCGGGAGAGCTTTGGGGGTGCTGCGCCATGTCTTCGCCAGACATCGCCGTTTAGTATAAGTTAAGTGATTGTTGATATGTTGTTTTATTTACTTGTTAAATTCTACTTGTTTCCTTGGTCAGTCTGTCGTCCCCAACTTGCTCGCCTGTCTTTGGTCTGCATTTGTTAGGCAGTTAGTGTCTGTCAGTGTGTCTGTCTGTCCGTCTGCCGTACGTTAATAACTGCCTCTATCATGTTTGTCGGATTCGATGTTGACGAATTTATAGAATTAAGGTAAAGGCCGAATTCCTGAAATATGTTTTTATCTTGCCTATCATCTTGAGAGGCGGTATATGTGTAATGTAGAGCATGTTGTACATTTCATGTAATTCTGAATCTCATGGGTTTTATTTAAAGTCATTTTTATAAAGTTGCCACCCTTCCACCGTAAGAGCCCTTTTAAAAACAAATTGCACTTTTGGTGGCAAATAATTTCTTAGTGTGTTTGTACCATTCCCATCCCTCTTACGGGGTGCATAGTTAATGTGTTTGTGTGAGTTGTTACAATTTTTAGTTTGAAGTAATACGGTGTGTTGCAGATTTGCACCAGTGTAGTTTTTCAGAGGTCGTTGTGAGCGGTCGTGACTACGGCCGTGTTAAAAGGGAGCGGAAGCTTCTCAGCCCGAAGGCTCCTACTGTAAAAAATAAATAAATTAATTAATAATTTGTTATTCTGCCTCTGAACAAATGTAAATTGATATTTAGAGGGTGCTTTCTCATTGTAATTTTAAATCTGTTTTTGAAAAGGCTTTTAGGAATAAAATTCACATTTGTTAAAGGTAATTTTATTCTCCATCAGTTACTTCCTGGCAACTACTTCCACGCTCACCTAGTGTGATTAAATGTGTTAATGTTCTTGGTGAATCGCTAGTAAATAAAGTACATTCTTTAAAAAAAAGAAATTGAAACTCTAAAATTACGGTTCACTCGTCTCATATACCGACGGGTCCGCCTGTCGTGATTTCCGGTGGTCAATTAGGCAGTACTTGTGATCTGACAGAGAACCGAAATAACACTTAGCCATAGCAGAGTGCCAAAATTTTTCGTTCTTCAATAAATCTCTTTAAGAAACGACTTATTTTTGCTCTTAAAATTTCAGTTGCTTTGAAATACTGCATTATTGTAGGAAATGGGAAAAGCCATCAATGCTACCTTGATAACAATTCCGACAGAAATGAGCAACAGACTCGTGGCAGAGCATTGCTGAGAGAATATTGAACCTGTTACCATGTCGCATGGCCCGTTGGATGGTACAATCAGTGTACAAGATTTTCCGAATGTGGTCTGTATGGTAGTTCAACGCTGACGTTGTCGGACATTAGTTATGTCACAGAAAGGCGCCATCGTATGGAATTATTACAACAGGTGCGGTATCACTGAAAAGCAATGCTCGACTTTCTTTAAAAGATTAAGAACGGAAGGATGCACAACAAATTTGCGACATCATATAAGTGGAAAACTAAGAATTTAACAATACTTTCATAGTTTACATTAAAAATTTAAAGTAACTGATGAGTTGCCTGTGTCTATACGTATGCCTTTCTCTCATTGTAGCCCTTGAAAAGGGGCAAATTAACAAAAAGACAGAGGTTCTGTATCTCAGCTTTCATATTATGCCTAATGTCCAAATAGTGATATGACTCTCTATTATAATAGTATTTTTGAGCAGAGTTTCAAAAAATTGCAATCAATAGGGGAATATTGGCGAGACTTTCTAGTATCCAGCAACTTACCGCGTTTCGTGAAAAGCAGCGAATGATGGACGGACTAAGATTTGAAACTTCCTGGCAGATTAAAACTGTGTGCCCGACCGAGACTCGAACTCGGGACTTTTGCCTTTCGTGGGCAAGCGCTTTACCATCTGACCTACCGAAGCACGACTCACGCCCGGTCCTCACAGCTTTACCTCTGCCAGTATCTCGTCTCCTACCTTCCAAACTTTACAGAAGCTCTCCTGCGAAACTTGCAGAACTAGCACTCCTGAAACAAAGGATGCTGCGGAGACATGGCTTAGCCACAGCCTGGGGAACGTTTCCAGAATGAGATTTTCACTCTACAGCGGAGTGTGCGCTGATATGAAACTTCCTGCCAGATTAAAACTGTGTGCCCGACCGAGACTCGAACTCGGGACCTTTGCTTTTCGCGGGCAAGTGCTCTACCATCTGAGCTACCGAAGCACGACTCACGCCCGGTCCTCACAGCTTTACTTCTGCCAGTATCTCGTTTCCTACCTTCCAAACTTTACAGAAGCTCTCCTGCGAACCTTGCAGAACTAGCACTCCTGAAAGAAAGGATACTGCGGAGACATGGCTTAGCCACAGCCTGGGGGACGTTTCCAGAATGAGATTTTCACTCTGCTGCAAAGGTCCCGAGTTCGAGTCTCGGTCGGGCACACAGTTTTAATCTGCCAGGAAGTTTCATATCAGCGCACACTCCACTGCAGAGTGATAATCTCATTCTGGACAAGATTTCTTTTACTTGCCCACTTAATTTGGTACTTTGATTCTATGAACGATGTTCTTGAAGACTATGAGCGTATACTTGAGTACTCCCCTCACAAAGTTATCAAACACTGACAGATGAGGTGACCAGGGTGGCCAGCTAGGGCCTCGACCAGACTGACCTCTGCTACCAATTCTATCAGGTGTGAAGATTGTGTAAGCGTGCTTCAAGGTTTGGACGGCTGTACGGGCAGTGGCTCCATCCTGCTGGTAATAACCATCGGTCTTTTCCTCATTCGTTAATGCTGCCAATCGTTATTCACTCGTCCGTGCTAATTTTATTCGGCGCACCCTGCTTCATGAAACAAATTTATCCATCTTTGTTGGATTCAGTGTTTATTACAGGAAGTAATACGATTACAGAAACCGAAAATAAACTACTGGCCACTAAAATTGCTACACCACGAAGATGACGTGCTACAGACGCGAAACTTAACCGACGGGAAGAAGATGCTGTGATATGCAAATGATTATCTTTTCAGAGCATTCACACAAGGTTGGCGCCGGTAGGGACACCTACAACGTGCTGACATGAGAAAAGTTTCTTATCGATTTCTCATACAGAAACAGCAGCTGACCGGCGTTGCCTCGTGAAATGTTGTTGTGATGCCTCGTGTAAGGAGGAGAAATGCGTACCATCACGTGTCCGACTTTCATAAAGGTCGGTTTGTAGCCTATCCCGATTGCGGTTTATCGTATCGCGACATTGCTGCTCCCGCTGGTCGAGATCCAATGACTGTTGCAGAATATGGAATCGGTTGGTTCAGGAGGGTGATACGGAACGCCGTGACGGATCCCAACGGCCTCGTATCACTAGCAGTCGATATGACAGGCATGTTATTCGCATGGCTGTAACGGATCGTGCAGCCACTTCTCGATCTCTGAGTCAAATGATGGGGACGTTTGCAAGCCAACAACCGTCTGCACGAACAGTTCGACGACGTTGAGACCATGGCTGCGTTTACCCTTGACGCTGCATCACAGACAGGAGCGCCTAAAATGGCGTACTCAACGACGAACCTGGGTGAACGAATGGTAAAACGTCATTTTCTCGAATGAATTCAGGTTCTGTTTATAGCATCATGATGGTCTCATCCGTGTTTGGAGTCATCGCGGTGAAAGCTCATTGGAAGCGTGTATTCGTCATCGCCATACAGACGTATCATCCAGCGTGGTGGTATGGGGTGCCACTGGTTACACGTCTCGGTCACCTCTTGTTCACACTGACGACACTTTGAACAGAGGACGTGACATTTCAGATGTGTAACGACCCGTGGCTCCACCCTTCAATCGATCCCTGCGAAACCCTACATTTCAGTAGGATAGTGCACTACCGCATGTTGCAGGTCCTGTACGGGCCTTTCTGGATACAGAAAATATTCGACTGCTGTTCTAGCCACCACATTCTCCAAATCTCTCACCAACTGAAAACGTCTGGCCAATGGTGGCCGAGCAACTGGTTCGTCACAATAAGCCAGTCACTACTCTTGATGAAATGTGGTATCGTGTTGAAGCTGCACGGGCAGCTGTACCTGTACACGCCATCCAACCTGTGTTTGACTCAATGCTCAGGCGTATCAAGGCCGTTATTACGGCCAGACGTGGTTGTTCTGGGTACTCATTTTCCAGGATCTATGCACCCAAATTGCGTGAAAATGTAATCACATGTCATCTCTCGTATAATATCTTTGTCCAATGAATACCCGTTTATCATCTGCATTTCTTCTTGGTGTACAAATTTTAATGGCCAGCAGTGTATGTTACTTGACTAATCGGTTGTTTTGAGCGATTTTTACACTCAGGTGAAACTGGAGTTGAAAATAAAAACGACATAACAGAAAGTCAGTTGTTTCAGCAATAATTTCCGTCCCTATTTCCGAGTGGCACAGAGAAGAAGATGACCCTCACTGTGCACCGTATGGTAACTTTCGGAATTTGCATGTAGATGTAGATGAAGATTTTGATGAAAGTTTAGCTAGCACACATACGTTAGGCATGCGCTATAGGCATTTATGCGTCCAGTAAACAATTGCAGCAGACACACATAATGCCCCACATCGCGAGACGCATCTTCGCGCCGGCGTCGCGGTGGTGGTTTGACAGCGGCGTCCACCGCAGATAATGACCAGCTTAGCGCGCCGTTTGATCCTGGCTGAAGAGAGGCGCTCGCGCACGCGCACACAAACTCACACACACAGGCGCTAGCACTGATTGCCGCCGCCCACAAAGGCCAACCCCGCGCCCGGCGAGGGGTGGCGCGGAGCTAATAGTCGCGCACGTGCCACTTCGGACGTCGCCTCACAGGCGGCGAATCTGCTCACTACGGCTTGAAATGTTCTGCCGGATTCGCCTCCCGTGACACCTGACGCGCGCTGCGTACCAGGGCGGGAACAACAGGTGCCTTCTGTGGTCCGACAAGCAGAAGAACCGCAATGTGAGGACCAGGGTTTCTACAAAAATATGGTAACACGAAGGTGCAACACAATACCCGCGTAATAAGGTGTAGGAAAAACATTGGGGTTCAAAACAGCTTCCAGTCGTCACGAATGAATAACTAAGGGTCCTGCATGGTGTTCGAGGGAGCGTTACATCATTCTTTCTGCAAAATGGAGCCAAGTTCATATAACGATAGCGGAGATGGATAGCGATCACGTATGATTCTCTCCAAAGTAAACCAGAAAGAGGTCTGGAGACTGTGGAGGAGAGCGGACACGCTGCAATTCATCCTCGTGATGACAGAACCAGAGCTGTGAGGACATGTGCCTTGTCGTCTTGGGACCCAGCCCACCGTCAGGGGACAAACATCGTGCGACGGGATGGATCTGATCTCCCAAAATAGACACGTTTTATTAGCATTAAATAATTCGGCTTTGCAGGGATGCCATTAATATATGCTGGTTTGACGCAGATCATCACAAATTCCTCCCCCTAGGGAACCACTTCATGACAGAACAGCACTTGAACGATATGGCCGGCCGCGGTAGCCAAGCGGTTCTAGGCGCTGCGGTCCGGAACCACGTGACTGCCACGGTCGCAGGTTCGAATCCTGCCTCGGGCATGGATGTTTGTGATATCTTTAGTTTAGTTAGGTTTAATTAGTTCTAAGTTCTAGGAGACTGATGACCTCTGATGTTAAGTCCCATAGTGCTCAGAACCATTTGATTTTGAACGCTATGACCTTAGCTACAGGCTGCATGAGTATATATGTAGAGTGAGGCGACGAATGAAAATTTCTGCCAATGCTAGGATTAGAACCCGGGCGTTCTTCTCACCAGGCAGGTGTACTAACCACTATGCCACCCTGGCACAGTGGCTTTGAACAAGTGTAGGAAGTACTCTAGCACACCTGCCTTCAGTAGAGGAGGGAGGCATCTGCAGGTAGCCATGACAGTCACGCAAATCCACTGTGCTAGGCTGGCGTAGGGGTTAGACGTCTGCCTTGTGATCAGAAGACCAGGGATCGAATTTCGGCCTTGTTATATATCCTACTGGCCATTAAAATTGCTACACCAAGAAGAAATGAGATGTTAAACGGGTATTCATTGGACAAATATATTATACTAGAACTGACATGTGATTACATTTTCACGCAATTTTGGTGCACAGATCCTGAGAAATCAGTACCCAGAACAACCAACTCCACCGTAATAACGGCCTTGATACACCTGGGCATTGAGTCAAACAGAGCTTGGATGGCGTGTACAGGTACAGTTGCCTATGCAGCTTCAACACGATACCACAGTTCATCAAGAGTAGTGACTAGCGTATTGTGACGAGCCAGTTGCTCGGCCACCATTGACCAGACGCTTTCAATTGGTGAGAGATCTAGAGAATGTGCTGGCCAAGGCAGCAGTCGAACATTTTCTGTATCCAGAAAGGCCTGAAATGTAGGGTTTCGCAGGGATCGAATGAAGGGTAGAGCCACAAGTCATAACGCATCTGAAATGTACCGTCCACTGTTCAACGTGCCGTCAATGCGAGCAAGAGGTGACCGAGACGTGTAATCAATGGCACCCCATACCATCACGCCGGGCGATACGCCAGTATGGCTATGACGAATACACGCTTCCAATGTGCGTTCACCGCGATGTCGCCAAACACGGATGCGACCATCATGATGCTGTAAACAGAACCTGGATTCATCCGAAAAAATGACGTTTTGCCAATCGTGCGCCCAGGTTCGTCGTTGAGTACACCATCGCAGGCGCTCCTGTCTGTGATGCAGCGTCAGGGGTAACCGCAGCCATGGTGTCCTAGCTGATAGTCGATGCTTCTGCAAACGTTGCCGAAATCTTCGTGCAGATGGTTGTTGTCTTGCAAACGTCTCCATCTGTTGACTCAGGGATCGAGACGTGGCTGCACGATCCGTTACAGTCATGCGGATAAGATGCCTGTCTTCTCGACTGCTAGTGATACGAGGCCTTTGGGATCCAGCACGGCGTTCTGTATTATCCTCCTGAACCTACCGATTCCATATTCTGCTAACAGTCACTGGATCTCGAACAACGCGAGCAGCAATGTCGCGATACGATAAACCGCAATCGCGATAGGCTACAATCCGACCTTTATCAAATTCGAAACGTGGTTATACGCATTTCTCCTCCTTACAAGAGGCATCACAACAACGTTTCACCAGGCAACGTCTGTCAACTGCTGGCTGTGTATGAGAAATCGAGTGGAAACTTTCCTCGTGTCAGCACTTTGTAGGTGTCGCCACCGGCGCCAGCCTTTTGAGAATGCTCTGAAAAGCTAATCATTAGCAAATCAGAGCATCTTCTTCCTGTCGGTTAAATTTCGCGTCTGTAGTACGTCATCTTCGTGGTGTAGCAATTTTAATGTCCAGTAGTGTATTTTTATTCGTCGCTTCAATCGGCATTCATATACCATACATGTTTGAGATTTGAAACCTGGAAGCATACAGTTTCGTTCTATTTCTTGGATGTGTTCATATCTCTCTCTTTCCCTGCAGTTTTTATCCTCTATAGCTTCGTCTAGTACCATGAAGTTTATTCCCTGATGAGTTACCACGCGTCCTACCACTGTGTCCCCTCTTCTTGTTAGTGCATTATACATGCTCGCTTTACCGAGCGAGGTAGCGCAGTAGTTAGCACACTGGACTCGCATTAGGGCAGACGACAGTTCAAAACCGCGTCCGGCCATCCTGATTTAGGTTTCTCCGTGATTTCCCTAAATCGATTCAGGCAAATGGCGGGATGGTTTATTTGAAAGGGCACGGCCAACTTCCTTCCCCACACTTCCCTAATCTGATGGGATCGATGACATCGATTTTTGTTCCCCTCCCCCAAAACAACCAACCAACCATATATATGTTCCTTTCTGTGCCCATTCTGAGAAGTACCTTCTCGTTCCCCCGATTTTATCCTTCTTTAGCACGACGTCTCAAACGCCTCAATTCTCTTCTTTTCCAGTGACCATGATTCAATGACGTACAATGCAGTGCTCTAAATGTACATTCTCAGATTTGTCTTACTCATTAACGCGTATGCTAGTATTCGCCTTTTTTTTGGCCAGGAATGCCTCCTGTACCTCAGCCAGTCTCTGTTTTATGTTCAGCTTGCTTCGTCCATCACGAGTTATTTTCCCTCCAAGGCAGCAGAAATCCTTAATTTCTTCTACGCGACAGCCAGTTTTGATGTTGAGCTTCTCGCTGTTGTCATTTCTGGTACTTCTAATTATCTTCTTTTTTCTAGAATATATCCTCCATCCACAGCTTCTGTTCATTAGACAGTCCATCGCATCCTGCAGACCCTGTAGTTCTTATTCACCTTCACTGAGGGTAGCAATGTCATCAGCGAAACCTGTCGTTCGTATCTTTTCACCCTGAATTTTAATTCCACTCTTGAACCTTTCTCTCATTTCCGACATTGCTTCTCCTACGAATAGCTGAAGCGAAAGACAACATCCCTGTTTAAAACTCTTTTTAGTCCGAGCACTTCCTTCCTCGTCTCCCAGGCTTACTGTTGTTGTACATATTGCATATTACCCGTCTTTACCTAAAGTTTACCCATATTTATCTCAGAATTTCTAACAGCTTGCCCTACTCTACATCGTCGAGCACTTTTTCTAGGTCGACTAATTCGCCGAGCGTGTCTTGATTTTTCTTCGGTCTTGCTCCCATTATCAAACGCATCGTGAGAATTGTCTCTCTGGTGCCTTTACCTTTCCTAAGGCCAAACTGATCGTTATCCAGCATATCCCCAATTTTCTTTTTCATTATTTTGTATATTATTCTTGTCAGCATCTTGGATGTAAGTATTGTCAAGCAAATTGTCTGACAGTTCTCACACTTATCTGCTGTGTGGATGATATTTTTCGTGAAATCAAATGGTAAATCTCCAGTCTCGTAGATTTTACACTTATTAAACTGATAGTTCGGTAATTTCCACATCTGTCAACACATGCTTTCTTTGGGATTGGAATTATTACATACTTCTTGAAGTCTGAGGGTATTTCGCCTGTCTCATATATGTTGCTCACAAAATGTTAGAGTTTTGTCAGGACTGGCTCTTCCAAGGCCGTCAGTAGTTCTAATGGAATGTTGTCTACTCCCGGGGCCTTGTTTCGGCTTAGGTCTTTCAGTGCTCTGTCACATTCTTCACACAGTATCATACTTCCCATTTCATCTTCATCTACGTCCTCTTCTGTTTCCATGATATTGCCCTCACGTATCGCCCTTTTATAGACCCTCTATATACTCTTTTCACATGTCTGCTTTCCCTTCTTTGCTGAGGCCTGGTTTTCCATTTGAGCTCTTGGTATTCATACAGGTTGTTCTCTTTTCTCCAAAGGTCTCCAAGTTTCCTGTAGGCAGTATCTATCTTACCCCTACTGACAGGTGCTTCTACATGCTTATATTTGTCCTCCAGCCATCACTGCTTAGCTATTTTGCACTTGTTGTCGATCTCACTTTTTAGACGTTTGTATTCCTTTTCACCTGCTTCATTTACTGGATTTTTATATTTTCTCATTTCATCTACTAAATTCAGTATCTCCTCTGTTACGCAAGGATTTCTACTAGCCCTCGTCTTTTTACCTACTTGGTCCTCTGCTGCCTTCAATATTTCATCCCTCAAAGCCACCTATTCTCCTTCTACTGTATTTCTTTGTATCATTCATGTCAGTCGTTCCCTAATTCTCTCCCTGACACTTTCTACAACATCTGCCCTTGGAGATGTCTTACAGTTTAAAACCTGGTTCCTAAATCTCTGTCTTACCATT
The DNA here is from genome assembly GCF_021461395.2 of Schistocerca americana. NCBI lineage: Eukaryota > Metazoa > Arthropoda > Insecta > Orthoptera > Acrididae > Schistocerca > Schistocerca americana. The sequence goes on along the minus strand of NC_060124.1, from coordinate 173,291,893 downwards.
ATATAATCTATCTGAAACCTTCCATTATCTCCAGGCCACTTCTATGTACACAACATTCTTTCATGGTTCTTGAACCATGTGTTAGCTATGATTTAGTTATGCTCTGTGCAAAATTCTACCAGTCGGCTTCCTCTTTCATTTCTTACCCCCATTCCATGTTCACCTACTACGTTTCCTTCTCTTCCTTTTCCTACTATCAAATTCCAGTCACCCATGACTGTTAAATTTTCGTCTCCCTTCACTATCTGAATAGTTTCTGTTATCATACATTTCATCAATCTATTCGTCATCTGCGGAGCTAGTTGGAATATAAACTTGTACTAATGTGGTAGGCGTGGGCTTCGTGTCTATGTTGGCCCCAATAATGCTTTCACTACGCTGTTTGTAGTAGCTTACTCCCACTCCTATTTTTTTATTCATTATTGAACCCACTCCTGCATCACCCCTATTTGATTTTGTATTTATAATAATGTATTCACCGGACCAGAAGTCTTGTTCCTCCTGCCACCGAACTTCCCTAATTCCCACCATATCTAACTATAACCTATCAATTTCCCTTTTTAAATTTTCTAACCGACCTGTCGGATTAAGGGATCTGACATTCCAATCTCCGATCTGTAGAACGCCATTTCTCTCACCTGATAACGACGTCCTCCTGAGTAGTCCCCGCCCAGATGTCCGACAGGGGGACTATTTTACCTCCGGAGTATTTTACCCAAGAGGACGCCATCATCATTTAACTATACAGTAAAGCTGCATGCCCTTGGGAAAAGTTACGGCTGCAGTTTCCCCTTGCTTTAAGCCGTTAGCAGTACCAGCACAGCAAGACTGTTTTGGGTAATGTTGCGTAGACAGATCAGTCAATCATCCAGAATGTTGCCCCTGCAACTACTGAAAAGGCTGCTGCCCCTCTTCAGGAGCCACACGTTTGTCTTGCCTCTCAACAGATATCCCTCTGTTGTGGTTGCACCTACGGTACGGCTATCTGTATCACTGAGGCACGCAAGCCTTTCCACCAACATCAAGGTCCATGGTTCATGGGGGGAGGGGGGGGGGGGGACGACTCTAACTTTATCATCTCCATATTGACTCCATTTCTGTTGTTCAATCACTCCGTTAGGTAACTCCTCTCCCTCACGGCTTCTATGTACTCCTTCCATCCATCTGCATTCTCCTCTGAATTTAACACTGGAATTCCCTTTGCGCTCTTAATGTTACCGTCTTCCTTTTAATTTCATCGTAGATTGTTCGATGTAGTGGCGCTCACTTCTTTTTCTACTTCTTACATCTTTTTATAGCCATTACGCGTCAGATTCGCTTCACTGCCTATTAATATAATTCCTTAGCGATTTATACTGCTATACTCCCATTTTTTCTTCTTTTTTCGATTAATTGAAGTATTTAATCTGCTACCCAATGTTTCTTTGTAAATATCTGCCAAGTACACATTGTCGACAAAAGTCATGGGATAGCGATATGTACATGTACATATGGCCGTAGTATCGCTCACACAAGGCATAAAAGGGAACGGCATTGGCGAAGCTGTCATTTGTACTCAAATGATTTATGTGAACAGGTTTCTGAAATGACTACGGCTGTACGACGGAAATCAGGAATATGAACGCGGAAAGGAAGGTGGAACTAGACGCATGGGGCATTCCATTTCGGAAATCGTTAGGAAGTTCATAATTCCTTCAACCAAAGTACCAAGAGTGTGGCGATAATACCACATTTCATGCTTTAACGCTCACCACGGACAACGCAGTGACCGATGGCCTTCACTTAACGTCCGAGAGCAGACATGTTTGCGTAGAGTTGTCAGTGGTAACAGAGACAAGCAACACCTGCAGCGTCTCTCTTGGGCTCGTTGTTATATCACTTGGACCCTAGACGGCTGTAAGACCGTTACCTGGTCAGATGAGTCCGATCTTAGAGCTGATGGAAGGATTCGAGTATGACGCAGATCCCACGATGCTATGGACCCAAGTTGTCAATGAGGCACAGTGCAAGCCAGAGGGGACTCAGTTGTGATTTTGATTGTGTTTGCATTGAATAAGCTGAATCCTGTAGTCCAAATGATCCCATCACTGACTGGAAGTGTTTATGTTCGGCTGCTTGGACTTCATATTTCCAGCTAACGATGGAATTTTTATGGACGATAGTGCGCAACGTCAACAGGTCACGATTGTTTGTCATTGCTTTGAAGAACATTCTGGACAGTTTAGGCGTATGGTTTGACCAACCATATCGCCCGATATGAATCCCTTTGAACATTCATTGGGCATAATCGAGAACTCAGTTCGTGCGCAAAATCCTGCACCGACAAACTTCCGCAGTTGTGGACGGCTATAGAGGCAGCGTGGCTCAGTATGTCTGTCGGGGCAATCCAAAGACTTGTCCACGCCACACAGGGCAAAAGGAGGTACGACACGATGTTAGGAGACATCCGATGACTTCTGTCAAATCCTTGTAACTAAGTATTCTTTCCATCGTCTGTGATCGTTAAGCACCCCACTTCAACTGAAGCGCCAACACTGGTATACCTTATCGCAGTATCCGCATCTGTAAAGAACTTCCAACATATTTCATCATTGCTAGTATTTTAGTACTTTAGTATTACTTCCACACTGATTACTGCGTACGATTCTCCTAAATTTCAGTGTACTCTTTATCTGTGATCTGAGTCTATTTCTCTGGGATATGACCTACAATTCCATACCTGATTTCGGAATCTCTGTGTGACCAGAGTGTAATCTACTTGGAATCTTCCAGCATCTAGAGGAAACTTTCAAGTATGTCTCCTCCTCTTGTCATATTTGAACAGTGTTCATCCTGTTAACATCGAAAATTTGTTGCAGAACTCAATTTGTTTTTCTCCTCGCTCATTCCTATTACTAAGCCCATATTGTCCCCTAATTCTTTTTTTCTGTTCCTTCCCCTGCAATCGCATTCCAATCCGAAATGATCATTTACTAGAATTTTATCACTCCCTAGAGACTGGATTACCAGTTCAGTATCCTCATATACTTTCTCTATCTCTTCATCTTCTGCTTGCGTCAGTGGGATGTATACCTGATCACCTGTTGTGACTTTGGTTTGTGGTCCAATCTGACGAGAACAACCACATCATAGAATTGTTCATGGTACCTCATTCTTTGCCCTACCTTCCTATTCGTAACGAAGCCTACTCCGGTTATAACATTTTCTGCTTTTGTTTGTAGTGCCCTGCACCCATATGCCCAGAATTCATTATCATCTTTCGATTTCACTTCACCGACTCCCAACACTTCAAGATTCAGTCTTTGCATTCCCCTTTTCAGATTTTCTAGCTTCACTACCACTTTCAAAAATGTGACATTTCGCGCTCCAATTCGCTGATATTCAGTGTTTCTCTTCCCCTTTGACAGATCCCTCCCAGAGCTCCGCACAGATGAATAATCCGAAATAGCCAATGGGGTGATGATCTTGACAGTTTTCATTTACAGTCCACATTTACTGTGGATTCACATTATGCAGCTTTAATGCAGGGATTTCCGTTTCCTTCTGTACCCCTTCGACGCTGATCTTCGCTAAGTCTTCCACCTCTTAGAGGCAGTTTCCCACGCCAAGGCAAGAGAGTGCCTGAACCTCTGTCCGCTCCTCAGCCCTCGTTGACATTGCTGTTGGAATAAGTGACATTGTAACCTACAGTCACATATCACTGGGCAAGTTCTAAAATTTTCCATTTCTTCTTGGTTTTGAACTTTACTAGAGAAGAGTACTCGACTTGTCAGCTCTGGAATGAAGCTTCAGATTTCCTTGACAGACACCAGCAAATCCAGGCGTGCATTTCTGCTCTTGGTGGCTAGTTGTAGTTCTCTCTGTGGACGAGAAATTGCTTCTCATGGGACAGTAATTTACGGAACCCACCAAGGCGAGGTCAGCCAAGTGCCTTTGCCTACAGGGGCGGGTCCATAGAGAATCACTGAGCATGGCTGTAGGCAGCTTTCTGTAGGCAGATGTAAGAATGCGTGGGGCGGCGGGTAAAAATTAATCATGTTGTTTGTTTGCCGTTTTTCTCAGGCGAGTCTGGCAAATAATTTAGTGGTCCGCCACAAAGCGAAGGGAAACATACTGACCTTAGTTTCCAGTCTGCACGGCCATATTCTGGTCCAGCCCACTGAAAGAAAAGTTTCTATCCTCCTATTTCTTTGCGGAATCAGGACTTTGATTTTAAATAGAAGTATAGAGTTCCAGTCAAAATTATATTGCCTAAATTTTCTACCATACAACACTAGGAAATTCACTATTTTCAACTGAAAGCAAGTCTTTCTATTCTAACAGCACATTTATCAGTTCAGAGGTGGCCTCTACGGTACGTTCCTACCACATTGTATTTCGCCCTGGCTAAACTTACTCAATGAAAGTTTGTAATAAATGTTCAAAATTAATGCTCGCCATAAAAGTGGAAATAAAGTCAGCACTTGCCACGCGGAATTGTAATTCACACGGACGGCACACTAACAGTTGCTTCGGCGAATTCTAAGCGATCCAGGAGGGGTTACAGTCCTCGCGAGTTCATCATCCGTTTTTACCGCAAAATACGTGATTTGACACAGTTCGGCTCTGACGTCATCCGAGGCAGAGCGCGATCCGACGTTTGACAGACGTGGATCTTACAGTAACTGAATGCGAAGTGAACCTAACTACTGCCTCTCGGGCTGCATTTATATAGGTGCCGGAGCGGACGGCCGATGCAAAATCTGTTGTCCACAGCTATCTGCACACTGCAGCGGCACATACTCTTTAATAACATACAAATTACCTCCGAAGCCTCTTAACTTCTATTTGTATTCAGTTAAGTTGTTTGAAATCACCTAAAAAGTTTCAGCTCGGTAGAATGAAAACTTTGCCTTCTAGAATTTTTATAGGGGAACTAACGGTAGATCGTTACTTCTGAACCATACCTTTACTAGAACTTATGTCAACGGTTATTAATACTACAACTCTTAAATTTGGTATAGCTCTATTATTTGAAATGTTTTATCATCCACTTTAACAAAAATTCTCTATCCTTAAAATCACAGGTACTTAATCTACAACAATTGGGTTATTTTAGTTACAAAATTGGTTTTTTACTTAATTACTTAAAAACTATAAGAGGTAGCTGAACGTGGTATCTCAGTTATTATTTTTAGGGTGAACTGAAGCATAAAACAAATTTTCATGTTTCTAAGTCCATTATTTAGTGCCTCTGATTTTTCCTAACAATGTGGATTCCGGTGTTAATTTTTGTTGTATGGTTTTGGAAATCTGCATCACTTATTTATGAGCTCTAACTGCACCTTCTGACCAAATTCTGGCATTGTAGCTTCATTATTTAGCGCCTCTCATTTTTCTCTTAAAACGGCATTTTTATATAAACTATTAAGTCTAGAACATAAAGTCTTGGTATTTGTAACATTATAAAACTAATTTTAACAAAGTTTTAAACATAAATTATGATTTTTAATTTCATACTTAATTGTGGTGCAATACTTGTTCTCTACGCACAGACACGTTAAGGTGGCGTCGCGCTACTAAAGTGCGTGTCATTTATGTTGGCGGCCGAGTTTAGGTTCGTTCTGCGCATCTGACGTCACAAAACACAGTCAGCCAATGAACAGAGAACGACGTTGCCAGATCTCGACTGCAGTGCATAGCACGGACGAGTGTCTTCAGTTTTAGAAACGTTCAGTCATAAATAAAGTAATTGAACAAAAGCAGTGTCTTGATAGAGGACTTTCTTTTATAGAAAGTTTGGAAAAAGCATTCTTTATACCAATTGCTTCATATTCTATTAATTAATTAAACGAAACAAGCAATAAGACTCCTAATTCAGGCGATAGCAAGGAAAGGTGTTTGTATCAACCAGACTAACCGCTTTTTCGCAATAAAGAACAGCGGTAATTGTTTATTTCCTATTGTACTTCGACGAAGCGTGAGAAATTCATAGTCATACCAACAGCGTTTGTCAGTATTTTGCGTGACGTGTTAGAGTCTTCATGGGGGTCTGCAATCGGACGAGTTGTGATAGCATAACGGTTAAGGTGATAGGCTCCTACGTGAAAGATTATGAGTTCATTATTTAAAAACAATATCGAAGTGCGTTACTTCACGAATTACATTTGTTTGAATGCAATTTTTTTGAAATTTTTAGTGCTTTGTCTCTTTATTTAAAATAAAGCTAAACGTGCTCAGTGCAAATAAAACTTTTGTTAAAGTCGCCAAAGACGGAATATTATCAATATTACATACGACACCTATGTGGTACTTAAATGAGATATTGTTATAGAGTAAATTTTATATGAAATTTAGGTATCTTGTCCACATTTCATTCTCAACATTGTGACAACTAAAATCGACCATACGGAAAGTATGCTCTATGGACTTTTACCTCTGCAGACTCTTCAAAATTTCGTGCAATGGTTTACTATATTTAATGCTGCATATTAACTGCGTTGAAATCGAAACAAAGTGAAGTCATTTATGGGGGGAAGGTATCAGTCAAGAAGATGTGTAAAAATCTAATATTTGGGCCAAATAGTTTTTGTGGAATCGAATGGTAAGACTGACAAAGCAGTCGGAACACGATGTGTCTGCACAGGCGAGCAGGGCAGTGACAAAATCGCGCACTGCGCGGAATGCGTGGATCACGTCTCTGTAGCAGCGAAAGGGTTAATGCGGCCGTGGTGGCTTTACTTCATAAACTGCGCGCTCCCCCCCTAAACGTAAGCTTGCGAACTACACTATACTATGCTTCTATTGGCGCGTGCGTCGTTTTCAACTGGCAACGCAGCAACTCCCACGTCTGGGCGGGCATGCGCGAGCCGCCAAGATAAAAGAATTGAACTATAGCAGTGAACTAGCTCGCCTCTGCATCTCACACACGATACAGCGCTTGGGCTGCTTCAAACGCCGCACCGTGCACTGTGAGAGACTGAAGTGTCCTTTACTCCAGACGCTGTCATCCAGTCAAATACGTCGGCTCACGTCCGCGTCGTGGCGTGTAGTATCCTCCTATCAGCCAGTTCCCACCTCACTCAAGTTAAGCCACGTTCTGTAGGCCATGGATGGAAAATTTTGGCAGGGTTTCCCTGCATTTGCGTAAAACATATAAGTAAATAAATCTCGTGTGGCGCCGCAGCCTAGTTGAAGTCTTTCAATTGGACACGACGTTGGCGACTTGCGTGTCCGTAATGCTAACGGCATCCTGTTTTCCCCGGACGGTCACCCATCCAAGTAACAGACTGGCCGAAGGTTGCTTAACTTCGTTGATCGGACGGGAACCGGTGTTACCAACGAGCCACATCCAACAGCATTGCGTTTAGGTGAATTTAGGCCGATTCTCGCTGGTGATAGTGAGAAAACGTGGGATTCCGTGCAACGTGTCTTCTTTTTTTTGGGGGGGGGGGCGGCGGGGGAGAGGAGAGGAGTGAAGTTTGGAGAGCGAATTGGATCTTCTATCATTCTTTCAGTACACTCTGCATTCCGCCTGAATGCTCTTCTCGGGTATTTGCTGTCTCGTACAGAATTACAGTGTCATTGGCATACCTCAAAGCTTTCTTTGGCTTCCTTTGCTGCTCGCTCAGTGTACAGACTGAACAACGTAAGTGATAGGTTGGACCATTGTAACACACCTCTATTAATTGCTATCGTTCTAGTCTTCTTTCTATCCGTGATCAAGGATTTATGGTTTTCAGCAAGAGACTAGAGCAAACGCTGGGATGGTTCACGAAGTGGATATTCTTGACATAAATTGACCGTTAGGTTTGCTACATGTCAGCGGCAAACGTATGACATCATCATCGATCTTTCACTTTTACCTCACGGTGTTATCGATGACCTTGAAAGTATGACGTCATCACAACCTTCCTCCTCTTCTTTCTCTGCTCTCCCCTCTCTACCTGCCCAGTCATCCATCCAGCCAATGACAGTCCAGTACTTAAGTGAGCATTAAAATGAAGCAGCGAGTCACAATGTAGCTGTCAAAATACGCAAGTTTCCCTTGAACGGCATAAAAAGTCGCCATGTTCCAAGACACTGGGCAATACTGCCATATTTCTGAAAAAATTACTTAAGCCTAAGCTGAATGACGGAGGTAAATGCGTTATGTTCGAAGATGACTGCCAATACTACATTATTTTCATGTCGAAATAGTACATAGCTTTCACCGGAACAGCGGGCTTGTTCAAAAAATCAAGTAAGTGTCGTCACCTAAATTGCGACCGCCAGTTACTAGGTCGCCACTCGAAGATCGCTTCTGCCAGCGGGAGTCATCTATTTTGTTTTTAGTATCACCTGATAATTACTTGGGAGTACGTTGAAATGTGAGGCCGTATTGGCTCTGAGCACTATGGGACTCAACATCTTAGGTCACAAGTCCCCTAGAACTTAGAACTACTTAAACCTAACCAACCTAAGGACATCACACACACCCATGCCCGAGGCAGGATTCGAACCTGCGAACGTAGCAGTCCCGCGGTTCCGGACTGCAGCGCCAGAACCGCACGGCCACCGCGGCCGGCGTGAGGCCGTATTCCAGTCTAATATTATAAAAGCGTAAGCAACTCTGTTTGCTACGTTTTCACGACTAAACCGCTGAACCCATTTTGATGAAATTTTGTTACGGAGAGAGGTGGAACCATGAGGAAGAACGTAAGCTACTTCAGAAAGTAAAAAGAAAAGTAAAACGAGCCCCAAGAGAGTGAAGTAGTGAATGGAAGATCTTTTTTGCATCGGTGAACATACACCATGTTAATATCTTTAAATATGTTGTATTACGTAATTTTATATAATGCTATAATGCATAGATACTTCAGTAGCACTAAGCAAACAATGGAAAATCCAGGATGGAATGTAACAATAATATGAGAAGGAATGTTGCTACTCACCATATAGCGGAGATGCTGAGTCGCAAATAGGCACAACAAAAAGACTCACAATTACAGCTTTCGGCTTTTAAGGTCTTCATCAACAATCGACACACATACTGGTAGTGTGGTTTCAGTTGCCTGAGACTGCAGTCGTGTGTGAGTTACGTTTGCGTGAGTGTGTGTGCATGTTCGTATGTGAGACTACTATTGACGAGGGCCTTAATGGCCGAAAGCTACAATTGTGAGACTTTTCGTTGTGCCTATCTGCAACTCGGCCTCCCGGCTTTGTAGCGAGTAGCAACTTTCCTTCTCATAACATCAGCAGCACTAAGGATGTATGCATGCTCCCTCCCTTGCCCTCCAGATACACCCTTTCAGCAGGAACGCTCTGGAGTGTGCCCCATTGTCATGCCATGGGGCAGTGAGGTCTTGAGGTTTTGGCATTGGAGGGCGGAGCGCACATCACAAGCTATGTTTACCAAAACGGGGAGACATGCGATGGCAGCTGACGTTATTGCAAGTGTAAATGTTATATATTTTGCATTGCACCGAACTAGAAATTATTTAGTTTCGTTCATCATCAGTTTAAAGCTTTTTAATAATTTTGAAAAGTCCACATTTTATTTAAGTGGTCTACTTGCTTCCTCGAGACAGGCGTCAATTTTGTTGTAGGTAATAGATATTTTGCTATTTTAAATCTCATTTTTAATTTAGCTTTCGTAATCTAATCACAAATTATGCAATTGTTTACAAATTGATTGTGTTTTTTTTCGTAATAGATTTCACTGTGACTATGGTATACCGATTTGCTTATAAGTAATCGTTAATATATTAAGTGACCAAAGCTGTTTTTCTTATAATTTTTCGAAATTCCTGTGAAACTGAATAGTTGTTCAGCACACTGGAAAAATAGAAAAACATTAGTTTCTTACTTTTATTCCGACACTGCATAGGTTTGTACTTACACACATACATATCGACACCACCACCTACCAAGATATTTGTAAGTTACTAGCTTACTTAATCATCATCAAGTGTGGCTACAGGTAAGAGCTAGTGCATAACAGAAACGTTACGAGGCGGTCACCGCATGACAGAAATCGTGAAAGGGCTTGGATTCGAGGAGAGTGGAAAATAAGAGAGAAGCGATCTTAAACTAAAGCAAAGCTACTTTGTTGTAATATAAAAACCAAACCATTACAAAAAATAAACGCAGTCCGATCGGAAGTGGTTGCATGTCGGTAAAACGAAAATATGTTGCTAGGTAGCATTCGATACCGGTATGTTCGATCATGTACATCGAAACACGCCGTCCTCAAGGTGAACAAGCTTGAGGACGGCTATTTCTGTAATGATGCACAGTTCCAGCTTGTCCCAAGCATGCTCAACGGAATTCGCATCCTTACAGCAGGCATTTCCTTTAGTTGAGTTCCGGTTCCTCGTTCACCCCATATAGTCTGATGTGACTTTGGCAGAAACTCACTGTTAAAAACTGAAAGAAAGCAGCATTAAGATGCCTTTTTTCCAAATAGTAACCAACTGACATAACCAACTGACACCTTTTCGTTTTAAAGTCAAAGATTTTCAGATGTATTTCCATGGCGTCTGTTTGAATGGTTTATATTCTCCAGTGATAGATGAACAACACTGCTTACGAATAGCTGACCAACAATACAACAAAAATTACATGCCTAATAATACACAGTATAGTAGAAACCATGTGTATTACGGAACTATTTTCAGTGACAGTTCATAAACCTCATTCCAAATTGAAATTCAGAAAGTCCAAATATGTTTCTTCATGGGGTAGAATATATGGTAGTAAGGTATCGAAGTAAGATAGTCTCTCAACTTTCTGAAAGTTAGTTCATCATTACTTAGACGTAAGTAACGTAATTCGAAACGACTGATCATTATTGGCTGCCTTGCACAGCAGAAAGGAGAAGGAAAAAGTAAGGGGAGCGAACAGAAGTTCCGTTGTCATAGTCCTGGCATGGAAATGTTGCGAGCAACAAGTGTCCAATTAGTGGCAACCCCTTGTTGCTGGGAGATGTTGCTGTCGCGTTCAGCTCCAATAATTTGTCGCCGTGATGGCCCCGTTATATTTACCAACACGGTGGGACTGTTTCTCTCAGGAGAGGAACTTAGCTGCCCCTTAAGACCGTATGAATACCTCAGCTTATTTTGCTCAGTGAGGGTTGCTGCACATATAGAGTTTCCAGCTGATCACTTACGTTTGGAACTCTGACAGAAATGTTTTTTGTGCTTTCACTTTTACTGCTACCGTAGGTAGGTGAGATCAAAACCATATTTGATATAAAAAGTTCCAGAATGTGTTGCATGTTAATGAATAAACGATGATGGTTGTTCGAATAGCTATTTTACTGGAATAGCTATAGTAACGTGTAAGTGTGGCAGATATGATACGCGAGTTGGGATGGAGGTCATTAAAGCAAAGACGCTTTTCGTCGCGGCGATATCTATTTACGAAATTTCAGTCACCAACTTTCTCTTCCGAATGCGAAAATATTTTGTTGAGCCCAACCTACATAGGTAGAAATGATCATCAAAATAAAATAAGAGAAATCAGAGCTCGAACAGAAAGGTTTCCGTGTTCGTTTTTCCAGCGCTCTGTTCGGGAGTGGAATGGTAGAGAGATAGTATGATTGTGGTTCGATGAAACCTCTGCCAAGCACTTAAATGTGAATTGCAGAGTAATCATGTAGATGTAGATGTAGATGTAAAACTCAGTGCTACTAAGATTTCATCGAGACATTTAATCTACTGCCACGAAGATCAATCAACAATTTCAATGATAAAATATGGTTTTAGTCCAGGCTATCACTGAAGTGTTGTCCACATATCTGGGTTTGTAAAATAATGTAAAATAGTGATTTTATCTCTAGCTCCTTTAAAGTAGCCAGGCAACATACATCGATTTGCAAAGCCATTGTGTAACAATTTTTGGCTCAGGATACATGTGTCTATCTATCAAGGGGGTAGAGTAACTATGGGTTGAAGGAAGAACCAGTTGATAGGACATACTGAGGCATCTAAGAATAATCAGTTTGTTACTGGAAGGAAATGTGGTGGGCTACAACTTTAGCAGGGGATACTACTCGATGTAAACAATATATTTCAACAAACTAAATAATGTACGAAGATGTTCCACAAAATTTGTTACTACATTTAAGGAAATAAATTTATTCAACTCTTAATATAACAATGGTTTAATTCATGTTAATTGTAGAGAATAGATGAGTGGACCTGTGAAGAAGACCTCTGACTCTTGTATGTGATTATATTATAATTGTAAATGGCTTCTTCACGTGTTACTTTATTAAAACTGATTACTGGTTTCTGCTTTGCTGCCATCATCAAATCTAATTATTGTAGCAGCAACACGTAGGCACATGGTCAGTGTATTAGGTATGAAACTGGTATACGTGTCGCTGCTGCACTCATTAGAGCTGATGACGAGTGTAATACCGAAACCAGTTGTCAGTTTTAATAATGTGGCATGAGACCAAACCGCTGACTTTTGTAAACCAGTATGACTAGCGATTTTAATCTTTATCCAAAATTGTTAAGCATTTAGGAGTCTCTGCTATGTTGTTTGAAAAAGTTGTAACTATAAAACTCAGTTTTATCACTCAGCAGATTTTCTGACCGCTTAAACATCCACCTATTGTACCACATCGAGCGTTTCAGTTTCTATTGCAATATGGACAGTACTGAAGGTTCTGACTTTGGTCTTCGTTCAAGAAGCGTGTAAATGTATGAATTTGTTGATGATTCTGAATCTAAATGCGTCAACATGGTCTATAAAGTGTTTCTTTAAACTTCTTCCAGTCTTCCCTATGTAACAACTAGAACATCGTTCACAGCAAACGTATTATCAATTGGTAGCATAGGAGTCAGGTGCTCTCTGAGAGACAGAAGCTGCGAAGATATTTCTGCAAAACCAACTCCTCTCCTGTTAGCTCCTTTCATCCTCTGCAGTATACAGTTACGAAGTTTCCCTTACTTCAGCAAATGCTGTGAATTACATCGAGTAACGATAACATCGGACGTCCTGCCATCCTACCTCCAGTTTCCCGAGATTTTTCTTATGCGCTTAAGGAGAACGTTAGGAAGGTTTCTTTGAAAGGGCATGGCCGATTTCATTCTTCATCCTTCCTCACTCCGATCTCAGTCTCAATATCCAATGTTCTCATAATCGACAGAAAGTCAAACTGTTGTCTTCTTTAAGACGTAGAAAATACCACTACTCACCACTTTACGAAGTAAAGCCGACCTCTACCGGCAAACGTAGTACTCTGCTGACAGTTTTCTTAGAAGACACCCTGAAAAATCATTCATTTATTCATTCTTTGTTTATTATGAGAAACGAAAACCTTACGGTTCGAAGTACACTACACAATCATTGATTATATTTACTTCTTCAGGCGCTGACACTCATGAGCCAAAACATGACGTCCAATGCCCACTGGAAGACTGTACGTCGCCCAGTGCCATTACGGGCACGTGACACGTAAGAAAACTCCATTCTAATACAAAAAGAAGACGACACATGACGAAGCAATTACGCGAATGGGACGTAAATCTGCAAGGGCGATGTACATGTACGTGATTACAATTTCATTTATTCAGGAGACAAATTGAGCAAATCTGTAACAAATTTTTCCACCTCTGGCCCTTATGCAAGCAATTATTCGGCTTGCCATTCGTTGACAGGGTTGTTAGATGTCCTCCTGAGGAATGGCATCGCAGACCATCACACCTAGCTGTAGGGCCGTATCGCGGGCATGGTCAGATTGGTATCCCACCGCTACATGGGGCGCACCAGATTTGTCCTTCCTGGTCATGGGTGCTCAACACTAAAGCAATTCTACTCCAAACAATGAGATTCCAGCCAGAAGACGCGGCTGGAGACGTGCCAAACAGCGGTGAGATACTGACCTGACTGTCAAACATCATATGGGCCGACAACGAAGGCTACGATCTGGATGCCATTTCACAATAAGACCACTTTCGTTGTTACAGCACAGCGGTACGTTGGTGATATTCAACGCCTCGTTTTGTTGCCCTTCATGGCAAACCATCCTTTGATTAAATTTCAGCAAAATAATTTCCGTACACGCATAGCGAGAGTTCTATTGCTTGTCTTCTTGCTTACCAAACCCTGGCTTGGCCGCCAAGGTCCCCAAATATCTTCCCGATTGCGGACGCTTGGAGCTCTATGTGCAGGACCGTCCAAACGGCATTCCGGCGACATACCCCGCCAATTGGCAGCTTTTGGCAAAGTATCCTTCAGGAGGACGTCCAACAACTCAACCTGTGCCAAACCAAATAACTACTGCACCAACAAGATGCTGACTTTCCCAATCTGTCAAACTCTTTCCCTTGAACAAGGCATCAAATTTTTCTGAAATTGTAATCATTTGTTTGTCTGTACATGAACATTACATCTGCTGATTTCCGTGCTATTAGGATAATTTCGTCGTGGTCTGTCTTTTTTTCCCCTTAGAGTGTATATGGGAGGAGCAGAGTAGAGTTTAGAATCATTCGAACGAAGATACGGGCCGAAAATGGCGAAACCCAATGACATAAACGACTTTGACAAAGGTCTGATCATTATACCCCAGCTCCTGGGCCGAGTATCTCGGAAACGGCGGAGATAATCTACTTTACTCCGTGCTACTGTGGTCAGCATCTATGGACAGTACAGCCATGAGTAGGAAAGAAGTTCTTTGACAGTCTGCATCTTCACACAACGGGGGATCGGAATCTTGCACGCTGTCGAAAACAGGATAGGCAGTAACCTGTGACAACAGAGTTCTGTAACAACAGTTATTTGTTGTTATTTGGAGAGAGAAGTTTGATCGCGGGTCGCACTTGAAGGGCGCATGCACGACGACGGATGAGGCCGGCTCAGCCAGGCAGCGGGCGAGGGCAGGATGTCGCAGAGTGGAGTGATGGTGCAGACGAAGGTGTTCCGGTGCACACTGTTCTTTGGATAATACTGGACGTTCGGCTGCGCAACAGACAATGCCTGACTGTTCCCGTGCCGAACCAACAAAGTCGCCAAACACGACTGCAGTATTCATGGGATAATCGTGGATCACAGGAAGCATCTGGCCTGGTCGAGCGAATCACGTTTCTTGTTACACCAGGTCGATGGACCAACGGTTGCTAGAAGAAGACAAAACGCAACGGACGCTGCCCAATGGAAGAGTGTTTTGATGTATATACATTCATCTTGGCTTCAGGGGGACCTCTGTAGTAATCAAAGTCCACATGACAGCTGTCGATTACGTGCACATTATTGCGGACCATCTGCATCACTTCATGCATGACGTCTTCCGCGACATCGATGGCACTTCCAACATGATAATTTCCCTTGTCATCAGGCAAGAATCCATTGATATACAGAGTATGATAGTGATCTCATTTTGATGTCTTCGGCAACAGATTCACCTAATTTGAATCTGGTTAAACACATCTGAG
The DNA here is from genome assembly GCF_021461395.2 of Schistocerca americana. Taxonomy (NCBI): domain Eukaryota; kingdom Metazoa; phylum Arthropoda; class Insecta; order Orthoptera; family Acrididae; genus Schistocerca; species Schistocerca americana. Next base: position 173,276,489 of record NC_060124.1, on the reverse strand, counting down.
GCACCTTAGGGCACAAGGGCAGTGTTCACACACCACCAATCATTAATTTACGGGAAGTGTGTGACTTGCAACTAGAGATCTAGAGTCAAATTCCTCCGAAAAGATACCAAGGATTTGCTGAATACATGCCACATAGAATCGCTGTTGTACTACATTCCAAATATGAACCAACACTCCACTAAGCCATGAAATTGTAACATGCTATTAAGCAGGTGATCGCAGTGTTGTGTCTTCACTTATTCCGAAGTACACCACCAACTCCTTATACACCAGAAAGCAGAAGATTAAAATCCAAATCCCAGCATTATGGTAAATTAACTGATTTATATTGTTGATGAAAGCAGGTGGCTGTATATTATCCTGGTACCAATTCTCACCAACCGTGGTTCAACTACTTTCCGTTTCCATAGTATTGGCTTCATGGACAGTCCTTTCGGTAACAGTTAAAGGAATAAGGAAGGAGATGTCGACCACTTTCTGTTTTCCTGTTGTTTCTTCAAAGGACAGTAAAAAAGCTTACTGTAAAACCTTGTGAAAGTGAAGGTGACCCTACCAACAAGTGCAATTAATTTGTTATTTCAGAAATACCATCAAATGTACACATTCCTTCTTTTGTTTTGCATATGTTATATAAGCACGCTTATCTCGAGCTCTATGTTTCCCAATCTCTGTTGAGTTCTTTGCATTTTCTATTTCGTTTGTTCATAACCTGTCTGGTTCCCTTGGCTATTTTATTGTACCTATATCGACAATGTAAAATAAGTTTAAAACATCGTTCCAACTTCTTGTATTGTGATTTATCTATTATACGTTTTGTATTTGTTAGTAGTTTGTTTCAGTGAACAAAAGGCAAATAAAACGTTGGGCTGATGGCAGATTATCGAAGTCATTTGTTTAACACCTTCTTCAAGTTCCCCATATTTCTACCCAAATTCAAATCTATCATGTTGAGCAAATATTTTATATTTAAGTAAAAATACGCTTACAGAATAATTTCTTAGTGAATATCTTTTATTTCTGCTATCCGCAATACATTTATTTCAGCCGGGTCTCCAACTTACAAGCAGCTTCTGCCCGGTGTACTACACTCTCAGGCAGAAGAGCTGTTGTTGCGTACGAACACTAAGCACTAATTACGCTATCACCATAAAGAAATTAATTTCGGTCCAACTTTCCTAAGAGCAAAATGATTGACATAAGATTACTGTACGGTGTGAAAAGTGGCAACTGACTAGTTAATGAAAAGTGTTAGGTGATAGACATGGATACTGGAAGGACTCCGTTAAATTTCACAGTACATTGCACAAATCTAAACACTGTCAATTAAAATAAATTACTAGGGACTACAATTACGAATAATTTAAACTCAAACCGACGCACAGATGATGTGGGGAAAGCGAGCCAACACTGCTTTATATTGGCAAAACCCTTACAAGACTCAAGAAGTTCACCAAAGAGACTGCCTATACTACGCTTATCTGTTCTCTTCTAAGAGTAAACAGATTTTTGATGTTTCTGAGCAACAGTAATATTTTTTTTTTTGTGGGAAAACACCATCATTTGACCGTTTTATTGATTGTTTAAGTACGCTCTAGGTTCAAATATGGTTCAAATGGCTCTGAGCACTATGGGACTTAACAGCTGTGGTCATCAGTCCCCTAGAACTTAGAACTACTTAAACCTAACTAACCTAAGGACATCACACACATCCATGCGCAAGGCAGGATTCGAACCTGCGACCGTAGCAGTCGCGCGGTTCCGGACTGCGCGCCTAGAACCAGGGGACCACCGCGGCCGGCCACTCTAGGTTTCAGCCTGTTATGCCATTTTCAAGTTTTTGATTTTACGTCTTTAAAATATACTGTAGCACACTTAACATCTTCTAGAGTATTCCTGCACAGTATGGGATCCGCTTCACATTAGACTGATGGACCAAATCGAATAAGTTTAAAGAGCATCTCGTTCTGTGTTACCGCGAAGTATCGGAGAGAGCTTCGCGGACACGGTACGCGAGATGGCGTGGTAGTCAGTACAACCTATACTTCCTTCATTGCGGCGAGAACAATCACCAATTTTCAGTCACCAACTTCCTCCTCCACATTCTAAAATACTTTGTTTGTGTCCACCTATAATAAAATAAGAGTAATGAAGGCTCGCACGATAAGATTCAAGTGTTTTTCCTGAGTGCTCTTCGAGAGACAAGTGGTACAGCTTCGCTATGTTTTGGTTTTTATTTTTTATTTCTATACCGTCAAGTTCCGTAGGACCATCTTTAGGACCAAATCCCCATTGTCATGGAACTTGTCAGTACATGATATTACAACATAAAAGTAATAACAGATAAAAATAAATATTTATGAACCCGATGAAAGTCAGTCCATAAGTTTAAGTAAACACAATCACCTACACAACAAGAATCAGCTTAATTTTTCAACGAAATCCTCGACAGAATAGAAGGAGTGAGCCATGAGGGAACCTTTCAGTTTCGATTTGAAAGCGCGTGGATTGCTGCTAAGATTTTTCAATTCGAATGGCAGCTTATTGAAAGTCGATGCACCAGTATACTGCGCAGCTTTCTACACAAGAGTTAATGAAGACCGATCCAAATGCAGGTTTGATTTCTGCCGAGTACTAATCGAGTGAAAGCTGCTTATTCGTTGGAATAAGCTAGCATTGTTAACAAGAAATTACAGTGAGGAATATACCGGGTGGTCCATTGATAGTGACCGTCCAAATATCTCACGAAATAAGCATCAAACGAAAAAACTACCAAGAACGAAACTCGTCTAGCTTGAAGGGGAAAACCAGATGGCGCTATGGTTAGCCCGCTAGATGGCACTGCCATAGGTCAAACGGATATCAACTGCGTTTTTTTTAAACAGGAACGCCCATTTTTATCACATATTCGTGTAGTACGTAAAGAAATATGTATGTTTTAGTTGGACCACTTTTTTCGCTTTGTGATAGATGGCGCTGTAATAGTCACAAACATATGGCTCACTATTTTAGACGAATATTTGATTAGAGGAAGGTATTTAAATTAAAATACAGAACGTAGGTACGTTTGAACATTTCATTTCTGATAACATGCTAACATGTGCAGCACAGAATTTTAGTATTCTGCTAGACACTCCATCATAACCATTAGAGTCCTTAGTCTTCAGTGATTTAATTACTGACTCGGTCTCGCTCATGTCTGTGTCGCAGAAGAGTATTTCTATCTCGGAAAGGCATTTGTCAAGAAAGTTGTGTGAGTCCCTATAGAAACAAATTTTTTATTTGATTCACCAGCAATGCTCAGAATAAGATTGTTAAATACTGTACAAATATCTGAGTAATCAGTAACAGGAATATTTTTACTGCGAACTGACTTTATATCGTCGACCTTGTGCTGTTGACCAGACACTTCCTTCACAACTGACCATATGGTTTTAATTTTATTCTGTTTGCATACCACATACACTTTGCCTTCCTCATAAGATTTTTAAGCACCTTACAATACTGTTTGTAATGGGCGATTGTAGCTTCATTGTGACTACTTCTAACATTTTGATATAATGCCCGCTTTGTTCTACAAGATATCCTTATACCACAAGTGGGCCACCCGGGCTGTCTATTACTGCTACTACCCCGTTTAGAACGTTTTAATGGAAAGCAGCTCCCACAGAGCATGAGAAATACGTTAGGGAAACATTATATTTATTATCTATGTTATCGTCACTATAAACAACCTGCCACTCTTGTTCCTTGACAAGGTTTAAAAAACTTTCTATTGCTCGTGGGATTAACTTTCCTACATAGTTTGTAATTAAATATGACATTTGTTTGAGTACTAAAACCTTTTAGTGTTAAGATTTGTGCATCATGGTCTGAAAGACCATTCACCCTTTTACTAAAAGAATGCCCATCTCGTAATGAAGAATGAATAAAAATGTTGTCTATGGCTTTGCTACTGTTCGCCTGCACCCTAGTTGGAAAAAACAGTCTGCATCAGATCACATGCATTTAGGAGATCTACCAACAACCTCTTCCTTGCACCATCATATACAAAATTAATATTGCAGTCACCACATATAACTAATTTCTGATACTTCCTACAAAGTGACTCAAGAAACCTCTCTAGCAGGAGCAGAAGGGGACCTATAAACAACAACAATTAAAAGTTTAGTTTCACTAAATTCAACTACCTCTGCTCAACATTCAAATATCTGTTGAGTGCTGTGTTATGATACGTCTATGGACTCAAATGGAATACTGTTTTTACGTACATAGCCACTCCCCCATCCCGCAAGGAACTCCCTGAAAAACAGCCAGCTAATCTGTATCCTGGAAAAGGAAGCCTCTGAAATGTCAAATTATTTAAGTAATATGAAAATGGCATCTGTTCTTTCGGACATGTCCGAGAGAACAGATGCCATCTTCATATCGTTTAAGGCTAACAAGCTGATGATCTTATTCAGTGTGGATGCACACGATTTGCCTGAACTCTTACAGGACTCGGTGGATTGTCCGCCTCGAGTAATGGGTGTGATGGCAGGGGCACTACGAATGTAGTGTGTGGACTGTAAGTTGAGAATGTGGGTCTCACGGGGAGCGTGCCGGCGATAAATCATTGCAGTCGCACTGTCCTCTGTGCCCTCTGTGGTTTAGATGGATAGAGCATCTGCTATGTAAGCAGGAGATCCCGGGTTCGAGTCCCGGTCGGGGCACACATTTTCAACTGTCCCCGTCGATGTATATCAACGCCCGTCAGCAGCTAATGGTATTGATTTTATTATAATTATTTAAGTGGTGCTCTGATATACCAATAATTTCAGAGTCAACACCTATAAGCAGTTCACTAAATTTATCTCTAATACCTCTTATATTCTGATGAAATATGCTAATTCCTTCTGTACTTGGAAACATTACTTCGTCAGAAGGTGAGCCCGTAGTTAGAGGGATTTCATTTAAGCATGTATACCTTTCGGCTGCCTTCAGTCTGAAAAAGGTGCAGCTCTAACACCAACTACTACAGGAATTTTTCCATGAGTGATCCTACTACCACCACCACCACCACCATCCTCAGCACTGTCACCTATAAGCTTTGCCATCCTACCCTTCCCATATCTACTGAGGTGGAGGCCATGCCTAGTTAATCCTGATCTACTGATAGACCGTACTGGCACCACTGAGATGCGACCCATGCTCTCTGCCATCAGCTCCCTTCCCAGCCCCACGTTGACGCGCCTAATAGCCGCATTAAGGTGAGGCCGATCATGACGCTGAAACAGCTGCACGAAATACACATTAGTGCCACCAGTTTGAGTAGCTATCTTTTCCATGTCACCACCTACATCGTATTCCCCGTCCCTATCAAGACTGTTTCCTGCTCCGCCCACTATCACTACCTGATCCTCCTTCGTAAAATTCCTTCATACTCGCCTATGCTGTCAGTCACTTGAGCCAATATTCCACTAGGCTTCACAGTACTGGCGACCCGGTACTCACTCCCCAACACTTCCTGCATCTGCTGGCCCAAATCTCTACCGTGCGAACTACCTAGCAGCAGAACCTCCTTCTTTCTGTTAGACTTTGCAGCTGACCTAGGCCTCACAACTACTGAGGGCTGCTGCATGTTCCCTACATATACAGCTACAAGAGGCTCCTCTCCACTCAACTCTGACAGTTGATCAAATCTATTGAATATACGCTAAGTATAACGTCTGAGTACCTCCTCTTCCTAGCTGCCTTCTTGCCGAGTACGAGTTCCCATTCCCCACCACCATTCACCCTCCTCAACCTATCTAGTTCCTCCTTTCCGCGTTCTAACTGCACCTGAAGCGCTCCTGCTCCTCTATCAATTAATTTCTACTACAGATTCTGCATTTCCAGGAGAGGATCTCACTAGAATCCCCACTGGCCTCCCCACTGCATTCCCCCCAATGAAAATACTTTGAGCAAATCCCACACCGTAGCCCACTACTCACAAACCTACGATAGAGCCCAAACTTCTCACTCATGGTGAAATTTTACATTTTCTGAAAAAAATATATGTCTACGTTACCGAAGTTCAGTTACACCAGTAGAACTACTTGTAGAACTAACAGTAGCGGTCTCGAAATCCTCTGTCTACTAAGAAAGCAACTACTTTTGTTAACACAACTACACCACAGCTAATACCAATACCAACAAAACTTCAAAAAATTATTAGCTAAAACAGAAAAATTCAAACGGCCAGTGGAACACACAACGAAGTTAAAACATTGAATGAGAATTTTACTGAAATATTTCACTAGAAACTGTAATAAACGTCAGCTGGAAACAAAAGCACGAAATTAACTGAACGTCTTTAACGCACAGAAAAATCTAAAAAACTAAGCGAGGGAATGTTTCCAAAAGCTTATTAAATCGTTATTTCGCCACAAACAGCACGAAACACCGCTGAAAACTATTAGAATTAATAACTGTAGAACAGTACACAAATAAGTTTGTCAGTACTTAGCTTTATAACCGCTACAGCTGCAGTGCACGCCGCAAAATGTAAACACCCTACTCAGGCATGAGGCTTGAACGAACGACGTAAGCACACTCACAAATAACAGACCACTCGAGTCAATAACACAGGAAGAAAGACTGAGATTAGGTAAAATCCATTAATAAGTTACTTTTACTGCAAATATTAACACAAATAAACTTCAAGATAAGTAACTAAATACTAAAACTTAATGAAATATTGACGAACAATTTCAACAGCAGTCCAGCACACGTGACGCGTGGTGCTAAGAATGTCTCTACTGTAGACAGATTTGAATAACGCATGAAAATTTGGTACCTTAGGAATTCACACACCCACACACAACGCATGAAATTTCTTAATACCACATGTCTGAAAGAAGTGATGAACATAAAATATAACACAAGTAAAATTATGTGTAAAGAAAATATCTACCGATTTTAACAATTAACTATGACATATAACTCGGCTGATAAATTTTTATGTCCACCTCATTTGAAGACAACGACAGAAAGGCGTAACTATGGCCATAATGAAAATGAGTTAATGTGGATTAAAAATGGAGCTACTAGAGAACAGAATGAGCTCAGTATACTCGCCATCGGGTTCTGTGAGGTCTTCTGTGAACTCACTGTGTCCATATCCTCAGATTGTCGACTTTCTAGTTTCCATCGCTGCCCATTTAACTGAAAACGCGTCACATATACTGATGAGCCAAAACACTATGACCACGTGCTTAATAGCTTGTCTGGCCGCCTCTGCAACGAAATACATCATTGACTCTGCGTATCAGGGATCCGCCAGTTTTTTAATAGGTTTGTGGAAGAATGTAGCATTAAACATCTACGCACAGGTCATGTAAATAGCGTAAATGACGGACCGCTGATCTGCGTACGTGAGTGCCATATGATTTATATCAGGCGAATGTGGTCACTATAACGCTCGTCAAACAACTATAGAACAGAATGTCATTACTACAGTGCTCTTCAGACAACTGTAGAACGTTTATGGCTCCGAGACATGGACGATTTTACTGCTGGAAGGTGACATCGCAGTGAGGGAAAACATCAAGCATGGAGCGCTGCAGGTGGTTCGCAGTTACTACCACAAGTTCCATGCAAGCGCTGTAGAATGTTTCTCATAGCATAATACTGCTCCCTCCAGCCTGTGTCCCTGCCGCGTTGCACGTTTCGAGAAGCCGTTCACCTCGGTGATGGAGTTTGTGGAAACGACCGGCGTCCTAGTGTAGCAAAAATGTGATTCACCCGAAGAGCTGACAGGTTTCCATTGATCGACGGTGGAAACCCGGTAGTCCCGTACCCACTGCAATCGTAACTGACGATGTCGTTGAGTCATCATGTGATCACGTAGAGGTGGTCAGCTGTGGAGCTACATGTTGAAGATTGTAGGAAGAATGGTGTGCTCCACGAGACTTGTGCATGCACCAGCGTAGTGCTCTGTCGGTAGAGTATGAATTACCTCGAAGAAAACTGTCTATTGAGACACAGTCAACATGGGTTTAGAAAACATCGATCTTGTGAAAAACAATTAGCTCTTTATTCACATGAAGTGTTGAATGCTATTGACAAGGGATTTCAGATCGATTCCGTATTTATGGATTTCCGGAAGGCTTTTCACACTGTACCACACAAGCGCCTTGTAGTGAAATTGCGTGCTTACGGAATAACGTCTCAGTTATGTGACTGAATTTGTGATTTCCTGTTAGAGAGGTCACAGTTCTTAGTAACTGACGGAAAGACATCGAGTAAAACAGAAGTGATTTCTGGCGTTCCCCAAGGTAGTGTCATAGACCCTTTACTGTTCCTTATCTATATAAACGATTTCGGAGACAATCTCAGCAACCGTCTTCGGTTGTTTGCAGATGACGCTGTCGTTTATCGCCTAATAAAGTCATCAGAAGATCAAAACAAACTGCAAAACGATTTAGAAAAAATATCTGAATGATGCGAAAAGTGGCAGATGACCCCGAATAACGAGAAGTGTGAGGTCATCCACATGAGCCGGCCGGAGTGGCCGTGCGGTTCTAGACGCTGCAGTCTGGAACCGAGCTACCGCTACGGTCGCAGGTTCGAATCCTGCCTCGGGCATGGATATGTGTGATGTCCTTAGGTTAGTTAGATTTAATTAGTTCTAAGTTCTAGGCGACTGATGACCTCAAAAGTTAAGTCGCATAGTTCAATGGTTCAAATGGCTCTGAGCACTATGGGACTCAACAGCTGAGGTCATAAGTCCCCTAGAAATTAAAACTACTTGAACCTAACTAACCTAAGCACAACACACACATCCATGCCCGAGGCAGGATTCGAACCTGCGACCGTAGCGGTCGCACGGTTCCAGACTGTAGCGCCAGAACCGCTCGGCCACCAGCGGCTGGCAGTCGCATAGTGCTCAGGGCCATTTGAACCATCCACATGAGTGCTAAAGGCAACTCGTTAAACTTCAGTTATACGATAAATCAATCTAATCTAAAAGCCATAAATTCAACTAAATACCTAGGTATTACAATTACGAACAACTGAAATTGGATGGAACACATAGAAAATGTTGTGGGAAAGGATAACCAAAGACTGCGTTTTATCGGCAGGACACTTAGAAAATGTAAGAGACCAACTAAGGAGACTGCCTACACTACGCTTGTCCTATTTATGCGCGCGATGTGGGATCCTTATCAGATAGGACTGACGGAGCACACCGAAAAAGTTAAAGAAAGGCAGCACGTTTTGTATTAACGCGAAATATGGTGAGAGAGTGTCACCGAAATTATACAGGATTTGGGGTGGAAAACGTTAAAAGAAAGGCGTTTTTTGTTGCGACGGAGTCTTCTCACGAAATTCAAATCACGAACTTTCTCCTCCGAATTCGAAAATATTTTGTTGACACCGATCTACATAGGGAGGAACGATAACCACGATAAAATACGGGAAATCAGAGCTCGTACGGAAAGATATACGTGTTCATTCTTTCCGCGCGCTATACTAGATTGGAATAATAGAGAATTGTGAATGTGGTTCGATGAACCCCCTGCCAGGCACTTAAATGTGATTTTCAGAGTATCCATGTAGATGTAGATGTAGACGGCACACATCACCATCTATGTCGCTTTACAGAGCAGATAAGCCTCCAAACCCCATCATCTGTAAAGAGTAGTGAATGTCCAACCCTTTAGCACGTAGTGGTGGTTTCACTGTGCTCCTACTTCTTTTAATAGTTGCTCACGACAATGGCACGTGAACTTCGACCAGCTTCGCCATTTTAGAGGTACTCGTTCACAGAATCTGCGTAATAATAGTCTGCCAAAGTCGCTTGTCTCAGTGGATTTCTCCATTTGCAGCCCATATCTTTGCTAGTGTGAACCCCCGTTACTATCTGCTCCACTTGCATACATTTGTTATCACGTTACGTAGCCGCAGTGCGATCAGGCGGCATCTAACGTCTCGGTGTGCAGTGGTCATAATGTTTTAGTTTATCTGTGGAGGTCTGTTGTGGGGTATAAGTGAGCTATATCAGTGTAGTATGGAGGGCGGCTACACGAATTTTAAAGTATAGCTGAGGATGCACGGCGATGTCACTATATTCACGACAGCAGGGCATGACACTTGTTATGTATCAACACACTGACTGAACGGTACCAGTATATATTTTTTTTGTTTATGCATTAGTGTATATAGTTGTGAACATGTACGTATACACACATGCGATTTCTCTTTAAATGTAACCTAAAAATGGCACTTAAGTTACGCAATTTTTCTTCCAGTGCGTGCTGATAACACAAGTTTTGTAGCGCTCTCTCAAGGACAACTAGAAACCGGTATCGAAAGCTGACATGTCAGGTAGCCGCGCTGTGATCAGTTCAGAGAATGGACGCAGCGGTTTGCTTTCGACTGCGCAGGCTCTGTTGCGGCTTCTCTTCTGTGACCCCGAGAGCTACGTTGCGAACAGCACCAGGTCAGTATATTTCTTTGAAAATGCACGTACAGCACTGTGCAAACGTAGTGTATCATGCACTTTAGAGGAGCAGCACTCGTGACGACCACTGTGGCCGAGTGATCAATTGTGCAGTTAGCCTTCGGCAGTGACACAGCTCGGAACGTGCAGACATAGGTTCGTACAGGAGTGCGCGCCTCGGCTGTTTACGTCGGTTAAATCCAAGCGCGTTTGAGGAGTTGTGAATAACTAACGCAACTGCACATTGGTACAGAATGTCGACGTTAGGATTCAGTTTCATTAACGATTACTCACGACCGAAGGCTCAACCAATAAAAGTATTTGTGAGCGATGACGTCAAAATAGGTCCGCGAGAAATGATGGGGATACATTTACCCACTGTATCCATCGTTGTCTATGTGAAGCTTATACACGAGCCACCTTTCAAACGACCTCTACAACGATCAAAGGGCGGTTATCGATACTGCCATATGATGTGAATAGTGCCACAGTCACAGTCGACCATGAGGGAGTGGTGATACATACCATATGCATATTCAAGTTCCCGTTTGAGCTTCCAGCGGAAGTAGTGATGAATGGCACTCGCCTCTACAAGACATTTCTGGCACATGTATATGAAAAATGGGTGAGATTTGACACATACCCCATTCTTAATGCGGTGTGGACTCAGGAAGCACTTTCTGTCATATTTGTACATGAGGTGATCCCAAGCGCTCACAATCTATGACGGGCAACCACACACGGGTTTCTGGGTGCGGGCAAGAGGAACACGTATGCTCAGCCTCTATCAAATGTTCAAATGTGTGTGAATTCCTGTGGGACCAAAATGCTGAGGTCACCGGTACCTAGACCTATACACTACTTAAACTAACTTACGCTAAGAATAACACACACCCATTCCCGTGGGAGGACTCGAATCTCTGGCGGGAGGGGCCGCGCAGTCCGTGACATGACGCCTCTAACCGTGCGGCCACTCCGCGCGGCCAACCTGCACCCAGCAACGACTGGTACAATTGCCATGGGATGACTCTAGCCCGACCCAACGTATCATTACACCACCGGTGACTTACGTGGAGGCACTATGGAACTTCAGGCGGGCAGCAGCTGCAGCTACCAATGGAGACCATGAACGTCAATGGGTGGACCTCCATCGCCCAGCTCTCCAGTGGCAGCCACTGCACCAACTCTACGAGCTGTGGTTACAGATCACCCATGGACTGTTGGAAGTGAAGGTGGTAGTGCCCTCTACGGGTCCAGGAGCTCTGGAAATAGGCATCAAAGTGGTTCAAGTGGCTCTGAGCACTATGGAACTTAACTTCTGAGGTCATCAGTCCCCTAGAACGAAGAACTATGTAAACCTAACTAACCTATGGGCATCACACACATCCATGCTCGAGGCAGGATTCGAACCTGCGATCTTAGCGGTCACGTGGTTCCAGACTGAAGCGCCTAGAACCGGTTGGCCACAACGAAATAGGCAACAGATGCGACGACCAGCCTAAGGATGTGGAGACACCGAAAGCAACGTGCATCAAGAAGGATGAAGCGAATGTTCTATTCTGCAGACGACAGCATCGGCCACGAGTGGACGACGGACGAGAACGATAGCCCCGATGCGCTTCCTGGTGACACTATGGATCACGAATCGGTGACGCACGAAGCGAAGAGAGATGGCGACCGGGATAACCCATTTGGCGTACAGAGTGTGGACGTGGGGATGACAGACAGCGCACACGAGAGTAACGTTGTTGCGAACCGTTATCTCCAGGAAGTGGTTGGAAGTATGGTGGGGGACTGGGCTATGGAAATGGAAGGACACCAAAGTGATGCAGTTATGGAAGAGGCGTCCACAGTCCTTGCAAACAACGCGTCAGAGGAGACTGATGAGATACTCGGGCGTGTGGGGGGTCGACTGGGAGAATCGGCGAGGGAATGCCGTCTGGTGCCTGATCGACACCGCCCTGTGACGGTGACCTACGCTTACTCACGAACGTACAAACATACCTAGTTGGGACGACTAAAATAAATGGTATACCGACACCGCATAAGATTCAAATTCAGAAGGACACGTTAAACGCAGCTATCGTGGATATTGCGTTCCTGCAAGAAGAGAGTTTCACGTCTTCTCCGGAATTTTATGGTTACGACGCTTATTATTCTATAACCGATGAAGCTGGCTCCGGTTCGGCTATTCTCACGCGGAGAGTAATACGAATAGAGGAAGTGATGTCCCTCCTGAAGTCCCTCCCTTTGGAACGGAGAATAGCGGTCACTGTTGACGGCGTTCGTCACATCAACCTACACCGAAGCGCCAAATGTGCAGGCATACGTTTTCAAATAAACAGGCCGTACACGAGGCTGCTGTCGGCAACGCCTGTATAAGACAACTTGTGTCTGGCGCAGTTGTTCCAGGTTATCAAGATTTAAGTGAGTTTCAACGTGATGTTATAGTCGGCGCACGAGCGATGGGACACAGCACCTCCGAGGTAGCGACGAAGTGGGGATTTTCCCGTACGACCATTTCACAAGTGTACCGTGAAATATCGGGAATGTGGCAAAACGACGACTGAAGAGAACAGTTAAACGTGACAAAAGTACAACACTTCCGAAAAATTGCTGCAGATTTCAATGCTGGGCCATCAAGAAGTGTCAGCGTGCGAACCATTCAGCGAAACATCATCGATATGATGACTCGTGTACCCTTGATGACTGCACGACACAAAGCTTAACGCCTCGCCTGGGCCCATCACCACCGACACTGGACTGTTGATGATTGGAAACATGTTGGCTGGTCGGACGAGTCTCGTTTCAAATTGTATCGAGCGGATGGACGCGTACGTATATGGAGACAACCTCAAGGATCCATGGACCCTGCATGTCAGTAGAGGACTGTTCAAACTGGTGGAGGCTCTGTAATGGTGTAGGGCGTGTGCACCTGGAGTGATATGGGACCCCTGATACGTCTAAATACCACACTGACAGGACACACGAACATAGGCATCCTATCTACTCACCTGTATCCATTCACGTTCCCGCACGTGTTGCGAGTTTTGAGTTTTGCTTGGCGGAAGTGCACGGTCCTTGTTTTGTTCTTCGCAAATGGTTCTTCTTTTACGTTTTTTTTTTTCACTTACCAGCAATTTGATGGGAAACAACACAGCCTTAGATGTTGGCACTACATTTATGTTTATTCCACAAGAGATCTTCTCTGTTGTATGTAGAAAAAATGCATGAATATATGCTGCCAAATTAATGTTGGATTTTATTTCTTTTGTCAATCAAATTAAATAAAAGAAACACTTGTGATGTTCTCTGCCTCATGCCTGGCCTATTTCCTGCCAGGAAATGGGAACACAGTGGCCAGGCCGGAGAGCATGGTCCTTGCCCACCCTGCCCCTCAAACCTACTTATAAAAGACATGAAATAAAGCATCTGCTACTGAGAAAATAACCTGTGTAATCTGAAAAATTAAAAAGAAAAAAGTACTTTCACAGATATTTTATAGGTTTGGGTTCGATTTCAGCTGTTAACAATATTATTTTAAATTATTTTATTCCTCACACTGTTAAACTATTAATTAAACTAAACTAACCTCCACCCAAACAGGCCATGAAGGCCCAATGGTACTGACCTGCCGCCGTGTCATCCTGGGCCTACAGGCGTCGTCGGATGCGGATATGGAGGGGCTTATGGTCAGCACTCTGCTCTCCCGGCCCTATGTCAATTTACGAGACCAGAGCCGCTACGTCTCAATCAAGTAGCTCCTCAGTTCGCTTCACAAGGGCTCAGTGCATCCCACTTGCCAACAGCGCTCGGCAGACCGGATGGTCACCGATCCAAGTTGTAGCTCAGCCCGACAGCGCTCAACTTCGGTGATCTGGCGGGTATCAGTGTTACCACTGTGACAAGGTCGTAGGCTAAACTATAATTATGAAATTTAAATATATTTAAACAATTCAGTCTATACGCACAAAATTAATACACTCCTGGAAATGGAAAAAAGAACACATTGACACCGGTGTGTCAGAACCACCATACTTGCTCCGGACACTGCGAGAGGGCTGTACAAGCAATGATCACACGCACGGCACAGCGGACACACCAGGAACCGCGGTGTTGGCCGTCGAATGGCGCTAGCTGCGCAGCATTTGTGCACCGCCGCCGTCAGTGTCAGCCATTTGCCGTGGCATACGGAGCTCCATCGCAGTCTTTAACACTGGTAGCATGCCGCGACAGCGTGGACGTGAACCGTATGTGCAGTTGACGGACTTTGAGCGAGGGCGTATAGTGGGCATGCGGGAGGCCGGGTGGACGTACCGCCGAATTGCTCAACACGTGGGGCGTGAGGTCTCCACAGTACATCGATGTTGTCGCCAGTGGTCGGCGGAAGGTGCACGTGCCCGTCGACCTGGGACCGGACCGCAACGACGCACGGATGCACGCCAAGACCGTAGGATCCTACGCAGTGCCGTAGGGGACCGCACCGCCACTTCCCAGCAAATTAGGGACACTGTTGCTCCTGGGGTATCGGCGAGGACCATTCGCAACCGTCTCCATGAAGCTGGGCTACGGTCCCGCACACCGTTAGGCCGTCTTCCGCTCACGCCCCAACATCGTGCAGCCCGCCTCCAGTGGTGTCGCGACAGGCGTGGATGGAGGGACGAATTGAGACGTGTCGTCTTCAGCGATGAGAGTCGCTTCTGCCTTGGTGCCAATGGTGGTCGTATGCGTGTTTGGCGCCGTGCAGGTGAGCGCCACAATCAGGACTGCATACGACCGAGGCACACAGGGCCAACACCCGGCATCATGGCGTGGGGACAATCTCCTACACTGGTCGTACACCACTGGTGATCGTCGAGGGGACACTGAATAGTGCACGGTACATCCAAACCGTCATCGAACCCATCGTTCTACCATTCCTAGACCGGCAAGGGAACTTGCTGTTCCAACAGGACAATGCACGTCCGCATGTATCCCGTGCCACCCAACGTGCTCTAGAAGGTGTAAGTCAACTACCGTGGCCAGCCAGATCTCCGGATCTGTCCCCCATTGAGCATGTTTGGGACTGGATGAAGCGTCGTCTCACGCGGTCTGCACGTCCAGCACGAACGCTGGTCCAACTGAGGCGCCAGGTGGAAATGGCATGGCAAGCCGTTCCACAGGACTACACCCAGCATCACTACGATCGTCTCTATGGGAGAATAGCAGCCTGCATTGCTGCGAAAGGTGGATATACACTGTACTAGTGCCAACATTGTGCATGCTCTGTTGCCTGTGTCTATGTGCCTGTGGTTCTGTCAGTGTGATCATGTGATGTATCTGACCCCAGGAATGTGTCAATAAAGTTTCCCCTTCCTGGGACAATGAATTCACGGTGTTCTTATTTCAATTTCCAGGAGTGTACATTCAATTCAGTTACGATCACAGCAGCAGAAGACGTTACAAAAACGACTATATGAGGAAATTTCGTACTAAAGGGTTCTGTAGATGATTTGCGAACGAGACCATTCTCTAGTTTACCTTTTCAGGAGAAAGCGAGATTTAAAGAGTAAGGTAGATCTACTCCGACTGTAAATCAAACAAGGCGAGAGCGTGGGACGAGACTCGCCGATTTGGTTTAAGCTGTATAAGCAGACTCGGGTACATGGTCCTTTGAAGTTCCGAGGATATTTCACCTGAGTGAGCTGTAGGAAAAGGTAAAATGCTCTCTATAGGTTTATGCATACAGTACATGGGATTTTTGAGCAGCACTTCACGTAACTGCTCGGTAGCCTGGTGGCCTGCCGGCACAATATTTTATCTCTATTTAAAGAATATCTGTCAGTTATCTTCACATGCCAGGTACGGAAGTATGAAACCGGAATTCGTCTGCAATAATTACACATCTGTTGTTTGAAAGTGATAAACAATATTTTATTCAAAATAATATACGCTGCTATTTATACATTTCTCCCACCTCTCAGGAGGCTATGAATGCCACGCCAAAAAAACAGTTCTTCTTTTGAAGCGAAACAGTCAGCGAGCCATTTTCGTACATTTCCATACGTACTGAAGAGTGGTTCATCAAGAGCGTGTCCCAGTAATGCAAACAGGTGACAATCGGACGGAGCCAAGGGTGGAAAATAATCCGCATGCCACAGTATATCCCAACTGAAAGCCTCGATCGTTTCTCTGACCCATTTTGCCGTGTGTGATAGGGCGTTATCATGGAGCAGCATGACTTTGTGTTGCCCTTTTTCATATTCCATTTGTTTTTCACGTAATGCTCGATTTAAATCGATCATTCGCTGTTCGTAGCGATCAGTGATAACGGTTTTACCGGGTCTTAACAGCTCATAATAGATGACGCCCTTCTGATCCCACCAAAAACTGAATTGTCTTATTTCCATAGGAATTTGTTATTGCAGTGGATGTCGATGGTTTGCCTTGATTCACCCATGATTTACGACGCTTAGGAGTCTCCAGATATATTCATTTCTCACCACCTATCACTATTCGATGGACAAACGACTTTCTTTTGTATCTGGTTAGCAGCATTTCACAAGTGTTTTGTCGGTTTCCTTGCCGTCTTTCATTCAGTTCGTGCGGAACCCATTTTCCCACCTTCGGCACCTTTCGCATACCTTTCAACTGAAGAAAAACGACTTCCTGCGTCATATTCAATTGTTCCACGAGTACCTGTTGAGTACGAGTATCGTCTTCATCCAATAAGGGCCCGCATCTCGTGGTCGTGCGGTAGCGTTCTCGCTTCCCACGCCCGGGTTCCCGGGTTCGATTCCCGGCGGGGTTAGGGATTTTCTCTGCCTCGTGATGGCTGGGTGTTGTGTGCTGTCCATAGGTTAGTTAGGTTTAAGTAGTTCTAAGTTCTAGGGGACTGATGACCATAGATGTTAAGTCCCATAGTGCTCAGATCCATTTGAACCATTTGAACCATCCAATAAGGCCTGCAATTCGTTGTCTTGCACCTTCTTCGATGGTTTCCCGCGCTCGTAATTCAAATGGTTCAAATAGCTCTGAGCACTATGGGACTTAACGTCGGAGGTCGTCAGTCCCCTGGAACTTAGAACTACTTGAACCCAACTAACCTAAGGACATCATACACATCCATGCACGAGGCACGATTCGAACCTGCGACCGTAGCAGTCGTGCAGTTCCGGACTGAAGCACCTAGAATCACTCGGCCACCGCGGCCCGCTCGCTCGTCGTTTCTCAAGTCAAAATCACCACTTTTGAATTTTTTGAACGACTCGAAACACTGTGTTTTCCCACGAGCATGTTCGCTGAAATCTTCGATAAGTATTCTATGCTATTCTGCTGCAGTTTTCTTCAAATGATAACAGAAAACCAATGTTGTCCACAAATCGTGTTTCGTAGGCTCTAAACTCGACATTATTACGAGTCTGAAACAGATACAGATGTATGAAACTTGGGTTACTGTGTGTTGACATTCGTCGTCAGCCGTTACAGGAAGCAGACGGCGCTGCAGACGCAGTCTCACGGTCCTTACAAAGACGGCTATCATCATCTATAGGGAAATTGGGGTTTCATACTTCTACACCTGGTAAACACATCGAGGAGTCTGCAGCGACAGTATAGGAAAATGGGAGATGAGGAAGAAGTGATTAATAATTAAAATAAATTTGCAGTTGCTTTCGAAAAAGTTGAAGAAATCAACTTTAGCCCGTAAACACAAGTTGGCATGACCGAAGCAGTAGCATACTCTTGGCCGTAAGGACATAACAGTTCCTTTTCTCGTTTTACGCAACACGTATGTTTCCTCATGGTTATGGTGAAATAAACAGGCACATAATCATTTTGTATGAATTGTACGATCCTGTATATTTTTCGTACGAAGCCTGGCCTACAGTATCGAACTTTTTCCAAACATCACTGTTCCTATTACGGAGAAAATTCGCAACTGTACACACTGCATAACTTAATTTCCGTCTTGACCTCTGTAATGGCACTGGCAAATGCTCCTGTCCTTCACATATTGCAGAATCCGATACTCGCAAATTGATGACACGGATCGGCAGAATCCGAATCGTATACCTAACAACATAACTCACTCTCATGTTTTTTTTATAGAGATGAGCTATCGACTTGGCGTGGAATTTGATTTTCAGTAAATATAATTAGTCTTCTAGTTTTTAAGTTAATTTGAAATCATAATTACTTTAGAACTTACCATTAATGCTATTTATATACATTAATTTTGAAAACAATGGCAAGAAGAAACGACGAATAGGAGATTTAGACGTCGAGAAATCATTAGGGATTAACGCTTATAATATCGCTGTACTGCAAGTGTTATTTTTTTGTCTTTATTCTTGTTCACTTGGAATGTGTGTTACGTTTTGCCGAGAGTCAGTTGCCGTGTAAAGCGAGTTGTAATGGAGTTGTACTTGTGGTTTGTAAATCTTAAGTTGTAGTAGCAAGCTGGCGATAAAGTATTTTGAAAAGAATATGCAATCCTGCAGCTAATTGTTATTATTAATGTATGCAGAAACATACCCTGGAGACCTTCTTTTCATACCACTGCAGACGGAAATCATCAACGAAGACTACTGTCCAGAAAGATCGTTCTACAATTATCGTCCAGAAACAAGCTGAGTTGACCAAACTTTTGATGAAACGCACAAATAAAGTTCTCTACTCGATTACAAGAGTTGAAATAAGCAAGGTAAGACCTTAACGGAAGGTGACTAGATTGGCTTAAAAAACCTCCAGGTAATTCAGGGATACATGTAGCTGAAGGCTGTAATACAGGGTTTCCATAAAATATCTTTACAAACTAAGATTTTAATAACTTTAAAAATATACTAGGTATTAACAAATAATTTTCATTATGTAATACGATAACTCATAAGGGCATCTTTTTTACCTTCAATATGACGCAATTCTGACGCAAAATTGAGCTTCTAAACCTGATTAAATGAGAACGTGTCACAAGAGAAAACTCAGTGCTAGGTTCACACAGACCAGGAACCCATGGCTTCAAACCACTAGACCTCTTCCTGTGGGGTTTAGTAAAGGATCTCGTGTACCGAAGCAAGGTTAGAGACTTAAAGGACTTGAAGGCAAGCATTCGCAAAGCGTTTGAACATGAGACCCTGGAGACCTTGTATCGTAGGGGGAGAGAAATTGAATTCCGACTAGACCCTATCGATGCCACTTACGAATGCACACAGTGATGTGTATGAATTGGGAAGCAAAACAAGTTATCTCACCACATGTTGAAAACCATCTGTTTGTGTCTAGTATGGTTTTAAGTGTATTAAAGATTTAAGTTGTAAAGATAATTTATGGACACCAGGTAAATCGAAAATTGTACAGTCTTTACCACATGGTGAGTGTGGTAGGATTGAAGATAATTATGATACCAGTGATGATTAAGATACAGATAATTACTGACTAGTGAAAACAGTCACGATTTAAAAACACTATGAGCTGCTGTCTTAGGTTGTTTGCAGATAATGCTGTCGTTTACCGTCCAGTAGAATCATCAGAAGATCAGAACCAACTGCAAAAGGATTTAGATAAGATATCTGTATGGTGCTAAAATTAGAAGTTGACCCTAAATAAGTGTGAGGTCATCCACATGAGTGCTAAAAGTCATCCCCTAAACTTCGGTTACACGATAAATCAATCAAATCTAAAGGCCGCCAATTCAGCTAAATACGGAGGAATAACAACTACGAACAACTTAAATTGAGAAAGACATATAGAAAATGTTGTGGGGGAAGTGAACCCAAGACTGCGTCTTATTAGCAGAACTACTAAAGAGACTGCCTACACTACGCTTGTCCGTCCTCTTGGAGTACTGCTGTGCGGAGAGGGATTCTTACCAGATAGGATTGACGGTGTACATCAAGAAAGTTCAACGAAGGTCGGTAGGTTTTGTATTATCGAGAAACAGTGGAAAGAGTGTCACTGACATGATACAGGATTTACGATTAATCTCATTGAAAGAAAGGCGTTTCTCGTTGCGGCGGGATCTTTCATGAAATTTCAAACACCAGATTTCTCATCCTAAGGCTAAAATATTTTGTTGACCCGACTTACAGAGCGAGAAACGATCGTCGTGATAAAATAAAGGAAATAAGAGATCGCACGGAAAGATATAGGTATTTGTTTCTTTCACGCGGAGTTGGAGAATGGCATAACAGACACTTGTTGTGTGTATACTTATATGGATACCATTGATGACCTGCAGCCGTCTAGTATTAATATAATTCTAATTTAGTTGTTGTGTAGGTGATTTCATGAACTCTCTGTCAGACACTTAAGTGTGATTTGCTGAGTATCTGTAGATGTAGATGTAGAAGTAGATGAACCAACTTCGTCTATTTTGTTGGCAGGGGGTGATCAACTACATTCGAAGCAGAAAAATCACTGAATAAACAAAGTGCACAATTGTATAAGAGTATGTCCAGTGTATAGAGCGTGAATAGTTCTTCAGAGTTGGACAAAGGACACAGCTAGTCAGGACACTGGTGCCCCTCTGTCCATTCTTCTGAACGGCGCAGACGGAAATCGAATCAGTCTTAAAAATTGCATTACGTTACCAGCTGCACAGCGACACTAGCGAAAGCTGTATCCATTTATTCTGCCGTACAGCTTCAGTAACAGTTGTGCCTGCTGGAAGACTGTAATTCTAGCGCCCTCTTCGCCGGCGCCGCGGACGGTCTTTTGTACGAGTTATTTAAATAGTTGTCCCCGCTGCAGGGCCGAGCCCGAGCAGGCGCGGGCAGAGAGAGGGAGAAAGTTCGGGATTTAGTTTCTGGGAGGGGAGGGGCAGGGCGGACCGAACCCTGGCGCCGTGTGATCCGGTTGTGCCAAATCAGCCCCAGACGGCCGGGCTAAGTTTTTATTGAATTCGGCTTCCTTTGCAGCGGTGCGGGTCGCCGGCCAGACTTGGTCCGCCGTCCCGAGACAACTTTGAACGCGCACTCAGGCCGCCCTCATGTCCTCACTTGGCACAGCGCACCGAGCTGGGACTCGCGGCCCGGCTGCGGGCATTTTAAATCCGTGAGCACGTCTGCGAGTTCTCCATCCACGAATCATTCTCTGTTGGCACAGCTAGGCACCACGGCGGTTTACTTTATTTGGTAACGAGAACTACCACTTTTTTTTCTCTGTTACTGTCCTCCCATCGATAAGCTCAAATTTGGCTGCCGAACTGAGCTCACGATACATATTCACTCGGACGTTCACTGAAATACATAACACTGTCACGTGTAAAATTTAAATAATAGTAAACAGAAGGTAGGTCAGTCCTGCTGCAGGATAACCAAATCATCAAGGGGGATTAGAACGCAGTCGCAGACCAAGGAGTTGAAGGTTCTGGATGCTGGAACATAGGAAAGGGTGGAGCCACAGATTGAGTTTGGGTGCCAGTTGAAACACAAGATATTTATTGTAAATATATACACAGAAAATTTTCAAATTTAACCAAAAATAAGTACTGATACCCTTATTCCAGAATCATAACGGGATGTGAACTCTGAATGTATAGTCAACGTTCATGGTTTGAAAGCCGTAAAATGTGGCTGTTACAATTCTCTACAATTCCAGAAGTGTTATGGTGCTACATCGCCCAAGCAAATTTCCGCAACATATAGGTTTACATGAGCACACACTGTTCAGGTTGGTTACAAGTCAGATTCATGAAAACGCTGTGTACTCAAGCACACAGCTCGCGGCCAGCCTCTACTTATTCCTCCACGTTGGCACATTTCAAATGAAATTTATCTCTTAAATGAAGCAAAATATTGTTTCCAGCGCCCAGATAATTTTTACTTTACCACAGTCCCATAAATTTACCTTCCGAGATAGGAAGCAGAAAACAATCGATAGCTTAGCAATACAGTAATGCAATGAAACCTTGCCTAAAAGTCAGATTTGTAACAGCTCGGTAGACTCAACTCCTGAAGAAGATCGATTTCAGACATATATCAACGTGAACAGCGTAAAATAGACAACTTTAGCAATCCAGAAGTTCGAGAATGATTACATGAAGTTCATCAAGTCACCACTTTTAATAGCTGTCTTCTCGAATGTCGTCACTGATAGATTGGCCTGTTTTGCTAAATGTCACCGCATCAGATTACATCGGTTCCAAGATGGCATAACTTTTTTATACATGACCAAACCACAGTAAAATGCCTGAACTGAAACCGACTAAAATTCTGCACATGATGGGGAGTCCAATGCAACAGCTATACTGGAGTTTGAAACGCCGGGGAAACAGTTTTTAAATGCCTCAAAGCATATTATTCACAAAACTTCTACTTTATGCTTATTCCACAAGCTGCAAAACAGTAGTATTACGGAGCACCACAGCCGTACATCCACTTCCACAGTATATGCATGGGACAATCATCCGCCAGTGAACCTGTTGAATCCGTGGTCACCTTAGCATACAACAAGCCAGGAAGGGCTCCAAAGCTAAGCGTCAGATCGGACGCAAATGTTGTTACGGGAGAGTATAGGATCGGTACTAGAAATGACACAGGAAAAGAGACTAACAGATTTCTGTAGTAAACTTCAGCTGGTATAGTGAATACGCAGTTCAAAACACGAAGAGGAGGAGGTACATTTGAAAAAAAATACTCTGGAGACACGGGAAGCAAACAGCTGGCTTACATCACGGCGAGATAGAGATACCGAAACGAGATAGCATTTGGAAGGAGTACTTAGGGGCAGATATAGACTCACATCATAATTGGCTGACGTTTAAGGTTATCGTAAAGCAAAATCCACGTGGAAAGCGATGGGATACGCAAGTGCTGAGGAATAACCAGATGCATTTGAAGTTTTCTAAGTGTATGCCTGACCCAAAAAACTTCGCAGGACAAAAAAGGAGTTGTACGACCTAAACGAAATTTGGTAGGTGTATTTCTGCAACTGAAACATGACGTCTACTCAAATTTCGCGCCAGTCGCATAAGAGTGGACCGTTAGCGCCACTATGAGGTTGCATATCATGTTTGATTCAAACAGACGCTGTAACGGTCGCGAGCAGTATTTACCTTTGAGACTGGACGTGATGAGTTGGTCTTAGTAAAGAATAATTCCTTTATGCCGGCAAAGACGCCATTATCAACACTTGACTCAGTTTGATTGAGGTCGTGTAATACACTACTGAGCATTAAAATTGATACTCCAAGAAGAAATGCAGATGATATACGGGTATTCATTGGACAAATATATTGTACTACAACTGACATGTGATTATATTTTCACGCAATTTGGGTGCATAGATCCTGAGAAATCAGTACCTAGAACAACCACCTCTGGCCGTAATAACGCCCTTGATTCGCCGGGGCATTGGGTCAAACAGAGCTTGGATGGCGTGTACAAGTACAGCTGCCCAGGCAGCTTCAACACGATTCCACAGTTCATCAAGAGTAGTGACTGGCGTATTTTGACGAACCACTTGCTCGGCCACCATTGACCAGACGTTTTCAATTCGTGAGAGATCTGGAGAATGTGCTAGTCAGGGCAGCAGTCGAACATTTTTTGTATCCATAAAGGCCCGTACAGGACCTGCAACATGCGGTCGTGCATTATCCTGCTGAACCGTAGGGTTTCGCAGGTATCGAATGAAAGGTAGAGCCACGGGTCGTAACAGATCTGAAATGTAGCGTCCACTGTTCAAAGTGCCGTCAATGCGAACAAGAGGTGACCGAGACGTGTAACCAATGGCACCCCACACCATCACGCCGGGTGATACGCCAGTATGGCGATGACGCATAAATGCTTCCAATGTGTGTTCACCGCGATGTCGCCAAACACGGATGCGACCATCATTATGCTGTAAACAGAACCTGGATTCATCCGAAAAAATGACGTTTTTCCATTCGTGTACCCAGGTTCGTCGTTGAGTACACCATCGCAGGCGCTCATGTCTGTGATGCAGCGTCAAGGGTAAGCGCAGCCATGGTCACCGAGCTGCAAACGTCGTCGAACTGTTCGTGCAGATGGTTGTTGTCTTGCAAACGTCCCCATCTGCTGACTCAGGAATCGAGACGTGGCTGCACGATCCGTTACAGCCATGCAGATAAGATGCCTGTCATCTCGACTGCTAGTGATACGAGGCCATTGGGATCCAGCACGGCGTTCCGTATTACCCTCTGCTAACTGTCATTGGATATCGACCAACGCGAGCAACAATGTCACAGTACGATAAACCGCAATCGCGATAGAATACAATCCGACCTTTATCAAAGTCGGAAACGTGATGGTACACATTTCTCCTCCTTACACGAGGCATCGCAACAACGTTTCACCAGGCAACGTCTGTCAACTGCTGTTTGTGTATAAGAAACCGGTTGGAAACTTTCCTCATGTCAGCACTTTGGAGGTGTCGCCACCAGCGCCAACCTTGTGTGAATGCTCTTGAAAGCTAATCATTTGCAAATCACAGCATCTTCTTCCCGTCGGTTAAATTTCGCGTCTGTAGCTTGTCGTCTTCGTGGTGTAGAAACATTAATGGCCGGTAGTGTATAACTACTAGAAGGGGGATATTCCTACAAATAGCAGAAAGACTTTGCAGGAATGTAGCCACTGTAGATGAATGCTGGCAGCGGTGGTCACGGGTCTCAACGGTCGCAAGAAGACCGGGTTCCAAAGGGCCACGTCGTACTACCGAGAGGAAAGACAGTCGTGTTCGGCGTATGGCTCTGCCGCATCCTACTGCATCCGCAAAACAAATTCGAATACAGTTGGCACCACAGTGGCACAACGAACTGTTACACATTGGTTACTTTGAACAGATCCCCGATTCAGATGCTCTGTAACATGCATTCCACTGACCCCAAACCACCACCATTCCACCATTTGAGATTTCAGTGGTGTCCAGTGACAGCTCATTGGCGGTCAGGGTGAAGGTACGTAGTGTTTTCCGACGAAAGCTGGTTCCGCTTCGGTGCCAGTGACGGCCGCGTGTTGGTTAGGAGGCCTGCTATCAACCTGTCTGCATGCTAGACACACCGACTTACACCTGGATTATGGTCTGGAGCGCGATTTAGTATGATGGTAGGGGCATTTTCGTGGTTATCCGTTGCACCCCGACTACAATATTGTACGTCACTCTGGCTTTTTGAGCCGTTGTGCTGGCATTCACGCACAGCATTCCAGGGATGTTTCTCAAAAGAATAACGCTGGCCCAGACAGCACTGTTGAAAGCCAACATGCTTTACAGTGTTTCTTCATGTAGTCTAGACCTGCTCGATCACAATACCTGCCTCCAATCGAGAACATATGGGACATCTTCGGGTTACAACTCCAGCGTTGTCGTCAACCAACATTGATCGACCAAGTGCAAGAGGCGTGGAACTCCATCCCACAAACTATCAGGCACCTGTACAACACAGTGCATGCAGGTTTCCATGTTTGCATTCAACATTCTGGCGGTTACATCAGTTATATATGTACCAACATCTGACATTTGCAATGCTATCTTGGTTTCATTAACCAATGTTCTTTCGGTGTCAATCCCTTAAATATGTTACCTAGACAAATGGATTCCGGAAATGTCGTTATTCTACAACAATTACTTTTTGGTATTGCGGTTTTCTTCCGAAAGTGTAGGTACCGCTGTAAGGTAAAGTACTGCAGGTAGTTGAGATGAAGAGAACTGGACATCTGTGAAAAGAACAATCACAGGAGCTGTGGACAGGCAAATATCGGTAAAAACAGGTGACTGCGAAGGTACCTTGAGTAACTGATGAAATACTTCAACTCATGGACAAAAGAAGGAAGAAGAAATTTGTTCAGAAAAATACAGGAATACAGCAGTGTAACGAATTTAATAAAGAAAGAAAATAGGAAGTGCAGGGAAGCAAGGGCGTAATAGCTGCAACAAGAAAAAAATTGAAGAAATATGAAAAGAAATTATCGTAGGAACGACAGATTCAACACATACGAAAGTCAAAATAATCTTCTATGGAATTACCGTAAGGCCAAAGGCGTCAATATTAATAGTGCAAGGAAAATTCTACTGTTAAAAGCAGAGGGAAGAAAAATTGGTGGAAAGAAAACATTGACCGATCTCTACAACGTGAAGCAAGTGTCACCTGACAAGGCAGAAGAATGAAGGTAAGTCGATTTGGAATAAGTATAGGATCCAGTATTAGAGCCAGAGTTTGATAGAGCATTGGAAGACTTGCGACCTAATAAGGCAGAAGGCATAAATAACATTCCTTTGGGATTTATGAACGCATTAGTGGAAATGGCAACCAAAGACTATTCATGTTGGTGTGTTAAATGTAGGGGACTAGAGATACCATCAGACTATCGTAAAAATATTACATAATTAATTCAGATGATAGCAATTGCTGGTAAGAACGAAATTCAGCTGAAAAGCTCATGCGTCCAAGCTGCTGACAAGAATGATATACAGAAGAATCAGAAAGAAAACTGTAGATCTCTTAAGTCACCTTACAAGCTTTAGGAAAGGTAAAGGCTCCAGAGAGGAAGTTCTCCATTTGTACTCGATAACGGAACCAACACATAAGACAAAGCAAACCTTCGTCGACGTGGAACAAGCAGGCTACAAAGCAAAATGGTGAAAGTGGTTCGAGATTCTGAGGAAAATATGTGCAGGCTGTAAGGAAAGACATGTTATGTACAATGGGTATATGAATCAACAAGGAACAACAGAATGGAAGGCCAGGGATGAATTACTCAGTTTAAGAAGGGCGAAACATGGGGATGCAGCCATATCAGCCTTACCAAAAAAAAAAAAAAAAAAAAGGTCGAGCAGAGGTGACATATTCAGAATGAGAGAATATCAACATCAGCATTAGCTGATGGCATTGCTATCCTCAGTGAACGGAGGAAGAATTGCAAGATGTATAGAATGGAAAGAAAATTTTAATGTGTGCACACTGTAATTTGGAAGTGAACCAAAGAATAACGAAAGTAATGAGGAGAAGCAGAGAAATTTAATACGAAAATAATGGACGACGACGTAGATGAGCTAAGGAATTCTGCTAACTTGGAAGCCAAATCACACACGACGGACGAAGCAAGAAGCACATAAGAAGCAGACCAGCACAGGCGTACACGGCATTTCTGGCCAAGTGAAGCCTGATAGTATTAAACGTTGGCCTTAATCTGAGGAAACAATTCCTGAGAAAGTTGGTTAGGTGCACAGCATTGTACGGAAGTGATCACGGACTAAGGAGCTGGACAAGAAGAGAATCGTTGCTTTGAGATATGGCGCTACACAAGAATGTTGAAGGTTAGGTGCTGTGATAAGGGAGGGAATGGGGAGGTTGCCTGCAGAATCGACAAAGTTGTAGAAATGTAGGAACCATAGACGAGATGAGGGGGCAAAATGACAGGACATGTTTTAAGACACAAGAGAGTAACTTCCATGGTCCCAGAGGGAGCTGTAGAGGTATAAAAACTGTTAGGGCAGGCCATAATTTGTACACATTCAGCAAATAATTGGAAGGTAGTCGTCATGGGCTACATAAAACAAGTCAAAGGAATCAAGTGCCAAAAAAGAGAATTATCAGCAAACTACGTTTTATTTTGATGTTGTGTTTCTTATTTTGCTAATGAACACTGAAGTTTATTGAGTGAGTATCCACAGACATCATGGACATGGAAGGTATCCCTTTCCTAAGTGACAAGCTATTGCGTAGATGCTTTCTCTTTATCGAGTTTGTTTTTAGTTACTAAAGTTTGTCGTTAGATTACGGCCAGCCACTAAGTTCAGTTAAGATTGACACTTTTTCTGCTTATCGTTCTTTACGCCAAAGAGTGGAAAGGGCCGTTTTAGATTTGTTTCATTATTGAGTCGTAGTTATCAGCTGGTTGTTGGTCAGAGGAATTTACAGTTGATAATAAATGGGAAGGGTTCAACTTCCAGCATTTTTCCCACAACCAGACAGAACCTCACAATAACCTACCTCAGAATTTAGCGACTGGAAGTATTCTCTGTTTCTAAGACATTATTGAACTCTCCCCCAGGTAAAAATAAGAAAAAGTGCTTGTTCTTGTATGTAATGCGTATGAATGTGCAAGGGGTGAACAAAAATACAGACGCACCACAGATACAACTCATTACCGTGCCTAGGATGGTGTCGGCAACCCTTCAGGAATCAAAAAAGCTTACAGTCCTAACGGAATGCGTAAATACAGGTCCTGTATGCTTCTCACTGGAATCTTACATCAATCTTCTTGCAAAACAGAGACAAGGTCAGGTAAAGAGGACGGAGGCGGATAGAGATCAAGGACTCTTCTGCCACGGGCCGGGGTGGCCGAGCGGTTCTAGGCGCTACAGTCTGTAACCGTGCGACCGCTACGGTCGCAGGTTCGAATCCTGCCTCGGACATGGATGTGTGTGATGTCATTAGGTTAGTTAGGTTTAAGTAGTTGTAAGTTCTAGGGGACTGATGACCTCAGAATATAAGTCCCGTAGCACTCAGAGCCAAGCTCTTCCGCCCAGAATAGACCACAAAGGGCCAATAATGCTGATTTCTCGAGACTTTGATGGCCGGGGGAATGGCGATAATTCAGCCTTGTGCTCACGAAACCACTCTTTGACGATGCGAACTGTGTGGACAGGGTCCGCAGCTCGTGGTCGTGCGGTAGCGTTCTCGTTTTCCACGCCCGGGTTCCCGGGTTCAATTCCCGGCGGGCTCAGGGATTTTCTCTGCCTCGTGATGACTGGGTGTTGTGTGATGTCCTTAAGTTAGTTAGGTTTAAGTAGTTCTAAGTTCTAAAGGACTGATGACCATAGATGGTAAGTCCCATAGTGCTCAGAGCCATTTGAACCATTTTTGTGTGGACAGGATCCCTGTCGTCTTCGTACACAACATCATCATTGTGGAACAAACATAATACACAGGTTGAAACTGATCATCCAAAGCGCTCATATACTCCTTGGCAGTAATGCCACTTCGCAGAGTTACCATCGGCTTCATGGCATACTGTGGTACGACTGCCAAAATCATCCCCAAACTCCAGCCATAGTACAGATTTAAAGGCTTTGGCAACATTTTTTTTTTTTTTGTTACGGATATTAACATCACAGACGAATGGTTTTGAAATATCAGCTCTCCCTGCAAATCCCTGCTTATGGATCTCCCGTCGTGTTGATTTGTTGCTGATTGGGTTCGTGACTGAGGCAATCAGTTCTGCAGTGACCATTGCAGCTGTGGCCCTCATTTTTCGTCGCCATCCTCTTCAATGACCGTCCTTCACGATCACTCTACACACATGTTCGTCCTCGCTATGACTTACAACGTGAAGGTTTTACGCTTCCCCGGTACGCGTTATAAATCTTCTGTATGCTGCATCTTGAAACACCAAACACTTCGAGTCTCTCTGTTACGGATGCACCGCCATAAGAGCATTAAAAAGTAGCCCAAGTTAGAATCCCCTTACCTCTAGCATAATGCAATCACAACTACACAGTTGAGATCACGACGACAGTTGCATTAATGAGGACCCGAAATCTTGACTGCATCTGCATTTTAGTTCAAGCACGCGTTTCTCAAGTTGGTTCTATGCTTTTTCCCAACTCATGTAGTGCATGTATGGGTCTGTTAACATCTAAACTTGTAACATCCCTTTTTTAAATTAATTACCTTCCTTATCCCTAGCGAAAGAGCCGTTTGTTAGAGATAATGACTCACTGGAGAAAAGGGGGGGGGGGGTTCGGTCAAATATCAGGCGATCAGAATTTGGGAGGGGTTATCCAGTTCAGACATTTGCCTTACAGCAAAGTGAAACATCCGGAAAACCGTAGTTAGAAACCGTATCTTGGAACTATTTTTGATTAAATAGACGAAAATTAAGAAGTGTAGTGTATCCAGATGTTTATCTGTTAATGAGTTGTCTGCACGATCTATAAAAGGGACATGCAGTGAACGGAGCACCACTCGACCATGCTAATGACAGAAAAATTTCGCCTGCGAGAATGCTTGTGAATAAATATCATGATTCGCTAGAGTCCAAAACTTGGGCATGCCACAGTCAATTTAGTAAACACACAACTTTGTTTGCCGTCTCTGATTTTCGCTGAGCAAAGATATATGATGAAGAGCTGTCCCTGTCTGATAGCAAACTCTGATGGGGGTCGATATGCAGTCTCTGCCGTCTGTGAAGCTGTACCTAATATGGCGAGTCCTCATTCTTGAATTTCATGTAATTCATAGTTAAAAATATTGGTTGTGCTACATGAGTGGCAGTTCGCTATAACATAGTTGCTTTTTGGGTATTAAATATAAGTAGATCACTTTGTGGCTGGATGATCAGACGGAATGAATATTAAATACACAGAAACATAGTTATATAAAAAGAGACTGTCTCGGTTGCTAAGTTATTTTTATTACAAATGACGCATTTCCTCTGGTTAAGGCTTCCTAAGATTTTCTGAAAGAAAAGGATGTACGATAATGTAATTATACAAACTTAGAACCATGCCCATTAAGTTGTAATTTTGTGTAATTACTAAATGTGCAGCTTAGAACCACGCAGCCTAACTTGTTATTGTGTATAATTACAGCCTTGTTTTCCTCTTTTTTTACAAAATCTGAAGAAGCCTTAACCAGGTGAAACGCGTTATTCCTAACAAAAATAACTTTTCAACAGCGATTATCTCTGTTTACACAATTATGGAAACCGGTTCGTGTACCAATCATCCCTTCTTCGAATAGGATAACCTTTACAAAGACACTGGTTCCGTGTACACAAGATCACACACTCAGTGCGTATGTTAGTAAAGACATTAGACATCAGACATACTAAGCGCTCACAGTGTTACTACTTGTACTTCCTCCTCTCAGGGCAGTAATCGTGTTGATGTGAAGTTTAACGTAGCACACACTCATATGTAGTACTTCTTTTTCTATACAACCACTCGACCGCCAACCTGCACTCACTTTACACCAACTCCCATACAGATAACTAATCCTTTGTATCTTCTATTGTAATTTTTTCAGTCCACTGTGCGTCGTGCCATCAATTAATCGTACAAACCCCATTACTTCTCTCTCGACTTCATTGTTTTTTGACTGTCTTCACCTCATGGTTACTGTGATTTTACATCGATATGAGTTCCTCTTGGCATTGCACACTAGTTAAAATATGTATGTACAAAATTTTCACAAATACAAAATTTACACATGTCCAGCAACATAAAAAAGATTAATTTTAGTATGAAAATAATAAACAAATACGCAAATCAAAGTTCCATCTCAGAACCAAACAAATAACGTTATCGTCCGAAGAAACAAAATTACACTCCTCATTTCTTCTACATCAATGAAAAACAAGATAGATCCCAACTCCGTGCAAGTTCTATCAGATTTTAACACGCTAATACCAGCGTGAGAGGCCTATCTAAGAAGTTAAAGCATCATCGAACGATCAATTTAATGAGTCATGGTTGAAAAACACTAACACGGATTACCTACAGCCAAAGAAACGATCGGTAGAAACCGACGCAGGGTCAGATATGTTTGAAGTCAGGAGACGTGCAGAAACAAACTGATACGTACAGTTTTGGTTGACTTAGAAGTATCTTCCAGTGATTTAGAATGGAATACACCGTCTGACAATTCGTGAGTTATCAGAAAGACTACGAAAGGGTGACTGAAACATTTGCTAGAAATCATGCTGAAGTTATAAAAGTCGACGGCATGACAACTTGGCGGAAGGTGAAAAGAGAATCAGACGAGAGTGAAGACTTTCAGCTATTTTACTGAATCTCTATAAAGAGTAATCGGTAAAGGTAACCGAAGAGAGTTTTGAAAAGTTTTATTTTAAAGAGACTATGACTAAAGCTTCCAAATACTTCTGAAAATCAGTTATTTGCACCTTAGCTTTATGTCACATTACTGACAACAGTTTCAATCAGACATCAGACTATCTACTGGCATAAAATGAGGATGACTAGTATAAAATCGTGATAGCTTGTATTTAGATCAAAGTTAAGCACCAACAGCATTTGTAACAGAAAATGCATAGAACCAACTAACCGACAGGTAAGATCAATACAAGGTGCAACGATTTGTCACAAATCCTGTAACTGACGTCGCTTCATACCTGTGAGAGGTCTGTTGTCTGAACGAAAAGTACAAAGTTTAGTGGAATAACATACATCTATTGAGCGAATCGTGATTATTTCTCAACTTTCGAAAAATCTTTAACGTTGAGAGAGAGGAACTATAGCCTCAAGGTTTTGCATGACAATGGGATTCTGGAAGATCCAAGGAGCGGAATGTATAAAATAGGTTATATCATCAATAAAAGAAAAGCAAGTCTAGGGGTCTTCACTCCAAATAAGTTAGGTGGTGCTATTTTGGGCAACATCTAATAAGGCAGGCAGATAGTAACAGAAAAATATCTTCTGAAAAGGTGTTTATTAATACACATATGAATTCAAGCTTTAGGAACTCTACTATGGAGGTATTGTCAATAACTTAATATGTAACGGAAAAGTGAACTTTCAACAGTAAAGGGAAGAAAATAATAGGCACCTGTGAATTCTAGAGCTGAAGAAGATCATGGAAAATTAGGTAGATAGGTTGTACAACTAACAAAGAGCAGCGTATCAAACACAAAAAGGGAATTAGTTGATGTGATTCTTTGGGAATGCAAGTATTTTGGAATGATTTTAACTGTTCATCGCATTAGATTATACGTTTCAGAGACTATTGAAATGATCGTCATATTTACTTCAAGCATTATGCCATTTTCTGTTATTTTGCCCGTTACGGTACTTACCGGTTCCTCGGTCTTCCTTCACTCCTTATCCCAACTGGATTAAACCTTCTTATATGGAGAGGCAATCTTTCTCCGCTCATTCTATCGAGATATTCATTCCTGTTTCTTCTATTTTGTTGTATTTCGATGAGGATGTTAAATACGTTCAGCTCTTTTCCAATTTCTAAATCGGTTGGTTCTTGTGCATCCCTTTACTGCTTGCTTGTATGCGACGTTCTTGATGTTTACTTATAACTCACGATTAATTTCCATATACAAGGATTGTAACTGCCATTGTCTAATTGCAATCTTGTTTCTTTCCTCGTTTCATTTTTAGAGATCTACTTATCATTCCACATTTTTTACCAAACTTGTCCGTACAGGGTAATTCCCTCTGAAAGTCATCGATTTTGTCTTCTTTTCTCTTCTGACATAGTATTCTTCACAAACCTTACCTAATAAATGGGTTCCTCTCTGTAGGTCATCCTCGTTACACGCCAGCAGTGTGGCGTCGTCTGCATATAAAAGACAATTCAAGCGAGAACGACAGTTAATCTTCATTCCCCCATTAAAAAACTTCATCCATTTCGTAATTGCGTCATCTAAGTAAACGTTAAGAAGTGTGGGTGAAAAGCTGCACCCTTATCTTACTCCTTTGTTTGTGGCAGTAGGCTGTGTTAGAGTGCCATTTATATCTAAAATTATAGTCGTGTGTTTGTATGGACTTTTTGAAACGTTTATTAAGTGTTATGAACATCGTTGTTCCTCGTAATTCTCTGCAGTTTCCCGCTATCAACATTATCCACTGGGTTAATAAAATCAATGGACGCTAAATGAATTGCTAATTTACGTAACAACATGGAAATACAGAGGTTTAGCAAACAATGAAGAAGAGTTAGCAGAAATTTTAAGAAAGGCCAAAGTAGACATGTCACGTATCACCTTTAGCTGTGGTAATGAATGCAGGTCAAAGCAATGAATTAAAATTTGTACGAAGTCAGGTCTCCAGCTAACTAGACAGATGCAGTAACAACCTCGCCAGCTAATACAGCTACAAAGATTACCCTATTAGAACGTTGGAGAGCCTCTGTAATACTGATGCTGGTGAAGAAGGGGAACTTCTAGATAGTCTGAGGCATGAATTGGAGTTTGTGTTAGGGAGAGAGACGTACTTGGGTCACCTGTGCAGCTGTGTTGTCTACAGTGACACGGTGGTACAGTGGTTAGGGCATCTACCTAGTGAGCTAATTTTAATCAATTTCTGTGGCCTGTATTCATTATTAAAGATACAGTTGAAGCTTAATATATCTCTAGAACATGTAACTTCATATGATTAATATGTCACCTACACTTGAGGCACAGGTAGGTTTATTCCCTTTTCGTTCAATGCTAAGCTGCTACTTCAATGTTGGAGATCCTCTGCAATACTGACACGAGTGAAGAAGGCGAACACCACGATGGTCTAAGAAGTGAATTCGAGCATTTGGTAGGGAGGGAGATGTACTCGGGTCACCCACGCGAAAGTATTAACTGCGGTGCCAGGGTGGCGCAGTGGTTGACACGTATGCACAGAGAGCAGAAGGTCCAGGTTCGAATCCTGGCCTTGGTACAAATTTTAATTAATTGCTTTGGGCTATATTCAGTGTCATATATTTTAATTGTGTCTTAAGATTTTTCACTTTATGATTATTAATATTCAACAAGGAAGCAGTGAGCGCTAGGCAGGCTCTTTGATAAACTCGTTGGACACTCTGGTCACTTTGGGACGCTATGGATGGTGCGGATTTGGCACTCTGGGCAATTGACATAAATCACGGAAGAGAACTGGCGTGCAAGTGACAGTCGTATTTGTGGAATTAGAATGTTCAACGCGGAGACGTGACGGCAGAGCAGAAACTAAATACCGTATTTTGGCGAACCCATGACCGCACCTTGATTGAAGTAGTGTGATTTGTAAGTGTACCAGTGCAACTGTCAAACTTGTCTGCAAGGATAGGTTTACCATAGGCCGCTACCTAACGGCGTGACAACAGTCGTCAAATATCTTAGCAGTAATCCACGCTATTTCAAATCGAAACTTAAGAGTTTCCTCATGGGTCACTCCTTCTATTCTCTCGAGAAGTTCCTTGAAAAATTAAGCTGAATCACATTGTATTGTTTATTGCGTTTACTTAATCTTGTGGGCTGACTTTTTTCGGGTTCATAAACATTTATTATTATCTGCTATTACTTTTATGTCGTAATTTCCTGTACTGACACATTCCATGACCTTGGAGATATGTTCCTCAATTTGGTCCTACGGAACTTGACGTGCAAATACAATAAACAAAATGAAGACATACTAATCGACGGCAACAAGAGAAGTGTATCACTTCTGGCCTGTGACAGTAGGTTTCCACGTCAACCAGTTTCTGAGCGAACATCGCGAAGTGAACTGCATACAGTGGGCAGTTAGAATCAGGCAGCCGTAAAAGCGCCATTGTCGTAGCCGTACATGTAAGTGCACGTCTACAACGCACGAAACAACACCGAAATGGGACAGCAGACGACTCGGGGCGTGTAGTATAGTCAGACGAGTCGCGATGTTGCCGGTTTCTAACGATTCAAGCTGTCGGGTCCACCGACGGCTTTTACCCACGGTGTGCTGCGAGTGTAATTCAAACCACAGGTGCTTCAGGGTGCAAGGATACCGAAACCTGGTTGTAACTGGCGTCCAGGACCAACCAGATAACGACTACTCAACAGACTAACAGATCTAGTAACATTCATTTCCTATTGTATTACAGAATAGTGACAATCTTGGGATTATGCTGTTATCTTTTGGGACCGATTTATTAGGATCAGTCACTTCCAATTTTGTTGGTTTTCTAGAAGAGCAACACGTCCGCGTTCGGTAGTCAGTGGCCACAACTCCATACTCTGACGATGTGCCATTGTTGTCTGTGGTTACACGTGCAGACGCTCCTTACTGCATACACGCCACCGTGTTCGACTATCCCTTTCGATTGCTGGTAGTTCTCTCCGTGATACTCAAAACAACACCCGTAATCTCGAAAGATACTCGATTTGTAACCTTTGCCAAATTTGTGTCAGTCCTTGGAACCTGATGATCAACACTGGTACACTTGTTTCCTCTGATTAAAGTGACAAATATCTGTTGCTTCCGTAAAATTAAACCTCTTAACCAGAGTATGTTTCAGTTCCAGAGTCAAATTTGGGCTTTTCGTAATCTAATATTTTTCGTACGGGCTCTCCACTTCACCCACATCCCGACGATAAAATGTGATTAGTCAGCGTAACAGATTAGTCAGCTCAACAGTTGACCGCTAGATTGACACCTCCACGTACAACGCAAACAAAATGGGAAGTTCTTATATCATCAAAACAGGATATCTTTTCTTCTGCTTTATTGCTTTCCAAACCCCTTTCCAAACATTTCATCAATCAAACAACCTTAGTGTCCAAGAAAGTGGTTCCAAGTAGAGAAGGATTTAGCATATTTCATCAAAATATAAGAGGTAATAAAGATAAAGTTAGTGAACTGCTTATAGATGTTGACTCTGAGATTATTGGTATATTGGGTCACCACTTAAATAATTTGACAGTTCAGAGGCTTCCAGATGAGCTGGCTTTTCTTCATAGAGTTCCCTGCGTGGTGCGGGAGTGGCCATGTATGTAAAAAACAGTATTCCATTTGAGTCCATAGGCGTATGACGGCATTGCACTGAACAGATAATTGACTGTCGTGCAGGGGCAGTTGAATTTAGTGAAACTAAACTTCTAGTTGTTGTTGTTGTTTATAGGTCCCCTAATTCTGACTTCAGAGCATTTCTGCTCACGCTGGAGAAAGTTATTGACTCACATTACAGGGAGTACCAGAAATTAGTTACATGTGGTGACTTCAGTGTTAATTTTGTATGTGATGGTGAAAGAAAAGGGATGTTGGTAGATTTCCTAAATTCATATGATCTGATGCAAACTGTGTTTTTTCCAACTAGGGTAGCAAAGCCATAGGCAATATTTTTATTCATTCTTCATCACTAGCTAGGCATTCTCTTAGTAAAAGGGGAAATGGCCATTGAGTTCACAACGCACAAATTTTAACAGTAAAAGCCTTTTGTGCTGAAAGAAAGGTCACATATAATTACAAACTATGTAGTAAAGTCAATCCTACATCAACAGAGAGTTTTTGAGCAACGTCAAGGAACAAGAGTGGGTGGATCTTTATAGTGCCGATAACATAGATGACAAATATAACGCTTTCCTTAACACATTTCTCATGCTCTTTGAGAACAGCTTTCCATTAGAACTTTCTAAACGGGGTATTAGTAGTAAAAGGCAGCCTGTGTAGCTAATTAGTGGGATAAGGATATCATGTCGATCAAAGCGGGAAATATATCAAAATGTTATAAGTAACCACAATGAACCTATAGTATCCCACTACAAACAGTACTGCAAGGTGCTCAAAAATGTTGTTAGGAAAGCAAAGGGTATGTGGCACGCAAACAGAATAGCTAATTCACAGGATAAAATTAAAACCATATGGTCTGTTGTGAAGGAAGTGTCTGGTTCAAAATGGTTCAAATGGCTCTGAGCACTATGGGACTCAACTGCTGTGGTCATAAGTCCCCTAGAACTTAGAACTACTTAAACCTAACTAACCTAAGGACATCACACAACACCCAGCCATCACGAGGCAGAGAAAATCCCTGACCCCGCCGGGAATCGAACCCGGGAACCCGGGCGTGGGAAGCGAGAACGCTACCGCACGACCACGAGATGCGGGCGAAGTGTCTGGTCAGCAGCACAATGTCGACGATATAAAGACAGTTCGTAAGAAAAATATTTCTGTTACTGATAAATCAGATATGTACAATGTTTAACAATCGTTTTCTGAGCATTGCTGGTGAATTAAATAAAAAAATATTAACTCTCTTGGAAAATGCCTTTCCGAGATTGAAATATTCCTCTGTGATACGGACAAGAGGGAGATTGACTAAATAAATAAATCACTGAAGATAAATGACTCTCATGGATATGATGGAGTGCCTAGCAGAATATAAAGTTCCGTGCTGCACATATTAGCCCTGTACGTAGCCACATTTGTAATTTTTCCTTTAGGAATGTTCAGCTTACTTAACGAATATAGTACTCAGTAGTTAAGCCAGTGTATAAAACGAGATAAAGGGATAATTTAGACACTTTTACACCTATTTCTATGCCATGAGTGTTTGCTAAAATTACTGAAAAGGCTGTGTATGTAAGAATAATTGATCATTTCATATCACACGATTTGCTATCAAATGTACAGTCGTTTAAGAACTAAAAATGGCATATTCTTTTTTCTCTTTGAGGTACTGGATGGGTTAAACAAAAGGTTTCGAGCGCTAGGCATATTTTTTTTAATTTAACAAAGGTGTGTGGTTGCGTTGAACACAAAATATTGCTAGAGAAGTTGGACCGTCACGGAATACTTGGAGTAGCTCACAACTGGATCACCTCTTACTTCAGCGGCAGACAGAAAAAGTTCATTATTGGCAGTGCTGAGAATCGCTCTAATGTACGCTCTGAGAGAGATACAGTGAATTGGGGGATGCCTCAGGGATCAGTATTGGGGCCACTCCTGTTCCTTATTTATACACTCCTGGAAATTGAAATAAGAACACCGTGAATTCATTGTCCCAGGAAGGGGAAACTTTATTGACACATTCCTGGGGTCAGATACATCACATGATCACACTGACAGAACCACAAGCACATAGACACAGGCAACAGAGCATGCACAATGTCGGCACTAGTACAGTGTATATCCACCTTTCGCAGCAATGCAGGCTGCTATTCTCCCATGGAGACGATCATAGAGATGCTGGATGTAGTCCTGTGGAACGGCTTGCCATGCCATTTCCACCTGGCGCCTCAGTTGGACCAGCGTTCGTGCTGGACGTGCAGACCGCGTGAGACAACGCTTCATCCAGTCCCAAACATGCTCAATGGGGGACAGATCCGGAGATCTTGCTGGCCAGGGTGGTTGACTTACACGTTCTAGAGCACGTTGGGTGGCACGGGATACATGCGGACGTGCATTGTCCTGTTGGAACAGCAAGTTCCCTTGCCGGTCTAGGAATGGTAGAACGATGGGTTCGATGACGGTTTGGATGTACCGAGGACTATTCAGTGTCCCCTCGACGATCACCAGTGGTGTACGGCCAGTGTAGGAGATCGCTCCCCACACCATGATGCCGGGTGTTGGCCCTGTGTGCCTCGGTCGTATGCAGTCCTGATTGTGGCGCTCACCTGCACGGCGCCAAACACGCATACGACCATCATTGGCACCAAGGCAGAAGCGACTCTCATCGCTGAAGACGACACGTCTCCATTCGTCCCTCCATTCACGCCTGTCGCGACACCACTGGAGGCGGGCTGCACGATGTTGGGGCGTGAGCGGAAGACGGCCTAACGGTGTGCGGGACCGTAGCCCAGCTTCATGGAGACGGTTGCGAATGGTCCTCGCCGATACCCCAGGAGCAACAGTGTCCCTAATTTGCTGGGAAGTGGCGGTGCGGTCCCCTACGGCACTGCGTAGGATCCTACGGTCTTGGCGTGCATCCGTGCGTCGCTGCGGTCCGGTCCCAGGTCGATGGGCACGTGCACCTTCCGCCGACCACTGGCGACAACATCGATGTACTGTGGAGACCTCACGCCCCACGTGTTGAGCAATTCGGTGGTACGTCCACCCGGCCTCCCGCATGCCCACTATACGCCCTCGCTCAAAGTCCGTCAACTGCACATACGGTTCACGTCCACGCTGTCGCGGCATGCTACCAGCGTTAAAGACTGCGATGGAGCTCCGTATGCCACGGCAAACTGGCTGACACTGACGGCGGCGGTGCACAAATGCTGCGCAGCTAGCGCCATTCGACGGCCAACACCGCGGTTCCTGGTGTGTCCGCTGTGCCGTGCGTGTGATCATTGCTTGTACAGCCCTCTCGCAGTGTCCGGAGCAAGTATGGTGGGTCTGACACACCGGTGTCAATGTGTTCTTTTTTCCATTTCCAGGAGTGTATAAATGATATGCCCTCTTGTATTACGGGTAACTCTAAAATGTTTCTGTTTGCTGATGACACTAGCTTGTAGTGTAGGATGTTGTGTGCAACACTGGCTCAGTTTCAAATAGCGCAGTTCATGATATAAGTTCATGGCTTGTAGAAAATATACTAACGCTAAATCACAGTGAGACTCAGTTTTTACAGTTTCTAACATACGATTCAATAAAACCTGGCGTTTTAATTTCACAGAAAGGTCATATGATTAGTGGAACTGAACAATTCAAGTGTCTAGGTGTTCAGATAGATAGTAAACTGTCGTGGAAAGCCCACGTTCAGGTTCTTGTTCAAAGACTTAATGCTGCCATTTTTACTTTTCGAACGGTGTCTGACGTAAGTGTTCGTTCGACACGAACATTTGCTTATTTTCATTCGCTTATGTCGTATGGTATTATATTTTGGCGTAGCTCTTCCCATTCTAAAAGAATGTTTTTGGGTCAGAAACTGGCGGTTCGGGCAATAAGTGGTGTAAGTTCGCGACCCCAGTTCACGAGTCTGACATTGGCCTCCCAATATATGTATATATTCCTTGGTGTCATTTTTTATTAACAGTATTAGTTTATTACCAAGAATGAGGCAGGTTTTACTCAGTTAATACTCGGCAGAAATCAAACCTGCATTTCGATCGGACTTCCTTAACTCTTCTGCAGAAAGGTCTGCAGTATACTGCTGCATCCATTTTCAGTAACCTATCACAAGAATTCAAAAACCTTAGCAGTAATCCACGTGCTTTCAAATCGAAACCGAAGAGTCGCTCCTTCTATTCTGTCGAGGAGTTTAAGCTGATTCTTGTTGTATTGTTGATTGCGTTTAATTAAACTCATGGTTTGACTTTTTCGGGTTTGTAAGGTGTCAGGCAAATCGAACACCTTCCATGAAAAGCCTGACATGATAAGCAAATCCAGTAGTATGTCACATAGCTCCGAATAAATCGTGACATTAAATTAACTAAAGTAATACGAGTAACAAGTGAGCAAATGGAATACCACAGACTAACACAAGAATGCCTAAATGCATGTCATACCTTCACACCATGAGACAGACAGGGGAGAAACGAGAACAGAAGCCGAGAGCTGAACTGTGTTAAGCTAGAAGGCCCTACGATAAGGGACGGACACACACCTCGCCAGCTAACCACCAGGACCATCTCCCAGCCCATGTTAAAAGCTATAGCCCTCCAGAAGAACAGTATAGATCTTACGATAACACTAAAAGGGCCACACCAGCCGCAAGTTTTAGCGTCAGACTTTTTCGCGTCTCTGTTACGTTGCAAACCTAAAGAACATTGCCCCACCACGAAACGTAACCGCTAGGACCACCCCCCAGCCCATGTTAAAAGCTAGAGCCCTCCAGAAGAACAGTATAGATCTTACGATAACACAAAAAGGGCCACAACAGCCACAAGTTTTAGCGTGAGACTTTTTAGCGTCTCTGTTACGTTGCAAACGTTAAAAGCATTGCCGTTAAAAGATAGAGCCCTCCAGAAGAACAGTATAGATCTTACGATAACACTAAAAGGGCCACACCAGCTGCAAGATTTAGCGTGAGACTTTTTCGCGTCTCTGTTAAGTTGCAAACTTTAAAAACATTGCCCCACCACGAAAAGTATAACGTTTCTCATTGGATAGACAGAATTTTTGTAGGCGGAGCTTAAGGTTAACATTGAGACCCTGATTGGTCAGATGAAAACAAAGCAAGAAAGTTTTTTTTAAAAACCAACTTCGGTAAATTGTAGTAAGGAGAAGTTAGGAGGGAGTTGCTTCGGAGACGGCGAGCTGTATGGAGCTGCGCCAGTCGCCGCCCCCTGACGAACGCCGACAAGGTAATGAACGCACGCGATGCCGCATTTTTGAGTGCATAAGACTTCACTCACAACTGCAGAAGTCTCATCTGTTACATCTCCTTTTTACGTAAGACTGGTGTCGATCGTCAATTGAAGCTCATGGTATTCTCATTTGCTACATAAGTTAAAATCTGAAACGCGATGATTTTTCTGTTATACAATTATTGAGAAGCCACATCAGCCACTGTAATTTACGACAAGTTAGATAAGTAATTAAAGATAATTGAGGGTCACTGTAGACCATTTTGATAGTTTCTTGTGAAACTTAATTTAAACCTAGACTATAGATGTGATATGGCATAGGTCATCCTTCGATCCATTGTAGAACTTGGAAACCCATTCAGGGAATATTCATTCACATTTTTGTTGAACGCAGTTGGTTTTTATCATCCTGTATTAAAACATTTCTTTTTATCAATAGTGCAAATTATAAACAATGTTTTGTGAGTAGAATAAAATTTACAGTGGTAAACTTAACTGCTTTTTCGACCAACTAACTAAAAATAGGAAAGTCTTGAACCCCTTCCACTAAATTTAGTTAGTATTAAGATTCTTTTACAGGGAGTGCAGTGGAGCTGACGCTGAAATCATTAAGTATTTGGTTATATCATCGCTAGTCTCCCTGAACTCTTCTGAACTCTACATGTCATATGTGGTCTGGCGTCTCCTTACCAGCAACAGGTCCCAGGTTCAAACTAGTCAATTCCTTAAAAAACACGCTCAGAGCGTCGTTGCGCGAAAGTGGTAGGGAGACACGACATAGAACAACAGAAACCACGCAGAATTTTACAGGTTCATAAATGTTTTATTTATAACTGATGTCACTTTTACGTTGTAATTTCATGTACTGATGCGTTCCATGACCTTGGAGATTTGATACTCAATTTGGTCATACTGAACATTATTGATCTACTACACCTGATAGGATTTCAAAGAAGCCACATTCTGAATCTCCGTTTGGCTGACTGGTCGAATCATGCCTTATTTAAAATTGTGACGCTTTCCAATGTGACAGTGGTCCGATGTTGGACAGCACGAGAACGTGAGGAAAGGTATACTTGTAATAAAAGTTCATTCGACCACGTCTGATCACGACAAGGGAAGGTCGCTGTATTGGGCATTGTTTGATTCTACACGATAACGCTAAGCCTCACATAAGATGTGGACTTTGGAACACATTACTAAACACGGTTGGACAGTGTTACCTCATCCATCCTACAGTCCTGACCTAGCTCCTTTAGATTTCCATTTGTTTGTTCCATTAACGCATGTCATTCGTGGAAGACATTTGGGGGATAAAATAGAGGTGATTCGCACAGTGAAGAAATGGGCTTGTGACCAGAACGGTGAGTCATACCGAGAGGACATACACACCCTTGTGTTTCGCTGGAGGAAGGCCGTAGAAATGGAAGGTGATTACGTGGAAAAATAGGGAGATAGAAATAACATCATTCTTTCTGGAGTGTACGTTTCATTGTATTCAGTAAATAATTGTTGAAGAAAAATGGGGTATATTACTTTCTGGGCGACAGTTGTACATTGCCGTCACGCGTCTTTCCCTCCCTGCACTGAAACTAGGCACCGGGAAGCAGTATTAGGCCGACACCATAATCAGGTGAAACTTCAAACTACTTCATTCTCTGACAGAAAAAGAG
This sequence comes from Schistocerca americana, assembly GCF_021461395.2. Classification (NCBI taxonomy): domain Eukaryota; kingdom Metazoa; phylum Arthropoda; class Insecta; order Orthoptera; family Acrididae; genus Schistocerca; species Schistocerca americana. The sequence goes on along the minus strand of NC_060124.1, from coordinate 173,232,696 downwards.
CGTTCTCCTTCTAACACAACAGCTCTATCTAATTCAGTCGGTCACTGTACATGCTCTGGTACAAATTCAGCCGTGATTGCTGAATTTGTCAACCAAAGCATCTTACCTACTCCAGCAGACAGCTGATATCGTTAAAAATTTTATTCAATGTGTATGACGAAGAACCTATCGCGTAGGAATAACGCCTTTGACTAACAATGAAAACGTACTCGGTCCCAATTTCGACCTTACCCGCTGATTAAATTTTGATTAAAATTCATCAGCAGTCGCAGCCGGAAACTTCCGGCATAAGAAGTAACCCTCGTTCTGCCAACGGCCTTCGAAAACAGGGCGCAGAAGTGACCAGGAATTCAGGGCACTCTCTTGCCCTTGACGTGGGAAACTGCCCCTAAATGGAGGATGAATAAGAAATAATCAACGGTATAAAGAGGCAGAAGGCGATGGAAAGCACTGAATTATAGACACTTAAGGTACACACTGAGGTGACAGAAGTCATTGGATATCGATATACATCTACACAGGTGGCGGTATTATCGCGTACGTAATGTACAAAAGGACACTACATTTTTACTCAAGAGCTTTCTGTGAAAAGGTTTCCGGCGCGATTATGACTGCACGACGGAAATTAGGAGATTTTTAACGCAGAATAGTAGTTGGAGTTAGACAAATTCGACATTCCATTTCAGAAATTGTTAGGGAATTCAGTATTCTGAAATCGACAGTGTCAAGAGTGTGCCGAGAATACCAGATTCAGGCTTTACCACTCACTACAGACACCGCTGTGGCACATGGCTTTCGCTTACTGACTGAAAGCAACGGTGTTTTTGAAGAGTAGTAAGTGTTAACATACAAGGAGCTCAGCGGTAAATGACACCAGAAATTAATGTGGGACTTACGACGAACGTAACCGTTAGGACAGGGCTGCGAAATTTGGCGTTAATGGGCTATGGCAAAAGACGACCGACGTCTGTGCGAATGCTAACAGCAGCTGCATCTGCTAACTGCAGCGCCTCTCTATGCCTCGTGACCATGTCGGTTGGACGCTGGACGAGTGGGAAATAGCCGCATGATCAGATGAGCCCCCATTTCGGTTGATAAGAGCTGATGGAAGGATTCGAGTGTGGCGCACCCCACACGAAGCCACGGGTCCTAGCTGTCAACAAGGCACTGTGCAAGCTGGTAGTGACTCCGTAAGCGTATGGGCTGTGTTTCTATGGAACGGACCGGGTCATTTTCGATTACTTGGAGACCATTTGCAGCCATTTGTGGACGTCATGTTACCAAACAACGATGGAATTTTTATGGATGACAGTGCTCAATGTCACATGTTCACGACTGGTTCGAAGAACATTCTGGACGCATCGAGAGAATGATTCGGCCACACGCATCGCCCAACATGAATCCCATAGACCATATATGTGGTCAAAATCTAGAATTGGTTAGCACACTGGACTCGCGTTCGGGAGGACGACGGTTCGACCCTGTCTCCGGTCATCCTGATTTAGGTATTCCATGATTTCCCTAAATCGTTTCTGGCAAATGCCGGGATTGTTCCTCTGAAAGGGCACTACCGAATTCCTTCCCAATCCTTCCCTAATCCTAACTTGTGCTCCGTCTCTGATGACCTCGCTGTTGACGGGACGTTAAACACTAATCTCTCTCACAATCGAGAGATCAGTTCGTGCACAAAATCCAGCACCGGCCACGCATTCCTAATTATGGGGGCTATAGATGCGGCATGGCCCAATTTTTTGCAGAGGAGTTCCGACGACTTGTTGAGCCCATGCCACGCTGAGCTGCCAAGGAGGTCCGACATGCAATCACGAGTTCTCCCATGACTTTCGTCACCTCATTGTATCCACAGGTCACGTAGCCTGCAACTAGAAAAAGTGCCATGACGATCTCTCCATTGACGAAAAATTCCGGATAAGTCCCCCATACGGATCTCCAGGCAGGAACCGTGAAAAAAAAAAAAAAAAGACAAGTGCAACAATGAATGAAAGAGTAAAAGTCTATGAGAGGTGGGGTTGAATGTCAGAAGTTTGAACGTGCTAGAGAAGCTAGTAAATCTGAAAAGGGAGATGCTATGGCTCAATCTACATAGAATGGGGATCAATGAAGTAAAATGGAAGGAAGACAAGCATATCTGATGAGAAGAACAGAGGATAATCAACAGCAGCTTAAAATGGCTTAGTGGGAGTATTATTCGTTATGAATAGGAAAGTAGGGCAAAGAGTGACCTACTGTAAACAGTTTAGTGATGCATTATTATCATTATAATCGACAACAAACCAAAGCCAACAACAATAGGTGAGCTATATATGCCGACATTGGAAGCAGAAGATGAAGTGATAAAGTATGTGAGGATACTGTACGGGTAATTTATTCAGTACGTATGGGAGATGAAATCTAATATTCATGGGGGACTAGAATGCAGTTGTAGAGGAAAGAGTAAAAGAGAGGTTTACCAGAGAATATGGGCTTGATGGTAGAAATGGAGGAGAAAGGCTTACCGACTTCAGCAATAAACTTCAGCTATTACTAGCGAACACTCTTTTAGAGTCTCAAGAGGATAAAGTGTACCTGGAAAAGGCACAGAGAGATTTCAGATGAATTACATCACGTTGAGATACAGACTGAAATCAGATACTGTATTGTAAAGCGCACTCACGAACAGACATAGACTCAGAGCACTATCTAGTAATGACGGAGAGTGGAATGACGTTTAAGGGAATCGTTTGGAAAAATCAGTGTGGGACCAGCAAGGATACTGAAGTAGTGAAGAACGATGAGACGTGGCTGAAGTCCCCTGAAGGTAAGGATACTGCGGTAAGTAATCCCAGAAGAAGCAGTTCAGTTGAAGACCGATGGACATATTAAAACGGCAATCATAATAATTGGGACGAGAAACACAGGTGTTAGGAAGCACTCGCTGTGAGATCTTGGTTAGCCTATTAAATACTCCAATTGATCGACGAAAGAAGAAAATGTGAAATTCTACAAGGTAAGACGGAAATAAAGCAACATGAGTCCCATAAGAATGAAACAAACAAGAAATATTGAGAAACAAGGCGGAGTAACTGCAGGAAAAATGTAAAGAAATGGAAAAAGACATTGTCGTTGGGAGGATTTAGTCAGCTTATAGAAAAACCAAATCAACCTTTGGTGAAATTAACAGCAAGGGCGACATCATTAGGAGTGCAATGGCAATTTCACAGTTAAACAGGGGAAGTAATAGGTGGAAAGAAAACATTGAAGATCACTATGAGGGGAAGGAATTTCCTCATGACGTGATAGAAGAAATTGAAGTCAATGTGGACGAGAAAGGAGATCCCGTATTAGAGTGCGAATTTCAAAATAGCTTTGGAAGAGTATGAAAGCTTTCACGACCGGTTGACATATCTTCTGGTAAACCTTCCGGGATGTAAGGTCGTGGTCCATGAAACTCTTCAGCTCCTAACGTTTCATCCAGAGCTACGCTGGACATCTTCAGACTCACCGGAGGAGAAACCCCATCCCTCTGAAGATGTCCAGCGCAGCTCTGGACGAAACGGTAGGAGCTGAAGAGTTTCATGGACCACGACCTTACATCCCGGAAGGTTTAGCAGAAGATAGCTTTGGAAGAGGTAATATCAAATAAGGAAGAACGTACATATAGCATTTCGTCGGAATTTCTAAAATTATTGGGGAAATGGGAACCAAACGACTATTGACACTGAGTGCAGAATGTGTCAGTCTCGAAAAAAAATAAATCATATACACCATTCTGAAGATAGCGAGAGCTGATAGGTGCAAGAAGTATCACAGATTCAGTTTAACAGGACATCGAAGTTGCTGGCAAGAATAATATAGAGAAAAAAAATTTACATCCGTCGTTTTGCACACTGCTCCGCAGTTCAGTGGACTCTGTAATTATGCTGGCATGGCACAGGCAGAGCGATCTTACCGTCACTTACTGGGGACTGCATGCACGCTAGAACTTAAAACTTCGTTCCTTACTATTTGTTAAATAAGGTGTCAAACGTGGATTTGCATACGAACAGGGTGACAATTATTGAACTATATGAAATAAAATCTTCATAACTTCTGAACAGCTTGCGTCAGGACGTTCAAACTGCACCTTTGGCCACGGAGCATGTTGTGACTTTGTAAGCGCATTGTTTGGTTTTGCGACGAAGCCCACTTTCATCTGGATGGGTCCGTCAATAAGCAAAATTTGCGCATTTGGGGGGGACTGAGAATCCGCATTTCGCTATCGAGAAGTCTCTTCACCCTCAACAGGTGACTCTGTGCTATGCAATGTGCAGTCGCAGAATAATCGGTGTGGAATTCCTTGATGGTACGGTGACTGCCTAACGGTGCGTAAAGGTTTTGGAAGATGATTTCATCCCCATTAAATAATGTGAACCTGATTTCGACACGATGTGGTTCACGCAAGACGGAGCTCGAGCCCATCGAAGCATGAGAGTGTTTGATGTCCTGGAGAAGCACTTTGGGGGCCGTATTCTGGGTCTGGGTGTGGGGCGGCGGGTTGATGAGATAATGATAATCGTAAGATACATGAGGAAATTGGAATTGTTGTAATTATTGTTCGTCTTTTACGAGAGCCGGGCAACTATTTATGTGGTCAGCCAGAAAGCGATGCAGAACATACTGATCATAGTTCCCATTGTGCAAGTCCACATTCTTATCCAGCCCATTGAAAGAAATGTCTCTATTCTCCATTTGTTCAACGGGATCAGGGCTATGATTATAAATGAAGATTTTTTAGTTTCAAGTGATACGTGTATTTGGTAAAGTTTCACACCCGCAGCATTGCAATATTCATTATGTTCATACTGACAGGAAATCTCTCTATCTTAAAAAGCACTATGAGCATTTCAGAGGTGACCTATACGGTAAATTCCTACTAAATTGTCTTGAGCCCTGACTACTAATAATCAAAAAGTGGAAAATAAATGTCACCTATTGCCACGTGGATTTGTTAACATTACGGATGGCACACTAACAGATACTTTTGCGAAATCTAAGCGATCCAGAACGATGCACAGTCCTCGCGAATTCGGAGACAGCGAGCAATCTGGCGTTTGACTGACGCGAATCACAGTGGCAGGTGAGCCGTGCTCACTCCCAACTATGCGTTTTCGTGAACTTCGCTATCTGTGTTTGGTTTCCCACCCTTTTTGCGGTTACGTCGTGGTTCTTCTTCCTTCTACATGTGGCAGCAGTGATGTGTATCGATATTTGTGGCGTGTACCATCTTTGGTTTGGTACATATAGTTTCCAGCTAAGGGGTCTGCAGGCAGTCGTTCGGTTGTTGCGGACGAGGGAAGTTATCTCCGCGCGGTGCAGTCGTCTGGGTGCGCTGGCAGCCCCTGTGCAGTGTCGGAGCGTATGTGGAGCTGTCCGATCTCTACAAGCTTCGTGGTTCACCGACCCAGGACGTCAAAGTTAACTAGTGGTTTCAACTGCCCACGTCCGATCATGTTGTGATGGTTCGTTTCGGTGGTTTTCCGTTGGGGAGGTTTTCCTGTGAGCAACACCGAGTGTTTCTACTGCTGAAATTTAGCCGCCATGCGGTGCAATTAGCTATTTTGGTTGACTACAATTCGAGTGAACCAGTGGAACTTTCTGCCTTGTGGCCCTTAGTGTTCTGGTTACCTGCCCTGGGCACTGACGTAAATTCAGGCAGTGTTCTATTAGGTGAAGTTAACAATATCACCGAGTTTCAAATTCAAGTGTACCAGCGGAATTTTCTGCCTAGTGGTCGTTAGTGTTCCGGTTACCTGCCCTGGCCACTAACGTAATTTCAGGCAGCGTCCTTTCCTCACCTGTTGTCGCTGCCCAACATGGTGTGTAATACACTCCATTGTGGATTATCACGTTTGTCACCATCTCTGTTTGAGTTCTCATGTACTGATTGATGGGAAGCAAGTCGTCGTGTCGGTCGGTCAGTGGCTGTCCCCTGGTTGGGTTCCGACGGATCAAGTGTAGTTGGGCTCACCACATGTCTCGCCAGAGTGAACGAGGGCAGACCAACCTCCCTGGAGGCTTCTGAGTGCCACCGGTGTTTAATTCTCTCTCTTCAGCTGATAAAAATTTAAGGCTTGTGGTTATTTTCCTTTTGTATTAAGAATTTTGCAAAATTAATTCTTAAATATATTTTTCATTCTTCAACATTGCGGCCTTCTGCTTTTAAAAGATTATGGTAATATATCTTAAAATTTGAAACTTAATTGTGGCCTTCAGCCATATGTATTGCACCTTGCATATGTTTGTTCTATCTACTTTGCAGTGATGTTTTCTATTGTTTTATTGGTATCTTAATTGGATTTTTATCTTATTCATTTGCTAAGATTTCTTGTTTGGAGGCCGTGATAGAACTGCATTCGGTAAAGGTTCGGCTATGTGCCGCTTTGGTTGTAAAAGTGTTATTAAATTGCAATAAATTACAATTAGAAGGTGAAACTGACCCCAACCTATTTGGCCCTTTCCATAATCCTAATTACCTGTTCGGCCCAGCGGGTTTAGCGGACGTACCAGCTGGGTGCGAAGTGAAGCCTAGTCTTGCCTCTCGGGCTGTATCAATATATGTGGCACAGTGGATGGTCAAGGGAACATCTGCTGTCATTCGCCCTTTGCCCACGGTAGCAATCTCTAAACGACCGCTTTCTTCGACACACAATGTTTAACAATAATGTTTTGAATCAATTTAGAATCTTCGTAAATTTTGTATGAATGTAGGTAAGCTGATTAAAATCACAGAAAAAGTTGTAGCTCGCCGGCTTACTTAAAACTTTGCCTTCTAGAATTTTTAGAACGGAACTGACAGTAGAACATGTCCTCTGAACTACAACTTTAAGAGACATTGTATTGGTTGTTATTAACATCAACGTCCTGAAACTTGTTATGCCTGTATTATTTAATAGGTTTCATAGCGTGCTGTAACCATAGCTTTCTAGCATTAACATAACAGATACTTAATCCACTACAAACAATGACATTCTTGTTCCAAATTTAGTTTTCAGTAAAGTACTCGAAAACTACTATAAGTAGCTTAATGGGGGTCACTTAGATATTATTTTTATGTTGAACTGAAGCGTCATACAAATTTTCACCTTTATAAGTCTAGTATATAACGCCTTAACATTTTCTTGAAGAACGTGGATTACGACCAAAACATTACTTTAATCAGGTTAAGATTTGCACCAGTTGATTTTGACATACATCTGCACATTTCTGGGCTTGAAGCTTCATAATTTAGCGCCACTTATTTTTTTTCTTAAAACGATGTATTTAGGTAAAATATTGACCTAATCAATCTGATACTTGACACTTTAAACTTTATTACACTGAAACATATGTTGACAAAGTTAAAAAAGTAACTTTAACTTTTAATTTCATTCTTAATTATGGTGAAATACTTGTGTGCTACTCACAGACGCGTTATGGTGACGTGGCGTTGCTAGCAATGAACTGGGGCGGGTTCCGGCACACTCGCTCGCCTCTGTATCTCTCAAACGACACAGCGATTGTTTCGCCACATGGAGTGCCCAGAGGCCACTGGCATGGGCCTCGGTTGACTGCCATACATTTAGGATCTGAACACATGCGACTCCTTTCTGTGGGGATATATTAAAGACAAGGAGTATAGCAATAGTTCCAAAACCATTGCCAAGCTGTAAACAGCCATTCAGTAGGTCATCGACAGCATTGATGTTCCGACACTTCAGCGGGACATGCAGAATTTCGGTATTCGTCTGCCCCACATCAACCCCAATGATGGCAGGCCTATCGAACATGTCATAAGCTAAATACGAAAATCTGTAGTGACGTTTACATGTTGAATAGTGTGCGCACGCCGCAGTTTGTAACTGTATTACGTTTTTTTATATACAGGGCGATCCATTGATCGTGAGCGGGCCGAATACCTCACGAAATAAGCGTCAAACGAAAAACTGCAAAGAAGGAAACTTGTCTAGCTTGAAGGGGGAAACCGATGGCGCTATCGTTCGTCATCTAGATGGTGCTGCCACAGGTCAAACGGATATCAACTGCGTTTTTTTTTTTTTTTTTTAAATAGGAATCCCCATTTTTTGATTACGTATTGGTGTAGTACGTAAAGAAAGATGAATGTTTTAGTTGGACCACTTTTTCCGCTTTGTGATAGATGGCGCTGTAATAGACACAAACATATGGCTCACAACTTTAGACGAACAGTTGGTAAGAGGTACGTTTTTTAAATTAAATTACAACGTAGGTACGTGTGAACATTTTATTTCGGTAGTTCCAATCTGATACATGTACCTTCGTGAACTTATCATTTCTGAGAACGCATGCTGTTACAGCGTGATCACCTGTAAATACCACAGTAATGCAATAAATGCTCAAAATGGTGTCCGTCAAACTCAATACATTTGGCAATACGTGTATCGACATTCCTCTCAACAGCGAGTAGTTCGCCTTCCGTAATGTTAGCACATGCATTGACAATGCGCTGACGCATGTTGTCAGGCGTTGTCGGTGGATCACGATAGCAAATATCCTTCAACGTTCCCCACAGAAAGAAATACGGGGACGTCAGATCCAGTGAACGTGCGGGTCATGGTATGGTGCTTCGACGACCAATCCACCTGTCATGAAATATGCTATTCAATATCGCTTCAACCACACGCGAGCTAAGTGCCGGACATCCATCATGTTAGAAGTACATCGCCATTCTGTCATGCAGTGAGACATCTTGTAGTAACATCAACTGCCGACGGACTTGGGAAATTCCAGCAGGATAATGTGACAACCCACACGTACAAAATTGCTACAGAGTGGCTCCAGGAACGCTCTTCCGACTTTTTAAACACTTCCGCTGACCACCAAAGTCCCCCGACATGAACATTATTGAGCGTATCTGGAATGCCTTGCAACGTGCTGTTCAGAAGAGATCTCCACTCCTTCGTACTCTTACCGATTTATGGAGAGCCATGCAGGATTCATGGTGTAAGTTCCCTCAAGCACTACTTGACACATTAGTCGAGTCCATGCCACGTGATATTGCGGCACTTCTGGGTGCTAGCCGGCACCCTAACGATACTAGGCAGGTATACCAGTTTGTTCGGGCCTTCAGTGTACGTGTCAGCAAAGTGGGAAAGAATAAATTGGTATTTATGGTCGCTGGAAATGGAATTTATAAAAAATATGAAAACATACGCAAGAGAATGAAGCTGTGCACCAGTATAGTGCATACAGCTGTAGAAAAACTACAGAGATTTTATGGGTATGTACGCCGTTTAGGTGAGCACAGATGGCCTAAACTGATGATTGAATGAGTTTTAACTAGGAGAAGGAGAGGGCGCCAGAAAACAACTTGGGAAGCGCGAGTGAGAAGAGGTATGTTCCAGAGGTATTTGCTGGCGGAAGATTGGAAAGAGACGGTATTTTGAAAGATAAGATGCGAGAAAGAATTATACTGTTTTATTAAATCGCAGAAATACATGACAAACGTGTCTCCCTTTGGTACGCGTAGGTAATCACAACAGCGAGGAGAACCGCCGTCCCGCGTGGGTGGACGGTTGATGTCCGATTGGCCTCCGCTCTCCGACTGCAGCTCCGCCTCTACGAGCGTGAGGGCGGCCGGACGGCTGACTGATGCCTGCAATCACATCGCGAACGAGCCCCGTGGAGCAGGTGGCGGCCATCGCTTCTCTGCCCTCCTGCTCTGCTCTACTCTGCGCCGCGTGCAGCTACCGGCAATCAGGCGCCGTTCCGTCAGGGCCCCGGCGTCTGTTTCACCTCACTGTGATCCCACAGCACTGCGGCCCGCCGCATCATTCCCACAGGACACATGTGAAGCTTTGCCCAAAATGACGCGCGACGTTTAAAAACACAGGAAGCACGATAGTCGAATACACTAATGACGGACTCTTTATACATGGTGACATTCACTGAACTGTACAGCGTGGTCTATTGATAGTGACCGGGCCAAATATCTCACGAAATAAGCGTCAAACGAAAAAACTACAAAGAACGAAACTCGTCTAGCTTGAAGGGGGAAACCAAATGGCGCTATGGCTGGCCCGCTAGATGGCGCTGCCATACCTCAAACGGATATCAACTGCGTTTTTATAAATAGGAACCCCCATTTTTTATTACATATTCGTGTAGTACGTAAAGAAATATGAATGTTTTAGTTGGACCACATTTTTCGCTTTGTGATAGATGGCGCTGTAATAGTCACAAACGTATAAGTACGTGATATTACGTAACATTCCGCAAGTGCGGACGGTACTTGCTTCGTGATACATTACTTATGCTGAAATGGACCGTTTACCAATTGCGGAAAAGGTAGACATCGTGTTGATGTATGCCTATTATGATCAAAATGCGCAACGGCCGTGTGCTATGTATGCTGCTCGGTATCCTGGACGACATAATCCAAGCGTCCGGACCGTTCGCCGGATAGTTACGTTATTTAAGGAAACATGAACTGTTCAAAAATGGCTCTGAGGACTATGGGACTTAACTTCTGAGGTCATCAGTCCTCTAGAACTTAGAACTACTTAAACCTAACTAATCTATGGACATCACACACATCCATGCCCGAGGCAGGATCCGAACCTGCGACTGTACCGCCTAGAACCGCTCGGCCACCTCGGCCGGCCAGGAAGTGTTCAGCTACATGTGAAACGTCAACCACGACCTGCAACAAATGATTATGCACAAGTAGGTGTTTTAGCTGCTGTTGCGGCTAATCAGTACATCAGTAGCAGACAAATTGTGCGAGAATCGGGAATCTCAAAGACGGTTGAGAATGCTACATCAACATCGATTGAACCCGTACCATATTTCTATGCACCAGGAATTCCATGGCGGCGACTTTGAACGTAGTGTATAGTTCGGCCACTGGGCACAAGAGAAATTACGGGACGATGACAGATTTTTGTGCACGCATTCTATTTACCGACGAAGCGTCATTCACCAACAGCGGTAACGTAACCCGGCATAATATGCACTACTGGGCAACGGAAAATCCACGATGGCTGCGACAAGTGGCACATCAGCGACCTTGGTGGATTAATGTATGGTGCGGCATTGTGGGAGGAAGGATAATTGGCCCCCATTTTATTGATGGCAATCTAAATGGTGCAATGTATTGTGATCCAGGGTCCATGGATTCGTGAGGTCGTCTCCATATACGTACGCGTCCATCCGATCGATACAATTTGAAACGATATTCGTCCGACCAGGCAAGATGTTTCCAGTCATCAACAGTCCAATAACGGTGTTGATGGGCCCAGGCGAGGTGTAAAGCTTTGTGTCGTGTAGTCATCGAGGGTAGGCCCATATCGATGATGTTTCTTTGAATGGTTTGCACACAGACACTTGCTGATGGCCTCGCATTGAAATCTACAGCAGTTTCTAAATGGTAGCACTTCTGTGACTTTGAACGATTCTCTTCACTCTTCATTGGTCCCGTTCATGCTACGATGTCGGAGACTTGATGGATTACTCTATTCCTGAAACGTGGGTACGGGAAAATCCCCACGTCATCCCTACCTCGGAGATGCTGTGTCCCATGGTTCGTGCGCCCTTCTACAACACCACGTTCACACTCACTCAAATCGTGATAACCTGCCATGGTAGCAGCAGTAACCGATTAACAACTGCGCCAGACAGACGTTGTCTTATATAGGCGTTTCGACCGCAGTGCAGTATTCTGCGTGTTTACACACCTTTGTATTTGAATACGCATGCCTGTACCAGTTTTTTTGGCGCTTCATTGTATGTTGCTACACTTTTTCGAAACTTAAACTTTTTCTCCGAAATAATATGATGAAATTGGGTAAATGAATCATTTTAACTTATTAGGCCTCAAAGGGATGGTAAATATCCTCTTTTGGATCTACATCTCTTGTCTTTAATTCAGTGTTCGCAGTTAAATTATAGATTATATGTTCACCTTTATGCAGAAACACTGTTTTTATACCCGAACATTTCTCGGCACGTCTGTACCATCATGCGTGGCTTTTGTTTATTGAAAACTGTAAGAAGTAAACGTATTTTACGTTGTAGCAGATTTAACAAAGTGAGCCCTAAAAATTTTTTTGCTAGTTTCCTTCTTACAGTGATTTTACATTATTCGGTTTTCAGGACCATATGTATGGTATCCTGTATTGATAATTTGTCATCTGCAAAGCAAACGATGTAAATTTCATCGGTGAGTTAACACATCCCTTGCTTTTATTTTAGTACACTTGTTGAACTGTAACGGTGAATAGATCATGGTCATGCATTCGTAAATGCGGCTAGGTATATCATAATCCGTCATACAGTTACAAACAATATAAAAAATTATACTTTATAACTGTTCCGGTAGTTGTTACATGTATTTCCGATAACGCAATTCGTTACGACCAGAAGCCCCCACACAAATTTCATGAAACGACATATTGCACTAATCGTACCTGATCCATTCTTATTCCTTTAAGAATTTAACCTACCCTAACCTAACGTAACCTAACCTCATCATATTTGATGTTGAAGACTCCACAAAGTATGTTTTATTTCTCCGACGCAGCTTTCGGTGATGATGAAGACGGATTTGAAACTTTCTCTTCAACATCCAGGGCATTTCTGCAACCCTTTACCTTCCTTCTTTCGGAGTTTTCAAAATACAATTTTCTCTTCCCTCCTGTAAGCATGACATGAACTGGTGATCTCAGATGACGAGCACAATGTTTCTCCCTCCTAGCACGTGGTACCGGTGGTTTTCGTTGGGGTTGGCAAAACAGACGATATATGATGATGATAATGATTATGTCGACGATGAGCTATGACTGTACGAATTTCCTGGCGGAATAGGAGGAGCTGCAGGGACTGGGTTTACTTCCGATTCAGTGCTAACACAGCGGGACTCATCTTTCAGGAATGTGGACGAAGGAAGGAATTTGTGTAACGGTATTTTGTTGCAACTGAAGGGGAAAATACCTGTGCACTCAATTCCCTTCACAGTCGCAGCATTTCATACATTAGATCCACGTCTCCAGACGACGTCGAAAATTTTACCAAAAAAAAATGTGGTAAAGAGGCTGAGTCATTACTGCGTACAATTAGGGAACATAAATACTTTAATAAAGAAGAAATAATACACATTACACTCCGCTTCAGAATGCCCCAGGAAGATTGCTTCACATAGCTCCATTTCCATATCTTTTTTAAATGTAGGCTGTTGCTCAAATTTATTACAGATGTTGCTAGTTATTCTGTTGTCCCACCTGGTCGACACTACACAGCTGATAGTGGGAAGATTTGTAACTAGCATTCACGTACTTCGATAATAGACCGTATTTTAAACAGACTTAACGTTGTACCGCCGATTGGTACAAGCGGTCCTGTTTTACCTCTTCTATTTCCTTCTCGATGGTTTCTGTCTGGATTAAATATATTTAGGAAATAATTCTTGTCCCTTGTGCACAACTTGTCTAGCAACGGTCCTGTAACAAACGAGTAATTGCGTCCGAAGTTCGGACACCGACTGAGCAGTAGAATACTTTCATTTTTATTTCTATCCACATAGCTTTATGATTCAGAAAGCATCATCCTGCCCTATGTGTGATCCATATAACTCCACTTAACTATTAGGTTGTTTTTCTAATTTGGCCAACGCGATTCTTAATTTCGCTTTCACTGGATCCATTTTTGTTAACAATGACTCCCAAATATTTATAACAGTCCGCAGACCTTACTACCACAGAATCTAACGTCAGGTCCTGATCCAGTTCTCCAGTAACCAGCTACTTCGAATCCTGTAAATTAATGGTTAAATCCCATTTACAACATTCTCTGTGCCGTTTTCTATCTGTGTAATTTATGTCGGCCACATCCTCTGCTAAAATAAAATGGTTATCAGCGAAGTTTAAAATGAATCGCTTATCATTATTTGTAGACACAGCCACACTACGAAAGGAACTTCTGCATAGCCTTCAGGCAGAATTCAAGTACTCGTATATTTTTAAATAATGTAGATGCTAGCGCATACAATTTTCATTGCCCTCTGGTCACTGTAATCTCACCAGACAGTTTCCCTGTTCAGTTCTATTAAGTTGTGTCACTATACAGAATCTTCCACAAACACTTTGACAAACCTTCGGGACGGGTTCCGTAACAAGACAAGGAAAAAAATTCAGAGAAATATATGCCAGAAAATCCTCCGTTTTTTACATCTACATCTACATCGACATCTATACTCCGCGAGCCACCTTACGGTGTGTGGCGGAGGGTACTTATTGTACCACTATCTGATCCCCCCTTCCCTGTTCCATTCACGAATTGTGTGTGGGAAGAACGACTGCTTGTAAGTCTCCGTATTTGCTCTAATTTCTCGGATCTTTTCGTTGTGATCATTACGCGAGATATATGTGGGCGGTAGTAATATGTTGCCCATCTCTTCCCGGAATGTGCTCTCTCGTAATTTCGATAATAAACCTCTCCGTATTGCGTAACGCCTTTCTTGAAGTGTCCGCCACTGGAGCTTGTTCAGCATCTCCGTAACGCTCTCGCGCTGACTAAATGTCCCCATGACGAATCGCGCTGCTTTTCGCTGGATCATGTCTATCTCTTCTATTAATCCAACCTGGTAAGGGTCCCATACTGATGAGCAATACTCAAGAATCGGACGAACAAGCGTTTTGTAAGCTACTTCTTTCGTCGATGAGTCACATTTTCTTAGAATTCTTCCTATGAATCTCAACCTGGCGCCTGCTTTTCCCACTATTTGTTTTATGTGATCATTCCACTTCAGATCGCTCCGGATAGTAACTCCTAAGTATTTTACGGTCGTTACCGCTTCCAATGATTTACCACCTATGGCATAATCGTACTGGAATGGATTTCTGCCCCTATGTATGCGCATTATATTACATTTATTTGTTAATGCAAGCCAACGTTGAACGGTTTTCCTTGTTCAACCAAACAACTTCGCTTATCTGTGCACCCGTCTGATTCATTGTATCCTAAACGGCGTTTTTTTGCTATGGAGATTTGTTTACGTTCGTCATTCACCTATCTTCAACAAGTCCGTTGTGTACATGAACCATAGGTAGGGCGTTAGCTGAGACTATTACGTTTGTACATGGCGGGATATTCATTTCACGAGCAGGTAGACATGACTCTTGTGTATGGCCGCAGAGTGGTAATGGACTCGAGGCTACATGGCTTTATCCGAAGGCGTTTCCAGACCGAAGACAGCCGAGTCATTGGTGCTGTCCGTCGTGGCGTTACCGAGATAAGATCCACGGCACCACAGACTATTGATCGAGGAAGACCACAAGTTGCTTGTACGTCTGACCAGGAACAGCGCTGTTCAGGTGTGCCCCAGGGCACGTAATAGGTGCGCTGCTTTTTACGATTTACATAAACGATCTCGTTGATGGTACTGACAGCGGCATTATACTGTTTGCCGATGATGCTGTAGTCTACAGGAAAGTAGCATCACACGAAAGTTGTGAACTAATCAATGAGGATTTGCTGAAAATAAATGCGTGGTGTAATGATTGGAAGTTATCGCTCAATATAAGTAAGTGTAACCAACTGCGTATAACAAGGCGAAAATCCCCATCAATGATCAATGAAATAATACAAAATAAATGCCCAGTCTTTGGAAGCTGTCCCGTCCGTCGAGTATCTGGGTGTGACTATCCGAAATGATCTCAAATGGAATGATCAGATTACACAAGTAACGGGTAAGGCGAACTCTAGATAGCGGTTTATTGGTGGAATCCTGAAGCGATGCTGTCCTTCAACAAAGGAAATATCTTACAATAAGTTATTTCGTCCAATCTTAAAGTATGGTTCTTCTGGATGGGACCCTTACCAGTTGGATACGATTCAAGAGATTGAGAAGGTCCAAAGAAGAGCGGCAAGATTCGTGATTGGTACATTTAGCCATCGCTAGTGCGTTACAAATCTCATAGAAAGTTTGAAGTGGGACACACTTGCAGACAGACGGCGCGCTAAACGGAAGGGGCTACTCACTAAATTCCGAAATCTGGTCTTCACCGAGGATGTAGAACGTATATTATTACCACCAACTTCCAAAGCGCTCAATGATCACCATTCAAATATAAGAGAAATTAGAGCTCGTACTGAGGCGTTCAGACAGTCGTTTTTCAAAATGGTTCAAATGGCTCTGAGCACTATGGGACTCAACTGCTGAGGTCATTAGTCCCCTAGAACTTAGAACTAGTTAAACCTAACTAACCTAAGGACATCACAAACATCCATGCCCGAGGCAGGAGTCGAACCTGCGACCGTAGTGGTCCTGCGGTTCCAGACTGCAGCGCCTTTAACCGCACGGCCACTTCGGCCGGCAGTCGTTTTTCCCCGCGCGATCCGCGAGTGGAACAGAGGGGGGGGGGGGGGGGGGAGGGCGGGGAAATATGACTTTGGCGCGAATTGTGCCCTCCGCCATACACCGCTTGGTGGCTAGCGCAATATATACGTAGACATGTAGATGTAGCTGTTAAGGAAAATACAGGTATCAGCGTATTTGGTACATTGCCAAATTCAGCATGGAGGGTACTTCGCCAGGAGCTTACGTATCGGTGCCATGTTCAACGTGTGCAAGGCGTTATGTCTGCCCGGCCACGCAGAAGGAGAGAACATTCGCCGACGGGTTGTTGCACAAACTTCCAGTCCGTTGTTTGTCTCTTCCGTTTTGCTCACAGACGAGGCAACGCTTGGAAGAGACAGAGTAACAGATTTCCACAACCAACACATATGGGGCGATCGCAGTACTCAGGCTACAGTACAGGCTACACATTAGTATCAGTTTAATATATGCGGTGGAATAATAGGTGACTATCGGGTAGGGCGATACGTTCCCCCGGGGTGTCCTACAGTGGCTGTCCAAACCCTTGTAGACCTACTTGAAATTGAACCACCACCAACAGAAAAAAAGAAACGTGTGGTTTATATATGATCGAGCTCAAGAACATATCAGTGTCAGTGTTCGAAATGCAGTGACTGGTATCTACCGTGAGAGATGGATAGTTAGAGGAGGAACTGATCCATGGCCTTCAAATTCCCCTGACTTCAGTCCTTTGGATTATTATTGCTGGGGACACCTTAAACAATTCTTCCATGCAGCTGACCACCAGGATGCAGACACTCTTCATTGATGTGTCATGGTAGGCTACGATGCCTTTCGAAACGGTCAGAGAGTGTCTGAAAGCGTGCGAAAGTCCATGATTCGATGAGTGCACGCGTGTCTAGAAGCTCGAGGAGGGTATTTCCAGCATTTATTATGAGTTTGTGCCTTGATGAACTCCAATTAATTAACTTGTAATATTTCTTTAATAACTCGAAAACGAAGGATTCTCGGACATACGTGTATCTGAACTTATTCCGTGTTTTTGCGTAAGGAACCTTCCCCCAAAATTTTTAAAAGCGTTTTTGAAGCACCTGTTATAAAGCACTAACAGCTTCAACTTGTAAACAACAAACTCCATTCTCTAAAACTGCAGTTAAAAATTTACGGGGGAAATGCTATCATAGGCTTTCCGACGATCTGTGAAAACCATATAGAAATATAGATACTAGATGGTCCTTTCCCGAAAGTTGTTCTTTTTCATCCAAAATCTGTGATTCGATTCACAATTTTTCCATGTAACCTACGGATTAAATTTATTAAATTTACCACTCTGTAGTTTGAGTATTGTTTCAAGCCACTCTGTTTGTGTATGTTGGATATGTATGATGTTTCTCATTCCTCTGTTTCACCCCTTAGGAAGCAGACCATTAAATCCGGAAATGTAACTGGTCCTCTTTTGAATAATTCGGTGGGCCACCCATTTAGACCTGACGTTCGTCCATTCTTCACAGTCGTAAGCGCTAAAGGCATAGTTATTTCGTTCTTTTCATAAGATCCATCCAAGATAGACAACACGTCGTCAATACTTCTGGACGGTTTTCAGTAAACAGGTTCCCACAATAATTCCTACGATCTTCCGATGGAATTACGGTAACTGGAATCTTTTCAATTCTGTTGCGTCGCAGAAGTTTCTAAGATATTCATGCTTGACTGCTTCTCCTATCTCCAATTAACTGATTAATTTGCCTACGGCTATTAACCCACACTGCGGTCTTTATGCATTCATGTACTCCTGATTCTCATACAAAAGTTAATTAAACCCATTTAAAATTTAAAAAAAGAGAAATGCACGAAAGTGACCAAGAATCGTGTAACAAACAGGATATTATCTGGAATACAAACTCTCGAAGTTTTATATAATGTTGATAAATCTTCTATGTGTCCACCCTCCCTCATGGAACACATCTGATCGGTAGCCCAATCTTGTTCATGCCCGACCTAGCGTATCAAGGCTGACTGTAAGAACAGCAGCTGTGATGAAGTCTCGCAAGACTTCGAGGATCGTGCTAGAGGTGGAGCATAAACACCAGCCTTGATGTAGCGCCACAAGAAAATATCGCAATTGTCATGTCCGGCGACCCTGTTCACCACCCGAGTAGCGCCAGGTCAACGGCCATGTCCAACGACGTGGCAACGTCTGAATGAAGTAATTTGTTGGACAATTTCGGAAATGTGTAGAGGCACCACTCTGTTGGAAGATGAAATCGCTGCTACCACTTTCAAGTTGTGGCTCGAAGCACAATGGCAGCACGTAGAGATAGGAGATTCCACTGACCGTTCTCTCTGCGAGGAAGAGGTCTCCATAGACTGTCTTATTGGACTCGGTACAGAAGACGTGACTTTCTCCAAATACCGGGCTTATTCTACAGTTTTACATAGATCCTTTCTATATGCATATGTTGTGTCGGTTCAAAAATGGTTCAAATGGCGCTGAGCACTATGGGACTTAACAACTATGGTCATCAGTCCCCTAGAACTTAGAACTACTTAAACCTAACTAACCTAAGGACAGCACACAACACCCAGTCATCACGAGGCAGAGAAAATCCCTGACCCCGCCGGGAATCGAACCCGGGAACCCGGGCGTGGGAAGCGTGTGTCGGTTGACCCTGAAAGACGAGTAGTGGCATCACAATTAACAATATGTTCCGGGTTACTAAGCAGTGGCCGAAAGGATTTAAGATCAAAACCCAGTGTTCGTCCCGATCTGAGAAGGACATCTTCAAGTTGGATCGTAGCTTTTTTAAGTGTCAGATCCACACCCTGGCCAGCTACCGAGTGGAACAAAATTCCGACGTGCTTCCCCGTCACGTCACATGTTTTGAATACCCGAGCGCAAGTGCCCGTTATGGACTGTCGTCGTCTCTCCTTGCCATCGCCCTATGGTGGGAGGCACAAACACATCTTCTTCAGCACCGGAATTAAGATTTAATTTAATTTCACGCCATCTTTTTTCCTACTGAAATTCCTGGGCTTTCTGCATAGGTCTCCATGGCAAATCTCTGCCTGGTTTGCCCCACCATTTTTAGCAGCTACTGCCGGTGGCGTCAATTGCCACGAGCTAAGGGGGGGGGGGGGGGGGGAGGGAAAGAAACGGATGCACCGCAAAGGAATTATATGACTGGGTGAATGGGACGGAATTCGGTGGATGCTATGGACATGAAACGACAAACAAATAATTACAATTTTAGAAAAGTTGGATGATTTATTCAAGAGAAAAATCTTCACAAAATGGAAAAGTCAATAACACGTTGTACCATCTCTAACCCTTATGAAAGAAGTTATTCGGTAGATTATTAATTGATAGAGTTGCTGGACCTCCACCTAAGGGATATCGTGACAAATTCAGTCCAATCAGTGCAGTCAGTCAGGCTGGTATCCCACTGCTGTATGGGGAGTCTCCAGACACGTCTTCCACTGTCATCGCGGCTCAGTTCGGAGGGGTTCATCACTGAAGATAATTCCATTCCAGGCAATGCAGTTTCAGGACAAAGACGCGTCTGGAGACGCCCTCACTGTCAATCAACCAGGTGTCATGGTCTGGAATGCCAATTCTTCTTATAGCAGGACCCTTTTGGTTGTCCTACGCAACTCCCTTAAGCACAATACACTTCGACAATATTCTACCCGGCGTTTTATTGCCCTTCATAGCAAGCCATCCTAGGTTTACGTACCAGCAAGATAATACAAAAATTTTAAGACTTTCTTGGCCACTTGTTGACAAACTGCTATCCGCTTCTGTCTCGGGTTCTTCGGCAGACGTTCAACTGATGATTTTCCTGACGTTTCGCCAGCACGAGTGGCAGGCATTGTCAAAGCTGGTATGATAGTTTGTGCAGGTACCGGTCCATGTGCGTCGGTTTTCGATACACGCTGTGTTCCAGGTTTTCGCCATCCCTTGTGACCATCACCCGAGCCACAAAAGAGGCATGATTAATATGCTCGTAATGCGAACAGGACGAATATGTGAGCCGCACCACCTCAGAGGCGAAATGCAACACCTGGAAAGTGTTCTGAGGAGCAATGGGTACTCCAAAAATTATATTAGAAGTATAACAGAGCCAAACACTAGGCGAAGTACGGAATCAGAAAAAGAAATGTCGGGTACGGACATCTTGCCATACATTCCCAGAGTGACGGACAGAATCGGCCGTATATTGCGCAAACAGGGCGTAAAGACGATTTTCAAACCGACAAGAAAGATCAAAGAGCGACTCAGATCGGCAAAGGAGAAAAGAGACCCACTTGCAATGTCGTCAATATACCGTATACCATGCACATGCGAAAAAGCTTATGTCGGAATGACTGGACGATCAATCAACACCAGGATCAAAGAACATAAGCGACATTGCAAGTTGGGGCAGGTGGATAAATCGGCCGTGGCAGAGCAGGCACTGAGTGAGACCGGCCACGTAATAAAATTCGCCGACACGGAAGTTCTGGCTGTAGAGAAGCACTACCACACCCGCTTGTTCAGAGAAGCTGTAGAAATACAAAAACACGCGAACAGCTTCTACAAGAAAGAGGAAAGCCTTAAGGTAAACGGATCCTGGTTTCCCGTACTGCAGCGAACGACCGTCGCAGGTAGCAAGAGGAGAACCGCACCGGAAATGACGGCGGAGAACCCCTCAGACGTTGGCGCGCCAGGAACATATAGTCTGCTGCAGCGAGCTCGGCTCCAGTTGGCCACCGGCAATGGAGGCTGAAGTTTTGACAATGCCAGCCACTCATGTTGGCGAAACGTCAGGAAAATCATCAGAAGAACGTCGGCCGAAGAACCCGAGACAGAAGCCAATAGGCAGTTTGTCAGCAAGATAATGCCAGCCCACATATGGCGAGAATTTCTGATGCTTTTCTTCGTGCTTTTCAAACCATACCTCAGCCAACAAGGTAACCTGATCTTTCCCTAGCTGAGAACGTTTGAGCATTACGAGCACGGCCCTCCATCCAACATGGAATTTTCATTGTCTAACGCGCCAACTGGACATAATACGGCACGATACCGTCCTGGGGTCAATCGCCAACTGTATCAATCAATGTCAAGCCGAATACCTGGATGCATAACGGCGAAAGGTGGACCAATTCGTTATTGACTTACTCCATTCGTGGATGTTTTCCTTTAGATAAATTATCCAATTTTTCTGAAAGTGCAATCGTTTGTTTCTCTGAATATGTCCCGAGTTCCGTCCCATTCCGATAATTCCTTCCTGATGCGGCGTTTTTGTTATCTTTGAGTCTTTTACAACTACCACGATGAATACTTACAAGCGAAAAAGTATACAATGAATAAGAGAAGTATTCAGTATCCGAGGCATTACATACTGACCACTTTTCCCAACCTAATTTTGTAAATGAGCCAGTGTCGATAAAGATACTTTGAAAGAAAACAGCAAGCCTCTTTTGACTGATGTAACGCCAGAGGCTTGGCGTCTTCTTTAAGAACAAACTATTTCATTTTCTTGGATTAAACTGTCAATAGCATCAAACACCTTATAAATACGATGAGCAGGATGAAATTATTTTTCTTGCACTGTTTTAAGGATATCAAAAAACGAATTTACGTTGAGTTTGTTAAAAACCTGTCTTCCAGCCATTGAGGTAGGCATCCTAAAAGTAATATTAGGGTGCTGTATTTTCGTGCCGTATCCAGTTGCTTGTTAAAACAACGCGGTATTTTGTTCCACTCCGCCGAATGGAATGTAATCTCCACAAATCGTTCATTGCAATTCCGTAAAATCGGTTTTCCATTTCAAAAACGCAGTCAAGTGTTTCTTGTTATCGTTCTTTATCAAACAGACTCCATAAGCTTACCATTATCTTTTTACCATCAACTGCATGTCAATTTTTCCCCCAGAAATTTACTTTCCAGCGTATCACGCGAAAGATGATATTGCTTTGCTGCTGTGGAAGAAAGCATCATTTCGTTCTGTACCGCGTCAATCGTATTTTACAGCGCAACAGGGTCCGACATTTATTGGTCTGATCTATGGACATATTTTGTAGGTATCTTTACGCCCTAGTATCTGAATAAATAGCAAGTGGCTGCAGCACACCGATTTACGGAGTTTGGTATTACGCTAAGTATAAGAGAATAATGGTTCAAATGGCTCTGAGCACTATGGGACTTAACATCTGTGCTCATCAGTCCCCTAGAACTTAGGACTACTTAAACCTAACTAACCTAAGGACATCACACACATCCATGCCCGAGGCAGGATTCGAACCTGCGACCGTAGCGGTCACGCGGTTCCAGACTGTAGCGCCTAGAACCGCACGGCCACACCGGCCGGCTATAAGAGAATATAAACGATCTTAAATAACAATGGTTATTTAACTGAAAATGCAAAGGGGTGCAATGACGGAAGTTAGCTTTGTATGCAGAAGGATGTGGCTGTCAGACAGTAGTACTGTGTGTCCTACATGGGAGTAGCCCCTATGGGAGTAAACAGGATAAAAGTAAGGTTCTTGGGAAAAATGGAAGTGATGTGACAACTTTCCTCAGTCGGACACCATGTTAGCAATACTGATTCACAGAAGACACTACCACAGCAAAAGAAACGACAAGGAACTACATACTAAAGCACTGATATTGTAAAGAAGTGTTGATCTATATGTAAAAGAGATAAGAAAAATAATATAAATGACTACCTTACAGCCGGCCGAAGTGGCCGTGCGGTTAAAGGCGCTGCAGTCTCGAACCGCAAGACCGCTACGGTCGCAGGTTCGAATCCTACCTCGGGCATGGATGTTTGTGATGTCCTTAGGTTAGTTAGGTTTAACTAGTTCTAAGTTCTAGGGGACTAATGACCTCAGCAGTTGAGTCCCATAGTGCTCAGAGCCATTTGAACCATTTGACTACCTTACATCCGACGACATGAAATCAGAACATTTTTTTACTAGCAAAAATGAACAAGCTTCCTCATTGAAACCCACTGACAACAATGACCCTGTATTTTACAACTGCTTCGACCTCCTCTCGTAGGGCGCAGTGTTCGCTATAAAACCTACTATTATGGTACAGAATAGTAAGGGGTGGAAATTAGAAAAAAACTATTGAAATTCACTCATTTGCGTCAGGAAAATTCAGGTCACGCTAGAAACAGAGGAGGAAACAGGGAGCAAGGCTTTATGCCGCGATTGGGTCAGGTCAGTGACAGTGTCTGCCGAGTAAGAGGGCGCAAAACAAAGGATGCGAGAGAAGCATATTGGAGAGCTCTTGAGTCATGTTGCAAGAAGCTATATCTTTTTCATAAGAGCACACAACAGTTGACATCCTCTTAAGAGAATGTAGCAAAGAAGGACAGATTCGGTCATTACAAATCGAGGTTTGTGTCATAGCCTCACACTTGGTCCCTTCTGATACTCTAGCTCTCCAGCTCTTGTGATGCGCTAATCATTGGGATCGATGACATTCACTGTAACAACACTCGATAACATGATTATGCTACTGTAGTGAATGTACACCGAAGAGCAAAAGAAACTGATATACATGGCTAATATCGTGTAGGGTCCCAGCGATAGCCCAGAATTGCCGCAACACGACGTGGCATGGACTCAACTAATGTCTGAAGTAGTGCTGGTAGCGCAGGGCTGTCCATAGATCCGTGAGAGCACGAGGGGGTGAACATCTCTTCTGAACAGCACGTTGCAAGGCATCCCAGATAATAGGAGTTTGGTGGCCGGCGGAAGTGTTTCAATTCAGAAGAGTTTCCCTGGAGCCACTCTGTAGCAATTTCAAAAGTGTGAGGTATCGCAAATCCGTAGGAATGCACAATGGACATGATGGATACAGGTCATCAGACACAATGCTTATGTACGTTTCACCAGTCAGAGTCGTAGCTAGACGTACCAATGTCCCATATCATTCCAAGTGCATACAACCCACACCATTATACAGCCTCCACCATCTTGAACAGTCTTATGCTGATATGCAGGATCCACGGATTCGTGAGGTTATCTCCACACCCGTACACGTACATCCGCTCGATACAATTTGAAACGAGACTCGACCAACGAGGCAACACGTTTCCAGTCAGCCCACAGCCCACTGTCGGTGCTGATGGGCCCAGGCGAGGAGTAATGCTCTGTGTCGTGTAGTCATCGAGGGTAGACGAGTGAGCCTTCGGCTAGAAAAGCAGACATCGATGATGTTTCGTTGAATGGTTTCCGCGCTGACACTTGTTGACGGCCCAACACTGAAATTTGCAGAAGGGTTGCACTTCCGTCACGTTGAACGATTCTATTCAGTCAGCGTTGGTCCCCTTCTTGCAGGATCTTTTTCTGGCTGCAGCGATGTCAGAAATTTAATGTTTTATCGGATTCCTGTTATTCACGGTATACTCGTGAAATGGTCGTACGGGAAAATCCTTACGTCATCACTACCTTGGAGAAGCTGTCTCGGATTGCTCGTGCGTCGACTATAGCCCCACGTTCAAACAGACTTAAATCTAGATAACCTGCCATTGTAACAGAAGTAACCGATATAAGATGACGACCGTCACCAAATGAACTTAATGCTGCTCGCCACCTACTGTTTACTGATGGAGAAATTAACTGTCTTCCGCAGACACTTCATCTCAGAGTGCCACCAATACCAAACTTCAACGCGGGAGCTAGCAACAGCGCCGCCTGGGATCCACGTTCCAGATCAACTCCGCAGACACTTGATCTCAGAGTGCCACCAATACCAGACTTCAACGCGGGAGCTAGCAACAGCGCCTCCTGGGATCCAAGTTCCAGATCAACATTCAGGGGCCTTCGGGTGTTGAAACCTATCAGTGGTAGGGAGGGGATCAACCGTCCGAAAGATTACTGACACCCTGTAGACCGCGGATGGGTCATCAAGGGTCATCATAGAATTCGGAGTGGGACTAAGCACACTCAGCAGAACCACTTCGCGCTGGGCAGCCGCCGTCCAGCTGGCCGGCACCCATCGAGCCACCCTGACCGCTGACATCATCTCCTGGACGTTGAAACGCCGAGGTGACTCGAAGGACGTCAGCTAGAATCCAGTACGCAGCTGAATTATCAACAGCTGAGGCTGCTGCAGAAAAGCAGCGACTTGTAAACATTGCGAATAAATACACTGATCAGCTAAAACCTCATGACCACTGCCCACCGCGACGTTGGATGCCACTCGGTGGCGTTGCTTGCCCATGAAGCGGAAACAAAAGTATGTAAGCAGAGCAGACACTAGCTAAAATATGGGCTGCAAATGGGGAAATCCATTGAGATAAGCGTCTTTGACAAAGGTATTATTACTCAGAGGCTGCGAACGAGTATCTCGAAAACGGTGAATCTCGTTCAATATTTACGTGCTACTGTTGTGAGCATCTACGGCAAGAGAGAGCTCAGTGAAACAACAACTAGGCGCTAAATGATTGGATGGCCACGATCTTCACATAACGTGGAGTTCAGAGGCTCAGCCGGCCGGTGTTTCCGAGCGGTTCTAGGCGCTTTAGTCTGGAACCGCGCGACCGCTACGGTCGCAGGTTCGAATCCTGCCTCGGGCATGGATGTGTGTGATGTCCTTAGGTTAGCCAGGTATAAGTAGTTCTGCAGAAGTGTTTCGGCACACACCTTTCATCGTAAGTTGCAGAACACTGAACAAGAAGCTCCACAGCAGACCATATCTGCGTGTTCACATGTTGCCCGAACGACATCACATTTATGATTGCAGTGGGCACGGGACCATCGTAATTCGACTATCGATCATTGGAAATATGTCGGTTCTTCGGGTGAATCACATTTTTGCGACACTAGGTCGATGTTCAACTCCACAAAGACCGTCATCGAACTGAACTGTGGCTCAAAACGAACGTTGCGACACGGACGCAACCTGGTAGGAGCAGTGTCACGCTACGGGACAAATTCTTTAGCGGTTGCTTGCGACCCGCGGTAGCAATCAAAGAAACGCTGACAGTTGCGAACCCCTTGCAACCCTTCGCGCTTGATGTCTACCCCGACGATAATGTCGTCAGTCAGTGTTTCGGAGCCAGACCCGTGCTACAGTAGTTTGAGGAACATTATAGTGAACTCATGTCGATGTCTCAAAGACCAGATTCGGCTGGTTTTAATGCTATGGAACCTATATGACACTCTATCGGGTGCGATCACCGTGTACGCAGATCAACGGCCCGTAATTTACGTGACTTAAATGACCTGTGCGTATACGTCAAACGGCACATACCTCCACAAACCTACCAACAAAATGTCGTATCCATGATACGCAGAATTAGTGATGTATTTCGTTCCAGCGATGGAAAAACAAGTAATTAAGAAGGTTGTCATAATGTTTTGGCTGATGAGTGTAATTGACGTCTAATAATGTTTCACTGGCGTCGTTGATGCTTCGCAGGTTCCCAAGAGCAATCCTGACTTGACACAGAGGTGTCTCCGCTTGTCCCTGTGTAATAAGCAGTGGCCACTCTTCCCGCCATGTTCGCTTTCCGCTATCATTCCTAACTGAACAGAGATGTCACTACCAGTATCTGCATTGTGTGGCTGCAGCGAACTGCTAGTCATTTGGGTATCAAAGAGTGTAGTATACTCCCAATTTGACGGTCGTTGCATGCCGCATTCCTGGTGTTGCAATTTTAGTGGTGAGGAGCGCAGTTACTGTAGAGGTTTTGAAACTTCCTGGCAGATTAAAACTGTGTGCCGGACCGAGACTCTAACTCGGGACCTTTGCCTTTCGCGGGCAAGTGCTCTACCAACTGAGCTACCCAAGCACGACTCATGCCCGTCCTCACAGCTTTACTTCCGCCAGTACCTCGCCTCCTACCTTTCAAACTTTACAGAGTCTCTCCTGCGAACCTTGCAGAACCAGCACTCCTGAAAGAAAGGATATTGCGGAGACATGGCTAAGCAATGAGTCGTACTTGGGTAGCTCAGTTGGTAGACCACTTGCCGCGAATGGCAAAGGTCCCGAGTTCGACTCTCGGTCCAGCACACAGTATTAATCTGCTAGGAAGTTTCATATCAGCGCACACTCCGCTGCAGAGTGAAAATCTCATTCTGTAGAGATTTTATTCAACGGATGTTCCTTGAGGTTTCAGTCTTCGAAACGAATACCGCCTTGAATAACGCGGTCTGCCAACGAGTGGACTGTGCAGTGCCTGTAGGTGCGCCTCCCAGCGTCAGAGGCGGGGGTGGAGCGCCCTACCTGGTCTGCAGCCTAGACGAGGAGGGGCGGGGGCGTGGCCCGCACGTCGCGTCGGCGCGGCCCTTATCCGGCGCAGACATTTCCCTGCAGATTACCCAATTACCGTGTTTGTTTCGTGTTCATTGTGCCGGCGCCCATTGTGCGGAGCTCATCTGCATAACAAGGTGAGATTTAAGGTCGCTCCGGCACGGTGGGTCCTGTCCCGCCCCTTCGGCGCACATTGCCCCGCACTGTACTGCCCGGCCGCCGCATCCACTGCCGCCGCCGCCGCCTCTGCCTGGAACCGGCGCCTCTTAATTAAGCCGGCGTCTCTGTCGACCTGCCGCTGACACGTCCGTCTTTCTGCAGCTGATGGCTTTGCATACTAAGTTTAAGGAGGCTGCTCCTTCGTCGTCTCAGAGGACACGACGTGCCTAGATGTCTTCCTGCACTCTCTGCTCTTCACTCTGTGGACACTAGCCACACAACGGTGGAAGGTCTCTGTTGATAGATTTATATCAATCCCAAGAGAGGGAGCCATACACGACAGTCTTATCAGCATCATCATTACTGTTCTGCCCAAAGGCAGGTTTACACACGGTAACTCTCTATGTTGTCCTGTCTCCCGCGTTCCTGTGCAGGTCCGCGTAATTTCCGCTTCCCTTTACGTCGTCTATCTCTTGTGTTTCCTCCTTCCTCTGAACTTCCTCTCACAAAACTAATCTGTCCAAAGCATCCGTTAGGAATCGCTCCCATCTCAACGAATGTCCAGTTCGTCCTTTCTCTTGTAATCTGCTACAGGCTTCTCCATCAGCTGACGTTTGCAACGCTCTTTCGCTACACACTCTTTCCATCCAGGTTATTCTCTCCATTAACCTCCACGTCAAAGACTCAAATGCTTCTAGCCTGTTTTCAACCCCTCGCCTCAGAGTCTGTGACTCCTCACACCTTTATGTAGTTTACCACATAGCAATCTCCTCCTACTAAATTTCGCTAAAGTAATCCACGTTTCCGCCTCCTGGTGACATCTCATGCCTTCTTTGATCGCGCGTCAAATGTATTTGAATGACTGTTGGCTAATAATAACTTGTCCTATCTTAGTACTTATTCTGTGCCGATACCCAATCTCTTTCTATTACTTGTATTAATTCTTTCACCATATTCCATACAAGCGTCATTCTCGTCTTTTAGCATTTAATTTACAGTTTTTTCATTTGCTGCCATTAGTAACATGTCATCAGAATATCTTGTACACTGGCAATTAATATTGCTACACCACTCGAACATGACGTGCTACAGACACGAAATTTAACTGACAGGAAGAAGATGCTGTGATATGCAAATGATTAGCTTTTCAGAGCATTCACACAAGGTTGGCGCCGGTGGCGACACCTACAAGGTGTTGACATGAGGAAAGTTTCCAACCAAATTCTCATACACAAACACCAGTTGACCGGCGTTGCATGGTGAAACGTTGTTGTGATGCCTCTTGTAAGGAGGAGAGATGCGTACTATCACGTTTCGACTTTGATAAAGGTCGGATTGTAGCCTATCGCGATTGCGGTTTATCTTGTCGCGACATTGCTGCTCGCGTTGGTCGAGATCCAATGACTGTTAGAAGAATATGGAATCGGTGGGTTCAGGAGGGTAATACGGAACACCGTGATGGATCCCAACGGCCTCGTATAACTAGCAGTCGAGATGACAGCCATCTTATCCGCATGGCTGTAACGGATCGTGCTGCCACGCCTCGATCCCTGAGCCAACAGATGGGGACGTTTTCAAGACAACAACCATCTGCACGAGCAGTTCAACGACGTTTGCAGCAGCATGGACTATCAGCTCGGAGGCAATGGCTGCGGTTACCCTTGACGCTGCATCAAAGACAGGAGCGCCTGCGATGGTGTACTCAGCGACGAACCTGGGTGCACGAATGGCAAAACGTCATTGTTTCGGATGAATCCAGTTTCTGTTAACAATATCGTGATGGTCGCATCCGTGTTTGGTGACATCGCGGTGAACGCACATTGAAAGCGTGTATTCGTCCTCGCCATACTGGCGTATCACCCGGCGTGATGGTATGGGATGCCATTGGTTAGACGGTTCGGTCACCTCTTGTTCACATTGACGGCACTTTGAACAGTGGAAGTTACATTTCAGATGTGTTTCGACCCGTGGCTCTACCCTTCATTCGATCCCTGCAAAATTCTACATTTCAGCAGGATAACGCACGACCGCATGTTGCAGGTCCTATACGGGCCTTTCTGGATACAGAGAATGTTCGGCTGATGCCCTGGCTAGCACATTCTCCAGATATCTCACCAATTGAAAACGTCTGGTCAATGGTGGCCGAGCAACAGGCTCGTCTTAACAGGCCAGTCACTACTCTTGATGAACTATGGTATCGTGTTGAAGCTGCATGGGCAGCTGTACCTGTACACGCCATCCAATTTCTGTTTGACTCAATGCCCAGGCGTATCAAGGCCGTTATTACGGTCAGAGGTGGTTGTTCTGGGTACTGATTTCTCAGGATCTATGCACCCAAATTGCGTGAAAATGTAATCACATGTCATTTGTAGTATAATATATTTGTCCAATGAATACCCGTTTATCACCTGTATTTCTTGTTGGTGTAGCAATTTTAATGGCCAGTAGTGTACATTTCATAACCTCACACCAATACACACCCCAGTGCTTCCATCTAAGCCTTTCGCAATAATGTCTTCCTCATATAAAATGATCAACAAAGAGAAGAAGCAACAATATCGAATAACTCTATTCCAATGCTGCTTCCTTCATTTCATTTACAGTCCTTATTCCTACTTTCCGTTGTAAATATAGATTCTGCTCCAATCGTGTCTCTTATCAAACTATTCGTTTGATCTTCTAAAAACTTGTCAGGATGTTCCGTTGAACTCTGTCGGAAGCTTTCTCCAGATCAAAGGAACGAACAGAAATTTCTTTCGTCGTTATCTTGCGACTAATCTACGGGTGGCTTCGCTTCTGGCTTCCCGTTTTCCACTTCTCCCGATGATGCTAGCCTCCTATGGCTGACATCGCATCACGGACCATCGGCTACAGCTCCTAAGTCGTCCACGATTTCTTCTTTCCGATGGCGTCCACTGACGCACTTGCTTTGCCTATCCTGCAGTCCATCTCTTCCATGTGTCTTTACCATTTTAGGTGTTCCATCTCTATAGTGTCTATTATTGACTTACGCCTCGCACTTGTCCACAGATTATTTTGTGGTACCGTATCTTAAGCCTTCTGCAAATCTACAAAGACCAAGTGGGTCTCTATCCCCCTGGCAGTTCCCTTCTCTATTAGAGTGTGTAAGGTGATTATTCCATCAGTACATGAGAGCCATGGTCTAAAACCATTCCCGTTGTGAGATAATATTGCCTCCATGTCTATGATTTTTTTTAACATTCTCCCACACAATCGTGCTACTGACAGTATCACACGTATGCACCGGTAATTTCCATTGCCCTGCCGATTCCCTTTCTTATTACTGAAGTAATAATAGACTTTTCCACTCCTTGGTTATCTGTTCCCCTTTAAACCACTTATTACATAATTGGGAGACGATACCATACATAACCATAGGAGCTGCCTTAATTAAGTCTATGTTTATTCCACCCGGACCCGGTTATTTTCCATTATTCATATGCTTCACAACTTTACAAATTTGTTGCGGGGGTATCTGTCTTGGACATGGATGTTCCTCTCGCTCCTTCAAATTTAACGGCTCTTGCACGAATTCCTCTCTCTTCTCCGTGAGCGGGGTTTACTTCACTCACGGCCGGCCGGGGTGGCCGAGCGGTTCTAGGCGCTACAGTCTGGAACCGGGCGACCGCTACGGTTGGAGGTTCGAATCCTGCCTCGGGCATGGATGTGTGTGATGACCTTAGCTTAGTTAGGTTTAAGTAGTTCTAAGTTCTAGGGGACTGATGACCTCAGAAGTTAAGTCCTATAGTGCTCAGAGCCATTTGAACTATTTTTGAACTTCACTCAATCCTTAAAGCTTATTAGAGTAATTCCAGCACTATCTTCGTTTTTAACACCCATCGTCTTCAGTATCTCCCACGTATTGTTTGCACAGTACACCACCTAAGTTTTCTTCTGTATCCTCTCCGATTTTCTACCAAGGTTAATTTTTGCTTCAATACTGACCATTTGTGCATCTTTCGATTTAGTTCCATATATTTTACATACTTAATAAAGCTGACTTTCTAGACATTTATTATAATCTTCATTCTAATCTTCGCCAATTTCCCTATATCTTTCGTCCCACAATGAATTCCTCCTTTCATTTCCCAGTTTGGTTTTCTCCACAAGAGTTTCAAACGCCGTCTCATGTATCATTACTTTAAAAGACTAATACATATTCTCTGCAATATCATCTTTGATATATAATACCCTGGCTCCAAATTTAAGTTGATAGAGGAAGCGTGTTGAATCCTTCTACAGACTTAACAGATCATACCAGGCATCTAAAGACTTAACACTTGCCAACTCTTCACATGATACTTCTTTCTTTCTAAAGCGAAAGTAAATCATTCACACCAGTAAGTAATGTTCTGATCCACATTCGAGGTTTCGGTAGACTACCTGTAAAGGCGATGTTGTCTCACCAATCATGAACTATCAACTTGATTGTTTATGATTGGAGAGATAACATCGCTGTTGCAGGTAGGCTTCATCAGATGTTGGCCACTGACGCATCGTGTATACGGATGGTGTTAATCCCCTCAGCGTCAGCTTAAGCACCGAAACTTGTAGCCATACAATAAATGACATCATAAGGACGGCTGTAGTTGTTCCATTTTACTATATCCATTTGTTTGAGTTAAATTCTTGGATATGATGATATCATCAAATATTTGGATGTAGATGTCTGAAAACACTTTCGTTAGTTGGTGAGTGTCACCAGTTAAGAGATTGAGTTTTCGGGTAACTGTTTATCTGTTAATATTGTCAAAGGCTTTGCTATAGTCTATAAAGCTTAGAAAATATTTACTCTCAGGATTTCTTAGTGTATCTTGCACTTTTCCTCTTAAGCAGTTCACTACACATAGGGTGCCTCTTCTCTTTCTGAAACAAACTGGCTTTCTGTTATTTGGGCATCGACTTCGTCGGTTACCCTGCTGGCTAATATTGTCATGAAAATTTTGAAATATGTGCTTTTGAGGGCTGTGTCTCTGTATGAGCCTGGGTTACAGGTTTCTCCTTTTCCTTTAAAAAGGATTTTGATCATTGATGCTCTCCATTATTTTGGAATTTTTCCTGTGCTCGTGCAATAGTCCCTACCAATAGTCTTCCATCGCGTGATGGATTTTCTTGAAGTGTTCTGTATATATGCCGAATGTCTCTCAAGCTCTTTCGGTTTCTTGTCTTTGTTATCACATGGGGTATTTCTTGTCTTGTTACGAAAGTGACTTTCTATTGTTTCCATTCTTCTGTTTTCATAGACTCTTTCCTTGTGTTGGAGATTTAGGATGGCTTCAAAATGGTTTTCCCATGTGTCCACTAACATTCCTTTTATTGCTGGTGGTCTAGGTGTTTTGAGTGCTGTGACTGGGCGTCTTTGAGCATATTCTGCTTGTCGTCTAGCCTTTCTTCTGCGTGGTCCGCCTTCTTCTTTTTAGGAGCATTGTATGATCTCCTCTGCCTGGTATACAGAGCCCTAGTGGCAGGTCATACTATTGCGTTGTGGTTTCGGCTCGATGTAGTGCTGACAGCGTCTTCTGCCATTCACATTAATTTTCCTTGTAGAACCACTATTGCTATTTACTGTATTCCTTTCTGTTTGACATGATTGCAGAGCCATTGTGCATGATTCCACAGTTTGGATGCAGTAGCTGTATGAGGAGTTTTGCTTTTTCTACTTTTCTTAGGCTTTCTTTTAAACTCCTTATGTGAGATTTTCTGGATATCTTTAGAACTTTGACGTTTTTATTGTAATGACTGATTAAATTCAACAGTTGTTGCAATCGGTATATGTTTTCTTATTGGTACTAGCACTGATGTCCAGAATAATTTACCTTTATGTCTTCACTTCTGAATGAAACGTGAACTACTGCGCTGGTTTCATTGGGCCCTATGTACGTTTTCAGTTCAGGTTCTTTTGATCAGATTGTATCCTCCTCCTATCATTTACAGGATGTCCTATTTTAGTGCTCAATTTGTCTGTCCTTGCGTTGAGATCGCCTGCAAGGATTGTTCTATGGCCAGGTTTTGTCTTGATACATCTGTTATTCTTTCAATTCCATCTTCTACCGTCATCAATGGTTGAGCGTACACTCCTATACTTGTGACGTAATTTTTTTTAACAGTAATTGTGTTTTCCCGTGACCGCTACGGTCGCAGGTTCGAATCCTGCCTTGGGCATGGATGTGTGTGATGTCCTTAGGTTAGGTTTAAGTAGTTTTAGGTTCTAGGGGACTGATGACCTCAGATGTTAAGTCCCATAGTGCTCAGAGCCGTTTGAACCATTTTTGTGTTTTCCTGTCTTATTGTTCTATTTATTAATCCTAGGCATGATTTGAGGAAGATGGAAACTCATTCTGGTGTTACGCCTGTGGTTTCTTGTGTGAAAGAGTGAGTTCTGTAGTACCATTTCATGGAATATTCTTCTGTTGAAAAGGATTCTGTGAGGATGATAGCGTCGTAGATTGCTAGTGTCTCTGTTGGTATGAATGGTATCGCATTGTTTGAGCCTTCAGTGTTATATAAGAGAATATTTGTGTCTACTGCAGCTCTGCTCCTTCGAAGTAGTGTGTTGTCCGAAAACAAAATCTCCTAACTCTTACTACTTGTGGCCAAAATTCTGATTGTGCCTTATATTTTGGGACTCTGAATCTTAGTACGTCTTTGGAAGAGTGCATGAGTTCTTTCTTCAGTTTTATGCACTTGTTATTTACACATCCTTCAACTCTATATCCTTCCCAATTATTTCCACAATCCTGCCTACCTGCATACTTGAGTGCCTCCAAGTTTCGCCTTCCTTTTTCTGGTGTCTCCACGTTCTCTTCAACTCCTTTGCATTGCTCCCATTACGTCATTGTGGTCTGAATTCCTGTCTGCTCCTCAGTTAGATTTGGCGTTTTTCAGTTCTTACATATTTTATGTATCAGGATATAGTCCAGCTGTTACCTTTCTCTACTGGAATTTGAGATCCATTTAAAACGTCTCCTCTTGTGATTTTCAAATAATGTGTTCATACTACTAGTGAGTTTTCTTTGAAAAAGCTAATTACCCATTCAACCCTCTCATTTCTTATCCCTCATTCAAATTTTCCTACTGTATATTTGTCTCTGCCTTCAGTCAACCAGTAAGGTGTTTCATCCAAGCTCCTGGGTTAGATTCCGAACCTGCCCGCAGCGTCTCATGAAGTGAGGCCCTGTGGCACTATTGATGGCAATCTGTCTGCCAGATGCGAACGTTAAGCTCGGAAACACACACCCGTTTCAGTCACCTACAGTTAACAATTACGCTTACATATACAGCTCATACGTCGCGACGGAAAAGTGCCTGCGGGCGCAAAGTATAGCCAAAACCCTCTGTGGTCTTCCAGCTTTTCAAGCCATACGACTTTACTTTTCTTTATTTTTACTCTCACCAGGTTTCTGCTTAATGTAGGCAGGCCTTGCGCTTATAAGGCCGGTAACGCAAACTACGTCCTATTTATGAAGGCTGCCTGCTTCTTTATAGAAGATATTCCATGGCTGCCACGGCACAGTCGACCAACAAACAGCGACCGAAGCGCCACGTGGAACTCTCTCTCGCTCCACCCAAGTAACAGGAAGCAGGACCGAATGTATCCTGGCGCCAAGGGCTATACATAGGCCGACACATGGGCCTTGGACAGCCACTCACTCCGAGTGAGCTTCCTGAGCCATTCGGCGAATACTTATGCATTTTCTCAATCAGAAACTGACTTTGGTGCCACTACAACGACGGTGTTTTATGTGAGTGATAAGCTAGTGGACTTGTCAGATATCTTGTCTTTGTTTCGAACCAAGACTTGACTGTGTTTCATTGAACTAGAACTTTGAAAATGAATTTTCCTTCTGGATGTTTAACTCGTATAATGTCTAAGTGTACAGAGGTTTAACTTTAGACTCTTCTATATTGACAGTAACTCGCTATCGCTGTGCATTGTGTATTTACCAGTAAGTGATATTTTCTAGTAGTGTCTATGTTAATCATAAAGTCAACAGAAGAAATTAAATATGAAAATAAAGTTGCAAATGAAGTGTCCAGCAATGACTTTGATATGAACATTAATTGGATGAAGAAGATAAGTGATTTAATGAGTAATAGGAGCATTCAGAATAGAATAGATATGGAGAGTTCAGTGCAGTGGAAAAGGATCAACTAGATGAAGACGCTAATACATATACAGGTGATGAAATAGGGAACTCTCATGTTAATGACAAAATAAAACATTGTAGAATGAAAGCATTCTGGATTCAGGCAACAGAATTGCTGGAATATTGGAAGCTTTAAGCAATGCAATTAAACAAAATAAAAATTGTATGAGAAGCCAGTGGTAGGAGCTAGGATTAGAATAGCAACTGGTAGATACAAAGAAGTTGGCGAGCTATAACCTTACTGACATTTGAAATAGAGGATGTACAGTTTTAAGATGGATGCTTAATAATTTCAAAATTAAATGAAGAACTTATTTTGGGGCCTGATTGGTTCTTAAAGTTAGTGCAGTTCATGAATGAAGAGAAAACAACTATGTGACAGACAAGAAAGAGAATACAATACAAACAAAATTCATGGAGGAGGTAAAGGGAGATGGCTGTGAAAACATGAACAGGAAAGTTATGTAGTAGAGGATAGTTTAGAAGTAGAAGCTGAAGAGAAGGGGTTAATGAAGATAATTGAGGAAATGGTATTAGAAACAGCGGGGCTGAATGATGATGAAAACCGTGAGCTTAAAGGTTTGTTATACGAATATAGGTACATGTTTATCGATTTACGAGAAAATGTGAAGAATTTTGAGTACGTAGTAACATTCAAACATCATGAGCTATTCTTCACAAAACTGTGTGATACACCATTTACAAAGAATTTCGAATGTGTGTGGATTCTTAAGGGACCAAACTGCTGACGTCATCGGTCCCTAGACTTACACACTACTTAAACTAACGTATGCTAAGAACAAGACACACACCCATGCCCAAGGGAGGACTCGAATCTCCGGCGGGAGGGACCGCGCAAATTGTGACATCGTGCCTCCAACGGCGCAGCCACTCCGCGCTGAAAACGGACCAGCTGTTGAAAGAGAGCTGCTAAAGATGTAAAGGGATGGCATAATTGAGAGAATTAGTAGTGATTATAGTACTCCTGTGGCATCGATAGCTACGATGCCACAGCATAGGTGCAAGCTAGTATGTTGGCACTATGAGAGCGGACGATCCACGCCGACCTAAACGCCCTCTGGTCAACGCTGTGGAGCTCTACGAGCACCGCTCGATTTTCGCCCACTTCATCAAGAGCAGACTGCCGAGAAACATCGCTTTAGCTTAGTCTGCTATTGAGACTGAGTACCAGTTACTACGGGTCTACGACGTCGCACCTACGTGTTCATCACCTAAAGTTATGTAAAGAGTTTGCATATGTTTATACACTAGTAAAGGTGCTTTAACTGTATTTGCTGTACCGAATTGCTTTACCTAACCCGCTCCTACTCGCTTCCTCCGTTCGGCTTATGTTACAGATAACAGGAGCACACCCACGCGCCGCCTTCCAGGAGCATACAAAAAATCTTTTATAATTATTGTAGCGAAATGTGATGGATATATTTCGCTTAGCTTAGACTCAAGGTTTCTGAACGAATTTATACACAGGAGAAATGATCATTCTGAGAACATAAACGTGTCATTACATACATTAGAGAGTATTTAACTGATCACAGGCTTAGATTTAACCTCTTGCTTTCATCAAGTTCCACATGCTCCAGAATCTAGGAAATACACAGAATTTTAGCACAATGTAAATGTTCTGAGTTTTGTGTTGTATTTCTCGGTTTAAAGGTTTGAATAGCTGTGTTCATTAGAACTTTGGGTCAAATGTTAGGTCTAGAACTACCTTCTAACACGATATACTGACGACATTAAGCTTTGCAATCAGAGATTGGGTGAACATTATTTGTTTTGAAAAGAAGTGTATCACAAATTGTGATCAGGTGAGATGATATTAGAATTGGAAGAATGTGAATTTGTGTTTAATGAACCGAAATTTTTTGGATACCACAATACTGAAAAAAATATATTACCAGACTCGCGCAAAATTAGAGCCATTGCTGAGTTTCCAGTACCAAAAATAAGAAAAATTAGAAATCATTCATCTATGTCTACATCTACATAGATGCCCTGCAAATCACATTTAAGTGCCAGGAAGAGGATTCACCGAACCACACTCAAAGTAATCCTCTATTATTCCAATATCGTACAGCACGTGGTAAAAACGAAGACCTATATACACTACTGGCCATTAGAATTGCTACACTACGAAGATGACGTGCCACACACGCGAAATTTAACCGAAAGAAAGAAGATGCTGTGATATGCAAATGATTAGCTTTTCAGAGCATTCACACAAGGTTGGCGCCGGTGGCGACACCTGCATCGTGCTGACATGAGGAAAGTTTGCAACCGATTTCTCATACACAAACGCCAGTTGACCGGCGTTGCCTGGTGAAATGTTGTGATGCCTCGTGTAAGGAGGAGAAATGCGTATCATCACGTTCCCGACTTTGATAAAGGTCGGATTGTAGCCTATCGCAGTTGCGGTTTATCAAATCGCGACACTGGTGCTCGCGTTGGTCGAGATCCAATGAATGTTAGCCTAATATGGGATCGGTGGGTTCAGGAAGGTAATACGGAACGCCGTGCTGGATTCCAACGGCCTCGTATCACTAGCAGTCGAGATGACAGCCATATTATCCGCATGGCCGTAACGCATCGTGCAGCCACGTCTCGATCCCTTAGTCAATAGATGGGGACGTTTACAAGGCAACAGCCATCTGCATACACAATTCGACGACATTTGCAGCATCATGGACTATCAGATCGGAGAACATGGCTGCGGTTACCCTTGACGCTGCATCACAGACAGAAGCCCCTGCGATGGTGTACTCAACGACGAACCTGGGTGCACGAATGGAAAAATGTCATTTTTTCGGATGAATCCAGGTTCTGTTTACAGCATCATGATGGTCGCATCCGTGTTTGGCGAAATCGCGGTGAACGCACATTGGAAGCGTGTATTCGTCATCGCTATACTGGTGTATCACCTGGTCTGATGGTATGGGGTGCCCTTGCTTACACATCTGGGTCACCTCTTGTTCGCACTGACGGCACTTTGAACAGTGGACGTTACATTTCAGATGTGTTACGACCCATGGCTCTACCCTTCATTCGATCCCTGCGAAATATTACATTTCAGCAGGATAATGCACGATCGCATTTTGCAGATCCTGTACGGGTCTCTCTGGATATAGTAAATGTTCGGCTGATGCCCTGGCTAGCACATTCTCCAGATCTCTCACCAATTGAAAACATCTGGTCAATGGTGGCCGAGCAACAGGCTAGTCTTAACAGGCCAGTCACTACTCTTGATGAACTATGGTATCGTGTTAAGCTGCATGGGCAGCTGTACCTGTACACGCCATTCAAGCTATGTTTGACTCAATGTCCAGGCGTGTTAAGGCCGTTATTACGGTCAGAGGCGGTTGTTCTGGGTTCTGATTTCTCAGGATCCATGCACCCAAATTGCGTGAAAATGTAATCACATGTCAGTTGTAGTATAATATATTTGTCCAATGAATACCCGTTTATCATCTGCATTTCTTCTTTAATGGCCAGTAGTGTATTTTCGTGCGAGCTCTGATTTCCCTTATTTTATAATGGTAATCGTTTCTCCCTATGTAGGTCAGTGTCAACAAAATATTTTCGCAATCGGAGGAGAAAGTTGGCGATTGAAATTTCGTGAGAAGATTACGACGTAACGAAAAGCGCATTTGTTTTAATGATGTCCACCCCAAATCCTGTATAATTTCGGTGACACTCTCTCCCCTATTTCGTGATAATGCAAAAGTTGCTGCTCTGCTTTGAAATTTTTCGATGGCTCCATCAATTCTATCTGGTAAGGATCCCACACGGCGCTGTAGTATTCTAAAGGAGGACGGACAAGCGTAGTGTAGGCAGTCTCCTTGGTAGATCTGTTACATTTTCTGAGTATCTTGCCAATAAAACGCAGTCTTCAGTTAGCCTTCCCCATAACATTTTCTGTGTGTCGCTTCCAACTTAAGTTGTTCGTAATTGTAATTCCTAGTTATTTAGATGAATTTACGGACTTCAGATTTCACTGAGCTATCGTGTAATGACGGATTCCTTTTAGCACTCATGCGATTGCTGTAACACTTTTCATTATTTAGGGTTAATTGCCAATTTTGGCACCATACAGATATCTTTTCCAAATCGTTTTGCAATTTGTTTTGATCTTCTGATGACTTTATTAACCGATAAACGACAGTGTCATCTGAAAATAACCTACGACGGCTGCTCAGATTGTCTCCCAAATCGTTTATCTAGATGAGGAAAATACCACTATA
This sequence comes from Schistocerca americana, assembly GCF_021461395.2. Classification (NCBI taxonomy): domain Eukaryota; kingdom Metazoa; phylum Arthropoda; class Insecta; order Orthoptera; family Acrididae; genus Schistocerca; species Schistocerca americana. Next base: position 173,192,499 of record NC_060124.1, on the reverse strand, counting down.
GTGCCCACGTACTGCTGTGAAGTGTGGCCCCTGAGAACGCCCCTTAAGTAAGACCTTTAAAAGCCTCTCCGCTTGCCACGTGCACTTACATAAAACACTGCTGCGGTGTGCGCTGCCCCTGTCGCCTCGGAGCGCCGCAGCCGCTGGTGGGCGCATGACTCTTTAATGTCAGTCCACTCCACAAAGAATTCCGGGGCGGCCGTGCCATTTCGCCCCGGCCGCGATCTCTACTGACCTTTCCGCGGCTGCGCGCGCAGTCACGTCTCTCTGGCAGGAAAACGCGAGAGCAGATGCGAAAGTCGCTACGTGGGGCCGGAAAAGCTGTTCTCCACGCGCCAGCCTGCAATCGCCGCGCAAGCAGCTACTTCCGAGGTCACTTCGGAAAGCGCTGGCGCCACATCAAAAAGCGAAATGGTGGGCGTCCGGAAGGAGGATCATCAACCGAAGTGGGTAAAATTGTCCACGGAATTCCTTCCAGCGTTCGATAAATCGTAGGTACGGGAAATGTGGCGAAAACCCGCCTCTAGCTCCATTCAGACGTAGCAAATTAACAACGCTTCTCAGCGACGTCGCAGATGGCGAATGCTGCGGGTACACAAGCGATTCCTCACGCAGCCAGAACTAATGGACGGTGAAGCTGCTGGAAGTCTCAGTGCTGTGCTTCGTGTAGTGGCGTCGTCTTGTACCGTAAGGAAGCAATGGAGAGGATGTTGTTATGAGTGGCCGGTATCCTTTTTCTACAACACAAATCCACGAGTGGATTAATACGGTTCTCTATTTACATGAACATTTACTTAACTGGACCAGAGTCCACGTGCTGTGTTACAAGATCATCAGTAATAGTCCTCTTGCAGACAGTATCGGTAATCCTGCTAATAAAAACTTTAGTCTCAATGCTGGTCCCGCTATGGTCACTAACCTGGTTGCTATGTACTGTTGTAACCTGCAATGAACTACACGAGTACACACTCCGCGAGGTGACTGACAGACGCCAAACTCGAACAGTGAGTCGAGCAAGGCCGTCCGGTCAGCGGCGGCGGCCTAAATACTTGTTGTCGAGAGGGCGTTGGCGGCATGTTGCTTGTCGGTGTGTCTCTGGCCTCTCTCGTGATAGGGGCGCTAGATCCAGCGCGTACTGTCGATCTTCGCGCTACATCTTTGCCGAACGGTGTGCTGGCGACAGCTTGCGCCATCACACTTCGCCGCGAGTGGCGGCCAAAAACGTAGATCCAGTAGTGACCATGCAAGCAACGCAACGGCCGCTTCCGGACTGCGCCACAGCCTCAGCACTGTTTCAATGGCGCAAGAGCAGCGCTGGTAATGCACGAGTCGTTGGCCGGTTGGTAGATACTGCAGTATCTGCTGTAAGAGAGAGAGAGGTTTGTCTGGTCACTGTCCTACGCAATTTACATTTACTTCCATACTCGGCTAGTCAGATAGCCACCGTACGGTGCTTGGCGGAGGGTACCCTGTATCCCTACTGGTCATTTCGTTTCCTGTTCCACTCGCAAATAGAGCGATGGAAAAACAACTATCTGTATGCCTCCGTATGAGCCATAATTTTCTTATCTTGGTGGACCTTACGCGAATGTGCGTTGGTGGCAGCAGAATAGCTCTGCAGTCAGCTTCAAACGGCGGTTCTCTAAATTTCCTCAATACCGTTCCTCGAAAAGCACGATGACTTCCTGCAGAGCTTCGCATTTGAGTTCCCGAAGAATCTCTTTAACACTTGCCTGTTGTTCGAAGCTACCAGTAACAAATCTAGGAGCCCGCCTCTAAATTACTTCGAAGTCTTCCTTCAGTCCGACCTAGTATGGATCCCAAACACTCGAGCAGTACTCAAGAATAGGTCGCACCAGCGTCCTATATGCGATCGAAGGGTGGTTCCAATACTAGGGGCCACTCTATAAGCTGAAATTTGTGCTTGGCTTCGAAAACTTACTGAGTCACGAAAATTCAACTAACAATAGAAAGACAGACGCATCTCAAAGCAATGTTTTTAGTGTTGGCGGTGTTTGAAACATAATGAATTTGTGTTACTTGCATCGTAACTTCGTGTGTAGTTTTTCATAACCAGTAGAAGATTTACGCGAGAAATATATGTAACAAAGAGGTAGTCGCTTCATAGCTTGCTTAGGTTTGTTGTTTTCGTTAGGTAACTTTAAGTAATTTAAAGCATTTCCACAAATGAAAGCATTTCCACAAACGCAGATGTGTTACAGTACGTGGTGTAAGACAAACACTAAATTTGAGACACACACACACACACACACACACACACACACATATATATATATATATATATATATATATATATATATATATATATGACAAGGCTGGGGATGTATCTACCCTTGGGATGTATTTACAGAATGGATGACAATAACAATAGGCACATCAAAAAGATCTGCTAAAGTGTTTGGGGAAAAGGAGACAACAGCTACCTCTATTTAGGAGATCAAGAAATATTTTTAAAAAACAAATTAAGAGAGGAACTACTGGAAAAAATGTTTAGGCAGAAATTAAAAAAAAAAATCACAAAGTAGGGTGAAGAAAGAAAAACTTCACGTAGAGAAACAGTGAAAAAAACTACGAGAAAGAAAAGATCATTGTAAAACGAAGAAAAATTTTAACGCGATGCCCAGAAGGCCTTATTGCAAAAATAAGAAGAAGAAGAATGAAAAATCCTGTTGTGATGCCCATGTACGATAAATGATACGGCAGGTTTGACATAGGAAGGTAATGATGGGGTGTATACAAGGAAAAGTACGTCCTGCGTTCGAAAGGGTGGGGGGAGATGTGAGGAGGAGGGCAGTAATAAAAGCTGGAAAGAAAACTACAAGAGCAACTGGGACCTTGTGGGAATATTCTAATTAATGGAAGGAACGTAGGAAGATGAAGAACATACTTTAAGGCGATCCCTAGAAGACCCTCATGCAGTTCCGCAATGTGAACTTGTACTTCTACATCTACGCCTAAACGCCACGAGCCACTTAGCAATAGCGGAGGGTGCTTTGCGTACCATATCACTTTCCCATTTTCAGTCCCAGTGGTGAATCGTTCAGGGAAAGAACGATTGCTGGTCATCTTGGTGTGAGTTCGAGTCTTTTACCTTCATGGTCTTTTCACGAGATACACGTGGGGGGAAAATATATTGGTGGACCTTTCTAGTAACCTACGCCCTCTGCACTTTAACAGAAAATAACATTGTGTGGCAAAAGGGCTCTCTGGCAGTTCAGTCACTGGAGTAACCTGTGACGAAACTTGCTGCTTACTTTGCATCTTTCCTATTTCCTTTATTAATCCTTTCTGGTAAAGATCCAAGATTGACGACGATATTCAAGTATTGGTCGAACGAGGGGTTTTTGAGCTACCTTCTTTGTCGATGGACTATAATTCTCCAAGATTCTTCGAATGATTCTCAGTCTGGAATGTGCACAATCTGCGATTAGTTTTATGAGATCGTACCACTTTACATCGCTCCATACGCATACTCCTGTATATTTTAGGGATGCGACTAACTTCAGTGACTTTTCTGAGATCACGTAATCATAAAACAATGGTGTTCATGCTTATTTATCCGCAATACGTTTCATTCGTTTATGTTGGGGGTCAATTGTCTTTGTTAGTACAATTTGTTGTACAGATAATCAACTGCGTCATTTCTGAATGTTATTCTGTATTATAAGAACCGAATATTAACGTTTATGACAACTTTTCTGTCTTTTTATTTTTGCAGTGCTTTTATTTTTCTGTGATCTAATCAGACTACAAAACGAAATGTTACCGAAAAAATCAATGACATACAGTGTTCATTCTTGAGCCCTGAATCCCGCAGAATTTGTGTTAAAAAGTGTGTCCTGAGTCACCTTCTGTGCTAGAAGATATCGTGGCAGCGATGCGCTCTGTTTTACTGCAACATGGCGGTGATGCCTGTGTCAGTGCGTTTCTCCCTTCGTGGTTGAGATATTGTTGGAAGATGATTAAATTAATGAAGAAGTGCTCAGCTATTCGTTTTGAGTTGTACAGCACCATCCATTCATAAACAATACTAGTGCCTACTGAAGACCTTTGATCAATCGTGTTAAACATTTTACCGTTCACTGACATCAATGCTAGTGAGTCAGCAAGGACCTTACAGTTTTGGAATGATACAGAAATTTATTGAGATAACTTCCAGAATTGGTATATGTGTTTGTAGCAAACAACCTCAAGTTTTACATAAAAATGCTGAATGTCACTTTGGTTCGATGTGATTACAACTGGTGAAGTGGCAAACATCACAATGGTGATTAATTCCTTCTCACAATCGTTGCAGCAAATCGGGTGTAACTTGTGCAACGGCATCGTACATTCGGTTTTTCATGTCAGCTGAAGTGTTTGATGGGGGAGGAATATTCACATGGTTGTTAATGGTGCCCCAGAGAATGAAATCCAGTGGTGGCATGTCTGGGGAGCGAGGTGGCCATGCGATTGGTGCTTCACCGCCAGTCCAGCGAGTCGGAGGCCGACTATCGGGGAAGCCTCGAACTTCCGTGAGGAAATGAGGTGGTGCACCGTCTTGATGGTAGTGACCCATCTCATCTCGATCATCTTTACCGATATGTGGAAATAGTTTTCAAGCGTACCCAGATGCACGATACCAGTAAAGTAGCAGTTTTACCTGTGCAGTACGCTGTCGCTCATGGAGGCGGAATGGGGTACGGATGCACTAGGTGAAGCAAACTTGAGGATGTCTGCTGCAAAATGTCGCCTTTACATCTCCCGATTCTGTTATCTCAATAAATTTCCGTGTCGTTCTAAAACTGTAAAATCCTTTTTGACTCACCCTGTAATACTGGTGCGCCTTTCTTGCACCATCTACGTGCTGCCCCAAATGTTAATTTTCTCAGTACTTGGCACGCATTCTGAGATCATCCCTCCACTGCTATCTTCCGCCTCACACTGATTTGACATCCCTTCCACCGCGTCCGTCCACTTGCGTCGCAAGCTTTGATCATGTGACAACACGCACGGCTTGGCAGCAACAAAGCACGAACCTTTCACATTATCGTCAGAGAATTTCAGTACTCTTCTCGAAAATTTCTTATCTTTACGGTCCTTTTACAACCAGACAGCTACATCAAAGGGGCAGCGAATTCAGGGGTGAATTTAGGAACGCATTTGTGCATACATCATCTACGCGTTAATATCGACGCGACGTGACATGTGAGGCCTCCAAAGACGTTGTCACCTAACAGTATATAGGTCTGCAGCAGTGTGAAGTTAGTTAGCCTGCTCCGCGTACTCTTCTGTTATCCACAACAGCGAATGATGGACCTCTTACGCCTGCCACTGCATTGTCTCCCCACATGCTAGCGGCGCACACAAACATAATTTCTAAAACAGAGCATACCCTATCACCTATTCCGACACTTCTCCGCCTGCGCTTTTGAATTTTACTATGTAAATTCTCCAATTGTAACCTTTTGTGACAGTGAACCAGCAACGTTTTTTAAATTCCTTAAAGCGTTTATTAATGATTCTGTCAACAGTTGCAGTATTTATATTACGCGACTAGTTTCGAACCCTTACAGGTTTATTTTCAGGGCTGGCACACTACGTCTGATCTTAACAACAAACATCAAAGTCCAGCATCCTGGAGTAGCTTGGGTCAGCAACTTCTTTTAATCCAACAAGTCCAAGTTGTAAATTTTTCCTTTTTATTCATTCGATGACTAGTTTCGGGCCGAGACCCATTTTCAAATCATCACAACATAGTCGAAAATGACATTTCCGAAGATGTCAGAATTTTTTAAGATCATTTACAGTGCATAGGGATACCTCGGAGTTACCTGTATGCACTGTAACGTCATTTTACACTTTGTTATGATAATCTGAAAACGGGTATCGGCCCGAAACTAGTCATCGAATGAATAAAAAATAAAAATTTGCAACTTGGAGTTGTTTCTCCATTCTAATAAAAGTCAACGTGGCAACACATGCCGTACAAATGTCTGCAGCATGAATTCCACAATCCATACACGGCTCTTAACAAGTCAAAATCAAACTGTCAGTATGATATTGGCTTGCTAAGAGGCACGTGTGGATTGTGACATTCGTGCTGCAAACATTTATAAAGCATATTTATAAAGCATCTGTTGCCAGTTCGACGTCTATTCTTAAGATCAGACACTGTGTGCGAGCCTCAAGTAGGCCAGACTTGAGAATGAACCTGTAATTTTAGAAATTAGTCGCCTAATGTAAGTACTGTAACTGCTGGCAGAATCGTTAATAAACGCTTCAAGGAATTACATAAATGTGTGTCAATAGATCTGTGTCTTCCATATTTAAGTGCACTGCTGAGTTCGAGTGCATCTATGCTGCAACCTCGCCGTTCGCACGGCCCCCGGCACGACTCAGCGACAGTGAAAGAAGCGCTCCGAGCCTCACCTGCACATTCAACTCGCAGCATCGTTGTTGGCTCCTCTACTCGCCACTATCCTGGCTAGACGAAAATATCGAGCTTGTTTGAGTTCCGCGCTGCGACCATTGCCGCCTATCCCGAAACTTGATTTATGATTGTCTCCTTGTCACTCTGTCACTGCCGTTGTGTAGAGAACTGCTCCTCAAATATCCCACGCCATGAATGTGTAACTATACGTACAGTGAATTAGATCAGAGATCAGCGCATCACACTGCTGTGCAGTGGGCTCAGCTTTGATTCCCGGCTGGGTCGGAGATTTTTCTCCGATCGCGGAGTGTATGTTGTGTTGTCCTCGTCACCACCGACGTGCAAGTTGCCCAGTGTGGCGTCCACTGGAAACGCTTGCATCTCGGCGGTCGAACTTCACCAGGTGGCGACTCCCAGCCATCGTTGCCATACGATCATTTATTATAGCAACATCTCCATCTCTATACAAACTCTGGAAACCACTGTGAAGAGCATGGTCGAGGTTCTGATGAAACTGCAACTTACAGTCATAACTGTCCATTCTTTTATTGCTGTATGGCTGATCGGAACTACAACATATGAAGTATTAGGTCTGTATATTATAAGAATGATAAAAAGATTTACTTAACTTTATACAATTTACAACCACAGGAATCGTCTCAGTTGTATGACTGGTTGTGTGATTTTTTCCTCCCGAAAGGTCACAGTTCGTAGAAACTGACGGAAAGTCATCGAGTAAAAGAGAAGTAATATCTTGCGTTCCCAAAGGATGTATTATAGTCCCTCTGTTGTTCCTGATCCACATAAACGACTTAGGAGATAATCTCAGCAGCCCTATAAGATTGTCGCAGATGATGTTGTCATTTACCGTTATGTAAAGTGATCAGATGATCAAAGCGAATTGCAAAATAATTTAGACAACAAACATGATGCTAAAGGGGGTAGTTGACTCTTAACCATGAAAAGTGCGAAGCCATTCATATGAACAGCAAAAGGAATCCGCTACATTTTAAGTTACACGATAAATCACACAGATCTAAGGCCTGTAAAGTTAATTAAGTACCTCGGAAGTGTAATTAGAATGACTTCAGCTGGAACGATCACACAGATAATGCTGAGGGGAAAGCAAGCCAAAGACGGCAATTTATTATCATAACACTTAGGGGATGCAACAGATTTACTAGTGAGACTGCTTACACTTCGTTTTTCTTCCCTCTCCCGGAGTACTGCTTCGCATTTAGGGATCCACATGAGATGGGATTGACGGAGGACATCGAAAAAGTTCAAACAAGAGCAACTTGTTTTGTATTATCGCGAAATACAGGAGAGAGTGCCACTGTTGTGACACGGGAGTTGGGTGGCATTCACTGCAACAAAGGCGTTTTTCACTGTGGTAGGGCCTTGTCATGAAATTCCAATCACCAACTTTTTCCTCAGAGTGTGAAAGTATTTGGTCGGCCACCATCTACGTAGGGAGAAATTATCGTAACAATAAGACAAGAGAAATCGGAACTCGCACAATAACATTTAAGTCATCATTTTTCCAGTGCTCTGTACAGAACTGTACTGAACTGTACAGAAGTAGTATCTCTAGGTGGTTCGATGGCTCTTGATTGTGGTTTGCAGAGTAATGATGAAGATCAAGATGTAGGATATGCCTAATATCTAGAATTGTCTTTGAATATTAAAGCCACTTGTACCGCAAATTTAGAAAGTTCTCCGTGTTCAAAAGCGCAGTTCCATCAGGAAAGTGAGTCACTCTTGTCTCCTAACTAATTGATGGTGTCTGCGTATCAAAGGTCATGAACTGGGGCTCAGCTTTCGCTGATATATCGGCCTCCATGAGGTAGCGCTGTGGAGCTCAGAAAGATGATTTGGCTTCGCCACCGCCTCCCATTCGTCGATGCAGTATCGATGAGAGTTGCCGACTCTGGTATGGCACCGGGATCTTTGGACGATGCAACAGTCCTACCCACTGTGCCACATACTAAGCTTCCTTCAGTTCTAATCGCTTGCAGAGGACGGCAAAACGCTTGCTTGATTGCTTTGTGTATGTGGTTGGTTTCTGTATGGAGATAGCCAACTGCAAATAAAATGAGAGCGTAGCCTTCCGAAAGTAATAATTAGGTAACACATGTCTTACAAAAAGTAGAGGAAGAACTAAAGAAAGTCCTATCGTGTGAGCCGATGCACAATTATACTACTGGCCATTAAAATTGCTACACCAAGAAGAAATGCAGATGATAAACGGGTATTCATTGGACAAATATATTATACTACAACTGACATGTGATTACATTTTCGCGCAATTTGGGTGCATAGATCCTGAGAAATCAGTACCCAGAACACCCACCTCTGGCCGTAATAACGGCCTTGATACGCCTGGGCATTGAGTCAAACAGAGCTTGGATGGCGTGTACAGGTACAGCTGCCTACGCAGCTTCAACACGATACCACACTTCATCAAGAGTAGTGACTGGCCTATTAAGACGAGCCAGTTGCTCGGCCACCATTGACCAGACGCTTTCAATTGGTGAGAGATATGGAGAATGTGCTGGCCAGGGCAGCAGTATAACATTTTATGTATCCAGAAAGGCCCGTACAGGACCTGCAACATGCGGTCGTGCATTATCCTGCTGGAATGTAGGGTTTCGCAGGGATCGAATGAAAGGTAGAGCCACGGGTCGTAACACATCTGAATTGTAGCGTTCAAAGTGCCGTCAATGCGAACAAGAGGTGACCGAGACGTGTAACCAATGGCACCCCACACCATCACGCCGGGTGATACGCCAGTATGGCGATGACGCATAAACGCTTCCAATGTGTGTTCACCGCGATATCGCCAAACACGGATGCGACCATCATGATGCTGTAAATAGAATCTGGATTGATCCAAAAAATTACGTTTTGCCATTCGTGCACCCAGGTTCATCGTTGAGTACACCATCGCAGGCGCTCCTGTCTGTGATAGCGTCAAGGGTAACCGCAGCCATGGTCTCCGAGATCATAGTCCATGCTGCTGCAAACGTCGTCCAACTGTTCGTGCAGATGGTTATTGTCTTGCAAACGTCCCCATCTGTTGACTCAGGGATCGAGACGTGGCTGCACGATGCGTTACAGCCATGCGGATAAGATGGCTGTCATCTCGACTGCTAGTGATACGAGGCCGTTGGGATCCAGCACGGCGTTCCGTATTACCCTCCTGAACCCACCGATTCCATATTCTGCTAACAGTCATTGGATCTCGACCAACGCGAGCAGCAATGTCGCGATACGATAAACCGCAATCGCGATAGGCTCAAATCCGACCTTTATCAAAGTCGGAAACGTGATGGTAAGCATTTCTCCTCCTTACACGAGGCATCACAACAACGTTTCACCAGGCAACGCCGGTCAACTGCTGTTTGTGTATGAGAAATCGGTTGGAAACTTTCCTCATATCAGCACGTTGTAGGTGTCGCCACCGGCGCCAACCTTGTGTGAATGCTCTGAAAACCTAATCATATGCATATCACAGCTACTTCTTCCTGTCGCTTAAATTTCACGTCTGTAGCAAGTCATCTTAGTGGTGTAGCAATTTTAATGGCCAGTAGTGTAATATCACAAAGAGGAAATGTCATAACAGAGAAAGAGTGGTGACAATTCTTATGGCATGGTACGGAGCAGGTATACGCAGAGAGAAACACGTTGGCGGGAGGGTGTTGGGGATGGGATGGGGGTAAAAGAGGGCTGTTATAAAAATGGCAGAAAAAAACGGCAAGTGCAAGTGTGCCATTGTGCTCAAGTGACGAAAGACGAAGTGGCCAGAGAGCAGAGTGATACAGAAACTTCCTCTCCAGCAAGTTTCTCACTTGACGCGAGGTAGGAGATTATCGAGTTTAGACAGCCGGTCCGAATCGGCGCCGGCGGTTTCGCGATTGCGGCGCGGGTGTCAAGGCGTTGTGCAGGAAGGGTGTCAGAGGGCCTGCGAAAGAGGGAGGGCCTGGCGTCTGCGCGACGACTGTTCCTCGCCTTGTAATGGCCCTCGAAACGCCGACTGCGTCCACCATAACTCACGCCGATAATGGCCGGCGCCGTGAGAGCATTACTTAACCCCCGCAACTGGCGCGGCAGCCCGCTCCGCAACGTGCCGCCACCCACACACTCACACGTATATATTTCTTTCTTCTAAAGTTGAATTTTTCCGTCCCGCCTCTCGCTGTCCTTCCTTTCCGCCCCCTACGCCCACGCCACAGCCTTCGCCCAGCCTCCCCACCATCAGTCCCCCTCTTCTTTTCTCTTTCAGAGCACCGCCACCCAAATGGGAGGTCCCGTAAAGTTGAGTCGGTGCGGCAGCCGGTGGCTCTGGTTCCGTATGCCCCGCGCTGCCCGCTGCAAAGTTAATCGGCACCGCATTTGCCGGCCTGTGGATACGCCCCTCTCGCTCCATTACGCCGGGGCCGTGCGACAGACGGCGCAAAAAAAAGGGTGAACTACTTGTTGGTAGTGCCTCGGGCCTCCAACTGTTCTACAATTTATGACTCCGCCAACAACCTTGCCCCACTCAACCCCCCACCACCACCACCCCACGCCCACACTGTTCTCCCGCAGCCAGCGCCATTGCTGAACAAGGGAATAAAGATCGAAGAACAAGCTGGCCCGCCGCAGTGCATTTCATGAATGGAGAAAAAAGAAAAAAATATCTCGCCGGCTTTGGCGAAAATTGTCCAATTCGTAGGGCTCCTGCAATGGCCAAAGAAATCTCTACGAATGTGTGCTGAATAGCTGGTGATGCATTAACACTATTTTTAGCGTCAGTTCAGGCGCCCTGAGAGACAGAGATGGCACTCCATTTTAGAACATCCAACTGCTCGCTCTAAAATTCTTCAGGTCTATAGGGGTAAGTGTCGCACATTGGAGCACTTTTCACACTTTTTCCTGAAGCCTATTCCGTAATGGAATTTTACTACAGTTATTTATTCCACTTTTAAATGATGGGTTCACTTTTTATGTGATACAGTAGTTTCCTTATTCTTCTACGTAAACAGATATATCTCATAAAAGCTGGCCGCGGTGGTCTAGCGGTTCTAGGCGCTCAGTCCGGAACCGCGCGACTGCTACGGTCATAGGTTCGAATCCTGCCTCGGGCATGGATGTTTGTGATGTCCTTAGGTTAGTTAGGTTTAAGTAGTTCTAAGTTCTAGGGGACTGATGACCACAGATGTTAAGTCGCATAGAGCTCAGAGCCAGCCATCTCGTAAAACAGTGGAGATAAAATAGTAAAACTTGAGGCTACTTTGAACAGCATAGCGCTTGATATTCTGTGCAATTTTTATTTGAAACTGCGCATCGACATGCATTTTAGATGAACCTGAAGTTTAAATTACCTTTGTTTCTCTAATGTACCTTTGCTCGTAAACTAATCAAGCAATGAAAGTGGAATTTGATAGTTAGTGCTGCACACGATTGTTAATAAGTGCCGGCCGCGGTGGTCTAGCGGTTCTAGGCGCTCAGTCCGGAACCGCGGGACAGCTACGGTCGCAGGTTCGAATCCTGCCTCGGGAATGGATGTGTGTGATGTCCTTAGGTTAGTTAGGTTTAATTAGTTCTAAGTTCTAGGCGACTGATGACCTCAGAAGTTAAGTCGCATAGTGCTCAGAGCCATTTGAACCATTTTTTTTTTTGTTAATAAGTAATTCTTAAGAGCTACCACCAAATTTCAGGATGTAAACTTTTATAGTTCCTGAGAAACGGTACATTACAGCTCAAAGAAGTCCGTTTACAGCAATTCGCATTTGCAGTTTTTATTTCATTTCGACAATATTGCTGTACCTCTAGTGACTAATGCTGTCCTTATCCATAGCCTTTATTCTCTTCCTCACCTTCGCTGGCTCTATTGCATAGCCAACTTTTCATTTTTTCCTCTCCTGCCTGAGCTTTGTCCAATCGCGCATCATTAAAAAAAAAAAGAAAAAAAAAGAAAAAAAATGGCTCTGAGCATTATGGGACTTAACATCTAAGGTCATCAGTCCCCTAGAACTTAGGACTACTTAAATCTAACTAACCTAAGGACAGCACACACATCCATGCCCGAGGCAGGATTCGAAACTGCGATCGTAGCGGTCGCGCGGTTCCAGACTGAAGCGCCTAGAACCGCGCATCATCGATACTTCAGAGTGTCTTCAGTGTAAATGCACCTGGGTGTTAGCCTAGTCTCTGCACGCACTTAATCCTACCTACATTTCCACTACTGAACACTAGACATCCGCGCGGAATGACCGCCTGGCTAGAAACGCCATGTCACTGATTGCACGGCCTCTTCCGCCGGAGGTTCGAATCCTCCCTCGGGCATGGGTGTGTGTGTGTGTGTGTGTGTGTGTTGCTCTTAGCATACGTTAGTTTAAGTTGTGTGTAAGTCTACGATGCAATGACTTCAGCAGTTTGATCTGATAGGAATTCACACACATTTGAACACTAGACGGGCATCACATGCAGCTATCGTCACAACAACTGAGGATGCAAATACTGTTTTTGGACAACATATCCATATAAGGTGATTGTAGCTGTGTTTTCCTATGTACACGCCTTTTCAGCAGTTAACGATTGGCCATCTACCTGAAAGTTTGTTTTATAACATCTAAAACAGCAAGTGTCAAACAGCGTTTGTGGGTGTACACAGCATCATCAATTCCTTCTCCAATTTTCTTCTTCGATGAAGTCAGTGACTTCACCGAAAATTGCTCTGCTCACTAAGAAGCAGCATCTGTAATACAGGTGTTTAAATTTTCTGTGCTTTTTACATGTGAAATTCGACATTTCCTCACTATTTTGAATTTACCTCCACTGTTTCGACCCATTTCCAGAAGAACAGGTTGTTATATGCAAAACTAAAAATTGAAATAAGTTTGTAGCACGTACTACTCAAGGAAACCACGCTGTGAACAAAGGAACGAACAAAGACAATCTTTCTCTCAGCCTTATCAGCTCTCCGCAGTTGGTTTGGATTGTGTAAATGCGAAATTATCGCCCGAAACATTTTTAGCGTAGAGAAGGTGTGTATCTTAGCACAGAAAGAGGTTGCGTGGCAGGTGCAGACGCCAAAACAGACCTTTTTAAAACATATTTCTAGCCTTATTCTGATTTTGGAACTGTGCGATGTTATTCTTAAAAAATCAGTCTGATAGATTACGCAAAAAAATCTTTTTTTCGCAATTTTGCTCTACATCTGCTCTTATATAAACTCAGTTTATTTCCAAGTATAACATGTTCCAAGATAAGAAATCTTCATTTTGTAAGTCCGGAGCCCCTTACGTAAGCATAAATGTAGTTCTGCTTCACACTGGTCCAGGTGGGCCACATATCGACAGCTGAGAGCCACGAGAGCCAGAGAGATACGCCTGTAGTTTGTGGAGTGCAGGCAGTGTGCAGGGGCATAAGTCGCTGAGAGAGCTCTTAGCGAGCAGGACGTGGTGTAACTGCGGAAGGCCGCCTGTAATATGTCACGTCGACTGAGCATGTCCCGACCTCACGGGCTGACCATTAGCAATTTATCAATCGCGATAAAAGAGATTATTGTGAAGCATTTTTAGTGGGGTACCTACATCGTACAGTGATTACGCGTTCCACCCACAACTGGTTTGTGGTGAGGATTGTTATGTGTTTGTGAAAATTAATGCAACAGCGTGTGAAGACATCAAAGAGTGGCCTGTGATAAGTGCAACTATCATGAAATTGCAAGGCGAATGGAGTAACTGCCTGACATTCGTGTAAAATCAAGAATTAATTACACCAGAACACCGTAGTGAGTATTATTGCAACAGAGCATTATTCACTGCGCTAATTCATTATTCAGCAGCTGAAACACTAATACGAAACAACTCCCACAGCAGTATTAGCCAATCAGCCCCTTATCCTTATGAGACGGTCAATGTAACTCACATATTAGACTCCCACTCGGTGAATAACACTATCCTAAACAACCTTGAGTGTTTCACCTGTCAAGGTACAAGATGTTTCGTGACCGACAAAGTATTGTTTAATTATCCACGTGTTCGCACAGACATTTGTAACTTCCACTGCCATAACCGTTAAACTTCATATTGAATGGAAGTAAAAGAACAGTAAGACATCTGTAATTGGTGATTTCTTTAATGTCATAATCGGTAGATTGGCATAGCGTTGTTCACCCTCTTCAGGGGTTTGATTTTTGACAACGAATGTTGAGGGCGACTTAGTGCGATAGTATGACACTGCTTTAAGTATGTTTGAATTTAGATTTTTTTCTACATGTTTGAATATTTTACACATTTAGACAATTTTTTCTTCAATACGTCAGAAAATTCAAAAGACTTTTAAAAATTCTGTTGTTATAGTATTTTCATCGTATGTTTTACATGGCCGCACGGTGTAGCCGCGCGGTCTTTGGCGCGTAGCCAGTGTCCGTGCGGCTGCCCCCGTCGGAGGTTCGAGTCCTCCCTCGGGCATGGGTGTGTGTGTTGTCCTTAGGGTAAGTTAGTTTAAGTTAGATCAAGTAGGGACCGACGACCTCAGCAGTTTGGTCCCATAGGAACTTACCACAAATTTCCAGTTTCTTCTTTTTCTTTTTTTTCATGGGATCCGTTCCTTCTATGTAACTCACTCAAGGAAGCTGTTTTAATGCAGCGATACCGGCTGTGACAGTGAAGAAATCACCACCTACAGCTCTCTTGCAACTCATTTTACCTGCATTCATTACGTCTACGTGTTATAGAGGCTGAACAAGAGCTCCATCGACAAACTTTCAGAGGTGGTACTAAGCCCAAAAACAAGAAAAAATAGTTCAGTAAGTAAGGGCTCTTAAGTGCATTCCTTAAGAGCTACGAGCACTTGTAATTCTTCGCTACTAGACAAGTGCTCTTACGTCTTAAAGTGTGCGTTATAGAGCCCATGTTAACGAGACCTTTTGTCTTGTTTTGATACACGCTGCCACCCCTGAAACTTTGTCGGTTTAGTTCTTGTCCATCCAAAATAAATAATTCTAAAGGTATACAGAACTTTACTCAACATGAAATTCTACGCTTGATGAATTAACTATATGTTCAAAGTAGCTTTAATATATTATACAGTACTTAAATACGCACAACAAAAAACTTTTACATACGCTGCTCAACGCAAATACCTCATGTCTAGCAACCACAAAAACGGCAGAAAATGGCAGAAATTCATTATGGCCGTCTTTAGTGCATATTTCTACAAGTGATTCTAAAATCAGTCAACAAGAAAGAAGTACTGACCAAAGAACATCGTATGTTATTAGGTATTCTATCCGTTAGGTACAATGCTCCACCAACTCTGGACCGGCGTCTGCCTATGTTTCAGTTATTCGCTTGTAAACTATAAAGACACAAATCTCCACACAAGTGCAACACGGGTAACATATTGCTTCTAACTGCACAGAACCATACGGCAGGTCAGGGCCGCTGATCCACCGAGTGGAGAGAGACAGAAAGAGACAGAGAGAGAGAGAGAGAGAGAGAGAGAGAGAGAGAGAGAGAGAGAATGGTCACAGAGTGCGATAGCTTCACACAGGCAGGGCTGTGACGTCATCTACTTTGGGGTAGGTCGCGGATGGTGGAGTTTCGGCTGGAGCGCGCGACTCAGTATGCAGTTACCAATGGGAGTAACAGACACTTTTCTTCAGGAGTGTATTCTTTTACGTATTTATATACTTTCTCACAAACTGAGACCATTCTCTGCACGTCAGAGGCCAGTTCCGTTGCACACATCCTCGCGTAGTAAACGGTTGACCAGTAGATACTTCTGCTTAATCGACATATGCATACCTCAGTCATCATCAGAGGAGGTCCAAACCTCACTTGTATGCCCACTTGCCGTTTCTACATTTTGCTGACTGTTTTTGTACGTATCCTACCTTCATGCGTCAGTTGTGTACTTGTCGCCATTCTGATAAGATAAATATACAGGGTGCGGTTTAAACTTGAAACAACAACACGTCTCACAAACCATGCATCAGATTAAGAAACAAAAATACCTGTTCATTATTCGTAAACATGGTAAGCGGCATTACCAATTCTAACCACCCCAAGGTGATGGGATGATCATCTTAAATAGGAACATCCAATTTTTGTTATAGAATCGGATTCTACAGGAAAAAATATGTAGCTTTTGTGCGTTATACTTCTGCCGTTGGCTGTAATAGACAAATAACAGAGCAGAGCTCCAAGGCGGTATTGTTGTTGTTGTGATCTACAGTCCAAAGACTAGATTGATGCAGCTCTCCATGCTACTCTATCGGTAGCAAGCTTTTTCATCTCCAAGTACCTACTGTAACCTACATCCTTCTGAATCTGCTAAGTGTATTCGTCTCTTGGTCTCCCTCTACGATTTTTACCCTCCACTCTGCCCTCCAGTACTAAACTGGTGATCCCTTGATGCCTCAGAACATATCCTACCAACAGATCCCTTCTTTTAGTCAAGTTATTCCATAAATTTCTCTTCTCCCCAATTCTATTCCGTACGTCCTCATTAGTTACGTGATCTAACCAAATAATCTTCAGCATCCTTCTGTAGCACCACGTTTCGAAAGCTTTTATTCTCTTCCTTTCGAAACTATTTATCGTTCATGTTTCACTTTCATACATGGCTGACTCCACAGAAACGCTTTTCTTGCCATTGCCAGTCTACATTTTATATCCTTCCTAGTTCGACCATCATCAGTTATTTTGGTCTCATTTACTACTTTAAGCGTCTCATTTCCTAATCTAATTTCCACAGCATCACCTGATTTAACTCGACTACATTCCAGTATCCTCGTTTTGCTTTTGTTGATGTTCATCTTTTATCCCCCTTTCAAGACACTGTCCATTCAGTTCAACTGCTCTTCCAGATCCATTGCTGTCTCCGACAGAATTAGAATGTCATAGGAAAACCACAAAGTTTTTATTTCTTGTCCATGAATTTTAATTCCTACTCCAACTCTTTTTGGTACCTTTGCGTGCTCAATATACAGATTGAAGAACATCGGGGATAGGGTACAACCTTGTCGCACTCCCTTACCAGCCACTGCTTCTCTTTCACGCCCCTCGATTCGTGTAACTGCCATCTGCTTTCTGTACAAATTGTAAATAGAGAGTGTAAGTAGGCTGTTTATGTTTTCTTATTGGTAACGCCACGTAGCGCTCCATGTGAAAAATCGCTGGCTGTGCTGTGTGCAGTCTGTGGGTAGTTTGCATTGTTGTCTGCCATTGTAGTGTTGGGCAGCGGCAGCTGGATGTGAACAGCGCGTAGCGTTGCGCAGTTGGAGGTGAGCCGCCAGCAGTGGTGGATGTGGGGAGAGAGATGGCGGAGTTTTGTAATTTGTCATGAACCGCTATATATATTATGACTATTAAGGTAAATACATTGTTTGTTCTCTATTAATATCTTTCATTTGCTAACTATCCCTATCAGTAGTTAGTGCCTTCCGTAGTTTGAATCTTTTATTTAGCTGGCAGTAGTGGTGCTCGCTGTATTGCAGTAGTTCTAGTAACCAAGATTTTTGTGAGGTAAGTGATTTGTGAAACGCATAGGTTAATGTTAGTCAGGGCCATTCTTTTGTATGGATTTTTGAAAGTCAGATTGCGTTGCGCTAAAAATATTGTGTATCAGTTTAAGCACAGTCAGTAATTATTATTCAAAAGGGGACGTTTCAAGAGTATCCCAGTCAGCATTGTCAAAAGACTTTTCTAAGACTAAAAATGCTAGAAACGTATGTATGCCTCTACTTAATCTATATTCTAAGATAAGTCGTATGGTCACTATTGCCTCACGTGTTCCAACATTTCTACGGAATACAAACCGATCCTCCCCGAGGTCGGCTTCTACCATTTTATCCGTTCGTGTTAGTATTTTGCAACCGTGACTTATTAAACTGGCATTATCTCGAGAAAAATGCGTTGCATTATAAACATAAACACAAACGTTTGTGGCGAATGACTCACTGTTTTGCAGTTTTCTCCATGTAGCTGTTTTGAAACATTCATTTACATATTACTGAATTAATATCGTTGTGTGGTATCACATATCAGTAGCACCCCATAGCCATCGTGGCTACGGAACAGCAAGTTTCGCCTGGCGCCGATAGTGGTCATGCAGGATATGGTGGACCCAATGGTGTGCGCCCACTGAGCCATGCCTCCGGAGGTTCTGGATTACGCTGCAATATAGCACGGCGGCAGCTACTCAACCCACTAGCTCTTGGAGCCTCTTCGAGTCGACACCGTCACTCGTGCTTCGTACAGCGATCCTCTTCCTGGTTAACACTGTGCAATGTGGACTCCGTTTCTTGCCATATTGTTTGTTACACATCTTCGTCCTCTTGGAGAAAAACAAGTTAAGTAACTTTTCTGTTGGTTGTGATAACTTGTTCGCTTATTATTTCAGCTCGTGTCTAGCTTCCCTACGATGACAGTTGCCGCACCTCTTTGTAGCTCGCTTCTTCTTACCGTTGTAGATGAAGTCATGGACGACTTACACTGCGAGCCGGTGTTTGGCAGTCTCCGAGTAGTTTTCTTCCTGTTCTGCAGTCTTTTACCTGGTTTCTGCTGTTAATGATTGGCTTTGTTTTCGGTTGGTTATCTTTTGTGGGTACAAACTGTATGCCTTGCTTGTGCTCTTTATGTTCTACGTTCTTGCAGCCCTTTTTGCTCTTTCTATGCTATATTTGGTTTTCGCTGTTCGTTTTGATGCACTGCTTCATACTTACCCGGAATCGCCTGCTGTTCCACTAGCAGTTGATTTAACTCAGTTTATTCAGTTTCATAGTCAATAAATGACGCAACTGCTTGAAGTGATGAATCACTTCATGACGGCACAGATGACTTCACACAAGATGCTGGACCCAACCGCAACACCGCCGCTTGCACCGCCTACGTATGTGCCGTCATTTTGTGAGTGAAGGAGGACTGGAAAGAGCTTCTCGCACAGTTCAACGCGCACATCGCAGTGCATCACTTATAAAGGAAATTCATATCTTGGTCGTTGCAGGAGTGGCTAAGTATAGTCTCTTACAGGCGCTTACAAAGTATTACGAGGACGGGGTGCAAGTGGCTGCTGCTCATTAAAAGTTCTTGAGGTTACATAAGCAACAAGATCAGACGTATCGTTAGTGGGTGAGTGATACGTAAGGCCTTACTAGACAGTGTAGATTCCGTTGTGACTGTGGCAAATACTACAGTGATGCAATGATTCGCTTTGCCATCGCCCACAATGTAGATGGTTCTAGCATTTTGGAACAGAAGTCGGCTTGCCGAAATATCGCTCCTTTTGGACAACCCCACCCGGCTGAATACCCAAGAAATCTTCAAGATTTCTGTACGCCGGGAAAACATATCACACATCAGGGTGTAAAGTAATTTTAAAGCCCCACAGTGTCGTTAGCGCGAAACAACAGTGTAATAGCGGTTCAAGGCTGCCAGTTCACCTGCACTGCTACGTGAGGACAAGAATTTGTTAGTGTCTCTGTCTGTAGCTGCACAGTCAGTCTATTTGCCCCCTGACACTGGAGCTTGAGTGACTTTGCTCCACCGTAACACTTACGAACTGCTTGGCAAACCGAAGTTGAACACATCGCGTCATATGCCGACAATGTATAATGGCCAAGACATTTCTGTCTTAGCCACCTGCAGCCCTGTATATACATGAAACTTCAACCAGTCGCTCGTTTGAATTGGTATTATTATTCCATAAACCGGTTTTTGAACCCTCTCAGGTCAATTGGCAGATGGCTTTCTGGAAGTTACACCACTATTTCTAGCAAAATGATGGGTGCTGATTTGCGGCAGTATGGGCGGCTTTTTCTGTTAGTGTATTTACACTGTGACAGAGAAACTTCGCCTGTATACAGCATTATGTTCTAAAATATCCATAATGGATAAGTTCAGCCTATAGTCTTTCTGCAAATTTCTGAAATTTGACGAACACAGTGACCTTTATAGCGATTCCGTCCCACGACTGCATTAATGATTTTGGTGTAGACACTTTTCATTTGTTTGTGTTAAGAATTCAGGACAATTAACTTCCTGTTTCTTCTTTTGTTCCTTGGGAAAATTTTGCTAAGTTACGTGCAGAATTTCAGGATTTGTTTTCTGAGGGTAGTTTGGCTACCCATGTTGTAGTAAAGGGCAACACACAGCAACGTTTTGCTAAGCTGGCCCTATCTCTCAGGCTCTTCGAGAACAGATAGCTCAAGAACGCACTGCTTTGCAAGACTGTTGGGTCATAGCACCCCTTACTGCCTCCTCTTGTTATACTTAACAAGCCATCCGGCAGACTCCGGTTGTGTTCCGATTTTAGGAAAACTTGGTTCCAAAATTAATCTGTACGTCGCTTACTCGCAAATCTCTCTAGATGAGCAGTCGCAAGAGGTCTTTATCGTTAACACTCATCTTGGCCTATTAAAATTTTCGAGATTGCCGCTTGGCACTGCTTCCACATCCGCAATATTTCTGGAGCAGCTGACGGCATGAGTTCCTTTTTGCTCGAATTATTTAGATGACATTGTCCACTCAGTTCACACTCCTGAAGAACACATTATCAATATTTGCACTCTGTTTCAAGTGTTGTCTGTATCTGGCCTCAAATGTAACAGTGACAAATGTGTACTGTTTCAGACTGAACTTGAGCACTTAGGACATGTCATTAATACCCAGGTTGTTCACTCGCAGCAGTCATTTCCTTGGTATCCGTAACTTCCCACCATCACGCAACATGCGGGAATTGCAATCCGTTTTAAGCCAGCTCACGTACTATATCTACATCTACCGCTACGTATATACGCCGCAAGCTACCGCAGTGTGCGAGGTGAAAGGTACCCTCTACCAGTACTAGCCATTTCCTTTCCTGAAATAGAGCAAGGGAGAAACGACTGTCTATAAGGCCTCCATATGAGCCCTAATTTCTCACATCTTATCTATGTGGTCCTTGCGCGCTATGTATATTGTCTGCAGCAGAATCATTCCCAGACAGCTTCAAATGCCGATCCTCTAAATTTTCTCAATAGTGTTCTTCGCAAACAACGTCGCCTTTCCTTCAGGTGTTCCCATTTGAGTTCCCGAAGCATCTCCGTATCACTTACGTGTTGTTCGCACTTATCGGTAACAAATCTATTAGCCAGTGAACTGCTTCGACGTCTCCTTTCTATCTGAACTGGTACGGATCCCAAACAATACTCAACAACCGGTCGCATTAGCTTCCTATATGGGGTCTCCTTTACAGCTGAAACATTCTTTCCTAAGATTCTCCCAATAAACCGAAGTCGACCATTCGCCTTCCCTATCAGATATCCCAAATGCTCGTTCCATTTCATATCGCTTTACAACATTATGCCCAGATATTTAAACGACTTGACTGTGTCAAGCTGGACACTAGCAATGCTGTATCCCAACATTACAGGTTTGTCCTTCCTACTCAACTACGTTAACTTATATTTTTGCACGTTTAGAGCTAGCAGCCATTCATCACAATAATTGGAAGTTTAGTGTAAGTCGTCTTGTATGTTCTACAGTCACTCAACCTCAACACCTTACTGTACGCCACACTATCATCAGCAAACAACTGCAAACTGCTGCCCACTCTATCCCCGTATACAGAGAACAACAGCGGTCCCATCACGCTTCTCTGGGGCGCTCTTGACGATACTCTTGTCTCTGATGGACACTCGCGGTCGAGGACAACATACTGGGTTCTATTACTCAAAACGTTTTCAAGCCACTCACATATCTGTGAACTTATTCCCTATACTCTCCCACCTTCATTAACAGCCTGCAATTGGGCACTGTGTCAAACGCTTCCTTGAAATCTGGAAATATGGAATCAGCCTATTGCTCTTCATCCATAGTTCTCAATGTATCATGTGAGAAAAAGGGAAATCGAGTTTTGGATATTGGTCTATAATTTTGTAGGTTCTACATCTACATCTACATCTACATTGATACTCCGCAAGCCACCCAACGGTGTGTGGCGGAGGGCACTTTACGTGCCACTGTCATTACCTTCCTTTCCTGTTCCAGTCGCGTATGGTTCGCGGGAAGAACGACTGTCTGAAAGCCTCCGTGCGCGCTCTAATCTCTCTAATTTTACATTCGTGATCTCCTCGGGAGGTATAAGTAGGGGGAAGCAATATATTCGATACCTCATCCAGAAACGCACCCTCTCGAAACCTGGCGAGCAAGTTACACCGCGATGCAGAGCGCCTCTCTTGCAGAGTCTGCCACTTGAGTTTATTAAACATCTCCGTAACGCTATCACGGTTACCAAATAACCCGGTAACGAAACGCGCCGCTCTTCTTTGGATCTTCTCAATCTCTTCCGTCAACCCGACCTGGTACGGATCCCACACTGATGAGCAATACTCAAGTATAGGTCGAACGAGTGTTTTGTAAGCCACCTCCTTTGTTGATGGACTACATTTTCTAAGCACTCTCCCAATGAATCTCAACCTGGTACCCGCCTTACCAACAATTAATTTTATATGATCATTCCACTTCAAATCGTTCCGCACGCATACTCCCAGATATTGTACAGAAGTAACTGCTACCAGTGTTTGTTCCGCTATCATATAATCATACAATAAAGGATCCTTCTTTCTATGTATTCGCAATACATTACATTTGTCTATGTTAAGGGTCAGTTGCCACTCCCTGCACCAAGTGCCTATCCGCTGCAGATCTTCCTGCATTTCGCTACAATTTTCTAATGCTGCAACTTCTCTGTATACTACAGCATCATCCGCGAAAAGCCGCATGGAACTTCCGACACTATCTACTAAGTCATTTATATATATTGTGAAAAGCAATGGTCCCATAACACTCCCCTGTGGCACGCCAGAGGTTACTTTAACATCTGTAGACGTCTCTCCATTGATAACAACATGCTGTGTTCTGTTTGCTAAAAACTCTTCAATCCAGCCACACAGCTGGTCTGATATTCCGTAGGCTCTTACTTTGTTTATCAGGCGACAGTGCGGAACTGTATCGAACGCCTTCCGGAAGTCAAGAAAAATAGCATCTACCTGGGAGCCTGTATCTAATATTTTCTGGGTCTCATGAACAAATAAGGCGAGTTGGGTCTCACACGATCGCTGTTTCCGGAATCCATGTTGATTCCTACATAGTAGATTCTGGGTTTCCAGAAATGACATGATACGCGAGCAAAAAACATGTTCTAAAATTCTACAAGAGATCGACGTAAGAGATATAGGTCTATAGTTTTGCGCATCTGCTCGACGACCCTTCTTGAAGACTGGGACTATCTGTGCTCTTTTCCAATCATTTGGAACCCTCCGTTCCTCTAGAGACTTGCGGTACACGGCTGTTAGAAGGGGGGCAAGTTCTTTCGCGTACTCTGTGTAGAATCGAATTGGTATCCCGTCAGGTCCAGTGGACTTTCCTCTATTGAGTGATTCCAGTTGCTTTTCTATTCCTTGGACACTTATTTCGATGTCAGCCATTTTTTCGTTTGTGCGAGGATTTAGAGAAGGAACTGCAGTGCGGTCTTCCTCTGTGAAACAGCTTTGGAAAAAGGTGTTTAGTATTTCAGCTTTACGCGTGTCATCCTCTGTTTCAATGCCACCATCATCCCGTAGTGTCTGCATATGCTGTTTCGAGCCACTTACTGATTTAACGTAAGACCAGAACTTCCTAGGATTTTCTGTCAAGTCGGTACATAGAATTTTACTTTCGAATTCAATGAACGCTTCACGCATAGCCCTCCTTACGCTAACTTTGACATCGTTTAGCTTCTGTTTGTCTGAGAGGTTTTGGCTGCGTTTAAACTTGGAGTGGAGCTCTCTTTGCTTTCGCAGTAGTTTCCTAACTTTGTTGTTGTACCACGGTGGGTTTTTCCCGTCCCTCACAGTTTTACTCGGCACGTACCTGTCTAAAACGCATTTTACGATTGCCTTGAACTTTTTCCATAAACACTCAACATTGTCAGTGTCGGAACAGAAATTTTCGATTTGATCTGTTAGGTAGTCTGAAATTTGCCTTCTATTACTCTTGCTAAACAGATAAACCTTCCTCCCTTTTTTTATATTCCTATTAACTTCCATATTCAGGGATGCTGCAACGGCCTTATGATCACTGATTCCCTGTTCTGTACATACAGAGTCGAAAAGTTCGGGTCTGTTTGTTATCAGTAGGTCCAAGATGTTATCTCCACGAGTCGGTTCTCTGTTTAATTGCTCGAGGTAATTTTCGGATAGTGCACTCAGTATAATGTCACTCGATGCTCTGTCCCTACCATCTGAGTGTCCCAGTCTATATCTGGTAAATTGAAATCTCCACCTAAGACTATAACATGCTGAGAAAATTTATGTGTAACGTATTCCAAATTTTCTCTCAGTTGTTTTGCCACTAATGCTGCTGAGTCGGGAGGTCGGTAAAAGGAGCCAATTATTAACCTAGTTTGGTTGTTTAGTGTAACCTCCACCCATAATAATTCACAGGAACTATCCACTTCTACTTCACTACAGGATAAACTACTACTAACAGCGACGAACACTCCACCACCGGTTGCATGCAATCTATCCTTTCTAAACACCGTCTGTACCTTTGTAAAAATTTCGGCAGAATTTATCTCTGGCTTAAGCCAACTTTCTGTACCTATAACGATTTCAGCTTCGGTGCTTTCTATCAGCGCTTGAAGTTCCGGTACTTTACCAACGCAGCTTCGACAGTTGACAATTACAATACCGATTGCTGCTTGGTCCCCGCATGTCCTGACTTTGCCCCGCACCCGTTGAGGCTGTTGCCCTTTCTGTACTTGCCCAAGGCCATCTAACCTAAAAAACCGCCCAGCCCACGCCACACAACCCCTGCTACCCGTGTAGCCGCTTGTTGCGTGTAGTGGACTCCTGACCTATCCAGCGGAACCCGAAACCCCACCACCCTATGGCGCAAGTCGAGGAATCTGCAGCCCACATGGTCGCAGAACCGTCTCAGCCTCTGATTCAGACCCTCCACTCGGCTCTGTACCAAAGGTCCGCAGTCAGTCCTGTCGACGATGCTGCAGATGGTGAGTCTGCTTTCATCCCGCTAGCGAGACTGGCAGTCTTCACCAAATCAGATAGCCGCCGGAAGCCAGAGAGGATTTCCTCCGATCCATAGCGACACACATCATTGGTGCCGACATGAGCGACCACCTGCAGATGGGTGCACCCTGTACCCTTCATGGCATCCGGAAGGACCCTTTCCACATCTGGAATGACTCCCCCCTGTATGCACACGGAGTGCACATTGGTTTTCTTCCCCTCTCTTGCTGCCATTTCCCTAAGGGGCCCCATTACGCGCCTGACGTTGGAGCTCCCAACTACCAGTAAGCCCACCCTCTGCAACTGCCCGGATCTTGCAGACTGAGGGGCAACCTCTGGAACAGGACAAGCAGCCATGTCAGGCCGAAGATCAGTATCAGCCTGAGACAGAGCCTGAAACCGGTTCGTCAGACAAACTGGAGAGGCTTTCCGTTCAGCCCTCCGGAATGTCTTTCGCCCCCTGCCACACCTTGAAACGACCTCCCACTCTACCACAGGTGAGGGATCAGCCTCAATGCGGGCAGTATCCCAGGCAACCACAGTCGTAGTCCGATCAGGGGATGCGTGGGACGAGCTGGCCGTCCCCGACAAACCCCCATCCGGACCCCCACAGTGATGCCCATTGGTAACAGCCTCAAGCTGTGTGACCGAAGCCAACACTGCCTGAAGCTGGGAGCGAAGGGATGCCAACTCAGCCTGCATCCGAACACAGCAGTTGCAGTCCCTATCCATGCTGAAAACTGTTTTACAAAGAACTTCTGAACTAATCTACAGAGAGCGCAAACAAATCGACAAAATTTAAACGGTTATTAAAATACAAGATTGCCTAGTAAATGCAGTAATGCTGCTACTTGCGCACTGCTGACACTGCTCGGCGGCGGAAGGAGACTAAGCGAAATTACACTATTCAGGTACTAAGACGCGATGCTACACTCTCAAATACTATAATACGCCCGAAATTTATGAATTAAACAATGCAAGTACCAAAAACACGCAAAGAAATTAAGAATTAAACTATGTAACAAATGAGTGAGCTAGGAGTATACGACTTGCTGCTCAGCTGCTTATCCAACGGCGGCAGGGAGCACACAGGTTCCTCCTTTTACCCTTCCTATGTACTGGAGCACGTGAGATTTTTCCCAGTGACTTGGGAATTAGTGCTGGGCGAGAGATTCACGATAAATGCAGCATAAGTAAGGAAAAATGCCGTAGATAACTAGTTGCAAAACCGAATTGGAATTCCATGCGCACATGCTGCTTTGTTTGCTTTCAAATATCTTCCTTGTTTCTCTTAAGCAGGAATGCTTGTTACTACGTCGTCCATA
Source organism: Schistocerca americana (assembly GCF_021461395.2). Classification (NCBI taxonomy): domain Eukaryota; kingdom Metazoa; phylum Arthropoda; class Insecta; order Orthoptera; family Acrididae; genus Schistocerca; species Schistocerca americana. The sequence goes on along the minus strand of NC_060124.1, from coordinate 173,165,696 downwards.
CAAGAGCCTGTCTGAAGGTCAAATGACAGTATGTTTGTGCGATTGTCCTGTATGAACGATTATTTTAATATGAAATTTATTCCTAACGCCAATCATACTGCTGCCTTATTGTATCTCCCGTGCAGGAAGCACGTTCCTTTTGTTTGGTCGCAAGAATGTCAGTCTGCTTTCCGAAGGTTGAAACATACACTCCTGGAAATTGAAATAAGAACACCGTGAATTCATTGTCCCAGGAAGGGGAAACTTTATTGACACATTCCTGGGGTCAGATACATCACATGATCACACTGACAGAACCACAGGCACATAGACACAGGCAACAGAGCATGCACAATGTCGGCACTAGTACAGTGTATATCCACCTTTCGCAGCAATGCAGGCTGCTATTCTCCCATGGAGACGATCGTAGAGATGCTGGATGTAGTCCTGTGGAACGGCTTGCCATGCCATTTCCACCTGGCGCCTCAGTTGGACCAGCGTTCGTGCTGGACGTGCAGACCGCGTGAGACGACGCTTCATCCAGTCCCAAACATGCTCAATGGGGGACAGATCCGGAGATCTTGCTGACCAGGGTAGTTGACTTACACCTTCTAGAGCACGTTGGGTGGCACGAGATACATGCGGACGTGCATTGTCCTGTTGGAACAGCAAGTTCCCTTGCCGGTCTAGGAATGGTAGAACGATGGGTTCGATGACGGTTTGGATGTACCGTGCACTATTCAGTGTCCCCTCGACGATCACCAGTGGTGTACGGCCAGTGTAGGAGATCGCTTCCTACACCATGATGCCGGGTGTTGGCCCTGTGTGCCTCGGTCGTATGCAGTCCTGATTGTGTCGCTCACCTGCACGGCGCCAAACACGCATACGACCATCATTGGCACCAAGGCAGAAGCGACTATCATCGCTGAAGACGACACGTCTCCATTCGTCCCTCCATTCACGCCTGTCGCGACACCACTGGAGGCGGGCTGCACGATGTTGGGGCGTGAGCAGAAGACGGCCTAACGGTGTGCGGGACCGTAGCCCAGCTTCATGGAGACGGTTGCGAATGGTCCTCGCCGATACCCCAGGAGCAACAGTGTCCCTAATTTGCTGGGAAGTGGCGGTGCGGTCCCCTACGGCACTGCGTAGGATCCTACGGTCTTGGCGTGCATCCGTGCGTCGCTGCGGTCCGGTCCCAGGTCGACGGGCACGTGCACCTTCCGCCGACCACTGGCGACAACATCGATGTAGTGTGGAGACCTCACGCCCCACGTGTTGAGCGATTCGGCGGTACGTCCACCCGGCCTCCCGCATGCCCACTATACGCCCTCGCTCAAAGTCCGTCAACTGCACATACGGTTCACGTCCACGCTGTCGCGGCATGCTACTAGTGTTAAAGACTGCGATGGAGCTCCGTATGCCACGGCAAACTGGCTGACACTGACGGCGGCGGTGCACAAATGCTGCGCAGCTAGCGCCATTCGACGGCCAACACCGCGGTTCCTGGTGTGTCCGCTGTGCCGTGCGTGTGATCATTGCTTGTACAGCCCTCTCGCAGTGTCCGGAGCAATTATGGTGGGTCTGACACACCGGTGTCAATGTGTTCTTTTTTCCATTTCCAGGAGTGTATTTTGCTTAGTGATCGGTGCCTTGTTCATTATGATCCAGCCCATCCTGTAGGCTTGGCTGTGTATGCTTCTTCTTACATCACTGGTTGCGTTTTGTCAGATAAATTTTGTTATGGCGACAGGCTGACTCCTTTTGCTTCGAAGATCAACAAAGTTTAGTGTAACTATTCATAAACTGGAAAGGGGGCTGTCGCCAGTGTCTATTGACTCTCTAAATTCCACCAGTACGTTTGTGGCAGTAAATTTTACTTGGTGGCTGATCATAAGGCTCTAAAGTTTTAGTTTAGCCCTTCTCAGTCAGTCCCAACTCACACGGTGCGAGAGCTGCACGGGGGAGGGGGGTCTCTTGTCGAGTAGTCAGTATCAGATTGTGTACCACCCCACTTCTAAGCAGGCCAACATCGATGGCCATCCTCACTTCCTTCTTGCCTAGCATTTGGCGAGTGAATTGTTTTTTGATGAGAGAGGACAAGCTACTCTCTCACCTATTTATCACATACTAAAAATTAGTATAGATTTCATTACAACCTGATGGACCTAGAGCAGACGTTCATGGAGCTCGGTAGGGTGCTTAAAGCATGAGATATTTTTATGATTCTTAACTTGTAGAAACGGCTTGTTGGGAGTTGAAAACAATTGGCGGCGAGCCCATCCCTCAGTAAATCTTGCCGAACAGGCCCATAGCTGTATAGGGCAGACAGGGTGGCCACTTCTTGAGACAGGTCTCCAGCAGAACAATGCCACACTATCTGCTACATCGCCAGCAGAAGCCTGGGCTGGGGTGATGGTCTGAATGAATGCATCTACACAGTGGACTTATTAACCAGACATTGTGTGCAGAGTCACGTGTAATACAAATTAGCATGTTTCCATGTTTGACGACAGTACAAATATGCCAGTGAAACACTTCCCTTGGCTGCCTTGGTTGTAAGACACTCCAGCGTCTAAGAAACGCTTAGAGATAGAATTTTTATTACACCTCAGAGCTAAAACTAAAAAGCCCCAAGAAACAGGCGATTTAGATAAAGATCTTTGAGGTTGTACCTGTCTACTTGTTGCTTTCGAAAACGACAAGACTTTTGAGAAAATTGTCTAGTCTCTCTCTGTGAAAACTTAAAAGAGCCAGTAACTGGCAGTTTCTTTTAATTTTTTTTTTTTTAGAGACTCAGGTTTCTTACTCTTGCTCTGATTCGACATGACTATATGCTGTCGTGTGGCAGGGGAGATTTAGCGCCTCTAGAGCTCTGTTGTTGGCTCAAGATGGTGTGAAGGCGGTGTCGTTCGTGAGCATTGTCGGAAAACGGAATTTTTTTTTCTGGAGAGGTGCAAAGCACTCAGGTGTGGGGCTTTGGTCTGGTAAGCACTTCTACTCGAAGCTCTGGCATGTGTGGTTGGTACTTAGGACATTTCCTGAGACTGACATCATATGCGAGTAGTTTGGACTGGAGAGCCTGTGGTGAAGTTCTTACTGTACCGACAGTGTGACTTCAAACGTCTTGGACTACTCGTCTACCGAGGGCACACTTATTCGGTTTTGGTGTACCAGACTTGACGTTTGGTACACTTGTGCGCTCTTTCGTATAAGTGAGCCAAATTGGTCCTTGGTACGACCAGCGAACAGGTGTATCACACACTACTACCGTGATTTCAGGGCTCAGGTAGGGAGTAAATTGCGATCCGTCTGCCTGATCGCCAGACCGTGAGCTTTTTGCATTTCTTTCGTGGCCGCGATCGATTCACAGATGACACCTCCTCGTCTCACCTCCGCCGCACACATCTCGCCAACTGCACGTCTCGGCGCCACACGATGCAAACAGGGTAAGGTACCACTGCTCCGGTACTGTCAGGGCGTACAGATCTCAATCACCACTTGCTCTCAGCTGCACCCATGTAGAAAAACTTCAGTAGATTTGACTAATCAAAGTCTGCTCAGAGTCAGATCGAATCAGCTTGCGTTATCCACATTTTCAGGGCCAGAGTACTTGACTGACTTATCACCTACTTAAACTGCCTTTGCTACCTGGGATCCACCCAGTGTAGTGTTAGATATCTGTCAGTTGTTTCGGGAATGCAATGTATAACTTACTTAATATAATTTATGTCTTGTTTAAAAAAATAAATGTTGTTTGTACTCTAAACTTTTTTCCAACATTCTCAGTCAATTAAATAGTCCCACCAGAGTTTCTTTCCATTGTGGCGTCCCATACCATGATCTCGGATTGATGCTACCTTCTGTGACTGTCAGATCGCGTTGTCTAGAGTAGTTATTCAGTTTGACATGCCTTGCGCAGAATTTTAAATTTATGGCACATTCTGTGACCATTAGATTGTAGATAGTGTTGCCTAGTGAAGCTTCTGTTCGCCATGTTAAATGTGGCGCAGTCGTTAGAGTAGATTCGCGTTTCTGGCTCTAAGACATAGTACTAATACTTAATTATTGTATGTGTGTATTTTCATGTTGTGGTTGTGACTTCTGTGTCACTTGATTGTTTCTGATGGCGAACGTTGTTGTGCTGATTTGTTAGGATAGATTGAGTTTTTTGTTTGTTAGCGTATACAAGCGTGCTATTATTTGAATTCGTTGTCAGGAACTACGAATCAGTACCTCACGGGAGCGTAATTTAGAGTAGAGTCTGTGTGGCGTAGGAATGTGTAGTGTTTAAATTCGTTTGGGTCATAATTAGAGTGCATGCTTACAAGAAGCAAAGCACGTTTGCTACACGGTTCTAGGCGCTACAGTCTGGAACCGCGCGAATCCTGCCTCGGGCATGGATGTGTGTGATGTCCTTAGGTTAGTTAGGTTTAAGTAGTTCTAAGTTCTACGGAACTGATGACCTCAGCAGCTAAGTCTCATAGTGCTCAGAGCCATTTGAACCATTTTTGAACGTTTGCTACAGAGTAACGGAAGGAATTGTGTTTTGGTAACCATGAATCCATGTCAGATTATTAGCGGTAACCAGGCAGATATTACACTGGATTCTCAAGTAAATGCAGTTGCAGACCAGGCAGAAATGTCGAAGGTAGAACCTGCAGAGTATGACGACATGTCTCAGTCAGGTGATGAAATTGAACGGGAGACCACAGCAGAACGAAATGTAGACGCTGCTGGTACGAGACGCACCGTCAGTGAGACTAGCAGACCAGAATCACGAACGAAACGTCACAGAATGATGGACTCTCGCTCATCTAGTCCTGAAGGTGTTAGCGGTGGATCTCAGTCTGAGGCTCTCATGCAATTCATACAAGAGGCAGACAGGAAGAGACAAGAGGCAGCGAAAAAGAGACAGGAGGAAAAGGAGGAAAGACAAAAATTAGTCATAAGAGCGGTAAAAGACGGTGTATACGGGCTCAAGAATGAGATCGTAGGAATCCAAGAGGAGCTAGAGAATGTCAAGAAAAGGACAACAGAAACGTGAGAGGTCGTGGACCAGGGGAAGCGCGATGCCAAAATTGCGCGATTGGTAGCACAACTAGCACGAAAGAATGCATCCGTGGCAAAAGAACAAGTAAAACTGGCAAGAACCGAGGTGTGTAAGACAAATCAGACACTTGAAACTCTCCAAAAGAAAAAAAACAGTTCAAGAAAAGCAGGAAAAAATGAGTGAGAGTGGCAAGCGAATCAACAAATAGAAATCAAACAGGCCGAAATTTCTGTAGTTAAAGATCAGCAGACCCGAGACGCCCCGCAACAAAACTATTTGGCTAAGGGCGTTCGGCAGGCACATGAGCAGGTGGCGCGATTGTAAGCACAATCTCGTCCGGTAAAGCACCATAGAGAGCATTACAGAAGTGAAGAAAATGTTTTCCTACTCTCCGAACCGCTATATGAGGAGACACGACCTGCACATGGGCGAATGCAACAGTAATATGCTCCTAGCGCGGCGAAATTTGTAATAGAACACGGTCCATCGGTAACACATAGCATACCAGAGACCGAGCCGGAAAACAATTGTATACATCTACGAAGGTCAGCAACGTTATTACAAGAACACGAGGGGATACCATAACAGTGCACGAGGCTCGTTTGGGAACGGACACATGCAGCCGAGAGGGGAAATTCATACTGCGGATACGTCGAACCTTTCGACCACAAACTTTTCTTGATCATCCAGAATTTTCTAGTCAACAAGGAGGCAAACAATGCAATACATTCAAAGACCTGGATGGCATACTACGATCATGTGCTACCAGAATCTTGGTCACTGAAGTACAAAACTCCAGTTTATCTGCGGTTTCTTGGAAGGCTCGATTGCAAAACATATGCGCGGAGTTGCGAAGAGTTGTCATTGCTACAAAGAGTTTAAGGACGTATTCCTTAGCACATGCTGGTCGCAAGACACACAGGAAAGGATAAAACAGGGTATCATGCTAGGAAAGGACTTAGAAGCGTCAGGATTCCGCAGTTCTGTCAAAATCTTCGAATCCCAGGTCAGAAGAACTGATTCTTCGATCAACCGTACCGTTCCAAGGAAATTATGAGGGACTGCTACATTAAATTACCTTTACGTTTCCGGCAACTGCTCATCGGCAGATGCAACGATTCAGTCGAAGCTTTCAAGAGTGTGCTGTTTGGACTCGATTACTTGAATGAAATTCACAACTCGCGAGAAAGAAGTAGAAATAATGATCATAACTGGCCAGATTCGCCAAAGAGGAATGAGTATGGACGAAACGGGGGAAAACATCGATCGATCAGAAACAAAATTCAAACTTCAATGGGAAAACCAGCCATCATGGGAAAATAGAAGAAGACGAGAACATTATAATCGTAACAACAACAATAACTACCGACGAAACGGAAACTGGAAAGAGCAACAGAACTCGAACTAGGGCTAACAGGATTCTAGGGGCCAACATCAAAGCAATAACAGGACATACAACGGTCAAGGTCAAAGAAATGATCAATGTAGCGAATACGTGGGAATGAGACCGCCTAATCCATCGCAGGTGTCAGGCACAGAAATTTCGAATTAGAATTGACGTCGGTCGGTGTGGCCGTGCGGTTCTAGGCGCTTCAGTCTGGAACCGCGTGACCGCTACGGTCGCAGGTTCGAATCCTGCCTCGAGCATGGATGTGTGTGATGTCCTTAGGTTAGTTAGGTTTAAGTAGTTCTAAGTTCTAGGGAACTGATGGCCTCAGATGTTAAGTCCCACAGTGCTCAGAGCCATTTGAACCATTTTGAACAAGAATTGACACACAGCCAATGCGGACTCATCTGAAAACAACTTCGCAGAAACTATCGGATCGAGCGATATTAACCTGTTAGAGTACGAAGATACAACAGAAATGCCACGGGAGGAGAAGGTGCAGTATGTAAAGAGTCTCCATGGATGAATGTTTAACGTAATTTAATGTTGATATTGTGTTGCTTAGCGTAATTTTCCATTTGTACTATTTCGGTGTTATTTTGTTTTTTATTTTCAATAGTTTTCAGCATGAGTCCTTGTTGAACATGGTCAAACGAGATGCGTATTTGTGACATCTTCACACCCACATTCAATGTCAGGTGGCAGATAGAATTAAAATTTCGTTGCAAGTTATATCACATCAACCTTTGGGACTTTTTAGCATGCCAAACCAGGGACGTTGCAATACTGAGTACCACAGACAACTGAGTACTGCTATTATTTCTATAGACCTCACAATTGTTGTCCTATTTCCACTCCCAGCGGAGCGAGGATATCTGTCGTAATTTGACCGCAAATGAGCATTGTACTCTGTCGTAGCATTCTCGCAGAAGAGCTTTTACAAGTAATACCACGGCCAATGAATTTGTTTGTTTACTTTCTGTGGTTTCTTGTACATTGATCAAGAGACGGATGTATGTCACTTCATGTTTCTTGTGGTGTGAAGCTGGTAAATCGTGCCATAGAGCATGTGCATCTCGATTTGGGAGCGTGTCGACACTAAGACTCACTGTATTATGAGTATGTGCGTCTCGATTTTCGGATGTTTTCCGTATGGTGTCAGCGGTCCACGCTTTGGGCGCGTGTCGACACTAAGACAAGGTGTGGTATGTGCCATCACCTGTCATGCAGTGTAGCCTGTCTCGTGGTGGAAATTTGTCAGCGCCATGTGAGTGCCGTCGGCGAGATATTGTGTATGGGGAATTAGCAATGACAATGTTTCACTCTTCACTATTATTTCTGTAAGTTGATTATATAGATGTAATGACATTTCTGAGAGAATACGGCAGTTGACAACACTTGAGGGTTGTGCAGACTCCGGAACTAACACTGCAGACTGTACGTCACTACCCATGCCAACCAGCGAGGGGCGAATGTAGTCCGCCATGATACTGAGTCAGCTGTAGCAGCACAGGTGTGGGGGACCACCGGCTGCGACAGAACCAGCCACTGCCAACTGACGTGCCTATGTCACGCAGCCCCACTGGAGGAGGCACGTCTCAATCCAGTGCAGAGAATGGGACACCACTGCACACCGCCAACAACCCCCTAGCGGCCAAAGACCCGCAGGCTGCTAGTCGAGGGACAAGCGAGTCGCATGGCACCACAATCGACTGTGTGACTAACCGACTCAGCGGGATGCCGGGAGTGACGTGTCCCATCGACAAATGGTGAACTAATCCGACGTCCTGCTCCAGCAGGCGCGCGTTCCGATGCAGAGACGAATGGGAAGAGTAGGCTGTCCCATATCTCACTAACACTGAATGGATTTCTACGCCAGAGAGTGCGTTACATGTCAAATACAATGCTGTAATGCCAGTCCCTGACAGCTGACTGCGGCCTGACCAGGATGAGGCCAAAGGTCCAGCTGCAGACTGTAAGCTGCCAAAGATGCCGGATGCTGACAAGATGCCAAATGCTGCCAGAGACAAGAGAGAATGCCAGAGACATCTTCCGCCACTTCTGCTGTGTCATGGTTGAGTGACAGGCCATTCCACTCTGGAGCAAACTGATATTCCCCAGTCCTACCAGTCACGGTTTGTACATGCGCGTAAGTGCCATGTTATCAATTCGTTGACATTGTCAACTGTAAAATTTGTCTCCCCAGGGACCCTTGTGGAGTGAGCGATAGGATACCTGTCTGTAATGTCCTTCATACTACTCACAGCAATGTTTACTTGTACTCTTGCTGGCTTCCAGTTTCATGTGAGAGAATGAACTCTGTACTAAAAGAGGTCAAGCTGGGATGAGTTTTAGCCATGGGCAATCCTGATTGTCAGAGTTACGTTTGTCACATGTATATCGGTTACCAGGATGAGATTCTCCTACTATTTTCAATGATTTCCTCTGGTCTGTGCCACACTAAACAATATTGAAGTGAGACACTATCCATGCAGAAATCAAACAGCAGATAGGGGGCAGTGAGAGAGGAAAAGCTACTCTCTCACCTATTTTCGCATATCGAAAATTATTACAGATTTCATTTCAACCTGTCGCACCTAGAGCAAGACTCCAGGAAGTTAACGGCCTGAGCAGACACTGATGGAGCCTGGTAGGACACTAACAGCATGAGGTATTTTTATGATTCTTAACTTGTAGAAACTGGTTGTTGCGAGTTGAAAACAACTGGCGGCGAGTGCATCCCATAGTAAATCTTGCCGGACAGGCCCATAGCCGTACAGGGCGGATAGAGTGGCCATTTATTGAGACAGGCACTACCTGCCGCAGCGCCAGCAGAGGTATGGGCTAGGGTCATGGTCTGAAGGAATGCATCTACACAATGTAGTCTTAAACCAGGTATTGTGTGCAGAGCCACGTTTAATAAAAATTAACATGTTTTCATGTTTGACGACAGTGCAAATACACCAGTGAACCACTTCCCTCGGCTGCCTCGGTTGTAAGACACTCCGGCGTCTGAGAAACGTTTAGAAATAGAATTTTTGTTACACACAGCTAGGACTAACAAGCTCCAAGGCACAGGCGACGTAGATAAAGATCTTTGATATTATACCTGTTTGTTTGTGGCTGTCGGAAGCGACACGACTTATGAGTAAATTGTCTATTTCCTCTGTGTGAAAACTTAAAAGAGTCAGTAATTGGCTGTTTCTTTTTTTTCAGAGACACAGGTTTCTTAACTCTTGTCCTGATTCGACGTATGTACTTTTGTGTGGGAGGGGAGATTTAGAGCCTCTAGAGTTCTGAGAGTGTATCAAGAAAGTGTGAAGGCGGTGTCGTTCGTGAGCTTTGTGGGAAAACGGAATTTTCTTCTGGAGAGGTGCAAAGCACTCGGGTGTGGGACTTTGGTCTGGTAAGCACCTCTAGTCGAAGCTCTGGCATGTGTGGCTGGTACTTAGGACCCGTGATGAGACTTATATAACTTGTGAATAGTTTGGACTGGATAGCCTGTGGTGAAGATCTTACTGTACCGGCAGTATGTCTTCAAACATCTTGGACTTCTCGTGTGCCGAGGGCACACTTATTCGGGTTTGGTTTACTAGTATTGAAGTTTGGTATCCTTGTGCGCTCTGTCTTATAAGTGTGCCAAATTGGTCCTTGGTACGACCAGCGAACTGATATGACACACAATGAAATCTATCGTGGTTTCAGGGCTCTGGTAGAGAGTAAATTGCGATCCGTCTGCCTGATCGCTAGGCCTTGAGATTTTTGCATTTATCTCGTGGCCGCGATCGATTCACAGGTGCCGCCTCCTCGTCTCACCTCTGCTGCACACATCTCACCAGCTGCAAGTCACGTCGCCGCACAAAGCAAACATGGTAAGGGCGTACAGATCTCAAACACCACTTGCTCTCAACTGCACCTATGTAGAGAAACTTCAGTAGATTTGATCATTCAAAGTGTGCTCAGTGTCAGATCGATTCATCTTGCGTTATCCACATTTTTAGGGCCAGAGTACTTGATTCACTTATCACCTAGTTAAACAGCCTTTGCCGCCGGGGATCCACCCAGTGTAGTACTAATTAACTTGTCAGTTGTATGGGGTATGCAATGTATAACTTATTTAATATAATTTATGTTTTGTTTAGAAAAATAAATGTCGTTAGTACGCTAATTTTTTTGCCAACATTCTCAATCAATTAAATACTCCCACCAGAGATACCTTCCATTGTTGCTATAGTTATGCACAAGACACATATCTCTGCGTAGCTGCCCGCATTTCGTGGTCGTGCGGTAGCGTTCTCGCTTCCCACGCCCGGGTTCCCGGGTTCGATTCCCGGCGGGGTTAGGGATTTTCTCTGCCTCGTGATGGCTGGGTGTTGTGTGCTGTCCTTAGGTTAGTTAGGGTTACGTAGTTCTAAGTTCTAGGGGACTGATGACCATCGATGTTAAGCCCCATAGTGCTCAGAGCCATTTTTTTTCTGCATAGCTTTCCGCTTAATCATTTGAAAATTGCCCAGGCCACTGCAGCGGATGTCGATCAAGAGATTCTGTTGAATTACATCGGCACTGGTTGGCCACATTCATCCAGACAGATTCTTAGCTCTGTGGTCCGCCAATTTTGCCTATCGGCAGGTCCTTGCAGGCCAGAAAGGTGTCATTTTGCTTCGCACCAATAATGACCAGACACGTTTACTAGTACCCCAGGCTCTCCAGCCTGACATGTTTCGTTTTCTACGTGAAGGACACTGGAGCATCTTTCTCACCAAGTACTTGGCCTGAAGTAATTGCTCTTGGCACAGTCTGGATGTGCAAACAGAACAGTTGACTTCTTACTGTCAAACCTGTGCTGAACTTCACTCAGTCCCTCCTTAGCAGTTATTTGAATGCCTCAACCTCAAGCACTTTGTTAACGTTTTGACCTGGATTTTACAGATCCTTAGTGCAATTCACGTTGGCTCATCTTCATTGACAATTACAGCAAATTTTCCTGCTTGTCTCTTATGCAGTCTAATATGGCTCGTTTCACAATCGAAGGCTTGTCGTCGATGGTTTGTCTCGAGGATTTGCCTGAAGAGATTATGACTGACAACAGGCCTCAATTTGTTGCCGGCGAGTTTGAAGAGTTTTCCACCATCTCAAGCATCGCCCACGTCACCAGTGCGCCATTTCACATGCAATCCAGCGGCGAAGATGAATGCTTTGTACGAACAATGGACAAATTTCATGCCTCCCACACGCAGGATCAGGCGCTGTTGCTCTTCTTCTCTTCCTACTGCTCCCACCCACATGAAGGACCTTCGCCAGGGGAGCTGTTACATGGGCAGTGCCACTGTACTTTGCTTCAGTTGCTGCACCTGCCCGAGAAGGCAGCACCCACTCTGCCCAGACAGGCGAAGTATCACACTAAAGATTCAGTCTTCTACAGATTGTATGGCAGATGCAGGCGCTGGGAGCGAGGTGACATTGTACATTTGGTTGTATGGCCTATGTTTCTCCTGCGGGGACTGAGAGGATTGCTGAGATGTCACCAGAACCAAGTTCGTCCATGCGAATTGTGTGATGCTGCCATAGGCTTTGTGATTTCAGATTCCGTGCCTGCCTGGAAGCAGCAGCTTCTCCTGCCGTACTGCCGTAGAGATGCGTCCGTCTTCGTTTGCTGCTCCGCCTTTGCTCGGGTTCCAGGGCAGGCTCCAGGCTCGGGGTGTACGCCGGGGTACTGGTGGGAGCTCGGCCCAGACCTCAGTTTCAAGCTCCCGTCTCCTCATTCTCACTTGCATCCAGCAACACTCCCTCCCCCCCCCACCCTTACCACCACCGCCACTACCACCACCACCATCATCATTCGCTCATCTACACAACAGCAGTGTGGATATAGAGGAGTGGTGAATGTGGTATCACGTATCGATACCACCCCACAGTCCTCATGTAAGATTACTGCAAGCACCGATTGCGGACAAGCAGGATCTGGCGGCCCCCATGGTGTGCACCCATTTAACTATGATTCCAGCATCTGTAGATTATGAGCGCCCCCTGCCACCACGATATACACTGAAGCGCCAAAGAAACTGGTATAGGCATGCGTATTCAAATACAGAGATATACAAACAGGCAGAATACGGCTCTGCGGGTGGAAACGCCTTATAAGACAACAAGTGTCTGGCACAGTTGTTAGATCGGTCACTGCTGCTACAACGGCAGTTTTACTTTTAGCGTTGTGTTACAGTCGGCATAAGAGCTATAGGACACAGTATCTCCGACGTAGCGATGAAGTGGGGACTTTCCCGTCTGACCATTTGACGAGTGTACTGTGAATATCAGGAATCCTGTGAAGCATCAAATCTCCGACATCGCTATGGCCGGAGTAAGACCTTGGAAGAACGGGACCAACGACGACTGAAGAGAAAGCGACACCGCACACTTCTAGCATTGATACAGAGTGATTCCAGGCACACTATTCTCAGTTTAAGCACTTCCGCTAGCCACCAAACTCTCCACATGTGAACACTATTGAGCACATGTTGGACATTTGTACAGGTTAGTTAATACATTCTTTGCGTGTTTCCCTTGCGTTATCTAGGCACGGACTCGTGTTTCAGTAACTGTTGTTCAACATCGATTAGAATGGACAGGGACTGTGATTGCTGTGTTCGGATGAGGGCTGAGTTGGCATCCTTTCGCTCACAGCTGCAAGCGGCGCTGACTTCGGTCGCGCAGCTTGAGGCTGTTGCCAATGGGCACCACTGTGGGGAGCCGGACTTGGGCATCACGGGGATGTCAACCTCGTCCCGTCTGTCCCCAGGTCGGTCTGCCGCGGTGGTTGCCCCGGTTGCTGCCCGCAGTGGAGCTGAGCCCTCGACTGTGGTTGATTGGGAGGTCGTTCCAAGGGGTAGCAGGCAGCGAAAGACATCCCCGGATGCTGATCAGAAAGCCTCCCCGGTGCGTCTGACAAACAGGTTTCTGGCACTGTCTCTGGCTGATCCAGATGCAGCTGCCTGCCCTGTTTCAGAGGATGATTATCAGCCTTCAAGGTCTGGGCTATCACAGAGGGTGGGCTTATTTGTAGTTGGGAGCTCCAATGTGAAGCGCGTAATGGGGCCCCTTAGGGATATGGCGGCTAAGGAGGGGAAGAAATCCAGTGTGCACTCCGTGTGCATTCCAGGTGGAGTCATTCCTGATGTGGAAAGGGTCCTTCCGGATGCCATGAAGAGCACAGGGTGCAGCCAGCTGCAGGTGGTGGCACATGTCGGCAGTAATGACGTGTGTCGCTTTGGATCTGAGGAAATTCTCTCTGGATTCCAGCGGCTATCTTATTTGGTGAAGGTTGCCCGTCTTGCTTACGAGATGAAGGCAGAGCTCACCATCTGCAGCATTGTTGACAGAACCGACTGCGAACCTTTGGTGCAGAGCCGGGTGGAGGGTCTGATTAGAGGCTCAGACGGTTTTGCGACCGTATTGGCTGCAGATTCCTTGACTTGCGCCATAGGGTGGTGGGGTTTCGGGTTCCACTGAATAGGTCAGGAGTTCACTACACTCAGCTGGCGGCTACACGGTTAGCGGAAGCTGTGTGGCGTGGGCTGGGCGGTTTTTTAGGTTACAAGGCCTCGGGAAAGTACGGGGTGGGCTGCAATCTCAAAGGGTGCATAGCAAATACAGGACGTGCTTGGGTCAAGGAACAGTCGGAATTGTACTTGTAAATTGTTGTAGTTGGGCTGGGAAAGTTCCTGAGCTTCAAGCGCTAATAGAAAGCACAGAAGCTGAAATCGTTATAGGTACAGAAAGCTGGCTAAAGCCTGAAATAAGTTCTGCAGAAATTTTTACGAAGTCCCAGACGGTGTTCAGGAAAGATAGATTAGGCAGAATTGGTGGTGGAGTGTTTGTGTCTGTCAGTAATGGTTTATCTTGTAGTGAAGTCGAAGCAGATACTCCGTGCGAATTCGTATGCGTGGAGGTTATACTTAACAGCCGAACTAAGTTAATAATTGGCTCCTTCTACCGACCTCCAGACTCCGATGATATAGTTGCTGAACAGTTCAGAGAAAATTTGAGTCTGTTAACAAATAAATACCCCACTCATACGGCTATAGTTGGTGGGGACTTCAAACTTCCCTCGATATGTTGGCAAAAATACTTGTTCAAAACCGGTGGTAGGCAGAAAATATCTTCCGAGATTGCCCTAAATGCTTTCTCCGAAAATTATTTCGAGCAGTTACTCCACGAACCCTCGCGAATTATAAATGGTTGCGAAAACACACTTGACCTCTTAGCCACAAACAATCCAGAGCTGATAGAGAGCATCATGACTGAAACAGGGATTAGTGATCACAAGGTCGTTGTAGCTAGGCTCAATACCGTTTCTTCCAAATCCACCAGAAACAAACGCAAAAAATGTTATTTAAAAAAGCGGATAAAGTGTCACTAGAAGCCTTCCTAAGAGACAATCTCCATTCCTTCCGAAACGACTATGCAAATGTAGACGAGATGTAGCTCAAATTCAAAGATATAGTAGCAACAGCAATTGAGAGATTCATACCTCATAAATTGGTAAGAGATGGAACTGATCCCCCGTGGTCCACAAAACAGGTCCGAACGCTGTTGCAGAGGCAACGGAAAAAGCATGCGAAGTTCAGAAGAACACGAAATCCCGAAGATTGGCTAAAATTTACAGACGCGCGAAATTTGGCACGGACTTCAATGCGAGATGCCTTTAATAGGTTCCACAATGAAACATTGTCTCGAAATTTGGTAGAAATTCCGAAGAAATTCTGGTCGTACGTAAAGTACACAAGCGGCAAGACGCAGTCAATACCTTCGCTGCGCAGTGCCGATGGTACTGTTACCGACGACTGTGCCGCTAAAGCGGAGTTATTGAACGCAGTTTTCCGAAATTCCTTCACCAGGGAAGACGAATGGAATATTCCAGAATTTGAAACACGAACAGCTGCTAGCATGAGTTTCTTAGAAGTCTATACCTTAGGGGTTGCGAAGCAACTCAAATCGCTTGATACGGGCAAGTCTTCAGGTCCAGATTGTATACCGATTAGGTTCCTTTCAGATTACGCTGATACCATAGCTCCCTACATAGCAATCTTATACAACCGCTCACTCACCGATAGATCTGTACCTACAGATTGGAAAATTGCGCAGGTCACACCAGTGTTTAAGAAGGGTAGTAGGAGTAATCCATCGAACTACAGACCTATATCATTGACGTCGGTTTGCAGTAGGGTTTTGGAACATATACTGTATTCAAACATCATGAATCACCTCGAAGGGAACGATCTATTGATACGTAATCAGCATGGCTTCAGAAAATCTCGTTCTTGTGCAACGCAGCTAGCTCTATATTCTGCCGGCCGAAGTGGCCGCGCGGTTAAAGGCGCTGCAGTCTGGAACCGCAAGACCGCTACGGTCGCAGGTTCGAATCCTGCCTCGGGCATGGATGTTTGTGATGTCCTTAGGTTAGTTAGGTTTAACTAGTTCTAAGTTCTAGGGGACTAATGACCTCAGCAGTTGAGTCCCATAGTGCTCAGAGCCATTTTTTGAGCTCTATATTCGCACAAAGTAATGGCCGCTATCGACAGGGGATCTCAAGTTGATTCCGTATTTCTAGATTTCCGGAAAGCTTTTGACACCGTTCCTCACAAGCGACTTCTAATCAAGCTGCGGGCCTATGGGGTATCGTCTCAGTTGTGCGACTGAATTCGTGATTTCCTGTCAGGAAGGTCGCAGTTCGTAGTAATAGACGGCAAATCATCGAGTAAAACTGAAGTGATATCAGGTGTTCCCCACTGAAGCGTCCTGGGACCTGAATTATATAAATGACCTGGGTGACAATCTGAGCAGTTCTCTTAGGTTGTCCGCAGATGATGCTGTAATTTACCGTCTAGTAAGGTCATCCGAAGACCAGTATCAGTTGCAAAGCGATTTAGAAAAGATTGCTGTATGGTGTGGCAGGTGGCAGTTGACGCTAAATAACGAAAAGTGTGAGGTGATCCACATGAGTTCCAAAAGAAATCCGTTGGAATTCGATTACTCGATAAATGGTACAATTCTCTAGGCTGTCTATTCAACTAAGTACCTGGGTGTTACAATTACGAACAACTTCAGTTGGAAAGACCTCATAGATAATATTGTGGGGAAGGCGAGCCAAAGGTTGCGTTTCATTGGTAGGACACTTAGAAGATGCAACAAGTCCACTAAAGAGAACGCTTACACAACACTCGTTCGTCCTCTGTTAGAATATTGCTGCGCGGTGTGGGATCCTTACCAGGTGGCATTGACGGAGGACATCGAAAGGGTGCAAAAAAGGGCAGCTCGTATTGTATTATCACGTAATAGGGGATAGAGTGTGGCAGATATGATACGCGAATTGGGATGGAAGTCATTAAAGCAAAGACGTTTTTCGTCGCGGCGAGATCTATTTACGAAATTTCAGTCACCAACTTTCTCTTCCGAATGCGAAAATATTTTGTTGAGCCCACCCTACATAGGCGGGAATGATCATCAAAATAAAATAAGAGAAATCAGAGCTCGAACAGAAAGGGTTAGGTGTTCGTTTTTCCCGCGCGCTGTTCGGGAGTGGAACGGTAGAGAGATAGTATGATTATGTTTCGATGAACCCTCTGCCAAGCACTTAAATGTGAATTGCAGAGTAGTCATGTTGATGTAGATGTAGATGATGCCTTGCAACGTGCTGTCTAGAAAGGGATCTCCACCCCCTTGTACGCTTACGGATTTATGGACAGCCCTGCCCGATTTATGGTGTCAATTACCTACATCACAACTTCAGACATTAGTCGAGTCGATGCCACGACGTGTTGTGGCATTTCTGAGTACTCGCGGGGGCCCTACACGATATTAGCCTCTTCAGTGTAGAATAGCCAACGGCAGCCACTCAACCTGATTGCACTTGGAGCATCGTCAAACCGACACCATCATTTGTGCTTCGTATAGTGACCCTCTTCCTGGTTGACATTGTGATAGCTGGACTCTGTTTCTTGCTGCGTTACTTGTAATGAATGCGTCTTCGTTCCGTTCAATTCGTTGTGTTAACTTGTTTCTGCTATTGGCCAGCTTTCCTATGGGGACAGTTACACACCACACTGTAGCTCACCTCTCGTCACCGTTGTGTACGAAGTCGTACTTAATACATTGCGCGCATGTCGCCCTCTTCACTTAAATAAGTTCTTTCACAACCTGATTGCATTATTAGTTTGAATGCAGGCCATTGGTATGAAAGAGGGAACTGAAATTGTTTACATTTATGAGGAAAATGGCAGAAATATCGATAATGCCGTAACCCTATACGCTCAACGTTCCCAATACAGGGTGCAATCATGCGCTTCTTTTTGTCGGTTTATTCGACAATTTCAGTCGAAGGAGCAAAACAACCACGAATAAAGAACCTTTGAAGAACAGTTGCTGTGCGGAATAACGAAGCGCCGGCCGGGCTGGCCGAGCGGTTCTAGGCGCTACAGTCTGAAACCGCGCGACCGACAGAACCGAATAACATTTTTTCACTGTTTGTTTCAGCACATAGTGACAGACCGTAGCTTCTTTGCTCGAACATTATTTTCTACAGGTAGGCTTTCACGAACGACGGTACGATTAATCGATACTGCAGGAATCATTAGAATGTGGAAAATTCATATTTGTTACGCTAAGTTGAATATGAGCGTCTGTAATATGTGAGTGTTTGGTGTGGAATAATTGGTGACAAACCCATTGGCCCATTCTTTATAGACTACTCCTTAAATAGTGATAAATATCGAACAATCTTGAAGGACTGTCTACCAGTTTTGGTTGCACATCTCTCTTCGACACCCGCTGAGGTTTCAACATGATGACTATCTAGCACATTACTCTGTAATACATCGGAGGATATTATACCTACACCTACACAAATACTCTGCAATTCACACTTAAGTGCCTGGCAGGGGGTTAAGCGAATCGCTTTCTCGCTATTCCTCTAGCGCTCCATTACCTAACAGCGCGTGAGAAAAATGACCACTTAAATTATTCCGTAAGAGCTCTGATTTCTCTTATTTTATTACATTGATCATTTCTCTCTATATAGGTGGGTGTCACCATTTTTCTTCTTTTTTTTTTTGCATTTAGAGGAGAACGATGGAGATTGAAATATCGTGAACAGATCTCGCCGCAACCGAAAACGCCTTTGTTTTAATTATTGCCACTCCAGCTCGCATATAATTTCTGTGACACTCTCACCTCCATTTCCCGATAACAGAAAATGAGTTGCCTCCCTCTCTAAGCTTTGTCGATGTCCTTCTTCAACTCCATCTGAACAGCAGTACTGTAGCAGAGGATGGACGTGCGTGAAGTACGCAGTCTCTACAGCGGACCTGCTGCATCTTCTAAGTGTTCTGCCAATAAAACGCAGTCTTGGTTTATCTTTCCCACAACATTATCGATGTGATCGTTCCAATTTAAAATGTTCGTAAGAGTAATTCCTAGATATTTATTTCAATTGACAGGCTTTACATTTGTGTGATTTAGCATGTAACCGAAATATAACGGATTCCTTGTGGCACTCATGTGGATGACCTCACACTTTTCATTATTTAGGGTCGATTGTCACTTTTCGCACCATACAGATATCTTGCCTAAATCATTTTGCAATAGTTTTTGATCTTCTGATGACTATAGTCGATGGTAAATAACAGAATCATTTGCAAACAGTTAAAGGTGGCCGCTCAGATCGTCTCCTAAATCATTTATATAATATACGAACAGCAGAGGGACTATAACACTTCCTTGGGGAACGCCTGCCGGCCGGTGTGGCCGTGCGGTTAAAGGCGCTTCAGTCTGGAACCGCGTGACCGCTACGGTCGCAGGTTCGAATCCTGCCTCGGGCATGGATGTATGTGATGTCCTTAGGTTAGTTAGGTTTAATTAGTTCTAAGTTCTAGGCGCTGATGACCTCAGAAGTTAAGTCGCATAGTGCTCAGAGCCATTTGAACCATTTGAATTTGGGGAACGCCTGATATAACTTCTGTCTTACTCGATGGCTTTCCGTTAACTACTACGAACTGTGACCTTTCTGACAGGATATTACGAATCTAGTCGTACAAATGAAACGGTACCTCACAGACACGCAATCTCATCAGAAGACGCTTGTGAGGAACTGTATCAAAAGCTGTTTGTAAATCTAGAAATAGGGAATCAGTCTGAGAGCACCTGCCGATAACACTTATTACTTCGTGAGAAAGAAGAGCTAGTCATGGCTCACAGGAACGATATTTTCTGAATCCGTGCAGACTGCGTGACAATGGATGGTTTTTCTAGAGGTAATTGATAATTTTTACACACATTAATAAGTTCCAAAATCCTACTGCAAATCTACATTAGCGGTACGGGCCTCTAATTCATCGGATTACTCCTATTTCATTTCTTGAGCATTTATATGACCTGTTCAACTTTACCCTCATTAGGTAAGGATGTTCTGTCGAGCGAGCGATTGTGCGCGACTGTTAAGTACGGAACTATTGTACCAGCATACTCTAGAAAGGGATATACAATCTGGACCGGAGAACCTGCCTTCATTAAGAGATTTAAGCTGCTTTTCTACACCGCAGATATCTCCTTCTAAGTTAGTTATGGTGGGAGCAATTCTCGATTCGAATTCATCTTCTTTGGTGAAGGGATTGCAGAAAACTATATTAACTAATTTCGCTATTCCGCAGTGAAGGAAATGATTCTGTCTTGCCGTCGGTGTACTTTCTGTAGTTCATATACGACCATAGCCTCTTCTGATTTTCTGACAGCTTTGGAGACAGAGTTTCGTTGTGGAATCTGTGAGAAGCATCTCTCACTGAAGTTCGCTCTAAATTTCGAGCTTCTGTAAAACATCGCCAATCTTATATCGCATGTACAATCGTCGGTTAATCAGGAGAGGCGGTTCTGTCTCTTTGCCTGCAGCATCGCCGGATCTTACTTTAACTTTTGTTTCTGCAGTTACTTCTAGAGTGAAGTTCACAATGAAGTGCCACCAAAACGCGATAACATGATTCTGCTAATCACCATTGCATGTGAGCTGATTATATCGGAGACATTACTCCGTTGTATCTAATCACCCCATTTGCGGGTGAATAAGTAGATCGAAGTGAGCGGCGACGTTTTTGAGTACTTTCTGTGAAATAATTCTAACAGACCAGCACCCTGCTGGTGATAGGTGACAGGACGTACATCACACGAGCACCCTGTTAGTAAGAGGCGAGAGGACATACGCCAGACAAGCTTTTTCCACAATTACTGAACACATCTGGTGGATCATTCTACATCAACCCCATTTGTCTCGAGATAACAACTGTTTAGAGCTCAGTTATATTATTTGTACAGTAACGTGAAATCTATTGCACAACGACAAAAGTAATACATACTCGTACAAAGGTTACGTAATTTTTTGTCCAGAATAAGTTTCTGCAACGATAATGGTGTCTTCCTATTTAAAATTACAAAGTTCAGCTTCGATCCACCACCTTGGGGTTGGGCCAGAGGCGTCAACACTAGTATCGTGCGACAGCATTTTTCAAAAATATTGAAAACATATTTATCCGTTTTTCGTAACCCGATGAGTAGTTTTCGAGGTATTTCGTTGTCTCAAGATAAAAATTCTAATCTCTCGAACATGCAGGCCATATGAAGACGACACATGCCGTTCCCACATTTTCACGTACGTTCTTCCTTTTCCCTTTATAGATCTAATGAATTATCTATATTTTCCACCATTTGTTTGTGAACTCACTACTACTGATGTCATTTTCTAGGCTGGCTTTACTGTGTCTCTCTTACAGGTAACAGAATAAGAATGCCGATACTCATGCAGTTGGATTTATGTTAAGACGAAAGAGTGAGTGGGGAGGGCGAGGAGCCTTATTATCTTCTGTCCAGGCGTTTTCTGCCACAGAGGCGTGACCTGTGATCTGTTCCAGACCTCTGACTGTAGTGTGGTGTCCTTGCCACGTGTCAGATTCATTTTACGGCTAGCAGTGTCAATTCACGAGCGTGAGAGGTGATGCAGGGAGAGAATTCTCTGTTTTCGTCGACCTCTACATACTCTACAATCCACTGTACGGTGTGTGCCGCAGGGTACCACGTACCACTACCTGACATTTTCTTTCCTGTTCCACTCACAAGAGCGAGGGAAAAACGACTGTCTATAGGATTCCATACGGGCCTTAATATCATTCATATTACCTTCGCGGTCCTTACGCGAAATATGCGTCGGTGACAATAGTATTGTTCTGCTTTCGGCCTGATTTGACAGTTCTCTAAATGTCCTCAGTAGTGCCTCGCGAAACGAGAGTGGTCCTTCCTCCAGTGATTCCCATTTGAGTTCACGAGCCATTTCTGTAATACCTGCACTCTGATCGAACCTACTGGTAACAAATCTAGCTGCCCGCTTCTGAGTTGCTTCCATGTCATTCTTTAATCCGCCTGGTGGAGATTCCCAGACACTCGAGCAGTAATAAAGAATGGCTAGCACTTGTGGTCCACATGGGGTCTATCGAACGTTACAGGACTGTTTTTCCTGCTTATCCTTATTAACTTACACTTCTCTTCCATTAAAGCACGCTGTCATTCATCACACCAACTAGAAATTCTGTATAAGTCATCACGTAGCCTCCTACAAAGACTCAACGACGACCACTCCCCCCACACGGCACAGTGTCACCAGCAAACAGAGGTAAATAGTTGCTCACCGTGAGTGCCAGCTCAATCATGTATACAGAGAATATGAGAGTGGTCCTATCACACTTTCTTCCAGTTCTCTTGATAATACCCTTGCCTCTGATGAACACTTTCCTTCTAGGACAACATACTGGGTTCCATTACTTGAAAAGTTTGCAAGTCATTCACATATATGGGGGACTTAAACTTTATGCTCTGACCGTTTCCAACAGTCTGCAGTGGGGCACCATGCCAAACGATTTCCAGAAATGTAGGAATTTTGAATCCATCTGTTGCCCTTCATCCATGGTTTGTGGAATATCATGTGAGTGAAGGGAAAGCTGTGATTTGCCCTAGAAATGCTTTCTAGATCCGTGCTGATATATGGACTAAAGCTTTTCTGTTTTAAGTAATTTATTGTATACGAACTCAGAATGTGTCGAAGACTTCTGCAGCAAAACACTGCTAAGGAAATTGATCTGTAGTTGTTCTTTTACCTTTCTTATATACATGAGCAACCTGAGCTTCCTTCCAGTCGCTTGGGATTTGGCGATGGGTGAGGTAATCGTTTTATATGACAGCTAAGTAAGGGTCTAGGTGACTTACTTGTTGCTTCTCAACGCCGGAATGCCTATTTGTATGTCCTTCAGGCGGGAGTCTCTGCGACAGTCAGACGACGATGTATTTGTAAGATTTTTCTGCGTCAATGACTTCTTAAACTTCAGCTTTCCTTTTGCTATCTTCTATTGCCACCCCACACTGGTGTGAGAGTGACTGGATAGCAGATTTCGACATGCTCAGTGATTTTACGTGTAATCAGAATTTTCTTGTGCAACCGCAAAATCGTTCACTAAAGTAAGTATGGTACTGATGGCAGTTACTGCTGAAACAAACAGTTTTATATAATACCGGTTTATATATAACCCGACTGGGAAAACAGCTCAAAGTAACCGGGTTCTGAAATAATCGATTTTCGATTTTTTATTGCCATTATTTTCAAAAATAGACGAAGATATCGAACAATGGTTAGACTCGCTCAGACTTCCGCATTATACATTCCAAGGTACATAGAACCAAAGACAAGATAAATGCTGTACTTAAATATAAGGAAAATAAGTCCATCTTTGTCTAGCTCCTTTTATCTAAAACAAGTGAGGGATTGGACTGTAAAAAAATTCTCCAGTCTTTTGCTATTGCCTCTATTTTTTTAATCATTGCTCAAAAAGCATGTTGCAACCTACGGTTATTCTACTATTTGGACTTAGCGAATAGTCAGTGTTTAAATGAAAACTGAGGTTGGACACATCTATTTTTCATCTACATCTGCCATCGTACTCCGCAAGACACTTAGTGGTGTGTGATGGAGGATACCTTCGGTACCACTACCTGATCTCTGCAACCCCGTTCCACTGAGGAACAGTGCGTGGATAGGATGATACTCGGTAAGCCTCTGTATTGGCTCCAATTTCTCGAATTTTCTCCTCATTGTCAGTACCCGAGGTGTATGATGGGGGAAAGTAATATGTTGTCCGACTCCTCCTGAAACGTGCTGTACCGAAATTTCAGTAGTAAATCTCTCCGTGATGCACAACGCCTCTCTTGTAACGTCTGTCAGTGGAGTTTTATTAGCATCTCCGTAACGCTCTCTCGCCAGCTAAACGATCCCGTGACGGAACGCGCCGTTCTTCTTTGGATCTTCTCTATCTCCTCTATCAGTCCTGCCTGATAGGGATCCCAGATAGATGAACAATACTCCATAATCTGGCGAACAAGCGGCTTAAAAGCCACTTCTTTTGTGGATCAGTTACATTTCCTTAAGATTCTTCCTATGAATTAGAGTCTGGTATCTGCTTTTCCCACTATCTGTTTTATATTCCACTTAAGGTCGCTCTGTATAATTAAGCCTACATATTATATGACAGACGCTGTCTCCAGTTGTTTGTCATCATAGTGTAGTTGTACAGTAATGGATTTCTTTTCCTATTTATAAGAAATATGTTACATTTATTTACGTTGAGGGTCAGCTGCCAGAGCCTGCACCATTCATCAATTCTCTGCAGATCTGTCGATTTTGTTTCGTTAAGAGCGACGTGTTGATTCCTATCTGCAAGGAAGTTCTGAATACAACCACAAGTCTGCTCCGATACTCCGTAAGCTCGTATTTTTTTCATTAATCGGCAATGCGTGTCGGTGTCAAAGGCCTTACTGAAATCAAGGAACACGGCACCAACCTGAACGCCGTCACCCACTGCGCTGTGTATCTCATGGAGGAAAAGGGCGAACTGAGTTTCGTAGGATCTCTGTTTCCGAAATCCACGTTGACTCTTATAGAGCAGATGTTCATTTTCCAAAAACGTCATAATTCTTAAGTATAAAACATGTTCCATAATTCTACAACAGATTGACGTCAACGATGTAGGTCTATAATTGTGTGGATCTGTCTTATGGCCTTTCTTAAAAAAGGAGGAATGACCTGTGCTTTTTTCCAGTCGTTAGGTACCCTTCGTTGCTCAAGCGATAAATTACTGCCAGAAGGGCAGCAAGTTCTTTCGCATAATCTTTATACTTACAGGTATCTCATCTGGTCTCGACGCCTTTCAACTATTAAGAGATTGTAGCTGCTTTTCAGTTCCGCGTTCGGTTATCTCACAATCCACCATTTAGAAGTTCGTGTGACGATTGAAAGGAGGGACAGTGTTACAATCTTCCGCGGTGAAACAACTTCGGAACACCGAATTCAGTATTTTGGCCTTCTCTCTGTTATCTTCCGTTTCGGTGCCGATGTGGTCGCTGAGAGAATGAATAGATGATTTTAACCCACTCACTGATTTTGCATACGAGTGCAATCTCTTAGGATTTTTATTCAGGTCGGTGGACGTCGTCTTACTTTCAAAATCAGAAATTTCGCGTTAAGTTTCCCGTTTCCATGGGTTAGAAGCAGATAAAAGCATATTATGCCAATACAGGTAGCAGATCTGCACTTTCTATTTCTGTTCTTAACTATGAATGAATTGTGAGGTATTTAATTTATTAATGGATTCGTAACTACCTTTCTCTTTTATTGTTTCATGGAAATGACAGACAAACAATAAGCTTTTGTCCAATATTTGTAACATTCTTTTTCCTCAATTATTTTGTATGAAAACCCAGTTTGTAGTCAGATATTTATCTTTACTTTTAATATAAATTAGAATATAATTCTTGTTGACAAAAGGAAACATGCTCTTCCAAAAAATTCAAATGAACAATTTAGGTCGTAGACAATATATAGCATTTACCAGGAATAGTTATACGAAAATGTTTAACATTCCAATAATGAGTTGAAGCATTGGCCAATATTTACAGGCCAATCTATTCATAAAGCTCGTTCTATAATGTACTGATGTGTAAGTTCAACCTTTTCGTGAGTATCATTCAAAGACGATACTAATCTTTCAGACTCAACTGATGTTTCTACACAACTCATTTTACAAAAATATTAAAAAAACCAAAACTTTTAACGCCACCGGTATTGCGAATTGGTACTAGGCTGTTGATAAAACATCAATATATCGATATCTTTCCCAAAAAAGTCAGTAACTATCGGCAATATTTTCTTTCCCGATAAACTATATGCATATATGGACATAGAGTTTCGATATTCCGATATTTTCATTTTGTATTATATACTTTTCCAATGTATGGTATATATTTGAAATAGTATTAGAACATAATTTTATTTTTCCTGTGTGAAGGAGTCTTACCACTTAATGAGTTTGTATCAAGTCCATTATTTCTCTTTCACTGTGTAAGGCAAGAATAGGTGGCACAAAGAAGAAGTGTGATTGCATTGGGGGGTGGCGACGTGAATAGAATAACAAGATTTCCAATGTGAAGGAATAGCCCACAGTTATTAACGTAACTAGTGTGCTACTTCTTCACATTGGCGTTTTTAAAAATATTTGGTGAAAATTATGAACATAAATCTAAGTGACAAGACCGGTCATTGCGGTTGGTGGAGACTGTGAGGGAAAATGCTGACGTAATCGGCGCTCGGCACTACTAACAGAACCTGCAACGTTTATCTTCACCATCTTATTTAGACACTACAACTGCTAGGCCGCTGGCGTTTGTAGAAATGAAAAAACAAGAAATTCGACATGAAGCGTTCCAGTCAAATCTGATGTGTGACGAAACTCAACGACGGACCAATCGGACACCTTTTATTCTGCCCCTTACATGCAGTTACCATTGCTAGCAAAGCGGTTATTGCCAAGCGTTAATGTGCATCGTTTTCCTTTCAGTGCTTGCTCTAAGGGGGACAATCAGGCTGCTTACTTAAATATACAGCTCTAAAACCGGCAGCCTATTTACAATGTGCAGGAGATACTTGTATAGGCCTGTACCTCTATTTTTTTTCCCTCTATATATCCATATTTTTTTGATATATCGAAGGCTGATAGTGATATTCTTTTTAAATATCGATAAATCGCGGTCCCGGTATCTTTAAAAGTATCAAAAGTCCTAACTGGCACATCGGTTTTAAACGCGGTTAGCAGTAACAAATAAAAATACCTGTTAGAAGCAATAGAAAAGAAATGTCGAAAAATACTAGTTATTCATAAGTAAAATAATGGTATTGGTTTTAACCGGTAAGTATTTCCCGCCCGTAAACTGCGGTAGAACTTTTTGTATGCTTTAGATACTGATCTTCTCTATTAGGTATGCGTGTGGTGCTTCCGGCAGATAGAGTGAATAAATAGTTTAAGGATGGGAAAAACAGGCCGGTTAAAACCAGTGTCTGAGTTTCAGTTCTAATTAACCATTATTTTTCGTTATTTGACCTCGGTATTGAAAGGCGTTTCTTATTTTTTACTAATAACAGAGGAAAAAACGGAAATATCAATTAGCCATAGCAGCAAAGCTAAAATTTTTCGTTTGTATATAAACCTTTCTTTAAAAATGGAGTAATTTTTATTCGTAACGTTTGCATTGGCTTGAAATACTGCATTGTTACAGAAAATCAGAATAGCGATCAGAGCTATTTTAATAACAATGCCGCTGGAAACTACCAACAAACACATGGGATAAGAACTGATACAGCATTGCTGGGGCATAACGTCCCTGTTGGTACTAATTGTAGCCCATGGTACTTGTGTAAGTGCAATGTGTAAGACTTACTATTTTCGTCGGACATTCGCTGTATTACAGAATGGCACCGAGCCTAGTCTAGAAATATTATTACTACGTGGGGGAGCAATGAAGTACAATGATTCAACTCTTCAAAAGATTTAAGATTTGGCTATGATTTCTACGAAACAATAAAAGAAAAAGGAAATTATGGTCATTATCGTAAACTAAAGGCTGTGCCTTGTCGGTTGTCATCCTCTTTAATTCTTCATACGATTTTATCCCCATAGCTTCTTTGATGTTATTAAAATACGTTGCTCTTGGCCTGCCTCTTGGTTTTTTCCCTAAAACTTTTCTTCAAATAAATTTTTTAGGATTTGGTTGTGTCTCATTATGTGCCCTATCATTTTTGATTTTTCTTCCTATATAATTTAGCATCGTTCTGTTTTCATTCACTTCCCTTAAGATCTATTCATTACTTTTTCTATTTACCCAGTTTGTTTTCGTTCTTCTTCTCCATATCGATATTTCCATTGCTTCCAGTCTGTTTTCTTCTGCCTTTCCCAGACTCCACGCTTCACATCCGTATGTTAAGATACTCCAGACAAAAGTTTTGGCAAACTTTTTCCTACTTTCTAGGCTTATATGATTGTCTGTTAGTAAATTCCTTTTAATTTGGAAAGCTTGCTTTGCCAAGCCTATTCTATCTGTTATTATATTCACTCTGTATTCCAATGAAAATTATATTTTAATTGTATCACGTCTAACGCATCACTGAAGATATGCGCATTTCTTCTGTCATTACATTCCCGCTGTATTCCCATTGTGGACCTAGTGCAGTTCTATCACATAGCAATAATAAAATTATAAACTTAACGATTGATATAAAGTATACAATAAAAACATGAAGGAGTTGATCTGCTGCCTGTATCTATATAATATGCCTTTATCTGCCTGCATCCCATGAAAACGGATAGATTAACAGGAAAAACTGCGTCCGCCAACGTACATTTTCACCCTTCAGCAGTGACTGGTCGTAACGCTTAAATAGTGGTATGATCCCCGATTATGACATGATTTTTGAGCAGAGTTTCAAAAAAATTGGAATCAATAGGAGAATACCAGCAGTTTTTTACATCCTCCAACCATTAATCACTTTTGGAGAAAAGCAGCAAACAGTTGATGGACTAAATTTTATTTTCCCATTTAATTTAATATTTTAATATTATTTATCATGGAACCAAGGGACTCAAAATTTTTCAATCTC
This sequence comes from Schistocerca americana, assembly GCF_021461395.2. Taxonomy (NCBI): domain Eukaryota; kingdom Metazoa; phylum Arthropoda; class Insecta; order Orthoptera; family Acrididae; genus Schistocerca; species Schistocerca americana. The sequence continues at coordinate 173,137,214 of NC_060124.1, read as the reverse complement.
TGTTCGATTTCTATGTTTATTACAGGAATTAATAGGAATAAAAAGCGGTTGAAAATGGTTCAAATGGCTCTGAACACTATGGAACTTAACATCTGAGGTCATCAGTCCCCTAGAACTTAGAACTACTTAAACCTAACTAACCTAAGGACATCACGCACATCCATGCCCGAGACAGGATTCGGACCTGCGTCCGTAGCGGTCGCGCGCGTCCAGACTGAAGCGCCTAGAACCGCTCTGCCACACCGGCCGGCTAAAAAACGGTAAATCAGTTCCTTTTAGAGGCCAGTTATTTTAACCGGTTTTAAGAGTCAAGTTAAATTGGCTCGAATAAAACGATATAGCGGAAAACCAGTTGTTTCAGCAGTAACCACCATCCCTGCTGTAGGTGCAGCGACTGTGTTCCCCACAATTCAAACCGTGACGGGGCGACGGCCGATGGTCCGGTACCCACTGCTCGCAGGCCTGTCTGGACACGTGGCGACACCGCAGTAGAGGAGTGGGAAGAGTTATACGACACTGGAGCAGATCGTGGCCGGTGGCTGGTTGGAGATAAAGAGAGAGAGAGAGAGAGAGAGAGAGATAGATAGATAGAGAGAGAGAGGGGCGACGGCGAGCGGTCTGCTAGCGGTGACTTGGCGTGTGAATGTTTTCTCTATAATCGTTATTGTTCTCGTCACTAATCGGTGGCGTCGGTCGTTGTTTAGTGACTAAGTACTCGCTTGTGCAGTGGGTAGTGCTTCTGCGACTAGCTTCAAGCGCAATCACGACGTCACACATTATTAATGAATTTCGGACACTGCTTTCTTATCATATCAAGCTGTACTGTTTGTTTATCGGTGTACTTTTGTTACATTGGTAACGGCCTTGACGCAGTGGGTACACCGGTTCCCGTTTGGTCACCGAAGTTAAGCGCTGTTGGGAGTGGCCGGCACTTGGATTGGTAACCATCCGGGCTGCCATGCGCTGTTGCCATTTTTCGGGGTGCACTCAGCCTCGTGACGCCAATTGAGGAGCTACTCGATCGAATAGTAGCGGCTCCGGTCACAGAAAACCATCGTAGCGACCGGGAGAGCGGTGTGCTGACCACACGCCCCTCCTATCCGCATCCTCAAATGAGGATGACACGGCGGTCAGATGGTCCCAATGGGCCAGTTGCGGCGTGAAGACGGAGTGCATCTTTGTTACAATAGTGCACTGCAGTAATCATTAAATGTTTAAAATCACGTTTATTAGGATTCCTGGTTCTTAATATCAATGGCATTGTAGACATAAAATAGGATTTAGCCATATCTCTGTTATATAGCGTTCCAATCTGAAAGGTATGATAGACAATGAGAGCCCTACTATTAAAAGTCCTAAGTCCAGGAACTGTTTTATCACCATTGTATCCGTCCGACTGTTAAGAACCCTCTTTTTCAGGAACATATAGCCGAGTGAAATTGAAATTTATGTCACATGCTAATGTCTACGGCCCTTTGGCGGTGTAAAGCATTAAAGGTTCTAAGTCAATGCAATCAAAACACACCGTCATTTATCTCACCATTTTGGCACTCACAGACTCAGTCATAAAAACTTGTAGGGATTTTCCCATTGACCTGAAGTTATGAATTTTGTCTAGAAGCAGGGTTACACAGTAAAAATAAAGGGAAAAAATCTCAAAACTGTAATATCGCATTAAAACCGTATTACAACTTACTTTCCATTCATTATCAGTCAAAAGCGTAATAGAAAACTGTTACTGCATGCAATCACTAAATGTAAGTTGTAGTCATGTTTTAGTAAGTAAATGAAACATATTTTACTAAATCTCCTTTCGGTACATACACGGATCAGCCAGAACATTATGACCGCCTACCTATTAGCCTGTACGTCCACCTTCCTCAGGGATGACAGCGGCGACTCGACTTGGCATTGAAGTGATGAGGCCTTGGTAGGTCGCTGGAGGGAGTTGGTACTAGACCTGCGCACACAAGTCACCTAATGCACGTAAATTCGGTGGAGAGCACCATGAGCTCAGACGCCACTCAATAACATCCCAGATGTGTTCGATCACGTTTAGATCTTGCGAGATGAAGGGCCAGCACATCTACTGGAACCCGCCATGTGTTCCTCGAACCACTCCATCACACTCCTGGCCTTGTGACATAGTGCATTATCTTTTTGAAAAATGCCACTCCCTTCGGGAAACATGTTCGTCATGGAGGGCGTGTACGTGGTCTACAACCAGTGTACGATACTCCTTGGTCGTCATGATGACTTGCACGAGCTCCATTGGATCCTTGGATTCCCACGCGAATGTTGCCCAGAGGATAATGGGGCCGCCGCCAGCTTGTCTCTTGTCCCGCAGTACAGGTGTCAAGGAGCTGTTCCCCTTGAATGACAACGGATTCGTGCCCTCCCATCGACATGAAGAAGAACGTATCGGAATTAATCAAATCAACGCTCTGCAGCTGTGCCAACGTCCAGTGTTCCGTGCCCATTTCAGTCGTAGTTGCCGATGTCGTCGTGTTAACATAGGCACTTTGCACGGGTCGTCGGCTGGTGAGGCCCATCGTTAGGAGTGTTCGGTCCACTGTCTGTTCAGACACACTTGTTTTCTGCCCAACAGTAAAGCCTGATGTTAGTTTCACCACAGTTTGCCGCTTGTCCTGTTTTACCAGTCTGCCCAGGCTACGACGTCTGACATCTGTGATGAGAGGTGACCATCCAACCCCCACCAACTCTGAACGTCGTTTTATCTTGGTCTCACCACGCGTAGAAGACACTCACCACAGCACTCCCCAAACGCCCAAAGAGTCGTGCAGTTTCCGAAATGCTCTTACCTAGCCTGTGGACCATCACAATCTACCCTCGGTCAAATACAAACAGATTGCGAGCCTCACTCATTCTACACACGGACAGCACGCTCAATGATACTACATGCACCGTGCGTGTGTCTGACTAGGAATTATTCCTCGCCTTGAAGTGGTTATGTTGACAATAGGTAGTTGGTCATAATGTTCTGGCTCGCCTCTTTTCGTGTGTCCGGGCTAGTCTCAGGAAGTACTGTACAGATTTCGATACGTTCTTGGAATTCCCAGGACTGATACCTTGCTAGTATTGACATCGATAACAGGAAAAAATCGTCGAGAATCTTGATTTCGGGGATGTATGAACTAGCTGTATACGTAATTAAGTTTATACGAAATCCTCAGTGCGCTAATTTTACTCCTTTTGTAGTGCGCTCGTCCTGCTCGCACTTGGCCGGTTTTTTTTCTACTTATGTCTTAGAACAGAGGTTGCGTATTTGGGAAAAAATGGGAAAATTATAGCTTTGGAAAATAGCTGTGGTTACATTAATTGTTGTCTCGTCTTTATTTTATGATATTTCGGCAACAGACTACAACAATGTCTGTGTTGCAGAGTGCACTCTGGTGTCATTCAACTTTGTGTTCAAAGCGAGTGATATAGGTGATTCAGCAGATCATTGCATAATTTCAGAAGTAGGCAGAAAGTGAGACTGAACTGAAAGACGGGTATTTTATTAAGCCTCGATATCTGTTTCAGGGTTTTTTCTCAAATTATTACCGATTTAAGATGTTTTTAAGAGCAAGTTTCAATCTGTCAGAATCACAGTACCTGTCGTATATCTTCATTTTGTCTAAAATGATACTCCTCAAACGCCAACTGAAATGTTCCCAAAAGATCATCTTTAAGTTATTCTCCACAGCTTCAATATGCTCTGTGAAGGATATCATTATACCTCCAAATCTTACTATTAAATACATTCTATTGGGACCTGTTTCAATACAGCATCACCATCTGGCATATTTTAAAGTTCAACCACGTATTCAAGATTACAATGTACCATATACACAGGGTGTTAAAAAATTCAGTGTCCAGACTGACGGATACGATGACGCAGACAACAAATATATTTCGTCAATCAGTCAAGTGTCAGAAAGGCCGTTAAGCAAATAAGTATTGGAAACACATAATTAGTGAGTACGAAGTAGTCAGGAGGTAACTGGGTGCACTTCAGAATAAAACAATGCAACTGTGTATCAATAAGATGTTGTTCTCATCAATGTTAAAATAAATGTTTTAAACGAAAACCATTAACATGAGCACAGGGCGTCTTGTGTCTGATGGAATATGTGTGAGATGTGAATACGAATGGCCACCGCAAGAATTCTTGCATCAAATTCTTCCCATGAGTCTACAGGGTTAAAATATAATTCGTTTATCATGTACTTCCAAAGGAAGATGTGTGATTGAGTCCAGTTGTCTTGTAAGTCAACGTAAAGGTTCGATACAGTGAAAAACGTATGTTCTAGTGCAAGCTCTTTGCTTTCCATGTTTTGGGAGGAAGTAGTATGGACCAAACACGAGCTCTAAAATGCAAACCTTAAGCAGTGTGGGCGGTTGTTGAATAAGTAACATGTGTTTCATAGTAGCACTGATGATAGGTTGTTTTGGTAGAGAGGACCAAAACGTGAGATTATCGCATCCATTGGAAATGGGAAGGATGGGGAAAGTTGTCGGCCGTGCCTTTCAAAGGAACCATCCCGGCTTTTGCCTTTAGCTATTTAGGGAAATCACAGGAAACCCTAAACACTATAGTCAGATGCGAGCACTGATGTAGAAGTGCCCATAGTGCATACGCTATGCACTTTACACTGGGTGATAACACTAATGGGATATCTCCAAAATTATCTCGGACCTCCTTTTACCCGGAGTAGCGCAGCATTTCGACGTGGCATGTATTTAACAAGTCGTTCGAACCCCCCCCCCCATTCCCCCCCCCCCCCCCCCCCCACCGGCAGAAGTATTGAGCCATGCTACCTTTGCACCTTTCCATAATAGCAAAAGTGTTGTCAGTGCAGGATTTTGTGCACGAACTGACTCTCGATTATGCCCCATGTATATTCGATGGGATTTGTGTCGGGCGATCAGTGTTGGCGAATCATTCACTCGAGTTGTCTAGAATGTTCTTCAGACCAGTCACGAATGTGTCACACGCTGCCGGCCGAGGTGGCCAAGCGGTTCTAGGCGCTACAGTCTGGAACCGCGTGACCGATCCGGTAGCAGGTTCGAATCCTGCCTCGGGCATGGATGTGTGTGATGTCCTTAGGTTAGTTAGGTTTAAGTAGTTCTAAGTTCTAGGGGACTGATGACCACAGATGTTAAGTCCCATAGTGCTCAGAGCCATTTGAACCATTTTAAATCGAATCCTACCTCTGGCATGGATGTGTGTGATGTCCTTAGGTTAGTTAGATTTAAGTAGTTCTAAGTTCTAAGGGACTGTTGACCTCAGAAGTTAAGTCCCATAGTGCTCAGGTCCATTTGAACCAATTTTTGTCACACGCACATGGTCACCCACAAAAATTCCAGGGTTGTTTGGGAACACGAAGTTCATGATCGGTTTAGTTGGACCAGAGGACCCAGTGCATTCCAGCAGACGAGCCACCACCTGCTTGGAAAGAGCCTCACTGACAACTTGGGTCCATGGGTTCGTCGGGTCTGTATCACACTCAAACCATACCATCAGCTCTTACTAACAGAAATCGGGACTCGTCAGGCAAAGGTTTTGCAATACTCTGGGATCCAACCGATAAGGTCACGAGCTAAGGACAGCGAGTACCGTCGATGACGTGCTATTAGCTAAGGCACCCGCGTCAGTCGTTTGCTGGCATAGCGCATTAACGCCAGATTTCGCCGCACTGTCTTAAGCATACGTTCGTCGAACGTCCCACATAGATTTCTGGAATTATTTCACTCAGTTTTGCTTGTCTGCTAACACTAACAAACTCACGCAAAAAGCGTTGCTTTCGCTCGTTAAGTGAAGGCCGTCGGCCGCAAGGTTGTCCATAGTGAGAGGTAATGCTTGAAATTTGGTATCTCGACTCACTCTTGACTCTGTGGATCGCGGAATACTGAGTTTGTGGCTCCAGCTATCGTCCCGCGCTCAGCGTCTGCTGATTCCCGTCGTGCGGCCACAAACAGGTCGTAGATCTTTTCCCATGAACCAGCTGAGTGTAAACGACAGCTCCGCCAGTGCACTGCCCTGTTATACCTCGTGTACGAGATACTACCGCCATGTGAATATGGCTACCGTCCAAATTTCCTCACCTCACTGTAGAGCCCATGTTTACTAGACTCATTTGCTTCTTCTCGTTCCGTACTAATATTTCATGAAATATGGAAAGCAAAGAGCTTCGGATGGATGTGTCACACAGCAGTGAAGATTCAGTATGTGCTCATAGCTCTTAAGGTATGCATTTGAGAGAGCATGATTACTACATATTTTATTCTTGTTTTTGGTCCGTACAACTATCTCTGAAAGTTTGTTGGTGGAGTTCTGTACGTCATGTACATTGTATACATGGAAAGGTGGTTTACACAACAACGAATTATAACGTCCGGCAAAAATGGTTCAAATGGCTCTGAGCACTATGGGACTTAACATCTATGGTCATCAGTCCCCTATAACTTAGAACTACTTAAACCTAACTACATCACACGATACCCAGTCATCACGAGGCAGAGAAAATCCCTGACCCCGCCGGGAATCGAACCCGGGAACCCGGGCGCGGGAAGTGAGAACGCTTCCGCACGACCACGAGCTGCGGACAACGTCTGGCAGACAATTATGACATGGGGAAGATTGTTTCGGCAGAATAAAACATTATTAACTGCCGGTTTTGTTGGTATGGGGAACTTATTTCCTAAGTGACATGTTTTCCTTGTATTTTTCTCTTTTTGTAATTACCAGCTGCTTCATTATAATGAAATACTGAAATGCTTTCTGGCAATATTTTCTGATAATACTAAATGCGCGTGTATGCTGAGCTCTCAGACTTAAATTGATACACTCCTGATGTTCAGTTTCACTACCATCGTCGTTTTCCAACTCCAGTTTCCCGGATGTGGTGTACAAACGCTCGCTATCTCCTTCTGTCTTCATACATCTTCTGTTCCAGAAGAGCTTCCCATTTGTGTCCTTTTTCCTCAACATTTGATCTGACAGTCTCCATCCAGCGTTCTCTGGGTCTTCCCGATGGTCTCCTTCCTACGAGGTTCGGGTTGAATTACCTTCTGGTTGGTCACTGACAGCTCGTTCTCATTATGTGCCCACACCACTGAAGCCTGCGTTTTTTTCTGACACTGGTAACAGGACCATCAATACCAGATACTTTTCTATTCACTTCATTTCTGATTTTGTCCTTTTCAGTTGTTTGATTCACAGTTCTAATGAATCTCATTTCCGTTGCTTGAACACTGCTGAGGTCTCTGTTTAGTAGGATACATGTTTCTAAATCATATGTTAGGATTGGTATGAAATAGGTGTGGTTGTGGCATCATACACAACCATTAACCCGGCTCATGGGAGACAGGGCACCTTTCCTATCAACCACATGCGTAATTCTTGCCTGGTGCATCCATTCTGCGGGGGCGCGTATCCTCCACATCAGTAGGCCGGTGTGAAAGGATGGCTAAGTTCAGGCAGGGACCCAGCTTCACGCGGTAGAATGTGAAACGCACGTCTGCGTTTACAGCGAAGAACTTGGCGGTTAACAGCACCTTCGGCAGAGAAGGAGACCTTCGGAATGGCCGAGATGGTGGGTGAGGCAACCCTTCCTCCCTGGGCATAATTAGATGAAGACACCACTGCCTTTTGGAGAAGAGGGATCTTCAGAGGCTAAGGGAGTAAATCCTGAAAGAAAATCCTCACCAGTGTTAGGCCTAGCAAGTCAGCGGCTGAGAAAATATATATTGCTTCAAACCTAAACCTAGCATTGAAGTGATCTCATATAACTTCTTGACCGATTGATTTGAAATTTTTACACAACGTTAAATTCTAATAAGTCAGTGTTTTGAGGTACCTAATTTCTTAATATACTTATATTTTTACTACGGAAAGTATCTAATTGTGTAAGAGTAACATATAAATGAAAAACATTGTTAACAAAAGTCTCAGATTTAGACTTTACCGTGATTCCCCTGATTCGCTTCAGGCAGATGCCGGAATGGTTTCTTTGAAAGGGCGCGGCCGACTTCCTTTGTCATCCTTCGTTAATCCGATGGGACCTATGACATCTCTGTTTGGTTCTTTCCCACGAATCAACCAACCAACCAAAAATACCAAAGTGTATCTTTCCAATTTACTTCAAATTTGTACATGTTACTGTAATAAACTTTTAGACAAATACAGAATATAGTGAAACTTTGCTTCCAAAGAGAATAGCTGTATTTATGGGTTATTGGTTTGTGATTAGGTTATTATTACAGAATCTCAGTCTGAGAGAGGGGGGAGGGGGGAAGGAGATGGACAGAGACATGGGAGAAAATGGACATAAAAAGCATGAAGGAGGAGATGAAGAGAGAGAGAGAGAAGACGGATAAAGAAAGGGAGGAGTAGGTGATAGAAAAGGGGAGAGAGAAAGGGTTGGAGCAGATGGAGAAGAAGTGTGGCAGAAGAAGGTGGACACAGGGGGAGGAAGCGGCGGACAGAGAGAGAGGAAAGAGGAGGAGATGATCAAAGAAGGGAGCAAGGAAGATTAATGGAGAGGAGGAAATTAGGACGTATATCCAGTTTCCGTATGTTTTAGAAACGAATACTCTTTCTATTTTTTTCTTTTCCATTTCAGCAGACTGAGTACAGCAAAGCATGCTAGGTGAGTAATGAAAAGCTCCGTGGCAGTGTTGAGGGGCAGAGCATCGTTCAAAGAGAAACGCTTGGGCTGGCATATGACAGAGATTACAGTGCCGGTTTGGGCGCTGTAGAAGAAAGGTACGGCCGAGTCGTTTCCGAGAGAACAGGAGGTTCCCTGGAAACGCTTGCGGGTTATCGCCACAGTCCCTCGAGGCAGCCAGCGCGCGGCTACGAGCGACAACTTACCCACCGAACAACAACAAAACAACAGGCGGCGGCCGCAGCGGCGACGGCAGGGGTCAGCAAGTTGGCGGCTGCAGCTGCAGCTGTCGCTGTCTTGTTCGACAGACCGCAGAGGCGGGGGCGACGGGGGCGGCGGATAGCGTTCCCGTGGGGCGATCGCAATCCGCTGCCCACACGGCTACCAGGGAGAGGAAAGGGGGGCGGAGGAGAACACTGTGCAGAGCATTAGCACACAGCGACACCGAGTGGACTGCCAACTCCAGGGGGATAAACGCACACATACACCTGTACGAAGAGGAATCTATTCCACAGCGACGTTTGTAAGCAGCCAGATCAGTGTCGATGGAGCGGAGCAGACTGACTGTGTAAAAATATGCCACAGTTAAACAGTACGCAGAACCAATGCTCCACGCAGTATTACCAACTAGGGAACTTAATTTGCTCAGAAGTTGTACTCGTTAGTTGCGATGGCACACCTTCGAAGTATGACGATAAAACTTTAGAATCAGTTAGGCCAAGGAAGCTTTTCAGCCTAGTAATTAGTTCAGAAACTTCAGTAACCGAACGGAGGCCAAATTCGCATACGAAGATGATATAAAGATGATGATGCATAAGATACAGGAAGTTTTCACGTTGATGCAATATTGTTTAAAAAACTTACTATTAGGTTCATCCAAAAACAATCTAGCCACAGAATGTGCATGAAAACCGCTGAAGGAGCTATAATGCCGTTACCTACGGAAAAAGGTGTGGTCGCTATACGAGAGAGAATGCCCAAATGTCGCCGCTGGAGGGACACTCGGGTCAGTCGGGCACAAAACTGAGAAATTAAGCGATATACCGTCAGAATTCAGGAAAAACATCATACACACAATTTCGAAGTTTGCAAGTGCTGACAAGTGCGAGAATTATCGAACAATCAGCTTAAGACCTCATGCATTCCAGTTCCTGACAAGAATAATATACAGAAGGATGGAAAAGAGAGGCGGGGATTTGTTAGATGATCATTTCGCCTTTAGGAAAGGTAAGGGGACCAGAGAGACAGTTCTGATGTTGCGATTGAGGATGGCACCAAGACCGACGAAAATCAAGACATGTTCACAAGATCTGTCGACCTGGAAAAAAGTGTTCGGAATTCATAGAAAAACAGAGGTAAGGTATACCGAAAGACGGGTAGTAGGCAGTATGTACAAAAACCAAGAGAGAATAAAACTAGAAGACCAAAAACGAATAATGGTGAAGAGAGGGGTGGAGTCTATCGCCCCTCATGTATTATTTACAAATCGAAGAAGCAATGACAGAAACAAAAGGAAAGCTCAAGAATGGAATTATAATTAAAGTGAAAGGGTATCAATTGTGAGATTTGCTGATAACATTGGTATACTAAGTGAAAGCGAAAATAAATTACAGGATCTTTTGAACGGAATGAACAGTGTAATCAGTACACAATATGGATCGAGAGTAAATAGAGGAAAGAGAAAGTAATGGAAGTAGTAGAAATCGAAACAACGAGAAACTTAACGTCAGAATTGGTGATGACGAAGTAGATGAAACTACGGAATTCTGTTAGCTAATCACCAAAATAAACCATGTGGGACAGAGCAAGGAGGACATATAAAGCAGACTAACACTGGCAAAAAGAGGATTCTGGCCAAGAGAAGTCTACTCGTATCAAACATAGGTATTAATTTGAGGAAGAAATTTCTGAGAATTTGCGTTTGGAGCACAGCATTGTGTGGTAGTAAAACATGGTCTGTGGGAAAACCGAAACAGAAGAGAATCAAAGCAATTGAGTTGGTTGATTGCTTTGGGGGACAGCACCAAACAGCGAGGTCATCGGTCGCATCGGTTGAGGGAAGAATGGGGGAAGGAAATCGGCCGTGCTCTTGGAAAGGAACCATCCCGGAATTAGCCTTAAGCGATTTACGGAAATCACGGAAAACCTAAAGCAGGATGGCCGGGCCCGTGTTTGAGACATAGTCCTCCCGAATACGAGTCCAGTGTGCTAACCACTGCGCCGCCTCGGACTTTGGTGCTACGGAAGAATGCTGAAAATTAGGTGCACTGATAAAGCAGGGAATTGGGAGGTTCTTCACAGAATCGGCGAGGAACGGAGTACATGGAAAACAGTGACAAGAAGAAGGGGCAGGATGATAGGACGAATGTTAAGACATCCGGTTGTAGCTTCCATGGTATTAGAGAGAACTGTAGAAAATAAAAACTTTAAATGAAGACAGAAATTGGAGTACGTACATCCAGCAAAATATTGAGGACGAAGACTGCAGCTAATGGAGTGATTGGCATAAGAAAAGAATTCGTGACGGGCAGCATAAAACCAGTCAGAAGACAGCTGACTCAAATAATAACTAGTACAAAGGGGTGTATTACATTACAAGATAGTGTAAGTAGTGCGGGGTACGAACACTCACCGCGCATTGACCCACGTGTACGGAGAACAGGGAACGTTCGCTGCAATTCCGGCGCTCATACCGACATCTCGGAAAATGGCTGCCACCGCAACTCTCCAAGCCTCAGTAATGACGACACCAGCCTGCTGGACAATGGATGCGGTGTGGTGTCCCAGATGCTGCGTCATCTGCCAATCATGTTTCCTTGAATCGTTTGCTCCACGTCTTGGCGCATACAACGCACGTGCAGTGCATTCCGTACACTTGAACTATTCTTCAATGAATATCAGTTCTCCGCACTCCGTCCGTTCTAAGGAAACATACAAAACCTCTTTGCTCTTCTTTGGAGTCTTCCGCTTCTCTGTTTACAGCACCACTGAGTAAAGTGGACGTTAGACGCGTGCACACGCTCGCTTGTCGTCACATGAGTGGATACTCATGTTTCTCCAGCATCGATTTTGAGAGCCCCAGAGCTCTTATAGGGACGACATCATCTTCCGTAGGCAACAGCATTATCGGCCCTTCAGCGGTTATCGTTTTACAGCCTCCGACTGATTTATCTTTGATGACCCTAATAATGATTACGAAGACAGCTATTTCCGTTGAAACCGTTTTACGATCTTGAATGTTTACACGCATTAGGATACGACAGCAAGCTGTTGCTGGATGTTTTGAGACGTCAGATACTGGCAACTTAAGGTTTCAGATTGGCTCTTATAGTAGTTGTGGAAAAGACACAGGTTGCCCTCAAAATACTAGTTCACTTCCATCCGTCGACTCTTTCCTTTAGAGACCGAGTTTTCAAATGGCATCCAAAGCGACCAGTGGTTCTCATTTTTTGGACTTCCGTGAAGAAGCCAGTACATGCTTCAGCAAGAGGTACAATCTGCATCTGGGCGACTTTGGTCACCATTTAGACCAGATGTTGCAGTAGTGTATCTGAGTGTTGAATCTTGAAAAGCTTAGTGAAGACTCGCCGCTTTCAAGAACCAAATCATTAAGAACCTTGTAGTTCGCTCATCGACGTCACTTGATTACGAAATTTTACGACGAATAGGCAGTCGATCACCTCAAATGACAGTGTCCGTACGTTCCAATGCTGCGGCAGTGACAGCTGTTTATTGTCAGCCGGTGCGCGGAAGCTCGGATAGGTTTGCGCGACCCTGTTGCGGAGACGACAGGCGTCGCCCGACAACTCGCCGTGCGTTTGTTCACTGACTGGTCTCCAAAGACATTCTGCAAGCGCCTATGAATATCTGTGATGCTCTCATTTTCTACTAACGAAACTTAATAATAACAACTCTCTGCTTGGAACGCACCTCCATTACAGATGCCAGTTTGAAGGTTACGTATCTGAACTTAATGAATCTGTAGAGGCTGAAGCTATAACGTTCCACAACAAATGGCGTTGTTTTTCAGCCAAAGTTGGTCGAGAAATGTATGTAACGCATTACTCACCGAACACCCCTCGTATTTCCGTCCCAGTAAGTGCCACAAAGACGCCACGACGGTAACGTCGAAAAAATGCGCAGAAGAGGTGCTTCGAAACTTTTGGCGCGACAAAAATGGCGCAAAGTTTTAGCCGTCAGGTGGAGGGATACCAACATTCTCAACGACATGGTTCCCAGGTTGTAGCACATAATGCTCATCTACCGATTTCGGCACAATTTTCGCTGAACCCTTTCTTTTAAATTACACACTGCTCAGAACTACTGCGAATAATGACAGTCATATAAGTTATTTCCGTAACATAAACCATTAATCACTGAACTGAAAATGTAATCTATTCTTCCCATAACAGCCCGGGCACTTCGCCTCGTTCTAATAACTTCCTAACAGCCTTTAAAAAATATCACCGAAAACTGTAATATCTCTGGCACAACCATACAACAAACTACTACGATCCTTGTCTTGGTAATCATTATTAGGGTCATCAAAGAGATGAGCCAATGGTTCCAAATAAACAATACGAATCGGTCTGACACTGTTAAGGTCTCACATTCGCATGCTTACAAGTTTATCGCCGAGGCAGAAAAAATCGCCAAGCAAAACCAATAACTCTGTCGCCAAGAGAAAATCGTAAGTTCAAGTGCACCCACACCAACCCGCGCGCCTGGTAGCTGTGGAAAATTCAGTACAAGACGTGACGGGATTACATCTGCACTTCTCGCGCGGACCTCCGGCGCCCTCCGTCCAAAGCGCCGGCGTTCCTGGAACTCCCCCCCCCCCCCCCCCCACCCACTACAGTCCACAACACGGCCACAGTGCCCCCTAACCCAGCAACGCTTTCCACGAACCTCGAAGTCACCAACTCTGAAAGACGAGGCGGACAGTTCAAACACGAACGGGACGGCACAGCTCACTGTTTATCCATACAGGGCTGGACACTCTGCCGCTGAGTGGACAAGACCGAGGGCGGATGGTCGTAAGGTCGAAGCTGATGAACCCCCTTTCGTATCACATAAGTTTTGCAGAATATTGTTTCTTGGTATCAGTTTAGCTGCAATCTTTGGTGGATGGTATTTTAAAAAAATGGTTCAAATGGCTCTGAGCACTATGGGATATAACATCTGAGATCCTCAGTCCCCTAGGACTTATAACTAGTTAAAGCTAACTAACCTAAAGACGTCACACATCCACGCCCGAGGCAGGATTCGAACCTGTGACAGTAGCGGTCAAGCGGTTCCAGACTGAAGCGCCTAGAATCGCTCGGCCACAGCGGCCGGCAGATGGTATTTCAATGACAGCTTTCTGTCAAGTATAACTCCAAGGTATCGTGGATGTTTCTTATGGCTCTGGTAGTCACCATTTAAAAACATGTCAAGTTCTCGGTTGCCTAGGATGTTACTCAGATGAAAGCAAGTGGATTCAGTTATGTTAGGGTTCGATTGAAGTCACCATTCACGAAAGTATTGTCCCATCTTATGTAGCTCTTTCTTTAATATATCCTCAGTGACGTCGATTTGTTTGTGTTGTATTGCTTTCATTCTGTCATCAGCGTAACTGAACAGTCTGGCCTGAGTGGCTTGCTCATGTGCAGTATACAAGCTAAATAGTGGCGAACTAATACTGAACGTTGAGGTAGGCCATTGTAGAGGGTCTTCTGGTCAATAGTGCTGCTGCCTGTAATTATCTGAAATGGTCTGTCAGTCAGCATATTGTTAAGAGTTTGTGCTATTCTGCACCAGGCTAGTGCACGGAGCAACGGATAGACTACAGCACACTCGCTCCACAAGCTGTCATAAGGTGCAGACATGTGAATAAATATGACAGACTTGTTTCAGGAAAATAGTATCTATGTAAGTTGTCAATGAAATTCCTTGATCCAGACAGCTATGGTTTGGTCTGAATCTGGCTTGGTCAAAAGGATTCTTTCCAACTTTCTACACGTATCCCGTAGTCTGTCAGGTAATTTGTACGTCATACTGAGAAGGACAATAGGTCGATAGCTCTGAGGTTCGTTGGTGGCTTTACCTGGTTTTAACATGCCAATGATCTTCGTCTATTTTGTAAGTCGTGAAATAGATAGTGTTTGCAGAATGCTGGAGAAGAATCGGGCTCACCATGTTTTAGCATATTTGCCACAGTGCAGGAGAAACTCTGGTTATGTGCCATTAAAACCTAGATGCTTATCTGGTTTAATGTAATATACATAAATTGAAATATCTTCAGGAGTGAATGCGAGAGCCGACAAATTTCCACTTTAACAAACAGAACGCCAGCAAGAAGCAGAAACCGTAAACTGTACTGCAGTAAACAATGTATATGATCCTTTGCTCATTAATACAGTGTCACAACAGATAGAGTAAACTGAAGAAACAACAATTAACTACACAGTACCCCTACAGTGGAATGTGTAAATATGCCTTATCTTGGTATAATGTCTAATAAATTAGATAGGTCATTCAAAAACACAAATGTAAGAAGCAATTTCAGCATCACCAGCAATCAAAGAGGGACTCTGTTGACAATATAAACCGTCATACACAGATCTTTCCGTTTCTGGTATTCAAAAATTTACCTGCAGGAATTTTAGAATTAAATTTGAGTAACAAATAAACTACGACACACTGGAGAAATATAACAAATCACCAGTAAAAACACACATTAAAGAAACGAAAACCCTTTGGACACCGCAAACCACCTTCAGGTTTTGCAGAGAATCGGGGAAAGTAAAATAACGGATATCTTGGAACAGACGGAGATTTTCATTCATAATGCAAAAAATGGTGATAATAAGCTGAATGAGATAAATGAATTCAAAAACTCAGAATTCTTCAGTAGCATTAAACCAGAACAAATGCAACAGATTTCAGATGTGCCAGCGTGAAACAAAGGATTGGGAGCCTGGCAGTATCGCCAATATCGCTGGAAACAAACGATAATCGATACTCATCCACACGCTGCAAGACCGCCTTGTTATATTTAAGCTATACTGTTTCCATTTGTGGGGAAAAGTTTGTGCAGTGAAAATATACCAAAAACAGTGTCATATTAAGCAGTACAATAGTCGAGTGTTAGGCAACAGCTTTGCCGGTGAACCAACGATGCAGATGAAACTTTGTGACGTCAGAATCGTACGTGAACAACCTGCGTGCTATCTTTATATCACACGATTATCACACCACAACAACTGATTCAAATCCACCTTATCGTCCCGTCGGCATCGAGGTCATTACAGACGGAGCACAAGCTTGGAACGTTTAAGGACGGGGAGGGTAATAGGCCCTGCCCTTTCAAAGGAATCTTGCTGACATTTGATTGGAGAGATTTAAGGAAATAAGAAAACGCTTAATCTGGATGGTCGGAGTCGCATTTGAACCGTCATCCTCTCAGCTTCGAGTCTAGTGTGCTAACCACTCAGCCATCTCGTCTGGTCTGATTTGCAGTGAAACCACTGTCTGCATGGAACAGGTTTGTCATAACGAATTCTGTAATTCATTTACGGTGTGTCGTTTGTAAAAAAATCAACATAGTCGAACTATTGGCTGTGGATAAACTACTTTAGGGGTACAATGCCATTTACTAGTGCACTTAATTTTGAAAATGTATCAAGAGCAGCAGAGCTCTACGCACAACGTTTCGAAATAGTTGCAGTTCATTTCCTTCCACCTTCGTTAATACCATCCAATACATTTGAGAGACGGGAGTTCTCCACCAAGTAAACGTATATGAAAGAAGGCTGTTTCCAATGGAAAAATAGACGTAGTGATTATTGCAGCTGCTGCAATAAATCCGCGTGTAAGTTCTCGCCACATACAAAGAGAAATCGGTATCTTCCAAAGAAGCATTCTCGCATATTCTTCCCACACAAACGAGGAGTGTTTAATAATCAATGCAACACATATTTTTCTAGGCCATTTCGGTTGAAAAATGGGGCATTTGTTGTGGAATACTCCCTTTTCAGCCCCTATAGTTTCACAAAGTTCCGAACGGTAACCGCACTATACGTAGGCTTCCAAGTTACGTCTGTAACGAAGGCGTTTTCCAAATGGAGAGATGTTACTGAGTTTATTTTGGCGGAAAAGCAGAGCATCGCAGATGATCTTAGGCGCTTGCATAATGTCATCGACGACCTGGCAGTGAACAAAAACACGGTGAGTCGTTGGGCGAGACGTCTGCCATCATCGCAAAAGGTCGTGCAAAGCTGTCCGGTCTCCCGCATGGCTGCCGCCCGCACACAGCTGTGACACCTGCAATATTGGAACGTGCGGACACTCTCATTCAAGGTTATCGACGGATCACAGTCAAATGTCTTGCAGTTAAACTTCGCGTCGCTGTTGGTAGTGCTGGCACACTCGTCCACCAATTGGGGTACGCAGAGGTATGTGCCCATTGGGTTCGTCGCCGCCTAACAGGAGATCGTAGGGAGCAACGATGGACCATCCGTGCGGAATTGCTTCCGCGTTACGTGGTTGATCGCGACAATTTCTTGTCGAACATCGGCACAGGCGGTGAAACATGCTTTCATCACTTCGAAATGAAAACGAAGTGGCAATCCATGGAGTGGCGCGACGCCGCATCTTCTCCGAAGAAGAAGTTCACAGCCGCATCCTGGTCCGGCAGAGTAATGCAGACAGTCATATCTGTTTGATTTCTGCTTTACGGTGCCACGATTCTTCTCTGTGACAACGCAAGGCCACACTCAAGTCGTGCACCCTATAAGAGCTCCTAAAACTTCATTCGACTGTTGTGCGTCATCCACTCTACAGCCCAGATCTCGCAACTTCCCATCTGTTTGGCTTAACGAAGGCAGCACTAACTGGGAAGCAATATGGGGATAATGGTGAGGTTATCGATGCAGCAAGACGTTGGCTGTGATGTCGACCGACGAAGTGTTACCAAGTGGTCATACAATGCCTCCCAGTAAGGTGGCGTAAGGTGGTCGATTGAACGTAGATTACGATGAAAAGTAGGGTTGTGTAGCCAAGAGAATGGCGAATCCTTAATAAAACCAACTATCTTTCAGAAGATAAAATATGATGCACCACTTATTGAATGCCCCTCGTAAATAACACCCGCTCTATGTCAAGAGCTATTTATAGGCACTTTCGTTGTAAATACTGTTAGTCGATTCTCCAGCACGGCTAATTTAGTGTGAGAGGTTCCGTGCCCTCTTTTGCATTCTGCCTCTCATTTTTATCAATTTTATTAATTTTCTATGTCATTGCACGGTAGTAACAGACCAAATAAGGTTACTGTAATGAGAGTATTTGTACTGAGAGCTCAGAAACACTTTTAACTCGATCCCTAAACATGTAGTTTTACTTCGCTGGGTGGCTTGTGTGAGGCGAGCGTCAGAGGTCGCGGCACACTCCATTTCCGGTTGGGTGCTGCAATTCCCTGAATTCTGAGGGGTTCGTACAATAAGCTAAAGCGCCTGGTGGAACGACTTAACGTCGGTCGAGTTTCGCCTATTGTATGCAGGGCGAAACGACCTGCGAGACGTCTGAGTGCCGCAGCAGTTTATGTGTTTACCGTTTCTAACATTCTGCGTGGTGTCTGTTTGTTCTATAACGTGTCTCCCTACTACTTCCGCCCAACGACGCTCTGAGCGTGTTTTTTAGGGAATTGACTAGTTTGAACCTGGGACCTGTTGCTGGTAAGGACACGCCAGACCACACATGACATGTAGAATTCAGAGGGGTTCAGTGAGACTAGCGATGATATAACCAAATACTTAATGATTTCAGCGTCAGCTCCACTGCACTCCCTGTAAAAGAATCTTAATACTAACTAAACTTAGTGGAAGGGGTTCAAGGCTTTCCTATTTTTAGTTAGCTGGTAAAATAACGTCGAAAAAGCAGTTAAGTTTACCATTGGAAATTTTATTCTACTCACAAAACATTGTTCATAAATTGCACTATTGATAAAAGGAAATGTTTTAATACAGGATGGTAAAAACCAACTGTGTTCAAAAAAAATGTGAACGAATATTCCCTGAGTGGGTTTCCAAGTTCTACAATGGATCAAAGGATGACCTATGCCGTATCACATTTATAATCTAGGTTTAAATTAAGTTTCACAGAAGAGAAAACTATCAAAATGGTCTACAGTGACCCTCAATTATCTTTAATTACTTATCTAACTTGTCGTAAATTACAGTGGCTGATGTGGCTTCTCAATAACTACATAACAGAAAAATCATCGCGTTTCAGATTTTAACTTACGTAGCAAATGTGAATATCATGAGCTTCAATTGACGATCGACACTAGTATTACATAAAAAGGGGATGTAAAAGATGAGACTTCTGCAGTTCTGAGTGAAGCCTTATGCGCTCAAAAATGCGGCATCGCGTGCGTTCATTACCCTGTCGGTGTTCGTCAGGAGGAGACGGCCGGTGCAGCTCCGCTCACCCCGCCATCTCGGAAGCAACTCTCTCCTAACTTCTCCTTACTACAGTTTACCGAAGTTGGTTTAAAAAAACTATCTGGCTGTGTTTTCATCTGACCAATCAGGGTCTCAATGTTAACCTTAAGCTCCGCCTACAAAAATTCTGCCTATCCAATGAGAAACGCTATACTTTTCGTGGTGGGGCAATGTTTTTAAAGTTTGCAACGTAACAGAGACGCGAAAAAGTCTCACGCTAAAACTTGCGGGTGGTGTGGCCCTTTTTGTGTTATCGTAAGATCTATACTGTTCTTCTGGAGGGCCCTAGCTTTTAACATGGGCTGGGCGGTGGTCCTGACGTAACAGAGACGCGAAAAAGTCTCATGCTAAGGCTCTAGCTTTTAACATGGGCTGGGGGGTGGTCCTAACGGTTAGCTGGCGACGTGGGTGTCCGTCCCTTATCGTAGGGCCTTCTAACTTAACACGGTTCTGCTCTCGGCCTCTGTTCTCGTTTCTCCCCTCGGAACTGCGTCTGTCTCACGGTGGGGAAGTATGACATGGATTTAGGCAATCTTGTGTTAGTCTGTGGTATTCCATTTTCTCACTCGTTACTCGTATTACTTTGGTTAATTTAATGTCACGATTTATTCGGAGCTATGTGACATACTACTGGATTTGCTTATCATGCCAGGGTTTTCATGGAAGGTGTTGGATTTGCCTGACACCTTACACGTTCCGGAGCGTCCGGAACAAAGATTCGTGGCACCGATTGACTGCATTGTCCTCTTGATTCGGAGAGAACTTGCGAACTGTGCTCTGCTGAGTGCGTCTGTCTGGCACTGGATGGCTGGTGGTCTGGGCAGGTTGTTTTCATAGCCGGTCAAATGGCAAGTTCAGTGCCCTCAGCTGAATAGCAGAGGCATGATTGGTCAACTTAAACTGAGGCTAGTTGACGTCAGAAAGCCCTGCTCGAAATCGGAGGGAATGGTCGCTATTGTCGCCAATGATGTTTTGAGACGGTGCGGGGGAATTTTGGAATGAGACCTGAATACTGATTCGCGGTTTTTCGAGGAGAGTATGGAGTAGAGCAATGTTGACTTCGCTCTTGCGTCGCTCGGGTAGTGAATTGGGGATGTTCCTCGGAGTCGGACGGTCTTGCGACTTGGTCGTTCGAAGTCGGCGCCTACATCATCAGGCCTCTGCCTACCGGCGACGTGCTGCAGATTTCAGTACTGGTACAGTATTTCGCGGCTCCGGCATTGTAGGACCTTATCAATTTTATACTGAATCCCTCAGCAGCACGCTTGCTTTCGTTGCTACAAGCCCACCTTGCTTGTTTCTCCATGTGATCCCATTTGAGCTCTCACTACTAATTGCGATACTGCTATATAGTCGGAAGATTAATATTTGATTCATTAGGACCTCCAGTCATCGTCAATCTATTGCATCACAGAGAGTAGGACCCACTTGTTCTCGAGCCAACTCTTATTCTCATAATATTTCAGTATACCCTTTAATCTACTGTGTGTGTCGATAATCATGTGCATTTGTATTCTGATGTATAATAAATCTAATTGTAATATTTAATCGCCATATCATTTCGTAGATATGTGCAGAATTCCATTTCCTGTTGTTTATTACGATAAAGTTCTCTTTTTTTCTGAGTAGATTACGATTTTTATTAAATTATTAAGAGTGTGTACTCCATATTTTACCAACTAGCAGGGTCCACCATCATTTCATTCCGTTACCGTTGTGCGCATAATTAATTAGGTGGTAGATAAGGAGAGGGTCGAGCGCATGTCTCGTTCTCATGCAAAGTTCATCTGAGCTAAAGAGGTTCAAACTCTTCTCCACTCCGGCATCTCGCGAGTGGAGATAGTGTTATTTGCCGATGAGGTCACATTCAGAAATCATGCGGATATAAATTTCGTAAACGAGACCTATTGCTCAACGGAAAATCCACGTTGGCATTATGAGATGTTCAGCCAACCACAATGGAATGAGAATGTGTGGTGTGGCACAATGGGACAGCACCTACCCGGCACTTATTTCGTTGACGGAACACTGAATGGGAAAAAAGCAGACATTCTGGAAAAAAATGTTTACTCTTCTTATTTAAAAAATGCTGTTGAGTACTTGCTAAATGATGTGGCTCTAACGTGATATTCCACCCACAGTTATTCAGTAACGGGAGGTGCACTAAACCGTTCCAGATACTGTCCAGAGGTATTCGGCAAGATCGCCCTGCGTGACGACGTTAATTTCTCTGAGGTTGTGTGAGGCATGTGGTCCACAAGGCGGTTCCGACATGTACGGAGGACATGAAATACCTCGTTACTGTTCTGGATAAATCTAGTAATCTATGAATGTTGACAACAGTGAGTTCATGTGTCTACGAATGTGTCCTAATGCAAATGCTTCTGAGTGGGTCGCGGCTGACTTGCCAGCGGACCTGCCATCTCTTTTAGGCAACACTCGGACGAATGTGGTTAAAGTTTTTAAGTTCTGTGCCCTGTCAAATGTTTTTACAAAGATTTCAGGGAGAGGATTTTAATTTTCTCACTGTGTGACAAGCTCGCCCATATTTTATGTAAGTGGCCAGCCTATAACAATTTCCTGTGACATTCTTGTTGCTATGTTTCCCCTTTCCGTAGGTTTTACTATCTTAGGTAGCATTTTCCTTCTCTTCCTGCTTTGTTTGAGTGTGTGCTTTAGTTTTCTTAGGTCTGTCCACATTCGTTTCTTTTAATGTGTGTCAGGGCGCTGATGAGCTCGATGTTGAGCGCCCATAGGCCCCAACACACCACCACCACCTCACTGAGTGCGAACGTAACATTTAAAAAATTCACCAACAGAGATGCAGATAGCACCCAATAATGTGTTGATTGTTCTTTCTCGTATTCTTTGATTCATTTCTTGCATGCATTTTGTAATCCATTACTTTTCCCCCGGTGTAAAAGTGACAAAGCGTATGTAAAACAAATCAAATTTGTAATCTGATATTTTTTACAGTAATACATTTGGTCTTGCATCTTCTACTAATTTTGTCATCAAGAAAAAGTATTTCTTTGCGAGCATCAGACTTTTTCGTGGATATCCGTTGTAACCTCCTCACAAAAATTTAAAAAGGATATTATTTAAGAATGCTAATGCACATTGAGCTAAGTGTAAGCTCCCCAGAGAAATTTTGAAACACAATAGTTGAATGTTAACAAGAATACAACCTAATGTAAGCTCCCAGCAAATAAATTTAATGACAATAAAAATGAGAATCGCAATATGACTCAAGGTGCAAGCTGTCACGAAAATAATGAAAATCAATTCAATGCTAATGAGACTTCAGTGACAATGTAAACTCAATTAAACCGAAATATCGGTCTTTGGCCCTGTGCAAAAAATCATAATTAATTTCTTACCTCATTCGAAACTGCATGTCAAAGTTCTGCTCTTATTGTTGGCCGCGGCTTGGAGGAAATGCATTGCAAGCATTATTTTTTTTTAATATTTTTTTTTTTTTTGAAATTTAATTGAAACTTTTCTTTAAAGGAAATGGAAGGAAATCGTTCGTTCAATTAAATAGTTCTTTTGTTAAAAATATTGCTTTGAAAACCAAAATTATTATTGGGGCGATTGTTGCACAAATTAGTTACAGTTAATTTACATTATTAGCTGAGCGCATTTAAAAATAATATACCTCATCCTGAATCTTGACCAGAGTGCCATGTCGACGCCCGCCGACTCCTCACACACAACTGCACTGGGCTGCTACTACCGACATACTGCACTGCTCACAGACTGCCCACTAACTACTACTCGCAACTGTACTGCACGACTACTACTGACAGAGTACCGCTCGCAACTCTCGCGCGGTCAAGCGCAGACTAGCCACGATAAATGGCTCTCTGGTCAGAGACTCTGCAATGCCTCGCCATCGCCGCCACACAACATACGTGTTTCACCGTCCATTTTTAAGCTTTGTGGCAGGTAAAAATGTTATTTTTTCATATTAATACTGGATAGACTTTCCAATAGTATTAAATTTTCTTTGGTATGATACATTTTTAAACCTTTGTAAAGTCTAACGCACAAGCGTCGCATTGCGTCTTAGCAATGTGGCGCAAGTTTGCAGCAGACTGACGTACGCTTCAAGTTGAAAGGCCATTTAATGGCTCCGAAAACAGAATAGAAACACCTACATTCTAAGTACTTTTACTCCATGATTTCCTGTTACACCTGTAGAAGATTTATATCGTAGAATTTTTCTCATAGAAATCTGGCGATAAAAAGTAACGAGGTGTAAAAAGATTACCAATGCCATCCACATCTACATCTTCATCTACATAATTATCTTGCAATTCACTATCAAGCGGCTGGCAGAGGGTTCAGCGAACTACCTTTAAGCTATGTCTTTACCGTTCCACTCTCGATCACCGAGCAAGAATAATGAACACTTAAATCTTTCTGTGCGAGCTCTGATTTGTCTTATTTTATTGCGACGATCATTTGTCTCTATGTAGGTGGGCGTCAGTGAAATATTTTCATACTCTGGGAGAAATTTGGTGTTTGAAATTTCATGACAAGGTCCTGTCTCAGCGAAAAAGGCCTTTCTCTCAATGAATGCCAATTCAGTTCGTGTGTCATATTATTTTATTTTATTTACCCGTCTAGTGCCGCAGGACCAAATTGAGAAGCAAATCTCCAAGGCCATGGAACGTGTCAGTACATGAATTTACAACATGACAATAATAACAGATAAAATAAAATGTTTGTGAACCCAAAAAGAGAGAAGCCCTAAGTTCATGTAAGATCAATCAACAATATAACACAGGAATCAGCTTAATTTTTTAATGAACTCCTCGACAGAATAGAAGGATTGATCCATGAGGAAACTCATCAGTTGTGGAGTCCTGGCCACTCGTCTCATATACGGTGCCTAAAGAATGCTGCTTTCTCGGACGGCTGTACAACAATTCAAGCAAAGCACATTAATGGTTTTTATTACAATAAAGTAGACTGACAATACGTAACTTCGATTTCGAAAGAGTTGTGCAAGCGACGGGCGACATGCAGATAACCAATGTTCTTCGTTATATGCAATGTCCATTTAAGTCAGGGGACTCCAAACTACGGCCCGCGGGCCGAAACCGGCCCGCGAGTGCCGGCAAACCGGCCCGCGTTAGCTGGCCGGACATCCCCAGCATCCGGCCCGCCAAATATTTGAGGTGGTACCTATACTGCCAACAATTGAGTTTGGAGGCCTATCGCGACCAATATACCGCGACATTGGCCCTGCTACTCGCTACAAGACTATATAACTAAACTTATTGTTGCGCCGCTTGTAATAAAAATGCGTTGACATACTCTACCTCTGTTACGTCTTGTAGTAATACTGTTGCTAACAATGATTTTGAGATTTCGTTAACTTTGCAGGACGCTTTCGTGAAGAATGTGCATTGACATACCTTT
The DNA here is from genome assembly GCF_021461395.2 of Schistocerca americana. NCBI lineage: Eukaryota > Metazoa > Arthropoda > Insecta > Orthoptera > Acrididae > Schistocerca > Schistocerca americana. Next base: position 173,112,628 of record NC_060124.1, on the reverse strand, counting down.
TTTGTCGGTGAAATTCGCCAGAATAAAATACGCCAGAATTTCGGTCAGGTACGTCCACCAATCAAAATTATGTAATTAAATGAAAATCGTAGTTCGTTTCAGTTCTAGCTATTCCCACAACCCTAGATTTTTGCGATTTCATCTTTCTTTCAGCCTTACATTACGGTGATCATGGAGTGCTAAGGTGCTCTAAGGTAGATCTTGGCCCTTATGACTTCGTGGAGGATTCAATGTGGCCCGCGGACTAAAATGTTTGGAGACCCCTGATTTAAGTTATCACTGAAGTGCCTATGGATGACTAATAAAGGTCCAGCTAGTGCCAGTCCACTACTGTCCGTGACTCATACTGTCCAGCCGAGGCTGGCAGGAGCGGCGCTTGTATTCTCTTCGGCTAGAGGCCGCTCCTGTCGTGGTGCAGTACTAGTCGGCGTACTACTGACTGACGTCGCCTCACAGCCTTCTCTGCCCTTGCGGTCTTCGTCTTCGTGCCGTCGCTTATCGTTACGCCGTATATCGGTGATGTTTTGAAGGCGCGTGGATTACTGCTAAGATTTTTTAATTATTGAGGTACATTATTGAAAATGGATGCAGCAGTATACTGCATCCTTTCTGCAGAAGAGTCAAGATAGTGCGATCCAAATGCAGATTGGATTTCTGCTTAGTATGAACCGAGTGGAAGCTGCTAATTTTTGGGAATAAGCTGGTGTTGTTATCAAGAAACGACAGTAAAGAACATACACTATGTGATCAAAAGTATCCAGACATCCCCCAGAACACACGTTTTTCATACTACGTGCTTTGTGCTGCCATCTACTGCCAGGTACTCCATATCAGCGTCCTCAGTAGTCATTAGACATCGTTATAGTGCAGAATTGGGCGCTCCGCGGAACTGACAGATTTCGAACGTGGTCAGGTGATTGGGTGTCATACGTCGGTGTGCGAGATTTCTACGCTCCTAAACATCCCTAGGTCCACTGTTTCCGATGTGATAGTGAAGTGGAAACGTGAAGGGACCCGTACACCACAAAAGTGTACAGCCTGACCTCGTCTGTTGACTGACAGAGACCACCGACCGTTGAAGAGGATCGTAATTTGTAATAGGCAGACATCGATCCAGATCATCACAAAGGAGTTCCAAACTGCATCAGAATTCACTGCAAGTACTATGGAAGTTAGGCGAGAGGTGAGAAAACTTAGATTTCATGGTCGAGCGGCTGTTCGTAAGCCACACATCACGCAGGTAAATGCCAAAAGACTTTTCATGTGACGGTAAGTGACAGCGCCATCTGGAAACAATCTAAGAGGACTGCTCTGATTGTCTCCTAAATCATTTATGTAGATCAGGAACAACAGAGGGCCCATAATAATTCCTTGGAGAACGCCAGAGATCTTTAGAAGTTCTGTCTGTGGGCGCGTTAGGTATATGTGACTTCACTGGAGAGAACACAGTGTCGGTGATGAAATCTAGCCCACGACTGCTGGTAACAAGAGTCCCACAGCAAATGCGCCGAGTAAATGAAATACACTGCAGGCAAATGATGGGGCCTGAGGATGGCGATAATGTGCCGTCGAAACTAGTCGTTTGATAGACTAAAGACATTCTCAAAATACAGCTTTGGTGGTACTTTATCTAATATATTTTGATTAGATGCTGATCTAGTCAGATCTATTAGTATACCGGGTGAACAGCCGGAGAGGTATGAAAATTCAATTGTTGACACCCTTATGTGTTGTAAGGCGAGATTCTTCACCTCAATCTTAGAGTCTGATTGGGTTTGCGAGCCACATTGTACTGGTATCTGACCGTCATATCGTTAATAGAATCACGATTCAAGATTGTTGTTAGAAAATCACTTAAACTATGTTGTGTAGCTTGGCTAATATACTTATTCTTGGATTCTCGGCAGTGTTTAAATCGTTCCATTCTTGAAATTCATAATTTAATCTGTTAATCACCACTTGCAGGGTGTTGTAACTTATTCTTGATTGCTTGTTCAGGCAGCTATTTGCTGAAAGTGTGTTATTCTACTAATTGACCTGTTGGTGTTTCTAGGCATCTTGTCGCATGACGCTTATTTTACGAGCACCCTGCTGTTGCCTGATGGACGAGCCACTGTTTGTGCAGTCTATGCGTTACCCTGTGTGAAGCAGCTCTACTGCACGGTGACTGTTGTTTAAGTTAAGTTTTTCTTCTCGAGTTCGCGTGGGCCTAAATCATTTCAGAGTTCGCGTGTTTTTATCTTTTGGTTCGGATACCTTTTGGTGCGGTGTCCTTTCTGTATCAAGATTTCCTCAGACAGCTGGGCCGTTTGCTGGCCCCTCTGTCGCTTAAAATTGTCAGCTTTCTCAGATGAATGTATTACATTTTGTCTTGTAATTCCAAAACCATTCTGTTAGTCCAGACATTTAAATTTGTTTAGACATTTTTTCCGTTACTAAGTTGGTGGTATTCATTGTTACATTTGACCTTTTAAAACTATTGTTTCAAATCTGTCACCTTTTTCAAGGTACCATGTAAAATTGTGGTGTGCAATTTAAAACCATTCTTTTAGGTAATGACACTAAAATTTGTTCTGGTATTATCTCTGCACTAAATTTGTACTAGTCGTTGTTACATTTGACCTTAAAAAATTTTTCCTTTACATCTGTGAAGTTTCTTAAAAGATAATGTTAAAAATTGGGTCTGTAATTCAAATCCCATCTTCGCCTTTTTCTACCATTGGATGACGCTGCATTTGCACACCATAGTTGAGGATTCCAAAATTTAAACACTGTATGAGCAATCGGGTCCGGGTTTTTGATTAGGCCCCACAAAAGAGAGAAATGTACAGTAAGACTACGAAATTGCTTCTTCGGGTGGACATTGCCGCCCTGCAGTACTGAATCAGCGCGTGACATGACCATAATCCGATCCACGGGCGATGACGGTTCGCGCTTGTCGGGGCACGGACGCGGATTGCATTGTTGACAATATCCAACGACATCTGCGGCAGACGCATGCCCTTGCTTACAGCTTGAACAAAGCAAATATCCTGAAAATTATGTCACTCGCTTGTTTATGCAGCATTAATCACTTATCAGCACCATCTGCGATGACAACACGCCGTAAGTGGAATACAAATTCATTAAACAACTCTCTACGATGTGACACCGTCCAGCATTTAAGTTTGGCGAAAAAACTACGAGCTTACGGAGAATCGGAGGACACCTACGATTGGATTCAAGACTTTCTTGTAGATAGAACTGAACACGTCGTTCTTAACGGAACTAAATCGATAGATGAAAAGGTAATATCCGAAGTACCACAGCCTGTTTACGATATATAAAAATTATCTAGTAAAAAGCGTCGGATGCTCTTTAAGGCTGTTCGCAGATAATGCAGTTGTTTATTCCAAAGTAGCAACGGCAGAAGATAGTAGGAATTTGCAGAACGACCTGCAGAGAATTGATGAATGGTGCAGACTCTGGCAGTTGACCCTAAACGTAAATAAATGTAACATATTGCGCATACATAGGAAAAGAAATCCACTGCTGTACATTACACTATTGATGACAAACATCTGGAGACAGCGTCTGCCGTAAAATTTCTAGGCGTAACTATCCAAAGTGACCTTAAGTGGAATGACCTTATAATACAGATAGTGGGAAAAGCAGACAGCAGACTCAGATTCATCGAAAGAAATTGAAGTCATTCACGAAAGAAGTGGCTTATATAGCGCTTGTTCGCCCGGTTTTTGAGTATTGTTCATCTATCTGGGATCCCTATCAGACAGGACTGACAGAGCAGATAGAGAAGATCTAAACAGGAGCCGCTCGTTTCGTCACGGGATCGTTTAGCTGGCGAGAGAGCGTCACGGAGATGCTAAACAAACTCCACTGGCAGACATTACAAGAGAGGCATTGTGCATCACGGAGAGATTTAGTATTGAAACTCTGGTGCAGCACTTCTCAGGAGGAGTCAGACAACACACTGGTTACCCCCACATACAGCTCGCGTACTGACCACGAGGAGAAAATTCTAGAAATTAGAGCCAGTACAGAAGATTACCGACAATCATTCTTCCCACGCAATATTCGCGAGTGGAACAGGGTTGGAGGGATCAGTTAGTGGTGCCGAAAGTGCCCTCCACCACACACCATTAGGTGGCTTGCAGAGTATGGTGCAGATATAGATAACGTTTAATGCTCGCATTGGCTACTACATTCATGGCAAAGCGCTCAGAGCGCTGCTCAACGCTGGTTGGCTGTCGGAGAATGCGTGAGGTAGGTGCGTAGAACAAGTCAAAATTCGGCCACTGACGTTCGTTATTCCATCTTTAGTGATAAAGAACTTTTCTAGGTACCTCCACCATTTTACAGAAGTGTTAAATACGTTACCTAAATTGAATTTAACACAAATTACTATTTCTCAGCTTATTACCAAATACTGACACAAAAACACGAACCCTAATTTCTAAATTCTTCCGGCGGAATCTGGTTGATTTTCGGATCGGCAGTGACGACTAACTCACACAACGTGGCACTGTGATGAAAATTGCTGGCGTCTCCAGTCCGAAGGTGGCGACAAAAAGCGGTAAAAAAAAAGAAAAAGAAAAAAAAGACTATGAGGAAGAAGAAGAAGAGCCTTTCCCCCTGCGAGTAGGAACATCGATATTCGGTCGACTGCCCGCCTCGACGGGTGCCTGCACTGACGCCGGTCGCCGTTCGGCGCGGCGCAGGAAATGAGGAATTTTAAAGTGAGTGCGACGCCGCTGTGCGTTGGGTGGGTTAGGGGGTGAAGAGGGGAAAAGAGAGGAGAGGTAAGCAGATGAAGGAGGAGTGGGGGAGGTCCGCCAACTGGAGAGGGCGGCTGGTGCGTGGCGGAGCGCCGTGAGAATCAGCGGCGGCAGGGGCGGCGCCCCGAATTGAAGAGGCGGGGGATTTGGGGGGTAAAGGCCCGCTGTGGTGGCCAACCTGCCGCCCGCCGCCTGCCGAACCGGCCGCGCCGAGCGGCGCCGCCTAGATTGAGACATTCCCGGCGGGCCAACCGCGCGGAAGAAGCTCTCCCCGCCACCGCTGCTCCTCGTCCCCCTGCTTCGCTCTGACATTTTATTCCTCATATTCCTCTCTCTCTCTCTCTCCTTCCTTCCCTCTCTTTCTCATATCTATGATTTGATTTGCGCCTGGAAAAACGGGAGAGGGAAAACGGGGGAGTGGAAAGGAGTCTCGGAAGGAGGAATCGGATGCGGCAGCAGAAATGCAAAGATTCTGTCAGCAGTTACGAGCGAGTCGTAGCTCGCGCCGCGGTAGGCTGCCGTTGCAGGGGATATCGAACGCGTCAGCCAGCTATCGCTTGAGCCCACAGGCCCGCCCCTCTGGAACGCTCGTACCTCTACCGGCGGAAAGAACTGTGAGGTGCAGAAGACGCGGAGGGGCTGCTGAACCAATAGGTGGCTTCTAGGATGATCCACGCGACTCTAGGCGTGCAGCCGGTAGCAGCTTCCTTATTAGGGAGAGGAGCAAAGGCCAATAACATTTGAGCATCGACGCGTAGCTTCTTGCCACAGTGTCGTGTCGTATACATGGTGAACGTTAGTAAACCCGACAAACTGCACGAACGAATTTCTGACTGGAAATGGAGGAAAAAAGTCCAATGAACATGTGTCTGCAAGTGCATCGTTGCCAAGGTAAATGGCGCTGACGACTGGAAGATCCTCTGATCATGTTCCGTGTGTTCCTGATGTGTTGCAGTCTGTGCGATTGACGCAGCGTACTGTAAGCAGCAGAATGGTCCGGTACTCATGTCGTGAGCAAGCCGAGATGGTGTTTGTTTACGGTCAGGCCGACAGAAACGGTCGAGTGGCAGTGCGACTATACCAAAACAAGTTCCCTCACAGACATCAATCACATCACACGACATTTCAAACCCATTTTGGACGTTTATGTAATCATGGGTGCTTCCTTTCAGACAGACGAACATGCAGGGAGGCGGTGGGCTGTGCGGATACCAAATTGGACGATTAAGTTTACGGGATATTGTTGTGCATACTCGGTTCGCTAGGCAAACAATCAAACAACTCATATTAATGTGCCTTATTACCAAAAGATTGTAAGTAGGCTGTTTAGGTTTTCTTATTGGTAACGCCACGTAGCGCTCTGTGTGAGAATCACTGGCTGTGCTGTGTGCAGTCTGTGGCTAGTTTGCATTGTTGTCTGCCATTGTAGTGTTGGGCAGCGGCAGCTGGATGTGAACAGCGCATAGCGTTGCGCAGTTGGAGGTGAGCCGCCAGCAGTGGTGGATGTGGGGAGAGAGATGGCGGAGTTTTGAAATTTGTCATGAACTGCTATATTTATATATGATGATATCAAGGTAAATACATTGTTTGTTCTCTATTAATATCTTTCATTTGCTAACTATCCCTATCAGTAGTTAGTGCCTTCCATAGTTTGAATCTTTTATTTAGCTGGCAGTAGTGGCGCTCGCTGTATTGCAGTAGCTTGAGCAGCGAAGATTTTTGTGAGGTAAGTGATTTGTGAAAGGTATAGCTTAATGTTAGTCCGGGCTATTCTTTTGTAGGGAATTTTGAAAGTCAGATTGCGTTGCGCTAACAAAATATTGTGTGTCAGTTTAAGCACAGTCATGTATAATTCTTCAAAGGGGACGTTTCAAGATAATTACAATACTTAACATTGGTATAAGAGTTGCAAGCAAAGAGCGCATACAAAATAATAAGTCTTCTTCAGAATAGACAGCCATAACTCTGTGCTACGTAGAGACTACTAATGAAGTGGCTAACACTGAAGCTGCTATCGAAGTAGGGTGCCACCAGTCTTCTTCTCCTAGGGGCCGCTGCTGTCGCGTTGTCATCCTGGAACGGAGGTCGGTCAGCGTGCGATTGGCTGACTTCTCACACCCTTCTCTTCCCTGTCGTTCCCTATTGTCGTGCCGGCGCTGACTTTACGCCGTAACAGATATTGAGACGAATCATAGTGCAAGCTCCAGGCAAGTACCCCGCCAACGTATGTGTAAGCCAAAGTACGATTACGTGTATCCTGCACGACAGCCGTTGCTATGCAAGTCACCTGCCACGAATGCAGAACCTTCAACAGCGTGTTTACGACCATGTGACGTTATTAGGAATGAGGCCGGAACGTGCGAAAGAGTCTGGCAATCCATGATGCGAGATGTGAACGCATGCATTGCATTCCCTGGAGGCCATTTTGAAAATCTCTTGTGACTTAGGTGTGATGCACCTATTTAATGTGTTCCGAAACGATTTGGTATTCTTGCACGCTCACCGTCCACTTCCGAACACATTTTCATAGATTCTTTCTTTCTCCATTTTCAGTCAGGAATCCGTCTCTGGAACATACCGGTTTTACTAATGTCCACACTGTGTAGGAAAGCTGGTAAGTGAAGAAAATACGAAACCAGGCACATATCCAGCGGCCGCCGGCCCTGTATAGTGATGGGAAAATCAACTGTTTCTAACGCTCTTTCGTCTTTTTAACAGTCGTTGCTTTGTCGTCCATTCAGTTTTTTGCCAACGATCTATATACACAAGGTAGATTGGACAAGGCGCCGGCATATTTTAAGCCAGTTGGAAACTTGGCCTCCATGCTTTTTGACGTTTTAACCAATCTAATCGTATGCTAGGACAGAATCATATGGTTTTGTTTGTCACACAACAACAATTGTTACTGCCAGTCACGATTCTCTTTTTATTTGTTGCCCACACGGCGACTTTCGAGCGATAATTGCCAAATTCGAAATGTGTTATTTCGTTGCTATGGCATCTAAAGTGTAATTTTTGCGATTTGCGTGCTATTGAATTATTGTGGTGAATTTAATGTGAACAGGCGCATTGGTATAATTAGCGATGTGTCTTACCCTATAGATCATAGCGATTTTAATTGTAACCACTACTTCAGATATTACTCCTTTGACTTGAATAACATTTAACGCGATCAAACATTTTAGCGAGCGAGTGTCAGTCTAGGAAGTTCTGCCTTGTATATGTCTACCAAAGAAATATATTTAAACAGAAATAAACCAGACGAGAGTAGTCGTATACAGTCATTAAACATACGATTCAAAGGCTTAAAAATTATCGTTGCTGTTGAGGATAATTCCAGATATACGACCAAAAGTTTTTTGGTCCGGTGTCATGCTTTTTGTGGTCCTTTCAGCAGCTGTAATGGAAGATACGACTTTCATGATTCAGCTCACTTTTCGTTAGGATTTTTGTTTTTCGGAAAAGACCTAATATGAGAGGGGCGTATATAACAGTACCGAGTAGGCTGCCACTTGTTCCCGCCTTTGTTTGTTACCCACTGTTGTGTTAGCTCATTGTTTTTCAAAGGCATTCTGTACAAAAAAGTAAAGAACAACTTAATTAGAGTTTATACACGTGCAGAGTTCATATGCCCGTTTAACACGTAATTTTACTGTGGACAAAGAGTTGTATTGTTGGCACACTCAGATGCACTAAATACAGTAGAGCTGCATACTTCAATACAGTCGTTTGCCTGACATTACAAATGGCCATGAAGATCCAGAAAATACGATGTAGAAATTTAGTAAACACGACAGTTAAGTATACTAAATGTTACACGCGAAAATATGGTGGTATCTATTATAGTATGACCTTCCAACTGCATCACTACGGTACAAATATACACTGCACATACTCTGACCACGTTAATGATAAAAAATACTGTACTTTTAACTTACATTTCGATAAAGAAAAGCATGTGCTATTCCAGCACCTGTTCAATCTGTCTAGCTGAAATGTTCGGTGTAGCCGCGGTGGTCTAGCGGTTCTAGGCGCGCAGTCCGGATCCGCGCGACTGCTACGGTCGCAGGTTCGAATCCTGCCTCGGACATGGAAGTTTGTGATGTCCTTGGGTTAGCTAGGTTTAAGTAGTTCTAAGATCTAGGGGACTGATGACCACAGATGTTAAGTCCCATAGAGCTCAGAGCCATTAGTTCGGTGTTCCTGACGTTACAAAATATGGCGGCGCTCTCTGTATATACAGGGCTATTACAAATGATTGAAGCGATTTCATAAATTCACTGTAGCTCCATTCATTGACATATGGTCATGACACACTACAGATGCGTAGAAAAACTCATAAAGTTTTGTTCGGCTGAAGCCGCACTTCAGGTTTCTGCCGCCAGAGCGCTCGAGAGCGCAGTGAGACAAAATGGCGACAGGAGCCGAGAAAGCGTATGTCGTGCTTGAAATGCAGTCACATCAGTCAGTCATAACAGTGCAACGACACTTCAGGACGAAGTTCAACAAAGATCCACCAACTGCTAACTCCATTCGGCGATGGTATGCGCAGTTTAAAGCTTCTGGATGCCTCTGTAAGGGGAAATGAACGGGTCGGCCTGCAGTGAGCGAAGAAGCGGTTGAACACGTGCGGGCAAGTTTCACGCGTAGCCCGCGGAAGTCGACGAATAAAGCAAGCAGGGAGCTAAATGTACCACAGCCGACGGTTTGGAAAATCTTACGGAAAAGGCTAAAGCAGAAGCCTTACCGTTTACAATTGCTACAAACCCTGACACCTGATGACAAAGTCAAACGCTTTGAATTTTCGGCGCGGTTGCAACAGCTCATGTAAGAGGATGCGTTCAGTGCGAAACTTGTTTTCAGTGATGAAGCAACATTTTTTCTTAATGGTGAAGCGAACAGACACAATGTGCGAATCTGGGCGGTAGAGAATCCTCACGCATTCGTGCACCAAATTCGCAATTCACCAAAAGTTAACGTGTTTTGTGCAATCTCACGGTTTAAAGTTTATGGCCCCTTTTTCTTCTGCGAAAAAAACGTTACAGGACACGTGTATCAGGACATGCTGGAAAATTGGCTCATGCCACAACTGGAGACCGATAGCGCCGACTTCATCTTTCAACAGGATGGTGCTCCACCACACTTCCGTCATGATGTTCGGCATTTCTTAAACAGGTGATTGGAAAACCGATGGATCGGTCGTGGTGGAGATCATGATCAGCAATTCATGTCATGGCCTCCACGCTCTCCCGACTTAACCCCATGCGATTTCTTTCTGTGGGGTTATGTGAAAGATTCAGTGTTTAATCCTCCTCTACCAAGAAACGTGCCAGAACTGGGAGCTCGCATCAACGATGCTTTCGAACTCATTGATGGGGACATGCTGCGCCGAGTGTGGGAGGAACTTGATTATCGGCTTGATGTCTGCCGAATCACTAAATGGGCACATATCGAACATTTGTGAATGCCTAAAAAAACTTTTTGAGTTTTTGTATGTGTGTGCAAAGCATTTTGAAAATATCTCAAATAATAAGGTTCTTGTAGAGCTGTGAAATTGCTTCAATCATTTGTAATAACCCTGTAATTTATACCTCTCTTCTTGGTCGAATGAAACAACCGAAAGTAACTAGTCTCTGTGGCCCTGTCGGTTATACCGAGCGAAGTGGCGCAGTGGTTAGTACACTGGACTCGCATTGGGGAGGACGACGGTTCAATCCCCCGCCCGGCCATCCTGATTTAGGTTTTCCGTGATTTCCCTGAATCACTCCAGGCAAATGCCGGGATGGTTCCTTTGAAAGGGCACGGCCGACTTCCTTCTCCGTCCTTCCCTAATCCGAAGGGACCGATAACCTCGCTGTTTGGTCTCTTCCCTCAAAAACAACAACATGTCAGTTATATGAATGTTTTCATTAGCTCTCCGAGTTCTGTCTCGTTTCAGTTAATGTGAGACAACTTACTGACAAGTCTCTGGTAGTTACAGTAGTGATACGAAGTTGTCACTCAGCCTCAGTGTTTCAGTGATTGTATGTACAAACTTTCCCAATCATTTAGACTACGCATGAGCTATGTCTATGGTTTTTGACATTTTGAGAGACAAGAAAGCTGGAGTTACTTTGGCCCTTTGCTGGCAACTTTGACAGGAAAAAGTTTCAAGTTTTTCCCGCTAAAACTTCATCAATAGCATGGTGTAAACAAGGCAGTATGCATTTAGAATGTGTGAACAACAATCTAGAAAGTTGTGAGTTCCATGAACTAATACATTGCCACCACTAGACTCAGTGTTGATCATAAACACTTTAACAACTATTATACCCCAATAATTTCTGCCTGGAGGGTTCACATCAGTTAAGCTAAAAATACAATGAGAGTCATTTTGTATTCTGTCAATATTAGCTAATAATTTGCGAAATTGTCATTTGTGCAACATTCAGTGTTTAAATGGCTCTGAGCACTATGGGACACAACTGCTGAGGTCATTAGTCCCCTAGAACTTAGAACTAGTTAAACCTAACTAACCTAAGGACATCACATACATCCATGCCCGAGGCAGAATTCGAACCTGCGACCGTAGCGGTCTTGCGGTTCCAGACTGCAGCGCCTTTAACCGCACGGCCACTTCGGCCGGCTCAGTGTTTAACACTCCTAAACATTGGAGCAGATTTTTGAAAAATATTGGATTACTTTAGGCCAGGCCGAAGTAACACCAACACGAAGACATAGTGGTGTTAGAATCCCGTGGTGATTCCGAAATTTTCTCGAATGTTCAAGATGATGTCCAGCATCGGAAAATGTTGAAAAATATGATGGCAGTTGGGCAGTATTCTACAGTTGTATATGACGAAGAAGGATATTCCAGAATTGCGACTGAGTTGAGTGATGAGGTTGCTAAAGTGAACGGTACGATGAAGACAAAGTCTACTGCAAATGGCGACAGCAAAAAGGTATTTTATCCTTGTTTGGATTTGATAAGAATTATCAGTCCAACACAACCAACAAAACGTAGCAGTTTTTATGTACTAGAGAGCCATTAATTTGTACTGTAAGGCTCACGTTCATTTCATACAGTAATCTTGACGTATTATAAGCTACCTTTGCATATAGTTACCATTGTGTAACATGTAACTTAAAAACGATTTAGTCAGCTGTTGAAGTATACAAGACTAATGTGCCGCTTTCTGAATAAAGATCAATATTCCTGTCCTTGAGTTCAAAATTTAATATCTTATTTGCTTCTCATCCTCCTGAATGTCTACTCCAGAGATATTCATTGAATTCTCATTTTAATGAGAGGAGAACAAAAAGTATATTTCTAAAAACGAAATATTTTGAAAATTTAAATTTTTATTTGGATAAAGACGAATTTTTCATACTTCAGGATTTTTGGTTGGTTTTAAAAAGATGACTGGTGCTACATTACATATTTTATGTTTTAGTAAATGAAAAATTATTTTTTTCTAGCTACCTCTCTAAATAGTTGCTGCTCCAACTTAGACATCTGTTGTGGCCCTGTAAAAAATTTCCAGTACACTCGTTACATAAAGCAGCCGCCTGTGTTCTCCGCTAATTCGCTACGTTGGTCTGCCTTTCGTTGTTTGTGGCAAAATGTTGTCTTCGTAGCCAGCGGTTCATGTCAATGGAGATGAACAACGGAGGGAGCAAATTAAGTGCAGTATTGTGGGTGATCAAACACCTCCCATCAAAACTGCTGCAGGAACGTCTTCATCGCCCATGCAGAATGGGGCTGAGAATTGTCATGAAGAAAGAAACATGTAACATTTACGTTATGTGGGCTGCATAGCTTCAGGAGGAATCAGATTCTCATATTTGGCGGGAGACACTCTTGCTACAGGCATTTCTACGTGATCACTTTGTGCTCTGAACTGAAGAAAGCGACGTGAAGTGATTGACAATCACACTGAAGACACTGCCGAACGTATCAGTGCAAAGTTCCATCGGATTTTCATAGTGGTTTCCATTTCGCGTCTAATCAGACCTTACTTTCCGAATACGTCTCGTAAATATTTATATGACTCTTCTGCTTTGCCAAACTGGTACGGTGGACTTAATTTCATGGCTCAAGTGTGTAATATGTGTCTTACTTATAAGTACTAAGGCAAATTTAACTTCTAGTTATTACTTCTTTGTGTGCGGCTTTTCACCGGACTTCACATGAAAGTCGACGTGATTTTACACTCTCCTAACAATTTTCATACTGAATAACAAAGAAAAATCGTTGTTAGAATTCGCCACGCCGTTAACAGAGAGCATTAGTGGGTGCTTTACTTTTCGCTAACTTATTTCAGTCAATGCTCACATAAACAGTTTATCAGCTACAGGACACCTCTGGTAGGTGTCCTAATGAAATGTTGGCCCCTGTTGGTAAAGCAATAATAATGGGGTGCTGATTACGAACACATTAATTTTGTAGTTTTCTTGATATTCTATGTCAGTTATCGCTACTGTAAAGGAAGCCTTTAAAAATAATTTTGGTTTGATCGATCTTCGCAGTTTAATTTTATTTTGACGCATCACTAGTACCAAAATCATCACCATCTTGCTTCATGAGGAAAGTAAACAACCGTGCCAATGCTTCTGTGGAGAGTTTTGCTTATTCTCTGGCCTTGACGTGCATTATACCTCGACGTCGTTCGGCACACACTTTCTCTCTTGTCCCGCATCGCATTCGCTTTCGTTATCTCTGTTTCAAACATTTCGTGACTACCTCATCTCGACTGGAAATTTCTACTAGTCTCATTTCCGTACCGTTGATTCTACAGTCGAATTTTGGAGACTGCTAATCTACTTAACATTCATTCTCAGCATGCGAATAGCTGCTGACGTCCTAGGCGAGGACCTCAAGGCCTCAAGAGGAAAACCATGTAACCGTTTTATGCTTATCCCAGCTCCCCACCGAGCGAGGTGGCGCAGTGGTTAGCACACTGGACTCGCATTCGGGAGGACGACGGTTCAATCCCGTCTCCAGCCATCCTGATTTAGGTTTTCCGTGATTTCCCTAAATCGTTTCAGGCAAATGCCGGGATGGTTCCTTTGAAAGGGCACGGCCGATTTCCTTCCCAATCCTTCCCTAATCCGAGCTTGCGCTCCGTCTCAAATGACCTCGTTGTCGACGGGACGTTAAACACTAACCACCACCACCACCCAGCTCCCTAATGCCGAACACGCGCAGTGGAGAAACTTCTACGTGAATTTAGGTATATTCCAAAATCCCCACGGGGGTGGAAATGTCATTACAGAAGACGTTATCCCTTCAGAAGATATGGGGACGCTACAACGTGTGTCATAGCTTTACTTATAAGTTAAGTTAAAAAAAAAAATAAACGGGTGTTTCCCAACTATCTGTAGAAGTTCCTTTGCGCCAGCTAGCTGAGAACTTTTACCACTAACGCTGCTGAAGTAGCTGACGCGTGCTAGCACATTACCGTTTGATCTAGCGGTAGCTGTTTCGAATATTGACTCCGAAGAAATATCCGATATCGGTATCGGACAGAGAAACGAGGAAAAGGTAGTTTCTAATTAATAAAATACCAATCCAGAAAGTTCGAAATACATAACTAATGTGGATAAAATGATTAGAAAATGCAGTTAGAAAAAATTATACGTAAATTTTGAGAAAACTTCAAAAAGACATTACTGGGACGGAAGAAGTAAGTATCTCTCTTCAAGAGAAATTGAAACATGATTAGTAGAATGATGACTGCTATGAGCTAATTATACAAATCGTGTAGGGCCTCCACTAGCACTCAGAAGTGCCGCAACAAGACGTGGCATCGACTCGACTAATGTCTGAAGTACTGTTGCAGGGAAATGACAGCATGAATCCTACAGGACTATCCATAAATCTGTAAGAGTAGGAGGGTGTGGAAATCTCTTCGGAATACCACGATGCAAAGCATCAAAGATATGCTCGATAATGTTCATGTCTGGGAAGTTTGATGGCCAGCAGAACTGTTTAAACTCAGACGAGGTTCCTTCACTCACTCTGCAGCAATTCTGGCCGTGTGGAGTGTCGCTTTGTCCTGCTGGAATTGCCTAAGTCTGTCGGAATGCACAGCGGATATGAGTGGATGCAGGTAATTAGACAGGATGCTTACGTGCATGTCACCTATCACCGTCGCATCTACAACGAAATTAGAATTATATCAATACCGTCACCTGCTGATAGGCGTTGATATATATCAACGGGAACAAGTGAAAATGTGTGCCCCGTCCTTTCGGACATGTTCGAAAGAACATACACCATGCTCATATAAGTATATAGTTCTGGCAATTCCTGCCATGACCTTCTTCTGTGCGGATACACACATAATCCCCGAATTCTTACGGGACTTGGTAAGAATGTCTTTCACGAGTAATGAGTGTGTTGGGGTGGGCCACTACGAATGTAGTGTGTGGACATACAAGGTGAGAATGTGGGTCTCGCGGGAAGAGTGCGCGAGATAGTCCCTGCAGTCGCTTTATCCTCTGTGCCCTCGGTGGCTCATGGATAGAGCGTCTGTCATGTAAGTAGGAGATCCCGGGTTCGAGTCGCGGTCGGGGCACACATTTACACCTGTCCCCGTCGATATACAGGGTGTTCCATTGATCGTGACCGGGCCAAATGTCTCACGAAATAAGCGTCAAACGAAATAACTACAATGAACGAAACTTGTCTAGCTTGAAGTGGGAAACCAGATGGCGCTATGGTTGGCCCGCTAGTTGGCGCTGCCATAGGTCAACTGCGTTTTTTTAAAATATGAACCCCCAATTTTTATTACATATTCGTGTAATAGTCACAAACATATGGCTCACAATTTTAGACGAACAGCTGGTAACAGGAAGGTTTTTTAAATTAAAATACAGAACGTAGGTACGTTTGAACATTTTATTTTGGTTGTTCCAATGTGATACATCTACCTTTGTGAACTTATCATTGCTGAGAACGCATGCTGTTACAGGGTGATTACCTGTAAATACCACATTAATACAATAAACGCTCAAAATGACGTCCGTCAACCTCAATACATTTGATAACACGTGTAACGACATTCCTCTCAACAGCGAGTGGTTCACCTTCTGTAATGTTCTCACATGCACTGACAATGCGCTGACGCATGTTGTCAGGCGTTGTCTGTGGATCACGGTAGCAAATATTCTTCAACTTTCCCCACAGAAAGAAATCTGGGGACGTCAGATCCGGTGAACGTGCTGGCCATGGTATGGTGTTTCGACGACCAATCCACCTGTCATGAAATATCCTATTCAATACCGCTTCAACCGCACACGAGTTATGTGCCGGACATCCATCAGGTTGGAACTACATTGCCATTCTGTGATGCAGTGAAACATCTTGTAGTAATATCGGTAGAACATTACGTAAGAAATCAGCATACATTGCACCATTAAGACTGCCATCGATAAAATTGGGGCCAAATGTCCTTCCTCCCATAATGCCGCACCATACATTAACCCGCCAAGGTCGCTGATGTTCCTATTGTTGTAGCCATCGTGGGTTTTGCGTTGCCCAATAGTGCATATTATGCCGGTTTACGTTACCGCTGTTGGCGAACGACGCTTCGTCGCTAAATAGAACGCGTGCAAAAAATCTATCATCGTCCCGTAATTTCTCTTGTGCCCTGTGGCACAACTGTACACGTCGTTCAAAGTCGTCGCCATGCAAGTCCTGGTGCACAGAAATATGGTACGGGTGCAATCGATGTTGATGTAGCATTCTCAACACCGACGTTTCTGAGATTCCCGATTCTCGCGCAGTTTGTCTGCTACTGATGTGCGGATTAGCCGCGACAGCAGCTAAAACATCTACTTTGGCATCATCATTTGTTGCAAGTCGTGGTTGACGTTTCACATGTGGCTGAACACTTCCTGTTTCCTTAAATAACGAAACTATCCGGCGAACGGTCCGGACACTTGGATGATGTCGTCCAGGATACCGAGCAGCATACATAGCACACGCCCGTTGGGCATTTTGATCACAATAGCCAGACATCAACACGATATCGACCTTTTTCGCAATTGGTAAACGGTCCATTTTAACACGGGTAATGTATCACAAAACAAATACCGTCCGTACTGGCCGAATGTTACGTGATACCACGTACTTATACGTTTGTGACTATTGCAGCGCCATCTATCAAAACGCGAAGTGAGTGGTCCAACTAAAACATTCATATTTCTCTACGTACTATACGAATATGTAATAAAAGTGGGGGTTACTATTTGAAAAAAACGCAGTAGATATCCGTTTGACCTATGGCAGCGCCATATAGCGGGCCAACCATAGCGCCATCTGGTTTCCCACTTCAAGCTAGACGAGTTTCGTTCTTTGTGAGATATTTGGCCCGGTCGCTATCAATGGACCACCCTGTATATCAAGGCCCGTCAGCAGCTGACGGTAGTGACATAATTCTAATTTCGTTCTAGACAGCTGCAGGTCATCAATGGTGTCTGTTCATATAAGTCGTTTCTAGACGTATCGTGGGTATCATATCACTCCAGCTGCACATGTCCCACACCACTACAGAGGTTCCACCAGCTTGAACAGTCCACTGCTGACATTCAGAGTCCATGGATTCATGAGGTTGTCTCCATACCCATACACGTCCATCAGATCGATACAATCTGAAACGAGACTCGTCCGACCAGACAACATGTTTCCAATCACCAACAATCCAATGTCGGTGTTGCCGGTCCCAGGCGAGGCGTAAAGCTTTGTTCTCATCAGGGGTACCCGAGCGGGCCCTCGGTTCCGAAAGCCTGCATCGATGATGTTTCGTTGAACGGTTCGCACGCTGACATTTGTTGATGGCGTAACATTGAAATCTGCAGCAATTTGCGGAAGGGCTGCACTTCTGTCACAATGAACGATTGTCTTCAGTTGTCGTTGGTGCCGTTTTGCAGGATCTTTTCCCGGCCGCAGCGATATTGGAGATTTTATTATTTATCGGATTCCTGATATTCACGGCACACTCGTGATACGGCCATACGGGAGGATCCGCACTTCATCGTTACCTCGGACATTCCGTTTCCCTACGCTCGTGCGCCGACTACAGCACGACGAGCAAACTCACTTAAATCTTGACAACCTGCAGCAATAACCGATCTGACGACTGCGCGAGACGCTTGTTGTGTTATATAGGCGTTGCCGACCGCAGCGCCGTATTCTGCCTGTTTACATATCTCTCTATTAGAATGCTCATGCCTATACCAGTTTCTTCGGCCCTTAATTGTATATATGTATCACGTTTCACTGATCACAGTAGGAAACAATTAATGGTTGTGCTATTCAATATTCAAGTTTTATATGTGAAGATGACCTAATTCGGATGAAACTGATCGTCACAGTTAAATAAGAAGCGTGATTTAGACTGTTTTGCTCGCATAATCTAAAACAAGACCATTGTCCTGTAGCAAAATGTCTCCTTCCTATACAATTTGTGCCTTGTAGGGCCCTTAGAGACCTTAATACGTATCTTAAAGTCAAAATGACAAACGTAAAGATGAATAGAGCCACATTATTTAATAAAATGCGCTTAAGCCTGAACGTCTTACCAAAATAAGCAAAGTTTGAAGTAGGGAGTAGTTCAATACCAGCAGACACTGCTAAATAATAATGCATAATAAGATTGTTTAAATCACAGATCAAACAAACATGTGTAATAAAAGAGAGATAAGTGTTTCCATTGAACTCCATGTATCATTAAGCAACTGACTATCAGCAACGCAATCATGTTTTACATTGGATTAAGTTAAATAAAATTTTTGGTAATTTGGGGTAAGGTCTTATGGGACCTAAATGCTGAGATCATCGGTCCCTAAGCTTACGCACTACTTCATCTAACTCAAGCTAACTAACGCTAAGGACAATACACACCCATGCCCGAGGGAGGACTCGAACCTAAGACGGAAGGAGCCGCGCGGACCACGACAAGACGCCCAAGGCCGCGCGGCTACCTCGCGCTGCCTTAAATGAAAGAAGTGGAACATAGAACACATCTCTTTTACCGTTGAAATTCCGAAATCAAACAATTATAGCTTACATTAATCGAAGCAGGTACGATACTGTGTGAGTACTACGATACACAAATGAATGTACCGACAAATAAATATTCATTTCTTTATAACTTCTTGTTATATCTCTAGCACTCCGCATCTCGATTGTACCACTATGATTATCAGTGTTGTTGACATTCCTTATCTAAGAAGCTAAATCCATTGTAGAGATGCTAGTGTTTGGTGGAAAATTAGAAATACAAACACGAGACCCGAATGCATTACGTGAACTCTTGTAGTCTAGCTCCTAAGCCGATTGCGTTAATTACTCTCGAATGGTATTTAGAAAGCTCGTAAAACATCGAACCACGATTTCTCCCTCAGGCTTCCGAATCATATCGTGCTAGAGTATCATTTGTTTCACGTACGGATACATATGTAACTTGTCACGGATTTGTGAAAGATGGGCAACGTGGATCATTGACTGGGTATCTGCTTCCCAAGTAAGTTGTGACAATACTGTGCGATTTCACTATTAATAACCCATAATCGTCTCACCGTGACTACAAAAACTATGACTTTCAGGCATCTCGTAAACACGACGTCAATAACTCCTTTGCCTGAGTCCGAAATTACGGAGGAAATAGCTGTCTTACAGCACACAACATCAGCAAATTATTGTCAGTAATCTAAAAATTATTGTTAAACAGGTGTACTGTCTGAGATCATCAAAAAACGAAGTAAGATCGCCAGAAAAGAAAATTCGTCACGATGACTCAATGGTAACACATCGGAGAGAGTTGTAAGCTAGTTTCGGAAATGTGATGTAAAAACTGCTTATAGTACGACGAAAGATGCGAACTTCAGAATATTGCAACATATTTGATAATAGTATAACGAAATACAGAGCCACCTTCGGGATCTGTGGTAAACAACATGAAAGACAAAAAGTAAACAGTTTCTCGAGCATACCACAAGGAACATTCACGCACGCAACACAACAAAAAGACTTTTTCATTGCACTTGCTGAACAACAATTGCTATGTTCTGATAAAAATGTAGAAATAGTATCTAACTATTCTGCGTTATGAACTTAAACACAGCCTCCTAAACCTGTTCGAAGGAACTTTAATTTACGCAGATTTGAAGAACGAACTGAAAACAACTCTAAACAAGCATAGTCAATTAATCGTAGCCCTTATTTTATTATTTACATCAAAAATTCATTACCTCGGTTGGGCAAACGATAGTCAGTTTTGAACTGTATCCACATATCCCGATACGCCGCAGCACCCAACATAGTATCGAGACTATACGAAAGCTGAATTGGAATTTGACTCGCGCGCAACGTGTGCGAGCGGTACGTGAAAACCCATGAGGTAGCCACAATAACAACTGTAAGTCTTGTGACAGCCAGAGCGAGAGCACCAGCAGCAGCGAGTACTGTTTGTATAAAGCGTTTATTTTGCATTTTGTTTACGACCTTCCACTAAGGAAGGGATTCTATTTGTGTTTATCTGCTCTGCATAGTAACTAACAGTTCTTGATAAAACTTTACGTAGTTTTCGTGTTAGATTTCTTAGTGTTTTCTTGATCGTTTAGAACAGAAAGCGCCCTAAAACCGTCTTTTGTTTGTTTCGCGGCCGTTAGCCACTAGTCACTTGAATCAGCAGTTGTCTTGTGACAGCCAGAGCGAGAGCACCAGCAGCAGCGAGTACTGTTTGTATAAAGCGTTTTTGTACTTATTTGCTGCGCTTAGCTTTTAAATAGTTTTTCTGGGAAAACCTAGCGTAGTTTTCGCGTCTCGTATTTCAGTGAGTGTTTCTTGATTATCAGAGTAGCTCATCAGAAGATTATCTTGGGAATTTGTCACCGTATAGAGTAGGGTAAACATAGTCATGTGTAGGGACTGTGGTTGTTGTGAGCGGACGCAAGGAGAATTGGCCACTCTTCGGGGGCAGGTGGAGGCTTTGTCTGTTAGGCTCATCGAGCTCGAGGCGCAGGCGTCGGCTCGTAGTGGCGTTGGGGCAACTGTGGTGAGACCTATGCCTACTTCGGTGGCCTTGGAATCGCATGGAACCCCTGATGTCGCTGCGTCTTCCGGCAGTGAGCATCTTACCGGTCAGCCATCACGCCAGGGTGAATGGCGGACAGTGGTGGGCTCGCGCGTGCCTGGCCGAAAGGCAAAGGTGGGATCTGGCCGCGTGGCAGCTGCCTTACCCCTTTCCAAAAGGTACGGGGCGCTTCCTAGTGGTGATGACATCGTTTCCGAGCCACCACAGGATGCCTCGCCTGTTGGGCCAGTGGCCGATTCTCCGGCAAGGTCCCGACAGTCACAGAGGGCGGGCCTATTAGTTATAGGGAGCTCCAACGTTAGGCGGGTTATGGAGCCCCTCAGGAAAATAGCGGGTAGGTCGGGGAAGAATGCCAGTGTGCACTCGGTGTGCTTGCCGGGGGGTCTCGTCCGTAATGTGGAGGAG
Organism: Schistocerca americana; assembly: GCF_021461395.2. Taxonomy (NCBI): domain Eukaryota; kingdom Metazoa; phylum Arthropoda; class Insecta; order Orthoptera; family Acrididae; genus Schistocerca; species Schistocerca americana. Next base: position 173,091,366 of record NC_060124.1, on the reverse strand, counting down.
GCCCTTCCGGCAGCTATTGAACGCACTGGGTGTGACCGGCTGCAGATAGTAGCACATGTCGGAATGAATGACGCCTGCCGCTTGGGTTCTGAGGCCATCCTTGGTTCCTTCCGGCGGCTGGCTGATTTGGTGAAGACAACCAGCATCGCACGCGGAGTGCAAGCTGAGCTTAATATCTGCAGCATAGTGCCCAGAGTCGATCGCGGTCCTCTGGTTTGGAGCCGTGTGGAGGGTCTAAACCAGAGGCTCAGACGACTCTGCGACTATAATGGTTGCAAATTCATCGACCTCCGTTATTGGGTGGAGAACTGTAGGGCCCCCCTAGACAGGTCAGGCGTGCACTACACGCCGGAAGCAGCTACTAGGGTAGCAGAGTACGTGTGGCGTGCACACGGGGGTTTTTTAGGTTAGAGGGACCCCCCCTTGGGCGAAACGATAAAATACCTGACGGCTTACCAGAGAGGACATTAACATCGTTGATAAAGAACGTCCGTCCTCAGAGACCAAAAACAGGAAAAGTTAACGTAATATTGGTAAACTGCAGGAGTATCCAGGGCAAGGTTCCTGAATTAGTATCTCTTATTGAAGGAAATAGTGCGCATATAGTATTAGGAACGGAAAGTTGGTTAAAACCGGAAGTGAACAGTAACGAAATCCTAGACACAGAATGGAATATATACCGGAAGGATAGGATAAACGCCAATGGTGGAGGAGTATTTATAGCAGTAAAGAATTCAATAATATCCAGTGAAGTTATTAGCGAATGCGAATGTGAAATAATCTGGGTTAAGTTAAGTATCAAAGGTGGGTCAGATATGAAAGTCGGATGCTTCTATAGACCACCTGCATCAGCAACCGTAGTAGTTGAGCGCCTCAGAGAGAACCTGCAGAACGTCGTGAAGAAGTTTCGTGATCATACTATTGTAATAGGGGGAGACTTCAACCTACCAGGTATAGAATGGGATAGTCACACAATCAGAACTGGAGCCAGGGACAGAGACTCTTGTGACATTATCCTGACTGCCTTGTCCGAGAATTACTTGGAGCAGATAGTTAGAGAACCAACTCGTGAAGCTAACGTTTTAGACCTCATAGCAACAAATAGACCGGAACTTTTCGACTCCGTGAATGTAGAAGAGGGTATCAGTGATCATAAGTCAGTGGTTGCATCAATGACTACAAGTGTAATAAGAAATTCCAAGAAAGGAAGGAAAATATATTTGCTTAACAAGAGTGATAGGGCACAAATCGCAGAATATCTGAGTGACCACCATCAAACGTTCATTTCTGAGGAAGAGGATGTGGAACAAAAATGGAAAAAATTCAGAAACATCGTCCAGTACGCCTTAGATAAGTTCGTACCGACTAAGGTCCAAAGCGAGGGGAAAGATCCACCGTGGTATAACAATCATGTACGAAAGGTACTACGCAAACAAAGAAAGCTTCATCATAGGTTTAAGAGTAGTCGAATCATAGCTGATAAGGAAAAGCTGAACGAAGCGAAAAAGAGCGTAAAGAGAGCAATGAGAGAAGCATTCAACGAATTCGAACATAAAACATTGGCAAACAATCTAAACAAGAACCCTAAAAAGTTTTGGTCATATGTAAAATCGGTAAGCGGATCTAAATCCCCTATTCAGTCACGCGTTGACCACGATGGCACCGAAACAGAGGACGACCGAAGAAAGGCAGAAATACTGAATTCAGTGTTCCGAAACTGTTTCACTGCGGAAAATCGTAACACGGTCCCTGACTTCAGCCGTCGCACGGACGCCAAAATGGAAAATATTGAAATAAACGATATCGGAATTGAAAAACAACTGCTATCACTTAGTAGCGGAAAAGCATCCGGACCAGACGAGATACCCTTAAGATTCTACAGTGATTATGCTAAAGAACCTGCCCCCTTTCTATCAGCAATTTATCGTAGATCGCTGGAAGAACGTAAAGTACCTAGCGACTGGAAGAAAGCGCAGGTCGTTCCCATTTTCAAGAAGGGTCATAAATCAGATGCGAATAATTATAGGCCTATTTCGCTTACGTCAATCTGTTGTAGAATAATGGAAAATGTTTTGTGTTCTCGTATTATGACGTTCTTAGATAATACAAATCTCCTTCATCATAACCAACATGGATTCCGCAAACAGAGATCATGTGAAACTCAGCTCGCCCTATTTGCCCAAGAAATTCACAGTGCCGTAGACACTGGCGAGCAGATTGATGCCGTATTCCTGGACTTCAGGAAGGCATTTGATACGGTTCCGCACTTACGTTTAGTGAAAAAAATACGAGCTTACGGAATATCGGACCAGGTTTGTGATTGGATTCAGGATTTCCTAGAAGAAAGAACACAACATGTAATTCTTAACGGTTCAAAATCTGCAGATGTAGAGGTAATTTCGGGAGTACCGCAGGGAAGCGTGATAGGACCTTTATTGTTTACAATATACATAAATGACTTAGTTGACAACATCGGTAGCTCCGTGAGGCTATTTGCAGATGACACGGTTGTCTACAAGAAAGTAGCAACATCAGAAGACTCGTACGTACTCCAGGAGGACCTGCAGAGGATTAATGCATGGTGCGACAGCTGGCAGCTTTCCCTAAACGTAGATAAATGTAATATAATGCGCATACATAGGGGCAGAAATCCATTCCAGTACGATTATGCCATAGGTGGTAAATCATTGGAAGCGGTAACGACCGTAAAATACTTAGGAGTTACTATCCGGAGCGATCTGAAGTGGAATGATCACATAAAACAAATAGTGGGAAAAGCAGGCGCCAGGTTGAGATTCATAGGAAGAATTCTAAGAAAATGTGACTCATCGACGAAAGAAGTAGCTTACAAAACGCTTGTTCGTCCGATTCTTGAGTATTGCTCATCAGTATGGGACCCTTACCAGGTTGGATTAATAGAAGAGATAGACATGATCCAGCGAAAAGCAGCGCGATTCGTCATGGGGACATTTAGTCAGCGCGAGAGCGTTACGGAGATGCTGAACAAGCTCCAGTGGCGGACACTTCAAGAAAGGCGTTACGCAATACGGAGAGGTTTATTATCGAAATTACGAGAGAGCACATTCCGAGAATAGATGGGCAACATATTACTACCGCCCACATATATCTCGCGTAATGATCACAACGAAAAGATCCGAGAAATTAGAGCAAATATGGAGACTTACAAGCAGTCGTTCTTCCCACGCACAATTCGTGAATGGAACAGGGAAGGGGGGATCAGATAGTGGTACAATAAGTACCCTCCGCCACACACCGTAAGGTGGCTCGCGGAGTATAGATGTAGATGTAGATGTAGATGTAAGTCAGATAAAAGCTAGACAGTTTAGAGAAACACTGGAGGAGATACTACTACATCCTAACACCACAGGCACTGAGTGCATTTTATTAAATCTGCAGTTATGTGTTAAGCCGGGGACCTAGAAACAACGGAGAGGCTTCGTTCCCCCGTAGCCTTCAGTGGGTCTCATCCCCATAACAGGCCACAGCAGTCCACCCACCCCACCACCGCCACACACCAAAACCAGGGTTATTGAGCGGTTCGGCCCCCTGTGCCCCTCCCCCCCCCCCCCCCCCCCCCCCCTCCACAGGAAACGTCTTTTAGCAGACGAGTGTAACCCCAATTGTTTGCGTGGTAAACTATTGATGGTGAACGCGCACGTGGAGACAATGTTTGCGCAGCAATCGCCGACACAGTGTAACTGAGGCGGAATAAGCCGAGGCAGATGGAAAACCTCCTTAAAAACCATCCACAGGCTGGCCGGCACATCGGACCTCGACACTAATCCCCCGGGAGGAGTATTCGTGCCGGGGACGCCCGCCTTCCCGCTAGCGAAGCAGCGCATTAGAACGCGCGGCTAGCAGGGCGAGCAAATTGGGAATAGTTGTCACACAATATGTATGGATGTATGGACTTTTATGCCCGCCCGGTTGGCCGTGCGGTCTAACGCACGGCTTTCCTGGCGGGAAGGAGCGCCGGTCCCCGGAACGAATCTGCCCGGTGGATTAGTGTCGAGGTCAAATGCGGGCTGGTTCCCCTTATTCCGCCTCAGCTACAATTTGTCGGCGATTGCTGCGCAAACAAGTTCTTCATGTGTACACCACAATTACTCTACCATGCAAACACTGGGGTTACACTGTTCTGGTGTGAGACGTTCCCTGGAAGGTCCACCAGGGGCCGAACCGCACAATAACCCTGGTTTTGGTGTTGTCCTTAAGTACAGAAATTAATTTCTGGTTATTATGAGGTTTTGTGAGGACACTCTAATCGAGTGAGATTTAACTAGGGTGTCTTCCCATCATCTGCAGTATCATTTTTTTTGTTTTGTTTTCGCTTTCTATATGTTTAATCTAGATCATATATATTACATTTCTTCTTACCCATGCAGTGATATGGTTTGAGTGATTACTCGTGTCTAGTGTATATAGGTTGTGCTATCCAAAAGTTTTCATTTAAAAGTTTCTTACTACTCATGCTTCATGATTGCTAATATTTTTTGTACCTTTCACTTTGTAACTAAATTTAACTTAGTGAACATCCATATATTTTTCTTCTTGTTAGCGTACTTTTTTTTGTACTATGTCATATGGAACATTGGAATGTTTACTGTAGTAGTAACAGACTATGAGTAAGTCGGATAGGCATTGCTAGGACACTGAGAGCATCATTATCCTGTTACCTGTACGCCAATGCACGGATTACCGCGAGGCGACAGTGGCGAGCTGACGACTATACTGCACATCTGCCGGTGGGCGCAGCATCGACGCTACAATCAGTCCACACCGCTCCCTTGTGATGCAGTGTTGTGAACAGTGAAGTAATTTTTCTGGGATTTTGACGGCCTGTTGCTGATGAAGGTTCTCTAGGTTTTGCCTAATAGTGTCACCAATGGTATTGTCTACCAGGAGTAGCAGTGAACGACTTCTGATTTTCTACATTTTTTATCGCTTTCTTTTAGGCACCTGTGTATCATAGCTAACCTTGTGTATTTGTAAACTTTTCGATCTCAGGGACTTAACATTCTTGTGTCTTTTTGTATGAACTCTTTGTTTATCCACTGTCCACTGTATTGTAACTGTGTTTTGCTATACAGGTAGCACTGTAGGTAGGGTTCTTTTATTATGTAAAATTCTGCATATTTGACAACTGTTCTTTATGTGTTCATGATTATGTGTAACACACGTCTGGTCCACAATATGGAAAGCAGTCTACGCCCGTGGGATGGGGCAGTATACTCCTCTCTCCTTACACCATCTCTTTAACCCTCTGCAGTAGGGAATCATCTAGATTTCGATATTCTCTTCGACAATTCGAAAACTTTTTCGTGCAAGAATGTAAGCGTACTGTCATATCGCTGGCTTGGTTGCGGAGTTTCTTTGCGGGCAGCCGCGCCTGTAGAGTCGAGCTCGGGACACGGAACTGATATGTTGTGTAGTGTGTAGCTCTGCATATGAGAGGCATTGTTAGTATGGAAGTTGAAGTGTTGCTACAAGTGCTACTACAGTAGAGTGATAAATGTGCAAATGGTTTAGAGGAAAATGCATCAAGAAATAATTTAAAAATAACCGTACAGTACAGTCATCCGCGCCGTGTTCGGTCTCCCAGAATTAACTGATGTGAATCAGTAAAATTTAGTTACCATAAAAGAGTGCAGACAAGTGCCAGTGTCTTGTAGCGAGCGTGAGGACGTGCGTTCGATCATCGCGGTTTCGAATTATCAACAATCAGCCGCGCCGCGACGGTTACGCGCACGCTCGTACAACTGAGATCTGTGAACTGTAAATTTAACCTTGTGAACAGTGTTAAAATATCATCACTAGTGTCAAGGATGCATGGTACCAAATATCTGTGTATGCGTGACGAGCGTAAGAACTGCAGTCCGACCATTCGGCTTCCGCATCATCAACAATCATCCGCGCCGTGTTCGGTGCGCGCACGCTAGTCCAAGTGGACAGATAATCATCAAGACTGTCAGTTGGGATAAACATTTACGACTTATAGTGTAAACAGTGCAACCAGTGATTTCCATATCGTCTCAGAATATAGATGTTCTTACCAGACGTAGAAGAGTGTTGTGCTTATCGTTGAGTGGCTCCCCTTATTCGCTTGCATATTTCGACAAGTAATTTCAGGCAAGCCAGCAGCAGTGTGGAGCAGAGCAGTACGACCGCTGCGGGATTATCAGGTACGTGGTGAGGACAGGACGCACGGTCCAGGAGTGAAATCAGTTTAAACGTACCCCACCCATTTGTACTCCTGGGCGTGTTTCAAGTTCATCTGGCTCATCTAGTAATGAAAGATATTTTGCCACCTAAGCAGCATATACCAGCCGTTTCTTGCTTCCGTTTCAACTCATTACAGTGTCTACAGTTTTGATTCATTCTGCGTAAGACGACTAATGGATGATTACCTTAGTCAGTTAATGAATCATAAGCAGAAGCAACCTCCCTAAAAGCCTCTCCCAAGTTCTACACGTAAAAGCACTACTACGTCTCTGTTTCTCGTTGAATATCTGAATGACGCCTTCGTTGTGAGTGTTGAAGCGTGTCAGAAGCAATAAGAAACGCGCCGGACTTGTGACTGTTCTAATGTCACTCTAGCTCTTATGACCGCATGACAAGTCAGCATCTAACTTCCAGTGGACTGGTGACCGCCCCGACACTTGTTGGGTTTGAGTAACTTTCCATCTTGTGCTCTCTTAGAACTATGCGGTCCATCAGAAACGTTCATGAGACTTATCGTAGAGCAAATAATATTAATAGTACAGGGTGATTCAAAGAGAATACCACAACTTTAAAAATGTGTATTTAATGAAAGAAACATAATATAACCTTCTGTTGTACATCATTACAAAGAGTATTTAAAAAGGTTTTTTTTCACTCAAAAACAAGTTCAGAGATGTTCAACATGGCCCCCTCCAGACACTCGAGCAATATCAACCCGATACTCCAACTCGTTCCACACTCTCTCTAGCATATCAGGCGCAACAGTTTGGATAGCTACTGTTATTTCTCGTTTCAAATCATCAATGGTGGCTGGGAGAGGTGGCCGAAACACTATATCCTTAACATACCCGCAGGGCTTCTTGGAGGCCAGTGATGAAGTGCTCTGTCACGGGCTGCCTGGTGGCCGATCCATCGCCTCGGGTAGTTGACGATCAGGTAAACTGTTTATATCAACGTTTAATACACCACCTATCAGGAGGTTTAACACCATACTTCGTTCGAAATGCACGCTGAACAACTGTCGTCGATTCACTTCTGCCGTACTCAATAACACAAAAAGCTTTCTGTTGAGCGGTCGCCATTTTAGCATCAACTGACGCTGACGCCTAGTCAACAGCGCCTCAAGCGAACAAATGTACAACTAAATGAAACTTTATAGCTCCCTTAATTCGCCGACAGATAGTGCTTAGCTCTGCCTTTTGTCGTTGCAGAGTTTTAAATTCCTAAAGTTGTGGTATTCTTTTTGAATCAACCTGTACTTTTCTTAAGGTTTCCCGACGTAATAGATTTAAATGCTATTCTCGGGCTGACTGTCAGATTTGTATCTCCACAATATTACTTCGTAAAAAATTTTCCAACCTAGCCAAGTGGTGTAGCAATTTTTCAAATTTCACAAACCTGATCCACATCTGCGCCTAAACCTCTGGACCGATTTCAGCCAAACTTAGTACACGCAACACTTACTGTGTCGAAATAATCGCTGTGGGGGTAAGGACCACCTACCTACCAAAGGGGTCGGGTGTTAAAAAGGAGGAATGCCGACACTTTAGTCTTCCAGAGTTTGATGATGAGAGCACTTACTGACGTACGTTAAACTACTCAAATTGTCTCAGAAGTGTACGAAACTTTTTCTCGCTGAAGACCCTCACAAAATGATTAAAGGAAAGTTATCGTTTACTTCATTTTCGCTGCTCATGCGGTAAAACTACCACATAAAGCATAGCGTTTTAATTTGTTACTTCTTTATCGCCAACTGTATTCGCGACACATTTTGCAAACAGTATTTATACGAGGTTTGACTTAAAAGTAGTACCTCCACCTTCGCAACTTTTCAACAGTTGGCAGCATTGGTATGCGGCAGATACTCGCTTTTTACGTAGTCTCTTCTCTACAGCTCTAGTTGGTGGGAAGCCTTAGCATTGAACGGTTGTGTAGTTACAGTGTAAAGCATGGAACCCTGCGCAGACGATCGGTCAATACGATTTAAGCAACGTGCAGTCATTGAATTCTTGACAGCTGAAGGCGTCACCACAGAGGGGATTCATTAGAGAATAAAGCCAGTTTATAGTGGTTGTGTTTATGTGAGTAGTGTGCGTCGTTGGGCGAGTAAGTTTAAAGATGTTGAGAAGAGAATATCTGACATGCGCGACAAGCAAAGAGTTGGACGTCCTGTGACAGCAACCACAGAGTTTGACGAGCAAAATGTTGACAGATTGATTAAGGACGATCGTCGTAACACTCAGAGAGGCACTGCAAGCACAATCGGCATCTTACAAGAACGTATGGGTCACATCTTTACTTTGCTATCGGAAGATCTGTGCACGATGGGTACCCCGGATACTGACTCCTGAAACGAAAGCGCACAGGTTTGAGATTTGCCAGGAACTCCGCTCGGGTTACGAGAATGAAGGTGACCCCTTTCTCCATTCAACTGACAGGAGACGAAACGTGTGTACTCCATCACGACTCGGAGACGAAAAGTCAGTATATGGAATATCGACACAAACACTCGCCCCAGAAAAAGAAATTCAAGACTCAGTCCTCAGCTGAAAAAATCATGGCCACAGTGTGCTGGGACGCAGATGGCGTTATCAATGTTGATTTTCTTGATCATGGAACAACAATAAATTCTGAGCGTTACATCATACCGCTAAAAACTCTGAAAAGACGGCTAACAAGGGTCTGAAAGGAAAAGGGAAATGCTTTCCTGCAGCATGACAATGCCAAACCGCACACTTCACGTGCCACTACAGAAGAACTTCAGAGACTGAATCTCACCACCGTACGGCATCCTCCATACAGTCCAGATTTAGCACCGGGTGACTTTCATCTGTTCCCGATAGTGAAAGACGATCTGCGAGGACATCATTATGCTTATGATGAAGACTTTTAGAGAACTGTGAGACTGTGGTTGCGGAAACAGAGTATCAACTTCTTCCGTGACCGCTTCAGAAAACTTTTTCATCATTGGCAGAAATGTATCCCACTGGCTGATGATTATGTGGAAAAGTGAATATTGGTAATTAAGGATCACATTCTAAGGATTATTTCTGCGTTAGATTTAATAAAACATTCAAATCCAAACCCAATTAACGAAGGTTGAGGCAATACTTTTCATGTAACAGAAAAGTTTTATCATTGTACAGCAAATGAATCACAATTTACGACATTATAAACGTTGAGCTGATTGACATTGGAACTACTGGGGGAAATTCGCTAGAGATACTGGTGAAATACGTGTAAAAATACGTTTAAAATATGTTAAACATATGTGAAATATATCTGACATGTGCGTACGTGGGCAAAGGCAGTGGCAAGAAGCTCACCCTAAATCCCTGGAACGATTTCAGTCAAATTTGGTACACATATTACTTACAATCTAGAAAGAAATACTTTGGGCGCAAGAACCATCAGCGTCCTACTAGGGTGAGCGTGGTAACGTGGAAAGGGAAGTGGTGAAGAGGAAATGGACAGGCAAAGGGAGGAAGAAGTGGACAGAGGCAGTGAGAGGAAGAGGAAGAGAGTGGGGGAGGAGGAGACGGAAAGACGGAGAGGGCTTAGGAAATGGACAGGGAAGGGGATGAGGAGAAATGGACAGAGAGAGGAGGGATGAGTTAATGGACAAAGAGAGTGAACATGAAGAGTTGGAGTAGGAGGAGGGAAGAGGAGATGGACAGAAAGGCAAGGAGCAAATGGACTGAACGGGAGGGGGAGGGGATGGATAGAAAGATGGAGAAGGAGGGCATGGACTAATAGAAGACTAGAATAAACACGTACTCGGGGCAACGCAGGGTACTCAGCTAGTAACTTATAAACGGTTCGAGTCACCGACGTCTGCTTAGCGCCCGTCTGCATCCCTGTATCACACTCTTACAGCGTGATTTCTTTTCCTAGTGTTTTTTTTTTTTTTTTTTTTTTTTTTTTTTTTTTTTTTTTTTTTTTTTTTTTTTTACTTTCTAAAGCAGCCTAAGTTCTTCGTCAGAGTTCGGGCTATCCTCACACCCCATTTCATCAAAATCGTTTCTGCGCTTTAGTCGTGAATACGTACCAAACATAGTTACTTTCTCGTTTATAATATTAGTGTGGTTTACAGACAATAATGATTTATCGAGTGGATTGAAACTGAGCATTTTAATCCTTGTTTAGAATAACGGGCTATAAAGTTATAAGATTTTACAATAAGACTAAGAACAAGATGGTATAACATTCAGATGCAACGAGGTGGTAATTTATTTAAGAATGATTGCTGTAATAAATCTAATTGCGACAGTGATAATAAATTACAGCTGCCAAAGATGTCGTGAAGATAGTATCATCATTTGTCAGTAGATCGCGGGACGAGCGAAAGTTCGAGAACTGGACTGAATTCTACTTCGACATCAGTACTCTGCAAGCCACCTGACGAAGTGTGGCGGAAGGTCTTTCTGGAATCACTAACAAATCCCTTTTTTCGCGAATGGCACGTAGGAAGGATGATTGTGTAAATCTCGTCATTGCCTCTAACTTCTAGAAATTTTTCGTAGTGGTCATTTCGTGAGACGTATGTTGGATGAAGTAGTACGTCGTCCAACTCTTCCCTGAAAACACTCTGTCGATAAGTCAAGAGTTATCCTCTCCGTGATGCACAACGCCTCTCTTGTAGCGTCTGTCAGTGGAATTTGTTGAATACCTCTGAAACGCCCTTGCGCCGACTGAACGATCTCTTGACGAAAGGTGCCATTCTCCTTTGGATCTTCTCTATCTCTTCCATCACTCCTACCTGATAAGGGTGATTTGCAAGGTTTTATTTATTTATTGACTCCTTTTTCTGCATATGACCTGCCCCTTAGAGGGTGTTGCGGTCTGTATTTCGCAGATAATTTTACCATTAAAATGCATAGTACGTTAGCAACACTAAGGAACATCGTGGAGATAGTACTAGCAGAAGTCGCTAGGTCGCGAGGCGATCGAAGTCTTGAGTAGAACCTGAGATTTCTCGAACTGGGATGTAAACTGCTCGAGCAGATCGTGTCGTGTTGAAGCACAGCTCCAGTTATTACCAACATTTGTGGTTATTATTTTTGGCGCTGATAATTAAGCGACCTTTGCCTTAGAGCACTTTGTTAGGAAAGTCGTATTTATCGCGACGCGCGGTGCGCTTGTGCTTATGGTAGCGATGGCGATGGGAGACATACCTGCAACTGAGCAAGCGCCAACATAGTAAGCTTCTGGTACGTATCAAGTGTGCCCCCTGTAGCGATATCAACCAGCATCGATCTCCATGACGCTACAGCGGGCGCTGATAACCGCGCAGTTGAGCGCCTCACAACGCAAATGTTATCATCATCATCATCATCATCATGACGCTACAGTAATTATGTCGCAAGCTTTCATAATTTATGTAACTTTATGCGTCTGCATCTTATTTTAAGTCGCTATCGTCCTGCTGTTATAATGAAACACGTTAGTGTAAAATGTTAGTGACACAGGCATCTTACGCAGTCTCGATAACCAAGCAAGCGTGCTGCAAATCGGTATCATCATGTTTAAAAAAGTCCCGTAGTCCTTAATACATTTTCTTGGTACGTTATCTTTTGTACTGAATGTACACTCCTGGAAATTGAAATAAGAACACCGTGAATTCATTGTCCCAGGAAGGGGAAACTTTATTGACACATTCCTGGGGTCAGATACATCACATGATCACACTGACAGAACCACAGGCACATAGACACAGGCAACAGAGCATGCACAATGTCGGCACTAGTACAGTGTATATCCACCTTTCGCAGCAATGCAGGCTGCTATTCTCCCATGGAGACGATCGTAGAGATGCTGGATGTAGTCCTGTGGAACGGCTTGCCATGCCATTTCCACCTGGCGCCTCAGTTGGACCAGCGTTCGTGCTGTACGTGCAGACCGCGTGAGACGACGCTTCATCCAGTCCCAAACATGCTCAATGGGGAACGGATCCGGAGATCTTGCTGGCCAGGGTAGTTGACTTACACCTTCTAGAGCACGTTGGGTGGCACGGGATACATGCGGACGTGCATTGTCCTGTTGGAACAGCAAGTTCCCTTGCCGGTCTAGGAATGGTAGAACGATGGGTTCGATGACGGTTTGGATGTACCGTGCACTATTCAGTGTCCCCTCGACGATCACCAGTGGTGTACGGCCAGTCTAGGAGATCGCTCCCCACACCATGATGCCGGGTGTTGGCCCTGTGTGCCTCGGTCGTATGCAGTCCTGATTGTGGCGCTCACCTGCACGGCGCCAAACACGCATACGACCATCATTGGCACCAAGGCAGAAGCGACTCTCATCGCTGAAGACGACACGTCTCCATTCGTCCCTCCATTCACGCCTGTCGCGACACCACTGGAGGCGGGCTGCACGATGTTGGGGCGTGAGCGGAAGACGGCCTAACGGTGTGCGGGACCGTAGCCCAGCTTCATGGAGACGGTTGCGAATGGTCCTCGCCGATACCCCAGGAGCAACAGTGTCCCTAATTTGCTGGGAAGTGGCGGTGCGGTCCCCTACGGCACTGCGTAGGATCCTACGGTCTTGGCGTGCATCCGTGCGTCGCTGCGGTCCGGTCCTAGGTCGACGGGCACGTGCACCTTCCGCCGACCACTGGCGACAACATCGATGTACTGTGGAGACCTCACGCCCCACGTGTTGAGCAATTCGGCGGTACGTCCACCCGGCCTCCCGCATGCCCACTATACGCCCTCGCTCAAAGTCCGTCAACTGCACATACGGTTCACGTCCACGCTGTCGCGGCATGCTACCAGTGTTAAAGACTGCGATGGAGCTCCGTATGCCACGGCAAACTGGCTGACACTGACGGCGGCGGTGCACAAATGCTGCGCAGCTAGCGCCATTCGACGGCCAACACCGCGGTTCCTGGTGTGTCCGCTGTGCCGTGCGTGTGATCATTGCTTGTACAGCCCTCTCGCAGTGTCCGGAGCAAGTATGGTGGGTCTGACACACCGGTGTCAATGTGTTCTTTTTTCCATTTCCAGGAGTGTATAAATAACAAAAATGCACACATCACTACACACACGATTTGATGCTACTAAGCCACAGAGATGGTAACAGCAAGTTCCCTCCACTGTCATAAATAATCGCTGAGCTGTTGATGATTTCTCAGATGTAGCAAATGTTACAACCTGTTCTCCTGTGTTTCAGGTAGCCTCGTACAGACACTTATATACCTCTTTCATGTTTTCCTGGGATAGCTTAGATGTTAGGGGTTAACTATTAGTCTAATTGTAGACCTAAAAATGTTCCAATTTGACGGTAACCAGTTATCACAGTTATCAAAAGAACTTGATGTAGGTTATTCACACAGTTATGAAGTAAGGTCAGTGTCAACTCGTGTGACAAAATGACGCGTTTGTGTTACACGAAGAATGGCAGCGCAGTATTCTAAAAGCTTCCCATGACGGTAATTCAGTCTGCTGATTTTCCAAAAGTGAACTAATACCTCGTTCGCTCGATAGCAGATTGTCACAAGGGGAATGGAATAGAACTAACGCTTACAAACCCACTTGGTGAATGCCATAAGCTTCAGTTTTTAGGAGGGAAGTGCAATCAGAAAACAGTGATAAAATTAAAAGTTGTACAGATTAGCTGAGAAAATGTAACAACGGATGAGATTTGTGATACGACGATTATTGTTGAGTGATAGCAATATCGTTAGAAGACACTCTCATCGTTATAAACAGAAATATTAGGAAACAGACTGAGATATAGTGTGCAACGCAACAGAAGTCAAAACCAGTCAAGTTTCTACACGGATACATTCGAAACTCTACAGCAAATAATAAAGAATCAGGGAACACACTTCTCTGAAGCACAATAGAAGATCATTTGATTCAAAGATAATTGCAAGCGCCAAGTTACTAATTTGATTGTATCATGGTCACACAAAGATATAGAAAACCATCACGGAAACCATAATGTACTACAGTTTGGACGTAGGTCATAAATTTTTACTGTACTGATTAAAGATGGTCTGAAATTCAAGAGTACGAAGAACAAGGTGTATGCGGTTAAGTGAAATAGTGAAAGCTTTGTTCATTATGAGATGATTCGGAAAGTGTGTTCGGTAGTGAGCAATGGCCAAAATGAAATAACCGAGAGGTGTTCACACGAAGATACCGGGATGCAACACACTAGGAAACAATGAAGAGATGAGAGAACATCGTTGTTACAGCGCATGCAAAAGGCCTAATTCCGTAATTAACACAGAAAATGTTCTAGCTTATCGATGATATGCAGTAATACGACAGTATTATTTATTTTATGTACTGGAAATGCGAACAGACTAAACGAGGACGCATACAAGAGAAATACAAGGAAATGGAGAAGGAGATGACAGTAGCAAAAAGTTGACACGATAGTGTCGAGTGATTGTACATAATTGCCTTCGAGGTGCGGATGTGTCGTCTCTTTCTAAGTGCAGAAAAAATTTCAGCATCTAATCAAAGTCTTTAATATGGAGACGATCTATTCCTAAGCAAAACGGAATCACAAACGGACTTTAATATGGGATAAATAAGTGACAGAGTTACATGTTCAGCGTGTGACAGAGCAAAGAACAATCAGAGGCTGAACAAAGAAGTCTACGACACCATTTCGAGATTACTGCTGCTAACAGACGGAATAGGAACTAAAAAGCTGTTTGAGTCCGTGTCAGAAGCTCATGAAATGCACTCATTTATCACCAGCTTCCTAGTGTGTTTCAACATCGCATTACAGAAGAAGGCAGAGACAAGTGAATGTGAGAACTATGGGCCGATCAATCGAAGATGTTGTCCTCATGAACTAATCTCCGGAGTAATATACAAAGGAAAATTGACCAGTCATTTTGGTACCCGAAAATGAAAAGTTCTGAGAGAAGCAGGATACCTTTCTAAGATGACTGTACCACGTCAAACGTGCAACAAAAGCCCAATACGAAAGAAGCCTAAATACGCAGGGCCATGTATAATATTGAAACCATTGAAATGCGGTAGGGAGCTGGTGTTGAGTGGAAAGGTACTGAGACATAATGAATTTATTAACGTTACTAAAAACACTAACGATTTTATTTTTAAAAAGGAAAAATCCAAGAGTAGCGTTAAAAAATTAGCTGCAGAACTGAAAAGACTAAGTTTCAATAGCACAGCTGATAGCAAACACCTCAAAACGGCAACAGTATAAAATCACTTTCTTTTAGTAAAGAATCTTACACGAAGAGAAATGCATTTACATTACAAACAGCAAAACATATGATTAAATGAGTTTGTCACAAATAACAACCATCGGTTATTGCCACTAATTATCAAATCGCCATTGCCTTCGAAGTAGCCAAAATGAGTGACAAATGCGGTTCAAATATATGATGATAGAGGCGGTGGCAGAGGCAATGCCAGTAGCAATAATTCCTCCTCCTCTACTAACACAGGACGGCCGTTGCCGCTACCACAGTACTAGAAACCTTCTTTAAAAATTTCAGTCATGGTACACAGCCAAAATGACTGACAAATGCGGTTCAAATATACACTCCTGGGAATGGAAAAAAGAACACATTGACACCGGTGTGTCAGACCCACCATACTTGCTCCCGACACTGCGAGAGGGCTGTACAAGCAATGATCACACGCACGGCACAGCGGACACACCAGGAACCGCGGTGTTGGCCGTCGAATGGCGCTAGCTGCGCAGCATTTGTGCACCGCCGCCGTCAGTGTCAGCCAGTTTGCCGTGGCATACGGAGCTCCATCGCAGTCTTTAACACTGGTAGCATGCCGCGACAGCGTGGACGTGAACCGTATGTGCAGTTGACGGACTTTGAGCGAGGGCGTATAGTGGGCATGCGGGAGGCCGGGTGGACGTACCGCCGAATTGCTCAACACGTGGGGCGTGAGGTCTCCACAGTACATCGATGTTGTCGCTAGTGGTCGGCGGAAGGTGCACGTGCCCGTCGACCTGGGACCGGACCGCAGCGACGCACGGATGCACGCCAAGACCGTAGGATCCTACGCAGTGCCGTAGGGGACCGCACCGCCACTTCCCAGCAAATTAGGGACACTGTTGCTCCTGGGGTATCGGCGAGGACCATTCGCAACCGTCTCCATGAAGCTGGGCTACGGTCCCGCACACCGTTAGGCCGTCTTCCGCTCACGCCCCAACATCGTGCAGCCCGCCTCCAGTGGTGTCGCGACAGGCGTGAATGGAGGGACGAATGGGGACGTGTCGTCTTCAGCGATGAGAGTCGCTTCTGCCTTGGTGCCAATGATGGTCGTATGAGTGTTTGGTGCCGTGCAGGTGAGCGCCACAATCAGGACTGCATACGACCGAGGCACACAGGGCCAACACCCGGCATCATGGTGTGAGGAGCGATCTCCTACACTGGCCGTACACCACTGGTGATCGTCGAGGGGACACTGAATAGTGCACGGTACATCCAAACCGTCATCGAACCCATCGTTCTACCATTCCAAGACCGGCAAGGGAACTTGCTGTTCCAACAGGACAATGCACGTCCGCATGTATCCCGTGCCACCCAACGTGCTCTAGAAGGTGTAAGTCAACTACCCTGGCCAGCAAGATCTCCGGATCTGTCCCCCATTGAGCATGTTTGGGACTGGATGAAGCGTCGTCTCACGCGGTCTGCACGTCCAGCACGAACGCTGGTCCAACTGAGGCGCCAGGTGGAAATGGCATGGCAAGCCGTTCCACAGGACTACATCCAGCATCTCTACGATCGTCTCCATGGGAGAATAGCAGCCTGCATTGCTGCGAAAGGTGGATATACACTGTACTATTGCCGACATTGTGCATGCTCTGTTGCCTGTGTGTATGTGCCTGTGGTTCTGGCAGTGTGATCATGTGATGTATCTGAACCCAGGAATGTGTCAATAAAGTTTCCCCTTCCTGGGACAATGAATTCACGGTGTTCTTATTTCAATTTCCAGGAGTGTATGATGATAGAGGCGGTGGCAGAGGCAATGCCAGTAGCAATAATTCCTCCTCCTCTACTAACACAGGACGGCCGTTGCCGCTACCACAGTACTAGAAACCTTCTTTAAAAATTTCAGTCATGGTACACAGCCATCTTGAACTAGACCACAGTTAACAAGAGATACAATCACCTATCCTGTAACACAAAGACAGATCGTTAATTATCTAGTAAAAATTAAACTTATTACAAATGCAGAAAAGAACGAACATCATGCAGAAAACTTTGACTTGACTACTGAGGCATAAAACTTTTCTTTAGTTTCTTTGGTAGATTCAAAAATTTAGTAAACAGTTCGAGTTCGCGATACTAGCCAACAGGTAACTACAAACATGCTTCAGAAATAAGAGAGGTAGATTAAAAAATTTTCACTGACTATAAAGTACAATCCGTAAATCAGAAAAATTGCATCTGCGTTCTATACCCCTAGATACTAAAATCAATTTGGAATAGCGACAGCCACAAGCCCACACACATTGACAGAACTGAACTCAGGTAGTACCCGAAAACGCTTACTTTCCATGTTAGAGCTCATTTTATTACTTCTCTTCAAATCACATTAATCATGGAATGGAAACACACAGCAACAGAACGTACCAGCGTGACTTCAAACACTTTGTTACAGGAAATGTTCAAAATGTCCTCCGTTAGCGAGGTTACATGCATCCACTCTCCGTCGCATGGAATCCCTGATGCGCTGATGCAGCCCTGGAGAATGGCGTATTGTATCACAGCCGTCCACAATACGAGTACGAAGAATCTCTACATTTGGTACCGGGTTTGCGTAGACAAGAGCTTTCAAATGCCCCCATAAATGAAAGTCAAGAGGGTTGAGGTCAGGAGAGCGTGGAGGCCATGGAATTGGTCCGCCTCTACCAATCCATCGGTCACCGAATCTGTTGTTGAGAAGCATACGAACACTTCGACTGAAATGTGCAGGAGCTCCATCGTGCATGAACCACATGTTGTGTCGTACTTGTAAAGGCAAATGTTCTAGCAGCACAGGTAGAGTATCCCGTATGAAATCATGTTGGTGAATCGAGGAAGTACAGTACACACTGACGAAACTAAAATGAGCTCTAACATGGAAATTAAGCGTTTCCGGACACATTTCCACATAACATCTTTTCTTTATTTGTGTGTGAGGAATGTTTCCTGAAGGTTTGGCCGTACCTTTTTGTAACACCCTATATATATATATATATATATATATATATATATAACAAAGTGCAACCAAGATACGGAGTCAAATTAGCCACCACGCGACACCAAGTGACGTGCACACTAATCGGATGCTCACCGTGATTTCTCGTAAAATCCAGCACCCATTGACAAACGCATGCTTAGAGAGCGCTGAGAGAAAGATATTACGAAGATTACTCGCAGTTGGAAACCCACGGGTACCATCCAGTAGATACCACCGCGTCCAGTACTTGCAAAGGTCACACCGGACTCCAACTCGACACCACAATGGACACAAATTGCTTGCAACTTCAATAGCAAAGGACTCGCCGAATACTGTGCGTCCTGCCGAAGAAGCATTTAACGAACAATGTCCACGGCTGTGACCTACACTCGGCTCCGCCAAACCCGCTGTGAGTAAAAGCACCACTCTTGCCAACGGGCCATGGCAGACCCTTGGCCACAACAACACGCCGCCTCACTTGCGCTCTTCTCCTTTTCTCCAGGTCACCGCAGCCCTTAACTACCTTCTCCTCCGACCTGCCCTCTACCGGTGACGTTAAAGCTCCATGTGCTCTTGCGGCCAGAGGGATTCCATATCCGCGGGAATTACGCTACATAAAAGCGGGCGCACGGCACATATATGTATTTATAAATCTGATTCCAGTTTACCTCCGAGGAAACAACGTCTCCGATGAGCTGTAAGAATATTAGAAGAAAAAATAACAGTCATCAGATTTCTAGAAAAAAATTGAAGAGGCTTAGACGGCCTCTTGAATGGAATGGACACTGTATAATGTACAGTAGCAAGCCACAATTTGGGTTTGGTTCACGCCGCTGAAAAATCACCATACCAGGTTTCGTATTTACATATTCATCATCTGTCGTCATGTACACTTTTACTGCAACACGAGGTATAGTGACTTACAGGTAATCGCCCGGCTATAAACAGAAATTTACAGATTCCAAAGTGTGACAATGGTAAGCTTACTAGGACTGGAAGTTTTTGACTTTTTCTTC
Organism: Schistocerca americana; assembly: GCF_021461395.2. NCBI lineage: Eukaryota > Metazoa > Arthropoda > Insecta > Orthoptera > Acrididae > Schistocerca > Schistocerca americana. The sequence continues at coordinate 173,071,931 of NC_060124.1, read as the reverse complement.
CGTTTTCGAATTACGTTTGAGGTTCTTAAAACTCCGCGTTGTGATAAACACAATGTATTTATTTTTCATTTAACAAGAAATGTTTTGACACTTGTGTGTCATCACCCTTGGGTCTCCATTGATTTCTGAGAAACATCACACAAAATTCATATTTTTTTCTATTTTAGGTTTAAAAACTATATCTTGAGTATTCTGTTCAGCCGAATTCGTTCAGATTGCTCACCTGTTATTACGTAACTTGTGTAAGCGAATTTTTACGGATCAGTTTGTTTTTAAGTCCTGTTTTGTTTTAATAGCATGTGATTGACATAGTAGTGAAGAAATGTGCTTATATGTGAAATAGTTTTCCTGATTGGTTTTTTTGTATGTCACTGTCGTATATTTCGAGTCCACCTGTGCATTTTTGTTGGGTTTTCTTTTCCTACTGCGACTGTATGCATTGTTTTCCAAGTCTTTTTTTTATATTTCATTCTCACTTTTTCTCACACGTATTTTCACATAACGGAATTTGAACTAACACGTGGCCTCCTCATAGAGTCGCATACTCACAATATCAACGCTTACTTGCGCATTGTTTTATGTTCAGTGTGGCGTTAATTTTGAATGTTTGGTGAAAACTATTGTAGTGTGTCTCCTGGCGGAGCACGCATGTGTGTGTGTGTGTGGTGTGGTGTGTGTGTGTGTGTGTGTGTGTGTGTGTGTGTGTGTGTGTGTGTGTATGTACGCGTGCGTTTCCGGTGAATGTCATAGAGAGAGAGGGGGAGTAGAGGGAGATACGGAGTGTGAGAAAACTGGAAATCAGGAGGGAGGTGGCTGAAAAGAAGATATTTATATGTTTGAGGATGTCTGAATAGTATATTTTCTATTTATTTATTGTATTTAGCTAGGTTATGGCAGTGCGCATCATCTTACACTTCTTACAAATGTTTAAACAAAGATATACACAAAAACTCAATAAAACATACAGATAATGAGCAATACAATCAAATAGAGACATAAAGGTTATGTTTTCTATGGGAAAGTGTCTTTGTACAATACGGTAAGTGTTTCAAACACTGTTTCGCTGCAAGTTCAAAAATGGTTCAAATGGCTCTGAGCAGTATGGGACTTAACTTCTGAGGTCATCAGTCCCCTAGAACTTAGAACTACTTAAACCTAACTAACCTAAGTTAGCCCGAGGCAGGATTCCAACCTGCGACCATAGCGGTCGCGCGGCTCCGGATTGCCGCGCCTACAAATGCTCGGCCACCTCGGACGGCTTCGCTGCAAGTATTTTAATTCTTTTTTATCATTATGTGGTAGTTCTCCTCTGTCGCAAGTTTTCGATAGACACTGTTTCTCTCTCTGAGTATTCTCAATGTTGTTTGGGTTGTGGTTTTCCTGTGCGAGATGATCTGCAAAAGTGGAGTGTGTACTGTCACTTTGTAAGGCCTTGATGTGTTCAGAATACCTTGTTTAAAATTTCTGCTGGTTTAATCTATGTAGACAGATTGGCATTAACTACAGGCTAAGTGATAGATTCCATCTTTGGAAATTTGGCTGTGGAGGTGTTCTCAGTATTTAGATTTTTCTGTACTGTGTTTTTTGCGAGGAATACTATTTCCAGCCGTTGTTTCTTCAGAGCGTTCTCCAACCTGTGGAACCTTTTGTTGTTGTATGTCAGTATGTGGCATGGTCTGATTCTTGCAAGGTGTTCCTGGTTTCCTGTGTTCTCTGTGTTTGTCATGGGTTGGTGTGCCTGGCTCTTTGTTGCGGCTACTAATTTATTCGTGGTTGGTTCTTGCTTAATTTCTTTTGTCCTTAATTTCTTGTTCAGTTTGTTTATTATGTGTGTGTTGTATCCAACCTTTTGGCTATCTGGTGTATTGTGTTTAGTTCGTGCGTATAGCTGGGTTCGTCCGGTGAAAACCTGTTTAGTCTGTGTTGCACCAACATTTTATAAATGTAGTTAAAACGCTCCGTACTATCTTCAATTTAAATACCAAACAACTAAGCAGACAAAAGCGCATTTACTATTCCTGTAAATTACGTGATCTAAGAGAACTAGTATCTCCTCAGCAACTGTTATCCAGATAACAACAAAACGCTATTATCTCTAAAATGCAATGTGCTGCAGTTGTTTATATTAATCATGAATCAGAGACATTAATGGCGATACATACTTTCATGCCTCATCGAATCCCACGAGCTCCTTAGTTCAGCACTGCACCCGCCTTAGGTTTTCCTTTCCCCCTCGACTTTTGCTTGAGGACAAGGGGGCGTTACCTTGCGCTAACGAACGAAAGGGAGAAAAAATGAATAATGCCAGATAGGGGCTTCCGTCAATGGATCAGGAATAACGAACGGCAGCAGAGCTTCCCACCTTGCGCACCGTAAGCGGAGGGCGCGAAAGCGGCAGTATTAAGGGGTGGTGGCGAGAGCGGGTGAAGCCCTGGAAGTCGTGTAGTAGCGAGAGGAACAGTTATTGGCTTAGTTGCGGCCTCAGGGTGATACAAAGGTAGGAAAGCTGCAAGAAGGGTCAAGAGGGAAAGCTGTTAAAAATGTCGTTCCCGCTCCTGGTCCTTCAGAACCTGCCATGAAAAAGTTCACCTAGGGGAACACAAGTACCATACATCGTACCTCATGTACTTCGTTAATCGCTGAGGTGAGACTAAGTGGACGGCCACATCAGATCATTTCCCCTAAAATAAGTTGAGGAAAATTTTCTTAGTTCTTCAGCTGTGAACGGTTGTCGTAGAACACTGCTTCATACACCTCCTCAATTAAAAAAAAAGAAATATTGGGGTTAGGCAATTCCTCTGATATCGAACCGATAAAGAGCCACAATTATTCCATTATTCACTTTTCTTTCTTATAAGAGGATCAAGAAATTATGGACATTCTAAGGAAACAACGATCGATGCGAGGAGAAGGGATATAGCGTATTTCAACTTCATAGTCTGATATGCAATTATCTGGAAATTAGTGATAAGTTAAAACCTTGAGCCTTACCGACACTCCATCCCAGTTCCCTGTCTATTAACGGCACTAAGCTATCCAAAGCGCTGTCTTTCATTTTATAAAAGGTATTTGATAATGATAAGATACAGCGAGCTACATAGCTCCACAATTATTATTACAAAGATTATTTACATTGAATAGATAAAGAATTTAATATGTGATAATACCAACACACACTTTTCTATCCACAAATAAAATATTTAAAGTAACCTAAATGAAGTTCGATTTCTTCTTCGACCTCTCCATCTCTGCACCATGTTGATGTAGAAGAAATAAAACCTGGTTTGCTAACGATATTGTAATTAAGTCAGAGACAGCAAGGACTTGGAAGAACAATAGAACGAAATGGATAGTGTCTTTAAGATGAATATCAACAAACATAAAATAAGTGTAATGGAATATAGTAGAATTAAATTAAGCGATGTTGAGGGAATTACATTTGATAATGAGATGTTAAAATTAGTAAGCAAAGTAACTAACCATCGTAGAGAGGATATAAAATTCATTCCAGCAATAGCACGAAAAACATACCTGAAAAAGTTTAATTTCTTATTATCTTGCATAAATTTAAGTATAATGTGGAAGTTTTTGTCTGGACTGTAGACCTACGGCAGCGAAACGTGGACGATAAGCGTTTCGAACGAGAATGTAACACAAGCATTCGAAACGTGACGCTATAAGGGAATGCTGCAGATTAAGTAAGTAGATGGAATAGCTACTGGGAAGGTACTGAATGTAACTGGGAGAAAAAGGAATTAAGGGCAAAACTTGGTGAGTGGCTCAGTAGGCAAGATTCAACATCGCCATGAGCACCTTCGAAGATATCGAACACAGCTCTGGACGAAATGCCTGAAACCGAAAAATTTCGTGGACTACAGCCATACAACCAGGAAGAATCACCAGCAACTACAATAGAGGTGATAACTATAAGAAATGACATTGCAGAAACATTTTAGAGCGCTAGTTATTTTACCCTTGGTATTTGATAGGAAGGGAGAACCACTGCCTCCTACGGTTTGTAAAACAACAGAAAATATTAGGTCAAATCATATGAGCATGATAGAATTGTCTAAGAAAATCTTTCCGAGATGCACTTAGAGATCTGTTGAATGGAGTGATTTGCATCCTAATACGGTTTTCAGTCACCAGATGCCACATAAGAATAGATGCATATGAAAAGCATATTGACGAATAGTCGTTAATGTACAAGGGGCGTTAAATAGATAGTGTTACATGTTTTTTTTCTGAAAGTAGATTAGTTTTATTCAGTATTCCAATACACCATATTATTCTCACTCTTTTCGCTACTATCTACGTTCAACGTGATGGCCTTACTCAACCTTAATGGGACGGCCAGTATGCCCGCATGGTACCACTTTTCTGGTTGACATCGGAGCCAACGTTGAAAGGTGGCTACACTGAGCCACAGCGCCAGAGATTGCGCCAAAGAGTATTATTCAGCCGCCTCCACTGGCAGTGCTTGGGGAGAACTCGTAGTAGTCAGTGGTTGTTGAGAACTCGTGGGAGTCAGTGCTTGTTGAGATGTGCTAGTGAAAAGTGCTTGTTGAGAACTCGTAGCAGAGAGTGCTTGCTGAGATGTGATACTGAAAAGTTCTTGTTGAGATAGATAGTAACGAGTCGGTGAGGAAATATTGTAATGATTAGAGTGATTTTCGTCAATATATGAAGGTAAAAGAAAAAAAATTTCCTTTTCTTTTTATTATCTCAGTGTCTTAAATAATGCAGCATTACTGGTTCAGTCAACAAAGCATCTGGCTTGTGTTCTTGTATTAGAGTGTAATTCTGCTTTTCTTGCGCAATTATAGTATTTCTAATTTTTTTTCTATCACGTCAGTATAAATGGTATTTGAAATTTCTTGTCTTGTTGAAGAAGAACCGTGCCAGATGTGTACGTTGAGTCACACTCCCACACACAGAATAATTACACTTGTGCTTTGGTTTCGTAGGTTTTATAGTTGCTGGGGACTTAATTAAATAATTGTGTTAACAGGAAATTTTCATTTCAGTCTTTGTTGTTGTTCTATGCAGTCAGATTGCGTACTAAAACTAGTCAGGGCCAACCGTTTACGACACAGCGTAATCGGACTTACAGCCACCAAAATTAAAAATATTTGCATTTTATTTAATTAAGCCCCCATGCAACGTCCTGCTGCATTGCCACGAGCAGTAGCCGCGCCGTCTGGGGCGCCTCGTGCGGTACCCCCAGTCGGAGGTTCGAGTCCTCCCTCGGGCAAGGGTCTGTGTGTTGTGCTTACCGTAAGTTAGTTTAAGTTAGATGAAGTAGTGTGTAAGCCTAGGGACCGATGACCTCAGCAGTTTGGTCCCATAGGAACTTACCACAAACTTTCAAAATATTCTTACTGCATCAATAAACTCCCCATCATACACGTACTGCTTCCCGTGGAGTGCATCCTTCATCGGGCCAGACAGATGGAATGGGGCTGTATGGTAGATGACGGATAACAGCACAATGAAGTTTTGTGATCTCCTCTCGAGTGTGCAGACTCGTATAACGCCTTGCGTTCTCGTGGAGACGGAGAACTTCGGTTCCATTTTTATGGAGACGAGCCAGAAAATGCAGGAGTGACAGCTGTGTGCCACCTGTCGGCACGGGGGAGATCGGACAGGTTTGCGCTACATTATTCCGATGTTGAGAGACGCCTCTGCCAATGACTAAACGTGCTTTTGCTCATTGCCAGGTCGGCAAGCGCCTATTAATGTTCTAAGGGGGTGTTTCATATGGCGACCCTGTGGCCCATTACCTGTCTGCATGTCAAGACCTAGCACTGTCTTTACTTTGGAAAGACAACACTATTTCTTCAAGACTGCATTGAAATCCACTACTTCCGTGTACATTTTCATTTACTGCTCAGACTTTGAGAAATAAAAACTGCAGTTACTACTGTGATGAATGATCAGGACTGTCCTTATGGACTGTGAGAAAATTCTTGCATTTGACCAACGTTGTATCGATAAGTGTGAGCATTTGATATATTTTTTAGCGTGAATATAAAAAAAATTTTAACAAATATTTATTGGCCAGTGCCCAAAACAATTTATAAAATTTTTTTTGGGGACCATGGGGGCTATGTAAGTAGGCTCTTTAGGTTTTTATGTTGGTAACGCTACATAGCGCTCTGTATGAAAATCACTGGCTTTGCTGTGGGCAGTCCTTGGCTGGTTGGCATTGTTGGAATATTCGCTATTGTAGTGTTGGGCAGTTGGATGTGAACAGCGCGTACCGTTGTGGAGTTGGACGTGAGCCGCGAGCAGTGTTGGATGTGGGGATAGAGATGGCAGAATTTTGAGAGCGGACGATCTGGACGTGTGTTCGTCAGAAAAACGAAGTTTGTAAGGTTGAAAGTCATGAATATATATATATATATATATATATATATATATATATATATATATATGGTGTTTCAAAAATGACCAGTATATTTGAAACGGCAATGAAAACTAAACGAGGAGCGATAGAAATACACGGTTTGTTGCAATATGCTTGGGACAACAGTACATTTTCAGACAGACAAACTTTCGAAATTACAGTAGTTACAATTTTCAACAACAGATGGCGCTGCGGTCTGGGAAACTCTATAGTACGATATTTTCCACATATCCACCATGCGTAGCAATAATATGGCGTAGTCTCCGAATGAAATTACCCGAAACCTTTGACAACGTGTCTGGCGGAATGGCTTCACATGCAGATGAGATGTACTGCTTCAGCTGTTCAATTGTTTCTGGATTCTGGCGGTACACCTGGTCTTTCAAGTGTCCCCACAGAAAGAAGTCACAGGCGTTCATGTCTGGCGAATAGGGAGGCCAATCCACGCCGCCTCCTGTATGTTTCGGATAGCCCAAAGCAATCACACGATCATCGAAATATTCATTCACGAAATTAAAGATGTCGGCCGTGCGATGTGGCCGGGCACCATCTTGTATAAACCACGAGGTGTTCGCAGTGTCGTTTAAGGCAGTTTGTACCGCCACAAATTCACGAAGAATGTCCTGATAGCGTGATGCAGTAATCGTTTCGGATCTGAAAAATCGGCCAATGATTCCTTTGGAAGAAATGGCGGCCCAGACCAATAATTTTTGAGGATGCAGGGACGATGGGACAGCAACATGGGGCTTTTCGGTTCCCCATATGCGCCAGTTCTGTTTATTGACGAAGCCGTCCAGGTAAAAATAAGCTTCGTCAGTAAACCAAATGCTGCCCACATGCATATCGCCGTCATCAATCCCGTGCACTATATCGTTAGCGAATGTCTCTCGTGCAGCAATGGTAGCGGCGCTGAGGGGTTGCCGCGTTTGAATTTTGTATGAATAGAGGTGTAAACTCTGGCGCATGAGACGAAACTTGGACGTTGGCGTTATTTGGACCACAGCTGCAACACGGCGAACGGAAACCCGAGGCCGCTGTTGGATCACCTGCTGCACTAGCTGCGCGTTGCCCTCTGTGGTTGCTGTACGCAGTCGCCCTACCTTTCCAGCACGTTCATCCGTCACGTTCCCAGTCCGTTGAAATTTTTCAAACAGATCCTCTATTGTATCGCTTTTGGTCCTTTGGTTACATTAAACCTCCGTTGAAAACTTCGTCTTGTTGCAACAACACTGTGTTCTAGGCGGTGGAATTCCAACACCAGAAAAATCCTCTGTTCTAAGGAATAAACCATGTTGTCTACAGCACACTTGCACGTTGTGAACAGCACACGCTTACAGCAGAAAGACGACGTACAGAATGGCGCACCCACAGACTGCGTTGTCTTCTATATCTTTCACATCACTGGCAGCGCCATCTGTTGTTGAAAATTGTAACTACTGTAATTTCGAAAGTTTGTCCGCCTGAAAATGTACTGTTGTCCCAAGCATATTGCAACAAACGGTGTATTTCTATCGCTGCTCGTTTAGTTTTTATTGCCGTTTCAAATATATTGGTCATTTTTGAAACACCCTGTATATAAAACTTTTGAACATTATTGAGGTAAATCCATTGTTTGTTCTGTATCAAAATCTTTCATTTGCTGACTATGCTTATTAGTAGTTAGTGCCTTCCGTAGTTAGAATCTTTTATTTAGCTGACAGTATTGGTGCTCGCTGTATTGCAGTAGTTCGAGTAACAAAGATTTTAGTGAGGTACGTGATTCATTTATTGTTAGTCACGGCCATTCTTTTGCAGGGATTATTGAAAGTCAGACTGCGTTGCGCTAAAATATTGTGTGTCAGTTTATTGATGATCGGAATAAGTAAAGAGAGAAATGTCTGAGCACGTTCAGTTTTGCTCATCTGTTTAAAAAACAAATAACGTAGAGGTTTTCCAGCACAGTCATTCAAAAATTTTTCTAAGGGGATGCACATCACCCACGCACGTTTGCGTGACCTGACGATGTAGACTACGGAACATCCCCCGTTGTGACGGCAGTGAATACTGCTGCTCCAGCCCACGACTGCTAATCGACACAGTTACTAAATGGGGATGTGCAGCCTGCTGGGGCAACGTTCCTGTTCGCTGCTGCTCTTCGTGCCTCCATGAGCGTCCCAGCAGTCCCAGTTCCGCGACAAGCTTACAGGATTGGCTCCATCAGTGTAAACACCATTGGGCCCCTGTAAAACTACAATTGTCCCGTGAAATGTTGAGGGCGTCGATGTTGCCCTTCTGCAGGAAGTTCGTCTAGCGACATTTCCCAATATCTATGGCTATGTTTCTTACCTCACGCCGTGTGCTGACGGTAACAGTGGAAGGCATTTGGGTAGGCGACGTGATTTACGTACCATCGGGTAGGGGTCTTGCTGTGAGCCTGCCAGTGTGGCCGAGCGGTTCTAGGCACTTCATTCTGGAGCCGCGAGACCGCTACGGTCGCAGGTTCGAACCCTACCTCGGGCATGGATGTGTGTGATGTCCTTAGGTTAGTTAGGTTTAAGTAGTTCTAAGTTCTAGGGGACTGATGACCTCAGATGTTAAGTCCCGTAGTGCTCAGAGCCATTTGATCTTGCTGTGACTTTCCACAGTGTCCGAGTCATCAATGTTTAAGCTCACTCTGTCACGGCCAAGCGACGGGGACGGTCGTGATTCTACTCAGAACAGGTCGCTCCCTTGTTTGTGGGCCGCTACGACCATATTATTCTTGGCGGCAACTTGAATTGTGTGTTATTCCAGAAGAACCAACACCCCAATTTCACCACATGCCAAGAACTGCTCGTGCATGAACTGAACCACACCGATACTTGGGACCGCGTGCGTGGTGATCGACCTGGATATACTTTCGTCACCAGCCATTCAGCAAGTCGTCTTGACCGTGTCTGCGTTTCCCAAATAATTGTAAGTGCCACGCTTGACGCTGAGTAATGGCCTACCACCTTCTCCGACCATACCGCCCACATTTGCACTGTTTCGCTCCAGAGGCAGTAGGTGTGGTGCGGTTGAGGCCTGTGGAAGCTGAATTTCGCCCGTCTGAAGGATCCGAAATGCAGGCGGGTCGTAGAGACGACGTGGAAAATCTGTGTGACACGCCTTCCAGCGTATCCTTCAACACTCCGGTGGTGACTCAAATATACCAAGCCTGCTTTACGCCGTTCGCTGATGAATTACGGTCACGACAAAATGCTGTGGCAACTACATACCATGGAAGACTATTTCACAATTCTCCGCGAGCTCTTAAACCATGTCCCCTCTGTTCAACGACGGGCTGAAATTCAACAGATCTAGGGGAAGATAATTTCTCTTATGCGTCACCGCCTTGAAGGCACAATATTACGCTCAAGATGTCACGATTGTGTGTTAGGAGAACCCCCGTCCATGCATCATGTTATCCGAGAGAAGCAGCGGTGTCTGAGAAAGCTGGTCAGCGCCCTCGACATGCCAGATGGTCGCCGATTGACGTCCGAGAATGATATCGTAAACGCCTTTGTGGATACCTACAAACAGTTCTATGCTGCAGAGGACCAGAACATGGCGGTAACAACTGATATCCTCCGTTCCTTGACAAGTACCCTTGGCGGCGCTGCTGCGGAGATGCTCACAGTGACAATTACGGCTGATGACGTAGCTGATGCTCTTAATAAGGGTGCGGCGAACAAATTCCCAGGTCCCGACGGGTTTCCGCTGGACTTTTACAGCACATTCCACGACATCGTGGGCTCACGCTGGACTGCGATGTATGAAGAACTGATGAACCCTGGCCTTCCCCTCCCACTCGAATTCGTAGAAGGCCTGTTTATCCCTGTCTCCAAGCCATCGAGAGGTCACGGAGTTGGGCATTATCGGCCGCTGATAATGTTAAATTGTGACTTCTAGATTTTTATCCGTATTCTTGCAGCTCGCCTTCGGCGCGTCATCCCGCAAGTCATTTCTCTGGATCAAACGTGCTTTGGTGGTGACAGTGACATTCAGACGGCATTCAGCGATTACCATGACGTCAAAACCTTGGCCAAGACCTGCCGCAGTTGCGGTGCCTTAGTGACAGTGGACTTCGAACACGCCTTTGATAGAGCGAGTCACGACTTTGCAGAAGATGCAGTCCGACGGGTGGCCTTCCCCCAAAGACTTATACACATCGTCTTGCGGCTCCTCCGAGGTGCCACGTCGCGAGTGCTGGTCAATGGACGTGTGGCGGGGCCTATCAATATCATGCGGTTAGTCCATCAAGGATGCCCGCCTTCGATGGTCCTTTACGCCATCGCCCTTGAGCCACTGTTACACGATTTGAGGAACCGGTTGACAGGGATCACACTGAGGGAGCATGCTTTCATCTGCCGCGCCTATGCAGATGACGTGGTGTTCTTGGTTCTATCGGAGAATGAAGTACGAGAGGCACTGGCATGGATCAATCAGTTCGGGACTGTTGCGGGCAGCCGTGTGAACTGTTCGTCGGTAGAGGTCTTCCAGCAGAGAGTGTGGCTCAATTGCCATTAGTGTACAAGCTCAGATATTTGGGGATCACCTTCACACGTAATATACAGCGCCCGATCTCGTTTAACTATGAACGCCTGCTTGAAGCTAGTCGCACGAACGTTCGTGGCAACCTCCTGAGAGCATTGGATATGTTAGAATGAGTCGATTTCGTTAACACTCATCTAGTCTCGCGACTACACCATTTAGCACAGATTTTACAGATGCCAAAGGCAATTAAAAAGAAATATTTGCCGAAAACGTAAATAAGTATACTTTTTCAACATCAGTTTTGTTTTCAGATCATATATCATATCAATATTTTTTTAATGGCACACAGACTACAGGCGGCGTTCGGCTACTTTGTAAGCGCGGATCTTATCTTTAAAGTCCGCTACGACACGCTGACACTTCCTCCTCGAGAAGGCGGCCTCGGCCTTGTCAACGTCAAAGCGAGAGGAGCTGCCCTTGATGTCACTACGATGATTATATAGTGGACCCACCACCCACCGAACCAGATTATCGGGAAGCCTGATTGACGAACTGGCCCCTCCCTCTCGAGTGGCAGCCTTTGCATTAGCCTTTATATCCTCCTCTCTCTCCCACGTCAGGACCTTTTTCATCGAATACAATTATGTCCACACCGACATGCCTAGCAACAGGAAAGCTACTGAACTTGATGTTTACCGCCTAATAATGAGACATATCCTACGATCGCATGGCCTGTGGTTTGGCGTTCTGTGCACCATGTTCTCCTCGACACGAGTGCTCGTGCGACCTGGTATCCAGCCCTTGATGGAAAATACTCGACATATCTTTATCTACATACCATAAAAATGACAGGTTAGCCGCTGTGCCCTCGTTGTCACACACTTGATACGGTGGAAGATCGACTGGTGTGTGGATCTTCTGCAGAGGTGTGGCAGCTGACTTAGAAGGTGCTTGCCTTTCTTCTACGTACGGCTCCCCGTGCCATTATACACCCAGATCGCTTCTGTTCCCAGATGAGACTCATTTTCCAAGTACGAAGACCAACGTTGTAATCTGGATATAAGGCCTCTCGATCTCCTATTTGTTCCATGACGGCGAGAAGAATGTTTTTGAGTTTTGGACGCTCCTGCAAGATCGCTTTACCTTCCTCAAGCACCATCCACGATACCGTTAGTACTATGCCAACTTTTTAGGTAGTGCAGCTGCAGCTGGGGTGTCCCAGGTACGAGAAGGTGATTTCGGTGTGATTGTGTACTACCAGGACTCGGTCCAATGTACTGCAAAACGCAATATTCTTCGCGAAGACGTGCCTGGATCATGCCTGACTGCCTTAGGATTCAGAGCTCGTCTACGCACAGGTGGTGGGACGCGGATGCCATTTTGTTTGTTCCGCCAGGAGGACGTTTTATTTGATTCCCTTTATGTTTTCTTTGTTATCGATGCTAATTACACATCATTATTTTTCGCGTGGAGGGTATCCTATGTGATCTGAACAAATAAAAAAATATTGGTTGATATATGATCTGAAAACAAAACTGATGTTGAAAATGTATACTTATTTATGTTTTCAACAATTTTTTTTTAAATTTATGAAGAAGACCGTCATTTTACTTTAGAACACCGGATGTTTTTATTTGATTTGTCATTATTTTCAAAAAATAAAAAATGGCTGAGACGGAGAAAATGGTAAGGCCACAGTAATAAATATAGTGGTTAAAGCACCTGCCTGGTCAGGAGAAGATTCTGAGTTCGAACACCGTTCTGGGGCGCATTTTCACTCGTCGCCGGTTATTCCGCGTGATGTCCCAATACAGCTGACACTAATAATCCCTTCCCTCTCCTTTCATTTCTCCCCCCCCCCCCCTGCCCCCAACCCCTCTACCGCCAATTTACGTGTTATATATCACAGCTGCAGATTCTGTGAGGTGTCTTTTCTTTCGGATGTGCCCGGAAGAACAGACACCACACATTCATATAATAGGTTCTCTAAATTTTCTCAGTAGTGCTCGTCGAAAAGAACGCCGTCTTCCCTCCAGTAATTTCCATTTGAAATCTTGAAGCATCTACTTAATAAATTTTTTTTACCCGAACCTACCGGTAACAAATTTAGCAGTCCGCCTCTGAATAGCTCCGATGTCTTCCTTGAATCCAATCTGTTGCGGATCCCTAACACTCGAGCAGTATTCAAGAATAGGTTGCTCCAGTGTTCTAAACGCGGTCTCGTTTACAGCTGAACGTCACTTTCCAAAAATTCTCTCTCGCCTTCTCTACTGCAGTTCTTACATGCTCATTCAATTTTATACTGCTTCACAACTTCAGGTATAGATATTTAATTGACGTTATTGAGTCAAGCAGCACAATACAAATGCTGTATTCGAACACTATGAATTTGTTTTTCCCACACATCTCCATTAACTTAGATTTTTCTTCATCTAGGGCTAGCTGCCATTCATCATACCTACTAGAAATTTGGTCTTGCATGCCCCTCCAGCCACTCAACGATGAAACCTTCTCGTACACCACAGCATCATTGGCAATCAGCTGCAGACAGCTGCTTGCCCTGTCAGCCAGGTCGTTTATGTACATCGAAAATAACAGCGGTCATATTACACTTCTCTAGGATACTCCTTCGTTACCCGTGTCTCTGACGAGCATTTGGCGTCTGAAACGTCCCCTTACAAAAATTATACATGAATGTGCTAAAACCTCTTACATTATTTGATTTTCAAACAGCTAAGCAGGATTGAACACACTCAGACATTTCGCTCTTTACCTATTCTGATCAACACTAAACTGACACACAATATTTTTTAGCGCAATGCAATCTGACTTTCAATAATCCCTACAAGAGAATGGCCCTGACTAAATTAACCTATACGTTTCACAAATGACTTACCTCACAAAAATCTTCGTTACTCAACCTACTGCAATACAGTGAGCGCCAATACTGCTAGCTAAATAAAAGATTCAAACTACTGAAGGCACTAACTACAGATAGGCATAGATAGCAAATGAAAGATTTTGATAGAGAACAAACAATGTATTTACCTTAAAAGTGTTCCAAAGTCATAATATATATAGCAGTTCATGACATCCAATAATACAAATTTACTCTTTCTGATGGACACGCGTCCAGATCGTCTGCTCTCAAAATTCTGCCATCTCCCTCCCCACATCCACCACTGCTGGCGGCTCACCTTCAACTGCGCAACGCTACGCGCTGTTAACATCCAGCTGCCCAACACTACAATGGCAGACAACAATGCAAACTAGCCACAGACTGCACACAGCAAAGCCAGTGATTTTCATACAGAGCGCTACGTGGCGTTACCAGTATAAGAACCTATACAGCCTACTTACATAGCCCCCATGCTCCCCACAAAAAATTTTACAAATTGTTTTGGGCAGTGGCCAATACAGATTTGAAAAAAATTGTTCGTAATTACAATAACAAAGAAATCAAATGCACACACTTATTGATACAATGTTGGTCAAAAGCTAAAATTTTCTCACAATCCATAAAGACTGTCCTGTTCGTTCATCATGTTGGTCAAAAGCTAAAATTTTCTCACAGTCCATAAAGACTGTCCTGATCGTTCATCACAGTAAAATTGCAGTGTTTTTCTCAAAGTCTGAGCAGTAAAAGAAAATGCACACGGAAGTAGTGGATTTCCAATGCAGTCTAGAAGAAGTAGTGTTGTCCTTCCAACGGAGAGACAGTGCTGAATCTTAACATGCAGACAGGTAATGGGCCACAACAGAGCAAAACCACCGCAGAGTCACTCGAAGTTTTGAAGAATCTTGGTAGGTAGGTCATCACAGAGCAGACCGAGTGTAGTCCTGGTAGAGAGTATGGTATTGGTTGGCCACCAGAGGTGCAAACCCACTGCAGTCCCTGTAGAAATAATGGTACTGGTAGGTCATCAAAGATGCAGACCCACTGTAGTCCTTGTAGAGATAATGGTATTGGTGGGCCATCAAAGATGCAGACCCATTATAGTCCTTGTGGAGATAATGGCATTGGTGGGCCCTCAAGGATGCAGACCCATTATAATCCTTGTAGAGACGGCCAGCAGCCATCTATTGCGACTGTGCAGGTGCACAATCACCATCGAAGAGTCTTGCGGAGAAAATAGCAAGTCTATAAGCACCATTTGTGCACTCACGAAGTTTTTGGAATTGTCCTTAGAACTAGCAATGCTGTTAACCAGTCCCTTGCTGAATTATTAACACACGTACAAACACTAGCAGTCCCACCTTCTCACATATTGTGCATATACTATGATCAACAGAAATGTGTGCAGTGAAATGAATGCTTACAAGTTACTTAATTTGATGAACTGGCGTCAATTACAATTTTAAATTTACGACATGAGAATACAATTACAAAGGCACAAAATACATCATTAAAGAACATAACAGTACACATAACATTTGTAGTTACAGAGGCTTTACAAAAGAATAGAAATAAACATAGACATCAGTGTTACAGGAGTTATGACATAAGTAAATACATAAAATAATGAGAATAGTTTTCGAAACATTAATTTCACGCATGAGCATTAAAACAGAACAGAATAATTAATGTCTAAACATCTTTACAAAGAAAATAACATAGTATTTGAAAAATTCTACAACATAAATCTTATTAGCTAAACACATAAAGACAGGAAAAAGACAAATACACAAGTACTCATAAACATGTAGCTGAATAATACAAAAGGAAAGACAGGGTTCGTTTTCAGGGTAACATTTGGTACTGCAGTCCAACCCAAAACTTCATTCCATTGATCTTTCGTCTTGTTTCAACATTTGTTTCCACCAAAAAAAATCCTATCCAAGCATGCTTTCTGTATTCTGTTCACATCCTCTTTCAAAATTCTTTTTTGGCTAAACCATTTCCTTATAGCTTCTCAATGTATTTCTTCCAATTCATCACAACTCTTTCTCTCATATAGCCTACCCCATCTTAAGCTAACTTAAATCTACTGAGCTCAGATGCTAAACTAAGGGATGAGGCAATGCAGCAGCACAAAACAATTAACACAAACAGCAATGACAAAAAATGCAAATTGGCAAAGCAAGCAGCAGTGAATCTAAATTAACAGAGAAAATGCAACATTACAACTAATATGAGCCAATGTGCAGCAACAAGAAAAATAAATCAGTAGTAAAACTGGCTTCACAGAGTAGTACAAAGTGAAATTTAGTAGCACTATGCCTAGCAAGCAGCAGCAGCAAATGCAATAACTTATAGCTAAACATGATAAAGCTCAAGCAGAAAAAATAGTACACTAAAGACAACAATGCAGATAAGGGAAATGTCTATTCATATCTATATGTCTATGTAATTAAAGTGGTGCACCACAACTTACTCTACCATAAAAATTACCATGTACGTGAAGAGAAAATTATGTGTGCAGTTACTGTTATTAATCCCTTCTTATTGTTCTTTCCATTCCAAGTGCTCCTTTTTCGAAGAATGTGGATCATAAAATTATTATTTAATAGATCTGTTGGCAGAAAGTGTTCACATTAGCAAATGCACTTAATTTTATTTTATAAAACCAATGCTGCAACACAGCTGGAAACCAGATATTAAACAAAATAAGCAATCTCTCAACTAGAAAGACAATAGATGTAAAATGTTTCTCATCATTTCATTAGGCATTTTAGTAAATATCTTAAATTAAGAGCTCCACAGTGTAATAATATGTTTTCAAGTTTGAGCGTGTCGTATTTGCGATGCTTTCGACAAAGAAACGTCAATAGCGAGGATAATGGCCTCTTTTTTTTCGCCACCTAATGGCTTTCTTTTGTCACGCTATCTCTCAGCTGGGCGCCCAAAACGCTGTACGTCAAGGTGACCTACCTTCCTTACCGAAATATTTACGACATCAGTTTCTGCTACAGTGTCAGTCTCATACAAAAATTTCACAGGTCGAGAATTTGCGTTACAAATGTGTAGAAACAAAATCCTGTAAATATAACAGTGTACAAAAAGTTTTCATCAGCACTGTGATACATTCACGCATTTACACGCATTTCATAACTCTTAAAGTACGATTCTTGGTTTCCAACAACCTTTTTCACAAGCCAGAGTCCCTAACCACTACTCATTATTTCTTATCTTATTACACAGATACATAGTCATCGACACTTCTTCAATATTTCGTCATAATAAATACGTAACATAATCAAATTCCTCATATAGCATCAGCTTATTGATCATAAACATACCGCAACAGCGTAATACCCATAGTCATCGTAACATCATAAAACCTCAGCCAAATCTCAAAATTGTCGTAGCTTCCTCCAATAATTTCAAAACCTAAAAAAATTCTCTGCTTATTTAATAGTGTCATCTACCTCAAACGTACTTTAAAAATCACGATCCCATACCAAATACATCATTCAAAGCTCTCATGGTTCAATGGTTCCAAAAAAATATGAACAGTTCATAAAGTACAGACAAAATACAATTTCATAAGTGTGAAGTTATCCAATAGAGTAATTACGTAAACATCTGTCACTGATGTAGTAAAAAATGTTTGTCTCTCTCAGTTAAATTATCAGATAGCTGTGTAATTATGTGTTAGAGAAATATGGTACCGATGTGTAAAGTTGTATAAGCAAATAGCATATTAGGGCTCCTTGTGCTTGCCACACACATGGTACACAAAGTAAGCGTGTACCCCCCTGAGGATTAATGGAATTATACCCTCAAGTGTTACAGATTACAGCAATGTAATGAAATGTATCACGGAAAACTTTCTTTGTAATTCAAAAATCTTTAAAAAATAAATGTTTTAAGTCCAAATTTAATCACTCAAATACGTGTACTGTAGCGCTAAACTGTGCGTCTTGTTGTAAGATAATCTCTTTTGAAGTGTCGTAGTTATTGTCCTCTGTAAGCAAAGTTCTGCTGAAATCAATGTACTTATCTCATCATAAGCGAAAGTGAAATGCTTTGCGTATAGATATCGTAGTTATTACGTACCTTACCGTGATCAAGAAAGTACCATAATGTAACGTATTGTTGTGCTAAGAAAAAGGCTGTCTCATTGTAGCTATACCACAAAAGTTACTACTAAAACATGTTATACTTTCCAGAAGAATTCAGAAAAACTGTGCAGATATAAAACAGAAACACCGCAAAAGCAACATTGTAAATGGTCACTCATTAGTAGCGTTGTGAAAAAATCGTGTAGCTGTCACATAAACTAACCACTGTGTCATCTGGTATCTCATAGAAAGTACTTTAAATCCAGAATGTATTTTCAAGTAAACCAAAATGTTGCATTAAAATCTCTTTAGCAGTGCCAGTATATGTTCTAAGTATGTAAGCCTGATAGTCGTTATGTAATCGTGCAACTAACAAGCAAGAATGTACAAATAACAGCACTGTGTCGTCTGTTCACTATAACAATGCATTCATAATTACTTGTCTAAGTTCCCCAGGTTCTTGACAGGATAGTTAACTTTAAAACATAGTTGCATGTTAACAGTTTGTAGGTGTGACAAAGAGTACCAGTAACGTGAAGTGAAAAATTTTATAACAAAGACTACGTTAAAAAGCAGATTATCATTCAAGAAACTGTTTTACATGTGAAATGTGGTGCAAACCTTTTCTCTTCCTAGTACGCAGAGTTTCAACTTCAACGGAATTATCATGTGGTATACGGTACATCGGTAAAGAATGCTCAAATTTTTCTCAAGGTTAGCGTCTATGTTATTTCTCTCTGAGCCAGCCGGCGCACGCGGCTGTCTGTGCTGCGAGTCGTTATTAGGATTAGGAGACCTAACTTCTATAAATTCCCCTTTTCGAGAGGGCACTACCCTGTTTGAATATCGCCAGTTCTGGTGAAATTCAGGTCTGTCGTAATGATTATATAGTCGGTCGTCATGTCGGTAGTTCCTATAGTTTCTTTCTTGTCGGTTAAGTGGTGGAGAATTTCTCCCTGAATTAACACTGCACGGTGGACCGTTGCGTCTGAAGTTATTCTGTCTCCCGTGATAATAATTGTTTTGGTTCCCATATTGTCTGTTTCTGTGGTTATCTCTGTCATATCCATTACTACGGAAGTGCGATCTTTCTCTGTAACTATTATTCTGCCAACGGTTGTCATATGGGTGATGTCTGTTTTGGTCACGATTTGCGTTGTGAGAATAGCCTTGTCGTGTCCAGTTATTATTTCTTTCATCGCGGAATTGTGACTGATGTGACCTGTAATTGTTGTGTTCCTGTTTTCGGGTTCCGCGATTGTCAGTGTCAATTTCTAATTCTTGTAACAGTCCCTGAAAAGCTTCAATGTCGTCTTTGCAACGTCCTGCCAAAATAACATGTCGTAAATGTTCAGGTAGTTTGATTAAGCAAATGCAGATGAGTTCTGAGGGGCTGTATGGGTTTGACAGGTACTGATTCTTGTGCAACATGTCTTCAAAATATTTCACAAGACTGGAAAATTCAGATTGTTCGAAATGTTTCATCATTATGATGCTATGTTTTTCTCGGTCTTGTGTAGCTTGAGACCAATATGCTGAGAGGAAGGCATGATAAAATTCTCCTTCACTGTGACAATCGTGAATGACCGATCGCATTCTTTCAGCTGGTTCATTTCTAAGTAGCCACACATAAATTCTAATCTGTGCTCTAATGACCAGTTGGGAGGAAAACAATGAGAGAATTGATGGAGCCACGCTGGTGGATGAATGTCGTTGCCAGAATTCTTAAATGTTTTGAATTTACGTGTAGTAATGAACAGCTCATAGTCAAAATCATCGTGTCGGCGAGTAGCATATCGGTCATTGTTACGTCGTGTCGGCGGTTCCATGTCAGAATTCGGTGCACCTTGTCAATTTCTTTTATAATTTCCGAAATGCCCTCTGTTATTATTTTGTGGCTTATCCGTATTTCTAAGTCCCTCTTCCCGTGTTGGAGCGCGAGTGTCCTCTGAAATATGTAATTTTTGTATTACTTCTGCCAACTGATCTTGTACTTCCCGGATTTCTCTTTTGTGTTGCGTATTAATTTGATTCTAATTTTGTTTGAATTTCTTAATTTGTTCATACTCTTCTGTGTCAGTGATGGCTACAGGTCTTGTGTCATTCAGATCATCATCTACCTTTGCAGATAAGTTAGTGAACTGATCCGAAAGTTCGGCTACTTTCCCCGATAGTGTACTTATTTCCTCAGTGTGTTTTTCTGAACCAAATTTCAGAGTGTCCATTTGTGTTGAAATCGTATTTACTGTGTCCTTTAAGTTTTCCTGAGCTTTTGCAAGTTGCGTAACCGAATCGGTAGATGCAACTGAATCAGTTTTAGCTTGCAAGGTCTCATGATTTTCATGAACAATAGTTTGCAGTTCTTTTACGGCTAATTCGTGACTCTGTAATGTATTTTCATGCCGCGAAAAAATAGGTTGGAAAGGCTCACAAATTTGTGTTTTTACGTCATTACAGACTTTTTGACATTTCGATTCGATTTTATGTAACTCAGTAGTTAAATCTTCACTTGTTTGCTCAAGCGTATGTTCCACTGAATCTAACTTTTGAAGCTTTTGTTCCATTGTGTCTAACTTTTGAAGCTTTTGCTGTGTTTGTCTCTGATTTTGTTCCATTTGTTGCATTAATTGCAATAATAATGTATTAGTGTCTGGAATCTGTTCCTCTATGCTTTTCGGCAGTGCATTTGCACCGGCAACATTCACATTTTGAAAAGCAGAAAATTTGTCTTGACTTATTTGAGAAAACGGTGAGGACGCACAACTTGAATCTACAGTATTTGCAAGATTGTGTCCTGTCATTTCGGATTCCTGAGGCGAGCTGTTGCCGACCGATCGATTGATAATGCTTCCCTATTATCTACTTGTTTCATTGTGTACACCGTTATTTGCCGCCCGCTCCACTTCCCTATGCACAATTATCAAATTACTACTTTGAAAAAAATGGTTCAAATGGCTCTGAGCACTATGGGTCCCCTAGAACTTATAACTACTTAAACCTAACTAACCTAAGGACATCACACACATCCATGCCCCAGGCAGGATTCGAACCTGCAACCGTAGCAGTCGCACGGTTACTACTTTGAACATTAGTTAATTCATTACACATTGGTGCTGATAAGCTACGCTCGTCGTCACTATTATTTCTCAGTTTACTTTGGAACCTAGTGTTACGTTTTTCACACGCCACTATTGTCACAATATTTCACACGATAACACAGAAAAGCACAATTTGAAGAACAAAAATAAGAGAACACATTAACGTAGCACTGAAAATAATATCTAGTTAATTGCAAGCGCAGCTGCAAAATACTTGGTGCAAATCTACATGCATGCCACAGCTGTTTTACTGTACAAGAATGAAAAACTACAACTACAAAGGAAATTCTCGCTACAATTACGCGCTAGCAATAAACAAAGGCTGCACTGATTGCACAAACTACAAGAAAAAATCAGAAGATTCCAGTGAGGTATCCTCGGCTAAGGGTCGACATATGAGACGTCCCCTTAGAAAAATTATACATGACTGTGCTTAAACCTCTTACATTATTTGATTTTCAAACAGCTGAGCAGAACTGAACGCACTCAGACATTTCGCTCTTTACCTATTCTGATCAACACTAAACTGACACACAATATTTTTAGCGCAACGCAATCTGACTTTCAATAATCCCTACAAGAGAGTGGCCCTGACTAAATTAACCTATACGTTTCACAAATCACTTACCTCACAAAAATCTTCGTTACTCAACCTACTGCAATACAGCGAGCGCCAATACTGCTAGCTAAATAGAAGATTCAAACTAGTGAAGGCACTAACTACTGATAGGCATAGTTAGCAAATGAAAGATTTTGATAGAGAACAAACAATGTATTTACCTTAAAAGTGTTCCAAAGTCATAATATATATAGCAGTTCATGACATCCAATAATACAAAATTACTCTTTCTGATGGACACACGTCCAGATCGTCCGCTCTCAAAATTCTGCCATCTCTCTTCCCACATCCACCACTGCTGGAGGCTCACCTCCAACTGCGCAACGCTACGCCCAGTTAACATCCAGCTGCCCAACACTACAATGGCAGACAACAATGCAAACTAGCCACAGACTGCACACAGCACAGCCAGTGATTTTCATACAGAGCGCTACGTGGCGTTACCATTATAAGAACCAAAACAGCCTACTTACATGTCGAGAACAACATTCTGGGTTCTGTTATTTAAGAAGGCTTCGAGCTACTCACATATCTGGAAACATGTTCCGTATGCTTGTGCCTCAGTTAACAGCTGGCAGTGTCGTAAAGTGTCAGTTGTCTTACGGAAACCTAGGAATATGGAGTCCGCTATCCATAGTTCTCAGTATATCACGTGAAAAAAGGGCAAAGTGAGTACAGCATGAGCGAAGCTTTCTAAAACCGTGCTAATTTGTGTACAGAAGCTTTTCCTTCTCAAGCAAAATGTATTATGTTCGAACTGAGGATATGTTCCATCACTTCGCAGCAAATCGATGTTAAGGATATTGGTCTCTAACTTTGCGATTGAATTTTTTTACTCTTGATATACGAAAGGGTTACCTGCGCTTTTTTTCAGTCACTTGAGACTCTGTTCTGGGTGAGAGATACTCGGTAAATGCAAAGTAAGTAAGGGGCTAATGTTGTAGAGTAGTCTTTGTAAAACCTAACTGAGATTCCATCAGGACCTGGTGACTTATTTGCCTTCAATCCTTTCACCTATTTCTCTACACTAGAGATGGGAATCTGCGCGAAGACCAAACAACGGTATAGATGTGCGATACTCTTGCGCGAATAATTTCTTAAAAGTGAAATTTAAAACTTCCACTTCACTTTTGCTATCTTCTACTGCCACACCACACTGGTCAACGATTGGATGGGTCGAAGCCTTAGTCCGACATAGCGATTTTACGTAAAACCAGAATTCTCTCGGGTTCTCGGCATGATCATTAGCTGTGGTATGGTGGTAGAAGTCGTAAGCTTCATGATTCGATTTTTTTCACAAACGCACGAATTTCTATTAACTTTTGCCTGTCGGTATATGCGTGTTCTCTCTTGGACCGAAAGTGAAACAGCCTTTCTGGCGTTAAGATGACATCGTTTCTAATGTTATTTATAGTCAGTTGTTTTAATTCTGATTTCTTCTTCATCTATGCCGGCAATCCTCAACATGTGCTTTGCCTACAGACGGAATAAGTAATGTGTCAATATACAGCCTTGCCCTACTCCTTTCTAAACCTTGACCCATCTAGTTGCTTCAAATACGGTCTCTCACGGTGGCTTCCTAGAGAAAATATAAATTCAATATGAAATAACTGAGATTATCTGGTACCTTCATGTTTTAGAGTATTTCTCAAACTAATTGTGGTCGACAAAGTCAAAGGTGAGACAAAGGCATAAACGATAAAGCAAAGATACACACCTTTCTGGAATTCTCTTGTCTTCTTCACAATCCACCGCTCGTTGGTAATTAGATCTAAGGTTCCTTTTCCTTTACGAAATATAGCTTGTTCTCCACGTAGCTTTCGGTATATGTAATTACGAAATCTATGTTATAAGATTTTAAGCACGACTTCAATCGCGTGTGAGGTAAGTTCAGTTGTTCGGTGATTCCAACATCCGTTATAAACATCCGTCTTTAGAATCGGGATGTATACTGAACATTTTCCAGTCTTTTGACCACTATTTTGTCCTCCATGTTTGATGACATATGGAACGTAACACTTCCACCGCATTCTCTCGGATGACTTTGAGCAATAACGCTGAAATTCCATCAACCCAACTGGCCTTACTTTTAGCCCACTTGATTTTACTTTCTAAAGTACCTGGTTCTGATTTCCTCATAGCCAGTATGCAGTTCTCTCTTACACAGATGTTCTACGTATTCCACCCACTTTTCCCTACTATCCTCTGCTTCTGTTATCTCTTTTCCTTTATTACCTTTCACAATTCCAGTTTTGATGTCTGGAAGTTTCTTGTGTCTATCATTTGTCCTCCCCCTCCTGTTATTCTCTTCAACTACTTTGCACTGTTCGTCTCAGGAGATAACCTTGTCTCTACTAGTTAATTTCCGAAACATTGCATTTAATTCGAACTCTGCTGAACCATTATCATTTTTTTCCTTTCCTTCGTTATCGTGTAATTGGCCAGTACTCAGAAATCCAGAAATAGTGACAGCTAACAATGACAGAAGACATTCTCCAAGAAGGAACAAGTAAGCACCGCAAGGTAATGAATATTTCAATAAGTCTATGTAAAATTAAAAACAGGCATAAAACTTAGCTACAGTGCAGGCACAGTGGGCAGACCCATGTCCTGTACGGCAGAAAAACAACACTCCGTCACACACTCATTCAGGTCAAAGCACGGTATTAGCGTATGACGTCAAAAGCACCTGCCCCACAGAAAAATATCAGCTAAGCCTTCAGAGTTCTTTCACGCTTGCTCAGCATCACCGGCCCACGTGCCTGCGCGATCCGATTACAGCGAAACTTTCTACCACACATCACAGGGAAGGAAAGTGAGAAAGATGGAAAGAGGCAAAGGAAAAATGTGAGTATCACACCCACCCTCCTTTACAAGCTGTCGCTGTATTCGGTCGCATGCAGTTTTAACGAACTTATTTTGGTCTTGCATTCATAAAACGAAAGACAATAACCGAACAGCGTATTGTTCGTAAACTAATGGTAAAAAATACATCTTGGTAGACGACTGTATTCATAAACCATCTTTTCATACACGCTACGTAACATATGTGCCACTTCTTATTTGTGAGTGTGATAGGGAAGTGGTGAGACACTGGATTTATATTCAAGAGGACGGAGGTTCAAATCCGACACCGGCCTTTCAAAACTAGATTTTTCGTGTTTTCACTAAATCACTTAAGACAAACTCTGGAATTATTTGCTTGAAAGGTAAACGGGCTAATTCCTCCTTCACCCATCCCTAATATGACAGCGTACTTGAATTTCCATTCCCTCGACGTCGACGGTACATTAAACCCTGAAGTACCTTATAGCATTTGATTTCGAGTCGAAGTGGGCTGCCTGGATATCTTGCTCATCATTGGTTTCATTCAGACTATTTCAGTAGTCATTGTTTTCAACAAGACTACTGCCGATTTCCGTCTCTATTCCGTACGAGTTGACTTTCTACTCCGAATCTAATGACATAGACGTCGACTGCAAATTAAGCTTTAAATTTCCTTCCTGTTTTGCTGCAGCGATTGGCTAACATGTGGACCTTGTAATATGTGTATAAGAGTAAAGTATCTTCAATTTATAATTTCCTAAATGTTATTTGCTAACAGAAAGAAACACAGGGGTGCCACGTGTGTCACCCTGAAGTTTTTACCCGTCTTCTTACATTAGGAACGTTGATATTTACTTACTTAAGAGAATGTTCTCCAGTTTTCCAGGCTCTTCTCTCTCTTTCTCTCTCTCTCTCTCTCTCTCTCTCTCTCTCTCTCTCTCTATATATATATATATATATATATATATATATATATATATATATATATATATATACAACATTTCCGAGTAAAACATAGGATAGATTTCACCCAGACGTATTACACAAACCTCTTGCTGTCGGGAAATAAGTACTGTCAGGTGACAACCACCTACTTCTCAAAGGAATGGGGGTTGAGGGTAGAAAAGAAGCGCGTAAACACCCACATTATTCACTGATGGGTCAAAACATTATGACCACCTGCTTAATAGCTTGTATTTTCGTCTCTGGAACGAAATACATCAGTGGTTCTGCGTATCACCGATCGGACAGTTATAAGGATTCTATAATTTCGCACCTTACAAGCTCTCATCTATGTACTTTGCCATGATTTGCAACCGCAATTAGATATCACCTGATAGGTTGTATATCGTATATATGAATACTGAAAGAAGACTGACACTGTCACGTACACCTTGTACATAGTTGTTAACGCTTATTGTATGAAAGGCGTAATGAATGATTGGCTGTACTAGCAGAGGTTGGAACGCCAGTGGAAATGAAATGGCAGGCATAACTCAAGCCCTCGGTGGAAAAGCCCGCACAGGTGTGTTGGTTCTGCTTGACACATGAAGTAGCCAAAACGGACGGTCGAGACACCTGAGTGCTGAAGCACAATACAGCGGCGGCCGGCTAGTGTTGTAGTGGGTCCGGAATGACAACTAGATAATACTTCGGAAACTCTGAAAATCTTGGACGCAGAAGAGAGGAACGAGCAAGCGTTACCTCGGGAATCACGCAGGCTGGGTCATTTCCGAAGATATTTACTCTGAACAGCATGCCATTGTATGTATTAATAATTAACGGGTACAAGTATTTCCTCGTCCGCCCCTCGTGGTCTCGCGGTAGCGTTCTCACTTCCCGAGCACGGGGTCACGGGTTCGATTCCCGGCGGGGTCAGGGATTTTTCCTGCCTCTAGATGACTGGGTGTTGTTGTGTCGTCTTCATCATCATCATTCATCCCCATCACGGTCGGAGGAAGACAACGGGAAACCACCTCCATTAGGACCTTGCCTAGTAAGGCGGTGCGGGTCTCTCGCATCGTTACCCTACGCTCTGTAAAGAAGCATGGGACTTCATTTCCATTTTTTTTCACAGGTATTTCCTCACAGACTTTCTGCGGTGGACGGCAGACGACTAAAATATGATTGGTCGGCGTTCGGAAGAATCTGTAGAGAGGGAGAATATTCCGTGGTTGCGAGAATATGATTCGTGTTCTGCAGTTACGAGGTAGGGGAGCCGAGCTTTGCTGGGAAGCCATTGGTGAAGAGAATGAGGTCTTCCGTTTTGAGCGCCGTGTTTGACGGTCGTTCAGTATCATATTTCGTTGGTACAGACGGACTTGCTGTCTTTCCTCTCAGGAGATTAGCGGTTAAGCGCTCTACTATTGCGAACTTATACGAATCTGAACATCGCCTCCGTGTAAGGAGTTGTCGTTGAGTACGCAGCATTCAGTCAAAGACAGAACTTCTTCTGTCTGTACTGACGTAGAGATGTTATCTGAATTCCGTCCTTGTGGCTGTGTAGTTCGCGTTTCTTGCCCGTAGAACACAGAGAGGAGAAGATAGTATTACACTAGTCAGAGGACCGCCTTCCACCGTCTTAGTGTTTGAAAGAGTTTATTTTGTGGCCGAAGTTCTTTCATCGTCGCAGACGTGTACGACAACCGTCACTGCGACGACCCGGTTGCAGTACATGTGGTGATATTGCTAATTGCTTGGGATTATTAGGGCTATAAGGCTAAACATCTGTGATCACATAAGTTTTGATTTCCGCTGAGGTTGCATACCACTGTAGATCATCTTTGAAATTAGTACCTTCTAGTGTTTGGTACGTAGATGATGTGAGCCATCTCGCATTATTTATATTAGATCGCATTGCCATAAAAAGTGGCAGATTTGGGCAATTTATCTGTAATATTAGTTAGGAAATATAAACATTTGTAACATAAAGGGTTTTTATTCTACAATACATGTATAAGCAGAAACAGCATTTATCATTTAGTAGTTACTAGTTCCCTTAATCATTCATTTATGTTTAGGTTGTAATTTATAAGTGAAACAGCAAGAAGGAGGTAATAACATCACAATTAAGAAATTCTAAGATCTGCTTCAAGGGGTAGTCAGACAGGGCCAAATCTTGGTTTTCGCGTTCAGTATTTTCCGTTGCGCACATTGATTTTACACCCGCCTGGAGTAGCATCTTGGGCAATTTGCTGGTAGATTTGTGGAGTTATGCAGCATTAGAAGCCTGGCACTAGGTCATCTGATTCTCGTAAATAACGGGCCCCTGATTTACGAACGCGGTAATGTCACCCGATAGAGACGCAAATGGGTTCCTTAGGATTTAATAATTTGGTAGCTGAGACATCAACGAGAGTTCCCTCTAATGTTCCTCGAACCATTGTCGCACGATTTTGACTCCGAGACACGGACAATTGTAGCTGAAACACGACATCGCTGTCGGGGAAGGATGAGGGTGTGCTGGTCGATCGTTCCTTACTTTCCGAACAACCCTCGTAGCTGTGCAGTGTGTTACAGTTACATTATTTACGCCTGATCTGCAGACAACCATACAGACGTGGCTGTACCGCGGGATTCAGTGCCCGTTGGATAAATAAGTTGTCCCGGCTTGCCCTACTGTAGCAATTTTTTGATTCTTTATCTGTTCTGGTTATATGTTGCGCTCTGTTTTCTATTTGTTTTACTCTAAATTCGTTTCATATTAATTACAGTAGTTCAAAAGAGAAACTCCATTTTCGCGCTGCACATTAAGTTATTTTATTTACCTTGTGCAGCCGGACGCTTTTCACCCTAGTGGCAAGGTATCTTCAGTGGGTGTCATGAAATGTTAGTTGATGTTTTCCGTTTGTATATATAGGCTATTATTTGCACACATAGATTATAGATCTAAAACAATTTATTGTGATATCTTTAATGAAATGGAAAAGTACTTATGGCTCAGCATCAAATTCATTATATTTAAGTCAAACTTACTTTAAACCAACATATTTGCTGATATACTTTCATTTTAAAGAGAGAATAGGAACATTTATTGAGGAAAAAGAATAGAGTCTAAAACATTTAGGAAAAGTTTAATGGCGGATATCGTCCGCGTTAAGCACAGGAACTTAAATGGCTGGTGGACGCGGAATTAATACTTACTGTAGAAGAAATGTAAGGACACAAGTTCTACAATGTCGTTTTAATCATATTAGAGAAAGAGCCTTCGTATATACGGACTGTTGTTTGCAAATAAGCTGCGTACCTAAATATTCTTAGCTTATGAACACGAATTTTGCGTGGAGCTAAATTTTAAATAAATGTGCACGGCTTCGAACAAATGAACGTAATCGGGTGTATTTTCATTACTAATGCAAGACTATGTTTTCACTAGAATCTCAGCCACAGGTTTCCCACAGTGTCGTTTCATACTTTTATTTGCAGCAACTTTGTGAACGAACCGGACTCTGGAGCAAGATTTTGGCTACAGAGACTTTCAACGAAATTTGTTCATATTCGACGCCAACGAAGCCCCTTTGTATCAGACACGGCAATCCTCCATGCTATAAACAAGACAAGAGATATCGCCGCATCCAACCTTCGTCGGTGACGCCAGATGAGCATATCGTTGGTCATGGAAGAAAAACAGTAACAAACCGCAATGTACGAAACATAATCCTTATTCATGCTGTCACACCCAGAGCAGTCAGTAACCGTAGTGAATGTCATAGCTAAGTTATAAAACAGAGAAAAAAACAAAAAGAGGTAGTCTGAAGAAGTAAACCAAATTTTACGGAGAGATTTTGCAGTAGGAATCATAGAGACTGTAGCAAGTTTCACTTGCTTTTGGAGATACAGCGTAAACGTTGAACGTTCTGGCAAGCAGAAGTCTTATAAACTGCTATACATCTACAGTTAAAGCCCGATTGGCTCCTTTAAAAGCATCCATTACTTACAATTAACATTAAACATATTTAAATTTTGATACCCGCATACGTAGGTCAACACATGCGCTTGATGTACTTTCGGTATGCGTGAAAGTATGCATGCGAGTGTGTGCGTACATGTAGTCTACGGTTTTACAACAAGAAGCAAACCTTACTAATCGGGCTGGTAATAAAATGCGTATTGGTTTTAGTTGAGTCACTGAGTGTAGAGGAGTAGTTGGATTTTGTCACCGTTAGACTTAGTTCTGAGCAGGCATTGAAAAACCGGCCCGTTTCAGCAACCATATCGCATATTAATAAAGACAGTGGCACTTGGTCACAAAGAGACAACACAAATTTTAACTGTTGTTATCATTTGTGCAACGTTTTATTTACTGAGAGATGACAGTATTACATAGCCCTGCAATAGATGTCTAGAAGCATTGTAACGATATCAGCGGATAGTATATGGATAAACAAATACAGGAAACTTTCACGACAGTAAGTGTTATTCTTCGTTATACTACCATTTTCGGTCATGAAAGCTTGTCAATAAATAAAAGCTTGAAAGTCTTCACTTTAACAGTCTAAATGATTTTCTTGAAAAGTATGCAAATTTTATTTTAATTACTCTTCTGGGAATAAACGTGTTAAAAGTTTAACTGGAAATTAATAATTACGGTTAGATTGTAGACTAACCAGACATGTGGGTTAGGAACACAGTACCGTAATACACCGCAACCTTTCTTGGTGCGTTGCTCCAGTGACATCAAGAATCACAGCTGTTGAGAAAGAAGCGTTTCATGCAGTTTTATCTAAATCTCCATCGTTAAAAACAAACTAACGTTAGACATTCTAAAGTAACTAAGTATATACAGAACTAGCTGCATCACCAATATGTAAAGAAAGAATTTAGTTACTAAATATTCAATATGGTTTCGCCAATATTCGTTTGAATCACGCTATTCAATCTGGCTTCTCCTGTATGTATTCAAATGACACAATACCATTTGCATTGCATAGCATTAGGTGTTGATCGTGTTAGTAGCATAGGTGCGTGCTGAGTACACTGAACTGCGCTGCTGTTCTGTTTACGCTCAAACCAGAGGCCAAAACAAATATTACTCGCACACACGTGATATTTGAATAGACCCATTGTTTGTATCGTGGTTTGGTGAGCAAGCTAACGCTAGCTGTTGATTCTGTGTATCAGTCATTTCCAACCATTTAACGGAGCGTACGTAGATGATGCGTGACACACACTAATAGCTTCTTGTTCAAGAAATAAATGACGGTTGTAGTTAAAATACTCCGTCTGCGACAGTAGAAATACACAGTTATGTCGATCCTTGAGTATAACAATGAAACTGCTTCAAAACTGAATTATATAACGATTGCAAACTTTCGAAAGAGTACAGCTGAAACCTGCTAAAGGATGAAAGTTTTGGTATCCATACGACACGGTACTTTAAAGAGTTTCGCTGAACTGTATAACAAGAGAAATGAAACAGGGGACGCAAACGAAACAATATTCAATTTATTTCATGTAAAATACGTATTGTTGTAAGTAGTCTAATTTATTGTTTCTACAGCGCGTTTCGGAAGATTTCTGCTACTGCTACTGTTATTATTATTATTACAATTATTATTATCACATTCTAATTAAGCCAATGATGACTACGAGACGTCAGTCAGTATCATTTTCCTTCTTGAGTACATGTTCGTCTGCCACCGTTTGTCGTTATTCTGCCAGTACCTCTTCCGTCCATCACTTAGTGTTTCTTCTGGTCTTCTAACAGAAGTCTCCTGCATCATCTGATTTCTTCTCCCAGCTTAATATCCCGGTAGTTTTTTTACCATATATCTAAATTCAGTCCTGTCTATCATTCTGTCCTGTGGGACACCGATTCTTTTTAAGATCTTTCATCACATTTGTGGAATTGTACCAATATTTGTACCTTTGGCCTTATGAAACATTATACTGCTCTCTCCAGCAGTTGACTATCATCACTCAGCGGTTCCTACTCTTTGTACAGCCAGTGTCCATCAACATGTGTGTATCCACATTTTGTAATTTTTAGCTCTTTTAATGTATCCTTCCGATTTATATCCTGCATTATGTACAACTGTAGGTCTGAAGATGATCATATGATGACCTACACCGATCACATTTCAATAAATGTGCCTTGTGACCTAGATAGTTATAATCATTTTCAAAGGTTACATCTTGGTTGCTGATATCTCCTACAATGATTCAAAAAATGAGTGGAAAAAAGAATTTTTGTACCATTTCAGTGTTTTACAAACACGTTCCGTTGACCTAAGTAGCATGTCGTTGAAATTTTTCCGTATTAGTTTGGCGGTCTATTACCAGAGCTGATTTCATTGCAGGTGCATGGCATTTATACTTCTCTATTCTCATACCACTTCCGCTGACCGAAATTCAGTGTCACCTTTTTGAATTTGGGTACAAGGTTTGGCCTGCATTTACTGTTAATGCAAACTCTGCCAAGTGCATTTGTTCTTCTTTGATGCAACTGGAGACAGAAAGATGGACTTGGGTACCAACTGTCCACGTACAGCGTGTGTTTTATAGCGCACTTTTACAAATGAACCTCTATGTATATATACGATGTACGAGGTGTGATTGAAAAGTTTTAAGGATGGGCTTGTAATTGTACAATGGTGGTACTTACATGCTACTGTAATGATTCTCGTTCAAAATAGTCCCCTTCCGACTGAACACACCGACTCCAGCGGTGTTTCCACTTCTGGAAACATTCCTGGAAATTTGTATCCTCAAGTGTGTTAAAGACGCTCTCCGTATTTTCCTGGATGTCTTCAATCGAGTCAAATCGCGTCCGTTTTAGTAAAAATTTCAGTTTAGGAAACAGGTAGAAGTCCGCACAGGCACAGGCCAAATCTGGGGAATATAGTTTTGAATTTGGTCAACAATTCAACAATGGAGGAGCCACGATGAGCTCAAGCATTGTCATAGTGTAGCACCCAACGCCTGTCTTTCCACAATGAAGGCCTTTTCTTCAGCACCTTTTCGCACAAACGCTCAACGACGCATTTGTAGTATTCCTGGTTAATTGCCTGTCCTCGAGGGATAAATTCGTGTTGCACAATACCGGAAGAATCTTAAAAAATCACCAACATTGTTTTCACCTTCGACCGACGTTGCCGTGCTGTTTATGGCCGTGGTGAACCTCGAGTCTTCCACTGCGAAGACTGCACTTTGCTTTCAGGATCATATGCATACGCTCACGATTCGTCACCTGTAATTACCCTAGTTAACAAATCTGTGTCATTTTTAGTCCGATTAATCAGTTCTTGGCACACTTCAAGTCGGTATTGTCTCTGGTCATTTGACATCACTTTTGGAATGAATTTTGCGGACACTTGACGCATGTCCAGATCTTCTGTTGAAATTGACTGAACTGCATAGAAACTTAATTAAGTTCATCAGTCATCTTTCTAATTGAAAGCTACGATCATAGCGCATTAAGTATCGAACTTTCATAATCTTTTCATTCGCGTTTTGGGTGGATGAACGGCCGGACCGTGGTTCATCTTCAAATCATTCGCGGCCATTTTTAAATCTGTTGAACCAGACAAAAACATTTGACTGGCTCATACAATTATCTCCAAAAGCTGTTTTTAATAGTTCGTAAGTTTCAGAAGCTGATTTCCTGGTTTTAAATCAAAATTTACCACAACCTCA
Organism: Schistocerca americana; assembly: GCF_021461395.2. Taxonomy (NCBI): domain Eukaryota; kingdom Metazoa; phylum Arthropoda; class Insecta; order Orthoptera; family Acrididae; genus Schistocerca; species Schistocerca americana. Next base: position 173,038,846 of record NC_060124.1, on the reverse strand, counting down.
TTGGTCATCTTTACTTCCATTTTCACTCTGACAGAATCCGGCAACAAGCCCTAACAGACCCGCACTCAACCAGCTGCCACAACGAACTGAATAAAGGAAACGCAGTTTCCTGTCAGAGAGCGTTCAAAGACAAGGCAATGACTCATTCCCCACCCTCTATGTACCTGCCCCCCGAAACAGTAAGCAGTAGCGGATACATTCAAAAAACTTTCCAATCACACCTCGAATGTATATATATATATATATATATATATATATATATATATATATATATATATATATATATATATGGAGTCACGAAGGATTTCGGGAGAGTTTAGGCTTATCCTACCCACGTATGCCACGAACTCTCCGACAGCAAATGAGTGTTCAGTAGACTCGAGTACTCTGCTGTGGTTATTGTAGCCATTGCAAGCCTTAAAAGTGATCATAGAGACTTATTTAGCGAATTTGTATTCCATTTGCTGCAGACTGCGATCTCGGATGGTGGTGGTGAGCGACAAGTTCTAGATAAGCAAACGAGAGACATAATCTGCAGGATACACGCTTTCTTCAGGCGGAAAGCACGTGTATGCACATATCGCAACTGTCCCTTGGAACCGGCAACAATGCAACCCCTCCGTACCTCGGCTTGCGCTAACCGCCATCGATCGTTCATTCGACTATAGCACCTCTTGGCACGCTCCGCTCCTGCAGGATGTATACAGGGTGATTCAAAATCAAAGAACAGATTGCAGTTGTTTATTATAGATAGACGACGACAGAAACACATTGCACACGTCACTGGATGGAGGAAGCTTCTCTAAGTTCTATATTCGCACAGATACTATACCATATGCTTAACATGAACATCGTGCGATACTCGAGAAATATCGGAAAGGTGGTCCATTCCACTGCACGCACGAATCAACGGGTCCATGTTTATTGAATCGACAGCTGCAACAATTCGGTTTCTCAGCTCTTGAAGAGTAGCTGCCATAGGTCTCTTACTTTTATGTACCCTCACAGAAAAAAAGTTTCAGAGTGTGAGGTCTGGTGCCCCGGGAGACCAAAAGCAATGAATGAGATCTTGTTGTACACCTCTAGCAATGAAACGTTGTGGGACGGTGTTCATAACATAACGCTCCACCTCAAGGTGAAGGTGAAGTTGTGAGCCGTCATGCATAAAAATTAAATTATTGCAATCTTCGTGAAGTTGTCCACGTACGAAATTCTCGTTACAGTTTCCTCTGCAAGAAAGAAAGGTCCACAAAACATAATAAGTTTCGGTGAGTGTTTTACATGTTCAAAAACGTTGCCGGGATTTGATGACCCTAAAATTCTTACACTGTGGCGGTTTACGTTAGCCGATACATGAAACGCGATTCGTCCGAAAAGGTGAATCGTCCGAAGTAAGTGTCCTCTGCTATATATTGGAGAACTGAAACGCAAAATTCGTGCCTTGTGTTACGGTCATCGGGATGCAATTGCTGCAGTAACTGCAACTTGTATGGCGTCACATCAGGCTTCGTTTCAGAACACCCCACACGGTTGTTTGAGGAAGTTGAAGTTCCTCGCCTGCCCCTCTTGTGGACTTCCCAGGGCACCGAGTGAACGCATCTCGATTATTCTCGATATGTTCATCAGATGTGGGTGGCCGACCAGTGCTCTTCCCCTTGCATATGGAAACAGCTTGCAAGACTTTTTGTGCCGGTCGTAAATTCGCTTGTGCAGAGAGCTTCTTACTGAATCGACTTCGGAATGCTCGCTGCAGTGAAACAATGGATTGACTTCGCGTGAATTCCAACACACAAAATGATTTCCGTTGTGGTGCTGTCGCCATGTTTCTGTGATCAAACCACAGTGCAGCTGTGTCTAAACGTCGAACCTTTCTCTATGCAGTTACATGCGCGATGGTTTCTACCCTTTCATAGTTTGTCTATAATAAACAAGTGGAATCTGGTTTTCTTATTCAGTCACCTGGTACGTCGTTAGAAATGGAGGCAGGACGCCTCTGCACGGATACATACGTCGACAGCACTGTAATTGTTAATGTGTTGCCAACATTATTGTGTCGTAGTCCCAATAAAAGAACTTAAAGGCGTCTGACGAACCTGTGTAACTGCTTCGTGGTTAGAATGTCGCCTCAATTACAGCAACCACTTTCTGCGTGGGGTTCTCTTCCTGCCACCTCTTCGTTGAGCACCAAGTGTACCTGATGAACAAAACATGGGTTCAATAGCGAGCCCTTCTATATCCCACAGATGTACCATCAAATACGCGTAAGAGGTATTTTGTCTACCTGTCTCTGTAACTGACACACAATAGACAGACAGGCAGGCAGGTTTGCCAATTTCAGACCCGACGTCCTCATGCGAGGCTAGTTCGTGATCACCGGTCTATCAGCCAGCGTCGTTACGTCGGGGACAACAGCGTGGACAGCCGATAGCGGAGAAAAGCGACTACGGCTGCAGGCAGAAATATCCGTCCATTCCCCGCCTCCCGCCAACCGGCTCACGGCCGAGGACAATAGCGCATACCACAGAGGCGGCAGCCGCCCCGCGCAACCAGCCACCGCCCGAGATTGTTTGTGGCGTAGCAACCTAATTACGGCAAAATTAGTTCGCAAGTTCACGAACTCGTAATTGAATTCTCTATCATACGTAGCGACGCCGATGCATAGTTCGACGAGTTTCTACGCAGCTTAACCAGGCAGAACGGTAGGATTTTCCATACTGTTACTGCGTAGCAGGTCCGGAGAGCACCCGCAGCGGATACAGCGCCGCTCTGTGGTGGAGTTGCGTTTCAGCCGCGTTCGGAACTTTGTTTCACGTTGATGAGCGATCGCATACTTCAGTGGTAAATAAAGGCGTCAGTTTTAGTAATTACCACTGCCATAGCGCATGAAGTTGCTCATCTCGAACAAAGTTTTCGTTTAATGTCTTGTTCCAGTACCTTGGTATACTTTTACGTCGTTGTATCTAGCCAGCCCTATAACAGAAGAATAGTATTTTTCTTGTTAAGTGATGGCGTTCACACTTATGTGCTACAGTCTATTTCTGAAATTACAGAAATAGCTCCGGTAGTTTAAGTTTTTTCAAGGTGTAAAATCATATTCGCAAGTACAACATCGTCTTGTACCTAGGAAAAAGTACTCTGATGAAATTTAAAAGCATTGCAGTGGAGAAAATCTTCTCAACATTGTATTTGTTCGTCTAACTCTTGCATTGTTTACTACACATCAATAATCAGTAAGTGAAATTAAATTAAACATAAGTATTATCAAAAACCACCTACAAGTTGAAATCATTTAGAAACAGAAGTTACTGGAAACTAATACAAATTTCCGTTATCAATACAGGTAAAATTTTTAAGAATTAAAGAAACAGCTCATTTTCGAAGATTGTCCAGAAAGTAACGAACCGCATTTTTTTCTTCAATAATTCTTTATTGAACATAATGCACACACGAAAGAATGGTGTTCTATCTACACACACTATTTTTCCACGAAATCTCCATCCCGTTCTATGCCCTACCTCCAGCGCCAAACAAGGGCGAGTGTGTCCTGTCGGTACTAGTCCTTATCTTAGTTGCGGAACCAGTGCTTAAACGTGTGAATCACTTCCTCATCGTCCTGAAAATGTCTTCCACGAAAGGCGTCCTTTAATGACCCAAACAAGTGGAAATCCGAGGCGTCTGGGTCAGGTGTGACAGCCGCTGATGGTCTCCCCGACCGCTGCAAATCGTGGAGCTCCACGGAACCACCTTCTGAAGACCTCGCCCTCCATGCCCAGCGACTAACTGTACTTCTGTCGACATTGGATGTTCCATAGACTTTTCACAAGCGTTTGTGAATATTCACCACAGTTTCTTTCCGTGCAGTAAGAAAGTCAATGACCCAAGCTGCCTACAGACTCCATTTTGAAACAGTCGTGCACATACGCTATCCGTCGGAAGTGACGAAAACTTGCCGTGTTCACTCATGACACTACAAATAAGACATACGTAAGGTTTCGCATTCGTAGCATTGTTTTCGGTAGAGAAAAAAAAAATGACGTGAATTACTTTCTGGGCAACCCTCATACAAGTATCCATGTTCACTGGTAGAAGAGCATCTTCTGTTTCAAGGTACAAGATTGTGCACGACCGACGAAGTATTGCATATCTGTCCACATTTTACAGAAACGGTTCCAACAGTATGTAGCATTGTTGCACAAAACATAACGCCATGTGAAACAATTACAGGACCTTATTGAATGGCGACAATCTTATCGCGGTCTGTGGTGCACGTTCCTTCGTGTGATTCTAAAATCAGTCACTAAACTGAAGTATCGAAAAAGAAAACGGCATGTGTTCCTAGGTACACTATCGTATTGCTGCAGCACTCTCCAGCACAGATAAGCTACGACAGTTCACCTATTATCTTATTTACTAATAATTTCGATCATCAGTGGCGAACATCATATATTCATTGCTCTGACGGCAACACATTAAAGATTTATAGCTCCACTCAGCACTATCATCAACTTTGTATTAACAATCGTAGCGAGAAGAACTTTTAACGAGGTGAAATCAGGACAATGAATCTTCCTGGCAGATTAAAATAGCGTACCGTGCCCTTTTCTAACGTGGGATCTTTGTCTTTTGCCGGCAACTGCTTTACGGACTGAGATATCCAAGCAAGACAGACGAACCCCGCACCATTCCTCCCGTGACCACCTCGCAGTTTTGTTTCAGCCAGTGGCTCATCTCCTACCTTGCAAACTCCACAGAAGTTCTCCTGCATACCTTGCAGTCCTGGAAGAAAGGACATTGGGGAGGCCATACCCCAGCCCCCATAGTTGTATACAAAAACCTTCGAAAAAAGTCCATTCTATAGAGTGAAATCTGCAGCTGATAATCCTCGTTACAGGTGACAGGGATAGTACCGGTTGTCATGCGCGATACACAAAATCGTACTTTTGCTTACGCCATGTTGGTGGGCCTCTTGCCTGGACCTTGTCCTAGTGTTCGTCTCAATATCTTATAGAACTCGGTCCTCCAAATCTGGTGTACGCACAGTACTTGTTTTACTACAGCCGTGCTGCCTCTCGAATGTTTCCACCTGTTTGGCTGTACACAAACACAATCTCGGCTTGTTCCCGATATGAATATTGGACCATTCCGCTGTTTACAGTACGCTGCGTCAATTACACATCCCGCAACCAACGAGGAACACACGGTACGTGGTCAGAGGACTTTCAATCATCAGCGCCATCAAACGTGGCAACGACTCATTTCTAGGCACATGTTCATAGGATCTTTTCTCCTCGATTTCAATCAGAAATTCGTCCCTGCAGTTCGTCTGTTTTATTTATGTTGACCCTGTATATATATTCAAAAAATGTTTTGCATCGCCTCGGTTCCGAGGGCTCCGGAACCTGTACAGAAAAAAATTAGAATAGAGATCAACATAAACATCATTTCCGCCCTTTTCATTGCACATGAAAATCACACACTGCATGTTGTATCACTATACAGCGAGACCTTCAGAGGTAGTGGTCCAGTGGTAGTGGTCCTGCTCAGTTGTTTACATCTTTGGGCGGGTTTAGTGACATCTCTGAACAGTCAAAGGAACTGTGATACAGTATCCACAGTTAACGTCTATCCTCAGGAGTTCTGGGAACCGGGGTGATCCAAAACTTTTTTTTGATATATGTATAACAATCATTTAAAAATATTGCTGATTGGACCAAATAAACAAGAAAGTGACACCAAAGTCGTAGAAGGAGAGGAAGAACAGGATCCTTTTTTGGGCACAGACTGAAAATGCCATGAAAGTGGCAGGAATACGTGAGCTGTCAGCGGATATGGTTCATCCACCTGGAAACGACGGAATACAATGGTTCTTCGGATTCTGGGGGCTGATGTGAAAAAGAGGATAAAGTGCCAGATGATTGGAAAATGGTAATTATAGTACCACTGTTTAAGAAAGGAATTAAAATGAAGTGCATCAACTACTAAGGAAAAAGATTTCTGTTACACTACCTTAAGGTAGTGGAGAACATCACAGAAAAATGACTGAGGTAAATCCTAGAAATCAATTTCAGGAACACCATCATGTACTCACAAGTAATAAGGCAATGATAGGTCTCATTTTTTCCCTCCGTCAGTAAATGGAGGAGTATTGTGAAAAAGGAAAGTACCTGATAGTAGAGCTCCCAGATTTGGAAAAAGCGAACGGTAGTGTACTAAAAGGTAAATTGAGGGATTGCTTGAAAAAACACAGTGTCCCTGAGTCATTAATTCAAAATGTGTAGATACTGTCTGAAGGTTGTGAAACCAGTGTAGAAGCCGGAGGAAGAATAAGAAAATGGTTGAAGACAAAGAGGGGTGTCCTGCAAGGCACTTCTTTTTCCCCATTACTCTTCATTAAACTTATGGAAACAATCACAAGAAATCAAAGAAGTAGAAAATGAAGATCCCAGTGCTTTTACTGACGACATCGCCATTTGGGGAGAGACGGAAATGGAGGTTCAGAGGTGACTGGAATAAAAAGTTTAAAGAATTCAAATTGACTGTGAATAGGAACAAGATAGTGGCAATCGAGATGAGTAGGACACCCACACCTTCTAACATTATACTGGAACGAGAGAAGGTCGAATTTGTGAAAAGTTACAGTTATCTGGCTGGTGTAATATCAAGTTATGGAAGCGCCAAACTAGAAATTTGGAACAAAGTAACAATAGGATCCAGCTTCTTCCACCAAGTATGAAACCTAGTCTGAGACAAGGGAGTCCCTCTAAGAGCTAAAAAAACCATGTGCAAAAACTATCTCCTGGTAATCATGAGACCTGTGTCATAAATAAGGGAGAAGAGAGTCAAGCAAAGGTATGTGAAATGAAGTTCCTTAGGACAGCTCTGCAGACAAAACAAGAGCAACACTCAGCAACAAATATGTAAGTAGAGACCTGCAGGTGACTTTTAAGATGGAGGAAAGAATGAAGTGGTTTGGTCATGTGAAATGAAGGCATCTGACTCGAACTCCACATCATTATGTGGAGATGGAGGTACTAGGAAAAGACTGATTGGGCGGCCAAGGAATAACTGGGCAGTCCAGATTAATGAAGATCTTAAGTGGAGAGTAGTAATGTGGGATAAAGTGTAGAGAAAAGCTATATCAGGACTCGCTCACGCTACACACACATGCAGCTTTATGTATACACTGGTCTCCAAAATTAAAGCAAGAAACAGAGATTTTCCATGGTTCCGTTTATTTTGCCTCAAAACAGTATAATCAGGTGATATAAACAGTATAAAGAATACAGAATGTAAACAACTACAACACGAATAACGGTAGACAAAAGTGTTCTCCGTTTCTTCCTACATAACAGATTTACACACACATTCCAACAACTGGTTAATGTGCTCATTATGTGGTGTAACCATCACTATCAGCAACACAGGCCTGAAAAATGACGTGGCATGCTGTGAATGAAGTCATCAATCTCATGGTGAGGCAATAAAGCCCATTCTCCCTCGAACGTTGATCATTAGTCTTGGAGAGTGGTTGGTGGATGCTGTCGTGATGCAACACATGTTACTAGTGAATTCCAGACGTGCTCTATAGGATTTAAATCGAGACAGTGAGCAGGCCACTCCATGCACGCAATATCAATCACACGTGGTCTATAAGGTTGTGCATTATCGTCCAGCAATACGAAGTATGGGCCCACAGCACCTCGCAGCAACCACACGTCTGGTCCCATCACGATACATGACAGCCGTTAAACCTTGCTGATTTTACCTTACAGTTTCATGGAGAGGTGTTCGAGTGGTCAACATAACCCCTGGCCACACCATTTGAGATCATCCTCGATATCAGTCTCTGTCCACAACGGTTGGGCCCCGACATTGCGTTCCACGTGCATTCCAGATGTGAATCCGTCGAAAATCACTTTCCACACCACATCAGGACTCATCTGATAAAAGAACATAACGCCAGAGTTCGACTGTCCAGGTGGCACGTTGACAGCTCCACTCTAGACATTCCCTTCTGTAAAGACGCGTAAGAGGTACACATACAGCAGGTTTCCGACAGTAAAGGATGCTCTGCCAAAGCCTTCTGTACACGGTTTGCCTCGTTACAAACACGTCCAGTGGACACTGCGAGGTCATATGCCGTTTACCGTTGAGTATCAAGGTGGTGCAGTTATACCTTTACATCCAAATGACGTTTCTCTCTTTCTGATGTTACACGATGTCGGGCCCACCCTGGTCTTCAGAATACAGTTTTGATCTCTATAAACCGTCGCCACATCCGAAAAACAACAGGACGATTCACATTAAGCCATGGGGCCAAATCAGTTAGCGACTGTCATGCTTCCATTCTTCCCATGGCTCTACACAGCAGAGAGTCTGGTAGGTGTCTTCTCTGTGCCCCACTGCACCGTCTGTGACTGTGTACACAGCGATTGTGGATGTGGGACTACACGGGAAACACTATCCTGTTTGATAGGTCCCCTGACGTAATCGTTGGAATAATCTTCCCTTGAGCAGAATGCCATCTTCTGCGCAGGACTCAGTAGTATGGACATCTGTTGACAGATTGTATGATTATATCGTGAATTAAACACAGGATGTGGAAACAGTGGGTTGTTGCTTTAATTTTGGACACCAGAGTATATATAAAGACACTGTTTTTAAGCCCCTGACATGTAATCCGCCCTGCACAACAGGTGTGTTGTGTGCGGCGTGGTATTAGCATGCCTTATAGACTTGTATCGTACATGTTAATCTACATGTTAAGAGCTGAAAACGATTGTTGCCCCTGCACTACAGAACGGGTGTATTGTGGGAGTAGTATCGGCCTGCTTAATCAACCTCTTCTTTAGGTGGTATGTGACACGAATGGGCATGGCTGGGGTAAAAGTTGCGATGGATAGAGGAGGGAATGGGCAGAAAGAGGGGGCAGGAGGGGATGGGTAGGGAGAAAGGAGGGTCATGGAGGGTCATGGTGAAGGACAGACAGAGGGAGCTGGTAGGGTATGGCAGAGAGATGGTGAGGAGTAGATGTTGAGAGAGATAGTGTGTGTGTGAGAGAGAGAGAGAGAGGGAAGAGGATGTGGGCACAAGCAGGGGGAGGAAGAGATGGACGGGCAGGGAGAGTGAGGAGGAGGAGATGGCAGGTAGTTGTGGGCAAAGAAGTTGGAAAGATAGATTATGGAGAGGATGAGATGGACAAAAAGAGGAAGGAAGAGTTGCCACATTGTAGTTTATAATTTAGTACAAACCGCATCGTGAAATATCTTCAGCATGGCACTACACAAAATTGGTGATAAGAGCGTAGGCACATAGAGAACACACACGACACAGATCTGTAAGTCCACAGTATTAGTGATAAGTTAAGAAAACCGTTCCGAAACACATGTGCTACAAAACGCCACTGTTTTCTGCGCATGTACCCCGACATCAGTATGGGATATGATCACCATGTACGCATTCACAGGCCGCACAACGGGTTGTCATACCCTGGATCAGGTGGTCGAGCAGCTGCTGGGGTATAGCCTCCCATTCTTGCACCAGTGGCTGTCGGAGCTCCTGAAGTGTCGTAGGGGTTTGAAGGAGTGCAGCGATACGTCGACTGAGAGCATCCTCGACGTGTTCGATGGGGCTTAGGTCTGGAGAACAAGCAGGCCACACCATTCGCCTGATATCTTCTGTTTCAAGGTACTCCTCCACAATGGTAGCTCGGTGGGGCCGTGCGTTATCATCCATTAGGAGGAAGGGGGGACTCACTGCAACCCTGAAAAGGCAGACATACTGGTGCAAAATGACGTCCCGATACACCTGACATGTTACAGTTCCTCTTTCAAAGACATGGAGGGGTGTACGTGCACCAATCCCACCCCACACCATCAAACCACGACCTCCATACAGGTTCCTTTCAAGGACATTAAGGGGTTGGTATCTGGTTCCTGGTTCATGCCAGATGAAAACCCGGCGAGAATCTCTGTTCAGACTAAACCTGGACTCGTCTGTGAACATAACCTGGGACCACTGTCCCAATGACCATGTACTGTGTTCTCGACAGTGGAATGCAACTTGCAGGTCTCCGGACAAATAAACCACGTCTGTTCCGTCGACTGTAGATTGTGTGTCTGGAGATAACTGTTCCAGTGGCTGCAGTAACGTCCTGAGCAAGGCTACCTGCAATACTCCGTGGCTGTCTGCGGGCACTGATGGTGAGATATCGGTCTTCTTGTGGTGTTGTACACTGTGGACGTCCCGTACTGTAGCGCCTGAACACGTTTCCTGTCTGCTGGAATCGTTGCCATAATCTTGATATCACACTTTGTGGCACACGGAGGGCCCGTGCTACGACCTGCTGTGTTTGACTAGCCTATAGTCGCCCTAGTATTCTACCCCTCATAAGGTCATCAACATGTGTTCTTTGAGCCATTTTCAACAATCAGTCACCGTTACCACGTCTGAAACGTCTGCCGCACACTTACTCGCTGCACCGTACTCTGACGTGCACCAACTCACCTCTGTGTATGTAGACTGCTGCCAGCGCCACCGTGTGACGACTGCAGGTCGAATGCGCCGTATGGTCATATACAGTGGTGATTTAAGCCCGCAAACCATCCACCAGAGCGTTGTTTCACCATGTATCAGCATTATCCTTAATTTATGAACATGAGTGTATATTGTGGTGCCTAGTCACACAGCTGCCCCAACCTGCAGAATTAGGTACACAGAGTGAATCCCACCGATAAAAGGTCAGAGATATGGACCAAAACAAGAAAAGAAAAGTCCGTCAAAAATGGGCTCTAAAATGCATACCTTAAGCGTTATGAACACTTGTTTACCTTCGTTACTGTGAAACACCTCCCCTACTTAACAGGAGTTATGCATTTTGGAGCCCATCTTTACTAGATACATTTTTCTCATTTTTTTACATATTACTTCCTCCCAAAATACGGAATACAAAAAAGCTTGCATTAGAAGAGACACGTTTCACAAGTACCAAAGCTTAACAAGTGCTCATAGCTCTTAGAACCACGTTTACTACATAATTTTTTCTTGTTTATCTCCCTACTAGAACCTTTGAACTTTTGTCGGTGTTCTGGTTCACCGTAATAATATTCCGCTCATGTAACATTTAAGATTACAGATTACTAGGCAGATGGCTGGCGTCTTGGAATGCACAACACTGGGTGCATCGTGAATTTAACTAATGTGAAAACGTAAAAGTCGGTTCTCGTTCCCTCATGTGTCAACATTTTTTGTTAGTGAAGTGAACTGATTTCTAAAAGCAATCACTCGGAAAATCGTCATCTTTCGAGAGTATTCAGTCTGTGTCGTGTAGAAGGTTATTTTGACATCAAAGATGCACTTAAAGACGAAAGCAACACTAATAGACACTTGACCTCGACACATCGACGTTTAAACTTTACGCAATACAAGGAGTGAGCCAACGCCTGTCGATAATTACAGTCGTTATTCTCTTCACCAGTAACAATCGCACTAATGTTCTATGCCTGGGGCCAAAATTTAAAATTAATTTCCTGATACATTACTCACAGCCCTCGACAATATTTGAGTCATCGACAACGTCTTCCAGGTATATGGATGTGCATATTTTAGATCACAGTCTAGTGCCGTTTAGCACGAAAGGTACTCCTCGCAGGAGGCACATAAACTATTTGATGGACATATTACAGCTGTCTTGAAGAAGCAGTAACAACGTAAGTTGCCTGAATGTGAGGTAACGCTGTGACAGTCTTTCACAAAGGCGTTACAATAATTACTTATTTCGTTAAATTTATGGTAATTCTTGATGAACGGAATAGACAAAAATAGTTCTCAAAGCAATTACTTTCAATCTACCAATTCTACTGTGCCGCCAATAATATACTACTTTGATACTAGTTTACCAAGTGTTTTAGCCACTTTATGGAGGAACCATGTAATTACAAGTATGAACCTCCAGAAATTACGTTGTCCATTTCATATATTATTCACAACACTTTGGCTGTAACCTTCGTACTAACTTATCTTATTCCTTGTAAACTTTTCTTTCGGTGGAATATGATTTCGTCAGTGCGAACAAATTGAAAAAAATTGGAAATTTATGTTAAGTTCCTGTGGCACCAAGCTGCTCAGGTCAATGATCCGTAGGTTAACACACTGCTTAATCTAGCTTTAAGAAACTTACGCTAAGGACAATACACACACCCATGCCTAAGTAAGGGAGGACTCGAACCTCCGACGGGGGGGGGGGGGGGGGGGGGGGGGGGGAGGGTGGCGAGCCGGCGCCTAAGACCGAGCGGCTAGTACAAAGTGAGACAACAGGTTTCTAATTCCCAAGCAAACATCTCAGATGTTTCGTTTTCCTGTGATTTCGTATAACCTAATGTTCAGTGTTTCCTTCTAGTACGTGGTGCTCTTACGGCAAAATCTCTTTTATCACTCGTCAAGAATAGGGGAGAGTATCGTATCATGGTATACGTTTTAGGCTCTCGCATCTATTCAGTCCTGTAGTAGAAGTATAATATATTTTATTATTCCATTTCTAAATCTTAATTAGTAGCGTGACGTTTTAATGCCAAGAAAGGGGCTAAATCAGAGGAAAACAGTAGGATAGTTCGTAAAAGACTAATCCGCTGATGCATAAAAAACAGGCTAACGATAACAGCTCATAAAACGGTTATTGAAAGGAACATTATCTAGTTCGATAAATCCCACAATCGGAATAAATGACCAGCCTGTTGAAAGAAATGAAGTTTAAGGGTACTTTGGAATCAACAGCGACGAAAAGCAGAACTTTCGCACACTTGCAGAAATCGTCTACTAGATTTTTGAATGAAATAGCAACAATGGACCAAAGAAGTCTGCAGATACTACTAACTGCCATAAGAACGTACCACAAGGCAATCTTACTCGCTTGTCTGGGCTACGGGTCGAGCGTCTGGGCTCATAGAGAAAAGTGAGAACAGCACGGACGCTACGGCGAGCACAGAGGAGTATACCCCTGCGCCTGACAGGTGCGTACAGAACAACACCTACCGAGGCGCTGCTGGCGATACTAGGCTTGCTACCCCTAGACGTAGCTGTAAGAAGGAGAAGTGCACAATATTGGCTCAAAAAGCTTGAATATGGTAAAGTAAAGGATAACACGGGGCACATGAGCCGTATCGAATAAGGAAATAAGGGTATGCATTGACAGAGAATGGCAAGAAATCTGGGAAAAGTCAGAAATAGGGGAACATGTTAGTTCCTTCCTAGCATAAAAGGCAGGACAAGAATTACATACTTCCTTACCACCCAGACAAATGAATAAGCCAGCTTGGTCCTGATAAAAAGTACAAAATTGTAGTGTAGTGTTGTGCTGGTAGTGCTGTGTAGTGTAGTAGAAAATTATAAACTACATAATTTGTGATCCATGTACTAATGCTGTATATTGTAATATGCCAACAGTGTGTGCCTTCTGGATTTCATTTTTTGAGTGGTCGGCCTCTTTGCTGGAATATGGAGCGACACAGGTAGTTGCGATAGGTTGAAACACGCGTGGATAACGAAACAGTTGAGAGCGACAATAGTATTAGTTTCAGATCAAGAGACAACAACATGACAATAGACTTTCATTAGTTATTATTACTTTTCTTTTCAAAAGATATTCTAGGTAGGTTTTTCTCCCTTACACAGCATAGCCCGTGGTTAGTACTGTAGCGCCTGAAAATAAGTTAAACTATTATGTGCTATATTCATGCCAACTCATGTGCAACATTAGGCTATTTCATTTATACGGAAAACAAAATAAAAGAAAACAGCAAATAAATAATAAACAGGTTTCCTCTTCATCATTTTATCCTCATCGACGCACAGATCGCCAAAGTGGAGTCAAGTAAAAAGACTTGCACCACGCGGCTGAAAATCCCAAAATGGATCTCCCGGCCAAAAATGCCGTACACTTATTTCATGTATTGAATAGCATAGGTGGTCCGCGTCTTTGCTGGAATATGGGGCGACACAGGCAGTTGCGATGGGTCGAAACACGACTTAACAACGAAACAGTGAGAGCGACAATAGCATTAATTTCAGCCCAAGAGACAACAACATGACATACAATATACTTTTGTTTCGCGCCACATCAGAGATCAACTACAGAAGAAAAAACTCTCGGGTGATATTGACTCGACGCGAATACTAATGCGTTAAATGACGGCATTAAATTTTTATGTGTTGCAGTCTTTTGCTCTACTGCCTACCAATAACTAGTAACAGAAAACAGAAGTATGATCAAAAACTGGCAACAAGTTAAATACATTTTCAAATAGAAACTGTTGGAAGACAAACACAGATTTCCAATTTCAAGACAGGTTAAATTGTCAAGACAAAGAAACTCAGTTCATTTGCCAACACTATATGTTCCTCTACTTCAAGGTACAAGATGATAGTCCACGACCGACGGGGTATGGTTCAAATGTCCACATGTTATATAAATAGTTCAAAAAATTTGGAATTTTACTCACCATAAAATTCTGTGCCTAAAGTGTAAACAACATATTGCAAATAGCTGTAACGTATTATACAGAACGTAAATGTGTAGAACGTGAAACATTCACAAATGCTATGCAACACACAACGTCATGTGTAACAACAATAAAAACAGTAGAAAATGGCGGGAACTACTTATGGCTGTTTTAATGCGGATTACTTCATTTGATTATAAAATCAGTCATTAATCTGATGTACCGACAAATAAAGGTCGTGTGTTCCTAGGTACACAAGTCTCTAGGTAGAACAGTCTCCATAATAAATGCTTTTATTTTCTGTCAAGGTTATGCAAAATAAAAAGAAATATCGTTAAATTAGTGTTTTATCGGCTGCTGCAGCCGTTATATTTCTTCTTGTAGTTGGTTTTGCAAAACTTTTCACAGTTGCCGGGTGTAATCTTACCCTCCCACTCATCACTATTAAAATTCACTGTTTGTGCAAAAGTTTTGAAAGCTTCATGGGGTGGAACATGTACCAAAGAAAAACTTTTTACTTATCTTTATTTTTTCTTCCTGTTGTTGGCTGCAGTTATTGCGTCTAGAGGCACATTCTTGAGGATGAAATTTTGATTTTGTAGGTTCTTGTTGAACTGAATAACTCAAGAAATTCCTTTGTTGCTGTGAATATCATTTTATTATCCCATTTTTCTGTACGACACTGACTTCGAAATCACCATTTTCATAAAACCATTAATGATGTAGACAAAATTAAAAAACACGTCCACTTTCATCAGAGACATCCCCACTACTACTAACATTCTGCGGTGCTTACAGTATTCCAAACAGTTTCCAAATCAGAGGACTTAACAAACTTCTGTATCATTATTTGGTAAATTAAGCCAGAAGTAAATTTAATAATTTGCTTCAGATTGTGAAATTAATTATATGAATTTAAGTATGCCAGACATTTAGTAGTTCCAAATATTTCTAAAAGATGAATCGTTTTAACTGTATCGATTATAACAACTTAATTTCTTTTCATACATTTTGAAATTCTTTCAGTGAAACAGCCGAGAATGTTCACTTATACCAGATTTGGGATTACTCATGGTATCGGCTACTTCCATAAAAATGATAATGTTAGAGGAGGATGTCCCATTGCACAGGGGAATCATATACTTTCAGACCTATTTTCATCAACCTTCGAATTCCATATCCCTCAAAACCACATTAATTTTTAGCTTTTACACTCATCACATTATGGAGAAAAGACACTAGGTAGCAGTTGTCTCTTGTCGTATTGTTCAAAATGATAAATATTATTTATTTATTAGTTTATTTACCTATAAGGGATTAGTACATTCAGAATTTTTTCGATTGTGAAACGAGAATTTATGTAATGAAGAACTGCAAATGCCTGTTTTTCTAGTTTTGCGTTTTCGTAGGATCCATACTATAAAGCCAACACAGCTTAATTAAATGCCTTATGTCTACATACCTGTGCCTGCGTTATAAACTAATGCATATCAGTCTGGTGGTCCAGTCCATATTCAGCCGTGGTTATGATAAAGGTATCAGCTAGTATCAGTTCATTTATTTGATCATGGCAATCACTGAAAATGAACTTTTGTCCAAAAACACATTGACTGTGTTGGATAAAAGTTTATGGTGCAGCCATAGGTGTGCAAAGCTCGATTCTATTACAGGTACCATGGAAGCCCAGTTGAACGTCTCCAGTGATAAAACATTGTCACCACTTACACGTCAGTATTTTTTTAATATCAGAATCAGCCACCTCAGCTAACCGAGGTCTCCCACTCAGATTAGGACTCGTCCTGCTTGAGCGACACACGCGATATCTGACAAGCACCAGCACGGGACTAAATTATCCGATGTCTTCTTTGGGTTTGCTTTAAGACCAGTGTTACGTGCCCGTCGTCCTACTAAACAAGAGACATTCACAGCTGTAGTGGCAACACAAATCTTCTTACGGGAGGTATGTAGATACAATGTCTACGTCGTCAGCATGTAAGTGGTACTAACCACGATATAGAACACATATCGACGTACAGAGAGAAAGGCGGTAGACTGCGACTGAACACTGTAAGACTCATGAGAGCGCATGTGTCCAAATTTTTCATTTGTTGATAAGAATAGCTATTCCTTGTCTTTCAAAACGTTGAGTTGGAAAACGTAATAACACTCATTTCTATCCACAAGATAAACAGGACAGTATACGACGATCCTGAGTAGATAAAAAGGAAGGAATTGCCTCTCAGTAGGTTCTTATTCAATTAAACGTACAACTAGAGAACAAACTGCAAAGACAGGAGCTGTCTGCATTGGAGGGTGGTTACTGTTTATTTTAAGGAACATGCATAATACATGAAAGGAGATGTAAACACAAGATGCACTAACACTGTAAACATTTAACGACAATAACGTTTTAATTGGCTAAAGAATCAAGGCTAAGGCAACGAAGGAGGTACAGCGTAAAAGCTAAGATTTGACGAAACTCAGTTTTATCCCAGTTTTACACAGTCGTTGTCGTTGTCTTTCCAGCCGGGAGGCACTCTCTCTGCGCTCATTAAGCAGCTAATGGGCTTTTTCCCTCAATATCCCGTGGAGGGCCATTAAAGCACTAATGCTGCCTTTTAAAGTAATTAAATAATGCCACGTTACATTTATTGACTATCTGCAGTCTTCGGGCCATCAAAATTCAGATAATGTGATCATCATCCACTGGACGGTTACGACCACCGACGTCTGCTATCTTGTTATACGGATCCCACTTCTTTGGTACTCCGACTTCGTCGCCTACATCATGCGTCCGCCTGAGCTCTAAAAGCCTGGTCGTTTCGAATGGAAAATTTCATTCTAAAGTCTACTGTTCTGGAGTGTGACAACGACGATGCTTAACAGATCATGAAAAAGATAGATATATCGCCATTCCTTACAATACGTAGACCGCCCACCTTAAAGCCTTTAATTTCATTAAGTTTAACTCGTTACTTATGTTAAGAGCTTAGACCATAATTTTGAATTTTCCGATCCCTTCAGCGCTTCTCAGACAGATGCAGTATTAGTTGTTCAAGGAGACAATTATCTACAACCTCCTTATTTCATTAATCATAAGAATTTTGTTAAAAGAGCAGCATGTTACTTCTTTATAAAAACTATGTTTCTGTCAAACAATTGACCATTCTCAAGCAGCTACACACAATGAAGAAACTATAATTAGGTGCTATGATTACAAGCCAAAAACTGTAATTATGTATCAACATTACGTCCATAATCATCGTCGGCCCTAATTATGATTTTAGAACTGCATTAAAATAGATTATTCAGGAAGGTCTGTTGTTGAAGTGAAACTAACAGTCTTAACCATGACAAACAGCTACGGCGATAAATCATGATTATCATTGTCTCCACAGAAAAAATATACGTAAACATTTTCTCAAGGGACGATATTACTCACACAAAAATATCGATGTTCTTATTATAGAAGTAATGTGCAGTCTAATAACTCTTGCCGACGATTCTCATTCCACCATCAGTAAATGCCTCGCCAAACGGCGTTTGAAAACCACAGTCAATCCTGAAAAAAGATATCTTAGTGACACAAACTAAATCATCCCTCTCTCAGTGATGAATATCGCTTGAAGTTATTTACAGCTGTATGTGATATAACGTAACATTATTTATCAGCGAAAAATAATGGGTGATGTCCTTGAAAATTGGTTTAGTTTTTGCGTCGAACGTTTTGCCATTCATAACTATTTTCTTTTGGTGGTCTCTACATACACAGCTCCTTTTAACTATATGAATTTTATTTGTGTTTTTCAGGAAAGAAATTATTAGGATACTTCTTACAAGTTATTTTTTAAGACTGAGAGTTAATTTGTCTTTATATTCAGATCTGTGCTGATATGATATAGTTTTTTTGCAAATAAAACATATTTAAATAATTATGCACGAAGTACAATGATGTAACCCCCAACCACAGAGTGTGAAGTCAGTAGAACTGTACAAAAAAGTGAAAGCTCAGTAGGCTTCGTAGAAGTACCAAAATGTGTATTGAAACAATTCATACATAGTTACAAGCTTCCTTGACAAACATAACAAAAAAAAATCCTTCACAGAAGGTAAATCTGCTGAGTATTTAAAATAGGCAACTGTGCATTTCAACTGGAGGAAGGCAATGTAGGAGATATAAAAAATTACAGGCCCATTTCCTTGCCTCAGCCATTCTAAAAAATAATAGAATCAATTATCAAAGACAGATTAATGAATTGCTCGAATAAATACAAACATTTGAGTGAACCACAATTTGATTTGAAATGGAAGAACTGTTTAGCTTTATCCTTTTAAATTGTCAAATAATTTATTTGAAAAACAGTATTCAAAAATGGTTCAAATGGCTCTGAGAACTATGGGACTCAACTGCTGAGGTCATTAGTCCCCTAGAACTTAGAACTAGTTAAACCTAACTAACCTAAGGACATCACAAACATCCATGCCCGAGGCAGGATTCGAACCTGCGACCGTAGCGGTCTTGCGGTTCCAGACTGCAGCGCCTTTAACCGCACGGCCACTTCGGCCGGCAAACAGTATTGGGTGCTAGCGATAAAATGAATGAGGTAACATAGTTTGTTTGAGTTACCTTCTACTTGCAGGGTAGAAGCTCCAGTCTTCACCCACCCATACTGATTTAGGTTCGTTTACTTTTCTTAAACTCTTTCAAGCAAATGCTGGGATGATTCCTGCTGTTGGGCCGCGGCCAATTACTTGTAAATAATTTCTTACGTCATATGCAGGACGTACTTTTCATTGTAGCCTAGATACGTTTAGGTTTATAGTGTTGCTTTCGTTGTTGTGGTCTTTAGTCCGAGGACTGGCTTGATATTACTCTGGACTTCCGAATCTGCTTACTGTATTCATTTCTTGGTCTCCCTCTACGATCCCTCCCTCCCCCCTTCCCTCTAATACTAAATTGGTGACCGCCTGATGTCTCAGAATGTGTTCCACCAACTGATCCCTTTTTTTGGTCCAGTTGTGCAACACATTTCTTTACTCCTCAGTTTTTTACAGTACTTCTCTTCAGCATTCTTCTGTAGCACCACATTTCGAAAGCTTTTACTTTCTTCCTGTCTAAACTGTTTATAATCCATATTTCACTTCCATACATGGCTACTTCCCATATAAATACTTCCAGAGAAGGCTCTAACGCTTCAACCTATGCTCGACGTTAATACATTCCCCTTCTTCAGAAATGCTTTTCTTGCTATTGCCAGTCTACATTTTATATCCACTCTACTTCGGCCATCAACAGTTATTTTGCTGCCCAACTAGCAATACCCATCTACTACTTTAAGTGCCTCGTTTCCTAAACTGGTTTCCTTAGCATCACCTGATTTAATTCGGCTACATTCCATTGTCCCCATTTTTCTGTCGTTAATATTCATCTTATATCCTCCTTTTAGGACACTGTCCATTCCGTTCTTCCAAGTCTTTTGCTCTGTCTGACAGAATTAAAATGTCATCGGCAAACATCGAAGTTTTTATTTCTCCTGCCTGAACTTCAATTCCTACTCCAAAATTTTCCCTGGTTTCCTGTACTGCTTGTTCAATGTACAGATTGAATAACATCGGGGATAGGTTACAACGTTGTCTCACTTAATTTTCAACTACAGCCTACTTTTCATGCCCCTCGACTCTTATAACAGCCGGCTGGTTTCTCCACAATTTGTAAACAGCCTTTCGCTGCCTGTATTTTAATCGTACTACATTCAGAATTTCAAAGAGCGTATTCCAGTGAACATTAGCAAAAGCTTTCTCTAAGTCTCCAAACCCTAAAAACGTTGGTTTGTCTTTCTTTAACCTATCTTCTAAGATACGACGTAAGGTCGGTATTGTCTCACCTGTTCCTACATTTCTCCGGAATCCAAACTGATATTGCTGGATGTCTGCTTCTACCTGTTTTTCTATTCTTCTGTAAGGAATTCGTGTTAGTATTTTCCAACCATGACTTATTAAAATGATAGATCAGTAATTTTCTCACCACTTTGTTACTGCTTTCTTTGAAATCGGAGTTATTACATTCTTCTTGAAGTCTGGGGTTATCTCGCCTGTCTCATTCATCTTGCACACCAAATGGAAGAGTTTTGTCACTGCTGGCTCTCGCAAGGCTACCAGTAGTTCAGACAGAATATCGTCTACGACCGGTTTCTTGTTTGAACTTAGAACTTTCAGAGTTCTGTCAAATTCATCTCACTGTATCATATCTCCCATCTCATTTTCATCTATGTCCATTTTCCTTTCTATAATATTGCTTTCAAGTTCATCTCCCTTGTATGGACCCTCTACACATTCCTTCCACCAATCAGCTTTTCCTTCTTCCCTTAGGACTGGTTTCTCGCCTGAGATCTTGATATTCATACTTTTTTTTGTTTTGAACGGCCAGTGTCGGTTGGTCACAGCCAGTGTGCCCCCTGCCGCCGTTGGATAAGCAGCTGCCAGCAGCAAGTCGTATACGCTATAACACTACCGTCTGCTACTGCTATACCATAACCTTAAAGTAGGAGGCAGGTCGTAAATAAAACAATCTGGTTAAAACAATTATGGTATAAAGCTACAGAGCAGTGTTACCTTCTGAGAGGAATTTTGCTAGGTTGACCGTGTTGTTCCTAACGGAAATGGCTTATCGGAAATGAAAGTTAGAGTTACGTAAATATTCGAACAGTAACAAACAATATTTTCGCCTAGCTATACTATTTAAAGAATAAGGAAATCGGTCGCCAGTCTGATTAGGCAAGAGAAAGATTAACATTCTCGTTTAAGTAAGTACATATGAGTAACTTTAACGGATAAACACTACCTATACTTTGTCACACGCGAGTGCAATGAACTCCGACACATACATATGTTTACAGTAAGATTGAAGCTAACAGCTTGAGCAGCACAAACTATTGGCAAAAATATAACAGATACCGAAACACACTATTACTTTCAGGACTCGTTCAAACTGAACGGTCTTTATAACATTACTATTAACATTCACTGCAGGATCATAAATTGGACATAGGTTAAGTCTCTCTCAGTTAAATTCATTACTATTTAAAATGAAAGTTAATTGGAATCCACTAACAGGTTGCTTCTCACTATCTTTTGAATAAGGAAATTATGGTTTTCATAAATAGTGGTCTTCCCATTACTTGTTACCTCGCATTAGCACAATAGACAAACTGTGGATCCTGTTATACTATTAATATGCACTTCCAATACGCAAGAGAGACAAACACTTAGCAACCACGAACATATAATTTTCTACTATTGCAGTTTTCCACTTTTACTACAGTGAAACACAATGTTGACAAATTTGCAAGAAACTGACTCACCTTTTAAAATTTACTACAGGTAGCACTATGATCATTAACTACGCAAAACTTTATAAGGTCAATTTTAAGAACTTTAATTTATAAAAGAAATAGCAAATTGTTTTTATTACCACAGTCTTCTACCCTCAAGTAAATGATTAAATAGGTGACTTTGAAACTTCACAAAACTACATTTACTGCTTCCCACAATTTCACTAAATCCACAGTAAACCTGAATATTTCCTTCTCATCAAAGATCAAACAACATTATGTAATTAAGCGCCTAACTTTGAGGCTTTCATTTTTTCCACAAAATAGGACATTCGGTAATCATAGTTCAGATGGGGAAGAACCTGAGAGGTGTTGTGAAAGGGAAAAAATCAAGGTAGGTACATAAATTCAGTTATAAGTTACCTTATATTTGGGCACACTAAAATATCCAATAAGCTGATCCTTCACTGTACGTTATTATACTACTCCTTTACAGTGATTGCGTAATGTGGTGGCAACTGCATGTTGGTAGGTGGATTCGCAGGCGGAGTTGCTGGACTCTGGCCCTACTTGGTGGCGATGATGAATATCAATTGCAGAATCGTTCCATCTATTTATCCATCCATCCGAGGCATTGGAAAGTAGCAGAAAAAGCCTCTCTCGGAACCGGCACAATATGCAATTTTTACATGGCAGTGCACAGTTTGGTAGCTCGACCCCGACTGACTCTCAATTCCACCTTTTCTACCTAGGCCAAGCACAATTTGCGCGCGTTACACAGTTCCGTTCCCGAGGGGAACCACAACAACTTTTACGTACAGAATAACTAAGAACCCTAAGTGAGGATCAGCAGGTTACATAACAGCAACCAAATGCATTAAATAAAACAGAACATTGGCACATATTGACATTACTATAAAAAATTATTCACACAGAAATTACAATTATATATAGTAAGTTTTGTTCCCTCCAAATGGGACAAAGAATTTAAATGACAGATATACTACATTGCACAGAATCAAACCATGACATCAAAGTTTTAACAAAGAAAGGAGTAACAATTTTGTGTTATCTGTTCAATCAAACAGCGTTTACATAAACTCAACGTTATAACATTAAACCAAAACAAAAGGCAAAATAAATCAGTACAGCATTAGATCTATGGTGTTACAACTCCTAGCTCACTTATTTGTTACATAGTTTCGTATAGGAGGTGTAATTTCGAGTTTTAGTTACTATAATTGTAAATTCAGGCAGATTGTATCGCAGTCGTTAGGCATTTGTACACGTTAGTTCATACATTTTCTGTGTGTTTCGCTTGCATTATCTAGGCACAGACTCATGTTTCAGTAACTGTTGTTCAACAGCGATTAGAATGGACAGGGACTGTGATTGCCGTGTTCGGATGAGGGCTGAGTTGGCAACCCTTTGCTCACAGCTGCAGGCGGCGCTGACTTCGATCGTGTAGCTTGAGGCTGTTGCCAATGGGCACTACTGTGGGAAGCCGGACTTAGGTATCACGGATATGTCAACCTCGACCCGTCTGTCCCCAGATCGGTCTGCCGCTGCGGTTGCCCCGGTTGCTGCCCGCAGTGGGGCTGAGCCCTCGCCTGTGGTTGATTGGGAGGTCGTTCCAAGGCATGGCAGGCAGCGAAAAACGTCCCTGGAGTCTGATCAGAAAGCCTCCCCGGTGCGTCTGACAAACAGGTTTCAGGTACTGTCTCTGGCTGAGCCAGATGCAGCAGCCTGCCCTGTTTCAGAGGATGATTCTCAGCCTTCAAGGTCTGGGCAATCACAGAGGATGGGCTTAGTGGTAGTTGGGAGCTCCAATGTCAGGCGCGTAATGGGGCCCCTTAGGGACATGGCGGCTAATGAGGGGAAGACGTCCAGTGTGCACTCCGTGTGCATTCCAGGTGGAGTCATTCCTGATGTGGAGAGGGTCCTTCCGGATGCCATGAAGAGCACAGAGTGTAGCCAGCTGCAGGTGGTGGCACATGTCGGCACTAATAACGTGTGTCACTTTGGATTCGAGGAAATTCTCTCTTGATTCCAGTGGCTATCTGATTTGGTGAAGGCTGCCCATCTCGCTTACGAGATGAAGACAGAGCTCACCATCTGCAGCATCGTTGACAGAACTGACTGCGGACCTTTGGTGCAGAGCCGGGTGGAGGGTCTGAATCAGAGGCTCAGACGGTTTTGCGACCGTCTTGGCTGCAGATTCCTTGCCATGCGCCGTAGGGTGGTGGGGTTTCAGGTTCCGCTGAATAGGTCAGGAGTTCACTACACTCAGCTGGCGGCTACACGGTTAGCGGAGGCTGTGTGGCGTGGGCTGGCCGGTTTTTTAGGTTAGAAGGCCTCGGGAAAGTACGGGGTGGGCTGCAATCTCAGAGGGTGCATGGCAAATACAGGACGTGCTTGGATCAAGGAACAGTTGGAATTGTAGTTGTAAATTGTTGTAGTTGGGCTGGGAAAGTCCCTGAGCTTCAAGCGCTAATAGAAAGCACAGAAGCTGAAATCGTTATAGGTACAGAAAGCTGGCTAAAGCCTGAAACAAGTTCTGCAGACATTTTTACGAAGTCTCAGACGGTTTTCAGGAAAAATTGATTAGGCAGAATTGGTGGTGGAGTGTTTGTGTCTGTCAGTAGTGGTTTATCTTGTAGTGAAGTCGAAGTAGACACTCCATGCGAATTCGTATGGGTGGACATTATACTTAACAGCCGAACTAAGCTAATAGTTGGCTCCTTCTACCCACCCCCAGACTCCGATGATATAGTTGCTGAACAGTTCAGAGAAAATTTGAGTCTGGTAACAAATAAATACCCGACTCATACGGTTATAGTTGGTGGGGACTTCAACCTTCCCTCGATATGTTGGCAAAAATACTTGTTCAAAACCGGTGGTAGGCAGAAAACATCTTCCGAGATTGTCCTAAATGCTTTCTCCGAAAATTATTTCGAGCAATTAGTCCACGAACCCACCCGAATTATAAATGGTTGCGAAAACACACTTGACCTCTTAACCACAAACAATCCAGAGCTAATAGAGAGCATCATGACTGATACAGGGATTAGTGATCACAAGGTCGTTGTAGCTAGGCTCAATACCGTTTCTTCCAAATCCACCAGAAACAAACGCAAAATAATTTTATTTAAAAAAGGGGATATAGTGTCACTAGAAGGCTTCCTAAGAGACAATCTTCATTCCTTCCGAACTGACTATGCAAATATGGACGAGATGTGGCTCAAATTAAAAGATATAGTAGCAACAGCAATTGGGAGATTCATACCTCATAAATTGGTAAGAGATGGAACTCATCCAGCATGGTACACAAAACAGGTCCGAACGCTGTTGCAGAGGCAACGGAAAAAGCATGCGAAGTTCAGAAGAACGCTAAATCCCGAAGATTGGCAAAAATTTACAGACGCGCGAAATTTGGCACGGACTTCAATGCGAGATGCCTTTAATAGGTTCCACAAAGAAACATTGTCTCGAAATTTGGTAGAAATTCCGAAGAAGTTCTGGTCGTACGTAAAGTACACAAGCGGCAAGACGCAGTCAATACCTTCGCTGCGCAGTGCTGATGGTACTATTACCGACGACTGTGCCGCTAAAGCGGAGTTATAGAACGCAGTTTTCCGAAATTCCTTCACCAGGGAAGACGAATGGAATATTCCAGAATTTGATACACGAACAGCTGCTAGCATGAGTTTCTTAAAAGTAGATACCTTAGGGGTTGCGAAGCAACTGAAAGCGCTTGATACGGGCAAGTCTTCAGGTCCAGATTGTATACCGATTAGGTTTCTTTCAGATTACGCTGATACAATAGCTCCCTACTTAGCAATCATATACAACCGCTCTCTCACCGATAGATCTGTACCTGCAGATTGGAAAATTGCGCAGGTTGCACCAGTGTTTAAGAAGGGTAGTAGGAGTAATCCATCGAACTACAGACCTATATCATTGACGTCGGTTTGCAGTAGGATTTTGGAGCATATACTGTATTCAGACATTATGAATCACCTCGAAGGGAACCATCTATTGATACGTAATCACCATGGTTTCAGAAAACATCGTTCTTGTGCAACGCAGCTAGCTCTTTATTCGCACGAAGTAATGGCCGCTGTCGATAGGGGATCTCAAGTTGATTCCGTATTTCTAGATTTCCGGAAAGCTTTTGACACCGTTCCTCACAAGCGACTTCTAATCAAGCTGCGGGGCTATGGGGTAACGTCTCAGTTGTGCGACTGGATTCGTGATTTCCTGTCAGGAAGGTCGCAGTTCGTAGTAATAGACGGCAAATCATCGAGTAAAACTGAAGTGATATCAGGTTTTCCCCAGGGAAGCGTCCTGGAACCTTTGCTGTTCCTGATCTATATGAATGACCTGGGTGACAATCTGAGCAACTCTCTTAGGTTGTTGGCAGATGGTGCTGTAATTTACCATCTAGTAAGGTCATCCGAAGACCAGTATCAGTTGCAAAGCGATTTAGAAAAGATTGCTGTATGGTGTGGCAGGTGGCAGTTGACGCTAAATAACGAAAAGTGTGAGGTGATCCACATGAGTTCCAAAAGAAATCCGTTGGAATTCGATTACTCGATAAATAGTACAATTCTCAAGGCTGTCAATTCAACTAAGTACCTGGGTGTAAAAATTACGAACAACTTCAGTTGGAAAGACCACATAGATAACATTGTGGGGAAGGCGAGCCAAAGGTTGCGTTTCATTGGCAGGACACTTAGGAGATGCAACAAGTCCACTAAAGAGACAGCTTACACTACACTAGTTCGTCCTCTGTTAGAGTATTGCTGCGCAGTGTGGGATCCTTACCAGGTGGGATTGACGGAGGACACCGAAAGGGTGCAAAAAAAGGGCAGCTCGTTTTGTATAATCACGTAATAGGGGAGAGAGTGTGGCAGATGTGATACGCGAGTTGGAGTGGAAGTCTTTAAAGCAAAGAAGTTTTTCGTCGCGGCGAGATCTATTTACGAAATTTCAGTCGCCAACTTTCTGTTCCGAATGCGAAAATATTTTGTTGAGCCCAACCTACATAGGTAGGAATGATCATCAGAATAAAATAAGAGAAATCAGAGCTCGAACAGAAAGGTTTAGGTGTTCGTTTTTCCCGCGCGCTGTTCGGGAGTGGAATGGTAGGGAGACAGTATGATTGTGGTTCGATGAACCCTCTGCCAAGCACTTAAATGTGAATTGCAGAGTAATCATGTAGATGTAGATACAGCTGCTTCTCTTTTTCCCAAAGCCCCCTTTAATTTTTCTGTAGGTGGTATCTATCGTTGTCCTAATGAAATATGCTTCTGAGTCCTTACATTTGTTCTCTAGCCATTCCTGTTAGTGATTTTGCACTTCCTGTCACCCTTATTTTTTAAATGTTTGTATTCCATTTCCCGCGTTTCTTTTGCTGCATTTTTACATTTTCTCCTTTCATCAGTTAAATTCAATGTTTGTTAGGTTATCCAGGGATTCCTACTAGGCCTTGGCTTTTGCCTATTTGATCCTCTGCTGTCTTCACTACTCAGTCTCTAGCCATTCCTGTTAGTGATTTTGCACTTCCTGTCACCCTTATTTTTTAAATGTTTGTATTCCATTTCCCGCTTTTCTTTTGCTGCATTTTTACATTTTCTCCTTTCATCAGTTAAATTCAATGTTTGTTAGGTTATCCAAGGATTCCTACTAGGCCTTGGCTTTTGCCTATTTGATCCTCTGCTGTCTTCACTACTCAGTCTCTCAAAGCTACACGTTTGTTTTTTAATGTATTCCTTTCTCCTGTTCTAATCAACTGTGTCCTAGTGCTCCCTCTGAAGCTCTCAAGAACCTCCGTTTCATTCAACTTATTCATGTCCCATTTCCTTAATTTCCTATCATTTTCCAATTTCTTCAGTTTTAATCTACTGTTCATAACAAAGAAACTTTGGTCAGAGTCCACATCTGCCCCTGGAAACGTCTTACAATCTCAAATCTGGTTCCTAAATTTGTGTCTACCCATTATACAATAAATCTAAAACCTTCCGGTATCCCCAGGTTTCTTCCTAGTATACAACCTTCTTTTATGATTCTTAAACTAAACTATGGTCTGTGCAAAATTCTACCAGGCGGCTGCCTCTTTAATTCCTTTTCTCTAGTCCATATTTACCTACTGTTTTTCCCTTTCTTCCTTTTCCCACTATCGAATTCCAGTCCCCCAACACAATTACATTTTTACCACCTTTAACTATCTCAATAATTTCTGTCATCTCATCACACATTTCTTCAATCTCTTCATCATCTGCGGAGCCAGTTGGCATTTAAGGTTGTACTGCTGTGGTATGTGTGGAATTTGTGTCTGGTTTGGCTAATATAACGCGTTCACTATGATGCTCATAGTAACTTACTCACATTCCTATTTTCTTATTATTAAACTCACTCCTGCATTGCCCCAGTTTGACTTCGTTTATAACCCTGTATTCACCCGACTAGAAGTCCTGTTCGTCGTGCCATCGAACGTCGCTAATTACCACTATATCTCAACTTCAACCTATCCGTTTCCCTTTTTAAACATTCTAACCCAATCGCCCGATTAAGGGTTCTAACATTCCACACTCCGATCCGTAGAATGGCAGTTTTATTTCTTCTGACGTATTCTCCACCCGGAGACTGGAATGGGGACTATTTTACCTACGGAATATTTACTCAAGAGGATTCTGTCACAATTTAACCATGCAATAGAGCTGCATGATCTCGGGGAAAATTACGGCTGTCGTTTCCCCTTGCTTTCAGCCGCTCACAGTACCAGAACAGTGAGGCTTTTTTGGTAGATGTTACAAGGCCACATCAGTCAATCATCCAGACTGTTGCTGCTGTAACTACTGAAAAGGCCGTTGACCCTCTTCAGGAACCACACGTCTCTCTGGCCTCTCAACAGATATTCCTCAGTTGTGGTTGCTTCTACGGTACGACTGTCTGTATCGCTGAGACATACAAGCCTTCACACGGACGGCAAGGTCCTTGGTTCATGGGGGACTGCTTTATAGAGTAGTTAGACTGGTAAATGTTCGGTTTCTGTAATCTTTCTGTTTGTATCAAAATATATTTCTTATGTGCACGTTTTGCAGTTATTGCTTTGGTACTGATTTCCCTATCCATTTCGGATTTTGAGCACAACATGTTTTCCAACACGTTCATTCACAATAAAATTAAATGACTTATAACCTAACGAGCCTGTATCTACGACACATTTTCATTTTAAAGAGGAAGTGGTACTTTTCTTGCACATTTCTGATACCTGAAAAACAGACTGAGATCAATAACATTAATATTTTCTTAGGTCATAGTGCTTATTACAAAAGATTAGTTCCTAAATTAAAGCCTTTTTTAAATTACGTTTTACATTCATTGAACAACTATCGTAATCATTTTCTGTATGCCTGCAGAAATAAGTTTTGTACTTCCATTCACTTAAACTGTCACCAAATTATAGTTCACTTGCTGCTTTGTAAGAAACTGAGCTCAAGAGGTACTTCAGCTACCTGACTGTTCTGCAGATATCGTACTAACGACTTCGGCAAGCAAGAATAAGCATATTGATACCAAAATGGAACTCATAGCGTTAGATCACATTATTAAAAAGTATACAAATAAGTAGATATTCACGAACCAGAAGGCCGTGAGTGTAAAAATTTTGTTAGTATTTCCTAAAACAATTAAGGAACATATCAGGACCTTTCACGGAACTTTTTTCTTTCTCCCAGGTACATCTGGCATACAACCATTGTGATAAAATTGACAACACTTAGCCTTACACGGATATGTGCAAACAGCCGTTAGTCTTGCCCATTTAAAAAAAACCGAACTTGTAAAAGGATAAGACCTGTCACATAACATACGGAGCTTTGTGTGGCTTAAATGTAGATGCCATGCAAATATAACGAAACTGGGGTGTTATGGAAGCAAAAAGGGTAAGCGATGTACAATGCGACAGATCTCCACTGGCTATGTCTTACGAAAGCCATGCTTAACACTCGTAGTGAAGACGGATGCGTGAGAGAGGATGAAGAGGCAGTTAATTAATAGTGCCGGGCTGTTTGTTGACAAATTACGTGAGCTGATGACGCGTGCATGTGGTCCTATTAAATCTACATTAGTGATGAGCTCGCCAGACTTAACGTTGTCATAAATGTAAAGCCGTACGCACTCCATTCTGAATAACGATAATTATAATTTAAACAGAGGAAGTTCTGACTCGTACGTCCGTTTCACTGTATGTCACATGAATTACGACATCCATTAGAGAATTAGGGATAAAGAGACATTTTTAAATGGAGCTAAAAATAGCAAGCTATAATACATTTGTACTGAAAGAAAATAATGCTGAACTGAGCATGTATATCCTGCTAGACAAAATAGGAGAATGTAGTCACTGTATAGGATATTAAAATTTTCTAGTGTCTCTGAAACAGTGCAGAACACTACAGACTAATCGGTCAGAAGACGCAAATAATACCAATTTTAGTCTTCCAAACCAAATTAATTGACGATCCCGGCTGTTAAAGAACAGTTTACATCATACCACTGAAAAGCCAGGTGTTACGTTACTGATAAAGTTGCGGTGGTTATTAGGATACAAGAAAATGTGTTGAACTCGAAGCTGCAAGTTGATTCACATTACAATGTGAGCTTTGTGAGAACTCGTCTGCTTCGTTGTGCGCCATGATATCCTACCTAGATGTGGTCGCCACGAAACCTACCACTACTGAACATACTCACCATCTATGTCTTTGGAGTACAAGGTAATCCAGTATTACTCATTGCCTCGACTAATAGCGTCAAAATCAGCAGTTTCAGCTAATCTTCGGTATATTTTTTCCGTAAATACGAATCATACAACTGTTAGAAAACGATCTTACATTATTCCATGTATCACTTCATTTCTTTTTATAGCTGGGCTAGGCATTTCATCTTCTTTATCCATTTTTTGTTACAATATCGTTGTATATGTATTGTTATTTACTTTCCTCCGAAATTACTAATACTTTTATACACGACATGGGTTACTAAATAAATTAATAGCAACCGAATGCATTTTTCTACACTATGAAAAGACTTTATTCTGTCGTAAACAGCACCTGGACAAGTAAACCAACGACTGTAATACACTTTCCTAAGATCTCGGATTTGTCTGGAATATATATAAAAGAATTAAAGAAAATTGAGTCTTACCGCACTTTGTGTTACCAAAGAATAAAATTAATTCAGCGTTTCAAGGTTTAGCTCTCCCAAAAACCAGCTTCCACCTTACATTTACGGTTAACTGATAGGTCCACATGCATGTAATTAAGAACGACGAAAATGCTGTTCAAGCCTCGTATTTCTTCACGTATAACTTATGAGCTGTCTTCAGCCACCTAATAGGATTGACGGAGTACATCGAAAAAAACCAAAGAAGGGCAGCATGTTTTGTATTATCGCGAAATATGGGAGAGAGTGTCACTGACATGATACGGGATTTGGGCTGAACATCATTAATAAAAAAGCGTTTTTCTTTGGGACGGAATCTTCTCACGAAATTCCAATCACAAACTTTCTCCTCCGAATGCGAAAATATTTTCTTGACACAGACCTACATAGGGAGAAACGATCACCATGATAAAATTAGGAAAATCAGAGCTCGTACAGAAAGATATAGGTGTTCGTTCTTTCCGCGCGTTATACGAGATTGGAATAATAGGGAATTGTGAAGGTGGTTCGATGAACCCTCTGCCAGTCACTTAGATGTAATTTGCAGAGTATCCAGTAGATGTAATGCAGTGAGAAAGATGGTAAACCTCAAACCTGAGGTTTTATTTGATTCCCTCTGGAGACTCCCGACAACTTTTCGGTTCTTCTGAAACGAACGTTGAGGAAAGTGGAGCACCGTGTCATCCTCTGTAATATCGTAATTAATGAAAACCTTTGACATGCAGTTTAATCTATGCAGTGAATTGTTCGATGCATTTGTGTGTACGATGAGGGTTAGAGCTATAACGTTTATGTGAAAAACTGTAAAACTAAATATCATATCCAGTCTCGTTATGCGATATGAGCACGATCAAAAAATATTCGCATATATTTGTACGCCTGCCCAGAGCTGTTTGGAAAATTCCGATCACTGTGATAGTAATGACAGGTTCACTGCAAATTAATTAAAAAGTCTTTAAACTGAATAAAATATTTTATGTAATAAGACTATTTTTTTCTATTCAAAAGACTCAGTTGATGGCTTACTTGCACGGAGAACCATCGATTCCATTCACTATTTAATTAATTTATAAAATATGCAAGACGACGAAAATCCGCAAGCATTACACTCGTTTCGTTGGAATTTAAGTTGCAGCCAGTCCGTCACGGAAGGACAGTAATTCCTCCCACGTTCAGAGAATTGGTGCCAGGACAGGTGTCCCTAATTGTGCCTCAAGGGGCTATGCCACCCCACCAGCCTGAGGAGAGCAGCAACCGTTGCACCTACACAGTCTTGCCATGTTGGCTGCAGGACCCTGGATGCCTTCACTCTGTCGAAAGCAGTAGTGCAGAAGTTACCAGCATTCTTACAGATATGCATTTTCTTCCGTTACCTTGTGAGCAGTCGCAGTAACTATGTTGGTTGTTAACTATGCATTGAAGTCCTCTTCATCATGAACGTGTGGCATCTCTATTCCATTAACAGAAACGCGGTATTGGTTTGTTGTTACCCTGTCTCTGTGACAGTATTTCGGAACTCGTGGCTAACACCTTCCCTGTTTGTTTATTCGCCTCAGTATGTAATTCTCGTTCTTTCTCGGGACTGGACTCATTCTTGTTTACTATCCATTGTGTATCGATGTAGCTTCTACGACATAACTTGTCCTACAGCAAAGTGGCTGCTTCCAGATCACTTAGGGCTGTGATTGGACTATCTCACATTTGTGTCTAATTGTTCAATACATTCAGAGTTAATTTGAATTATTGGTTATTACTGATGTGTAGCTTTCCCAGTGTCACGTTTTATTTAGTTACATCATAAACTTTGATAACGATGTGTCAACCAGTCCAGGGACAGAAGATTAGCAGGTGAGCAGAGCTTGTTGGCTGATACGGAAACAGTGGTCGGCACTACATTCCCCATTTCTGTTCACTGTGACCACAGATGCGACGACACTAAGGGTGCCATGCCTGCTCCAGTCGCTACAGACCGACTTCGTGAAGAGCAAAAGGGGGAAAGCAGTATGTCGTTGCTCTACTGAGCAGCCACAAAAGAAGTAAAAGAAAGCCAAAAGTTATAAGCAAACAGTAGTCAATTGAGGTATCGGATGTATCCAGTATATCTGATGACGACGGTGCTTACTACATCTATTTTACTGGCATATTGAAATCACCACCTACACTTAAGAAATAATGTAGCGACTTATGTTACATACATGGAGAAGTAGATAAGGACAAAGAATTTCGCTACAGGTGTGCTCGGTTTTCTGTTTGCGCTGCAGAAGACTACGTAACACTATGTTTGTGATAACTGCTTATCCAAGAAAAGAACATTCTAAAAATTGTTGAAATGTGAAAATGAAAACACCCCGTGCTACGGTTTAACTGGTTTTCAATATCCTAATTTCCTAAGAGCAATTGCCAGAATAGTTGTCATGATACTATTACTCATGTATATTTAAACGTCCCTTCTCAATCGCATAATTCCCCAACCACTACGGGTAATTGTCTCATAGGATGGACTACCGCGTCCGGTTGCATTTTTGTAATATTTGCAGTTAAACGTCATTGTACTGTTTTGTACGTGTAAACTGATTTAGTATAGTAAAGGTAGAGAATACACAGCAATCTTAAGTACAGTTGGTTTTAGGTTAATATTATTAATGTTCCAAAACAATACTTTTTACATTAGTGCTCGCTATTCCTCCGATTTCTCCTCATATGACCATAATGAAAATAACCTGGAAGTCGACGGCACAAGTTCATATGGTTCAAATGGCTCTAAGCACTATGGGGCTTAACATCTGAGGTCATCAGTCCCCTAGTCTTAGAACTACTTAAATCTAACTTGCCTAAGGACATCATACACATCCATGCCCGAGGCAGGATTCGAACCTGCGACCGTAGCAGCAGCGCGGTTCCGGACTGAAGCGCCTAGAACCGCTCGGCCACGGTGGCCGGCGCAAGTAGATGGACCTTGAACCAAGGGACTGTTTGCTGAATCCCAGAAGCTACTTAAATGACAAGACAGTAACCTATTGGAAGGTGCGTAGACAGCGTTTCCGCGGAAACAACGTGCATACATATGCTACATGATCAGAGTAACCAGACATCTACGGGTGAACATTAGCACGGGAATGTGTCCTTTCCTCGCCTATATAACGGATCGTCATCTGCTGGGGTAACTTTCTATGAAGTGTTTGAATATCTGTGGAGGAATGGCACTCATTCATCCTCAAGAACCGAAACCAGGGAAGGTTGCGTGTTGAACGCTGTGGTCTGGCTCGAGGTCAACATTTTAGCCCATCGCAAAGGTGTTGCTCTGGGCTCACGTCGGGACTCTGAACACACAACTCCATTTCAAGAATGTTCACAAAACACTGTGGACACATTCACTGTCTTTGAACTGTGTCCGCATTACACAGTGACTATAAAACGTGTTCATGTGTCCATATACTTCTTGATTAAGCATTTTCTTAAGCGCAATAAGGGGACCACATCCTAACCACGAAACCGAAAACACCATACCGCAACGCCACCTTCTCCGTACTTCACTGTTGGCACTACACGTTCTGGCAGCTAACGTTCTCTGGGTGTTCGCCCAACCCAAATACTTACATCGGATTGCCACAGGGTATCGAGTAATTCATCAATCCGAATCACTCGTTTCCATTCATGCCGTAGCTCTTTACGCCACCCAAGGAGTCATACTGCATTGACTACAGAAATTCGTAGCTTATACGATGATGCTCGGCCATTGTGGTCCATTGTGTTTCCCAGTCTAGGCAAGAGACTGTGCTATCTACAATGATGGTAGCATTCTGGAACTCACGACTGATTCCTTCCGCTGACTTCATGGGATTTTGTAGAACCAGCCTCCTCAATGCTCGACGACTACTGTTCGTCAGTACATGAGGTCTACTTTTTGCTGTTCATTCTTTTTTCCACTTCACAGTTACGTAATCAGCAGTCGAATTGGGCAGCTCTAGAGGGCTTAAAATGTCCGTGATGGATTCGTCACTGAGGTGACATCCATTGACTTGTTAACGTGCGAAGTCACATATCTCTCCTGATCGACGCAGCCTGCTGTTACTGCTTCTCTATTGACAAAATTCTCCTCGCCTCCTTTTATATGTGTTCGTCCGCCTCTCATGACAACTGGTTGTCGATTCAGGATTATTTTTGGTCATATAATGAGTAAGCTGCTTTCAGTATTTGTTTCTATCTGAAATTCTGCACAGCTTTTACAGGACGTAATATGAACTGAACAGTAACTGATCTGAAACCAGCATGACTTTGTATTAAGTGCGCAACTGAAGTAAAAGAATTATCTGTACCTAATTAAAATTTCCACTTTCCTCGCATCTTGGCAACGTCGTTGCAGATTTATCGAATGCACAAACGGCAACAGCAAGCAGGCAGCGCCTAATCTACATCTCTGTTTCTAAATACATATTCAAACTGTGGCATTTGGTAATGCATAATGACAAGCAGTGCGGCGGAGAGACTAACTATTCCTGTCAAATGATATGCCCAGACAACGATTTTACAATCAAATATATATTCAAAAAGACAGAGTAAAACTTCGCGTAATCTTCACACATATCATTGGTCTGAACAATACTACGCTTAACAAAGTGAAGAATGATTTAAAGAGAGTAATATGTTAACAATTTCTATAAAAGGCAAACAGCTTAAGTAATTGTTTTGTCAATGCATGACTCAGGAAGTCAGGAGCCCTTCCCTCGGCTCTGAGCAAGTTAACTAGCTGACTATAATCATTCCTAGTTTCACAATGCTGCGTTCTGACCTCAAACTTCTTCTCTTCAAATAATAATAGTAACAAAATTTTTCAAAATATACAAAGAAGTACCAAAGAAACTAGTATAGGCATGCGAATTCAAATACGGAAATAAGTAAACAGGCAGAATATGGCGCTGCGGTCGGCAACATGTATATAAGACAAAAAGGATCTGGTGCAGTTGTTAGACTGGTTACCTCTGGTACAATGGCAGGTTATCAAAATTTCAATGAGTTTGAAAGTGGTGTTATAGTCGGCGCACGAGCGATGGGACACAGCATTTCCGATGAATTGATGAAGTGGGGACTTTCGTGTACAACTATTTCACGAGCATACCATGAAATTCAGGAATCCGGTAAAACATCAAATCTCCAACATCGCTGCGGCCGGGAAAAGATCCTGCAAGAATGAAACCAACGACGACTGAAGAGAATCGTTCAACGTGACAACGTGACCGAAGTGAAACCTTTCAGCAAATTGCTGCAGTTTTCAGTGCTGGGCTATC
Organism: Schistocerca americana; assembly: GCF_021461395.2. Taxonomy (NCBI): domain Eukaryota; kingdom Metazoa; phylum Arthropoda; class Insecta; order Orthoptera; family Acrididae; genus Schistocerca; species Schistocerca americana. Next base: position 173,002,507 of record NC_060124.1, on the reverse strand, counting down.
AACAAGTGTCAGCGTGCGAACCATTGAACGAAACATCATCGATATGGGGATTCGGAGCAGAAGGCTCACTCGTGTACCGCTGATGACTGCACGACACAAAGCTTTACGCCTCGATTGGGTCAGTCAACACCGACATCAGACTGTTGTTAACTGGAAACATGTTGCCTAGTCGGACGAGTCTCGTTTCAAATTGCAACGAGTGGATGGAAGTGTACGGGTATGGAGACAACTTCATGATTCCATAGAACCTGCATGTCAGCAGGGGCTGTTGAAGCTGATGGAGGCTCTGTAACGGTGTGGGGCGTGTGCTGTTAGAGTGTTATAGGACCCCTGATGCGTATAGATACGACTATGACAGGTGATGCGTACGTAAGCATCCTGTCTGATCACCTGTATCCATTCATGTCCATTGTGAATTACGACGGACTTGGGCAATTCCAGCAGGACAATGCGACATCCCACATGTCCAAAATTACTACAGAGTGGCTTCAGGAACAGTCTTCTCATCTTCTCACTTTAAACACTTCCGCTTACAACCAAACTCCCCAGACATGATTATTCAGCGTATCTGGGATGCTTCGCAACGTGCTGTTCAGAACAGATCTCCAGCCCCTCGTACTCTTACGGATTTATGGACAACCTTGCAGGATTCATGGTGTGAGTTCGCTCCAGTATTACTTCAGACATTACTCGAAATTTGGCAATTCTGCGTGCTCGCAGGGCCCTACTCGATATTAGGTAGGTGTGCCAGTTTCTTTTGTTCGTCAGTGTATATTCCTTTCACGTTTCAATATGTACATGGTATTCAGCCTTACTCCCCATTATTCATCTAACAGATTCAATCCCAAGTCCACACAGCACTTAGAAATACGTCCATAACGTACCACACTGAAACTAACAATGTACCAGACTGCACAGAGGCAAAGACTGTGTCACGACAAGACCAAAATTTGTTATACAGTAAATAACTTGCTCTCTATCTGATGTTCCCATTCATGACATACAAAAACTGAGGGATCCTACCCACCCATCGCATATAGGGTGCCTAAAGGATGCTATGTTCTCGGGATGCTATACAACAATTCAAGCAAATTACATTAATAGTTTTCATTCCAAAAGAAGACTGACATTATTTAACAAGCAATTGATATGGGTCACACGTCACGGCTGTCGTAGTGCTCTCTTAGTAGTGCTAATACTGTCAAGCCATATTCTCCTCTGCTAGAGGGCGCTCCTGTCGTGGTGCGATCGTTGTCAGCGGGCTATTGGCCGACGTCGTCTCACCGCCTTCTTTGCACTTCCGACCTTCGTCTTCGTGCCGGCGCTTGTCGATACACCGGAACATTCCTCCCTCCTCCACGCCCCCCGCCCACCCCACAAAGAGATGGAACGTCGTTGCGTAGAGAGTGCGACCACGATGGCAGGGGAAGGTGGGGGGGCAACGTCGGGCCGGAAGCTGTGGCTGCAGTTGACATCAAGCTTCCGGTCGTACCCCACCATCCGGCGTGCGCTCTGGCGGAAACGTCCTCCCGAAAACAACCAGAAGGGTATGCGTCCACTTGCTGATGCCGTGGACCAGATGAAGAAGGCGGCAATTGCTGCGGTGTGGGCGAGTCCAACTCCATCGGTAGGGCGAGAGGAGACAGAAGAGGCGAGGGCCTTGTCTCCATGGGGTCGTCCCGCGGTATCATGGTAGCACCCTCTGGCGGCTGCTGTGGCCGCGCTGTCCTCTGGATCCGTGAATCTGGGGGAAGAGAAACTGAAAGATCATCGAGTACTTGACAGTGGTGGAGTTGATTTTGTTGTCGGTGCTGCAAGCCATCGGGACCTGAAAGAAGATATTGGCAAGCGCCAAGTTGACGGACTATCTCGTCTCGCCCCCACCGTCTGCTGCCGCTAAAAATCCTATAAAACACAATATTAGGCGGCACGTGGTGACACTTGCGACCTCCCTTCGGCGCCGGATGCTGAGGAGGGTGAAACAAGTGGAGCAGTGTCCGATGGCGGCGCCCGTGAAGCAATTTCGCCGGCGATGGTCGATCTCGTGGGTGCGAACGACGCGAGGCGAGAAACAGTTACAATGCTTGATCCCCGTTGTGTGAGGAGCGAAGTTTGGCTTCTGCTGCTTGAATGTTCTGACAAAACGTTCCACTTCGTCGTTTGACTGTGGATGGAACGGTGCGCTACTTGTATGAGTCAACCACAAATAGTCAGTGAGGGTTCCAAAAGGGTCCCGCAAAGTCTATGTGCACACGTTGCCGTGGTTATTGGGACTTAGGCCAAGCAAAGAATTTTTGTGGTGGAGCAGACTGATTTTTCGCACATGCGTGACACGGTGACGTCACCTTTTCTATTTGGGCGTCCATGCCCTGCCAAGTACAGCGACGACGCGCCAACTGTTTCTACGAACAATCCCCCCCGGGCCGGCCGCGGTGGTCTCGCGGTTCTAGGCGCGCAGTCCGGAACCGTGCGACTGCTACGGTCGCTGGTTCGAATCCTGCCTCGGGCATGGATGTGTGTGATGTCCTTAGGTTAGTTAGGTTTAAGTAGTTCTAAGTTCTAGGGGACTGATGACCACACCTGTTAAGTCCCATAGTGCTCAGAGCCAGCCAATCCCCCCCGTGTCCTCGGTGAAGTAACTGCAACAGTTCTTTTTGGAAAGATTTAGGGATCAACACACGTGAGTGTCCACTGTCATTTGAACAAGCTAACTGTTTCTACGAACAATTCCCCGTCCCCCCCCCCCCCTTCTCCTCGGTGAAGTAACTGCAACACTTCTTGTTGCAAAGATTAAGGGATCAACACACGTGACTCTCCACTGTCATTTGAACAATAATCACACCTTTCTGTACAGGGTGGCTATGCCGACTGGCAAAGTATCGGAGCACTACAGGTTCCTGTATGCTATTCAAGGAACGAGGCCAAGATGTGCTTTAGTATGCTAGAAAAACGTCCAAATCTGGATCAGCGTCCGTGGTCTGTGCAATTTTCTTACAGTTCAGCAGAAAAGACTAAAGCAATTCAGAATCCTGAGCATCGATGTGACAAAAAGACGCAGCAGAAAATTCAGAGTAAGTATCAGTGCCTATCGGAAGACGTGAAAACGCGTCTGCATTAACATGTTAAGCTTTCGGACGATACAGAATCTCGTACTGGTATTGAAACAACAAGAAAGCCCATCACTGCAATTTTTGGACAGTTCGTACAGGAACCGGTTTCGTCGGATGAAACAAGGACTTCAAAGGCTTGTGACCCGTTATTAAGTAGAATTTTCTGCCACAAAAGGTGGTGGTGGAATTTGGTGACACCATACACAATAGCCAAAGCCTCTTTTTCAATTTGTGGACAGTTACAATGAGCTTTGGACAATACTTTTGAAGGCAAATCAACAGGCCTGTCGATATCACCAATTATGTGTGAAAGCACTGCACCGATTTCGTAAGAGGAAGCGTCGACTTGCAACACAAATGGTTTGTCAGGATCAAAGTGAACTAAGCATCCATCACTGAGCAATGCATCATTAAGTTTTTGAAAATCTACTTGGCACTCAACTGTCCAAACAAAGAGGACATTCTTGAGACGCAAGCGATGCAATGGAGGTGCGATTTGTGCAGCATTCGGTATGAATAAAATATAATAGTTCGTTTTCTCTAATACTGAATGCAATTCTGTGACATTGTGAGGAACTGGCAAATTGCGCATGGCTAACAACTGCTTCTGAAGAAGATGTGCACCCTGATTGCTTATGACATGACCAAGATACTGTAACTCAGGTTTTAAAAAATCGCACTTTTCCGGTCTACATTGTAGTCCTGCATCAGACAACTCACTAAACAAAGCACACAAATTTGCAATATGTTCTTCAGGTGTACAACCCGCTCGACAATATCGTCCAAATAGTTTGAACAGTTTGGCACTTGTGCAGTCAGCTGTTCCAAATACCGCTGGAAAATGGCGGGTGTGGAAGCACTCCCAAAATGAATTGCAAATATTTAAACCACCCCAAATGAGTATTTACTACACACATTTTTTGAGATTCTTCATAGAGCGGTATTTGAAGATAAGCCTCGCGCAAATCAGTTTTTGAAAAATAGCGTTCAGCGCCTGATTTGTCCATGAGATCCTCTGGGCATGGCTATGGATAAATGTCAACCACAGTTTGAGGGTTGACTGTAGACTTAAAGTCAAGACATAGGAGAATGAGACCTGAAGGTTTGGGGAGCAAAACCAGTGGGCTTACCCACTGACTAGCTGATATGGGCGCAATAACTCCGTTATCTTGCTATCTGGCAATTCTTTAAGTTCAGCAGCGACTTTGTCCCGTAATGCAATAGCAACAGTTATGGCCCGGCATTGTCTTTCAGCGTATTGTTGTTGTGGTCTTCAGTCCAGAGACTGGTTTGACGCAGCTCTCCATGATACTCTACCCTGAGCAAGCTGCTTCATCTCCCATTACCTACCGCAACCTACATCCTTCTGAATCTGCTTAGTGTATTTGTCTCTTGGTCTCCCTCTACAATTTTTACCCTCCACGCTGCCCTCCAATACTAAATTGGTGATCTCTTGATGCCTCAGAACATGTCCTACCAACCGATCCCTTCTTCTAGTCAAGTTGTGCTACAAATTTCACAAATTTCTTTTCTCCCCAATACTATTCAATACCTCCTCATTAGTTATGTGCTCTACCCATCTAATCTTCATCATCCTTCTGTAGCACCACATATCGAAAGCTTCTATTCTCTTCTTGTCCAAACTATTTATTTTCCATGTTTCACTTCCACACTCCACACTCCAAACAAATACTTTCACAAACGACTTCCTGACATTTAAATCTATATTCGCTGTTAACACATTTTTCTTCTTCAGAAACGCTTTCCTTGCCATTGCCAGTCTACATTTTATATCCTCTTTACTTCAACCATCATCAGTTATTTTGCTCCCCAAATATCAAAACGCATTTACTACTTTAACTGTCTCATTTCGTAATCTAATTCCCTCAGCATCACCCGATTTAATTCGACTACATTCCATTATCCTCGTTTTGCTTTTGTTGATGTTCATCTTATATTCTCATTTCAAGACACTGTCCATTCCGTTAAACTGCTCTTCTAGGTCCTTTGTTGTCTTTGACTAAATTACAATGTCATCGGCAAACGTCAAAGTTTTTATTTCTTCTCCATGGATTTTTAATTCCTAATAAAAAATTTTCTTTTGTTTCCTTTACTGTTTGCTCAATATACAGACTGAATAACTGTTTATTATGTGCAACAAAATGGTTAGCTTTGCCTAAACCTTCAGAAAAGAGTTCTGGGAATTTTTTTTTTTTTGCAAGCTGGCTACACTGTCTTTTGCATGGAATGCAGACACTAACAATTCGTTGTCCTGAATGTTACACCCAAACAAATCAAAAGAATCAAGACCAAATATGTTCTCATACTCCTGGGATTCTAGCACTGTAAAAGTCACTGTTCGTCTATGCGAGCAACACATCAGGCAAAGTACATGTTCCGAGAACGGGAAGTCCATTACAAGCTGTAAAATTGCGTGCTAGATTTAGCCAGGAGTATGGAAACTAACAGTTCACATCGCGACGATTTAGCAATGTGACAGAGGCACCCGTGTCCAACTAAAATTTCACAAGATTCCTACAGATGAGTAAATGAACAAAACGTTTCTTCAATTGGCGTATTACTGAAGAAAGTGCACGCTTGCTAGTTTTGCTAATATCCGTTGCAGACTTTGAATATATTGCATTAATGACATGGGCCTTGTGAGTAGAGTTTTGTGAGTGTGCCGAGTTGTTATGTTTGTTCCGTTGCAAACATACGGATTGTACATGCCCCTTCTTAACAAAAGCGTAACGCTGAGCTTGTCAGGAGTGGCAGTCTCGGCGTTTGTGCCATGAATAACACCGACGGCAAGACTTAATTCTGTTCTCCTGTGTAGCCGTCTGCTTAGCGAATTGCTTACGCTGTGTGGAAGGTTGTTTACTTGGCGTGGCAAGTTCAACGCACCGGTGTGGTTCAAAAATGGTTCAAATGGCTCTGAGCACAATGGGACTTAACATCTGTGGTCATCAGTCCCCTAGAACTTAGAACCACTTAAACCTAACTAACCTAAGGACTTCAGACATATCTATGCCCAAGGCAGGATTCGAACCTGCGACCGTAGCAGTCGCGCGGTTCCAGACTGAGCGCCTAGAACCGCTAGACGCACCGGTGTGCAATGGGGAGATCGCTAGCCAGGTACACAACTTGATAAATAGCTGGTTGATCAAATTTAACGGCTGGCAGGGCAGCTGAATCGTACTGATGGAGTGTTTGCACTACCTGTTGAAATGATGGACCTGACTGTTTCCTAAATCTGTTCTCTCAGTTTGACATCAGTTGCATTGAACGCTATCGCATCACGTAACATAACATGTGAATGTAAAGCACCACAAGCTCATTTGAATTTCTATTTCCTTGTCATTCCCAGCAAATTTGTTACCCACTCACGATAAGTTTGTTCTGAATTATTTTTTTTTTTTTTTTTTTTTTTTTTTTTTTTTTTTTTTTTTTTTTTTGCAGTTAAAGAATTGATATCTAGCTGCTACCACACTCACTTGTGGATCATAATAGTTTGTTTGAGTTTGCACCACCTGATCATAACTAAGCTCACTCGGATTGGCGTTAGGCTTTACCTTCTGACTAAATATGAATGCTGCACTTCCTACCGTTGATAACAGATATGGAAGGTTCACAGTACCTGGTACATTGTGAGCTAGTATGTGGGCGTCAAATTGGGACAACCACCCTAGCCATTCCTCTCCTTGTTCAAGAAACGGTCGAGAAGGCGGTATAGCAGCCGTAGTAGGTAGTGCTCGTTCTATCGGGCGCCCAGCGTGGGTCAGTAGCTGTTGCACCGTATGGAGAAACTTGATGATCTATTGCGTCTGGAACTGAAACATCTGCATTATCTGTGTGGCATCTAACGCTGATGGCCGTGGCGCCTGAGCAGGGGCGGGACAGGTGGGTTGCTCATGCTGGAAGATACAAATGCAACAAACAGACAAGACAAACAAGGAAAGAAAATTTCTGCAACGCCCACCTGAAAACATTGATTAGCAAAAACGACCAGATACTTATAACAAAGAGCGTCCCGGTAAAACGCCAAGAAACTTAAAACAAATGAGCGCCCCTGCAAAACAAAGAATTTGGGAGCTGGCAAAAAAAAAAAAAAAAAATGAAGAAAAAGAAATTCCGTTGCCGATAGTCGCGGAGTTTTGTTGGAAGACCTTGTCGCCAAATGTGGGTTCAAAAAAATGGCTCTGAGGACTATGGGACTCAACTGCTGAGGTCATTAGTCCCCTAGAACTTAGAACTAGTTAAACCTAACTAACCTAAGGACATCACAAACATCCATGCCCGAGGCAGGATTCGAACCTGCGACCGTAGCGGTCTTGCGGTTCCAGACTGCAGCGCCTTTAACCGCACGGCCACTTCTGCCGGCACCATATCCATGTCCGCTAAATGTGGGGTCCTGACCGCTCATCGCGTGTAGGGTGCCTAAAAGATAGTGCGTTTTTTCGGAATGGTATACAACAATTCAAGCAGATAACATTAACAGTTTTATTACAAAAGAAGACTGACAGTATTTAACTTTGAATTTACAACGGTGTCGCAAGCGATGGGCGGCATGCAAACAAAGTCCTTTCTTGTATACAAGGTCCATGAAAGCAATTGATGTGGATCACACGTCACTGCTGTCATAATGCTCTGTTAGTGCTGTGCTAATACTGTCCGGCCGAGGCTGGCAGGAGAGGCGCTTATATTCTCTTCGGCTAGAGGACGCTGCTGTCGCGGTGCGGTCTTTGTCAGGGGGCTATTGGCCGACGTCGCCTCACCGCCTTCTTTGCTCTTGCGATCTTCGTCTTGGTGCCGGCACTTGTCGATATGCCGGAACAAAAACGTAAATGATATGAACACATTGCAAACGTATAACTGAAGACAGAAATACATCCAAAAGTCGGTAGCGCTGCTGATGATAGTGATGAAATTTGAAATACATGTCGTAACAACAACTGACAGAATCCAACACAGAGTAAGATGCCAGCCGGAGCTAGAGGATCCACTGGACTCGCCGGTTCCATCCCCGGCGCCTGCAGATGCGCACTTTGTGCAGTGTTTCTCGACGGCACCCTTTAGCAGCTTGGGATTAGACTGGATATCCGAGCCCTAGCCTTCCAGCCCCTTCCTGCACCCGTCTCTGCTTGTCACACCCCACACCGTCCCTTCCAACCCCTCACCCTCTTCGTCTAACCCTTCTTACTTTCTCCTCTTTTTTTCATTTCTGACTTAAAAACAACACGACTTCATTTACTCACAGCGCTCACAAAAATGTTATCCTTCTCTCTGCGTCTCCTAATCCGCTGTTTGTGTCTTACGTGGCGCGTAATAAGGAAAGGGGGGAGGAGGGGGGGGGGCGAGGGAAGAGGCTAAAAGGGAAGAGAAGTCCGTCGCGGCAACGCCGAGCTGTTGGGACTCTGAAGGGCTGCGGCTGTGGAACAGTAAAGGGGAAAGAAAATTGTTCATTTGCTTTATTAAGAGAGTAACGCAGGGTAATTGTTTCTCGTCTGATTCACCCCTCCCGGTTAAAATCTCGGCAATTACGTCGTGAGCTCTCGGCTCTACAGCTCTGTGCACCCTGCTAAGTATGGAGCGGAAGAATAGTAAAATGTTTAACCCTTTTTATGCTCTACAGACCCGTACACTGTTCTCCGTATCTTTCATCCTGTAGGAGATCCAGTTACTCCTCACACTTACCTCGTCCAGTACTCTCGATGAATAATGTTACACTCAATAGCTGGAAAAGAGATAAGATGTCTTCTGTGAAAACATGACGCCTGAAAATATTTCTCCAATCTATATGGCACTCACAAGGTATCGTGTTTCCTTTTGGTGCTTTAAAATCTTGGAATTTTCACGAACTGCCAATGGCTTTGTAACAGCTCGGTTCTAATCTGCCTTTCTTACTGTTTATTCCGTACATACATCCATAATAACGGCGTGTGACGAGGGCTCCCGTCGGGTTGACCGCTCGCCTGGTGCAAGTCTTTCGATTTGACGCCACTTCGGCGACTTGCGCGTCGATGGGGATTAAGAAGGAGGATTTCGATTCTGTGCGGCAGGATTTTTTTAAATTTCGTGATATTAATTCTGATGAATTGATTATTTTAAACATTTTGCTAAATTTTCTTTCATTTGTTTCTCTCATGTTACGAACATACGCTTCTGATTATTTAACGACGAGAAATATTTTAAATTACAAACGCGTGTGGTATTACTGTACTGACGCTTAAAAGAAACCTTTACAAGTGGTACATTATTAATATCAAAGTCCCGTTCATTGTTTGAAGGTTGGTGCCAGTGTGGGGTGACAGTACGATAAAAATATTGTCATTATATTTCTTTTTACCGGCTATTATTTTATGTATGTAACAAAGATTTCTAGAGCAGACCTGTAGTTTTTTACGTTAGCACCGCACAGTGAACTGTGTGGCTATTGCGTTGAATTTTTTGTATGGTACATTTATTAGCTGCGTTGAGTCATAATATATTCGGAATAGATGGATACTATTACTAACTGAGGAAAAAAGTGACCTGTAGGTAAACTAAACAAAAATCATCAAGAATGGCTGCTTCGAAACTGAGGTGAAATAGGAACAGCGTGACGCTTACGTGAGTAGTGGAAACAAAGAGGGGTATTCTCTGGAGGGACATGTGAAAAGTTGAATACACAGAAAATTTGTTAGGACGAGTAGTACTGCATTAAATGATTCAACAGTGTGATTGAAATTGTCAACTAAAACCAGACATGCATTACTTATTTCTTTGAGCTGATGCGCTTGTAATTGTTTTAAACCTTACATCTACTTTTAACTCTAGAAGTGAACACCAGGGTCACTCTGACCCTATAGTTTTTTTTTTTTTTTTGTTTCTTTATCTTCTGTAGTTTATGTGCCGCTGCAGACACACGGCCTGTTGCCACCAATGCAAATTCACAATTGGATGAAATGTAGTAGAGGACGAATTTTCGAAATTATGAGACATTGTTGCTGAATCAGTTTGACAGAAATAGTTTGTGAGGGTTCGCTGTAACCGTGGAGGACACATTGTGTAGCTATTCTGTCACCGATTGTAAAGTATATTTGTGCCAAAATGGCACGTAGGAACGACATTTAACTAATGGAAGATGTTAAGCAGGAAGCATTGTTAGAAGAAATCAATCGTAAATTGACGTAGGTGGCTTTCTTGATGAAAGTGATTCTGAAGCTGATATTCCTGCAGCAGTTATGGAGAATGGATAAACTCATCTGTCTGCCGAATTTCAGACAGCGTTGAATAAAATACAATGCTTCGCAGTAAGAATGGTCATTGTTGAAACAGCAGCGGAGTGCAGAGTGAAAATCTCATTCTGGAAACATCCCCTAGGCTGTGGCTAAGCCATGTCTCCGCAATATCCTTTCTTTCAGGAGTGCTAGTTCTGCATGGTTCGCAGGAGAGCTTCTGTAAAGTTTGGAAGGTAGGAGACGAGGTACTGGCAGAAGTAAAGCTGTGAGTACCGGGCGTGAGTCGTGCTTCGGTAGCTCAGTTGGTAGAGCACTTGCCCGCGTGAGGCAAAGGTCCCGAGTTCGAGTCTCGGTCGGGCACGCAGTTTTAATCCGCCAGGAAGATTCATATCAGCGCACACTCCGCTGCAGAATGAAAATCTCATTCTGGAGATATTGTTTTCATGTTACAACTCATTTTTTCCAACTTATTAATCATGGGAAACTCTTTGTGAAAGAAGTTGTTCAATATGCCTCCGTGGGTATTGATACATGAATCAAACCGCCATTGTCGTAAATCTCGGATGCACTGATGTATCCCTGGAGCATTGCGCATAGTTTCGCTGCCTTCCATCACATGGACACGAAGACCCTGAACATAGTTTACTGGGTTTCCATACAAAAGAGCTTTCAAAGGCCCCCATCAATAGAAGTCCAATGGGATTAGGTCTGGAGTGCGTGGAGGCCAGGTAACTGGGCCACCTCTACCTATCCATCCGTCACCGAATACGTTATTTAGGAGTCGACTGACATTAATGCTAAAATGAGAAGGTGCTCCAACGTGCATGAAGTACATGTTTTGCCGCACAGCTAAAGGCACATCTGCTAAGAGATCAGGTAAAACATGCTCTACGAAATTCTGATAACTTTGTCCGTTGAGCGTGGTGGAAGAAAGTGACGTCCCAGCAGTCACCAACAATGCCGTCCCAAACGTTGATAGAAAAACTTTGTTAATAACTTGCTTCAAGAGTTGCGTGAAGATTGACGTCTGCCCACACATACCGATTCTGAAAGTATACCATCTGATGTCGTTGAAATGATCCCTAATATGTGAACACCACTCTTACATTAAAATTATTGTTGACACTTGAGTAAACTACTCGCAGAAGGGTACCCGTGCAGACACCCAGCTGCCTGCCTGACAGTCATGTGGTCACCATTCAGTGTTGCAGCTGCGTGTCTTGTACTGACGCTGGGGTCGTCGTCAACTGCGCGAAGAACTGCCGGCTCCGTTGCGGTGTCCTCGTCCTTCCAGGCCGTCCCCGGTTCCGAGTATCAGACATAAATGCACCGAGTTCCCTAAGTCGACCATCAATGGCTTCAAACATTCCCCTGTCGGGGCACCTTCAACCCGGAAATATCTTCCGGTAGAAACGTTGAGTCCGAACGCCATTGCCGTCAGATAATCCATACATCTAATGGACATCTGCCACCTCTGCGTTTGTGTACTCTGCCATTGCACAAGCCAAGTGTGTAATTAACTCTTCGTAATACCCAGTGTGTTTACAACGCTCATACTGATGGCTGGAACAGTTGATGTTACCTATAACCAACCAATGACGCACGTTGCATTGTAACATGGACAGGTAAAACAAAACACTGTCGGTTCACAACGTAACTAGAATTTGCACGTTCCAATGGTTGTAACGTTCTGTACTTGCGAGTTACCCATGTTCAATTAGTTGGAGAAAATAAGTTGTTGCATGTAAACAAAGCATTTCCACATCCATATTCATGTAATATAATGCTTCGTCTGCGTGTGAGGAATTTGTCCAGCAATCTGTGCTGTACATTTTTGTTACATCCTGTATAAATTGCGGACACGATCAGCACTCAATACATTATTTTTGGGGCGTCAAATCGCAACTAGCTCTAATGCAAAGGTAATAAACAGAGCTCCACACTGATAAGAATTACTCTCTGCCAAAGCAGAGGCTCGCCTTTTGTCTCTTGCGCTGGCCACTTGTACAGTAACAGCTGTTGTCAGAAACAAATGTGGGCAATTTAATTTTTGGTAACCTCTGGATATTAATAGTCGTTGCCCAAATCAAACACCTGCTGTTTTCGGTGTATAATTTCTACATAAGAGAGTGTTTTCATTATCTAAATGAATAGCAAAGTATTCGTATTAACTTAGCAACTGGAAGTAATTATTTATGTTATTAAGATAGGAGCAATGAACACCCTGCGTGGTTTCACTAGCTGCATGCAGTTCCATTATACAATTTGCAGTGAAGCCAAACCACTTTCCAAACTAACCGTTTTAAACAACTTACAATGTTGCGAGGGTGCACATTCAAATATGGAATTGCGAAATTAGGCTGCAGACAGAATTTCCCTTTTTATTACGTAGTCAACTAAACGACAAATAGATTTCATGTTTCACTTTCTTCGAGTTTCATACATTTCCCAGCTTTCCAGCTTCGTTTATCGTGATGAAATACTTTTCTCTGCACCTGTTTATCATTGGAATCAAAATATGTTCCTCGTAATTACTCCTGCCTTTGAGATGAGTAGTGAAATGAGCCACCATTGAACGAACATATTATACTGGCCAGTCATAGTTTTGTTTTTGTGTTGCAACTGACTGAGAGGTTTGAAGACTTCCAAGTGCATATTATGTCAACTTCGTTTCTTCTCTCTGACTGTGATGACTGCCAGTAGCAGATTAGAAATTTGTTGTTATGTTGGTACAGATGTGGAGAACTGCTTGCCTTATTAATGCTTAGAATTGGAGTACCTGATGAACAAGCTTAACGTTTTTACGCATATGAAATACAGCCACTCTTACTGGTTCGAACCTCGATAAATCGAATTTCTCCATGCATGATACTGGTTTTCTGGTGTCTTTGAAAACGCTACTGAATCGAAGAATTACACGCTGTAATTCGAAGTGACTGTCGTGACAGTCCGCCTGCAAATACTCTATCACTGTAAGTCAGTGGCTACCAAGCGCTAATTCGAATTGTTTTGTCAGTCATCTCCTCCCGTCACTCCTCCATTTCTGAACAATTCTTAATTTACTACAGTAAATACATAAGCTTTACAGAAGAATAAAGAAGCAGATTGTTGAAGTCCTGCAATATGGACTGAAAAAAAAAGGAAACAGCGAAAGCGTTCGGGATTTTGTCAGCCACATTATCGATAAACCAGCAGAAGAAAATCGGACTGGTGAAAAGGAGTCATGGGAATTGCTGTTGCAGATTATAAGCTTAAAAGGGAACGACAGGTTGACGCACGAAAATGTTGCTGAAATTCGGAATTTTTTTTCTCCGTACTTCAATGTAGTAGACCAGTGTTTTCTACCCGTGGGTCGCGACCCCTTTGGGGGGAGGGGGTCTCAAATACTTGCTCAGGGGATCGAGGTAGCAGGAGAGAGCAGTTGCAGCATGACTGATAATGTATGTTTAATGACGATCATCTGCTATGGTATAAACGTCAAACGGAAGTGACAAGGTTTTGTGAAAGCACCTTGCATATTTGCTCAAGTTCAGATCTAGTACTTATTTATAATAATGAATACAAATTTAATTTGAACCTGTTGAAGAGTTCAAATACGCAAACACTTGCAGCAGTGAGCAACGACACGACATCTGGCTCTTCTCACTTCTGCGGAATGGAACTAGGGACGAGAACAGTTTATGAAAGCGCATTTAGAAGATGCTCATGTAAAAATGCGATACAAAATGGCTGCAACAATATGCACACAGCTCACGTGCAAGATTTGGCACCACTGTTACTAGAATGCATTTCAGTAACAAGCTTCGAACCAAACAATAGATCGCTAGGATTGGCAGCACTGATAAAAGGCACGAAGTACAGCAATTTGTACTGAGCGGATGTAGAATGCCTGAGATCAACTCAGACTTTAATTCGCACACTGCATGTTGACGTTGTTTCTATTTTCCTAGTTCTGTGGCTTCATCGGGACTCCCAAAAAATCGTAGTTGATGGTCACTTAGTTAATTTCTCATTTCTTTCATTTAGTTAATTGTGGTGACTGACGTGAAGTGAATCATTGTTTTTTTGATAACGCTTTATAAAAGAGTTGAAAAATATCTAACAAAAAATTAGTATCATCATTTGTAAATATACGAGGGTTGTTTGAGGAGTTCTCGGAATCACCAAGAGAAGTCAGCGCTAGCTAAACGAGTTGTTCACGTAATATTCATTGGACTGTTGCCTGCACACACGTGCCACGCCGGTGCTCTAGAAACAGGGCCGTGGCTGTGGCGTGGCTCTGTTGTAGTTCACGGCGGTGATGTGCGAAGATGGAAATAATCGAGACTTGAGCAGTGATTAAGTACTTCGTAAAGAAAGGTATAAAAGCAAAGGACATTCATGCCGATTTCCATAACACAATCGGGGACTCTCATCCTTCATATTCAACTGTTGTCTAGTGGACAAAAGCATTTAAATTTCGTTGGGCCAGCTTAGATGATCCGCGCAGTGGTCGATCAAGATGTGTCACTACTCCAGAAATCATTGCAAAAGAGCACAAAATGTTCATGGAGGATCGCCGATTGAAAGTGCGTGTAACTACTCACGCTCGTGCTTGCCAGATGTCATCTGAAATGGTATATTACATTTTAACTGTGGAATTAGAAATGAGATGGGTGCCGTGACATTTGACGCTGGATCAAAGACGCATGGGAATGGACATATCGGAACAATGTTTCGCCTGTTTTAGGAGAAATGAATAAGATTTTTTGCACCGGATTGTGGCCACAGATGAAACTTAGGTGCTCTACAATACCCCAATGCAATACCCCAGAGACAAAACAAGTCAGAGCAGTGGAAACACGCTGATTCTCCGCCACCAAAGAAAGCAAGGATAATTCCTTTGGCGGGAAAGGTCATGACGTTAGCGTTCTTGGAAGCGAAGGGGATTCTGTTGGTAGACTATCTCCCATCTGGAAACACAATTACTGGAGATTACTATGCTAACCCCCTGGACAAATTGCAACAGAGGATACATGAAAAAGGGCCAGGTTTAACAAGGAAGAACGTCATCTTCCATCAACACAAAGTGCTCCCGCACACATGTGCCGTGGCCATGTCAAAATTACACGAACTAATTGTTGCCACACTCATCTTATTCGCCTGATATAGCTCCGTCAGACTTCCTTCTCTTCGCAAAACTGAAAATTTTTCTTGGTAGACGTAGATTCACTTCAAACGAAGAAGTGATAGCCGGAGTTGACAACTATTTTGCAGGTCTGGATGAAACTCATTTTCGAGATGTGATCGAGGCACTGGAACATCGTTGGACCAAGTGCATTAATCTACAAGGAGACTACATTAAAAAATAAAAAAGTTTCAGTGATGTAAATACTTTTTTTCTATTCCTTTCCGAGAGCTTTTCAAACCACTGTTGTAGATACTACATATTCTTGCAATTAATAAAAATTTTGAAACTGAATGAAAGTAAATGAAATAACGATCCTACTACATATCTCAAAAGTAGCAGTTTTCTAACACAAAAACATAGGCCTAAGGAAAATTGTATTTATTTATTATTAAAATTACATAATTCCTTGTACAGCATTAATTTTGGAATCAGAATAATGTAGACTGTTTTATAATAAACACACCGTGTTAACGATAAATAAACGCAAAACTGGAAAACTGTTTTCAGGAACCGATCGATGATAAAAAGAAGAAGATCCAGTAAGTAAATGTGAGAAATTCGAAAAAAGATCTTCTTGTTTACAAATTGACTAAAGAGTGGGACCTTGTTTAACGAGGATAATTCAGATCTGAGTCTTACCTGCATTGCGAAACACTCGTTATGCAAGACATTTTTTCTGTTCGAATTCACCATCAAAAAGGATAATGCATTCCATTCAAGAAAAATACTAAAACATTTTATAAAAGGTACATCGATTTTTACAAGAAGGCATCTAAATACATTTGTTTTTATCTTCTTTACAAAATGAGTCATAAACACAGAATACAGCTAGCTGAATGAAACATCTGCCGCCTATGTTGACATCTTTGGCAGTCGGCAACAGAAACTAAAACATTGCATTGAAACAAGCGTTTAGTTCATAGCGCTGTTGAATGCGGGAAAAAAACCGCAAATTGGCATTCATCAGAAGAAGAAC
Organism: Schistocerca americana; assembly: GCF_021461395.2. NCBI lineage: Eukaryota > Metazoa > Arthropoda > Insecta > Orthoptera > Acrididae > Schistocerca > Schistocerca americana. The sequence continues at coordinate 172,986,031 of NC_060124.1, read as the reverse complement.
AACACCAAAAATGCAACAGGATCGTAATATGTAAGAAATTGTTCATGCAACCTGCCACTGATGATGCCTTGCAGAAAAAAGGCGAAACGCGTATGGCACTAAAATTGTGTTTTATTCAGTTGCTGTCGGACGGTCCATAAGTGAAAATTGTCAATATACCGCAATCTGTTAATGCACAGCTTTATTGAATTCGTGCTGGTTAACGACGGCATATCTAAAATGTAATTCATATAGAGGTATTTCAAGGCCATGAAGTAACATGAATCTTGCTTGCAACACTGTCACAGAGAATTTGGGAACATCGTCGAGGAGACCCAAGCGGAGGTATCGGATACAATAATTACAATGCGAGGGGTGTCGCTAACAGTACAGCTGAATACTGCATTGTCGGCTGCATTGTCTTTGTCGGAGTATCTAATGTACTTTGTTTGTCGTAATAATAATAATAATCATCATAATCATAACACTGATGTTAAACATTACGCTCTTTTTTCCTCCGCGTTTTCTGTTATTTGATTGTCATTTCTTTCTCGCATAAGCCATACCATCAACAGTAAAGTCGATAACAATAATGGTACAATCCAGAGATTATAGGGAAATGCACAGCTCTTTATTGGCACAACTGCAATTTGATGCCTAATGACTAATGTCTCTCATCTGTATTATAAAATATCATGCTTGACACTTATCAAGATTTTTTTGTTTTGAACAGTTTTTATTCACAGGGCATCACCAGCGATATCTGCCACAGGTGCTAATTAATCTGATGAAAGTAAGCAAGGGTTATTAGTCCTTGACTACAGTAAAAATACAATTTCCATGAGGCTGTTCCTGTTTATTTATTAATAATTTGTCAAATTGTGGTTCTATTTTTGAGACACAAATCACCAAATCATTTTCTAGGTGAAGTCTAGGTCTCTTCTTAATTTTCATGTTCACCATTGAAGAGAACGCTAATTCAGAAACATAGGAAGTGGCGAATGGCACTAACAATATCAAAGCTTGCATTGCCAGCTGTGAATAATCTTCTTTTCTCTTCATTCAGTAGACGTCAGTATTCCTCGAGTTAAATTCCATTTTAATCATCCCGTCAGCTGCTAGATTTACAAATGTTTCTTTCGTCATTGAGCTCAGATCAGCCAGTTCTACTGACATATCTGAAAAAGGGTTTAGTACCCATCTATGACCGTTGTCAGCGTCAGAGATAGCTCTGGAAAGTAACTTGAAAGTTTCTCTTCCAAATTAGGCAAGCTTTGTATCTTAAAAGGAATGTGAGAAATTAGTACCACCGATTGGTCCATTGCAATTTCTTCGACAATCGTCTGAATACAAGGGAAAGACACAAACATCATCTTTTGTAAAAACATTGACCACAAATTAAGTTTTGGAGGAATCCTTTGATTTTATCCTCAGCTGTTAAAATGTTTTCTTCTTTCCCTTGGAGGCTTTTCTTTAAAATATTTAGGCGGTTAGAAAGATCCGTGAAAATGCTAATTTTAATAGCCAAACAGGGTCACAAAAGTAATTTGCATTTCCAAATTTAGAATCTTGTAAGGACATTAACAATTCACCTTTTAGTTCCAGAGTTCATGTCAATATCTTTCCTTCAGAAAGCCACCTGACCTCTGCGTGATAAAGGAGATTTTGATGCACAGAAATCATGTCTTCACAAACGATCCTAAACAGTCGAGTTTGCTACGCTTTACCTTTGATACAATTTACAACTTTGATCACATCTTTAGGCACATCTTTTAAATCAGAAGTTAAAGTCATGGCTGCCAGAGCTTGTCGATGAAGAAAGCAGTGCGTCCAAGAAAGATTTGACATTACTGATTTCAATGTCGCGACGGGCCCACTTTTACTGCCAGCCATAGCTTTAGCACCATCACTACAAATGGCGATACATTTTGTCCAATCAGTCTCGTTCTTGCGAGTGCTTTCTAAAAATATGTCACACAAACACTTGCCAGTAGTGATCGCAGGGAGTGCTTTGCAAAATAGAATGTCATCCATGACACTTTCATCTGCTTCAAAGAGCACAATTACTGTAAATTGAGCACAATGTGAAACATCAATAGATTCATTAAAATTAAAAGCTAAATGTGGGCTCTTCTTTAATTTTTTGACTAACTGTTCTCGAATGTCACCGGCCATATCGTTTTTTCTGCATTCAGTGGTATTATTAGAAAGTGGAATGCTTTTTAGATTGTTTCCCTCTTGCTTGCCTAATATGATTTCAACCATATCCGGGGCTACTGGCAAAATAAGATTCTCCGTATCAGTATGTGGCTTCCCTGCTTTAGCGACTCGGAATGCGACTCGGTAGCTAGCTAGTAGTCTTTCTCGTTGATACTGGGTACCTAAAATGAGATAAAAAATATTGATAAATCAGATAAATGAATTGAAATTAGAAACTTTACTACTGTAAAATAAATAAAAAACATACTATTTTATTACCTGAATCACAGTAGTTTGGTGGTGGTTAAATGTTTTCAGTTTCCTTTCGAAGAAATCCAACCATTTATCTGCTTCCTTGGAATGTTTGATTGGGAGGTGACACAGAAGCTTTGATGGTTGCATTCTCTCAAGTGACGATACTTCGCAGCAAATTACACACTGAAGTTTATTGTTATGACAGTAAAACCATACTTCAGATAACTGTCGTCGTAAGCTCTATTTTTTTCGATTTTGATTCGCTACCTCCACTGTCACTTGCACCAGACTTGGAGGGCTGCACAGATCTTTTAAGAAACTTGTCCATTTCATGCTCGCTCAAAACGAAGCACGAAGACAATAATCACGCCTGTACTCGAAGGCGTACTCGGACAACTGATTATAGTGACCGTAAACGCATGACTATGCCCCTGCTGACCTTTTCCCACCCCCACGCCTCTACTGCGGCCAAGAATATAATTATATCCCTGCCCACAGAGCACTGCGACCTTTTTCCACATTGTACTTGATTTCTCGATCAGTTTAGTATCAATAGAAAGAAAATTACATAGGCTGCCTTTGAAAACTCTGACATACATTTATTATGGTTCTAGGGGTCGAAGAACATTTTTACATGGAAAGGGGTCGCCTATTCAAAATGTTTGAAAAACACTATAGTAGACAAATGGGGTTTGCTGCAATGAATAAAGCATACATTGAAGTTTTTATTGCTAGTTTTTATTGAAAAGTATTAGTTTCGCTACTGTGTAGCTGGGACTTTCCCGTGGCAGCTCTGAAAGGAGGCAGATCGACGTTCGTCGCTTTAACTAAAAAAAAAAAAAAAAAAAAAAAAAAAAAAAAAAAAAAAAAAAAACGGTGAAGTTGCAGATATTTGAAAGCAATGGCCACTTTTTGGTTCCCTCTTTTTTGGGCGAAAAAGTACTAAACACCAGCGTGAAGAATTGGCTACAATGAACTAAAGAGAATTCAGTTGCTTCAAGCGATCCCAAAATTCATTAAAACAAGATTAAAGCTGTAGCGTATAGGCGACAACCACGCCGAAAATGAATATTTTGAGAAAAAAGCGTTTAAAAAATGTTCAAATGTGTTTGAAATCTCTTGGGACTTAACTGCTGAGGTCATCAGTCCCTAAGCTTACACACTACTTCACCTAAATTATCCTAAGGACAAACACACACACCCATGCCCGAGGGAGGACTCGAACCTCCGCCGGGACCAGCCGCACAGTCCATGACTGCTGCGCCTTAGATGGCTCGGCTAATCCCGCGCGGCAAAGCGTTTGAAGTTTGACAAATATTTTTCATATAAAAAAGTGACAAAGCTTGAAACTTACGGGATATCATCGATGCCTGGTCCATAATAACTATCGTCCCGGATAGAGGATGGCCGCTTTCTGCTACTTTGACCGGGTAAATCATCATTTTCGTCTTCAGAGCCCATTTAGTCGCTGAACACATCGACACTGGCGTCTCTGTCTTGACAGAATCGGTGCACTTCATCTCCGATTTTGATTCGAATGGCATTTAAACGTAAAAAATACCAAACAAATCAGAATTTTACTTTACGCAGATCAATAAAAACAATCTTTTCTTAATGACGCCGACTGACGATAACGCAACCAGCAAACAGTTGACTGAGAATCTAGTAAGGGTCTAGCATGAGAAAAGTGGAATTCTGCTATGTGTTCGAGACACTGCTAAACATTTGCACCATTATAATTAGACCTAAACATCTGACGGACGCAAAAATGCAGCATGAGCGCGGAACGGGTTCTCTAACACCGAGGCATGACGTGCACGCTCGGCTTCTAACGATCACAGAATCATTACGTTTTAGAGTTCGCGCATAATATTTTGGGGAATAATTCTTCAATGTATGCACATTCCAATTCCGTAACAAAAAAAATTGAATGTGTTCCGACTGTCACTCCTTAAAGAAAGCTTGAGTCAGTCACAATCAACCAAGTCAGTGAAAGGTTTGTCGCTATTTGGGGATGGGTCACAAACTTCTTTTAAAAGGAATAAACTTCATTTTGGAGAATATCTGTGGAGGAAATAGGAGCGTTGGTGAAACAGCCCGTTCGACATCGAAACATGAACCAGAAACCCTGCCGGCACATTACGAACCGCTCTGCTTGTTAAATGGTGACGCAGTACGACTATTTTGCAAGTGTCCTCCCTGCCGATCTCTGACATTTAATGATGTAGAGATTTATGGGGTGAACATGGAGGCGAGTCAAAAACTTGCTAAAAGAGCTGCTAACCCCAGATATATGACGGCTATGAGATCATTTCCTGTGCGTCGTCAACATAATTGGTGAATTTGTGACAGAGGCGCGAAAAACAGATGTGAAAAATTGTGCTCTTATTTACAGTTACACAATTCAGAATAACTCACCACTTCTGCTCAATGCGAAACAATTTTGTCCCTGCGAACACAGCTTATAAATTACGCCAATTTGACCAGGGAATAATTCCGAATTTTAAAACTTTTGTGCGGGGAGGAAGTTATGACCATATACTTGGACAGCTTTGAAGGTGGTTGGAGGCCCAGCATGACAGTTTACACTGCACTTGATGAAGTGTGGAAAAATTTTACTCCGACGATGATTTGGTACTGATCAGGAAATGTGAATTCATCTAGGACAACAGTACAACTGGAGGCCGAAGAAATAGACTCCAGATACCAAGTACATGACGTAAGAGAAAACTTAGCATTTGATTATTTTGTGTGACAAGAACGAAGCTGATGAAAGAGGAGCAGAACGAATTCCTTAGGCGATTCAAAAAGAGGCAAAGACATCATGGGAAACTTTACTTCTGTCTATCCTTCGAATGGATATGGATGATGATGTACGAGGATGTGCTGAAAGGTAATGCTACCGATTTTTTTGTGAGACAACTCTTAAATAACCTTCTACAGCTTTATTTTTCAACGTCTCGATTCTTATTTCCCAACATCTAATCCTACGGATTTTTTTATGAGACAACTCTTAAATAACCTTCTACAGCTTTATTTTTCAACGTCTAGAATCTTACTTCCCAACATACTCATCCTGGCGACTAACACATCTCTCCCAACAAGAGACCAGTTTCTTAACACAGTCACTGTAGAATGTTTGGTTTTGTTGAAGAACGACAATCTCACCTCTGCTTGCACTGCTGCATGTTTATCAAAGTGAAGTCCTCTAAAGCTGCGGTGTTCAACCTTTTTCAATACGCGACCGGTTGAAATATCGCCAGTTGCCGACTACGTCACCCAGCCGCGTTCCTGTAAGTTACTTTATATGCTAGATGATACGAACATAATCTTCCTCACGTAGTCCGCCTACTAGAGACATAGTTCGTACCATGCTTCTACGACAAAAAAACTGAAACATATACATCACACATTCATAAAAGTCTCAGAAAAATGCTTTCTCCAATTCTACATAGTTCCCGCATGAGACAACGAAGTAATTGGCAGTACATCACGACAGTAACCATGTAATGGCTACTACACCGCTGTAAGCCATACATATTATTATTATTATCATTTTTATTATTGGCAGTGATCCGACACAAGGTTTTAGTGGCCTGAAGTCCTCCAATTTCCGCCAGTAACGAGGTAAACGTTCCAGGAATAAAGTGATTTGCAAAGAGTAAGTTAAGCACAGTGTAAAATAAGTACAGTGCACGCATTTTAATTTGGTTCATTTTACATGGAATTACAGGTTGTGGGTGAAGAAAGTGTCACTACGGAGAGATATGGTGCAGAGGAAACAAGCGTTTGTGCTCGTCATTCTTTTCTGACAGGGAACTGTGTTTAGGTAGCAGTTGCGATGCACTGAGAATTGTTTCATCGTTATATGGAATAAGGTTGCTAGAAATGAGCAACACCAATTTTTTCATTCAATCATAAGTTCATGGTTTACTAAAACATTTACAAAAAGTAAATATGTCTTACCTTTCGCCATTTGAAAAATTACAGTGTCGAAAGGAAATCCTTTTTCTTCCTAGAGATTATATACGTGTCAATGATGATGACGGTGCGGTGAGGGGTGAGGGGGTGAAACTATCTAATATCTAATTGCAGTCAGGGCTAAGAGTCTCAGAAACGTTGAGAACCACTGCACTACGTCAGTTGAATATATTCTAAACAATACGGTCTTATAACACTCCCTTGGGGTACTCCCGAAATTGCGTTTACATTTGTCGGTTTCTTCACCTTATGGACTACGTTTTGATTTCAACCTGTTAGGACGTCTTGAATACAGCTACAAATCTAGGCCACAAAATTTCGTTTATGTCTGTTGATTTCGTCCTATTAAGAACAATGTGACGAATTGTGCTTGCTAGTGAGTTCTGAACCAAGGAATATATCTGACCCGACACTTGTCAATTGCGTTTTTTTTCACAATACACCGCTGCGTAACTGTGTGGCGTGCTTCCGGAAGGGAAGTCAGGCAACGCTGTCACGAAACAGCACTGCTTTTACTTTTCTCTAATGTTTTGTGCGTAATAATAACAAGTCTGTATCGATTATGTCGATGCTTTGGTTCTGTGAAAACAATGACGTTCGGCTGCGGCGTTTGTATTTATCAGCTTACTGCATAATAAAATTGTACTGTATATAATTATTTTCAGCGGTCCAAATTGTAAATGTCTGTTCTCCTACTGAGCAAAAAGTTGAAAGGTTTATATATTATGTGAGAGGTGGCAGGTTTGTTTGGGATGTTGCCATAATGAGAGTCTTTACATACCTGAACACGTGTATGAAATGTTGCTCTTTGGCTGCCAAAGATTGTATTTGGAGTAGATGACAGAGTCTGCGTAGAGAGAGTGTTTTAAGTTGTCGTGAGTGAGGAGCTATGGTGGCGGATGTGCTGAAGAGAGAATTAATTTTATTGTAGATGCTCCTTCATGTGACTGAGAACCCGAAATGATTCTGAAATGTTTGCTTAGAGAGACAACACATTTGGTAAACGGTAAAGTGAATGTAGTTTTCATTTGCTGCAAGCGCAAACAGCCAAGTATTGTAGTGTAACGATTACAGTTTTTTCAACAATATCTATTTTTTGGTGCCCAGAGCGAATTGTCGGTCATGTGTTCTGAATTTTAATTACTATTCGTCACCTTTCACTTTAGATAAAAGCATTTTATATGGACAGTAAAGGATAAATTTTCAACTTAAATACGGTTGTCCGTATCCGTTTTCATTGTATGAAAACGCAAGGGAAGATAATAGTTTCACGTTAGTACGAATCACTTCTGAATTATTAAAATGATCTTAATATCTTCTTAATTTAATCATTTCCATTTATTTGCAAACATTTCATTAAAGTGTACACTCAGTTTGAACGCAAACTGCAATATTACTATACTGTCACGCCTTGTGCTATCGCGTGGAAGTTTAGCTGTATTTTTGGAAAGATAACGAAATTGTCGTTTGGTAAACCAGTCTAAAGCAAGTGGTAAGGGAATTAGCTACACAGTGATTTCTTTCAGGACCATGCAGTTGAGCTCTTCATGTTCTTACGGCTGAACAAGACAGGGCAGAGCACTGTTACCCGTCACACGTAATAAACAGTTACGGGGCCGAAACGAGCTTTCTGAGATGTAATTAGGAACTGTATTAATTTGTAAAATTGTATCCCAGTAGACAAATTTTCTAACAAGGCATAGTTTCAGTAGACGACAGTTACCCAGTGTATTGTGACTGGTTGATGAAGAAGTAATTCTGCGTATTACTGATATTCATTCTTTGTATTCAGTTTCATTTACAGATAGAAACAGTTTAGAATAATTAACGCCACACACACTGAAAGTAATATGCACAGTTAATATTCATATTCGAAACTGGAGTAGCAAAAGCCATTCTTGATCAAAATATGCGGGCACATTGTAATAGGAATGTAGGACACTTGATATCACGTTGCTAGCAATACACTGAGACGCTGTAATATATAGAAACGTAATAAATAGAAATTAATACTGCTGGTAAATTGTGCAAGCCCCACAGTAATGATAACAAGGAACAGTCATGAGTAACAGGCTTTGTCAACATAGTTTCCAAGGTTCAACTCACACCTTTGAGTATTTTTCTGTATAGGAAAAGGTGTGGTCTTCAACCACCGAGCTAGGGAAACCTATTTGCTTTATAATTGCTACCCTGTTACATAGCTTTTCCGTGTTTTTACGTCCCTTTTCTGGGCGAGTACTATAGCAGGCAGACGGCAGGGGGCAAACGCTACCAGGCATTGATTGAGCATAGTTCACGTAAAAATGCACACAACGCGAAATCTATGTTTGTGAAGAAATGTGGCGTAATTTACACAAGATATTAGACTTTATCACTTTGTAGCGTAGTATGCCGTTTCACATAAGTTGCAGCCCTTGATGGAAAACATTTCCAGTTAAAATTATTCGTTGCAGTGGGTCGCATCATAGATACATCAAACATTGTTCAGAAAGGTAGAAACGTGATATGCTTTGTCTATCTAATACGTGACGTGAATGTACTGTGAAAGTTAACCAGCACAATACCCAAGACGGCTCTGCTGCTTAAAGGCAGACTTTTGACTATTAATTTTATGTTACCGGACAGACAGGCTTGTTCGGGAGAGCGTGGTTTTGGAAACAACAAACTCGTAATTTATGGTAACGTGTTTTACCATCCTTTGTAAGTACATTACGTCCATTTTTCTAAATCCTTTTCAGATACAGTTTATTAACGAAAAGGTATAGCTGCAAGTATAAAATTGTTGTGTGGTAAACGTAATAAGAAAGTTGTTAAGTACAGCTGTGAGAGGTCGCAGTGCCTCATTAATTGGTTAATTTCACTTACTTAATTTCTCAAGCTTAAGTTAAATTTAATAAGTCAAAGCAATTAACTTCATTCCTGTATCGAAAACTTAGATAATTTGACTGCATAAGTCCATAAGTCAATGAGCTAAGTATCCCATGGGTTTCATTCTGATCCGAAAAGTAGAGCCCCATTCTTTCAAAGAAAATTTCACTAACTATTTCTCGTTTAATTCAAAGAACTATTTATCATATTTGTTCCTTCAGGACTAGTGACGAAGTTTTGTACACATTATTGTTCATTTTCAGAACAAAAGTACTGCAGCTGAGTATTTACTTCTGCCTGGCCTATTTGTAAATACCTGCACTGTGGTTTAGTTAAAAATATTTATCTGTACAGTAGGTAAGAGAAGAAGATATCAATAGTTCACTGCGGAACGACTCCACTCCTGCTTCACCCTAAAAAAAAAAAAAAAAAAAAAAAAAAAAAAAAAAAAAAAAAAAACTACTAAAACACTTTCGATGGTAATGATAGTCATTGTCAAACAGGTTTTACAAACGGTTATCGTTTGTTAAAAATTCAGTTTCTGCAAGGCAGTTTTCATGTGACCGGAAGCGTGGCTTTCATTAGTCTTTTCGGGTGGGTAACTTAAGCTACGATAACAGCAGAGGGTCTTAACAAGGTCGCTCAAATCATAACGGTCGAATATAAATTGTCTTGCGTAATTCTGCTGCAGAAAGCTGTTAGCGATATAGGCCTGTAATTAAGAGCTTTTGTTGGAAGACCATTCTTGAAAAGACCTGCGCGTTTTCTTTGCTACCAGCCGTTGCTCCAGGGACATAGAAAAAAATGGCCTTTAAAACGAGAGCAGCTGAGCAACTGCTGTCTCATAATCTTCGAATCTCACAGGTATCTCATTCGGTAACTTTCCGCTATTGAGCGATTTTTGTTGATTTTCCATTACTCGGAAAATTATTTCAGCATCTGCCATTTCGGCGTTCGTGTGATTGTGGAAAACAGGAACCGATGTACAATCTTTCGTGGTGGAACGACTTCGAAAGACCGAATACAGAATGTCGACCGTTTCTAATCATCCTTTCTGTGTCAGTGTGGCGACATCGCGACTGAGTATGCGATTCCTGACCTTACGTAAGACGAAAACTGCTTAGGACTTTGTCAGATCGCTTGGGGAAAATTTACTTCTTAATTCATTGATCTCCTTACACTTATTTTGGATCTTGGGTAGCTTCTGTTTGTTTATTAGACGTTCGTTAAATTCACTGGCGACGCTCAGTTTGCTTTCGACAACTTTCAAGCAAATCTATTCAACCACCGTGGGTCTTTCCCATCCGTCACAACCTTTCTCGGGATATTGCTGTCTGTGACATGTTGTAAAACGCTTCTGAATCTCATATACAGCTTTGCCTCACACCTGTCGTAATTTTGGACGAACAAGAGAGTCGCCCTTGCGCTTCACACGGGAGGTTGTGTTTCTTAGGGTGTGATTTATTATATTCACTAGCTTGTTTTGGATTCGAAATTCTGTTGTGATATTGCCCAATAAACGTCAAGCCATCGTACTGAATGCCTTTTTGAAATCTATGAAAGACAGCACACTTCTCTTATTGCTCGGTAATCCGTGGTAGATTATTATTTTAAGTTGAAGATATTTCTATTTTATAAAGTTTCACCGAATTTCCTACCCCTTCTCTCTTCTCTCTCTCTCTCTCTCTCATGTTGATTTCTACGAATAACGTTCACAGTATCGTAGTTTTTCTCACGCCACTTTTACTTTAACCTCTCTCTTTGTCGGGGCTCATCAAATTTGTAACATCTGTACTAGTAATAAATGTGTAAAACCGACGTGACGTATTGTCTGTAAACACGCTAATCACCGAAAGTACTAGACGAATTGTAATGGGGCTTTTGAAGGTAACTGGAGCGTTGTTTGAGACACGGTACAGGTTTTAGTTCATCAAAGGCACATCGTAAAAAAAATATCGTGATCTAAAGTTTTACTGAAACTTCTTGTCTGTCTATCTGAACATGCTCTCCAAAACTACTAGACGGATTTTATGGGGTTTTCGCTGGTAACTTAAGCGTAACTAGAGGCACTGTGCTGGCTATGTTTCACCGGAATTGAATCACGGAAGGACGAGGGTATCCACAACCATTTTAAAAATCTGTGCATGTATGTTCTACTTCTCCTCCGAAATCACTTGACCGATTTCAACCAAACTTGATACGTATAATACCTGATGTTTGTACAGAATCGTTGTGGGTCTAAGAACCATCTGTCTACCTGTCAAGAGGATGGAGGGAAGGTGCAAAGAAGCGTAGGCCACGACGCTCGGGTACCAAGACCGAAAGCACTTAAGTGACTTCCTACAAACTTTGAAGAAAATATTTTCGCTGATCCCCCCCCCCTCTCCCACCCCACCGACATGTTGAAGGAGGGGAAGACATTTCTCTCTTACTTCATTTCGGCTATTCAGTTTCGCATCAGACATGACGTATTAATTTATTGCTTTTTTCTGCTAACTATTCTCGTGACGCATGTTGCAGAAGCTTCCTCGTATACCACTGAATGTACCTGCAAAATGATATCCATGAACGGCACCTAGTTCAGGATACTTTCAGGGGCCAAAAGTTATGGAATACCTCCTAATATCGCTCGTAGCTTCTTTTACCCAGCGTAACGCAATAACTCAACGTGGCATAGACTTGAAAAATCGTTGGAGGTCCCCTGCAGAAATATTGAGCAGTGATGCCTCTACAGCCGCCCATAATTGCGGAATTGTTTCCGGTGGAAGATTTTGTCTACGAACTCACCTCCCGATTACATACCATAAATTTCCATGGTATTCATGTCGGGCGATCTGGGCGGTCAATTCAAGAATTGTCCAGAAAATTCTTCAAACTAGTGGCGAGCAATTGCGTTATCCAGAAAAATTCTATTGTTGCTTGGGAAATCAATTTCGCAAATGGCTGGAAATGTTCTCCAAGTTGCCGAACATAATCATTTTCAATCAATGATCGGTTCAGCTGGACCAGTCCAATCCATGTAAACACAGTCCAAACCATTATGGAGCCACCACCAGACTTGGGCCCATAGCTTTGTGGGGTATGCGCCACACTCGAACCCTACCATCAGCTGTTACCAACTGAATTCGGGACTCATCTGACCCGGTAACCGTTTTCCAGGCGTCTAGGACCCAACAGATACGGTCACCAAGCCAGAAGAGGCGCTGCAGGCGATGTCGTGCAATATTAGCAAAGGCACTCGCGTCGTTCGCCTGCTGGCATAGCGTATTAACGCTAGATTTCGCCGCACTGTCCTCACGGATATGTTCGTCGTATGTCTCTTATTGTTTACTGCGTTTATTTCACGCAGTGTTGCTTGTTTGTTTACACTGACAACTATACGCAAATGCCGCTGCTCTTGGTCGTTAAGTGAAAGCAGTCGGCCATTGCGTTGTCCGTGGTGAGAGGTAATGCCTGACATTTGGTATTCTCTATCACACTCTTGACACTAAGGATCTCTGAATATTGATATGCCTGACAATTTACGAATTGAATGGCCCGTGTGCCTAGCTGCAACTACCACCCGGCATTCAATGACTGTTAATTTCCGTCTTACGGCCACATTATCGTCGGAAACGTTTTCACATGAATCATCTGACTACAAATGACTACTCCTTTTTTTTCATGTTGTGTCCAAAGAATGATTGCCTTTGGCGATTTTTTCTTCTGGAGTGGCAAGTTGTGAGAAATGGTTTCACTTTACTGTGTATTCGCTTGCAAAGGGGCTTGGGCTCTCTGTGGGTCCTTGAGTCCTTTGAGGGCGTTGGTTAGGTAGTCGTACGAGTGATGGACAGTAACTATCACGAATAAATGAAGATTGCATCATCATTGATGGTCCTGTGCGGGTGCAATAATGGCCCGAGGCACCTTGTGTTTGTGCCAACGTTGTGGTAGGACCTGGCCTACATTCGCAAATTGGCGGACATTTCCCGATAATGACAACTCCGCCAATGATGCCCATTTATAAATTGGATACGCAACACTACCTTCATCTGTATATGCGCATATCTCTATCCCATGACTTTGGCCACCTCGGTGTACGTCAGCAGTGGTACACCTCCAATTTTGTTCATTTTAAGATAATGAGTCTTAAATATAATTGACAACAGCAAAATGTGGTAAACCCTTGCAACATGCGATGGACTGCAATATTTCAGGTATCCCAGAGAATCGTTTTCACTCAGGTATATTTAAGCCTCAGTGTTTCTTTTGAACTAAATCGGAAATGTGACATTATTCAGATAAGGTCTACATATGATGTAGTAAACACTGAGATACGTGAAACCTGCCGCATCATGCATGGCGTTTAATCTTACTAGCTCGATGAACCGATTTCGATGACGTTTGGTAAGGAGATTTTGTAAACAATGAGGAGGAAAATTAGGCCATTTTAGAAAGTGTATGTCACAAGATACTTCAGGAATATTACGCGAATTAGGGATAAATATTTACCCTTTGAAAACATTATATACTCTTCAACTTCATCATGTTGTGGAAATGCTTTTCTTGGTTAATATGTGCTACATGATACGATTTAAAGTAATGACTACGATTTTTATACAATATTCAGTGTGTTTATTCGAAACTTCGATGCTATTTGTTTAATAGTGTACACGTTACATAAAACTGACAATCCCCACAAAATGATGAAAGAAGCTTGTCGCTTACAACATTTTCGCTGTTCATGCAACAAAACTGTCGCATCAGGTATAACGTCATGTCGTTTACATTTCTTATTCCATTGCTGCTAACTCTATTCGCATCGAATTTAACATACAGTATCCACATATATCGCTGAATGCACCTACAAAAGCATTGTAAGACAAATAGTTCAGGAGATATGAGGGAAGGAGGAGATTGGCAGAGAGAGGCGAAGGAGATGGACAGAGAAATGGAAGAGAGGACATAGACAAAAATGGGAAGAGGAGATGAACATAGAAAGATTGACAGAGAGGGGCGAAGGAGATGGACGGAGAAATGGAAGAGAGCACACAGACACATAAAAATGGGAAGAGGAGATGAACATAGAAAGGTAGGAGGAGGAGATGGACTGAGAGTGTGACGCGAGGAGATGGACAGAGAGTAGGGCATGGAGCAGGTGGACAGAAAGAAGGGGAGGGGTCAAAGGAGATGGACAGAGAGAGGAGGAGACAAGAAGATGCACACAGAGAGGGGAAGACGAAGAACTGAAATACAGACTCTCCAGGACAACGCCGAGTACGTAGGTGGTTTCCAATACTCTGTGTGCCTGTATACCGAGATCTTGTCGTAGTTGCCACACATAGCAGATTTTGTAACACTTCTGATTACAAATGTAGAATGTGGCACCGTGCTGAGAAATTTTGTTGTATGACCTGAGCAGTTGCATCTTGGGAGTTTTGTACACATGGAAACATTTTGTCAGGTATTGATATTTATTATTACAAATCTACAAAGAAAATTCAGAAACTGTTTAAAAATATGTATGTACAGGTCATTTTGGGATATATCTTGACAGAAAATTAGTGTGGTAGACATTGCTCCAAAAATTTATATGCGTCTTTTTTACAGATGACACATCTGTCAACTTACATATTAGAAAATAATCCGTTGTTTACTAAAAAAATTAATGCTACAAAAGCGTATTCGCTCTTCGAGCAAACGGACAGTGATGAATGTTATCTTAGAACCCCCTACTGTCATTCTGATGACGATGATGATCATGATGATGATGATGATTACGTGACAACAAATACGGATGCTACATCGATCAGGTGTGAAGATTGTAAGGTTTCAGCTTTGATCTCTGGGTTGTTAGCGCAGCCTTATGTAGAGACATTCATGTGTTTGTTGTCTTCCTAAGACACCAGTCTGTGAGATTTTTCTGTAATTATTAGAGCTAAGTTGTTCACTAGGACAATATTCGACATTAGAAGACAGGATGATGCAAAGTGCTGAGATGCAAGGGAAGCCCATCAATTGCGTACGAGAAGTGTCAGGTGCTTTTTGCTACTTCCACAAAGAATAAGAACTATACAGGTTGAAACTGTGTGACAAGCCAGCACCTATACTTAAATTATCAGTGTAAAAAATATCAAACGCAACGAAGGTTATTCTGGAATGATGATTTACATGAACTTTTTGTTAATATATGTCGTGACCCTTAAGTGAAACAAATACACCAGTTATGATTCCTTGTCTGTATTGCTTAATTATTCTGTCCATAGAGGGATAATAAGCAATCATAAACTTCAGATGTCAGTGCTACAAACTTCCTGAAACATAAATGTAAACTACCAATCCGGTGACAGATGTCCGATACATGTGCACCAGCCAACCGTTTTCCTCTTTGTACCGGAATCAGATACAGGGAGGCAACCTTGCGGAATCAGCAACTTGCCCAGAAAGCCACAAACCTACGCTAGAAAGCTTATACCTTCATTTGTCAGGCCAACGGCGCGCTCCGCTACAAACGCACAGTGGCAGAGCGCCAAAGGAGCGTCGCCCTTCCGCGCCGATTAACGCGGGTTTCGGGCTTCTGGCTGCGTCGGCGGCTGACCGGTGCCCCCGATTGCTCCGCGATGCGTGAAGCAGGCGCGTCCGCCCATTAAAATTAGCGGCCCCGCGCCGCCGTATTTACTTATTAAGTAATTTAATTAACCATTCAGATGCGTTAATTAGGGCGGCGCACAGGGAGCTGCAATCTGCGGCGCATCCAATCAACGCTAACCGGGGCCCCGCGGTGCACGCCATCACGCTTCAGGTACCATAGGCTGCACTAGCGCTCCCCGCGGCCGCTCCCGGTACTACCGGCTACTCCGTCGCCCCCTGCACGAGGCCGCCGTCTCTAGTCGCGCAGCTCATAGAATAAAAATATCTACCGAGTCAGCATTTGGTTCCACAGAACGAGAATTCTGTCCACATCTCCGGCAACGCAAGTCACTTGATTTTGGCACGGCATTTTTTAGTATGTGTATTTTGAGTGTTACTATTTCGCTGCTACACACAGATCACCTTCAGAACTACCGGGAAACTTTGTGCATGCATTTTACAGACATCTTAATACACTCCAGGAAATTGAAATAAGAACACCGTGAATTCATTGTCCCAGGAAGGGGAAACTTTATTGACACATTCCTGGGGTCAGATACATCACATGATCACACTGACAGAACCACAGGCACATAGACACAGGCAACAGAGCATGCACAATGTCGGCACTAGAACAGTGTATATCCACCTTTCGCAGCAACGCAGGCTGCTATTCTCCCATGGAGACGATCGTAGAGATGCTGGATGTAGTCCTGTGGAACGCCTTGCCATGCCATTTCCACCTGGCGCCTCAGTTGGACCAGCGTTCGTGCTGGACGTGCAGACCGCGTGAGACGCCGCTTCATCCAGTCCCAAACATGCTCA
Organism: Schistocerca americana; assembly: GCF_021461395.2. Taxonomy (NCBI): domain Eukaryota; kingdom Metazoa; phylum Arthropoda; class Insecta; order Orthoptera; family Acrididae; genus Schistocerca; species Schistocerca americana. Next base: position 172,969,315 of record NC_060124.1, on the reverse strand, counting down.
ATGGGGGACAGATCCGGAGATCTTGCTGGCCAGGGTAGTTGACTTACACCTTCTAGAGCACGTTGGGTGGCACGGGATACATGCGGACGTGCATTGTCCTGTTGGAACAGCAAGTTCCCTTGCCGGTCTAGGAATGGTAGAACGATGGGTTCGATGACGGTTAGGATGTGCCGTGCACTATTCAGTGTCCCCTCGACGATCACCAGTGGTGTACGGCCAGTGTAGGAGATCGCTCCCCACACCATGATGCCGGGTGTCGGCCCTGTGTGCCTCAGTCGTATGCAGTCCTGATTGTGGCGCTCACCTGCACGGCGCCAAACACGCATACGACCATCATTGGCACCACGGCAGAAGCGACTCTCATCGCTGAAGACGACACGTCTCCATTCGTCCCTCCAATCACGCCTGTCGCGACAACACTGGAGGCGGGCTGCACGATGTTGGGGGGTGAGCGGAAGACGGCCTAACGGTGTGCGGGACCGTAGCCCAGCTTCATGGAGACGGTTGCGAATGGTCCTCGCCGATACCCCAGGAGCAACAGTGTCCCTAATTTGCTGGGAAGTGGCGGTGCGGTCCCCTACGGCACTGCGTTGGATCCTACGGTCTTGGCGTGCATCCGTGCGTCGCTGCGGTCCGGTCCCAGGTCGACGGGCACGTGCACCTTCCGCCGACCACTGGCGACAACATCGATGTACTGTGGAGACCTCACGCCCCACGTGTTGAGCAATTCGGCGGTACGTCCACCCGGCCTCCCGCATGCCCACTATACGCCCTCGCTCAAAGTCCGTCAACTGCACATACGGTTCACGTCCACGCTGTCGCGGCATGCTACCAGTGTTAAAGACTGCGATGGAGCTCCGTATGCCACGGCAAACTGGCTGACACTGACGGCGGTGGTGCACAAATGCTGCGCAGCTAGCGCCATTCGACGGCCAACACCACGGTTCCTGGTGTGTCCGCTGTGCCGTGCGTGTGATCATTGCTTGTACAGCCCTCTCGCAGTGTCCGGAGCAAGTATGGTGGGTCTGACACACCGGTGTCAATGTGTTCTTTTTTCCATTTCCAGGAGTGTAGTTTGGTACCAGAAACTGAACTTGGCTTAAAGATGTGAATAGCAATGGTACTGTGCTTTTTCGCCACAGTACCATAGCTCAGATTCCACTTTGTTTACGTTTTTTTGGTAAGGCGATAAGAAATGACGGACAACCAAATTTTTTTTGCGTTTCCTGTTGCACTTATTCATTATCTCGAATATCTGTTCTAATTATGTTAAAAGGCCACTGACAGTAGACGGCGCTGAAATGTCGCGAGAAAACAACGCATCTGGAACTGTAAAATCGTTACAGCAAATACGATAAGCCATTTGCATCACCTTTCCGTCCATTATTATTTTCAGTTTTTCGTTATTTTCCCTTCTTTTTATACACAGGTGAAATATGTACATCATGTTTTGGTCATCTCATCATAAAAGTAAAACCATACCCGACGCACAAAAAAGAAAAAAGAAATACAAGTACAGTGCTCGAATTTTGGAGTAATAAAGGAAGTGACAGCCAATAACATATTTTTATGGATTCTGTTTCACTCGTTCGTGTTGTTGAATCTGTTGTAATTAATTACGGTACAGTGACACTGTATAGGAAACTTACGCGTAAGTACTTAGATACATACAAGGGTTCGAGAACTGGCATAAATTGGAGGAAATTAATCAGACTGTAATTTACAAATTTTGTTCTGCATATGAACGTAGCACCAATATGTATACATTGACTGGTATTTTACTCAAACACACTTGCAAATTTATCTAGCACTTGTCTCTTAATCACATGGCCATAAAATCGCAGAAATTAGGTCTACAACGCAAGACTCTACAAGACCGTGTCTCATATTGGTACAGAATTTCCAATCATACATTTGTTGTACATCCCTATGGAAAGTAACTGGTCGTCCTCTCACATACTACTCTTTACATCCGTAGCAACTAAAATACTGCATCATAGCTGTTACTAAAACTCATACGTGCAGAAACGTATATAAATTGAGTCGATTACGTGTAATATTATACAATTTCGCTATAAATGCTCACTCCACGGTTGTACATAGTCTATGGTGCTATCGCGTGGATTGCATTTCACAGAAAGATTTGATAGTCTAATTCTGTAGCTTAAATCTTATACACAGTGTGTACATAAAGCCAGGGAACACTTTCAATTATTTATTGCACAAGAACCAAACATTGTAGAAATATCACACATATTTTATTTTGAACAGAAACCCTGAAACCTTTATTTCATATATACCGCCACAGCGTAGTTAGGGAAATTGTCGATAGTCAGCGCTAGTCGCAAACATGGCGAGTTCAGGCCCGTAGGAGCTTTCTGTGTGTTCGAGTTCGACAAAAACACCAGATCTCACTCCGTGTGACTTTTTTCTGTGGGAACACATTATAGACCTGGTGTATGTACCGCAGAGCTCCGGAAGCGAATATGGGAAGCGACTGCCACAGTCGACAATGCCATGCTGGGATGGGTATGGCAAGAATTCGATAATGACGTCCGCCGGGTCACTCGTGGTTCGCATATCGAATGTTTTTTTTTTTTAAAAAACTTCCAAGGTTCCTCTTCAAAATGCAATATGTATGAAATCCGTACAATGTTTAGTTCATGTGCAATAAACAATTTAAAGTGTTCCCGGACTTTATTTACACCCTGTATTTTCTTTGTAGACAGAAGCTGTTTAATTTGAATTTATCATGTCACAAGTAAAAGTTTGAGGTGTGCTCCTGCATTGTAAATTTATTAAGTAATTTCTACTGATTATGTCATTTTTATTAATATTTAATTATCACGTCGCATTTCTGTAGCATGCTGCCATCATCTGGTGCATTTAAGTGGCATGAACATTGCAATAATCTCAGTTGTGATAGGACTCACAAGCTGGGTGTGGGAGTGTGGTTACGTGTCGAAATATGACCCAGCACAGAGAGATACATTTACTTTGGCGTGTACTGGAAGTGGGTTGTAAGTTTTAAAAGATTTCATTAGTGTATTTACTTACATATTTTCTTCGAAGTGAGTTGTCTGGCACGCATAGTACATTAAAAGATAGATCACATGTTAACACTTTCATATTCAGATGTTTTCATCATTCCAGAGGCACTTAATTGCTAGCCTGCTTTCTGGCTTAGGTCTCTGATAAGTCTATGTACCTACGCATGTTTGTAAAGTAACAATACCTGTTGAGTTTTTCTAGGCAATTGTCTTTCCGTAGTGGCCCCACAAATAACTAGTGTACCATACTAAAGGGTGTTCACAAGAATCAGGAATACACACACAACAGTTGTTTTGCTTAGGGTTTCCTGAATAAAATAATGTATCATCATGAATTTGGTGTATGCTTTTACCTTTTCAGAGGTGTTCTGAATAAGTTGTTTTTACAGTAAGCCATCAGACATCTAGATCTTGTACTGCTGCCATGTCTTTGCACATGTCTAAATAATATTGACAGTGTTGTGTGTCTTCCGTTAACATTATTCTATGGTCTGTATGTTGAATCGCGCCTGGTCGTTAAATATGGCGTGTCAAGGAAACCTGGTTTCTCGGATCGTTAGACAATATATTCAAAAAATCGTAAAATAAGTCTTATTAGGCAATGAACATTGACAATACTTATCTCTGACAATAACACAGAAGTGTTGCAAGCAAAGGGAGACATGCAAATAAGAAATCTCTTCAGTATATACAATTCCTAAGTCGCTGGTCTTGAAGTGCCTAATATTGATGCTGCAGTAGTGGTAGGCCGCGGCCAGTCGGCGCGATGCTTACGTCCTTTTCGCATAGAGGGTGCAGCTGCCATGGCGTTGTCGTCCTGGAGAGGGGGTCAGAAGTGTGCAGTTGGCTGATGTCTTCTTCACAGTCCTCTCTGCTCTCGTTCCCGACTGGCCTGCCAGCACTGGACTTTACATCGGAACACTGTACTCTGTTCTAAAATGTCATTTAAATCTGTGAGACCTTCGGGTAATCTAGAGAGTTCATTCGGTATGATATTGTCCTTTCCTGGTATGTATACAGTTTCAGATGAGCGTTATTGGAGGGTAGCAATCTACACTGCAATTCTCGCATATAGCAATTTCCAAGTAAGTAGAAAACTTTTAGCTTGGTGATCACAGTACATATATGCTTACCCCAGATGTAGTAGTTGAACTTTTTGAAGTCCAATAGGATAGCCAAGGCTTCCAATTCAGTGGTCGAATATAAACGTTCACACTGTGAAAGTGTACTACTATCAAAACTACTTACGGTGATCTTTTGTTTTGAGTCTACTCTGTTTACTTGGAACAGGCAAGATCCAAGACCATGTAATGAAGCTTCAGATGTTATAAAAAAATCTGATTTCATATTTGGATAGCACAAAATATTTGAATTTACTAAGGCATTCTTTACAGCCTCAAAATCTTTTTTACAGGCATCCATCCAAAACCAGGTGGCATTTTTTCAAGAGCTTCAAAAGTGACGGACTTTTTAGTAGGTGTTCAGCAACGAAACGGTGAAAAAATGAAGTTAGTGCTATAAACGCCTTTAACTGCCGTTTCGTTGTAGGATGGTGAAAGTTTCTTATTGTATCTAACTTACTGCGATCTGGTTTGATGCCTGATGGCGAAATAACGCGCCCTACAAATTTTATTTCTTCTCTACCAAATTTAAATTTTTGTAAGTTAGTTGTAACCCCTGATTTGAAAAAATCCATGTAAAATTCTGTCAATTAGTACAAGATGTTCTGACTATGTTTGAGTAGCAATGAGAATGTCAACGACATACGAGATTAGGACCAAGCATTGCGTCAAGTGTTGCAATGAAAATTCCTGCACTCACATTTAGTACGAGAGGTACTCCTCCCAGCTTGAGCAAATGCAGTGTATTTTTCTGACTCTTTATAATGTTTCATCTGCGGCTAAGAACACCTAAGATGTAGGATGTTGAGGTATTTTACATCACAATTTTTTGTAATTGTTCGTCTAAGTTCTCCTGTTGAGTATGAAGTGGTTATATAATTTTATTAATGGCTCTTGTATCTAAAACGATTCTTACCTGTCGATTTCCTCTATTCACTACAAGCACTGGGCTGCAGTATGAAGATAAAGAAGGTTCTATTACCTTCCATATAATCATTTTCTTAATTTCATGATCAGCAGTCTCTCGCTTGGTCCAAGAAATGGGATATAATTTCCTACAGTATGTTCCATGTGGCTTGACATTAATTTTATAGACGTAAAGTCTGGTTTTTCGACAAATGTGTGTAAATATTTAATCACCACAGCCTTCAATTCTTGTTGTGTTTCACTGAAATATGTGGATTCTGTAATCTTAGTATTAATGCGTTCTCTGTTGTTTACACTACTCTCATTCTGAGTTGAGAAAGTGTACCTTTTACCCTGGATAAAACTTACGTTGTCTTTCAGGTGTGTGCAATGAATCAACTTTTGTTTACCATCGTCCGTAAAAAAGAATTTTCCTTTGAAAAAGTCGATCATTGCGTCGTTTTCTCTAAAAAGTTCAATGCCGGGGAGGCATTCCACAGTAAGACCGCTTTTTACTAGGAACTGGCACGATATAACTCCATTTATTATTGTTATATTCACTTGTGTCTGCCAGTTCACTAATGCAAGTTTTGCACCAGTTGCACCTGAGACTTCGCAACCTTGTACTGGGAGTAAAGGAATTTTTGGGGCTTCCCTTATTCTTTTGAACAATGTTTGTGAGACACAATTTGTCATCGCTCCCGTGTCCAGAACTATAAGTGCTGGGTATTTTGCCTGCAATTCCTTTCATTTTAGCCTGTACTACCATTTTTTCCTTATGTTGACACATGTGTGACTCCTGTATAAGTATGTTCGTGATGTCAATAGCATCATTGTATCAAAGCAATAGCATCACTGTATCATACTTGTTCTGTGCCCCAGACCGTGTTACGACCGACTTCGAGGGCTTAATGTAGTTGTTTCCCGTTGGTCGACGCAGACTGTATATCGGGTACGTCTGCTCATTTGTAACCTCCAATATATTTAAGGAATTCCCTTCTTATGCATGCGGTAGCCCGTTAACATAGTCACTTGACGTATGCGACATATGGCTGTTTTTTGAACTACTGTTACTAGTGTTTTGCGGAAAGTTGTCACGCTCTGGTCAGGCCTATTCCAATACTGTGAATTTTGGTTTGTTGCACTGCCCTGATACGGAGGTTGGTATCTGTAGTGAAATTTCCTATTGTTTTTAAAGTTATTCCGCGGTCGTCGATCTGTAGGCTGGCCGTCATAAGTTGGTGACGTGGACGTTGACGTCACGGACTGCACCCTGTGCCCTTGCCGGTCCGCCGTCATTGTTGCCATATCGCAGTTTTCCTGGCTGCGAGGACACGTTCTTATTATTCATGCTTTTTTTATAATATAATTAGCTCTCATACCCTTGTGTATCAGATCAATTGTATCGAGGATGGCAATAAAGTGATCCAGGATGTCTTCGGAAGCGTACTCCAAAGGTTTACGTATGCTTGGGGGTTACTTCCCTTCAATGATTCTTAGCACGTCTTTGTGTGAAACTTGCTTGTGCCGGTATCGCGTTTTGTTCAGGTAGTTTTCGAAATACCGCTTGAGGCTGCCTTATTTGGCAGTAAAAGGTTCTCGATAGAAAACTCTTTCCCTCAGGGGCTCCAGTATATACATGTGAACCAGTGTTTCTTTAAAAATGCGTCTTCAAGTTGCGCAAATGTTTCGCATGTTTCAGCCGTTTCAGTTACCCATATGGCGGCTCCGTCACCCTGGGCGTAGTCCATTACGAACTGAATCTTTTGATGCTCCATCCAGATGTGGTGGGTGTAGGGCGGGGGGAGGGGGGGGGGAGTAATACACCGCGAAGAGAGTTAATGAAAACCAGGGGAAATGGAGTTCGTTTCACTGGATTTGGAACTGCCGGTGCTTTATCACGCTTACTCCAATAAGAAAGTGAGGGGTTTGTGTCCCTTTTGTAATATTTTCTTGACGGAGAGGTTTCATTTGTTCCCGGTTCGTTACTAGAAGCCGACGCGTACTCCTCGAGTTTTGGACTTGCCGAATGTTCGGTGAATTTTAAACGACGCATCAAGCATACATTCCCTAGCCGCTGACGGTTTGTTGTGTATTGTGTCAAACCGCGTGTGTACTCCCTCCAGACATTTGGGTAAATGTTTTGAAATGCATATCTGATCTGAGACAAGTCCTTTCCCAAACTTTAACTGACACTGTCAGGTTTTCCTGTGATTTCAGTGATTTTTTCGTGACTGTGTAACCTCCCCCTCACTTATCGACCTTAATGACAGTGAAAAATGAAACCGCGTGTACCTAATGGAAATTCGGGAAAAGCAATCGTCACCGAAGTTAATCTGTCGCTAAAGAGGGAGGAAAGGGTTACATCTAAATGAAAGGAAAAATGCAAATGAAATTGGTGGAAATTAATTTTGAGAAAAGGGTAAAATTAATAAAGAAAGTAAATGTGCGGTCGTCACGTTAACAAATAATTGGCGTTAACTAGATATTTGAGATTTGGGGAAAATTACAGTCGCCAGTCCTATGGACAACTACTACAATAACTGAAATAGAAAGGTTATTGCACATATAATTAGCACTAAAAGCGTGGCAACTGAGGGTTGACACGTGTTGTGTGAAAACTGAAAGTTTGTCAGAAGTATTAAATTTCGCTACACTCTGACTTAATTTAGCAAAGGAATTAATATAACCGGAAAATTGAAAGTTAATTTAGTGACTGAATTTAATAGTGAGATTTGTTTCTGAAGCACTAGGAAATTCAGTAAAATAAGGTTAATCTTGGCTACCTCAACAGTGATTTCAAAAGCTACTTGAACCAACACAGTTTAGAAATAAGAGATTTAACTTTGAACTTGAATTAAATGATTCTGAACAATTAACAATAGTAAAATTTAGTACGTACCAAGCTGAGCTGCAGTCACACGTAAGCTAAAATATGGTAACAGAACTCGCACTCTTAATTTCTGCTTCTGTAATCTAAATATTGTTGCCAGCTATGAATTCTTTAACTGAACTTTGAAATTAAAGCAGTGAAATGGAATGATATTATTTTAATGCTGGCGTTTGAATTTCAACGACACTCGGGTTCATTCAGGAAAAGGAAGGGACCCTGCTTGGTAATGGAATTGGGGCAATGAGCAACAAAGGTTCATGCTAAGTTGCTGTAATTTTATGATGCAACAATTTTAAAAGCTAAGGTCTGCCGTACAGTTCTAAAACTTTTCGTGCTTTTATACTTCCCTGTTGGTTGATTGAAGGTTTGAAGCCGTCGACGAGGAGGTGGCGACAGTCACTCATTGTCGGCCGTCGCTGTTGCGGAAGCTGGATGTTGGCGCGCCTCCTTCTCGACACGGTCACCAGGCGAAACGGGCTCTTCATGTGCGCCAGCTAATGCTTCCCGTCCGCGACACCGTGTCAGAAACTATTATAGCAAGTCGAGCGCAATTACATGCTGCCAAACCCTGAAAGCGCGGCAACTCGCGGGAGCGTCACACAACACCAGTTCCACCGCCCTACTCCCGCCAGACTCTCTCTGCTCTCGCTCCATGCGGCAGAGTTAACACTACCAATGATCCTAAACACTTAGGTTCTCCACACGACCTATTGATGTAATCGTTCGATAACATTGTTTTCCCTAGGCAACACCCAGCGTAAAAATACAAATAATATTTACAAAACAAACCAATTATACATCGACATAAATGCATATATATATATATATATATATATATATATATATATATATATATATATATATACAAATATAAAACAATTACAATATATAAAGACACAGAAATGTCATACCTTCATGTAACAAAATAAGGAAAAGAATTTATAGTACAATAGGTGGAAATAGGAGGATATGCATTTCCGGCGTTACAACTGTTTTATTGAACTCCTGGTTCAGCTATTTATGCGTCTTTTGTTTCGCGCCAAGCAGTGTAAGTGTCTGTGATGGTTTGAAGTGCGCACTAATGTGTTGTTTTAGGTGACCATACAGCTCGCTAGCAACATTTACCATAATTTTCGTAGCATTTATTAGGTTATCCTAATTTTTACTGAGTTTGTGTACTGTTGCTGGGAGGTTCTTACATGCATTTTGTAACTGTGTAATTTCTCTATCTACGGTGGTACATTGCAAAAACAGATTATCAAAATTTGTATTTAGCCTATCTATGTCATCCGAGTCCGTCTGTTATTGTGTATGGATGTCATCTACGTGTTGCTTTGTGACGAGATTTTCTGTTGTTTTATCCATTTTTTTATCGAGCAGGGCAGTTAGTTCGGTATTGAATTCATATTTTAATTGATTGAATTTTATATCTACATTGGTTTGCAGAGATTTTATGTCATTATCTTGTTTGTCGTGCCTATGATTTAAATTGGTTTTCAAAGTTTTGACATCTGCTTGTAATTTCTCAAACATTTTTCGCAAGTATGCCATTGTATCGCCTTGTGGGGGCTATGTAATTTGTGCACTTTGTGTGCAAGGAGACGTGTCTACGAAGACATGTTCTCGATGCTGCTCACTTCCGGCGTGGAACTGAGCGTGAACGAGATTACTGTTTAAAACTTGAGATTGGTTCAGTTTCTGAAGAGCGAATTTGATCAAAATGTTGTCAAACAAAATTCCCTGACTCGATTTTATTGCCTATCAGCAAATCGGCATTGTCTTCCTCGGCCACTGTATTAATTTGCATATCTTCGTCTCATGTAAGAATCGAAATAAAATTTGACGAAGAATATTTTGAAACTATTGATCTAGAAAAATATCAACAAGTGGTTTGAATTGTCTTTCACAAGTGGTTTGAGATACCTTTCACATTAAGCAGCTTCGTTAACAATTGCATTTACGTCCAACAACAATTGAGTTTCAGTTCATCGCTCATAGGTGGTACTATTGCCAAGATGTAGCCATTTTGAAATTCACAACACAACAATTAAACTGTATATAATTTAAGTTCTACTTCATAGCACTGAATAATTAACTTCTGGACATAAACTTGAGATAAATGATAAACGTAGAAGTTTGCTGTCCCACCTGGATTGTGGAGAACTGTGGAAGTGAACTTGGCCAATTTCATCTTTCTCCTGCGTTGTACTCCGAATAATCAGAAGTTACTTAGAAATTTTGATGACGCATTGTTCATGAAACAGGAAAAGGATGTATACAGCAATCATTCAAAACGAGTCCAGTCACGGAATCTACAGTTTATATTTGTACCTTTCTCCCGCGCGTATTTCGTCAGTTTGTATCTGTCTGTGTAGTAAGAGGGGATGACGTGAAAAGAGGGCAGTGATTTTTACCAGGTCATACTGTAAGCGGTTTAGTGGTTGGACATTGGGTTTCAGAATTAGTGATTGTAATAACATTTAGTTCAAATGGGAGTGTAAGATATAAAGAACCATCTTTCTTATGCATCGACGTTAAGTGCGTGGGACTGGCGGCAAGACAAGTAATCTTACTGAGCAAATATTAGCAGTTGTGCCATTGCCTCTTTAACAAAAGCATACCGTGACCGCGTTATTTGAAGCTGAAAAAAATGACAGAATAAAATGATTTTGAAATCTCCGAACTAAACATTCGAGAAAACGAGGTTCTTAGATATTTTGGCCTTGCAATTCGCACGAACAGCACTGACAATTTCTGCTGGCCAAATGCATATTTTTGTTAGCAGCGTATGGTGACAGTTCCACAGACACTCTAAAGTCGTAATGAGAAACATGGGTACTTACTTAATGTAGTGATGATACAGGTTAATGAATTAACTAAAATATATTTTACGATATTTACGTAAATGTTACACATTACAAAATGACTACCGTACCTGAAATTGAAAATGCGTCTAGTCATAACTAGAGGTAAAACAGAAGTTTGTCTCCCTCACGTCGGCGAGGGAGACGTAAAACAAGTCATTCGTTTATTTAAACAAAAGGTTCTTAAACGCAACTCATCGCTGTTTCATCGATATGGGGGTGCTACAAAAAGTTCATAGAGAAATTCTGTCACAGAGAACAGCTACAAAGCAAGGTAGGCTACACTTCAACGATGCAATAATGGTTCTGTCTTTACAGACTGAGTACTGGTTCCGAAGGAAGTGGTCGAAAAAAACGAGGGATGTACCCGGTTTAGAAGGACCTACCGGCCTTCTGTCCTATGTTTGTGAAAACTGAAAATACTGACACGAATTATTTACCGAAGAACTGAAAGAATGGTAGAATTACATCAATGTGCAGATCCGCATGGATTCCGACGAAATGTAGGAACACGGAGGCAATTTTGACATACGAGTTACCTTAGAAGTTATTTCAAGAAAGGTAAACCAACGATTACAGTATCTGTATATTTAAGAAAACCTTTTGACAATGTCGAATGGATTACATTCTTCGAATTTTTGAAGTTAACAGGATTAAAATACAGAGAGCGAGCTGAAACCAAACTGCAGCTTCAAGAGTCGAAGGACGTAATAGGGAAAATGTAGTTGATGGTGGAGGCTAGGTGATGATCTATAGTAATTTTTTAATCTATATATTGAGCAAGAAGTAAAGAAAACCAAGCAGAAATTTGTCAAGGGAATTAAAGCTCAAAACAGAAGGAACGAAATCTTTGAGGAGGCTATCAGATATTTTAATTCTCTCAGACACAGCATACGACTCAGACTATCAGTAAACAGAACGGTTTACAAAGTCTGATTTGGTGAATAACCACAACTGAGGACCATACTGATTAAACTGAGAAATTCGCTTAATTTGTAAGTGATATTTAGTCAGCATCTCCTGTTTCAGAGACTATTGCTTCATCACCTGCTGTGACACACCATATAGTGTATGAAGCTTTTTGACAAAGCGAGTTTCTAAATCTTGTCAGCAAAAGGAATGAAAAAGTTGCAAAGCGAATATCAAGAGAAGTAAAATCAGTATAACGTGGTGTAGATGAATGAAATCAGAAGATTATGAGGGAATTAGATTGAGAAATGAGATTACAAAAGTGGTAAATGAACTTTTCTATTCCCAGAGCAAAATAAATGGTAACTGTCGAGGTAGACTGCATCTAAAAGATGTTCTTGTTATGGTCTTCAGTCCTGAGACTGATTTGATGCAATTCTCCATGCTACTCTATCCTGTGTAAGCTTCTTCATCTCCCAGTACCTACTGCAACCTACATCCTTCTGACTCTCCTTGGTGTATTCATTTCTTGGTCTCCCTCTTCGATTTTTACCCTCTACGCTGCCCTCCAATACTAAATTGGTGATGCCTTGATGCCTCAACACATGTCCTACCAACGGATCCCTTCTTCTGGTCAAGTTGTGCCCCGAATCCTATTCAATACCTCCTCGTTACTTACGTGATCTACCCATCTAATCTTCAGCATTCTTCTGTAGCACCACATTTCAAAAGCTTCTATTCTCTTCTTGTCCAAACTATTTATCGTCCATGTTTCACTTCCATACATGGCTACACTGCATACAAATACTTTCAGAAACGACTTCCTGACACTTGTTCAGAATCGCTTTCCTTGCGATTGACAGTCTGCGTTATATGTCTTCTCTACTTCGACCATCATCAGTTATTTTGCTCCCCAAATAGCAAAAGTCCTTCACTACTTTAATTGTCTCATTTCCTAATCTAATCCCCTCAGCATCACCCGACTTAATTCGACTACATTCCATTATCCTCGTTTTGCTTTTGTTGATGTTCATCTTATATCCTCCTTTCAAGACACTGTCCATTTCGTTCAACTGCTCTTCCAAGTCCTTTGCTGTCTCTGACAGAATTACGATGTCATCGGTGAATCTCAAAGTTTTTATTTCTTCTCCATGGATTTTAATACCAATCCCGAATTTTTCTTTTGTTTCTTTTACTGCTTGTTCAATATACAGTTTGAATAACATCGGGGATAGGCTACAAACCTGTCTCACTCCCTTCCCAACCACTGCTTCCCTTTCATGCCCCTCGACTCTTATAACTGCCATCTGGTTTCTGTACAAATTGTAAATAGCCTTTCGCTCCCTGTATTTTACCCCTGCCACCTTTAGAATTTGAAAGAGAGTATTCCAGTCAACATTGTCAAAAGCTTTCTCTAAGTCCACAAACGCTAGAAACGTAGGTTTGCCTTTCCTTAATCTTTCTTCTAAGGTAAGTCGTAAGGTCAGTATTGCCTCACCTGTTCCAATATTTCTACGTAATCCAAACTGATCTTCCCCGAGGTCGGCTTCTACCACTTTTTCCATTCGTCTGTAAAGAATTCGTGTTAGTATTTTGCAGCTGTGACTTATTAAACTGATAGCTGGGTAATTTTCACATCTGTCAACACCTGCTTTCTTTGGGATTGGAATTATTATATTCTTCTTGAAGTCTGAGGGTATTTCGCCTGTCTCATTCATCTTGCTCACCAGAGGGTAGTTTTGTCAGGACTGGCTATCCCAAGGCCGTCAGTAGTTCTAATGGAATGTTGTCTACTCCCGGGGCCTTGTTTTTACTCAGGTCTTTCAGTGCTCTGTGAAACTCTTCACGCAGTATCGTATCTCCCATTTCATGTTTATCTACATCCTCTTCCATTTCCATAATATTGTCTTCAAGTAAATCGCCCTTGTATAGACCCTCTATATACTCCTTCCACCTTTCTGCTTTCCCTTCTTTGTTTAGAACTGGGTTTCCATCTGAGCTCTTGATATTCATACAAGTGGTTCTCTTTTCTCCAAAGGTGTCTTTAATTTTCCTGTAGGCAGTATCTATCTTACCCCTAGTGAGATAAGCCTCTACATCCTTACGTTTGTCCTCTAGCCATCCGTGCTTAGCCATTTTGCACTACCTGTCGATCTCATTTTTGAGACGTTTGTATTCCTTTTTGCCTGCTTCATTAACTGCATTTTTATATTTTCTCCTTTAATCAATTAAATTCAATATTTCTTCTGTTACCTTAGGATTTCTACTAGCACTCGTCAATTTACCTACTTGATCCTCTGCTGCCTTCACTACTTCATCCCTGAGAGCTACCCATTCTTCTTCTGCTGTACTTCTTTCCCCCATTCCTGTCAATTGTTCCCTTATGCTCTCCCTGAAACTCTGTACATCCTCTGGTTTAATCAGTTTATCCAGGTCCCATCTCCTTAAATTCCCACCTTTTTTCAGTTTCTTCAGTTTTAATCTACAGTTCGTAACCAATAGATTGTGGTTAGAGTCCACATCTGCCCCTGGAAATGTCTTACAATTTAAAACCTGGTCCCTAAATCTCTGTCTACCATTATATAATCTATCTGATACGTTCTAGTATCTCCAGGATTCTTCCATGCATACAACCTTCTTTCATGAGTCTTGAACCAAGTGTTAGCTATGATTAAGTTATGCTCTGTGCAAAACTCTACCAGGCGGCTTCCTCTTTCATTTCTCTCCCCCAATCCATATTCACCCACTATGTTTCCTTCTCTCCATTTTCCTACTCTCGAATTGCAGTCACACATGACTATTAAATTTTCGTTTCCCTTCACTATCTGAATAATTTCTTTGAATTCATCATACATTTCTTCAATTTCTTCGTCATCTGCAGAGATAGTTGGCATATAAACTTGTAGTACTGTAGTAGACGGGACCTTCGTATCTATCTTGGCCACAATAATGCGTTCACTATGCTGTTTGTAGTAGCTTACCCACACTCCTATTTTTTTTATTCGTTATTAAACCTACCCCTGCATTACCCCTATTTGATTTTGTATTTGTAACCCTGTATTCACCTGACCAAAAGTCTTGCTCCTCCTGCCACCGAACTTCACTAATTCCCACTATATCTAACTTTAACCTGTCCATTTCCCTTTTTAAAATTTCTAACCCAACTGCCCGATTAAGAGATCTGACATTCCACGCTCCGATCCGTAGAACGCCAGTTTCCTTTTTTCTGATAATGTCGTCCTCTTGAGTAGTCCCCGCCTGGAGATCTGGAATATTTTACCCAAGAGGACGCTGTCGTCATTTAACCATACAGTAAAGCTGCATGCCCTTGGGAAAAATTACGGCTGTAGTTTCCCCTTGCTTTCAGCGGTTCGCAGTTCCAGCACAGGAAGGCCATTTTGGTTAGTGTTATAAGGCCAGATCAGTCAATCATCCAGACTGTTGCCCCTGCAAGGCTGCTGCCCCTCTTCAGGAACCACTCGTTTGTCTGGCCTCTCAACAGATACCCCTCCGTTGTGGTTGCACCTACGGTGCGGCCATCTGTATCACTGAGGCACGCAAGCCTCCCCACCAACGGCAAGGTCCATGGTTCTTTGGGGGGGGGGGGGGGGGGGGGGAGAGGAACTAAAAGATGGACTGGTTAAAAGCAAGGAAATTGTTTCTGAAAAACAAACTTTTACATCGAATATAAATTTTGAGTGCTATGAAGGCTTTTCTGAAGATGTTTGTCTGGAGTGTAGCCTTGTATCAAAATGAAATGTGGACAGTAGATCATTAATAGAAGTAGAGACAATGACCTTTCGAAATTTGCTTCCATTTGTGAATGCTGAAAGGAGTAAGTAATGAAGATGTAGCATATCAAATTAGGGAGAAGTCGGTGACTAAAAGAAGGCAGACTGGTGGCTAAGAAATATACAAAAGCACCAGTAAATTGTAATTTTAGAAGTGTAGAGGGTAACTGTAGAGAAAGAGAGCGATAAAGACATGACTATAGTATGATACAAATGCGTGTAGGTTGGAGCAATTACGCAGAAATGAGGAGGCTTGCACTGATAGAGCTTCATCAAACCAGTCTTCAGTCTGAAGACCAAGACAATAACAAAACTGAAGATATATGTACGTATTCAATACCTCCTTATGTAAGGAGAAACTTCGACCGACATCTACAGAAAGCAATAGAACGTATCCCTGGTAGCACCCGTAACGGAAGATCGGTCAAAGTTGTTAAGTTTTCCGCATCTGGATTTAATTCAAATTAGTCTTTATCAACGATGTCCCTAACATTCATCTGCTTCTTCCACTGTCCCTCCTTTCCTATACATTCTTCCAAACTGAATCACACGAGGAAAAGACTTGTACCTATACACTGCAAAAAGTTCCAACTGTAGGGCTTTGTTGTTGACGTTTGTTGGGCCAACTATATGGCTGCGCGTCCGTTGGCATAAATTGGCTACATGTAACTTTTTCCTAGAGTGCACTCATCCGGAACTGACTTTTGTGCGTACTTCTCAAGAAATGACTTGAATGATTTGTTTACCGTATACTTTCGAAATATTAATGCCACGGCAAGATCCGCACTAAACTCATACAGTGAGCGCTGCTTTTCTAATTTGCATTGGTATCAACTTGTGAAGTTCAATGGTTTTGTGTGTTAGTTGTTGTGGATGTGCTGACTAACTCTGTTTTTTTCTTTTCTTTGATATTTGTCATCGACTGCAATATTTGCTTCGCAGACGGCACATCGCATAATGATGCCATTTGTTTCAATAAACTGAGTCTTCAGTTCTTCTGAAAGTGTATATAACTTATCCTTCTGTATTATGCAAAATCTGCTCTGGTAAAATACTAACACAGTGAATAAGACAGTACATAGTCGACAGATAGGTACCGTTAATTTGACGCCAGCTCTAACTGATTTTAAGTTTTATGTTGCAGCATCATTGCCTAACTTTTATTCGATTTCACAGCTGCGGGTTGACCATTCTTTCTGAGGCTGACAGTTTATGCTGAGGTTAGCTATTGCTGCTGTCGATAAGAATAATTACTTATGCTTTCCGTAATCATATTTTAATGTTTACAGACCATTGCTGACTTTTCATAAAGAAAATTTTAAAATCGTATCAGGAACAGAAAAAATCTGGCTATTAAAAACGCATATGACAATGGATAAGAGGTGCGTAAGATTGGAGTAAAAGGGAAAAGGTGCGAAATGTAATAATCTCACAGAAATTTCCAAAAAGGTGCAATAAAGTGTACTTAGTTTGATTCATTTCGTGTCTCCAAATGCCTGTATTGGCATTTGTGAAAACTGTTTTTCGAAAGTTACTGCACCTTAAAATCCATTCTTCAGTAATAACTATCAACATAACCCAGGGAACCACAGCATCTTTTCCCATTGCCGTATTTTTAGATGACCATTTCGTCCTCAGCGGCCGAGGGTATAACAGACCTGGGAACAGTGTGTGACTGTTATGTAGGCAGTGAAGTCGTGCAGTCAATGCTATGAAGCACACAGTTGCAAATACTCATCACAGTGCAACCTCTGATAAATAGGTAAAGCAAGTGGTTTGGCAATAATTTGCACAGTTATAAGACGTCTCAACAAAATATTTTCTGCAGACATTAATTTTGGCGAAGTTATTGCGCTATTAGTGCATCAAGAACAACGACCCTGGATGGCGTCTTGGCGAGCTATATTTTTTCTACATTAACCAGGACGTGAAGAAATTGTGTAATACTATTCGTCACCAGAAATTAGGACTACTTATCTGCTACAAGCCAAGGATTTTCGTGCACTTTAATATTTAGAATTGTACAGGGAGTATCAGTCGTACAATTGAAAGTGTTTAAACATTGAATTTTGGAATAATATATTTCGTTAATTCCAAGTAGTTTTATTAATGTTGCCCAAAACATACGCCTATTATTCTTTTCTTGTATCATTTTAAAAAGCACTGATTTGTTGAATAACTGCAGTAACGATAAACCATATTAACTGAAGCGACAATCTTAAAATGTCGTTTATTTAACGCAGTTAAGTGGTACTAACGATGAAACATGAGAAAATCTATCTTTAGTGATCGTCTTTCAACTTGCAGTAGATACATATGTCTTCATGTCTAATTTCATGTTTATAGTAAATGATTTTACTAACATGGTAGCCAGAAATCTACATAGTAAAAATCTTGCTGGCATCCATCTTGTTTTTCACGTAACTTTGTGACAATAAAAGAGAAGTTTTCATAAAAATATTTCAGTGCATTGCAAAAGTAATATACAGAATCTGTCCCTTCAGTACAGGCGGTAAATATTTAGTATTTATTGCAGATGGAAATAC
Organism: Schistocerca americana; assembly: GCF_021461395.2. Classification (NCBI taxonomy): domain Eukaryota; kingdom Metazoa; phylum Arthropoda; class Insecta; order Orthoptera; family Acrididae; genus Schistocerca; species Schistocerca americana. Next base: position 172,951,235 of record NC_060124.1, on the reverse strand, counting down.
CAGGACTAAGTGTGCTGCAGCGCTCATCTTGACACTGAATACAGGTGTTGTTTATTTGGTGGCTATAACTATGTTACCAAGACGGTAACGCAGGTAGGCAGTGCCGTGAAGAGTGCTGTAAATGTACTGTGTGAGGAGAGAACCGAGTCTCATATCGGCCCAAAGTTATGTATATGTTGAACGACAACCTTTTTGCTGCATGATAAATTGTTTACGTCGCACTTACACAGCAAAGATTAACTATTTTCGCCACATAAGTCATATATGACATTAAATGGGTGTATTGGAAAAATGGCTTCAAACAAATTGCAAACATTAATAATTTGAGATGAATTGACAGACAACAGCTGGCTTTCAGTACTGGAGAGAGTTATACTTATAATGTAATTAGTCTATTGGAATGTTAACAATACTTACTGTATGCAAGAGGTCTGATATTGCATAACAATAACGTAGAAAATAATATAAAAGAAAGGAAAGCTCTTATCAAGGAAGTTACCTAACTCAAAATGATAATGATTTGAGGAATTCCTTGTAGTCATTTGAACTTGATGCAAAGTAATATTCATGTCGTTCTATTTATGTAAGCTGCGCAATAAATGCGTTTCCTAATTTAGAAGCTGTATAATAGAGGTCATACGCCATTTATAAACCTGTCCTATCTCATATTGCTGCGCTCTCCATTAACATACTATGTGTGTGTACACGGTTCAGTATCATTAACGTCACCGCCGTCTGTGAACGACGTCAGCGTGGAATAACTACCTACAAATGTCTGGTGGCAGCACTAACCGTGAAGAATATATAAAACGTCTCATCGGTGACCCGGGAAATAGTGCAGTCGTTGTCGTATGGTGGAAATGGAGCAATGTAATTGACATCCAAAAGGCATTATCATTGGCTTTCGGGCCAATGGTGCAGTTATTTCCGACATGAATAAGTGTGTAAACTGGTCAAGTGCCACTGTGATTAAAGTACACCGTGGATGAGAAAACAGCGCTATCCAAACCCAGTGCCGAGGTAACTGTGGAGCTCCACGGGCCTTATGTGACAAGGGTGAACGATGGCTACAGAAATGTGTACGGACGAATAGAAGTGCAACCGTCCAGCAAATGACCACCCAGATAAACCAAGGGTCTACCAGTAGTGTCTCCCACCGACTACTCAACGAACGTTACTGCACGTGGCCCTCCGCAGCAGGAGGCTTGTCCATGCGCACGTGCTGACTGCTGTTCATCGCCGACGTAGGCTTCAATTGGACGCCATACCGCAGATGTACGTCCACTGAGTGGTCACAGATGCCATTTTAGATGAATCAAGTTTCATGCTCCATCAGACTCAAATAAAGAAAAATGGCTCTGAGCACTATGGGACTTGACATCTGAGGTCATCAGTCCCCTAGACTTAGAACTACTTAAACCTAAGGACATCACACACATCCATGCCCGAGGCAGGATTCGAGCCTGCGACCGTGGCAGTCGCGTGATTCTAGACTGAAGCACCTAGAACCGCTCGGTCACTGCGGCCGGCAAACTGAAATCAAACACGATGCGCAGTTGTGGAAAGTTTCTCGCCGGAGGAGAGAGCGATATGGTCTGGGGAACGTATACGTTGCAGTTCCTTGGTGATCTTGTCATTACGGAAAGCACAACTGATAAATAAAAATATGCACCTGTGCTTGGCGACCATGTCCATGTCTACATGCAGCTTGTTTTTCCTCGTCACAATGGCATTTACCAGCAAAACAATGCAAGGTGTCACACAAGTCGCTTTGTACATACGTGGTTGGAAAGCACCAGGTTGAATTTACCGTCTCTTCTGGCCACCTAACTCCCCGGATTAAACCCAACCGAGAATTAGTGGGACCACCTCGATAGTGCTGCTCACATCATGGACCATCAACTGAGAAACCCTGGTGTGACTTGGCAAGACAGCCAAGCCACTAGGAGATAGCCGAAAGGCACGCGTTTAAGCTCACGCAGGCTGGCGTGAGGTCTGGAACAGGTAAGGGAATTTATAGTAGCAAAGAACGTAAGTAACTACTGGAATACTTAACTTTAATTCATAATTGGTGAACATCGGTCTGACGGTACATGTTTCACAAGATAAATAGCAAATGATAATGGCGCCTTGCTAGGTCGTAGCAAATGACGTAGCTGAAGGCTATGCTAACTATCGTCTCGGCAAATGAGAGCGTAATTTGTCAGTGAACCATCGCTATCAAAGTCGGTTGTACAACTGGGGCGAGGGCTAGGAAGTCTCTAGACCTGCCGTGTGGCGGCGCTCGGTCTGCAATCACTGATAGTGTGGTGTGGTGTCTGGCGGTGACACCACAAACCCATCGCAGCTGGCCACAGCACTGAGGTCGGCGTGACTCCACATCCCTGTCAGTACCTTGCAGAGGCTCATGGATTCTCGTTCTGCAGGACTCGTAGCGGTCCTGTTTGCAAAAGTGATTATTTAGGCTTCTGACAGGTGGTCAACTTAATATGTATAGGCGGTGACTGTGTAAGTTGAGTCACCTCCTTACACTACTGAAATGAAACAAAACGGATTCGCATCTGTAGTATTTTGTTTTTAAATGCAAGATAGTGGTTGTAAAACCTCAGTAAGTACGTTTCATGCCAAAAATGTCCTAAATTCTGGTAGTTAATAGTAAACAATGTATGAAACACTATGAGAGTGCGAGAAACCACATTCCTTGTCAATATACGAAGGCTTTCCAATACTGATTGATCATAAGTTTTGTACGGTTATAATTTCTCGCACTGGACTTCAGTGTACGACGTTCTGTAAGCTGAATTTGTAACAAACACGCCGTACCCGTTTCATTGTTGGCACGCCTGGTTCCCGTCATTGAGTGGTGGTCAAACTGAGACGTGATCACTACCGCCTACTGCAATATTGGGAGACACCCTGGGAACCATACGCGGCTTTGAAATTCTGCTTTCGTCTCAACAGATCTTCAGCTAAAGTCTGTGCAATGTTACAAGAGATCTAAGGAGAGTCTGTTTTTCTCTGCTGAACAACTCTAACAAAGTTTGAACTGTTTAAGGAGGGGAGACAATATCCAAGGAATGGGGATCTGACACTCGACTTACCGATCTTACGGAACAAAACATCAACACCGTTGCTCACATTGTGCGAGATGATCTACGATAGCCTCACGAACACCCACTGAATCACTGGAATTTTAACTGCGTGCGACCCGTAAGTTTGTGACAAAAAATTTACAGATGAGACGTGTTTGTGAGCGGTGGGTTCCAAGACTGCTAATTCCAAAGCAAAAGGACACTCGTGTGCAGACCTGCATGCAGTTGAAGTTGATGTTATAGGAAGATCCAGAGTGTCGTTCAAAGATATTCATTGATGATGCAACTTGACTACTTCCTGAAAGCAGACAGCAAAACTTTATCACCAGTCCTCCGCCCCCCCCCCCCCCCAAAAAAAAAAGCAAAAGTGGTTGCTTCTGCTGGGAAAGTAATGACCATCTCATTTTTTATACATTCATGCAGTGGTTTTTCAGTAAGTCTTACGTGTACACACGTCAGAATCTGGACAGTACTATAGGGATGGGTTGAAATGTTCCCAAGTCCATATGGGGGGAAATGACATATACGTTGCTGCTGACGGAATACGTTGTTGCTGCATGACAATTAAGCACGGCCGCGTACTGCAGATGTTGTTACTGTATGTCCTGCAAGAATCAATGTGAAGTGCATCCCTCTTCCTTCTCATAGTCCGGATAAGCACCGTGTGACTTTTTTCATTTCGTAATCTAAAGATTCACCTTTCTCGGAAGCATTTTCCATTATCGGAATCAGTAGTGAACGCTGCGGCGGTGACGGTGATTGATCTTTCAAGAAATGGTTTGCAACATTGTTCTTGCAGACTGGCAGAAGCACTCAGACGAGTGCATCGCATCCAAAGGAGATTATTTTGGACAGGGTCATCAAAATATTCGAATGAGTAAAGGTATTTTGCAAAAAAATTTATAATCATTCTTTACCGAACTGCCCTCGTAGTTGAGATTCTGATGCTAAATTTCCCCCAACACAGAAACATGGGAAGAAGGGCATCCCCGCAGTTCATCACGATTATCGCCGACGACGGTGATTCGGGGGTGTTGTAGAGCCGCAACTCATCGCTGAACACATTTTGATGCCATTTATCATCAGTCCATGCTTTCCGGTCTCGGATACACTCCAAACATAGCCTTTTGTATTGAGGTGTTATCAATTCCCTAGTTTGGCAGCTAGCTTCCGACGAATGATGTGGGACGAAACAAATTGTTGGAGGAAGTCTGTTACTTTTCTTGGATGTCAAGTAGCTATGTGATGGAGCTACTATATGCTAGGTGCATAAAACGACTATCCCTTGTGGTGATACGGCATTGTCGACCGGAACCATGGTGGCAGGTATTTGTGCCCTCATGTTCCCAGGCTGTCAGACATTATGCCACTGTCACATCTGAACGTTCCACAAGTGTGGACACCGCACACTTCGACCTCCAGATGGCTACCCACAATGAGCACCTTCGAAGCCCTTCCAGGTGTTGACGACGCCCCATTTATATCCTACAAGGCCTGGTAACAACGGCAACAGTAAAGTACACTGATGACCGTTCTATCTGCTATGAGAACAGCAACACCAAACGTCAATATACCGCCGATGGAGTGTAACCTTTTGAAGTTACGTTGAAACCCTACCATGTCTTCTAGGTGTTTCGCCGGCCGGAGTGGCCTAGCGGTTCTAGGCGCTACAGTCTGGAACTGCGCGACCGCTACGTCGCAGGTTCGAATCCTGCCTCGGGCATGGATGTGTGTGATGTCCTTAGGTTAGTTAGGTTTAAGTAGCTCTAAGTTCTAGGGGACTGATGACCTCAGAAGTTAAGTGCCATAGTGCTGAGAACCATTTGAACCATTTTTTCTAGGTGTTTCACTTCTCTTACCGGACAGTATACAAAGAGACACGATTTTCTTTGTTGAGAATGAGTATTCGGCTATGCTGTCCAGGAAGTGGGGCTAAATCTGAAGATAAATAAGTGCGAGCGCAATTTCAGAGCAGAAAAAAATGCGAACAGAGATACCGTGACGTTCTCTACACTTTTAACAAATGATTTGTTGTTAGCAGAATTGCGCTCGTCAAAACTACGGTTCTGTAGGTTTGGTACAGTATAGAAATGTAGCAAATGATAGGATTACCGATAGTACGGGTAGCATTGGTAGGATAGAAACGTAAATGAACTGTAAAACAGAAACAGGAAGCTGACTTTTTCTCTTTGTTTTTTTGATTCTTTGTTTTGCACATAATTAAAACCGAAGACCATTCCGTCCATTACAGCACTGTGTATTTTATATCCATACAGAACATAAACAGCATGTTATAAATAATATAAATTAGCACCCTGTGTCCTTTTATGTATCCAAAGCAATTACTTTCGATGTATGTAAAGTTTACATGCACTAACATGAAAATCTGTACGTAATTATTGTTATTTTGTACTCAATATAACTTTCATTATGATCAAAGGTAAGAGTTTTTTGTTATTGTTGATAAGTGCGAAATTTGCTTATGAATAACAAAAACATGCTTTTTTATAAATTCGGTGAAGTACTGAAACGATACTCGATATATCTTTGTCTTCGAATTGTATTATTTTACCTTTTTGTCGATGAAAATGCGTTTACCAACGCTATATGATACATTTGTACGGTTTTCTTTAATTTTACTATTACACCTATACCTACATCTACAATAGTTCAAAAAGTTTGGCACAGTCGTCTCTAATTTTTTTTTTTTTCAGGAGGAGATTTTTTTGCGAACATACTTGGAACATTTAGCTATACATTGAGCATACTAAATGTAGCCTCCATAAGCTAAGCTGGTCGTAGGTTGTGTTCCAAAACTGAATAGTATAGAGAAAGAAGTGCTGATTCTATCTACAGGACCTGACCATCATTTTGCCGGACAATGCTCAAGTACGAACAGTGCAAGCTGTTACTGATTTGTTTGACGGATGCGGCTGCTAAGTGCTATACCACCTACAGCACTCCCCTGACTGAAGCCCTCGTAAGTTCAATTCGATTTCTAAACCGAAGGACACACTTCACGACTTTCGCTTCAGAACTGCTACAAATTCGTCGGGCAATAGACCGCGCCTCTCGATCTGTCTGAACACAATTTGCACTGCTAAGAGTATCTTACGAGTTCCACATCGCTGGCAACGGGTTATACACAACGCTGGTGACTACTTTGAAGGTCAGTAAAACTTCGGAAAACGTATCTATATTGTACGAGCTGTAAACAAATAGTAGCCACTATTAAAGTTCCAACCCTCGTAGATACTCCACAAGCCACGGTGCGTGGTGGAGGGTCATTTCCTTTCCTGTTCCACTCGCAAACAGAGCGAGCGAAAAACGACTGTGTATTTGCCGCGACATGAGCCCTAATTACTCGTATATTATCCTCGAGTTCCTTACGCGATTCGTATGTTGGCGAGAGCAAAATCATTCGGGAGTCAGCTTCAAATGTCGATTCTCTAAATTTTCTCAGTAGTGTTCATTCAAAAGAACGTCGCCTTCCCTCCAGAGATTCCTACTTGTGCTCCCGAAGGATCTCTGTAACACTTACGTGTTGTTCGAACCTACCGTAACGAACCCACCGTAACAAATCTAACAGCCCGCCTCTGAATTGCTTCGATGTCTTCCTTCCATCCGACCTGGTATGCATACCAAGCACTCTAGCTGTACTTCAGAGTAGATCGCCCCAGAGTCCTACATGCGGTTTCCTTTCCAGGTGAACAACTATTTGCTAAAATTCTCCCAATAAACCGAAGTAAACGATCCTCATTCCCTATCACAGTCCTCATATGCTCGTTCAATTTCATATCGCTTTACAACGTGACGACCAGATATTTAAACGACTTGACTCTGTCAGGCAGGACACTAGTAGTACAGTGTCCGAACATTATAGGTTTTTGTATCCGAACATTACAGGTTTTTTCTTCCTACTCTTCCGCATTAACTTACATTTTTTTTCTAATTTAGAGCTGTTTCACATTACAAATCAGCAACTTTAGAATAAAACCTGAACTAAACGTAGTCAGGTTCGAGTTTGCTGTAAACACTGTTTCTTTTTAAGTAACAGACAGGAAGATAACTACGTAGAACAGAACTGTTCCATAGTTTACGCAGCTCTTTATGCCACGTGGCCCACGAACGCCGTCATCTGTTGATGTCAGTTAATTTGGGATGCTACAGATGCTGAAAGGTTTGCCTAAGCAGAACAGTAAAGGGGACTCCACACTAACAGAGAGGAGACCCTGCTAAGCCTAAGACCACCGCTTGAAAACAAACATTTTAAAGCCATAACTAGCCCTATAGCTCATCGCTTGCTGTAGAAGGGTTGCAGGGTTCGATTACTCAGCTCGAGAAAGGTGCCTGTGTAGAAGGATGATTGTCTCTGAGCAAAACAATATATACAAGGGCCAAAGCATATTAACTATCTGGTTCAAGGCTTGTCAGCATATGACAGCTAATTTATTAACAACACATAATGCCCCAGTTCGTGCTTCACAACTGGGAGTCTAACATAAATGCTATCAAATCTTTGATTGAAATAAAGAACAATGAGTATAATGAACATTATAAATGATGCTCGTTTAAACCTGTGATACAGACTGACAAATCCTTACAATAGCAGTATTCACAATACAAATATTAAAATGCATATCCACCTTGTTAGATGCATTGATGTAAGCGCCTCTTGGTATTACCATGGACGCTTCTGAACATGTCTGCTGATGCTAAAGCACAAGCATGACGTAATCGTTGTTTTAACACATCTGGATTTTTCAGTTCCGTTTTGTAAACCCTATTTTTCATATAACCCCATAAGAAAAAATTTTTGGGCGTTGAATCAGGCTATCTCACTTGCCATCGAATGCAACCACCACGGATTATCCACCGTTTGGGGTGTACACGATTAAGATATTCCCTAACTCCTCTAAAATAATGGAGTGGTGCACCCTCGTGTGGAGCCAGTGCTTCACAGCTAACTGAAGTAGGATACCTTTCAGCTCATGCTATAGGAACTCCAAACGCAACCAACCAGTAAGCCTGGGAGCCAGATAAGCTGGTTCAATGCTGTCGTCTCCTAGAATGCCGCGCCATACGTTAACACCCCAGGGCCCTTGCATATGATGTAGTCGTAGCCAGTGAGGATTTCAGGAGCCCAGTAATGTATATTGTGTCTATTACAGAGCCGTCATTGGTGAAATGTCATTCATCTGCCCATAAAATCTGCCGGATTTACGGCTACAAGATTTTGGAAATTGTATCCATATAGCTGTTCTTGTAGTTGCTGCTTAAAGCGATGCAATTTTCGTTCCTCCAGAATTCTTTCTACCGAAGACCCCAGGACTGCTGCAGCTTCTGTTTGCCCTAATTACGATGAGTAATGCGTATTACTGGGCTAGATCTAATGACTTTCATAATGTTAATAATAATGAGTGTATTATTATTGTTATTGTAGGTACCAATAATACTGCCATCTAAATGTAATAACACAATTACACTTTCGTTTATCTACATTGTACGTACGCGTTACTCTTATTTCAGCTATGCGTACTGTGCGTGGGATGTGCTCCTAAATACTCATTACCGTTCTGGGCAATATCGGACGCGATGAGGATAGGCCTTTTCAAGACACTTTGTACCTAGAAAGTCCCTCGACTCTTAAACGCATCTCTGTACGTCTAAAACCTTGCGCAAAAGGTAGACGTCACGTTAGAAAACGTTGTGAATGCAGCCTTCGGGCCTCAGCTGCATTTCGGCCCATCTTCCCAAAAATAAATGGTTCAAATGGCTCTGAGCACTATGGGACTTAACATCTGAGGTCAATCCCCTAGAACTTAGAACTACTTAAACTGAAGTAACCGAAGGACAGCACACACATCCATTCCCGAGGCAGGATTCGAACCGACGACCGTAGCGGTCGCGCGGGTTCAGACTGAATCACTCGGCCACAACGGCCGGCCATATCTTTCCATATATCAGTATCGTATCCGTGTAATCTTCATTGAAGTACATTGCACTTTTACCTGTTTGATTGTAAAACCTGATTCGAACTACAGACGCTCACGCGACCTTATCAGAACGGAACCAGGAGGAAAACGCACGCAGATGGCGGCACATCTCGATGGAGGTTAGCTTGTACGTGTGTTTCCCCAATGAACAACAGTGACGAGGCACCCCTCTTGCACTGATGTATGTGGGAAACATAGAACTACAAACGACGGCTTGCATGGGCCATCGGTGTATATCCTCACTCAGTTTCTAGCCGCCTTACCGCTTCCAACTTTTAGGGGAATCCAGTAACACATTGAGGCGTGCATAAGGAACACGGTCGTTATGTGGCAACTCTCGATAGGTAAGCAACACACCTAACGTACAGATAATGCGGTTCCATCTTAACTGGACAAATTTACTAGGAAAACCACCATCGTACGGTTGTGTACGTTAGTCTACAGTAGAATACGCTAGTTTTAGACAACTGGTTGTTAGTAACTTCAGATTGTGTCCCAACTGTTATATCAGTGGTGTTGCTAGACCTACTCAACGTAAACAGCAAGTTGGGTTCCAGCGGGAAGTATTTGTAGAGCGAGAGCTCCCCAGAGAGGAGGGCAGCGGAGAGGGCCAAGCGCCGGCAAGACTCACAGTTTCCGGGCAGCGGAGGACGGCCAAACTGCCCCCTATGCTAAGCAGGTGGATGAAAAGTTTTAACGCGCGCGTCGAGTGCGCGCCAAGTGTTTAGTTGGCGGCGCAGCTCTCGCGGTGCGACTTGAAAAGTTCAGCCGCCAGGGAGCCCGCAAGCAGTGCAGTGCGGCGCGCGCCACAGAGTGCGGTGTCGCGCTCGGCCATACATTATTTATCACCTGCGGGCCGCCAGCCGCGAGCAGAAAGCCACTAAAACTCTCCCCGGTCGCAGCCCGCGCCGGTGCCCACCACGCGGCAGCAACAGCGCCGGCGCCGGGGCGAGCCGCCTGCAGGCGGATCAGCCCCAGAAAGCGCGCCCCTCGTTCGTGTTGTCACCTCGTTGCACTTCACAGTGAAGTGGAGAAAATGCAGTGTACCCTGCGTACAGTTTGTGATGGGGAATCAACTGTCAACGTCTTCACTACCTCTGATAGTGTATCCAGCAGTAGAAGACGAAATTTTAAGCAGAAAAAAAAGCCTTATACCGTGGCTAAATTACCAGGAAACGAATATCTGATTCAAACATCTACATCACATCCACACCTACATCTACATTCATACTCCGAAAGCCACCGTATGGTGCGTGGCCGAGTGTATACTGTACCACTACTGGCCTTTCCAGTTCCACTCGCAAATTCAGAGGGAAAAACGACACTCATATGAATCGTAATTTCTTGTATCTTTTCAAGAAGGGACGTCGAACAGATGTGCAGAACTATAAACCTATATCTCTAACGTATATCAATTGTAGAATTTTGAAACACGTATTATGTTAGAGTATAACGACTTTTCTGGAGACTAGAAATCTACTCTGTAGGAACCAGCATGGGTTCCGAAAAAGACGATCGTGTGAAACCCAGCTCGCGCTATTCGTCAACGAGGCTCAGAGGGCCATAGACACGGGTTCGCAGAAAGATGCCGTGTTTTTGGACTTCCGCAAGGCGTTCGATACAGTTCCCCACAGTCGTTTAATGAACAAACAAAGAGCGTATGGACTATCAGACCAATTGTGTGATTGGATTGAAGATTTCCTAGATAACAGAACGCAGAATGTCATTCTCAATGGAGAGAAGTCTTCCGAAGTAAGAGTGATTTCAGGTGTGCCGCAGGGGAGTGTCGTAGGACCGTTGCTATTCACAATATACATAAATCACCTTGTGGATGACATCGGAACTTCACTGAGGCTTTTTGCGCATGATGCTGTGGTATATCGAGAGGTTGTAACAATGGAAAATTGTACTGAAGTGCAGGAGGATCTGCAGCGAATTGACGAATGGTGCAGGGAATGGCAATTGAATCTCAATGTAGACAAGTGTAATGTGCTGCGAATACATAGAAAGAAAGATCCCTTATTTAGTTACAATATAGCAGGTCAGCAACTGGAAGCAGTTAATACCATAAATTATCTGGGAGTACGCATTAGGAGTGATTTAAAATGGAATGATCATATAAAAATGATCGCCAGTAAAGCAGATGCCAGACTGAGATTCATTGGAAGAATCCTAAGGCAATGCAATCCGAAAACAAAGGAAGTACGTTACAGTACACTTGATCGCCCACTGCTTGAATACTGCTCACCAGTGTGGGATCCGTACCACATAGGGTTGATAGAAGAGATAGAGAAGATCCAACGGAGAGCAGCGTGCTTCGTTACAGGATCATTTAGTAATCGCGAAAGCGTTACGGAAGTGATGTATAAACTCCAGTGGAAGACTCTGCAGGAGAGACGCTCAGTAGCTTGGTACGGGCTTTTGTTGAAGTATTGAGAACATACCTTCACCGAGGAGTCAAGCAGTATATTGCTCCCTCCTATGTATATCTCGCGAAGAGACGATGGGGATAAAATCAGAGAGATTAGAGCCCACAAAGAGGCATACCGACAATCCTTCTTTCCACGAACAATACGAGACTGGAATAGAAGGGAGAACCGATAGAGGTACTCAAGGTACCCATCGCCACACACTGTCAGGTGGCTTGCGGAGTATGGATGTAGCTGTAGATGTACATGTAGACCTGTGCTGGTGTAATATGTCGCCAGCACTCCGGTTGGTAAAGAAGCTGCGAGAAGATCGGTAGTAGGCACCAGAGCAAGTGAGCCTATCAGGAGAGAGGCCAAAGACAAACTCGCAAGAAACGTGCTGCCAACGCCCTCTCGACCTCCAATATTTGGGTCGCCGCCGCGGTCCCGAAGGCCCAGACAGTTATGCAGTGATTCACCGAGTCGAGTCATCAATTGCAGCCCAGTCACTTGCAGTCGCAGACAGTCGCAGGCGCCGTCAGAATCTTCTCAGGCAGCACCAGCGACCAGAGCAGCGTGCATAGCGGGACTTCACCAGCAGTGAGGATAACGTGGTCTATTACAAAAGAACCCTTCTAATACATGCATGCAGTTATGTTATAGAAAGAGAATACTGGCCACGTGGTAGAAGCCTACAGTAACAAAGAGACGAGACTAAACTATCTTGGTCGTTCTTACATGAACTTTACTTTGGCGGCAGCAGAATCGCTCTGCAGTCAGCCTCAAATGCCAATTCTCTAAATTTTCTCAATTGTGCTCTTGGAAAAGAACGTTAGCCCCCCCCCCCCCCCTTGAGTGATTCCCATTTCAATTTCTGAAGTATCTCTGTTATAGGTAAGTGTTCGAACCTATCGGTACCAAATCTAGCAGCCCGTCCCTGAACTGCTACAGTGTCTTTCTTGATTCCTAACAGATGCAGATGAAGAATACTTGAACAGTACTCAACAGTGGGTCACACTAGTCTTCTACATTCGATCTCCTTTACAGGTGAAATACACTTTTCTAAAATTCTCGCAATAAACCAAAGTCGATCATTCTCTTTCTCTAGTATACTCCTTACATGCTCATTCTATTTCATATTACGTCGCAGCGCTACGCCAGACATTTGATCGAAGTGACTGTGTGAAGTAGCACAACAAAAATGCTGTACACGAACATTATGGGTTTGTTTTCCCTACTCGTCTATATTAACTTACAATTTCCTCCATTTAGAGATAGCAGTCATTCATCACATCGATTAGTAACTTTGTCCAAGTTATCTTATATACTCTTAGTCACTTAACGACGACACATTCCTGTAAGGCACAGCATCACAGCAAACAACGGCAGAGTGCTGCTTTTCCTGTCCGCCAGATGATGTATGTATATAGAAAATAACAGCAGTCTTATCACACTTCCTGAGGCACTCCCGATAATACCCTTGCCTCTGATGAATACTCGCCGTCGAGGACAACATACTGGGTTCAGTCACTTCAGAAGTCTTCGAACCACTCAGATACCTGGGAACATGTTCGGTATGCTTGTACATTCTTGACAGTCGGCAGTGTGACACCATGTCAAATCTTTACGGAAATGTAGGAATACGGAATCTGCCTGTGGCGATTGTCACACGATCTCATGTGAAAAAAGGGAAAGCTGAGTTGCACACGAGCGATTCTGTGATGATCTGTGGCCCTCTCGAGGAACTATATTGTTTTCGAACTTAGAATATGTTGAGGGGTACTGCAGCAGACCGATGTTAAGGATACTGATCCGTAATTTTGCGGGTCCGTTCTTTTACTCTTCTGCCATGCAAGAGTGATCTGCGCTTTTTTCCAGTCGCCCTGGACTTTGCGGTGCTCGATAGATTCGCTGTATATGTAAGCTAAGTAAGGGCCCAATGCTGTAGAACACTGTTTCTGAAACCGAATTGGTATTCCATCAAAACCTGGCGAAGTATTTCTTTTCAACTCCTTCAGGATTTGCTTATAGCTATGCCCTCCATACGAGAGTCCGTTCGACGATCAAATGGTTCAAATGGCGCTGAGCACTATGGGACTTTACTTCTGAGGTCATCAGTACCCTAGAACTTAGAACTACTTAAACCTAACTAACCTTAGGACATCACACACATCCACGCCCGAGGCAGGATTCGAACCTGCCACCGTAGCGGTCGCGTGGCTCCAGACTGTAACGCCTACAACCGCTCGGCCACCCCGGCCGGTTGTTCGATGATCAAACGACGGTATGTTTGTACGATTCTACTGTGTGAACTGTTTTACTTTTGCTATCTTCTGCTGTCAAGCAAACTGATCAATGAGTGAATAGAAGTTTTAGACCCACTTACCGTTTTTACGTAGGATAAGAATTCTGTCTTACTCTCGGTAAGGTCTACTGCTAAGATATGACGCTGACAGTTGTAAGCTTCGAGCACCGATTTTGTTACAGACGCATCGGTTGTGGCAGCCTGTAATAAATGTATGTTGAAAATACTTCGAACAACTTTTTGTATATTTGTTATGAATGATGTCAACTGTGAATTGCATTTAAATAACACGTTAAAATTGTGTGTCCATTTGTATTGCAAGCTTAATTTAAATGGATTCATAATTGTCCTACAAATATTAACAATTACCATTGAAACTAGGTGCGTGCTCTGGAAACAGAGATGCCTAGATGTCAAGAAAAGCTTTTGAAATGAGGTGCTGCAGACGAATGATGAAGATAAGATGGGTAGCGAGTGACTAGTGAAGAGTTACGAAATCTAACTGGGGGAGAAGGGCATTGTGGCGTAGCTTGACTGAAAGAATGGATAGACTGGTAGGACAAATCTCAGGAAATAAGTAGTTAGACAGTGGAGAGCGACACAAAGGTTTCAGTGCAGTAAGCAAGTGCAAGTGCTGGTGGTGGTTATGCAAAGACGAAGGGACTTCCACAAATAGATTAGCAGGAATAGCTGCAACAATTACCGCTGTGACCATCCCATGGAATTCGTGCTACAGAGGAGCCAACGCGAATGTCGAGCCACTACACCGTTCTGTAGCAAGACTAATATGCACTGCTTTCAGACCCTCCTTCCGCCCCTGCTAATGCAACTGCCATAGACTGCTCTCTCTAGAGAGTGCAAACTGCTCGTAGTGTTTACTCGCTAAAGCAGGAGCATTACTAAGGGATCGATGAAAGTGCTAGTTTACGCATCAGCGACCGTGTTCCCGGATTACAGAACACACGCCCACAATGTGGTTCCTCATTTCCACTTGTGATTTGTTCATTAGGTCGGAAATGTGGAGCAGAACTCACTACCTTTCGTCTGAAATACGTTCGAATTGTAACATTGCCATTACACCTACACCGCGCCGAAAAAAGAATTAGTTACTTAGTTAGACGTTATAATATTACGAGATAGGTTTATTGCGTCGGGAATGTCAGGAGACCGTCAACGAAATCATCCTTTTTGGTTTACGACGTACACATAAAACCGTTTGTGTATCGAGGTTCACCATAAGAAATTGCTTCTATACGTTCATCGTTCAGCGTTCAAAATACCTGACGTAAGCGTTTATAATGTCTCAGTAGTACACACACGGGATTCAATGTTTAAACAGTCGTAAATTATTAAATCATAGACAGGAATGTCAATTAATTCCCGTTCTTAACAATGGTCACCCAGCAAAATGCAAAGAAAAAGTTTCTGTTAATGTTAGTGCAGCTGACACTTTAACTGGAAATGCCGACAGACAGTTACAAGAAATTCAAAACAGAAATTATCGGAAATCAATACACGGAAGCATAAAGCTTTCTAGGTAAACTAATAATCAATCATTTTGTACCAAACGCTTTGCACACAATTTACCACCATTTCCCAGGAATTTGCAATGGTATAGATCTAAGTGCCATAAACACGAGAGGATAACATGGAATACGTAAAATCACATGTAATTTCTTGTTATAACACTCCTTGATTCTACAATCACAAAGATGGTGTTTCGCTAATAACTCATCTTTTACATTTGCTTCACGAGTGCCAGATACGTAAAACAACCGAACATTGTAAGAAAACTCTGTACCACAGCCGTAAAAACAAGGAAGAACGGTAGGGTAGTTTAACTATAGCTTTATTTACCGATATTAGTTGG
The DNA here is from genome assembly GCF_021461395.2 of Schistocerca americana. Taxonomy (NCBI): domain Eukaryota; kingdom Metazoa; phylum Arthropoda; class Insecta; order Orthoptera; family Acrididae; genus Schistocerca; species Schistocerca americana. The sequence continues at coordinate 172,935,564 of NC_060124.1, read as the reverse complement.
TAAATCATCGCATCAATTAAACTCAAACACTTTTTCATTTTCAGATGGTCAAAGAATCTGGATATAAGAGAATTTTCTAGTGCTACTGTGGAGTGATTTTAGTAGTTATTTTGGCACCCGGCGCCTATCTACAGTCCCTTCATACGTTAACTGTAATAATTCTCTTCATTTGTTTCACAAGAGTTGAGTAGGTTGAAACCTTACCGTCGAAAAAATAAAAGAAATAATTTAACTTAACACGTTTGTACGATAACCTTCCCTTGTAAAATAAAATATTTTAACTTTTTATTTAATAAAAGATAGAAAGAGAAACGAGCTTTTTGTGCCTTGCAGCTTCCCTGTCAAGACTTTCTTTTGACAACGTGTCTGATCTGATAGTCTTTAGCGTACAGAATGTTGTACACCTTGTGCCTTTATTGGTAGTAATATTAATGTGACTAATCAAAAGGAAATTATTTCGACGTGAACACATACGCTTACGCCGTGGCCCTTAGTACTGGTTGTCTATACAGTGAACCTGAAAACATACATGTATGTTTTCCTTACCTTTTATTTTACTAAGTCACCTCTGGATAACGTCATCTGACTACATGTCTGAATATACTCACTCTGACGTATTGTTGATAATTACTTGGGATGGCATACATTTACTGGGATTGCAAATATGTGAGCTAAACTGTACTTATTATTCATTGGCTTTTTTGAATGAAGTTATTGCTGAAAAATTCAATATCATTATTAAATTAAATAATTGAGAACACTCAACGAAAGTTAAAGCTTGTGGTTACTGGGTTCAATGAAAAATAATACGATATTGACTGAGATAAACTGATGTATTCTTAAATTGATTGAATATGAATTTTTAGCTCTTTATAAAGATTCAATTTATAAAACTTTAGTTTGGGGATCGTTTACCTACAAGAGATTGAAAATGTAACAACTAACTTAAAATATGCAGTTACCGCTTAAATACCTTTGATGTGTTCATGACGTCGATTGTTAATAATTCATAAATAATTACCAATTATATAATTATAGTATTCTTCAGGCAATATATAGCTGGTGGCGAACAGGCACACCGCTCTGTCTCTACACACAACTCCACTGCACAAAGGTTGGCTCACGAGTGTTCTATCGACAACGTTGCGAGCTTCTCGCCACGCTCCCTATGTGTTCACCTACATCTACGTTTATACTCCGCAAGCCACCCAACGGTGTGGGGCGGAGGGCACTTTACGTGCCACGGTCATTACCTCCCTTTTCTGTTCCAGTCGCGTACGGTTCGCGGGAAGAACGACTGTCTGAAAGCCTCCATACGCGCTCGAATCTCTCTAATTTTACATTCGTAATCTCTTCGGGAGGTATAAGTAGGGGGGAAGCAATATATTCGATACCTCATCCAGAAACGCATCCCCTCGAAACCTGGCGAGCAAGCTACACCGCGATGCAGAGTGCCTCTCTTGCAGAGTCTGCCACTTGAGTTTGCTAAACATCTCCGTAACGCTATCGCGGTTACCAAATACCTCTGTGACGAAACGCGCCGCTCCTCTTTGGATCTTCTCTATCTCCTCCGTCAACCCGATCTGGTACGGATCCCACACTAATGAGCAATACTCAAGTATAGGTCGAACGAGTGTTTTGTAAGCCACCTCCTTTGTTGATGGACTACATTTTCTAAGGACTCTCCCAATGAATCTCAACCTGGCACCCGCCTTACCAACAATTAATTTTATATGATCATTCCACTTCAAATCGTTCCGCACGCATTCTCCCAGATATTTTACAGAAGTAACTACTACCAGTGTTTGTTCCGCTATCATATAATCATACAGTAAAAGATCCTTCTTTCTATGTATTCGCAATACATTACATTTGTCTATATTAAGGGTCAGTTGCTACTCCCTGCACCAAGTACCTATCCGCTGCAGATCTTCCTGCATTTCGCTACAATTTTCTAATGCTGCAACTTCTCTGTATACTACAGCATCATCGGCGAAAAGCGCAATTGAACTTCCGACATTATCTGCCAGGTCATTTATATATATTGTGAAAAGCAATGGTCCCATAACACTCCCCTGTGTCACGCCAGAGGTTACTTTAACGTCTGTAGACGTCTCCCCATTGATAACAACATGCTGTGTTCTGTTTGCTAAAAACTCTTCAATCCAGCCACACAGCTGGTCTGATATTCCGTAGGCTCTTACTTTGTTTATCAGGCGACAGTGCGGAACTGTATCGAACGCCTTCCGGAAGTCAAGGAAAATTGCATCTGCCTGGGAGCCTGTATCTAATATTTTGTGGGTCTCATGAACAAACAAAGCGAGTTGGGTCTCACAAGATCGCTTTCTCCGGAATCCATGTTGATTCCTACACAGTAGATTCTGGGTTTCCAACAACCACATAATAAGCGAGCAAAAAACATGTTCTAAAATTCTACAACAGATCGACGTCAGAGATATAGGTCTATAGTTTTGCGCATCTGCTCGACGACCCTTCTTGAAGACTGGGACTACCTGTGCTCTTTTCCAATCATTTGGAACCTTCCGTTCCTCTTGAGACTTGCGGTACACGGCTGCTAGAAGGGGGACAAGTTCTTTCGCGTACTCTGTGTAGAATCTAATTGGTATCCCGTCAGGTCCAGTGGACTTTCCTCTGTTGAGTAATTCCAGTTACTTTTCTATTCCTTGGACACTTATTTCGATGTCAGCCATTTTTTTCGTTTGTGCGAGGATTTAGAGAAGGAACTGCAGTGCAGTCTTCCTCCCGCCAACAAAGAGTTTGGTGCAGATACTTCACTGCCACCATCGATATGCTAATAATACAAAATTATAAGCATTTGTATGTACAGTTACATTTGAAAGCATCTCTTATATCTATGCAAAGATGAGTATTTATGACAAGCAGTAATCAATTACAAAGTATGTCTAATATCTAAGCAAAGATGATAATTTATGGAAAGTAGTCTGCAATAATGCAAATTTCAGTGTAAATGTATAATAACATGTGGAAATAAAATTTGAGCATTAATAATTTAGTGAAAATAATTGTCACATCAGTATCATAATTTGAGATGCATTATGCAAAAATGCAAAATAGCTTTGACTTATTCAAAATTTCCATTTTTAGATTGACAACTGCAAAAATCTTCTTATATCTATACAAATTATTAATGAGAATATTTTTAACGTCCAAATAGGCGTCAGTTACTACCATCATAAAGGAGGGTAGTAAAAGTATTGGATAACATGGTCATAGCACTGGTGAAAGTCTGTGACTGCGCTCGAAAGTCCATCTCTTTCATTCGCATAGCACGACACCAGGTATAGCCATATAGTTCAGTCGTCTCGATGAAAAATATTTTTTGGTGTATGCGGACACTAAGTATAACGTCGAATAACCTGATTTGCCGTAGCTGCATCGGGTATTGGTTCCATTTTGATCGTTCCATTAATAGTTATGGTGTGCATCTTGGTATGCATACACCTATTGTAGTAAAACAGTAGTTGTCGTGTGCGTCTTGGTATGCACACGCTCATTATAGTAAAGCAGTAAATGTAGTGCGCATCTTGGTATGCCCACACACCCATTATAGAAAAATATTCTAGGTAGAAGTAGCCAAGTCCATAAGTGAATTTGTCACAGTTTTGTTGTGCTCCATGACCATGGGGATGCACAGCATTCAAGGTGCAGATAAAATTATTCTGGCAAAGGGTACACATACATGGTTGCTACCATAATTTCACTACCAAAAAAAAAAAATTTTAATTATCTTCACTCTATGTTTACAAAAAAATACCACGTTGCGTGAATTTTACATAAAATTCATATTCATCATATAGTCGTTATATGGTTACAAATTATTTGCTCATTGTAATAGAATTACGTGTCTTCCATTTAACATTTCTTAACAAAATTTTTTCTCACATATTACATATTTTATATGTTGTTGTTGTCTTCAGTCCAGAGACTGGTTTGATGCAGCTCTTCATCGTACTCTATCCTGTGCAAGCTTATTCGTCTCCCAGTATCTACTGCAACCTACATCCTTCTGAATCTGTTTAGTGAATTCATCTCTTGGTCTCCCACTACGATTTTTACCCTCCACGTGGCCCGCAAGTACTAAATTGGTGATCCCTTGATGCCTTCTCCTAGTCAAGTTATGCCACAAACTCCTCTTCACCCCAATTCTATTCAGTACCTCCTCATTAGTTATGTGACCTACCCGTCTAATCTTCAGCACTCTTCTGTAGCACCACATTTCGAAAGTTTCTTTTCTCTTCTTGTCTTAACTATTTATCATCCACGTTTCACTTCCATACATGGCTACACTCCATACAAATACTTTCAGAAACGACTTCCTGACGCTTAAATCTATACTCGATGTTGACAAATTTCTCTTCTTTAGAAACGCTTCCCTTGCCATTGCCGGTCTACATTTTATATACTCTGTACTTCGACCATCATCAGTTATTTTGCTCCCCAAATAGCAAAACTCATTTACAACTTTAAGCGTCTCATTTGCTAATCTAATACCCCCAGCATCACCCGATTTAATTCGACTACATTCAATTATCCTCGTTTTGCTTTTGTTGATGTTCATCTTATATCCTCCGTTCAAGACACAATCCATTCCGTTCAACTGCTCTTCCAGGTCCTTTGCTGTCACTTGACAGAATTACAATGTCATCGGCGAACCTCGAAGTTATTATTTCTTCTCTATAAATTTTAATTCCTACTCCGAATTTTTCTTTTGTTTCATTTACTGTGTGCCCAATATTCAGATTGAATAACATCGCGGATAGGCTACAACCCTGTCTCACTCCCTTCCCAACAACTGCTTCCCTTTCATGCCCCTCAACTCTTATAGCTGCCATCTGGTTTCTGTACAAATTGTAAATAGCCTTTCACTCCCTGTACTTTACGCCTGCCACCTATATTTAATATATAAGACTCAAAAGTCCCTACTTGTTACATTCTTACTTAGCCATAATCGTTGTTTGACATTGTCCAAATAAAATTGATTCTCATTTAAAAAATTATTGCTGCAATACGGTTTCTCAGTATGCAGTTGTCTTATGCAGGTATACTGTTTTATGTTTTTATTGAACATTAGTGATTACATTACTTTCTTTTAAACAAAAATGTTCTATATGTAACATTCGTATCCACGTTTGCATATATATATATATATATATATATATATATATATATATATAAATTTGTAGGTTGGGTATTATATACTTTTTCTTTGCAGTGCATTTCTTGTCTTACTTTCATAAAGTTTGGCATTTCCCTTTATTTTCCATTCAGTGATGTAGTCGTCAGTTGCGGGTCGTCTATTGTCAATCACCATCAGGTGACTTGCGGAGTATGGATGTAGATGTAGATGTAGAATCATAATATAAATTTTGTTTCAAATTGTGTATCAAACAACGTCATGTAGTTGGTAAAATAAAAAAAATGTATATTGTACAAAGTGGGAATTGTTGCAATGGTATATGTTTGTAATTTGTTTAGATGTATGTATCTGCCGTGAAAGATGCCATGTTCTTGGAAAAAAAATTATATAGCTGAAAAACAAGGTAAATATTGACTAAGGTAAACACTGTAACATTTTAATGTGTTTTTTCCATCCGCAATGCGGCAATGTGTCACATGCTAGCAAAGTTATCCATGAACATTATGTGTTTCTTATACAATAACATGTAAATTTTCCTCCAGCAACTGTAACTTCCGTCATGACTTACTATAAAACATTAAGGATTAAATATCGTCAGCACACGGCGTGACATCAATAAACATCTTCTTCTAATTATTGTCAGCTCTCGATATGACCTAGAAATTATTATTTTTTGGAAAATCTCTTCAGCTCCAGGCATGACCTATAAAACATTCTGGAATATCAACTTACGCCAGTTCTCTGCGTGACCTATGTATTCAACATCCTTATTCTAACTAAAACTACGTTTATTTTCATGGCTTGTGACTACAATACTGCAATCTGAAATAAAGAAGACATGTTACTGTTACTAATGCACAAAAAATTTATATACTATCTGCATTATCAGTTTATTTATAGCTGAAAGAAATCAGCATTTTATTAGCTTACCATGACAGTTTATATAACAAAAGTAATTTTATTTATATGCCATCAGTGCACAATTTCAAAAGTTATTTCAATGTCTGTATCTTGTCTTTAAGTTAAGAAATGTTTCACATGTTTCTCTTGCCTTGGCACAGTATGATTAAGCACAGCTCTGTTATATAGAATGTGGGGCGAAAAATACTAGGAGTCCCCTTTCATCAATTGTTATTTTCTCTCTGAGATACAGTTGGTGACGAAGTCTGCACTTTTTCGGAAAAGTAATTATATCACTGATTTTATTCGGTGGTTCTTTGTTTTTCAGAATTACTTCTGGTGAAAGCATTGTTGATTCCTTTGGGATTGCATTTATTACCTCTCGAAATTGTGAAATGTATTTGTCCCAGGTAGAATGCTTCCTGAGGCAACAGATTCTGCATAGTTACCCTATTTCTTTCATTATTTTTTCGGAGGGATTGGATGAACTGTGGAATATATATATATATATATATATATATATATATATATATATATATATATATTGGTGATATGTTTTTGCTTTCTAACATTCTTGTCCATGTTTCTGATCTGATATATATATATATATATATATATATATATATATATATATATATATATTGGTGATATGTTTTTGCTTTCTAACATTCTTGTTGTCCATGTTTCTGATCTGATTTGCGGTCCATAATCTGATATGACCTTTTGTACATTGCCTACTACTGATAAAAAATCTTTTACGAATGCTTTTGCTACTGTTTTGGCAGTGGCTTTACGTAGTGGAGAAAATGTAACAAATTTTGATGTTAATTCTACGGCTACAAAAATATTAGTAAACCCTTTGTTTGTCCTGGGGATTTAACCAAAAAGATCCACTGCTGCCGTATGTCTTAGCATAGCAGGTATTATGGGGTACAATGGTGGAATGTGGGATACTGTCGAGGATTTTACTTTTTGGCATATCTTAGAGAATGCTATAACCCTGCGAAAGCTTTTGTCCATGTTATTAAAGTGACAATTTTGTCTAAGGATCACAAAACATTTCATGGCTCTGTAGTGTGCATAACTTAAATGGGTATACTTATCAATTTATTTATTAGTTCTTCCGGAATGCACAGCAGCCAATTGTTGCTGTTTGGGTACAGGCGAGAAAATAACATATTGTTATGTATGGTGTAGTTTTTTTCTAATTTTTGTGTTACCATTATCCTGCCAAAGTGTTAAGATTTCTTTCAGAGTTTCAACTTTCTTCTGCAATTTCACTATTTCCTGTAGTGATGATGAAATAAAATTTTCAAAGGCGACTTGCTGTGTATATATTAAACTGTGGTTTATTTGGCAGAAAGTATTTTCTTTCTCCTGTCGTATGCTGTTTAACGATCTTGACAGTGCGTCGGCAACAATGTTCTGTGTGCCGGGAATGTGGGTTATTGTAAAGTCGAATTCCTGAAAATACAGTTTCCAACGGCTCGATCTATCATGGGTGAATTTGGCCGACAGTAAAAATTGTATCGCCCAGTGGTCAGTATAGACTGTTGTATGCCTTCCGTACAGGTAATGGCGGAACCTTTTGAATGCCCAAACTACACATAGTGTCTCTAATTCCATTACGGAATAATTACGTTCAGCTGATGAAGGTATTCCACTTGCAAACGCAATGTGTTTGATGACTATTTTACCGTCTTCCTCTATTTCCTGGTAGATATGGACTCCCAACGCGGTTGTTGAGCTGTCAGTTGCAATTGAAAAGTTTTTTGTTGGGTCTGGATTTGATAGTAAAGGTGCGTTTAGTAGTGCGTTTTTCAAATTTTCGAATTCAGATTCGACTTGTTCATTCCAGGACCAAATTATATTTTTACTTGTTAATTGGTATAACAATGGAGTGTCTAGAGCTTTGTAATGTATGAACTTTGCGAAAATAGTTAATTAGGCATAGAAAGCTCCAAAGTTCCTTTTTGTTTGTTGGGAAAGTGATGTCATGTAACGCTTGCAATTTATCGGGATCTGTTGCAATGGCTTTTTCTGAAATTATGTGACCCAGAAGTTTTATTGCGGCTTTTCCACTCCCTGATTTACTGAGGTTTACTGTTACACCTTCTTGCTGGAATGTTCTCAGCAACTGTTCAAGAGTATGATTATGCTGTTCCCAATTAGCTCCTGCAATGAGAATATCATCTACATATGTTTTGATTTGGTTTCTGATTTCATGTGGGAGTATTGTGTTCATGCACCTTATAAACGCGGCTGAAGAAATCGTTAATCCAAATGTAAGTTTACAGAACTGATGACATTACTCCAAGCAAAGGAATGCCATGTATGTTCTCCAGTTTGGATGCCAAATCCGGATTTTCAGTCTAGGGTCGTGCGAATGGAAGCGCCACGGAATTTCTGTAATAACTCATCAAGTGTCTGGGGCGGTCAGTTTCTGTAATTATTATGTTGTTCACTTGACGTGAATCAAGAACCAAAAGAAGTGACCAATCAGCCTTTATTACAATATGCAAAGGATTTATATACTGGCTGGCATCTAGTTCAGTTATTCCTTGTTTAAGTATTGCTTGTAATTCCTTCTTTACCTCATCTGTATGTATGTGTGGATTGGGATAATTTTTTGCTTTAAAAGTTTCATGTGGCTTTACGTGGAATTCATACATGAATTCTGTCTTAGTTCCTGGAATATTATTGAAGACTGTTTTATGCTGCACAAGAATATTCTCTAATTCTGTACTCTCTGTTTTGGTAGTCGCCACACTTTCCCCTACTTTACGTACAATTTTTTCCATTACATTATATTCATGGTCCTCTGGGATATCACCATTATTTACATCTGTGTATAATGTTAAATAACAATCACTGTAGGAAGAGTTAGGAATAATTTCAGTTCTATTAATGCTTTGTTCTTCCATTGATAATGTATTTTGGAATAACAGTACAATTTCTTCGTCTCCATTGTGTAGTATTAGATATGAAAGTTTAAAATCGACATTTGCATCGTACTGCACGAGGAAATTTACTCCCAATATGACGTCTGTTGTCAATAGTGGAACTATCCAACAAATAGTGTAAAACGTTCTACCTACAAGAATAACTAACTGTGTCTGTTTCTTTACTTCTATTCCAATTCCCTGGAAATGCACCTTTGACCTTGGTTTTACTTAATAAGAATACGCAATAGTTATTCTTCATATTGCACCTGTTAAATTTTCTTCATTAATTACTGACTCTGTTGATCTTGAATCAATTGTTGCTGGAATTACCTGTGATTGTATTCTTATGTGGACTATAGGGTGGCATATTGTTATCTGTACTACTGGCTTCTCGTATAATAGTGTATCACGTATTTCATCGAATGTAATGGCATGTGCAGTCATGATACATTCTGTTCCCATGTTATTTGCGTCGTTGTTCAGAAACGCATTAGGGGATGTTTCCAGTCATATGTGTTCTGGTGTGTCATTTGCTGTCGGGGAATGTTGTGAGTTTTCTATTATCCGAGCAGTTCTAACACTTCGATTGTTGGCGTTTTGTGACAGATGAAATCTAGTATCCGGTTCGTTCCTACGATAATTGTTCTGTTGTGAATTGTTGTGATACTGATTAAAATTACTGTAGTGGAATATACGTTGTAATTCCTGTTCGTCTCTTCTACGCCTGTCATTATAACTGCTGTTATATGGCGTGCGACGCGCATTATTCTGGAACTGCGGTTTTTGTATGTATTGGTTTCTTTGCTGTGGCGCCTTAAAATGAGTCACGGCTGTCGTGTTTGCTGGAGGCGGAGTCATGTGAAAATTAGCCCCTATTTGGAAGGTTGTGCTGTCTCTGCAGTGCTACACGGCTGGCTTCGCTGCTGCTGTGTATTCAGACTCGCATTGTTGCTATACCGCGTTTCATTATAGCCCTGTGTGTAATCTGAAACAAAATTTTCCCCTCCACTGCGAAAGCGATTGCTACGATTGTTATTCACAAACCGTAACTGTTCAAAGTTACCTTTGTTTTGCTGATTTGCGTTTTGTCTTGTACAGTTTCTATTGACAAATGCATTATCAGACGGATGTACTTCTAGTAGTTGTAGTAGTTCCCTAAATTCGGAAATGTTGTCTTTCTATTGGCCTCTCAGTAATGATACCTTCAGTGATCTTGGAAGTTTTGAAATGCTTAATTGTATTAGTGCAGATTGGCTGTATGGTTCATTTAAATACGAGGGTCACGCAGAAAGAAATGCACACTATTTTGGTAAAAATACACTTTTTATTCTGCGTGTATGAAACAATGACAGTGTGTAGATCCATCCTTCCCGCTTGTTTTCAAACTTAGTTCAACCTTTTCCCCTGAGTGGCGCCGTCACAGCATGTCTTCAAGATGGCTGCTACACTTGACGTTCGTCAGAAGCAACGTGCTATCATAGAATTCCCGTGCTGTGAAAACGAGACAGTGGGAAACATCCACAAGAGGTTGAAAAAGGTGTATGCAGATGCTGCTTTCGATTGCAGTAAAGTTAGTCGCTGGGCAAGCAGGTTACTTGATGACACGGCAATATTGAGGATTGTCCTCGCAGCCTCGTACTGCACACACTCCAGACAATGTGGAGAAAGTTAACGAATTGGTGACTCTGACAGACGCATCACAGTGAACGAACTGGCACGCTACGTTGGGATAGGGGAAGGAAGTGTTTGCAGAATACAGTAAGTGTTGGCGTTAAAAAAGGTTTGTTGCAGGTGGGTTCCCAGGATGTTGACAGTGGCCCGCAAAGAAACAAGAAAAAAGGTATGCAGCGAACTTTTGGAACAGTACGAGAATCGTGGAGATGAATTTCTTGGAAGATCTGTGACAGGTGATGAAACATTGCTCCATCTTTTTTCACCAGAGACGAAGAGGCAATCAATGGAGTGGCATCATGCAAATTCACCCAAGAAAAAAAATTCAAAACCACACCTTCTGCTGGAAAAGTTATGGACATTATGCCAAGTGGGACCAACATAAGTTCTGATACATCTGTGACGACAATGAAGAAACTTAAAGATCGACTGAGTCGTGTCCGACCACATCGGCAAAAGCAGGATGTTTTCCTGTTGCGCGACAATGCACGGCCACATGTCAGTCAAAAAACCATGGAAGCGATCACAAAACTCGGATGGACAACATTGAAACACCCGCCTTACAGTCCTGACCTGGCTCCATATGACTATCATATCTTTGGGAAACTGAAAGACTCTTCGTGGAACAAGGTTTGAAGATGATGACATTCTTGTGCACGCTGCCAAACAGTGGCTCCAACAGGTTTGTCCAAAATTTTACTATGCGGGTATACAGGTGCTGGTTCCAAGATGGCGTAAGGCAGTTGAGAGGGATGGAAATTATTAGGAGAAATGAGAATATAAGGAGAAATATGAATAATATGAGAGAAATGAGGCCACGCCCGGGTTCCCGGGTTCGATTCCCGGCGGGGTCAGGGATTTTCTCTGCCTCGTGATGGCTGGGTGTTGTGTGCTGTCCTTAGGTTAGTTAGGTTTAACTAGTTCTAAGTTCTAGGGGACTGATGACCATAGATGTTAAGTCCCATAGTGCTCAGAGCCATTTTTTAGAGAAATGAGGATGTATCTACACACTATAAAATTTTCAAACATGTAGAATAAAAGATGGATTTTAAAAATAGTGTGCATTTCTTTTGGAGTGACCCTCGTACTGGTTTTTCTCTGCCATGTATTCGAAAAATTGTGTTGTGGTGCGAAAGTTGAAATTCTCAAAGTTTGGCAGACTAATTAACTGATCTTTAATACTGTTTTGGGTTGTGTCTGGCCAATATGCTGACAAAAATTCTTCTTGAAATGCTTCTAGTGAATAACATTGCCCTGCAGTTTTACTCATTCTCCTTTCCGGTTCACCTACAGGGAAACTACTAATGAATTCCAATTTGTGGTGTACTGGCCATAACGGTGAGAATGCAGCGTTAAATTGTTGTATCCAGTATAAGGGATGTATCTGTGTTCCGCCATTCTTGAACGAACGTTTTGAATTTACTTGCTGATAGAAAATGTTTGTGGTCGTAACCATCGTTTCTGTATGTGTAACTGTTATCACAATGGTGTGAGCATGTGTTTGTGTGTCTTTGTTCGTGATGAAGATCCCTTACTCTCTGTAGTCTACCTAAGTTGTACGGGTTGTGCACCTGTGACATATCATGATAATGTGCGTTTTGTTGGTATGGATTGTTTGGAACCGTTTATGTGTTTCAGCTATTACTAGCTGAAATGAATCAATTTTTGGGTGTAACAAGTTGTTACGTGATTCTAAATCTGAAATTGTCTGCTGCACATTCCGACTTTGCACACTCTGACTTTCAGAAATGTGTTGAAGTGGGCTTGGTGTAGTATCATTTGGCGTAGTGTCATCTGATTTGATATCATTGTTAGTGTCTAACATATACATTCTCGTAGTGAGCTCATAGATTTTCTCTGCGAGTTCTTTTTGTGACTTACGATTTCTTTTAGTCACTTTCTTTAATTCTGTTTTTAAAAATTTCTGGACCTTGTACAAATGTATCTGCTCTGTTCTGTCAGTAAGTGTTTGAATGCCATCTGAAAGTTGTTCCATGATATTCTGTATTTCAGTGTCTCTGTTAGTTTTCGCCTCTTTTGTGTTCGTATGTATCTCAGTTATAGTTTCTTGTATTTGAGTAGTGCTCTCTTTAACAGTTTCAATTTCTTCCGAAATTGATGCAGTGTTATTATCTACATACGTTTTTCCTTGAGCAAACAGTTTTCTTTTGTCATCCTGTCTCTGTTTAGTGATTGTGTGTAATAATTCTTTCCTTTCTTAAGCAATTTTCTGTGTGGTTATTAAAACTTTCGTCAATCTGAGCTTTTTGTGTGGCAAAGTTTTCTACCATTGTCTCACTTAGACTGTGTTAATCCTGTTTTTTGGATAGTTCCTCAAACTTGTCATGTAATTCTAATTTTCTCTGTGAGCATTTTTAGTGACTGCTTTAATTTCTGTTTTAATTTCTTTTTTTGTGTCTTTTGATTCTTGTGACATTTTGTCTAGATTTTGATTCGTGTCTTGTGACTGTTTCTCTTGTCTGTCCATTTGTAGTTTGAGTTGTAGCAAAATTGCCATCACTGCATCCGTTTTGGATTGATCTGTGTTTGTTTCTATGTTGTTTGTTGGAAGATATGCATCTGTGTTCATCGTAACATTTTCAGATGAATGTAACTAAGTGTTTGTTGGTGAGATACCGTCTGTTGCTATATTGGTATCCGATACATTCATCACGTCTTCCGTGATTTCGGAATTTTCGTCATAGTAACCATCGTGTCTGCTACGCGGATTCAGTAGCTGTGTACCTTCTGCAGGAATTGAAAGTATATCGTTTTGCATTGTTATCCCATTGTCTGATGGCATAGCTAAATTCATATTTTCGTCATTGGATTGCAAATTATTTACACTCCCGGACATCTGATTCTCTGACCTTTCACTACTGGGGTCATTATGTGTAGGATTATTAACTACGGCTGAAAAGAAATTTTTGGTCTGTACGTACTACGCTCCTGTCGCGCAAGGTACGAGCAATGGTTCTGCGCGGCATGGTCGGTAATTAACACTGGGCAGCACAATAAATCACTTTACAAAGCGGAGTCAACAAAAAGGCAAACAGAATTGCCGATGCGCTGTAAATAAATGTATACACATTAGGAAATGCGTTGCGTCACTTAATATTAGCTGAACAAAAAAATATTTCAGTCAGTATATCCACACTTTCACAGTAGATTCTCTAACAAGGGAACCCCCCCATCGCACCCCCCTCCGATTTAGTTATAAGTTGGCACAGTGGATAGGCCTTGAAAAACTGAACACAGATCAATCGATAAAACAGAAAGAAGTTGTGTGGGACTATGAAAAAAATAAGCAAAATAGACAAACTGAGTAGTCCATGCGCAAGATATGTAACATCGAGGTTAAGCTAAGCTCTGGAGCGCGGTGATCCTGTGGTTAGCGTAAGCAGCTGCAGAACGAGAGGTCATTGGTTCAAGTCTTTCCCGGAGGGAAAAGTTCAATTTTTTTATTTTCAGTTTATGCGACAGACTCTTTTGTTTTCATCACTTTTTTGGGAGTGATTATCACATCCCCAAGAAAACCTAAATCGGGCAAGGCAGAAGAATCTTTTTACCCATTCGCCAAGTGTACAAGTTATGTGGGTCGACAACATATTCCTGTCATGTGACGCACATGCCGTCACCAGTGTCGTATCAGACGTGTTTTCCTGTGGAGGAATCGGTTGACCTGTGACCTTGCGATCAAATGTTTTCGGTTCCCATTGCAGAGGCACGTCCTTTCATCTGCTAATCGCACGGCTTTGCAGTGCGGTCGCAAAACACAGACACTAAACTTATTACGGTGAACAGAGACGTCAATTAACGAACGGACAGATCATAACTTTGGCAAAAAAAAAAGTAAAGTTTTCACTCAAGAGAGGACTTGAACCAAGGACCTGTCGCTCCGTAGCTGCTCACGCTGACCACGGGACCACGGTGCTACTGAACTCATCGTCTCCTAGATGTTGCCTATGTTGCACATGGACTACTCGGTTTGTATTTTTTGCTTCTTTTTTTCATAGTTCCACACAACTTCTTCCTGTTTTCTCGATTGATCTGTGTTCAGTTTTTCAAGGCCTATCCACTGTGCCAACTTATAACTAAATCTGAGGGGGGTGCGATGGAGAGGTTCCCTTGTAAGTATTCGTACCGTTCGGATATCGCCAAGTGAAACCATCCCGTCGAATAAATAAAAGAAATCATTTAATTTATTGCGTTTATACGATAACCTTCCTGTCTAAAATAAAATAATCTGACTTACTTTCCGTCTAATGAAAGAAAGAAAGAGAACTGAACTTTTTGTGCCTTGCAGCTTTCCTGTCTGGACTTGCTTTTGACAACGTGTCTGATCTGATAGTCTTTAGCGTACACAGTGTTGTATGCCTTGTGCCTTTATTGGCAGCAATATTAATGTGACTAATCAAAAGGAGATTATTTCGACGTGATCACCTAAGCGTACGTCGTGGCCCTTAGTACTGGTTGTCTATGCAGTGAACTTGAAAACATACATATATATTTTCCTTGCCTTTTATTTTACTGTGTCACCTCTGGATAACGTCATCAGATTGCATGTCTGAATATACTCACTCTGATGTATTGTTGCTAATTATTTAGGTTGCCATTCATTTACTGCGATTACAAACATGTGAGCTAAATCTGTACTTATTATTCATTTACATTTTTGATTGAAGTTACGGGTGAAAAAATTCAAAAAACTCAACAAAAGTTTCTTGCTGCGTTTCGTTGAGATCGTCCAGAAATGGTACTGTCCTGTACACTATTGCGTAGTCAAGTATCTTCTACTCCATCTGATCCATGTCGTAAAACATGTGTATTGCAAGCATGGGAGGTCCTGTTACAGGATCTTCGAGGGACCCTGATGGTTCTACAGGGAAAGTAGCTAGCAGAGGCCGGTGAAACGAGAAAATGATCGTAAAAAACGTAGGTCTTGGAACCAATAGTTTTCCCAATAATATGTCATGCATAAGCTGATCGACTACTGGGATGATGCATAATAGGGAGGGGGCACTTTCATTACGGCCTACTTGAACCTGTTAGATGTTTTCTTTTTTGTGTACATGGTGATATTTAACAGTTTTGGTATGTTACAGCTATGTCAAGCGCATTGTGCATGATTGTCAATGCTTTCGGAACACAACTGGGATTTTTGAACGTGTAGGGCATCGATAAGAAGACGCCATGAAGCCTGTCTTCACATAAATGATACCATGTGGGGTACTTGTTATAATGTGTTTGTTCCTAAGTGCATTCCTGCAATTTAGATCCTCGGGGACTCTGTCAGGAGCTGTTCACGTTCGCAGCCGTAATACGTTGTAATGGAGAAACCAGAGATTTATAGGCCAGTCTTTATTTGAATTATTTGCTTGTTTCGTTGTCCTCTACGAATGGTTCTGAGCGCTATGGGACTTAACAGCTGAGGTCATAAGTCCCCTAGAATTTAGAACTACTTAAACATAGCTAACCTAAGGACATCACACACATCCATGTCCGAGGCAGGATTCGAACCTGCAACCGTAGCGGTCGCACGGTTCGAGACTGAAGCGCCTAGAAACGCTCGGCCACACCGGCCGGCTGTCCTCTACTAATGGGGTTTTTACCTATAGTAATAAGACTGTATGTGGTTATATGATACGAATCAAGGGACAATATAGGGCAGCTATGCCGAAAAAACACGACGCAACGATTATTGAGACAAGCTCCCGGTTTTTTTGTCTGACCTGGGATCTCACAGGTAGAGATGACGTAAAACGGTGGAGGCGCGAGGCACGCTGCCGTCGACGCCGCACTTGCGCGCCAGGTCCCTCCCGACGCTACCCGGCGCCGCCGCGTCGTCCACGGGTCGCATTTTATCGCGGTGATAAATGTGGACCGCCGCTCCCGACTCTCGGCCGCCAGCATTAGTAGCGTATTTTGCGAAAATAAAACGAGATTGCAGCGAGCACTGCCCGTGTTTTATCACGCCAACAATTTTACGGTTTATATCCCTGGAGTCCTGCATTAGTTCGAGAGCGTAATAGCACATAAAATGTGACGAAGGAGACAGTAAACATGCAACAGAGAAACACGTCAGCCGTGCAAGGCGCCTGCCAGAGCCGTTCATCGACTCTGCTGTACCGTTTCCGGCAGTTACTCCGCCATTTTTAACGCGAATGAGAGAGAGATTGCGCCGTATAATCACCTGTATAGATAACCTCTGCACGGATGTCTGCCGTTATTATGGCCCTTACAGAGGCAGTGAGCCGACGAGTTGCAATAGGATATCGGAATTTAGTACAGCGAGTGATGCTACGTTTCCCTTCTTTTCTTTCTCCATTTATCGCTATTTCATTAACTTCACGACGTACAGTAGGAATTGATTCGTGAGCAGCAACGAAGCCAAAAAGTCTGACGGTGTGAGTAGTTCTGAAACATCGGAAATGTCGTGAACTGCGTGCTTTCCACGAAGTTAAGTACACGAACTATCTCATAAAAGGTATCCGGGTAGCTATTACGTCCCTCTCCATTAAATTGACGTTAAATTGTTATTACGAATAATATCTAGATAGTTGAACGGAAAATGTTGGGCTCGAGAAGTCGCTTCCCCAATATTTTAATACAAATATCTCCCACACTCCCAACCACAACTTTAATTCCTGTTTCAATTCTCAAGTCCATAAAACCAAATGATTAGGCAGTTACATTTAGCAATTATACTATGTCGGCTCCGTGATATCGAAGTCAGCACCTGGAATAAAATTTCTGTGGTTCTGCAGAATTCCGGCGATCGTCGACTTTGAATATTTTTGAAATAGCCAGAGGCACAAAGTTACGCCGCGGTATAGCTGTCTCGGGGGTATGGTGTACTAACTCTCCGGCATGGGAATCAGTGCCCAAGTTGTATATTAATTTCGATAAAAGTCCAGAAATTAATCTGTCAAAGTAGAGCATAAACGACCGCGGTGCTGGCTTTACTGATATCTGAGGGTACAAAGTTCTCTACGAGTTACGACACACCAAATAACGATCCAAGCCACAGACAAGGGAGAAGTTAAAATAACCAAAGAATTAAACGTACCTTCTGAATTCACGAAATTACATTTTTCAGTAAATGGTGTTCATAGCTGCATTTCAGGATACATCATCCTCTTGTATGGGATGAACCGTTATCATAATTAATCAAATTACATTTCATATTCAAAATGACAGCTTCCAAAGATGTCGCTAATTACAATTCCGCTGCAATCATACTTTCCGCAATTGCTAAATCAGAAGTAAGTTTATAGCATACATAGTGTTCCACATTATATCCACATCGTTTTTATATCACGATTCTGAGACGATTTTTCTCTCTCTCTCTCTCTCTCTCTCTCTCTCTCTCTCTCTCTCTCTCTCTCTCTCTCTCTCTCGCAGTCGTAATGATTCGTTTATCCATATACATGACTTGCACAGTTTCGTATAGTCATTTGCATTATCAAATATCTAACGGGTAAGTGCCGAGGCTGTGTCTAACCCTCGCTTTTATAACTGCTTGAAGTTGGTTGAGAACACTTCAACTGATGTGTTTGAATGCCTAAATTGAAGTAAATAGTGATGTCGGACGCTAGGGTCTGGAGTGAAATCGACATTCTCATTCATCCCACACGCGTTCCATTGGGTCTACATCCGGACTCCGAGCAGACCAGTTGATTTCAACAATGTCACTGGCCCCACATGCTGCTTTATGAACAGGTGCATTGCCATTATCGTCGAACTGTTGCTCTAGTGTGCGCAGTACACAAGGCTGTTAAATGTATTATCACCGCGCATTTATCATTTTCTTAAGTGCAATAAGGGGACCACACCCATACCGTAAAGCCACCCTCTTCGCACTACAAATGATACCTGGCAACGTTCACTAGGCATTTTCAAAACCAAAACTCTTCAGTTATATTGCAACAGGAGATAACGTGATTCATCATTCCAAATTACTTCTTTCTGTTCCCCACCTGTCGAATGGCGTCGGTGTTTTTACACCACCTCAAGCTTCCTCTAGCGTTAATTACATAACTGTGTACTTTACGAAGATCTGCTCCAAAATTAGCTCCGTACGCACATTCATTGTGCTGGCTGACCTGATGGGAGCACTTTGAAACTCAGGGGTGGTTCCTTCCACTAATATTGTGCTATTTTGCACGTACACAAACCGCAATGCTCGAATATCCCTGCCCTTCTTTCTCGTGTTCGTTTTTTCGCGTTGCCACTGAACAATCACTTGACCAACAGACGAACTGTCCAGGTTTATTCAGGTGATGCCGAATGAGTAGTCGAAGTTCGCAGTCACTTGAGCTCTCCAGATCGACCCATTTTGCGGTTTTCTACTTGTCTGCTGACAACACAACACTCGCCGCCTCCTTTTATCTTGGCAGACCCAAGTCTCGTGACATCTAATGGTCAATTCCTCACTAAACTGAAGTGTCTGGATACTTTTGATCAGACGATGTTTGGCGCGTTTTGAGTTTAAAAAAATGAAAGATCGATTTTGCTTATAAGTAAATCAACGTGAAATAATGTTAAGAAACTGACGCTCAGCCCCTCAGACTGATTCAAAAAAATTCATTGTGATTCAAAAACCTCGACAACGATTACCTTTACTAATACGGGGTGTTCAAAATGTCTCTCCGCGATGCCGTATGATTGTTAGCCGTGTATGCCGTATGATTGTTCGCCTGCCTTGGTTACTTCCCTTCAAGTGGACTCTCCCCACATTCCACTGTTTCGTTTATCTCAGCCAGCGTCAATAATATCATTGGTGTGTCGTTACATGTTGACGTGAACGTTTAAGTTTAGTTTCTTTGTTCGTTTGTTTCGATGGGTTCAAATGGCTCTCAGCTCTATGGGACTGAACTTCTGAGGTCATCAGCCCCCTGGAACTTAGAACTATTTAAACCTAACTAACCTAAGGACATCACACACATCCATGCCCGAGGCAGGATTCGAACCTGCGACCGTAGCGGTTGCGTGGTTCCAGACTGTAGCGCCTAGAACCTCTCGGCCACACAAGGCCGGCCGTTTGTTTCGTTTTTGTCACTGTTAAAATGCTAACTATTGAAGAACGTGTAATTTTAGTCGAACAAGTGTTCAAAGCTGGCGGCATATACACAGTCTCAGTTCTTCAAACATTTAATTCAGTTTTCCCGGAGACAACACTCCCACATCGCGATACTGTGCGAGATTTTATTAACAAATTTCGAAGTACGGGATTAGTGACAGAGACACCGAGAAGTGGTCGTTCTAGGGTTTTCTTAAAAAACCACTCGATGTTTCCGATAAAATGTCCATGAGTCCGAACAAGTCAGTAGGAACACTCGCCCAGGAAATCGATGTTAGTGTCAGAACGGCTCACACATCTGTACAGAAAAAATCAGAACTTTTCCCATACCAAGTGACAGTCGTGCAAGAACTGAAAAATACTGATCATGGCAAGTGACTGCATTATTTTCAATGGTTCAACAATTTCGTTCAAGAAAATGGAAGGGATATTCTTAATGAAACGTTTTTCACTGATGGGGCGTGGTTTCATTTATCCGGGTACATGAACTCGCAAGATCGTCGTATGTGGAGTACTGTATATCCATTGTTTATTCATAAGGAACAACTTCATTCTGTGAAATTAAGAGTTTGGATTGTAATTTCTAGACGTCGGATTGTGGGTCCCATGTTTTTCAACAAAACAATAAACGCACAGCAATACTGCAATGATATTCTGTACCCATTCATAGGAGAACTTGTGTTAAGTGAAATACTGAACGGCTATTTTCAACAAGATGGTGCAACAGCACATACAGCTGCTTGCTGATGTTTTTGGTGATAGAATAATTTCACAGGGACTTTGGCCTCCACGGTCGCCTGACCTAACATCACCTGACTTTATCTTCTGGCGTGCAGCGAAAGCAACTGTCTACAAAAACCGTCCGAAATCCTTCGATGAATTGAAAACTGCAATAACACTTTCACTGCTTCTGTTACAGAAGTGTTACAAATTGTGTTTGGAAACGTGATTAGACGAACTGAATTGTGTATTCAATAACAGGAGGGACACTTTCAACATTTAATGTGAAAATTTTAAGTAAAAATGAATATTCAATAAATCAATAACGTGTCTTTCACTGAGTTTAATTTCGGTACATTCACTGCAGCATACGGCACGCGCGGCTAACAATCATACGGCACTGCGGAAAGACTTTTTGAACACCCCATATTTGTCATTAAGGGATCGGTAATGAACATGTCGCTCATCATCAGTGATTCTGCTATGGAAGAAAAGAAAACCAGGTATTTACGTTAGTTTCGCGTTATTATTACGTTTTCCTATCATTTATAGGTTTCACATGTACTTTTCTTGTCATTTTAAGAATCTTATTATTTTATTGCTGGAATAGCAATCTAGGATAGGAAGGATACTGTGGAGAATTACGGGGAGGTCACTAAGTCTCAATCAATTTCCCCGAAGTAATAGATGAATTTACATAATACACACATTAAAATAAGTTTTGCATCATCCTGGATCCCAGAACTCCTGAAGATAGACGTTGACTGTGGATATTGTATCACAGACACCGTCCCTTTGACTGTTCAGAGATGTCACCAAACCCGCCCAAAGATGTAAACAACCATGCATGAGCAGAGCCTAATAGACAAAGGGGGTCCGACAGCCTATCATTTCCAGTCATTCCATCAGGAAGGAGGTTCACGGCTCGTGTTGTCTGTAGTTCAACCATGCCTAGTCGGCCAATACCGCGGTTCGATCGCGTCCGCATTGTTACTTTGTGCAAGGAAGGGCTCTCAACACGGGAAGTGCCGAGGCGGCTCGGAATGAACCCAAGTGATGTTGTTCGGACATGGAGGAGATGCAGAGAGACGGGTCGATGACGTGCCTCGCTCAGGCCGCCCAAGGGCTACTAATGCAGTGGATGACCGCTAACTAAGGATTATGGCTCGGAGGAGCCCTGACGTCAACTCCACCATGTTGAATAATGCGTTTCGTGCAACCACAGGACGTCGTGTAACGACTCAAACTGTGCGCAATAGGCTGCATGATGTGCAACTTCACTCCCGACGTCCATGGCGAGGTCCATCTTTGCAACCATGACACCATGCAGCGCGGTACAGGTGGGCCCAACAACATGCCGAATAGACCGCTCAGGATTGGCATCACCTTCTCTTCACTGATGAGTGCCTCATGTGCCTTCAACCAGACAATCGTCGGAGACGTATTTGGAGGCAACCCGGTCAGGCTGAACGTCTTAGACACACTTCCTAGCGAGTGCATCAAACTTTAGGTTCCCTGCTGTTTTGGTGTGGCATTATGTGGGGCCGACGTACCTCGCTGGTGGTCATGGAAGGTGCCGTAATGGTTGTACTATACGTGAATGCTATCCTCCGACCGATAGTGCAACCATATCGACAACGCACTGGCGAGTCATCCGTGTTCATGGACGACAGTTCGGGTCCCCATCGTGCACATCTTGTGAATGACTTCGTTCAGAATAATGACATCGTTCGAGTAGAGTGGCTATCATGTTCTCCAGACATGAATTCCATCGAATATGCCGGGGATAGGTTGAAAATGGCTGTTTATGGACGAAGTAACCCACCAACCACTCTGAGGGATCTACGCCGAATCGCCGTTCAGGGGCGGGACTCATGAACTTGTGGATAGCACGCCACGACGAATACATGCATGCCTCAACGGAAGAGGACGTGCTATTGTGTATTAGAGGTAGCGGTGTGTACAACAATCTAGACCACCACCTCTGAAGGTCTCGCTGTGTGGTGGTACAACGTGCAATGTGGGGTTTTCACGAGCAATAAGAAGGGCGGAAATGATGTTTATGTTGATCTCTATTCCAATTTTCTGTACAGGTTCCGGAACCGAGGTGATGCAAAACATTTGTGATGTGTGTATGTGCCATTATTGTGAGTCCTTGTATATGGCTCTGAATACTATGGGACTTAACATCTGAGGTCATCAGTCCCCTAGAACTTAGAACTACTTAAACCAAAACCTAAGGACATCACACACATCCATGCCTTAGGCAGGATTCGAACCTGCGACCGTAGTAGTCGCGCGGTTCCACACTGAATCGCCTAGAACCGCTCGGCCACTCCGGCAGGCAGCCCTTGTATACACATGCAATTTCATTGTACTTCAACATGGCCTCTGTCCATTTCGATGTATTGCCCCGTCGTTGAAGAGCAGATCTGAATACATTCTGAACCAAACCTTGTGAAATAGCCGACGCTGCATCCTGGCATCAGCTCTTGTATCCTAGAGATGTGTTCACTTTCTTTTGTACTTCATGTATCACCAGGCGAAGAAATACGGAGTCCGATTAGACGAACGCCATGACTACAGTCTTGCAGTACTTTTGTCTACAGATCCGTTGGCGAATCGTCGATTTAGATACGCCCTTTTTCGCTTTTACCCTTTACAGCTCCCTCTGGTACCATGAAAGCTACTCTCTCTTCCTGTGAGAGTAAAACGACAGGGTGTCTTTTCCATTGGAACCGAAAAGTGTCAGGAGCACCTTCTTACTGAAGCTGTGGTTCTGGCAATTGCTCCTGCACGTCAACATAAATGTTTCGTTAACTGTATCTTCTGCAAAAGTGAAGTATTCCTAAGCATATTTGATCAATCCAGGTACACATTCGTTTCTCGTGTGTCCCTTCAATTCACTGCCAGCCTGAGGTGCCAGTCCCTGGTAGCGTGATGTGGCTCGTTACCCCGTACACGGCAATTCCGTCGTTAACTGTTCAGTAGATGTGTAATGCTGCCTCGTTGGTAAACGGAGTGGAATCCAAGCGGTGTTTCCTTTGCCTGTAGCTACTATCCAATAGTACAACATAGCTTGGCGAGCTACGTAAACTTTCATAATTTAATACGTGAAAACCTGAATGGATACGCGTTTTTCTTTAGGGTATAGTGTACACCTTTCAAAGTCGTTGATTTTGCCACATCTAACTAGTTGCTTATACGAAGAGTTGACACATTAGAATATCTGTCGATTGCTTCTCTGGTTTGGAAAAGAGCCGCTTCTTGTTCAGAATGTCTCCTGAAGCATGGCTCATCGGCGTTTCCAGGTCTTTGGAACTTTTTGACAAGTAACCAGATCTTTGTTCTTGTTGGTGTTGACTTGTGAAATTTTCATGTGATCTCCTGTTGCACATTCAGATAAGGTGAACCGCGCAATCGCGTATCAAAGAGCTCCACACTTTCTTCTCGTAAGCAATCTTTGTGATAATCCTGAAAAAAAAGCCCACTTTATCACAGATATTGATTATTGTTATGTATTATGTAAATGCATCCATTATTTCTTACAAGTGGATCGAGACTTTATGGACACCCTGCACTTTAGCGACAAGTAGGGAGTTCTTTCCCGAAGTAATATTTCACTCTTCAGCGGAATGTATGATTGTGTTTCCATTACGAAATAAAATCTGTCTGGTAGATCAGAACAGAAAGTCGAAGTCGCAAATATGTAAGAGAGTTACGTGATGTTTGGAAAGTAGTAGAGAGGTACAGGTAGAAATGAAGTTTTAACGGGGATGGTGAATCGTACCTGGATAGTTCTGTTGTTATTATCTGCGAAAAACAAGGATCTGGCTTCCAGTGCCAGTGTCACGCACTTTCAATCTGTCACGATGATTCGGATTTAAACTGATTGGTTTCATCCTAGCAACAATTATCACGCTCTTTTCATCTTATTGCAAGACTGCTGTTAGACACAAGCATTTGCATTGCATTGCGGTTTTGGAAAGTTATGAAAATTATGTAATCTTGGCTCTGAGCACTAAGGGACTCAACTGCTGAGGTCATTAGTCCCCTAGAACTTAGAACTAGTTAAACCTAACTAACCTAAGGACATCACAAACACCCATGCCCGAGGCAGGATTCGAACCTGCGACCGTAGCGGTCTTGCGGTTACAGACTGCAGCGCCCTTAACCGCACGGCCACTTCGGCCGGCTTATGTAATCTTATTTTCTTCTTGTGATTTGTCTTGTCGCATATTTTGTTTTCTATTAAGCATAGAGGGTTAGTTTCTGCAGAATGTGTGCCGGATGGCATACTATGTATGGCGTTTCCATCGTGTGTGTGTGTGTGTGTGTGTGTGTGTGTGTGTGCGTGTGTGTGTGGGTGTGTGTGTGTGTGTGTGTGTGTGTGTGAGAGAGAGAGAGAGAGAGAGAGAGAGAGTTGTGTTGTTACTGTTCGTGGTGTGTTGATATTGAGTATTTTATTGCATTGTGTATAAGTAATTTTTGTTCTGTATTTAAGTTCCAGTTTTGTAATTTATCTCTTCCCATTTATCATGGCTACCTGCTTTATTGTTTTTTGTCGTGTTACAGTTTCTCTTATCGAATAGGATCCTGTTTACTTCATTGCTTTTGGTTGTGGGGTGACAGGACGACGAATGTTGCAATACCATGTCTGCCGCTGCACTTCTTTTCAATGTTACAAGATTATTAGCCGCTTTGCTTCGTTGTTGTGATACTGAGAAAGTTTTTTCCCATTTTCTAATATGAATTTTATGTTCCTGTATGCCGTGTATATTACCGTACAAAATCTGTCTATTCTTCCTTATCGTTTATCTGGTATAGAACTATATCTGTGGCGGTGTTAGATTACGTATTCTCCCTGAGCTACTATTTTTGGAAAAACCCAAATTTTCTAAGTGGTTTAGGAAACTTATCGTTAGTGTTCCTAATATTGACATCCATGTGTGGACCATCATTGTTGAGATAATAATTATCTCCAAATTGCAGGTAGTTACTTTATTTCATCAGTTATTAACTGGCTGAAGTTTCGTAGCATATGGCATATTATGAGTGTATCATATGAAGACCTTGTCCTGTTATTTATATTTCTGTTCTCATGCATATATTGTGTTTTAGTTGCTTCAAAGTCTTCTTGCTTGTCGTTTTCCCTGTTACCTTGCGTGTGTTCTTCGTTATGAAATAAGTTTTCAGTGTTCTTAAACAGTTCTTTTGGTCTCGTCCAGGTAAATTTGACCGCGGTATTAAGGCCCTCCGTGGATTTCACTAAGTTCATTAAGCATAATACGAGACTGGCGCCTTTGAAATTTAATTTCGGCTTGTGCTCGGACGCTAATTACTTTTGTCTCCGACAGTTGTCCCCGACGAAACGCTAAATTTTTTTTCTGACCCTTATGGATCAATAAACAGAGCTGCGATCTTTTATTGGCGTGTTAGAGATCAAAAACATTTCCTTGCTATAAATAATTTAGCTGGTGTGTCCCGCACAAAGACAGCAATTTTTTAAACGTTTCTCAATTCTTTTGTGTAAGTACAGCTCTGACTTCACGTTCGTTTCACTTAATCTACGAATTATAGGTACAAATGTGGCTGCCGCGAAGAATAATTAGCGGCAGAGCGAAAATAGGGCGCCATCAATCAGAGCGCGTGACAACGGCTGAGGTGCGGCGGGGCTGCTACGCGGGTGCTCGCTCACACGCTTGTGGCTGGCGTACTGTACTGTCCGACAGGCGGCACGCCTCGCTGCGTGTTAATAATTGTCCCTCTGAGCATCGCACGCGGTACGCGTGATCGATTTTTGCGGTCTCCATACGGCTTTTCACAGCACAGCTCTTGGGTCGATGAATGTTTAATTACTGTGCAACATTCATGATGAATGGCAGCTCTTTGCAGAGCATGTTGTTAAGGTCTCGTTCCGACTGCTGCTCGTGTTTGACGTGGCTGGGATAATGGGGGGAGAAACATAAAGTCGGTGTTCGATTAATGTAAACACCACGCGCGCTCTCTTCACAATCCGAACGGTAAATTGACCTGTTTCTCGGTTCTGGAAATGATATTTAATGATGGGGGAATCTGTAACGAAGACAGTAGTAGATAGTCTAGACAGGTACTGGGAAAGCAAACGGTGAGGAGCTATCCAAATGCACTATCTGATCGTATGTAAATGGACACCTATTAGTGGACACTAATATGAAGAGCGTCCACACTTCGCCTCTCTAGCAACTCTGCTGGCGACAGTGTGAACGAGTCGATTGAATGACTGTAGAGGAATTGCAGCCCATTCTTAGTCACGAACTGGAACCAGAGAAGGTACTGATGTTGGAAGCCGAGATCTGAAGTCAGATCTGTAACTCATTGTCCTGGCTTTCCACTCAGTACAGACCGGAAGTGTGCAGGGCAGTCACTTTCAGGAAATGCCATCACCTCGCGGATGGTACTTTCTGACAGGGTGTGCAGCCATGCCCCAACCCATTCCTCTCCTGAACGCAGTGCACAGTGTTGTAAACTATGTTCATATTGTTATGAATTTTAGTGTTTTCTTAAGTGGAATAAAGGGACCGCATCCTAAACACAAAACACACTCTTCTCCCCATCTGTCCCACAGCACTACGTCCCTGTTGGGACTAGACACCAACAGCCGACTTGGGCTGCTATATGAGTGTCGAAACGCCCCTGATTGATTTGTTACTCGGGTGACATCCAATGACAAGTCGACGTTTGAAATCACTGAGCTATCCTGTCTGATCCAATCTGCTGTTACTATTTCTCTACTGACAACATAATACACCTTTTACACTGAAAGCAAAAGAAAATGGTACACCTGCCTAATATCGTGTAGGGCCCCCGCGAGCACGTGGAAGTGCCGCCGCACGACCTTGCATGGGCTCGACTAATGTCTGAAGTAGGGCTGTAGGGAACTGACAACCATGAGTTCTACTAGGCTGTCCATAAATCCGTAAGAGTACGAGGGTCGGAGATCTCATCTGTACAGCACGTTGCAAGGCATCGCAGGCATGCTTAATAATGTTCAAGTCTGGGGAGTTTTGTGGGCAGCGGAAGTGTGTAAACTCAGAAGAGTATTCCTGGAGCCAGTCTGTAGCAATTCTGGAGGTGCCGAAGCCCGTCGGAATCCTTAATGGACATGAATGGATGCAGGTGATGAGACAGGATACTTACGTAGGTGTCACCTGTCAGAGTCGTATCTAGATGTATCAGGTTCAAATGGCTCTGAGTACTATGGGACTCAACTGCTGAGGTCATTAGTCCCCTAGAACTTAGAACTAGTTAAACCTAACTAACCTAAGGACATCACAAACATCCATGCCCGAGGCAGGATTCGAACCTGCGACCGTAGCGGTCTTGCGGTTCCAGACTGCAGCGCCTTTAACCGCACGGCCACTTCGGCCGGCTAGATGTATCAGGGGTCCGATATCACTCCAAATGCTCACGCCTCGCACCATTACAGAGGCTCCACCAGCTAGAACAGTCCCCTGCTGACATCCAGAGTCCATGGACTCATGAAGTTGTCTCCATATCCGTACACATTTATCCGCTCGATACAATTTCAAACGAGACTCCGACCAGGCAACATGATTCCAGTCATCAACAGTGCAATGTTGGTGTTGACGAGTCCAGGCGGGTCGCAAAGCTTTGTGTTGTGCAGTCATCAAGGGTACACGCGTGGGGCTTTGGCTCCGAAAGCCCATACCTATGATGTTTCTTTGAATGGTTCGTACGCTGACACTTGCTGATGACCCAGCATTGAAATCTGCAGCAATTTTGCGGAAGGGTTGCACTTCTCTCACGTTGAAAGTTTCATTTCAGTCGTCGTTGGTCCCGTTCTTGAATGATCTTTTTCCGGCTGCACAAATGACGGAGATTTCATGTTTTACCAGATTCGTGATATTAAC
Organism: Schistocerca americana; assembly: GCF_021461395.2. Lineage (NCBI taxonomy): Eukaryota > Metazoa > Arthropoda > Insecta > Orthoptera > Acrididae > Schistocerca > Schistocerca americana. Next base: position 172,907,154 of record NC_060124.1, on the reverse strand, counting down.
AGTACACTCGTGGAATGGTCGTACGGCGAAATTCCCACTTCATCGCTACCTGAGAGATGCTGTGTCACAACGCACGTGCGCCTACTGTAACATCACGTTCAAACTCACTTAAATCTTGACAACCTGCCGTTGCAGCAGCAGTAACCGATCTAACAACCGCGCCAGACAATTGTCTGGCTCAGCGCCTGATTCCATGAGATATCCGGAATCAGTAGCAGCCTACGTGAGGTGCTGTCAGAATTTAATTACCGCCTGGAAGAAATCATGAAACTTGGCAGTGGTGTTGGTGCTTCAGTTCATGTTCACTGCAACACATCTTGTCAACGATTAATGTCTCGATGGAGAACTTAGGCTTACAAGTCTGCGCTTCTGGAAGAGTTCACGGAGCGCCATGTCAGGATAAAGTGGTGGCCATCCTAAATTTCATTATCCAAAGGTGCAGCGTGTACATGTACTATACAGAATGATCTGGCGGCCGTGTGGTGTGAAAACATTCCTCCGACACTTCGCCTTGACAGCATCCCATACTGTCATGGGACCTCGGTAGTACGCTCTTGTGACGGTTTGTCCTTAGGACTGTCATTTGTTCGTACCACACCAATGAGGTTCCGAAAAACACTCAGTATCACTTTGCCGAAAATGGATGTTTGTACGCGTTTTTCAACTGTGGTGCATCCATACGTTTTCACTGACTGGTCTGCTCTTTTCTCTCGGTACCGTAGTGATTCACACTGAACCCGTCCATTATGATACAATGGTGGTTTGATAAAAGAGCAAGAAAAAATGATTGTTTCGTTAATAGCTCACCTTACTTCTCGGCATATTCTCCTTTGAGGGATGTACACTTGGCCGAGTGATCCTCCAGCTCTTTCACGCCATCAGAAAAAATACGTTCTGTTTAACTCTGCAAATATTTGTTGACTGATGAAAATTTCAGCCTAGCAAACCAAATTTTCAAGTTGTGGACCAGGAAGAAGTAATTTGGAGCTGAGTCTGCTGAATAGGTGGATGAATAACCAAATCAAAACCAAATTCATGCGCTTTCGCCTCTGTTATCCCTGATGCGCGGAAAGTGTATCATCCAGGTGAAAGAGCGCATTTCCGTGTGGCAGCCATGATGTTTCTTTTTTCCAACAAACGCTAGTTTGAAACGATGCAGCAATGAAACATAATGGGGTCCATTTAGGGTTGTGTGTTTTTGGTAGCAATCTGTGAGGATTATTCCTCGAGAATCCCGAAAAAGATGGCTATAACCGTGCCAGCTGGCAAAATTGTCTTCACCTTAGTCAGTGCAATTTCATCTGCCGTTTCCCATTGTTTGACGGCCATGTTGATTCTGGTGTGTTATGATAGATCCAGGTTACATTAACAATCACAAATCGGAGCAAAACTTCTTGACGATTGCGATTGCTTGGAAATACGTATGATGTCTTTTTGGTCGACTTTGAACAATCCCGGCACCCACTTCGCACACATCTTCTTAACAGCCAAATCTCTGTTCGGGACACAATGCTCTCCCTCAGCTAAAGTTCCTTCTGTCTCAGCAATCTCATGGATTTTTATTTGGGCATCTTATATTACCATGTCATGGATTTTGTCGACGGTTTCCTTTGTGATAACTTCTATTGGACGGCTGGAGTACGCTCCGTCTTCGATGTATTTGTCTGACCACGTTTGAATTCATTATTCAAAATCAGATGGTCTTCAGTGATGGTGCAGAGTCCGCTTGAACATCGTTGACCGTCAAATGAAAGTGTTTAGTAACAGCAAGAAACTCGACAGACGGCTGTCAACAATGAACTGTAAGTTGTATATTCTTGTAATCCTGTACACGTTCTTTGGAATAATCTAGTTTACCAACCATGAAGGCACAACAAAAATATTCAATTTGTTCATGGAAACTCATCAAGCCACCCTCGTAACTCGGCTAAGGAAGTCATCTGGATTGGCATGCCAGAAGTGCAACATTACTACTGAAGCCTCATTCCGAAAGCTTTCTTGAATGTGTATGAGCAGCTACGGAAAATAGATGGCGTCAAAATTTTTCATGGTAAAAAGGCCATGTAAGATGTTCAAGGTTCATCTGTGACTGAGTTTCCTTTTTTCGGATGTTACGTCAGATGAGATCCGCCAGTCTTCCAGTCCCAAAACCGACGATTCTCTTGAGAATCCCCCTTGTTGACAGAGAGATGGTGTTCCGTATCTTGACCGCACTGGAAGCTTCTGTACCGCCTGATAACTGTGCCATATGATGCCGCATTGTTGCTGAAGCTTCTACCAAAGCAGCATGGAATGTTAGAGTTGTTCCCCATACAAGGCAGAGTACGAGTTTTCGTACTATAGTTAATTGTACCAGTGGGCTGCGCTCGATCGTTTTGTCACCTCGAGAGAAGTGCAGTTGTACTGCGGTCCGGAGATTTCGATGTGTAACAGCACTGACGAACATTATTTATGTAACATTTTTTAGTCTCTGCTTTTTAGCTTCCATAGCCAAATAATTGTTAAAAGTCTCTTTACCCACATTGGCTGCATTTAATATCAAATATGAATTCATTTAGCAACGAAGATACGATTTCGGGATTCAGGAATTCTGTATTTACGAATATCATGTAGTACATTACTCACACATGGCATGTGTGATGGTCAGTTTAAACGAACATGGAAATTTCACAAATCAGGAATTACGTAAGACTATGCATCTCAAATCGTCCTTCAAGCTGCTACACCAGTTGCTCCTAAACACATCGCCTTTAGTTCATTTACAAATACTTACCAACTGTGAGTTAGATAATTAAAATAATGAGGGGTAAATATTGCTCCTTGCAACACCGCCTTTCCTGAATATGACGACTCTGTCTCAAAATTTTTGACGTGCAGCTTACGTAACTAGAAAACTCTGAAGCTGACGTTCCATATTTTAAAAGAAGTAACATAACACTGTGCAACAATGAAAACGTAAATCGGATGAAAATAGCCAATTCCTATCACTTCTAATGTGCTGATTGCGGATATCACAAAGACAATTAAAAATTAGCTCTACTTTTCATTTTACACTGTTTTATTACGGTGAGATAATTATTTACGAATTTGTATGTTAAGTTTAAAAACCAAATTTTGTAATGGGTTGTGAAAGTCATAATAACTAGTAACAGTGGATTATATTATTGTTACTGGTGTTACTCAAGTGCAATATTTTAGTTATAAACATTTTGATACTAATTTTAGTGATCTTTTTGTCTCCCTCCTCTTCAACTTCAGTGACTTTATAAATGCATGTAATAACTTTTGCTCATTTGTTTCCAGATTAACTACCAGTTGTTCAAGCTGACTGCTACTGAAGTGATCAAAAATGCCACGAGTTTGTGTTAACAGTGCTGACACATTTTGCTATGTGTGTGGAGAAGTGACATTTGCTCTACAAAAACAGCAAATAACTCCATTGATTAAAAATAAGCTCATAGTTATTTTGGGTACAAAGTAGATGATCAGGATAAACCCTGGGCTCCACATGTGATCTTCAACACTTGTGCCAGCGACCTCTTGAACTGGATGCATGGGAAAGGGCGTTCCATGCCCTATGCAGTGCCCATGATCTGGCGTGAGCCAACTAACCACGTCAGTGACTGCTACTTTTGTATGGCTATCAAGAAGGGACTATTTAAGAAGAAGCGGACAGTGATATATCCTAACATTTCATCTGTCTGACGTCCAGTTCTACATGGGGAAGGACTGCCAATACCTGAACCACCGACAGAGTACGAGATTACTTCTGATTTGGATTCTGATTGTCCTGAACTATGAACATCACAAGATAAAGTGTTTCTTCCAAAAATATCATCAACTGATGACCCACAAAAATTGTCGCAAAATGAGTTAAGTGATCTCATTAAGGATATGGAGCTCTCTAAAGCTAAGGTTCAGATTTTATCATCAAAATTGCAGCAGCGCAATTTTCTCGAAAGCAATGTAAATCTTTCATTCTACCGCAGAAGAGAGCAACAATTCACTACTTTTTTAACATTCAAGATAGTCTCGTGGGATGTGTGGAGATAAATGGTCTAATGAGGGCTCTCAGAATTAATTACAACCCTGATGAGTGGAGAATCTTTATTCGCTCTGAATACTACGGGACCTAACTTCTGAGGTCATCAGTCCGCTAGATCTTAGAACTACTTAAACTTAACTAACCCAAGGGCATCACACACATCCATGCCCGAGGCAGGATTCGAACCTGCGACCGTAACGGTCGCTCGGTTCCAGACTGTAGCGCCTAGAACCGCTCGGCCACTCCGGCCGACGGTGAATCTTTATTGATTCGTCGAATTTGAGCTTAAAAGCAGTGCTTTTACATATTGGTAATAAGCTTCCTTCTATTCCAGTTGGACATAGTGTGCATATGAAAGAGTCATAACGAAACATGAACATTTTACTAGAAGCCATCAAGTATATTGACTCTCAATGGCAGATTTGTGGTGACTTGAAAGTGGTAGCACTGCTATTAGGTACGCAGTTAGGGCATACTAAATATTGCTTCTTTCTCTGTGAATGGGATAGCCGAGCTCGCGCATCTCATTACAGTAAACATGAATGGCCAATTGGAAAATCTCTTCAGCCAGGTGTAAAGAACATTAAGAGCGAACCACTAGTAGACCCTAAAACGATTCTGCTATCGCCCCCAAAGATGGTGACGCGTTTAAGTACTTAAGGCAAAAGTTCCCTTACTTAAGTGATGCCAAAGTGAAGGAGGGCATCTTTGTAGGCCCACAGATTCGAGAGCTTTTAGGAGACCATACTTTTGATGGAATCATACAAGGTGATGAGAAGCATGGGTGCGAATGTTTTAAAACAGTTTGTTTACAGTTCGTAGGGGACAAACGAGTAATAAATTACAAGAACATTGTAGATAATACGTTATCATCTTACGAAAAACTTGGTTGCAACATGTCATTGAAAATGCATTTCTTACATAGTCATCTTGACTTCTTCCCCAAAAATTGTGGTGCAGTAAGTGATGAGCATGGGGAGCGATTTCCTCAAGAGATATCCACATTTGAGAAGAGGTAGGCCGGAAAGTGGAGACCTACTATTTTAGCAGATTACTGCTGGACTTTCATAAGGTATGTTCCCGAGTAGGTGTATAAACGTCAAGCCAAGCGAAAACGCTGATCTTCTGAATTTATCTCTGAACAACTTGTATATACTGTACATATGGACATTTAACATTTGTAATCCTGTATATACATTTGTGACCAGTTAATTTATATACTTTCTTTAGTGCTTTACATAGTTCTGGTACAAAGTAGGATTACGAAGTATTTTCATTAACGTAATATTATCTTGATCTTTTTAAATATTTTATTTTTGTACTTCCTGAATGGCACTGCAGTTTATCAGTACATAACACATGACATAATCCAAGTAATTATTCACTTAAAATTTGCTATGCTGAAACTTGGAACATGATCGCATATTTAGTTAATTATTTACGCAAAAATATAGACTACTTACTAAAAACTGGAGCCAAATATTTATGAATATAATGATTTTGTAACATTTTATACTGAAATATACATAGCTAACTCAAAATCGTGAAATTTCCACACTTTCACTTCAAATTTGTTGCTCAGTGTAATCTAAACCATATCATCCTCAATTACCGCCGATGTTAGAGGGACACAGCGATCTGACCATTATCATTATAAGTTCGTTCTTCTTCTTTTTCTTCTTTCTGCTAGTTTTCTACACCATGCAGCGTTTCTCGTATCCAAGTTTTCACGTCTTTCGGTCTTGCCTGTTCTCTTCCCCTGCAAGAACGGCACCAACGACGACTGAAGAGAATCGTTCGGTGTGACAGAAGTGCAACCCTTCCACAAATTGCTGCAGATTTCAATGCTGGGCCATCAACAAGAGTCAGCGTGCGAACCATTCAACGAGACATCATCGAGATGGGCTTTCGGAGCCGAAACTCCACGGGTGTAACCTTGATGATTGTACGACACAAAGCTTTACGCCTCACCTGTGCCCATTAACACAGACATTTGACTATTGATTACTGGATACGTGTTATCTGGTCGGACGAGTCTCATTTGAAACTGTATCGACTGGATGGACGTGTACGGGTATGGAGACCACGTCACGAGCCCATGGACTCTGCAAGTCAGCAGAGGACTGTCCAAGTTGGTGAAGGCTCTGTAATGGTGAGCGGAGTGTGCAGTTGGCGTAATATGGTACACCTGGTGCGTCTAGATACGACTCTGACAGACGACACTTGCGTAAGCATCCTCTTTGATCACCTGCATCCATTCATGTCTATTGTACAGTCCAACGAGCTTGGGCAATTTCAGCAGGACAAAGCGACACCCCACACATCCAGAACCGTTACAAAGCGACTTCAGGAACACTCTTCTGAGTGTAAACACTTCCGCTGGCTACTAAACTCCCCACAAATGAACGTTATTGAGCATATTAGGAATGCCTTGTAACGTGCTGTTCAGAAGATATCTCCCCCATCTCGTACTCTTACAGATTTATGGACATCCCTGCTGTATTCATGGTTTCAGTTCCCTCCATCATTACTTCAGACATTAGTCGCGTCCATTCCATGTCGTCTTGCGGCATTTCTGCTTGCTCGCGGTGGCCCAGGTTAATTTCCACCTTTCATTTCCCTATTCTGTAGTATGTTTCCTCATTGCTTCCTCCATGGTCAAGAATGATGGTCCCTGATCGACTCCACTTTACTATAGTTCCATCACCCATCACAATATCGCTACCTATACCTCCGACTACCAGGTTTTCAGTTTTTGTGAAGTTGATCTTCATTTGCTAATGCTAACATTCTTCTTTAACATTTAAGACTATACACATTCCCTTCTTGTAAATTCGTTCTGGAGGTTTATTCTCAAACAGTTCCATTTCCGAATGAGTTATGGGAAGGTCTATAAGCGTCTGTTGTGGTAGCTGGAGGACTAGTATTGCATAGTTTGATGGATCTCGTGGGTTTACACACCCGACTGTCTCTCGGCTTGGTCAAGGAACGTAGCGCAGTGGCGAGACTTGTTTAGCGTTCATCTCTTGGCATTTTTGGGCCCTGATCAGCAATTTACTGAAGGTGAATCGAAGCTGGATAGTTGGAATTCCTGATAGCTTATCTGAAATTTTCTGCTCCAGTTCTTTGAGACTATGAGAGTTGTTGCGATGTGCCTTACACTTACGGACTTGGCACACAAAGTAATCGCACACTGGCAGATCAGATGACCAGGGTGGCCCACTAGGCCGCGATCAGACTGACCTCTGCTAACAACTTTATCATGCGTGAAGATTGTAAAAATGTGCCCCAAAGTTAGCTGGTTGTATAGTCAGTTGCTCCACCTTGTCGGAAGTAACTGAAGGTCTTTTCCTCCTCCGGCAATGCTGCCAGAATTTCACATCCTATCGAATTCACTCGTCCGGACACTTTTATTTTCCCCGCCCTGTATAAACAGCGATTGCAAAAACGCTTAAAAGTATACGATTGCAAAGACTAAACTGTCATAGTCGTAACAATATATCAAACAGAAGCTGAACTGCACAGTGAACGTGTAACAGCTTTGCTAGTCTGGAACTTAACTAGATCCAGTGTAGAGACCATTTGATCAGTTAAATCGACCATTATTAAATGTACTCCACCATTAAATGTATCATGACATCAGTATGTGTTATCCCATACCTTTACTCTTTTCGTAAATGTTTTTGTGTTGACGTATGCAAGATAAATGTAACACCAATTAAAGTACTGTGCAGTTGGATTGAGAAGATTAATTTTATTGTATGGAACTGGGGAGCTAGAAACGACGGAGAGGCTTCGTCCCCGCCGTAGGCCTCAGTGCTTCACAACCCCACCACAGGCTATAGCAATCCACTCACCCCACCGCCGCCCCCACCGAACCCAGGGTTATTGTGCGATTCGTCCCCCAGTGGACCTCCCCGGGAACGTCTCACACCAGTAGAGTGTAACCCCAAATGTTTGCGTGGTAGATTAATGGCCGTGTGTGTGTTTGCGCAGCAATCACCGACATTGTGTAACTGAGGCGGAATAAGGGTAACCAGCCAGCATTCGCCGAGGCAGAAGGTAAACCGCCTTAAAAACCATCCACAGACTGGCCGGCACACCAGACCTCGACACTAATCCACCGGGCGGATTCGTGCCGGCGACCTTCACGCCTTCCCGCCCGGAAAGCAGTGCTTTAGACAGCATGGCTAACCGGGCGGGCTTGATTGAGACATACTCTACTGACATCTGCTATAATTCAAGTTCGGCATGTAATACGTGAGATGCAAGACCACCACGTAAACGGGTAGAAAATTGTGCTTTGTTCTCATATGCCATCCTTGTACATGTACAGATATTAACTTGTGTTTTCTTATTTTAAACATTGTTAATTATGGTACCATATTATGTTATCATTATAAGTAATTGTAATGCACGGTAGCTCTCCTAAGTGTCGTAACACATTTTCACGTTATTTTGGTAAATATTTGCAATTTCGTTTTCGTAGTGTGTAGGTAGAGCCGCCAAAATAAATAGCGCTCATCACATGCGACGTCCAGTGTCAGCAGAAAACTTAGGTCTCTTTCCTTCACAATCAAAATAACATGTGTCTATTCGATAGACCGGTTTTAATGAGTCTAGTGCGATATTCGTTTTAGCAATATGTGTTAACTGGTACAGTAAAACACGAGGAATAACAAGTACTGCGGCAGTGAGTATAGCACTAGACTCACTGAAACAGCAGTATCGAATGGCGCATTATATTTTTTCCTTACCAGTTATTTTGTTTTTAATTGGAACAGACTTACGTTTTCCGCTGACACTAGGCATCCAATGAAACACGAGATGAGCAGTATTTATCTCGGATGACTACAGCTACACATTGCGAAAACGAAGTTGAAAATATCTGCTGGACCACAAGAGAAAATGGACCTGACATCTCTTAGAAGAGACACCCGGTTTGTATTAGCACAGTGATTCCCAACCTTCATTAGACGATTACTCCCGAGTGCAAACAGAAATTAGCTAGTAACTCCTCCTCCTCCCCCCCCCCCCCCCCTGCCATCTGTAGCACCGCTTCCGAAATATTATCACCAACTTCCGCGCCTAACTGTACTGTAGAATGAAAGACTTTTCTTGGAATGCCTTTCTTTAATGATGAAAGAGGAATCATTTTCAGGTTTGTGTATGTAAAGTCATGCACAAAAGTATCCGAACGACCTGAATTGCATTTCGCCTGATTCGAAAACAACCCACTTAGCGCAGCTGTCTAGCAGATCCTCTAATCGCCCCTCGGTACAGTCGTTTGACTATTGAAAATGGTTCCAACAAGTCACCACTAGAAAACACTGCTCTGTATCGCAATACCAAGGTACTACAAATATCAGGGAACATCTTATCACAGATAAGAAGGTTCTTCAGGCTTGTAAGCTCACATTTATTACAATAAATGACATACACGAAATGTTACCACTCTCATTACTACGTCAAATAGGTAATTCACGTAGTAAGTTCGTCGTATTCGTGATTTCCTCTTCAAAATAACATATCGAACTTATTATTTAACACAAAATGACATTAAAAATTTAAGTTATTCACGAGCAGCTAGTTGAGAATATGTATGAACTTCAAATGACACGACGAACCGTCTCGTTCTGCATATGGATTCTAACCTAGGTCATGCAGACTAAGCAAAGACTTCGTGACTGACGGAAACTAGCAGTCATTCCTGACTAGGCATACAGAGAGTGAAATACCTCGATTTTAGACAGTATCGGTTAGCAAATATCAACTTTAAATTACATAACGTAAACATTGTTAACGGATGCGAATTCCTACCCAGCATCTATTGTCCTTGTTAACGAACTACGAGAGATGTTAAATATTGCTTCTTCACAAGTAACTTACTTGAAATGCCGTGAGGTAAAGCTTTGTGTTGGACAGGGATTCGAACCCAGAACCTAATTGGATTGTCATCTAAGCACAATCAACTGTGACATATCGGATTTTCTCGGCAGTAGTTAGATGTTTTAGCTGAAATGACGAAACGAAACATTAATTTTTTCTTTCCCAGGACTCCAACCTGGCATCTCTCGCTGTTATATTCTTGAGAAAACGAACGTTAAAAATGGGTTTGTTACATCAGCAGCGACATGTGACCATGTTTGAACCAGAAATAATATGACGAAGAGTTCAGTGCTGACTGGGAATCGAGCCCCACTCATGTCGTTGTTGACTGCACACAAAGAGACGTCAGCTACCGAATCTTTCTCCACCAGCAGCTCGGAATAAGATCCTTGAATTTACAATGATTTCGCAAACAGTTCTGTGTCTCACTGCGACTCAAAAACGTCAGATACCGTTAGTGTTGACAATGAACGAAAATACATTAAAAATCAAAATTATTACCCACCAGCAGATAGGTGTTCTCATTGCTAGAGCTTGATAATACATTATGAAAGCTTTAGTGCCTGGCCAGGATTCGAACCCTTTCACGCGCAATATGTGGAGATGTTGAGGAATCTGCAGTTTTGAACAAACAACAAATTGCAGTCGAGCTGTATTGTAACGAAGGGATCAAATTCCGCGTTAAGGGCGGTCTGAGTTGCATTCCCAGATCACAACCAATTTTATCGACATACAGAAGCTCAAATAAAAGATGGAATAAGTGTCCTGTGACCCTACATAGCGTTTGTTTCGTCACTAGAAATAAATAACTAGTATAAGAGAGGTTACTGTTGATAGAGTTTCTACATGTCGCGCCTCCTGACTTTATTGTGGTTCAACCTAACGTCTACTTGGTAGAGAAGGAATATCATGTTTAACTTGAATGTCAGACCACAATGCCATTATACCTTCTTCACTTGGCGTAGCCAGAATAGAACAGAATCTGTCTCTTCTTATAGAAAATATCGGTAGAAGTTGGAATCGAACCCAGACCATAGGTATATGAATCTAGCATGAATCCAATAGACCACAAAATTCTCTTCTGTGCCACTCATTTTCTATCATAACGATGTTGCACCCCACAGGATGAGAATTCTGACACACATACTCGCTATAGTGGTTTTGCAGTATGTTCAGTACATTCATTTACTTAGTTGACCGAATCGCCATGAACTAGCTGCCTCGGCTACCTAGTGCATACATTCGACTCTATTTTGTAATTACCGAAATAAAATCACGCAACTGCCACCTACACAGAACTGCCAACAGTGTAATAGGCAAAAATTTAAATAGGAAGTGTTCCTTTCCACTTGAGTTACTCTATTGCGCTATCTGTTTGTTAATAACGTCGTGCAGTGCAAAAGAAAGCCGGCCGAAGTGGCCGTGCGGTTCTAGGCGCTGCAGTCTGGAACCGCGAGACCGCTACGGTCGCAGGTTCGAATCCTGCCTCGGGCATGGATATGTGTGATGTCCTTAGGTTAGTTAGGTTTAAATAGTTCTAAGTTCTAGTGGACTAAAGACCTCAACAGTTGAGTCCCATAGTGCTCAGAGCCATTTGAACCATTTTTTAGCAAAAGAAAAGCTGTAATTGTCTGTCTCTCAGAAGTCTAGGTCTGGCCATATGCATTACCTCACAGCACTGTGCAATGCCCAAGGTCTGGAGGAATTGTTGTTGAGTTCTGGAGGTGTTACAGCTATGTCTCAGCTAGCAGCGTAACGGTAAGCATCGAGCACCGTTAATAAGACGTCGCGAGTTTGGGTATATTCACTGCCACATTATTTAAAACGCCATACTGCTGTCTGCTGAAGTTATCGATCTAATGGAATTTCTTTACTTCTCAACCCAAAATAGTCGCATGTGGAAACAGGGCTAACTTCTGCGACAATTGGTTCTTTTCAGGTTTAACAGATGGCCAGGCTGCAGATGCATCTCGAAACTTTTGTATTGTGTATGGGGAGAACGCCTCGTGCCAAAGTAAGTCAGAAAAGTATTTTCAAAATTGGCTGTCGTGTGGCAGTGGCATTTTATTCTTCATCAAACCTTGTTTGACAGCTTTAAATCAGAACAAGTTTTCTACATGCATGTAATCAATAAACGGCATGTGCATTGTCAGACTGTTATAGATAACATCAGATAATCCGCATATATCGTTGATGATTAATTTATTTCTCATGTTAACTAATGTTTTAACAACACTAAAAGAAACCTTACGAAAATTGTGCACTGTAATATAAGAAATGTAATAAAACTACCTACGATAACCTTACGACGAAAGTCTGTTTCAATAAAACTAACTATCTGTGTACAAGCGTGCCTCTATCGGCACGAATTAGTAAAATACTAATCACTTAGATTTGGATTGGGTCTGTGTTTGATTGGTATGCTGCGTCATACTCAAGTGGTATGCACATGTGGCATTTCATAAATAAAGTAATGTATTCCTAGAAACCCAAAATTTGTTTGTCAGCAGCGGAAAGAGGCGTTACATGTTGTGCAGCATTGTAAGTTTTTCCCCACTGCACTACGAGCCGAAAGTATTTTCTTTTGCGATTTCCTTATCGATGTGTGATCTGACTGCTTGTAGGTCTTTCACAGAAGGGATAAAAACGTTACAGCCAGCAAGACTGGTACCGCAATCCATAACTGACGCTTTCTTTCAGGATAGCACGGTTCCACAGAGCTGGGGAAGAGGCATGCGTCTAGGTCTCCTCTTACTAGACCAATAGTGACTAGAACTCGTAAACCACTATTTAAAGGACGAGATTAGATGCGATTTTTACGTGCAACGACTTTCCTGGGCTGAAAACCGTAATTTTACAATCTTTGTTGCAGCTCAATTGTTAATAATAACTCAGATTATTCAATGGGAATGACAGCAAAAATCAAGTGAACTTTGAGGCTTAATTCCGTGCACACCAGGAAGTAACTCGTCGATCACAGAGTTGCCAAATATACCTTGCCTTGTTGCCAAATCTCAGTTACATTACCAGCAGGAAGAAGACGAACCGATCTGATCCTACAGTGGGCTGGGAAGTGACCATAGGTGACGTCTCAAAGACGCGGCTGCTACGACCTGGAATACGTAATCCGTCTGATTCACATTTCTGTAACTGGGTTTAGGGACTGGAGCGTAATTACTAATAATACTCAGAACTGACTGCAAACTAAGCTTCATAAATCAGTAACTATAACAGTTGTTTTTATATATCTTTCGTAAGTGTACTCAAAACTAAGAAAATCATTGACGAACGTTTTCGTGCCTCGCCGATTGTCGAGCACAACAAACAAATAAAAAAAAGGACTGTGTGCGTGTCTGTATGTGTGTGTGTGTGTGTGAGAGAGAGAGAGAGAGAGAGAGAGAGAGAGGGAAGAGACAGAGAGTTAAGGAGAGAGACAAAAATAAAAAGAATGAGAGAGAGAGAGAGAGAGAGAGAGAGAGAAATTGTTGCAAAGAAACTGAATCATGCTACAGTGGATTTTCTCGAACTAAGAAATTTGCTGAGTTAGTGAATATTTCAAAATGGCTTTACTTCGAGGCGAAGTTGATAGAAGTCTCTTCACATTCTGCATAATCTCCACGTCAGAAGATTGCCTCTACTGAACCTTTTAATAGACTCGCAGTTTTTCCACCGCGACTAATTTTGTAAGCTAAGCACATCATCCGCTACAGCACACTCCTGGGGCTGGGAAAGGTGGCCGCAATGTTATCGTGGATCGAACTATCACAGGTGCAATGCGTGGGTACAGGCATTTACTTTTAAGAGGCACAAACAGATTTACTTTACCTCTGGTAAGCTCAAGAGAAAGACGTTATAATCCAGAATCCGCATTAAACATCACGTTCCTTCATTATCAATTGGGCAGAGCCGGTTTATGTTGGGAAATGACATAGGCGGAAGTCATGGTAAACAGATATGCTGTCTCCAGTAAACTTACTTACATTAGAAAATTTTATTTTATTTGATGAAACGAAATCCATTTAAAGGAAAAGGGCTCTTATTTTTCTTATACTTGATAGAACTAGAGACGTTGAAAAATTTGGTGCTGGACTGTGATTCGAATTCGGATATCATCTTTCGAGGTTCTGAATTTCTCGGAACAGTATAGTTCGGTCATTTCGCTCCATTTCCCAAGACTGCAATCTTCTCTAGGTCTTCTCCAAAGGTAAATACGTGGGTCCGAATCCTGATTCAGTACAAAAATATTCATAATTTCATTTCAAGCCCTATTACGTGCATACCAGTCTGCTAGAGAAAATTAACGTGCATTTTTAATGTCAGTTCATGTGTTGCCAACAATCGCAATACGTGTCTTTATTTCTGGTCAAACACGCACACATCTTACTGTTGGTGAGTAACCAAATGTTACTTAAGCTATGTTCGTGGATGATAAAGAAGGACGGTAGGTGTGCGGTTCGATTGTCGCTCAGGCACAAAAATTTGTATCCTTATTTTAGATTTAAACATCTAGCAGCTGGTAAGAAGAACAGATACGTAACATTTGATTTTACTTAGTTAACAATCCGATTGCGTGCTGGGGACGTATCTCCGTCACAGAACTTCACTCCATGCGCTTCATCTTTAAATGCATGAACACTTTGTTCCTTCTGAATGGAGGTATATAACACATCTTTCGTGGTTAGTTAACAGGGAGGAAAGGGTCTTTACAAGAGTCCCGGTTTATTACAAAACTGTCGTCTTTTTTTTTTTTTTTTTAAGTTTAGATTCGGTTATTCTTATTCGCAAAAATTCGTGCATCATCATGACTAGTCAGCAATATCATATGATTAGATTAGATTACACTAATACTTGTTTCATAGATCATGAATACGACGTTTCGTAATGATGTAGAACGTGTCATTTTAATGAAAGATTTCTTTACGTAGCATGATTCAGTTTCTTTGCAACAATTTTTTACTCTCTATCTCTCTCATTCTTTTTATTTTTATCTCTCTCCCTCACTCTCTGTCTCTTCTATCTCTCTCTCTCTCTCTCTCTCTCTCTCTCTCTCTCTCTCACACACACACACACACACACACACACACATACACACACACACACACGCACACAGTCCTTTTTTTTATTTGTTTGTTGTGCTCGACAATCGGCGAGGCACGAAAACATTCGTCAATGATTTTCTTAGTTTTGAGTACACTTACGAAAGATATATAAAAACAACTATGATAGTTACTGATTTATGAAGCTTAGTTTGCAGTCAGTTCTGAGTATTATTAGTAATTACGCTCCAGTCCCTAAACCAAGTTACAGAAATGTGAATCAGACGGATTACGTATTCCAGGCCGTAGCAGCCGCGTCTTTGAGACGTCAGCTACGGTCACTTCCCAGCCTACTGTAGGATGAGATCGGATCGTCTTCTTCCTGCTGGTAATGTAACTGAGATTTGGCAACAAGGCAAGGTATATTTGGCAACTCTGTGATCGACGAGTTACTTCCTGGTGTGCACGGAATTAAGCCTCAAAGTTCACTTGATTTTTACTGTCATTTCCATTGAATAATCTGAGTTATTATTAACAATTGAGCTGCAACAAAGATTGTAAAATTACGGTTTTCAGCCCAGGAAAGTCGTTGCACGTAAAAATCGCATCTAATCTCGTCCTTTAAATAGCGGTTTACGAGTTCTAGTCACTACTGGTCTAGTAAGAGGAGACCTAGACGCATGTCTCTTCCCTAGCTCTGTGGAACCGTGCTAACCTGAACGAAAACGTCAGTTATGGATTGCGGTACCAGTCTTGCTGACTGTAACGTTTTTATCCCTTCTGTGAAAGACCTACAAGCAGTCAGATCACACATCGATAAGGAAATCGCAAGAAAATACTTTCGGCTCATAGCGCATTGGTGAAAAACTTACAATGCTGCACAACAGGTAACACCTCTTTCCGCTGCTGACAAACAAATTTTGGGTTTCTAGGAATACATTACTTTATTTATGAAATGCCACATGTGCATACCACTTGAGTATGACACAGCATACCAATCAAACACAGACCCAATCGAAATCCTAGTGATTAGTATATTACTAATTCGTGTCTGTGCAGGCACGCTTGTGTACAGATAGTCAGTTATATTGAAACAGACTTTCGTCGTAACGTTATCGTGGGTAGTTTTATTTCATTTCTTATAATACAGTGCACAATTTTCGTAAGGTTTCCTTTAGTGTTGTTAAAACATTAGTTAACATGAGAAAGAAATTAATCATCAACGATATATGCGAGTTATCTGATGTTATCTATAACAGTCTGACAATGCACATGCAGTTTATTGATTACATGCATGTAGAAAACTTGTTCGGAGTTAAAGCCGTCAAACAAGGTTTTCTGAAGAATAAAAAGCCACTGCCACACGGTAGCTCATGCACTTTTCTGACGTACTTTGGCACGATGCGCTCTCCCCATACATAATACAAAAGTTTCGGGATGCATCTGCAGCCTGGCCATCTGTTAAACCTGAAAAGAACCAATTGTCGCAGAAGTTAGCCCTGTTTCCACATGCGACTATTTTGGGTTGAGAAGTGAAGGTAATTCCATTAGATCGATAACTTCAGCAGACAGCAGTATGGCGTTTTAAAAAATGTGGCAGTGAATATACCCAAACTCGCGACGTCTTATCAACGGTGCCAAGCGCTTACTGTTACACTACTAGCTGAGACATAGCTGTAACACCTCCAGAACTTAACAACAGTTCCTCCAGAACTTGGGCATTGCACAGTGCTGTGAGATAATGCATACGGCCAGACCTAGACTACTGAGAGACAGACAATTACAGCTTTTCTTTTGCACTGCACGACGTTATTAACAAACAGATAGCGCAATAAAGTAACTCAAGCGGAAAGGAACACTTCCTATTTAAATTTCTGCATACTACACTGTTGGCAGATCTGTGTAGGTGGCAGTTACGTGATTTTATTTCGGTGATTACAAAATAGGATCGAATGTATGCACTTGGTAGCCGAGGCAGCTAGTTCATGGCGATTCGGTCAACTAAGTGAATGAATGTACTGAACATGCTGCAAACAACTACAGGAAGTCTGTGTGTCAGAATTCTCATCCAATGTGGTGAAACATCTTTATGATAGAAAAATAAGTGGTACAGAAGAGAATTTGGTGGTCTCTTGGATTCATGCTAGGTTCATATACTTATGGTCTGGGTTCGATTCCAACTTCTGCCGATGATTTTTGATCAGGAGAGACAGATTCTGTTCTCTTCTGGCTACGCCTAGTGAAGAAGGTATAATGGCATTGTGGTCTGACATTCAAGTTAAACATGATATTCCTTCTCTACCAAGTAGGCGTTAGGTTGAACCACAATAAAGTCAGGAGGCGCGACATGTAGAAACTCTATCAACAGTAACCTTTCTTATACTAGTTATTTATTTCTAGTGACGAAACAAACGCTATGTAGGGTCACAGGACACTTATTGCATCTTTTATTTGAGCTTCTGTATGTCGATAAAATTGGTTGTGATCTGGGAATGCAACTCAGACCGCACTTAACGCGGAATTTGATCCCTTCGTTACAATACAGCTCGACTGCAATTTGTTGTTTGTTCAAAACTGCAGATTCCTCAACATCTCCACATATTATGCGTGAAAGGGTTCGAATCCTGGCCAGGCACTAAAGCTTTCATGATGTATTATCAAGCTCTAGCATGAGAACACCTATCTGCTGGTGGGTAATAATTTTGATTTTTAATGTATTTTCGGTCGTTGTCAACACTAACGTTATCTGACGTTTTTGAGTCACAGTGAGACACAGAACTGTTCGCGAAATCATTGTAAATTCAAGGATGTTATTCCGAGCTGCCGGTGGAGAAAAATTCGGTAGCTCACGTCTCTTTGTGTGCAATCAACAATGATTTGTGTGGGGCTCGATTCCCAGTCAGCACTGAACTCTTCGTCATATTATTTCTAGTTCAAACATGCTCACATGTCGCTGCTGATGTAACGAACCCATTTTTAACGTTCGTTTTCTCTAGAATATAACAGCGATAGGTGCCAGGTTGGAGTCCTGGGAAAGAAAAAATTAATGTTTCGTCTCGTCATTTCAGCTAAAACATCTAACTACTGCCGAGAAAATCCGATATGTCACAGTTGATTGTGCTTAGATGACAATCCAATTAGGTTCTGGGTTCGAATCCCTGTCCAACACAAGGCATTATCTCACGGCATTTCAAGTAAGATGCTTATGAAGAAGCAATATTTAACATCTCTCGCAGTTCGTTAACAAGGACAATAGATGCTGGGTAGGAATTCGCATCCGTTAACAATGTTTACGTTATGTAATTTAAAGTTGATATTTGCTAACTGATACTGCCTGAAATAGAGGTATATCAGTTTCTGTATGCCTAGTCAGGAATGACTGCTAGTTTCCGTCAGTCACGAAGTCCTTGCTTTGTCTGTATAACCTGGGTTTGAATCCATATACAGAACGAGACGGTTCGTCGTGTCGTTTGAAGTTCATACATATTCTCAACTAGCTGCTCGTGAATAACTTAAATTTTTAATGTCATTTTGTGTTATATAATAAGTACGGTATGTTATTTTGAAGAGGAAATCATGAATACGACGAACTTACTACGTGAATTATCGATCTGACGTAATAATGAGATTGGTAACATTTCATGGATGTCATTTACTGTAATAAGTGTGAGTTTAAAAGCCTGAAGAACCTTTTTATCTGTGATAAGATGTTCCCTGATATTTGTAATACCTTGGTATTACTTTACATCTTCAGTTATTGCGATACAGAGCAGTGATTTCTAGTGGTGACTTGTTGGAACCATTTTCAATAGTCAAACGACTGTACCGAGGGCCGATTAGAGGATCTGCTAGACAGCTGCGCTATGTGGGTTGCATTCGAATCAGGCGAAATGCAATTCTGGTCGTTCGGATACTTTTGAGCACGACAGTACATGTTAAGATTGATGACGAAGGAATTCGTTTTGCGTTGCAAGTGCTACCTACAACACCTTATCAGGAAAATAATGTAAGTATCCGCAGTGAGGGTAGACACTTGTTACAAAACATGCTTCCCCTTTTTCACTCCTGTCCACTGCGGCACTTGCGCAGCCTCCACACTGCAACCCCTTTTACAATAAAACAAGTTCAGATGTGTGCTCAGCATTTACTGTTCGTATTTCATTGCTGCAGTCCTTAAATCTGAACTGGCATAAAATAGACGACTTCAGGCCGTTAATGCTTTATGTCTTAACACACTAATAATAATAATAATAAAAGAGTGTACACCACTACAGTAGCCCTCGTGTAGTTACCGGTGTGTTGAGCTCGCAATTAATTCATTTTTCTATTAATGAAGCAATTTCCGGACTACTGCTGGTACTATCTACAACTGGAGGAAAGCTTTCCCGTGAAGTATTTAACATTTGTTACCTATATGTCTCTTTTATCATCAGCGATATAAGGGACAAAGCACAACATATTTGTGTAGCGGGTAGACTATGTGAGGAACCTGCTGCTAACAAAAGAAAAAGGAATTATTGATAGTTTATACTATCAGTATTAGAGTATTTGCAAAAATTTAGTTTCGTGACTGAAACAGAATCGAATAGTCAATTTTTTGCCCTTCAGAAAATTTCGTTTTACTTTTCAGGGGGTAATTACCCCCAGGTTGGGAAGCGCTGTATTATAATGTTTTGTGAAGTCAGAAAATAACCAGCATGGGGATAGATTTATTTTTGCATTTTCAGAAAAACATTTTACTGCAGTGTTGGCCATTTAACTTAATTTTGTACGAAGTTGTCAAGATGAATACTGTGATGTGGTTTCTGCAGGTTTAAAAAAGAGAGACCCTTCTGCACCCTGTGGTATTTCGCGGAATCCGGACCTTGGGAGTCAGTCGTTTCGCGTGGGCGATGGGAGCTGAGTCAGGGTAGTTTCAGCAGGAGTTGAACTTCAGTCTCTGGGCGGAAATCCACCTCACCGTTTCACCACTTTAAAATATTAAACAGCGCTTAGGGATTTAGACATTTCCACGAGGCTTTCGAGTGTTGTGCGTTTTCACAAGAGGTAACCTTTAATTTTGTGCGACTGTTAGTCTCTTTCATGATGAACTTCAGCGGGCAGTGAGACAGCATCACTGATGAGCTTTTTTACTGGCGCGCTGTCGGGACTAGGACTCCTCGTTTTCCTTCCAAGATAGCAAATTTAAATTGGATATCTATATAATCGACACTACTATATACTGAGGAGACGTTGTTGAGTATTGCTACGAAAAAATTTGAATTGTGCTTCACCGATTTATTTAAAATTTTTGCACAATATGAGAGAGAGAGAGAGAGAGAGCATTGTGTAAAATTTCTAATAAATCGGTCAAGCACATTTCGAATTTTTTGGTAACAACATTGAACAACGGCTTGTCAGTGTACAGTAGCGTCTATTGGATAGATTTCCTAGTTAAATTTGCAACCCTGAAAGCAAAACCAGAAGTCCTAGTCCCGATTTACTTCTAATTATTGGTATATACTCTGCTAAACATTAAGACGTACAAAAGCTTATATTATAATTAGTTGAACAATACTGTGCAGGTTGAACAACAGTATATAGGCTTTTAACAATATTTTGAGAAGAAAAGTTGCTACTCACCATATAGCCGAGATACTGAGTCGCAGATAGGCACAACAAGAAGACTTTCACAGTTAAAGCTCCCGGCCATTGGCCTTCGTCAACAAAAGACACTCTCTCTCTCTCTCTCTCTTTATCTCACGCAAATGCAAGTGACCCCCACGACTACTGTCTCGGGCAGTAGTATTGGATTTTATTAAAACCGAAAGCGAGACGAAAGGACGTATTGTGTGCGTTGTGTACATAGTTCCGCATAGTCAGTGCGTACACAACTTTCCCACTAGAGCGCGTCCCGCTAAGCACAACAGCGCAGGCGCAGCGCTTGTCCGTCTCTGCACTACGAGATGGTGCTGCCATAGAGACGGACCAAATTCTGCTTCCGCCGATCCATGTATTAATATGTAACGCAGCCAATGGGATTGCAGCTAACGTAGAGCCTTTTCTCCTCGCGGATCACACTCCCGCAGTGATACATGAACGCCCGAGGTATTGTAACGAGTGTACAGACCTCTAATTAGTCAGTTGTCAAGTATTAGAGATATAGGTGAGAATCAGATTGACGTACCAATACCAAAGGAACTTCAGATTGTCAATTGTAAATAGCATCCAGAACCAAGTTAAGTAATTTTTATGCTTGATATTATTTTAATAAATGTGTGTTAAAATTAATCAAGTTCTGTTTAAAGTTGGTCACCGTCCATCTGCTACTCTAAGCATGCAGGTGGCACTTCTATCGTATGATCTAACGGCAGAAGATAAACACGCCACGATAAGACCACGAGACATATTGCTTATACTCGCTTACATCGTCAGATCGACAAGTCAAATAATCTGATGGTGTGTGTACTGAAGGTCTTACAATACGCACACCACAGTATGAAAATGCGTGGTTTAGTTTTCTTTCTCGCAGTCGTTTTATCTACCTCAGCCGAACATTTGAACCATTAGACCATTTCTTTGCCTTGTCCTTTAATAGAATTTAAAACTTAAATTGTATGTACAACAGTGATATTTTTTTAGTGAGTTATAATATTTAACACCGATCGCTGTGCACTGTCTATTGAGAGTATTCTTTCTAAAATATTAAATGTGCTGTTTCGTTTTTCATCCCCACAGTCACTTTAAAGAGAAAACAGGAAAAAAGTATTAATGACATATCGGCTTATAATTACAATACTACTGCTACTACTACTACTACTGAATCTGAGCCATCCGAAATTTCATAATCCTTCCCTTTGGCGGAAGAAAACTATTCTAAATACTGCCACTGAAGCTATCTCCAAGGAGCCAACAGCTGGAGAGGTCTCTCTCATACCTCGTACACCAGAGCACCCAACCGATTTACCCACTCACTTTCAGGGGCTTGAGTTGCCAATCAAGGAGGAGGAGGTGAACAAGGAGAGGGGAAATGAGGAGGTGGACAGAGAGAGGGGAAAGAAGGAGATGGACAGGGAGAGGGGAAAGGAGGAGAATAGGACGTACATCCAATACATAATTAACAGATGCGTAGTATTCCCGAATGTGCCAGTCTCGTTACACCCACAATGCCAACCCCACGTACTAGAATCTTTACTCGTTAATATCGATGTGAAACCCACACGTGTTTAATGATTTAACGTAAGGAAACCATATATGTTGTTGTGTTACGATAAAATAATATAAATCATTAAACATAATTTCTCGGCTATGTTGCCTACATTCTTCATTAGATTGTTTCCACTGAATATTCATTCTTTTTAAGTAAAATATTTAATTATTCATCAATGATTGCAGTATATTAGGCTGCGGAATATCGCGCTCCATTATGGATTTATAGCTCACATATGAACAATACTGATGTAGAACTAAATGACACCATGCACACTCTGAAATCCACCTCTACGGCATGGCTGTCCCCACGGAGATGCGGCATAAAAATGCCCTCCTTGGAGAGTACCATAAGATTAACAATAACGCTCGGCTTCCCACACACAGTGACATAGCTGACCGGGGTCGCAGAGGACTGATATGAAGAAGACCAGCACTGGTCACGGCTAAAGAAGCGATAAACTCAAACTGTAAGCGCCAAGTTCACAATGCCTGGAAACAACAATGGCAGCAGTACTTCCCACCTCATAGTTTCACTATCACAGAGAAACGATCAGGTGTCAACAATCACGCGGATGTTGACGACATTAAACCGAATACGCACCGGCTACGCCAGAAATGTCGACGTCGTCCATAAATGGTGGAAGATACCATCTCCAAAAGCAAACAACCTGATAAATACTGGAAGAATGTCCAAATCGAGCCTGCAAGCGACTCTACACCGATATTCTTGCAGCAACTAAGAAGACGACTGAATGCGATGTAGATTCGATGCTTGAACATTCATTTATAATAAAATTTGGTGCACAATATGTAAATGAGCATGTTAACTGTACTAAAATTATTGTTATGTGTATCAAGATGTACTCCATAAAATAAACAAATAAAATTGCAGTATATGACGAACTTCATACAAGTAATCCGTGCTTACCAGGTACTGTTACTGGAGCAAATGCACAATTGTGGACGACCCGCCCTGGTTTTAGGACAATCACACTTTGTCGTAAATGTCTTTCACTAGCACGAGCCCCGTTGAATTCTAGAACTACTACAAGGACAATGACGTGACATGTTGTGCATGGATTTCATATGTAGGGGCGTCAGGTTGCAAATTTCTTCCGTAGAACTGATATATCCAAGGATGCCGCTTGTCAATCTATGCAATGCATTTCAGCTGAGAAATAATTACGTAGTTGAGGCATACTGACGAGGTGCAAACAGGGTCAGTGGAATTACAGGTCCCAAAATCACGGCCAAAGAATGCCTACAGGTCTGGAGATTGGACGACTGCTTGAATGAGACGAATTTAGAAAATCAAATGGTGTTCGTGGCATTTACAGTGACATCTGCTCATTTTCCACTGCACACAGTAGCACATGCTGTTTCTTTAGGTTATCAAATTTTTCCTCTCCCTATACCCTCGCTCCTCCACTCCCCCATCTTCCCCCCCCCCCCCCCCCCCCCGCGCCTTCCAGGCTGTCCTAGCATAGTACTCCGTGACGTACTGCTCTCGAAGGAAGAAACCACTGCGCAACAGGCGTTTCCTGTATTGTGATGAGGATTATGATGGGATTATTTTCGATACGGGACGCTTCCTGAACACCCACGTGCAGACTTCTGTAACCAAGTTCTCCATCTACATCTACATACATACTCAGTCAGACGCCGTATGGCTTATGGCGTAGAGTACATTGTACCACAACTAGTCATTTCCCGTCCTCTACTCGCAAATGGATCCAGGGGAAAACCACTGTCTACGTGCCTCCGT
The DNA here is from genome assembly GCF_021461395.2 of Schistocerca americana. Taxonomy (NCBI): domain Eukaryota; kingdom Metazoa; phylum Arthropoda; class Insecta; order Orthoptera; family Acrididae; genus Schistocerca; species Schistocerca americana. The sequence goes on along the minus strand of NC_060124.1, from coordinate 172,883,228 downwards.
ACGAGCCCTAATTTCCCACATCTTTTCTTCGTAATCCTTACGTGAAATGTTCACTAGTAGAATCCCGTAGGCAGCTGCAAATGCTACTTCTCTAAATTTCCTTAACTGCGTTTCGCAAAAAGAACGTCTTCCACCCAGGCGTTCTCACTTGAGTTCACGAAGCATCTCCATAACACACACGTGTTAATCGAACCTAAAGATGACAAATCTAGCATCACGTATCTCAACTGCTTTGATGTCTTCCCTTAATCCGATCACCTGGGCATCCCAGACCCTCGACGGGTATTCAGGAATGGGTCGGTCTAGTGTTCTGAATGCCATCTTCTTTACAGTGAACTACACACTTCTAAGATTCTCCGAAGTCTGCATTTCGCCTTCGCTACTACCATCCTTACGTGTTCGTTTTATTTCATATCACTCTTCAACGTTACGCCTAGGTATTTAATTGATTCGACTGTGTCAAGCAGAACACGGGTTTTAGAGCTAGTTGCCATTTATTACACCAACCAGAAATTCTCTTTAAGTCGCCCTGTATCCTTCTACAGCCACTCAGCGACGACTCCTGCCTATACACTATACATATCAGGACACAATCGCACATTCCTGCTCGCCCCGCCTATCAATTCATTTGTGTATATAGAGAACAAGGGCGGTACTATCACATTTCCCTGGGGCACACCTGGCGATACCCTTGTCTCTGATGAACACTCGGGTCGAGGAAAACATACTGGGTTTTATAACATTGAAACCTACTTCTTGTATTGAGAATTTCATTAACAGTCTTCAGTGGGGCACCGTGTCAAACGCCTTCCAGAAATCTACGAATGTGGAATCTGCCTGAAGCACTTCATCCATTGTTCACTGCATCTTACGTGAGAAAAGTACAATTTGAATTTCGGACGAGAGATGCTTTCAAAATCCGCAAATCTCTTATATACAAAAGACGTTTAAAAGTTTCGCACAATTCTCTCTAACTTGTTTTGTTTTTTTGCGGGAGGAGAATGAATTTTTTTTGTGAATATACTTGTCACATTTAGCTATAGTGGAGCGTGGAGTAGATGTCACGTTGCGACAACGGTCGGTGATGGAGTTCCTCTTTAAGACCGGCGATGACTCTGCCACATCGATTCAGAATAAGTTGCTCCCTGTTTATGGGGAGGACACAGTGGATCGCAGCTGTATCCAGCGGTGGTTTCAGAGGTTTAAAGAAGGTGATTTCTCTCTACTGGAAAATCCACGATACGGTAGACAATCGACGGCAGTGACTGATGTGAATAAGGAGACCATTGATCAAACCATCCAAAATGACAGGTGTTTGACGACACGACAGCCTGCTGAAATGACTCGTTTGTCATTGGGTAGTGTGATATCACTGCTACAGTCAGTAGGGTACAGAAAAATCCGTGCACGTTGGGTGCCTGGATTATTTACAAGAGAAATGGAAACGATGAGGATGAATGTGTGCGAGGGTCTCATGAACACCTTTACTGTAGAGTGGAAACAGTGTTTTGACGGGATGAAATATGGTTGTTTTTGTCCGAACATGAGAGCAAAACCCAATCCATGGAGTGGCTTCATCCAGGTTCCCCTCGGAAGAAGAAACCAAGACTTTCACGAAGAACAGGCCGAAAGGTGATGGCCTCGTTCTCCTGCGATCAGTGTGGTGTCATTTTCATTGACATTTGCAAATATAGCACATCAGTTAACCAGGACCGTTACTGTTTTACACTGGAAAAGCTGCGATGTGTCATCAAGACCCACAGATCACAGCTTCAGGGTCAGCTCATCAGACAATACCGTGACAATGCCAAATCCCATAAAGCCCACATGACACAGGAGAAACTCAGGTAAATGGGTTGGAAAATTGTTATTCATCCTCCCTACAGTCCGGACTTGGTTCCGTCTGATTTTTCCCTCTTTGTTCGTCTGAATGCCCACCTGCGCGGTAAAATATTTGATAGTGAGAAAGGCCTTATTTTCTGTCTCAAGCGCCGGCCGCTGTGGCCGAGCTGTTTTAGGCACATCTGTCCGGAACCGCGGGACCGCTACGGTCGCAGGTTCGAATCCTGCCTCGGGCATGGATGTGTGTGATGTCATTAGGTTAGTTAGGTTTAAGTAGTTCTAAGTTCTAGGGGACTGATGATCTCAGTTGTTAAGTCCCATAGTGCTCAGAGCCATTTGAACCTGTGTCAAGCGATGGAGTAAAAGTCAATACCCAGAATTTTACCAAAGTGAATTTATATCATGGAAATTACGTAGAGCCAAATGCGTCACAGCTGATAGAGGCTACATTGAGCAGGCTCAGTGTATAGCTAAATTTTCCAAGTATGTTCACAAAACCTGTCATTTTCCTCCTGCAAAAAATAAAAAAAGCATTAGAGACGACTGTGCAAAACTTTTTGAACGCCCTTTGTACAAGTGTCATCTGCGCTTTTTTCCACTGGCTTGAAATTTTGCGCTGGGCAAGAGATTTGGTATAAACGCAATTTAATTATGGGGTCAATGGTGTAGACTATTCTCTGTAAAACCTCACTTGGATTCCATACGGAGATGGCGACTTATTTATTTTCAACTCTTTCAGCTACTTCTGTACGCCAGGAAGGCATATTATTATGTCTACCCTACGGGAATAGTAATGAAACGGTGGTATGTCTGTAGGATACTACTGCTTGAATGACTACTTAAAACTTCACTCTAGCATTTTGCTGTCTTCTATTGTCACACCAGAATGATCATATAGTGACTGTACAGTCTACAGAAGCCATCGACCCATTTAGGGGTTTTAGGCAGGACCAGGTTTTTCTCTTCTTCTCGTCAAGGTCTTTCGCTGATGTATGGCGGTGGACGTGCATCGATCTTTTTACAAGAGGACGAATTTCTACTAACTTTTGATTGTCGAAATTTTCACGGTCTTTTGTGAATCGAGAGTGCAACAAACTCCTCTCTGTCAGCATTTTCCGGATTTCTAACTGACGGAAAAAAAAATCACAACACCAAAAAGGAGTTGTGCAACGTAATCGAAATACACTCCTGGAAATTGAAATAAGAACACCGTGAATTCATTGTCCCAGGAAGGGGAAACTTTATTGACACATTCCTGGGGTCAGATACATCACATGATCACACTGACAGAACCACAGGCACATAGACATAGGCAACAGAGCATGCACAATGTCGGCACTAGTACAGTGTATATACACCTTTCGCAGCAATGCAGGCTGCTATTCTCCCATGGAGACGATCGTAGAGATGCTGGATGTTGTCCTGTGGAACGGCTTGCCATGCCATTTCCACCTGGCGCCTCAGTTGGACCAGCGTTCGTGCTGGACGTGCAGACCGCGTGAGATGACACTTCATCCAGTCCCAAACATGCTCAATGGGGGACAGATCCGGAGATCTTGCTGGCCAGGGTAGTTGACTTACACCTTCTAGAGCACGTTGGGTGGCACGGGATACATGCGGACGTGCATTGTCCTGTTGGAACAGCAAGTTCCCTTGCCGGTCTAGGAATGGTAGAACGATGGGTTCGATGACAGTTTGGATGTACCGTGCACTATTCAGTGTCCCCTCGACTATCACCAGTGGTGTACGGCCAGTGTAGGAGATCGCTCCCCACACCATGATGCCGGGTGTTGGCCCTGTGTGCCTCGGTCGTATGCAGTCCTGATTGTGGCGCTCACCTGCACGGCGCCAAACACATATACGACCATCATTGGCACCAAGGCAGAAGCGACTCTCATCGCTGAAGACGACACGTCTCCATTCGTCCCTCCATTCACGCCTGTCGCGACACCACTGGAGGCGGGCTGCACGATGTTGGGGCGTGAGCGGAAGACGGCCTAACGGTGTGCGGGACCGTAGCCCAGCTTCATGGAGACGGTTGCGAATGGTCCTCGCCGATACCCCAGGAGCAACAGTGTCCCTAATTTGCTGGGAAGTGGCGGTGCGGTCCCCTACGGCACTGCGTAGGATCCTACGGTCTTGGCGTGCATCCGTGCGTCGCTGCGGTCCGGTCCCAGGTCGACGGGCACGTGCACCTTCCGCCGACCACTGGCGACAACATCGATGTACTGTGAAGACCTCACGCCCCACGTGTTGAGCAATTCGGCGGTACGTCCACCCGGCCTGCCGCATGCCCACTATACGCCCTCGCTCAAAGTCCGTCAACTGCACATACGGTTCACGTCCACGCTGTCGCGGCATGCTACCAGTGTTAAAGACTGCGATGGAGCTCCGTATGCCACGGCAAACTGGCTGACACTGACGGCGACGGTGCACAAATGCTGTGCAGCTAGCGCCATTCGACGGCCAACACCGCGGTTCCTGGTGTGTCCGCTGTGCCGTGCGTGTGATCATTGCTTGTACAGCCCTCTCGCAGTGTCCGGAGCAAGTATGGTGGGTCTGACACACCGGTGTCAATGTGTTCTTTTTTCCATTTCCAGGAGTGTATATATGAAGATGGTATCTGCAGTCGCACTATCCTCTGTGTTCGCGGTGGCTCAGATGGGTAGAGCGTCTGCCATGTGAGCAGGACATCCCGGGTTCGAGTCCCGGTCGGGGCACACATTTTCAATTGTCCCCGTTGACTTTTATCAACGCCTGTATGCAGCTAGGGGTATTCATTTCATTGTAACATACTCGAAAGTTGTTAGACATGTTCCCACATGTGAAAAATGATGGATATTCAAATTTCGCGCCAGTCGCATAAGAGTGGAGCTAGTTAATGAAGAATGTCATTAATACGACAAAGTCGCCATTGTCAGCATCTCACTGGCTTCGAACAAGGTTGTCTAACAGAGATAGGAGAAGCCATACGTTCCTCCTTCTGCGATACTGGAGTATGACTGCTGGCAGCGGTAATCGCCGGCCGATGTGGCCGTGCGGTTCTAGGCGCTTCAGTCTTGAACCGCGTGACCGCTACGGGCGTAGGTTTGAATCCTGCCTCGGGCATGGATGTTTCTGATGTCTTTAGGTTAGTTAGGTTTAAGTAGTTCTAAGTTCTAGGGGACTGATAACCACAGCTGTTAAGTCCCATAGTGCTCAGAGCCATTTGCACCATTTTTTTTTGCAGCGGTTATCACGAGAATGTACGGCCGCAAGAAGACAAGGAACCCGACGGCCACGGCTGCGTGGATTTAACGAGCGGGAAGACCATCGTCTTCGGCATATGGCACTAAGCACCAATTGACACCGCAGTGACTCAGCGAACTGTTACAAATCGGTTACTTCAAAAACAGCTCCGAGCCAGACGCTCTTTAGCGTGCATTCGTCTGACTTAAAATCACTGCCATTTGCAACTTCAGTGGTGTCAAGCGAGAGCTCGCTGGAGGGCAGAGTGGAGGTCTGTTGTGGTTTCTGATGGAAGCTTGTTCTGACTCGGTGCCAGTGAGCGCCGTGTGTTGGTTTGAAGTGTGCCAGTCGGGGCCTGCAACCAACTCGTCTGCGTGCTAGACACACTGGACATATACCTCTAGTTGTGGTCTGGTGTGCGATTTCGTATAACATCAGGAGCATTTCCCACGCACCATGGCTGTAAATCTTTACATCAGTCTGGTGATTTGGCCTGTTGATTTCTCATTCATCAACAGCATTCCAGTAGGTTTTCCAATGGGAAAACCCTCGCCCTCACACCATGTTGTAACCCAAGACGCTCTAAGAGTGTTGACACGTTGCCTTGGCCAGCTCGATCACCAAATCTGTCTCCAATCGAACACATTTAAGACATTATCGGACGACAACTGCAGCGTGATCCACAAACAGCAGTAACCGTTCCTGTATTGACCGACCAAGTGCAAGAGGCATGAGACTGCACCACACGGACTGACATCCGGCAGCTGTACAAAATAATGCATGCACATTTGCATGCTTGCAGTCAACGCTCTGGCGGTTACATCAATTATTGATGTACCAGCATTTCACATTTGCAATTGCTTATGTCGCGCTTATATTAAACTGTGAGCTTGCACAGTTACGAGAGGTTCTAGGCACTACAGTCTGGAACCGCGCGACCGCTACAGTCACAGGTTCGAATCCTGCCTCGGGCATGGATGTATGTGATGTATTTAGGTTAGCTAGGTTTAAGTAGTTCTAAGTTCTAGGGGACTAATGACGTTAGAAGTTAAGTCCCATAGTGCTCAGAGCCATTTGAACCATTTATAGAGTTAATCACTTAGGTATGTTACCCTAACAAATGTATACGCGAAATTTCTTTTCTCTACGTTAATTGATTTTCGGTGCTCCGAGTTTTTTCCGTCAGTGCAATACTCAATCACAGTGGGTGTTTTCCGTCCTTAATTCATTTACTCGGCACATTCGTCTCCAGAGTGCAGTTGACAGTCACTTTAAACCCTTGCCCTTAGTTCTACTGAAACTAAATGATGTCCATGCATTATGCTAACAACTGCTTGATTTGATCCCTTGTGATGGATTTATTGACTTTCCTAACCATGGTCGCTATGATGACACCATGATCACTGATCCCTTTCACTGTACCGGTATTATCGATACGGACAGGCCTGCTAGGAGCTAAAAGGTCTAAATTATTTCCATTGCGTGTGGGTTGTCGAACTAGCCACTGAAGACGGTTTCCGAGAAACGTGTCCAAAAGCACTTCACAAAGCTGCCTGTCCGTGCCACCTGCAACGAATTCATAGACGTTCCAGCGTATACGTGGTACATTAAAGTTGCCTCCTACTAAATTTGCATGATCAGGGTTACCCCGCTCTACTGAGCGTAGACTTACTTTCGACGATTCTGCATCTATTACGGTGAAATCGGGTAGCTGGGAAACGAGATCAGATAAATTTACATGCTAATTCTATTTCGACCCCGACAGACATAATAATTTCGTCTACTGCAATGAACACTCGCCCTCCTATGACATATAATCCGTCTTTTCGTTAAATATTTGGAAACTTTCTACTTCGGGTATCGTCCAGCTTCCGCGCTGTGAATAATCTGAGTTATCCATCACTTTTGTTTCATAAAACCGTTAATATGTAAGAAGAACCAACGACAAGTTTCACGGTCGCAGCTTGATTTGTTTTTCAGAGCGATACTTCGAAATTTATGACTGCCTCTCGTTTGTCAAATGATTATGGGGCTAGCCTAACTCGCTCAAGAGGACTGAAACGGAATCAACGTTTTGGTTTCTTCAGGCCACTCACAATGTCATACTTTAATTACGAATTACAACTCTTACAGATATCTGAAAGAAATTGTAAGGATAAAAATGGTCTTGCAACTGTGTGCCTCTTGGAAATTGCGTTTACTAAAGATACGTTGTGAAGACACTGCTAAATATGAGAGAGTTTTTTTCTTCTTTTTTTCCTTCTGCTTCATTTACTCTATACAGATATTTTTGATGGTGTATGTAAGGCTCTACAGGTTGCACACAGCCGTACGGCAGGTAACAAGCGCTCGCCAGCCGACCTATCTATAATGCTGACAATTTGCTTGGTCAGTACTAGCTATCTGGCCGCAGTGCGAGGTAGCGCGTACGCGACTGGCCGCCGTCCGCAACGCGCCTTATTAACTAGTGCGGCCTCAGACACGAATATGTCTCTTTTCTCAGCACACCATGGAGCCTTCCGATACGACAGTAATTAGCCGCTGTTAGGATGTCAGACACAGTGATGATGGGTGCGCGTAGTGTGCATGTTTTACAATCAGCCTTTGTTAATAAAACTGTTTAAGCTTACTTCTCGTGTTCACATATTGCCGTACCCCAAGGACCCACCGCTTGCAAATCCTGGCAAATATTTCGCCTAATTATCATCCGGGGCAACAACACAAACTACCGCCTTATACAAGTGGTGTCAGCATGGGGATAACTATGGAAAATTTACAGTCCTGAAGAGGTCCATCACAACATGAACTTCGAGCAACTTCAGCATGAACATCTTCCGACTATGCGGCGACATCCAGTGCTGGGATTCAGGTTAGTCTACTCCAGTTTGGCTAGAATACGAAAGACAGTGATGGATTTTTATTTTACATTTGAGTGACTCATTGGCGTTAAATTAGACTATTTGTCGGAATCCAGTCAGAGTGCTGGCCGGTGTGGCCGAGTGGTTGTAGGCGCTTCAGTCTGGAACCGCGCGATCGCTACGGTCGAAGGTTCGAATCCTGCCACAGCAAGGGTGCAAGTAGTTTCAAATAACGAAACGCTTACGACGGTGTACTTGGATTTGATTTCTTGTACGCTAACGAGGCCGAGATATTCGTCGCAGAAAGAAATATCGACTAGGTCGTAGCAACTACAACCTACGAAATCATTCTTCAGATCGTACTCAAAGGAGCAGCAATACTGACGTCTTGGAAATGGACCGCCCAAACGATGCATCAGTTCAAACCGTCCGAGTCGATGTTCAAATTGATCAGCCTCAGCAAATTCCCAAGGGACGAGGAGAGACAATCTACGTTGAAGTTAAGTCACCCCGATGCAAGGAAGGAACTTTGTTATTAATTGAGCGATCCTTGAAAAGTAAGTTACTTTATACAATTCACTGTTGTGTTCCTAGAAGTGTAGGTGTCGCTACAATGGTGAGACAGAATGTCGCAAAAGTCCCGGTTACAATAACGGATATGAGCCACGAGTACATTGTTTTACCACGAGGAACAAAAGTTGCTGAAGTGTCGAGCGTAAGTAAAAGTGGTGTAATACAGATTCCAGATGAGGTAACAAATGCTGCAGTTATAAATAGAGATTTTTGTAACTACCATAAAATTGCTACTAGGAGATGAAGTTAATAATGAACTGAAGCGCAAGATTTGGAAGAAGATAGAACTTTTTAACAGCTGATGAACAGAAGATTTTAGGGCCTGTTTTGTTGGAGTATGCAGATTTATTCCGAGAACGTGCAAATTTACCTGTCACCCATTTAGTTCAGCATCGTATTCATACAGGGAATGCATCCCCAATCACACAGAAACCTTACAGAATACCACTCAAAGACAGTTGGTAGAATACACGGTTAAATAACAATTAGAAGCCGGAATTATAAAACAAAGAGATCCTTCAGACCCACCGTGGTGATCATCTGTTGTAAAGAAGAAAGCAATTTCTGGAGAATCACAGTTCCGTTTTTGTGTTGATTACCGATCTCTGAATGCTGTTACCACACCCGACATTTACCCCTTACCAAATTTAGTGGAAACCGTGGATTACTTGGGCAGATGTCGAATTTTTTCAGCATGTGATTTAACAAGTGTTTATCACCAGTTAACAGTGCATCCAGATGATCAAGCAAGAACTTCTTTTGTAACAGCAACAGGAGTGCACAAGTATCTTCGTATGACGTTTGGACTTGGTAATGCTCCTGCTACATTTCAACGCCTGATGGATTTAGTTTTACGAGCGATCATCCCAACATAAGCACTTGTTTACCTTGATGACGTAGGGTAGACTGGGTATGGTTGTGACAGTACCTGGGGTCGGTAGTGACACGTTAAATTTTGCATGAAAATAATATAAAATCAGTTTTATTGCAACTAATATCTAACATAATAACAACATAATCTTCTTCTCTAAAAATTTAACTTCTATGCAACAAAAGAAATATAATCTTGGAACACTTTAATAGCTTGTAATTAATAAGGAACTCCAGCATCTAAAGCTGTTATTATAACAGTCATCATATTACAATCAGCGAAAGAATTTAACTAAAATATCAAACTATACAATATAATAAGTGTGTTGAAATACAAAACATATAAATAAATATGCATTATAAAAACCAGTGAAACAAAAATCTTAAAATGCCTTATTCAAGGAAAATCTAAGCATTTGTGTAAACATGATCACAAAGAAACAAAGAACAGTAGAAATATAAGGTTGATTCTTAGTTCTAAAAGTCCAAAAGTACGACACTGAGATCTAGTCTGACTCATCACAATTATGACAAATGTAAAAACGACTGCCACCCACGCACTCCAATTGGGACCAGAGCTCACATTTTCCTTGACATTTTATCCATTTTTCGCCAGGCCTATTTTTTGAATATGGGCCTAAGCAAACGAGACAGAAATAATCTCCTTCATCCGATGACGATGGTGGTATCTTCCTTTTCTTTGCTTTGTTCTTTCCTTTTCCTTTATTTATTCCTCTTGATTCAGTAAGATGTTTCTTTACCTGCTGAGCCTTCAGTCGTTTTTCTTTTTCGTCATATCCTTGCCTAACTGCCTCTTTTTCATGCATGTCTGTATAAATGGTTGACTTTTTATTTCTGGAACCTCTTGTTTTTCTTTGCGGAGCCTTAGGAAAAGGCCGAACAATTTCAGGCTAGAAAACAGGTGGAGTGGCTGAGAATGACGCAGTTATCTCAATACTACTTGAACTTGGGATTGAAGATTCGCATAATAAAGAAGCTGAAAGTGGCTCCAATTCATCATTGCGTTCAGGATTGTTCTCTCCAGAGTCAGGTCTTTCTATTTCAGACGATGGTGAAAAGCCAAATTCTTGTGTTAAAAACTGTGGTATTTCATTGCTAACTCCTTCATTGTTTTTCCCAGTCTCACGGTTCGGTGTGTGCATTTCAAGAGATGGGGTTGCACAAGTGTTCTTTTCTGTGTCGGGGTTTGCTCTGTCCGTAACAAAGGAAGATGCAAAGTCAGATTCTTGAAATAGATTACGATTATAGGGGTGAATACCAGTTTTGCAAAAACCAGCCTGAATGTTCGATTGTGTGAAAGCCAGAGGCATAGCAGTTTTGATAATACGTGGTATATCGTAGATTGTCATTGTTTTTCCAGGGTGATTCCACATCCAGCCATCACAAGCAGTATTTATAGCTTTCTTGAAGGGTCCGAACACAGATCTATCCAAGGGTAGAAGTTTGTGCGAATAGTGTGGAGGAAATGAAAGCAATGTGATTCCATTTTCTTTACAAAAATCCAGTGTGTTGATGTGAATGTGTGAGGAATGGTTATCCAGCAATAGCAACACTTTATGCGCTTGAGAAGCATTAGAGAATTTCTTAAAATGTTGGAGAAATACTACGAACGATTCATCTTGCACCCACCCTGAAGCATTTGCAGTCCCAATTGATCCTACAGGCCCATCCCTAACAAAATGATCATGATAACGAACCCGTGGAAATATAAATAGAGGAGGCATAGATTCCCCAAGGCATTTACTGCAAAAACAACTGTGACTAATGTGCCTCGCTCAGCTGAAGTAAGAGCACCCACTTGGCGTACCCCACGTCTTGCTACTGCCTTGTCAGGTTTTTGTACAGTAGTGACGCCTGTTTCGTCAACATTGTATATATCCTGTGGTTCATATTTCTGTCTGTCCATAACAGTTTGCAAATTGTCATAAAAAGCTTTTACATTTGTTTTATTGAAGCTCGTTGCTCTTGAAACGCTAGATGCTTGAGCTACGCGAACAGAGTGTGAAGGATTTCTATTCATGAATGAACGAAACCATTCCTCGCCAGCCATCTCATTCTCGAGCCAAGTAGCAGGTCGATTCAGATTGTATTTAATACTAAGTTCGAAAGCTAGCTTCAGCACCTCTTTCGGAGAAAAGCTAAAATATATTTTTGCGCATCGTGTTATATAAAGTGCCAGCTGTTGTTCCTGCTCCTCAGAGAACACTTTATTATTTGCGACATATCCCGTGCTGACGCTGTCTTCATTCTGGCCTTCAGTGACTCCATCGCATTTACGAATGTATCGTATCAAAGACATGTGATTAACTTCGTGCATTTCCTCGGCTCTACGTATAGAACTCCCGTTTTTTACTTATTTATAAGCGTCTTCATATTTTGTAATGCCACACTGCCCTGTCAGTCTTCCTCAACCTCTTTCTGGGCATCTAGAAAAAAAGAATTATCTTCGTGTCACAACGGTACCCAGAAAATATGTCACAACCATACGCTTAAAACATGTCACAACCGTGCCCAGAAAATATGTCACAACCGTACCCAACGCACTCCTCAACAAGAGAAACATCGCAATGGCAATACAAAATTTTCTACATGCGAAGTAATCACTGATATTAAACTACTAATGTTTAACGTTTATCGAGAAGAAACTCTCATTACTTTATCAGTACACATACAGCAACAATCATTAAAAGAAATGGATTCAAGAAACTTACTTTTGACTGTTGAAAAGTAATGTAGACCGCTGCTAGCGTTATTGTCGCACGACGGTTGACGCAATACTGTGACACAAGTCCAGACAGGCACGCCGCCTTTGTCTCCTTCCCACTCTGCACGTTATTCTTTTTGATTTGGCTAATATGGCGACTGTCACAACCGTACCCTGGCACAACCGTGCCCAGTCTACCCTAATAATTTTTGGTGATGACATGAAGCAGCGTACTGAGAGACTAGAAGCTGTTTCTGAGCGTATAAGAAGCGCAAACCTGTCTTTGTCAATAGATAAATGTAATTTTTCACAAAGTAAACTATCTTGGTCATGTTATAACCAGTGAAGGTGTTCGACTTGATCCAAAATTAATTGAAGATGTAAGGAATTATCCTGAACCATAGAATTTGAAAGAACTCCAATCACTCTTGGGTACTCAAATTTCTACAGACGATTTATAGCCGGTTTTGGGAATATAGAACTTCTAGTGACACGACTACTGAAGAAAGGAGCCACAATTAACTGTCAACAGAGTGCAAAAAGGCAATGGAAGAACGTAAAACTGCTCTAACCACATCCCCAGTGTTAGCCTATCCGGATTTCAGTAAACCTTTTATTCTTTCAACAGATGCATCCAGTTTTCCCATAGGTGCAATCTTGTCTCAAGAAGTTGATGGTTATGAACATCCAATCTCATTTGCTTCCAGACAATTAAACAAAGCAGAATGTAATTATACTACTACTGAGAAGGAGCTTTGTGCTTTGGTTTTTGGTGTAACACATAACAGATGTTTCTTAACAGGAAGAGAATTTACAGTTATTACAGATCATGCCGCGCTTAAATGGCTATTGAGCTTAAAGGATCCAAGTTCCAGATTAACAAGACGGGCATTGAGACTGAGTGAGTACCAATTTGAGTTTATTCACCGAGCTGGTAAACAACAAGTGAATGCTGATGCAGTGAGTCGAAAAGTCTATGTTTGTATTACAATAAGTCGAGAAGAAGAGTTAAAGGCAGCTCAAGAAAAGATCCGCAGTACAAACTATGGAAAAATGATGAACGTTTTGTCGAAATAGGTGGATTATTGTACAAAATCACAGGTAAAGGTAACCGCCTCGTTATTCCAGAAAGTATGAAAGAACACATCATGAGAGAACCACACGATTCTTTGTTATCAGGACATTGCGGGAAAAAAGCAGCAAACATTAAAATAGCTCAAATCTTCTAGTGGCCGAGCCGCAAAGCTAAAGTTTTCGAGTTTGTTTCGCAATGTGATTCCTGTAACAGACGGAATGATGTAGGAAAAAGGTAGAGCACCATTGCAAGAACAGCCAGACAAGTGAACCATTTGAACGAGTAGGACTAGGTGTCATAGGGCTAATGCCTAAGAATGAAGATGGAAACAAATACATATTGACGATGTTAGAACATTTCTCTAGATACCTCCTTCTCGTGCTGCCAATACCTGATCAAAGCGCTGAGACTATAGCTAAAGTTATTGAAAAAGAATGATTCTTAAGTTTGTATCACCATTAAGTATAATTTGTGATCAAGTAACGAATTTTATGAATGAATTGCTTGAACAGACTTGTAATCTCATGCAAATAACTCAGTTAAGGACTACACCAGCACACCCTGAAGGAAATGGAAGAGTCAAGCGAGTCCACGGAACAATTATTAACATGGTTAGCCATTATGTGAGCAGCAAATACTACAAGGGATGTCTGTTTACCGTACTTGGTAAGTTGTTACAATGCCAATATGCACAGTTCAAACTGGCGATGTCAATGTGAGATCGACTACGGAAGGAGAATGCATTTACCCTTGGACTTTGCACGATCGACTGCCGGAATCAGCAATGAATACGTAAGGGATCTAGCACGCAAGCTAAAGGAAGCATGGAGGGGAGTGAAAGAGCGAAATCATTAATCCTTTCTTCAGCAAGCAAGACAACACGACCGACAAGCAGCAGTGCCACAGTATCGAGTTGAAGATCTTGTGTAAGTGAGCAATGTGGTGCAAAAGAAAAAGAAGAGTCAAGTCAAAAAGTTTGAGAAGTTTTGGAAAGGACGATATGCAATCTTGGAAGTGTTGTCGCCAGTCACTCTCAACTCCAACTGCTCTTTCGTTCGATTGTCGTTCATATCAATCGTGGAAAGCCATTTCTGAGTAGGTTTCCTGTAGCATCGCAAGACGACGAGGACCGACCGAGAAGCTGGCCTGCTGTTCTCAAACCCAGGAAGCGAGAATCGCGAGGTCGCAGTCGAGACTTCGAGGCCGAGGCGTCGTCACATTCCAAGCGATCCCGTTCCAGACACCCGTACAATCTGCGTAAACGTGTTTAGTGTGTGAGAGTGCAATGCGTGTGTTTATTTCGGCCATGTGCTTATGTGAATGTGTTGTGAAAATTTAGTTTTGAAGCTACTGCGCGAGTGCACAAGTGAAACTAAACCTTTTACTCCACAGGTTACCACAAGAAAGTAGTTTATTTCATGTTCAGTGTTAACTCTACTATTTAGAACTAATTAAACATGTTCATTTTTATTATAATGTTTGATATTTGCTATGATAGCGTATTCTACGACTGGTGTACCACAGAGTACAAGTGTTTGGGTTGAACCACCATCAGACATAGTAGTTTCAACAACTAACGCAAAACTTGTCCTCAAGCACAATCTGAGTGAAATCCAGCAACAGTTCAATTCTGTAAAGAAGCAAATTGATCTAATTCGTTCTGTTAAGGGTAATGATACAATTTTGGAAATCGGTACATGTTGGCATAATAACTGGATCACAGGCAAAATGCAGGTAGAGTCTACATTTGCTAATTATGAGGAAGAAATTTACTGTTTTTTAAAGCTTTTGCCACACAAAAGGTGCTGTGGAGCGGCGAGTACCGTTACTTCACTGTTTTAAAGTGTTGATGCCGTCTTCAATCACGTGAGCCGGGCAACTAATTTGGTGGTCAGCCAGAAAGCGAAGGGAAACATACTGACCTTAGTTTCCAGTCTGCACGGCCACATTCCGGTCCAGCCCACTGAAAGAAAAGTGTCTATTTCCCATTTCTTTGCAGGATCAGGACTATGACTTCAGTAAAAGTCTTAAGTTCCAATCAAGATTTAATTTAATTAAAGTTTCTCACAAACAACACTTACAATTGCGTTATGTTCAATTGAAAACAAGTCTTTCTAATCTAACAGCACCTTTAGCAGTTCAGAGTTGACCTCTACGGTAACTTCCTACCAGATTGTTTTTCGCCCCAAGTGGCATCACTCAATTGAAAGTTCGCAATAAATGTTCAAAAATTAATGCTCGCCATAAAAGTGATAATAAATTCATCACTTGCCATGCGGAATTGAATTTCACACGGACGGCACAGTAACAGTTATTTTACCGAGTTCTAAACGATCCTTAACTTAATAACAGCCTTAGAAATTAGTTCAAATGATTGTTTGAGCAGTGGACTACTACATCCAAAACAATTTTTACAGATCCTGCTATCAATTTAACGGAAGCTATATGCAACATATACTATGATTTATCTTGTTAACTCTCACATTTATTATGCTTACTATAAGTTAACCACCACACACTCTTTAATGACTGAAGATGAATTAACTGTTATTGTTTCTATACCCATTGCTGGATCAAAGCACAATTTTGAAATGTATAAGATTTACACTTACCCTGTGAAATGGAGACAGGCAGTTATTCATGTAAAGTATGTACTGAATGATTATCTACTGATCAGCAAGGATCGAAGACTTTTGTGTCCGTAAAGGAAAATGATTTGCATATGTGTAAACGTAGTCATAAGTTAATTTGCTCTGAATCCTCAGTATTCTTAGACAGTAGAGTGTACAGCTGTGAGAAAGAATTGTTTATGAATCATACCCCAAGAGATGATTGCCCTAGAATTTTAACACATCTTCATCATAAATTTCTTAAACGATGCTCTGAAGGGATAATTTTCTCGTTTAACTCCATCCTTGATGTCACATTTACATGTAAAAATTATGGTACACCTTTGAGCTACGCTTTTCACTCAGGTTGAATAATAGTGGATTAATCTTGAATGCCACACAATGTGATTTATCATGTGAAATATTTGGTATGCCTAGCGTATTGCCAACTACATTTCATGCAACTGGACATTTGTCAGTAACGGGAATGTTATCTGTTTATTACAATGACTCATACATATTAACATATGGAAAGCATTCCTAATCAAGTTTTTCTGAAGATTAGAGATATCCATGAAAAGGTAATTTCTTACAATAATGAAGCATGAAATAGAATTAAGTCCTTCGAATCATCCAGTAATGTTAATGCATACTTGATTATCAGTATTGTGTTTTTATTGCTTTTATTAATTTGTCTCCTGTCAACAGCATTTGTCATGTATGAAATTCTCATCTCGAAGGCACACTTCTCTGTACCGAACCTTACTGTGTCTGCAAATGAAATACATGTTGCAATGCCCTCCGATGCCACAAATGGCGAAACAGATTCATAACGCACAGGAGGTCGTTTTGAGCCACCTATGGTTGCTCTTTTTCTCTGGAGAGAGTGATGTAAGGGTCTACGGGTTGTACATAGCCGTACAGTATTTAACACGCGCTCGCCAGCCGACCCATCTGGAATGCTGACAATTTCCTTGGTCAGTACACGTGCGTCCGGCCACAGTGCGAGGTAGCGAGTAAGCGACTGGCCTCTGTCCGCAGCGCGCCGTATTAACTAGCGCGGCCTCGGGTTCGACTATGTCTATTTCTTAGCACACCATGGGGCCTTTCGATACGACAGTAACTAGCCGCTGTTAGGATGTCATACACACTGATGATAGGTGCGCGTAGTGCGCATGTTTTATAATCAGCCTTTGTTAATAAAACTATTTAAACTTACTTCTCGTGTCACGTATTTCCGGTCTTCAAGGACCTACTGTTTACAAATCCTGACAAATATATCGTCTAATTATCACCTGCGGCAACATCACAAACTACCCCCTTATATTTAGAATATTTGTTGTTTTGTTCTATATAACAAAATGTAATTGTTTTTGCTTTATTAATATCATATTTTTTAATATTGCTATATGAACTTCCTTTCAAGTGAGTATGCAAGAGTTTCAACACCCATATGATTTTCTTTGTAATGCTTATGTGGCAAACCAAATGTAATATGCAGCAGTGTTGTATGAACTGTGATTAAAGAGCGATACCGATAGCTGGCATTTGGGCAGTGTCATTGAGCGGGTGTGAAGCATCGTGGTGTAAGCTCATGTGTTGCAGGTGTGTGACGTCCGAGAATTCCCTTACACTTACGAGCAAAAGCGAACATCGTGCAACAGCATTCGACTGTGGCATAAGTTGTTACGAAATATATACTATACATATTTCTTGTGGAAATAATTTATTCATCTGGTATATTTAATAAAATGCGCATAAGTTATTACCGATTCATGATTAAGGTCAACGCATTCTCTGTCAGTCAACAACTTCAGCCAGAGAGCCTGTGCCCCCTGCCGCCGACCTTGGCTGACCAATTAAAATCGAGAATAGGGCTTAAAAGCCAAACCCTGGAAAAAATTAAGAAACCTAACAATATGGAAGCAAATACACTTCTCGGATTTGCCACCGGATCGTATTGTTTAAATCGCAGAATATTTCTTCGATGCAACTGCTCGACATCATCAGGTGGTGGTAGCTGCAGTGACAGCAGCAGCTACCACCACCTGAAGATGTCGAGCAGTTGCATCGAAGAAATATTGTGCGATTTACACAATACGATCCGGCGACAAACCCGAGAAGCGTATTTGCAACAGATCCGTCGGGAAAGCATGAAAAGTCACAATAAGGAAGCACTTTGTTTTGTATAACGTTTTGGAGTCAGTTCAGATTATTAAGTTTCGGAAATAGAGCAGGCACTTGAAACTCAAGGCGTCACATGACACTCTATGGTCCCAGATATCTTCTCAAGTCTCAAACATCTATAATGTATAAATGCAGTCTGAAGCGACTAATGAAAATTGGTACCAAGGCCATGATTGGAAGCTAGGTATCGCGCTCATTAGGCAGGTGCGATAACCACTACGCCACCTGGCACAGTGCCTTTGCACAACTGGACAGGCTATACTAATATACCTCCCCCCTCGATCCTAATTCCCATTCACGCCTGAGCCAACAGCATTGAGAGAAACGAGGAATCCTGCCTGAAACCCAAATATAGACGAAGTAATCACAAGGCACTGTATGGTGGAACATCATCCGATTGGCAGTGTGGGGGCTGTCGTTATCCTGCGAGAGGATGATTCAGTCCGACAGCATTCTAACAGCCCAAAGGCAAACTGCAAAACTAAAAACATAACGAAGATTCCACATGTACCCCGCAAAGAAATACAAAGCTGCTCACACAAGGTCTGGTAAGGTCATTATGACTTTAATTTCCGAATCTAGGGGCCCTCTGCTCGCCGAGTTTCGCTAGCGTGGAACGACAATCAATCCGCAGCCCCATAAGGAAAGTTTCCAGAAACTGCGGCGTGCCATAACGTCAAATCCCGAGATACTACTCAACAGAAGCATGCTCTTACACGGTAATGGCCACCCCCACATAGTCAAACGGACTAAGGATACACTTCAGCAACTTGGTTGGGAAACACTACTACATCATCGGTACAGCACCAGATCTTTTGCCATTGGTTTTTCCCGTCTTTCGCGACGGCCGGCCGGAGTGGCTGCGAGGTTCTAGGAGCTTCAGTCTGGAACCTGGCGACCGCTACGGTCGCAGGTTCGAATCCTGCTTCGGGAATGGATATGTGTGATGTCCTTAGGTTAGTTAGGTTTAAGTAGTTCCAAATTCTAGGGGATTGATGACCTCCGCTATTAAGTCCCATAGTGCTCAGAGCCGTTTTTTCTTTCGCGGCCTGAAGAAGTACATGCATGGACGTCAGTTTCATTTGGATGAGGAAGTGCAAGAGTAGGTGCGGTTGTGGTCCCATCAGTGGAGAACCGCCTTCCTCGAAACGGGCAGTGATCGTTTCGCTCTCAGAGGGATAAGTATTTTAATGGGTGTGATCGTTACTTCTTGACATGCAATAAATTCCGTGCTTATCTCCCTCAAGCCGATGGAAGCCTCACAGTACTCAGGTTTTCACACACACATTTTAATCTGTTTCTCTTTCGGTTCAGCGAGCATGTGCAAACAAAGGTACTGCTTCAAATCATCAACAAGTACAGTATGCTCACGCAGGAAGTTTACAACTTCATCGTATTCAGACTCTTTGCTCGACAACCAACGGTTCAGTCTCTCCAAGGCAAGACATAGCGCAGTATCCAGATCGTATAACTTCATAACTGAGGCGTGCCTTAGATAAACACAGTCGTCACCCGATTTCACACATAGTGCACAGTCATCACACACTGTTTTAATCGATAGTGTCACACCAGTAACGCGAATGTCTGGGGGAGAACGAGTTGGATACTCTGTAGTCATCTGCTGATTGATGTAGTGCTCTGCACGGCCTATTTCGCCCCAGTCGAACTGGGAAATTGGCACTTTAACACCCTTCTATGTATTTTCAGTTTCTATTCTCGCATGCAGCCTCCAGACATGATGTGTTTCTATACCAACGTTTACACATTTTGTTCCACTGGGAGTTAAATTGTATGTAGAGATGAAAAGCATGGGTACACTCGATGCCTTCTTATCCACAGCATCTGCACTCTGTGGCTGCACTAGCACAGGGATGTTCTGCTGGGATGGGTCATATGTTGGTAACCAATACCGTCCTCCATCGTGCTGTTGTTTGGGACCACCAGCAGCGTTCGTTGTGTTGAGAGCAGATCGCTTGTCTTCATCACACAAATCGATGAGTGGGACTGACGACAACAGCTCCTTGTCCTGCTCCAGCAAGTGGGCTGTGTGCGCTACAGGATCCCACGTGGTCGCTACAGGTTCAGATATGCTGGAGGCTGTTGCTGCCGCAGGCCCAGAGGTCGATGCAGGTCTCGACAAGATGGCAGCCGAGGGTGCTACAGGTCTGGGAACGGCAGTGATCATCATTTTGGCGCTCAACCCTGTGGGCTTGGACGCGTCGAGGGCTACTGCTGAACAAAGACGACGAAGCATTACACATGGACCAAGACGCGAAAACAGCCAATAATAATAATGCTAACCACGGAGAAAGATGAGATATGGAATACTTACTTTTCTGCTTCTTGCTGTGCTGTAGGACTGTGCTACATTGCGACTGCTGTTGATGCTACATGGTTCTTCTTCTCTGCTGCTACTGGCTGACTGAGCAAGCCTGAGGTCCAAAAGCTGGCATGGGAGGGACGACAGTGCCCTCTGGTGGCAGTACTGTGTAATAGGTCACTTGGACTCTCGACCTCGTGGTGAACAAACTGGATGGAGCTACTGCGTCAAATTGTTTAAATAAAGACTGAAAATAAAGAGTTGCGTCCATCCTATACAGCACAGGCTGAGTCCTTTCCCTGACAGTTCCTAGGAGGAGGACGCATTCTGATGGCTTACTTAGTGGAGGTAGCCCAAGTACCTTTTTTCCAGCCATTTTCTTATGTTAGTGGAGGTGTGTTGCATTTTCCTGATGGAATTTGAACTTCCCGCCATTTTCTGGTGGGGAGGGGGTTAAGTCAGTAGAGGTAACCCAATTGACCTATCTTCACGGCAAAACTAGAACGTCCCGCCATGACGTCATTGCAACGTTGCCACATCTATCTCTGCCATCTTGTATCCGCCATCTTGAATACATCTAGCAACAGTGGAGAATGGGATGATGATTCTTATTTCTACTACTGTCCTGTTGTGACAGGTGTTCGGTTATAATTTTACTGTCTCTTTATAACTATTGTGTTTATAACGAAGACAAATTAAAATTTTCATTTCAGTACTCTCTTCTTAACAGACACCATGCAGTATTCATTTCTTCCTCACTATCGCTGCTCTCTCATACCTCCTTATTATTTACATATTTCCTCTCTTCTTTTGAACTTTCTTATACGCTGTGAAGGTTTTTAGTTCATTCCTAGATATGTGCCAGCCGAAGTGCCCAAGTGGTTCTAGGCGCTACAGTCTGGAACCGCGCGACCGCTACGGTCGCAGGTTCGAATCCTGCCTCAGGCATGAATGTGTGTGATGTCCTTAGGTTGGTTAGGTTTAAGTAGTTGTAAGTTCTAGGGGACTGATGATCTCAGAAGTTAAGCCGCATAGTGCTCAGGGCCATTGGAACCTAGATATGTAGCTCGCCAATATGTTCAGTGAATGTGTCCGCTTCCACAGTTACGTAAGTCATTTCGCCTTCAGGGAGTTATGTTTCGTAAGTTCAACTTGGCGTGGGCATATGTATACCAAATTCTCAGGGGACCCTAAATCATGTATGTATGTATGTATGTAGTGGCGCAAGGGCAGTGTCTTACCATATTTAACCAAAATATTGGTGGATTAAAGTAAAGTAAAGTAAAAAATGTTACCATGTTTCACCAAAATATTCCGGGATTGATGAATGAAGCAGATGAGATCCTGGTTTGTTTAGAAGACATTGAATCTAATAATGTAATAGATATACTATGCCTGTCTGAGCATCACATTGTGTCTGATATGGAAAAGGTAAATATCAGTGGTTATAAACTAGCTGCACATATGAGTAGACAGAATAAGGTGGGAGGAGGAGTTGCCACATATGTCAAAAGATATCACTGTGTAGAAAGCTTAGATACAAAAAAGTTTTGTCTAGAGCAAGATATAGAAGCATGTGCCTGTCAACTGAAACTGAAGGAGGGCTCTTTTATAGTTGTAACAGTATATAGATCCCCTTCAGGTAAATTTCATTTATTCCTGGAAAACTTGGATGCCTTGTTATGCTGTCTGTCACATAGGGGAAAACAAATTATTATTTGTGCAGACTTCAATGTTGATTCATTGAAAGAGTGTAATATAGGAAGTCTTACTCGGTTCTTTCAATTTGACATATGTCATTAAGTTTCCCACTCAGGTAGTAAAGGACAGCAGCACATTGATAGATAACACTGTTATAGACCAAGATAGGTTTAAAAACATAAATTATTGTCCTGTAGAGAATGGGCTTTCTGATCATGATGCTCAGCTAGTTACAGTATATGACATAGCTCCATTCAGTAATTCAAAACATACCCTCCAAAGTTGTGCATTCAATTAATGACTCAACAATTAGAAATTTCAGAGAAAATCTTCAGGAGCTAGACTGGTATGATGTGTACAAGGAACCTGATGCTAATTTAAAATATAACTTATTTCATGATACACTTGTAAGAGAATTTGAAAACTGTTTCCCCAAGAAAGAGTAATGACCCAGAAACAGCCAAATATTATAAAAACTACTGTGCTACATTAAGAAAGGTTATTAAAAAGTCCAGAAGCATGTGCATCATGTCTGAGATTAATACCTCTGATAACAAAATCAAAACTATTTGGAATATTATTATAAGGGAGACAGGACAACCAAGAGTACAGGATGACGGCATCACTATCAAAGCGAATGGAAACTTGATAAACAACAAGCTGGAAGTCGAAAACGTTTTGAATAATCATTTTTGAAATGTTGTAGAGAAAATAGGATCTAAGTGTTTATTAGAAGAAGCAAGGCAGTTAATCGAAGAGGCCTTACCCACACCATTTGATACAATTGAAATTCCATCCACCTCTCCATCTGATATTAGGAAGATAATAAACTCTCTCAAGAACAAAAGCTCACATGGTATTGATGGCATTTCCAGCAGGATAATAAAAGCTTGTTCCCAAGAAATAAGTGGGATTCTTAGCCACGTATGTAATAGCTCCTTGAAGCAGGGTATTTTCCCAGATAGACTGAAGTATGCCATTGTTATACCACTGCATAAATGAGGGGATACATCTGATGTCAACAACTACCGCCCAGTCTCTCTTCTGACTGCCCTATCCAAAATTCTTGAAAAAGTCATGTATTGTAGAGTAGCTTCACACCTTTGTAAAAATAAAGTTTTAACAAAATGTCAGTTTGGTTTCCAAAAGGGTTTTTCAACGGAAAATGCTATATATACTTTCACTAATAAAATATTAAATGCTCTTAGTAACCGAAAGTCACTTGTTAGGATTTTTTGTGATCTATCAGTGGCTTTTGATTGTGTATACCATGGAATACTTCTAGATAAGCTCAAGTACTGTGGTATGAATGGGGCAGTGCTCAAATGGTTTAAATCATACCTAACTGGAGGAGTGCAGAAATTTGAAATAAACATTTCACATAATATGCAAGAAACTGGTGATTTCTCAAACTGGGGAACAATCAAGGACGGGGTGCCGCAAGGTTCGGTCTTAGATCCTTTGCTGTTCTTAATATATATTAATGACTTGCCATTCTATATTCACTCAGATGGAAAGCTGGTACTTTTTGCCGATGATACAAGTATAGCTATCACACCCGTCAGACAAGAATTAACTGGTGAAATTGTAAACGATGTTTTTCAGAAAATCATTAAGTGGTTCTCTGTAAATGAGCTCTCATTAAACTTTCACAAAACACAGTATATACAGTTCCACACAATAAATGGAATGACCCCATTAATAAATATAGACTTCGATCAGAAGTCGGTAGCTAAGGTAGAATATTCAAAATTTCTAGGTGTATGCATTGATGAGGGGTTGAACTGGAAAAAACACACTGAGGATCTGCTGAAACGTTTGAGTTCAGCTTCTTATGCTATTAGGGTCATTGCAAATTTTGGCGATATACATCTGAGTAAATTAGCTTACCACGCCTATTTTCATTCTCTGCTTTCGTATGGCATCATATTCTGGGGTAACTCATCATTGAGTAAAAGAGTGTTCATTGCACAAAAGCGTGTAATCAGAACAATTGCTGGAGCTCATCCAAGATCATCCTGCAGACACTTATTTAAAGAGCTAGAAATATTCACTGTAGCCTCACTATATATATATATATATATATATATATATATATATATATATATATATATATATATATATTCAGTTACGAAATACGTTATTAGCAGTCTGAACGAATTCTAAAGTAACAGCAGTGTACATGGCTGCATCACTAGGAGAAAGAATGATCTTCACTACTCAAGGTTAAATCTAACTTCGGCTCAGAAGGGGGTAATTTATGGTGCTACAAAAGTCTTTGGTCACTTACCTAATAGCATCAAAAGTCTGACAGATAACCATATAGCATTTAAAAGGAAATTAAAGGAATTTCTTGATGGCAACTCCTTCTACTCATTAGATGAATTTTTGGTTATAGTAAGACGGGTGATTTCCCAACCTCCACAAAAAAATATATTATTGAGTGTCATGTAATGTTTTGTCGAATTTAATATCTTGTATAGACACCTTTTATTAACCTGACACGTTCCACATCATTACGAAGTGTCGTATTCATGATCTATGCAACAAGTACTAATCTAATCTAATCTAATCTTTCCATAACATGAATGATGGCTCTACTGGGGACGATGTGATTAATTTTTAGTCTCTCCCTCAAATTTCTGTATAACTGACATCGTGAAACTGCTGTGTCCCAATTCCGGTTCCGACCATCAAATGTCAAGTCTCGAAGATCTAACGTACTAACCACCCTGGAACATATATGAAATCTTCACGAGTTGTCAGCCTAGTAGCGTCGTCTTCCCGTAGCAACGTTTCGATGGAATGTGTCTCCATCATCTTCGCCTGAAGATTGCGGAGACGCATTCGATCGAAACGTTGCTACGAGAAGACGACGGTACTCGGCTGACTACCGGTGAAGACTTCCTATATGAAATTCGCTGAGAAAGCCTGCACTCACACCCTGAAACATGTAATTTCTTTTACTTTGAGTATGTTATCCCTCCGAAACCGATATGCGGCGACAAGATACCGTACTGAGACGTATAAGCAGAATGACAAGTTCCTCTGGTGGTGTAGCTCTGTATGTTCCCGTCATCCTCAGATCCCCTCGCTGAATATGTCTCATGGTGGCTGTGTCGTACCACGCACAGAGGCGATGAGCCCAAGCACTAGCTGTAAAGTACGTTCCGGTACAGTTTAACAACCTCCATGGCTATGCTGGTAATGACGGCACTGGCAGTTTTGTGGAGTATTTCGGCAGATTTTAGGTAGGCCATATCTACATGAGCTGAGAAGTTTCTTCTGTCAATGAGAGCACCTCCAAAGTATGTGCATACAGTGTTCTGCGCAATTGTGGTGTTATCGAGTTGTTTAGGGAGAGTTATGTCCTTGACCAGCAAGTACATAGTCTTATTTGGAGGATTTGATAATCTGTTGCTCCTGCACCACCCTTGCATACTTGAGGTCGTGTGGTTCAATTTCTTCAAGCCTGCATCAGGGATCTCCATAGATTATTGCCAAGATATCATCAACGCAAGCGAAAATTCGATTCGCTTCATCAGTCCTCTTCAACAATTCCAGCAGTGGCTACACTGTTCGTTCCCAAAATATCGGACCACGTGTCGAGCCTTGAGGGCAGGGCGTTGTGACCTTTTATTACCTTGAGCCACACAGCAGGCTACTGGAGAGATCGGCCCTCGCGATGCTTGTGACCTACAAAAGGGTCGAGAAGCCCACGCAAACAGCGGCAGGTGTCGGACGCCCCCCCCCCCCCCCCCAACCCTGGTGCGGGTTCAGAGACCCGAGACGCTTCCCCCGCGTGGCCGGCCGTACGTCCCCGTTACCGCCGAAATTGTGTCGACGCCGGCGGCTGTCCCGGGGATAAAGGCGCACTTAGGTTCATATCGAGATTTACAAGCGCGCCAGCGCACGCCTGGGGGTGGCGGCGGCCGCGCGCTGCTATCGACCGCGCAGTCTTCGGCTGCCGCCGCCGCCTCAGCGTGCCGCCCCGCAGGCCCCCAGCGCAGTGCCGCTGAAGGGCAATCATCTCTGGGCCGGCGTGCCGCGAATACCGAGTGTCGCCCGGCGCCCCGGGCTGCGTCCCCAGCGCCCTAACCTCCACTCTGCTCTGCTCTTTGGCTGTGGGCCTGCGGATAACCGGCGTGCCACACCGCTGCCGGCTCGAGCCTGCTCACACGCAATAAACTGGCCCACATACAGCACGCGTTCCATGGCTTCTGACCCCTCTGTGACTCACAGATATTCGCCTTTAATTTTTTTATGGGTGGAGCCACTCTACCCCGTACCGGCACGGTGACCATCACAAAAGTTCTAGTGTCACTTCTGCGTTTGTTAGTTTTAATCGAGGAGTTCACAGGTTGAGAGTCTGTGCTGTTGTCCGTGCGTCTGGATAGGATGACCCACTAAAACAGGCCCATGAAAGTGGTTGAAAGCGATAGAAAGATGGCAGATTTAAGGGCTGAGGGAATGAACAAAATCTCTGCGATAGTCTGGGCGGGTATTAAGAGCGGTAGCGGGTTTTCTTGGTTGCTGCGACAGATTTTGCAAGGATATAGTTGTAGTTAGTTATTGGGTATCATGCAGTGTTCGGTACCAGTGTAAAAGCTTAGTACCAGGCCAAATCGGAGAGTGGTACTGCTTCGGCTGGACACCTACAATGTCTGCTGGGCCAGCTGCAGCGTCTACATACCTGTAACATTCCATGATTCTCATACGAAGGGTCGATTGGTCATAAATCGATTGCTCAGTGTGAATGTTATGTGAATTTTGTTTGTGCTTAGTGTGCAAATTGGCTTCCCTGTTGTTGCCAGTCGGGCAGCCACCTTTGCTGAGATGCAGGGATTCACCGTTTTTTGCGTCGTTTGCGTACTTTCAGCTTCCCACAGGTGGTTAAGCGTCCTTGGTAAAAAGTGCCTTTAGGTGATTGGGTTTCCACCCATCGTTGTGATTGTAGTTTACCATATTTATTGTGAAGGAGTTGTTCGAGTGTCTCCGGTTCATGTAACGTCGTGTGTAGACTTTTTCTGAACACCTCCGAGTCATACTCAAGGCTGCATCAGTAAGGAAGGTTTACGGTGCGCTTGTATCGTGCAGCATTGCTATTGATATGTAGTATCTTGATCTGCATGACCTGCAAGCGGCGGCGGCGTGTTGGAGACGTTTAACTAGAGAATGGACCGGTGTACGTCATCAGACCTCTGATCAGTGTCATGTACATGGACTTCGACTCCCTCCACTTCAGTATATTTCGTTACAAATATAGTTAAAAACTAGAATGACTTTTTCACTCTACAGCGGAGTGTGCGCTGATATGAAACTTCCTGGCAGATTACAACTGTGTGCCGAACCGAGACTAGAACTCGGGACCTTTGACTTTCACGGGCAACTGCTCTACCGACTGAGCTACCCGAGCACGACTCACGCCCCGTCCTCACAACTTCAATTCTGCCAGTACCTCGTCTCCTACCTTCCAAACTTCACAGAAGCTCTCTTGCGAACCTTGCAGAACTAGCACCCCTGGAAGAAAGGATATTGCGGAGACATGGCTTAGCCACAGCTTGGAGGATGTTCCTAGAATGAAATTTTCACTCTACAGCGGAGTGTGTGCTAATATGAAACTTCCTGGCAGATTAAACCTGTGTGCCGGAACGAGATTCGAACTCAGGTCCTTTGCCTTTCGTGGGCAAGTACTGGAAGGTAGGAGACGAGGTAATAGCAGAATTGAACCTGTGAGGACGGGGCGTGGGCCCTACCCACAACGCTCCACGCGTTCTGAATTAGGGAGAATTTCGGCGACCTTACTAGCAAAGGTACGGTTTCGCAAGCACGCAGACAACCAGTAGAAACTCTCGACGTGTTCGGGCAGGGATTATATTGCCGAAATGCGAGCCCAGGTATTTTGCCATGAAGGACAACAAAACGGGGCGTAGAGTCTTGTCGATGTACCGCTATGCCGTAAGGGTGCCGCGGATGACAGCTAAAGGCGCTCTGCTACGAAAACAAATGGTAAGAAATGGTAACCCAGACCATCACTCCCAGCTGTAGGGGCCTTGTGGAAGACGGCAGTCATGATGGTATCGCACAGCTGTCTGGGGCGTCTCCAGACACGTCTTCGGACAGAAACCTCATTGCGTGGAGTAGAATTGTCTTTAGTGATGAGTCACACTTCGAAATGAGCCCCGATGACCAGTGAAGATGTGTCTCGAGACACCTTGGACAGTGGTAGGTTCATTTCCTAACTGGACACGGGCCTTCTTTCATAGACTTAGACCGCGTGGTTCTAAGTCAGTCACGAAACTGCACATATCGGGAATTAGGAATCCCAGAACACATTGTGTTATGCTTTGAGAATTACAAATACGTCAGAGCCACATCACAGATCCAGAATGCCAAATATACGAATCCATAAGGAATTTTGATCATTGAAAGCGTTTAAACAAATTAGCAGACAAAATTTCTAAAACAACTGACAAAGAGCACTAATGCTCTAAGCCACTAAGAGGAGAAGTAAATACGCAGCAAGACGAGACAATTCATAGGTGGAAGAAAACGAAAAAGGAGGAGGAGGCACTTACATACTAAGGGACTATGAACTCCAGACACGTTGACAACAGATACATGAGGGTAAAGAGAGTTTGTTCATTGTTACGGAAAGGTCACTTTAAAACTGCACATAAATTTAATATAATATTTTAACAATGCCCGTGTACTGTTATACAGGGTGTTAAAAAAAGGTACGGCCAAACTTTCAGGAAACATTCCTCACACACAAAGAAAGAAAATATGTTATGTGGACATGTGTCCGGAAACGCTTACTTTCCACGTTAGAGCTCATTTTATTACTTCTCTTCAAATCACATTAATCATGGAATGGAAACACACAACAAGAGAACGTACCAGCGTGACTTCAAACACTTTCTTACAGGAAATGTTCAAAATGTCCTCCGTTAGCGAGGATACATGCATCCACCCTCCGTCGCATGGAATCCCTGATGCGCTGATGCAGCCCTGGAGAATGGTGTATTGTATCACAGCCGTCCACAATACGAGCACGAAGAGTCTCTACATTTGGTACAGGCGTTGCGTAGACAAGAGCTTTCAAATGCCCCATAAATGAAAGTCAAGAGGGTTTAGGTCAGGAGAGCGTGGAGGCCACGGAATTGGTCCGCCTTTACCAATCCATCGGTCACCGAATCTGTTGTTGAGAAGCGTACGAACACTTCGACTGAAATGTGCAGGAGCTCCATCGTGCATGAACCACATGTTGTGTCGTACTTGTAAAGGCACATATTCTCGCAGGACAGGTAGAGTATCCCGTATGAAATCATGGTAACGTGGTCCATTGAGCGTAGGTTGAAGAACATGGGGCCCAGTCAAGACATCACCAGCAATGCCTGCCCAAACGTTCACAGAAAATCTGTGTTGATGACGGGATTGCACAATTGCGTGCGGATTCTCATCAGCCCACACATGTTGATTGTGAAAATATACAATTTGATCACGTTGGAATGAAGCCTCATCCGTAAAGAGAACATTTGCACTGAAATGAGGATTGACACATTGTTGGATGAACCATTCGCTGAAGTGTACCCGTGGAGGCCAATCAGCTACTGATAGTGCCTGCACACGCTGTACGTAATACGGAAACAACTGGTTCTCCCGTAGCACTCTCCATACAGCGACGTGGTCAACGTTACCTTGTACAGCAGCAACTTCTCTGACGCTGACATTAGGGTTATCGTCAACTGCACGAAGAATTGCCTCGTCCATTGCAGGTGTCCTCGTCGTTCTAGGTCTTGCCGAGTCGCAAGTCATAGGCTGGAATGTTCCGTGCTCACTAAGACGCCGATCAATTGCTTCGAACGTCTTCCTGTCGGGACACCTTCGTTCTGGAAATCTGTCTCGATACAAACGTACCGCGCCACGGCTATTGCCCCGTGCTAATCCATACATCAAATGGGCATCTGCCAACTCCGCATTTGTAAACATTGTACTGACTGCAAAACCACGTTCGTGATGAACACTAACCTGTTGATCGTACTGATGTGCTTGATGCTCGTACTGTAGAGCAATGAGTCGCATGTCAACACAAGCACCGAAGTCAACATTACCTTCCTTCAATTGGGCCAACTGGAGGTGAATCGGAGAAGTACAGTACATACTGACGAAACTAAAATGAAACATGGAAATTAAGCGTTTCCGGACACATGTCCACATAACATCTTTTCTTTATTTGTGTGTGAGGAATGTTTCCTGAAAGTTTGGCCGTACCTTTTTGTAACACCCTGTATAAGGCGGTATTAACCCGTAAACAACTCCATTTCTACGTGTATAATGTCCAACAAGTTACGTCTAGCTTAATAAAATTTTCCTACTACTAACACACAATCAAACATGGTGTCTCGTGGTCAACGGATCGATGATAACTACCGGAGTATTCACCCGCAGGCATCAAGGTGGGGTTTCTATCATCTATCATATACGTTATGTTGTTTTCCTTCCTTTTAAATTATCAAACAAGTTATTTATATCTCCATTTCATAAAACTGTTGTTTAATTTAAATAAGTAAACAACTCCTTCAACACAAAAAGAGCAAATGAAACGGCCCACCTCCATGTGGCGGACGTGGGCAACGGTGTGTGTGTACGCAGGGATTGGTAGCGGCGAACTTTGGCTCCTCCAAACCCAGTTTACAGACGAAGCTGCTTAGAGGCGAAAACCGATCCACAGTACCAAATTAGGTGAATTATACCTAGCAGCAAGTGAAAGAAAGTGTACGTCTCATACACTGAGAAAGACGGTGGAACAACTCTCTATTTTAGCTCGCCAGGTCGGAAAATTCAGTGGCATTATTGCGAGGGCGTGCGGAAAATAATTCCCTCCGAATGTTTTACGTGAAAACACTTAAAGCTTTTTGAATAAAATAAACGTTATTGACATTGGATTGGTGCATTAAGTTCGTGGCGTTTCGTACATGACAAAGACTTTAATCACCAACAGTATGTTCTTCTTCACTGTCTACAAGTCTGCCAACGCTTGGGTTAACTTTTAGATTCCGCGACTGTAGAACGAAGGTAGTTTTGAGATGGAGAACTCGTAGAGCCATGTTCAGAGCGCATTTTCATCCGGAAAGGAAGTTCCTTGAAGGTTAGACCGGGAACGGTAAAAATCTGAGGGCAAAGTTCAGGTAAATAAGGTCGGTTCGGAATGACTTCTCAACTCCACTCCTATACAATGGTTTTTGCCAGTCTATCAGAATGAGAGCGGCCGATATCGTGGAGTAGCATAATTTCATGCAGTCTTTCTGGGCATTGTTTCCTGGACTGCGTCTGAAAGACGGCTCAGTTGTTGACAATAAATGTCGGCAGTGGTGTTTACACCTCTGGGAAACAATGAGTAGTGCACCACACCGTCGCTGTCCCACCACATGAATAACATTATCTTCTGCGCACAGGTCATCGCTGTTTGGTTTGGACTCAACCATTCCTTTCTTTTTCCTATGTTAGCATAAGGACACCATTTCTCCTCACCAGTAACGATACAGAACAGGAATTGTTGCTGTTGTTCAGGAGCCAATTTTTGTAATTTTGGCCTAGTGTATACGATACCTACACAGCCGATTTTTGAATCTCCATTGCATTCATATGTAGCACGATGTTCGAATAATCTCAGTTCACCACCATTGCCAATTCTCGAGTCAACTGACGTTAATCACTATGAATTAATGCGTTTAAACGAACTTCATCAAACCGTGAACGTGGAGAGTCACTAACTTCAAAACGAACCTTCTTAAAACGAGAAAACCTTATTCTTTCCATGCCCTGTCCAGTGGCGTTATCTCCATACGCGGGACAAATTTTTATGGCTGCTTCATTCTACCAAAGTCGGACAGAAGAGTCTGTAGGAAATGTTCCGATCTCTCCACTTGGCACTCCATTTTATAGCGTTCACTTCTCCATTCACAATATTCAAATGACAAAATGACAACATGTAAACTCAAAAAGCAACAGTGAACTACAAATAAAACCCATATTAATTGGAATTCCAACACGCAAAACAAGACAGCTACAAAATTATGCACCAATCAAATACATCTTCATTCCTTATGTCTACATAGGCCTATTTATTTCCAAAAATTAGTGTCGCCCTTGTGACGAACACATATCTCCCGACGAGAGACTAGTTAGTTGATCATGTTTCTGCAGAATGTTTGACTTTGATGACGGAGCCCCAACATGACCTCTGCTTTCACCTCCTTATCATATCAAAATAAAGTTCTCGAAGTTGTTCTTTAAGTTTTGGAAATAGATGAAAATGTGATACTGCAAAGTCGTCCCTGCTTGGAAGATGATCGATGACAGTGCATCCGAGGCGTCGAACTGTTGCATATGTCTAGCGTTAGTGTGTGATCAGACATTGTCATGCTGAAAAAGAGGATGCTCCATGTCGGGACAAACTCTCGAAATTCGATACTCGATTACAGCACACTCTTTCTCACTCACTGACATAAACACAGCCATGTTGCACCCTAATATTTTGAGAGCTCTCGCGCCAGATGGCTGCAATTATGTAGATATGAAGAGTAAGTAGAATGTTAATAACGTCTGTTTTGCGTAAAAATTCTTATACGAATTTTCACATAAAAAACCTCGGGGGCGTTACTTTTCAGCACGCCCTCGTATTTTTTTATCCTCATTACGTAAAGTGATTTCATGTTTTGTCATTCTCCGAAGAGTGGAAAGAGATCTGTCGCTGCCACTGATTGGCCAGAAACCGCTTCTTCACCCATCTAAAGGCACGGCACCACAATCATTTCACAGTGGCTACATATGCCAAGTCATGCTTTAGATCCCGCAGGTTGGCAGCGGCCGGATACGACAAATGAGCTGCCCGACGTCCGCCGTGCGGTTCTAGGCGCTGCAGTCTGGAACCGAACGACCGCTACGGTCGCAGGTTCGAATCCTGCCTCGGGCATGGGTGTGTGTGATGTCCTTAGGTTAGTTAGGTTTAATTAGTTCTAAGTTCTAGGCGACTGATGACCTCAGAAGTTAAGTTGCATAGTGCTCAGAGCCATTTTTTTTTGCCCGACGTCCACCGACTTCTGCCGATCCAGAACTTGGGAGCTCTTTTCGTCTCTTCGCGAACCGACTATGAGTAAACCTACCAGCAAGCCGAAATTTGGCTTGAACACCAGTGTGCTTAACTACGCGTCGTCCTATTGGAGGTGATATTCTGTTGCCTTTCTCTGTAACATTAAAGCCACACAAGTAAATGTTATTTTTCGTTCTTAACAGTGTCGTTCTATGCTCGTTGCTTGGCTGCGAACAAATTCCTATCGTCTAACTCGATATTCCATCCGTATGACATCTATCTAATTTTGATAGCTATAGTACTTGTCTGTAAATGTAAGTTGACCAGTATGTGGTGGCACCTGTTGGCCATTCTCATAACTGACTGAAGTATGTAAGTTTAATTTTCGTAAACTGTCAAGTTTTACATTTCGATTCATTTTATTACGTGTTCCAAATCATTTGCAATAGAAATACTATAATGCAATGTGTTTGTGTTGAAATCCTTTATAAGCAAAACATGCTTTTGTGAGTGGTTGGAAGGGCATAATAACTTTCTGGGTACTAACTGTTTTTTTCATAGATGACAAAACAGAGCGGGAAGAGGGTCGACGACGAACGTGGCTGGCTGATGGATGTATGGATCTGACTTTTTCAAAGCATTATTCTCAGTGAGCTATTGTGAGGAGACTATTGGTGGAAAACGTAGCAATATAACATATTAACCTTATATATTACGGATGTTTTAGAAGCCCTGACTGTTTATTCAATGTAAATACTGTCAATGTTTTAAAAAGTTACTTACTTATTCCATGAACCTGTTTTCGAACCCTTTCAGGCTGATATAACTTCCTATACACTATCTGAAGATCAGCCTGAAAAAGTTCTAAAACTTGTTCATGGAATGAATAAATAAGTGTTTCAAAAAAACGTATCACTCAAAGAAGTGCCGTGGGTTTGGTCAGGGATGGACTGCATCGTTCATGAAGCTGCAGACACTGCCCACATCTTACTGAAGAGCATGTACTACAGTAACCTGCTGATGAACCAGTAGCTGTAGATCTCTTTTTACAAGGTTATAGGACATGTCAAAGTATTTGTACGTTCAGATCAATTTAAAATAAGCTAATTCGTGTACACATAAATTTACAGACCTCTAGTTAAAGACAAACATTAGATTTACTCCAGGTATTCAATACCTTTCTTACAAATGACTTACTAAACAGTGTAATACTACACCGTTCACTCATATCTCACTATCACTCACTGCACACAGTATACACACATTGTTTAATATCACTTCACTCACTACACACACACACACACACACACACACACACACACTGGTGATCTCTGGGCTATTTTCCATACAGCCACTTCCCATTTGCTATCCTTAAAACCTCTATAATGCGTGAGATGTTGACCTCAGAAACAGGAAGAGGTGTTAGTATTTTTTTAGGCTTAGTTTGGGGGTAAGTTCTGTTAGAAAAGGAAAAAAGTAGGAAAAAATCATAGTGTGGACGTGTTATGTGGAATGTTGGATCTTTCATAATCATCATTATTATTTATTTGTATAACGTTTTTTTAGCAAACCCTTATTCCGTTTTATCTAAGCAATCCCTCAATGAATAAAATGTATTGAAAATTTTACCTGCCTTTTTAAATTAGTGTGTTTTTGCGATTCCTTTAATCTCCTCTGGTAATTTATTGTATAGTTTTATTCCTTGGTAGGAAATGCTGTTTTGAGTTTAATGTTTACTATTTCTTGATAAATGTAAGTTGAGTCTAGCTCTTCTTCCATGGTCATAGACGGAGCTGTTTGTGCAGTAATTACCAATGTTATTTTTGATGCGTACAACTTGAAGCAAAACAAGCGCTGTATAGTGTGTGTGATACAGAGGTGAGAGAGTGTGCCGGGACTTACCCCAGTTAACTGCTAGTAGAGCCACGTCACCTTAACGCGTCTACGCGTAGCGCGCAAGCATTGCTCCACAATTAAGTATAAAATTAAAAGTCAAAATTTACGTTTAAAACTTTGTTAAAATATATTTTATTGCAATAATGTTTCAAATACCAAATATTAATCTACTTAAACTTGATAGTTTTCGTAAATTTGCAGTTTTAAGAGAAAAATAAGTGGCGCTAAATAATAAAATTAGAAAGCCAGAATTTGGTCACAATGTGCCTATGGAGCTCATAAATAAGTGGTGCAAGTTTCAAAGCTAAAGAACGAAAATTACGAGCGGAATCCACTTTTAAAAAAATGGAAAGCGCTAAATATTGGACATAGAAACGTACAAATTTGTTTCATGCTTCAGTTCACCTTCAGAATAACAACTAAGAGACCACGTTAAGCTACCCCTTATAGTTTTTGAGTAATTTAAGGAAAAACAGATTTGTAGCTAAAATATACCCAATTGTAGTAGATGAAATACCGGTACCTGTAATTTTAATAGTAGAGAATTCTGATTTCAGCACATGATAAAACCTACTAAATAATAGAGCTATACCAAATTTTATAGTTTTAGTATCAATAATGGCAAATACAAGTTCTAGTAAAGGTATGGGTCGCAGGTAACGATTTACCGTTAGTTCCACTATAAAAGTTATAGAAGGCATAGTTTTTATTCTGGCGTGCTGAATTTTTCTGTACTTTCAAACAACTTACCTAAATACATGCAAAAATTTAGAAGATTCTGAATTAATTCATAACTATGTTATTAAAGATTACGTGTCCGAGAAAGCTGTCGTTCTGAGGCTACTGCCGTGAGTTAAGACAGTAGACAAGAGATGTTCCCTCGGCTGTCCGCTGTGACACCTATATAAATACAGCCCAAGAGGCAGGAAAAGGAAGGTTCACTTCGCACTCAGCCACTTTAAGATCCACGTCTGCTAAACATCGGATCGCGCTCTGCCTCGGATGACGTCAGAGACGAACTGTGACAAAACGCGCATTTGCGGTAAAAACGTGTAGTGAAATCGCGAGGACTGGAGCGCTTAGATTTCGCTAAAGTAACTGTTAGTGTGCCGTCCGTGAGAATTACAATTCCGCGTGCCAGGTGGTGAATATTATTTCCACTTTTGTGGTGAGTATTTATTTCAAACATTTCAGTATTATTAGTCAGGGCGAAGGACAATCTGGTAGGAAGGTACCGTAGAATTCGCCTCTGAACTACTAGTTGTGTTGTTTAGAATAGAAAGATTTACTGTCAATTGAACCTAGTGACATT
This sequence comes from Schistocerca americana, assembly GCF_021461395.2. Taxonomy (NCBI): domain Eukaryota; kingdom Metazoa; phylum Arthropoda; class Insecta; order Orthoptera; family Acrididae; genus Schistocerca; species Schistocerca americana. Next base: position 172,846,937 of record NC_060124.1, on the reverse strand, counting down.
CAAAGTCTTGTACGTGAAAGACTTTACTTAATATATGAATGAACTAGAACTTTATACTTTCATTTATAAAGATAGTCCTGATCCCGCTAAGCAGTGGCCTGGACCAGAATGCGGCCGCGCAGACTGGAAACTAAGGTCAGTATGTTCTCCATAGTCTTCTGGCTAACCACAAAAATAGTTGCCAGGCTCGCGTGAAAAAAGACAGCGTACTACATAACCAACAATCGTCACTAAATAATTGAAACCCGCCGCCCCACATATGGTGCATATCGACCGGGAAACAACGAGTTTGAACAGTGAAAGTGATCGGTAGGAAACAACGAACTCGGTAGGCACTTTGCTATAACTTCTCTGCAATACTTGAAAAATGCTCGTTTACATAGTTTGCTAAGTGTTGTGGATCGTTTATTACCTTATCCCCCTCGATTAGCAGTATGCTATTCTGTATTTGTTTGCCTCTCCCTGTTTCCTTTTATATAACATCCCAGACTACTTTACTTTTGTTCTCTGCATTATATATTATTTTGTCACTAAATGACTTATTTTTAGCAATCAGCTACTTCCTATAGATCTTTTCGTATCTAACATAGAAATTTAAGAATTTTTGATCATTGCGACGCATTTCATGGAACTGAGGTATTTAAGTGTTGGGGAGGACTTCTTAATACCTGCTGTTATCGATCTGTTTTTGTGAGATGTTGATACAGACATGCATACTTTTGGAAATGCCTTTTCAGAGATCAATTTAAATAATGGGAATAGTTTAGAGATTTTCATATTCATGTTGGTTTTCTTAAACACTTCCTCCCATCTTTGTTTTGCTATTTCTATTGATAAATCTTATATTTTGATTTCTAGTAGATGTCATTTGTAGGCTTGGGGTTTAGGGAATGATTCAATGCCTGATTTTACTTTTGTTATTTGACAGAGATGGTGCGATGGTAAGAGATCTTTTACAGCTACATGACATTTATCCCTGTCCATATTTGTGGCAACATAGTCATTTCTGATGCGGTTATTTTAGTAATACTTGTTGCACTATTGACCAATAGGGCCATGCCAAAACTTTGAAGGGAATTATGAATATTATGTACATGGAAAATGACGATACACGGGAAGATTTAGTACGAGAGGCTCCAGGCAGTGAAGTGCCAGTTATTACGCCCGTTGTCACTATCTCATTTAGAGAGTTGCAATTAAAGTGCATTTTGGACACAGGGAGTCCGTATTCAAACGCAGACATGTTTGTAGAAGCACCGGGCACAATAAAGAGCTTCAGTTACAGGTTCAGGGTACTTGAGGACAAACCGTTTTTCTTGAAGCCGTACCCTCTCCCACTTGTGTACAAGGCGAGTGTAGAAAAGCAATTAAAAAAGTTGCTAGAGCAATTTATTGTTGAGACGACACGAATCTCGTATAACTCGCCCTTACTGGTGGTGCCAAAGCGGAACAATTCTGTCCGTTTAATGTTAGACTCACGTGAAATATCCTTATTTCACGCAGCCTCCAATCTGAGTGAGCGAACGATTAAGGAAATAAACAAATTGTGCCGTTTATATTGTAGTCGCAATTATCGGACGTGGGATACGCACCTATGTACCTTCCAAGACTTTCTAAATGAGTTGCCCAAAGCCTCGTCGAAGGTGTCACCAGCCCTAGTGCTAAAAAACACTGAATCACCCAGTAAGATTAAAGAGACTGTGCCTCGGCCAACAGAACAGAGGTTACGGCACAGAGCTGTGGTAAACCTCGCACTGGAGAACATTAAAAAGGCGGCTGATGCCAGGGTGAGAGCATATAAGAGGAAAACTAGAGAAATAAAATTTACACTTGGGCAGAAAGTGCTCGTGAGGGCCTGGAAGTTGTCGAATAAGCGGACAGGGGTGTGCAAAAAGCTTTTGAATCTGTTCAATGGGCCTTACCGAGTGACGCATATCCCTCATCTGAATGTTGTGGAAATCGGACTACGAACCCGAAAATCATAGGGGTTACACCACATATCGAATGTGAAACCGTTTTTGGAACAGAGGTATTCGAGTATGAGTCACTGTCGCTTAATGAAGAGGTATTTTCTTTTAGGAGACGTAAGAATCGACTGGTGTTCAGCAATCTTAAGCCGTAGGATACTTGTATATTATTTCAGTTGTGTTGTGTCAAGCAATGACGTATACAGAGGTATTATGTACAAATTGTAGCTGTATCTATATTTTGTTGTTTTGATCTGAAGTACATGTTCAAGGTGGCTCTCCCGCAAGCAGGTTGTGTGGTAGCAAATAATCCTGCATGTACTAAGAAAAGAGGACAGGAGACTGCTGATCATGGTGACATGAAGTATCGAATTTAAACTTATTTTTCTGCTAATATGCTAATCAGCAGTTAATTGTAAATTATTAAATGAATGAAGTAGCTCTAAAAATATATTAATGAGTTTAGTATAATTGTATGTTGCAATATGAATGATTTTTCTCGTACATGAGGTTTTGTGTATATAATCGTATCAGTGAAAAAATGTATGACATTTATGTATGTTCAAGGGGATGCCAGTCAATGATTTCAATCGATATGATGAACTAGTATTACCGACTCCAGAGAGAGAGACACACCACACCACAAACCTGGATAGTGGTGGTATTCTGTATCGAGCATGTAGTGCACACGCTTTAGATTATCAGACGATTTCCGTTGTGATAAAAAGCAGATTTTGCATTTGATTCTATGTGGTATGTAGTTAAAAGTAGCTAACAGTTGTTAGAATGTCACTAACCGATTTTCCTTGCGCTGTCTTTATCCCTACTCCAAAAAAGTGATCACATCCCTTTTCAAGAAGCTCGAATAATCTTTCATTTAAACTGATTTAAGTAATCGTTACCTTTAAAAGTGCTATTGAAGGAGTAAATTCACAAGACTCTAACATAACAGTTGTAATTTTCTTTAATATTCACAGATTATTGATTTCTTTTGAATATTTTATATTTATTGAATTAGCCGGATAAGTTTTCTTTCATGTGTGAGTACAACGCTCCTATATAATTTACATTGAGTAATTCACTTTGTTTCTTGTGATATAGTAGTGCTTAAACAGATCAGTGCCTCAAACACTCTGCGCAATTTTGCATAGTGATTATTGAATATCTGTTTAAGAAAATTGTTTGAACATAAAATTTTTATACTTGTTCTAAATATTTTTTTAAATTTCTTGTCTTTGGTGCAAGTAAGCCTTAAGGATTTAGTCAGAGCTCTATTTCATTCTATTTTATTTTCGATAAATTGGCAATTATGGTTGAAATTTTTAGTGCAGTATTAATTAGATAAAGGCCTTTTTTTATGAAATCTTACGGGCCAGTTAAGATATATCCTTTTAAGCATGCTTTTTAAGAAACAATGTGAGGCAGTGGAGTTTGAAATGGAAATTGTTTACCGTATGTTCAATTTGTCAGTGCAGAATTGTTTGGGTGGAGCACACTGCTGAACGGCGCGGCCAGTTAACAGTGGAAGTCTGGGAACGGGAGATAGCGGTGCTCGGAAAGCACTTTCGCTCGGGCGAGCTGACGAGACACCGCTGCAGCAGAAGGAAGGGTGGGCTGCGTTCCCCTCCCTCACCGCTTACAGGTTGATGGATCTGCCGGACGCGTGCTCTGTGTCCGAGGCAGCCTCTAACGGGACAAATCAGCCGGGTCGGAAGCCATACACAAACAACAGATGACAGGCGCTGATGAAACCGATGAAACTGGAGATAGAGAAGGTCTAGCCAGTTGTCAAACTATAGCCACGTGGGCATCTAGGCTGACTACATTTCTAACCCGGTGTGGAAGAGGGCGTGCCTGAGAAACTGACAGTAGCACGGGCACGCTGCGTTACTGAAGGACGGAGAAAATGTGGAATGGTCGATGTCCTCTGCTGCCTAGGATGGTGCGCTGATGAGCCAATTAGTGCCATCCTGGCGCGAGGACGTCCTAACAACGACGAATAGTCGCTCAACCACAAAAACGAGCGTGACAATAAGAGTTGGACCCGCAGTTTCGCGCGGCATTGTGGGACGCTGCTGAGGTGCCATCCCACCACGATCTCACCTGATATAAATTGTGAGCAGTTGCTGCTAGAGTATTCTGGTGGCACTACATATTGGCCGATGCTCTGTGCTCCAGGGGGTGGCACAAAGAAGAGCCAGTCAGTGTCGGTCTCGCGCCAGAGTATCCACATGACCAAAACAGCATCGAGTCACGAGGATGGATGAAAAGATTTAGGCTACTTTTCTGGAATGGGCTGTTTCGCGTCGCTGAGACGGCAGTAGCTACAAGAGATTTGTTTGACATTCTGAGTGCTGAGGACGATGTAATCGTCGCAAGGGCAAGTTGCGTCGAAATATTGCGTCATGATGTTTGTCAGAGACGAGTTCTCACTGATGTTTCTGAGTATAGAGAACAATAAAATCGTCGGCAAAATGGACAAGTGGATACACCAGTGCGAATTAGGTCGACAAATTGCCTCCATCTCTGCGTAAATGTGCAAATTTGGAAGTGTCTAAAAGGGTACAGCAATGTGTTTGTGCAGTGCAATTTTCAGTGTGGCAACTGATGTTTTTGTAAACGAATGCGCCAATTTTCCAGCATTTTTCGTCATGTTCATTATTCTCGAAAGATCAAATCAATGAAAGACAGAGTGCCTCTATAAATGATAGGATGTACAGTTTTACGAGATTTTTTTAAAGGATCTAGATTTCTAATGATGAATTTTGTAACGTTATATGTCTTTTAATTTTAATATCTTAATGGCAGGATTAATTAACTTATCAACATCTTTGTGTAAATGCAAAGTTGTATTTTTTAGATATATAGATATAACTTGATTGGTCGAGATACATTGTTTCCTTTTTTTGTAACATGGCATGTTAATGTTCCTGTAGCGTTGAGAGGAATCATTTTTGTTGTTCACATTTTTCCTAGTGACTTGATTTGATCCATATTAGTTTTTTTGTGACATGTCAGAAGATTGTTTTCATGACTCTAGCATGTTTATTACTATGATTTTCGTATGCTGTGTAACATTATGTCTATGTATTGTGTATGTTTATTACTATGATTTTCTGTATACTATATAACATTATGTCAGTGTGTCATATATCCTTATGATGTTGTGCATTATCATTTTTTTGTGGTACTTTGCAAACAAATCAATGTTCCTCTCGCTGACCAAATGAGGTATATTTTTAATTCAGTAATTTAGCACCACAATTAACTATCACTATAAGTTTTAAATTTCATAACTAGATATGGCTGCGGATAAGTCGTTTTATTGTGTATACTATTTTGGATCATATAAACACATCATTTCTCTTGTGGTACTTTCTATATAACTGTTGTTCCATTGCCGACGGAATGAGGTCAACACTAAATTCTCTAAATTAGTATCACACGTAAACTCATACTATAATTGTTTTAGTACAAACTTTTATTTATCCTTGACTTTACTGGTTGCCTGAATTTATACGTTTTTTTGCGAAATTTTCAAGATGAAAAGCCTATTCGGTAACGTCACAGCATGCCAATAACGTTCCCTGCACAGTCGTTTTGGGGTAGGTTCGGTGTGATGAAACTTCTCTGAGGAGTCGTTTCATAGAGGCTTGTCTGACTTGATTCTGTGCGTCCTATTCTGTCCACCGCGGTTTAATTTATCAACTCTCCCAGAAAGATTGAGCAATCGAACTAAGCCTTATTAAATGATATTGTGTTTGATTTTCATGTGTTCCATAGGAAATCATGTCCCGTATTTTTTAGGTTTTCCCCTTCACCCTACCCTACGTGTGCGTGAATGTTTGCTTTTACGAGTGGTTTCGGGTTTCTTCTGTGGGGGACGCTGAGTTGGTTGTCGTCTGCTAGGAAGAGGTGATGTTTGCTTCTTGTTTGGAGAATAGCACAGGATGACCTACTAAGGATCCCAGTACCTGGTCAGAGAGGTTTACCTCTTTTAGTCTGAGGTTGGTTTGTCTGTCAGGTTGGTGGCGGAAGCCTACCTCCCTGGTAGCTTCCGTTGCACCGGTAGTTAGGCGAATCTCGGTGGAGAAAGGACACTCGGCAGTTAGCGGTTGGTGAGTACAGTTCGCAGCTCCTAGAGAGGGTTTGTGCCTTGCCGAATTCATTTTATTTCGTGGCAACAAAATCTTTCTGCTATTGCACAATGGGAAACAGGTTATTAAACCTACATCAGCTGAAACTAAAATATTTGGAAGTCGAACTAAGTATCTCTGTATCTCTAAACCGGACGCTTACCACTTTTCGACTTTTAGCTGCTTGGTCGAAGGCACTGCCAGAGAGAGAGAAAAATTTCTGAGTCCTACAGCTGCTGTGGTGCTCATTACTTTCGTGAAAGAGTGAGTGAGCTTAGTTTTATATTTGCTGCTGTGGATTCAGGGACCTTGAACCATACACTGGTGTCTAAGCACAGACGGGAAAAATCAGTTTGAAGCATTGCCCTACAGACAAGAAAAATGGCTGGAATTTTCGGTGAATTTTCGATGTCTGCAGCTGTTGGTCGGGAGATGCTCTAACGTCACAGTGGCAGATGAGGGACAAAATCCCGTCAGAGGTGGATGGTCTCCTTGGATATATCTCTGAACACTTGAATGAGGAAGACATGACGTTACTCTCAGACGTCATAGAACTTTCTGTAGATACCTTTCCCCCGACTTGTTTGAACCAGTCTGTAGAGGCTCCCATGCCCCACATAAAGGATGTTTTCTGAAAGGACCATTCTCATTGACTTTTACTGAATTTACCTGTCAAACTGCTGCTGCTGCCAGTGTGGGACCACTGTCAGCCATTTTCTGCAGTCGAGACTTTCGGCAGCAAAACTATTTTGTAGCCATATTGCACTCACAGCTAAAGCCTGCAAAAGTGGTCAACAGTAGACATGGGTTGTTCGCAAACTAACGGGTCCTAAGGAACGGTTTACCAAGATGAACGGAAGGTGCGAGGAACGAATTCTAAGAAACGGTCTTTCATAGTTCACTTCGGTGGCGGTTTTCTAGTTTCTGGGAATGGGAAACGGTCGGTCTCGTTCCGGCCGCGGCACGTTGCCAGGTCGAGTTCCAGCCTCGGTCCTGTTCCCGTCTGTCTCAGTCTCCAACTCCCTCAGCTGGACTCGTCATTCTTCACGTGGTCACTCGTCGCAGTTCCACTGCGGACCGCTCCTAGTTAGTTCAGTATCGAGTAGATGGTTCGTTCACTGCGCACGTCCATTCCAGTTCTGTTTCAAACCTTTTTTGAGCTCTGGACTTCTGGTTCTTTTCATGTTCTATTCAGTGTCTGCGACTGGCAATGAAAATGTATTTTATGATTACGTAAATTACATAAAAATTACTTGTTATGTAATACATACATCTTTACGGGTAACAAAAGGGAATATCAGCTTACTTTACTCTTTCGATAAACAGCGGAAGACATATTTATAAAAAGGCAATTTTTTTTGTTATTACACATGCAAAGGAAGTCGGCATTGCACACGCGGATGGTCATTTTCCGTCTATTTTTGATCTAAGGTAAAACAACATGTTTATTCTTATGGAAATCAGACCGACTTACAACCAAATGAAGCCCGCACTCACAATCGAGTGTCTGGTGTCATATTTTGTAAAGAGGATACGGTAACTTCTACAATATTATTTCAGTGGTACAGGGAGGCGAACGAAAAATCTGCCCTGAGTACTAGACTGCTTATTGTCGCCCACCAAGCGTCGTCTGTTGTTTCGAAGTTGTTGTTTGCATTAGCTTATTTGTTATTTCTTTACTGCCAAATTATTGCATGTTTACGTATTCTGCTCGTTGCGGTCAACAAATCGTGCGTAATTGGCGAGCAGTGTGTACTCGGGGCCGGTTTTTCGTGCGCCACCTTATATTATTTCACTGCCATCAGCCACATAACGCTGCAGTTGGCTAGACGAGACGTTTTGCAGAATCACGAGAATTACTTCTATGAGTGTGTGAGAATTCTAACTGAAAAAAGCCTCTGTACTCCAGAGGGGAGGTAAGTGCCCCCTCTTGGCGCCTTCCATCTTCAATCACCTATGCTATTTTCAATTTTTCATGAGAACTATATACCATGCACATATGAACGGTGAACGAGCAAAACTGAACGGTTCCCTAAAAAGAACGATCACCAGTGATCTAGTTTCCAAGGATGAACGAGTTGGCCCATCTCTAGTCTACAGATCATGAAACATGGAAACTTCCTCGATTACACTGCTCTGCTACTGTGCAAGAAACCTTGATATTTTCATCGTGAAACCGATCTCCAACCAGACTATATCACACATACAATATCGATGCCGTAACCGCAATTCGTTTCCTGCACCATACAAAATCAACACTTCCGCATCCTACATATAGCTGTCGACTACCAGACATTTGTACATATACTGCAAAGATAGACATATCCTCAAAAAGAAAAATAATAAAACATACACATGTACCGCATATCGTCCTCGCAAAACTTGATATTTCCCACGAGGTCAGTCGGTCGGTCATCCACGTCGGCCAACGATCACGAATCAACTGCCCCAACTGCCCCTGAACAGATGCTGGCCCGACGCGCGATCACAGCGCTCTCAGCAGACAGTGGTCACTCTCCAAATTGTTGTACAGTGGGTGGGCTGGTTCCCCTTGGCAAAAAGCGTTACTGTTTCCGGCTCCGACCTGCTGGCTTGCTTGCTTTCATGCTATCTAAACCCATCTCCATACTCTGGAATTACAAAAACATATGTATTTTCACTTGGTTTGCGTAAAAGTCATACCATTTACGCGATAGTTCTCGTTATCAAGCACCTAGCAATATCGCTTGCATTGCAGTATCGCTTGCATATCAGTAACGCTTACACAGTATAATTCTGTTGGAATATCTGCTGGTATATAAAATGCAGACTGGGAATGCCTAGTAAGGCATTTCTCAAGAAAAGAAGAGTTTGTTAATATATAATACAAATTTAAGTGTCAGGAATTCTCTAAATCTATTTGTCTGTAGCCCTGTAGAAGTGTCTCGTGAAAGATAAGCAGTTCTAGCAAGAAGAGAATAAAAGGTTTTGAACTCAAAATTTCAGTTACTAAATTAAATTTCTTCTCATACAATTTCGGAAGATAATTATTTCCTGGAATCAACTATTTACCGGCCGGCCGGAGTGGCCGAGCGGTTAAAGGCGCTACAGTCTGGAACCGCACGACCGCTGCGGTCGCAGGTTCGAATCCTGCCTCGGGAATGGATGTGTGTGATGTCCTTAGGTTGGTTAGGTTTAAGTAGTTCTAAGTTCCAGGGGACTTATGACCACAGCAGTTGAGTCCCATAGTGCTCAGAGCCATTTGAACCATTTTTTTCAACTATTTACCAAAGTGTTAATTTTGTTCTTGCCTTGGGATACAAATTAACGAAAGAAACACCTCCTCAGACTAACGATTACGAAAATAATATGGATAATTCTGAACAAACCAAAATCTAAAGTTACCATCGAAGTTAACCTGCAAATCTTTCTTCATTACATATATGTTCCTTTTACAATTACGCTGTGATGAATATACCCCAGTCACATATAAGACAATGGAATGTTAAATCAAATATCGACGTTTAAATTTGGTGTAGAGTACTGTCGATTCAAGTTATTTTAAGATTAATAACTATTTCTAATTAACTTGAAATTTCAGTTAAATTTGGCCCAACAGCTTAGTTGAAGTTTCTTGCTCCATCTGTAAATTATTTCTGAAGCAAATCATCTAACTTTATTTACCTCTGATAGTCTTTGTTAGAATAGACTCACTAGAGTAACCGAAATCGCTAACGCGCTGCTTCCTGGACTCCGATAGGTGCACCAATCCCGGATCGAATCCACCCGGTGCATTAACAACGAAGGCCGGTATGCCAGCCAGTCGGGGTGTGGTTTTTAAGCGGTTTTCCAGATCCCAATAGATGAATGCCGGGCTGGTCCTCACGTTCCACCACAGTTACACTGCTCGCAGACATCTGAACATATTCGCATTATTCCATGGATTCCACTAGATGCAGATAGTTGGGATACACTACTTCCTTCCCGGGGGATAAGGGGTGGTGACGGGAAGGGCAGCCGGCCTACCCTTAAAATTAACATGCCACATCCAATTAACCAGCAGATCCCGCAAGTCGGGATAAAAGCTTGGAAAGAGAGAGAGTCTTTGTTAGAATAAATTTTACTGTCTTCCATTTTTAATGTAACAGTAATGTAGAACTTAGGATTTGGGCCATCAAGTTATGATAGCGTAATACTGCTTGGAGTAGTGAGAATCTGGATGCACACATAAGCTGCAGTCTGTCGATACATTCACGAAAAACGCGAAATAAATACCAACTCATATATTTTTCTTTTTTTACAATGATAATGAAAACAGTATTGAAATCCCTGTGCTAGCAGGACAGAGCGGATGAGGTTATATTTGTGGGAAGGAGCTAAAATAAGTTACAGTCAGTTGCACTCAGCATATAAACTTTATTTCTTAAAAGACACAACCACATAATCAAACTCTGAAGACTTTAACGAAAGACTTCCTTTGATTTAATTTAGATTGGCTGAATGCCACATCGAAAGTCCAAGGCACAAGGCCTAAGCAAGGAATTGAGGTACAGGAGTTCTTCTGGAGGTTTCACTTCCTTAGAATTTTTTTTTATCTTCAATATAAATAGGCTGAAAGCCTTAGCTTAAATTTTTCCCATAGAAATCGGCTGAAGGCCTCACATCAATCAAGAACAGTGCTACGGCTTAAGGCCAAGGCAAAGATTTTCAATCTTTAATCTAAATAGGCAGTAAACTCAGCTGAAGGCCCCATATCAACAAAACTGTTTAACGGCTTAAGGACTAGAAAGAAGAGCTTTCAATTTGAAAAGGCTGAAAGCCATATCTTAAATTATTTCACGTAAAACTCAGATGAAGAACTCATACTAAGGAATAACAATCTTATGACTTAAGGGCAACACAAGGATTTTTAATTTTTAATTTAAGAGAGATTAAAACTCGGCTGAGGGCCACACACCATGTAGAAAACCATTTTACAGCTTAAGGCCTAAAGGGAAGAACTTCTAAATTTCAACTACAATAGGCTAAAGGCTTTATCCTAAAATGATTCACGTATAACTCTGCTAAAGGCCACATACAAAGTAGAAAATATTTCTTACGGCTTAAGGCCTACACAAAATGTTTCAACTTTTGATCTGAAAAGGCTGAAAACTCAGCTGAAGGCCACATACCAACTTGAAGCAAATTTACGGCTTAAGGCCTTGGCACAAGGAATTTTCGATTTTAATCTTGAAAGATTAAAACGCGGCTGAAGGCCGCAATCCAAACAAGAAACAATTTTTTTCTTTCTTTTTACGGCTTAAGGCCTAAGAAGAAAAGCCTGGCAAATTTAATAAGCTGAGACTCGGCTGAAGGCCACACAGAGTACTTAAGACTAAAAAGGAAATCACTGTGTAAAACACAACGAGCGGCGCTCAGAAGGTTCCAAGGGTCGGCCCGGGAACGTAACACTAACGCACGTTTAGGTGAGACAGGCAGCTCGACCAACAACCTCTTAATGGGAAGGCAACCCAACCGAAAGCCAGCTGACGAACCAACCAACAAGATCAGCTCTGCTCCACCCGACTAGCAAAACGACAACAAGATGTCAACAGCACAACGTTCTGGATACTCGTGGCCAATCCAGCCAAGTAAGAATAAATACCCAAAACTACCAACAACACTGCCGAAAACTACGTCAACGACCAGGACAGGTAACCGGAACGTCATCAGTCACAAGACAGAAGATACCGCTGGTACACTTCATTAGTGAAGTAATGAATTAAATTAAGTTAAACACCATAAATGAAGACGGCTGCAATTCTAGCCGACTTCAATGCACACACGTCGTTGCTCGGGGGAATCTCCCAGAAGGCGACAACCAGAATCAAACGAAGAGATGTGATAGCAGTAGAGGCTTGATAGTAGATATAGTGAGCACTCAACTCTGTGGGCGGCGAACTTCGTAACCCTCGCAAGAAGAGCCTCACAACTCCAACCGCGCGTGGACGCCACCAGCGGCTCCAGACTGACTAAGCGCCAAGGAGACTTCCTCGCTGCTCTGCAACCGACCGACACCTAGGCCCGGAAATTCTCAAAGGACCAAATACATGTCGGCCGATGAGACGGCCGACCGAACGACCAACCGACAGTAGTTCCCGCTCCAGTCTCCTTCCGTGGGACAGTTCAAGTGTGTTGCCAGCTGTCGGCGAGCATTGGCTGTCCGCGCCTCACTGGCAGTCCAACCCGACTTCACTGCTGCTGCGTCTGACTGAGCTCCCGACTGAACTCTGTGGACACATGACGATCCAGAAATACCATCGGTCGCTCCAGAGGTGGTACGAAGTGGACTTACTGATAAGCGCTGCTGCCCTTCATTCACGGGCAGGTAAGGCAGGAAGTTAGTGACGCCAGTAAATGGAATAAGGAAACGAGGCAGCAGTACCATAAGAGAAGATGACAAACAATAAATGGCATGAACACGAACCGCGCACGGCTCAAGAACTTTGCCTGGAGGCCACATCGTGAAGCCTTGCAGTGGAATTGGCAAATATTACGTAGATGTAGCCTCAATACTTACACAGATCTTCTGGAAACTGCCAGTTGGCATGAGGAGTAATATTAGAATCACGGATCCTTAAACATAGAATCAGCCTCCATCTGAGACACTAAATTCTCGAAACAGGAGATGCCTTAGCCTAACATCCACACTAACGATTATGTACAGTCTTCTTCGGCGTTCCCACGCCCGAGTTCCCGGGTTCGATTCCCGGCGGGGTCAGAGATTTTCTTTGCCTCGTGATGACCGGGTGTTGTGTGCTGTACTTAGGTTAGTTAGGTTTAGTTAGTTTTAAGTTCTAGGGGACTGATGACCATAGATGTTAAGTCCCATAGTGCTCAGAGCCATTTGAACCATTTCTTCTTCGGCGTACTTCCGCCTCTCTAATCAAGAGGGCTCTTCCCTCAAGCCTTCACTGTTCTTTCATTACAATAGTATCGTTTATATATACGGGTCATTGAACTATACAATGTTTTACAGTTTACAGTAAACATATATAAAATTCCATGTTCGGTACCAAATTAGAAATCAACATAAATACTGTCAGATTATTCAGAAAATACTGATAAAACATTATTTATCTTCTTCTTCCCTAGCATTTGTCCCGCGTCCTGGCGGGGTCCGCTGTTTTGGCTCGTCGTCTCCACTTTTTGCGATCTTTTTCCTCATCAGGGTGAAGGACTGAGATCTTGAGGTCTTCATGCAGGGTGTCGAGCCATCGCTGCCTTGGTCGTTCGGCTGGCCGTTTCCCATTTACATTTAAGTTGAAACTAGTCTTTGCCACTGTTATCTCGTCTGCTCTATGGGCATGCCCTTACCAACGCAAGCGGCTTTCTCTCATTTTGTCTACTATTGGTGCAACACCGTGTAGCCTGCGAACTTCATTATTTGTGACGTGGTCATGCAATGGTAATCCCGATGTCCTCCTAAGCATTTTAGTCTCCTTAACAGCAAGTCTTTGCTCTATGTCCTTCGTCGAAGGCCAGCATTCAGCCCCGTACAGTGCAACTGGACGGATTACCGATAGATATACTTTTGATTTGAGCCTGTTTGGAATTTTCTTGTCGCATAGTACTCCACTAACTGAACACCATTTGAGCCACTCGATGCTAAGGCGGTTGGAGATTTCCGCACTGAGATTTCCATCGGCAGCAATTGTCGAGCCCAGGTACTTAAAAGTCCGTGCTGTTGGGAGGTCTACACCACTGACTCTGATGGTTACACAGTCATTTAAATCTGTGGAAAGGCAATATGTTTTCAACACATTGAGCCGCAGTCCTACATCTGCAAGGCGATCATTCCAGGCTTGGACTTGAAGTTGCAGCTCATTCTTATCTTCGCTGGCCAGTAGTGCATCATCAGAATACAGTAACGTCTAGGGTGAGGTTTTCCGCAGGCTTCTTGTGACGGTATCCATGACGATGATAAATAGGAGCGGTGAGAGAGCAGATCCCTGATGAACTCCCATGGAAATAGGGAAGTCATCAGATAGTCCGGCAGCTGACTGTATCCGGCTCTTCGGGTTCTGGTAGAGTAGTCTGACCCACCTAACGAGTTTTTCAAGTACTCCATGCTCTCGTAGGGCAAGCGAAATTAACTCGTGTGGCACTCGGTCAAAGGCCTTTTCGAGGTTGAGAAAGACAAAGTATAGATGTTTAGGCTTCTAATGGTGCTTTTCGATAAGCAGGCGAGCTGCATGGATAACATCTGTCGTCCCACAGCCCTCCTCGAATCCACATTGATTGACGGAGAGAATGATAATTTTGATTGTTTTATGGCTGTTTAATATTACCCGCTACACTATCAACTGTGTTTAATATTTATGCCATTATGTAGAATACTGGCACTAGAGCACATGTCAACCACTGTTTTTAACTCTTCCTCTTTTTAACAATGTTACCTTTGTCGTGTTCTTCTTTTTCTTGCTTTTTATTACTGTAATGGCTCTTACACGTTATAAGCTTATTACAGACTTCGACTATTGTATCCCCCTTTATTTTCGCTATTTCAATTAATTATTGAAAACTAGTGTATGCCGACATTAGCGACATCTGGTGAACTTACAACACAACATCTTGTGGCTGCCGTACGGCAGCTTGTTTTAAATAGTAGTACTACTGACAACATGACTCGTGCATGTGATGTTATTTATATGTATTTGACGATGCTGGTGCTGATTTCGCATTTAACATTTGACGATGCCACTATGGCTGCAATGCATTATGACTTTGTTTTTATGAGACAGGTATGCCTCCTCATATTTAAAGCGCACAAATGTAAATTTTGTCAGTACTACTTTTCATTATGGTCTACGTATTGTTCTTAAGCTGTATACAGCTTGCTAGTGTATTTATGTTTTTCCCATTTTTGCTGCAGATCTGATAATGGTTATTAAAGACCGAAACCGGTAATCTGTTAACAAATGAATGATAATTTGTCGGATCTTTTTATGGATGATACGCTCGAATACTCTCGTGGTTTGTGACAGAAGGCATATTGGGGGGTAGTTGTTACATTCAGCTGGTCTTCCCTTCTGCTTCAAAATTGGAACTCTTGTGCTACATGTCCAGTCAGCTGGAATATTTCCCTCCTCAATGATCTTATTAAAGTAACACGTCAAGCATTCAGCTGGATCAGCAACACCTAAAAGTCATCTTTCGTCTTTTGCTTGCAGCCTATTTGCGGAGCGTAACACTAGAGTATATGGATGTTCCTCAAACGGTCGTTAAGTCACTCTACTTTTGATACAGATTCCCGAAATTTCAAGCTAACAATTATCCCAACTCCTTTGATTTTGGGCCGCCGTTATAGATGATTATATATCCATCACCAGTAGCTCGTGATTTTGCTCCATTCCACCTGGTCTCCTGCATGGGGAAGATGTCAGTTTTACGCCTTTTTAATGATGCCGCTACTTCACATTATTTATGATTAAATACACTCCTGGAAACTGAAATAAGAACACCGTGAATTCATTGTCCCACGAAGGGGAAACTTTATTGACACATTCCTGGGGTCAGATACATCACATGATCACACTGACAGAACCACAGGCACATAGACACAGGCAACAGAGCATGCACAATGTCGGCACTAGTACAGTGTATATCCACCTTTCGCAACAATGCAGGCTGCTATTCTCCCATGGAGACGATCGTAGAGATGCTGGATGTAGTCCTGAAGGACTAAAGAAGGACTAACCCTCTGACACACATCCCCTGTACTCTTTCCTCTGGTCACCAGCGTCTTTCATTTAGCTTCAGGTCCACACCATTTCTGTTCGTAAGATTTTGCGACAGCATGCGCGACCTAACGCGTTCGAAACCGCCATGCATAAAAACGGGATTCCGAGGCTCATACCTCGGTTTGTATTGGTGACAGAAACGTAGGGTCAGGTGTTTTGGATAGCCCTTAGGTACGCAACCATTTTTATACCCAACACAAGGATCACCTTACAGGGTCAAAGTATGAATATCACATACATCCTCTTTCTTGGGCAAATGGAGCCAATCTGTCGATTCTTCTTGCATTTGATGTGGTCTACTACGGATCTCAAGGGGCTTTTGGCAGCACCATTAGTTCACGGGCGATTCTTTAGAAAAATACAAAAATGTGTTTTTTTACCACATTTCATAGCAAAACCGAGCTGGACAGAAAACGGCTGAAATTTTTACGATATATTCCTAAGGTACAGATCGCGAACAGTCTTGAAAAATTTCTTGATATCTTTATTGACTTCCGAGTTACAGAGGTTCAAAGTTACCTTACATGTACACGTAACAATACGCACGTAAAATTCGGTGTGTGGCGTAATATAAAAAATAAATAACGACAGAAAAATGCTCACATTTTAGCGGTATGGTCTCTAGGCATTCATTTAGAAGTGCCATGGTTATATTTTCAACGGCTCTAGGCGCTACAGTCTGGAACCGCGCGACCGCTACAGTCGCGGGTTCGAATCCTGCCTCGGGCATGGATGTGTGTGACGTCCTTAGGTTAGTTAGGTTTAAGTAGTTCTAAGTTTTAGGGGACTGATGGCCACAGCAGTTAAGGTCCCATAGTGCTCAGAGCCATTTCTATTTTCAAAAATCTTTATTCATTA
The DNA here is from genome assembly GCF_021461395.2 of Schistocerca americana. Taxonomy (NCBI): domain Eukaryota; kingdom Metazoa; phylum Arthropoda; class Insecta; order Orthoptera; family Acrididae; genus Schistocerca; species Schistocerca americana. The sequence continues at coordinate 172,830,215 of NC_060124.1, read as the reverse complement.
TCGAGAAATACCCCGAAAACATGGTTTCTGGGTCAAAAACCGAGACGCAGAGTCCATGAAGGCTATGCAGGGCGAAAGACTGTAATTTTTACAATGTGTTCCTAAGATCCCAATCTCAAACAATCTTGCAAGTTCTGTTGATATCTCTATCAGTTTCTTAGATGCAAAGGTTCAAATTTACCCTACTTGTACACGTACAACATACGCCTAAAATCTGGTGTGAGGCGAAAACGTAATTTCTAAAGTGAACTCTCACTGAGGAATATGACGTAATTCTGAGAGAGAAGCAGACAGTGGCCATAGGAAAGAAACGGAAAAGTAGTAAATGCTGGAAGATAGTAGACAGTGGTTGTGGTGCAGGAGGAGGGAAGGGGACGATGGCGCTGAGAGAAAGGGCACAGCAGCAGTGTACCATAGTTGACAGTCTCAGAACAGTATTAGGAAACGACCGCGAGTGAGTGTGCCAGTGACAATGAGAGAGTGATGGATGGTTCAAACGGTTCTGAGCACTAAGGGACTGAACAGCTGAGGTGGTGGTGGTGGTGGTGGGTAGTGTTTAACGTCCCGTCGACAACAAGGTCATTCGAGACGGAGCGCAAGCTCGTGTTAGGGAAGGATTGGGATGGAAATCGGCCGTGCCCTTTCAAAGGAACCACCCCGGCATTTGCCTGAAACGATTTAGGGAAATCACGGAAAACCTAAATCAGGATGGCTGGAGACGGGATTGAACCGTCGTCCTCCCGAATGCGAGTCCAGTGTGCTAACCACTGCGCCACCTCGCTCGGTAACAGCTGAGGTCATCAGTCCCCTTGAACTTATAACGACTTAAACCTAACTAACCTAAGGACAACACACACATCCATACCTGAGGCTGGTATCGAACCTGTGACTGTAGCAGCAACGCGATTCCGGACTTAAGCGCCTCGAACCTCTCGGCCACAGCGGCCGGCTGAGAGAGTGAGTGAGTGAGTCTATAATAATGACAACGATGAAGAGGAAGAACGTGACAGTGAGAAGAGACAGCAGCAGAGGAAAGGAGTGAAGAAGATACTAGCAGTAAGAGAGACAACAAGAGGGAGACAGTGAGGGGATATTGTAGCGCAGTGTGCCCTGCTCGAAAGGTGCCCCACACACATGTGTAGCAATTCCACTGAAATGTAATTTGTGACGTACGACGTGGCAACACTGCTCTCTGCAACATCATTTGACGCAACGGTGAATTTCTGCACGTCGCTGTGGCTGTGTTTACTGTCAATGTATGGCTGTTTTGTCGAAGTGCGATTGTTTCTTGTGAAACAATATTGCATTAGTGGTTCCATTCAGACATGTCAGCGAATGTTTGTTGAACTGTTCGGTAACCAGTATATACAGTCTAAATGCCGCACACAAAAGTTAGTGATTAAGTGGAGAGCGTTAGAACGGTGTTGGATCTTCACAACGGAGGCAGCAGCCATTATCGGAAAGAAAAGTGATTGACGTGAAACAACGAGAGTTGAACCTCTCCTGCAAAGTCTGTTCGACGTTTATGTCACAGAGCTGCGAAGAAAGTCGGCGTGTGTCCATGCAAGTTTCCAGTTGTTCAGGAACTGAATGTCAATGTCAGTGACAAGGAGAAACACATTAAATTTAGCTATTGGTTTCAGCCATTTGAGGTCGAAACATTTTTCTTCGGGAGAGTGATTTCGAAAAGACTATGGCCTCAAATGTGGGGTTAAATCAGGTTTGATTTAACATCGCCTGACTTTTTCTTCTGTGGTGGTCTAGAACGCAAGATCTACAGGAAAAAACCTACACAACTTGGAAGATTTACGAGATAACATCAGCTGCAAAATCCGGGCAATGACACGAGAAGTTCTGGCAGCAATATTCTAGAATCTGTAGCATCGTGTCCAGTTGTGCTTACAAGTCAAGGGCGATCACTTCTAGCACCTTTTGTGATTCACCTATATTTCCCCATGAACAAAGTATGACTGTTTCATTTAATTTCATTTCCTAATTTTTATGCAAAGCCTTTCAGTGTAATTTAACAAAATGTTTGTTTGTGGGGCTTCTTTCGAGTGGTATACCCTGTTGTATGACAGAACAAATGATACTTTGGCTTGGACACAGGAGATTGTGACACAGAGACACGAGGAGATATTGGCAGTGAGTTGGGCTGAATGAGTGGGTGAGAATGGGCAAATGGAAGTGTGTGAGTGCGGACGACTTACAGCGATGGACTGGTAGGTGTGTGCGAGTTACAGTTAAGGGAGCTTGAGTGACTTAGAAGTGAGTTGTACGTTAAAAAAAGCGCGATCATGTTCACGTGCCAAATATTATGAAAAACTTTTTGAAGGTTCTCAGGGCGGTATAATGAGGAAGCTGGGACCATACTTTTCTGTCAGTTTTTTAGTAAACATGAGCATATTTGCCTTCTTTGTGCTCCGCTAGGAGCATTTTTCCTCTTGTCTGGAATCAAAATTATTTGTCCGTGTTCTAAAAAATTTATATTGTCTTGTATGGCTACAGGGAATTTAAATCGACGCCTTGCTGTTTATGTAGCATATTAATGACCGGGCACATTCTGTTAATAATAACGTCAGACCGTCTGCTGGTGACACCAGCAACTGTAATTAAGCACTATTTGATGGAGGCCGTAATAATATCCGATTACAGGCTGATAAAAATTTCAAAGTCGAGCAAAGATTGCAAATTTGCTTTACATGTCCAAAAATTTTACGAACTTTAATATCGTACTTTCCTCCGATAATACACTCCTGCAAATTGAAATAAGAACACCGTGAATTCATTGTCCCAGGAAGGGGAAACTTTATTGACACATTCCTGGGGTCAGATACATCACATGATCACACTGACAGAACCACAGGCACATAGACACAGGCAACAGAGCATGCACAATGTCGGCACTAGTACAGTGTATATCCACCTTTCGCAGCAATGCAGGCTGCTATTCTCCCATGGAGACGATCGTAGAGATGCTGGATGTAGTCCTGTGGAACGGCTTGCCATGCCATTTCCACCTGGCGCCTCAGTTGGACCAGCGTTCGTGCTGGACGTGCAGACCGCGTGAGACGACGCTTCATCCAGTCCCAAACATGCTCAATGGGGGACAGATCCGGAGATCTTGCTGGCCAGGGTAGTTGACTTACACCTTCTAGAGCACGTTGGGTGGCACGGAATACATGCGGACGTGCATTGTCCTGTTGGAACAGCAAGTTCCCTTGCCGGTCTAGGAATGGTAGAACGATGGGTTCGATGACGGTTTGGATGTACCGTGCACTATTCAGCGTCCCCATCGACGATCACCAGTGGTGTACGGCCAGTGTAGGAGATCGCTCCCCACACCATGATGCCGGGTGTTGGCCCTGTGTGCCTCGGTCGTATGCAGTCCTGATTGTGGCGCTCACCTGCACGGCGCCAAACACGCATACGACCATCATTGGCACCAAGGCAGAAGCGACTCTCATCGCTGAAGACGACACGTCTCCATTCGTCCCTCCATTCACGCCTGTCGCGACACCACTGGAGGCGGGCTGCACGATGTTGGGGCGTGAGCGGAAGACGGCCTAACGGTGTGCGCGACCGTAGCCCAGCTTCATGGAGACGGTTGCGAATGGTCCTCGCCGATACCCCAGGAGCAACAGTGTCCCTAATTTGCTGGGAAGTGGCGGTGCGGTCCCCTACGGCACTGCGTAGGATCCTACGGTCTTGGCGTGCATCCGTGCGTCGCTGCGGTCCGGTCCCAGGTCGACGGGCACGTGCACCTTCCGCCGACCACTGGCGACAACATCGATGTACTGTGGAGACCTCACGCCCCACGTGTTGAGCAATTCGGCGGTACGTCCACCCGGCCTCCCGCATGCCCACTATACGCCCTCGCTCAAAGTCCGTCAACTGCACATACGGTTCACGTCCACGCTGTCGCGGCATGCTACCAGTGTTAAAGACTGCGATGGAGCTCCGTATGCCACGGCAAACTGGCTGACACTGACGGCGGCGGTGCACAAATGCTGCGCAGCTAGCGCCATTCGACGGCCAACACCGCGGTTCCTGGTGTGTCCGCTGTGCCGTGCGTGTGATCATTGCTTGTACAGCCCTCTCGCAGTGTCCGGAGCAAGTATGGTGGGTCTGACACACCGATACTCCATTTCCAGGAGTGTATATTTATGAGTGATAATTTGGATTAATTCAATCCATGCAAAACACTGTGCGTAACAACTTTTTGGATACGAAATGGAGGGATAACGTAGGCTCCGTCGGGGCTAGGAGGACCGTTGCTAGGAAACTGGGAAAAGGACGCAGCCTACATCGGAGATTGGTTACAGAACATTCAAAAAATGGTTCAAATGGCTCTGAGCACTATGGGACTCAACTGCTGTGGTCATAAGTCCCCTAGAACTTAGAACTACTTAAACCTAACTAACCTAAAGACAGCACACAACACCCAGCCATCACGAGGCAGAGAAAATCCCTGACCCCGCCGGGAATCGAACCCGGGAACCCGGGCGTGGGAAGCGAGAACGCTACCGCACGACCACGAGATGTGGGCTACAGAACATTCAGTTGCCCTTTCTATAATATTACTTAAATGTGTGGAACCCAAACCAAATGAGAGTAACAAGAGATATTGAACGTACACTGTGCAGCGAAAGGCAGTAAACTTGTTGGGCGCTCGGGAGAATATCAAGCAGTTGTAGTAAGAAACTTGAAGTGGCAGGCGCTCGAAGACAGACATTAAGTCTCCCTCGAAACCCTAGTTGCAAAGTCTTAACAACCGCTATTAAGTGACGAATCTAGGACTGTATTGCAAGCACCAAGTACTGCTTCCGCAGGGCCAACGATGTGAAGATTAGACAAATTTCAACAAACACAGACACAAGCATCGATTCTTTCCGTGATCCATCCTCGAATGGAAAGAATGAATAATACATGAAAACGCCTTCCACGCACATTACTCTTGTCGACCGAGAGTGATGTACTACAAGCGCGCCGCGGAAATCCTAGCAGAATGCAGGCGTATCAGCAAGTCTTTCCAAATAGGCTCTTGCCGAGGGTGGGGGCACAGATGGGGCGCAATAACTAACGGAAGAAAGCAAGAAATAAAGACGCGTAAAGACATTATATCGCAAGGCTACTCACACAGACAGGTATCTACACGCCCAATCCCACCACTACCCAGCGCAGATCAACTCTGTCATCCGTTCTTTGGCAATCCGCGCGCAGTGCCTAAGTGATGCTCAAAACATAACACCTGAGCTTAAAAGGCTACGCACAACGTTTCTAGCCAGTGGCTACAGCCGTAAGTCGATCCACACAGCGTTGTCGACGAACACAAGTAAGAAAGATAAACAAGAAATAGACAAACTGCAGCCAACAGTGCGCTTACCTTATGTGAAAAATGTTACTGACCGAATAGGAAAACACCTTCGCCGCTTTGGGGTGCAGCCTGTCTTCTGTAGTGGTCGTAGGATTCAGGACGTGCTAGGCTCCACTAAGGACAAGGTGGATGCATTACACACTGCAGGCATTTACAAGGAGGAATTAGAATGTGGGGAGGCATACTTCGGCGAGACTGGTAGGCCAATAGCAACGCCCATTCGGGAGCACGAGTGCTACATTCGTCTAGGGCAACACAACAAACCTGCAGTGGCAGAACATCAGCAAGACTGCGGAAAAGAGATAAAATTCAGCGAAGCCCGTGTGTTGGCCAAGCAGCCGATTATGACGAAATGAAAAATCAGAGAGGCCATCGAAATTCTTAAACACCCTAATAATATGAACAGGGAGGATGGACTCAGGCTTGCCCCATCTTGGCTGCCAGCAATCAGAGCACAACAGACCGCACTGTCAACACGAGGCACGAGCACTACGGGCGAGTAACTGACGCCGTGCGGCCGACGTCCAGCAGTTGGTAAACAGCAGCCAACTTCTCATTCGACGGTGACCACCAATCATGGCACATAACACAAGAGCCTATAGACAACAGAGGCTACGTTCTCACTCCACCGCAATATGCTACGTATTAAAATAGAGTTCCCTCTCCTTCTTCCTTAAGTGACCAATGAAACTAACTACCTTATTAGAATGATGACGTAATGGCATGCGCAGTGAACAGAAACAACTAAATATAAAGGACACTGCATAGCTAGAACGCACCATTAGACCCACAAGAAGGCCGCTGCAACCGTGGCCGAAACGTTGATTTTTCTCCAGCAGCAGTAGTTTTATTCATTATGACGCCTTACCATACCCACAAAACGTTTATATCGGCACGTAAAAAAGTCACCGTGAGTGGTACGTAAGGTTTCCCATTCCTCGTGACTTGTCTTCTGCCTAGGAGAAGAAGCCTTTAAACTCACACTGTTGTCACAACGTCTTTTCGTTTAAGTAGCGTCACAAAGAAACTGATAGTGCCGGACAGATAATTATCACTAACCTAGTTTATGTAGAAAGGGTGCACTTGCTTTACACAGCTGCTGCGTGCACAGTTTTCTGAGGTTCAACGCAAGAGCTCTTGCTTTTATTTCGGTACGAAGTTGTGCGTTGTGAAAGATAGACGGATGCTGAGGCAAATCAATCTCTTTGCTCGACCGATGGCTTCTGGCTGTTAAGATCTGGTATGTAAATGAAAAAGAATTCGAGTAGCATGCTTTTGTACCTGATTCACTACAGTGTAGTGATAAGCTCGAAATCTACAAAATTCTAAACTTTGATCAGTCTGCATAGAAAAATTACAGAAACGTGTTTTTAACGGGGAGGATGGGTGTCAGTTTTGTCTTCCTGCCAGGGGCACAGAATCACCTCGTTTCGGCCGTGCATGTCTGCTATCGCTGACGTTACCGCCTGATATACCAACATTGCCCACTCAACCTCACTAACAACGAGACCGCTGATAATCGCCACTAGTACGTCGTCCTAAGCCTTATACGAAAACACTGTATCACTTTGATTTGGTTACAGATTTTTGTAAAATAACTGACCAAACTCAATCAAACCATAAAACGATATCTTAAATTATATGAATTAATTTTAGATAACATGTTGGCACGAAATCCTTGATTACTTGTCACAACACTTTGCCCTGGCAAAACAGAATTTCAGATTCAGATAAAATACTATTCTTTGCTATACATGACGTGAAGCACCATTATTTAATAAATGATCTACGTCAGTTGAAGTGTGGTTTAAAAATCATCCATTCGAACGTCTATTTCTCCTACACAAGTCGATATTTTGATTAATGATTGAATTAAAATATCAGCTCAAACGGTTACATTACTTATCGCACATCATACCTTGAGAAAAAAAATAGCAGACTAGTATTCCTTGCATCAAATTCCACTGTTTGATTTATATGAAGACAATATTCACGTTATTGGAAAGATGCACCAGAACAGTTGCTCACAATAATTAATCTTTATTAACGACAGACTGTTTCTGTATTTGTTGCCATTGTCAAGAATTTTCGGATACAATTTTGGTAAAAATGTGTGTAAATGTGTCATTTATATTAAAGTGATGTAGCGTACTCACGTCTAGAATATGTGATCCCCATATTTCGTGGCTAGAGAATTGTCTTAAGATTGTCAGTGTTTTGATTAGATGGTAAGGACGTAAATATATTGAAAATAACACCTTAACAAGGGTTTGACAAATCTACTCTTACGTCATATGTTTTCAAAGATTACACAGATGAACAGAGATATTATTTTATTAGCTAAATGTTGTAACGATTATTCTTCGTTGTTGAATACGTTCTTTCCGATTAATCTATTTTCGTGTTCTAAAAGTTCAACAAAGTATTTGGGGTGGCATTTGTGTCTATGTTCTAAGGTTATAAATTAATGGCCATCACCTTCAGTTCCAATACCACCACGTCAGTCCTGTAAGAAGTGACGTTAAAACCATAATGGACGTCTCAAAAATTATTGTAATAACATTTGTAAAATCTCCATCCAAGGATGACATCAGACAATGATGAAACTCTCGCATAACTGATCCTGCAGTGTGTGCAAATAATTTGGAATATTTCTATTTGTATGTCTGTGCTTCTGATATAAAAACGTCACTTTAGTCTGTGAAATCTGAAATGTAGCCTGGCAGGCGCAAATCAAATATGTGACAATAAACTGACACCGAGAGCTTCATTTGGGCGCCGATTGCATTACGGATGTAATTATTTTCGCTGCTGCCAGGCAAACAAGACGACAGCCGGACAAGATATTTACGCTTGTCGACCACGGCACGGAGCACGTTGTGCGAAAAATGAAGCAAAAAAAGAGGAAAAACAAAGTGTAAGATAAAAACAAACACGCGGCAGCGAACGTGGTCGTGCTGTGACAGCAGAGATTATAAATGAAAACTCTTTTTTCCAAATACCACGCTACGCTCTGCTCTCCTGCAGAGGGCGAAAAAAATATATTTTATTAACGTGCTGGGAGCACACACTGTTATAATCTCTCTGCCCACCGAGACACTGTAGTTAGTAATATGGCATATTTTAAGCTCTTTGAAATCTGTATTCTATGTACGTATTACGCCACAGGTCAGAGGAAACCGTTGTATTATTGCAGCCTCCAAAGCAGATAATATTCAACCTAGGCTAGCATGAAATTAGGAAGTTTCCGTTTGCTGAGTATCACCAATGAATGCTATAAACGGAACGAAGATGGTGAATACGGACCATTCGTCACCCACTTCTTTGCATCCCTCTCCCCCCTCAAACACACACACACAGATACGAAACACAGTTACATTGTAAAATAAGTACTGCCATAGGAAAACATCGTTACACGATACACGATTTTGTACTAACATCATAGACTTCCGAGAGCCAGCCCTGACTAAACTCTACCATCTGGTGAGAAAGATGTATGTGACAGGCGAAACACCCTCAGACTTCAAGAAGAATATAATAATTCCAATTCCAAAGAAAGCAGGTGTTGACATATGTGAAAATACGGAATTATGAGTTCAATAAGCCACGGCTGCAAATTACTAACACGAATTCCTTACAGACGAATGGAAAAACTGATAGAAGCCGACCTCGGGGAAGATCAATTTGGATTCCGTAGAAAAGTTGGAACACGTGAGGGAATACTGAGCCTACGACATATCTTGGAAGAAAGATTAAGGAAAGGCAAACCTACGTTTCTAGCATTTGTAGACTTAGAGAAAGCTTTTGACAATGTAGATTGGAATACTCTCTTTCAAATTCTGAAGGTGGCAGGGGTAAAATACAGGGAGCGAAAGGCTATTTACAATTTGTACAAAAACCAGATGGCAGTTATAAGAGTCGAGGGGCATGAAAGGGAAGCAGTGGTTGGGAAGGGAGTGAGACAGGTTTGTAGCCTATCCCCGATGTTATTCAATCTGTATATTGAGCAAGCAGTAAAGGAAACAAAAGAAAAATTCAGAGTAGAAATTAAAATTCATGGATAAGAAATAAAAACTTTGAGGTTCGCCGATGACATTGTCAGAGACAGCAAAGGACCTGGAAGAGCAGCTGAACGGAATGGATGGTGTCTTGAAAGGAGGATATAAGATGAACATCAACAAAAGGAAAACGAGGATAATGAAATGTAGTTGAATTAAATCGGGTGATGCTGAGGGAATTAGATCAGAAAATGAGGCGCTTAAAGTAGTAAATGAGTTTTGTTATTTGGGGAGCAAAATAACTAATGAAGGTCGAAGTAGAGAGGATACAAAATGGCGACTGGAAATGAGAAGGAAAGCGTTTCTGAAGAAGAGAAATTTGTTAGCATCGAGTATAGATTTAAGTGTCAGGAAGTCGTTTTTGAAAGTATTTGAATGGAGTGTAGCCATGTATGGAAGTGAAACGGGGACGATACATACTTTAGACAAGAAGAGAATAGAAGCTTCCGAAATGTGGTGCTACAGAGGAATGCTGACGATTAGATGCGTAGATCACATAACTAATGACGAGGTATTGAATAGAATTAGGGAGAAGAGAGATTTGTGGCACATCTTGACTAGAAGAAGGGATCCGTTGGTAGCACATATTCTGAGACGTCAGGGATAACATGGACTGAAGACCACGACAACAACAACAACAACAACAACAACAACAACTAACATCATATACGATACCATATTCTGACCAGAAGTAACTAGATAACAACTGATCGGTATAATAACGAGGCAAAATGAATCGCAATAAAAAAAATTGTGTAGATCTTCACTGTTTTGACCTTGATAACTATATCTGACAAAGCTTTCGCGCCATTAATCAAATCCTCTTTAAGACAATAGCTTTCGACGTACGATTTTGTAATTAACTGTGAATGTAGAGGACGTATCACAGTTAATTGGAACCACCTGCAGCGGTGAAATACGCAATAATAGATGGATAAGCGTCCACTGTAAGATACGTACTGAGGCGTCGCAGCTAGGGCTCGATCGCCAATTTGTTTATTAAACCTTTCTTGCGTGAATGGATGTGGGCTCCAGTGTAAGCAGTCAGAATCTTATACGATCTCCAACGGGTGAGCTGTGTCCTGCAGACGTGCGTCATGATCATATGACGTGACAGCTGCGTGTGAAAGTAGTGGAGAGGCGCTTACAGAGTAGTTACAATCTCTAGAATTATAAAAATTAATATCTGATCTAGAAATAGCCTGAGGAACTTCATATTAGATACATAACCTTCTGGTGTGTAAAGGAACAATCTGTCAAAATCTGAAGTCAATAACTGTCGTAATCTGGAAGTTATACAAAATTCATTAAAAAAACGTAACACTTAAAAAACACACACACACACACACACACACACACATATATATATATATATATATATATATATATATATATATATATATATATATATATTAATAGTTCACAAACTGTGACTATTTGAAAATATATGATAACACCTCTAGTGTTTAGACTCAAATTTGGAAAGTTCTCATTTTAGAAAACCTTTCGTAATTTTGCTGTAGTAATATGGTAACTTTAAGAATTTCAAGTAGATATTTATATTTTGTGTTAGGGTGAGTGTGAAAGAGAGTACTTGTGTGGGTGTATGTGGAACATTCGCCAATATTAAATTTTCAGTTTGTAATTCCCTATAGGAACTTGTAAGTAGTCCAGCTTTGTATCGTGCGAACGAATCCACCAGTGATTCCCCTACTAGTGGATGACGGATGTCCTAGCATGTTTGAATATGTAAGAGACAGCCAGAATGTTCGCGACTATATAGTTAAATTCCAGACGTAAAGTACAGCTTAAAGTTTATTTAGTTTTGAGTTGCTTATTTTAATGACGTCAATGAGCTGAGAGCAGTGGTTGGTTCTAGCTGGATTTTGTCGCGAGCGGCGCCTTCACAGTCAGTTCTGATTGGCCGTAATTCTGTACAGCCAATAAGAAGTGAGACGGTTTGCCACCTAACGCGTGAGATAGAGGGGCTTGTGGAGGCAGAGTGAAGAAGGTGGCGGACTAGCTTTCGAAGGAGCCGGTCATGCTGTAACTGTCCGAACGTATTATGTGTAAGATGAAGTGATATTGTGACTTTGGCTTTTCGGTACAGTGATAAGGGTAGCTGGTGTTTACCATTAACTATTTGTGAAATTTGAAGAGTCGAGAGAGATTTTGTTCTGGAGAAAATCGCGTGTGTAAACTTTGAACTAAAAGCTTGGCGGTACTAAGTAAAAATTTTTTTACTGAGCATTTATGGCGGCAAAAACTTTATTTAAAGACAACCACTGAGTTCCGAGTGCAAAAGTAAATAGCAGTTTATTGACTGTGTTTCTCTCGTAAATGATTTCCGAATTAGATAGGAAAAGTTGTGGTTGTTTGAGTGTGATGAGGACTGTGAAACGGAACTTTAATGATCTGAACACATTTGGGCTGATGATCTTCCTTAATAGCAATAAAAAAAGCCTAATGCAAGTTTAAAAGGAACTTTGAACTTAGAAATTTGAACAGCAACCCATTTCCGATTTATTCTTTAGAGTCCACAAGACTATTTTCAGCCTTTTGTACTTATAGCGGCCCCCGACGTGTAGTTATGAAATCTCAGTTTCTTCAACACTACTTTTCTGAGATTTCTTAAGTAACGGCAGTCAGGAGTTACGTGTGCAGATCTGCAGCAGTATCGAGGTAGGTGAACAATTCATGTTGCAGAACCGCCGTCGATGTGCGGAAGAGAATATTACGTCGCCGTGCATTCTTTCGGACTTTCCTGTGCGTTACGATTTGCGTCATGTGAAAGGAAACCTCAATAACGAGTCTACGTTTCTCTCTAAAAGCGTCTGCCGACTACACAAATACCCTCCACTCGGTATTTGGTTATCGTTTCAAATCTGGCAAAAATGCCTCTCTTTGTCGTCTACCAGTAATTTATTGAGTATATGCCCCCAAAACTCTACTTTACTTCCGATTTAGCCATAATTATGAAATCCAGTGTAGTCTTCGTTCTGCGGCATGATTTTGCGATTTTTCGAGTGACCTAGTACTATGCAACAAGATTATCTCTATTGTTTGTTGATAAATGTACAGTTCTCCACTGATTTTTTGGGTTAAAAGCTCATGTCTCACTGTCATAAGGCAACGATGGTAATAGCCACTGACTGTGAAGTTTCTGATTCAGACTTGCCCAAAGTTTTGTTTGAAAAATTTCATTCACTTTTCCACAAACACTACGGCATATGTTTGTTCGTCAACTTATTTCCTTGGCTGCACATCCATTCCTTGATTTTGTCTGCCTTAAATACAAAAGTTCATCAACAATTTGAATAAAATCTCGGCTTTCAAGCCGCGTCGTATCCAATAAAATTCTCTAACTACTTGGCTGGAAGTAGATTTACTCATGTTGAATATGCCAGAGATGTAGAGAGCCCTACTGTTTTATTTGAAGTGACATAGCTTGAAAACGGAGAAGATTGTGTTCAAGTGTGCCACCGCAAGTAGCCGAAAACTCATCAACATTTTTTGTGATTTCCTTATTAATTAGTATTATTTTCGATGAAATAATTATACACTAATTATTTTTATGCTTGCATTCAAACTTGCTCTGAAGTTCATCCATGAATGGTTGACATTTATCTGCATTACACGGAAAAGTGCAATATTACTAGTGAAACGAAAATTAGTTACGTAAGATCCGTTAACTCATACACTATGTGATCACAAGTATCTGGACACGCCCAAAAAGACATGTTTTTCATATTAGGTGCATTGTGCTGCCACCTACTGACAGGTACTCCACATCAGCGACCTGAGTAGTCATTAGACATCGTGAGGGAGCAGAATGGGGCGCTTCGCGGAACTCGCGGACTTCGAACGTGGTCAGGTGATTGGGTGTCACGTGTGTCGCAAGTCTGAAGCGAGATTTCCACCACTCGTAAACATCCCTAGACCCACTGTTTCCGACGTGACAGTGAAGTAGAAACGTGAAGGGACAAGTAGAGCACAAAAGCGTACAGGCCGAAATCGTCTGTGGACAGAAAGAGACAGCCGACAGTTGAACAGGGTCGTAATGTGTAATAGGCAGACATCTGTCCAGACCATCACACAGGAACTCCAGACCGCATCAGGATCCACTGCAAGTACTATGACAGTTAGGCAGGAAGTGAGAAAACCTAGATTTCTTGCTTGAGTAACTGCTAAGAAGCCACACATCACGCCGGTAAATAAAAAACGACGCCTCGCTTGGTGTAAGGAGCGTAAACATTCGACGACTGAACAGTGGAAACACGTTGTGTGGAGTGATGAATCACGGTACACAAGGTGATGATCCGATGGCAGGCTGTGGGTATGGCGAATGCCCGGTAAACGTCAGCTGCCAACAGTAAAATTCGGAGGCGGTGGTGTTATGGTGTGGTCGTATTTTTCATGGAGGGGGCTTGCACCCCTTGTTTTTGCGTGGCACTGTCACAACGCAGGCCTACCTTGATGTTTTAAGCACTATCTTGCTTCCCACTGTTGAAGAGCAATTCGGGGATGGCGATTGCATCTTTCAACACGATCGAGCTCCTTTTCGTAATGCACGGCCTGTGGCGGATTGGTTACACAACAATAACACCACTGTAATGGACTGGCCTGCACAGAGTCCTGACCTGAATCCTGTAGAATACCTTTAGGATGTTTTGGAACACCGACCGACATCGATACCTCTCCTCAGTGCAGCACTCCGTGAAGAATGGACTGCCATTCCCCAAGAAACCTTCCAGCACCTGATTGAACGTTTGCCTGCAAGAGTGGAAGCTGTCATCAAGGGTAAGGATCGGCCAAGACCATACTGAATTCCAGCATTACCGATGGAGGGCCCCAAGAATTTGTAAGTCATTTACAGCCACGTGTCCGATACTTTTGATCACATAGTGCATTTCTGGCTCTTTGTCCCATTTTGGGGCTCTGAACTTTTGATGGTGACAATTGTTTTGGTAATACGGAATCTGCATGACTAACCTCTCCTTCCATCCCAAATTTCCCAAAATCTTGTTGCAAAAATCGCACAACAGATGTACTTATTGTTCTGTATGCTAACACAGTTTGTGTCAGTGTCCAGTTTCTAAAGAGCTGTTAGCACAGATTTTGAGGAAATTTGAATCAAAGGAGAAATCAAGGCAAAGCGGTAAATTATTTACACAGTCAATTTTTCTTCGTGACTTACCAGTTTTCCATTGTTACTTTTCCTTATCCTCGATTAGTCTAATTCTGTTCTACGCCCTTGACATTAATGTTAGCAGGTATATTTCACATTACAGTGAGGAAGACGATGCACACTTTTTTGTGTCGTCCTTGACAGATTTGATGCATTTCAGTCTTTCTGTTGGTTTGATGCTCTCCAAGTTTTCCTATTCTGTCTTATTCTTTAAATAGTTGTGTAAACTTCTGTCCTATTATCTATTACTGCGAATAAATGTGATCCTCTAACGTGCGAACAACATATGTGGCGTATACACCAACTTTTAAATGATTGTAGAAGCCGGCACTGCTAGGTTCAGGAAAGATCGAAGTTATCAAATAACAACAAAGTTATTTTTATCGGTTTTGTCTCATTTCCTCAAACCATCTATCGTGACAGTCACTAGTGTCAGTAACATACTGACTGGACTAAGCGTAATATAAATCACACCAAGCAATAAACGGGCTAGTGCAGCGCAGCTTGTTACCAATGTGAACAACCTACCAGTCAACCGTCCAACAGCGAGTTAGTCTCACGCATACTTACAGCACGCTGGCGAGCGCCAAACAAGGCCCATAGTAGAGGCCAGAGATAAATAGTAACATAATCTTTAAATGAGAGAACAGATGATAGATGAGTGGAGTTTTGTAGAAAGGTTGCATTGACTAGCTCCGTCTGTCCATTAAGAATATGATGTGGTGATTTGCTTTTATGTGTATATATTTATATCTCTTCAAGCAGATTCATGAGGCTACCTTTCTCAACATGATGCAATATTTGAATGTGGTCTTCAATGCTTTTTACTCCATGTTTGCTGAGAGTTGTGTGCATTGCAAATGCCGGTTTTGAAGGATTGTTCACACGTATGGCATCTAAATGTTCTTTGAATCGAATCTCAAAGTTTCTCCCAGTCTGTCCAATATAAAAGGAAGGGAAATTTTTGCATCTGAGTTTATATATACCTGATCTTTTGTAAGGCGGGGTTGTTATTCTTTATGTTATGAATGGTTAGCTGCTGAAGTTTATGGTTTGTGTGGAAGCTTATATTTATGTTTGCGTTTTTGAATAGGTTACTTATTTTATGTGATATTCTCCCTAGAAAAGGAAGTGAGACATTTTCTGCTGCTTTTTGCGAACTTTTGTGTTGATTGCATAGGTATCTGGTGTGGAGCTTTGTTGTTTGCTGTTTTTTGGATTTTTTGCGATAATTTATCAATCATGTGTGTTATATCCATTGTTTAGAGCTATGGCTTTGATGATATTGGTTTCTTTATGGTCAACTGGTTCCAGTGGAATTTTATGCAGGCGATTAAGCATTGGCCTGAGGTATGGCATCTTATGTTGGTTTGGATGGCAAGATGAGCTGTTGATGCACACATCTGTGGCTGTTTGCTTTCTATAAATTTCAAAATGATGTTTCTGGCTTTTGCTGGAAATTTTTTAAATCTAAGAAATTGATGCTGCTATTGGATTCATATTCAACAGTGAATTTGATGTTACTGTCCATGCTGCTCAGTTTGGTTGCTAATGTGTCAATTTCTTCATTAGTGCCATCAAAAAGAATAATTGTATCATCTACATACCTTTTATAGTAGATGATTTTGCTGCTGATGTGACTGTTAGTTTTGAAAAATGTGTGTTCTAAGTGCTTTATGTAGATGTCTACTAACTTCTCTGGTAGGCTGCTACCCATTGCCAATGCATCATTCTGTTTGTAAATTTTGTTATTAAAACTGAAGTAATTGTATGACAGCACCAATGTGAGTAACTCAATCAACTCATAGATTTCTGCCATATTCAGTTTCTTGTGTTTAAGCAGATTGTTCTTGATTATATTTATGGTGTCCTGTATAGGAATGTTAGTATAGAGATTTGCAATGTCAAGCGATGCAAATCTGGCTGTCGGTGGAATATGCACATCCTTAATTTTGTCAATGAGCTCAAATGTGTTCCTAATAGAGTAGTTGGTTTCGAAAGTATGATGGGTATTTAGAAGATCTAGCACTTTGTCATTTAATCTGTTTGAAGGGCTGTTCCTAGAGTTAACAATAGGCCTGATTGAGCAGTGCTGTTTATGTATCTTGGGCTGTGACCTAAGGTGAGGGGCAGTGGGGTTCATAGCAATGCAGTCAAGTACTTCCCATTTGCTTAGGAGGAAATTACAGTTCTTTAGAGTTTTTTTAAGTTCGGCTTGAAATTTAGAAGTGGGATCAAAGTCTAATTCGATTATATTATTACTACTGAAAAATTCCATAGTTTTGTCAACATATTAATTTTCATATATTGCAACTGCACAATTACCTTTGTCTGCCTTTACTATTAGAGCTTTAATGTTAGAGAGTTTGGAGTTGATACAATTCAGTGTCTTTTGGTCACTGTTTTTATGTGAAGTATTTCTTAGTGCTCTTGTGATTATTTTATTGGGTTTGAAGCCTATTGCAATGGTTTCACTGGGATTCAATTTAGCAGCATCACATGCAAGCTTAGTGGATGCAATGAGGCTTTTTAGGTTTTTGCCATGAAGATTTGGTTCTATGTTGTACTTAAGACCTTTGTTTATGAGGGTAAGTTCAGTATTTGTAAAGTTGATGTTAGTTGAATTAATAACTCTTCCATGGAACTAATGTAGGTTAGCCTGGCGATTTTTGGCACTGAAGTTACCTTTTTTACTTTTCAGACCATCAACCTTTTTGTTATGCCTACAATTTATTTGCTGATGTCCTTTAGAAATTATGTCGTCAATGTATTGCAATATGTAGGAGAACTGTAGACTGGAAAGGCTATTGCTAAGTTGCAAGTGTAGATTGTACAGTTGTCTGTTGAGGAGGTCTTTCTTTTTGTGTTGCATTTTTATCTCTGTCTCGAGCCACATGATTTCACATTTGGATGTGAACGTTTTTGCAGTGCTGCTACGTGCATTAATCTTTACTTTTATGTAGTTTGGTTTTACTTGTGCTAATAGACATTGCTTGTTATGTTTGATGTTGAGGATTGTCTTTGTTAGGTTTCTTCTACATCTTTTGAAATCGTGAACATTTCTCAGTACCTGGCGAGGTATGCCTAATGCTATTTTGTCTAAAACTGACATGGTGAGACCGCAGCTGTGTAGAATTAATGTAGGTTAATTCTTACAAAGAAGAAAACAACCACACCCACTATTAATATTGCTATTTATTAAGGTAAATAGCACCGTTACCGGTTTCGAACTGGCAAGTTCATCATTAGACGGCTGTTCACATGACTTTCAAACTACACTTTACATTATCGTTCTTTTCCGATTTTTATTATTCCACTATGGCGAAGTATTTTTGGTGTGTTGTTGCCGTCGAAAATTCCGCGCGTTTTTGTTGCGAAGTTGCAGGATTGTATTTTCCGGATATTCCAAAATATATCCAGCACTTATGCAATTTGTACATCACCATATTCTGCAAAGCACCACACACACACACACACACACACACACACACACACACACACACACACCAAAAAGAATTTGCCACATGTGAAGTTATCACAAGATTGCTGATTTACAAACACAACAGTGGCTACATTGCTTCCAAGCCTTTCTGCAGTTTTGCAGCATGAATCTCCACCTTCTCCTACCCCTATTACACGATCCCGTTCAAACTTGTTGATGCGCTCATAGTGACGTCTATGACTTCTTATAGGCATTCTTGAGTAACATCAATTCACCACGTCCATCCCAAAGGTAAGTAACGCTCACGACGGTTACAGCGTGTGTATAAAGTAAACCTGATTCACAACCCTATAATGACGCCACTAGAGCAGCTCTTAAGCCACTGGTAGGAAGTTGGAATAGATATTATCTTTCAGATGCAGAACTAGGCGCACCAACTTTCGCTTATATCGCGCAAACACCTTCTTGGCGTTGCGTTTTTACCGTCAGTGTCTACTCGATATTAACACATTTCCTTTCGTCAGGAATGTTTTCTCCTCATTGCCCGTCTACATCTTATATCATCTTTACTCCGGCTATAGAGAGAGGAAGTGCAAGAAACAGCGTCGTCATGATGTCGGAGGTGAAAGTCGGTTTGCTGAAAGGTGAGCAGGTGGAGAGGCCATGGTTTATAACATGGTCTGCATAATGGTCGAGATAAACAGCCTTCGTTCTAGAAACAGAACTGTCAGTGGGTGATTGGTGCTAGGAGCTTGTGAAGGAAAATACTTTAGTACGCAAAGAGCTTCTGGTTTTCCTAAAAACATAAAAAAAAATCAGCTCTGACCTACTTAAAGTTCAGAGATTGCAGCAAAGATTGCACCTACTCTCGTGGCTAGTTTTTTAGCACTGTCGCAGGACCTGTGAGGCTATCTGGTTGTAACGCCGGAAATGCATATCCTCCTATTTCCACCTATTGTACTATAATTTTTTTCCTTATTTTGTCACCTGAAGATATGAGATTTCTGTCTCTTTATTGTAATTGTTTTACTCTTTGTATGAATATATATTTATGCATTTATGGCGATGTATAATTGGTTTCTTTTGTAAATATTATTTGTATTTTTACGCTGGGTCTTGCCTAGGGAAAACTATGCTATCTAACGATTACATCGATATGTCGTGTGGAGACCCAAAGTGTTGAGGATCTTTGGTAGTGTTAACTCTGCCGCATGCAGCGCGGGCAGAGAGAGTCTAGCTGGAGGAGGGCGGTGGAGCAGGTGTGTTGTGTGACGCTCCCGCGAGTTGCCGCGCTTTCGGGGTTTGGCAGCATGTAATTGCGCTCGACTTGCTATGATAGTTTCTGAAACGGTGTCGCGGACGGGAAGCGTTAGCTGGCACACATCAAGAGCCCGTTTTGGCTGGAGACCGTGTCGAGAAGAAGGCGCGCCAACATCCAGCTTCTGCAACAGCGACGGCCGACAATGAGTGACTGTCGCCACCTCCTCGATCGACGACTTCAAACCTTCAATCAACCAACAAGGAAGACTGGTAGCACGTAAAGTTTTAGAACTGTATGGCAGACCTCAGCTTTTCAAACTGTTATATTTTTCTCACTAAATTACAGCAACATAGCATGAACCTTTGTTACTCATTGTCCCAATTGCATTACCAAGCAGGGTCCCTTCCTTTTCCGGAATGAACCCGAGTGCCGTTGAAATTCAAACGTCAGCATTAAAGTAATATCATTCGATTTCACTGCTTTAATTTCAAAGTTCAGTTAAGATATTCATAGCTGGCTTCAATATTTAGATTACACAAGCACAAATTAAGAGTGCGAGTTTTTTTACCGTATTTTAGCTTACCTGTGACTTCAGCTCAGCTTGGTACGTACTAAATTTTACTATTGTTAATTGTTCAGAATTATTTAATTCAAGTTCAAAGTTAAATGTCTTATTTCTAAATTGCGTAGATTCAAGTAGCTTTTGAAATGATTGTAGAGGTAGCCCAAGACTAACCGTATTTTAGTGAAGTTCGATGTGCTTCAGAAACAAAGCTCACTATTAATTTCAGTCACTAAATTAACTTTCAATTTTCCGGTTTTATTAATTCTTTTGCTAAATTAAGTCAGAGTGTAGCGAAATTTATTACTTCTGACAAACTTTCAGTTTTCACACTACACGTGTCAACCTTCAGTTGCCACGCATTTAGTGCTAATTATATGTGTAATAACCTTTCTTTTTCAGTTACTATAGTAATTGTCCATAGGACTGGCGACCGTAATTTCCCCCAAATCTCAAACATCTAATTACCGCTAGTTAATTGTTAACGTAACGGCCACAAATTTACTTTCTTTATTAACTTTAACCCTTTTCAAAATTAATTTCCACCAGTTTCATTTGCATTTTTCCTTTAATTTAGATGTAACCCTTTCCTCCCTCTTTACCGACAAATTAACTTCGGTGACGATTGCTTTTCCCAAATTTCCGTTAGGTGCACGCGGTTTAATTTTTTCACTGTCATTAAGGTCGATAAGAGAGGGGGAGGTAACACGGTGGCTAAATGAGCACTGATTGCTGTGTTAGAAGTGACGTCACAAGGACCTAACGCGTAGCGGTAAGTTCGTTAGAAAAGAGGGGAAGAAATTCAATTCATGGGCGTGATCAGATTTCAAGCTTCTTGGCGTGATATTTTGTCAAAGAAACAATTACTCCGCTGGCTGTTTGTAGTAACTTTTGAGATGATTGGTGGACGCATTTTGTTGGTAGGAAAAAAGAAGCAAGTTTGTTTTTCGAGATTCAGAAAATAGGAGAGGCAGACAAGTCACAACAAGAGATTGTGGCTGCGTTCTGTAGTAGCGGAAACGTGTTAGAGTCGCACGGCTACAACGATATCTCCACTGTGCTCACGTTACGTTGAAGATGATGGTAAGCATCGGTTACAGCGAGTGTTTGTAGTTCAAATTCATGGGAGGTGGCACTGTCTCATATGTCAGGGCTTTCTCAGGTCTTTGAGATTCTTAGGTTTTTGTTGCAGACAAACCATCACTATGTCACAGTCAAGTTACAAATCAGTTCATTCAGCCAGATGAGAGATTAAGCAACTCCACCTCATTTAGTAACTTTAGCAACTCGGGGTTCTACTTTTAATTCTCATTGGAAAGAAAAGCATTGTAAAATTCAGTTTCACATCAATGTTTTAATGCTTTTTAACTCCAATTGTCTTTCGTAATAAACCATAGAGTATACTTAAATTTTGTGATTATTAACATATTCCATCTCTTACAGTGATAGATATTACATCAATTTGCCTGATTTCAGATTCACTGTTTGGGTGCAAATATAGGATAGCGTTAGTAAATGCGCTGTCTGTGTTAAAATCAACGCTGAATCTCAAGAGTGTGCCTGATTCATTATTTATTTTAAAAAATGGTTCAAATGGCTCTGGGCACTATGGGACTTAACATCTGAGGTCATCAGTCCCCTAGAACTTAGAACTACTTAAACCTAACTAGCCTAAGGACATCACACACATCCATGCCTGAGGCAGGATTCGAACCTGCGACCGTAGCAGTCTCGCGGTTGCGGACTGAAGCGCCTAGAACCTCACGGCCATCACGGTCGGTTATTATTTATTCAGATTCAGGTAATTACACTTACACACATTCTGGGTTCTGCAACGACAAACCAACAAATTGTTGTGTTTTTATTTCCTCTCCCACGACTGCAGGAATTAATGGACAGATTAGGACACGGCAGGTTATGTTGTAAGTAGGCTGTTTAGGTTTTTTGTTGGTAACGACACATAGCGCTCTGTATGAAAATCACTGGCTGTGCTGTGTGAAGTCTGTGGCTGGTTTGCATTGTTGGAATTTGCTATTGTAGTGTTGGGCAATTGGCTGTTAACAGCGCGTAGCGTTGCGCAGTTGGAGGTGAGCCGCCAGCAGTGGAGGATGTGGGGAGAGAGATGGCGGAGTTTTGAGAGCGGATGATCTGCACGTGTGTCCATCAGAGACAGTAAATCTGTAAGACTGGATGTTATGAACAGATATATATATATTATGACTTTTGAACACTATTAAGGCAAATACATTGCTTGTTCTTTATCAAAATCTTTCATTTGCTAACTATGCCTATCAGTAGTTAGTCCGTTCAGTAGTTAAAATCTTTTATTTAGCTGGCAGTAGAGGCGCTAGCTGTATTGCAGTAGTGCGAGAAACGAAGATTTTTGTGAGGTAAGTGATTCATAAAAGGTATAGGTTATTGTTAGTCAAGGCCATTCTTTTGTAGGGATTTTTGAAAGTCAGATTGTGTTGCGCTAAAAATATTGTGTGTCAGTTTAAGCAGAGTCATTTATAAATTTTCTAAGGGGACGTTTCTCATTGATTTACATGAAGGATATTAACACCTACCACTATATGAATAGCCCAAGTGATACTTTGTGGCCAGTACTCGCAGTTTCAGACACAACCACTCGGAAGTGTTCAGGCGTCTGCTACTTTTCAACATTTCCTGGAACAATTAACAACCGAAGTATTTTTATGTACAAACTGTCTGGATGAGACTGTGGTCAAATGTCTTACGCCTGCTGGTATTTGGCAGATTTAGAGCGTTTATTTAAAGTGCTCTCTGAAGCTGGCTTAAATCTAATAAGTACTGGTGCGCATTCTTCCACGAAGAACATGAATATTTAGGATACGTCATTAATGCACAGATTATTCGTCTTGCTCATTCGCAATTGTCTGTCATTAAAGATACGTCATTACCACCTTACCATCAAGGAGCTTCACCATCATGGGGAAGTCGACGTTTCAGGCTAAGCCTATTGCAAACGTTGCGCGGATGCTGCTCTGCTGAAACGGCTGCGCTGGAAAGCTCTTACCTTCGAGTGGTCCCTATTCTTATGATTCTCGTCGTAAGTTGTTATGATAACAGGTGGCCAATGCTAAACAGAAACATATATTGCAGGTTTGCCAGTGAAGTCGGTAAGGAACTTGGTGCATAGTCTGTATCTGCAATGGCTGAAATAATTAGTAGTCGTTGGTAAAAAATTATATATATTGTACTTAACTTGCGTTACAGGCTTCTTCATATGCTGCATACATATAACTACAAACAGATATCTAGAGAGGCATAACTTATGCCATACTTGACTAAGCGCCTTGTTCGAGGTTGCTTCCTATCAGCTGAAGGCTATGCTACGTTCCTAGTTGATGTCCCGAGCAAGAGTGGACGAGAGCTCGCTAGATGCATGTCACAAGCGGCGCTATCGGCGCTAGTCGCGACTCGCGGGTCCAGCGATATCTATTACGGACCGCAGTCAATATCAGCAACCACTAGCAAGTGTGGTATAGAACGTTGATACTACACCTAGAACGTCAGGACCCATTTCAGCAGGCAAAGGACTCGTTATTAGGTCATTACTGTCTGATTCATTTTACGCTATTGGTGGTTACACTGTCTTTGTTCATGCAGTGCTTGTATCTATATATAACAGCGTCCTTTTGTCATGAATGCATATCTGAGTGCCCAGACACTTCTTATGACTACATCTTTGGTAAATGTTACAAAATCGATTCCCATTGTGCGAATCCAGATTGATGTCAGCTGTTTCCCGCACTCAAAGTGGTTAAGACGACTGTTTGTGTTAAGTGGGAAATACACGTAGGAATCCCAGTCTAGCACAGATTCTCATGTGTCACAAAAAGCTGGTATCAATTAGGATTCGCAAAACGTGAATACATTTCTTAATGATTCATTTTAATCCAGCTGCACGTGTTGTGTTAGTTGTTGGATGTATGTTCTTATAGGATTGGAGCTGGGCTCTCCCATAGAATTGGTTTATCTTATGGGGCTAGTGCTTTTGCCTCTAAAACTCTTAGCAAATCGCATTGCAATTATATTCAAACTGAAGAATAGTTACTCCCCATTTCAAGGAGTCATCAAGCTCCACCAATATCTGTACGGTGGAATGTTCTATTTGATTATGGATCAACAACCATTAGCGCCTTTATTCAATTCTTTCAAGCCTGTCCCGCCACGTACAGCGAACAAATTACGACATTGGGGGCTGTTACTGTCTGATCGTAAATAAGAGTTGTTGTACAGGCCCGGTGGTCTAGCGGTTCTAGGCGCGCAGTCCGGAACCGCGCGACTGCTACGGTCGCAGGTTCGAATCCTGCCTCGGGCATGGATGTGTGTGATGTCCTTAGGTTAGTTAGGTTTAATTAGTTCTAAGTTCTAGGCGACTGATGACCACAGAAGTTTAGTCGCATAGTGCTCAGAGCCATTTTTTTGTTGTACAGGCCTATTGCACTTCATTTGAAAGCTGACTTATTGTCTCCGTTACTAGCTGGAACCAACACACTGCTTGTTTCATCTGAAGAAGCATGTTATCAAACTGATACTCAAGGTTTCGAAAGTTAGAAAAATTTTCGTCTCAGCTTTCATCTTACTTCAGAAGCTACTGATTCCGCCCTCGAGCTCTGGTTAGTTTTTAAATATGCGTACCATGGATGGGCACATAGTTTGAAAGAAATTCCCTCCTAGTCGCACGTCGCTACCTTTTGCTTTGTGATGCACTATCTAAAAAAATGGCTCTGAGCACTATGGGACTTAACTTCTGAGGTCATTAGTCCCCTAGAACTTAGAACTACTTAAACCTAACTAACCTAAGGACATCACACACATCCATGCCCGAGGCAGTATTCGAACCTGCGACCGTAGTAGTTGCGAGGTTCCAGACTGTAGCGCCTAGAACCGCTCGAACACCCCGGCCGGCGATGCGCTATCGACACAATCATTTGTTTTGTAATATAATGAGAATGAAAATGCCCTGTGTTGCGATTTCTCACTCCTTCAAATGGGAAATTACATCTTTCCTGCACCAAGGTCGTTGGAGTTTAATTCATTGTACTTGGAGGGGCACTGACGCTTAAATTCAGCAAAGGAGCTCTTGTAGCAATATTTGTTCGGGGCTTCAGTCTGCTCTGCCATGATGCTTCTTCCAGCGGCCTCATCCGCCCGTTCTGTAGCAGTGTGCAGACATTGATTTTGCGGGTCCTTTCTAGAATACGCAATGTAAAAGCGCACAGAAAACTTTCTGTTGTAGTCCCCAAGACGTCCACCACCACCGCTACTCACTATTGGTTTTGGCCTCTATATTTTTTTTGCCTCATAGGTCTTCGTGTTGTCTTGTGCAGTGCGACGCCATTCACGGCAGCCAATTTTCGACAGCTTTGTGCCGATGATGGTTACTTTTTGCCCTCAGTCTAAACGCGGCTTCAGACGACCTGACCTGTCGGCCCCACAACGTACCCGACAAAATCAGGTGCGACATCCCCACGAGCGGACGTAGTACCCGATTTTGCCAGTTTGGTTCTTGGCGTCTGTTGAGAAGACATACGCATGTGCCTTGTCTCTTGTCATAGCGAAACAAAAGACATCTGCCGCAAATTCTTTCCTGATTTTTCTTGCATATAACGTGTCGTTTTTCCTGCGCCTGTGTTTCGGATACCTGTAGTTGTTTATAGTTTATCTGCAAGGATTTGTAGTGCTGGTTCTGGCATACTACATACAATTGTGCTTGTCAGAAGTACTCCACATACATTTGAAGTTTACCGAGAGAGTTTGCGCAGTGGTTAGCACACGGGACTCGCATTCGAGTGGGCGACGGCTCAGACCCGCGTCCGGCCATCCTGATTTGGATCTTCCGTGACTTCCATAAAATCGCTTGAGGCAAATGCTCGGGTAGTTCCTTTGAAAGGCCAAGGCCGACTTCCTTCCCCATCCTTCCTTACTCCGATGGGAAATATGACCTCGCTGTTTGATCTTCACCCCAAAACCATCCAACCAACGTTTCAAGTCATTATAGAGTTCTGAGAACTTCATAATGACTTGTCGCTTAATAGCAACAGTGACCATTGCGGTGCACGTATGCACAGAAGCATAACTGACCACCGTTATGACATGGCAGCGCTACAGACGGTCGTACGCGGTCAGAGTCTCGACTGGCGCGCAGCTGACAAGGACCCGACAGGAGATTCGTCAGCCAACATAGCTACACACGACCCCATAACCCGTCTGACCCGACCAAATCCACCCAACCGCCAGACCAAATCAGACCAGTCTGTAGACCACTTTAAGATGAAGCTGAGCAGTTCGTTCGAACGTTCAGACATGGCATAGAGAGGCACTTTTCCTGCCACACACGGCAACAAGCTTTAAAGATTTCTATTTCACGGTCGGGTAAGTTTTCCCTGTTGCATTTACTGCGGGCGGTACAGACACGGTTCATTTCAAGGGTCAGACATGGCATAGAGAAACACTTTTCCTGCCACACACGGCAACAAGCTTTAAAGATTTCTATTTCACGGTCGGGTAAGTTTTCCCTGTTGCATTTACTGCGGGCGGTACAGACACGGTTCATTTCAAGGGTCAGACATGGCATAGAGAAACACTTTTCCTGCCACACACGGCAACAAGCTTTAAAGATTCCTATTTCACGGTCGGGTAAGTTTTCCCTGTTGCATTTACTGCGGGCGGTACAGACACGGTTCATTTCAAGGGTCAGACATGGCATAGAGAAACACTTTTCCTGCCACACACGGCAACAAGCTTTAAAGATTCCTACTTCACGGTCGGGTAAGTTTTCCCTGTTGCATTTACTGCGGGCGGTACAGACACGGTTCATTTAACAGGGTCAGACGAAGTTTTAGCTGCGGGATAAAATTTTCTTCAAGGTTCTCAGCAAGAAACAGCTTTGGCAGCACTGTCATAGCACAAGTATTGAGTGCTTCATCTCACGTCGTTCGAAAGTCCTATGAGCTGCGTGGGTGTTACCTGATAAAGCGCAGTCGCAGACGCTCTTATGTCAGCAATTCTGCCGTAGAATTTTTGTGCACAGACCCAGCACGCAGCAGGGGCCCAAAACAGCGATCATGTTCGCCCCTCCTTTCGTGGCGATCGGTGCGGTGTCTGTGGAGGTCGACGTAGCCGCCGTTCGTGTTGTAAGGGTCGATGTCAGGAAGGCGCCGATCCCTGACAACTGTCACGACCCCCGTGGGGTTCCACCTGCTGTCCTACTGACCACAGCGTCTGCTCCCCTGGAATCAGGCATTCACCCTTTGGCAGGTTTTTCGGCTGGTGTTCCCTGTTAATCGCAAGGCAAATATCGGGGTGCGGAAGGGGGGGGGGGGGGGTGTCATTGGCCGTCACTGCAGTCCCTGTCTATCTACCTCCGCATTCAGATCCCCGTCCCCTCCTCTGGCGTTGTCACGTGACCCTGCACTTCACCACGACGGTGCAAATGTTGGAAGGGGAGGGGGGGGGCGGTGAAGGGAATGAATGTGGTGACATCCTAAGAGTGAGATCCCAGGTGAAATTTGTACCTCACGACAGAACCGGACACTAAAGATACACGAGAGACATCGGAGAAGACACGCCCTCTAGAGTTTCCGTTAGTGTTACTTAAATATAGATAGTTAACACATCCGGTATTATCGGTAGTATTTCTAAAAGATATAGATGTACAGATTAACGATAGATTGATTTGTGCAGGTATTTCAAATGAAAAATAGCTATCTAAGAATTTTTATTGCTTAAAAACAACAATATAACATTTGCAAATTTTGTTTTATAAAAAGTAAGGTATTTAAATTCTTGTCCTTTAGACTGTTTGGACTGTTGTTTGAAATACAACATTAAAAGATACAAGTAAGACGTTTGAATTCATCTCCTTCAATCTGTTGCGTTTTGCAGTAAATATTTATCCTTCTTTGGAGAAAACCCTGTCTGCAGGAACTGAAGTCGCTGCACACCACAAAAATTTAGTGACCATTGCACGCAACATGCTGTTAAATTTTGCAAATGGCTCTGAACACTATGGGACTCAACTGCTGAGGTCATTAGTCCCCTAGAACTTAGAACTAGTTAAACCTAACTAACCTAAGGACATCACAAACATCCATGCCCGAGGCAGGATTCGAACCTGCGACCGTAGCGGTCTTGCGGTTCCAGACTGCAGCGCCTTTAACCGCACGGCCACTTCGGCCGGCTTAAATTTTGCCCACTATTCTTATACACAAGCATGCTGGTCTGTTACAGGCTTTTCAGAATATTGATGTAAGTCAGTTATGGAATCGCTGATAAGTATAACGTCATTGATGTTACGCTTTATCTAATTGGCAAAAAATAGTGGACCATCCAATTTCAAGCTGGTTGACGTATCAGTAGACGTATTAGCACTGCTCATGGATGCTTCTGTTTCAGGTATAATTCTTGTAGTTTATGCTATGATAAAAGTATACTTTTTATGAAGTACTTGTGCAGCGTCTTCTGCCTCTTGATGTGTCCTGAAACAAGCTTTTTAAACGTAGGAACTAATAATGTCACATGCATATTAACAGTCAACGAGTTAAATGGTTTCGCTCGTTCTTTGACTGATTTCATCAAGGAATCCAGAACACTTCGTCCTTCATTAGTTGTTAAGGTGCTTTCCGAGTCGGAAAACTTTGCAGCAATACCTCTGTAAGCAGTGATGTATATGACTCCCCTGAGATTGTTGTTGTTGCTACTTAAAAAGGTTCAAGAAGGACTATTATCTCTTGTATAACAAAGCAATTTTCTTCTGTGAGGGCATGAAGTGATTTTGAACTTTCGTTGATCGCAATCTCAAGCTCACTTCCTACTTTCAAAATTCTTTTGAGCGTGTTGCATGAGCTGTTCCAACGCGTCGGCACCTCTTGTATCAGTGTGAGTTCGTTTTTGCTTTATCTTTTCTGAACATTGCGCAGTTTGTCACTAGCTAGTGTAGAGTTATGAAAGAAAGTCACAATAGCCTTAGTTTTCAATAAAATTTTGGAAAACGTTTCTGATTTGAAACAGTCTTGTTGAAACAGCCACCATACAGATAAAAGTAATTGACGCTCGATGGGTTTTGGTATTACTGTATTCCGTTTTGCGGGAACTGGTGTGTCCTTGGAGAAACAAGCTCCGCTAATCGAACACAACACTCGAAACCAACATATGAATATTATTTGTGCTTCTACAAAAGCAGAAGTGACATAGGAGCATTAGGATTGCGATAGTGTTTTGTGTTTTCGAATCATCTTACACATTAAAATGTACTACTGAAAACACTTGTAAGTACAATTAGGACTCAGAAACAGAAGAGGACAGTAGGAGCTGTGTTTAACTAATAACGTTAATAAATGTGTTTATTTTAAAATGCTTTATACAGTACAATCACAAACACTTAAGAAACCTTTAAAATGTCATTTTTTCCTTTACTATCTGCGTTGTATTACAACAGCCTTGTTTACGTTTGCATTCCTTGCTACAAGTAAGGAAGCTCACACATTTGAAGATGACAAATTTTATAGCGCGCATTCACGAATTCATGTTATTTACGTGTGTAGTTCTTAGCATAAGCATCTGATCGGTACGAGATGCACACGACCATGAGTTGTCACCACTGGAAGACAAGCAGAAAAATTCCCTCTCTCACGAACTCTGTCCCACAGCGACGAACATAGTTTATAAACAACATAGACTGGTTAAGGCGCCACCATATTTAATGTTGGTTAAATATCTCCACACAATCTGGTTTCCCTCTGCCCTCCAGACGCCATGGAGGTAATAGGACCAGATAATTTTTCAGGGGCCAATTAAAAAAGAATTACTTTATAAACATTAGGGATATCGATAGTTAAACCAGAATACCGATAGTGACGAAAGTGCAGACGCTATCGATTAATTGTTCGTTGATGTTTAGGAACACTAGTTTCCGTATTCCGCCGAAGCTTGATGTCTACTTACGTCTGAGAGCAGTGCCGCTTACCCCACTCTGTTACAGTCGACTACGATATCAGGATCATCTTAGCTTAGATCCGACAGCAAGATAGTATTATTAGTCAGCACTCCATAGCAATGTTTCTGTTAACTGCACATTGGTATGTGACTGTCATTCACTTCTGTCCAGAGTGCCAATACACAGGATTGTGCTCTGTGACAGTAGTATATAGCACTGCAAGAAGACAAATAAGAAAAAATGTAAACTTTGGAGGCCAATGTGTGAATGTGTGAACCTGCAGCACAATCTCATCGCGCATCTGGCAAGGACACTACACAGGGGACAAGAAGATACCAGGCCACAAAGTCTTTGCTAATTTCATTCGGTGTACTCGGTCGGCCAGAAACTATGCCTCGCAGATACGAGCGCGAACAATATGCGCAGATGTCAGCATTTGACAGAGGACATGTATTTGGGCCCAAAGAAGTTGGGTGGAGTAGTCGGCGATTTGAACAAGAGCGATGCCACTATGTTGGAGGGAATGAGTGAACCATGGACGAAAACAGCGTCAAGAATAAATTGGTCCTCCTAGAGAGGAGACAGAACTTGATAACGGAGCGATCGTCAGAGAGGCAGAGTCCTGAATTCACCATTATCATCGATCCGACGTACAATTGGTGCTTTAGTGATCACAAGGGCCGGCCAGGGTGGCCGAGCGGTTCAAGGCGCTACAGCAGTCTGGAACCGCGCGACCGCTACGGTCGCAGGTTCGAATCCTGCCTTGGGCATGGATGTGTGTGACGTCCTTATGTTAGTTAGGTTTCAATAGTTCTAAGTTCTAGGGGACTGATGACCTCAGAAGTTAAGTCCCGTAGTGCTCAGAGCCATTTGATCATAAGGCCCGTTAGCAGGCGGCTCACAGAAAGGAGGCCGACCTCACGGCGCCCCTTTGCACCAACTACTGCTGACGTCTGTTCCCCAACAAACCCGCTTGAAGTGTTGTCGGGCACATTGGGCGTGGAATCTCATAGACTGGAGTAGAACTGTCTTCAGTGATGAGTCCTGCTTCGAAGTGAGCCCCGAGGATCAGCGGATAGCGGTGGGATAACAACGTATATGTCGGCTTCCACATGGTCCCATGGTCCGATAACCAGGAGTGATACTTTGGGGTGCCATTTTTTTCCACAGCAGGAACCGCAACACAGCTGTACATCGACGAAATTCTACGCCCCGTTTTGTTATCCTTCATGGCAAGCCATCCCGAGCTTATTATTCAGCAAGAAAAAGGCCGCCCGCAAACGACGGGAGCATCTACCGCTTGGTTTTTTGCTTACCAGACCCCAACTTGGCCTGCAAGGTCGTCGGAATTTTTCCAACTGACAATATTTGGAGCATTATGGGGGCGATCTCCAACCAGCTCGAGATTTTGACGATCTGACGCGACATATGAATATAACATGCCACGATATCCCCCAGGAGGACATCGAACAATTCCACGAATCAATGCTTTCATAAGGCCCAGAGGTGGACTAACGCGTTGTTTGTCTTGCTCAATGTGCGAAACTCTTTCTCTTGAATAGCTCTCCAATTTTTCTGTAGTTGTAGCCATTTTTCGTTTTTACATGTTCGTTGCATCTATTGAATTCAGTTAACTGCTTCATGATACGTCTTTTATTTTGTCTTGGGGTGTATGTGTATTCCCATTCATGCGGAAATGGATTGCATTAAGGTTCAGTATTCGATATTAAATAGTTTTACTAAAGTGAACTAATATTTTATGTGTTGTGGCCCCCACTTGGCCTCCTCCAGAAATAAAACAGTAGTACTGTCATCTAGACTTGCAACGACATACGTCAAAGTTATTACATTCTGGAAGATTGCTGTAGCGACAGATTCATTCAGCAACGGCATGTAAACAAAGATATTTTTGATGCGTATTAATATCTGACTGTATGTTATAGCTGCGAAGATGTCGTTTGTCGACTTGCCATCGCCCGCAGAGAGGGAGGTTTCCCATTTTTCGAAAATTGTTGTTTCATTTCGCGCGTAAACTCAGAATGGCACAGCGAATACAACTTAAAAGAAATTCTCTCCCCCCTACCCTCTGTTTGTTAAGGAACTGAAGTCCCTTGTATAAAATATCAATCTAAAAAATTCTTTGATTTTTTGAGTCTCATCAGTGGGGTTTTATTTTCTTTCCATTAAACAGGAAATATGTCCAATACTACTTCTATACGTTAGAGTTTCGTTTTTGAGGATGTGTTTACCAATTTTAAAAACATAAAAAGTTTTGTATATATACTTTGTCTCCTCATGATTTACAGTCATTTATTTGATTTTTTTGTGTTTTTTATTACATATGTTCTCCTTTCACAACCTGTGATCTGCAACCATATAGAACGTACTATGGAAATGTTATTTACTTCTTAATTTTACGACTGCGTGTATAGCGGTTAGGTCTAACTTCGTTTAATACTATGTGGAAGATTGTGTGTGTGTGTGTGTGTGTGTGTGTGTGTGTGTGTGTGTGTGTTAACCTTGTTTCACTTACTTTTCCAATTTCCCCATTATCTTCAGTGTGAAAACTGCACTGTTCAAGGTTTACCTTCAAGCAGCAAAACAAGATGGCGGACAGTTGAACACACTCACAGCCTACATACAGAAACATCGTGTATACACAAACACCACAAGCATGCACAACATCACCATAGGGCTGACACAGAAAATCAAACGCATCAACGTTCCTCCAACAGTCACACTCATAGCATTCTGCATCGCATCCATGTAGACGAATATCCCCACCACAGAAACAACAACATCATGTTCTAAGTGCTGAATTAGAACAACAGAAAGACATCCCCAAATCCTGAACAGGGGAAATAGCAAGCATTGTAAAACTAATCACCTATTTCTTGTTTAACAACCAGTTCTACTCACAAAATGGTGGGTCTCCCATGTGATAACCAGTCACTGGATTCCTAGACAACAACTTCCTCAAGTTCACTAACAACAAAATATTGGAAAAACAACTGTAAGACCCTGACAAAACAGGGTAACCTACTGGCATCGCTGTGTAGGTAACATCATATGCCTTCTACATAACTCAGTCACATTCAGGTACTCCTCAGTGACGTAAGCAAAGCTCATACAAAAACATAATTCACCACAGAAACCTCAAAAGATATAGATACAGCAATCAAGACTCGTTTTCCGTATCAGGGTAGTCACCGCCATCAGTAAAGCCATACACAAATACTCTAATCATCCGATTGCACACAAACTAGCTGGTTTCCAATACGTTCTGCAGAGACCGCACAAAGCTCCACTTAGTGAAGACAGATGCAAAAATTAATTACAGATAATAAGCCAACAGTTGTAGAAAATGGATGTGAAACAAGAATTATTGAGAAACTCGATCTTAAATTAGAACAAAAGTACAGGCGTCGCCCAGCACGCAAAAACAAGTAGCTCATCACCAACATATAGACACAGACAGAACACAGACACAAAGAACACAAATACAGAACACACGTACAAACACACATGAACAACAAGCAAATGGTACGCTCACACTTAAAACAACAAAGCAGCCAACAGATTGACCACACACACAAAAAAAAGAAGAAAAAAGAAAAAGAACTAAAAATCGCTTACAGGAGAGATAACTCTATAAATAGAAAACCAAGAGCAACCATTACGAATGCGAGTAAAAACACTACACATCCAGAATTTGTCGACTGAAGTGGTATGCCAGGACTATAAGTGAATTTATATAGGACAGACATTAAGGAACTCATATTTAGATACTTAGATGACAGAAGAGCTTTAAGAACTAACAGCTGTGATTCTACATTTTCTGAATGTATTATCGACATGAAACAAAGCCCAACAGCGACTTAAAATGTCTCAAGTGCAGCAAAGGTCCCTCCAGAAACCAAAAACACAAGAAAACTACAAAACACGAATAGTCATAGTCGAAGGAAAACAAATAATAAATCAATTCACAGCTCTCTGCAACTGAAATCTGTTCTCTGCCCTCAAAGGACTATCAGACAACACCAACACGTACCTACACACAGAGTGGCCGAGTGGTTCTAGGCGCTTCAGTCTGGAACCGAGCGACAGCTACGGTCGCAGGTTCGAATCCTGCCTCGCGCATGGATGTGTGTGATGTCCTTAGGTTAGTTAGGTTTAAGTAGTTCTAAGTTCTAGGGGACTGATGACCTCAGCTGTCACGTCCCATAGTGCTCAGAGCCATTTGAACCATTTTTGGACCCACACACACACACACACACACACACACACACACACACACGCATACACACACACACACACACACACACACACACAAAATGGCAGGTACACCTCGCACAGGTTAGAAATTCTCGCTCTCAATACTTTCAACTATTCTCCTGTCAGCCATCTTGTTTTCATAGTTTGTAAACAGTGACACTGAAAGTTATGAAGGGCAGTTTTTCACCGTGAAAATAATGGGGAAAGCAGAAAAAGTAAGCGAAACATTTTGCAAAAACACACACACGCACACACACACACACACACACACACACACACACACAATCACGTACACTATCTTCAACATGAAATTAATACACAGTATTGCCAATGGTAAAGTTTCGAGGTAAGTAAATATGACTGCAGACGACAGATTGTGAAAGGAAAATGACTGTAATGCAAAACATAACGAATCAGGAAAAGTACAGCATGTGACAGCAAGATACGTTCACAAAACTACGTTTTTCAAATTTGTAAATACTTACTCGAATTTATATGTGTGAATGTAGTAAAGGGCATTTTTCTTGTTTAATAGAAAGAAAATAAAAGCGCACTGGTGGTGAATGCTGAGACTTCACCAAAACATGTTTGGGTAACAGAAGAAATGGAAAAAAATTGTGTCTTGCTCAAGGCGGACTCCATCCAAAACCAAATATAATGATTCAGCATTTCAATTCAGAAATATTTGAAAACGCCTATTAAGATCTGTTCCAAAGTTTCGGAACTGAAGCTAGAATCTAAAATATGCGTTACCGTAATGAGTTTATGATGCTGGACATTGTGCATCGCTGCATCGCGAGCTTATAACTTGCCCATTTTCACGAACTTGTATTCTAAGAATTATTATGGGCCGGTCATTGATTTGAGCATAAGTTGTAGGCGAAGAATACTATGGACTGTAAGAGACATAACTGGCACAAGATGGGGATAATAATCTACAGTGGACTATTCATTCTGTCATTCAACTTTGTGATTTAGCAACTTATTAAACCCCTAAATCTGGACGGCCAGACGGATGTTTGACTATTGTCTCACTCGAATACAAGCCCAGTTTCTCGGCAACTAGTCACCTAGTTTACATTTACTCCACAAATGACACGTCGTAACTGTACATGGCATATCACTGATAAAAAAATATTTTGCATAAAATATACGTGAATATCCTGTTTTACAAGCCATGTATTTCTTTCGAGAGGAGTAAATTATCCCTAAGAAACGACAAGCAGATACATCGATAAATAAAATGGTCCATTCTCTAATATTTGCTAAACTACCAATGTTCCATTTATACACGATTTTCTCCAACTCTTAGTTTTAATACTCGTATTACCGCCCGACTCGTTCGCACACCACGTGCTGCTTTGTTATTATATTAGGAAAATGACCGCAGTCCGTGTTATACCGGTTATTCAGGGAATGGATTAGGTAGGGCAGGAATTTCAGCGGCGGATATTATGAAACAATGCACCTGGGGAAAATGCCGGTGCTTATTGCGAAAGTTTGTTATTAGCGCACGGTCGATTTGCGGGCAAAAAAAAAAAAAATCTACATCCCGTGTTCCGGAAAGGGTCTTTCCGACGCCACTATGTGTAGCAATTACTTTATAATGAGAATAAAGCGAGCCGTAAACGCGGCAATGCCATACATTAATAATTAAGTGCCAACGTACAGTCGTACATTCGGCGAATCGTTTCCGAAATTAAATCCTCTCTAACAGCAGCAGATTTCGGAATTTTTCTGCTCGACGTGTGTGTGGGTGGGTGGATGAGTGGATGTGGAAGAGTGTTCCCATTTATTAGACTAAGTTGTCTTGAGTTACGTGCGTGAAAAAGCTTAGTTACAATAAGCCTTTTTAATTTTTCAAATGGAAAAAAGGAACATTTCGCGCATCAAACAAAAGTGCTGGTAACGGTTTTTCATTACTTATGACAGCAACGAGCGAAAAGGCCCATCTCCACGCATTTAGCAAAAATTGCCATTCCCTTCGTTGAGAGGGATACCCGCATCAAGGGTTGATATTGTTGTAGCATCCCATTCTGCACATGTTAATTGTGGAAATTCCGCACAAGGGATTAATTACGCTATCATTACTGCAGACGTGCTCCTGTTATAAGTTTAACAAATTCAGGAAGCTAATGAGTCCGAGAACAATATCTGAGCTCTTAAAATCAACGGAAGGACTGCTGTCTGTTTATGCGTTGTCGTTTTCTCTTCCAGACAGACATCTTCCTGATGAAAAATGTTACAAGTATGCAAATTACTTTAGTGGATGTGGGTATGTCATATGTTTCTCGTATTCACTCAAATATCGAATCCTACAGTTCCTAAAACAAGAGAGATCCATCAGTAGTCTAAAATGCAGTACCTGAGCAAAAGTATGCGGACACCTATCAGTGGACATAGACATTAATATAGGGTCTGCCCACCGTTTGCGTCTACAGCTTGATCTCTGGTGGGGACCTTTCACTGAGGTTCAAAAACGGCTCTAAGCACTATGGGACTTGAACATCTGAGGTCATCAGTCCCCTAGACTTAGAAAGTACTTAAACCCAACTAACCTAAGGACATCACATACATCCATGCCGCAGGCAGGATTCGAACCTGCGACCGTAGCAGGCATGCGGTTCCGGACTAAAGCGCCTACAATCGCTCGGCCACAGCGGCCGGCTTTCAATGAGGTGTGTCTACAGGTGGTGTAATCGCCGCGCATTCTTCCTCAAGAACCGAAACTATGGAAGGTAGTGATGTTAACGGTAATGTCTAGAGCGAAGTCGACGTTGTAAATCATCCAAATGGGGATTCGTTGGCTGCAAGTAGGGACTCTGGGCAGGACGGTTCATTTCAGGTATGTCAATCTACTCGAACCATAACCTCGCGGATGCAACTCTACAGCAGCGTGCATTGTCCTGCCGATATCATCAACCGTCTCCGAACTATTCCTCTACTGTACGCAGCACACAGTGCTGTAAAATATGATCATGGACTACCGCATTTAGTGTTTTCCTAAGTGCAATAAGTGGGCCACACCCTAACCACGACAGTCACTGCCATACCCTAACAACACCTTTTACTGTTGGCACTACACGTGAAGGCAAGTAACATTTTCTGACATTCGGCGAACCCGAAACCTTGCATGGGACTGCCACAGGATATAGTGCGGTTCATCTCTCCAAATCACTCGTTTCCAGTCACGTCCAATGGCGTCGCTCTTTATACCCAGATCAAGCATCGCTTAGTCTTGACTAGCTAAATGTGTGGTTTATGAGGAGCTGCATTATTGCCGTATCTCATTGTTTTCAACTCATTACGCACAGTCATTGTGCTTGCCTTACTGATAGTGTCATTTTGTAACCCCTGAGTGATTGGTTCCGCTGAATTCAGGCGATGTTTTACAACCATCCTCAGCAATGTTCGATGGTTGCTGTACAGCAGTATATGAGGCCTTCCTAGCCTTACTTTAGTTGTGGTTGTTTGTTGGCAGTGCCAGTTCAGTCACATCACCAACACTCGACTGGGGCAGCTTTATAAGGGTTGAAATGTCCCTGATGGATTTGTTACTCAGGTGGCATCCAGCGAGACGAATGCACGGTGACCGTTGTTTCGGACATGACTGAGAGAACGGACACCGCGCATTCGTGTGACTGATTATCCTCGACAGGTAATGAACATGAACCCATAACCTTCGGTGCGAGTGCTCATTCACGTTCGACCTCTAGCTAGCGGGAATGTAAGCGAGCATGGAGGACATGAACGGGGCTGTGCGGGTGGCGGTGCTAGGTAGGAGTGGGAGTAGGCTCGGGAGCGTGCCGAGGTCATCCGTGCAGTGGCGACAAACACTGTGTCCGGGTGGCGCAGTGTTTAACGTAACTGCCTAGAAAGCAGGAGATCCCGGGTTCGAAGCCCAGTTCGGCACTCATTTTGACTCGTCACCGCTGGGTTAGCACAATGTCCAGATGCAGCTGATATCGTTAATCAGTTCCTTTTCCCTTCCTTTCCTCCCCCCCCCCCCCCCACCCTCAATTACAAGATATCCAATGAGTAGCCCACTTTCGAAGTTACTGAGCTCTTCTGACCAATCCATTCCGCTGCCGCTGCTTTTCTATTGACAACACAGTAGTCTTCCACGCATTACGTGGAGGTATCCAGGTAATTTTAATCATAGTGCGGTGTATCGAAAATCCGTATACCAAGCTCACCAACTACATATACAGGGCTATTACAAATGATTGAAGCGATTTCATAAATTCACTGTAGCTTCATTCATTGACATATGGTCACGACACACAACTGATACGTAGAAAAACTCATAAAGTTTTGTTCGGCTGAAGCCGCACTTCAGGTTTCTGCCGCCAGAGCGCAGTGAGACAAAATGGCGACAGGAGCCGAGAAAGCGTATGTCGTGCTTGAAATGCACTCACATCAGTCATAACAGTGCAACGGCACTTCAGGACGAAGTTCAACAAAGATCCACCAACTGCTAACTCCATTCGGCGGTGGTATGCGCAGTTTAAAGCTTCTGGATGCCTCTGTAAGGGGAAATCAACGGGTCGGCCTGCAGTGAGCGAAGAAACGGTTGAACGCGTGCGGGCAAGTTTCATGCGTAGCCCGCGGAAGTCGACGAATAAAGCAAGCAGGGAGCTAAACGTACCACAGCCGACGGTTTGGAAAATCTTACGGAAAAGGCTAAAGGAGAAGCATTCCTTAAACAGGAGATTGGAAAACCGATGGATCGGTCGTGGTGGAGACCATGATCAACAATTCATGTCATGGCCTCCACGCTCTCCCGACTTCACCCCATGCAATTTCTTTCTGTGGGGTTATGTGAAAGATTCAGTGTTTAAACCTCCTCTACCAAGAAACGTGCCAGAACTGTGAGCTCGAATCAACGGTGCTTTCGAACTCATTGATGGAGACATGCTGCGCCGAGTGTGGGAGGAACTTGATTATCGGCTTGATGTCTGTCGAATCACTAAAGGGGCACATATCGAAAATTTCTGAATGCCTAAAAAACCTTTTTGAGTTTTTGTATGTGTGTGCAAAGCATTGTGAAAATATCTCAAATAATAAAGTTATTGTAGAGCTGTGAAATCGCTTCAATCATTTGTAATAACCCTGTATAATGTGTGGGCTGGAACTGCGGAAATTAGACTAGTAGGGCGTTATTTTGTGCCGCGTAATTGAATGGCCAATATTATCCGGTGTTCAGTCCAAGTCTGCTGCTACAGTTGTTTGTATCTCTTGTTATCTGTTGGTGAGAATAGTCTTAACACGACAATGCACCATCCTACTCCATGAGCAAGAAATACGCTCGTTGTCGCATCGGTCTAGGAGGGTTTGGGGGAGGGGAGGGGGTCATATACTAGGGTTAATGTGATCGTCACCTTTCACGCCTATGGATTTCTTCGTATGGAGAAGCACGAGAGAAGTACGAAACCCTTGTATAAACCGAAGGGAAACTGACATTTAGGGTTCTAACTGCCTGACTGACTGTGCAGTTGACTATGGGAATATCTGAGAGACTGAGATAAAATTATATGTGTCCTGTAAATAAATGCATTCAAAGAAATAAGAGATTATTACTTTGAACAGTTATAGTGCCCTTTGGCTGTAGCTACAAGATATAATTTTTTATGACAATAAACACCCAAATTTTTATTTTAGTTCTCAATGTACTGAGTTTTGGGTGATGTACCAACTCAAAGGTTTGGAACACCCCGTGGAAATAGTATTCGGATAATACGACTGGAAAAGCAAGAGTACTTCTATTTGTTCAAACTTATTTACAGCTATTTTTACAGTGAAAACACGAAGTGTGAAATTGGGTGCGAGCCAGAGTCGAAACCTAGCAATTCGCTGTTTTGATGTCCAATGGATCAAAATATTTATTCTAGTACACAGTTCGACATCCACGACTGAAAAATAGCGATGCGCTCCATGGATGGAGTTCTACGTCAAACTGTTATCCCATTAATCTTAATTACTCAGTCCAAAATCTATATTACCAAACAACTAGCGCAGAACCCAGTACCAATTGCAGGTTGCCTAACTAACGGCAACAAAAATTTGATTTACAATATGTCTCGTAATTACAGACAGAATTTAAAGTTTGAGATAGTTTCATAATGTAATAATTATGTTAAAATTTAACACAATGAAACAACTACTAGAGTTGAAAACAGTGTTTCTTTCTTTAGGTGACTCAACTGCCCGTGAGCAAATTTATTTTTCGTCTACTATTGAGACTGGGCCAACGACCTTGCCGCGGTGGTAACACCGGTTACCGTCATATCACCGAAGTTAAGCGCTGTCCGGCTGCGCTAGCACTTGGATGGGTGACCATCCGGTCTGCCGGGCGTTGTAGGCAAGCGGGGTGAACTCAGCCCTTGAGAGGCAAACTGAGGAGCTACTTGATTGAGAAGTAGCGCCTCCGGTCTCGTAAACTGACATACGGCACGAAGAATGAGTCCGGATACCTATATCCAATCGGAACCGACCACGAGGTTTCACGAGAGGCAGGCCTGCTAGTATGAAAGTAGGCGGAGAGTACTGTGTTGCCAACAGAGAAGCAATGATAGCAGAATGGGAACCCTCTAAAATTTCAATTTTTTTGGTACACAGGGGAAAATTAATTGCAGATGGGGGAAATCCGTGTTCGACAGCTTCATCCAACGTGGCAACAGAGCATCACACGTCCAGTCTCCGCAGCACCTAGCTCCTTCCCCACTGGCGGTCGTGGCAGGCAGTCGCGATTAGTGAATAACAAACGACATTGCAAGACGTTCAGCCTACAGAGACAC
Organism: Schistocerca americana; assembly: GCF_021461395.2. NCBI lineage: Eukaryota > Metazoa > Arthropoda > Insecta > Orthoptera > Acrididae > Schistocerca > Schistocerca americana. The sequence continues at coordinate 172,789,291 of NC_060124.1, read as the reverse complement.
GTCGGCTGCTGCGAAGACAGGCCTTCTGTCCTGTGAATGCGGTGCTGTGTTGTTCTTGCTGGATGACACTGGCGGACACCGGTTTCCTCCATCTGCAGTCTAGTGGCAGGCGCCGGCACCTGTAACTTCGACGATGGGTAGCGTCGTGGGAAGACGTCTTGGGACACAGGTTCCCATCCTCAGTTTGTTCTTAAAAACACCCTCCACAATCCCTCGTAGTTTGTCGAAACACTTTTTGGAGCTCCTGCAGGTTAAGAATGTCAGAGGGCCTCCAAAGCTTCCTTGGGAAGCTCCATGCATAAATTCTATTTCGCTAAACGCCTGACCGTCTATTACTGACAAGGGGACTGTGTTTGCCCTTCATCACCGATTTCATCCTGATTTATAGTGTATGCTTGGCTTGGCGCGTACTGCGAAGCCTGAGTCATTCATTCTAGCTTAGCCTCCAGGCAGTAGTTGACACAGTGGAAAGCGAACACAACGACAATCCGTGAGCGTGGGGCCTCGTCCCTATGGGGAACCTTCTTTCTACGAGGGCGGTTCAGAAAGTAACCTCCGATTGGTCACAGTGCGGGTTGTGGGGGGAGTAGCGACGCCATCTGTGCGTTCACGCACTCAACAGGTCAGTCGGCATCAAGCCGTCGTCGAGTGAACGTCGTACCTGCGCTAGTTTAGTTTTTGTGGCAGTTTGAAATGTGTGCTGCAATAGAAAACCCCGCCAAATGTGAAGTGCGTGCTGTCATAAGGTTTTTTACAGCCAAAGGATATTCTGCAGCAGCTATTCATCGTGAGCTTTGTGCCGTGTACGGACCAAGAGTTATGAGTGAAGGAGTTGTCTGTGAATGGGTACGTTTATTTAAAAGTGTACGAGAAAACGTTCATGATGAAGAGAGGAGTGGTAGACCATCATTGGTGACTGACGAACTCGTTCAGACAGTTGATGCAAAAGTTCGTGAAAATCGACGTTTCTCAATGTCGGAGTTGTCTACTGGTTTTCCACAGATTTCTAAGACTCTCTTGTACGAGATAGTGGCAGCAAGATTGGGTTACCGTAAGTTCTGTGCACGATGGGTGCCCAAAATTCTTACCGACCACCACAAAACTCAAAGAATGGCCTCTGCATTAGACTTTCTGTCACGTTATGAGGACGAAGGAGAACCATTGTTAAACAGAACCGTGACCGGTGACGAAACCTGGATTAAGTACGTGAACCCTGAGACAAAAGAACAATCAAAGATGTGGGCACATTCAAATTCGCCTACCAAACCAAGAAAAGCCTCGCAAGATTTTTCTGCCAGAAAACTGATGGCAACAGTGTTTTGGGATGCCAAAGGGGTGTTGTTGGTTGAATTCATGGAACGTGGTACGACCATTAATCAAGACGTGTACTGTGAAACAATAAAAAAGTTACGACGGGCTATACCGAACAAAAGCCGTGGTATGCTGACTTCCGGTATCGTTTTTTTGCACGATAACGCCCGTCCTCACTCTGCTCGCAGAACAACGGCCCTTCTTGAGTCCTTCAAGTGGGACGTTATTAACCATCCACCTTACAGCCCAGACCTGGCACCAAGTGATTATCACCCCTTCATGCATTTGAAGAAATGGCTCGGGTCACAGCGGTTTGATGACGACGAAGAGCTCAAAGATGCGGTCACAGGCTGGCTCCAGGCACAAGTGGGTGATTTTTATGCAGAAGGAATTTCAAAGCTTGTGAAGAGATACGATAAGTGCCTCAATCGCTATGGAGACTATGTAGAAAAATAGTGCAAAGATGTAGTTGTAAGATGTATATATTAAAATATTTTTATTTTACTTGGTGTATTTTTTTAAATCAACCGGAGGTTACTTTCTGAATGGCCCTCGTATTTTCAATTTGTACGTTACATGGTAAATCGAAATAATGCTCAGTATGTCGTATTTATTAATATTTTCATTAAAAGTGAGGACAAAGATTTTTCAAGATGAAGAAGGGTTCGATCGTATATTATTGAAGTGATTAACCCCCTGCCCCCTTTCCAACGAAGAAAAGTACCTAGCTTGTACCACCTCTTGGGGGGTGTCTACGTTCATCATCAGGTTAACAGTTTCAACAAATAGCTTCAAAACTGCTCTTATCTCATCGAGAGAGAAAAATAAATCACAACCTGAGAAGACGGCATCAGAATATATCCATTAAACATCACATCACATATGATGGTGGTCGAAGTAGAGAAGATAATAAATGTAGACTGGCAATGGCAAGGAAAGCGTTTCTGAAGAAGAGAAATTTGTTAACATCGAGTATAGGTTTAAGTGTCAGGAAGTCGTTTCTGAAAGTATTTGTATGGAGTGTAGCCATGTATGGAAGTGAAACATGGACGATAAATAGTTTGGACAAGAAGAGAATTGAAGCTTTCGAAATGTGGTGCTACAGAAGAATGCTGAAGATTAGATGGGTAGATCACATAACTAATGATGAAGTATTGAATAGAATTGGGGAGAAGAGGAGTATGTGGCACAACTTGACAAAAAGAAGGGACCGGTTAGTAGGACATGTTCTGAGGCATCAAGGGATCACAAATTTAGCATTGGAGGGCAGCGTGGAGGGTAAAAATCGTAGAGGGAGACCAAGAGATGAATACACTAAGCAGATTCAGAAGGATGTGGGTTGTAGTAAGTACTGGGAGATGAAGAAGCTTGCACAGGATAGGGTAGCATGGAGAGCTGCATCAAACCAGTCTCAGGACTGAAGACCACAACAACAACAACAACAACAACAAACATCACGAGCTATCCTAGTCAATATTTGGCGAAATGGTGCGTTACGCATAGTTTGTTATCAAACTTTGCGGTTGGGGAGAACCTTTTATGAATGTAAACCTAGTCGCCTTTCATACAGAAACTTTAAAAACTAACTAATCGCAAAAATACGTCGTTTATAATGATGCCGAAAAAGATTACTGCTTCCCCTGTTTTTACTCTGAATATCACCCCAGCACCTATAAATCAACTGTAAAATAACAGAAACATCTAATTTTATATACAAAGTTCCTGTACGTGCCTTACAGTCCCACAGTTGAAATTTCAATTATAGATTTTCCTTTGCCTTCTCTTCTCACGCATGCTAGAGAAATGTTAATAAATGCAATGTACTGATCATTATTTCGGTTTGTTCTCAGTGCAAGAAACGTGGAAACTGAAAGTAGAAACAGGATTCCGCAAATGAGATCAACCCACCGACTGTCGATTAACGCTCTGTACTTTTCCCACTGCGCAAACCACTGCCTGGAAACTACGCAAACGTAACTGTCTCATGCCTCTGCCGACCCACGCTAAAAATGCTTTTTTCTCTAGGCGTTTGCCGATCTGGAATTCCCACATCGATCACTTTCATTTCTGTCCAAGCCTTGTGCATAATTTAAATTTGGACGAAATCGGTGATGACAGGTGAGCCCGGTCCCCATGTGAGGCAAACTCCATCGGCTCGCAACTCGATTAGAAGCCGCTTGTGAGAACGGTATCAAAAACCTTCTTTAAGTCTAGAAACATGGAATAAACTTGTGTTACTCTACCTACAGCGCGCTGATAACCACACAGTTGAGCGTCCCATATACCAAACAAACATCTACCTACAGCACTCACTATTTCGTCTGAGTAAAGAAGCAGCTGTCTTTCACAGCAACATTCTCTGACGCCGTGCTGATTACGTGTCAGTAGATCGTTTTCTTCGAGGTAAAGTGGCGATTGTGTCAAAGACGAAGGGGATACTTGAACGTAAAGACTTATCTTTTGCTATCTATCGGTTCGTAGTCGCAAAATGCCCGAGGAATGGTGACACAGGAAGAAGCCAAGAGAATTAAAAGATACAAGCAAACTCCAAGTGATCTAAAATTTTGCTGTAGACTAAATTACACGTAATTGTACCCGAGCGTACAAATTCATGGCGAATGATGCCTTCGCGAAATATGAGGTCAATGTCTTTAGCGCTGGTTTCCAGACTGTAGTCTTTTTGGGCCTGAGGATGTTTTACAAATCTATTTGGAACTGTGGTATCTTGTTTGAGTCATTAAGGGACTCTGGGTCATCTCAGGTCTTCCGTATAAGCTCATATGGCCTTGACGCTGAAAAGTGAACTTGGCAACGATTTTAATTCCTAGTAGCTCTTCCTCGTGTCCAGCCATCTCCTCCGTATCTCCCTCTCTTTCTGTCTCTCTCTCTCTCTCTGTCTCTGTCTCTCTCTCTCTCTCTCTCTCTCTCTCTCTGTCACACACACACACACACAAACACACACAAAGGGGCGAGGGGGGGGGGGGGGGGGGAGGATGAGAGAGAGTCTCTCTACAACTTTACAATCGGGCATCTACACTCTTCAAGAATGGCTAGACTGGTACCTCTCAACAAGGCTGTACGTTGATCTGAATCAACGTAGGTCAGGAGTAGTCCAGTAGATAAGATTTTCGGAAATGCCAAGCATTCGGAAAGTTATGGACTGTGCTATATAGCGCGCTTCAAACCTGTTCCATACTGCAGGTAGTTTACGGAACATTGCTAGACGGCTTTGCTAACAGACAAGAATGCAGCAATCCCACGAGGAAACTGGCATATGACATACAAATAAATTCATAGAAAGGAAGGAGCTTGGAGTTTAAACGCCTAATCGCCATTGTGAACTTTGCAAACATTATAAATATGAATTGGAGTAAATGGAGAAGGGCTGGTTGTGATTACTGTATGAGGAGACATTTTGATTACTGATTTGGGAAACAAAGAAATATAAATCAGACTTCACATGTGACAACACGTTGCCAATGAGACGGTACACTTTAGCTTTATTTTAGCATTTAATATGTGGCAGCCTAAAAAACTGTCCGTTATGGAATAAATAAATTCAGTCATGATTGCCCCATGGGGATTTGAAACCACTCCGTTTCTGGATTGAGTATCTTGACAGAGAGACATTGACACCATATGACATTCATAACAGAGATGAGGAAGCCTACTGTTCCACTCTTGTCTTCTATAGTTTACAAATATCATCTCAGATATAAAATATAGAAACTGGCTCTGAGCACTATGGGACTGAATATCTACGGTCATCAGTCCCCTAGAACTTAGAACTACTTAAACCTAACTAACCTAATGACATCACACAACACCCAGTCATCACGAGGCAGAGAAAATCCCTGACCGCGCCGGAAATCGAACCCGGGAACCCGGGCGTGGGAAACGAGAACGCTACCGCACGACCACGAGCTGCTGACATAAAATCTAGATGTCAATGTTTATAACTGTCGTCTCAGTACAAATTAATTGAAGCATGCAACCATATTGTAGTAGACAGAGTCGGTTGATGAAGGTTTTATACATCTCGTGCAATGATTTTGTTTGTATATTTTTTTTACAACTAATCTCCTTACACTGAAGTGATAGTAGTACAAGGGAAAGTGATATGCACATACTCAGATGGTGGTAGTTTCGCGTCCACTAGGTATAAAGTGACAGTGCGCTGGCTGAGCTGTCATTTGCACTGCGGCGATTCATGTGAACAGGATTCCGACGTGATTGAGGCCGCACAATGGGAATTAACAAACTGCACTTATTACGAACACACAACACCGTGATTCCAAGACAACATTAATCTATTTCTCTCCAAGGAACGTACATCATGGAATCTTCTTGTGGTCTTCAGTCCTGAGACTGGTTTGATGCAGCTCTCCATGCTACTCTATCCTGTGCAAGCTTCTTCATCTCCCAGTACCTACTGCAACCTACATCCTTCTGAATCTGCTTAGTGTATTCATCTCTTGGTCTCCCTCTACGATTTTTACCCTCCACGCTGCCCTCCAATGCTAAATTTGTGATCCCTTGATGCCTCAAAACATGTCCTACCAACCGATCCCTTCTTCTAGTCAAGTTGTGCCACAAACTTCTCTTCTCCTCAATCCTATTCAATAGCTCCTCATTAGTTACGTGATCTACCCACCTTATCTTCAGCATTCATCTGTAGCACCACGTTTCGAAAGCTTCTATTCTCTTCTTGTCCAAACTAGTTATCGTCCATGTTTCACTTCCATACATGGCTACACTCCATACAAATACTTTCAGAAACGACTTCCTGACACTTAAAACTATACTCGATGTTAACAAATTTCTCTTCTTGAGAAACGCTTTCCTTGCCATTGCCAGTCTACATTTTATATCCTCTCTACTTCGACCATCATCGGTTATTTTACTCCCTAAATAGCAAAACTCCTTTACTACTTTAAGTGTCTCATTTCCTAATCTAATTCCCTCAGCATCACCCGACTTAATTGGACTACATTCCATTATCCTCGTTTTGCTTTTGTTGATGTTCATCTTATATCCTCCTTTCAAAACACTGTCCATTCCGTTCAACTGCTCTTCCAAGTCCTTTGCTGTCTCTGACAGAATTACAATGTCATCGGCGAACCTCAAAGTTTTTACTTCTTCTCCATGAATTTTAATACCTACTCCGAATTTTTCTTTTGTTTCCTTTACTGCTTGCTCAATATACAGATTGAATAACATCGGGGAGAGGCTACAACCCTCTCTCACTCCTTTCGCAACCACTGCTTCCCTTTCATGCCCCTCGACTCTTATAACTGCCATCTGGTTTCTGTACAAATTGTAAATAGCCTTACGCTCCCTGTATTTTACCCCTGCCACCTTCAGAATTTGAAAGAGAGTATTCCAGTCAACATTGTCAAAAGCTTTCTCTAAGTCTACAAATGCTTGAAATGTAGGTTTGCCTTTTCTTAGTCTTTCTTCTAAGATAAGTCGTAAGGTCAGTATTGCCTCACGTGTTCCACCATTTCTACGGAATCCAAACTGATCTTCCCCAAGGTGGGCTTCTACCAGTTTTTCCATTCGTCTGTAAAGAATTCGCGTTAGTATTTTGCAGCTGTGACTTATTAAACTGATAGTTCGGTAATTTTCACATCTGTCAACACTTGCTTTCTTTGGGATTGGAATTATTATATTCTTCTTGAAGTCTGAGGGTATTTCGCCTGTCTCATACATCGTGCTCACCAGATGGTAGAGTTTTGTCATGACTGGCTCTCCCGAGGCCATCAGTAGTTCTAATGGAATGTTGTCTACTCCCGGGGCCTTGTTTCGACTCAGGTCTTTCAGTGCTCTATCAAACTCTTCACGCAGTATTTTGTCTCCCATTTCGTCTTCATCTACATCCTCTTCCATTTCCATTATATTGTCCTCAAGTACATCGCTCTTGTATAAACCCTCTATATACTCCTTCCACCTTTCTGCCTTCCCTTCTTTGCTTAGAACTGGGTTGCCATCTGAGCTCTTGATATTCATACAAGTGGTTCTCTTCTCTCCAAAGGTCTCTTTAATTTTCCTTTAGGCAGTATCTATCTTACCCCTAGTGAGATAAGCCTCTACATCCTTACATTTGTCCTCTAGCCATCCCTGCTTAGCCATTTTACACTTCCTGTCGATATCATTTTTGAGACGTTTGTACTCCTTTTTGCCTGCTTCATTTACTGCATTTTTATATTTTCTCCTTTCATCAATTAATTTCAATATTTCTTCTGTTACCCAAGGATTTCTATTAGTCCTTGTCTTTTTTCCTACTTGATCCTCTGCTGCCTTCACTACTTCATCCCTCAGAGCTACCCATTCTTCTTCTACTGCATTTCCTTCCCCCATTCCTGTCAATTGTTCCCTTATGCTCTCCCTGAAACTCTCTACAACATCTGGTTCTTTCAGTTTATCCGGGTCCCAGCTCCTTAAATTCCTCCCTTTTTGTAGTTTCTTCAGTTTCAATCTGCAGTTCATAACCAATAGATTGTGGTCAGAATCCACATCTGTCCCAGGAAATGTCTTACAATTTAAAACCTGGTTCCTAAATCTCTGTCTTACCATTATATAATCCATCTGATACCTTTTAGTATCTCCAGGATTCTTCCAGGTATACAACCTTCATTTATGATTCTGGAACCAAGTGTTAGCTATGATTAAGTTATGCTCTGTGCAAAATCCTACAAGGCGGCTTCCTCTTTCATTCCTTCCCCCCAATCCATATTCACCCACTATGTTTCCTTCTCTCCCTTTTCCTACTGGCGAATTCCAGTCACCCATGACTATTAAATTTTCGTCTCCCTTCACTACCTGAATAATTTCATTTATCTCGTCATACATTTCATCTATTTCTTCATCATCTGCAGAGCTAGTTAACGTATAAACTTGTACTACTGTAGTAGGCATGGGCTTTGTGTCTATCTTGGCCACAATAATGCGTTCACTATGCTGTTTGTAGTAGCTAACCCGCACTCCTATTTTTTATTCATTATTAAACCTACTCCTGCATTACCCCTATTTGATTTTGTATTTATAACCCTGTAATCACCTGACCAAAAGTCTTGTTCCTCCTGCCACCGAACTTCACTAATTCCCACTATATCTAACTATAACCTATCCATTTCCCTTTTTAAATTTTCTAACCTACCTGCCCGATTAAGGGATCTGACATTCCACGCTCCGATCCGTAGAACGCCAGTTTTCTTTCTCCTGATAACGACGTCCTCCTGAGTAGTCGCCGCCCGGAGATCCGAATGGGGGACTATTTTACCTCCGGAATATTTAACCCAAGAGGACGCCATTATCATTCAATCATACAGTAGAGCTGCATGTCCTCGGGAAAAATTACGGCTGTAGTTTCCCCTTGCTTTCAGCCGTTCGCAGTACCAGCACAGCAAGGCCGTTTTGGTTAATGTTACAAGGCCAGATCAGTCAATCATCCAAACTGTTGCCCCTGCAACTACTGAAAAGGCTGCTGCCCCTCTTCAAGAACCACATGTTTGTCTGGCCTCTCAACAGATACCCCTCCGTTGTGGTTGCACCTACGGTACGGCCATCTGTATCGCTGAGGCACGCAAGCCTCCCTACCAACGGCAAGGTCCATGGTTCATGGGGGGGACATCATGGAATATAAAACATTAATTCAAGGATAATCAATATTTCCAGAGTGTCTATAACGTACATCATGGAATATAAAACATTAATTCAAGGATAATCAATATTTCCAGAGTGTCTATAATTACAAATATCAACCCGCAACTCCCTCCCCACCCTGGTCAACTTCTAGAGGAATGACCAGTTGAACAGGACGTGAGATAATGGATCCTTCTGAAGTTCCTAAGGTTACAGCTCGTATTTTCCCATCTCTTCCATCATGAAGATCTTCTATCCGCGCCTTCCTCCACATGTGTCGTTGACGAACATCCTCTTGTAGAAGAACGACATCACCCAGCTGGAGTCTTCCTGAACCTGGCCTTGGTTTATGAGTTTCATGGAAGTTTTTGAGCAGGATCAGATATTATTTCTTCCACCTGTTCCAGAAGTGTTTTACCATCTTCTGCAGCCGTTGAAATTCCTTGGACAAGTCCTTTCTAACTGGTGATTCTGGACCAGTAGGTAGTTTTGTGAGTCGATCACCTACAAGGAAATATGCGGGCGTCAGTGGCTCAGATTCCTCTCCCCCTTGCGTAATTCAAAAATGGTTCAAGTGGCTCTATGGAACTTAACATCTATGGTCATCAGTCCCCTAGAACTTAGAACTACTTAAACCCAACTAACGCAAGGACAGCACACAACACCCAGTCATCACGAGGCAGAGAAAATCCCTGACCCCGCCGGGAATCGAACCCGGGAACCCGGGCGTGGGAAGCGAGAACGCTACCGCACGACCACGAGCTGCGGACCTTTGCGTAATTGGTGTAGAGTCTAGTGCTGCTTCTATGCTGACCAGGATAGTGTTGAGACCTTCTTCGTCCAACTGTGACTGTCCTAAAACTTTTCTCAGGCGGAGTTTGACAGATCCCACCATCCGTTCCCAGAATCCTCCCCACCAAGGGGCGTGTGGGGCGATGAATTTCCAAGTGATGGCTTGCTGGGCGAGGTACTTGTGCGTCTTGCTTGCCATGAGAGCCTGCCAGAGCTCCTTCAGCTCTAAGTGCGTAGCATGGAAGGTAGTAGCATTATCAGTGTAAATTGTTCTGGGCACTCCTCGTCTTCCGACAAACCTTTGTAGGGCTTGAAGAAATCTGTCAGTTGACATATCTGAACATAGTTCCAGGTGTATGATTCGTGTTGTTGCGCATGTGAATAGAGCAATATACGCTTTCTTCGTAATATGTCCTTGTCTGGCATATAATGGACCAGCAAAGTCAATACCTGTTACTGTAAATGGTGTCAGTGGTGATACTCGTTCAGCTGGTAATGGAACCTCAGTTTGTTAAACAACGTGAGCTTTCACCATCTTACAAGGTAGACAACGGTGTAGAATATGTTTAATTGCCTGTCGAGCTCTAAGGATCCAGAATTCTGTTCTCAGTTCAGATAACACTATGTTTACTCCAAGGTGATGCAAACGAATGTGAGTCAGCTGGATCAGTAAACGTGTGAAATGATGATGTCCTTCAAGAAGAATCGGTTGGCGTTGATCTCTGGGTAATTCTGCAAACTGCAGCCGTCCACCACCGAGACGAATAAGACCATTATCCAAGAATGGGTTGTAGCGAGCTATCGGAGAATTATGTGGTAGAGGCATGTTGTTGTATAGTGCATGCAGTTCGAGCGCAAAATGTTGCTGTTGAACAACTTGAATCCAGTAAGTGCGTGCTTCGTTCAAATTTGATGCTTTAAGTTCTCCAGATGTTCTGTTTTCTTTCAATAAGCGCCGTTTAAAGAGAAGTACCCATCCTGTAACTCTTAACAGCTTGAAGTAGCTACTGTACCGTGTAGCTGTTAAAATAGGAATCGTTGTTTGTACCGTGAAGACTTGGTCTGTTAACTTCTTCTTTTATGGCAAGGAGTGCTCTTCCCTCTGTAAAATTCGAGGCCACTGTGTTCTGTTCTTTGTTAACCATGCAGGTCCATGGAACCATACAGAAGCATGGTGAAGTTTATCTGCTGCGGTACCACTGGAGGTTAGATCAGCTGGATTTTCTTCACCAGGGCAGTTCCTCCACTGTGACGGGTTCGTTAGTCGTTGTATTTCCGTAACACGGTTTGACACAAAGGTTTTCCATCGATTAGGGACATGTTGTATCCATCCCAAGGCTACAGTTGAGTCAGTCCACAATGTTACACGACTTGCATTATAGTTCGTGGCCTTACAGAAATAATGAAGTTGTCTTGACCCAAGAAGTGTCGTTAGAAGTTCCAGCCGTGGAAGAGTTATTTTTCTGATGGGTGCTAGTCGGTTTTTACTGCAAACTAAATGGACTGATACCATATTTGTTGTGGTGCACCGTACATAAAGGACTGCTCCGTAGGCCTTTTCTGATGCGTCGCAAAAGACATGGATTTCTGGCTCAGTGTTTTCAGATACACCAACCCATCGGGGCATTTTTATGTGTGAACTGATGGCAATGTTCATACCCACATTCGCCAGCGTTTGCTAAGATCAAGGGATAAAAGCTCATCCAATTCAATTCCTCTTGACCAAACTTCTTGAAAAATTACACTCCTGGAAATGGAAAAAAGAACACATTGACACCGGTGTGTCAGACCCACCATACTTGCTCCGGACACTGCGAGAGGGCTGTACAAGCAACGATCACACGCACGGCACAGCGGACACACCAGGAACCGCGGTGTTGGCCGTCGAATGGCGCTAGCTGCGCAGCATTTGTGCACCGCTGCCGTCAGTGTCAGCCAGTTTGCCGTGGCATACGGAGCTCCATCGCAGTCTTTAACACTGGTAGCATGCCGCGACAGCATGGACGTGAACCGTATGTGCAGTTGACGGACTTTGAGCGAGGGCGTATAGTGGGCATGCGGGAGGCCGGGTGGACGTACCGCCAAATTGCTCAACACGTGGGGCGTGAGGTCTCCACAGTACATCGATGTTGTCGCCAGTGGTCGGCGGAAGGTGCACGTGCCCGTCGACCTGGGACCGGACCGCAGCGACGCACGGATGCACGCCAAGACCGTAGGATCCTACGCAGTGCCGTAGGGGACCGCACCGCCACTTCCCAGCAAATTAGGGACACTGTTGCTCCTGGGGTATCGGCGAGGACCATTCGCAACCGTCTCCATGAAGCTGGGCTACGGTCCCGCACACCGTTAGGCCGTCTTCCGCTCACGCCCCAACATCGTGCAGCCCGCCTCCAGTGGTGTCGCGACAGGCGTGAATGGAGGGACGAATGGAGACGTGTCGTCTTCAGCGATGAGAGTCGCTTCTGCCTTGGTGCCAATGATGGTCGTATGCGTGTTTGGCGCCGTGCAGGTGAGCGCCACAATCAGAACTGCATACGACCGGGGCACACAGGGCCAACACCCGGCATCATGGTGTGGGGAGCGATCTCCTACACGGGCCGTACACCACTGGTGATCGTCGAGGGGACACTGAATAGTGCACGGTACATCCAAACCGTCATCGAACCCATCGTTCTACCATTCCTAGACCGGCAAAGGAACTTGCTGTTCCAACAGGACAATGCACGTCCGCATGTATTCCGTGCCACCCAACGTGCTCTAGAAGGTGTAAGTCAACTACCCTGGCCAGCAAGATCTCCAGATCTGTCCCCCATTGAGCATGTTTGGGACTGGATGAAGTGTCGTCTCACGCGGTCTGCACGTCCAGCACGAACGCTGGTCCAACTGAGGCGCCAGGTGGAAATGGCATGGCAAGCCGTTCCACAGGACTACATCCAGCATCTCTACGATCGTCTCCATGGGAGAATAGCAGCCTGCATTGCTGCGAAAGGTGGATATACACTGTACTAGTGCCGACATTGTGCATGCTCTGTTGCCTGTGTCTATGTGCCTGTGGTTCTGTCAGTGTGATCATGTGATGTATCTGACCCCAGGAATGTGTCAATAAAGTTTCCCCTTCCTGGGACAGTGAATTCACGGTGTTCTTATTTCAATTTCCAGGAGTGTATTTTTGCAGTGAGGGACACAGGCGGCAACAAACCCAGTGGGTCATAGAATATAGCAGTGTTTCGTAGTACTTCTCGCTTAGTGGCAGGACGATTTATAACATTGTCGGTAACATTGTTGTGAACAACACTGAGCGTATCAGTCTGTGTGTTCCAGTGGACTCCCAGTACCTCCGTATCTGTAGTGTTTATGACACTTTCTGATTGCCATTTTCCAATCAGTTGGCTTGAATTTGGGGCCCGCTTTGCCATTGGTAGACTGATCTGTCCCATGAGTGATGTAAGCTCATAATATATGTTAATTATGGCATTATCATCTTTAGCACCTGCTATAAAATCATCCATGTATCTATTATCTTCAACAAGTAAAGCAGCTTGCGGAAAATTCGTTTTGTGCATTACAGCAAGTTCTTTCTGCGTGGCTGCAAGAAGAAACGGACTGCAGGTAAGTCCGAAAGGTAGCTGAGTGAAGCGGTATGTAATCCTTTCGTCAGTTGTAATATAGTTTCCTTGTTGATCTACGATTACTTGTTCCAAAGAAACCTCGTGAGATATCTACCTTTCCTGTGAAGAACTAACTGTAGAAATGCTTGTTTGATATCGGCAATTAAGGCTACTTGATGTAGACGATATCGCAGTAATATTGAAAAGATATCAGGAGTAAATTAGGACCTATTTCTAAAGAGTCATTCAATGAACGTGCATGCTGGTCGTGCGACGAACCATCAAATACAATCCTCCATTTGATGACACCTAACTTTTCTTTCTTTACTGCATGATGTGTCAGGTAAAATGTGTCACGCAACTTCTGTCCAGAAGGGGTGACTTCCACATGTTTCTTCTTGATGTGTTCTATCATTTGCGCCTCGTAAATTTGTTTCAGTTTCTTGTCCTTCGTAAATTTTTTCTCCAGTGAAGCAAATCTCTTCTCTGGTTGCTGAACATTGTTAGATGACATAACGTTGGGTTTTCTGGGGAAAGTCACGACTCTTCTATTGTCTTCGAGCTAGTAGGATTTTGAGAAATCTTGCACTAACGCCAATTCCTTCTGATTCAGAGTTGTTGTTTCATCTTCTGTGATTCCCATTGTTTCTAAATTCCAGAAACGTCGTAAAATATCGTCTGTTGTTGTCGCTGTCTCTAAACTGATGTAGTTTGCCGTCACAAGGTTAGCCGTGGTGCTTGATTAGCTTCCACCAAGAATCCAACCTAGAATGGAAGGTACCAGAACAACTGATGACGTTAGTCGAATCGGAGGGGAATCTTTAACCATTTTCCGATAGTAATCTGCTCCGATAAGAATCTCGATGGGGAGATCTTCTGTACCATCCCTTAGGTACGCAAACTGAAGTCCCCGTGTGCGTAAAAGTTTTCTTAAATTGAAAGGCACAGTTGGGTGATGGGAACATGAGTATGTGCTTTCAAACGCAGTCATAGACGTCTTGGATTTAGTCCACGTACCCTGTAGTGTGAATTCCACGACTCTACGGTGCGTTGAAGCTGCGGATGGCATTTCAAAGGCGTTGACAGATAGATCACGATGTTCTATAGTTCTTAAACCTAGCTCATCGATCAGGAACTTGGAAATGAAGCTTGACTGACTACCGCTATCCAGAACGCAGCGAGTAAGTTTGCTTAATTCTGCGGGTTCACTAACCCAAACTCGAGCTGTCTGAAGATAAGTAAAACCTGCTGAACTTACGTCGATTCTCCATACAGATGTAGAGCTAATTTGCTGAGAAGATGAAGAAGAGGCAGCAATGTCAGTACAGATAGCTTTGTAATGACTTTTCTTGCACTTAGAACATGAAACCTTGCCCTTCTCACAGTAGTTTCTAGCATTATGACTTCGGTTTGGAAATATAAAACAGTATCTTGCTTTAGTTTATCGATACGTTGTTGGCTGTCAGTTACTATATTGCAGTCTTGGACCCAATGAGAGCGAGCAAAATACGCAATATGGTTGTACCGGTACTTCTTGTTTAGGCTTAAGCTGATTTTTCGCTTGCTTTGAATTTATGTGAAGCGCTGCTGCAGTGGGCGTGAAGCTAGGAGATGACTGATATTCTGTACGAATCTTTTGTGCAGTGAGAGCACCACCAACTTCTTCTTCCAAAAAGTTAAGTAGTTTCAGTACATCTCCTTCCGCTACTTCGGTTCTTCTAGCATGAATGACCCATTTCTGGCACATTTCAGCGGGAAATGCACGCAGAATTTTCGGAGTGAGAATTTTACCGCATGCCACGACGTCTTCTCCTAAGGCACGCAGTGCTTGAATACGACGGTTACACTCCAGGAATGTGCTGCTCAGCGTTTCAGGTGTCTCTGACTGTACAGGCTTCAGCGCATCCTAATAATCGAGGTGCGCCTGTGTAATGCGATTGCTATCTCTACTAGCAACTTTGGTTCGCCTGACAGATAACCTCGTAGGAAAACATGTTTGTTTACTGTAGAAAGGGATGGGTCTTTATAAATGGTCGATTCAAATTGTTCCCAGAAGCGGGACCACATTTCGACATCTCCACAAAATTGCTCAAGCGTAACTGCTGGTAGCTTGACAGAGTGGAACACAGTTGGTTGTGTGAGCACTGGTGGTCTCGTAAACTGACATACGGCACGAAGAATGAGTCCGGATACCTATATCCAATCGGAACCGACCACGAGGTTTCACGAGAGGCAGGCCTGCTAGTATGAAAGTAGGCGGAGAGTACTGTGTTGCCAACAGAGAAGCAATGATAGCAGAATGGGAACCCTCTAAAATTTCAATTTTTTTGGTACACAGGGGAAAATTAATTGCAGATGGGGGAAATCCGTGTTCGACAGCTTCATCCAACGTGGCAACAGAGCATCACACGTCCAGTCTCCGCAGCACCTAGCTCCTTCCCCACTGGCGGTCGTGGCAGGCAGTCGCGATTAGTGAATAACAAACGACATTGCAAGACGTTCAGCCTACAGAGACACGTCGGCTGCTGCGAAGACAGGCCTTCTGTCCTGTGAATGCGGTGCTGTGTTGTTCTTGCTGGATGACACTGGCGGACACCGGTTTCCTCCATCTGCAGTCTAGTGGCAGGCGCCGGCACCTGTAACTTCGACGATGGGTAGCGTCGTGGGAAGACGTCTTGGGACACAGGTTCCCATCCTCAGTTTGTTCTTAAAAACACCCTCCACAATCCCTCGTAGTTTGTCGAAACACTTTTTGGAGCTCCTGCAGGTTAAGAATGTCAGAGGGCCTCCAAAGCTTCCTTGGGAAGCTCCATGCATAAATTCTATTTCGCTAAACGCCTGACCGTCTATTACTGACAAGGGGACTGTGTTTGCCCTTCATCACCGATTTCATCCTGATTTATAGTGTATGCTTGGCTTGGCGCGTACTGCGAAGCCTGAGTCATTCATTCTAGCTTAGCCTCCAGGCAGTAGTTGACACAGTGGAAAGCGAACACAACGACAATCCGTGAGCGTGGGGCCTCGTCCCTATGGGGAACCTTCTTTCTACGAGGGCGGTTCAGAAAGTAACCTCCGATTGGTCACAGTGCGGGTTGTGGGGGGAGTAGCGACGCCATCTGTGCGTTCACGCACTCAACAGGTCAGTCGGCATCAAGCCGTCGTCGAGTGAACGTCGTACCTGCGCTAGTTTAGTTTTTGTGGCAGTTTGAAATGTGTGCTGCAATAGAAAACCCCGCCAAATGTGAAGTGCGTGCTGTCATAAGGTTTTTTACAGCCAAAGGATATTCTGCAGCAGCTATTCATCGTGAGCTTTGTGCCGTGTACGGACCAAGAGTTATGAGTGAAGGAGTTGTCTGTGAATGGGTACGTTTATTTAAAAGTGTACGAGAAAACGTTCATGATGAAGAGAGGAGTGGTAGACCATCATTGGTGACTGACGAACTCGTTCAGACAGTTGATGCAAAAGTTCGTGAAAATCGACGTTTCTCAATGTCGGAGTTGTCTACTGGTTTTCCACAGATTTCTAAGACTCTCTTGTACGAGATAGTGGCAGCAAGATTGGGTTACCGTAAGTTCTGTGCACGATGGGTGCCCAAAATTCTTACCGACCACCACAAAACTCAAAGAATGGCCTCTGCATTAGACTTTCTGTCACGTTATGAGGACGAAGGAGAACCATTGTTAAACAGAACCGTGACCGGTGACGAAACCTGGATTAAGTACGTGAACCCTGAGACAAAAGAACAATCAAAGATGTGGGCACATTCAAATTCGCCTACCAAACCAAGAAAAGCCTCGCAAGATTTTTCTGCCAGAAAACTGATGGCAACAGTGTTTTGGGATGCCAAAGGGGTGTTGTTGGTTGAATTCATGGAACGTGGTACGACCATTAATCAAGACGTGTACTGTGAAACAATAAAAAAGTTACGACGGGCTATACCGAACAAAAGCCGTGGTATGCTGACTTCTGGTATCGTTTTTTTGCACGATAACGCCCGTCCTCACTCTGCTCGCAGAACAACGGCCCTTCTTGAGTCCTTCAAGTGGGACGTTATTAACCATCCACCTTACAGCCCAGACCTGGCACCAAGTGATTATCACCCCTTCATGCATTTGAAGAAATGGCTCGGGTCACAGCGGTTTGATGACGACGAAGAGCTCAAAGATGCGGTCACAGGCTGGCTCCAGGCACAAGTGGGTGATTTTTATGCAGAAGGAATTTCAAAGCTTGTGAAGAGATACGATAAGTGCCTCAATCGCTATGGAGACTATGTAGAAAAATAGTGCAAAGATGTAGTTGTAAGATGTATATATTAAAATATTTTTATTTTACTTGGTGTATTTTTTTAAATCAACCGGAGGTTACTTTCTGAATGGCCCTCGTATTTTCAATTTGTACGTTACATGGTAAATCGAAATAATGCTCAGTATGTCGTATTTATTAATATTTTCATTAAAAGTGAG
The DNA here is from genome assembly GCF_021461395.2 of Schistocerca americana. NCBI lineage: Eukaryota > Metazoa > Arthropoda > Insecta > Orthoptera > Acrididae > Schistocerca > Schistocerca americana. Next base: position 172,771,472 of record NC_060124.1, on the reverse strand, counting down.
GACAAAGATTTTTCAAGATGAAGAAGGGTTCGATCGTATATTATTGAAGTGATTAACCCCCTGCCCCCTTTCCAACGAAGAAAAGTACCTAGCTTGTACCACCTCTTGGGGGGTGTCTACGTTCATCATCAGGTTAACAGTTTCAACAAATAGCTTCAAAACTGCTCTTATCTCATCGAGAGAGAAAAATAAATCACAACCTGAGAAGACGGCATCAGAATATATCCATTAAACATCACATCACATATGATGGTGGTCGAAGTAGAGAAGATAATAAATGTAGACTGGCAATGGCAAGGAAAGCGTTTCTGAAGAAGAGAAATTTGTTAACATCGAGTATAGGTTTAAGTGTCAGGAAGTCGTTTCTGAAAGTATTTGTATGGAGTGTAGCCATGTATGGAAGTGAAACATGGACGATAAATAGTTTGGACAAGAAGAGAATTGAAGCTTTCGAAATGTGGTGCTACAGAAGAATGCTGAAGATTAGATGGGTAGATCACATAACTAATGATGAAGTATTGAATAGAATTGGGGAGAAGAGGAGTATGTGGCACAACTTGACAAAAAGAAGGGACCGGTTAGTAGGACATGTTCTGAGGCATCAAGGGATCACAAATTTAGCATTGGAGGGCAGCGTGGAGGGTAAAAATCGTAGAGGGAGACCAAGAGATGAATACACTAAGCAGATTCAGAAGGATGTGGGTTGTAGTAAGTACTGGGAGATGAAGAAGCTTGCACAGGATAGGGTAGCATGGAGAGCTGCATCAAACCAGTCTCAGGACTGAAGACCACAACAACAACAACAACAACAACAAACATCACGAGCTATCCTAGTCAATATTTGGCGAAATGGTGCGTTACGCATAGTTTGTTATCAAACTTTGCGGTTGGGGAGAACCTTTTATGAATGTAAACCTAGTCGCCTTTCATACAGAAACTTTAAAAACTAACTAATCGCAAAAATACGTCGTTTATAATGATGCCGAAAAAGATTACTGCTTCCCCTGTTTTTACTCTGAATATCACCCCAGCACCTATAAATCAACTGTAAAATAACAGAAACATCTAATTTTATATACAAAGTTCCTGTACGTGCCTTACAGTCCCACAGTTGAAATTTCAATTATAGATTTTCCTTTGCCTTCTCTTCTCACGCATGCTAGAGAAATGTTAATAAATGCAATGTACTGATCATTATTTCGGTTTGTTCTCAGTGCAAGAAACGTGGAAACTGAAAGTAGAAACAGGATTCCGCAAATGAGATCAACCCACCGACTGTCGATTAACGCTCTGTACTTTTCCCACTGCGCAAACCACTGCCTGGAAACTACGCAAACGTAACTGTCTCATGCCTCTGCCGACCCACGCTAAAAATGCTTTTTTCTCTAGGCGTTTGCCGATCTGGAATTCCCACATCGATCACTTTCATTTCTGTCCAAGCCTTGTGCATAATTTAAATTTGGACGAAATCGGTGATGACAGGTGAGCCCGGTCCCCATGTGAGGCAAACTCCATCGGCTCGCAACTCGATTAGAAGCCGCTTGTGAGAACGGTATCAAAAACCTTCTTTAAGTCTAGAAACATGGAATAAACTTGTGTTACTCTACCTACAGCGCGCTGATAACCACACAGTTGAGCGTCCCATATACCAAACAAACATCTACCTACAGCACTCACTATTTCGTCTGAGTAAAGAAGCAGCTGTCTTTCACAGCAACATTCTCTGACGCCGTGCTGATTACGTGTCAGTAGATCGTTTTCTTCGAGGTAAAGTGGCGATTGTGTCAAAGACGAAGGGGATACTTGAACGTAAAGACTTATCTTTTGCTATCTATCGGTTCGTAGTCGCAAAATGCCCGAGGAATGGTGACACAGGAAGAAGCCAAGAGAATTAAAAGATACAAGCAAACTCCAAGTGATCTAAAATTTTGCTGTAGACTAAATTACACGTAATTGTACCCGAGCGTACAAATTCATGGCGAATGATGCCTTCGCGAAATATGAGGTCAATGTCTTTAGCGCTGGTTTCCAGACTGTAGTCTTTTTGGGCCTGAGGATGTTTTACAAATCTATTTGGAACTGTGGTATCTTGTTTGAGTCATTAAGGGACTCTGGGTCATCTCAGGTCTTCCGTATAAGCTCATATGGCCTTGACGCTGAAAAGTGAACTTGGCAACGATTTTAATTCCTAGTAGCTCTTCCTCGTGTCCAGCCATCTCCTCCGTATCTCCCTCTCTTTCTGTCTCTCTCTCTCTCTCTGTCTCTGTCTCTCTCTCTCTCTCTCTCTCTCTCTCTCTGTCACACACACACACACACAAACACACACAAAGGGGCGAGGGGGGGGGGGGGGGGGGGGGGAGGATGAGAGAGAGTCTCTCTACAACTTTACAATCGGGCATCTACACTCTTCAAGAATGGCTAGACTGGTACCTCTCAACAAGGCTGTACGTTGATCTGAATCAACGTAGGTCAGGAGTAGTCCAGTAGATAAGATTTTCGGAAATGCCAAGCATTCGGAAAGTTATGGACTGTGCTATATAGCGCGCTTCAAACCTGTTCCATACTGCAGGTAGTTTACGGAACATTGCTAGACGGCTTTGCTAACAGACAAGAATGCAGCAATCCCACGAGGAAACTGGCATATGACATACAAATAAATTCATAGAAAGGAAGGAGCTTGGAGTTTAAACGCCTAATCGCCATTGTGAACTTTGCAAACATTATAAATATGAATTGGAGTAAATGGAGAAGGGCTGGTTGTGATTACTGTATGAGGAGACATTTTGATTACTGATTTGGGAAACAAAGAAATATAAATCAGACTTCACATGTGACAACACGTTGCCAATGAGACGGTACACTTTAGCTTTATTTTAGCATTTAATATGTGGCAGCCTAAAAAACTGTCCGTTATGGAATAAATAAATTCAGTCATGATTGCCCCATGGGGATTTGAAACCACTCCGTTTCTGGATTGAGTATCTTGACAGAGAGACATTGACACCATATGACATTCATAACAGAGATGAGGAAGCCTACTGTTCCACTCTTGTCTTCTATAGTTTACAAATATCATCTCAGATATAAAATATAGAAACTGGCTCTGAGCACTATGGGACTGAATATCTACGGTCATCAGTCCCCTAGAACTTAGAACTACTTAAACCTAACTAACCTAATGACATCACACAACACCCAGTCATCACGAGGCAGAGAAAATCCCTGACCGCGCCGGAAATCGAACCCGGGAACCCGGGCGTGGGAAACGAGAACGCTACCGCACGACCACGAGCTGCTGACATAAAATCTAGATGTCAATGTTTATAACTGTCGTCTCAGTACAAATTAATTGAAGCATGCAACCATATTGTAGTAGACAGAGTCGGTTGATGAAGGTTTTATACATCTCGTGCAATGATTTTGTTTGTATATTTTTTTTACAACTAATCTCCTTACACTGAAGTGATAGTAGTACAAGGGAAAGTGATATGCACATACTCAGATGGTGGTAGTTTCGCGTCCACTAGGTATAAAGTGACAGTGCGCTGGCTGAGCTGTCATTTGCACTGCGGCGATTCATGTGAACAGGATTCCGACGTGATTGAGGCCGCACAATGGGAATTAACAAACTGCACTTATTACGAACACACAACACCGTGATTCCAAGACAACATTAATCTATTTCTCTCCAAGGAACGTACATCATGGAATCTTCTTGTGGTCTTCAGTCCTGAGACTGGTTTGATGCAGCTCTCCATGCTACTCTATCCTGTGCAAGCTTCTTCATCTCCCAGTACCTACTGCAACCTACATCCTTCTGAATCTGCTTAGTGTATTCATCTCTTGGTCTCCCTCTACGATTTTTACCCTCCACGCTGCCCTCCAATGCTAAATTTGTGATCCCTTGATGCCTCAAAACATGTCCTACCAACCGATCCCTTCTTCTAGTCAAGTTGTGCCACAAACTTCTCTTCTCCTCAATCCTATTCAATAGCTCCTCATTAGTTACGTGATCTACCCACCTTATCTTCAGCATTCATCTGTAGCACCACGTTTCGAAAGCTTCTATTCTCTTCTTGTCCAAACTAGTTATCGTCCATGTTTCACTTCCATACATGGCTACACTCCATACAAATACTTTCAGAAACGACTTCCTGACACTTAAAACTATACTCGATGTTAACAAATTTCTCTTCTTGAGAAACGCTTTCCTTGCCATTGCCAGTCTACATTTTATATCCTCTCTACTTCGACCATCATCGGTTATTTTACTCCCTAAATAGCAAAACTCCTTTACTACTTTAAGTGTCTCATTTCCTAATCTAATTCCCTCAGCATCACCCGACTTAATTGGACTACATTCCATTATCCTCGTTTTGCTTTTGTTGATGTTCATCTTATATCCTCCTTTCAAAACACTGTCCATTCCGTTCAACTGCTCTTCCAAGTCCTTTGCTGTCTCTGACAGAATTACAATGTCATCGGCGAACCTCAAAGTTTTTACTTCTTCTCCATGAATTTTAATACCTACTCCGAATTTTTCTTTTGTTTCCTCTACTGCTTGCTCAATATACAGATTGAATAACATCGGGGAGAGGCTACAACCCTCTCTCACTCCTTCCGCAACCACTGCTTCCCTTTCATGCCCCTCGACTCTTATAACTGCCATCTGGTTTCTGTACAAATTGTAAATAGCCTTACGCTCCCTGTATTTTACCCCTGCCACCTTCAGAATTTGAAAGAGAGTATTCCAGTCAACATTGTCAAAAGCTTTCTCTAAGTCTACAAATGCTTGAAATGTAGGTTTGCCTTTTCTTAGTCTTTCTTCTAAGATAAGTCGTAAGGTCAGTATTGCCTCACGTGTTCCACCATTTCTACGGAATCCAAACTGATCTTCCCCAAGGTGGGCTTCTATCAGTTTTTCCATTCGTCTGTAAAGAATTCGCGTTAGTATTTTGCAGCTGTGACTTATTAAACTGATAGTTCGGTAATTTTCACATCTGTCAACACTTGCTTTCTTTGGGATTGGAATTATTATATTCTTCTTGAAGTCTGAGGGTATTTCGCCTGTCTCATACATCGTGCTCACCAGATGGTAGAGTTTTGTCATGACTGGCTCTCCCGAGGCCATCAGTAGTTCTAATGGAATGTTGTCTACTCCCGGGGCCTTGTTTCGACTCAGGTCTTTCAGTGCTCTATCAAACTCTTCACGCAGTATTTTGTCTCCCCTTTCGTCTTCATCTACATCCTCTTCCATTTCCATTATATTGTCCTCAAGTACATCGCTCTTGTATAAACCCTCTATATACTCCTTCCACCTTTCTGCCTTCCCTTCTTTGCTTAGAACTGGGTTGCCATCTGAGCTCTTGATATTCATACAAGTGGTTCTCTTCTCTCCAAAGGTCTCTTTAATTTTCCTTTAGGCAGTATCTATCTTACCCCTAGTGAGATAAGCCTCTACATCCTTACATTTGTCCTCTAGCCATCCCTGCTTAGCCATTTTACACTTCCTGTCGATATCATTTTTGAGACGTTTGTACTCCTTTTTGCCTGCTTCATTTACTGCATTTTTATATTTTCTCCTTTCATCAATTAATTTCAATATTTCTTCTGTTACCCAAGGATTTCTATTAGCCCTTGTCTTTTTTCCTACTTGATCCTCTGCTGCCTTCACTACTTCATCCCTCAGAGCTACCCATTCTTCTTCTACTGCATTTCCTTCCCCCATTCCTGTCAATTGTTCCCTTATGCTCTCCCTGAAACTCTCTACAACATCTGGTTCTTTCAGTTTATCCGGGTCCCAGCTCCTTAAATTCCTCCCTTTTTGTAGTTTCTTCAGTTTCAATCTGCAGTTCATAACCAATAGATTGTGGTCGGAATCCACATCTGTCCTAGGAAATGTCTTACAATTTAAAACCTGGTTCCTAAATCTCTGTCTTACCATTATATAATCCATCTGATACCTTTTAGTATCTCCAGGATTCTTCCAGGTATACAACCTTCATTTATGATTCTGGAACCAAGTGTTAGCTATGATTAAGTTATGCTCTGTGCAAAATCCTACAAGGCGGCTTCCTCTTTCATTCCTTCCCCCCAATCCATATTCACCCACTATGTTTCCTTCTCTCCCTTTTCCTACTGGCGAATTCCAGTCACCCATGACTATTAAATTTTCGTCTCCCTTCACTACCTGAATAATTTCATTTATCTCGTCATACATTTCATCTATTTCTTCATCATCTGCAGAGCTAGTTAACGTATAAACTTGTACTACTGTAGTAGGCATGGGCTTTGTGTCTATCTTGGCCACAATAATGCGTTCACTATGCTGTTTGTAGTAGCTAACCCGCACTCCTATTTTTTATTCATTATTAAACCTACTCCTGCATTACCCCTATTTGATTTTGTATTTATAACCCTGTAATCACCTGACCAAAAGTCTTGTTCCTCCTGCCACCGAACTTCACTAATTCCCACTATATCTAACTATAACCTATCCATTTCCCTTTTTAAATTTTCTAACCTACCTGCCCGATTAAGGGATCTGACATTCCACGCTCCGATCCGTAGAACGCCAGTTTTCTTTCTCCTGATAACGACGTCCTCCTGAGTAGTCGCCGCCCGGAGATCCGAATGGGGGACTACTTTACCACCGGAATATTTTACCCAAGAGGACGCCATTATCATTTAATCATACAGTAGAGCTGCATGTCCTCGGGAAAAATTACGGCTGTAGTTTCCCCTTGCTTTCAGCCGTTCGCAGTACCAGCACAGCAAGGCCGTTTTGGTTAATGTTACAAGGCCAGATCAGTCAATCATCCAAACTGTTGCCCCTGCAACTACTGAAAAGGCTGCTGCCCCTCTTCAAGAACCACATGTTTGTCTGGCCTCTCAACAGATACCCCTCCGTTGTGGTTGCACCTACGGTACGGCCATCTGTATCGCTGAGGCACGCAAGCCTCCCTACCAACGGCAAGGTCCATGGTTCATGGGGGGGACATCATGGAATATAAAACATTAATTCAAGGATAATCAATATTTCCAGACTGTCTATAACGTACATCATGGAATATAAAAAATTAATTCAAGGATAATCAATATTTCCAGAGTGTCTATAATTACAAATATCAACCCGCAACTCCCTCCCCACCCTGGTCAACTTCTAGAGGAATGACCAGTTGAACAGGACGTGAGATTATGGATCCTTCTGAAGTTCCTAAGGTTACAGCTCGTATTTTCCCATCTCTTCCATCATGAAGATCTTCTATCCGCGCCTTCCTCCACATGTGTCGTTGACGAACATCCTCTTGTAGAAGAACGACATCACCCAGCTGGAGTCTTCCTGAACCTGGCCTTGGTTTATGAGTTTCATGGAAGTTTTTGAGCAGGATCAGATATTATTTCTTCCACCTGTTCCAGAAGTGTTTTACCATCTTCTGCAGCCGTTGAAATTCCTTGGACAAGTCCTTTCTAACTGGTGATTCTGGACCAGTAGGTAGTTTTGTGAGTCGATCACCTACAAGGAAATATGCGGGCGTCAGTGGCTCAGATTCCTCTCCCCCTTGCGTAATTCAAAAATGGTTCAAGTGGCTCTATGGAACTTAACATCTATGGTCATCAGTCCCCTAGAACTTAGAACTACTTAAACCCAACTAACGCAAGGACAGCACACAACACCCAGTCATCACGAGGCAGAGAAAATCCCTGACCCCGCCGGGAATCGAACCCGGGAACCCGGGCGTGGGAAGCGAGAACGCTACCGCACGACCACGAGCTGCGGACCTTTGCGTAATTGGTGTAGAGTCTAGTGCTGCTTCTATGCTGACCAGGATAGTGTTGAGACCTTCTTCGTCCAACTGTGACTGTCCTAAAACTTTTCTCAGGCGGAGTTTGACAGATCCCACCATCCGTTCCCAGAATCCTCCCCACCAAGGGGCGTGTGGGGCGATGAATTTCCAAGTGATGGCTTGCTGGGCGAGGTACTTGTGCGTCTTGCTTGCCATGAGAGCCTGCCAGGGCTCCTTCAGCTCTAAGTGCGTAGCATGGAAGGTAGTAGCATTATCAGTGTAAATTGTTCTGGGCACTCCTCGTCTTCCGACAAACCTTTGTAGGGCTTGAAGAAATCTGTCAGTTGACATATCTGAACATAGTTCCAGGTGTATGATTCGTGTTGTTGCGCATGTGAATAGAGCAATATACGCTTTCTTCGTAATATGTCCTTGTCTGGCATATAATGGACCAGCAAAGTCAATACCTGTTACTGTAAATGGTGTCAGTGGTGATACTCGTTCAGCTGGTAATGGAACCTCAGTTTGTTAAGCAACGTGAGCTTTCACCATCTTACAAGGTAGACAACGGTGTAGAATATGTTTAATTGCCTGTCGAGCTCTAAGGATCCAGAATTCTGTTCTCAGTTCAGATAACACTATGTTTACTCCAACGTGATGCAAACGAATGTGAGTCAGCTGGATCAGTAAACGTGTGAAATGATGATGTCCTTCAAGAAGAATCGGTTGGCGTTGATCTTTGGGTAATTCTGCAAACTGCAGCCGTCCACCACCGAGACGAATAAGACCATTATCCAAGAATGGGTTGTAGCGAGCTATCGGAGAATTATGTGGTAGAGGCATGTTGTTGTATAGTGCATGCAGTTCGAGCGCAAAATGTTGCTGTTGAACAACTTGAATCCAGTAAGTGCGTGCTTCGTTCAAATTTGATGCTTTAAGTTCTCCAGATGTTCTGTTTTCTTTCAATAAGCGCCGTTTAAAGAGAAGTACCCATCCTGTAACTCTTAACAGCTTGAAGTAGCTACTGTACCGTGTAGCTGTTAAAATAGGAATCGTTGTTTGTACCGTGAAGACTTGGTCTGTTAACTTCTTCTTTTATGGCAAGGAGTGCTCTTCCCTCTGTAAAATTCGAGGCCACTGTGTTCTGTTCTTTGTTAACCATGCAGGTCCATGGAACCATACAGAAGCATGGTGAAGTTTATCTGCTGCGGTACCACTGGAGGTTAGATCAGCTGGATTTTCTTCACCAGGGCAGTTCCTCCACTGTGACGGGTTCGTTAGTCGTTGTATTTCCGTAACACGGTTTGACACAAAGGTTTTCCATCGATTAGGGACATGTTGTATCCATCCCAAGGCTACAGTTGAGTCAGTCCACAATGTTACACGACTTGCATTATAGTTCGTGGCCTTACAGAAATAATGAAGTTGTCTTGACCCAAGAAGTGTCGTTAGAAGTTCCAGCCGTGGAAGAGTTATTTTTCTGATGGGTGCTAGTCGGTTTTTACTGCAAACTAAATGGACTGATACCATATTTGTTGTGGTGCACCGTACATAAAGGACTGCTCCGTAGGCCTTTTCTGATGCGTCGCAAAAGACATGGATTTCTGGCTCAGTGTTTTCAGATACACCAACCCATCGGGGCATTTTTATGTGTGAACTGATGGCAATGTTCATACCCACATTCGCCAGCGTTTGCTAAGATCAAGGGATAAAAGCTCATCCAATTCAATTCCTCTTGACCAAACTTCTTGAAAAATTACACTCCTGGAAATGGAAAAAAGAACACATTGACACCGGTGTGTCAGACCCACCATACTTGCTCCGGACACTGCGAGAGGGCTGTACAAGCAACGATCACACGCACGGCACAGCGGACACACCAGGAACCGCGGTGTTGGCCGTCGAATGGCGCTAGCTGCGCAGCATTTGTGCACCGCTGCCGTCAGTGTCAGCCAGTTTGCCGTGGCATACGGAGCTCCATCGCAGTCTTTAACACTGGTAGCATGCCGCGACAGCATGGACGTGAACCGTATGTGCAGTTGACGGACTTTGAGCGAGGGCGTATAGTGGGCATGCGGGAGGCCGGGTGGACGTACCGCCAAATTGCTCAACACGTGGGGCGTGAGGTCTCCACAGTACATCGATGTTGTCGCCAGTGGTCGGCGGAAGGTGCACGTGCCCGTCGACCTGGGACCGGACCGCAGCGACGCACGGATGCACGCCAAGACCGTAGGATCCTACGCAGTGCCGTAGGGGACCGCACCGCCACTTCCCAGCAAATTAGGGACACTGTTGCTCCTGGGGTATCGGCGAGGACCATTCGCAACCGTCTCCATGAAGCTGGGCTACGGTCCCGCACACCGTTAGGCCGTATTCCGCTCACGCCCCAACATCGTGCAGCCCGCCTCCAGTGGTGTCGCGACAGGCGTGAATGGAGGGACGAATGGAGACGTGTCGTCTTCAGCGATGAGAGTCGCTTCTGCCTTGGTGCCAATGATGGTCGTATGCGTGTTTGGCGCCGTGCAGGTGAGCGCCACAATCAGAACTGCATACGACCGGGGCACACAGGGCCAACACCCGGCATCATGGTGTGGGGAGCGATCTCCTACACTGGCCGTACACCACTGGTGATCGTCGAGGGGACACTGAATAGTGCACGGTACATCCAAACCGTCATCGAACCCATCGTTCTACCATTCCTAGACCGGCAAAGGAACTTGCTGTTCCAACAGGACAATGCACGTCCGCATGTTTTCCGTGCCACCCAACGTGCTCTAGAAGGTGTAAGTCAACTACCCTGGCCAGCAAGATCTCCGGATCTGTCCCCCATTGAGCATGTTTGGGACTGGATGAAGTGTCGTCTCACGCGGTCTGCACGTCCAGCACGAACGCTGGTCCAACTGAGGCGCCAGGTGGAAATGGCATGGCAAGCCGTTCCACAGGACTACATCCAGCATCTCTACGATCGTCTCCATGGGAGAATAGCAGCCTGCATTGCTGCGAAAGGTGGATATACACTGTACTAGTGCCGACATTGTGCATGCTCTGTTGCCTGTGTCTATGTGCCTGTGGTTCTGTCAGTGTGATCATGTGATGTATCTGACCCCAGGAATGTGTCAATAAAGTTTCCCCTTCCTGGGACAGTGAATTCACGGTGTTCTTATTTCAATTTCCAGGAGTGTATTTTTGCAGTGAGGGACACAGGCGGCAACAAACCCAGTGGGTCATAGAATATAGCAGTGTTTCGTAGTACTTCTCGCTTAGTGGCAGGACGATTTATAACATTGTCGGTAACATTGTTGTGAACAACACTGAGCGTATCAGTCTGTGTGTTCCAGTGGACTCCCAGTACCTCCGTATCTGTAGTGTTTATGACACTTTCTGATTGCCATTTTCCAATCAGTTGGCTTGAATTTGGGGCCCGCTTTGCCATTGGTAGACTGATCTGTCCCATGAGTGATGTAAGCTCATAATATATGTTAATTATGGCATTATCATCTTTAGCACCTGCTATAAAATCATCCATGTATATATTATCTTCAACAAGTAAAGCAGCTTGCGGAAAATTCGTTTTGTGCATTACAGCAAGTTCTTTCTGCGTGGCTGCAAGAAGAAACGGACTGCAGGTAAGTCCGAAAGGTAGCTGAGTGAAGCGGTATGTAATCCTTTCGTCAGTTGTAATATAGTTTCCTTGTTGATCTACGATTACTTTGTTCCAAAGAAACCTCGTGAGATATCTACCTTTCCTGTGAAGAACTAACTGTAGAAATGCTTGTTTGATATCGGCAATTAAGGCTACTTGATGTAGACGATATCGCAGTAATATTGAAAAGATATCAGGAGTAAATTAGGACCTATTTCTAAAGAGTCATTCAATGAACGTGCATGCTGGTCGTGCGACGAACCATCAAATACAATCCTCCATTTGATGACACCTAACTTTTCTTTCTTTACTGCATGATGTGTCAGGTAAAATGTGTCACGCAACTTCTGTCCAGAAGGGGTGACTTCCACATGTTTCTTCTTGATGTGTTCTATCATTTGCGCCTCGTAAATTTGTTTCAGTTTCTTGTCCTTCGTAAATTTTTTCTCCAGTGAAGCAAATCTCTTCTCTGGTTGCTGAACATTATTAGATGACATAACGTTGGGTTTTCTGGGGAAAGTCACGACTCTTCTATTGTCTTCGAGCTAGTAGGATTTTGAGAAATCTTGCACTAACGCCAATTCCTTCTGATTCAGAGTTGTTGTTTCATCTTCTGTGATTCCCATTGTTTCTAAATTCCAGAAACGTCGTAAAATATCGTCTGTTGTTGTCGCTGTCTCTAAACTGATGTAGTTTGCCGTCACAAGGTTAGCCGTGGTGCTTGATTAGCTTCCACCAAGAATCCAACCTAGAATGGAAGGTACCAGAACAACTGATGACGTTAGTCGAATCGGAGGGGAATCTTTAACCATTTTCCGATAGTAATCTGCTCCGATAAGAATCTCGATGGGGAGATCTTCTGTACCATCCCTTAGGTACGCAAACTGAAGTCCCCGTGTGCGTAAAAGTTTTCTTAAATTGAAAGGCACAGTTGGGTGATGGGAACATGAGTATGTGCTTTCAAACGCAGTCATAGACGTCTTGGATTTAGTCCACGTACCCTGTAGTGTGAATTCCACGACTCTACGGTGCGTTGAAGCTGCGGATGGCATTTCAAAGGCGTTGACAGATAGATCACGATGTTCTATAGTTCTTAAACCTAGCTCATCGATCAGGAACTTGGAAATGAAGCTTGACTGACTACCGCTATCCAGAACGCAGCGAGTAAGTTTGCTTAATTCTGCGGGTTCACTAACCCAAACTCGAGCTGTCTGAAGATAAGTAAAACCTGCTGAACTTACGTCGATTCTCCATACAGATGTAGAGCTAATTTGCTGAGAAGATGAAGAAGAGGCAGCAATGTCAGTACAGATAGCTTTGTAATGACTTTTCTTGCACTTAGAACATGAAACCTTGCCCTTCTCACAGCAGTTTCTAGCATTATGACTTCGGTTTGGAAATATAAAACAGTATCTTGCTTTAGTTTATCGATACGTTGTTGGCTGTCAGTTACTATATTGCAGTCTTGGACCCAATGAGAGCGAGCAAAATACGCAATATGGTTGTACCGGTACTTCTTGTTTAGGCTTAAGCTGATTTTTCGCTTGCTTTGAATTTATGTGAAGCGCTGCTGCAGTGGGCGTGAAGCTAGGAGATGACTGATATTCTGTACGAATCTTTTGTGCAGTGAGAGCACCACCAACTTCTTCTTCCAAAAAGTTAAGTAGTTTCAGTACATCTCCTTCCGCTACTTCGGTTCTTCTAGCATGAATGACCCATTTCTGGCACATTTCAGCGGGAAATGCACGCAGAATTTTCGGAGTGAGAATTTTACCGCATGCCACGACGTCTTCTCCTAAGGCACGCAGTGCTTGAATACGACGGTTACACTCCAGGAATGTGCTGCTCAGCGTTTCAGGTGTCTCTGACTGTACAGGCTTCAGCGCATCCTAATAATCGAGGTGCGCCTGTGTAATGCGATTGCTATCTCTACTAGCAACTTTGGTTCGCCTGACAGATAACCTCGTAGGAAAACATGTTTGTTTACTGTAGAAAGGGATGGGTCTTTATAAATGGTCGATTCAAATTGTTCCCAGAAGCGGGACCACATTTCGACATCTCCACAAAATTGCTCAAGCGTAACTGCTGGTAGCTTGACAGAGTGGAACACAGTTGGTTGTGTGAGCACTGGTGGTGACGTGATATTCATCTGCGACGTTGTGGCTGAAAGCTTGTAATCAATTGTTTTTGTAGCCTTCTGAATAGCGCGTTTGACTTTGTCTATATATTCCTCACGGATCAGCACGTCTGCATTGTATTCATCGTCACAGAGAAAATTATGAATAGCGTCATCTATTGAAACGAGCTTCTCTAGAGTGTCGTGAAGACGTTCCCTGTAATGTTCGAAATCATCAAACTGGCTTTCTGTGGTAAGAGCATCAACAGCCGCGCAAAACCGCGTAGCATTAGTCCTCTCCCAAGTTCGCTTTCTTTTGAAGTTCGCTAACTGTATCTCTGATTCGTCGTGCATTATGTCTTACTAAAGACGGTTGTTGTAAGATTGGGCCGCATCTCGTGGTCGTGCGGTAGCGTTCTCGCTTCCCACGCCCGGGTTCCCGGGTTTGATTCCCGGCGGGGTCAGGGATTTTCTCTGCCTCGTGATGGCTGGGTGTTGTGTGCTGTCCTTAGGTTAGTTAGGTTTAAGTAGTTCTAAGTTCTAGGGGACTTATGACCACAGCAGTTGAGTCCCATAGTGCTCAGAGCCATTTGAACCATTTTTTTGTTGTAAGATTGTTTACGAGTGCGCTTGTGAGTATCTTAAACGTTTAACAAGCAGCGTATACGCAAACGTAAGTGAACGAAAACCTTTTAACAAAACTAGCTACTCTGAGTGCAAGTTTCAGGCTTGCAATACAAACCCGCAAAAATTGTTTTGATGCAACCAGTTCATGCGATTATATTATATTGGAATGGACTTAGGTTGTGATGCCGTCCGACGCCGTCTCTTGTTTTCTACAGCGTGAAGTAAGCCGTTAATTGTTTAAATCACGCAGGAAATCGCAATTTCTTCCCGGGTTTCGGCACCAAAATATTACGGACACACAACACCGTGATTCCAATACAACATTAATTTATTTCTCTCCAAGGAACGTACATCATGGAATATAAAACATTAATTCAAGGATAATCAATATTTCCAGAGTGTCTATAATTACAAATATCAACCCGCAACAGCAGTGAACATTCCATTTCGGAAATCGTTAGGAAATTCAATATGCCAAGATCCACACTGTCAAGAGAGTGCCGAGAGTAACAAATTTCAAATACCTAGCGGCCATTACCTCTCACCACAGACAACACAGTAGCCGACAGCCTTCACTTAACGACCGAGAGCAGCGGCGTTTTCGTAGAGTGGTCAGTGCTAACAGACAATCAACTCTGTGCGAAATAGCCGCAGAAATCGGTGTGTGACGTATGGACAGTGCGACGGAATTTCACGTTAATGGGTTATGGCAGCAGACGACCGACGCGGGTGTCTTTCCTAACATTCTCTCCTGGGCTTGTGACAAAATCCGTTCGATCCTGGATGACTGAATAATCGTGTCCTGGTTAGATGAGTCCCGATTTCAATTGGTAAGAGCTGATGGTAGGGTTCGAGTGTGGCCGAGACCCCAAGATGCTTGACCCAACCTGTCAACAAGGCACTATGGAATCTGGTGGCGACTCCAAAATGATGTGGGCTGTATTTCATGTTGCGAGCTGGGTCCTCTGGTCCAAATCAACCGATCAACTACGAACTGGACTGTACATGCGCAAAGTAAGGAAAATTCCGTTATTTGCTGCCCTTCGTTGTGTTGCAACATATGAGGTAGTATCTATGTTTTGGTTCAGAACATCTTAAGGACTATTCAGTAGCCTGTACGGTGATTGTGAGAAGGAAGTGGTCGCACCGAGAGCCGTGGCATTAACGCGTTACTGCCTCGACGTGCGCCGTTCGCGACCAAGACAGCGTGCAGATCGGGCCGATAGGCGGCGCCAGAGGTGTAGCGGTAGGAACGATCGGCTCATAAAAAGCGACCTAAATCCCGGCCGGTGGGATCGCGGGCCGCCTCTCTTTTATGGGCTCCGGGATGCGAGTTTATGCAGCGCCGCCCGCTGACCAATAAAGTGCGGGAGGGGAGGGGAACGGCCTCTGGTGTCTACAGTTAAAAAAGGCTCGCTGGCTTCCACCATGAGCCGTACTGGGCGAGCGGCGGGAGACAGTTGCCGCGTCCTTGCCACGCTTTAACAGGCCAGTTTCCCTCGCCAGCAATTATGAAACAACCGGATGGCGGTTGTAATTTTGTTATGTGGAGATCACACTGAACCTGCACTTAAAACTGTTACATGCTGCTATTCACTGTTGGGCACAACCCACGCGTCGTCTGTCTATCTTGGAAAAAGTAAAAAAATAAAATTTAAAGAAAAGCTGACGGACCTGTTTCATGCGCTATTGAGATCTTGTAGTCTTTTACTTCGAAGGGCGTTTTATTCCATGATGATTAACTGTTACCTCTTTATAAAATGGCGCGACAAAGAAACTGGTACACGCATGCGGATTCAAATACAGATAAATGAAAACAGGCAGAATGCGGTGTTGCGGTCGGCAACGCCTATATAAGACAACAAGTGTCTGGCGCAATTGTTAGATCGGTTACTACTACAGCAATGGCAGGTTATCAAGATTTAAATGAGTTCGAAAGTGGTATTACAGTCGCCGCACGAGCGATGGGCATAGCGTCTCCGAGGTAGCTATGAAGCGGACATTTTTCGCTCCGACCATTTCACGAGTGTACCGTGAATATCAGGAATCCGGTAAAACATCAAATCTCCGACATCGCTGCGGCTGAAAAGGATTCTGCAAGAAAGGGACCAACGATGAGTGAAGAGAATCGTTCAACGTGACGCCAGTGCTACAGTTCTGCAAGTAACTGCATATTTGAATGCTGGGCTGTCAACAAACATCAGAGTGCGAACTATTCAACGAAACATCATCGATATGGGCTTCCGGAGTCGAAGGCACAATCGTGTATTGATGACAGCACGACAAAAAGCTTTACGCCTCGCCTGGGACCGTCATTATCGACATTTGACTGTTGATGACTGGAAACATGTTGCCTGATCGAACGGGTCTCGTTTCAAAGTGTTTCGAGCGGATGGACGTGTACGGGTATGGAGACAACTTCATGAATCCATGGACCCTGCAAGCCAGTAGGGGACTGCTCAAGCTGGTGGAGGCTCTGTAATGGTGTTGTGCGTGTGGAGTTGGAGTGATATGGGACCACTGATAGGTCTACATACGATTCTCAAAAGTGATAAGTACGTAAGCATCCAGTCTGATACAAAAAAAAGGGCTCTGAGCACTATGGGACTTAACTGCTGTGGTCATCAGTCCCCTAGAACTCACAACTACTTAAACCTAACTAACCTAAGGACATCACACACATCCATGGCCGAGGCAGGATTCGAACCAGCGACCGTAGCGGTCGCGCGGTTCCAGACTGTAGCGCCTAGAACCTCTCGGCCACTTCGGCCGGCAGTCTGATCCATTCATGTCCATTGTGCATTGGCAATTGGGCAATTCCAGCAAGACAATGCGACACCCCACACGTCCAGAATTGCTACAGAGTGGCTCCAGGAACTCTCTTCTGAGTTTAAATACTTCCACTGGCCACCAAACTCCCGAGGCATGAAAATTATTTAGCATATCTGGGATGCCTTGCAGCGTGCTGTTCAGAAGAGATCTCCACACCCTCGTACTCTTGTCACTTTATGGACAGCCCTGCAGGATTCATGGGTTATTTCGATCCAGCACTACTTAAGACAGTAGTGGAGACCATGCACGTCGTACAGCGGCACTACTGCGTACTCGAGGGGGTCCTAGACGATATTATGCAGGTCTACCAGTTTCTTTGGCTCTTCAGTGTATTTTTCGATCGCATACTTCCTGAAAGACAGCAATGGATTTCTTCGCTAACTGCTTCGTAATAGCTGCAGAATGAAATAAATATAAACTCTCTAGAATAAAATATGAAGCCCATTCACATTTACATGCCATCTATTGTCCATGTATGTCGACAGGTTGGCGCAGGGAAATGGTAATTTTTTGAACGTTTGTGTTACCCACACTGTAGTACTGGCATTAGTTCGGAACCGATGCGTAGTAGTCGTCAACGCATTGCCATTCAGTAATGAGGGGCTGTGGAACGTGCACCCGCTGTAAGAGTGTTTTACAAGCAGTGTGATGGCACAACGGCTGCACAAATAGTATTTCGAGAACATTACCAGCTAGGATTTCACTGGCGTGTCCTATCTGTTCATGCGATTACTATGTGGGTGAGTCAATTTTAAGAAACTGGTTCGGCCTGGGAAACGAAATCTTCGAAAGACGAAAAACAACATTTTCCAGTTAGTAAATGAGTACACGTTTCGCAGTGGACGAGGCATCCCAGTCTTTCATTTTTAAATCAAGTAATTTAGAATTTTCTAACATGTCAAGATATAAATTCTCTTAAACCCAAAGAACACTTACAACATACTAAATTGTACCCTTTTTATAATTTTGACATACTCATGTTGTCATTCGAAACGTAACATCTTAAACTCATCTGGGTTGTTCTTTTATCACGTGGATGTTGTTTATCCACATAATGATGTAAGTCTTAGAGTATCTGTACTTACCAGTAAGGCTTGTCTTCTCATCTTCTGTTATACACGCGGTATTTATGCGTCTATCGTAATTACGGGAATTTTAGACCCACTTGGACAAGGCCGAATATAAATGCCGAAACTGGTAATGGGCTCAGTAATGTTCTCAACAGCAACTCTGTCGGTTTTTCGTTACATTAACAAACAATAGAGGAATCAGAACATTCAGAAACTAACACATCTGTGATCGTTTTCGGTCTATTCTCGCTTGATCATCATCAAACCAAATGCTCTGAAATATGTAACAGTTATGTATTGCAAATTTTATTCACATTGAAAACCAAGATTAAAGTAACTTAGTTTGAAAGTAGAATGGTTTACGCGGGCGTGCTGAAAAGTGACACCACCGAATTCTGTATGTGAAAACTCTTAAATCTTTTTAAATAAAGAACCGTTATTAACATTATACGTCTTTGTTCTTCATACCTACATATTTTCAGCACTCTGCCGCCAGAGGGCTCCGAACTGTAGCGTGTAACATTGCCGTTTGTAACGTATCTACGTCGGTCCGTGGGAAATAACGTGCTGTAATCCAGTTTCAAATTCGAACAGCTCGTCCACACGGAGTCCCCTCTCCTCCAATATTACAATGGCAGACCACACACACGCGCTGCAATATCTGCGACAGTCCGTCGCCTTCCCACCACTCTCATCGATCGTCTTCCATACAGTACCGACACGAATGGCAGCTGTTTCCAAAACTTGAAGAACACCTTCAAGACCTTCACTATCATATGATGAAGCGGTGCGGGCACAAGTGAGGTTGCCACTCTGCTAACAAAATAAAAGGATCTACAGTGACGATATCAACAGACTGATCTCACGTTGGGAGAAATATGTCTGTCGCCAGGGTGACTATGTTGAGAAATAAATATGTAAATATGAATAATAAAGATGTAGAATATTAATAACTGTTTTTAATTTTCAAAAGCTTTAAATTTTGGAAGGATTACTCACCAGCACCCCTTCGTATTACCCAGATGACGTGAGTAGCTGGCACAAGGGGTTGGTCTACAATACCAAGTGGTGCCTGTCACCAATTGTTAAGTAGCTAGTAAAAGCTAGCCGTTATGAAGGGGCAGATCCACATGAAAAAGTAATACAGAATTACCAAAGGTTGAAAATGCCGCTACAGTTGTAAAGTACTTTTATTATCACACGACCGGTTTCGTGCTCAAAAAAATCAAAACGGTTCAAATAGCTCTGAGCACTATGGTACTCAACATCTGAGGTCATCAGACCCCTAGAACTTAGAACTACTTAAACCTAGCTAACCTAAGGACATCACACACATCCGTTCCCGGGGCAGGATTCGAACCTGTGACCGTAGCGGTCTCGTGGTTCCAGACTGAAGCGCCTAGAACCGCTCGGCCAGACCGCTGGCGGTTTCATGCTCCTATACGCCAATCTTCAGGTGTCGTACTGGAAATAGCAAGAGACGGGAAATAATTTTTACACGCAGAAATACACTTAATACCTGTTCTGCGCTCGTAGGTAGCACACCGCACTTGTACATGTCCACCGTTGCGCTCGGGGGTTTCAACATCAAGTTACGACACCTGCAGATGGACCTATAAGAGCCCAAAGCCGGTCGTCTGATAATAAAAGCACTGTACAACTGTAGCGGCATTTTCAGCCTCTGGTGTAATGCACAGTTGCGGATGTTCTCAAACAGGATTGTTTGTAGTACAGAATTGTTAATACTTATTTAAAAACTTTCAAAAAATTTTAAATCACCTATAGCACCAGCCAGACAATTAAACAATGTACTCTGCCGTGAACTTGACTGAAGTACTTGATTGTGCATACGTTGTCAAAGTGTCTATCGCAAACCATCCTTTCACCCAAGCAAAGATCAAGCTGCGCACCGACTCCATCGGTTGTCATGGAGACGCTAGTCAGCTTGTATTGCCATTCAAGGCATAACTTCTCCCGCTGGTGGGACAGTGTAGCGGAATGTTCCGTCCAACACTCTGCGTCATGCAGTGTCTAATCACAACCGTTCAAATGGTTCAAATAGCTCTGAGCACTATGGGACTTAACGTCTGAGGTAATTAGTCCTCTAGACCTAGAACTACTTAAACCTAACTAACCTAAAGACATCACACACGTCAATGCCCGAGACAGGATTCGAACCTGCGACCGTAGAATGCAATGATAGTGATAAAAGATAAGTAAAAAAGACAAGCCACAATTTCTACATCTCTTTCAAAGAAGATGGCACAGGAGTAGTAACTATCAACTCTACATTTGGTCAGGATCTTTCAAATAATGAGCAGTCACTACGCACCATAAACGAAAGTTCAAAAATATTCCACAGAGCAGCATAAAGTTTTTTTTAGCACTGGAAGAAACGTAAATGTACTTCACAGTTATAAATTGAATAGTTCGGGATAGCAGTCGATAGAGGGTTTTTGTGTCGGCTACTGTGTGAGTCAGCACCGACACAAACAAGGAAGGAGAAAAGTTGGTATGGCCGCTGGCGGATATCAAAAACCATCTGTGCAAAACACTTTCAAGTTAATAAAAAACTTTATTTCTGTTAAGGGAAAAAAAACATAACTTTGCTTCTCGCTAACAAATGGCTTCCTGTGCCTCCTGTGCAATTACATTGACGCTCTATTTCTATTCGCAGAACGCAGGCTAAGTAACGTCTTCCTATCAGTCAATACTGATGCTCGCGAAGTGTGCGACCGAACTGGGACGACCAGCGATGGACGGCTGGTTAAGTCATCGTTGACAGGTGACGCTGAACTCTGTCTTCCACGTGTGCCGGTGCTGCTCTGTCCACTGGCACGCGGGTCGGCGCCTTCCTGATGCCGTTTCGCGGCGCTGTCTGTGCGCCGTGGACGCTTTACGGCCGCACAAGTGCAGTGTTTGATATTCCAGCTGCTGATATTGGTCTTTCAATGTTCTTGCTATGTTTTTGAATTTATTGGTGCAGTTTAAGCAATTTTGCTTTACGTTCTCATGTACTTGATGATGTTTTTCTCTGTTTACGCACACGACGTTTTTGAATTCTGATCATTTTTATTACAAATCACATAGAGCATCTCCTTTGTAACACTTAGTCCTTGCTACGTCTTCTGTAGGAGAAGAACGACCTGCTGAGACTACGACACGACGGAAAATTGAAACTCCGCAGAAAATGGCGAACAGCAGCAGCAGCAGTTGCTGGTTAGCAGTTTGTGACAGGTGCCAATTGGTACTGAACGACAGCAATGTGACCATACCGAGCGAGGTGGCGCACAGTTAGGCCACTGAGAGGACGATGTTTCAGGCCCGCGTCCGGTCATCCTGATTTAGGTTTTCCGTGATTTGCCTCAATCACTTCAGGCAAATGCCGGGATGGTTCCTTTGAAAGCGCGAGGCCGACTTCCTTACCTCTCCTTCCCTAACCTGATGGGACCGATGACCTCGCTGCTTGGTGTCCTCCCCCAAATCAACCAACCAAGTGACCATCTAAGCAGGCGCTTAGCGTCATCTACTTGACACATCAGCTTATTTTCTAACTACGTTGTTCTTACGTTAGTTTTTAGAGTAGATAAGTGTTGCCACACATGACTTATTTCAGACATTGTATGTACCTTTCAGCACCTTTGGTCGGAAGAAGTTCGTATGGACCGAAATCAGTTCAAATGGCTCTGAGCACTATGCAACTTAACTTCTGAGGTCATCAGTCGCGGAAATCAGTTACTAGAATTAAAAATAAGTAACCTATTGTGATCGGAACTAACTTTCATTTAAATATTACGATCCCTGTTCTTCCTCAGTAATGTAAAAAATCTTATTTCAATGAAGTTTGCCGCTTCTTGTCGAACAGAATCGGAACGTGAGAGTATGCATAGCAGCCTTAATCTTACGGTCAGCCACCTATGACCATCACAAGGCAGAATCACCGTATTTTGCGTCAGGGATGTGGTAACCCCTTCACATTTCCTGCTGCCATCGAAGAACAAGTAATGGATTCCCTGCAACATTGTTTGCCATCTCGGACCACTGGTCGGAGACTAGCGGTACCCGAACTCGGGAACTATTGCCCCGTGTGTAGACTGCCGGTATCACCGCAATAAAAATGCCTAAGTTTGTAACCAGGAAGGATATACTGGTGATCAATAGCACCGCATTGTGTTCGGTGGTGAATCGTGGCTCTGCAGTAACCCGGATGACCCCATCGTCGAGTTCGATGGCGACCAGAGGAGAGTACCCATTGTTCCGATGTTTGGATTGGCACAGCAGTGTCACTTCTGGCCCCATCTTGTGGGAAGCCATCGGTTACGACTTCATGTCGCGGATGGTAGTATTTGAGGGAGTTCTGACGGCCCAACGGTACGTCACATGCGCTACGTACCACGCGAAAGAATCGTGGTGCCATTTTTCAATAAGAAAGAGCTCGGCGCCCATGGTATGTGCCTCTGTGAACTTTCTGCATGGTGCTGGGTAACTCGTAGGAAGAAAAATCCCCGGCCAGTATCCGACACAACTATTGATATGTACTAGGACTTTGTGCCAATGCCAGTATCCAGTACATCAAAGACAAATTGCAACGCTTGTACGCCAGCTTGTCACAGGAGAGGATACCACGTTTTTTAGCCTAAAGACGGTGCCACGTCATAGTGATAATTGGGCTCGTACAGGCAAGTGTTCCGTAAATTTTATCTGATTTCGTTTTCAATGAAATAACTTCACATACTCTCTCAATCCTGGCAGTTTCATTTCGTTCCCTCCACCGCTTCGGGATGCTTCCCTTTTCTTACATTAGACAGTGTACGTTCTAGCAATGTGGTGATGATGCATAAGTGCAGGAAGAAGAGCCTCCAAGAGGTCTGTGGATAACACTCACGTATCACATTCTGAGCTCGTTTTTGAAGAATCAGTAATTTAAAAAAAAAAAAAAAGTCACCGGAAAACCAATAATACGAGCACTATTCGGAAAACAAGGACCGATGGAGAGCGAAATGGAAGCTACAGTGAAAATTTGATGAATCTTTGCACAGATGTCTTGGGCACTGTCTCTAGTGTGCCCGCTGATGCGTCATGTTCCTCTTTTCAGTTCTGAGCCCACAGTGAACACGTAAAGACGCTTAGAACAACAGTATCTCCCACCAAGTACGAGGGCCTGATAAGAGACTTAGCCTGATCTCATGCAGCCCTCATAACACGACTCTCATGCGTTTCCTTCTTCATAACAATTCTCGGCTGCACACTGCAGGGGCAATGAAGGTGCGTCTGCCGCGTTTTCCACGAGAAGTCTTTGATCGCCCACAATACAGCCATAGTTGACTCTCCCTGAATTTCGTCTCTGCTCATATGAACGATTGACGGCGAAGACAACGTTTTGTCACAGATAATGAGCTGTGGACCACCGTAGAGAATTGTCGGAAAGCACAGTCAGCTGCCTTGTGCAACGAGGGTACTGGGAACTCAGTACAACGCTATGAGAAATGTCCAAATCGGAGCGCCGACTACGCAGAGAAGTAGCTGGAAGGCATAGATAACTATTGCAAATAAATTTTTTATATTTTCAAGGCGGTATAAATTTTGCGACCGATCGGACCTTATTTTTTTAATAGACCTCGTAATACTCCGAAGGCCCTGGATAGCGTCTTACAGGACGATGCCGTACTCATTGAGGTTTGTATGTATTGTGGTACAGATCGGCAACGTCGTCTGAGGAACATAACGTGAGTGTTTTGATTATCAGATCAACTGGGCAATTGGACTGAAGAGGTGTTAACAAATACAATCAAGTACTTTGTTCTTAAATGATTCAAGTCCTCAGATGGAAAAGTAGCTTCGGGCGTACCCAGTTAAGTTTTGTAGAGCCGTCGCTGTTCATAGTGTAGATAAATAACTCGATGGATAACCTCAAAAGCTCCGCTAAGATTTTCGCAGAGGATCGAGAATGCAGGATGACCTGCGAAAGATAGGTATTACGTGGAAGGAGTGGCACTTCATCCCCCGCGTACAGAAATGTAATGACAGCGGCAGATCGAGAGACGGAGAAAGAATGTTCGTTGTATGTGCTCTAAATTACACTGTTAGTGAAAATTGCACTCATTTTTGAAACGTACTCTATTGTTAACATCATCGTATAGGCGCTCATGACTGCCCCTCCACAAGTTTGTTGTTACGGAACGCGCTAGTTCCTCGACACCCCCATTATACGACGCAATAATTAATGCTGCCGTCAGATTTTAAGGAGCACATCGCCTTCGCGGGAGGCGGAGTAATGACGTAGAAGGGGGGCGGGGCGAGACGGTGGCGGCGCCGGCGTCGCGACTTGCCGTGTCGCGGCATCGTCTGGAGGCATTAGTGACGTCCCGCGGATGCTGATGATCCCCGCTTCCTCCCAGTGCCAGATAATTTCCAGGCACGCGGAGCGGCGCTTCAAAAATAGCCGTGCGCGCTGATGAAGCATCGCGCCGAACGATCCCCGGGCATAAAATTTTCTAATGAATAATTCAACACTAAGGAAATTGCTCCGACAGCACTAAGCTCCTCCAAAGTCTACAGAACGTTCCTCGGCGAAGAACTCTCCGGTACGATCTCTTATTACCCCACTAAACTGTCGCAGCGCTTTCCGGATCATAGACCCTGCGAGATAATGTAATACGGACTGAGTGTCATTTTCGCACAAGAAATCTAGAGGGAGATCCTGAATACGAGGGTGTCTTTCTTAATAAATTCGTCAGGTGTCGAATATCCTGCTGCATTTCTGTGATTTTTCTCATGTCCTTCAAACACGGGCAGCTGTGAAACGACGACTGAGTATTAGTTCAGGGAACGACAGCTGTACTTCGACATGTACTTTTGTGAGCGGTGGTCTTCACTCCTTTCCTGTTCCAATCAATCGTTATACTTTGCATGAACGACTGTCGATAAACCATCTCGTCGTGGTCATTTCGCAAGACTGTGTAGGACAGTGAGAAAAAACTGCGAGATGCGTTGAACAGAATGAATAATCTAAGGAACAAAAGCTATGGATTGAAACTATACCGAAGAAAGACGGAAGTAACGATCAGGAGTAGAAATAAGATTAGAGATAAGCTTGAAAGTGGCGGGTTCTCTTTGGTTAATAAAACCAAATCGTACTGATATTTTCCGAGCGAGTGCAATGCTCATTGCTTTCACAAAATAATAGAATAAATAGTGCTCGTATTTGGCCACTGCACACTAGACCAACACCGGCACAGTGAAGTTAAAGTACTGGGTATACAATAGGTATTGTTTATATTTCACTGGACTGCTTAACCAGGAAAAGTCATAGGATAAGTTAAAGGATTTTGATATTATGTCAAGTCTGCGTATCACAAGAGTTTGTTGGCTATGTATGTTTCGTGAAATTGACAACAGATTGACAGAGAGCGCCGCGCGGAGTGGCCGCACCGATCTAGGCGTTATGTCGCGGATTGCTCTGCCCCTCCTGCCAGAGATTCGAGTCCCCCCACGGCCATGGGTATGTGTGTTGTTCTTACCATACGTTAGTTTAAGTAGTGTTGCTAGTGTAGGGACCGATGACCTCAGCAGTTCGGTCCCTTAGGCATTCACACACATTTGAACCTCTGACAGAGAGCACAATTCTCAGTATTCAATTAAAATGACCAAGAATGTCGCCAACAGAATGGGAGGCACCGAAATGTATCTGGAAGACTGCATGGGAAATGATTCTTATTTATGCAGCTCGCAGATACAAAGTTAAACAGTCCAAAATTACGCTTCATAATAAACCCAACTGACCACACAAGGTGGATAACAGGAACACAGAAGAAAGTGAGCTGCTCAGACTTGGCTGGTGCTATTACAGATCGCAAACTCCGACTTCTTCAGGAACAGCAAAATGTGCCGAACAACAGCAAACGGATGCTAGGGCGCGATCCTCTCCTGACGGGGCCCGGTTTCACAATTAGCTCTCGGCACTGTAGCTGGGCTCTGATCATCACTGACTTCCATTTAATTTACCATCTCATAAGGTTCTACGCGGGGGAGGGGGATGGAGGGGGAGTGGAACAACAACAAAGACGACGACTTCATGCCGTTGTCAAACGATGGACGAGAATTGTTGCAGAATTCACACAAAAAAACAGGACAAAGCATATATAAGTTCCCTCGTTTTGCGTACCAGACTCAAAATTTTAGCACGATGCTGGTTCTGGGCTCAAGCAGTGGCTCCACCATTAGTCAGCCTTCCATAAAAAGAAAACAGCCAAGAGAGATGCAATTATATTGGTCAAACCAGATTTTTAGGGCGAACGCAAATGAGTTCCCTATGCTGGGCAGATGGTGTCTCAAGATAAGGCTGTTTATAGTACTTGGAGAAAGGAAAAATGTAGTGTCGATTATTCTCTGTGGGCTGTGGGACGGCTGTGGCTTTCCCTGCCTACAGGGTGTGCGGACATCCGCTCGACACTCAACAGTCTTGGAGTACGTCGCTACCCGACTTTTGCGAAAGTGCCTGTTTCCCTGAAAGAGGCCCTCTTGGCCTACAGAGAAAAGAGGAAATAGCGACGTTTCCGGCGACACACCGCCCCATTGTGGTGAGTGGCAGGCTGCCCGTTGGAACTTGCCAATCACCGATATAGCCGCTAAATAGTGGAAAAGGAACTTCATGTCACTTGACGATATGTACATAACATCACGCCGTGACAGTAACGTCACAAACTTAAGATAAAAATTAGGAACCACGAAGTAGACGAGGAGAAGTAATTCTGCTATCGTGGAAGCAGTATAAGACACGTTGGACCATTCAGAGAAGACTTAAAACAGGCCTGTACAAGCAAAGAGAGCTTCTTGAACAAACAAGTTCACTAGTTTCAAAAATTTGCCTTAATTTGAAGGTGAAATTGCTGAGACTGTGCGTTTAGAGCGTAGCATTCTATGGAAGTACCTTACAGACCTTGGGAAAATGGATCGATTGAAACATGCTTCAGTAGAAGGATGTTGAAAATTAGACAGACTGAGAAAATAAGAAGTGAAGAGGTTCTCCACAAAATCACCGAGTAGGGAAACTTGTGGAAATGGAAATGGAAATGCCGTGTGGCTAGGGCCTCCCGTCGGGTAGACCGTTCGTCTGGTGCAAGTCTTTCGAGTTGACGCCACTTCGGCGACTTGCGTGTCGATGGGGATGAAATGATGATGAAAGACACACAACACCCAGTCATCACGAGGCAGAGAAAATCCCTGGCCCCGCCAGGAATCGAACCCGGGACCCCGTGCGCGGGAAGCGAGAAAACACTGACAGGACGAAGTGGTAGGGTGACAGGATGAATCTTAAGACATCAGGGAATAATGATTTGAATGTATCAAGTAAATCTGTGAGATAAAGAGTTCGGCATAGGAGTGGAATTCATGCTGAGCAGCATCAAACCAAACAGAAGACTCATGACACCTCGCCTGCCCTCCCCCTCCCCCCCCCCCCCCCAAAAAATGGGAGGAAGTACTATGTGGCCCTACTATTCTTGGAACATACGCTCTCGGAATTGAATTTGTAAAAGTGTCCGTTAGAACAACGCCTTGCCACCGGACGTTGTTGAGAAGCTTCATAGGGGTGTGAAAAACCAAACGGTATTTTAGCGATTTGTTTAGTCTCGGTTATGGCAGGTCTTTTCATTTTTCGCTAATAGCCAGATAAAAATCTGACATTTCAATTTACCTAGCAGCAGTGTTAATTTTTGTGGTTTTTAAATAACATTAAAAAATACATGTCTTTCGTAAAATTTCTATTGCTTTGAAGTATTGGTTCATTATGGAAATCAAGAAACGCAATCACCTCTATTTTAATAACAACGACTACAATTAGAAACTATCAACAAACAAATGACGTAAGAATCGGTACAGTATTGTAGAGATAATAATGTACCTGATGCGTGTGGCTGTACATGTGTACATGGTGAGTGCAAGACTAGAGCCCCCCCCTCCCTGCCCCCAACCACCACCATCTATACGGTACTTTTCGCTGTTGTCCTCGGACATCAGTTGCAGTGCAGAATGGTACCATCCCCAGCTTGGAAGTATGTAAAGGAGTGTGGTAGCAATGAAGTGCAATACTCCGCTTGCTTTAAACGATTAAAACGTCGACTAGCCACAACAGACTACTGACATCATATAACGAGAAGACATCCACAATGTTCCTTGGAAGAGAAGGTAAATTTCAGTGCTATGCCTACAGTTTTAATGACGCTCTATAAACTTGGCATAATAATTGAACTTTTAATTTCGTGGGTATTTCACGGTGGAAACTTGATAACATCGAAAAGTGACGACTCTTAAGAGTCATCAAGTTGTGACCTTTCACTTACGCTGTCACCCAGTCCTCCATCTTCGCCAATTTTGCTGGAGACAAGGAGACCGATTTCTGCCACAGCCTCAACTTCATATCGTTCGTTAACTTTCACTCCTTCAGCTTCATTTTTGAACTGTTCGGTGTGTTCAAATAGTGTGTTTATTACTGGGAGCAATAGCAACAAAAAACCGAAAGAAGGTTATTTCTGAAACAGCTTCTGTTGAGTAGTTTTAACAATCACGTTAAACTGGAGGCGGAAAGAGCGAGATTAGTCGAAAACTTTTACCATGACGCATAGCGTCTCCCTTTTGTTGTAACTCTCTCTCTCTCTCTCTATCTCTCTCTCTCACTCCGTCTCTCCGACTCCCATATATTAATCTAACGTCGTAAGATTTCCAGGGAGGTGCACACTATTCTAGAATCAGCCAAATAAGAAAAAAATGGGTCAAATGCCTCTGAGCACTATGGGACTTAACATCTGTGGTCATCAGTCCCCTAGAACTTAGAATTACTTAAACCTAACAAACCTAAGGACATCACATACATCCATGCCCGAGGCAGGACTCGAACCTGCGACCGTAGCGGTCACGCGGTTCCGGAATGAAGCCCCTAGAACCGCACGGCCACACCGGCCGGCGCCAAATAAGAGTTCTGTAATCGAGTACTTTCTTCAACTACATTTCTTCAAAACATTTTCAGTGAAAGAATTTTTGTCCTAACGTTGCTACGTCAGCGTTTGTGCTCAATTTAAACAGAGCATATCGTTCACGTCGCTCTAATGTTCAATTTTACTGGTAGTTACGGGGTTCTGTTGTATAACGACCACCATAACATCACTTTATAAAACACATAAGACAAAATGGGTCATTGCAACAACAGCGATGATGTACTATTCGGAATAAGGGCTCTTAATAAAATACCCTAATAAACGTATAAAATAGCTGAAGGAAGTCTACATGAGTGCGTTTGTTAACGACGGATACCACATGGTACTAATTCGGAGACTATACATACTAGCTCCTCACGTGGACTTGGTAAATGAATTCTATGTATACTTCAACATCTGATAATCAGTCAGCGAAGGATTTATGACTCGTAACCTTCACTGGCTGGATAGCAGTCCATGACGGATACACAAAATAACTTGAGAGGTGCCACACGACGAGCCAGTGCGCGAAACTGCTGCGTTATTCGAGCGTGGTATGAGTCAGCCACCGCTGACAGCTTCTGCTCCCTAATGAACTGTCGGCCACGGATACCACATGGCCATAACACAGCCATTCTGTGTACTGGCTCCTCATTTAGACCTTGTAAAGTGGTTTTATGTAGTCGGCCTGACTGCTGAACAGCCAGCAAGGGCCTGAAATCTTGTAGCGGTCACTGGTTAGTCAGCAGTATTGGTGACCGACAGCACTTGGTAATAACACAGAGGCTCTGCACACAGGACTTAGTGAAGTTTTACTACCCTCCTGTTAAGGGTGTCTTAGACTAGTGTAGTGCTATGCAGAAAAGCACTTTTCGAACTAAAGATTACCGCCACCGCAACGATACCACCAACGAAGCACAACAGGCTGGTTCAGTAAAATGCTTTGCTGCGAATTGTGTGTTTCGCTTACACCACGCCGGTTAGTGATACTCATGCTATCGGTCAGTCAAATTTATCTGTTCAGTCGTTCTCGTCATTGAGTCACAAGCTGTTCAACCTGAGTCACAAGGCTACCGGTGTGACAGCTTCTAGCGTTGCGATCTCTAGGCCGCGAGTGCCCTGCAGTCGAGAAATACCGAACAGCAACAACATGTGAATCGCGTCTCCCTGCGAAGGCAAGCGTTGCTCCTCATTACACTCCAAAGTCACGCACGCTCCACAAACAAATATCGTGACAGACCCGATTGCAGAGAACTGAAGAGGGGGGCTAGCGTCCCTGCAGCATTGCTTCCTCTTTCAAATTGAGGGTCTCAATTCTCTCTCTCTCTCTCTCTCTCTCTCTCTCTCTCTCTCTCCATCGAGAGAGTTTGGGCAGTAGTTAGCACGATGGTCTCCTCACATTCGGGATGATGGCGGTTCAAACTTGCATCCGGCCATCCTGATTTACGTTTTCCATGATTTCCCTAAATCACTTCAGGCAATTGCCGGGATGGTTCCTTTGAAAGGGCAAGGCCCATTTCCTTCCTCATCCTTCCCTAATCGGAGCTTGTACTCCACGTCCAATGCCCTCATTGTCGAAGGGATGTTAAACACTAATCTCCTGCTCTCTCTCTCTCTCTCTCTCTCTCTCTCTCTCTGCCCTCTCTCTCTCTCTCTCTCGTCTGTGTGTGTGTGTGTGTGTGTGTGAGAGAGAGAGAGAGAGAGAGGGAGAGAGTGTTAATGTTGTTACTATTGTATTTTAAATTAAAGAGCCATTTCATACCACTCATTTGTCTATTCTAGACGGCTCTGGAAAGGTCGTTTGTCCGGGCAATGTGCTCGTTGTGAAATTTGTAATACATGTTTTTATTTATTTTTTCCTGCTTAGCGGCTAACACACTAATGAATTTATTAAAAGAAAGAGGTATTTTCGAATTTTATTTGTTCACAACTAGTTTCAGCCTTCTAGGCCTTTCTGAAGAGATTTTATGATTGTGAATAAATAAAATTAATACAGCAAAAGGGGAACACGTCATCATCTTTTAACATATGTTTGTATTCACATAAATGTTCTTTCTTTGTTTGAGGGAAGCAGAATCTGTTGCACTCACGGTACCAAAGAAAAGAATCGTGACGTCATGTACATGAGAGGCCGTGAAACAGATACTGCAGCATCATTTCCAACAAGAAGACTCTTAGGAGATCTGCAGCACTGAATGGAAATACGCTAGTCTTGGCCACCAACATTGCGAATTTCTCGATATCCCGGGCATCAGATCTGTGGTATAAATACACAGTGCAACACAATAAATGAAACTTAAAGACACGCGTTTCAATGGCGAAGTAACTTGGCAGATGAATATCATCAAAAACACATGTCGCCCCCTACTACATTCCGGCAGACGATGTGTAGCCAAACTGGCACAAGCGCTACGAAATGCCAAAAAATAAAGAATATGGTCACTAGGTGGAATTTATAACATTATACTTATGACGACAAGGCCAACTGAAACTTTAATTATTTAACTGACTTAAATATAAAATTTTTAATACACTGATAAAAAATGCAACACCAAAAATTAATCATTGTCGAGTGACGAAATTTCGAGACTAAATTTGTTCAAAATATGGTTCAAATGGCTCTGAACGCTATGGGACTTAACTGCTGTGGTCATCAGTCCCCTAGAACTTAGAACTACTTAAACCTAACTAACCTAAGGACATCCCACACATCCATGCCCGAGGCAGGATTCGAACCTGCGACCGTAGCGGTCACGCGGCTCCAGACTGTAGCGCCTAGAACCGCACGGCCACTCCGGCCGGCTAAATTTGTCTAGGTAACATATTTAAGTGATTAACATTGGAAGATCAAAGGTTAATGTGAGCGGGAGATCATCCACTGCTCATTTGAAGTGCTGGTACGTTAGTATTCGATGTGACTGTCAGAATGTTGAATGCAGCATGAAAACGCGCACGCAATGTGCTGTACAGGGTCGGATGTCAGTTTGTGAGATGAACTTCCATGCCTGTTGCACTCGGTCGGTCAATACAGGGACAGTAAACGCCGGTTGTGGATGATGCTGGAGCTCACGTCCGATGATGATCCAAATGTGCTAGACTGGAGACAGATCTGGTGATTGAGTAGGCCAAGGCCGCATGTCGACACCATGAAGAGCTTATTGGGTTACAACAGCGGTATTTAGGCGAGCGTTATCCTGTTGGAAAATACCACCGGTATGCTGTTCATAAATGGCTGTCGAATCACCAGATTTAGTTAAAAAATTGCAGTCACGTTGTGTGGAATAGCCACGAGAGTGCTCCTCCGGTCATACAAAATCGCACACTAGATGGTAACCCCAAGCGTAAGTCCAGTGTGTCTATTACGCAGACAGGCTGGTTGTAGGCCCTCAGCCGCCCTCCTCATAATGATCACACGGTCGTCACAGGCACCAAGGCAGAACACTATTTCATCATAAAACATAACAGATCTCCACCTTGACGTCCAATGAGCTCTCACTTTGTAATGCTATTGTTAATATAATACTGCCATTAATCTGTATATTTTAAAATTCCTTGTTCCGTAATAATTTTGAAAAATTAAGCAAATACTATAACGAGGGTAAGCTTTTGTTAAGTGTAGTTTATCTGTTTAAAACAACCTCTTTGACGTAGGTGGAATAAATGTATTAAAACATAGTTTGTAAATAATTATGTAATATTTCAAGTACAACTGTAATTACTTATGTCAATTTTGTATGTAAATGCTGTCATGCAATTGTAGATGGTTCATACTTACGGTTATTGTAAGCAGAAGTGTAAATTGGAAAGGTGTAGGGATCATAGGCAGAACGGAACTCCGTTCTGTGGCGGGATGGAAAAGGTGGTGGGGCGTTCGAGTGAGAATTGGCGCGCAAGTGGCTCACACAGTCGGTAGCTGCCCTGCAAGTGGTGAACACGCATTACGTTGGTCAAGCACTAGAGGCCCAGGATTTACCCGCAAGACTGGGTTTTGGCCTCGGACGAGTTCTACATGATTGGCGCAGTACGCCAATAAATTAATAGCTCAGAAATTTGCAGTTTTATCGTCGCCACCAAGAGGAAGATAGAGCTATGTACATCAAGAGCCGTAACTGCGCAATGTTACTACGCAGCACCGCCTCACGCCACCTTCGACATCAGTAACAGGCAGAGTACTTTATTTAGAAGTGCATCACAGTATGAACCATCCATCTTCAATCAGTGGGATATAAATGTTAAATGTACCTTTGTGTTTAAACGTAATTTTCCTATTTCATTTACCTCAGTAGAGTCCTTACCTAAACGAATTTATTCCGAGTATCCTGACGTTTATTGAAGGTTGAATAATAGTAAATTACTGGCAATAGTACCGTTTTGGTAGTAAATTCTGAAAATCATTATTAAATACTAAAGTTTTCAAGTACCAGTTTAAGGGCCACCGCTTTGCGTGACCATGAGGATAAGTTTTCAATAGCATTTCTGAAAGTAAAGTAACATAATTGTTTAACTGCACCAATCTTAACAGTAATTGTTCGTGTTGCTTCTCCATGTCATAGAAATCCAGACAAATATTGGTGTTAGTAAAACGTTAACAAATAACAGTCCTAAGGAAATAAAATTTAGTCGTGTTAAGTAATAGTTTTGGTCATATGAATGATAGCTATAAGTTTAATATTTTTTTTGCATCCTTGTTGAAACATATGTGTGTCTTCTTTAAATAATTACTGAAGTATAGTGATAAATTCCATAAGTAACAGAAAGTGGGATTAATAGTACTTACTGCCAAGTGACGGTAGTAAATGGAAATTAAGTGGTTGTGTTTAAATTACGTGGTAAGTGTAAGTAGTTATTTATTCAGTGTCGAAAATTGACTTCATCTTTTTGTATAGACACTGTGCACGATTTGGGCTGGCGGCCGTTTTATTAAGCGAAACAGTTTATTGTTATAACAGGCTTTGTCTGATAAAGGGTTTCCACAAGTAATTATTCTCACTGTTTTTCCCACAAACTGTACGAATCGGAGGAAAATAGTTCGATATTTTACCATTAGGTTCAACACGGTTAAAATCTCTCTCCGAGACTCGATGGTTTGGAGTGTTAGTGCTGCCTAATTTTGTGGTGGTGTTCCTGGCGCTACTTACTACACAGTTCTGACATTCTGAATCACGGATCTTCCGTCTTTACAGTGGTAGAACTTAAACGTTCTGATACCGTATTGACGAGAACGCGAAAGTACCGTTGCAACTTTACTCCACCGAAATCGCAAGTGGTGGTGGTATGTGGACAGTGGGATGCACGCGGCAGGCCGTCTGGCTCGGAGCTGTACTTGAAGTAAATGATTTGCAACGGTTCGTTGTGTCATTGTGGTTCCAACTGCTGCTCATATTGCTGCAGCAGATGCTGTATGATGCGCGAGACCACACACCGAACACGATGGTGTTCCTCTCTCGTTTGTGCCACGTGGCCGTCCGCATCCCGGTCTTCTTGCGACCGTACGCTATCGCGACCACCGCTGCCATCATTCATATACTCGTACAATGAGTGCATTCCTGCCAAGGATTTCTGCAATATCGCAGATGAAACAGCCACGTTCTCGTAACTCTATTACGCGCCCTCGTTCAAACGCGGTGAGGTGTTGATAACGGCATCTTGCTGCCTAACAGGCATTCTTGACTGCATCAGCTCACAACGTCCAATCTCAAAGGTAACTAACGCTCACGACCATTGTAGCATGTATTTGCATTCTCATAGTGGCGCTACTAGCGGCACTCTTACGTGACTGGAGGTAAATCTGAAAAGACATCATCGTTCATATGTACAAAGGCCTACCCACTTTGGTTTATGTAGCACAACTCCGTCTCGGTGTTGCGATTTCCTTTCTCTCTGTCAAGAATATAGGAATTATTATGTTAGAGGAAGCAGACATGAATAAAGCCGCAGCTCTTAAATTCCAGGCTGCTAGATTTTGACAAGGGATGTAGGGGGTGACATAGTGCTGTTTACGGTTTTGGAGAGGTTCATTTGTCGTCTTTAGTGCGCAATTGAAGTATGTAACCTTAACTTACATTTCTCGCCTTACATTGTATGTTTGCACGATACATCTAATGATCGGTTATCCTGACATCTATAATGATGAGACATTAATAAGAAAGGTATTTGTACTGTCTGCCATCGGGTTCCCGTAAATGGCAGGCAGCACCACATAACAGCCACGCTACGAGGGAAACAAACCAATAGCCAAACAGGCGAAGACATCAGGTAAACACGCCGAAGATTACAGTCGATTAATAGGAACCTTTCCTTGCAGAGGTCGCCACGACATATCTGGCCACGGATTCCTACGCCGGGTTTCTATTGACTCCTGCTCACTATATAGGCCCGGCCGGTCGAAGGCAGACCAGTCTTCGTCCGCTGCTAATGGCAACCGCTATAGCAGAGTCTCCGAGAAGATATCACCGAAGCCGCTGTACTGCACCGCCGATCGAACTACCAGCCGACCGAGAGGAACCACATCTCCGGCTAGATCGACGGACGTCTACATCTATTGTACAGCGAGCTATTGTATTGTGGAAGAAGTTACGTTCAATAAACTGTTGGAGAATACAACAATATTAGTGAACAGGAGGTGAGTATATCCAGTCAGAGGGTAGAATATCGTTCTGGGCCAAGATTAAGCGTTCCTTCCGTGGTGTGCTTACGTTTTAATAGATTTATGCAGTTTAAAGCAATTGTTTAAAGAAAGCAGTCCTAGATATATAAGGAAGTGACTTTCTTTTGCTAACATGATAATGGTATCGATTAAATATGGGATTTTACTTTTGATTTTTGATGTTAATTTTTCTTCTTTCTTGAAGTTCCATATTTACTACAGGCCAAAGTGCAATGTTGGTCAGCAGTTCGCTCGAGGAAGTTTGACTACGGATGTTAACTAATATGACCGTGTACATGTAAGAATACTTCAAAAGCGAGGCTATCGGACCTCATTAGAAAATGCCGGTTCAGTTTAAACAATGTAATACTTGTAAATAACAGATCTCAGCTATCAGTCGTCCTTTTTAAATTTTATTGGCAGATCTAGATTTCAGCTAGAAACTAGCCATTCTCAATGCGCTATCATTTTTGATCAATGCATGTAATGCCTGTTGGTCGGGCTTCATCCACAGTTCATTGCGTATTCATTGAGCTGTGGATGAAGTCCGACCAACAGGCATTACATGCATTGATCAAAAATGATGGTGCATTGAGAATGGATAGCTTCTAACTGAAATCTAGCTCTGCCAATAAAATTTAGAAAGGACGACTGATAGCTGAAATCTATTATTTACAAGTCAATGTAAAAGTCGCTGCGTGCAACAGTCTTCTGAATGGAAGGTAACCTGATGTAATACAAAATGATGAGACGCTGAAGGCACCCGATCGTTGCGTCAACAATCGTGTCGTCTCTGTCTCAGTATGAACGGCAAAATATTACACTTTCATATTCCATTTGTCAGGAAAGCAATGGTGCAATGGTCAGGAGCGAAAATAAAAGCAGTTTAAGTAACACGCTGATTATCATTACAGATAACGACAGACTACATAACTGTTCGGATTCCAAGGAGATAAGAACAACAATTTCAAAACAATCTCTGAGCGTTGATGATTGTCACTGATAAAATCATAAGAAAGCTGGTTTTCATTGTATGGGGATTGCGCAGAAAGTAATGCGCCGCATTTTTTATTCTCAGCCGAAAACAATGCTACGAATGCGAAACGTTACGTATGTATTATTGGAAATGCCCTGAGCGACCGCACCAAGTTTTCGTCACTTCCAACATATAGCGTAGCTCCAGGACAGTTTCAAAAAGGCGTCTGTATGTTATGGACGTTGGAAGCAACGTGCCGTCTTCTAATTTCTTGCTGCAGAGAAAGAGACTGTGGGGAATATTCACAAACGCTTGTGCAGAGTCTGTGGAGAATCTGCTGTCGACAGAAGAACAGTTAGTCGCTGCGCACGGAGGTTGAGGCATTCAGAAGGCGTTTCAGCGGAGCTCCACGATTTGGAGCGGTCGGGAAGACCATCCACGGCTGTCACACCTGACAGCCCTGAGCTAGCCCTCTCGGACTTCAACTTGTTTACGTCATTACAGGACACCATTCGTGGAAACCATATTGAGGACGATGGGGAGGTTATTCACATAGTGAAGCACTGGCTCCAACACCAGGACAATGATTGGAACGAACAGGGCATACACTCTCTTGTTTCGTGCAGGAGGAAAGATATAGAACGGGATTATGTAGATAAATAGGGTGTGTAGGTAAAAAACCTTTCTTTCGTGTCTGTAATTATCGTTGAAAAGGACTGTTGAAGAAAAAATTGCGGTGCATTACTTTCTAGGCAACCCTCGTATCATCGTTCCACTTGTTTGGTATCGATAGCAAAACGTTATAAAACGCATATATTACTTAATAATGAATACAGAGTAGTTCTTAATTAGTATGTTATATGTGACATTTGTTCTGAATTTAGGTTCTTTTTCGTAGTAAGGTGTATTACACTTAAGTAACATAGTAAAGACTCGATTAACCGTGACTCTTTAAACCGCCAGTTTCTGTTAACCGTCACTGCTGCAACAGCATAATAATACTGTAATAACAGAATGCTCTAAGGTGCAGTGACGCGTTCGCATTGTTTATTTATTTTAGTGGGAAGTGAATGTACCTGCCCGCCGTAGAATGGTACATAAAATATGATCTTCAGTTGACGTGCTAACACATCTCCCCCTTTTCTTGACTTCGTCTCAATTGTGAGTCAACAATCACCACTGGATCGGTTTCCAGTTGTGGGGAGAAGACTAAGTGTCGCGGTGTATCTAGCGGGCTGTGCCGTGTTGCGTGTTTTCCACTCGAATAAACTTTATTGACTAATATTTTACGCTACCGTATTTAGCGCAGGTGTGTGTGATACAGTGACTTGATAAAATGTCTGAAAAACGTAAATGTGTTGTTTTAGGACTTAATCAAAAACTTGAAATTATAAAACGCTTAAGAAAAGGCGAAACTGCGACAAGTGTAGCACTGATTTATGGTATTGGAAGAACAACAGTTAACGATATAAAACGTGATGCTGATAAAATAGAACAACATGTGTCAACAATGCAGAGCATGGATAAGGATGTGCGAACAAGAAAGACAATGAAACCTGCAAAATATGATGAATTGGATAGTGCAATGTACCGATGGTTTATACAAGCAAGAAGTCAGGGGATTCCACTTTCAGGGCCTATAATAATGGCCAAGGCTGTTGAAATGAACAACAAACTTGATGGTGACTCGTCTTTTAGAGCAAGTATCGGATGGCTGGACAAGTTTAAATTTCGTCATGGCATTCGTCAACTTGATATCAGTGGAGAAAATCTCAGCGCGGATAGCTCTGTAATCGCTGAGTTCCGGGAACAATTTAAAGAAAAAATGGCTGAATTGAATTTTGTTACGAAGCCAGTTTACAATTATGATGAAACTGGGCTTCATTGGAAGGCTTTACCACAAAAGCCATTAGCATCAATCTCTAAAAAAGCACCTCCAGATTTCAAAGTACAAAAAGATCACATCACTGCTATGGTTTGCGCAAATGCGGCCGGCAATCATAGGCTACCCCTACTTGTGATTGGAAAATCAACAAAACCTCGTGCATTCAAGAATTTGAATTTGAATGCTCTCCCTGCGCAATACTACGCCCAGAAGAGTGCTTGGATGGATCAATCAATTTTTTCTGACTTGTTTCACAAACAATTTGTACCTGAAGTTAGAGCACATTTGGCTGAAAAAAAGTTGCCACAGAAAGCGCTATTGCTATTAGACAATGCACCCTACTTGTGAAATGAAAAGTGATGACGGCAATATAACATGTCTCTTCCTTGCAGCAAACACAACTTCACTTATACAGCCCATGGATCAGGGAATCGTCGAAAACATGAAACGTCGTCATAGAAAAATATTTATCGGAAGTTTGCTCTCATCTGATGAATCAACATCTGTAAAACAGTTTTGGGGGTCTTACGGTATTAAAGATGCCATTTTCAATTATGCCAGTGCATGAAGTGATTTGTCAGTGTCAAATCTCAAGAACGGCTGGAATAAACTTTGGCCTCAACCTAGAGGTGAAGAATCGGAGGAACCTGAGTGTGTGACAGTTGACGAGATGGTCAATTTGTGCAATAATTTACAAATCAGCACAAATTGGACGTCAGAAGAAGTATCAGAGTGGTTGGAGTGTGACAAAGTGGACGGGGCTTTTAAAATTTTGTGTGATGACGAAATTGTTGCCAGCGTAGGTGCCACCCAAGAAGAAGAAGAAGTGGCTGATGAAGACGAGTGTTCAAACCATGAAGAAAAATAAACTATTAGCCATTCAGAGGTCGAAACAATGCTGTCCAAGTGTATTGAATGGTTTGAAAGTCAAGAAGAGGCTAATGCAACGCAGGCCCTACTGCTCCGAAAAATACGAAATATTGCCGCGGTGACAGCTCGAACATCAAAAAGGCAGAAGAAATTGACTTACTATTTCCAAGCTAGATAAACTATTTCACCTGTAAGTTTATAGTACAGTACAGTACTGTACATTATGTATTTTGCAACTTTTGTAGCTACTGTAGGGATGTTTTTATCATGTAATAAATAGTTTTATTTACTATTATAATGGTGTTTAATTTGCTTTCGCTCCGAAATATTATTATATTACTGTGACAGTGATATGTGTCTATACATAAAATAATTGATTGAGGTTATGTTTTGGAGGAATACATAGTTTCTGTTATCCGTCTACTCGCTCAACCGTCACGACCACGGTCCCGAAGATGACGGTCAAACGAGTTTCCACTGTATAAAAAGGAACAGTCTAATGTCTAACGTCTGTAAGCAGGAGACGTAGTCCAAATAGCTGGTACAGGTGGAATCTGGAAGGTCTTGAGAGTGTGAACCATACAATCATCTCGTAATATTAATTGCTGCAAAACGGTATCAGCCCTCGTTCATTCCTTTAAGTAACTACCCACAGGCAACGTTACACGTTCTACTAGTGCCATTCCAGCTCTCATTTTTAATGTACTGGATACCTGAAACTGACGTACGTTAATATCGCCTGAAACACAGATGCAGTCGGAGAGTATACTCTGAACTGAAGTGAAACCAGAGCCCGCAACAAGTACTGTGCTGGCCAAGGACTGCGCCACGCGGCGGGCTGTGGCGTCGACACTTTTAGAGCCGGCGCAGCCACGTTGCGAGACAACGCCATAAAACAGTGCGCGCTTTATTAAAAGGGCTGAGCGGCCATCTGTAAAACGTAAAACTTATTTTAATTACGCAGCCCGTGTTTACGGCGAGCAGATGGATGGAGTAGTCAGTGCAGCGCAAATATAGCGCAGGCGGAGTCCCTGTATTTAAGAGTGCAGCCCGGCTGTAATATTAGCAAGCTGAGTGGCGGACTCGACACAAAAGAATGCAAGTCTTTTTAATGCCGGAGTATGACGGCATAACTCCTCCAGAATAGCAATATAAGCGCGCTTTTGAAGATATGTAATATTATATTTGCAAACAAACATAATCCGGATTTACGTCTTTAAAGAACTTTAAAGAAAGAATGAGAGAATGTCATACAATGCACAACAGAGTCTTAGTTTATGCGAAAATTCACTTATAAAAGAAACCACCGGCCTAGCACAGTTAATAATTCGTCGTATCGTAATCATTTTAGTTCAGTTATGTAGTTCCTTGTATTTTAGTTTTCTTCCTTGTTTTATCGTCCAAAATTATGTGAAAAGTGTAGGAAAGTAACTACTATATACTCAGAAAAGAATCATTCATAAATCTAATATCTTTCTCCTTGCTACATCTGGACCAGATAGTGTTTTCGAAGTGAGTGAGAATTATTAAACTGCAGGTACAAAGAGGCCGTTATTTTATTTTTAAGTACTAAAACTGGCGGAGAAGAGATTAGTCACTGACAAAACTTAGGCAATGGTTGTAGTAGACATTATACAGACTGATTTCAAAGTGGCGTTAAAAACTTTCAGGAATGTAATGACTTTTCTGGAGACTAGAAATCTACTCTGTAGGAATCAGCATGAGTTTGGAAAAAGACGATCGTGTGAAACCCAGCTCGCGCTATTCGTCCACGAGACTCAAGAGGGCCATAGACACGGGTTCCCAAGTAGATGCCGTGTTTCTTGACTTCCGCAAGGCGTTCGATACAGTTCCCCACACTCGCTTAATCAACAAAGTAAGAGCATATGGACTATCAGACCAATTGTGTGACTGGATTGAAGAGTTCTTAGATAACAGAACGCAACATGTCATCTCAATGGAGAGAAGTCTTCAGAAGTAAAAGTTATTTCAGGTGTGCCGCAAGGGACTGTCGTAGGACCGTTGCTATTCACAGTATACATAAATGACCTTGTGGATGTCATCGGAAGTTCACTGAGGCTTTTTGCGGGTGATGCTGTGGTATATCGAGAGGTTGTAACAATGGAAAATTGTACTGAAATGGAGGAGGATCTGCAGCGAATTGACACATGGTGCAGGGATTGGCAATTCAATCTCAATGTAGACAAGTCTAATATGCTGCGAGTGCATAGAAAGAAAGATCCCTTATCATTTAACTACAATATAGCAGGTCAGCAACTGCAAGCAGTTAATTCCATAATTTATCTGGGAGTACGCATTAGGAGTGATTTAAAATGGAATGATCATATAAAGTTGATCGTCGGTAAAGCAGATGCCAGACTGAGATTCATTGGAAGAATCCTAATGAAATGCAGTCCGAAAACGAAGGAAGTAGGTTACAGTACACTTGTTCGCCCACTGCTTGAATACTGCTCAGCGGTGTGGGATCCGTACCAGACAGGGTTGATAGAAGAGATAGAGAAGATCCAACGGAGGGCAGCGCGCTTCGTTACAGGATCATTTAGTAATCGAGAGAGCGTTACGGAGATGTTGGATAAACTCCAGTGGAGGACTCTGCAGGAGAGACGCTCAGCAGCTCGGTACGGGCTTTTGTTGAATTTTCGAGAACATAGCTTCACCGAGGAGTCAAGCAGTATATTCCTCCCTCCTACGTATATCTCGCGAAGAGACAATGAGGATAAAATCAGATTAATTAGAGCCCACACAGAGGCATACCGACAATCCTCCTTTCCACGAACAATACGAGACTGAAATAGAAGCGAGAACCGATAGAGGTACTCAAGGTACCTTCCGCCACACACCGTCAGGTGGCTTGCGGAGTATGGATGTAGATGTAGATGTAGAATGATAGGCCATGCAAGTGAATCAGTTACAGGCATGGGACCCTGGTCTGCAAATGCCCGAGTCGAATGTTAAAGCGATAATTGTTCTGATACCTCTGACGGAGGAATAAACTTCCACAAGAATTCAAAAATCTTACCAGTAATTCACGCGCCTCCAAATCTAAACTGAAGAGCGTGTTGCTACGGTTGTAGGGTGGACAACTTTTAAGAGGCGGTACTATGGGCTAAAACAAGAATAAGATTCTAGTAAACATGGGCTCTAAAATGCATGACTTACGAGCAGTGAACAGTTGTTCATCTTCGATACTGGAAGACACACCTCTTCTGCTGCAAACTCTTCGGTTTAAATTTTTTGGGAGGAGGCGGTACGGAAGGCGGTACGGACCTAAACAATAAAAATGTCTGGTAAATATGGCTTCTGAAATGCATAGGCCTACCTAAAGAGTTATGGGTGCTTGTTCAATAGAAGAGACATCTTTCACAGTAGTGAAGATGAATAAGTTCTCATAGCTCTTGATGTTTACCAGACATATTTTCTTATTTTGATCCACTGTACCATCTCTGAAAGTTACCTACCTTGTAGTCGTAGCAACAACAGTTCCGGTATACGTATTCCACTGTCAGGGATATCGGAGTGATTTGCGCTTACAACTATCAACTATGTCGTTTTCGGACCCGGGTCCCTTACCTAGTATTCATACTTTATCCTTCTCTCTCATCCGCAAAAGTTTGTAACAGTAGCACGGGATCACCCGGTGTGTGCTACAGAAGACTTACGGTAGTGGGGAGGAAATTAATAAACCACATAGAGAAAGCAGGAAATTCAGGTGGGGACTTTATTGTAAACAAGAAAGTTAAAAAGAAATGTTACAGATACCGAAGGAATACCAGGATAAGTTAGTAGCGTAATTTCCTCAAACTTCTGAGTGGTATTATGGCAACAGTCACGATCTCCTCTCCATTGTTCTATCTTTATCTTACGATCTTACACGTTTTTGTTAAATTTTGTTTATTTGTTTGTTATTTTACACGTCTAGTTCCGTAGGACCAAAATGAGGAGCGAAGCACATGGCCATGGAACGTGTCAGTACACGAAATTACAACAGAAAAGCAATAACAAATAAAATAAAATTGTTATGAATCCTAAAAAGACGTCAAGCTGTAAGTCTATGTAAAGGCAATCAACAATGTAACACAGGAATTAGCCTAATTTTTCAAGGAACTCTTCGACAGAATGGGAGTGGCACATGAGGATACTCTTCAGGTTAGATCTGAAGGCGGGTAAATTAGTGGTAAGATTTTATCGTTCTTGTGGTACCTTATTGAAAATGG
Organism: Schistocerca americana; assembly: GCF_021461395.2. Lineage (NCBI taxonomy): Eukaryota > Metazoa > Arthropoda > Insecta > Orthoptera > Acrididae > Schistocerca > Schistocerca americana. Next base: position 172,727,815 of record NC_060124.1, on the reverse strand, counting down.
ATGCAGCAGAACACTGCATGCCACCCGTTGTAAATTCCTCTCCTGTGCCAACCTTTTCGTCGCAGAGTAGCAACTAAAACCTACGTCCTCAATTATTTGCTGGATGCATCTAATCTTTGTGTTCCTCCTCAGGTTTTACCCTCTACAGCTCCCTCTAGTACCATGTAAGTTATTCCCTGTTGTCTTAACAGATGTCCCATCGTCTTGTCCCTTCTTATTGTCAGTATTTTCCACATACTCCTTTCGTTGGCGATTCTTCACAGAGCCTCCTCATTCATTAACTTATTAATTTACCAAATTTTCAGTATTATTCTTTAGTACCACATCTCAAATGCTTCGATCGTCTTCTGTTCCGGTTTTCCCGCAGTCCGTGTTTCACTACCATAAAACGTCCATTCTCATAAATTTCTTCCTCGCGTTGAGGCCTATGTTTGATACTTGTAAATGTCTCTTGGCCCAAAATTTCTTGTACGTATTCTGATCTCTTTTTATGACATTTTTGCCGCCTGAGTCTCCTTGCAAAACCACGGATATAATTTCCCAATACCTTGTCGCATGTCCTATCTTATATTATTCTATGATTAATTCGGACCATTGCACAACTCATAATCACACTCTGTTGAGGAAGCGAAAGTCTCTGTGAAGAGTTACAGCAAATGATAAATGATAGCGAATTCGACTAAAAGATGATTCACTTATCTGGCAAGATATCAAAATTGTAAATTATGAAAATTCCTTGGGGACTGAGTGCTGCGTCAGGTTACAATAAGCAAAAAGCACATCATGTTTGAAAATTAAGATTCCATTAATATAGACAATTATTTTGCGAAGGTACTTATGCAAACAACGAAAGATGGAGTTACGAAGAAGACAAGTGAAAAAATTTCAACTGGAAAAAGATAACTTTTAACGATATGTTGGAACTACTATCCTGAATTGAACAAAAGTATTCAGAAATATCTTCGAGTGAAGGTGAGAAAACAGAGTGAATTTATGATAGAAACTATTTAAAACGATAGGAATATAAAGTAAAACCAGGAAACCTACTTAGTGAGTGCTCATATCTAATGAGCTGTGGTAGACGATAAGACAGGGAACAGTATAAATAGTTAGACACTTTTTAAATGCTTGTGTAGTTGAAGTGATGAATGAGAAACATAGCCAGTCGGTAATGAAAATACCAACATTCCAAAAGTTACTGCAGATGAACGCAAAAAAGCCATTGAAGGTATGAAACTTCGTGGCAGATTGAAACTGTGCACCGGACCGAGTCTCCGATCTCGACCTTTGCTTTTCTTCGGAAACTGTTCTTCCATCTAAGCTATCCGAACTCGACTCATCACCCCTCCTGATATATTTATTTCCGCAAGTACCTCGTCTGCTACCTTACAGACTTCACAAAACCTCTCCTGCAAAATTTCGAGATTAGAACTGCTGGAAGCGAGGATATTGGGGAGACACGGCTTAGCCATAGCCTTTGGGATGTTTCCATAGTGAAATTCTGACACTCCAGTGGAGTGTTCGCTGATATGAAACCCCCTAGCGGATTAAAACTGCGTGCTGAACCGTGTCCCGAACTCGACAAGTCGGCTTCGTGGACAAGCGGTGTGAGGATGGGGTGTTAGTCGTACTTGGGTAGCTCTGCTCGTCAAGTACTTGCCCACGACAAGCAAAGTGTCGAATTCGAGACTCGGTCCGGCAGACTGTCTTTAATCTGCCATGAACTTTCACTTCAGTGCACACTCTGCTGCAGAGTGAAAATTTCATTCCACTGGAGGTACGATAAGTGGAATAGCAATTGCAGGTGCTGTTTCAGTGGATATTGTTAAAGCCTTAGGTAAAGCCGGCGAAGTTTAGAGACTGTCTATCAAGGAAGGCAGTGGCTTATAATTCGAGAAATGTCATAATTAGTATACTTTTCAACAAGAGCACATATTAGACGTAAATGAGGCATGCGCTTGCCCAGATATCGATCCAGGTACTCGTTGGACCTCTCTGATTGCATTAGGTGAAGAGCAAATTGAGACGCGTATAGCACGTGAATGACACGACACTACAGAGTGAACGCCCATGTTCCACACATGTCGCGCTGGTGCTGCGCATATTGCAACGCGTACACATACTGCGCACGCGCCGATTGGCGACGCTCTGCGCTGACAGAACCGAACCGCGCGCACCTTGTAACCTTTCTCAAACGAGTTTACAGAAACTATTCAGTGAGAATGTTTGTTTTTCGCCTTACTTGTAGCGTTATATGTCAGATTCGTGGCGAAGTGCTCATCATCTCGCTAATGGTCATATTCATTATGATATACTCATTTTAGTAGTACACTATGCAAAATTCGAGAAGTTTGCAATGAAAAATAGGGGTCGCTATGATTTGGCGTTTAGTGCATATTACACCGTATGTTGCTGTGTATGAAATTAAGCTAACATATTCAATTTTTGTTTAGAGTCTGGGAGCGGGTTTCTATCTGTCTCCGATCTCGAGAAAATAGAACCCATGTAGTGGATTCACTCCCGATCTCACGTCCGCGGAAATGTAATATTCCCAACATCACTTATATCTCGTAAATCGCTCGAGACATCGAAGCGAGATTTTGATGAATGATGGAACACAAGGAGGAGAACACTTCTCCAGCTCACAAACACACTGAACCTTTCTTATCTATGGCGGAATATCAGAAGTTTTGTTTTCTATTTAATTTTTTTCATTCCAGTGGCTGTAAATCTTAGCTGCCGACAACTAGTGAAACAAGAGTTTCGTAATATGAAAATAATCATGAAATTTCTTTTCTTATGTTACCGCAAACCTACAAAATTTGGTTTCTTTGTAAGCTGTTGAGCTCTCTGGTCGCCAATTCCCTGTTTAACGAGACATTCTGTTTCAGAATGCTGTCACAATAGTTGCTGCAGAAATGAGTTTGTGCAAATTATGCAGTGATTTGGGAAAAGAAGTACAATTAAACCTGTCTATAAGAGAAATGTGGCCGTCACTCATAAATGGTGATGTTTCTTCGAATGGGAAAAGGTTAACAATTTACACAAAAATAAATCGCCAATTCTGTTGGAATTGTGGTTGAATGCCCGTAATCCATCGTTTTTTCAACACTGTGGGACTGGAATGGAAATTTACCAAATGATTTTATTCCTTTTCTTCATCTGAGCAGTATTAAAATAATGATGAGTGACCCCTTCAGGCGCAATGACACGCACGTGGCAGACGCTGGCTACACACCTACGTCTTGTCAAACTGCCAATGTGTGATTGCAATTAAGCAGTTGTTATTGAGGAAAGTAAACAATTGATACATGATACGACACAATGGTCAGTGTTTCGTCATCAGCTGAAACTAATGCGCGCGACAGGAAGGTGGAAGCTAGCCGAATGTGCTTTGTGAGAGGAAGAGTTCACATCGTTCATAAAACGTTTTTATGTAAGCAGATGTGTCTCTGTCAGCAATGCATTTCAACAAATTATATGTATCAAATCACCACACCCTTCCTGGATACTCATACTTTCGGAATAATACCGACCACTACTTCATTTGTGTAGCCTGTTGTATAATTGGCTTATTAATGCTGACAGTGATTATGCAACCACTGAAATTCTTTCTCTCGTTACGACGGGACGATTAAAACATCGTTATTAATGAGGGCTTCTCGATTGTTTCTAGCTTGCAGTGGAAATGTGATGTCCACATGTACTTAGTAAAATGTCTCTTATTACATGCATATCCAAATAATAATAGTGAAACTTATGCACTCCATATCTTGGGCGTTTTTACTAGCAACACAAAGGGGTCATACCTGTGGAAATATGCATCGTAGAGATACGTCAGCATAACAGGCAGCAAGTACATAACCTTGTTTTATTTTCAAGCCTTGCGTCCAGATCACATAATCTTATAAAATTCCTTACTTCTTTATTCACTACTATTCGTGTGTGGCGAATCAGACCAAAGATCCCACATTTTTTCGATGTTAAATTCTAGATCATCCTCTGTACAGCCCCGATCTTGCACCCAGTGATTACCATCTGTTCCTGCACTTGAAGAAACACCTGGGCGGTCAGCGTCTTCAAGACGATGACGAAGTCAAAACAGTGGTGATGCAGTAGTTAACGAGTCGGACGGCAGACTTGTATGAGGAGGGTATTCAGAACCTAGTACAACGTTATGATAAGTGCGTCAATATTGACGGAAAAGTAGATAAAGGTACAGGCTTTCATGTAAAAATAAAACTATTGAGATATCTTCGCACGTCGTTTTTAAAATTCAAAACGGTACTTACTTAAAAAACACGCCTCGTATATCCAGTGGCTAATGGTTCATCAGCCATTGAGCCGCGCGGGATTAGCCGAGCGGTCTTGGGCGCTGCAGTCATGGACTGTGCGGCTGGTCCCGCGGAGGTTCGAGTCCTCCCTCGGGTATTGGTGTGTGTCTTTGTCCTTAGGATAATTTAGGTTAAGTAGTGTTTAAGTTTAGGGACTGATGACCTTAGCAGTTAAGTCCAATAAGATTCGACACACATCCTTCTCATCAGCTACTGAACTGTGCATTCTTCTTGACAAAATAATAAACAGAACAAAAGAGTATACAGATATATGTAACTGAAAACTGTTACGCTCTAACGAAAATAGATGGAGCACTTAAACGGCGAAAAACGAAGCACTACTCGGTCACAATAAAGTTTAATATACCGTAAGGCTGTATTTTTTGGATGGGCAATACTTCCCCTGCCCATATGCACCATGCCGAAATGAGCATATGGCAGGAGTGCCTTCAAACTGCCCCGCGCAATATTCCCACAGTGCTCACCTGAAGCATGGTAACATAAGTGAAGAAATTTCATGTTTATTTTCATATTAGAAAACACTTGTTTAACTAGCTTAAGGAAGTAGTCACTGGAATGAAAAAAAAGAAGAAAAGGAAGTACGGCTTCTGATATATTGCCATAGGTAAGAAAGTTCAGTGTGTTTATGAGCTGGCAAAGTGCTCTCCTCCTTCTGTGCCATCAGTCGTCAAAATCTCGCTTCGATGTCTCGAGCGGTTTAGGACATATGAGGGATGTTGTGAATATTTCATTTCCGCGGGCGTGAGATCGGGAGTGAAAGCGCTACATAGGATCCATTTTCTCGGGTCAGGAGACAGATTGAGACCTCCTCCCAGAGTCTAAACAAAAATTCAATACGTTAGCTAAATTCCATACACAGCAACATATGGTGTAATACGCACCGAACGCCAAATCATAGCGACCCCTATTTTTCATTGCAAACTTTTCGAATTTTGCGTAGTGTCTTACTAAAATCTGCATATCACAATAAGTACACTCCTGGAAATTGAAATAAGAACACCGTGAATTCATTGTCCTAGGAAGGGGAAACTTTATTGACACATTCCTGGGGTCAGATACATCACATGATCACACTGACAGAACCACAGGCACATAAACACAGGCAACAGAGCATGCACAATGTCGGCACTAGTACAGTGTATATCCACCTTTCGCAGCAATGCAGGCTGCTATTCTCCCATGGAGACGATCGTAGAGATGCTGGATGTAGTCCTGTGGAACGGCTTGCCATGCCATTTCCACCTGGCGCCTCAGTTGGACCAGCGTTCGTGCTGGACGTGCAGACCGCGGGATACATGCGGACGTGCATTGTCCTGTTGGAACAGCAAGTTCCCTTGCCGGTCTAGGAATGGTAGAACGATGGGTTCGATGACGGTTTGGATGTACCGTGCACTATTCAGTGTCCCCTCGACGATCACCAGTGGTGTACGGCCAGTGTAGGAGATCGCTCCCCACACCATGATGCCGGGTGTTGGCCCTGTGTGCCTCGGTCGTATGCAGTCCTGATTGTGGTGCTCACCTGCACGGCGCCAAACACGCATACGACCATCATTGGCACCAAGGCAGAAGCGACTCTCATCGCTGAAGACGACACGTCTCCATTCGTCCCTCCATTCACGCCTGTCGCGACACCACTGGAGGCGGGCTGCACGATGTTGGGGCGTGAGCGGAAGACGGCCTAACGGTGTGCGGGACCGTAGCCCAGCTTCATGGAGACGGTTGCGAATGGTCCTCGCCGATACCCCAGGAGCAACAGTGTCCCTAATTTGCTGGGAAGTGGCGGTGCGGTCCCCTACGGCACTGCGTAGGATCCTACGGTCTTGGCGTGCATCCGTGCGTCGCTGCGGTCCTGTCCCAGGTCGACGGGCACGTGCACCTTCCGCCGACCACTGGCGGCAACATCGATGTACTGTGGAGACCTCACGCCCTACGTGTTGAGCAATTCGGCGGTACGTCCACCCGGCCTCCCGCATGCCCACTATACGCCCTCGCTCAAAGTCCGTCAACTGCACATACGGTTCACGTCCACGCTGTCGCGGCAGGCTACCAGTGTTAAAGACTGCGATGGAGCTCCGTATGCCACGGCAAACTGGCTGACACTGACGGCGGCGGTGCACAAATGCTGCGCAGCTAGCGCCATTCGACGGCCAACACCGCGGTTCCTGGTGTGTCCGCTGTGCCGTGCGTGTGATCATTGCCTGTACAGCCCTCTCGCAGTGTCCGGAGCAAGTATGGTGGGTCTGACACACCGGTGTCAATGTGTTCTTTTTTCCCATTTCCAGGAGTGTATGACCATTAGCGAGATGATGAACACTTCGCCACGAAGCTGACATATAACGCTACAAGTAAGGCGAAAAACAAATATTTTCACTGAATAGTTTCTGTAAAACCGTTTGAGAACGATTACAGGGTGCGTGCATTTCGGTTCTGTCAGCGCAGATCGTTGCCGGTCGGCGCGTTCGTAGTATGTGGACGAGCCGCAATAAGCGCAGCACCAGTGCAACATGTGCGGAACGTGGGTATCGTGCTGTAGTGTCGTGTCACGTCATACGTGCTGCACGCGTCTCAATTTACAATTACCTTTACGGAATGACTGGTTCCTGGACTTCCCCTTCAATATGGCCGTCCACTGGGCCGTGCTGTTCTAGGCGCTACAGTCTGGAACCGAGCGGCCGCTACGGTCTCAGGTTCGAATCCAGCGTCGGGCATGCATGTGTGTGATGTCCTTAGTTTAGTTAGGTTTAATTAGTTCTAAGTTCTAGGCGACTGATGACCTCAGAAGTTAAGTCTCATAGTGCTCAGAGCCATTTGAACCATTTTGAACCGTCCGCTGCAAGTAGCCACGGACTTTCCACTGGACGGATATGCAGTTGGAATCGTGTGTTGTACCGAGGTGTCGCAGTGGGATGGTTCCTGTGTTTTGGATCACTGGTGCTTATTTCGCGGACCACGCCTACCCCTACTTGAAGATTTTTCTGCGAGGTGACAAGACCACATGCTGCAGTTCGTTTTGGCGAGTTCTCCCTGCCTTGGTTGCCTCACTTGGCAGCCTATGTATTCCTTGATTGACTTCGGCCTCATGCAAAAAGCGTGGTGAGCACCATATCTGGCGGGCGTTATTATGTAGCGGCTGGCGAGGCAAGCTTTTGGTGTGAGCCCATTAGGCGTCGTTTCTTGTTCTTGCCTGAGCATTCTACTGACCGTGATCTGGCCAATGCATCAAAGATGTGCCAGCATCCTTAATGTCATTAGCGTCTAATGTTCGTTTGACTGTAATTCCCGCTTTATGCTGTTCGTGAGCGCTTGTGTAAACTTAAATGCAGTATACAAATGGCTCTGAAAACTATGGGACTTAACATCTGAGGTCATCAGTCCCCTAGACCTTAGAACTACTTAAACCTAACTAACCTAAGGACATCTCACACATCCATGCCAGAGGCAGGATTCGAGCCAGCGACCGTAACGGTCGCGCGGTTTCAGACTGAAGCGCCTAGAACCGCTCAGACACAACGTAATACACTACACTATTTAAGTATACTTGTGCTCTATTTCCATGGTGTTTTGTGGGTGGCCTGTGTGGTCTTTTATTTGCTGTCTAGTTTATTTGCGTTCTGAGTGTACGTTCTAGAATACATCCTGATGCTGTGCTGTTTTCACGAAAGCAGGCAATAGCGCTTTTTCGTAATTTTGCAAGTTTGTAGCCTATTGTAAGAGCGGGTTCTGTATATTTACAGCAAGTCAGGATTTTCTTTTATTCTAATTTGCTCTATTGGTGTGTTTATTATTTTTCTAATCTAAAAGTCAGCATCACTAGATTGAAGTATTTCCTTTGGTAAGTATTTGTGGCTTGAAAACGACTTCAGTTGCGTGCTCACGTGGTGCTATTGTGTTTAAGGGGTCTGCGTGCGGGTTTTCTTTCGCTTACTATGTAAATCTAATTTGTAATCTGTATGTTCTATTATCTGTTCTGAATCTAGCAAACTGAACCTCGTAAATGTAAAGCTCTTGTTAATAATTGAAAAGTTTAATTTCGGTCACAGCACTCTAGTCTTTCCGCTTCACAGACAAGCCTAACTTATTTTTCTTTAAAATGTTTTATTAACATCTTGATCCGTCTGCTTCACTGACCTGTACAAAAGATTCTATTCTAGCAACTTCGGATTAATGGTTTCACTGTCTGCTTCTCTGATGTGTATATTTTGTCGTCCTTTTCAAATGTTGCTCGTTAACGGTTTCATTGATGTGTTTTGATAAGTTTTGAAGATACTGTGGGTCTGATTCAGAGAAACTGCAATTTGTTGCCTTTAAGAAATATGTTGCAGTTATGGTTTCACGGTCTGCTTCACAGGCGTGTACAACTCTTTACTTGCCAGCTATAAGTTAGTGTCTATTGCAGGAACTAATATCTACCAAACGTTAAAATTTTATGCGTTTTTTATCTACGTTAAATTCTTGCACGTTTATCAGAATCTAAAGATATCTTTTCAGTTTGCTGAGCCTTGAAATCAAAAGTTTGCCACTTGTGGCGAATGAGTTTTACTTATTTTGTAACGTATAAGACAGGCTTGTGTGGTAAATAAATAATAATTTTTTAATATTATTTTATTTACATTCAACACCTTACTTCTCCCAGATCCTAGCTGCATATCAGTTCAGTAAAAAACAGCTTTCTCTCAGTTAAGTGCAAGATATATACTCAAATAATTATCTGTTTGCTAAATAAACCATTAGATGTCAATTAGTCAAGGCGACAAGCTGATTTAGTCAACAGTATTTACAACAACTATGTAGAGCAGAGCAGTGAGGATGAGTAATCAGTTTGAACAGGAGTTTGTAGAAATCACTTGTTTCAGTATCAACGACGTCAGGAATACCAGGCCTAGAAAAATAATTCATCGATGATTAATATAAAAGTATACTGCAGTATATAAAACTTCCATTGTAATTCAATAGGAGGTGTGGGAAATGTAGAACTGAAACATGGGTGTGGCAAGGAGATTTCATATGACTGAAACTGTTCTCAGCACTATTTAATAGACTTTTCAGATCGTTGAGAAAAGAATATATGTTCTTGGACTACAACTGAACTGCCATCGTTATGCTGATGCTGTTGTGTTGAGCTGTCTGCCCTAGTGCGAATAAACTTCAACAAACAATAATGTAAGAAGACAGATTTTGAAAGTAGGCGCGAATTAAAATAAAACGCAATTAAAACATTTCGTATTGTAAAGTGTTGAACACAAAACAATAGAAATCAACAATAATGTTTTAGATTAAGTTGACCAGTTTTATGCAGTTAGATTAGTCTAAGTATATGGAAACAAGGCTGGGAGTTTTTAAGAAGCAAGGGGACTCTTTCTCAACTTACGAGACTTGTACAACGTTGACACAGATGAATGGCAAGATACAAAAAAAGCGGGCATCGGAAATAATATTGCTGAAATACACAAAGGAGTTAGATGAGGTTGTCCCCTTCCTCCCACTGTTTTTAATATACACATCTTGGTGACGTAACGAATCTTTGACACAGACTTTTTTTAAATTAAAAATATGGCTATTATTACTCTGATATTGTTGGCGACCACCTAGTTGTTAGTCATAATTTAAATACGAAACTGTTTTTAATTTAAGTCAAACTGTCAGAAAATAAAATCTGAACTTCTCCATTGCGGAGAAAAAATCTGGACTTTTTTTTATTACACCAGACTAATGGAGTTGAGATCGAAATTAACAACCAGACCACAGAGCAATTTAGTACACTGAGATATTTTGGATGCAGTATTGCATGTGGGGCAAATAATGAAATACCCAAAGGAGTGAGATATGTTTATCTACTTCTGTGGAACTGTAATTAGAACGTTGGAAAAGAAAGTCTACAGAAATAATCTGCGTAAACTGGGCCCTTACGAACAGAGATTAAAAGAGCATAAAGCGTCTGAAATGAACTTCCTTAGTTACGTGGCTAGATAAACTTCAATGCATCCCATAAGAAATGATGAGATTCGAGATGTACTGGATATACAAAACATATCTGACACTTTACAACAATCAAATAAAATCCAAACAACAAATAAACAGTGTGGCAGATGCAAGAATCACTAAAACAATAAATGGAAACCAAGAGTCAAAAGATCTTTACGAACAACAATGAAGAGATGCCCTGATCACTTTTGAAGGAGATGGAACGGACCAAAAGGCCTCAACCCGTAATGTAGATAATGATGGGGATGATAATTGTAGACAACACAACAGCTATCAATAGAAAGAAATCCTTTCGTAGTATTCCCAAAACCAGTCTAAGACCAGGAAGACGACGTACGAAACGTTGATTGTGTAATATCGGAATAGATGTAAAGCAAGAGGGATAGAAGAACCCGAACATAAAAGATAGAAATGTCTAGAGACTCTTGAAGGCTTTTTTCCGGATTCGTAACTCTCGTTAACACAATGAAAAATTCATTTCATCCCTTTCCAGCATTTAGCTTACTAGGTAACTGCAATGCTGTTTTAACGACGATTGTAGTCAGCTAGAATAGATCAGGAAGGGATACAATGCAATACCGTTGCCAAGACAAGGGCAATGTTGCTGGAATATTTGCCACGATACTCAGAAGTATGCACTTTATTACAGGCAGTGTTGAGTGTAGCGGTTCGACTGTGATTTTAAAGATCACCTCTAGATAAGAAACGATAGAGGACAGAACGATAATAGTAGGAATAATGATCACTAAAAGGAAATAAACTCTCAAGCTGTTCGTCACTCAACAATAATTAAGCTTCATTAAACCGATAGATCGTTGTTCCTAATTCGCCTGTGCGTAGTTAATGATACGTTCTATTAATATACAGTCCATAGTTAGCATCTATCTAATGACACCATGTTCGGCTCGAAATTTGAACGTAATTGGGTAATTAGTGATTTAAAAAACATTCATCGTTTATTACTAATGATGAACAGTTTCAGCGTGTATGATTACTTCATTTGGTCGTTCTCATCGCGAATGAAATTCAGTTCTTGGCGATATTATGTAGCTCTAAAATCTATTGCTAATTTTTCAAAAGTTCTATGGAACTATTTATTATCCATCGTCACTAATACACATGTTGGCTGATTACTGATTTCGACTTGTACTACAAATGATCTACTCTAACAAGAAAAATGAAAAAGATAGTAACACCCTCAAGGAAAATGTCATTTACACTACTGGCCATTAAAATTGCTGCTCCACGAAGACGAAATGCTACAGACGCGAAATTTAACCGACAAGAAGAAGATACTGTGATATGCAAATGATAAGCTTTTCAGAGCATTCACACGTAGTTGGCGCCGGTGGCGACACTTACAACGTGCTGACATGAGGAAAGTTTCCAACCGATTTCTCATGCACATACAGGAGTTGACCGGCGTTGCCTGATGAAACGTTGTTGTGATGCCTCGTGTAAGGAGGAGAAATGCGTACCATTACGTTTCCGACTTCAATAAAGGTCGGATTGTAGTCTATCGCGATTGCGGTTTATCGTATCGCGACATTGACGCTCTCGTTGGTCAAGATCCAATGACTGTTAGCGGAATATGGAATCGTTGGGTTCAGGAGCGTAACACGGAACGCCGTGCTGGATCCCAGCGGCCTCGTATCACTAGCAGTCGAGATGACAGGCACCTTATCCGCATGGCTGTAACGAATCGTACAACCACGTCTCGATCCCTGAGTCAACAGATGGGGACGTTTGTAAGACAACAACCATCTGCACGAACAGTTCGACGACGTTTGCAGCAGCGTAGACTATCAGCTCGGAGACCATGGCTGCGGTTGACCTTGACGCTGCATCACAGACAGGAGCGCCTGCGATGGTGTACTCAACGACGAACCTGAGTGCACGAATGGCAAAACGTCATTTTTTCGGATGATTCCAGGTTCTGTGTACAGCGTCAAGGACGTCGCATCCGTGTTTGACGACATCGCGGCGAACACGCATTGGAAGCGTATATCCGTCATCGCCATACTGGCATTTCACCCTGCGTGATGGTATGGGGTGCCATTGGTTACACGTTTGGATCACCTCTTGTTCGCATTGACGGCACTTTGAACAGTGTACGTTACATTTCAGATGTGTTACGACCCGTGGCTCTACCCTTCAAATGGTTCGAATGGCTCTGAGCACTATGGGACTTAACTTCTAAGTTCATCAGTCCCCTAGAACTTAGAACTACTTAAACCCAACTAACCTAAGGACATCTCACCCATCCATGCCAGAGGCAGGATTCGAACCTGAGACCGTAGCTGCCGCGCGGTTCCAGACTGTAGCGCCTAGAACCGCCCGGCCAACCCGGCCGGCGCTCTACCCTTCATTCGATCCCTGCGAAACCCTACATTTCTGCAGGATAATGCTCGACCGCATGTTGCAGGTGCTGTACGGGCCTTTCTGGCTAGCACATTCACCAGTTCTCTCACCAACTCAAAACGTGTGGTCAATGGTGGCCGAGCAACTGGCTCGTCACAATACGCCAGTCACTACTCTTGATGGACTGTGGTATCGTGTTGTTGGTGCATGGGCAGCTGTACCTGTACACGTCATCCAAGCTCTGTTTGACTCAATGCCCAGGCGTATCAAGGCCGTTATTACGGCTACAGTTAGTTGTTCTCGGTATTGATTTCTCAGGATCTATGAACCCAAATTGCGTGAAAATGTAATCACAAGTCAGTTCTAGTACGATATATTTGTCCAATGAATACCCGTTTATCACGTGCATTTATTCTTGGTGTAGCAATTTTAATGGCCAGTAGTGTAATTGGCAAGTGAGCTGACAGGTTGCTGATCATTTTAGGAGTATGTGATAACAAATTCAGAGCAAATGAAACACTCGTGTGACAGTAAACGCTGTCCATACCGTCGCATTCGTACACAGTATACCTTCCCCTTGCGACAACGTATGCGTGTATTCTCCCATGCAAACGATGAGAATGGTGCCTCTTGGCACACTACGAGTTCAAAGCATTTTGCGCATTTTTTGCAAGTCGGCAATAGTTCCTGCAGGCCCTGCAGAATGATTAAGTTCCTACTTCGCCATGTCCCACACGTCTTCAATTGCAGAGAGATCTTGTGATCTTGCTGGCCAGAGTGGTTATTGTACATCACGAACAGTACGGTATGTCGCAGTAGCACATCATCTTCTTGTAAACGAGATGGCTGTAGCACGGGGATAACAGGCAGTGAAATGTAGCTGGCACTGCTTACTGCACGCTATAGAAACACCGAATGTGACCACGAGCTGTAAATGACGGTCCGCCACTCCATGAAGCCTTGGATCGGATCAGTGTATCGTGAGTGGATGCCCTCTGTACTAGGCAACTCATCAAGGCTGCACCACACAAGTGCACGTCCATCACTCGCCTACAGACAGAACCTACTTTCATCACTCAAGTCAAAAGAGGGCTATTCCACTCTCCAGTCAGCTTTTTCAATACTCCAGAATAACCAATGGGTTGGCAGTGTTGTGGTGTCAGGGACACCCTGGTCAGAGTCATAACTGATCTTAATCCTTCAGCAAGCACTCTGTTCCCGATGGTCCCTGATGACACAGCAGATAAAACGTGTTTCTGTAATGATGTCAGTACGACAACCGGTACTTGTACAGTGCATCGATACTGACGTGTGTCTGTACTTCTCGGACGTCCATAACGGGGTCTAGGGGTGTGGGAGTGTTCCACAGACCACTGCTGAAGGCAGTGACATACCACCATAACGATGTGCCCGAAACGTACAGCAATCTGTTGATATGTTCATCCAGCTCTAATGCCATCCCGTTAAAATGGCAGAAGCTGATCAGCATGAGAACTTACTCGTCGGTGGGGCATGACTGTACCCTGGAATGAGTGTTGGAAACGCTGTTCAGCTCTAAACTCACCACACTGACTGCCTGCAGAGTCAAAACAGACGCTGCACAGACAAGTCTCCTGAGCGCCAACTGATGGCTGAAGACTGTGACAAGTGAATCACAGACACTACAACCACTCGCTATACACCTATTATACTCGGGTGCAACTGAATATAGTCCTTGAGAGCGTTCTATCTTTTTCCCATCAGTGTATATTAAAACTCACAAGATGCACAAAAAAATAAAAGTATGTAGCATATCATACCTTAAATTACGACAGCTTGAGATCAATTTAGTAAGCATTTCGAATTACATGCTGTGAAAAACTACTATCGTACAGGTAGAGTAGCCTACATAAGGTGGTGAAGGAAACAAGTCTCCTGTTGTTACGATCGTATCTCAAGGCCCTCAGAGCAGATAATTAACATTTTATATATTGCTATAACGAGGAGAAATCTAACGAGTCTGTAAATAAATATTCTGCTGAAAAGTTACGTGTTCGTAGAATCATTTCAAATTGAAAAACAGTCTGGGTTGCAAAGTTATTTAACTTCTATAATGCATTTTTCCCGTTTCAGACGTCACCAGACTGTGTAAAAGTAATTGGAAGTTAAGCGGATCCGTCATTGAGTCATAAAGAATGGGAAGTCGACCTTGAGCAGACTATTTGACACCGCCAGAGCAGCACAGCATAGGACCGGGCTTACAAACGTATAAACGCCGTATCAGCTGTGCAGAATCGGATGATGCTCCAAAAGGAATTGATTAACTTTGCATCCCAGGCTGTTTTTCAATTTGAAGTAATTCGAAACGTTTGCTCTGCCACTCAACCAGAATTCAATGCAATAAATCAGTTGTTATTTTAGTATGAATGAAGGCCATCAGAATTATTAACTTTTGTGCCGCAGCTGATTTACTTGCCACGGCTGAATAAATTAAGGAGGTCAGTATACAGGTAATGCAAGAGCCTCAACGAACTGGGTGAGAATGGGAGCCGTCCAGGCGCTTGCTTACATCGAGAGGGACCATTCGATACAACAACGACCGGGCGTGGACAGTTAACACATAGCCCGACCCCGCTGAGAGATCAAAGGTGAAATATTATCGATGCAGCAGAAAGGCAGAGCCCCTGTGATGTGGGTGACGTGATACTTCACGTCGAAGCTGCGGTTCTGTTGTGGCTTGCGTGAAGGTAATCGATGCCTCAGCATCCAAGGCAGATACTAGTCATTTCTACACAGAGTTACAAGGCCTGACTGCCATCGGCTCTGAGGTGATACGCTGGCTTATGAGTCTGCATAGATGAACTAACCGTGGGGCTAGCAGCAGCCCTGCTCCCTCTCAGCCCGACGCTGCTGACTTAACACTCTCCAACCGGTTGCACACCTGTGAGCCTGCTTCAGCTGCTGCCAGCCACCTACCCTGGTGGACTACACTTCGATCCCGGGGCCGTGCAGCCGCTCAGCCGCCGTCGGCTATGCGGGGAAAGTCCCTGCCATCTGCCTCTGCTTGCGTGAGGACGCACTGTTGATGACAGCTACTTCGTGGGTCCACAGCTTGATTCTGTGCACCCTGCCACACCCCTCTCCGATATGTGTATACGCAACATCTGTCGCCGCTGTCCTCTGCTGGAAGCGACATGTTCTGCTTCGGCGCCAGGGGTCGGACTTCCTAATTTATCGCCATCCACTCTGCTGACAAGGGACGCTGCCACAACGACCCGATTACTCCAAAGCCTACCTGTGGCAGTCCATACAACTGCGGCTATGAAAGTAGTAGGCACTGCTGCCTACACAACAGTTAATACACTACTGGCCATTAAAATTGCTACACCAAGAAGAAATGCAGATGATAAACAGGTGTTCATTGGACAGATATATTATACTAGAACTTACAGGTGATTACATTTTCACGCAAATTTGGTGCGTTGATCCTGAGAAATCAGTACCCAGAATAACCACCTCTGGCCGTAATAACGGCCTTAATACGCCTGGGCATTGAGTCAAACAGAGCTTGGATGGCGTGCACGGGTACAGCTACCCATGCAGCTTCAACACGATACCACAGTTCATCAAGAGTAAAGACTAGCGTATTGTGGCGAGCCAGTTGCTCGGCCACCATTGACCAGACGTTTTCAATTTGTAAGAGATCTGGAGGATGTGATGGCAAGGGCAGCAGTCGAACATTTTGTGTATCCAGAATGGCCCGTACAGGACTTGCAACATGTGGTCGTGCATTATCCTGCTTAAATGTAGGGTTTCGCAGCTCGGCCACCATTGACCAGACGTTTTCAATTTGTAAGAGATCTGGAGGATGTGCTAGCAAGGGCAGCAGTCGAACATGTTCTGTATCCAGAATGGCCCGTACAGGACCTGCAACATGTGGTCGTGCATTATCCTGCTTAAATGTAGGGTTTCGCAGGGATAGAATGAAGGGTAGAGCCACGGGTCGTATCTGAAATGCAACGTCCACAGTTCAAAGTGCCGTCAATGCGAACAAGAGGTGACCGAGACGTGTAACCAATGGCACCCCATATCATCACGCTGGGTGATACGCCAGTAAGGCGATGACGAATACACGCTTCCAATGTGCGTTTACCGAGATGTCGCCAAATACGGATGCGACCATCATGATGATGTAGACAGAACCTGGATTCATCCGAAAAAATGAGGTTTTGCCATTCGTGCACCCAGGTTCGTCGTTGAGTACACCATCGCAGGCGCTCCTGTCTGTGATACAGTGTCAAGGGTAACCGCAGCCCTGGTCTCCGAGCTGATAGTCCATGCTACTGCAAACGTCGTCGAACTGTTCGTGCAGATGGTTGTTGTCTCGCAATCGTCCCCATCTGTTGACTCAGGGATTGAGACGTGGCTCCACGATCCGTTACAGCCATGCGGATAAGATGCCTGTCATCTCGATTGCTAGTGATACGAGGCCGTTGGGATCCAGCACGGCGTTCCGTATTACCCTCCTGAACCCACCGATTCCATATTCTGTTAACAGTCATTGGATCTCGAGCAACGCGAGCAGCAATGTCGCGATACGATAACCCGCAATCGCGATAGGCTACAATGCGACCTTTATCCAAGTCGGAAAGGTGATGGTACGCATTTCTCCTTCTTACACGAGGCATCACAACAACGTTTCACCAGGCAACGCCGGTCAACTGCTGTTTGTGTATGAGAAATCGGTTGGAAACTTTCCTCATGTCAGCACGTTGTAGGTGTCGCCACCGGTGCCAACGTTATGTGAATGTTCTGAATAGCTAATCATTTTCATATCACAGCATCTTCTTCCAGTCGGTTAAATTTCGCGTCTGTAGCACGTCATCTTCGTGGTGTAGCAATTTTAATGGCCAGCAGTGTACCATCTCGACGTATTAAGGGGTGAACATATATGTTTACAGTTACAATCATTAAGAAAATGATTAAATTGTTGCATTTTCGATTCTAAATTTCCACACTAGGCTTGGGGTCTCGTCAGATAATCATAAAGTCTTTCATTTACTTCTTTCACCTGTGAGATGGCTTTTTTGCTTTTGCCTTCGCTGTTCCTATTGTGGAAGACCAAGTCTTGGTATTAACTTCATTTTCTAAGTGCAATGTCTTTGCTCCTTACATCCCACAAATGTCTCAATCTTCTCCCAGCATCATGACATCTAGAAATATGCAGTTCATATAATTTGTTACATTCTGAAATTAATTTCCTGAGAATTTTTCTCATTTCAACTAACCAGTCCTTACATCACATTAAAATACCAATCCATATATAAATCTTGACCAATTTTTCACTCCAGTGTGCACTGTAGTTCATGGACACGGTTCGTCGCAGACCAGTTGAGATATTCACATAACCCCTGATTATTTTTCTTTCCCCTTTTTTTCAAAACAAATTCACCAAAACAAGTGGAAAATACCAGTGAGCTACACAAACGCTCCTTCTCTCTTGTTTCTTTGTCCCTAGTTCCTCCCCCTATTTATTCCCTTTTCTCTCCCATTTACTATTATAACCTTCTCCCTTTTCGAAAAGGTCCTTCTCAATTTCATTTGAAAAATTAGTTTCTTAATTTTATCCTGAAGTTTCAATATATTGAGCACATCAGATTGTCAGTTGGGCACATTAACCTGTGGAATAACAGTTGGTGTGTGTTTATTGTCCGTCCTGAGAAGATTAATGAACCTTGATTCGGCATTTTGCTGGTGTTGATCAAATGGTTCAAATGGCTCTAAGCACTGTGAGACTTAACATCAGAGGTCATCAATCCCCTAGCCTTAGAACTACTTAAACCTAACTAACCTAAGGACATCACACACATCCGTGCCCGAGGCAGGATTCGAACCTGCGACCGTAGTAGCAGCGCGGTTCCAGACTGAAGCGCCTAGAACCGCTCGGCCACAGCGGCCGGCGGTGTTGATCACCGATGATTCTTCAGCTGTGCTGCGGATTTCGTCTCAACTACAACAGAGTGCTGCAAATGTCTATCCACTCCTTCATCTTATGTATTCTTACTTATCCAACTTATTCTGATTTATTTAAAGTTTTAAAACTCCTCCAATTTCGGATACCGAATTAACGAGTCAGTAACAAAAAATCAACAGTTGGGGAGACCTTGCAACCAAGAGTAGCAATGTCTGGAATGCCATAATATGAGTTGATCTTCACTTATGTGTCACACCAAATCAAATTTACATGCTTCTGAAGCTCAAAGTAGCTTACAAGGCGGACCACATCCTATATCTTTAATTACGCAGCTGTTATGAACCGAAACACAAGGCATTCCTTCGGCCTGTAGGGACTAGTACAAAGAACGCGTTACGGATTTCGTGGACGTTATAGATGCCGAAATGCATCTTATATGAAATTTTTTCAGTCAACAATCGACGTCTTGTATGGAGAAAACTTCTACCCACTGGATTTGTTCTGAGCTAATCGACTCATATTACGTAAAAATTGTACTCTGTTATACAGTAAAGTTCATTGAAATGACTGAAACAGTTTCGGCTTTGGGTAAAGGTGACAATGATTTGGGGAACTCTCACGATCACCGTCATAAATGCCCCTCCTGAAAAAAAACCTGTCCGTTATGCATAGTAACAATATACATAAGTTTTGAGGACGCAGTTGCGTCCAATATTAGCGCATAAGTAAGTTGTTTTGTAGGAAGACAATTCCCCAGCGTCATCACTAAATACTGGTACTGCAAAAGTGGGAGAGAAGGTATTCAAAACAATTCCTCGCCTATGCGAAGTTTTTCTAATGGCTTCGGAGGGTGAAATAATTGTTTAACTGAGATATTATCTCTGCTTCAGTTGAGTATCAAGCAGTGTTGAAAACAGGTTTCTATTCTATGACAATTATACATTATGTTTCAGTGTTTTTGCATTATATGTCTATGATAGAAAGCAGCTTATGTTAGAGAACAAATGATTGTTGCCTCTTCCCGGCGGTAACTCCTGCTAGAGACCAAATGTTCGTTGCCACTTCCTGGCAGTTATGCCCCTGAGTGGTAGCAGAGTGTAGGCATTCTGCGGCGTGCATATGTCTTGGGTGTTACCTATCGTACAGTTATCTTCTCCGTATGAAATGGGGTATGCCTGGCCAATGAAAAGTTCCTGATTTGATTTTAAAACATTTTTCTCTGCTTAGAGACAGATATTCTTAAGGTTTCCTTGTTGAGAATCACTGTCAACTTATTGGCGTATAGAGTATGCAGAACATCTGGTAAGTAGAACACCTCAAGGTCAGCGAAATCTCGTCACCCCAGCGCCTAAAAATGCTAAAGGCTGCCTGGTGTCGCCGAAAAGTTGCATTGAAGATGGCGTCTCTATCAAAAGTTGTGGTTCATGACGTAAACTATCAGGCGCAGACGTTTGATACAAAGACTTTGAAACAGACTTTATAACTACCTTTTTGCGATATACGGACTGAGTTCAGTGCAAATTATGAAGAGAAATAAGTATTGTGACTAAAATTGATTCTTCTAACGAGGATAACTTCGGTTATGTCATAGTTTTTGTAACTATAAAAACTCTTTTGTAAATCATCATAATTAATGAAACGCGTGGTAAAAAGAAATTAAATCAATACTATGCTTTGTCCGACAAATTTCCTTTATTGCTCTTTTTTGTAGGCTCTTACAAACATAATGTAATGGATCAAATTACATTCTTTTCATTCAATAGAGAGACTCACAGTAATTAAATCGGTATCTTATTGTTCCTATGGCGTCAGTAAGTATACAAGCAGTAAGATTCTTTTACTACTGTAACGGATATTGTCATTAGCAGACATTAGCAGTTTAAAATCTGGGTTTTCCATACACAAAGATTGACCTATCATTTATGGTTTCGTTGGGTCCTTTTTATGCTACATTTCATTTTCATTCATTAGTACGATTTCAACTAGGACTATCGCTTTAATGGTACTGAAATAGGAAATGAAGCTGAGTAAGTATGCTGTGTTGGAGACACATTCGGTTAGTAACACTGTCATGAAATCGAAATAAAACTAAGGGAACTAAACTGTAGACGTAAATTTCATCTCAGTTAAGTTGAAATATCTATTGCTCCAATACTGCAGTCCCATCAACCGTGCTTACTGACATAAATGCACCATTAGCAAAAGCGTGGCGTAAAATACTGCGTCGTAGAACTTTTTCCCTTTAGTCCCGTGTAAAAAAAAAGAACTCTGCGAATGAGAAGTGCGGTCTAAAGCTCACTTCGCTGCCCGCGCTCCACGTTCGCTGCGTGATCACACATTATAGCAGCATAAAACCGGTTGCCCCCAATTCCGCTGTGCTGTATTTCATGCGACGGGTTAACTCGGACTAAAATTTAAGGGGAATTACCAAACAATGCTCCGGGGAAGGCGGTAGTACTTACGACAAGCGCTGCTTTCATTCTGTTCCTAATCCCGGCAGTTTCCACTGGACACAAAGAGGGCAGGAATTACAAATTGTTCTAGCCAAAACCTGCATTTTATCTCTTCCCTGACGTACTAATTATTCTGTAATGAGCACAAATCTAGGTATAAAGCTTTGCCTTCCAGTAATAATTAATATCGTAGTGGCTACCTACAGGAATCACAGATTCCCTGTCTCCTGATATTCCGGCTTTTGAGCAATACATACGGTGCGTCACAATTTTCATTTCTTTCAGACTTCAATTCTGTGTTATAGAACAGGGCCAAGCTAACATCGTCCTATTTATTTACGGGTCGGTAAATGCAGCTTTAAAAACGCAAAATCATACCTGTGTTTAGAACTCTTTCTGGTTTAGACTCTGAAGAAGGGATTTAATTGTGTTCACGGGAATTCATCTTATTACTGAAACACAACTCGTACGATTTCTGTCTTAGTTTTAAATATAAGCAATCATGTACAAGGATTGCCATAAACTGACTTCCACGAAATGCCAACAATTGTTATTAATACTGCTGTTATTACTATTATTATTCTAGTTATTAATATTACTATTTACGGTACCCAAACTGCTGTAGCTCATTCTATTATCATTTTCAGGAAGGTAGCATTGAGATATTTCATGTTGTTCCGATCCAGTTTTTTTTTTTTCGTAGTTAGTATATTTTCTCTGTTACCAATCTACATACGCAAGAGGAAATTTCCTTGCTCACTGACTCATCAGCTCCCGGTCCAAACCGCTAAGTACAGACACTTGAAATTTGGTGACCGTGTTGATCTTACACTGTAGGTATCTTTTAAGAAGGTTTTTTTCGAAATTACACCCCTAAGCGGCTGAAGTAGAGGATGATAGGTTGTTTGAAAACATGTTGCTATTAAGGCAATTTAGACGGATTGCTGCTAGCATAGGTTGGTGGTCGCTACCGGCATCTCCTCTTTTTTTATTCCTCATGTCTGGGAGTGATGTGATTTTCTTAGCCAGGTCCCGCTAATTGCAAAGTGGTCTCTATCTGGTCCCTCATTTTGCCTTCTGGTGAATCCCACGACACATTGTTACAATGTTAATGGGGGTTGAACTCGCCGCACAAGTCTATGAGACGTTCTCCATTGTCATTTCTGGTGCCCAACACATGCTGCCCGATAATCTGCTGCATCCTATAGTTCTCATTCAAAATTTTTGCATTAAAATCACCCATCAGCAGGAGGAAATCTCCTTTTCGACACTTCTGCAGCGTTTTTTGGAGTTTTCAACAGTATAAAACTTGTCTTTCTCCTCATCAATCAGGCATTTCTATTGGTGCATTTCGTTGTACTATGGTCACTCATCCAACCCTCGTAGCATAGCAAGCGACTATGATTCTCTCTGTAATTGAGTGTCACTCTATCAAAGACTGCTTTGTTCTCCCGTCTAGTATTAATGCTACTCCTTCGCTGAGGCTGTATCGTTCCATTTCTTGTACCGCTTCCGTTTGTTTCCCTGTTTGCCACATTGTTCTCACGTTCCAAAACCATATTCGTGTCACCTTCCTCATTGACGGGATTTCCATCTTTAAATCCGTCCGAATGTTGTTATTCTCTGCCCCAGTTTCTATGAGATCGTGTTGTCATGTTCAAGGGGTTATCGGCCCAGACGCCCTAGATCGATAGGAAGGCTGCCGTCTTGACTCCAATCTATCTCATAAGAGTTTTCTGTCTGGGTTTTCTCCCGTAGCCTTTGAGGGTCCTCTCTCTCTTTGCAACGCAGCAGCTACAGGTTTTGGTCCGCCCTGGTTATTTTATTTCCCCGGTACTCACCGCATGTATTGAGCGTTCCTCTATCCGACACGTGGGGAGGCGCCCGTGGGGGACCAGTAACTCCTCACGGGAAAATTGCCTTAATAGCAATTATTTTTAAACAGGTATCGTGGGTTTCACGAGACGGCAGAGCAGAAAACCAGATAGACCGCTTTGAATTTAGCAGGACCTGGCGAAGATCATTCCTTGACGTGAGGAATAAAAGAAGAGCCGATATCGGTTGCAACCACCACCTTATCCTAGAAACAGTCTGTCTAAAGTAGCTGCACACAAGAGACATTTAGGGCAGAAAGAGATTAGGTTTAATTTTGGAAAGATGGGCAATACAAAAGTCCGACAGCAGTTCAGATCCAACTGAGAAGTCGTTTTGAAATGCATATCATGGGAATCGAAGAGAACAAAATTTAGGGTCAATGGGATGCAGTGAAAACTACCTAAGCAAAGACTGTTGAAGAATTTCTTGGAACAAAGTTCCACGGTAGACAAGAAAGGATCTCTGACCATACTTCGGATGCAATATAGCAGAGGAGAAAGGCAAAACACAAACTAAATTTCACACAGTCAAGGGAAGTAAAAGAAGAAATCCAACAGGAACTTTGCATATTAAGTTGGATGGAGAAAAAGGGGTTTCAGGAAAGATAAGAGAACATCCATCAATAGTCTCGCAGCTTAGGTAGAGGCAGCAGTTAAAAGAGGCTAGAGCAAGACCCTGTATATCATCACAAGCAAACTGTCAAATAAGAAATTTGGGGATGGTATGCCAATCAAGGAAGACCACTCACAAATTGAGACGACCAAGTGCAGATGTGGAAACAACATTTTGAGAACGTTGTGAGTAACGAAACTGCAGACGACACTGTAACTCAGCTGAAAGTGGTCGGGGAAGGACTTCTGTAAGATATATCATCTAACGTAGAACCACCATCCGAAGAAGAAATCGCTAAGGCAGCCCAACAAATAAAAAATGGAAAATCTCCGGGCGTGCACATCACTCCAGAGTCACCTACAGTAAATCCCTCTCCAACCGCAGGATTTTTGTATCCACTGCTAAGTGACGTATGGATGAATGAAAAAGTACCGAATGATTGGAACAGAGGCTTTTCATCAAGCTCTCCAACGAAGGAGACCTATTGGTTTCTGATAATTAGACAGGCTGTCAATCCCAAGCAAGGGCCTCTCGTGAATAATCCTAAATAGGATAAAAGCATATGTAGACAATATTCAGGGAAAGTCGCCCCTACGTTGACCAGATAAACATCTTGAGAATAATAGCTGATCATTCATATGAATATCAATCGCCGCTTTACATGCTAATTGTAGACTCTGAAAAGGCCTTCGATAATGTAATCAGAACAAAAATATGGAGCTCATTGCAAACTTTTGGAAATCCCAAGAAAATAATTGCTCCTGACATGTGCATGTGTTAAAACTACACGTGCCAGTTTCAGCATCAAGGTCTGCCTTCAGATCCAATATCAGTCAAAACAAAAGTTAAGAACGGCAGCATGCTCTCACCGATACTATTTAACGTAGTACTCAATTATGTAATGACACAAGCAATGGATAAAGTGAGAGGAATAAAATGGAGTAGTGGAACACGCCTGTCAGACCTAGATTTTGGTGAAAACCTTTGCCTTCTATACCGCAGCCTCAACGATAGGCAAAAGGAAGTAGAAGATCTGAAACCTGCGGTGAAAAAAGTCGGTACCTTGTAAGTGTGATTACACCATATGGTGGTCCAACAGAGGACATTAACTGCCGCGTCAACAAAGCAAAAGGGGCTTTGACAACTCTCAGCTCTATCTGGAGGTCAATGGAAATAACATTGAGGACCAAATTGCGGATATTAGAAAGTATGTAAAACCTGTGCTTCTATATGGATGTGAAACATGGAAACTGACGACGCGGTTAATCCGTAAGCTGCAGACATCGGACAACAGATGTCTGACGATCATCATGGGGATATGGAGGTCTAACAAATGGCTTCTCTAACGAAACACTCTCCGGAAAGAACCGACCAGTAGCCAGTTGAGCTGAAAATAAGAAGCAGGAAGTGGCAATGGTTAGGACATACACTTAAGAGATCAAATTAACACATTGCGAAGGATGCAATTTATAGGATCCCTGAGGGAGCCGAGGCACACAAAATGACGTGGAGGCGTGAAGCAGAAGATCAGCAGCAAGGAATAGGATGAGTAGAAGTGACAATACTTGCAGAAGACAGAAGAAAAGGGCCATCCATTGTTGCTGCCCTATGCTCCACGCAAGGAATTAATAATAAAATTAAAAATAAGACAATTGTTTAGCTAGAACTATGAAAACTGTTTCTCGGGCAGAAGTTAAAAAATTCTTGTTTCAGCAGTTTTGGAAATTCAATCCTTAAGTTCGGGTAACAGTGAGTGGAAGTTATTCTACATAAATTGTTAAAGAAGTACTGGTGAATTTTTTAAAGCTCCATTTATCTAAATTAGTATTTGATTTTTCGGTTAGCGAAAAATACGTGTTTGCTTTTATTTTTTTTAAATGAACCCCTAAGGGGATAAGAAATCCTATCAAAATATTTTGTTATGGAAGCATTTTTAAAGAATCAATGAAAATTTTTATCAGGCTTCTATGTTGGATATAAAAAAATGCAGGTACATGTTTCAGTGTTTTTTGAAACTCAGTGCCTAAGCTGGTGCAATAGGAGATGCAAATATTGATGAAAATCTTTTGTCGTATTAAACTTTTAAGTTAAACCTATGAAAATTGGTGTCTAACGTCTTGGTTACGAATAAAGAAATAAATGTTTGTGGGTGAAAGTTTCTATGGAAATGTCGCCACCAGGTAAAATGTCCGACTCTAGGTACCAGAATAGCTTTTTGATCAGAAATACATTCGGAAATGACCATGTGTCTATGGCGTTAAGTAGCTTCCATAGTTGAAATGAAATGTCGTGTGGCTAGGGCCTCCCGTCGGGTAGACCGTTCGCCTGGTGCAGGTCTTTCGAGTTGACGCCACTTCGGCGACCTGCGCGTCGATGGGGATGAAATGATGATGATTAGGAAAACACAACACCCAGTCCCTGAGCGGAGAAAATCTCCGACCCAGCCGGGAATCGAACCCGGGACCTTAGGATTGACATTCTGTCACGCTGACCGTTCAGCTACCGGGGCCGGACGCTTCCATAGTTGGGAAGGTGCTGCGGAAGGTGCTGCATCTGTGAACTGAATCAGAGAAAGCTATCCAGCAGTCACCACTACAAATTGGCTTTGTTATAATTGCTTTGGAAAAGAGATGGATCTTTAGTTTTTTCAGTAGGTCTAATGTATGTTTATAATACACTTTTTGTTGTAATTACTACAGAATCTATTGATTACGATGACAAAATAGGAACCACGTTTTAATGCTACTCCGTCTACAGGAATGTCTGTTTGAAATCACTGTTTATTGATTGTTGTTTTATATACGAATAATGTGCGTAAGAATATACAAATTCAATTAAATGTTTTAAAAATGTGCAAATCTTATACCAAGAACTGTTTTATTAAATTTTCATACTCTGTCTGCAGTGTACTTTGCATAGACTAGGCACATTGTTTGCAAAGTGTGTAGGCTTACACAAGAACAATGGCCCTAACAATAAATAAATTCTCTTAAAAATGGCTCAAATGGCTCTGAGCACTATGGGACTTAACATCTGTGGTCATCAGTCCCCTAGAACTTAGAACTACTTAAACCTAACCTAAGGAGCCGACCGCGGTGGTCTAGCGGTTCTGGCGCTGCAGTCCGGAACCGCGGGACTACTACGGTCGCAGGTTCGAATCCTGCCTCGGGCATGGGTGTGTGTGATGTCCTTAGGTTAGTTAGGTTAGTTAGGTTTAAGTAGTTCTAAGTTCTAGGGGACTTATGACCTAAGATGTTGAGTCCCATAGTGCTCAGAGCCATAACCTAAGGACATCACACACATCCATGCCCCAGGCAGGATTCGAACTTGAGACCGTAGCAGTCACGCGGTTCCGGACTGCGCGCCTAGAATCGCTAGACCACCGCGGCCGGCAAATTCTCTTAAAGAAAACCAAAAGAATCTGTGTAGACCGTACAGTCTCCGCGAGCAAAGTTACGTGTGCTAAGCTGGTCTGAACATCATCTGACGGACAGCTGAGCACTGCTGGAATTTGGCTTGTGACTTGGGGGAAATAATCAACATTCTTCATAGTTTCGTAATACGCTTGCTCAGACTCTGTTTGAATAATATTCATGTGGACTGTGTTATCCATTCGAATGATCCCTATAGCAAATTTCTAATTTCTGAAATACGAGATGATGAGTAGTTTCGCTACCGACAGAGGGAGGGTTTAGACAAATTTCTAAATTCCAGGGAAAGGCTGTCGGTGTCCATTAAAACCCGGTATCTTTGGAATAAAGCATCACAATGACGTTAATAAACAACTAGATCTTTCCATGGTAAATTTATTCGCACTACGTAACGATATCCACGACATTCTTAAACGTATTTTATGCAAAAGTCCGTTTCTGGTTGCTGGTTGTTCTTTATACATATATCACAAGTACTTTCTGCTCCTTGCCAAACATGACGTATAGATCCTCAGCAGTTAAGGGGCGTTAGAACGGAAATTTTTTTTCACATTTTCGGATTTTTATCTAATTATAAAATTTGCAATTTTCTGAATAAAGTCATGTATATACTCACATGGGAGGTATTTTATTTTATTTTTTAAATATAATTTACATCGGTTGAAAATGTTAAATTTTTTACGTGTATTTCATCAAGACCCAGTGAAATCAATAATTTCTTATGTATAAAGCTGTGGATTGCTGTTATAAATGTTAGGTTACGTGTTTGTATTGGCCATATCCAGAAGACGATGAGTGCCAGGTCGAGGAAGTTGAAACGAAGTTTGAGAGACAAGACACTTTCTGATGTTAAAACCATAAGAGTCAGGGTGACAGACAAAATAATTGATGAACTACGGCAGTGTTATGGGATGGCCATTAGAAATAATACTGAGGATCTGTTGAAAATGAAGCAGGCAGTATGGGCTACCTTCTCCCACAGACTGTCAACTGATGAAAAACCAGTACACCATCTTTGCCCTCCTGGACCTGATTCATGGTGCAATTACCGCAATGTCCAGTACTCAAACAGTTCATACAGCCATAAACATTCCATCCCAGAAGCAGTCATGGGTATCATAAAACCTATGTACAGAGACCTGGCAAATCCTGAATTACTGAAGAAATGTCTGCATGGTCAGACTCAAAATCCTAATGAGTCGTTCAATAATCGTATATAGACTCGCTTAAGAAAAAATGTTCTGTTATTGCTTTCACTGTTGGCAACATTGGTAGAGTTAAAGTGCTACAGCATATGGGAATCAATCCTGGAGCAAACTGCATCAGAGAACTTGAACGGGTGGACAAGGTTCGCGTTGATAAAGCGGAGTATGCAGCACAGTTAGCCGCTAAGGAGTCCAGATAGAAGAAAAGAAGAAAAAACTTGTAAAAGATCAAGAGGCTGACACACAGTATGGTGCAGGGTTCTTCTGGGTGACTAAAAATAAAAAATTAAGCAAATGTTAAGTGAGTTACAGTCTTTTGAAACCTTAGAAGCCGATCCTAAAAATTTATATTTTCTGTTGCATTTTTCTCTAAATTTCAGAAACCACTTCGAGTAGGGTATTCAAATTTTCAGGGAGTAATACCATACATACGCTGAGTCTGCTGAACTAAAAGAAGAACATAATGTTATGTATAATTAAAATTATTTAGCATAACGTACAAAAAAAGTAAACGAAATATTAACTGTGTAGTTAAAAAATTGTATTTCCGAAAGCAGTGCCTAAAATGCAATTATTGTAGTTCAGTAGACTCAGAACATACAGTTTAATGCCCTGTAAAAGTTTCATGTCAATGGCTACAGTGGTTCCTGAAATACAGGGAAGCCAAGTCACTAAATTTAACTTTGTTGGGATAGGGCCTTCCAACTTCCCTTAATACGAAAAAAATTACTCTGTAGTTGAAAGACTTTAATTATGTAAAGGAAAATTGATTTCATTTTGCGGTAAATCACAGTCTACGGATACTAAAGCAAAAATATAACCGTTCCTTGCAGAATGCTAGGCTCAGATAGGTACGTTATTCAACTCTGCTTCCGAATACGGACCTTCGATAGTCATAAACGCAGAAATAGGTGTTTTCACAGTCACAGAAAGGTAAAGATGAGAAAAGACCTGATAACAAGTGCACCTAACCTCAAAACAACTAACAGGTAACAGGATAAGCACACTTCTTCATAATATAGTCACATGTGGTTCTTAGAATACGTACTAGGAAGTGCAGAACTGTTCACGTATTTAAATATAAGCCACGGGTGCTTCGTTTCAATAGTTTTTCAGTCTCCTAAGACACAACGTTTCGTAGCCGTTCTGTGCTTCACTGAGTATATTTACAGTTATTTGATAAGATCCGTTCTGCTAGATTGTAGAGCACTGGTGTCCACAATACTCTCTAAGTGCCATTTGAACTTAAGTGTCTGATCGCTAATGTATTCAAGTTTTCTGAGTAGGGCGTTAAAGTGACTTTTCCACCCATTTTCGCAAAATTGTTTGAATGTATATTGGCAATTTGCTTCACTAAATGTTATTTCCGCGCCATGTCGTTTCGTTTTATTATTATGTGTAAATATTTCTGGGATGTGACTAAGTTTATAAGAATATCGTTAACGATCTCGTATTTATTTATTTGTTCATCCAAGGATCACCTCAAACTGGCGAAGAATTTTTCAAATCGTTAAATAAAAACATCTAGCTCAAACATACATACATCTTCTACATACTAATAGTACATGTAAAAACTTTGACTGTCTGTTTGAACACGCTTTTTTTCCAAAACTACAAGACGAAAATTCAGGCGTTTCCACAGCTAACTTGAGCGTGGATTGAGGAAATATGTAGGCTCCATCACATCAGAATCAGATCATGGATAAAAAAAAATCGTAATTTAAAGTTTTGTCTAAACCGGTAGGGGTCTGTCTGTTTGAGCATGCTAATCTTCGAAACTACTAGACGAATTTTCAGAGGATTTTCATAGCTAACTTCAGCGTATCATGGGGCAGCATACGAGGCGTGATCAAAATGTATCGGGAATTTTTGTTTTTCTTATTTGTTCATCAACATCAACTTTGTCCCCTACAAAGTAATCCCATTCAGATATAATACACTATGCCAAAGCTTTTTCCAATCTTGGAAGCACTTCTGGAACAAACTTTCCATTATGGTGTTCAGCTCCTTGAGCGATTCTGTTTTTATCTCATCAGTGGTGACAAAACGACGTCCTTTCATGGTTGTCATCAGCCTCAGTCACAGAAAAAAGTCGGAGAGGGCCATGTCCAGCGAATACGGTGGCACAGGTAACATAATGGTTTTGTTGTCGCCATAAAATCTCGAACATGCATTGAGTGGGATCGGGAGCATTGTCGTCATGCAGTTTCCACAAGTGGTTTTGTCACAGTTCGGTCATTTTCTTTGGATTGTTTCACGAAAATGGTGCACAACGTCTAGGTAGTTCTCCTTATAAACCGTACGACCATAAAGCAGGAAAACATGATGCACTGTAATGGAAGTATGATCGAACGTGTCGAGTTTTTTGCGGTCTTGGCTTTTCAGGCAGTTTTCGTTGGGATAATCTGGCCTTGGGTTCAACGTCATACCCGTATACCCGGTTATCATTATACATTACAACTTTCTTTATAAATACTGGACTGCTGTCGACTTCATTCAGCGATTCCGGGGAGGTATTTATGCGACGTCGTTTACGGTGGAGGTCCAACAATTTCGGAACAAACTTTGCTGCTACGCATTTCATGTCAAAAACATCCGACAAATTGCTTGACATGAGCGAAAGGATATGCTGACATCATCACCAACCTCTCTGATGCCGATCCAATAATTTTCCAGAACGCCGGCCCATGTGGCCGAGCGGTTCTAGGCGCTTTATGCTTGGAACCGCGTCACTGCTACGGTCGCAGGTTCGAATCCTGCCTCGGGCATGAATGTGTGTGATGTCCTTAGGTTAGTTAGGTTTAAGTAGTTCTAAGTTCTAGGGGACTGATGACCACAGATGTTAAGTCCCATAGAGCTCAGAGCCATTTGAACCATTTGATGAAGGCAGCACGATGCTATCAGAGTTGTTTATTGGTCCTCTTACACAAACTTGGTGCCTGCAGGTATTGTCATCTGACAGATGATAAGTGTTAAATTCTCGATCTAGGCACGACAGTGTAGACTCGCTGCTCTTCCTCAGAGAAGTGACCACGGGTGGTTAGAATTAGGTGGGCCAGTGGCCACCCTAGTGGCAGACAATATGTAATGAGGGTGGCGAACCGTGAATTGGTGCTACTCACATGTGGCTGGCAGGATTTCAGTTTGTACCTCAGCCCATGAGGCAAAAGTAGAATCTCGAGCAGGCAGCCTCGTGGAGACAGCAGCAGAGTGAAGGCTACCTGAGGGTCAGGTCAACGTGCAGCGGTCATTGGTTCGCAGCCTGGGTGTGGTGATGGTAGCTGCATCAGAGGAGCATCTGTGACCCCATGGTGTGGACTGTCACACAGCGGTCCTTGATGCTTAGCGTGCTCGGCTAGCCTGTTAATATGTATGCACAAGGTCAATGTGCTTCCAGATGCAGAAAAAAAGCACAACTGCATACTCGACTGCCGTCAATACTTCCTTAAGGATAGCCACTGCCTGGAGAAGTGAGTTGCTATTGAGGACACTGACGCTATGGCGAAAAGCTGTTTTGGCTCCCTGTGACTATCACTCTTGTTTCTTGTTGTTACCTTAATATCATGCTGTACTCCAGTTCTACGAGTTTATCTCTACTACTGGTGTTTACTGACATGTATTTATACACGTTTAAGAGACACTGCTATTGATTACACCATGTGAATATTCTGCCAATTTTACTGTCAGAGAATCGTTACTTAAAGATACAACTATTCTTTACACGGCTGTGTCGTCAACGAACGATATGTCCTTGTTGCTCGCACTCCAGCTTAGGTTCACCTCATCGAGAATAATCGCGATCCTGTTCCTTAGGATTGTTTCGACATTAGCTTCGTTTTTTGCCATCTAGGTTAATATGCTGTTTATAGGTGCCACTCAAGTATTCATGAAGATATTCCATATGCTTGAATTTTGTTACCATTCACCCTTCCATTATGACATTGAACACCTTCCACTACAACAACAATTGGTAATTTTTTGACATTTGATTGCAATCATAACTACCGAGAGATAATATTTATGATACTATGAGCTGAATTTCATGTAAGTAATGCTTCCAAAACGCATTCTTGTTGCTAATTAAAAGTTCATTATTCACAGTGCACCTCTAAATTAGATATTTCCACATGTAAATTGTCAGTATTGCTTATTAAAATTGCCACAACTCATTTATTGGCAACGATGAAGTACGAGGGCAGTTCAATAAGTAATGCAACATATTTTTTTCTGACACAGGGGTTGTTTTATTCAGCATTGAAATACACCAGGTTATTCCCCAATCTTCTAGCTACACAACACTATTTTTCAACGTAATCTCCATTCAATGCTACGGCCTTACGCCACCTTGAAATGAGGGCCTGTATGCCTGCACGGTACCATTCCACTGGTCGATGTCGGAGCCAACGTCGTACTGCATCAATAACTTCTTCATAATCCGCGTAGTGCGTCCCACGGATTGCGTCCTTCATTGGGCCAAACATATGGAAATCCGACGGTGCGAGATCGGGGCTGTAGGGTGCATGAGGAAGAACAGTCCACTGAAGTTTTGTGAGCTCCTCTCGGGTGCGAAGACTTGTGTGAGGTCTTGCGTTGTCATGAAGAAGGAGAAGTTCGTTCTGATTTTTGTGCCTACGAACACGCTGAAGTCGTTTCTTCAATTTCTGAAGAGTAGCACAATACACTTCAGAGTCGATCGTTTGACCATGGGGAAGGACATCGAACAGAATAACCCCTTCAGCGTCCCAGAAGACTGTAACCATGACTTTACCGGCTGAGGGTATGGCTTTAAACTTTTTCTTGGTAGGGGAGTGGGTGTGGCGCCACTCCATTGATTGCCGTTTTGTTTCAGGTTCGAAGTGATGAACCCATGTTTCATCGCCTGTAACAGTTTTTGACAAGAAATTGTCACCCTCAGCCACATGACGAGCAAGCAATTCCGCACAGATGGTTCTCCTTTGCTCTTTATGGTGTTCGGTTAGACAACAAGGGACCCAGCGGGAACAAACCTTTGAATATCCCAACTGGTGAACAATTGTGACAGCACTACCAACAGAGATGTCAAGTTGAGCACTGAGTTGTTTGATGGTGATCCGTCGATCATCTCGAACGAGTGTGTTCGCGCGCTCCGCCTTTGCAGGAGTCACAGCTGTGCACGGCCGGCCCGCACGCGGGAGATCAGACAGTCTTGCTTGACCTTGTGGCGATGATGACACACGCTTTGCCCAACGACTCACCGTGCTTTTGTCCACTGCCAGATCACCTTAGACATTCTGCAAGCGCCTATGAATATCTGAGATGCCCTGGTTTCTGGCCAAAAGAAACTCGATCACTGCCCGTTGTTTGCAACGCACATCCGTTACAGAAGCCATTTTAACAGCTCCGTACAGCGCTGCCACCTGTCGGAAGTCAATGAAACTATACGAGACGAAGCGGGAATGTTTGAAAATATTCCACAAGAAATTTCAGGTTTTTTCAACCAAAATTGGCCGAGAAAAAAAATGTGTTGCACTACTTATTGAACTGCCCTCGTATATTATACGCTAGTACTCATAGATTAACTTAGTTCGGTCTTTGTACTATGTATTAATACCACTAATTCGAATGTCAACAACTGAAGGTAGCAGCTATTAGTGTTGCTCTCCATGTTACAGAAAAACTGAAATGTTGTCCGTTGTCATAGCAAAATTATAAAATGTTGTCCGCCATGCTACAGAAGAACTACTCGTATACTAGTTGGCCCATGTTATAGCAAAACCATAACATATTGCTGCCATATTATGGCAAAGGAATAACAAGTCGTCCTTCATGACGCAGCCTAACTGTAAGAAAGCCGGCCGAAGTGGCCGTGCGGTTAAAGGCGCTGCAGTCTGGAACCGCAAGACCGCTACGGTCGCCGGTTCGAATCCTGCCTCCGGCATGACTGTTTGTGATGTCCTTAGGTTAGTTAGGTTTAACTAGTTCTAAGTTCTAGGGGACTAATGACCTCAGCAGTTGAGTCCCATAGTGCTCAGAGCCATTTGAACCATTTGAACTGTAAGAAAGTTGCCACATGTTACAGCATTTTGCAGTGCAACCCTTTTCCAATGTTACCATTTTAGATGGTTTTGGGTGGTCAGTTAACATGGTAACTTCTATTACCAGCACCCGCAATATGGTGGCCGCCATAGGGTCTCAGGTACTTTTGAATGGGATAATGATGGCAATTTGAAATGGTGACTCTCATTACTACACACATGCATTTATCTCAACTCAATTGAAGCATGACAAGCAGGGAGACTGCGTCATTATGAATGTGCATTTATCGGTGAGTCTAATGATGACACCGACCAGGCAAGCTGAGACTTTTTCTGGCAGACACCTCATGGTAACAATTTTACACGTTGCAGGAAAACTGTGACAAGTTGCCCCATGTTACAGAAAAGCTGTAACAAGTTACTCTCCGCGTTACAGCAAAACGGTGACAAGTTGCTCTCAGTTTACAGCGAAACTTTGACATGCTTCACTCAATGTTACAGCAAAACTGAAACAATCAGTCACTATCCTTCCCCCTCCATATTACATGTGGATGATGGATATCATTGGGTGTAATGAGGATCAATTGACACACTGACGCCGGCCGTGGTGCCGAGCGGTTCTAGGCGCTACAGCCTGGAACTGCGCGACCGCTAAGGTCGCAGGTTCGAATCCTGCCTTGGACATGGATGTGTGTGATGTCCTTAGGTTAGTTATGTTTAAGTAGTTCTAAGTTCTAGGGGACTGATGACCTTAGAAATTAAGTCCCATGGTGCTCAGAGCCATTTGACACAATGACTGCTGTTACTCCAGTCATGGTGATTATCATTATTCTGAACATATGGGTAGGACCAAATTGAGGAACAAACATCCTAGGTCATGTAATGTGTCGGTATATGAAATTACAAAATATAAATAATGACAGAAAATATATAATGTTTATGAACCCGAAAAATGTCAGTCCATAAGTTTAAGTAAACAAGAATCAGTTAAATTTTTCAATGAAACCCTCGACAGAATACTAGGAGTGACCCACGAGGAAACTCTTCAGTTTCAACTTGGAAGCGCGTGGATTATTGCTAAGGATTTTAAATTTGAGTGCTGGCTTATTAAAAATGGATGCAGCAGTATACTGCACACCTTTCTGCACAAGAGTTAGGGAAGTCCGATACAAACACAGGTTTGATTTCCGCCGAGTATTAATTGAGTGAAAGCTGCTTATTCTTCGGAATAAGCTAGTATTGTTATCAAGAAATGATAGTAAGGAGTATATACAGGCCAATGTCAAAACATCGAGACTCATGATCAGGATTCGACAAGAGGTTCGTGAACTCACACCACTTATTGCCCGAACCGTCCGTTTGTGAGCCAAAAATATCCTTTTAGAATGTGAAGCGTTAACCCAAACTATAATACCATACGATATAAGCGTATGAAAATAAGCAAAGTAGACTAATTCTCGTGTCGAACGATCACTTACTTCAGATACCGTTCGAATAGCAAAAATGACAGCATTACGTCTTTGAACAAGATCCTGAACCTGGCTTTACAAGACAGTTTATGATCTCTTTGAAAGCCTAGAAATTTCAACTGTTCAGTTTCACTAATCATATACCCATTCTGTGAAGTTAAAACGTAAGGTTTTGTTGAACTGTGTGTTAGAAACTGTAAAAACTAAGTCTTACTGTGATTTAGTGTTAGTTTATTTTCTGCAAGCCGTGAACTTGTCATGAACTGCACTATTTAAACCGAGCCAATGTTGCACACAACATCATTTACTACCAAGCTAGTGTCATCAGTAAACAGAAATATTTGAGAGTTAACTGTAATACTAGAGGGCATATCATTTGTGTAAGTAAGGACCAGGAGTAGCCCCAACACTGATCCCTGCAGCACTCCACACTTAACTGTACCCCATTCAGACTCCACATCACAGCCATTCTTAACACTGTTAATAATGACGTTTTGCTGTCTGTTGCTAAAGCAAGAGGTCAACCAATTGCGAGCTACTCCCCGTATTCTGTAATGGTCCTTCTTGTGGAGCAATATTTTGTGATCAACACAATCAAACACCTCAGTTAAATCAAACAATGTTACTAGCGTTCGAAACTTTTTGTTTAACCCACCCAGTACCTCACAGAGAAAAGAGAATATAGCATTTCCAGTTCTTAAACGACTGCTAAAGCTGCACTGTACAATTGATAGTAAATTGTGTGATATAAAGTGTTCAATTATCCTTACATACACAGCCTTTTCAATAACTTTAGCAAACACTGTTGGCAAAGAAATAGGTCTAACATTTTCTACATTATCCTTGTCTCTCTTTTCACAAGGTGGCTTTTCTACCGAGTACTTTAATCATTAAGGAAACTGACCATTCCTAAAGGAATCCATCATATCCATGAGAGTCCTTAGTCTTCAGTGATATTATTATTGACTCAATCTCCTCCTTGTCTGTATCACAGAGGAGTATTTCAGACATCAATCTTGGAAACGCATTTGCTAAGAAAGTTTACGATTTATGGTAGAAACTAAATTTTTATTTAATTCACCAGCAATGCTCAGGAAATGATTGTTAAATACTGTACATATATCTGATTTATCAGTGACAGAAATATTTTTAGTGCAAACTGACTTTATATCGTCGACATGGTGCTGCTGACCAGACACTTCCTTCACAAATGATCGTATGTTTTTAATTTTATCCTGTGAATTAGCTATTCTAATTGCATACCACATACTATTTGCCTTCCTAATAACATTTTTAAGCACCTAACAATACTGTTTGCAATGGGCTACTGTAGCTTGATTGTGACTACTTCTAACATTTTGATATAATTCCCAGTTTGTTCTACAGGATATCCTTATCCCACTAGTCAGCCACCTGGGCTACCTATTACTGCTAGTACCCCGTTTAGAACGTTCTAATGGCAAGCAGCTCTCAAAGAGCATGAGAAATGTGTTATGCTTATCATCTATGTTATCGGCACTATAAACATCCTGCCACTCTTGTTCCTTGACAGGTTTAAAAACCTCTCTATTGCTGTTGGATTAACTTTATTAAATGTGACATTTGTCTGAGTACAAAAGCCTTTTAGTGGTAAAATTTTTGCTGCATGGTCTGAAAGGCCATTTACCCTTTTACTCACAGAATGCCGATCTAGCAATGATGAATGAACTAAAATATTGTCTATGGCTGTGCCACTGTTCCCCTGCACCATACTTAGAAAAAAACAGTCTGCATAGATCATACGAGTTTAGGGGATTGTTAACATCCTTTTTCTTGCACCATCGTATACCAAATTTATATTAAAGTCGCCTCATATAACAAATTTCTGGTACTTCCTGTAAAATGAATCAGTAACACACTCTAGCCTGAGCAGAAATGCTGTGAGGTCAGAGTTAGGGGACCTATAAACAACAACAATTAGAAGTTTAGTTTCACTAAATTCAACTTCCCCTGCATAACATTCATGTTGACAGTGTGCATGCCATAACCGACAGTAACTGTGAGCCACCACATCTCATACAGTATTATAACACTAGAAAGTGACAGTGTATATACCATAATCTACAGTATCTTAAAACTGTATTGTAACACCAATGAATGGCAGTGGGTATATACTGTGGGCGTCAGCAACTGAGGTGGTCAGCTAATGGGTCGTCAGCTACTCGTGGTGTCAGCTACTCCGAAGTAAACTGCTGAGGGGAGGGGGGGGGGGGGGAAGTATCTGTCAGATACTAGGGTTGCTCTTTATGCTTTATGCTAAAAAAAAAAAAAACTCTAACAAGTTGCCAGATGTAAAAGTGAAACTGTAACAGCTTGCACTCCGTATTAAGCAAAACGAAACAGCTTGAGACGAACCTGTAATGAGTTGTTCCAAAACTGTAGCCAAATGCTCAGAAACTGTGATGAATTGGATTCAAACTGTAACAATATTTTTTATGCTGTGCGTCTCACATATTTTGAGAATTAGTACAATTTTATTTTCATGCAAAGTTTGAATTTTCATTACGGATTTTCTTTGCTCATGTTGCGTAGTATGTAGACATTTTCATATTATGAAATTCTGCTTGTGTAATACTAAAACGTGCAGTTTAACTCCTACATCACAAAAAAGATTTCATCAAAACACCATCTTCCTTCTATCCTTAAAGGCCCTCCGTTCTGTTCGTTTGTTTGTAACTGTGTTGTATACTTTTACATTCTGTATTTTTATTATATTTTGGTGTTATTGAGCAGTTGGTGTGTAAAGGTTTTAGAGAAGCAAGGTACCGTAGTTCCACAAGGGGAATATCTCAGCATTCATCAATAGTGCTTTTTGTACATAAACTTGAGTAGGACTGAAACATTTGTAATGAAATTGCCTATCGGAATCATTGATCATATTTGTCTAGTGTAAAGCATGATGCTTTAACTTCTTTTTCCATAAACTGATGGTTGGTAAAATGAAACAGTACGAAAAAAGCTCTCTAAAGCATCAGGTGACAAAACCCTCTAAGCATTTCAGACCTAGGCATACGATTGTAATAACCGAAAATCATCATAGAACAGTTAAAGTAATAGAAATATTTAATTTGAGAGTTAACTGTAGCTTACAGCAACTGTAAGCTAGAAAACGGAATCCACTGTACTCTTCAAGTAGCTGGCGGTAAGGCTGTCCATTTGTTTGTGTGCTTGCCTAAGTAGCTTAATATTTTAACTTGGCCAGGTAACATCATCTCATTTAAACCTAATATGAAATGTTTTTAGCAATAGGTGTTTTGTAACTATCCAGACATGAAAAAAGCATTGCTGCACTCAGTTTTAGAGATCACAGTCTTCTTTTATGCACCAGTTTGATGGATGTGTGTGTGAGTGAGTGTGTGTGTGTGTGTGTGTTAGTGTGGAAAAATAGAGACACCTGATGTAGACGGTATATTCTTTTGTGCTGCTGACGTTGTATCCATGCATATCCGAAGGAGCTCTGCGTCATAAAGTAGAATAACACAGAAACTGCAGTATCGTATTTATCCATCGACAACAGGCGAGCGACT
Organism: Schistocerca americana; assembly: GCF_021461395.2. Taxonomy (NCBI): domain Eukaryota; kingdom Metazoa; phylum Arthropoda; class Insecta; order Orthoptera; family Acrididae; genus Schistocerca; species Schistocerca americana. The sequence goes on along the minus strand of NC_060124.1, from coordinate 172,688,539 downwards.
TTGAAGTATATGTTGCCCTTGTACAGGAATATAAATAATGGACGCACGAGTGCAGGTTGTAGACACATGGTAGACAACATGGAAGTTCGGGTCTGGCCTTGAGTCGTGCTCGGGGAACCAAATGGTAAGGCGACCTCTCGCTATAAGTGGGAAATCCAGGTTCGAGTCCCAGTCAGGCACAGATTTCCACTATCGTCATTCCATTATACAACTGATATTTGCCCGTGCTCCCAACTGCTGCTACTAGCAGCTGTGGTCGCCATATTGGCTCTTTCTTCTGAAACGCATGCATCATAATTCGGAATAACACACGATTGAGTGGTCAAACAGTTCAGTTTATCTGTTAAGCAACGTTTCTGAGTGTGTGGGGTCCACTGTTACCGAGCACACAAACCGTGTGAAAACGCAGCATTTCAGGTCGTTCGTTCAGAACTTGTTTAAGGTTCCACAGTAAATTTCCGAATTCCTAGTAGTGCTTCTCTGTTTAAAATGAAATAGGAGTGTTCCTTTTGCATACCAAAAAACAGTTGTCATCAACACTATGAATCTTCAGATGCGAATATTACATGTTGACAAAGATCATGAATAAGGAGGCTTGACCCCTTCGCATGAGTTAAATACAGTTCCTAATTATATGTTCATTCTTTGTTATGCTTGTCGTTATTTATTTTATTCCATTGCTGCTTCCAGTGTCAAAACATTTCCACTGCACCAGTTTAAGATGTTGAATTAAATACCGGTAATTCAAAATATAACAATTTAACAGAAGAAATACTTCATTTGATAGATGAAAGGAGGAAGTACAGAAATGTTCCGAGAAACTCACGAATAAGGAAATACAAGTCGCTGAGGAATGAAATAAGTAGGAAGTTCAGGGAAGGTAAGACGAAATGGGTGCGTGATATGTGCGAAGCAATCGAAAAAGTAATGATTGTCGGAAGGATGGAGTCAGCATACAGGAAAGTCAAAGCAACCTTCGGTGACATTAAAAGCAAGGGTGGTAACATTAAGAGTGCAACGGGGATTCCACTGCTAAATGCAGAGGAGAGAGAGGATAGGTGGAAAGTATACACTGAAAGCCTCTATTATGAGAAAAATTTGCATGAGGTGATAGAAGAGGAAACAGGAGTCGATTTAGAAGAGTTAGGGGATACAGTATTACAATGAGGAGTTAAAAGAACTTTGGAGGACTTAATATGAAATAAGGCAGAAGGGATGGATAATATTCCTTCAGAATTTCTAAAATCATTGGGGGAGGTGGCAACAGAATGACTATTCACGTTAGTGTGTATATTGTATGAGTCTGGCGACATACCATCCGACTTTCGGAAAAATATCACCCACACAATTCCGCAGATTGCAAGGGCTGACAAGTGCGAGAATTATTTCGCAATCAGCTCAACAGCTCATGGATCCAAGTTGCTGACAAGAATAATACCGAGACGAATGGAAAAAAATTGAGGATGTGCTAGATGACGATCAGTTTGGCTTTAGAAAAGGCAAAGGCATGAGAGAGGCAATTCTGACGTTCCGGTTGATAATTGAAGCAAGACTAAAGAAAAATCAAGATAGGTTCATAGGATTTATCGACATGGAAAAAGCCTTCGACAGTAGTGCAATATGTTCGAAATTCTGACAAAAATGGGGGTAAGCTATAGGGAGAGATGGATTGTATAAAATGTGTACAAGAGCGAAGAGGGAATAATAAGATTGGTCGACTAAGATCGAAGTGCTCGGATTAAAAAGGGTGTTACACAGGGATGCAGTCTTTCCGCTCTATTGTCCACTCTGTACATAGAAGAAGCAATGTTGGAAATAAAAGAAAGGTTCAGGAGTGGAATAAAAATTCAATGTGAAGGATATCAGTGATATGATTCGCTGATGACATTGCTATCCTGAGTAAAAGTGAAGAAGAATTACATGATCTGCTGAAGGGAATGAACAATCTAATGAGTACAGAATATGGATTGAGAGTAAATCGAAGAAAGACGAAAGTAATGAGAAGTAGCAGAAATGAGAACAGCGAGCAACTTAAAAAAATGGTTCAAATGGCTCTGAGCACTATGGGACTCAACTGCTGTGGTCATAAGTTCCCTAGAACTTGGAACTACTTATACCTAACTAACCTAAGGACATCACACACATCCATGCCCGAGGCAGGATTCGAACCTGCGACCGTAGCGGCCGTGCGGTTCCAGACTGTAGCGCCTTTAACCGCTCGGCCACTCCGGCCGGCGAGCAACTTAACATCACGAAGTAGATGAAGTTAAGAAATTCAGCTATCTAGGTGGTAAAATAACCAGTGACGGATGGTGCAAGGAGGACATCAAAAGCAGACTAACAATGCCAAAAAGGTCATTCCTGGCCAAGAGAAGTTTACTAGTATCTAATATAGGCTTTAATTTGAGGAAGAAATTTCTTAGAACTTACGTCTGGATTACAGCGTTGTATGGTACTGAAACATGGACTGTGGGAGAACCGGAACAGAAGAGAATCGAAGCATTTGAGATGTGGTGCTACATACGAATGTTGAAAATTAGGTGGACTGATAAGGTAAGGAATGAGGAGGTTTTGTAAATAATCGGTGAGGAAAGAAACATGTGGAAAACACTGGTGAGGAGAAGGGACAGGATGATAGGACATCTGTTAAGTCGTGAGGGAATGTCATCCATGGTACTAGAGGGAACTGCAGAGGGCAAAAGCTGTAGAGGAAGACCGGGATTGGAATACATCAGGCAAATAATTTAGGACGTAGGTTGCAATTACTACTCTGAGTTGAAGAGGTTGGCACAGGAGATTAATTCGTGGCGGGCCGCATCAAACTAGTCAAAGACTGACCAAAAATAAAATAAAATAAAAATATAAAAATGGCAGCATCGGAGCATATATTGTTACGATCATGACTACCATACATCTGTCAACTGTCGTTTTGAAACTCTTGAGGATCGGGCTCATATATACACTGACGGAAAAAACCCTCAACAGCAAAGAACAATTAACGTAGAGTAATGAAATTTGGTGAATACATTTGTCTAGGTAACATATTTGAGTGATAAACATTGCATATTCACAGTTTAATATAAATGCGAGTCAAACCATTGCAAATGTGAAATGCAGGTACATTAATAACCGATGTAACCGACAGTATGTTGAACGCAAGCATGCAAACGTGCATGCGTTGTGATGCACAGGTGTCGGATGTCAGTCTATGAGATGTCTGTTCCAGTTCGCCGGTCAATAGAAGGACGGTTAATGCTGGTTGTGAATGACTCCGGAGTCTACGTCTGATACTGTCCCATATTGGCAAGACTGAAGCTAGATCTGGTGATCTAGCAGGCCAAGACAACATGTCGACACACTGCAGAGCATATTAGGTTATAACAGCAGTATGTTGACGAACGTTAACATGTTGGAAAACACCCACTGGAATGTTGTTGATGAGTGGTAGCATAATACGTGGAAACACCAGATTGACGTACAGTCACTATGCGTTAGATAACGACGAGAGCGCTCCTGCTGTCATACGAAATCGTGCACCAGACCCTAACTTCAGGTGCAGGTCCAGTGTGTCCAGTATGAGGACAGACTGAATGAAGCCCTCAACTCGCCTCCTTCTAACCAACACACGGTCATCACTGGCACCGAGGCAGAACCAGCTTTTATCAGAAAACACAGCAGACCTCCACACTGCCCTGCAATGAGTTCTCCCTTGACATTACTGAAGTCGTAAATGGCAGTGGTTTGGGGTAATGGGAAAGCACGCTGCTGGGCGTCTGGCTTGGAGCTGACCTTGAAGGAACCGATTTTTAACAGTTCGTTGTGTCACTGCGGTGCCAGCTGCTACGCAGATTGATGCTGCAGATGCAGTGCGATGCGTCAGAGCCATACGCCGAGCACGATGGTCTTCCGTTTCGGTAGTGCCACGTGGCCGTCCACAGTCAGGTCTTCTTGCGATCGTACATTCTCGTGACCACCGCTTCCAGCAGTCATGTACAGTCGGTACATTTCTGTCTAGTCTTTCTGCAGTATCGCAGGAGAACCATCCAGCTACTCGTAACCCCATTACATGACCTTGTTCAAACTCAGTGAGATGTTGCTAATGGCGTCTTTGTTGCCTTTAGCGCATTCTTTTATAACGTCAGCTCACCACGTCCAATCTCGAAGGTAGCGAACGCTGACGATCGATACAGCGTAAAGTTAAAGCAAACCTGATTTGCATGCTCATAGTGGCGCTACTAGCGCCACTCTTATGCGACTGGCGCATATTTTGAATGTAGAGGCACCCCTCCCAACTTTCGTTTCATGTTGCACAACTCCTTCTCGATGTTGCGTCAACTTTCTGTTAGTGTACATTCAGTTTACGTCAGTGGACGCTATTTTTGAAGAACGTATTGGAGTTCATGAAGATGAAACTTTACGTACCAAAAATTTTATTTCATCCGTAGCTCCCTCTGGCAGACGTGAAGAATAAGGAATACCGTATTCAGTTACATATTTTCTTGTTTTTGGATTAGAAATTTATGGGCCACGGAATAAATAGTGCAGAGCTCATCGTCCAGAGTACTTCAAACGATTGTTTAAGGCTTGGTTTGGTTTTGTGATCGGTGAAACTAACAAAAAGAACGTCTTATGTTTGCCACTGTATGGCTCTTCAATCTTTCACGACCTCTTATGCTCCCCCCCCCCCCCTCACGCAATTAAGTTGAAAGCAACAATACGGATTTACCACATATCATGTAGTGTCCCTCTTGAGTTAACTCACCCCTGTTGTGTGGACGAAACTTCTCGTGTCTTCCATGGGTTTCTATTTTTTTTAAAGCTATTTGCAGTGTATGCTCACTTACAGAGAGCCACGTTATTCGTGAAACTGTAGGCTGTGTCTAGGACCTACTTCATTATATCGTTGTCCCCATAGCTACTTGATGAAACTGGAGCTGCGTAGCGTGTCTTCAGTCGTATCCGAATTACTGAAGTGAGAATTGTCTAGGAAAAGCATGGGCCTGGGTTCGAATACTGGTCCGCTTCTCGGTTTTCATATATCAGTTCGAACGATTTACTCTTACATTCCATCGCTATTTGCATGTCGCTCACCCACTGAAGTAAATACCAGTTCGCAGCCCGTACGTCGATTCGACTTGTATGTATCCAGTAAATCTGACGTGTCACTTACATCAGATGATGTGGCTAGAGGTCTCGAAAAGGTCATGGTGCGATAAAATGAAAACCATTTAATTGTAGCCTGATGCAGCTTTTCTCCGTAATTAACCATACGACTGCAAAAAATGTTCACATGTGTGTGAAATCTTATGAGACTTAACTGCTAAGGTCATCAGTCCGTAAGCTTACACACTACTTACCCTAAATTATCGTAAGGACGAACACACACACCCATGCCTGAGGTAGGACTCGAGTCTCCGCAGGGACGAGCCACAGAGTCCATGACTGCAGCGCCTCAGACCGCTCGGCTAATCCAGCGCGGCTCATACGACTGCATTTCCTGTAGCATCATCAACGGTGGAAAGGCTTACTATGGATGGAGCTCAATAAGTAGCGCGACACGTTTTTTTTCCCCTTAAAGCAGGCTGGTTTTATTCAGGATTCCTACACGCCATATTTTTCCCACTCTTTGGGTTACAAAACCCTATTTTTCCACATTCTCTCCGTTCAAAGAGACCGCCGTAAGCTATCTTCTTGGGAGGGCCTGTATACCCCCAAGGTACCACTCTACTGGTCGACGTCAGAGCCAACGTCTTGTTGCATCACCAACCTCCACTTCGTCCACGCACTGCCTCCTGTGGAGAGCATCATTGATTGGAGCAAAAAAATGGAATTCGGATGGTGTGAGATCCAGGCTATAGGGTAGATGAGGAAGAACAGTACATTGAAATTCCGTGAGCTCCTCTCGAGTGCCTTGAGTTGTCACGGAGAAGCAGAAGTTCGTTTGTATGTTTGTGGCGACGAACCGGCTGAAGTCGTCCCAGCATTACGGGAGTCACAGCTGCGTGCGGCCGGCCGTCATGCGGGAGATCGAACAGGTTTGGGCGGCCTTGTCGCGGTGATGACGGACGCCTCGCCCATCGACTCACCGTGCTTTTGTTTATTGCCAGGTCTGCGTAGAAATTCTGCAAGCGCTTATGAATATTTACGACGCGCTTGTCTTCCACCGAAATAAGCTCAATGATATCTCTCTGATTTGTATGAACTTCCTTTGCAGACTCCATTCTGAAGGCTACGTATAGCGCTTCTACCCGTAGGAACTTCATGAAACTATAGGCGTTGAGGCGGGAACATTCCACTATGCACCACAACAAATTCTGCGGTTTTCAACCGAAACTGGCTGATAAGAAGATGTGCTGCATTACTTATTGAACACCTCTAGCACAAGCGTAATCTTTTCCCTGTGGCAATATTTTGAAAATAGCAAGTTTATATTAACGTACTTCCCGAAATCTGAACTGCTACTAAGCACGGACGGTTCTTAAATTAAAATAGCACTGAGAAAAGCTAAGAGTGAATGAAACAAAAACACACATGCACGCACTAGATGCCAGTGGAACAACTATTGGAGTAACAGCTTCGAGTCAGTATATGGGGAGTGTCGTCAGCTCTCCTGCTACGATAAAACTACGGTGTGCTTGAAGTCAGCTCTACAAAGCCATTACTCACATCCCACAAGAACTCCGCCTCGCCTGCATTATACTCCAGCCACAAGAAGTGGTGCAATAAATTACCGTTAAGATGTATTAGACACTGTAACCGTCAGCCATACATCACCTTTACATTGCGTAGCGACATAAGAAAAGGCGATACAGGCGCTATTCGTCAGACTTACCAGCCACCAGCCTTAGACCTTTACAGAAGCATGACGTAACATTCGTGAATTCATTTCTTAATGTCCATATACGAGCATATATAAATGGACGGACACGCGGCTAGAAACGTATGCCACTTTAAAAAGAAACACAAAAACTCCGACATTGGCAACGGCTTTTCAAACGCTCCAGTCTTAGCTCGGATTCCAGTGCGAGGTAATTTCAATAGTTTCCACAAAGCAACTCTGTTGCGAAAAGTGGCAATGAATCCGAAGAGATTCTGGTCTTTGTAAAGTGTACCAGTGATGAGACACACAATCAGTACGTGATGTGTCACGGCTATGGTAACGTTAATGAGGCAGCTTCCCCTAGAGCGGAGATATGAAATGCGGTTTTCCGAAATTCCTTTACGAAAACAGGTGCACTAAATATTTCACAATTCAAATGAAGAGTAGCCGCCAACATGAGTAATTTGGAAATAGGTATCCTCGGTGTAGTGTACCAAGCTGAGTAAATTAATAAACGCGTCATTCGGTCCAGACTTTATACCAACTATGTTCATATCGGAATGCGCTCATGGAATAATTTCAAGTTTAGCAGTCAAGCGCTGTCTGATCATCCCTAACCGGACAGCCATGTGTAACGTGTAAATCAGCGCCATATTTAACGAGAGAGTAAGGTATTTTCTCAATAAAACCTATACGGTATCGGGGATATTAGGTGTAGTTCTTTTGGATGCAGACGCTGAACTCTGTTTTACAAATTATAAGTTTGTATAAGATGATGGTAATACTCGAAACAACATTATACACTGAAGAGACAAAGAATCTGGTACACCTGCCTAATATTGTGTAGTACCCCAACGAGCACGCAGAGGTACCGCAACACAACGTGGCGTGGACTCGCATAATGTTTGAAGTAGTGATGGAGGGAATTAACACCATGAGTCCTGCCGGGCTGTCCATAAATCCGTAAGTGTACGAAGTTGTGGAGATCTCTCTAAATAACACGTTGCAAGTCATCCCGGATATGCTCAACAATTTTAATGTCTTGGGAGTTTGGTGGTCAGTGGAAGTTCTTAAACTCATAAGAGTGTTCCTGGAGTCACTCTGTAGCAATTCTGGACATGTGGGATGTCGCATTGTCCTGCTAGAATTGTCCAAATCCGTCGGAACTCACAATGCACAAGAATGGATGCAGATGACCAGACAGGATGCACACGCACGTGTCACTTGTCAGAGTCGTATCTAGATGTAACAGGTGTCCCATATCGCTTCTACTGCAGACGCTCCACATCATTATAGAGCCTCCACCAGCTTGAACAGCCCCTGCTGACCCGTACACGTCCATCCGCTCGATACAATTTGAAACGAGACTGTCGGCCGGTGTGGCCGAGGGGTTCTAGGAGCGTCAGCCTGGAACCGCGCGACCGCTACGGTCGCAGGTTCGAACCCTGCCTCGGGCATGGATGTGTGTGATATCGTAAGGTTAGTTAGGTTTAAATAGTTCTAAGTTCTACGTAGGGGACTGATGACCTCAGATGTTAAATCCCATTGTGCTAAGAGCCGCTTGAACCATTTTTTGGAACGAGACTATCCGTCCAGGCAACATTTTCCCAGGCAACAACAGTCCAATGCCGGCGTTGATGGGCTCAGGCGAGGCGTAAAGCTTTTTGTCGTATACTCATCAAGGGTACACCTTTGGCTCCGAAATCCCATATGGATGACGTTTCTTTGAAAGGTTCGCACAGTGACACCTGTTGATGGCTTAGCATTGAAATCTGCAGCAATTTGCGGAAGGCTTGCACTTCTGCCAGAGTGAACGATTCTCTTCAGGATATTTTTCCGTCCGTAGCGATGTCGAAGAGTTGATGTTTTACCGGATTACTGATACTCACGGTACACTCGTGAAATCGTTGTACGGGAAAATCTCCACTTCATCGCTACCTCGGAGATGCTGTGACCCATCGATCGTGCGCCGACTATAAAACCACGTTCAGCTCACTTAAATCTTGCTAATCTGCCACTGTAGCAGCAGTAACCGATCGAACAACAGCGCCGGACACTTGTCTCATAGAGGCATTGCCGAACTCACTGCCGTATTCTGCATGTTTACATACCTGCGTATTTGAATACGCATGCCTGTATCAGTTTCTTTGGCGCTTCAGAGTATAAGGAAAAACATTAAGCAGTGTAGATGTTTAGTCTTGTCCACTACTGTGCTCTAGCAGATGAAAATTAGAACTACGAACCCGACTGAACCCGCTTCAGACTATGTGTCAGTGTGTACGCACGAGTCATTCTTCCGATACACAGGCTCTAGACAGGAGCGATATAAGGCGTGGCGCCTCACCCATTAAATTTAGAGTGTTTTTAATTTTCAGTATTGTCGTTTTGAATAGCTACAGAGTCACTAATTTTAAGGAAACTTTATTTATTTTAGCTCAAATAAGAACATTAACAGGTTGGATTGAAAGACGAAGAGCTAAGCAGACTCAATTTTTCTCTAGAGAAAGTTATAGGAATAATTCAGATGTTGATAACGATAATCCTATTGTTGCTCTGGGAGATACATTTAAATCTGCACTGATCGTAATTCCAAATAATTTCGGGAACTGTAACTGTCGTTTGATGAATTTACAGTGCAGAGTTTCAAATACAAATCATTTCGCGTCTGAGACGGCTTCACGCAATACAACGGCATTCACATTGTGTTGTCATGAGGGGAAATGTTAATTTTCCGTCATTAACACAAAACTTATTTTTCAACGCGATGTATCAAAGACTCCATTCAAATTATCGAACAATTAAAGGTAAATCAAAGAATTATTTGAAGAATACATGCAACTGTCACGGATCTGTTCAGCGGCTAAAACTTCAGAGACTTCCAGATACGTGACATTTGCTTTTATAGGTCGGGTTCACTGACACAACTCGTCGAGTCAGGCTATACTGGTATAGATAAAAGTGTAAACGTTCGTTTTTTTTTATTCAGAATCCTTAATTTTTGAAAGATCTTGACCGATTGCTTTGAACTTTTGACACAGTGTTGCATTATAATACAGGCGGGTTTCTATGTACTTAATTCTATAATACTTTATGTGTAATACAGGTACATTTAACTTCTTGAGATTTTTATAACAATGTTTCTTATCATTAAATTTAATTGAATTTATGTATTACATATATTTAAAAATAGGTAAATAAAACACGTACTATACCAATCTATCTTTGTGTCAAAATTTCAAAGCAATCAACCACAAACTTTGAAGATTTGTGATTAGGAACATATCCATTCTCTATGTAAGTACAAGAGTAGATGTTAATGTCCTCAAAATTTCAAAATTCGGGAAGTTCTTTGCAGATAGCTTTCAAATTTTGACACATTACATTCGAATAGTCACGTCTTTGTATATATCTGCTGCAACGTCATCTAGTATATATGTAATAAATGGGAAAGTGTTACAAAAATGTAAATGTTGGTTTGTTCAAAATCGTTAATCTCCAAAAGTTCTTGACCTATTGCTTTGAAATTTTGACACAACGTTGTATTCTAATATGGGTGTATTTTTAGGTATCTAATTTTTTTGTATATAGGAAAATTTTGTTATCAAAAATCTCAAAATTTGCCTTCCCTACTTACTTCAGATTTTTGCACGTTACGGTAATAAATATTTAGACGTATATAAACTATATATATTTTTATATATAAATAAAATATCCATCAGTGGAACGTTGTTAAGCAACACTAAAATTTCGTTTATAGCTTTTTGGTTTATGTTTAGAATACTACTATAGAATCTGAATTTACAATAACAGTAAGCATGGCTCAAGGTTAGGGGAAGGAGGAAGGGAAAATGAACAGAGAGGTGAGAGGAAACGGACATAGAAAACGAGAAGCAGGAGGTGGAGAGAGAGAGAGAGAGAGAGAGAGTGAGAGAGAGGGGTGAGAAAAAATGGACAGAGAAAGGGGTGGAAGGTGATGGGAGAGAGGGAGCGAGAGGGGCAGCAGGAGATAGAGAGAGAGCTGGAGGAGAAGATGGATAGTGAGATGGGGAGGGGGAGATGGACAGAGGCAGGGGGAGAAGGAGATAATGGCGTTATCCAATTCCCATACATATTACAAACGAGTGCTTTCTCATTCCTATCTTTTTCATTTAGACAGACTGAGCCACTGAAAAGTATCGCCAGTTGGTTTATAAACAGCTGAACTTTCTTATAACAACATCGGTTACAAGGGCAACTCCGTTATAATGTCGCGATTTCCGTGGTACGGCTATATTCCTTGTATGATACTTCTCGTCCTTGCTTAATACGACAAATATTTATGCGTGCACCTTGAATGTAATTTCATTTTCAGCCTCAGTTAGCAACAAGATTTCCTAGGAGTCAATGTACTTAGGAACGAATTTTGTTGTTGTAATATGGCAACCTTGCACATTCTTCTCTCTGCCCTTCCGTCAACAACCGGAGTAATATAGCCTCCTCACCTCATTGTTACCGTTGCTCATTAATACTACAATATCGGTGATAGTCACAGAATTCATCAAGAGTACACCGGATGTCAGTTCTACAAAAATTTGTTATGAAGTGCACACATTTTAGAACAGCATTTTCAGCAAAATAAAAGTTTTAACTGGGTAAGAGAAAGTGAAAGTGATATATGAAATCGAGAATGGAACTAGATAATTTGACGTGTGTAATCAATTCGGCCTCATAAATTCCTCTGTCTAAATTATTAGGAAAAATAAGGATAAAATTGTTACTTTATGTGAACAAAATGATCTAAAGTCAAGCAGTTACGAAAAGCTAAACGGAGCGGCGTAGATGAATTGCCGCTTAAATGGTTTAGCAACAAGAAGAATCGATGTCCCTATTAGTGGACCTCTTGTTATGGTGAAAGTTGAAGAATTTACCAAGAAATTAAGGTATGAGGAATTAGTGTGAGTGGCTGGATTGACGGATTCAGGGAACGTCACAGCATCACTTTTGGAAAAGTGAGCGGTGAAGCCAAGAGTATGAATACTAAAACAATACAACAGTGCCTCATTACCACGTGGCCTACAATTTGTGAAGGATATGCAGACCGTGACATCTTTAACGCAGACGAGACTGCCACTTCTTGGAAAATATTACCTGCTAAAACTCTGAAACTCAAGGACGAAAAATGTGATGGTGGTACGTTATGTAAAGAACGAATAATAGTTATGGTTTGTGCTAAGGCAGATGGAACTGAGAAGAAAAAATTACTCGTGATAGGTAACTCAACAAATACTGGGTGTTTTAAGCGTGTAAGAAATCTGCCAGTGCACTACAATGCAAATAAAAAGTCCTGGATGACCTCCGAACTCTTTTGAACCTGAAATAAAACGTTGGGCTCGGGAGCTTAGAAATCAGAAAAAGAAGATACTGGTTCTTGTTGACAAGTGTCCAGCACAACCTGCACTCTCTGGTCTGGAAAACATTAAGCTTGTTTTTCTTCCTACAAATACGACAAACTTGTTGCAGCCAATGGACCAAGGAGTAATTAGGAGTCTGAAATGCTACTATCGTAAGCTCATATTACTGGAAAGGATATAATTCATTGAGAAAGGAGTAGGATTATTTTATTACACTGATGGATGTCATCGGATGCATTACCAAAGTTTTGAGCTAGGTCACAGCCCAAACCATCAAAATCTGGTTCCCTCATGTGGCAATCACAATTGAAGGAGCTAATGCCGCCGAAACTGTGGACACCTTCGGTGACACTGATGATCTGCCGCTATCTGCATTGGTGGCATGAATCAACCACGATATTCTCAGTCAGCGCGACGATGAAATGTATGCAACAATAGATGATCACCTTGTTGCAACCAAAGCACAAACTGAAGACGAAGTTGCGAATGAAGCGAAGAATCAAGAACATAGTGACCATGAAGTGAGCGTGGGAGATGAAGGAGAGGAGGGTAAGAAAGAAATTAAGTGTGTAGCCCTGCTTTGAGTGACGCTCTAGAAGTTATTAGAATCGTGAACATGTTCTATGAAGCTAGAGGGAGGAAGTAGTGAAATTGAAAATTAAATAATGAACATAGAACATGTTGTTGGAAGTTTGTGTTGGGAAAATAGTAAAATGACTGATTACCTCACTCCTAAGAAAGAAATTTTGTGAGTACACGAAATACTGCTGTACATACAGTATTCATGTAAGCGTAAGAGTGAGTAATGTATGTAAAACGCAAGGCTAAGTAAATTTGCCACGGAAATAGACTGAAATACGAATCTCGGTTACAACGACACTCCTTTGTAAAAGCGTAATTTTACAGGTCCTTTGAATGTTGTTATAGCCAGGTTCCGCTGTATTTGCTTGGGCTACAGTTACAGTCATTAAAAATCCAGTCGCCTGTTAGTAGGAACGAGTTCTGCGACATTTTATACTAAAACTCTTAGACACTTCGGCGTTGTAAGCCATTCAGCCAACATACGGCACGCCAAAGGGGAAGGGACGAAACTAAAACGGGATACCTAAAACGTAACGTTTACTCTTATCTCCCTTTGGCTGCTGACGTCAAACTATAAATAAATATTAAGAAAGTTTTAATTTAGTGTGCAGCGAGATATGAAGGTAGCGTTGACAGCTGGTAAACAGAATTTTCCACTTAATTACACACTCACACCGAAATGAAATTGAAAACCCGTACACAGCACACTGAATGTCGCCACTCGGAGCAGTGGCTTTCGATCGCCTAACAGCGCCCGCGAACAAAGCCACTTCAGAAAGCCATTCGGATTACGGCAATATAAGCCACGTAGTCCCGCTTACATTAAAGCAAACACTGCTTTTCAGCCCAAAAGCTTCTTTTGCGTTGGCGTCAACTATTTTGCCAGACTTGAAAAAAGAAAACTCGTATGCTGGAAATTAAAAACTTTTCATATCGGGAACTCTTTGTGCAGGCCGAGCAGTAACAAGTGAAGCCTCTGTCATTCCGGACGTGGGGGCGGCCGACGCCGTACAAAGAGGTGATTTGGGCCGCTCCCGGGAGACGGCGGCCTCAGTGGTACGCGGCAACAAAACTAGGTCACCGACTCTGCACTGTCCTAGAACACAGGAACAAGACCCAGACGTCACATCGGAAATAAAATGAAGAGTATTAAACGGATCAGGGTATAAGCACCATTTTTCCATACAAAGCTTTTTCAGAGCTATTGTGTTCTCGGTATTCTGTTGCACGTCCCTACTGCGCAACTTTCAAATGCCATGCTTCCAGGACATCTTTATTTAGCCTCGATGCTTTGAAAAGGTATCACACAAGTCTTTGCTGAGTGGACACAGCTTTCTGAAATGCGACAGATATTTTGCAGTTCAGGCACTGACAACCATAAGGGCCGAAAACACAGACACGAAGTTTCTAGAAAAATAGATGTTTGCAGTGGCGGCACGCAAGTATTCATTCTGGGTGTTCACAAACTTTTAAATTCAGATAAATACAGACGATAGGCTAAACAATGCGAACACTGTGAGTAAGGGGATTGTTGTGTATGACGGTCAACAACAAAGGTAAGGCACGTGTCGCGCTGGAGTGTTCTGTAGGGACTGGGCATCAGTGCAGGTTGTTTACGAGTAGGGTGCTCTTAGTATTTGCATTCAGAGGCCGAGGTCGACGTGCAATGGAAGACCTAACAGAGTTCCAAAGAGGGCAGATTCTGGGGGGGGGGGGGCAATTAGCTGGTGCATCAGTAACCAAGACAGCCAACTCATTGAATGTTTCAACAGCAACTGATTCAACAGACATGACAGTCTACACATAATATTGAAGGAAGTTATCGTGTAAACGTAGTAGTGGGCGCCAGTCAAAACTAAATGACAGAGCTCGTCGTATGCTAGCAGGAATTGTGTCAAAACAACACAAAACTACGGCGGCTAAAGTGATTGCAGAGCTCAATAGCCATCTTCGAAACCCCGTATCTCTCGACACTGTCCACCGAGAACTCCATAAAGCGAATATTCATGGACGAATTGCTATACCGAAACCTTTAGTGACGACAACCAACACAAAGAAGCGTAAAACATGGTGTCGGGAGCATAAATACTGGACGGCTGATCAGTGGAAACACGTCATATGGCCCGTCGAGTCAACGTTCTGGAGAACGGTAAAAGAAGCCTACAATCCTGATTGCTTGATTCCAACGGTTAAGCATAGATTTGGAAGTTTGATGGTGTGGCCAGCCATATCATGGTATCCTGCTGATCCGATCATCACTCTCAAAGGCCGTGTTACAGCCAACGATTATGTGAATATCTTAGGTGATCAAGTGCACCCCAGGATTCAAATGCTGTTCGACAACAATGACGCCATATTTCAGGACGATAATGAAACCATTCACACAGCCAGGGCAGTACAATCGTGGTGTGAGGAGCATGCAACTGAACTGCAGCCTCTTCGGTGGCCGGTACAGTCCCGGACTTGAACATCATCGAACCCCATGTGGGCAGAATTGGAGCGCACACCAGAGCAGATTTCCGCCTCCGTCGTCACTATAAGAGTTAGAAGAGGTTCTGATCGAAAAGTGGCATAACATTCCATTGGAGACTAAGCAATCATTAAATGTGAGTTTTCCAAGAAGAATTGCAGCTGTATTACAGGCAAATGGAGGTGCAACCGCTTATTAACAAATCATTCCCAAGTAAGTATAGATGTTCGCATTATTTTGCCCATCCCCTCTATGAGAGTACAAATTTAACAGCATCTGCAGTAGAACAGTTATGTTTACGAACATTTTTACACGGCTTCAGCCGCCGTCAATAATAATAATAATAATAATAATAATGATCAACCCGTGGAGGCCCGGGAAAAGAATAGGCCTCCGGTATGTTCTGCCAGTCTTAAAAGGCGACAAAATGAACAAACCACTGATAGGGCTAACCCCCCTTTTAGTGTGATTAGTTTGTTCAGAACAGAACTAATGAAGCCTCGGACAAGCGCTGTCATGGTCGGGGACGACGCTTGAACCCTATGCCCGTCCACGATGGTAACGACACTGCTAGCAACACGGAAAATGATTTAAATCCAAATAGAGGTGTTTTGCAGGACATGCTTCCACCAACCACCCTAGAAGGAAAACAAAGACAGAGGATGAGATGGTTTGATGAAGTTAACCGACACCTCATGTTCTGTTATTACCAAGCTACAAACTTAGGAACCAACACAACTGGATACAGGTCACAAGTATACACAACATTTATTACCAGATACCCAGAATTAAAATTTTTAACAGAACAACGACTAGCTGATGAGATCCGTGTAATAATCAAAAATAACGGGATACCCCAGTCAGAATTAGAAAACATCAAACAACAAGTACAACAAATACTGGAACAAAATAATGTACAGTCAGAAGAAGAAGAAGAAAATACAGTAATGGACTCAAACATCCCAGAGCAAACAAACCGAGTACAACACGCATCAATTAAACAATCAGAGGAAAACGCAATCTTAAGACAGCCACCAGAACAAGCACAAATAGAACACGAAGTGACACAATGTTAGATATAGAAGAAAAATTTCAGCTGACATATATAGAACACAAAGACACAAATACAGATATTAGACCATTCTTGCATAGATCGCCGAATAACCCACAAGTCGAAACAAATATAACAGCTATCAACACAATGATACACAACAAAATAAATGAAAATACAACTATGGAAGAGTTACAACTACCGGTTCATATAGGAGCACTCACTACACTAAATATACACACTAGGCAGAGATCAGAATCAACCAACACACAGAAGAAACCCACAAAACCAGCATGGAAACACAGGCTACAGATCAGAATAGAAAAAGTTAGAAAAGACATCGGACAGCTATCACAATTTATAAGAAATGAAATATCACACAAAATACTTAAAAGGTTAGGTAAAATCGCACAACAAGAAGCGATAGAGCAATTAGATGAAAAGAAGCAAAAATAACAAGCATTGGCCAAACGACTTAGAAGATACAAAAAAAGTGAAAATAGAAGGAAACAAAACCAAACATTCAACACAAACCAAAAGAGATTTTACCAGACAATAGATAACACACATTAAAATAGACAATCCACCAAACACAACGGACATGGAACACTTCTGAAGCAACATATGGTCAAACCCGGTACAACATAACAGACATGCACGGTGGATACAAGCAGAAACAGACACATACAAGATGATACCACAAATGCCTGGAGTGGTAATTTTGCAACATGAAGTCACCCAGCAATTAATTCTACGCACAATTGGAAAGCCCCTGGAGAAGATAAAATAGCAAATTTCTGGCTACAGAAGTTCGCCTCAACACATTCACATCTAACGAAATTATTTAACAGTTACATTGCAGACCCACACACATTCCCTGATACACTTACACATGGAATAACCTATCTGAAACCTAAAGATCAAGCAGACACAGCAAACCCAGCCAAATATCGCCCCATAACATGCCTACCAATAATCTACAAGATATTAACTTCCGTCATTACACAGAAGTTAATGACACATACAACACAGAACAAAATTATAAATGAAGAACAAAAGGGCTGTTGCAAAGGAGCACGAGGATGTAAAGAGCAACTGATAATAGATGCAGAAGTGACATATCAAGCTAAAACTAAACAAAGATCGCTACACTATGCATACATTGATTACCAAAAAGCTTTTGACAGTGTACCCCATTCATGGTTACTACAAATATTGGAAATATACAAAATAGATCCTAAATTGATACAGTTCCTAATCATAGTAATGAAAAATTGGAAAACCACACTTAATATCCAAACAAATTCAAATAATATCACATCACAGCCAATACAGATTAAGCGTGGAATATACCAAGGAGACTCATTAAGTCCTTTCTGGTTCTGCCTTGCCCTGAACCCACTATCCAACGTGCTAAACAACACAAATTATGGAAACAATATTACTGGAACATACGAACACAAAAACACACATTTGCTATACATGGATGATCTAAAACTACTGGCAGCAACAAATCAACAACTCAACCAATTACTAAAGATAACAGTAGTATTCAGCAATGACATAAATACGGCTTTTGGCACAGACAAATGTAAGAAAAATAGCATAGTTACGGGAAAACACACTAAACAGGAAGATTACATATTGGATAACCACAGCGACTGCATAGAAGCGATGAAAAAAATGCCTATAAATATCTAGGATACAGACAAAAAATAGGAATAGATAATACAAATATTAAAGACGAACTAAAAGAAAAATATAGACACAGACTAACAAAAATACTGAAAACAGAATTGACAGCAAGAAACAAGACAAAAGCTATAAATACTTATGCTACACCAATATTGACCTACTCATTTGGAATAGTGAAATGGAATAACACAGACCTAGAAGCACTCAATACACTTACACGATCACAATGCCACAAATATAGAATACATCACATACATTCAGCAACAGAAAGATTCACATTAAGCAGAAAGGAAGGAGGAAGGGGATTTATCGACATACAGACCCTACATTATGGACAGGTAGACAATTTAAGAAAATTCTTTCTAGAACGAGCAGAAACTAGCAAAATACGCAAAGCAATCACTCATATAAATACATCGGCTACACCACTGCGATTTCATAACCACTCCTACAACCCTTTAGATCACATAACATCAACAGATACGAAGAAAGTAAATTGGAAAAAGAAAACACTACATGGCAAGCACCCGTATTATCTAACACAGCCACACATATATGAAGACGCTTCCAACACATGGCTAACAAAAGGCAATATATACAGTGAGATGGAAGGATTAATGATTGCAATACAGGATCAAACAATAAACACCAGATATTACAGCAAGATCCCAACACCACAACAGATTAATGCGGACTTTGCAAACAACAAATAGAGACAGTAGATCACATCACAAGTGGATGTACAATACTAGCAAATACAGAATACACTAAAAGACATGACAATGTAGCAAAAATAATACATCAACAACTTGCCATACAACATAAACTAATAAAACAACATGTTCCCACATACAAATATGCACCACAAAATCTTCTGGAGAATGATGAATACAAATTATACTGGAACAGAACCATTATAACAGATAAAACAACACCACATAACATACCTGACATCATACTCACCAATAAAAGAAGAAATCAACACAACTAATCGAAATATCCATACCCAATACAACAAACATACAGAAGAAAACAGGAGAAAAAATTGAAAAATACATCCAACTGGCTGAGGAAGTCAAGGACATGTGGCATCAGGATAAAGTTGACATTATACCAATTATACTATCAACTGCAGGAGTCATACCACACAATATCCACCAGTACATGGACGCAATACAGCTACATCCAAACTTATATATACAATTACAGGAATCTGTGATTATTGATACATGTTCAATTACACGAAAGTTCCTAAATGCGATGTAACATATACTGTACAGTTAAAAGGAAGTGACGCTTGATCAAGGTCCGTGTCACTTTCCATTTTTGACCAGACATAACGTCTGAGAAAAGAAAGAATAGTAATAGTAATGATACGCATAACTTGCCTGAAAAAAGGACTGGTTTTCGTGGAATTTTGTTGTGTTGTACATAATTAAATGCAGTTTATGGCAAGAACGAAATAATGTTTAGACTTTCACTGTTCTCTGTTTCGCATTTTTGTGTAAGTGGGACTTTCCGTGCTTTTTTATTTTTTCGGGCAAATGTACTGGATATCTGATTCATGTATTAGTTAACCGTACTACGGTTGTTAAAAGTTCCCATGTAGCCACGCTTGTTTGATTTCGTCACTTTCTCAGATAACGGATCTGGTCTGGGTTGCCCTGCTTCCCTTGTGGCTAACTTTTCCTGGTAATTTTCTTTTCTGTTAGCTCTTAACTAAGGTTCAACAGAGTTCATATTGACACTACACAGGAAAGCCCATTCCCGCACAGAAAAAACCAACACCAAACACAAACTACCGTTTGCGGAAATTATTAAATGCAAGTAGTTCTATGTACCAATAAGGTCGAATCCTGCCTCGGGAGTGGGTGTGTGTGATGTCCTTAGGTTAGTTAGGTTTAAGTAGTTCTAAGTTCTAGGGGACTGATGGCCTCAGAAGTTAAGTCCCATAGTGCTCAGAGCCATTTGAACCATTTGAACCAGTGAGGCAGCATTACATGAATGTTCAGATATACGTACAGTGTGAGCCTACAGTACAGATAAACGTGACTCATCATAAGATCAACAGATGTCACAAGCATAAATGCTACAGTTTCATAATCGACGATGATGTGCTTTATGGTCCTCAGCGCCTAAAATGAATTGCTGTATGATAAAATCCAAAACTTAATGTACTGTATCTTATTCATAACCACAAAAATAGGTTTTCCTATCAGTATACTTATAACATATGCTGATGTCCGATCTAATTGTACTGTATAGTGATTGGATTGGCATAGCTGTTGAGTGCACAGTCGTCTGGCAATAGTTATGCCAAGCGAAGGTGGATAAAAGTCTGCTACACTGTGCTAACACCTGCTGCCACTGACGTAAACCTGCAGTTGAGTGGTATGGACTAATAGTGCATGCTGTGAACCGTATCTGTTGTTTATCAAATCCAAGTGAAGCTGTGCTCGGGACCCTGAAAGCAAGTTTCACTGAGTCTAGAGGAGCAATGTGTCCTAGCGCGTTAGATTTAGTGCCGTGTGTTTGAGATTACGGCATCTACATTACGTTTGACAGCATTCAAAGAAAAAGAAACAATAAATTAGCAATCTACCGAAAATTAGGGTGTTCAAGCGCTCGTGTTCTCTTACACAGCCGCCGCCATTGGATGTTCGTGAAAATCAGACTTGCAGACAAACCAATAGCCTCGTAGGTTTGACTCGGTTTTTAAGTCTCAACATCCTATATTTCCTCTGAAAAATAATGTATTCACTTCAAGCAATGAAATATTAATTAACATTTAGAATTATACAATGGAAAATCCACAACGGAATGTAACAATATTATGAAAAGGTAAGTTGCCATTCACGATATAGCGGAGATGCTGCGTCGTCACACACACGACTGTGTGTGTGTGTGTGTGTGTGTGTGTGTGTATGTGTGTGGTCTATTTTTGACGAAGGCCTTACGGGCCGAATGGTTTATTTATTTGCGACAGTCTTTTTGTTGTTCCTATCTGCGACTCAGCATCTCCGCTATATGGTGAGTGGCAACTTTCCTTATTATAGTATTGTTACATTTACAATTATATTTATTTTTGACTTGAATTTACTAGATTTCCTTAAATAATCTAGTGACATAGTGTTATTTTACAATTGTAAAGCTTGTAACTAGTATCAGAAGATAAAAAGTAGATACTAAATACGCAACACACACTGTTATCACATATTCCAATACTTCATCATCCTCGGTATTGCCATTTTCATTAAGCACGCTCTATGGCTTTAGATTCAGATAAAACAGCCAATATGCTTCCCATTACGAAGTACTACTACTACGTTCATGATGCTGATACTAAATTATGCTCCCAACGATATATAACAAATGAGCAGTGCAAAGCAACAAAATTATGGTTTTTCGGTTTTGGAGCAAAAAAAAATGAAGATCTGAGAAATCGGTGAGACTACTTTACATCAATGTTCATATTACAGTGTGCGTCTACAGATATAGACAAAGCTGGTTCACCGTAACATCAACAGATGTCAGAAGCCTACACATCTGCTAGAATCTCAAAATCCATGATGTGCGATTTAGCCGCTTCCGATTCTCATCATCTAAATTATAGGAAAACGCAGGAAAGTAAGCGAGAACAGAGTTCCTCAAGATTTACTCAAACCTGTTTGGTCAGTTACAGCTGTGGACACGTCCCGTATAATTTCAGTGCAAACATACGACCCCTTTGACTTTAAAGATGACGCTGGAACGATGGCGGCCACTGAGTGACGCGCGTTTCTTTGGCTCGCGAGTTTTTCCGCTCATCGAAGGTGTTACAGAGAAGTGCGGCAGTCCACAACGTGTGCATCCGACTAAACAAGTGTTACTTGTCGTGGTGTGTTGTTCTCCGTTGATTACCACAAGTGATAAGTGATAAGTGAGTGAAAAATGGGAAGAGCACTAGTAAGCGGCAGCAGGCGAGGCTACAGGGGCGCAGGCAGCGCGGGCGCCCGGTCTCCGGCGGCAGGTGAGGCCTCGCTGCCCGACATCGGGGAGCTCGTCCGGTCCCAGGTGAGTGCGGCGCTGCACAGTAAAGACACGCTAGACGTAATAGTGCAATCCATCACGGACTCTGTGACGGCCGCGGTCATGGACAAACTGCAAGAGTCTGTCGGGCGCAACAGCACCGAAATCCAGTCTCTTAAAAAGTCCCTGGCCGCACAAGAAAAAAAAGTCGCCGACCTAGAAGCTAAACTGTCTGCGGCCACCGATGAAATTGAGCAGTATCAGCGAAGGAACAGCTTGCGCTTGTTCGGGGTAGCTGAAAACGATCGAGAAAACACCGACGACCTGGCCATTAGCCTCGTGCGTGAGAAACTTGGCGTGCAGATCGACGTGGCCGATATTGACAGATGCCACCGTGTTGGGCGCAGGATACCAGGTGCGATGAAACCCAGGCCCATAATAATTAAATTTGTGTCATACCGGAAAAGAGCTGAAGTGTTTGCTCAGAAAAGAAAACTCGCCAAGAGTGGGGTTACCCTGAGGGAAGATCTGACGCGCGAAAGACTAAAAGTTTTGAACACTGCGATCACACAGTTCGGCCTTAAATATGTATGGACCCAGGATGGCAGGATCGTAGTCAAGACGGAAGGAGGGAGGAAAACGGTGACGAACATGTCCGAACTGAAAGACTGAGCGAAATCTCGCGAGACACAAAGTCTCATATTGTACTCTGTCTAATATAAGTTAATTTTTATTCTTTATTTTCATTTTTTTACGTAAATATTGCTTCGTTATTTCTATATGTACCATAAGTACTCTATTTAAAATCAGTCAATTGTTTCACATAAATATTGCTTCTTTATTTGTCTATCATAAGTGCTCATGTATATTCATATTGTCGGTCAAACGGGAATTAACATTCTCCATTAACAGGAACCTCCTTAAAACCGCCTTTCTATATCTGTTATTTTCATCCTCGTCACTACCAGTACTACTACTATTATCTTTTTCGTAACCACTACTGCCACTTTCCCTCTTTCTTTTCGCTCCCTTCTCCGATACCTCCAGCTTGTCTTTCACCTTTAGCCCACAGACGTTTGAGTCAGTCACGACCTTGGACACACCTGTAAATATGTCTTCCCCCTCGAAATCCAGCTTTTGTCCCTCTTCCGGCCAGCAGGTAGACGGAGCGCGCTCGGTCCTACAGGCGGCCACAATGGGACGGACCGGTTCCGGCGGCGGGCTCTTTGTGGCCCACGCGAACGCTCAGTCGCTAACGGCTCACTTCGACGAGTTCTGTGACCTGTTCTGCCAATCGCTGTTCCATATTATCCTCGTCTCTGAAACTTGGTTGAAACCAAACATTTCTTCCGACGCTATCCGAATCACTGGTTACTCTCTCCTAAGGGCAGATCGTGAAACACGACGCGGGGGTGGTTGTGGGTGCCTATGTTCGCTCTGATCTGAGACCTACTATACTATGCACATCGGATGCAAAGAGCAAAGGAGAAGGAGAGTTCTTGTTTTTCGAAATAGATACATCAAATCAGAAACTGCTAATTGGAGTAATCTATAAACCTCCAAACGTCGGTGCTATGTCCTCCTTTCAGTCTGCCCTGCCCTCGCTCGTGACACTGTATGAACACATAATCATTATGGGCGACACAAACATCGACTTACAGTTAAAATCTCCCTCTGCAGAAAAACTAAGGAGATTGTTCCACTCCAATGATATGAGTTTAACACCGCTGGACCCAACTCATCACACGCCACACAGCCATACACTCATAGATATAATAGCAACAAAGCGACCAGATTAAATAATTCGCGCCAGTCAGACATCCGCTCCAGGACTCTCTGCTCATGACGTGATATTCTTAAATTACTCAGTATATACTACCAAAGAAAAATCTCACCTGGTAACCTACAGAAACCTAAAAAATGTTAACCATTACGCTCTTCAAAAGGATTGCTCAGACATCCCTTGGCATGATATAAGCAATGAACCGACTTTAGACGGAAAAATTCGGGAATTATGTCGCAAAATTATTGCACTGTATGATAAACATGCTCCTCAACGCACTGTCAAGGTAAAGAGAGCTCCCGCTCCGTGGCTCACCACTGCTTTACGCCAGTTAATGAATAAACGTGATGCTGCACACAGGGCCTTCAAGCGTAACCCAACTCCCGAGGCGTACGAAGCTTATAGGAAACTCCGAAATAGAACCAAGCAAAGCGTGAGGAATGCCAAAATCAGACACGCCCGCTCTGTCGTATGCGGCATATCAAAACCTGCTGCACTGTGGAAAAAGCTGCGCAGTTTCGGTATAAGGAAGCGAAGATCTGACGCTGTTTATCAAGCGTCTGCAGAAGAATTAAACGATTTCTTCTCAACAGCTGTAAACTGCCACGCAGCGACAAATTACCAGCCCCAAGATATCAATCTCTCGAGAGACAAGTTTTTCCTAAAACATGTCACTACCGGAACAGTACACAAGGCAATTATGAGAATCTCTTCCGAGGCAGTAGGAAATGATGGAGTGAGCATTGGCATGATTAAGAACGTCGTAAACACTATTACTCCAGTTATCACAGACATCTTCAATCTGTCTCTTGTCAGTAGTACATATCCTACTGAGTGGAAGCAAAGTTTAATTCAACCTATACCCAAGACTGACAACCCTAAGTCACCAGGTGACTACAGGCCGATCAGCATACTTCCTGCAATATCTAAAGCCCTAGAATTCATCGTCCATGAACAGCTGACGGATTACCTCAAAACTCATAACATCCACGACAAATATCAGTCAGGCTTTCGAAAGCACCATAGTACAGCAACTGCATTAATCAAAGTAACTGATGACATTAAACATGCTATGGACAGACGTGAAGCTACCATCCTAACACTGCTTGACTTTAGCAAGGCTTTTGATACAGTTAACTTTGATATATTACTAATTAAAATGAAGCAGCTGAATTTCTGAAACAGCGCAATACACTGGTTCGACAGCTACCTCAAAAACAGAAGTCAACAAGTCATTTGTGGGTCGGAAAAGTCATCATGGAAAAACGTGCGCTCTGGAGTTCCCCAAGGCTCCGTCCTTGGTCCATTACTCTTCTCACTTTACATTAATGATATTTCTTCAGTGATTCACTCCTGCAACTACCATCTATATGCCGACGACATCCAACTGTACATAAGCGCAAGCCCCAAGAACATTGCTGACGCAGTAGCGAGTATGAACGCAGATCTTTGCTCTGTTTCTCGATGGGCACAGAACCTAGGTCTGAAACTAAACCCCAAGAAATCCCAGGTCATACTTATATCTCATCCAAAGTTAATCAGTCGGTACTTTCGCGAAACAGTCGCTCAAATACTCCTCAATGGTACCCAACTACCATACCAAAAAACAGTAAAAGACCTTGGAATAATCTTGGATGAACACCTAAACTGGGAAGAACAAACAGTCACAGCGTGCCGGAAATCGCTCTGCTCCCTACATGCAATTCAAAAATTTAGAAAAATATTTCCAACCCATGTTAAACAAAAATTAGTCCAAACACTAGTCTTGCCTAATCTTTACTACTGTGATGTAGTTCAACACGGCACAAATGGTGAAAATTCGAGATGCTTAGAGCTAGTGATGAATGCTTGCGTTAGATACGTATGCAATATACGGTTGTATGATCATATCAGTCCTTCATACTCCCAGCTAGGTTGGATACGCCCACATAAGGCACGCGATCTCCACACGATGTGCTTACTTCATCGATTTCTTAGCCACTGGTGCCCCCAATACTTATCTTCTCATATTAAACACCTATCATCATTCCACAACCGCAATACCAGATCGGATACGTCTAGCATCTTGGCTGTACCTTTACATAACACAAAATCTTTCTCCGTGTCATTCTCCATCTCAGCCATACGACTATGGAACGCGCTCCCCTGTGATCTGTGTCTTATCCAAAACCACTCAACATTCAAGAGGGAACTCAAGACTTACATATTAGGGACGGTATAGCTATGCTATTTTTCTTACATTTGTCTGTTCCAAAAGCCATACTTATATCATTGCTGAATCCTTCTGTTATCTTTAGTAATTGGTTGAGTTGTTGATTTGTTGCTGCCAGTAGTTTTAGATCATCCATGTATAGCAAATGTGTGATTTTGTGTGGGTATGTTCCAGTAATATTGTATCCATAATTTGTATTATTTAGCATGTTGGATAGTGGGTTCAGTGCAAGGCAGAACCAGAAAGGACTTAATGAGTCTCCTTGGTATATTCCACGCTTAATCTGTATTGGCTGCGATGTGATATTATTTGAATTTGTTTGGATATTAAGTGTGGTTTTCCAATTATTCATTACTATCTTTAGGAACTGTATCAATTTAGGATCTACTTTGTATATTTCCAATATCTGTAGTAACCATGAGTGGGGTACACTATCAAAAGCTTTTTGGTAATCAATGTATGCGTAGTGTAGCGACCTTTGTTTAGTTTTAGCTTGATATGTCACCTCTGCATCTATTATCAATTGCTCTTTACATCCTCGTGCTCCTTTGCAACAGCCTTTTTGTTCTTCATTTATAATTTTGTTCTGTGTTGTATGTGTCGTTAATTTCTGTTTAATGACTGAAGTTAATATTTTGTATATTGTTGGTAGGCATGTTATGGGGCGATATTTAGCTGGGTTCGCTGTGTCTGCTTGATCTTTAGGTTTCAGATATGTTATTCCGTGTGTAAGCGTATCAGGGAATGTGTATGGGTCTGCAATGTAACTGTTAAATAATGTAGTTAGATGTGAATGTGTTGAGGTGAACTTCTTTAACCAGAAATTTGCTATTTTATCATTTCCAGGGGCTTTCCAATTGTGAGTAGAATTAATTGCTTGGGTGACTTCATTTTGCAAAATTATCACTTCAGGCATTTGTGGTATCATCTTGTATGTGTCTGTTTCTGCTTGTATCCATCGTGCATGCCTGTTATGTTGTACCGGGTTTGACCATATGTT
This sequence comes from Schistocerca americana, assembly GCF_021461395.2. Lineage (NCBI taxonomy): Eukaryota > Metazoa > Arthropoda > Insecta > Orthoptera > Acrididae > Schistocerca > Schistocerca americana. The sequence goes on along the minus strand of NC_060124.1, from coordinate 172,661,528 downwards.
GCTCCAGAAGTGTTCCATGTCTGTTATGTTTGGTGGATTGTTTATTTTAATGTGTGTGTTATCTATTGTCTGGTAAAATTTCTTTTGGTTTGTGTTGAATGTTTGGTTTTGTTTCCTTCTATTTTCACTTATTTTGTATCTTCTGAGTCGTTTGGCTAATGCTTGTAATTTCTGCTTCTTTTCGTCTAATTGCTCTGTCGCTTCTTGTTGTGAGATTTTACCTAACCTTTTTCGTTTTTTTTCCGAGATTTCATTTCTTATAAATTGTGTTAGCTGTCCGATGTCTTTTCTCAGTTTTTCTATTTTGATCTGTAGCCTGTGTTGCCATGCTGGTTTTGTGGGTGTCTTCTGTGTGTTGGTTGATTCTGATCTCTGCCTAGTGTGTATATTTAGTGTAGTGAGTGCTCCTATATAAACCAGTAGTTGTAACTCTTCCATAGTTGTGTTTTCATTTATTTTGTTGTGTATCATTGTGTTGATAGTTTTTATTGTTGTTTCGACTTGTGGGTTATTTGGTGGTCTATGCAAGAATGGTCTAATGTCTGTATTTGTGTCTTTATATTCTATATATGTTAGCTGAAATTTTTCTTCTATATCTAACATGTGTGTCACTTCGTGTTCTATTTGTGCTTGTTCTGGTGGCTGTCTTAAGATTTGGTTTTCCTCTGATTGTTTAATTGGTGCGTGTTGTTCTTTGTTTGTTTGCTCTGGGATGTTTGAGTCCATTACTGTATTTTCTTCTTCTTCTGATTGCACATTATTTTGTTCCAGTATTTGTTGTACTTGTTGTTTGATGTTTTCTAATTCTGACTGGGGTATCCTGTTATTTTTTATTATTACACGGATCTGATCAGCTAGTCGTTGTTCTGTTAAAAATTTTAATTCTGGGTATCTGGTAATAAATGTTGTGTATACTTGTGATCTGTATCCAGTTGTGTTGGTTCCTAGGTTTGTTGCTTGGTAATAACAGAACATGAGGTGTCGATTAACTTCATCTGACCATCTCATCCTCTGTCTTTGTTTTCCTTCTAGGGTGGTTGCAGGAAGCATATCCTGCAAAACACCTCTATTTGGATTTAAATCATTTTCCAGTTGGCTAGCAGTGTCGTTACCATTGTGGGCGGGCATAGGGTTCAAGCGTCGTCCCCGACCATGACGGCGCTTGTCCGAGGCTTCTTTAGTTCTGTCCTGAACCAACTAATCACACTAAAGGGGGGGTTAGCCCTATTAGTGGTTTGTTCTTTTCGTCGCCTTTTAAGACTGGCAGAACATACCGGAGGCCTATTCTTTTCCCGGGCCTCCACGGGGATTGTTATTATTATTATTATTATTCTTGATTGTTATAATTATTTTTTGATTGTTATAATTATCATTGTACTACTTTTATAATCTCTATTTTTTTCTCTAACATTAATACTGTATAACATGTTATATGTCCTTAATGTTCTGTAGAAACTGAAATTTGTTGAATCTGAGTATGCCTGGTTAGGTGTAAGAGAGGGCCTGAAGGCCCTAATCTTGCCAGGTAAAATAAATGCATAAATAAATAAATAATAAATATTGTCGACACAGGCGTGTAGGATTTACAAATGCAGTATGATCAAATTGTCTCGTGCTTGTCCATAACAATTAGCTCTTAAAAATTTTCACTTTGAAACAAAAGAACGGAAAAATTTCAGTGTATTAAAAAGAGGAAAAGTCATAGCAAATGGAAGCCATGCCGTACTTCATCTGGAAGGCCAGTCACGTTTATCAATTGCAACACAAAAAGTCCTGTTGCCGAGATTCCCATTTCTTCCTCAATAGCAGCGGGAACTGACAATAAGGTTTGCAACATCTGATCGAAGTAATCGTTTAAGTAACAGAAGTCAAAGCTGAGACAGTTTTCTTTTTTAAATTAATTTTATTATACTCTTAAAAAACGTGAAAAAATGAGAAAGAATTTGCTTTGTTCAGTTCTACAATACAAAATATTGCTGCTGTATTTCTGTGCTTGTACTGTCACAAATAAAATCCATCGCCTCTCTATTAAGGACACTTGGAATTATTACGTTCTTATTGGCACGTATAACTAGTCAGTTTCCTGGAGCGGCACCTTGAACTCTAAAACGTTCTTCACTAATTATCAGTTTTTCCATTATTTGTCTTTGACGTGACGAGGTAAACAGCATAATCCCCTGGTACCAAAACAACTTATCATTCCGTTGAAAATAAGTTAAGTAAAAAAATACATACATTGTTTCTGGATTCTCCGGACAAATGTAAAGTTTAGCACTTAAAATCTTTTCCATTTCCACTGTTAAGTGTGGGGAGTATCTTTAAGATGTGACATTATCGGAGCTCCACCTGGCTCACGTCGATAAGTTCTCCACGATATTTCAGCAATCGCGATATTTCGGCAAACAGACATGGCATGTTCAGGTTGTACGCGATGATTAGACAGTTAAGGCCACTGCTATGCTCAGGTCATTGTTCTATACGTTGGCCTTTACCCTTTCCATCTTTGTCTCCTGTCGCAGCGCTTGATTATATTACATACAGTACTAATAAGCATATTTTTCAAGGATATCGATGTCAGATCATTTACAAACAGAGTGATAATTATTGAACTATATGATATAAAACTGCCATAACTTCTTAACGGTTTGCGTTAAGGCGTTCAAACTGCATGGTTGGCCGCCGAGCATAATGGGAATTAGTATGCGCATACGGTTTGGTTTATCGACGAAGCCCACTTTCATTCGGATGGGATCGTCAATACACAAATTTGGTGCATTTGGATGACTGAGAATCCGCATTTCGCGATCGTGATCTCTTTTCACCCTTACCGGGTGACTATAGGGTGTGCAATGACCAGTTACGATATCATCGGTGCGACAGTCCTTGATGGCCCGGTGATTACCTAACGGTACGTGAAGGATTTGGAAGATGATTTCATCCCCATTATCCAAAGTGACCCTGATTTCGACACGATGTGGTTCATGCGAGACGGAGCTAGACCCCATCGGAGCAGGAGGGTGTTTGATGCCCTGGAGGAGTACTTTCGTGACCGCAATGTTGCTGTGGATTACCCATAGACCACTGGCATGAGTCTCGATTGGCCACCGTATTTTCCTGATCTGAACACATGCGTCTCCTTTTTGTGCGTCTATATTAAAGACAAAAAATATGTATAGCAGTAACCCCAAAAACATTGCTGAGCTGAAAACAGTCACTCAGAAATCATCGACATGATCGGTGTTCCGACAATTCATCGGGTCATGCAGAATTTCGCTATTCGTCTGCGCCACATCAATGCCAATGATGGCAGGAATATCAAACAAGTCATAACCTAAATCAGAATATCTGTGGCGACGTTTACGTGTCGAATTAAGTGTGTGCACACCGTAACTTTTAACTAATTTACGGATTTTTCCCATATAGTTCAATAATTGTCACCCTGTACGACAATGAACATCGACCTCTGTGAATCACCTTTAGTTATTACCCTTCACCACAAACACGCTGTTCTGTTGTGCATACTCCATGTGTTTCTTTACGTAACACTTTGCATTCCTACATTTCGACAGAACTAAACTAGTTAAGAGTGAGTGAGCCTGCGTTTTTTTGCTGTTTTCATTTGTGCATTGTTTCACCCCTCTCTTATTTGACGACGTCAGTGAAATTCATAGTATGTAAACACTAAGAGCTCAAATTCTCGACGAGCAGAGTTAATGCTTGATCTTCTGTTGACAAGCATAAGTCAAGGTACGAGGGTCGGTCAAAAAGTAATGCCTCCCATTTTTTTTCTACTTAAAGAAATTAAGTTAAGTGAAAAATTTGAATTTGGCGCCATTCCTCAAACCTTCTTCTGCAATCCACTGCAGTAGTAACTTTCTGTGTCAACAGGTGGCAGCACAGCAGAAGTTTGTAAGATGGCCGACATCGATGTTCGTTTGAGACAGCGTTGTGTGATTGAATTCTTGAATGCAGAAGGTGAAACGCCCATACGCATTCATGAAAGACTGAAGAAGGTGTATGGTGTTGTGACAGTGGATGTCAGCACTGTTAGACGATGGGTTCGTCGTTGTAAGGAAGCTGAAGGGCAAACACCGTTGACTGACGAAAAGCGGAGCGGCAGGCCGGTGAGTGCAGTGACTCCACACAACATTCAGCAAGTTGATGACATCATTCGTGGTGACCGTCGGGTGACTGCAGATGAAGTGTGTTGCATTATTTCTCTTAGTAAAGGCAGTGTGATCACGATTATTAAACAATTGGGGTACTCAAAAGTTTGTGCACGGTGGGTTCCAAGAATGTTAACCGATCAGAATAAAGAGGCAAGGAAAACAATAGCCTCCCAACACTTGCAGCGCTTCCGTTTGGAGGGAGATGAGTTTCTGAAAAAAATTGTGACCGGGGACGAAACATGGGTGCATTTTTTTGAACCCGAATCAAAGAGGCAGTCAATGGAGTGGCGTCACACAAGCTCGCCGAGGAAGAAAAAATTCAAAACTGTTCGATCGGCAGGGAAAGTTATGGCAACAGTTTTCTGGGATACAGAGGGTGTGATTCTGGTTGTTTTGTTGGAGCAGGGATGCACAATAAATTCTGTTCAATACGTCACAACCCTCAACAAACTTAAAGCACGTCTTCAGCGAGTTCGCCCAACAAAATCAATGGCAGATGTTCTTCTTTTGCATGACAATGCAAGACCACACACCAGTCGTCACACCTCTGACGAGATTGTCAAAATTGGATGGGAAGTTTTGCCTCATCCCCCATACAGCCCTGACCTGGCACCATCAGGCTTCCATCTGTTCGGGCCACTAAAAGAAGCTCATCATGGGATTCATTTTGAAGATGAGGAGGCCGTCAAAACATCCGTGCGTCAATGGCTTAGGAAGCAGAGCTGTGATTTTTACCGTGCTGGGATACATGCCCTTGTTCAAAGATGGACCAAAACTGTAGAGATGAGAGGAGATTACATTGAAAAATGACAAAATGATCCTCAATGTTGTGGTTTTCAACCTATGTAATTGCATTTAAATTTCCTGACAATTAAACGTAGAAAAAAAAAAAGGAGGCATTACTTTTTGACTGACCCTCGTACAAGGTGTTCAGCTTGAAAGAGGCCCACCACTTAGTCTATTCTATAAGTAATTCTTTTTTTGTTTTTGCCAAGCATACATCATGAGTTATTATAAAATACAACTGGTGTTGCAGATGTTGTCCATCCCTTGTTTGTTTTTTGCCATTGTCGACACATATGACCACGTTCTTTGCTACTCCTGTTAGCCTTACATTATCTGTTTCGTTGATGGTGAGACCCAGATAACAGGTTCACGATAGGAAAGGATCAAACATCAACAACTGGAAAGGAGACCCGTCAGATAGTTCGTCGTTTTGACAAAATTAACATTTATTTAAGAAAAACATACTGCTGAATCACATTCCAGATTGATAACATGAAAACCATCAGAATTACACTACTGACCATTAAAATTGCTACACCAAGAAGAAATGCAGATGATAAACGGGTATTTATTGGACAAATATATTATACTAGAAATGACAATGATTACATTTTCACGCAATTTGGGTGCATAGCTCCTGAGGAATCAGGACCCAGAACAACCACCTCTCGCCGTAATAACGGCCTTGATACGCCTGGACATTGAGTCAAAAAGAGCTTGGATGGCGTGTACAGATACAGCTGCCCATACAGCTTCAACACGATACCACAGTTCATAAAGCGTAGTGACTGGCATATTGTGACGAGCCAGTTGTTCGGCCACCAATGACCAGACGTTTTGAATTGGTGAGAGAACTGGAGAATGTGCTGGCCAGGGCAGCAGTCGAACATTTTCTGTATCCAGAAAGGCCCGTACAGGACCTCCAACATGCGTTAGTGCATTATCCTGCTGAAATGTACTGTTTCTCAGGGATCGAATGAAGGGTAGAGCCACGGGTCGTAACACATCTGGACTGTAACGTCCACTGTTCAAAGTGCCGTCAATACAAACAAGAGGTGACCGAGACGTGTAACCAATGGCACCCCATACCATCACGCCAGGTGATACGCCAGTATGGCGATGACGAATACACGCTTCCTATGTGCGTTCGCCGCGATGGCGCCAAACACGGATGCGACCATCATGATGCTGTAAACAGAACCTGGATTAATCCAAAAAAATGACGTTTTGCCATTCGTGCACCCAGGTTCGTCGTTCAGTACACCATCGCACGCGCTCCTGTCTGTGATGCAACGTCAAGGGTAAGCGCAGCCATGGTCTCCGAGCTCATAGTCCATGCTGCTGCAAACGTCGTCCAACTGTGCGTGCAGGTGGTTGTTGTCTTGCAAACGTCCGCGTCTGTTGACTCAGGGATCGAGACGTGGCTTAACGATCCGTTACAGCCATGCGGATAAGATGACTGTCATCTCGACTGCTAGTGATACGAGGTCGTTGGGATCCAGCACGGCGTTCCGTATTACCCTCCTGAACCCACCGATCACATATTCTGCTAACAGTCATTGAATCTCGACCAAGGCGAGCAGCAATGTCGCGATACGATAAACCGCAATCGCGATAGGCTACAATCCGAACTTTATCAAAGTCGGAAACGTGATGGTACGCATTTCTCCTCCTTACACGAGGAATCACAATAACGGTTCACCAGGCAACTCCGGTCAACTTCTGTTTGTGTATGAGAAATCGGTTGGAAACTTTCCTCATGTCAGCACGTTGTAGGTGCCGCCATCGGCGCCAACCTTGTGTGAATGCTCTGAAAGGCTAATCGTTTGCATATCACAGCATCTTCTTCCTGTTGGTTAGATTTCGCGTCTGTAGCACGTCATCTTCGTGGTGTAGCAATTTTAATGGCCAGTAGTGTAACTGGAATGGATTTTGACGTACACAGTAGATACATACACCACTGTCTAGGTAAGATTATAGGCGAGCACATGTAACTGACAAGGTGCAGGGTCAAACACAGCAGTTGGAGTTAATCCCTTAAGCAAGGGATAAAACTTCATTCAGTAGTAGCCCCACGTAATTAAATTATCACTAAAACACATCAGCGTATGTTAGAATAAATACACTTTATTGAATCATAATTATATTTCAAATTCATACCCAGTAGCATGACATTACCACCGGGTGCAGTGCCACTAACCTGTGTTACCACTCTGATTCAAAACATGGCACTCCAAGCGGTTTACCAAGTAACAGAATCACGTGGCTTCAAATAACACACACTAACGATCATTGGCGACTATCAAGCCATGGCAGACTGAGGGACAAACAAATATATGTTACTCACTGAACAAGACAATATTGCGCCAATTTTTCTTCCAGCAATTCAACCACAGGTCCAGAAGGTCCATAGAGAGTATACTTTTAACTCCTTTTCAAATAACACGAGGCCATTGTCACCAGAGCTCCAGAGTAAGACCTGCGTCACCTTCTTTAGCGGCTGCCCAACATTCGACAAGTAGCTCGGCGATCAGGTAGGGTACATGCGTTGCCCATCCCTAACCTGCCCAACCAAACCCCGCACTGCTGCTCCAGCCCTCCTGTTTAGGTTCTTATATTGGTAACGCCACCGCCACCTAGCGCTCTGTATGAAAATCACTGACTGTGCTGTGTGCAGTCTGTGGCTGGGTGGCATTGTTGGAATTTGCTGTTGTAGTGTTGGGCAGTTGGCTGTTAACAGCGCGTAGCGTTGCGCGGTTGGAGGTGAGCCGCCAGCAGTGGTGGATGTGGGGAGAGAGATGGCGGAGTTTTGAGAGCGGATGATCTGGACGTGTGTCTATCAGAGACAGTAAATTTGTGACTGAATGTCATGAACTGCTATATATTACGACCTTTGAACACTATTAAGGTAAATACATTGTTTGTTTTCTATCAAAATCTTTCATTTGCTAACTATGCCTAGCAGTAGTTAGTGCCTTCAGTAGTTAGAATCTTTTATTTAGCCGGCAGTATTGGCGCTCGCTGTATTGCGGTAGTTCGAGTAACGAAGGTTTTTCTGAGGTAAGTGATTTGTGAAAGGTATAGGTTAATGTTAGTCAGGGACATTCTTTTGTAGGGATTATTGGAAGTCAGATTGCGTTGCGCTAAAAATATTGTGTGTCAGTTTAATGTTGATCAGAATAAGTAAAGAGCGAAATGTCTGAGCACGTTCAAATAACGTAAGGGGTTAACCAGCATAGTAAATCATAAATTTTTCGAAGGGGACGTTTCACTCCTCCTTCCGTCACGTGCCGTTCACCACTCACCCCGCCGCGCCGAGCCTCTGCACCTCAACCAGGAAAACCAAAGATAAGTCACAAAGGAGGTGACTATCGATACCGGTGACAGATGTAGTTATTCCAGCAATGCGAGCCACAACGGATCAGATGGCTTTCGCAATGTTTGTCTTCAGTTCTGGCAGGATATGTGGAATGCTCCTGCAAACAGTGTCTTTTAAGTAGCCACACAGATGGAAATCTGGACCAATAAGACCATGGGATCCTTGTGGCCACGATCCTGTCGAAATGATTCTTCCACGAAAAAAATCCTGTGGCATCTCCGTAATAGAGCGCACTGTAGGGAAAGCGACACCATCGTGCTGAAACCAGCAGGTGCTCTCGTCCTCTTGCCGTAAGGCTGTGGACTGTCAGCATCCACGGGAGACGCAGTAAAAGTGTGCGGGTTGTCAATACCCCGAAAGCGTTAGTTCTGGCTGTTAGGAAACCCACCATGATAAAGCCGAGCTTTATGTGCGAAAACACTTGATCTAAAATGCCAGTACTGCCTCCAATGAGCGTCTTGAACCACTGACAATAGTGAACTCTTCTGACGTAATCAGCATTATTCAGCTCATGGGAAACCTGCGTGCAGTACGGATAACATTTCCATATTCCTCGCACTGTAGTGTGGGCTGAATCAGGTGAAATCTACGCAAAGACTTACAGGGGAAGGGGGATGTAGAAATTGCTGTTTTAATATCCTGAGTGACCTATTTCATTAAAACTCACCTTCTTATGGTACGTTTGCTGTGTAACACTGAATGTGTTTCACAGCATTTCTTTACTGTCTACATTTTTCTATGCACATAAGCCTCCTACTTCTTTGAGATTTACAAAATGGAAAACCCCAGTGTTAAAATATGCACAATACTCAGATTAATCTATCCTGTATTTTGGACAAATTCTTGGAAGTAGAAGCTGAAGGAAAGTAAACTTCATTCTTAATAAAATACAACTCGCGGGAAACAGTCATAAAAATTTTCGATGCATTCCAGCTCCAAAAGATGCGTTGTCTGTATCCTCTTCCGTCTCATCTCGCAATGTCGTTTTTCTTCCTCTCCTCTGTTGTTTTGCCGTTGTTTCAATGTCTCTAATAGCTCGCTCTGATGCCCTAATTCTTTCTTTATCTGTGTGTAACAGTTGTTTCACTGTGAGACGATGAGACGACTAACAGTTTGCAGCAGTTTTTCCAGGACTACACACCTTGTAACATTTCTCTCGATGAACGTTACTATTGCATCAAAGACACCAAAATTCAGTATGCTAATTGACACAAACAATTTCTTAGGAATGCTGGCCCAGATTACCGTGTCGACGGACTACTTTGGGTTCTGAGTGCGCCCATGGAAACATTTCTTCAGTAGTCTTACATCTGACATATCTCTGAAAGTCTCTTTCAAGATCTCCACCATGACCAATGCTAAAGCTCATTCGTGAATAATTTTTTCACCATTTTGCTGTTCTCTGTTATATTTGTACCATGAATCACTGTTGGTAATGTGTACTAGATGGTGGGTACGAATTGCTAACTCAATCTGTATATCTTGTTTTCATTTCGGGGGAAAATAATAATAATAATAATAATAATAATAACATCATGATGTTTAGAGTAAAAAATAGATGTACAAATTAATTTCCACTATGAGTGTAAAATGACTCATTCCACATCTTGATGATTTATCGTGCAGAATGATCCATGGAACATGAGAGTAACTAACTAACTAACTAACTTCCTGGAGGGGATAGCCCATGAATGGATATATCGTCTGTTGAAAAGAGGTGAAACAAAATTGCCCATACAGCTTTTCTCATGTCTTCTACAGTACTAATATTTAGCTTGATGATAATAATTTTGGATTTTATCTATTACAGATTCTCTGAGTCTATTCTCACCATCTAATCCTCTACCATCTTCCGATTTTTCCCCGTCGTATACAGTTTTCAGACGTCGCAGCCTCCTATTCATTCGCTATTGTATACGACCTTACCACTCCAGTTTAGTGATAGATTTTCTCCATATGGTATTTCTAACTCATCTGCTTTGAAAGCTTTTGAATTCCCATCTCTCAAATAACTGACGAATCTTATCTTCTTTAACTGGGAAAATGGTCACGCCCACACAGTGTTTTGTTTAAATGAATGAATAAACCAGAAATAAAGCAATAATATATTTGTGCTATATACAGGGTGACCCATCTGAAATTTCGGATGAGATTATCTCGAAAACTATACATCGGGTAAAAATAGTGAGTAAGACAAGTTCGTAAGCTCAAAGAGGGACATCGAATGATACTACACGTGACCTCCAGACCCCGCCCCCTTGGACGGGCGGGAGGCAGATTTTAATTCTTAAATGGAAACACCCATTTTTATTGCAGATTCGGATTCTCTATAAAAAAGTAATCAAGTTTTAGCTGAAATATTTTTTAAACCATTGATAAATGGTGCTGAAATCGAGAAAAAAGTAAAACTGGGGAAGAACTCTGATTTATTTAGAATGATCCGAGGAAGACGCATCAAATCGATACAAAATGTGCACCAATTCTTTCGTTACCCCGAATTAAGCTATATTTCTACAAAATGTACTGTATCCTACTTTTAGCGTTACCCAGGAACAACAACATGGACGTAGTAGAATTATGCTCCCATGGGGTGCTTCATTAGTGTGAGTCCCCTTGAATCTCACATGTTGGGATGCTTCATTAGTGTGAGTCCCTGGCCTCTCACATGTTGGGGTGCTTCATTTCTATGAGTCCCATTGCCTATCACATGTTGGTGTGCTTCATTAGTGTGAGTCCCCTTGCCTCTCATATGTTGGGGTGCTTCATTAGTGTGAGTGCCTTGCCTCTCACACTTTGGGGTGCTTAATTAATGAAATTATCCACGAAGAAATTGTTCAAAATTATCCCCATTTTCTTCAATGCGTAAAGTCAATCATCTGCGAAAGTTGTCCACAGTTTTGAGCAGCACATCCCATGGTATGGCTACACATGCTCTACAAATGCTTTGCTCCGATCGTTTCGGGTTGTAGGCTGACTGTCGTACACAATATTTTTAAATAACCCCACAAGACGAAATCAGATGTTAGGTCTGGCGAACGTGGAGGCCACTGAATTGGTCCACTGCGTCCTATCCACTGACCAGGGTAACCGTAAATTTAAAACGTTCAGCAAATTTTTAGCGTAATGAGGATGTACTCCATCCTGTTGGAACCACATTCGTTGTCAAGTTTCTAAATCAACGCCTTCCATTAGCTCAAACAATTCATCGCAGAAAAGTTGTAAAAAAGATTCCCCAGTTACGTTTCGGTCAAAAGAATGTGGTCCCATGAAGTAACCGTTTAAAATTCCGCACCAGACCCTTAACCACCATTTGTGTTGATTGTCAACGGGTCTCTGCCAGTGTGGATTGACAGGAGATCAATAATGACAATCATGACGATTTAATTCGCCATTGGTTTTGAATGTGGCTTCATCGGTGAAAATAACGTATCTAAAAAAAATCATTGTCGCCTATTATCATTTCCAAGGCCCATTGGCAGAAATGCACGCTTGTTTGCATAACTTTCGGCGTTAATGCCTGTGTCAGTGTGATACGCACGATATTTATGTGCCTTCAGAATCCTCAAAAAGTTGATCTCGGTATTCCAGTTTGTCTCTGAATCGCACAACTACTCATTTCGGGATCCAGTAGAACACAGGCGACAACGGTAAGAGTAGCTACGAGCGTCATTTTCACTGTATTCGAGATTACGAGGTGGACGGTGCATGTATCCATTTCGGGCTCGTTGAGAGCAATTTCGAATAATGTTTTCGCTTGGATGTCGTCTGTTTGGGATACGATCCGCATACAATTGCGCAGCTGCAGCGTAATTGTTATGGCATTTGTAGGGGTTCCTATTGCGATTGCGGCCGTTATTAAAGAAGAATCAAATATATTAATGTGTCAGTGACGGCTAACTGCCACTAATTACTGAATCAAAAGCGATATTGTAAATAACTTGTATTTATTGTAAATTATCTCATGATAGAAATTAGATCATATTGAACAAATCATGAATGAAAACCAATTAAACAAATTGTACACTGTTCTTAGATATACTATACTGGTAAGATTGGCTCTCAGCTCTTAATGTAAAGTTGATGTGAAGTTAGATTTAATTATGCCCCTGGACAAGCAAATGGTAAATGTGATCTGACTGCATTCCTATAATCTCAATGTGTCTGAAATAATACGCACTTCGGACACCACCACCAAGAAACAAACCAAACAACATGCAAAAGACAAATAACCAATAACGAATCGTAAGCAAAACTGCACGGATGCTCAGTGGATGGCAAGAACACGATCCAACAACTATTTCTGAACTTTACTGCCGCCGCTGCAAGTTTTACTATACTGTCTACCAGCGTGCTGCCTCCGTCGATACAGCTGGGGCGACGACTGCAGCTGCATAGTCGCTGAATTAAGATAAGTCTCTCAAATATCTTGAGCAGAATAAACTACTCAGAAACTACTAATACCACAAGCACTATATTTCCTCTGAATGGTATACAACGCTTTCAAGACTGGCTCAACAACCTTTAAGGTGCAGCCCAGTGTGTCTTGTACTAACGTGCAATACCAGTATGATAACTCTGTGCACTGGTTGACTACGTTCAATGGTGACTGCCAGCCCATAAGGTGGAATCAACTGCAATTTTACTAGTAGTCAATGCAATGCCTATCGTGGACGCTGATGTCCTACTGTGGCTGCAAACTCTAGATCACACACAGCACAGTCTTCAGAATCTAAGTCCCTATCTCAGAGCTACCGAACTTTGCGACTGTCCGCTTTCACGGCACGAGACGCTCTGCAACCTGTCGCTCTCTGCACGATGCCCTTGCGACAATCTTGCCGCCAAACTCTAATCAGCCAATCCCGACGCTGCAAAGGCCTCCCACATCTCCCTCGCGGAGTGATACAATTTCTCCACCTATCCAAAAACTTCTCTGTTCAAACAGCGGGCGTTGACCCCAGCGTTACCCGCACTTTTTTATGAACTGCCCAATCAGAGCTCAGCCCATTTGCCGCTAAAACAGCGTGCGACCGGGCGGCGCCAGCGCTTACGTTGGACGCTCTCTGTCTTCTCGACATTTCCCCTCTCTCTCTCTCACCTGGCACTCGGCGGCGTTCCTTTTTGATGCTTGCCGGTCACTGGCCCCATCCCATGGGATCCCCGGCCCCTGCACAATGCCACAGAGTAACATATCTTTGTCTGTGACAGTGCTCTTCCGGCGCTCGCCGGCCTTCGCCTCCCCGGCTTTGCCTGACCACTTCTTGCCTCCACTGGCAAATTTACTTTGCTTACACCTACAGCGTGCAACTAAATATTATCATTACCAAAGCCCGTATTATTTCAGACATGTGTTTAATCATCACGTATCTCTCTTTCTAATCCGCCTAATAAGACTAATTAACCATTATATGGGTTTATTTACTCCAAATATGCAGAATAATCTGCGAAATGAATGTCACAAATGAAAGCCACCTTTCACATTCACCTAAAATTAACATCATATCAACAATCTCTGTAGGAGGATAGTGAGCCATGTTCCGCTAAATAATAATCTATTTTCGTCAGTTGACGCTTACGGTTCGCAATCTGAAAGTGAAGTGACGTCAGATCGCATTGCACCGACCTCTGTACTGCGTCATAGTTCGAAGTTTGGCCACGGTAGCGCCACAGTCGGGTGAGTAATGCAATTGTGAAGAGTTCCCTAACGAGATTTTAATACCACTCCGTCTCCCTCCATTAAAAACTATGGCGGGTAGGATATATTTTGTAAAAATATAGCTCAATTTGGCGTAATGAAAGAATTGGTGCACATTTTGCATCGATTTGATGAGTCCTCTCGGATCATTCTAAATAAATCGGACTTCTTCCCTAATTTTAATTTTTCTCGATCTCAGCGCCATCTGTCAATGGTTTAAATAAATGTTCCAGGCAAAACTTAATTACTTTTTATGGAGAATCCGATTCTGCAATAAAAATGGGGTTTTCCATTTAAGATTTAAAAGTTGCCCCTCGCCCCACCGTATGGGGTGGGGGCTGGGGGTCACGTGTGGTATCATCTGATGTCCCCCTTTGAGCTTACGAATTTGTCTTGCCCACTATTTTTAGGCGATGTATAGTTTTCGATACATTCCCATGCGAAACTTCAGATGGACCATCCTGTATATTGGAGAGGGGAAATTCCGTAGATTAAGATCGATGAATAACCAAATTTCAAAAATTTCAAGATTTCAATTAAGTCCGACTTGACATTTGTCCTTATAGCTCTCTTCCCCCTTCATAAACATTTGATAAGAATGAGAGCGCATAGTCACAGATCCCGCGTCTAACAACGCTTTGTGCCGAGCCCTCCTTAGCAGCAGTTACACACGCCGTTAAGCGCTGATTACAGTCGGACCGTAGCCAGAATTGTACGAAAGAGACGCCGTCCCGTTCTGTGCAAACAGTGCACAGGCCGCCGGGGTTAGCAGAGAGAGCTATCGGGCCATAAAGCGCGACTTAAATCCGCGGGAGCCGGCCCGCACTCGCCAGCCGCCGCCCCCTCCCGCGGGTCGCTCTTTTATGGGCTTCGCGATGCAAGTTTATGCACTCGTGGGCTGCTACGCGGTCGTACTATGCTTTCAACAAGTTCCTCTCGCGCAGCGCTGCATATCGAGTTATGGCCAGCTCTACATCAATTCGCAAATGTACCATCCCTACCTGTGTATGCTTTCTAGATGTGCTGGTGGAATACAGTTTTTCTTTTTTTAAGAAGAAGTGGCTAATGTTTCGGACGTTATGTATGCATTACTTTATTCTGTGTCTTGAATTTTTTAGTTACTATGTATACTTTGTGTGCAGCCAACGCAGACATCGCCTCCCACGAAACTGCGGCCGTAGTAATTACTAGGGACATTTAATACTTGTTGTCTTACCTGTTTTTCGGTCTCTTTTTCCCGCATTTCTAGATATACAAGACGTATGCACTACTGGCCATTAAAATTGCTACACCACGAAGATGACGTGCTACAGACGTGACATTTAACGGACAGGAAGAAGATGCTGTGATATGCAAAAGATTAGCTTTGCAGAGTATTCACACAAGGTTGGCGCCGGTGGCGGCACCTACAACGTGCTGACATGAGGAAAGTTTCCAACTGATTTCTCATACACAAACAGCAGTTGACCGGCGTTGCCTGGTGAAACGTTGTTGAGATGCCTCGTGTAAGAAGGAGAAATGCGTACCATCACCTTTCCGACTTTGGTAAAAGGTCGGATTGTAGCCTATGGCGACTGCGGTTTATCGTATCGCGACATTGCTGCTCGCCATGGTCGAGATTCAATGACTGTTAGCAGAATATGTGATCGGTGGGTTCAGGAGGGTAATACGGAACGCCGTGCTGGATCCCAACGACCTCGTATCACTAGCAGTCGAGATGACAGGCATCTTATCCGCATGGCTGTAACGGATCATGCAGCCACTTCTCGATTCCTGAGTCAACAGATGCGGACGTTTGCAAGACAACAACCATCTGCACGAACAGTTCGACGACGTTTTCAGCAGCATGGACTATCAGCTCGGAGACCATGGCTGCGCTTACCATTGACGTTGCATCACAGACAGGAGCGTGTGCGATGGTGTACTCAACGACGAACCTGGGTGCACGAATGAAAAAACGTCATTTTTTTGGATTAATCCAGGTTCTGTTTACAGCATCATGATGGTCGCAGCCGTGTTTGGCGCCATCGCGGTGAACGTACATAGGAAGCGTGTATTCGTCATCGCCATACTGGCGTATCACCTAGCGTGATAGTATGGGGTGCCATTGGTTACACGTCTCGGTCACCTCTTGTTTGTATTGACGGCACTTTGAACAGTGGACGTTACAGTTCAGATGTGTTACGACCCGTGGCTCTACCCTTCATTCGATCCCTGAGAAACCGTACATTTTAGCAGGATAATGCACTACCGCATGTTGCAGGTCCTGTACGGACCTTTCTGGATACAGAAAATGTTCGACTGCTGCCCTGGCCAGCACATTCTCGAGATCTCTCACCAATTGAAAACGTCTGGTCAATGGTGGCCGAGCAACTGGCTCGTCACAATACGCCAGTCACTAGTCTTGGTATCGTGTGGAAGCTGCATGGGCAGCTGTACCTGTACACGCCACCCAAGCTCTGTTTGACACAATGCCCAGGCGTATCAATGCCGTTATTACGGCCAGAGGTGGTTGTTCTGGGTACCAATTTCTCAGGATCTATGCACCCAAATCGCGTGAAATTGTAATCACATCTCAGTTCTGGTATAATATATTTGTGTAGTGAATATCCGTTTATCATCTGCATTTCTTCTTGGTGTAGCAATTTTAATGCCCAGTGTTGTATGTTAAATATTGTCTTTTGCAACTGAAATTGCTGTCTTAACAATACGGAACATGTTTCGCTTTATTTTAAAGCATCTACAGTGATCACTGTAACAATATCGATTTTTCTCCAACACTTTAGTTAGCTAGGGTCACGAACAGTTTCCATGTTTTGCTTACTACTATAACCATTTTTAATTCTTATTGTTACTAACGTTTTGATGTTGTCTGCGTCATTCTCCCTATTCTTGCAGACGCATGTGTTAGATTGCAGCACACAATACTGCCAATGCACTAAATACGGGGTGTCTCTAAAGTCACTACACATTTCAGTTAAGGAAGACAGTGACTGAAAAATCAATCTTATTGTGAAGTTTTACAAATATTCTACTGTCCTTCTACAGGACCGCAAATGGTTCAAATGGTTCTGAGCACTATGGGGCTTAACATCTGTGGTCATCAGTCCCCTAGAACTCAGAACTACTTAAACCTAAGTAACCTAAGGACATCACACACATCCATGCCCGAGGCAGGATTCGAACCTGCGACCGTAGCAGTCGCGCGGTTCCGGACTGTGCGCCTAGAACCGCTAGACGACCGCTACAGGACCGCCATCTGAGTCAAAACACGAACTCCATCTTTCACTAGCGAAACGAAATGTTGCCCTTAACGTTTCAACCATAAAATTGCCTGCTGCTTCCGTGATACGATTGCGTAGATCAGACAGACCATTCAATTTGATAGTGTAAACTCTGGACTTGACGAACCACCACGCAAGAATGTCTTAAGGATTAAGGTCTGGTGGATGGGATGCCCGCAGCCGAGGTGACCCTCTGCCTATTCACCTCCCTGGATAGGTTCTGTTCAGGTAATCACAGACTATGTGTGCAAAATGTGGAGACGTACCATCTTGCTGAAACATAGCTGTATTCCGTGTGCCGTAATCCTGAAGATGCGGTTCAAGGAACAGTTCTAACACGTCTTGGTAGCTTTATCTGTTACTGCTGTTTCTGCAAAGAAAAATGGGCCATACAGTTTTGTGTCATACTAAACCAAATATCGACCTTCGGTGTGTCACGTACGCACTGCGACGCCTCATGTGGTTCTTCACAGGCCCATTATTGGCTGTTGAGCCCCTGCATTTTCCACAAAAGTGGAATGTGGCTTCATAGGTGAATAAAATCTTGTCAATTACATTCTCTTTCTCTGCATGTTCCTGGAGGTCATAGCGCTTTGCCTGACGAAAGACGAAATCTTCATTCCCAAGATGGTGCAAAACCTGATTGTGATAAGGTCGTGCCGGCTGCTGTGGCGGAGCGGTTCTAGGCGCTTCGTTCCGGAACCTCGCTGCTGCTACGGTTGCAGGTTCGAATCCTGCCTCGGTCATGGATGTGTGTGATGCCCTTAGGTTAGTTAGGTTTAAGTAGTTTTAAGTCTAGGGGACTGATGACTTCAGATGTTAAGTCCCGTAGTGCTTAGAGCCATTTGAACCGTTTTTTGATAAGGTCGTTTTCGTAGAGTGAAACGTAGGATTTTGCGCACTGTGTTGCGAGGAATATTCAGTTCCCTACTGAAGCGTCGAGTTGATGCCTTCGGGCTCCTATCACTTGAACCTGCTGCACTGTTTCTGCGGATACACTTGGCCATCTATGATGTACCTCATCAGACATACTGCAGGTACGCTTAAATTTGTTCACAAGCAAATGAATGTGTGCCCTTAATTGGGCTGGTTTGTGGAATTTACGGGTAAATTCCGCTTTGCCGTTTTCATATGACATTCTCATTACCCCTGCACAAACATTGGCAACCCGTTCGTCTGTGCAGAAGATCTTGCACGAAGCTAGTGGTACCTCTTGGGAAAAGAAAACCAAATTAGCGTTTTCATGGAAATGGATAATAACTTTAAAGACACACACAAAGGTACCAGTATCTGAAGAGACAAGAAAAAACAATTAGCAATTTCATGGGAATGTTTAGCAACTTTAGAGACAAACTGTATATTCACGTTTCTGTATTGTGAAGTACCCATGTCATCACGCCATTTCATTTGTTTTGTTTTGCGATTGTAGGGCAAAAAAAATCTGTTAATGGCATACAGCCACACCCACACAAGCACACGGAGGATTAGTCGTTGAAAAAGATAACACAGACACACACACACACACACACACACACACACACACACACACACACACACAAAAGGAGAGAGAGAGAGAGAGAGGGGGGGGGGGGAGGGAGGGAGGGAGGGAGGGAGAGAGAGACTAGACGCTCCCGACACTAACAAAAGACGAGTTTATCCTACAATAGCAAAACAAAACATACACGAATTGGTGAGATGACAGTGGTTCCTCACAACACAGAAACGTGAAAATTTTTCGTGCAGTGGAAGTGCTGTATCCTAAAATCCAACACGTACATCTGGAAAGATTGGGAATATCGATATGAAATGACACTGTTTACAGCAGAAAGTAAAGCACACGAAATGTTATAATCATAGCAAACAAAATTGTTATTGGAGAAAGCCGTAATGTTACAGCGACCACTGAAGACGCTTCAGAATAAAGCCAAACGCGTTTGGTTCGAATGAAACTTCCATTACGACTGCGAAAGACGGTATTTACCTATACAGCTTGGACGTTTAATAATTAAAGAGACAGACTGAATAGAAATGAAACAGTTTGTAGGAGGAGTTTCACACTTTCATGAATCAGGTTGGCATCACCGAGATGAACTGAGAACAGCCAACTGATAAAGTTTGTTTTGATAATAGCCTCAATATTTCATTTAAAGATCGTGCGTCCGCTTCTAGTTTCCATATTACTTAAACAGCGTTAACTGACTCGTAAAGGTGAACAACCAGCTAGAATCTTTTCTCCAGTGATTTTTACAGTACGGTGAAAGTTATATGAACCACCGAAATTTGTATTAGTGGGTAGAATATTTTAAAAATGGTCGAACCTCAATGTCTGACGATATATGTTTGGACCGGCATGATAAAGTGTCAGATCCATCGCTTGAAACACGCTTTGACGACACTACTAGTGAATCCCGACGTGCTACAGCTGAACATATAGCAAAACTGTTGCTGTGGTTGTTGCCACAATTAATAACGTTATCGGTAAGAAACTCAAGTATAGAGAAGGTGGGTTCCGAAAGACTTACCGCAACACAAGGAATCAGGGTGGATGTGTACAGACTTGCGAGAACCCTATTAAATCGAAGGACACTCCTTTCTGAACAAGATTTTAACGCATGATGAAACTTGGGTTCACCATTTTAAACCAGAGCCGATAAGGCAAAGCGTGGAATGGAAGCACATCAGTTCACTTGTCCGAAAGAAATTCAGAACGTAAGCATCAGTGGGAACAGTCATGTCGACTGTCTTTTGGGAAGCCCAAAGTATCGTCTCTTTGTGATTATTTGCAAGATAACGTGCAATAAACAAAACCTGCTACTCAGACATGTTGATAAACAAAGTGAAGCCAACAATGATTGAAAAACTTCGCGGATCTCAAAGAAAAGTTGTAGTATTGCTAGACGGCAGTGTTCGTCCTCTCACCAACCAGCTGACCAAAGAAACTACTGAAAATATGGGTTGGGAGATACTACCGCATTCTCCAGACAGTCCAAATTCAGCTAGGTAGAATTTTCATTCATTTGGCCCATTCAAGGAGTTATCCGTGGAAGAAAGTTCATAAACAATGAGGAGATCAAATAATCTATGGGAAAGTGGCTCAAACAGCAAGACAAAGACTTCTTTGCATCAGGTATAAAAGAAAGTGGTTCATCGTTGGAGCAAGTATATTAATATTGGTGGGGTTTATGTTACTATGTAGTAAAAGTCCCTCTGTAAGGGCTACCAATAGCAACACCGTCAGTCTGCTCAAAATATTGTTCGTTAAATATTGTTTATGGGCTGCCTAAGATCTATAAGGAAGGGGTTCCTTTTCGTCCCATCTTTAGCAATATGGGAGCCCCAACATACAATCTGGCATAACATCTGGCTTCTCGTCAGAGCCCACTAGTAGGAAAATGTGAACATCACGTTCGAAACTCAGAAGATTTTATACAACGACTGAAGACTCTCGTCTCGAGCCAGCTGACATTTTAGTGAGTTTCAATATGGTCTCTTTGTACGCCCGAGTACCCCTGGTGAATTCATTACAGCTTGTAGGAACTAAGTTGGAGGAGGACATCTTACATCTATTCAAACATGTGCTTACCTCGATGTACTTTTTATTTAAGGAACAATATTTTGAGCAGATTAATGGTGTTGCTATGGGTAGCACTTTGTCTCCCATAGTAGCTAACCTTTTTTATGGAAGACATCGAGGAAGAAGCACTTCAGTCAGCGGTGTTGAAATCTAAATATTTCTGGAGATATGTGCATGGCACTTTTATGGTTTGGCCACACGGAGCAACGCTTCCAGCATTTCTGGAACACCGTAACTCCCTCCATCTCAGCATATGCTTCACCATGGAAATGGAGAAAAATGGAGAGCTCCCTTTGCTTGACGTCTTGGTTCACAGAAAAGAATATGGTTCTTTGGGTCACAGTGTGTTTCGCAAACCGATTCACACTGTCCTATATCTATGAGCTACGAGCTGCCATCACCCACCTCAACGCTGTGGCGTGTTGCGGACTCTCGTTCATAGGGCTAGAATTATCTCTCATGCAGGGAGCTTATCGGCAGAGCTTCGCCACCAGCGCTCGGTATTTTTACAAAACGGGTACTCTGACAAACAGAGCCATAGTGCATTTAAACCTGCACGCACTTAAGCTGAAGAACAGACAGAAGCTACAGAGAACTCCAAGAGGATAGTTTTTCTACCGCGTGTCTGTGGCGTGGCCTTTAAGATTGGGAGGCTGTTCAAAAAACATCAAATAAATTGTGTCTTCCGCCCTCCAGCGCGTATGCAAGCTGTGCTGGATTCTGTTGAAGACGGCCTAGGTCTAAGGAAACCAGGGATACATAAAATCGAGTGACAGTGTGGGAAATCATACATTGGCCAGACGCGTCGCACTGTTAAGAATAGATGTGCTGAACGTACCAGACTGGGTCAGCCAGAAAGGTCTGCTGTGGCTGAACACAGTCTTGACACGGGACACACCATGAACTGCGGAGAGACAAAGATCCTTTCGTCAGCTTCCACGTACTGGAACTCCATCATTAAAAAAGCAGTCGATATTCGTATAAGTAATGACCTGATCAATAGAGACACGGGAGTTCAACTCAGCAAGGCATGGGAACCAGCACAGGTGGTACTAAGGCACCGTCGGCCGCAGTCGAACGAAACCGATTCAACACGGACGGAGAATGAGTGTCCGCACATTTAAACTGGGCACCAACACCCTGCCTGCACGCGCGCTGGGCACCTGTTTGCGACCACGATTTCCCCTCGTCGCGAATGAGAAGCCCGTGGTCCGTGATCCAGGAGGCACTGGATATCGCCGTACTCTATGGTTCGTGTACGGTGACGTAATACAGTGGCCTTAACCTTGGCGCCAGCGCTCTTCTAGCGAATCAGAGTATATATTGGCGAGCCATTGCAGCAACACGCCAGTCAGCACCTGAAGATGAAGAGCAGCTGAGCAGGTGTCTCGTCGAAATATTGTGCAGCTTCCACAACATTATCCGACGCGACGCCAGTGAACCATTGAAGTGGACTCTGATCAGCCAGCGCGTGACCAAGTCCCGAATAGCAGCTCGTGACACTGTACCCCTCACTTCATTGTTCTGGGTGACCATGCACGACCGCATCCAACAACAAACGTAGAGGAGATCTTGAAACGAGAGGGTATTCGGCGAATGGACTGGCCTGCGCGTTCCTCCTATATAAATCACAACGAACACATGCAGGGTGCGTTGGGCAGACGCGCTGTAGGACGTCCACGTGCACAAATGACCATCCAGCACTTGTCAGTTACACTGGTGGAGGAATGGACAGCCTACCACAAGAACTCCGTAACAATCTTCTGGCCAGCATGGGAACAAGTTGCAGAGCATGCGTTTCTATCCGTGGTGATCACACACGTCCTATCTTTTGTAATGCCCAACCGATCATCATGAAACGGCGTGACAGCATTGTAATTATTGTCTTTGAATGAAACTGTAATTTCCTTTTTTGTCATTGCGTATTTGTTTGAGTGAGCTCGAATACTATACTTCAGCAATTCTTTCTACCTATGGTCCAAGTTCCATCGAGCTATGTTAGTTGGAAGTGTCACATCGTGCGATAGCTACTTTCATCCTAACGTTTTGGAAGGCAGTGTATTTTACAAGTAGCTCATGGTGTTAACAAGATGTTTTTTAACAAATAATACAATGTATAACAATGCATGTTTGACCAGCAGCTTATTTAAAACCCACATATCGACCGGTTTCAGCAATAGACAAGCTTCACGGATTCTGTCTGAATATACAAAAACGTACGTGTAGTACACAGGAAACGTTACGAAATCTTTTCTAAGGAAGTACAAAATACACATAAATACTTGCAGGGTTAAAACAGTTTAAGCTACATCACATATGTCATTACAGAGAGCCGGCCACGGTGGCCCTGCGGTTCTAGGCGCTGCAGTCCGGAACCGCGGGACCGCTACAGTCGCAGGTTCGAATCCTGCCTCGGGCATGGATGTGTGTGATGTCCTTAGGTTAGTTAGGTTTAAGTAGTTCTAAGTTCTAGGGGACTGATGACCTTAGATGTTAAGTCCCATAGTTCTCAGAGCCATTTGTCATTACAGAAATAATTGCATATGTAGAGCATGTCATGAATTACAGTGTAACACACAGTACTTTGGAAGGCAAGTGTAGTAACAATATGTGTAAACAGAGAAATACTGAAGCGAACGTCAGAAGCTTAACTGTTACAACTGTACAAAATATTGAGGAGCTGGTCAAAGATCTTGCAACGTATTTTCGTCAGATGGTAGAAAAATATTTCGATGATAAGTTTCTTGCTAAAGGGAGGGGTCGGGACTATGTTTGGCGAACATCTCTGGTATACTTTCACACGTTAAACAGAAAAATGATTGCTATCTCCAAACATAGAACAACATCGACCTTATAATAGAGGTAGAAATCATTATAAACTCTAACGTTAAACAATAGCTTAATCATTGCATGCACTCCATGAAATGTATACAAACAGCATCAAATATATCATAAACGTAATGAAAATAGTACCCTAACATAAAAACAAGGTAAAATACAGTGTTGAAATTTCACCCAGCGTTCATATGCATATAAGTTACAGTAAGGAACCACTACTGTAAAATGTCGACAACTGTTAGAGGAAAACATCACATGTAAATAAAATTTGGTTAAGGTGCTTAATTAGAAGCCTAGTAATTAGTAATATTAATGCCATAAAGAAGAGGAGCGGGTAAATAACCACAGCGTAACCAACCATGCGTCTAAATTTGGCTTTAAAGAATGTAGTAGCACATGAATATAAAAGTGGTACTGATGAATAACTTTCTTTGTCGAGGTCAAACCTCAGCTAAAAGGCATTAGAGGTTTAATCATTAAGGATACAATTTGAGTCGCAAATAGAATCTGTAACAGAATTACAGACAGACACACACACATACACATACACACACACACACGCACACACACACACACACACACACACAAAATTCGAAACACATTCCCGTTGAGAATAAATACAGCACGGTCTGCCTTCGATAAGGAAAAACGTTTGGCGTGTCTTCAGTTAAACTGATATCCATATTGTCGCAAAAACACGAAACCGCTGTAGCAGACATATTACACAAAGCCATTGATAATCGTGAAAAAAAAAGTATTTCCCAGTTTTCACATACATAATCCGAGAACGGTTAACTCCCCGTGCCACGCCGTTTCACGCAATAAAAACGCAGTATAACAGACGGAACAATTGTATTCGCGTCGTTCTCATTCTGTCCCACGAACGATTCTAGACTGACAACTGTGCCAGGCGGTGGCTGGCCATGGTTTTTCTTGTTAATTTTTTTGTGGCAACGTCCAACAAAACTTCAACAACACTCTGCAGCTACCATGAAAATGAGTGTACCTCGACGCGTCAGGTGAAGCAAAATGGAGTTCCCTAAATCAGAGGAAATTATGTAGCTTCGCGCGCAGGAACTGTATCGTAAGGTTATTTGGTGTGTTACAAATTTGCAGACCGTGAAACATTGTTTTAGCAAACGAGGAAATCGCGTATCACATCGCAGTTACGGAAATGACTCATTGTTTGAAGCACGCTGCACGGAAAGAATAATTACGGTGTACCTTCGTATAACACACAGTTTTATTGTGTCAGTTTATCAGTTACTTGCATCGCAATTAGAGTCCAAAATACAGCACGCCACCTAAAACAGTGTCAAAATAACAATTCTGATAGTACCACGAGAGATAAGTTTATCGTATTAGTTGCAACGGACAGTAGGTATGATTAAGCAAGTGTACACTATGTTGTCACTGTTGTTCTTGTTGTTGTCTGCAATATTAAATCTGATATAATGCAGCTCACCACCCTACTCAGTTCTGTGTAACCTGTTTAGCTCTGAGTAGCTACTGCCACTTAAAACCATCTCTGTCCATCCGATGGAATTGTTCTGTAACTAGCTTTTACCATCCACACTTTCCTCCATCTTCAAAGTTTGTCTCCTTGATGGCTGAGGTTGTGTACTAGAAAGAGAATTCTTTTTTTTTCAGTCAACTCTGCCATCAAATTCGATTTAGTACTTCCTCATTAATTATTCGATCTAAACATCCAAGCGCCGCCATTCTTCTGGAGCACCAGATTTATATAGCTTATATCCAGTGATAAAGACAATGATATACACTGTACACTACATTAAATGGAAAGCCATGAACGCCAGTGCTTATACTACCTGCCACACAATATTTAGCTAAACTGTAACCAAAGATTTACAAAGCTGACCTTGAGGTACTTCTTTCTCTAATCCCGCCACTGGAGGTTAATGTACATTTTTTTTGTTGTATGAAACTGAGCATGAGTCTACGTTAGTTAAAGTTATCATTTATAACTAATACAGTTACATCCCCCCCCATGAACCATGGACCTTGCCGTTGGTGGGGAGGCTTGCGTGCCTCAGCGATACAGATAGCCGTACCGTAGGTGCAACCACAACGGAGGGGTATCTGTTGAGAGGCCAGACAAATGTGTGGTTCCTGAAGAGGGGCAGCAGCCTTTTCAGTAGTTGCAAGGGCAACAGTCTAGATGATTGACTGATCTGGCCTTGTAAGAATAACCAAAACGGCCTTGCTGTGCTCGTACTGCGAACGGCTGAAAGCAAGGGGAAACTACAGTCGTAATTTTTCCCGAGGGCATGCAGCTTTACTGTATGGTTAAATGATGATGGCGTCCTCTTGGGTAAAATATTCCGAAGGTAAAATAGCCCCCCATTCGGATCTCTGGGCGGGGACTACTCAAGAGGATGTCGCCCCCAGGGGATCCACAACTCTTTTGTGGATACGTGCGTAGCGAGCACGGGACCCCGAGCTAATGTGGCCTTCCTTCCTCTCCGGGCTGCATACCTTCCCTTTCCGCATCCTTCCCCATCCCCCATCTTCGCCCCCCCCCCCCCCTCACCGCTGGCTCTTTCCTTCCCTTTCTCCCCCTCTGGGAGTATGGTTTGTGCCTACGTCTGGAGACAGACGCTTGTAAATGTACTGCATTCTTCGCCTTCCTTGCTTGTATGTCTTCATCCTTCCTTTGTCCTTCTCTTTTCCTTACCTCTTCTCTTTACCCTTTTTTCCGCTGCGGCGTTTGAGACCTCTCTTCTTTCCTTTCCCTTTCTCTTTCTTCCTCCCTGTGCGTGTCTGAAGGCCGACCCACGCACTTCCATGCGTAGCCGGTGACGGGGTAACGCGTAATTCCCCGCCCCGGGTAGACAGGTAGGACACGTACGTACCCCCTGGTAGCGGCCAGGCCCAGGGAGGGGTGATTACCCGAGCTGATACCTTCCGAAAGTGCCAATTGGTCCCTCCGTCCCTTTGTCAGGAGGTGTGACCTGAGGAGTGAACAATCACCTAAGGCGGGAGTGCCCTTAGAGAGGGCCCCCACAAGGGAGGAGCGCGCCATCGGAGACGCTGGTAACCATGGGGGATTCTTCCGCAATGGTTTCCTCACCCTCCACTATGTCTGCTCACAAACGTAAGTTCACTGAGTCTCAGTCACAGTCAGTTCTTCCATCGTTGCCACAGTTCCTTGTTGTTTCTCGGTCTGATGAAGGTCACGACTTCTCCACGGTCAACCCTTTCATTATTCAGAAAGGTGTCGACGCAATTGCAGGTCCTGTAAAGTCTTGTTCCAGATTACGGAATGACACCCTGTTGTTAGAAACAGTCAGTGCCCTCCAGGCACAAAAATTGCTGCGTACCTCACTACTACACACCTTCCCTGTCCAGGTGGAACCGCACTGTACTTTAAATTCCTCGCGCGGAGTCGTTTATACACGCTCCCTCGATGGACTGTCTGACGAAGAAATTCAGCACTACCTGTCTGACCAGGGCGTAACGGCTGTTCATAGGGTTATGAAAAGGGTTGACACGAATATCATTCCAACCCGCACTGTCTTCTTGACATTTGACAAAGTTCAACTCCCATCGAAAATCAAAGCAGGCTATGAGATAATTTCCGTTCGCCCTTACGTCCCAAACCCTACGCGTTGCTATCGGTGTCAGCGGTTCAATCACACCAGCCAGTCCTGTTCCAATCCGGCCAAATGTGTTACATGTGGCAAGGATGCCCATGAGGATGCTTGTCCACCTCCATCCCCTCGCTGCATCAACTGTATGGGTGACCACGCTGCTGCCTCTCGAGATTGTCCCGTTTTTAAGGACGAAAAGCTCATCCAGGAAATTAGAGTAAAGGAAAAGGTGTCGACCTTTGCTGCTCGAAAATTATTCGCCAGTCGGCAGCCCACCGTGCCTCAGAAAGGAAAATACAGCATGTCCTTGCTTCTCCTTGGCCAACAAAGGAGGCGGCCACGCAGACTTGCGACCTCACCTTTAGTGCCACGGTCGTCAGATCGGCCAGCGCAAAGATCTCCCGTTAAACCTCACCACTTTCGCCTGCCCACTCTCTGGCTCACCCTTCGTCGAGTTCTGCTAAATCTCGAGCCCAAAAGTCAGACACCAAGACTTCGAAAAAAGAGCATACTCGTGAAGAGCTTTTACGTACCCCAACTTCACAACCATCGGTTCCTCCTTCCTCTAAACATCATACTTCCAAGAAGGCTACAATGAAACCCAGTTACTCTCCTTCTCCGCCAAGGCGTGTCCCATCTACAGCACCACCTGGCGGAAATCGCCCTCGGCCGTCCTCTGTGTCGCCGAGGCGCACTGCTGGCGGCCGCTCAACCGGCCGATCGCTGGTGGCAGGAGCTGCTCCTGACCAACCTATGGATCAGGATCTTCTGCCTTCGGCTGAATGCCATTCCATGCTGTCGGTCGCAAGCTCTGAGGAGTCGTTGAGTTGACAGCGACCTTGGTCACATTCCTCCATTTTCTGTTCACCCTATGTCCATTATCCACTGGAATATCCGCGGCATTCGAGCCAGTCGGGATGAATTGTCGGTCGTCATACGATCCTACTCGCCAGTCATCTTCTGTCTTCAGGAAAAAAAGCTGCGTCCCCATGACCGCTTTGTTCTCCTCCCTCATTTTCAGTCCATCCGATATGATCTCCCCTCTGTTGAAGGCACTCTAGCACATGGAGGACTCATGATTCTTCTCCATGAAACTCTCCATTATCACCCAATCCATTTAAACACTTCCTTCCAAGCTGTCGCCGTCCGTCTTTCCCTTTCCGGATACACGTTCTCTCTATGTACTGTATACATTCCATCGTCCACACCAATGGCACGAGCTGATCTCCTTCTGATCTTCTTGGTCAGCTTCGACCCCCATATTTGCTGGTTGGGGACTTCAATGCCCACCACCCGCTTTGGGGATCTCCACATCCTTGTCCACGTGGCTCACTATTGCTAGACGTCTTCCACCAAGCAGATCTAGTTTGCCTCAACACTGGGGTCCCTACATTTTTGTCTGCCTCCACGACAAATTTATCTCATTTGGACCTTGCGGTCGGTACTGTTCCGCTAGCTCGGCGCTTCGAATGGTTCGCCCTTGATGATACACACTCGAGTGACCACTTTCCATATGTCCTTAGACTGCAGCCTCAACTGCCCTACATGCGCCCGCGACGCTGGAAGTTTGCCCAAGCCGATTGGACACTTTTTTCGTCTCTAGCGACTTTCGATGACCGTCACTTGCCCAGCGTCGACGATGAGGTCACACATATTACCGACGTTATTCTTACAGCTGCGGAACATTCAATACCACGCACCTCCGAATTGCCCCGGCGCCCCCCAGTTCCTTGGTGGAACGAGGCATGCCGTGATGCAATACGTGAGCGGCGACGTGCTCTCCGCGTTTTCCGCCACCATCCTACTTTAGCCAACTGTATCCGCTATAAGCAGTTCCGAGCGCGATGCCATCGTGTCATCCGCGATAGCAAGAAGGCAAGCTGGAAATTCTTTATTGGCTCATTTAACACCTTCACTCCCTCCTCGGAAGTTTGGAGTCGGCTTCGACGGTTCTCAGGCGCGCCTAGTTTCTCCCTGGTCTCTGGGCTCACTGTCGCGCATGACACATTAGTGGACCCCGTCGCAATTTCTAACTCGTTGGGTCAGCACTTTGCTGAGATTTCGAGCTCTTCAAATTACCCGCCAGCGTTTCTTCCGAAGAAACGTGCAGCGGAAGTGCGACCTCTTGCTTTCTCCTCTCAAAATCGCGAAAGCTACAATACTGTTTTCTCCTTGCGGGAACTCCAACATGCACTCTCTTCTTCTCGTTCCTCCGCCCCAGGACCGGATGGTATCCATGTCCAAATGTTGCTGCATTTATCAACCCATAGTCTGCGTCACCTCCTTCGCCTTTATAATCGAATTTGGACCGACAGTACTTTTCCCAGACGATGGCGGGAAGCTATCGTCGTTCCTGTTCCGAAACCTGGAAAGGACAAACATCTCCCCTCTAGCTATCGCCCCATTTCTCTCACGAGCAGTGTCTGTAAGGTCTTGGAGCGTATGGTGAATTACCGTTCAGCGTGGTGGCTGGAATCCCGCAGTCTTTTAACACCTGCCCAATGCGGATTCCGAAAGCATCGTTCTGCAGTTGACCATCTTGTTGCTCTCTCCACTTATATCATGAACAATTTTCTCCGGAAACGCCAAACAGTAGCAATATTTTTTGATCTGGAGAGAGCAAACGATACCTGTTGGAGGACAGGCATCCTCCGCACACTGTTCTCTTGGGGCTTTCGAGGTCGGCTCCCCCTTTTTCTTCGCGAATTTATGGCAGAGCGCACATTTAAGGTGCGGGTGAACACTACTCTCTCCCGTACTTTCTCCCAAGAAAACGGGGTACCCCAGGGCTCAGTGCTGAGTGTTGTACTGTTTGCCATTGCCATAAATCCAATTATGGATTGTCTCCTTCCTGATGTCTCGGGCTCCCTCTTTGTGGACGATTTTGCGATCTACTACCGCTCTCAACGGACCAGCCTTCTTGAACGACGTCTTCAAGGATGTCTCGATCGCCACCACTCTTGGAGCATCGAAACTGGCTTCCGCTTTTCTCCCAGTAAGACCGTTTGTGTTAATTTTTGGCGACGTAAGGAGTTTCTTCCGCCCTCCTTACATCTAGGTCCTGTCAACCTTCCGTTTTCAGACGTCGCTGAATTCTTGGGTCTTATGTTTGACAGAAAACTGTGCTGGTCCTCCCACGTTTCCTGTCTTTCGGCTCGCTGTCTGCGATCCCTCAACACCCTCCGTGTCCTGAATGGTACCTCCTGGGGAGCGGACCGAGTGGTCCTTCTCCGCCTCTATCGCGCCTTAATGCGCTCGAAATTGGACTATGGAAGCATAGTCTACTCCTCTGCTCGGCCGTCTATTCTTCGGCGTCTCGACTCTATCCACCACCGTGGATTACGTTTAGTGTCTGGAGCTTTTTACACCAGCCCTGTGGAAAGCCTTTATGCTGAGACTGCTGAACCTCCGCTGTCCAATCTTCGAGCAGTCCTTCTGAGTCGTTATGTTAGCCATCTGTCTTCCATGCCTGCTAATCGAGCCCATGGCATTTTTTTCGACGCCTCCTTTGATGTAGGGTATGCAGGCCGCCCCTCCTCCCTACAACCACCGGGAGTCCGCTTCCGTCAACTGCTCCATTCTCTTTCCTTCCGCTTTCCTAAAACCTTATTGACAACTTGGGGTACAGCACCTCCTTGGCTCCGTCCCCGGATCTGCCTGCTCCGTGACCTTTGTCGATA
Source organism: Schistocerca americana (assembly GCF_021461395.2). Lineage (NCBI taxonomy): Eukaryota > Metazoa > Arthropoda > Insecta > Orthoptera > Acrididae > Schistocerca > Schistocerca americana. The sequence goes on along the minus strand of NC_060124.1, from coordinate 172,630,515 downwards.
TCCCAAGGATGGTACCCCTTCATTTGTTTATCGTCGGGCATTTGCTGCTCTATGTGCACAAATGACGGACGCCACATTTATTTACACCGACGGCTCGAAAACATTGTTAGGTGTAGGGAGTGCCTATATTGTTGGCGACACCCCAAATCACTTTCGGCTTCCCGACCAGTGTTCGGTTCATACTGCGGAGCTTTACGCTGTTCTCCAGGCTGTCCACTACATCCGCCGAAACCAGCGGATACAGTACGTTATCTGCTCAGATTCTCTCAGCTCTCTCCTCAGTCTCCAAGCTCTTTATCCTGTGCACCCTCTGGTCCACCGGATTCAGGACTGTCTGCGCTTGCTCCACCTGGGGGGCGTCTCGGTGGCGTTCCTCTGGCTCCCGGGACACGTTGGTATCTGTGGAAATGAGGCGGCCGATATTGCAGCCAAGGCTGCAGTCTCTCTTCCTCGGCCAGCTATTCAATCGATTCCCTTCGCCGACCTACGGAGCGTTCTATGTCGACGTGTTGTTCATTTATGGCACACGCATTGGTCGACACTTAACCATGATAAATTGCGGGACATGAAAGCTCTTCCTTGTGTTTGGACCTCTTCCTCCCGAACGCGTCGTCGGGAGGAGGTAATTTTAACTAAACTCCGGATAGGGCACTGTCTTTTTAGCCATTGACATCTTTTAAGCGGCGATCCTCCCCCACTCTGTCCCCACTGCTCTCAGCTGTGGACGGTAAGACACCTTTTAATTGAGTGCCCCTATTTTAATCCGTTACGCTCCCGTCTACAGCTATCGCCTGATATATCGTCGATTTTAGCAGATGACACGCGCTCAGCCGACCGCGTTCTCAAGTTTATTAGTGCCAGTGAAATGACGTCAGTCATTTGAAGCCTTTTTTGGGGACAACCAACCCCTTTCTGTAGTGGATTTTTAAGCCTTCCTTCTGCTTTTAGTTTCTCCAATTTTATGACTTTCGTTCCCATTGCTACTGGTTTTCAATTTCGGCTTTTTACTGTCTCCTAAGTCACGGACCGGGCGCTAATGACCATAGAAGTTTTGCGCCCTACAACCAAACAAAAAAAAAAAACAAAAAACAAAAAAAAAAAAACAAAAAAAAACCAAGAGGATGTCGTTAGCAGGAGAAAGAAAACTGGCGTTCTACGGATCGGAGCGTGGAATGTCAGATCCCTTAATCGGGCAGGTAGGTTGGAAAATTTAAAAAGGGAAGTGGATAGGTTGAAGTTAGATATAGTGGGAATTAGTGAAGTTCGGTGGCAGGAGGAAGAAGACTTCTGGTCAGGTGACTACAGGGTTATAAACACAAAATCAAATAGGGGTAATGCAGGAGTAGGTTTAATAATGAATAGGAAAATAGGAATGCGGGTAAGCTACTACTAACAGCACAGTGAACGCATTATTGTGGCCAAGATAGATACGAAGCCCACACCTACTACAGCAGTACAAGTTTATATGCCAACTAGCTCTGCAGATGACGAAGAAATTGAAGAAATGTATGATGAAATAAAAGAAATTATTCAGATAGTGAAGGGAGACGAAAATTTAATAGTCATGGGTGACTGGAATTCGAGTGCAGGAAAAGGGAGAGAAGGAAACATAGTCGCTGAATATGGATTGGAGCTAAGAAATGAAAGAGGAAGCCGCCTCGTAGAATTTTGCACAGAGCACAACATAACCATAGCTAACACTTGGTTTAAGAATCATGAAAGAAGGATGTATACATGGAAGAACCCTGGAGATACTAAAAGGTATCAGATAGATTATATAATGGTAAGACAGAGATTTAGGAACCAGGTTTTAAATTGTAAGACATTTCCAGGGGCAGATGTGGACTCGGACCACAATCTATTGGTTATGACCTGTAGATTAAAACTGAAGAAACTGCAAAAAGGTGGGAATTTAAGGAAATGGGACCTGGAAAAACTGAAAGAACCAGAGGTTGTACAGAGTTTCAGGGAGAGCATAAGGGAGCAATTGACAGGAATGGGGGAAAGAAATACAGTAGAAAAAGAATGGGTAGCTTTGAGGGATGAAGTAGTGAAGGCAGCAGAGGATCAAGTAGGTAAAAAGACGAGGGTTAGTAGAAATCCTTGGATAACAGAAGAAATATTGAATTTAATTTATGAAAGGAGAAAATATAAAAATGCAGTAAATGAAGCAGGCAAAAAGGAATACAAACGTCTCAAAAATGAGATCGAAAGGAAGTGCAAAATGGCTAAGCAGGGATGGCTAGAGGACAAATGTAAGGATGTGGAGGCTTATCTCACTAGGGGTAAGATAGATACTGCCTACAGGAAAATTAAAGAGACCTTTCGAGATAAGAGAACGACTTGTATGAATATCAAGAGCTCAGATGGAAACCCAGTTCTAAACAAAGAAGGGAAAGCAGAAAGGTGGAAGGAGTATATAGAGGGTCTATACAAGGGCGATGTGCTTGAGGACAATATTATGGAAATGAAAGAGGGTGTAGATGAAGATGAAATGGGAGATACGATACTGCGTGAAGAGTTTGACAGAGCACTGAAAGACCTGAGTCGCAACAAGGCCCCTGGAGTGGACAACATTCCATTAGAACTACTGACGGCCTTGGGAGAGCCAGTCCTGACAAAACTCTACCATCTGGTGAGCAAATGTATGAAACAGGCGAAATACCCTCAGACTTCAAGAAGAATTTAATAATTCCAATCCCAAAGAAAGCAGGTGTTGACAGATGTGAAAACTACCGAACTATCAGTTTAATAAGTCACAGCTGCAAAATACTAACACGAATTCTTTACAGACGAATGGAAAAACTAGTAGAAGCCAACCTCGGGGAAGATCAGTTTGGATTCCGTAGAAACACTGGAACACGTGAGGCAATACTGACCTTACGACTTATCTTAGAAAATAGATTAAGGAAAGGCAAACCTACGTTTCTAGCATTTGTAGACTTAGAGAAAGCTTTTGACAATGTTGACTGGAATACTCTCTTTCAAATTCTAAAGGTGGCAGGGGTAAAATACAGGGAGCGAAAGGCTATTTACAATTTGTACAGAAGCCAGATCGCAGTTAAAAGAGTCGAGGGGTATGAAAGGGAAGCAGTGGTTGGGAAGGGAGTAAGACAGGGTTGTAGCCTCTCCCCGATGTTGTTCAATCTGTATATTGAGCAAGCAGTAAAGGAAACAAAAGAAAAATTCGGAGTAGGTATTAAAATCCACGGAGAAGAAATAAAAACTTTGAGGTTCGCTGATGACATTGTAATTCTGTCAGAGACAGCAAAGGACTTGGAAGAGCAGTTGAACGGAATGGACAGTGTCTTGAAAGGAGGATATAAGATGAACATCAACAAAAGCAAAACGAAGATAATGGCATGTAGTCGAATTAAGTCGGGTGATGCTGAGGGAATTAGATTAGGAAATGAGACACTTAAAGTAGTAAAGGAGTTTTGCTATTTGGGGAGCAAAATAACTGATGATGGTCGAAGTAGAGAGTATATAAAATGTAGACTGGCAATGGCAAGGAAAGCTTTTCTGGAGATGAAAAGTTTGTTAACATCGAGTATAGATTTAAGCGTCAGGAAGTCATTTCTGAAAGCATTTGTATGGAGTGTAGCCATGTATGGAAGTGAAACATGGACGATAAATAGTTTGGACAAGAAGAGAATAGAACCATTCGAAATGTGGTACTACAGAAGAATGCTGAAGATTACATGGGTAGATCACATAACTAATGAGGTAGTATGGAATAGGATTGGGGAGAAGAGAAGTTTGTGGCCCAACTTGACCAGAAGACGGGATCGGTTGGTAGGACATGTTCTGAGGCATCAAGGGATCACCAATTTAGTATTGGAGGGCAGCGTGGAGGGTAAAAATCGTAGAGGGAGACCAAGAGATGAATACACTAAGCAGATTCAGAAGGATGTAGATTGCAGTAGGTTCTGGGAGATGAAGAAGCTTGCACAGGATAGAGTAGCATGGAGAGCTGCATCAAACCAGTCTCAGGACTGAAGACCACAACAACTAACAACAACAGTTACATCTACATTTACATTCAAGAAAAGGAATATAAGTCATATGTACCAGCTGCAGGAATGTAAATGAGCTAGGTAATTACTTGTATTTCCACATAACTTACCTATTTTATCTAAGTCCTTAAGTGGTTGTCATTCAAAAATAATAAATGACATCAGTAACGTATTCTGCAGAAATTAACACATTTCCATTACACAGCAAGACTAGAATTTGTAATACGTATATTCCATGAATGTTAGTCTCACGGTCAGTTTCCTCAGCGATACATTTTACTTTGAGACAAGTGGAACACTATCAGGCTAAAATACGTGTCACCAAAGTAACCTGTGGGCGGCATTTCTGAGCGGCATCCTGTGTATGTTCACAACTGTGGTGGCTGTATCTACGTCAGCAGGGCACCTACCACCAGTTACTCTGATAGTTACTCATCCCTAGGTCGAAACTCACTTCTGTATCAGTGTTTCCTTACTAATAATTTTGTTTTAGGCTATGCTTGGCCTTGGGGAAAAACGAGCCGGCCAGAGTGACCGAGCGGTTCTAGGCGCTACAGTCTGGAACCGTGCGACCGCTACGGTCGCAGTTTCGAATCCTGCGTCGGGCTCGGATGAGTGTTATGTCCTTAGATTAGTTAGATTTAAGTAGTTATATGTTCTAGGGGACTGATGACCTCAGAAGTTAAGTCCCATTGTACTCAGAGTCATTTGAACAATTTTTTTTTTTTGACGAAAAACGATTTTTTCCTTCCTTTATCCAGACATGTTTCTCCGAAGGTACACCATCATCTCAGTTTTTATTTTCGTTGTATTAAATAAAGGGAAAATTGTTCTTTACTATCTATACATACATAATTTCAGTTTTTAAGGAACTGTTCACACATCTGAAAACAGACAAAATATTTTGTATATCCCTTGCTAGATCAAGCTATAGTTTTGTTGGTTTATATATTTTCCATTATAACAGGATTTTTTTGCGGTTTGTCATCTGCACCCACAGAGAACTTAATGAAGAAAAGTTACTGACGCCGAAAAATTACTGCTGGGGATGTTAGGTCTTTTTTTAGCATTATTTTGTTCTGAGTGGTTGACTGTGTATCCCTCGGCGTGTGTGTGTTTCTGTGCCAGAGTAGCCAATATGTTTTCACTTAAAATGTAAGTTTCCACATTATCTTCACTGTGAAACTGCACTTTTTGGACCTGAAATGTACCAAGAGCCACCCACAGGAATTAATAACAGAACGGCTCAACCAGGCGCACAAGACCATAGTCAAAATAGTACAAATAATAAACGATGAACACACAGCTTCTTGGATTGGAACTCTTGCCCTCAAAGAACTGTCACAAGACGGAAATCTATAAACACACACACACACAAACACACACACACACACACACACACACATTGATACACAATCAACCATGTAGAATAAAGTCATGTTAACCAAACGCTCTAACGTTCCCATTCGTAATTTTTCGTTGTGAGTTACTTTTCTATAGTAAGTTCTCTGTGGCTACGGATGGCAAACTTTGAAAGAAAAACAGTTATAATGCCAAACAGAGAAAGCAACAAAAACCATTGAATGAGCTAACAAGTTATCGATAATCTTATTTTATCTTTTTTCATATTTGAAAGTACTCCGTGAAAAAGTGAAATTATTTGTTTATAGATAATCAATTTTTCTGTTATTTAATAGAAAGAAAAACTTCAGCGAAACATGTCTCGGTAAAAAAAAGTTAGTTCATGGCAGAACCTATGCAAAAAAAAAAGAAAAAAAAATTACCTGGTAATTAGTGGTTATGAGGAAAAGAACAAATTAATATTACAGGACAGAATATTGAATGTCAGGGCAAGTAGAAATGTTTATAAAGTGTAATAATGTAGAACGCAATCTTGGAGGCCGAAATTAGCAAAAAGGTACAACAGAGCAAGGTATTTCAGTAGTGTTAGAGGAGCTTAATGTGGGAAGGAAGATGCCAATTTATGGAAGAAAGTGCTGTATAAGACTTACTTTACTCTGATACTGACATATCCGTTGGCGACCTGAACAATGATAAGAAGAGAGAAGAGCAGAATCCAAGCCAGTGAAATTAAATTCCTAAAATGTATGCTAGGGGAACCGAAGAGAGACAGCATGACAAATGAACAAGTTGAGATCAAAACTGGAGTAGATAAGTTGAGGGACAGAACTGATAAAAGTACTTGTAAAGGGAATGGAAGATGGAAGAACACCAAAACAAATGACGCCCAAGATCGAAAACAAGAGGCAGATCCGGAACAAGATGGCCTGACTCGATCAATACGAGCTTAAGAAGAAGGAACAGAACTAAAGTCTTGAGCGAATTTCCTGCAGCCGTCAAACTGTACCAGAAACATTTCACACAGCAGAAGTGTCGTTGCATATCCTCTCTTCTCGGGCATTCGGAAAAAATCGCCATTCTCATGTACTTTAACCAGTACAAAACACTTAATCCTGTTAACTGAATTTATCGTCATCAATCGAGTCTTTCCTTGCCCAGCGCCCTCTTTTTCCACACTGTAAACCTGAACAGGTGGTAAAAAGTATACCTACTGTGGTGTCACAACCAGACACCACACTTGCTAGCTGGTAGTTTGAAATCGGCCGCGGTCCATTAGTACATGTCGGACCCGCGTGTCGCCACTGTGTGATCGCAGACCGAGCGCCACCACAAGGCAGGTCTCGAGATACGGGATAGCACTCGCCCCAGTTGTACGGACGACGTAGCTAGCGATGCACACTGACGAAGTCTCGCTCATTAGCCGAGCCAATAGTTAGAATAGCCTTCAGCTAAGTCAATGGCTACGACCTAGCAAGGCGCCATTAGTAACATTGCATGTATCTAAAGAGTCTCACTTGTATCGCCACAATCTCCAGATGTACCAAAATATGGATTAAAGTTAAGTATTCCAGAAGCTACGTTCTTTTCTTTATAGCATTCATTACGTATCCTGTTTCAGACCTCACGCCCATCTGCGTGAGCGTAGCGCGTGCCTTTCGGCTTCCTCTCATTGTGTCTAGGCTGTCTTGTCTAGACACAACACCTACTAAACAGATTCCAGAGTATTCCAAGTTGCTTGGACTGGCACGTCCATTGAACAGTGTGCTTCAAAAGGTCTTCTGATTTCACAAAATTACACCTTCCCCATTAATGAAGATAGAAACTTCGGATTCTTCCACAACGATATAAAATACTTATCTTGGTGCCACGTGTAAGCTATTGGTTCATGAGGAGTTTTTCGGTGTACCTCGCTCTCTCGATTACAGAAATGGTGTCCGCCCTGATAGCTGAGTGGTCAGCGTGACGGATTGCCGTCTTACGGGCCCGACTTCGATTCCCGGCTGGGTCGAAGACTTTCTCCGCTCAGGGACTGGGTGTTGTGTTTCCTTCATCATCATTTCATCCCCGTCCGGTGCGCAGGTCGCCCAATGTGGCGTCGAATGTAATGAGACCTGCACCAAGGCGGCCAGACCTGCCCCGTCAGGGGCCTCCCGGCCAATGACGCCAAACGCTCATTCCCATTTCCATTACAGAAATCTATTACCGCAAATCGATTTTAGTCGCTGTGGGATCATCTTCAGTGCAAGTATCGAAACCTTGAGGACGCACGTAGTTACTCACAGATTACAACTTCAACATAGTGTTAGTACACAATTCAGAAGAAGAACATAGCAGCTAACGAACTTTTTTTTTCTTAAGCTGCTATTTTCTTCTGTTTGACACTTTGTTGTAGTTGTAATATTTTATATTTGTTTTTATTATACGGGTTTTGAGTACTTTAATATGTCCACTGAAGCTGATCACGTAGTGACTGCAATCCATTTGCCGTAATAAATTATTTCAAACTCTTAAGGGCGGTGTTGCCAAATTCACTATTACAGTACTAATATTGCGGTAGTTGAGGACGTTTTCCCATTGAAATCCAACCTCCATGCAATTGTTGTTACTTACATCTGCGTGGTTGATAGTGAAATTATCATAAGCCAACACACAGCAAAGCTATAATCCTAGGGGAAATCAACACAACTCTTCCTAGTGTAGAAACAAATGCAGCCATACAAGTCTAGCAAGTGCAGTACTGGTTACCTTCACTGAATAATAAGTAAGTGGTCGTTGAATCTGGCCACTACGCCAAACTATAACCTTGTCACAGCGAGAATAATAAACTTAGATGTAGAAAAGTTTGTATTAGTTATTAGAAGGCATCCTTAGCATGGAAAAGTTGTAGAAGACTGTAAGGATTTCGAAACTGAAGCCAAGTCTGCTTGTAACAGAATTTTATTTGCTCGAACTGATGGTCGCTATTCACAACAAGTTGACAGAGATTAACGTTCTCTCAAATCTCGTTTGAATGTGCACAAAATAACGCTAACACTATGGGGAGATACTAAATTATATGGAAGACAGTTAGGAGAAAACACAACCAGATATCTTTATCTGGGCAGTTCACAATTGCAGAGTTAATGAGACAAAATCACAAACTGAATGTCAAATTGGGAACTGAAATTGCACACAAGAAAAAGTAACCAGCGGGCTGCTTAGACCAAGGCTGGCGCTACCGCAGAAAGTCAGCAAAGCCTGCTCTAATCAGTGCCAGATGGTGGACGGGAGGATTCTCTGTCCTCAGCTCTTTACTTTTCAGAAACTCTATATGCAGGCGAGGACTCAACTGCTGTTGACATTGTGGAGGACGAGAATACCGCATATTTGACAAAAGAAAAAAAAAGCAGGTGAACGCAGCGGAAACTTCTCACTCGTGTCATGCAAAATGCGCATTAACAAGCATAAGGTTGATACCGGCCTGGGGTAATGTCTCCTTGATTGGCCAACTTCTTCGGACCAAGCTCGGTGGTGGGGCTACACTTTCCGTTGCATTCACCATAATTTTAGGAGCAAAAGCAATTGATTTTATCATTTTGGTCAGGCGCTGCCACAGCATTTCCTCCTTTAGTGCTTAGCCAGAAAAGGCAAAATGTCGTGCTCTATTATTCTCTGAAGACTGGTGTGCAGCATAGCTCCCTTTGTCCTCAGATCCACCCACAAAGGCAAGGAGCAGGCTGCAGCCCCTCTTCCGCGAAAACTACCCATCTGGCGTGAGAGACTCGCCTCTCCTAATGAGATTCACTGACAGCTTCCTGTTTGTCAGAAAAAGGTGGAGACGACTCCGGGAGCACACCCTCCCGCCAATAAAGACTCAGTGCTTTCCCCCCTATCAAACACATCCAGTACTCACAATAAAATAGCCACAAAGTAGTGGAAGAATAATGGAACCATATTGCTCAACAGTATGTAGCAGTATTCTCATAAATGTATGGGACAAGTATGACCGTTTTCTGGATCTCTGTCGAACAATGAAAAAATTTTGAAAGGTGAATGAAAGCATTGATCCTACACGTCTATGTGACACGTACCAGGCTTTTATGAGCATACATGAAGCATATATATATATATATATATATATATATATATATATATATATATATATATATATATATATAAAATTGGATATTTTATAGAAAGTAGAAACACTGTGGCTCTATGTGCATGTTCAAATTTACTTGAAGATTCTTGAACCGTGGCGTCATTGAGTTAGTAGACTGTTCTGTCTGGCGCCACTGGCTCAAGGGTAGTATCGACTATCACTCTTGCGGCCACACTGCCAGTATCTATGAGGAAGAGTTGGTGTCTGTGTGTTCTGTCCTTAGAAGGTCTTTGGTTGTCGATATATATATATGAGGTACGCTGGCCTGGAAGTGGAGAGGCACGAAGTTTGGGGATTGCCGGTAGCTTCGCGACGAGAGGTGGTCACGAGGTCCGAGCGGCCGAAGCCACGAGCTGCGCAAGGAGGGCCTGCGCATAGCAAAGATACCGGAGCACTTCACCGGGGTCAGCGTCGACTACAACAAGCATGATGCCGACATCCCGTCGATCGGTTGGGAACATTCGTGTCGGACGACCGCTCTTGGCCTGGCAGCCATCTTCTACCTGGCTTTCATCGTCACCAACCAGTAACCGCTGCGACTCACCGTGGATGCATGGAACTGCTTGGTGATAAGGGGGAGTAACATTCTGTAATCCTCGTGGGGATTTGTGCCATAGTCTACCTGCCCTCCTTATTAATTTCTGGTTTGTACCCGACCGTCAGAGTCTTACTCGGTCGGCTCTTTGGTCGTAGGTTCAAATGGTTCAAGTGGCTCTGAGCACTATGGGACTTAACATCTTAGGTCATCAGTCCCCTAGAACTTAGAACTACTTAAACCTAACTAACCTAAGGACATCACACACATCCATGCCCGAGGCAGGATTCGAACCTGCAACCGTAGCAGTCCCGCGGTCCCGGACTGCAGCGCCTAGAACCGCAAGGCCACGGCGACCGGCTCTTTGGTCGTAAATATTGGCCGTAGTATCGTACTAAGACACTAGTTGTCGTTGAAAAATTTGTCCCGCTATTATATTGGCCTTCCTCTCTGGTGTATGACCGATTATTGTTGTTCTAATGAATCAGCTCCTGGTCGTAAATAAAGCCGGAACAATTGTACTAAGGCACAGGTTGCCGTTAAACAAAACAGGGGCCTTCTGTTTACAATTAGGTGTTCAGTTCTTTGATTATAATAGTTAGTCGTTAGTTAGAATGTGCACAACCTGTTGTACTAAGATGTGCGTTGCTGTGTTTGAAAGACCGGGTCATTATTGGTGTACCTTAGCTGCATTTTGTGGTTCCGCCTAGTGACTTCTCTTGTAATAAGTGTTCACACGTAATGTTTTAAGACGTTCCTTCAGAGCGGTCTTAATAACTGACCACCAGTCTAACTTTGAAAATATTAACAACGAACTGTCACCAGGGCGTTAGTCAAAATAAAATTGTCAGAAGGGACGGGTTGGGATCCAGTCGCACCTTTGTTGCCGATTGAAATTAAGAGGTTGGTGGCTATGAAGTAAGCCTTATCATTGTCTTATTGTTTCCTAGTCTGCTTAACCTTTAAGCACAGGTGCACATCTTAACCCTGAACCTTTAAACATACAGATTTTAAATTAATAGTTGCATCATTGTCATATTGTCTACTGTTTTGATTTCTTTTGTAAAACCTTATTCATCGTAAGATTTAAGGTCAGAAGAATTTAGCAAATTGGTTCATTTTGTAAAAAAGAAATTGTTATGCATTGTTAAATAAACAGATTGTGGGAAAAGAAAGTTATATTGGTGGTTCCTCACTTCCACGTTTTCCTTAACTACAGTAAGTAGCAATGTTTCAATTCTGTCTTCATTCCTGTAGGAGTAACTGTCTTGCGAAATTGAATGAATCTTTTAGAAAGGGTTATTCCCCATTCGTCTCTGCTCGACTTACGCACACTAGTGCAAACGGTCCTGCTGGAGGAACATCCGCAAATGAACATTATAACACAGGTTAAAAATACCGCTACAAGCTCTGCGCTCGCTCGTGGTTCACTGCTTCATATACTCGTCCATCGCGCCGCTCGAGGTCACAACTCAAAGTTGTCATACCTGATGATGGGTATGTAAGTGCCCGAAACAAGTAGTGGTTTAAGCATTTAAAAACAAAACGAATGTTACAATTGAAGCAGTATTTTCAGCCTCCGTTAGTCTGTGGCGTCGACAGTTCCGATGCCACAACGTTAAGTGCACGCTTTCGTAAGTTGGCACTACGAGAGAAGACTAACTACGCCGACCACAGCGCCCTCTTGGCCGACGCTGTGGAGCTCAGTGAGGGCCGTCTTGATTTCAGCCCATTTTATCAAGACCAGGCGGCCTGGAAATATCGCTTCTACTACCGAGTGAGCTAGCTTGCTGTTTAGACTTTGTATTAGTTACGTTCAGTCAAAGTTTGGAGAGCAACGAGTATTTGTTAGCTTTGAGTTTATACCGAGCAGGATTAGACATTGACAACGGGTTCACACCTACGTGTTAAAAAAGCTAAAATTAGTGTGAAATCTTATGGGACTTAACTGCTAACGTCATCACTCCCTAAGCTTACACACTACTTAACCTAAATTATCCTAAGGACAAACACACACACACCCATGCCCGAGGGAGGACTCGAACCTCCACTGGGATCAGCCGCACAGTACACCTACGTGCTCATCATAGCCAAAGTTTTGTATGCATTTGATATTTGCTTGTGTTTTTTACTCTTAAACGGTTAAAGTTACATGCAGTACCGAAGTGCTTCACCTCTCCTGCTCTTATTCGCTTCTTCCCTCTCGGCCTATGTTACAGAAGCAGTTCACAGGAGCAGACCCACGCGCCACCTATCCCGGCGGGATTCAAAACTTTCACAAACAGTCTTCCAGCCTCGCGGTGGAGAGTGGTCTTAATGTCTTAGCTCATTAACATGTATGACAATAAATATCATGAAATGGGTACGTGCGTATCGAGTAGCGTACTATGTAAGTGATTCATGACTTTTTAAAAGCCTTAAGTCCACTAACTCTACTTCTGAGAAAACTAAAAAACACTGTTTGCCATCTGGTCCAATTGTGCTACTTCCATTCGCAGTACTGTAACTGTTGCTATTCTATGTAGTCTATTCTCTGTCATTCTTGCTATACAGCCAGCCTAGTTCAATATCCGCTTCTATAGCTCTTTGACGATGTTACGGTGTTTGTACAGCTCTCTTAACTCGTCATTTTGTCTTATCCTCCATTCCGTTATTTTCATCTTACACAGCTCCAAAAAATTTCCTTGTTGTTTCTCTGTCGAACATTAACAGTTTCTCTTCGTATTTATTTCTAAATGTTAACGCTTCACATCCTTGTAATGTCATAGGTATACTAGTTCATTCATACAGGCGGATTTTGAAGCTGGTTCTAAGTGATGCTTTCTTTAGAATTTTGATTAAAGTGAGTAGTCTTTGTTCGCTGTTACTAGTCGTGTATCTATTTCTGTATCAGCTCTATTGTTGTTACTGAAACGACTCCCTCACTACCTGAAGTGGTCAACAGTCTCGAAAGGAAATCCATCTACAGCCATAGATGCATATCTTCTTACTTATGACCAGGCATTCCCTCTTTTCTTCATTGACACACAATTCTGTTTTCGCTGCAATATTGTAATAATTTTGCACCTTTCCGATTAATTCTGTTTTGGAGCTAGTTATTAATACTACAGCATCTGCTTAGGCATGTCCATTAATTATTAAAAAAATTTCTTTTTAAAATTCAGTCTTGATCTCACCACGTATGCTACAAGAACATAGGTGGCGGTTTCGGTCATATCACATGACTATAAACAGACCCATGGCATCCTTCGTAGATGGTAGGTAGAGCACTCTTCTCAGCTGCTGTTATGTCAACTGAGAAGAGTGCTCCACCTACCATCTTCGAAGGATGCCATCGCTCTGGTTATAGTCATGTGATATGACCGAAACCGGCCACCTATGTTCTTGTAGCATACGTGGTGAGATCAAGACAGAATTTTAAAAAGAAAAATTTTTTAAAGAAATTATTTTTAATTTTTTTGATCACTGTTCCAAAAATGTTTATTAAAATTTTTCAGAGTCCAGTAATGTCTACCTCCTCAACGCAGAGCATAATAATAGCCCGTACGCGCTGGAAAAAGGAGCGGAGTAAAAAACTTCTGCTAAATGGAACACAGAATGAGGTCCACAGAGTCTGCTGCAAGACGATAGCTCCAGAATGATAGACGCAATTTTCCGGAGTCAAAGGAAAGCTGCGGAAGATATTTCACTTTCTTTCTCGGTAACCGCCGTAGCGTGGCTGCGCGACAGGAAATGGATACGGTGATTTCGGTTCAGGGCTTCGCTCAATCTCGGTGAAGAGCAGTTTCGGCTTCGGCAAACGACAAGTTGTGCCTCGGGCTGCAGGGATATCCGCGACGCTGGGGAGGCGGCAGCGGCGGCGGCGGCGGCGGGCGTTGCTCAAGAGCACTCAGCGCTATTGGAAACGCTTTATCGCTGATTTCCTTGTCAGTTATTTGACGTCTCTATATCTCTCTCTCTCTCTCTCACACACACACACACACACAGTAATACACCTGACTGTGTGGATCGCTGCGTACTGCCTCGTTCACGTAAGGAGCAGCTATCACGCGGGGGTTTCTGTTCCGTCGTAGCGAGCTACGCTCTTCTCGTCAGCGTGGCGAATTTACGGTACCGCCTCCTTCCGCAGTCCTCTCCTCCTTGGCAGGGCACTCTCCTTAAGGGAATATATATACGCGCGCACGCGCGGCCTATACGTTTGTTTGTCGCCGGCAACAGGCTGACTTCTGGGTCCGGGAAGAGCTATGGGCGCGGCGTCTAGTTGGCCCAGAGGCAGTCGCGAACTCCGCAGGAAACAAAACTGTTTTCCTGCTGCCACCATGAACGTCTCCGCTGACGGTAGGCCAATGGAGATTCACGAGTCGCATATTGCTCAACTCGGTAAAAACGGCACTCTATTCTTCTCGGTGTAACACTCTTTCCCGTGTTGTTTGCTGGTGCATTTCAGCGAAAGAAATGTATCTCAGTTTCTGTATTTTCGAGTAAATGGATACACTCAGTTTTTAGTGAAGCTCAAGGACTAGTTGCTACGAAACTGAATCTTATCATTGAATAAGCATACAGACGAACAAATGCTTCAAATCGCTCTGAGCACTATGGGTCTTAACGTCTAAGGTCATCAGTCCCCTAGAACTTAGAACTACTTAAACCTAACTAACCTAAGGACATCACACACATCGATGCCCGAGGCAGGATTCGAACCTGCGACCGTAGCGGTCGCGCGGCTCCAGACTGTAGCGCCTAGAACCGCTCGGCTACCGTGGCTGGCGTACAGACGAACATTATCGCAAGTTACTCTGAGGTGATAAAAGTCATTGGATAGCTGGCGGCAGTGTCGCGTGCATAAGATATAAAAGAGCAGTACATTCGCGGAGCTGTACTCTGAAAAGATTTCCGACGTGATTAACGTCGCACGATGCGAATTAACACATTTTAAGCGTGGAATGGTAGTTTGAGCAAGACGCATGGTTGGTAAACGGTTAACGAATTCTATATTTCAAGATCGACAGTGTCGAGAGTTTGCCAAGAATACCAAATTTCAGGAATTACCTCTAACGACAGACAACACAATGGCCGATGACTTTCACTTAATGATCGAGCCCAGCTGCTTTTGCGTAGAATTGTCAGTGCTAACAGACAGGCAACACTGTGTTGAATAACCGCATAAATCAATGTGAGACGCACTACGAACGTATCCATTACAGCAGTGTGACGCTAATTTGCCTTTAATGGGCTGCAGCGGGAGACGATCGAAGGGAGTGTCTTTGCTAACAGCACGACATCGCCTGCAGCGCCTCTAGTGAACTCGTGACCATATCGATTGGACCGTAGACGACTGCAGAACTGTGGCATGGTTGGATGAGTTCCTGTTTTAGTTAGTAAGAGCTGCTGGTAGGGTTCGACTGTGGCGCAGACCGCACGAATCCATGGGCCCAAGTTGCCAACAGGGCACTGTGCAAGCTGACAGTGGCTCCATAACGGTGTGGACTCTCTTTACATGGAATTGACTGGGTACTCTGGTCCAACGGAAGAGATCATTGGCAGGAAATGTCTATGTTCGACTACTTGGAGATCATTTGCATCCAATCATGGACTTTATGTTCCCAAACAACAACGGAATTTTTAATGTATTGAAAAATCTGCCTCAGTTGCGAACATTTTCTGGTCTTTACCCAGGTTTCGGCTAGAATAATCTAGCCTTCTTCAGAAGCATAAAATTACTATAACATGCCAGAGTAAGGCACAGTCAACATTAAAAATTAAAAACTATAATACTGTGGTACCACGTCGAATTAAAACTACTTAACTGAAGTCCAGCCCCGGCATCACTTCACCACGCGGTTAAGTAGTTTTAATTCGATATGGCACGACGGTACTGTAGGTTTTAATTTTTAATGCTGACTGTACCTTACTCTGGCATGTTATAGTAATTTTATGCTTCTCAAGAAGGCTAGATTATTCTAGCCAAAACCTAGGCAAGGGCCAGAAAATTTTCGCGACTGAGGCGGATTTTTCACTATATTAGGCTATCACAGATGTTGACGGAGCTGCAATATGCTAAAAAATTTTATAATGAAATTTTTATAGATGACAATGCGCCACGTCACCGAGCCACAGTTGTTCGCGAGTGGTTTGAACAACGCTCTGGACAATCCGAGCTAATGATTTGGGCATTCTGATCGCCTGACGTGAATCCCAACGAACATTTATGAGACAGAACCCAGAGATCAGTTCGTGCACAAAATCCTCCAATGGCAACACTTTCACATTTATGGAAGGCGACAGACGCAGCATGTCTCAATATTCTGGCCACGTCGAGTTACAGCACTGCACGTGGCAAAAGGCGATCCAACACTATATTGGGAGGTATCCTATGAGTTTTGTACCTCACTGTAATATTAACTTGTTAGGTGATTAATTTCATAAGACAGTGACAATAAGAGCTGTTGTAATGGTAGACAGACGTTGAGATAAGCTATTACGGACTAGAGATGCCGCTGAAACTGCTCAACAGAGAAAAGGCAACTGGTCCTCATGAGACAGCAGCACACTCGCGTATACAGTGTTACCGATTGTAGTGACCAAGAATCGTAG
The DNA here is from genome assembly GCF_021461395.2 of Schistocerca americana. Lineage (NCBI taxonomy): Eukaryota > Metazoa > Arthropoda > Insecta > Orthoptera > Acrididae > Schistocerca > Schistocerca americana. Next base: position 172,613,867 of record NC_060124.1, on the reverse strand, counting down.
AAGATGACTTGACGTATCAATTTCGATACTGGCGATGATGATGGGTCAGTACAGTCTAAACCCGTTAACTGTCACAAGCTCCAGCTTGATATTTTCTGATTTAAATTTGTCATCTAAATCTTTTGAGCCAAATACCGAGATAATACCTTTGCCATGCTTGTTCTGTCCGAGGCCTTGCTTATTCTCTAATGACCTAATCTTCATTCCCACTGCCGACTGTCGTACATATCAAATTGTATACTGTCCCGTTGTTTTCATTTGCGATGAAAAGTCATGAGCTTGGTGACTTACAATATTCTATTTTCACGTAGAAAGATAGCTACACTTGTCGTCCTATGCTAAGACCATTGCGCAACAACAGCGATGCATTATAAGAAGAGAGTGCACGTTCCAGGTTTGCTGCACAGAGAGTTCTATTGCGGTAGCCTGGCAGGTTCATCACAGTGCGTGAGCGATATGCTGCACAGATCGGGAACGTATTCCAAAGCTGAAGTACGCAGGGTGGTACAATACCCGTGGAAAAAATATATAAACTGCACACACATCAAATTCACAGCGAAATTCCGGCCGTATGTGGACCAAGTGCTATGTCGTATCCAGTCGTAGTGAAAGAGGGCCAAATATTCGACCAAAGACGCACAGGCGGGCGTAAGCTGATCGGTAAGTTCAATACTTGCATCATGCGATTTCCATCTTTTCGGTAGGCTCAAGGAATGACTAGAGGGAAAGACACTTTACAACAATAAGGATGTTCAGACAGCGTTACTGTTACCATTCATTTCTATTATCGAGGAACTGAACTACTGGTAGATCATTACGACCGTTATTTGTGGAGACTTGACGACTATGTTCAAATTAGTGTTATGTATCTGTGTCACTTTAGCGCTGAATTCAATATGAAATATTTGGCCTGCTTTTTGAAGTATCCGCGTGTTACCTGTTTCGATTCGTAATATTGGTGTTCTTCAGGTTCGCGTAACTAATAAAGGAAGAAAAATGTTGCGACAGTTCAAATGAAATGGGCCTGAGCACTATGTGACTTAACATCTGAGGTCATCAGTCCCCTAGAACTTAGAACTACTTAAACCTAAGGTCGCCCTGTTCCAGACTAAAATGCCTAGAACCTCTCGGACACACCCGCCGGTTGTTGCGACAGCATAAAGCTGACAGTAATGTCTAATGTTTTAAAGATACAAACACTGAGAATATAAAAATATAATATCATAAAGTAAGTAATTCACACCTATTCCAGTTAAACTCATCTCGTCAGCACGGCGTAGATTCATAGAAAATTGAGGTCCTTTTCCAAGGTGACAATGACCTGCACTACAGGTCGAAACCAGCAATACACGTCAAACGTAAAAGTGACCCTGACTGTGTATTTCTTCAATATACGGATTACAAGGAAGTCATGTCTTCAGCTACGTTTGCCATTTTGGGACGTTATTCACTTGAGTTATCTTCAAGACAAGCAACCATGTTTGAATATTAAGCAGTAACTTCCTTATTAACTTCTATCAACTTTGAATAGCAATGACTCCGTGTGGCTCAACGGCCAACTGCCAGTCCTTCAATTCGACGCCTCTTCGACGACTTGCATGCCCGTAACTTACCCTTTTAATCCTACAGGAGAAAGGGGACCTGCAGTTTGATGCGATAAATCTTCACATTATCGAAAGGTGAGTGCTGAGATAACGGCATATTAAAAATTTCGTGACTCAACCAGAATTCGATGCCGCAAACGAACTGTGTCCAGCCTCGCTCTCACGAATAGATGACCACTCCACGGACTTGGTTGTCTTGCGAGCCAACAAAGAAAATTCGATTGTGATTCTGAACACCGAAGACTACCAACTGAAGGTGTTACAGCTATTAAAAGGTGGCGCGTGTCGGAAACTTAGTCGCGATCCGACAAGGGCCATAGTCAGGAAGACAGGCAAGTTATTAAAGAACCCTGGTTCACCAGACGAAGTGCTGAAGAAATTAGTGTGTCGCGCCGCCAGACCTTCCCAGTTTTATGGACTGCCGAAGATATATGAGGAACATGTCCCTCCTAGACCCATTGTTAATGCAGTCAGCTAGCCCACCTACAGACTGGGAAAACATCTCGCAGCATTATTATTAGCGACACAACTGGGACATTGTGAACACCGTGTTTTAAACTCGCCGAATTTGTTGGAACACTCAAGAAAATGAAAGTAGGCAGAAACGACGTAATGGTTTTCAGGACGTAGTGTCACTTCTTACGAGGGTGCCAATAAAAGACACGCTGGATTTTTTGGCCGAACAGCTTCCGCTTAGAGTCGTCAATTTGTTCCATCCTGTTCTAACGACAACGTACTTCTTGTATCGCTACGAACATTATGAAATGACGGTTGGTACAGCAGTGGGCTCACCACTACCTCCTGCAGTCGTGAATTTCTTCATGGAGCACTTGGAGGAGCATGCTCTGAATTCAGCAGTGTTGCGTCCGTCTTGCTTCCTAAGTTACGTCGATGACAAAATGGTTCAAATGGCTCCGAGCACTATGGGACTTAACTACTCAGGTCATCAGTCCCCTAGAACTTAGAACTACTTAAACCTAACTAACCTAAGCAAATCACAGACATCCATGCCCGAGGCAGGATTCGAACTTGCGCCGTAGTGGTCGCGCGGTTCCAGACTGTAGCGCCTAGAACCGCTCGGCCACTCCTGCCGGCCCGTCGATGACACCTTCCTGATATGGCCTCACGGTGAAAATACATTGTCGAGATGAAGGATGACAAGCAACCGTTCTTGGATGTTTCAGTTGAGCGGAAGGTAGGAGCGCGTGTTGGTCATTCACTGTACAGGAAACCGACGTCCATTGATGGACATTTGAACGCCGTTAGTTTTGAGTACCCTGTACACACGAAATCGATCCTGAACACGTTAGTACATAGAGCAAAAGTTATTCCTGAGGACGACCTCCTAGCGTCTGAATGGAAAACTTCTGATATATGTTCAGGGAGAATGGTTATAGCAAGAGAGACATTGCTTTCAGGTGCCACCGGATAACGACGCCTGCGGCTTTCCAGCCATACTGTGGGGCATCGAGAAGCAAATCAGGATGTGTACTGCAGAGACATGGATTGACCAGTGTTCCGGCTCGTCCCCAAGATACGAGATGTGCTGCGCTCTGTTAAAGACGACATAGCTCTTCATGCGCCTGGTGTGTACGGTGCCCCTTGCGAGTGCGGCAGCATCGATAGACGTCAGACTATTCCAATAGTTGCACAGCACTGTACCGAACACAAAACATATATTAAAGGAAGGGTCCAAGACAAGTCGGCCATAGCTGAGCATTGCCTGGAAAACGGACACAAAGTACAGTCTGAGAACACGAGAGACTTCGCTCGTACGTCAACATACTGGGATTCCGTTATAAAAGAGGCGGCCGAGATTAGAATGAACAGCAACAGTTCTAACAGAGACCAGGGCTACACAATGAGAAGGGCGTGGGAGCTGGCTTTGGTTGCCGAAATGAAGCAACGGCGGATGCACGGCCCTTGTGGGGAGGCGGGAGCGTCAGTTTCACACGTGGCGTCGACCCTCGCGCCGTCTGACGTCAGTCGGTCCCGCGGCAGGCCGGAGATGCTATGAGCTGCCCAACTCGCTTTCCGCAGAGGCATTGTTTCGGCCCTCGTTGATTGGAGCCAGCGGCAGTAATAGTGGCTATATAAGCGGAAAATAGCGGCAGACCCGGCAGTCAGTAACTTTATTCCTGATAACGATAGCCGAGGTAACGATCGGAAGCTCGAGAATTTTATTTGAACTCGCGCGGCTTGAAAACCGAGAAAATTTTATGAAAACTTTCACTGAATCAAGGATTGTACTAATATGCCCTACAGAACTACTCTGCTGATCATTTTTACACTTAGTTTATTGGTTAATAAGCACCAACACAACAGAAACACCCTGCCCGAAGGATACGAAACGAAACGTCACGGTTTGATAGGGTACATGATGTTACTTGATTACAAAATCGGCTAAAATTTACAATGAAATAGCCACAATGAGCCCACCTAACAGCAGCGCCTTTCGACTGGATGCCTTCACTGATTAGGTTCGAAAGGGCGTTATTAAACCGCTGTTACCGCTCCTGAGGCAAGCTCGCTCACAGCGGTTCTACCTCTCACAGCCTGGATAGTGGCCCCGGTGCGGAGTTGACGTCACAGCTGGCCACACACATGTGGACAGAAGTGGGTATATTGCAGGCCGCAGGAGTAATCAACATGACGCAGACAGTTCGTAGAAAGAAGCGCATGTGTGGACGAGCATTGTCGTCTTGAAAAACGGCGCCAGGATAATGTCGCATGAGATGCCAGGTAACAAATGAAGGCTCAGCGTATCCGTGACGTACCACTGTTTCTTGAAAGCTCCCCGAATGAAAACCAGCCGTGACATTGATAGTTTCTTATACATGGCGGACCATTGGTAGTGACCAGGCCACATATCTCACGAAATAAGCATCAAACGAAAAAACTACAAAGAAACCAGATGGCGCTATGGTTGGTCCGTTAGATAGCGCTGCCATAGGTCAAACGGATATCAACTGCGTTTTTTTTAAATAGGAACCCCCATTTTTTATTACATATTCGTGTAGTACGTAAAAAAAATGTGAATGTTTTAGATGGACCACTTTTTTCGCTTTGTAATAGATGGCGCTGTAACAGTCACAAACGTATAAGTACGTGGTATCACGTAACATTCCGCCAGTGCGGACGGTATTTGCTTCGTGATACATTATCCGTGTTAAAATGGACCGTTTACCAATTGCGGGAAAGGTCGATATCGTGTTGATGTATGGCTATTGTGATCGAAATGCCCAACGGGCGTGTGCTATGTATGCTGCTCGGTATCCTGGACGACATCGTCCAAGTGTCCGGACCGTTCGCCATTAAGTTACGTTATCTAAGGAAACAGGAAGTGTTTAGCCACAGGTGAAACGTCAACCACGACCTGCAACAAATGATTATGCACAAGTAGGTGTTTTAGCCGCTATTGCGGCTAATCCGCACAACAGAAGCAGACAAACTGCACGAGAATCGGGAATCTCAAAAACGTCGGTGTTGAGAATGCTACATCCACATCGATTGCACCCGTACCATATTTCTATGCACCAGGAATTGCATGGCGACGACTTTGAACTTTGTGTACAGCTCTGCCACTGGGCACAAGAGAAATTACGGGACGATGACAGATTTTTTGCACGCGTTCTATTTAGCGACGAAGCGTCATTCACCAACAGCGGTAACGTAAACCGGCATAATATGCACTATTGGGCAACGGAAAATCCACGATGGCTGCGACAAGTGGAACATCAGCGACCTCGGCGGGTTAAGGTATGGTGCGGCATTATAGGAGGAAGGATAATTGGCCCCCATTTTATCGATGGCAATCTTAATGGTGCAACGTATGCTGATTTCCAATGTAATGTTCTACCGATGTTTCTGCAAGATGTTTCACTGCATGACAGAGTGGCGATGTACTTCCAACATGATGGATGTCCGGCACATAGCTTGCGTGTCCTTGAAGCGGTATTGAATAACATATTTCATGACAGGTGGATTGGTCGTCGGAGCACCATACCATGGCCCGCACATTCACCGGATCTGACGTCCCCGGATTTATTTCTGTGGGGAAAGTTGAAGGATATTTGCTATCGTGATCCACCGACAACGCCTGACAACATGCATCAGCGCATTGTGAATGCATGTGCGAACTTTACCGAAGGGGAACTACTCGCTGTTGTTACACGTATTACCATATGCATTGAGGTTGACGGACATCATTTTGATCACTTGTTGCATTAATGTGGTATTTACAGGTAATCACGCTGTAACAGCATGCGTTCTCAGAAATGATAAGTTCACAGAGGTACATGTATCACATTGGAACAACCGAAATAAAAATGTTCAAACGTACCTATATTCTGTATTTTAATTTAAAGAAGCTACCTGTTACTAACTGTTCGTCTAAAATTGTGAGCCGTATGTTTGTGACTATTACAGCGCCATCTATCATAAAGCGGAAAAAGTGGCCCAACTAAGACATTCGCATTTCTTTACGTACTACACGAATATGTAATAAAAAACGGGGGTTCATATTAAAAAAAAAACGCAGTTGATATCCGTTTGACCTATGGCAGCGCCATCTAGCGGACCAACCATAGCGCAGTCTGCCCTTCAAGTTAGACAAGTTTCGTTCTTTGTAGTTTTTTCGTTTAACGCTTATTTCGTGAGATATTGGGCCCGGTCACTATCAATAGACCACCTTGTATATTTAAACTCGTGCTAGTAAGTGTCCAGTTGATATCTGAGAAATATGTAAAACTTATTTTTGATATCGATATACGTAAATCTCAGTGCAGGGCTAGAGAACTACGTGAAATTTTATTTTTGAATGAAAATGTGTAGAGCTCACCCTGTTGTTGTGTGGTCTTTAGTCCGAAGAGTGGTGTGATTCAGCTTTCCATGCCACTCTACCTTGTGCGAGCCTCTTCATCTCCGTATAACGACTGCCACCGACATCCTTCTGAATCTGCTTACAGTATTGACCGCTTCGTTTCCCTATACGATTTTTACCACGTTACATCCCTCAAATACTAAGCTGGTGATCTCTTAATGTCTCAAAATGTTTCCTACCTGCTTTTGATCACGTTTTTTCACAAATTCCTTGTCTCCTCAAATCTGTTCAGTATCTCCTCAGCCGGCCGAAGTGGCCGAGCGGTTCTAGGCGCGTCAGTCCGGAACCGCGCGACTGCTACGCTCGCAGGTTCGATTCCTGCCTCGGGACTGGATGTGTTTGATGTCCTTAGGTTAGTTAGGTTTAAGTAGTTCTAAGTTCTAGGGGACTCATGACCTCAGGTGTTAAGTTCCATAGTACTCAGAGCCATTTGAACCAAGTGTCTTCTCATTAGTTACGTGAACTACCCATCTAATCTTCTGCATTCTTCTTTAGCACCACATCTCGAAAACTTCTATTCTCTTCTTATCTAAACTGCTTATTGTCAATATTTCACTTCCACACATGGCTAAATTTCAGACAAACACCTTCAAGGAAAACTTCCTAACACTTAAAGCTATATTAGATGTTAACAAATTTCTCTTTTTCAGCAATGCTTTCTTGCCATTGCCAGTCTACATTTTATACTCTCTGTTTTTCGGCTATCCTTAGTTATTCTGCTGCCCAAATACCAAAACTCATCTATTACTTCAAGCGTCTCACTTCCTAATCTAATTCCCACAGCAGCACCTGATTCACTTCGACTACATTCTGCTATCCTTCTTTTGCTTTAGTTGATGTTCATCTTATATGCTCCTTTCAAGACACTGTCCATTGTGTTCAACTGCTCTTCCAAGTTCTTTGCCACCTCTGACAAAATTACAATGTCGTCGGCAAACCTCAAAGCTGTATTAAATTTTTCTTTGGTTTTCTTTACTGCTTTCACAATATACATATTGAATAACATCGGGGGTAAGCTATAACCTTGTCTCAACCAATGCTTCCCTTTCATGGCCCTCGACTCATAACTGCCGTCTGGTTTCTTTACAAGTTGTAAATAGCGTTTCGCTACCGGTATTTTACCCCTGCTGCCTTCAGGATTTCTAAGAGTGTAATCCAGTCAATATTGTCGAAAGCCTTTTGTAGGTCCACAAATGCTGTAAATGTAGCTTAACCTTTCCTTAATCTGTCTTCTTAAATAAGTCGTAGGTCCGGGCGGAGTGGCCGTCCGGTTTGAGGCGCTGTATCACAGATTGCGCGGCTCCTCCCACCGGAAGTCCTTCCTCGGGCATGGGTATGTGTGTGATGTTCTTAGCGTAAGTTAGCTTAAGTAGTGTGTAAGCCTAGGGACCGATGACCTTAGCAGTTTGGTCCCTTAGGAATTCACACACGTTGGAACGCTTTTGAACCATTTGAAAGCAAACGTTTTTAAACGAAACTTACATACGCCATCTGACTGCAAAACAAAATGAGTCGGTATAAAATGTTGGCGTTGAATGTTGCTAAACTTTATCATTATTCTTGCAAATATTCACTGTACAGAACTGTTGTTGTGATTACACACCAACTGAACATAGAAGTTAATGCACCTGACTTGCTCACGAAAGTGCTTGAAAATTCACAAGGTAACAATTTACTGAAATCTTTCACTGTATTAAACCTCTGAACTAATACTGATATTATTTTCTTAAATACACTCTGCCAATAACTGTGCCTTCCAGCACACATGAACTTTGATAATAATTAAATTTATTGGTATACCTATGCACACGGAACGCTCGCTTTCTCTGCACTTGGTGCTATTACGAGTAATAATGTGACTGGCAAAAATCAAATTTATATTGCCACAGTTGCGATGTGCAGTGCAAGGCTGTATCTTACCATTTTTCATAAATGCTTCTCAATACGCAACTTGCGATGTGGAATGCGAGTGTTTAAAGTAATGAAAGTAAACGAAAATGTGGAACTAATCTTGACGACTGATAAATGAAAGGAAAGACACCTGGTTTAACTCTGCTTCTTTAAGCCATAACAACAATACACCTTTCCATAAAGTTATCATGTCTAGACAAGCTAGCAAAATATTTCTGCATATAACTGCTTTCCTTGACATTTTTTTTCAGCTATAAGAAGGAACTATACGCTTCATTACAAAATTTCTGCAGAAAACTTCAATCATATGCAGTGTTCTGACAGTGAGAAGCTACACAGTTGCAAATATAAAAAACTGGATTACCTTAAAAGTTGGCTTTTATCATTCATCCATTAATATAATCTCATTTACCCAATATCTTTCCTCAAAACATTATTAGAAAGTCATTTTTAAATAATGTAGCCTCCATTACACAGCAGGCCAGCTTCCACACAAGTACATTGCCAGACTGTCCAACACACTCCGCTAGTGCTACTCTCTGACTTACTCTGACAAAGCAAAATTTGTCCTCGCTGACCAACATCTCTGGTCTCAAACACAGCGTTACAAAGAATATGCTTATATCCATATAACGGAGATTGAGTACATTTATCAAATGCGCGACTTCATCGACATTTATGGCCAAAACTTCCTGAGAATCGTCATGGCAAATAGGACAGTACCTCTTTCAACCTGAAGTCATGTACGATGGCTCCCGACACCTTGATGCCGAGAGTATCACCGTTGTACCTTTTCAAAACAGTTGCAGAACGAGAATTATCGCCTATTAGCCACCATGTTCGTCGACGATGGTCAACCAGGGTAGTGCAGAATCATGATACTTTACTAAACACAGTATGACGAATCCCACAGTGGTCCATGCTTGTTGGTCACGGACAACTCTGAATGCAGCAGTTCGTATTGTGGTGTTAACGGCAGCCGGCCGATGTGGCCGAGCGGTTCTAGGCGCATCGGTCCGGAACCGCGCGACCGCTACGGTCGCAGGTTCGAATCCTGCCTCGGGCATGGATGTGTGTGATGTCCTTAGGTTAGTTAGGTTTGAGTAGTTCTAAGTTCTAGGGGACTGATGACCTCAGGTGTTGAGTCCCATAGTGCTCAGAGCCATTTGAACCATTCGTTAACGGCAGTCTACGCATCGTACAGTAATCCCTTGATCATCTAAGTTGGTCTCCGACCAATGGAGCAGGATGACAGAATGTTGTAGGGAGTTATTTTCGGATGTCAGGCGGAGATATGAGGGGGTTGCGATGTACTCAGTGCACCATACGGGGATCCTTTATTTTGGTACTCAGGCGCCGTTTCACCAGACCGTTGACTAGTGTGCCTACCCTCACGTTCGCATGCAGTCGAACACCGGGCCAAAGAGACATCCGAGAGACCATCCATTTGGATATTATTCGATTCAACCAGTCGACCAAATGAAGACCAACAATGAGGCCCTTTCCAAGCTCTTTCAGGTGCTGGCAACGCTGTGTCACATGAGTGCGGGACATCTTCGTGTCCTTTATTGTGATTACTAAACATGTGACGCTGTACATTCCGCTTATTTCACCTTCCAACTTTGATGACAACCCTAAACACTAACTCACTTCGGTGGCCGTTCTTCCTGTCTCAGAGAACATCAACTCTGATCATTTACAGAGATGCCAATGAGGTGAACTTGTACAAAGTCACCAGCGCATGCGATCACGACCTCTAGGTGCTTAACTTTTTCTCTCAGGCATTGTAATAAGTTCAGTGAAACTGATGCCAGCTCTGTTATCAGGTGAGAAATCATCACTTTTCCTTGTAGACGTAGATATACGATGGCTATTCGGGAAGTAAGGTACGGAATGGAAACCACAGTGAAAATCCGATGAAGCTTTGCACGAATGTGTTGGGCAGTGGCTTTAGTACGCCTGTCGATTGAGTCACGTCGTTATTTTCAGTTCCTAGCGCACAGAGAGCACGTAAAGATGTTTAGAATAATAGGGTCTCCACCGAAATATGAGGGCCTGGTGTGAGATTGCGCCTGATGTCATGCAGCCCACATAACATAAGAGTCACACGGTTTCCTTCTGCCACGCTCTGAAGGGGCAATGAAGATGCTCCTGCAGCGTTTTCGATGGGGAGAGTTTCATCAACCACAAAACAGCCCGTAATTGACGCTCCCTGAGTTTAATGTCTGCTCACATCAACCTCTAGCTATGAAGACAAACGTTCTGGCACAGACAACGAGCTGCAGACCAGCGTAGAGAATTGACAGGAAGTGCGGGCGGCTTGCTTCTATGACGAGGTTTCCGGCCGCGGTGGCCGTGCGGTTCTAGCCACTTCAGTCCGGAACCGTGTGACTGCTACGGTCACAGGTTCGAATCCTGCCTCGGGCATGGATGTGTATGATGTCATTAGGTTGGTTAGGTTTAAGTAGTTCTAAGTTCTAGGGGACTGATGACCTCAGATGTTGAGTCCCATAGTGCTCAGAGCCATTTGAACCATTTTTATGACGAGGTTACTGCGTAGTTGGTACAATGCTATGACAAATGTCTGAATCAGACAACTATGTAGAGAAGTAGCTGCAATGAGTAGCTAACTATTACAAATTAAAAATTTCAGATTTTCTCAGTGGTTTCCATTCAGCAACCGATCTGAGCTTAGGATTCGTAGATTTTCATATAGATACGGATTTAATATAGCTCTTCCTGAACACGGCTAACTTTGGTGTTAATAGCCGAATTACAACAGGTGTAACAGTTCGTCCGAATTACGTGAGAAGTTTTCGATACCTCGGATTCATTCGGGTAATAAAGGCTAGACGGTATGTCCGAGCAGGGATACAGCTGAGAAGCCGTCTGACAGCGATGTAGGCGACAGCAATTTGCTGCGCCCGCCACGTGTCGCCGGGAGCCCCTGGGCTGTGTGGCGCTCTGCTTACGCGTCATCGACCTGCGTGCGCTCGCGTTAAATATTCATGGCGGCGGGGTCCTCGCGATAAGGAGGCGTCCCTCTCTGCGTGATTGACTCGTTAGCGGTCTTAAATAACGCACCGACAGCCTAATCGCCACCTGTAGGAACTCTCTGACATCGTGCAATTTACTACTTAACCGCCTTAAGATAAGAAGGGTGCACCATTTACCCTCATAAGACGGAGTTATACGGGATGTTTATTGATATTTTTTATTTTTAATTAAAGTTATCTAGGTTAGCTGAAATATGTCAGTTTGTTTGTATGTTAAGCGTAGCACAATTTCTGTTACATCAGTGCTATGCTCAGAGACAACTGTCTGTGTCCAATCATAGGAACGGACAGTTGAAGTACAGTGAGTAGAGAGAGAGAGAGAGAGAGAGAGAGAGAGAGAGAGAGAGAGAGAGAATGCAATCGCGCGAGATTTTTCTGGACACTGAAAGTAATGGCGCAAGATTTTGCTGGACACTGATAGTAAGAAAATGAACAACTCCATGACTAAAAGTTAGTGGTGGTGCTGGTGGTGCTGGTAAGTTCCCGTGGTACCAAACTGCTGAGGTCATCGGTACCTAGGCTTATACACTACTTAATCTAACTTAAACTAACTTGCGCTAAGGACAACACACACACCCATGCCCGAGGGAGGAGTCGAATCTCCGACAGGGGAAGCCGCGCGAACCGCGGCAAGGCGCCCTAGACCATGCGGCTACCCCGCGCGGCCTAAAAGTTAGTGTAAAAGTGTATAAATGTGTAGTAAAGAACGTGTGGTTTCATTTAATTAAGGTTGTTGAGAGTCTCAAACTATTTATGAGTCTCGAGATACTCGTCGTGAGTTACAAATGACGGAGTAATGCGGATTTTTCCTGAATTATGGTTAGAAGCCAACTGTCACTGTGTGTTTATCTTTCGTCTTTTGTGTTGTGTGTGTGGTCTGATATTTTTCATTTGTTTTGTGTGTGTGTGCGCGCGTACTTGCATGCGTGTGTATTTTGTTATGTGTAAATGTGTTGTTCTTCGTGAGAGCGTGTTTTTGTGCATTTCATGTTGTTTTTAATTTTTTAATGGATACTTGTGTGTGTGAGCGTGTGTGTGTGTGTGTGTGTGTGTGTGTGTGTGTGTGTGTGTGTGTGTGTGTGTGAGAGAGAGAGAGAGAGAGAGAGAGAGAGAGAGATGAGAGAGAGAGAGTGAATGAGAGAGATAACTGGGCGGCAGACACAGAGAGAGAGAGAAAGAGAGGAAGATTCATTAACGATTTATTCTGGTTATGTTTCAGGTTTCTTTTAGTTATTGTTTTAGTGCCTAACTTTATCAGAGAGTTGTTGCTGGTGTGGATTTGGTCACCACAATACATACGGGCTAACAACTCTAGACATCGTTAACACCGAACTGTAATTTCACATCACAATATCTGTACTACAGAAGTTGATTCTAATCTGAAAATGAGAGAAAAACATGACGAAATGTAAGATAGTAACATACTGTGACTACCACATAACACATTTATTATATCTACAAAAAGTAACACGTATTACAGTTCACTGAAGATGCTTCACAAATAAAAGAAGCGAAACGCGTATGCCAATAAACAAACTGCATTTCATTTAGTTGCATAGACGGAACATAACTTCATGAATTTTAAAGCAACTAAGGAACGACGGAAAACAGAAAAGAATGTCGAAAATCTAAGTGCTTTATGTGTCTTATCTGTTAGATAACAGACCCCCAAAATTATAGTGTACTTCGGCGTCTGCAATCACTCGCATGACTGATAATCGGCGATTGTGTTGGAATGAGACTGTCAATTGTAACAGGACAGTCCTTCATATACTGCGCCGAATTTATTTGTAATTTTAAGAAAAAATGTGTTTCATTTAGCTAGATTGTAAGCCAAGAGCTTCTGAAATCATTTCAGCGTATATTCCCGTAAAATCAAGAAAGGCAGAATAGTGTCTTCATACGTCACGACGTGTGAGAGACGTCTTTGCACATACCTTTTGGCATCGACAAACATTGACAACAAATGTGACCAAAGTACACATAATCACGTGTATCCAACGAGAACCAACATATTGTTTAAAACCCTCTTACACTGAGGTGACTTTGACAATGAACTTTTAACAAATTATCCCAAGAAAGGATTTGTGTAAGAGACAAAAATCATTACTGTGGGAGTTTCTTTGATGCATTTAATTTTGTTGTTCTCTTTTCAAGAACTAAATAAAAAAAACCATTTTTCTTGACCTCTCCTCTAGTGACATTACTCTAAAAGTGTGCAGAACGAACACAGGAAAGTAGACCTCGCAACAATCGGTATTGTAGGTGTAAACTGTCGTAGCTGTGTAGCAACAGACCCAGAGCCCCAAGTGCTAATAGAAAGTACTGAATCTCAAATCGTTATAGCTGGCTAAAGCCTGAAAAATATTCAGCAGAAATTTTTACATAGTATCTAATCGGGTTCAGAAAGGATAGCTTAAATACAATCGGTGATGGAGTATTTATTGCTGTCAGGTTAGTTTACCTTGTAGTAAAACTGAAGCAGATAGCTCATTATACTTCGCATGGGAAGAGGTAGACCACCGGAATAATTTAATAATTGGTTCCTTTTATCGACCCCCGACTCAGCTGGTAAGGCTGCTGAATACTTCAAAGAAAATTTGAGTCTTCTTTGAAATAGGTCCGGGACTCATACGATTATGTGACTTCAATCTACGCCGGATATGTTGGAAACAATACATGAGTAAAGCCCGAGGTAGGCATAAACAATGGTTCAAATGGCTCTGAGCACTATGGGACTTAACATCTAGGCCATCAGCTTAGAACTACTTAAACCTAACTAACCTAAGGACATCACACACATCCAAGCCCGAGGCAGGAGTCGAACCTGCAACCGTAGCAGCCTCGCGCTTCCGAACTGAAGCGCCTAGAGCCGATCGGCCACCGCGGCCGACCGGTAGGCATAAAACGTCATCAGAAATCGTACTAAATGCGTTCCCAGAAAATGAGTTTCAACAGACGGTTCAGGAGCCCGCCCCCCTCCCTGCAGTGTGAATGGTTGTGAAAACATACTTGACCTTTTAGGAACAAATAATACTAAGCAGACAGGGATCATCTTCACGGATACAGGGATTAGTGACCACAGTATTGTGGCAAGATGAATACCTCAACATCCAAAACAATCAAAGATAAAGTTAAAATACATCTCTTTAAAACAGCCAGATAAAAATTCGTTTCATCCCTTCCTAAGAGACAGTCTCCGCTTCTTCCAGTCTGACTGTGTAAGTGCAGAACACATGTGGCTTGAATATAATAAATAGTATCGAAGGCAATGGAGAGACATATCCCAAGTAAATTAATGAGAGATGGTACTGATCCCTCATGGGATCAGAACATTGTTTCAGAAGCGACGAAAAAACATGCCAAATTTAAAAGAAAACAAAATCTCCAAGCTCTGGAATGTTTTAGCAAAGCTCGCAATTTAGCGTGAAATTCGATACGAGATGCTTTTAATAGTTTCCAAACTCTGTCCCAAACTCTGGCAGAACATCCAAACGGGATATTATTGTACTTAAAGTACACCAGAGGAAAGACACGATCAAAACTTTCACTGCGCGGCAACAATGGTGTTGTTACTGATGACAGTATCACTAAAGTTGGGTTACTAATTTCGGTATTTAGAAATTCAGTCACCAAAGAAGACAAAGTAAACATTCCAGAACTGGAATCAAGGACAACTGCCAAGGTGAGTAACTTACAGGTAGGTATCATTGGTCCGAAAAAGCATTTTAAATCACTTAATAAAACCAAGGCCTCTGGTCCAGATTGTATAGCAGCCAGGTTTCTTTCAGAGTATGCTGATACGCGCACCGGCGGGTCCAGGGGGGGGGGGGGGGGTGGTTAGTGTTTAACGTCCCGTCGACAACGAGGTCATTAGAGACGGAGCGCAAGCTCGGGTTAGGGAAGGAGTGGGAAGGAAATCGGCCGTGCCCTTTCAAAGGGTCCAGGGGTTAGAACAGGACGGAGGTATTCCTGCCTGTCATAAGAGGCGACTAAAAGGTTTCTCACACGTTTCGGCCATTATGTGATGGTCCTCTGTAGGGTTTGACCTCCAATCTTCCAAATTTTACCGAAGAGAGAGCCAATTGGGGGAGGGCGCCTTACATGGTGCATTGTGTCCATCGTGCACGGAGATCTTTGGCTACTTTATCGTCGTGGATTGCAGTTCCGCTCATTCTCCATCTGCTGGGAGAGGACATCTTCCTGGGTGCGTTTACCGCTATCCACTGCACAGTGTCGTTATCTGCGCCAACGATAATCATGAACTTCTCTGCACCTCCTATCCATTACAGTAGCCAGTCCGTTGTGGTGGGGCCGCCATGCACCCTATTGGTTGTAGCCCCCTGACTACACGAGGATTTTCTCTGCTGATGACTGCGGCTTTAACTCACGACGATGCGATGGAGAAGATGCCCACCAACCTGGGGCATCGGGACTCCTGGCAATGGCCATCCTGCCAGGTGGCATTTGCTGAGGCTAGGTGGTGCCCATAGGGATGGCCCCTGGTCGGAGTGGGTGGTATCAGGGCATAATACATGCCACGAAGCGTACTACGTCATCTCTTGCTGGTGGTAGAGTACCAGTATGAGACGCCCTGCTAAACCCGCAGAACAGGACAAGTAGTAGGAATTGTGGAAGGGGGCCAGAATGAGCGGCTGTCAGTTACACTCCAAACATAATACTTTATTTAGTTGTCCAAACATTACAGCACCACTTCTGAGCTTGAATATCGACAGAAAACCCCTTTAATTCTAAAACGGCTGAAGGCCCATGCACTAAATACCACTGCTATATTTTAATTTTTTTTTTTTTTTTTTTTTTTTTTTTTGAGACAGAAGCCCTAGGCCTTAACCTTAAATAGTATTTAAGGCCGAGCAATATAAGACTTGACTAGTCAGATAGACTAAGTTTTCAAAAGCGGTTGAAGGCCCATAAATTTAAAACATAACTACAATAACCTTTCAATAGGCAGAAGGCCCAAGCTTTATGACCAATAAGACACCTTACTTCAAACGGCTGAAAGCCTTTGTTAAAAAACCCGTAACCAGTTTTCCAAGGCAAAATGCCCAAAGCTTTTAACCTTAAATAGTACTTAAGGTTAAGTGAGGTAGGAATTGATAAGTAAGAATCCAAAATTTTAAAGCGGCTGAAGGCACATCATTTTAAGAACAGCACAACTACAGCAAATTTTCAACAGGCGGAAGGACCACAGCTTTATCTTGAAAGAATGTAGTACTTGATAAATAAGAACCTTAAAACTTAAGGCGGCTGAAGGCCCGTGCCTTTTAAAAACAATACTACGACAATAAATTTTCAACAGGCAGAAAACCCACAGCTTTATGCTCAGATGTGTAATACTTGATAAGAAGGATCCTTAAAACTCAAAGCGGCTGAAGGCCGATGCTTTTAAAAACAATACACTACAATAAATATTCAACAGGAAGAAAGCCCACAGCTTTATCTTCCAAAAGGCAATACTTCATAAGTAAGATACTTGAAACTTAAAGTGGCCGAAGGCAGATACTTTTAAAAACAATACAATAAATTTTCAACAGGGAGAAGGCTCAAGCTTTATCTTCAGACAACGTAAGACTTGCCCAGTTTAGGAAAACTTACTTTTAAAACGGCTGAAGGCCTTTGTGTTTAAAAACACAATTACAAGCATACAAATTCCAACCATCGGCTATGAGGCATTAAAAATACACAATTAAACGCTAATGAGAAGGCAGTATAGGCAACGGCGCTCACAAGTTTCCAGGGGGCTCGGTCTGCCCTTGATATCTTAACGTTCGTTTAGGTGCGACAAGAAGTTGGCCCAACTGTACTCGATCCGCCGGCAACACAACCAAGAGGAAGTCAGGGACCCACCGATAAGACGACTTGCTAACCACCGACCAGTATACGAGGATTCCAAAGCCAAAACTTTACAGACGCAGCCGCCCACAAACAAATATACATTAAGCTGTCAAAAACTACACACCATGTTGGACATCGACAACAGATGAGGAAAGGACACTGCCTGAATTTACGTCAGCGGCCAGGGCAGGTAACCGGAACACTAACAGGCACAAGGCAGAAAATTCCGCTGGTGCACTTGAATTACAAATCGACAAATATAGTTAATTCCACCACAAGGCGGCTACATCTTCACCAACTCGAACACTCGCTGTTGCTCCCAGGAATACCACCAACAGCGAACTACCAACCAACGGGACAACGTGAACAGACGTAGCTTCGGTAATTAAATCATCACTCAACATTCATGTCCTAGGTCAGTGAGCCGCGAACCTCGCAGCACTCAGAACAGCCCCTACACACTCCGACACTGCGTAGAGATCGCCTGTGGGCCCGGTCGCTTCCCACGCCCGGGTTCCCGGGTTCGATTCCCGGCGGGGTCAGGGATTTTCTCTGCCTCGTGATGGCTGGGTGTTGTGTGCTGTCCTTAGGTTGGTTAGGTTCAAGTAGTTCTAACTTCTAGGGGAGTTATGACCACAGCAGTTGAGTCCCATAATGCTCAGAGCCATTTGCACCATTTTCTTTTGTGGCCCCGGCCGACTGCGCCGCGCGGAGACTTGCTTGCTGATCCGCTCTAACCGACCGACAGGTTGCACACTGCAAAGCCGGAACTATAAACACCAGATCAAAGATGGTATACGGTACACCGCTGCTGCCACACTTAGAAGGAGGAGAAACCATGGCATACCCGCAATAACCGCGGGAAACCAAACGTAGAGTAACAGCCAAGTTTTGGGGCTACGCATAAGTCCGGGTCTGCACGGCTCATAGCAGTCTCTAAGCGTTCGAAGTCTAACTTTAATGCGAAGAAGTACGACTCCAAATCGTTTCCCTCCCTAGCCACACCTTGGAAGGAACGCCAGGCCAAGGATAGCTGTGAACCTTATTCGCCCCGATACCTCGTATGTACGAGAGCTGATGGGGAATTTTTCATATCAATTAAGCCTCAGTTTTTTGTGGACCATTTAGAGGACAAGTTTTGGGAGGTGGAGGGATTGTCCAAAATGCGATCTGGGTCAATCTTGAACAAAACAGCATCCTCTGCCCAGTCACGGGCATTTTTCGGCTGTGACGGAGGATTTTCCTGTTACCATCACACCTCATGAGAGCTTAAATTAATACACAAGGACTTTCTTTTGCAGTGTGACGACGAGCTGCGCTCCAGTTTACAGTGGCGAGGTGTTCATTTTGTGCCATCCAGAGTGACCAAGCTGTTCTAGGCGCTACAGTCTGGAACCGCGCGATCGCTACGGTCGCAGGTTCGAATCCTGCCTCGGGCATGGATGTATGTGATGTCCTTAGTTTAGGTAGGTGTAAGTAGTTGTAAGTTCTAGGGGACTGATGACCTCAGAAGTTGAGTCCCATAGTGCTCAGAGCCATCTTAACCATTTTTGTTCATTTTGTTCAGCGCATCCATCAGGGTCTGACGGATAATCATGTTACCACTGGTGCTTTTATTTTGGCCTTTGAAGGTGACACATTACCCGAGAAGGTCAATGTGATGATACATCGCTGTGAAGTCAAGCCATATACCCCTCCCCCGATGCGGTGCTTTAAGTGCTGGAAGTTTGGGCATATGTTTCGCAGCTGTACATCTAGCGTCACATGTAGAGATTGTACAAGTCCTTCACATCCCAATGCCCCCAGCGGAGGGAGGGGGGGGGGGGGGAGCACCATTCCACTTACTCGACAGACTTACAAAGAAGTAGAATCATGGAAGATAAGACACTGGGCCGACTGACCTACACTGAACCTAAGAGGAATGACATCCACTCACGCCCCCGCTCCGACAACAGTTGTAGCACCTTCAATTTCGCTGACTACAGTTGGCTGTCAGAGCCGTCAGACTCCACCTGCCCCCTTGATGGTAGTGGGCATCTCTATCCCGGTTGCTCCTGCAGCACCTGCTTCGTGAGCAACGCCCCCCTCCCCCCACCCCCCTCCAACCATCGGAGATCGTGTGAGACCCAACTCGCTTTATTTGTTCATGTGACCCAGAAAATATTAAATACAGGCTCCCAGGTAGATACTATTTTTCTTGACTTCCGGAAGGCGTTCGATACAGTTCCGCACTGTCGCCTGATAAACAAAGTAAGAGCCTACGGAATATCAGACCAGCTGTGTGGCTGGGTTGAAGAGTTTTTAGCAAACAGAACACAGCATGCTGTTATCAATGGAGAGACGTCTACAGACGTTAAAGTAACCTCTGGTGTGCCACAGGGGATTGTTATGGGACCATTGCTTTTCACAATATATATAAATGACCTAGTAGATAGTGTCGGAAGTCCCATGCGGCTTTTCGCGGATGATGCTGTAGTATACAGAGAAGTTGCAGAATTAGAAAATTGTAGCGAAATGCAGGAAGAACTCCATCGGATAGGCACTTGGTGCAGGGAGTGGCAACTGACCCTTAACATAGACAAATGTAATGTATTGCGAATACATAGAAAGAAGGATCCTTTATTGTATGATTATATGATAGCGGAACAAACACTGGTAGCAGTTACTTCTGTAAAATATCTGGGAGTATGCGTGCGGAACGATTTGAAGTGGAACGATCATATAAAATTAATTGTTGGTAAGGCGGGCACCAGGTTGAGATTCATTGGGAGAGTCCTTAGAAAATGTGGTCCATCAACAAAGGAGGTGGCTTACAAAACACTCGTTCGACCTATACTTGAGTATTGCTCATCAGTGTGGGATCCGTACCAGATCGGGTTGACGGAGGAGATAGAGAAGATCCAAAGAAGAGCGGCGCGTTTCGTCACAGGGTTATTTGGTAACCGTGATAGCGTTACGGAGATGTTTAACAAACTCAAGTGGCAGACTCTGCAAGAGAGGCGCTCTGCATCGCGGTGTAGCTTGCTGTCCAGGTTTCGAGAGGGTGCGTTTCTGGATGAGGTATCGAATATATTCCTTCCCCCTACTTATACCTCCCGAGGAGATCACGAATGTAAAATTAGAGAGATTAGAGCGCGCACAGAGGCTTTCAGACAGTCGTTCCTCCCGCGAACCATACGCGACTGGAACAGGAAAGGGAGATAATGACAGTGGCACGTAAAGTGCCCTCCGGCACACACCGTTGGGTTGCTTGCGGAGTATAAATGTAGATGTAGATGTAGACTTCAGTCCCCACTTCGCAGCTGGATAAAAGTAAGTCTTCTTCGGCTCCTCTCTCTAGGAAGGGCTCGCTTGGATCACTCCCTTCCCTGGTTCCTACCAGTGGTAAAACAGACTCCTGCCAGTGTCTGAAGCACCCACAGGTAGCTGGTCATAAGAGTTTCACGTTCTTCCTCAGTCCTTGAGAGTGAATCAGTGAAGCCCTCCCAGACGGAAAAACCAAAGAAGCAGTGAGAGGATCCAAGAAAGAAAAAGAGCCTCAAGAGGTAAGACATTGCGGTGGCACCCACACCACTATCACCTACAAGCTATGCGTATGAAGTGGAGATTCTGGCGCCTGCTGAGGACCTAGATCTCGCTGGGATCTGGCACACAATGTTTATTGATCGCACAGGTGCTCAGTTGGTGGCAGCAGGTGATCCTGAGGCGTAAACTGCCTCCTTTCTCGCTTCATACCTTCCCAGCCCCATGACGATGTCATCCTACTGCGGAATTGAGGCGGTTTTTTCCACCACCTGGCTGAGCTATGGCAACTGTTAAACTTTACACCTGTTTTCTGCATTCGCTTCCAGGAAACCTGGATCCTGGCAGTGCGGATCCCCGCCCTCCATGGCTATAGGGGATATTACAAGAACCGTATCAGATATAATAGAGTGTCAGGTGGAGTTTGTGTCTATGTCCTGAACTCGGTATGTAGTGAACCTGTGCCGCTTCAAACTCCTCTTGAAGGTGTGGCTGTCAGGAAAAGGACGAGGCAGGAAATAACTGACTGAAATGTATTCCTCCAGATGGTGCAGTACCCCTGACGGTATTGGCTGCACTGATTCAACAACTCCCTAACCCTTTCCTACTTTTGGGAGATCTTAACGCCCATAACCACTTATGGGGTGGCACCATGCTTACTGGCCGAGGTGGAGATGAAAATGTACTGTCTCAGCTCGACTTCTACCTCCTAAATACTGGGGCTGTCAAACATTTCAATGTGGCTTATGGTACGTACTCAGCCATTGACTTATCACTCTGCAGCTGAGGACTTGTCCCATCTGTCAATTGGAGAGCCCATGATAACTTATGTTGTAGTGATCCATTCTCCATTTTCCTGTCACTCTCCCAGCGTCATGCCAATAGACGCCTACCCAGATGGGCTTTAAGCAAAGAAGACTGGGAAGGTTTCACCTCTGCCGTCACCATTGAATCTCCCTTACACGGTAAGATTGATGTGATGGTTGAGCGAGGCACCAGGACGATTGTTCCTGCAGCGGAATACGCGATCCATTGTTCCTTAGGGTGCCCCCTACGAAAGAAAGTACTCTGGTGGTCGCCAGAAATTGCTAAGGTGTAGGTGGACTCTACAGGGACATCAGCAGCACCCTTCCCTGTAGCACCTAATAGCTCTTAAACGGCTCCATGCCCGTGTTCGCCTGTTTATAAAAAGATGGAAACAGGAGTGTTGGGAGAGATGCGTCTCGACCATTGCGTGCCATAGGTAACCTTCCCAAGTCAGGACGAAGATCAGACATGTTTTTGGTTACCAGAAACCAACAGATGTCCCTGGCGTTAGCACCAGTGGCGTGTTATCTACCGACACAAACGCGATTGCTGAGCACTTTGCAGAGCACTATGCTCGAGCCTCTACGTCGGAGATTTACCCCCAGCCTTTCACACCCTCAACGGCGATTAGAAGGGAATGTCCTCTCGTTCGCTACATGACACAGTAAATCTTATAACGTCCCATTTACAGAGTGGGAGCTTCCCAGTGCCCTTGCACATTGCCCTAACACAGCTCCTGGGCCAGATCGGATCGACAGTCAGATGATTAAACATCTCTCGTCCGATTACAAGCGTCTCCTCCTCGTCATTTTCAACTGGATTTGTTGCGATGATGTCTTTCCCTCGCAATGGCTGGAGAGCACCAACATTCCAATGTTCAAACCCAGTAAACACCAGCTTGATTTGGATAGCTATTGATCCATCAGTACGGGGACAAGGTTCGTGTCAGCGCACATTGCATTGTTACCAATTTTATTCAAGATGGCGGCGATGACAGCGGCATATAGACTTGGCAACATCCCATGACGTCATCCAAGATGGCGGATTTTGGCGGGAGAATAGTCCAATTGTGCTACGTCCACTAACCTAGCCTTCAGAGAAAATGGCGGGAAGTTTGAATTCCAACAGGATAATGCATGCAAAGACCATACTTGTCTTTATTGTTATAATTGATTATCATTCATTAACATTCACTATCATTCATTAACATTCATTATCATTCATTGTCATTCATTATCATTTATTATCATTCATTATCATTTATTATTATTTATTATTATTGACCTACCTCCACTAGAAAATTCCCTCCAAATTCAAATTCCAACATGGTAACGGCTGCAAAACCTTACTTTTGTTTATTATTCATTATCATTCATTATCATTTATTAACATTCATTATCATTCATTAT
This sequence comes from Schistocerca americana, assembly GCF_021461395.2. Taxonomy (NCBI): domain Eukaryota; kingdom Metazoa; phylum Arthropoda; class Insecta; order Orthoptera; family Acrididae; genus Schistocerca; species Schistocerca americana. Next base: position 172,590,820 of record NC_060124.1, on the reverse strand, counting down.
CATTTAATATCATTCATTATCATTCATTAACATTCATTAATATTCATTATCATTCATTATCGTTCATTATCATTTATTATTATAGGCCTACCTCCACTAGAAAATTGGGCCAAATTGAAATTCCAACACGATATTCTCTCGAAAACTGTACTTCTGTGTGTTATTATCACTTATTATTTATTCAAGATGTCCGATTTTGTCGGTGAGAAAGCCATTATCCTTACATCCATAACAAAAATCTATCGCAAGTTCAAATCCCCAACACCATAATTGATCACATGTACGATCTTTCTCCGTCACTTATCTTTTTCATCACTGATAACCTATCATAATCGCGTCAAATAATAAACTGCACTTATAGTAACGTAATTCACGTCCTTTGATTTTGCAGGGGTGGAGGAGCTGAAGACTTTATTTCAAGCAGTACGGTCATCACATGTTCTCCAACACAGTCAGCACACACATATTTGATATCGTAGTTCAGTCACCACAACGTCCGCGCTCCAACTGAATTAGTTCAAAACATTGCCACCCCCTGACCAGCACGCGGAGACACTGCCTACTCCTGTCACGTGAGGCTCAAGGCCACTAGCGCGGGGGACGAGCCCAGTGATCGCTCCCTCATCATAAACATGTTCTCGCTGGACACGCTGGAACTTGTCGGGTTTGACGTCACAGCGGCCCCTTGTCCGCTCACCATGTGCATTCGTCGTCTCCAAATGTTTCCCGCCAAAATTGACTCCCTCGGAGCTGCATCACACAACGGTCGGCCGTGTCCCTGCAACACTTCCGGCACCACGTTCAAACCTGTCGATGCCGAACTCACACAGCCGTTCGCCACGTGTCCTCCTGCGATCGAGAACGCTGTGCTACTCTTTTGGCGGCAAAGTGTGCTCGACAGTGGAATCCGCCATTACTATACAACAGCACGTTTGGACCGCACTAGAAAGCCCGCTAATTCAATCGCTCTTGCGCGCTCATAATAACTGTACAATCACTGTGCCGCCGCCCCGCTTACGTCACACACCCTCCATACACGCGACGGACTTAGCCTTCTGTAAATACCTGGAAAAGACTATTTATTTCAGTCATTACGGTCATGCAGGTGTGCCGTAACTGACTTCTCCATGCTCACACAGCGAAACTCCAGAGCGCAGCTGACGTATGCGCGGCTGGCTGAGCCCGCTCCCTGGCCGGCAGACGTCAAGCAGTTTACGGTGCCCGCCCAGCCCCCACAGCGAGCACGCCAGGTAGCGGCGGCGAGTGGCGCCACAAACGGTCGGCCGCGAGCCCTTAATACCGGACACGATGTTTCCTGTCGACCGCGTGCCATACGCGTTTGCTCGTCGCGAGAACGCTCGCTAATTCACTCTCACCACCCCGCTACATTAAATAATTCCATTTACAATTTCATATACATATTCAAACGTGTTCAACTCCCTAATATCAACTACTTTTCGAGGACCAGAACGCCACCTCCTCCTCCAAGGAACCAGCACCAAGTTTGAAATCTGCCAGTAAACAAAGCTCACTTGCGCTTCAGCCACCAACCAAAGAAAATTGCTTCAAACTAAGCCACCAGCACTCAACCTCTTCCTACATGTTTCTGGTAAACGGAATGTTTTTTCTACGAAGTTGGAAACTTCCATGACATCACAACGTGCGATCGACCACGTGGCTCTGTCAAACAAGGAACGCTCTCGCTAAGTAAACTGATCACCTGATTCTCATTATTCAGCCCACATGCTTCGATTATCTAGTCCAGGATCTTGGCGAAAACACACGTCCGTACACATGAGCCATCACGCGCACCTAGCTTAGTACCTCTCCAAGTGAATGTAACAAAGTCCACATGACTATTTAATTAAGCTGACCAATTAATTAACCTCTCTGATGCGGAAAACTGCCACGTCCGCCTAGACTTGGAATCAATTTTCGCCACTGCCACACCCACCTGGACTTGAAATGAAATAGTTAAAGTCCCTACCGACCACCACGTCCTTTTACCGACCCATGTTCGTTGGCTAACACGCACTAATGCTTGCTTCTGTTTACTAACGTGCTCTAACGTGTACTAACCCACATTAACTTATATCACATTCTTTCTATACAAATAAGCCAAGCTTCAATTCTGATGGTCAGTTCGTGTTTCGCTACCAAACACAAGACAATTGTGGCAAACGAAGCCACTAACCTAAGTCACCTGTGATGACTCAAAGTCGTCTGCTATGCCTCTCTCACACACCACGAGCGCGAGACCGCCCACATCACAGTCTGAACTTTAATACTAGCGTCGGACATACTCCTGTATAAATACTCTAGCTAAACTATGACCCTAATACTGTTGTTCAATCCACACGGTCTAGCAGAAGGCCAGAGCACACCCCCAGTACCTAAGCTGAGAACATTGCTCGCCCCATCTTTAGTTAATCGCTGAGAGATGGAGATATGCTGCAATCACATCCCTCGCGCTCTCGTAGCTACTCACCTCAGCAATTCGATCTAACAAACCCTCCAAGTAGAAAAAATAACAACCAACTCAAACTCTCTCATATTCTATATCGTCCCACAAACACTTAACGTACATTTTGTTTGCGCATCAAGTATACCTATCACTCTCATACAAAAAACACTCGTCCTGATATACCTGGTGTCATGTTGCACAGTCGCCAGACACGCAAACAGCTCCTAATTTCTGTGCACGATATCAAACTGCTCCTAAATAATGCAGTACACATAACTGTAAACACCACCCGTACTCGTAATCTCTCCAAATAACGCACTGCGAAGTAACTCAACAGGCACACGCAATCAACCTATCCCACATTAAATCACACGTCCGACAGCTCTCAATTCGCTCAAAGGCCTCTGTTCGACCCTTCAAACATGACTTGATGATAGCCGCATTCACACACCGTCCGCACACATCCCAGCGCTTCTCTCCCCACTCAATCTAAAACGATCATTTGAAAATTAAAAAAAAAAAAAAGTTAAGAGCCCAGTCAACCTCCCCGAAATTGTATAGTACCCCCAAAAATAGTTAACGCTCGCTTTCGTGTTTTCTAAGCTTATTTATAAATTCAAATTCTTACCCTAACAGAACTTGTTCACCAAAATAATACTGAATGCGTCTCCCCCACCTGCTACCTTTCCAGCTCTCAACATACGCAAAAGTTCTCAACTCTCCTATATCCCAGCACAACCGATTAATCATTCTTATTCCTTCTTATCGAATTTACTGGTCTAATTTCCTAAGGACCCGTTATTGAAGTACCATCCTGCTTTTCTTTCTGGTGCTTCCTGTGCTTACTTTTACGGAGATCGTTAAATTACCTCCACAGCTCCCCTCAATCTACACACACACACACACACACACACACACACACACATACGTTCATCCTCTCTACTCAACCCATAACATAAGCATTAGTAAGTTTACAATCCAGTATATACAAACCCTACACAATGTTAACCTCATTAACTTTACAATACCCACTACATGCCCCAATTCTCTCAATTCCTAAGGAAGCACTGCGAACCTGCTGTTTCTTTCTACACACGCCACACTCAGCGGTAATCAGCCCTACTGCATCAACGGACGGAAGTCCCTCTCAGAACTGTTCCACAAATTCGGCGATCGCTTCCCCTCAACACAAATGCGTTACTCTCTCTTCTTCTTCCTTGCCTGCTCGCTTTTTTTCTACAAACTTATCCAGACTCAGACTACAAGAACACACCATTTTTTTCCTAAGTACAGCATACTTTAAACCACTCAATAACTAGAAACAAACAGACCGAAAAATTATATTCGCATTCTCGAATACCGAAGTCGTTGATCTCATTATACTTATACAGTTAAATCTTACGATCACGGTCTCATTTGATTGGCATTCCACAATGAGCTAAGTATCGGAAATACACTCTCTTGACCGCTGTTACTCTGGAAATATCTCTACCGTCCTTATGACTTCCTCTCTGCTCGTTACATAACATAATCAATTTTAACCTCAAACTGCAGCAAATACAAACGATACACAATGTAAACCACATTAACTTCACAATACAGTATATACACATTTGACACAAAACAGTGCACTTATCCAGTATATCTCTACAGCATGCGAAAAAATATCCTATCCCTACAGCGTCTATATACAGCAATGCTCCCCAATCCTAGTAAAGCACCGTCAACCTGTTCTCTCTACAGACCCGACACTCAGAGCTAATCTTCCCTCTTACATCAGCGGACATAAGTCACCCTCAGAACTCTTTTTTACAAATTCGGTATCGTCCCCTCCTCAGCACAAACGCCTTACTATCTCTCCTTCCTTATCTGTTCACTTTTCTTCAAACATCCTCAGACTCATAGACTGCAAGAACACATGTACTTTCTCCATAATATTACACCATTTTAGCTGTACTTCTCAATATCATGCACTAGGCTACACCCTACCGATCACTAGTTCATCATAATTCCCAAGATATAGACTTCACATTAATTCTCTACAAACGCCGAACTTTATCTATGTGCAGCATGCTGTAAACCACTGAGTAACTAGAAACAAACATATGCAAAATGATATTTCCACTCTCGAATACCGGTTTCAGTCATGTAACATTTTCGAGATCTTGGCTATAATTTACACGTCAACTAAGGTCTGTCCCAGGTCTAGAGAACAGACAAGAATGTATCCAACATACCACAATCGATCTTCACTCAGCTAAATAAAGGAAGCAAATGTGCAGAAGTAGTCAACGGAACAATCTACATCCCATCTAATAACACTCCAACCCAAATCAATCATCTTCTCAAATTCTGACTTGATCACCAAAGTCGCCCAACACATAATATTACTTCGCTATTCGGTCGTCTAGAGGACATCGAAGTTCTATCTTACAGATCCATACACCCCAACAGGTCTCTGCATTCGGACAGCTGCTCCAGTTATTTATTATCATTTATGATCATTTATTATTATTTATTATGATTTATTATTTATTATTATTTATATCATGCTACCTAACAAAAATGGCTCCAAGTTCAACTGTGTTCAGCTCCTATGACAACCAGCAGGGCGCTCTGTCATCACGTCAGTTGATTACGCAATTACCATTATTCAAGACGGCTGCACCCAGTGTGAAACGTGTCACCTTTCCTGAACCTGCCTGCTTCATTAAAATTCCAACTTGGCTATAGTCACACCCTACACATCGTTCAACTGATCCCATTTCCAGATCTTCGCGCATCTGATATATGCAATTTAAGTCGGAGAAAGACATATCAGTTACCTTCTGCAGCCAGTCTACAAGCAGAATGACCTCAGTTACTGCAACAGGACCTTGTCTTGACCATTCGCCCGAAATTCAAGCGCCGCCTGCGGCGTGTCAAAGCCACATATCTGTCCATCTAAACAGCCGTCCACTAAGCCCCAGGACCAGCATGCCGTAGTGGGCTCTCTCTCTATACCTACTCTCCAGCTATTGTCTAACGACATACACTGCACAGACGGATTCCTGAATAGCGCAGATCTCTATCCTACCCTGCATCTCCAACTCGTCATGTAAACAGTGTCTCCCCCAGGCGGCAAACCCGTCGTCATTCACGTTGCACTGACAATTCAGTCAAAACTCACTTTCTAAGCAAAGATGAGTATTCATATAGAACAAATAGACAAACATAACTCCAAGCAGAAGTCATACATATGATTAAAAAGAAAAAATGACCTCAATTTAGATTGTCCAACATTTATTTACATGTCCTAATGATACAGTCGTAGATGAGTCATGTCATCCATTCGCTCACTCCTTCTACACACGCTTTCACAGAACTTGTTCTACTTATATGCCACCCACCCTGTTATACTAATTTTGTGCAAGCATTACGCCCCAACATACAACCCAGCTCAATAGAACATGATAATTCCTTTATCCACAGACAGCCATATTCGGTGAACACTTAAATGTACTAAATTACACATACATGTAATCAAATAAGCAAATACTTTTACCGACATACACACCCCTCTCACTGAGGATAGGGCATTTAATATTATATACTTAAACACAAACCAATGATAACCATATTCCGACGCGCACCTTGTCCTCGTAATAAAGCACACTGGCCAATAATGTGACAGCATGTTTTCCTAATTTCAATGTCATAGCTAAACCATACCTCCTCTACGTTGCAAGTATTATTGCGAGCATTGATAGATGACTGCTCAGTACGTCCATTCAAACTTAATTCTCGAACACATAAACACGGCCAAAGTATACCAGACAACGATATACATATTTATATGACCTCGCGCATAGTACTCGATCAATCTCTCTGCCTATGGCGGTCACAGAGCAATCTCGCCCGCTTATGTTGAAAGACCATCCTCACTTCTGCATTGACCACTCTACCCCGCAACGTCGCTACCCAATTTATCCTCAGCCGAGCAGAGGAATATAGCTACACTTCGCCTCTCTTGTCTGAATAGAGCTTTCCTAGGCCTAACCCCTTCAGGTGCACCACATTTCTCGAGATGTACCCAAGTATTGGAGCTTAGCACACCATATCGATCTATAGTAACAGATGTCAAAGTGCCCTAATTTAATAGCATACAGTTAAGTAGAACAAGTGATATTTATACACAACGTAGTTCGACACATATTTACGTAAATCATCCAATCTATCATGTGTAAAGCACTCAGGCTGCATATGGCTAGAACGCAGGCTATATAGGATATGAGAGAGTTTGAGTTGGTTGTTATTTTTTCTACTTGGAGGGTTTGTTAGATCGAATTGCTGAGGTGAGTAGCTACGAGAGCACGAGGGATGTGATTGCAGCATATCTCCATCTCTCAGCGGTTAACTAAAGATGGGGCGAGCAATGTCCTCAGCTTAGGTATTGGGTGTGTGCTCTAGCCATGTGCTAGACCGTGTGGATTGTACAACAGTATTAGGGTCATAGTATAGCTAGAATATTTATACAGGAATATGTCCGGCGCTAGTATAAAGGTCCAGACTGTGATGTGGGCGGTCTCGCACTCGTGGTGTGTGAGACAGGCAAAGCAGGCGATTTTGAGTCATCACAGGTGACTTACAGTGTGTAAACTTTTAGATGGCAGACCTCTTCCTAGTCCTGAATCGGTAGAAGTCGGTAAACGTCGGGAGGCTTCGGTAGGCACGCAGTTTTGACTGCTGCCAACATTACGTAGCTGACTGTGTTGTACAAGGTAGCCATTGTCGTCTGCTTCGTTATTGTTTTGCGCTGCACTGTTCTGCGTGTTTTTATTGTGCAGTTGTGCTAAACATTATCAAAATGAGTGAAGAGGCAGTTGCTGGCCCATCTTGGGAGTCGCCAACAACCCCTACCGGTAGGCCTACGGTTAGAAGGAAACCAGTATTACGTAGCGATGCTCGCAAAATTATATTGCGTATGATTGAATTCTGTGAAAGGGAAAGGGAGCAGAAAAAATTACTTCACCCCATTTACAAATTTTCAGTGAGAGCTGCTACATACACAGGACAAAGCATGCGTAGCATTGGAAGATTCAAACAGTTTTCCAAGAATCATCCTGGCGTATCGCCACAAACGCCTGGCAAGAAAAGGTGAGTTTCCATTTCAGATATTTTGTTCGCCATCACTTTGAAGGAGCCCCCTATTTCGCTCGAATTACCTTACATTTCATTTTTCCTTGCTACCGTATTGCAATCGGATGAATGGTTTGTGAGCGCATAGTAGACAAACAAACATATATATATTGAAACACGTATGTATTTATTACCAGCGATGGCGAGGCATGACAGAATCTCTGACCAGAGAGTTATTTATCGTCGCTAGTTTGCGCTTCACCGTGCGAGATTTCAGTTGTACTCTGTGTGAAGTAGAAGTCGGATACAGTTGCGTGTAGCGAGTCGGCATGAGCAGTTGTACTCTGTCTGTAGTAGTAGTCAGTCGGCAGTAGTGGTAGCGAGTGGACGGTTGTCCAGAGCAGGCGACGGCATGCGTCGACGGTGTGTTCTTATTGCGACTCTGGTCAGGATTGTGGTGGACGATGAGTATTGTTGTAGAAGGTTATGAAGCAGCATTGCGCACATCCAGTAATTCATGTTAATTGTAATTAATTTGTTCAAAAAATGCCCCAATAACAATTTTTTATAAAGTAACTCTTTTAAGAAAAAGTATTTATTTCAATTTAAAGAATTTTTCCACTCTTTTGAAGAAAAATCATTCATTTCAATTTAAAGTATTTTTCCTATGCATTCCTTGCAAGAATCAAAAAAATAGATATAGATGCAGTTTATTGAGGCAAGAATTTTGCTTTTGTTATTCAGAATACAGGGCCGAAGGTCAGCGCTACTGCCCTTATAAAATTTACTAGATATTATTATTTCCGCTGAGAGGTTACATTTGGGTCATGGTTCACTATTTAATTAATATTGTTGTGTGGTTTTTGGTCAATTATCATTCCTTAATTTTGTGGGGAGATTAAGCTTGGCTACATTTTGCATTTCTATTCTTTAATAATTTTTGTGGGGAGTCAACATTTGGCTCATTTTTTTTATAATCATTGACTTTTATTTCTGCGGGGAGGTTACACTTGCCGACATCCGGTCCAGGATCGTATTTCTTTATGAATCTTCTGAGAAGTAGTCATATACCTGCTCTTATTTACTTAACCTAATTAGCATTTGGCGCAACGCATTCTCTAATTTGTCACTCTTTCTTCCACAGATCATCGGCAATTTGTTGCTCTTTGTTAAAATAGTGTTTGTTGCATTTTGCATTGTGCTTGTTTCATTTGCGAATAATTTTTGATTAGTGAAAAAAGCCGCGAAAAACTGTTAACAGTACATCGGGATGTATAGTGAGTGAAATAACCGACTTAAATAACTTGACTGATAGTATTTGCGACACGCAGTGTAATAATGACAATCCTCCATTTACGAACAATCAGTGCGTACCGACCATTAATAATGATTTTTATCTTAACGTTGAGCAAACGAATTCAATTGTGTCCTCTGTTAATTTAACGACAATCGATGACGCGGGGCGTTCTGTTGCAATGAGCGCTGCCCAGCTTAACACAACCGGTTTGCAAAATTCACATGGTGAACAGACAAATTTTTCTAATGAAAATGAACAGTGTACTCAAAGTACGTCAGATTTATTTAATTCCGATTTAGTGACTAACAGTGCACATCCGATTGGCAAACATTTTCAAGAATCACAGAATAACCAAATGGTTACACAAAACGTGACAATTGCAGGTACATCATCAAACAGCACAGAGAATAGAGCCAGTAATATTGACTTGTAACAAATTATGGCAAGATTGCTACAACAACAAAATGAGAATTTCAAACAACTACTTAATGAATATTTCAAACAACAGAATGAAAGAGAAGAGAACTATTTCAAACAACTTAATGAACAACTTAAGGAAAGTTTCAATCTGTCGAATGAAAAACACGACAACTTTAACGAACAGAACAAACAAGTTAGTGAACAGATTACAGCTCTTACTGTGCAACGTCACGACACGAAAGAAAAATCGTGTGAAGAAAATAAGGCTCATGCTAGGGAAAGTAGTGAAGAAAATAGATCTGTTTCACAAGAATTAATTAATACACATGTAGCCACAACAGAATCACATAGCGATGAAATTAGTGCAGTCACTGAACAATGTTCAGAAAACGTAACACAGATACGCGACGAGTTTAATTTAAAGTCACCACAACTTTCACACACTCTGGATACGGAAGTCGATAAGAAATGTGTACAGCAGAACAACCAAGTTGACGAAATTATTAAAGTAACAGAAATGAAAAATGTTTCACTCAATAACACAGCACAGCATACGGCGAATTCCGAACATTTCTCACACTCACACAGCCAGTGTAACTTAAACAATTTACAGAGACTACGCAACTTAAAATCCGAAAAGCTACGCGACTTAAAATCTGAAATGACACAGACAAACAGATTCTCACACAAACCTGAACGTGTTCACAAATTCAGAGACGATAACGTTGATTATAAGCAATATGTATCTGTAATAAAATCTAAGGCATTTGAAAATGACAGAGCACAGGTACACGCTTTGAACTGGATAAGTCGATTTATTTTTGTACTTTCACCAACATTTCGTGTAATGCAGTAACTACAATTAGCATGGATACAGCAATTTATTTTTGAATTTTCACCGGGATTGCCTGTAATGCAAAAGCTGAAATGTATTTGCAGCGCATAATCGACCTCAGGGGATTCATTACGCTTTAATGAGTATGTGCCGTAGCGTGCACAGGGCCCCGAGCCATAGTAGTGCTGTTTCATCTTTAGTTTTCTGCACTGCTGCCTTCTCTTCTACTATCCCTTATATCTATCAAAACAGCTCTTCAAGTATTGCTCTACCTAGTATTAAGAAAAGTGTCAAGAAAACCCAATATGACAAATTTTACCGAAAGTGACAGTTCTTTTAGACACTCCCGAAATGACAACTATCGTCGTAACTTTAATAACAGATAAAATTGTAATCATCAGTATGTATAGCATTTTCAGCAATCGTTAAAATTATCAGCAGTCGCAAACACATTTTGGTAACAATAGACGTTTTTCTCCGCAATAGCAACAAAACCAGCCAGTTAGCATACCTAACCAACAATGTAATGTACAAGGTCAACCAATCTTTAATGTTTCACCCCGTGCACGTATAGTCTCAGCTCCAACAAACAGTAACACACAGCAACAAGGAAATAACTACGTACAGAAAACACATCATTTTAACTCCTAGCGCAATGCACCGTATAGAAATCACTATCATGACAGGCGTAAAAATAATGAGCACAATTTTCAGCGTACATTTAATAACAGTCGGTCTTACCAACAGCAAAATCATCCGCAATAACATATTATCATGATTGAACCAGACACTAGGTATCATCCAGAGCGTAATACGTCAGGAAGAAATAACAGAACAGTACAAATAGTGAAAGTGCCACAGCATCCTCCCGAAAATAATAACACGCCAGATAGAATTTGATTAAATACAGTACAGGTTGCATATTCCAGTAACGCAAGCAATACTTTTGACACGCAGAATCTTGTTTACGAGAATGTTATTTGAAACATGCTTTGTTGAATGCACCACTTTTATCGCACCCAGATCTTACCAGAAATTTTCCCATTGCCACCAACAGTTCTAACACCGCTTTAGGCGTAAATATTTATCAGGAAATTGAAGAAGATGGTTGTACAGTAATTAAAAACATCGCTTTTGCAAGTCGCATTCTGTCACCTGCTGAACGAAATTATTCTGTTACAGAACTTGAAACATTATGTGTTGTATGGGCTTTTACCAGATTTGGGCATTTTCTTTATGGAAGAAACACTACCGTTTCCACAGATCATAGAGCGATACAATTTTTACTTTCGGCTAAATTTACACACGACAGATTAAGTAGATGGAAACTTTATTTGCAAGAATTTAATTTTACAATTGTTCACATTCCCGGCACACAAAATATTGTAGCAGACGCACTATCTCGTTCTCTCAGCAACAATCAGCAAGACATCGCAACCAACATTTGCAAAGCTAATTTCAGCGTCATGTACATTCAACAAGTTGCATTTGAAAATTTCATTTAGTCGTTATTACAAGAAATAGCACAAGAGCAGAATAAAGACAACGTATGGAAAGAGATTAAACACCTTTGGCAAGATAAGAATACTGTTACTATTAGAAACCATTACACTGTACGCAATGACATTCTGTTTCGCCGCTCTCATCCTGGCAGCAACAATTGGTTATTATGCATTCCTCATGAACTTGTTAACAAATTAATCTGGTATACTCATATAAGTTATGCACATTACGGAGCTAGAAAATGTGTTCTTATACTGAGACAGAACTGTTATTTCACCAACATGGAGAAACGTATACGACGAGTTTTAGCGTCATGTAAAATCTACCAGAAAGCTAAATCAGATACGACTTCACATATTCCTCCATTACATCCAATTGTACCTGTTAAATTGAGACATATGGCCGCTGTAGACATTTTTGGTCCGATTCCCAGAACTAATAGAGGTTTTTGCTACACCTTTGTCGTGTTGAACTCACTTCAAAATTTGTTACCTTCACTGCGGTACGCAAAGCTACTGCTAAAACTGTTTCGAAAGCATTTGTAAAACATTTTCTATTTCATGTAGGGCATGTGTTGAAAGTAATTTCCGACAATGGATCACAGTTTCGATCTGCTATATGGACACGTATGTTACGAGCTAGAAACATTTCTCCGATCTATATATCCAGGTACCATGCTTCTTCGAACCCTTGTGAACGATTAATGAAGGAATTTGGTAAACTGTGTAGAATATACTGCCATAAAAGACATATTGATTGGGACACACGCATACTCTCATTCCAAGATGTAATTAATTCCATACCAAACGAATCCACTATGCTATATCCGTCTGTTATACTGAAAAATGTTGAACCACGTAACAAAATTAAAGAATTAGTAAACTTTCCTACATCTCGTCGACTACGACACCATGAAATAATTGACATTGCGCTGAACAAAATCAAACGTGCCACAGAGCGCCGGAGAAGACAGCAAAAACAGGTTTGTACACGCCGTGACTTTCACATTGGACAGAAGATATTAGAACGTACACACTATTTATCCAATAGAGTAAAAGGTAGGTGCAGTAAATTTGAACTTCTATACGCAGGTCCATATCGGATTCGCTGCATTCCTCACCCCAATGTAGTACACGTCGGAACTTTGAGAACCAGAAAAACCAAAGGGAACCATCACGTGTCGAACGTCAAACCTTTTATTGAATGAAGATACTTTATGATTTAACATGCTGTAATGCCATTTGCTACTTTTTATGACCACTTATGCAATTATATTCACATGAATACTTACTGATGATTGTCGTGTTTTTTCTTGGCAAGTGCCCGGCAAGGTAAAGTTAGCAGGTCGCTGTTCTTATCGTTATACATCAGACCGTGCACATTTTTTTTAGGTAAACTCACGTATCATATGAATAATTATGCAATTTTATCTAGTGACATATTAATTTTATTAAATTCTCTCTCCATTAAATTATTTAATTCTCGGCTCTATTAACTACACAACATACAAGCTGAAAACAAAGAAAATCACATTTCTTGTCATCATTTTTTATGTATGTACGATTGTTTTCCTGTTTTGTTTGTATGCACTATGAGATAGTTAAGATATAGCTAACACCAGTTGACTTTGAAATTTTGCCTTATGATATCTCAACATCGTGACTACTTTACTTCCTTTTTTTTTTGCTGCTACATTGTGATACACTGGGTACATTTTTGCCTCTGAACACTATCTATATTTTTGACATATTATGTGTTCTGTCATGCTATGCTGTAAGCTCAATTATGCTACTATAAGCCAGTTTTTATCTAATGAGTACATGAATTAAATGCAAGACATTAATCTTTGTTCATCATTTTCAGAAAGAAATTACGTGTAATCGAAATAAATTAAACAGAAATGGGAATTTCACCTTCGGAATGAACGAAAGAGGATGCAATACCTTGTGAGGAAGAGTAAATGGATCAGGATTAACAAGCATTAACAAGAATATACTATACACATCGTAGAATAGCAGTCTTAACATTTTTTTTCTTTCAGAATACAAGGCGGTTGATGCAGGCTGTCAGGCAGAACTACACATCTTAGTTTTAGTGATGAAATATGATAGAAATAAGGAATAGTTGTGTAATGAGTAATGAAGTGACTTTTTTTGCAGATGATAATGAATGGTGATGAATAATGATGAAGAATATGCCACTACGGATAATGAAGTTTTTCTTTACAGGTGATGACAATAATGGAGTTATGGTGATATGGATAATGAAGTTTTTCTTTGCGGATGAAAATAATAATGAAGTTTATATATTTGCTGTTAGTTAAGAGATGCTATGTAGTTATTTAAGTATTTGTTGCAGTTTGTTTTGACAGTATGTGTTACATTGCATAGTATGATGACTGAAGGTTTTGGAAAGGACAGCTAGGGAACACATTTGTTTTTACACACATTTCACTACCTGTTAATTCGAAGTTCACTACTTTTCAGCATAAAATGCGTTTCTTCTATCAGTTTAATAATCCATTTTTGTATTTTGCAGGAGAAATTATTTATGAAATTAATGTGCTGTAAGCAGTTGTTCATTAAACCTATGTCATTTATGAATGTGATTACATATACTCTACTTGTTTCATAATTTTGCTACAGCTGACTCATGGCAAATGATGTTACACATCTTCATTTGCAGCAACAACATTATTCTGTAATACTATGTCATTTATAAGCTCTTGTTTTTAATGATGACTTCTGAAGGTTTATAATTAGGCAATGAGTGCCAATGTTCTCTGTAAAGCAACTCATGAGCATTAATCTGTAATACTATGCCACTTATTAGCTCCTGTTTTCAATGATGAATTCTGATGGTTTCTAATTAGCCAATGAGTGCCAATGTTCTCTGTAAAACGATTTATGGACATTATTCTGTAATACTATGTCATTTATTAGCTCCTGTTTTCAATGATGACTTCTGATGGTATATAATTAGGCAACGAGTGCCAATGTTCTCTGTAGAACGATTGATGTACATTATTCTGTAATACTATGTCATTTATTAGCTCCTGTTTTCAATGATGATTTCTGATGGTTTATAATTAGGCAATGAGTGCTAATGTTCTCTGTGAAGCAACTCATGCAAATTATTCTGTAATACTATGCCACTTATTAGCTCCTGTTTTCAATGTTGACTTCTGATGGTTTATAATTAGGCAATGAGTGCCAATGTTCTCTGTAAAACGACTCATGAACATTATTGTGTAATACTATGCCACTTATTAGCTCCTGTTTTCAGTGATGACTTCTGATGGTTTATAATTAGGCAATGAGTGCCAATGTTCTCTGTAAAACGATTTATGTACATTATTCTGTAATACTATCTCATTTATTAGCTCCTGTTTTCAATGATGACTTCTAATGGTTTATAATTAGGGAATGAGTGCAAATGTTCTCTGTAAAACAACTCATGAACATTATTCTGTAATACTACATACATGGTATAGAAGTGTTCATTAACTGGGCAGTGAGTGCCACCAACTATTAGTGTAATTCACAATGAAGACTAGTATGTGAATTAATGTCCTTCACTTTCCGACCTAATTACCTGAAATTACTGCAATATCCGTTTGTCCTGTATATCCTCATGATCATGGAGCACTATATTTAGTTTTTGCACTAATTCTACGTTGGTGTACCTTGCAAGAGCATGGTGTTGACACGACATGCTGTCCACCACCGTGAGCGATGGAAATGCTATTATGGTCCCACTGTTTGGTGTACCTAATGTACTACCAAAAAGACAACATGGAATATTACTACGACATTTCAGTGTCTTGGCTACGCTGATTAATAATTCTTGAAAAGGAACTTCAGATTGTCTCACTTGGTGTTGTGCTTCTGTAGAAAGATATGGACTTTCAGTGCAGCTGCGTGCAACCTAAAGTGCTACAACCATGATGCAATCCTTCCCTTTCCTAACCTAATTCTTGTAACATAGTGAAAATCATTTTTGCTAACATGATTTGTATTCATGACCTATACATTTTTTGATTTGCTGATATGTTCTGAACTACAGTGCATGTGCACTTATGTCATTTGTTAATTTGTTTTGTACTCATTGTATATATATTTTGTCATTACCTGATATGTTCTGTACTCGGTGCATGTGCACTATATTTACTTCATGTTCTACACCTATATATCTATATCTGTATATTCTGTGAGTGTAAAGTTAGTTAGTTAACAAAAATTTGTTGCCCATGGCAAGTCCAAATGACTCACCATCGCTGCCAAATTTTTGCCCCCCCCCCCCCCCCCGGTGGTGGGTTATGAAACACGTATGTATTCATTACCAGCGATGGCGAGGCATGACAGAATCTCTGACCAGAGAGTTATTTATCGTTGCTAGTCTGCGCTTGACCGCGCGAGATTTCAGTTGTACTCTGTGTGTAGTAAAAGTCGGATACAGTTGCGTGTAGCGAGTCGGCATGAGCAGTTGTACTCTGTCTGTAGTAGTAGTCAGTTGGCAGTAGTGGTAGCGAGTGGACATTTGTACTGAGCAGGCGGCGGCATGCGTCGACGGCGTGCTCTTCTTGCGACTCTGGTCAGGATTGTGGTGGACGATGAGTATTGTTGTAGAAGGTAATGAAGCAGCATTGCGCATATTTAATAATGTATATTAATTGTAATTTAATTTGTTCAGAAAAAAATGCCCCAATAATAAATTTTTATAAAGTAAATCTTTTAAAGAAAAGTAATCATTTCAATTTAAAGAATATTTCCGATGCATTTCCTCCAAGAATCAAAATTAAATATACACCAGCATTGCACGAAGCTGTGTCGATAAATAAGAGCAGATATAGACGCAGTTTTTATTAAGGTAAGAATTTTTGTTTTTTTATTCAGAATACAAGGCCGAAGGACAGCGCTGCTGTCCTTATAAAATTTATCAGACTTAATTTTTTCACAGGGCCGAAGGTCAGCGCTGCTGCCCTTATAAAATTTACCAGATATTATTACTTCTGTTAGGAGGTTACATATGGTTCATGGTTCATTATTTAATTAATATTATTATTGTTGGTTTATGGTCAAATTTTAATTCCTTAATTTTGTGCGGAGTTTAGGCTTGGCTCCATTTTGCATTTTTATTCTTTTATTTCTGCGGGGAGGTTACAATATATATATATATATATTGATTTTAATGTACATGACGATTTCAGTTTAGTTTACGAACAACATTTAAAGCGAGTTTTACATCCAACCCCTTCGACAGCTTTCGTGTAAGCATGACGTGCAATTTGTAGTGCCAGCACTGCAACTGGTAGGCGTGCCTTGCACCCCCCCCCCCCCCCAACGGCTCCTCCCCCTCGCCAGCCAAAGGTTGCTTCCTCCTCTCCCCACACTCCCCTCACAACTCTGCCGTCTTACAGTTAACACACTGTAGGTTAGTGACTTCGTTTGCGACAACTTTCTTGTGTTTGGTAGCGAAACACGAACTGACCATCAGAATTGAAGCTTGGCTTATTTGTACAGACAGAATGTGATATAAGTTAATGTGGGTTAGTACACGTTAGAGCACGATAGTAAAAGGGGTAGTAGTAGTAGAGGGGTTTTCTGGCCGCACGACAGCAAGGTCTTCAGCGCCTAGTAAAAGGAAGCTAGCATTAGTACATGTTAGCCAACGAACATGGGTCGGTAAAAGGACGTGGCGGTCGGTAGGGACTTTAACTATTTCATTTCAAGTCCAGGTGGGTGTGGCAGTGGTGAAAATTGATTCCAAGTCTAGGTGGACGTGGCAGTATTCCGCATCAGAGAGGTTAATTAATTGATCAGATTAATTATATAGTCATGTGGACTTTGTTACATTCACTTGCGGAGGTACTAAGCTAGGTGCGCGCGATGGCTCATGTGTACAGACATGTGTTTTCAAAATGGTTCAAATGGCTCTGAGCACTATGGGACTCAACTGCTGAGGTCATCAGTCCCGTAGAACTTAGAACTAGTTAAACCTAACTAACCTAAGGACATCACAAACATCCATGCCCGAGGCAGGATTCGAACCTGCGACCGTAGCGGTCTTGCGGTTCCAGACTGCAGCACCTTTAACCGCACGGCCACTTCGGCCGGCCATGTGTTTTCACCAAGATCCTGGATTAGATAATCGAAGCATGTGGGCTGAATAATGAGAATCAGGTGATCAGTTAACTTAGTGAGAGCGTTCTTTGTCTGACAGAGCCACGTGGTCGATCGCACGTTGTGATGTCATGGAAGTTTCCAACTCCGTAGAAAAAACATTCCGTTTACCAGAAACATGCAGCAAGAGGTTGAGTGCTGGTGGCTTAGTTTGAAGCAATTTTCTTAGGTTGGTGGCTGAAGCGCAAGTGAGCTTTGTTTACTGGCAGAATTCAATCTTGGCGCTGGTTCCTAGGAGGAGGAGGTGGCGTTCTGGTCCTCGGGAAGTAGTTGATATTAGGGAGTTGAACACGTTTGAATATGTATATGAAATTGTAAATGGAATTATTTAATATAGCGGGGTGGTGAGAGTGAATTATCGAGCCTTCTCGCGATGAGCAAACGCGCTGTTACATGGTCATGGTGGATTCCATTGTCGATCAAACACTGGCGCCAAACGTATCCTTTGTACGGCACACGGTCGACAGGAAACATCGTGTCCGGTATTAAGGGCTCGCGGCCGACCGTTTGTGGCGCCACTCGCCGCCGCTACCTGGCGTGCTGGCTGTGGGGGCTGGGCGGGCACCGTAAACTGCTTGACGTCTGTCGGCCAGGGAGCGGATTCAGCCAGCCGAGCGTACGTCAGCTGCGCTCTGGAGTTTCGCTGTGTGAGCATGGAGAAGTCAATTGGGACACACCTGCATGGCCGTAATGTCTGAAATAAAGAGTAATTTTCCATGTATTTACAGAAGGCTATCTCCGTCGCGTTTATGGAGGGTATGTGACGTAAGCGGGGCGGCGGCGCAGCGATTGTACAGTTACTACGAGCACGCGAGAGCGAGTCAAATAGCGGGCGTTCTAGTGCGGTCCAAAAGTGCTGTTATATAGTCATGGCGGATTCCACTGTCGAGCAAACCTTGCGGCCAAAAGTGTAGCACTGCGTTCTCGATCGCAGGAGGACACGTGGCGAACGGCTGTGTGAGGTCGGCATCGACATGTTTGAACGTGGTGCCGGAAGTGTTGCAAGGAAACCGCCGACAGTTGTGTGATTCAGCTCCGAGGGAGTCAATTTTGGTGGGAAACGTGTGGAAGTGACGAATGCACGTGGTGAGTGGACAAGGGGCTGCTGTGAAGTCAAACTCGAAAAGCTCCAGCGTGTCCGGCGAAAACATGTTTACGACGTGGGAGCGATCGCTGGGCTCGCCCCAGCGCTTGGTGCCGGGCACCTCACGTGACATCTACATCTACATCCGTACTCCACACACACCTGATAGTGTTTGGCGGCGGGTACCCTGATTACCTCTATCCGTTCTCCCTTCTATTCCAGTCTTGTATTGTTCGTGGAAAGAAGGATTGTCGGTATGCTTCTGTGTGGGCTCTAATCTCTCTGATTATATCCTTATGGTCTCTTCGTGAGATATACGTAGGAGGGAGGAATATACTGCTTGACTCTTCGGTGAATGTACGTTCTCGAAACTTTATCAAAAGCCCGTACCGAGCTACTGGGCATCTCTCCTGCAGAGTCTGCCACTGGAGTTTATCTATCATCTCCGTAACACTTTCGCGACTACTAATGATCCTGTAACGAAGCGCGCTGCTCTCCGTTGGAACTTCTCTATCTCTTCTATCAACCCTATCTGGTACGGATCCCACACTGCTGAGCAGTATTCAAGCAGTGGGAGAACAAGCGTACTGTAACCTACTTCCTTTGTTTTCGGATTGCGTTTCCTTAGGATTCTTCCAATGAATCTCAGTCTGGCATCTGCTTTACCGACGATCAACTTTATACGATCATTCCATTTAAAATCACTCCTAATGCGTACTCCCAGATAATTAATGGAATTAACTGCTTCCAGTTGCTGACCTGCTATTTTGTAGCTAAATGATAAGGGATCTATCTTTCTACGTATTCACAACACATTACACTTGTCTACATTGAGATTGAATTGCCAATCCATGCACCATGCGTCAATTCGCTGCAGATCCTCCTGCATTTCAGTACTATTTTCCGTTGTTGCAACCTCTCGATACACCACAGCATCATCTGCAAAAAGCCTCAGTGAACTTGCGATGTCATCTACAAGGTCAATTATGTATATTGTGAATAGCAACGGTCCTATGACACTCCCCTGCGGCACACCTGAAATCACTCTTACTTCGGATGACTTCTCTCCATTGAGAAGGACATGCAGCGTTCTGTTATCTAGGAACTCTTCAATCCAATCACACAATTGGTCTGATAGTCCATATGCTCTTACTCTGTTCATTAAACGACTGTGGGGAACCGTATCGAACGCCTTGCGGAAGTCAAGAAACACGGCATCTACCTGTGAACCCGTGTCTATGGCCCTCTGAGTCTCGTATACGAATAGCGCGAGCCGGGTTTCACACGACCGTCTTTTTCGAAACCCATGCTGATTCCAACAGATTAGATTTCTAGTCTCCAAAAAAGTCATTATATTCGAACATAATACGTGTTCCAAAATTCTACAACCGATAGACGTTAGAGATATAGGTCTATAGTTCTGCACATCTGTTCGACGTCCCTTCTTGAAAACGGGGATGACTTGTGCCCTTTTCCAATCCTTTGGAACGCTACGTTCTTCTATAGACCTACGGTACACCGCTGCAAGAAGGGAGGCAAGTTCCTTCGCGTACTCTGTGTAAAATCGAACCGGTATCCCATCAGGTTAGCCATGTACGGAAGTGAAACATGGACGATAACCAGTTTGGACAAGAAGAGAATAGAAGCTTTCGAAATGTGGTGCTACAGAAGAATGCTGAAGATAAGGTGGGTAGATCACGTAACTAATGAGGATTTATTGAATAGGACTGGGGAGAAGAGAAGTTTGTGGCCAACTTGACTAGAAGAAGGGATCGGTTGGTAAGATGTTTTGAGGCATCAAGGGATCACAAATTTAGCATTGGAGGGCAGCGTGGAGGGTAAAAATCGTAGAGGGAGACCACGAGATGAATACACTAAGCCGATTCAGAAGGATGTAGGTTGCAGTAGGTACTGGGAGATGAAGAAGCATGCACAGGATAGAGTAGCATGGAGAGCTGCAACAAACCAGTCTCAGGACTGAAGACCACAACAACAACAATCCCATCAGTTCCAGCGGCTTTTCCTCTGCTGAGCGATTTTAATTGTATCTCTATCTCTCTGTCGTCTATTTCGATATCTACGATTTTGTCATCTGTACGACAATCTAGTGAAGGAACTACAGTGCAGTCCTCCTCTGTGAAACAGCTTTGGAAAAAGACATTTAGTAATTCGGCCTTTAGTCTGTCATCCTCTGTTTCTGTACCATTTCGGTCACAGAGTGTCTGGACATTTTGTTTTGTTCCACCTACCGCTTTGACATAAGACCAAAATTTCTTAGGATTTTCTGCCAGGTCAGTATATAGAACTTTACTTTCGAATTCATCGAACGCCTCTCGCATAGCCCTCCTCACACTACATTTCGCTTCGCGTAGTTTTTGTTTGTCTGCAAGGCTTTGGCTATGTTTATGTTTGCTGTGAAGTTCCCTTTGCTTCCGCAGCAGTTTTCTAACTCGGTTGTTGTACCACGGTGGCTCTTTTCCATCTCTTACGATCTTGCTTGGCACATATTCATGTAACGCATGTTGTACGATGGTTTTGAACTTTGTCCCCTGACCCTCAACGCTATGTGTACTTGAGACAAAACTTTTGTGTTTAGCCGTCAGGTACTCTGTAATCTGCATTTTGTCACTTTTGCTAAACAGTAAAATCTTCCTACCTTTTTTAATATTTCTATTTACGGGTGAGATCATCGATGCCGTAACCGCTTTATGATCGCTGATTCCCTGTTCTGCGTTAACTGTTTCAAATAGTTCGGGTCTGTTTGTCACCAGAAGGTCTACTATGTTATCGCCACGAGTCGGTTCTCTGTTTAACTGCTCAAGGTAGTTTTCAGATAAAGCACTTAAAAAAATTTCACTGGACTCTTTGTCCCTGCCACCCGTTATGAACGTTTGAGTCTCCCAGTCTATATCCGGCAAATTAAAATCTCCACCCAGACCTATAACATGGTGGGGAAATATACTCGAAATATTTTCTAAATTATCCTTCAGGTGTTCAGCCACAACAGCTGCTGAGCCAGGGGCCTATGGAGACATCCGATTACCATGTCTGGCGTATGTAGTGTCTCTGAGTGCTGGCCAGCGGGTGGCGAGGATTTGAACTAAATCAGTTGGAGCGTGGACGTCGTGGTGACTGCACTGCGATATCAAAGATGTGTGTGCTGACTGTGTTGGAGAACAAGTGATGACCGTACTGCTTGAAATACAGTCTTCAGTCCCTCCACCCCCGCAAAATCAAAGGATGTGAACTACATTACTATAAGTGCAGTTTATTATTCGACGCGATTATGATAGGTTACGAATGAAAAAAAAAAGATAACTAATGGAGAAAGCTCGTACATGCGATCAATTATGGTGTTGGGGATTTGAACTTGCGATAGATTTTTGTTATGGATGTAATTAGAATGGCTTTCTCACCGAGAAAATCGGACATCTTGAATAAATAATGAATGATAATAATACATAGAAGTACTGTTTTCGAGAGAATATCGTGTTGGAATTTGAATTTGACGCCATTTTCTAGTGGAGGTCGGCCTATAATAATAAATGATAATGAATGATAATAAATGATAATGAATGATAATGAATGATAATTACTGTTAATTAATGACAATGAATGATTATGAATGATAATAAATGATAATGAATGAGAATGAATGATAATTACTGTTAATTAATGACAATGAATGATTATGAATGATAATAAATGATTATGAATGAGAATGAATGACAATGAATGATAATGAATGACAATAAATGATAATGAATGTTATTAAACGATAATGAATGATAATTAATAATAAACAAAAGTAAGGTTTTGCAGCCATTATCAAGTTGGAATTTGAATTTGGAGGGAATTTTCTAGTGGAGGTAGGTCAATAACAATAAATAATAATAAATGATAATGAATGATAATAAATGACAATGAATGATAATGAATGTTAATGAATGATAATGAATGTTAGTGAATGATAATCAATAATAATAATAAAGACAAGTGTGATCTTTGCATGCATTATCCTGTTGGAATTCGAACTTCCCGACATTTTTTCTGAAGGTTAGGTTAGTGGATGTAGCACAATTGGACTGTTTTCCCGCCAAAATTCAAACTTCCCACCATTTTTTCCTGAGGTTTGGTTAGTGCACATAGCACAATTGGACTATTCTCCCGCCAAAATCCACCATCTTGGATGACGTCATGCAATGTTGCCAAGTCTACATGCCACCATCTGGGATGACGTCATCACCGCCATCTTGAATATATTTGGTAACAATGCAACATGCGCTGTCACGAACCTTGTCCCCCTACTCCCATCAGCCTCACCAATGTTCTTTGTAAGGTGTTAGAACGTATGGTAAGTCAGCAGTTGTGTTGGCTCCTGGAGTGATGGGGCCTACTGGCTTCATGCCAGGGCAGCTTCCGCCAGGGTCGCTCTACCACTGATAATCTTGTGTCCCTAGGGACTCACATTCGAACAGTCTTTTCCAGGCACCAACATCTAGTTGCTGTCTTTTTTGATTTACAGAAAGCGTATGACACAACGTGGCGACACCATATCCTTGCCACTTTATATGAGTAGGGTTTTCAAGGCCCACTCCCGATTTTTGTCCAAAACTTCATGTCGCTCCGTTTTTTCTCAGTCCAAGTTGGTGCCTCCCATAGTTCCCCCCACATCTAGGAGAATGGAGTCCTGCACTCTGTGTTGAGTGTCTCTCAATTCTTAGTGGCCATTAACGGTCTAGCAGCAGCTGTAGGGCTGTCGGTCTCACCTTCTCTGTTTGCAGACGACTCCTGCATTTTGTGCTGCTCCTCCAGTACTATTGTTGCTGAATGGCGCCTACAGGGAGCCCTCCACAAGACTCAGTCATGGGCTCTAGCCCACGTCTTCCAGTTTTCAGCGGCAAAGTCGTGTGTCATGCACTTCTGTTGGCGTCGTACCATTCATCCAGAACCAGAGCTTTATCTTAATGACGATCCATTGACTGTAGTGGAGACGTTTAGATTCTTATGACTGATTGTTGACGTTCGATTGACTTGGCTTCTTCATCTTCATGAGCTTAAGCGGAAGTGTTGGGAGCCCCTCAGTGCCCTCGGCGGCCTTAGCGACACCAACTGGGGTGCAGATCGCTCTACGCTACTGTAGCTCTACAGAGCCATTATTCAATTCCACCTTGACTATGGGAGTAAAGGTTATGGTTCTGCGGCACCCCCGGTGTTGCATTTACTCGACCCGGTGCTACATTGTGGCGTTTGACTGGCTACAGGAACTTATAGGACGAGTCCAGTGACCAGAGTGTTGGTGGAGGAGTCCCCCCATTGAAGGTCAGGCGTGCACAACTGCTCGCCAGTTACATTGCACACATTCATAGATCTCCTGCGCATCCGAACTACCATCTGCTTTTCCCACCCACAGAAGTTCATCTCCCGCATTGACGGCCCAGTTCAGGGCTTACAATTGCAGTTCGCGTCCGATCCCTTCTGTCTGAACTGGTGTCCTTGCCTTTACCACCTATACCTGAGGTCCACTTGAGCCGTGCGTGGCTCATGTTCCCGCCATCATGTATTTTACACCCTGTTTTTAACGTACATCCACCTTACTACGTTAATTTAAATTACTACCATCATTGAGTTACTGCTTTGTCTGACCGTGACCGGCGCTAGCAGCGCGTATCGATATATCCACTCTCGTAGTATCTTTGCTTGACCGCTATTTCTTCCCTGTCGTTGTCTGTCGTAAGAGAGTTCCGGTCGCCAGTTCGGGTCTGCCAGTCAGTTGGAACGCGTCTGGAGCGCAGTCCGGACCTGCCAGTCGGGGAGTTGCAATGCGGCACTAGTGCAGTTGGGTTGGAGCAGCACTGAGGTAGGCGTCGACATTGCTCGCCCGACCATCGCCGCCATGCATCACTTGAGACGGGGCACGGTCTGGGTGGTTCGTCGGTCTGTCGTTCTACCGGACGACGCGTTTTGACTCGCCGATCGTTCATAAGTCGGCTGTGTGTGTGTGTGTGTGTGTGTATGTGCGTGCATCGACTCCAGCTGTGTCTTCCTCTGTACTTAGTTACTGTTGCGTGTCGTTCAGATCTTTGTGCAGTGTTTGTCAGGTTGTGTGTGCATGTGGCATTATGTCCACTGACGACTATTTTAGATATTGTCGGCATCCTGAGGGAGTCGGTCAATTGTTGCGGACGAGGGAAGTTATCTCCGAGCGGCGCAGTCGGTTGAGTCCGCTGGCAGCCCCTGTGCAGTGTCGGAGCGTGTGTGGAGCTGTTTGATCGCTAAGAGCTTCGTGGTTCACCGACCCAGGACGTTAGAGTTGAGTAATGGTTTCAACTATCCAAGCCACGTCCATTCATGTTGTGGTGGTTCGTTTCGGCGGTTTGCTGTTGGGGAGGTTTTCCTGTGAGCAACGCCGAGTGTTTCTACTGCTGAAGCTTAGCCGCCATGCGGTGCATTTAACTATTTTGGTTTACTACAATTCGATTGCACCAGTGGAATTTTCTGCCTTGTGGCCGTTAGTGTTCTGGTTACCTGCCCTGGCCACTAACGTAATTTAAGGCAGCGTCCTTTCCTAACCTGTCGGCGCTGTCCAACATGGTGTGTAATTTTGACAGCTAATACATACTCCATTGTGAATTATCACGTTTGTAACCTTTTCTGTTTGAGTTCTAGGAAACAAGTCGTTGTGTCAGTCAGTCTGTGGCTGTCCCCTGGTGGGCTTCCGACGGATCAAGTGTAGTTGGGCTCACCACATGTCTCGCCAAAGTGAACGAGGGCAGACCGACCTCCCTGGAGGCTTCTGAGTGCCACCGGCGTTTAATTCTCTCTCTTCAGCTGATTAAAATTTAAGGCTTGTGGTTATTTTCCTTTTGTATTAAGAATTTTGCAAAATTAATTCTTAAATACACTCCTGGAAATTGAAATAACAACACCGTGAATTCATTGTCCCAGGAAGGGGAAACTTTATTGACACATTCCTGGGGTCAGATACATCACATGATCACACTGACAGAACCACAGGCACATAGACACAGGCAACAGAGCATGCACAATGTCGGCACTAGTACAGTGTATATCCACCTTTCGCAGCAATGCAGGCTGCTATTCTCCCATGGAGACGATCGTAGAGATGCTGGATGTAGTCCTGTGGAACGGCTTGCCATGCCATTTCCACCTGGCGCCTCAGTTGGACCAGCGTTCGTGCTGGACGTGCAGACCGCATGAGACGACGCTTTATCCAGTCCCAAACATGCTCAATGGGGGACAGATCCGGAGATCTTGCTGGCCAGGGTAGTTGACTTACACCTTCTAGAGCACGTTGGGTGGCACGGGATACATGCGGACGTGCATTGTCCTGTTGGAACAGCAAGTTCCCTTGCCGGTCTAGGAATGGTAGAACGGTGGGTTCGATGACGGTTTGGATGTACCGTGCACTATTCAGTGTCCCCTCGACGATCACCAGTGGTGTATGGCCAGTGTAGGAGATCGCTCCCCACACCATGATGCCGGGTGTTGGCCCTGTGTGCCTCGGTCGTATGCAGTCCTGATTGTGGCGCTCACCTGCACGGCGCCAAACACGCATACGACCATCATTGGCACCAAGGTAGAAGCGACTTTCATCGCTGAAGACGACACGTCTCCATTCGTCCCTCCATTCACGCCTGTCGCGACACCACTGGAGGCGGGCTGCACGATGTTGAGGCGTGAGCGGAAGACGGCCTAACGGTGTGCGGGACCGTAGCCCAGCTTCATGGAGACGGTTGCGAATGGTCCTCGCCGATACCCCAGGAGCAACAGTGTCCCTAATTTGCTGGGAAGTGGCGGTGCAGTCCCCTACGGCACTGCGTAGGATCCTACGGTCTTGGCGTGCATCCGTGCGTCGCTGCGGTCCGGTCCCAGGTCGACGGGCACGTGCACCTTCCGCCGACCACTGGCGACAACATCGATGTACTGTGGAGACCTCACGCCCCACGTGTTGAGCAATTCGGCGGTACGTCCACCCGGCCTCCCGCATGCCCACTATACGCCCTCGCTCAAAGTCCGTCAACTGCACATACGGTTCAGGTCCACGCTGTCGCGGCATGCTACCAGTGTTAAAGACTGCGATGGAGCTCCGTATGCCACGGCAAACTGGCTGACACTGACGGCGGCGGTGCACAAATGCTGCGCAGCTAGCGCCATTCGACGGCCAACACCGCGGTTCCTGGTGTGTCCGCTGTGCCGTGCGTGTGATCATTGCTTGTACAGCCCTCTCGCAGTGTCCGGAGCAAGTATGGTGGGTCTGACACACCGGTGTCAATGTGTTCTTTTTTCCATTTCCAGGAGTGTATATTTTTCATTCTTCAACATTGCGGCCTTCTGCTTTTAAAAGATTATGGTAATATATCTTAAAATTTGAAACTTAATTGTGGCCTTCAGCCATTGGTATTGCACCTTGCATATGTTTGTTTTATCTACTTTGCTGTGATGCTTTTTTAACTATTTTATTGCTATCTTAATTGGATTTTTATCTTGTCGATTTGTTAAGATTTCTTGTTTCGAGGCCTTCAGCCATGGAGAGAGTGGCATTCGGTAAAGGTCCGGCTATGTGCCGCTTTGGTTGTAAAAGTGTTATTAAATTACAATAAATTACAACTAGAAGGTGAAACGACCCCAACCTTATTTGGCCCTTTCCACAATCCTAATTACCTGTTCTGCCCAGCTGGTTTAGCGGACGTATTACCATTCACGTACACCTCCATTGTGTACACCTAGTCCGAAGCTTTGTCTGGACCTTCCACATGGCCCTAAGGACTTAGTTAACCCCGCGGCTCTCCACTTTCACTTCCACTCGATTCTTGACGTATATCAGGGCCTTGAAGTGGCTTACACCGACGGCTCGATGGCTGATGGTCACGTTGGTTTTGTGGGTGTTCATGGAGGGTATATTGAAAAGCACTCCGTGCGAAATGGCTGCAGTGTTTTCATTACTGAGCTGGTGGCCATTTCTCATGCTCTTGAGCACATCCGCTCTTACCCTGGCGAGTTGTTTCTTCTCTGTACTGACTCCTTGAGCAGCCAACAAGCAATCGACCATTGCTACCCTTACCATTCTTCGTTAGCTACCATCCAGGAGTCCATCTATGTCCTAGAACGGACCAGTCGTTCAGTGGTGTTGTTTGCACCCCTGGTCACGTCAATACCCCAGGAAATGAATTTGCCGACAGGATGGCCAAATAGACTACACGGAAACTGCTTCTGGAGATTGGCATCCCTGTAACTGACCTGCGATCATTATTACGCCCAAGGTTTTTCAGCCTTGGATGATGGAATGGCATCATCTCAGTAGGTACAACAAGCTGCGTGCCTTAAATGAGACTACCAAAGTGTGGAAATTCTCCGTGAGGGCCTCTCGCAGGGACTCTGTGGTTCTCTGCCGGCTTCGCATTGGCCACGCTTGGGCGACCCACGGGCGCCTCCTGCGTCATGAAGGTCCACCTCATTGTCGGTGTGTCGTCCGGTTGACAGTGGCCCATATTCTTTTGCACTGACCTACTTTGGCTGCCCTGAGACATCATCTTCGGTGACTGGACTCATTTTCATTAATTTTAGCATACAATGCCTCATTGGCTGATTTCGTTTTGCGTTTCATACGTGAGGGTGGGTTTTATCATCCGATCTCAGTTTTAGTGCATGTCCTTTGGCCCTCTGTATCCTCCACCCTCGAGCTTTTGGGCTGGAGGTTGTCATGTGCTGCAGAGTGGCTGGCTCATCCTTTTATTTTCAAGGTCAGCCAGCCATGGTAATCTGCTTTCTTGTTTTAATCTCTTCTACCTGTTTCTAGGGTCTCTCTGTGGTTGTCTTGTACTCTTTTGTTCCTCCTAATGTTTGTTGCCTTTCTATTGTTCTTGTGGTTTTTCCTTCGTTTCTGTATTGTGCTGTACGTCTCGTTGGTTTTACTCTTCCCCTTGTGGAATTACTTTCATAGGAACAAGGGACAGATGACCCAGCAGTTTGTTCCCTTCGCCCCCACCCTACCCCCTCTGTAAACCAACCATCCACCCTATTATGCTGGTACAATGGTTCAATATTTTGTAATTATATAGATCCGCTCGCTTGCAGAGAGATCCGCATCTTAAGAGCAGAAAGCTGCAAATCTCACACGAATATCCATGACAGGGAATAGCTAACACGGACTGAGAAAATGCCTTTCTTGTGAAACACAGCTAGCTCTTTATTCTCACGTAATAATGAGCGCTATCGACAGGGGATGTCAAATTGATTCCATATTTCTAGATTTCCAGATCCGTTTTGACACTGTTCCTCAAAAGCGATTTCTAATTATAGTGTATCGTCTCAGTTCTGCAACTGGATTCGTGATATCCTGTGAGAGTGTAATTGCCGGAAAGTCATCAAATAAAACAGAAGGAATATCTGGTGTTCCCTATGGAAGTGTTGCAAGCACTCTGCTCTACATGATCTTCATAAACGATTTAGAAGACAAACTGAGTTGGTCTCTTAGATAGTTTCTAGGTTTACACGATAAGTCACACAAATGAAAAGTGTGTAAATTGAGCTATATACTTAGGAATTAAAATTAAGAGTAGCTTCAGTTGGAGCGATCACATACTTGTTGAGGATTCAGGCAAACCGAAGATTGCAACTTATTGACAGGAGACTTAGAAAATGAAGCAGGAGTACCACAGAGACCACTCACTCTACACTTGTCCGCCCTCTTCTGGAGAATTGTTACGCATTGTGGGATTCGCATCAGATACGGTCGATGGAGGACATCGAAAACTTTCGAAGACAGGTAGCTCATTTTTTACTGTCGTGAGACAGGGGAGAGAGTGCCACGGGTATGATACGTGAGTTGAGGTGACAATCATTAAAATAAAGGCGCTTTTGGTTGCGGCGGAATCTTCTCATGTAATTTCAGTCAACAACTTTCTCCACAGAGTGTGAAAATATTCTGTTGGCGCCCACTTTCATAGGGAGGAATGATCATCACAATGAAATTAGAGAAATCAGAGTCGCACTGAAATATTTGTGCGTTCGTTTTTCCAGTGCGCTTTTCGAGATTGGAACGGTAGAGAAATAGCTTGAAGGTTGTTCGATGAAACCTCTGCCAGGCACTTAATTGTGAAATGCAGAGCAATCATGTGATTGTAGATGTAGAATATATTGTCGGTGTACTTCTGTATGTCTACTATCACAAATAAAGTGTAGCACCACAGTAATAATGGTACTTATAATAAAAATATTCTTACTGGCACTTAAAATCATTCAGTTTCCTGGTGTGGCACGATGTTCGTAATAGCTGTTTTCTGATTTGTCTCATTATTTTTTGTAGTGATGAGGTGCGGAGGTTAATTCTGTGGTATCAGAACTCCTCAGTTTTTTTAATACAAATACGTTATGTATAAAAAGAGACAAATCTTGTTTTGAATCTCCTTAGAAATGTGGTATTGGAACTAAGAACATTCTCCAGTTCCTTTCTTCAGTTGTCCATTGCATGCAGTCGGAGACTGTCGAGTTTGGGACAGAGTGTCATTGACAGTCAGTGCTACTCATCTCCGGTTACTGTCTGTTGCGCTCTTTCTACGACCATTGTTCTTATTCCATGTAAAATGGCTGCGAAGGTAAACCATATCCGTTGGACTCACTGGACACCACCAAACGGGGCAGCTTCATTGACGGCACGGTCACGGCTACGTCCAAACACGACACGTCCTTCCCTTACGTTCCCACGGCGACCCATCCTCGTTGATTCAGCAGAAGCGACGGTCGCGCGTACCGTTTCGCTGCCATGGCGTGCATCAGTGGTGGAGACAGACACGAAGACCTAGTACCTGTTTCACACAGTCTACAAACCTTGCACAGTTACCAGTGTGATCTTTTAAATCCGTTCTGCGTGGATTTTGTTCCTTTTAGTGACAAAATCTGTGTATTGGCTTTTGAGGATGCTATTGACAAATAACATTGAAAAAAGTGTTTCATTTTTCAAAATATAAGAAGGAAATTGTTTGGCACCTATCTGACATACCAGGCATGATCGGGGGAATATCTAGCTGTTCAGTACCTCACTATCCCTCATAAAATCTCATGCTGTCCAACAGCACATGATCTTCATCAATACTCCTTTAGTAATGCCGCGTGGAATGTATTGAAATACTTTTTGTCCTTATTCACACAGAAATGAATGGTGGACATTTCCCTATGTAGGTAGATGAACAGTAATTCAAATATCCACAATGCAAAGATTGAAAGATTTCTTATCCCTTGTGTGAAGTGTGAAGAACGGCTGTATGTGAATAAGAGCAGATACCGTTTCCAGAAGTTTTATACTGCGTGAGTAAAGGAGTATCGATGTAGATGGTGTGCCATTGGACACCATGAGTAAAGTAGTTGTTATGTCGTGCAGTACAGAATAAGTAAAAAATCTGGACTCCTAGATGTTTACTTCGAATGCGTGGTGTGCCAGAAATGTGCCAAAGCATTACATTTTTCTTATGTGTTCGAAAATAAAATCTTTTTCTTTTCAAAACTGATTGTCAGTATGGTCCACAAGCCTCAAAAGCCAATATCTAATTTTTTTCCACTAAAGAAAAAAAGCATGCAGAAAGTACAAAGCGGTTTTCCATGATTTCACATGTAGACCATTAGGCAGTAAGGGGTAAAGGTGGTGAATAATTTTTTTTGTCCGGTGGACTTACAAGCGTTATTATATACGGGGTAAGTAAACCCAGTTGTACGCAAACTTCGAAATGAAAGTTAGGGGACAGATCTGAGACAGATTTCGGTTTAGCTCGGTTGAGACATGGAGATGAACTTTGGCCTTTAACCCTGCATAGCACTGATCCGCATCACTTATTTCCCATTAACGTTCATTTAAAGTCGTAAATTACAAAATGAAAAGTGGTTCAATGATAAAACCTTCCCTCACAGACGACAGAATAAATTTGTACTGATTATTATCGTTCTGATTTTCAATATTGTCTACGTCACAACTGCATTGAGCTCAATGTCGACCTGCCAGGTGGTATGAAAATATACCTAGTACTATTTATGAGCGTACAAAAAATATCTTGGAGAGAGCTATAGTTGTTCAGTTACAACGGTATCTTTATTACAGCGTTATGTAAGTGTATCATTTTTCATTTGTGACTGAAATCCACACATATTCTTCCGTGTTCGCGTACGGCCATCCTGATTTAGGTTCTCTGTGATTTCTCTAAAATCGCTCCAGGCAAATGCCGGGATGGTTCCTTCCAAAGGGCACGGCCGACTTCCTTCCCCGTCCTTCCCTAATCCGATGAGACCGATGACCTCGCTGTCTGGTCTCCTTCCCCAAAACAATCAATCAATCTTCCGTGTTCCACATCTCCTCCTAAACCAATGGACCGATTTCAATAGCTATACTGTCAGGCAACATTCGCTGTGGGGCTAAAAACCACCTATTCATCAGAGTTCAAGAGATAAGGCGTCTTAAACACTGAGATTCGTGAAAAAAATGCCACATCATGCATTTAGTCTTAATGCGTTTATTCTTTATGACTAAGACACTCCTAGAGTCGAGTCGGCTTAAGGAAATCGCGATGTTGATAGCTTACAACTGCGAAGCGGAAACGGCTGCAGGGCGAAAACAACAGCCGTCTATAAGACTATGGAAAGGCGTTCCCAAAGATACATTAACAAAATCGCGTTGTAGAAATTCGAAGCAGCTGGACTCAGCGTACG
Source organism: Schistocerca americana (assembly GCF_021461395.2). NCBI lineage: Eukaryota > Metazoa > Arthropoda > Insecta > Orthoptera > Acrididae > Schistocerca > Schistocerca americana. The sequence goes on along the minus strand of NC_060124.1, from coordinate 172,558,201 downwards.
AAAAGCGTTTGGGATCCTTGTACGACTGTTTCATAGTTTTAAGGATGTTTCCACGAATAGACTGAAAAGAAATTTTTTTCGATGTTACTCTAGAAAAGTGCTTAATTTTTTTTTGTTTCTAATAAAAAATTGGCGAAATTAATGCGTGGGAAAGCCTGGATTTTCTGGTGGTAAATAATAAGGTTAGCGGTGGTTATTGCCTTTTGAAACGTTGTTAGGTTGATTCGTTTTGAAACGTTCTTAGGTTGAATTTACTGTTGAATCAACCCTTTTTTGACGAAGAGCTATATTAACAACTGTATTTATTTCTGAAATTTTTTGCCGTCAGTCTTCTTACTGTTTGGATGCGGCCCACCACGAATTCTGTGCCAGCCTCTTCATTTCAGAGCAGCACTTGGCGCCTACGTCATTAATTATTTGTTGGATACATTCCTTTACGCCTCACCTAAGTTCCATGATAGTTAATGTGCCCACTTCTTGTCAATGATTTCCACATGTTCCTCTTCTCGACGTTACTGCGGGCAATGTTTGTTTCTTATCAGCGCACCTAATTTTCAACGTCCGTCTGAAGCACCTCGTCCCAAACGCTTCGACTGACTTCTGTTCCGCTTTTGCCACAGACCGTGATTCACTTACATACAATGCCGTGCAAAAAAAAAAAAAAAAAACACCTGCATTGTCTGAACATCCTTCCTCATATTAAGGCCAATGTTTTGTACTACTAGACTTCGTTTGGTCAAGAATTCCCTCTTTTCCTGTGGTTGTGTGCTCTTTATATCCTCGTTACTTCTTCTGCCATGTTTTATTTTGCTCCCAAGGTTATAGAGGTACTATTATGTTTTGCGAGCTTACACTACAGGCATGGGGTGAAATGATATTTAACTAATGAAGGCAAAATTTACATCCACGGAAACCTCTAGGTCCACCGCTGACCTGTTTCAACGGACAGGCAAATTTACTAAGCTACCCAATTGTCGTATTGTACTGTTACCACAAATCAACAAACATTATGACAAATTGAATCCCAGGTAAACTCAATCCAGAACTTTTCCGGACACTTAAATTCTGACCCTCTAGTGCAATGCAACGTAAATGCATTTTAGGTCTATGGGAGGATAATTCTAAAATTACGACTGGGTTATGTTACATTTTTACTACGGATTTTGCGTGGTCTACAACATTATTTTAGTTGTATTGCTTAAATGGCAGTTCTTGTGCTGCAAAAAGTCGTGACCTAGGTTTCCTTCCGAAGTGGGGAAGGTTGCTATATCTTTCATAAGCCATCAACGTCATTTAGAAGGATGTGTGCCTGAGAATGGGGCTGCGACCCCGAAAATAGCCACAAAGAATATATTATAAATAAATGAATTAAAAACAAAACTGTGGAAATTCTGTTTTAACAAATGATATATCTTGGAAGGTGTATTGGTTTTAGTAATCGAGTATGTGGTAAAGTACCGAACGCCTTTCAGAAATCTAGGAAACCGGAATCAAATTGTCTATCTGCATCTACTATTTACATGCAAGATACCGTGTATGTCATACAGTCGAGTTAGGTAAGTGAAAGGAAGCTCATTTCTGTGAGTGAATTACTTAAAAGTCTGTGGACGACATCGCAGGTATCCGACTTGAATTTATTGTGTTTTCCGGAAAACGAAATCAAAGTTCCCGACTGCTGCGAGTTCTCACTCTTTGAGAGGTTCTGGTTTCGTTGCAGGAAGGACGTAGAGTTTGAGCTTATTGCATGCTCCTGAATCCTGCAATTGAGAGATGGTGGCGATATTTGTCTGTAATGCTGCGAATCCTTTTTCAAAACAAGTATGACCTGCACTCTTTTCCATTCGAGCAGTATTATTCGCTGCGCAAGAGATTCTCGAAAACATGAGCTAGAAAAGGTGACAACTCCGTGGTACATTCAACGAAAAATCCTCCTGAATTTCCTTTGGGGCCCGGTGTTTTGTTCGCTCTAAGAGATCTTAATTTTTCCAACAGGAAGTATTTGCAATAACACATTTCGCTTGTGTCTGCATGTAGGTCAAACATAGGCAGCACCCTCTTGCATTATTGCATTTTTTCCGAATTTTATATTCAACAACAGAATGATTCATGAGAAGCGGTGTGCCAGTTTTGTGTCTGTCTACTGAACTCAGTATGACACGTCGGCCGAAAGAGTATTCCTCGCTTAAAGACGTCTAATAGTATCGAACATAGACTTTAAATTAAGGGAGAATCATGTGAGATTCTGGAACACAGCATTGTGCGGAAGCGGATGACAGATTGAGGAAAAACAGGAAAAGAAGAGATTCGAAGCTTTCGAGATGTAGTTTTACAGTAGAACACTGAGAATTGCCTAGACTGGTTTGTGAAGTTCCCCTCGGGACCCCAAGGACACTGACAAACAGAAAACGCTTTGTAGAAACTATATGGTAATAGGACATGTGTTAACATATAACACAACAATTTCCCAGTAGCCGGCCGGAGTGGCCGAGCGGTTTCTAGGCGCTACAGTCTGGAACCGCGCGACGGCTACGGTCGCAGGTTCGAATCCTGCCTCGGGCATGGATGTGTGTGATGTCCTTAGGTTAGTAAGGTTTAAGTAGCTCTAAGTTCTAGGGGACTAATGACCTCAGATGTTAAGTCCCATAGTGCTCAGAGCCAATTGAACCAATTTTCACAGTATCAGAAGGCGTCGTAGACGACAGAAACTGTAATGGAAACGTTTGTTATAAGAGCTCCTCTCTGGTGGTGATGTTGGCACAAGATAGGAATTCATGTCTAGCAGCATAGAATCAGTCTGGAGTCGAACAAAAAACCCCATGATCGGCGTTCCTTCAATGCGAGATGCTTATAATATTTTCCACAACGAAAATGTGTGTCTCGAATCCCGAAACCCGTCAGAAAAACCGAAGAGATTCTGGTCGTATGAAAAGTATGCTAAATTTGAGACACAGTCAATGCCTGCTCCGCGGGATAGCAATGGAAATACTATCGACGACAGTGCTGCCAAAGCAGAGTTTCTGAACACAGCCTTCCGAAACTCCTTCCCAAAAGAAGACAAAGTAAATATTACAGAAATCGAATTAAGAATAGCTGCCAACATGAGTACCTGAAAGGTGGCTATCCTCGGGGTAGTTAAACAACTTAAATCGCTTAAAAAATACAGATCTTCCGGTAGAGACTGTGTACCAGTAATTCTCTTTATTTCCATCTTTACACAGGCGGTTACCCGCCCTCAGGTATTCAGTGCATACTGAGTCGACAAGTGATGATCGAAGGGATCGCTGTGTCAAAAATGTACCGGTACCTGTCACTGAATGCTGGCTCTATATTGAGTGGACCAGAAGTGGGAATCTTCCTACACATCGGTCAGGATGTCTGAAGATAGCAAAATATGTCGCCGAAACTGGTTGCTCGATAAAACACGTTGGAAATTTAGACAGCTGAAAGGTGTTTTGATTTGACATTCTGTATACCAGCTGGGTTCCTTTCAGAGTAGGCTGATGCAATAATCCCATCATTAGCAATTGATTCCGTATTTCTAGATTTACCGACAGCTTTCGACACCGTACCTCACAAGCGGCTTGTAATGCCATTGCGTGCTTATCGAATATTGTCTCAGTTATGTGACTAGTTTCGTGATTTCCTTCCAGAATGGTCACAGTTCGTAGTAACTGAGGGGAAGTCATCGATTGCAACAGAAGTAAATTCTGGAGTTCCAAAGGTACTGGTATAAAGCTTCTGTTGTTCTTTGTCTACATAAACGATATAGGAGACAATCTGAACAGCCGTCTTAGGTTGTTCGCAGACGATGCTGTCGTTTATTGTCTAGTAAAGTCATTAGAAGATCAAGACATATTGCAAAACGGTATAGAGAAGATATCTATATGGTGCGAGAATTGGCAGTTGACCCTATGTAATGAAAAGTATGGCGTCGTCACAAGAGTGCTAAAAGGAATCCGTTAAACTACGGTTACACGATAAATCAGTCAAATGCAAAGGCAGTAAATTCAGCTGAATACCTAGGAATTACAGTTGCGATCAACTTAAATAGGAAAAAACACACAGAAAATTTGGTGGTGAAGGCGAACCAAAGATAGTTTTAAAGGCAAAACTTGTAAAAGCATGGATCTTTCATGAAGCACATACATTTAGCAATGACATAGCACTGAAATTATTAAACAAATCAATAAATATATTGCTGTCACACTGAAACGAAAAAATACCTTCAAAATATGATTTTACTTTGGTGTGGAGCCACAGTAAAAAAAAAAAAACGTTTAGAAAGATATAAACGCCATGTGACTGTACAACAGGTTTAATTCCACAATCTACTGTGACAGATTAAAGCACAATAAAAGTACAAGTATGGGAAGACTAACAGGGCAAACAGATAAATTAATGTATGGGTTGTGTGACTTGTTCTCTTACTTACATATCAAAAATCATTAGACGTAAGTGGAACACAAGTTATTTTCAAAATATGTGTCTTCGGTTAGATAAACTAATTGTATCAAAAGTAAATGCGAGAACATTTGTGTAGTAGGCTAATTTACTGACAATAGTAATAATAATAATAATAATGCATTGAGATATGTTCTAAACAGCATGCGGCTACCAGACTTAATGCTGAAAGGCATAATTAATGGTAGTATTGTGATAACACATACAAATAGTAACCGAGTTTGGACATTATTCGCAGAGCATATTGCTAGTCCTGCTTGTAACGTAAGGCCCTAACTAAATGTAAGGGACCTCAAAGAGGCAAGAATAATAGTTGGTTCTAATCTATGGGACCATTGGAGGAGGGTACAAAGAAAACAGGTTTCGCATGTAGTAGATGAAGTGGTGCAAATGAATTCACGCCCACGACGCCGAAAGGGCTTCTTTCAAAGCTGACCTGTCTTTCATTCCTAACATTGTAGTATGTAAGTGTAAATGCTTTCTAGAGGACCCGCTGCAATCACTGTTGACGATTAAAATGCCAAATACCGTACCACCTGGACTGCATTTACCAAATAAAAAAACGTACGTGTCAACCCAGGATCGAACCATCGACCTCCTGCATGCTAACCCAGAACTGTAGCCACTGTACCAACTGTACAGTACAATCAATATCTGCTATCAGAGCTAGCTACCATACATGTGGTTACAGTGTTGCCAGATTGCCACCATTTAACGTCCTTCTTCTGCCGGATATACTCACAGGACGAAATTTTGTGAGAGACATTTTATATCGTCAGCATGCGAGGAGTCGCTCTGCGAAGCCCGAGTGCGCCAATTTCACTTCACCCTATATTTTGTGTCCTCGGACCTTTGACTGGTCTAATGAGTCCCACCATAGATTCTTCTCTTGTTCCAATATCTTCATCTCAGGATAGTATTTACACTCACCGTTCTCATTTATTTGTTGCTTATATTCCAATCTCTGGCACAATTCTTACTCTCTATAGCTCACTCTAGATCCAAGGAAGCTATTCCCTGATTCTTAAAAAAACCTACCGTCGTCCTGGCCCTTCTTTCGTCAGTGGTTTCGACATATTTCTTTCCTTGCAGATTCTGCGGAGAATCTACTTATTTCTTACCTTATTACTCCACCTAAATTTCAGCATCCTTGTATCCTGAAAGCTACAAGCCACGAGATACGTGCCACATAGACAAGAAGTCTTGGGAGGCGCAGAAGAGGTGGCATTAATACGACTGGTCCATGTCACGACTGATACCTTAAAAATAAAATGAAAGATGATAATGCATATTTTCTCCATCCTCGGATTTCTCTCTTAAGAAATCTGGAGTCAAAGTTTTGTGTCTGCTGTGAATATACACAACTTGTACACGTAAACCTATCCACTGAATGTTTTCTTCCTTCTTTTCCGTATAAAGCATAGCCAAATTTCTGTCAAACTACAGATTTCCATTTGATTTTTCATAGTAGTGTAGAGTAATTTGCTTCAACTTACTCAATATTTTGCTTATGTTGTTAATAATACTAACGCACTCTTGACTCCGGTTTACCATTTAACTGGTCACTCAAACACTATAAAGCTTTAACAGGGAGTAGCAAAAGCTTCAAGACCCGCAGATCGCAGTCAATCACCTGCTGGGATGTCTTCCCTTAGTCACTCGATGAACAGTATTAAAGACTAGGCCTCGGCAACACAAAGACATCAGCTGAATGTAAAGCTATAGTAAGCAGAAGAACGTAAGTGTAATTTCAGAGAGTCCATACCTTGAAAATATTTCAGTATTAGATTCAGCTTGCCAGTTCGGAAGCTATCCTTACAAACGATGCGTGATGCACGTCATAGAAATTAATGACATGTAACGAAAATAGACAAAAAATGTAACAGAGTGAATGGTCTTTAACTTTTAACGACAAAGTAATTATTTATACAGATACCAGAAGCCAAACTATCTGATCAGAAGTGACACCTATTACCGGACATTTACATTAGGTGTGTCTACACTTCGCCCTTATGATGCCTTGCACTCTGCGAGGGATACTGTCAATAATTGGTGTTCGCTCTTTCCGCGTTCTATACAAGATTGGAATAATAGAGAATTCTGAAGGTGGTTCGATGAACCCTCTGCCAGGCACTTAAATATGATTTGCAGACTATCCATGTAGATGAATAACGTTCCTGAATATCTGTGGACGAATGGCGACCCCGGCTTCCTCAAGAACTGAAACCAGATGTTGTACACTGGAGTCTAGAGGAGATAACGTAACACTCCGAAAGGAGTTCCCTTGAGTCCAGGGAAGGACCCTCGTAATACCAGTCCATTTCAGGACACACTTGAAGACATAAAGTCGGAAAACGAGTCTGTGATCAGATTTTTGGGGCTTTATTTTACAGGTCCGTCTTGGTCACACAGTTTTTTATCAATTATTTTATGCACTTCACTATTACCGGTTTCGGCTACTGCCATTTTCAGATCTGTTACAAACAAAAACAGTGTGTAGCCAACCAAGTTCAGTTTGTTGACGCTAAATCTATAAAAGGCCTGGTTCTAAATAAGAAAGATTAAAAGTGTTTACGTTATTAACAGCCATGAATACCAGCCATACATACCATAAAATATTCTGATGTGGTATCACCGTCAAACTAAGCACGTAGGTAAGGAGAAAGTGCTGGTGATGATCAGACTGCATCTGGTATTTATATAAGGAAACAACGGTGACGAAAGTGAAACACGCGATGTAGCAGAAAGAATGGGTGGGACGCACCAAAAAATTAAATTTACAGTGGAACTGGAAGCAGAAGGAAGTGTAAGTTTTCTGGGTATTAGGTTACCTAAAAGGGATGTAACGCATAAAATTAGCATATTTAGGAAGACACGATTTTAAATGTGAAATAATGTCACCCTAAGAAGCATAAATGGGCATACCTCCAAGCTATGATCAACAGGACGCTACAGCTGCCACTCACCCCTAATGAGGAGGTGGAAGAATTAAATGTGATTAGCCAAGTAGCCAAGGCAAACGGATATAAGGATCGTGATGTAGCTGATACGTGTGCGGCTCGCGTTCATGCCATTTGCTCTCTGGCATCTTATCACATCGAGTGACGTCTCGTTTCTTCCTTACTTACTGGCTTAACGAAGTTGCTGGCTTGCCTCCTTCAGTGGCAGCAGCAGCTCTTATCGATACTAGTACTGTCGTATTATCTTTGGAATGACCGCTAGTATTTCCAGGTGGTGGTGGTGTGTGTGGTAGTGAGACAGTTGGGACGGAGAAGCGAGGAACTCTCCATGGCGCGTGTCCAGGTCGGGACCACTGGTGGCATGAACATACATCTACATCTAAATGATTACTCTGTAATTTAAGTGCTTGGCAGAGGGTTCATCGAACCACAATCATACTATCTCCCTACGATTCCACTCCCGAACAGCGCGCGGGAAAAACGAACACCTAAACCATTCTGTTCGAGCTCTGATTTCTCTCATTTTATTTTGATGATCATTCCTACCTATGGAGGTTGGGCTCAACAAAATATTTTCGCATTCGGAAGAGAAAGTTGGTGACTGAAATTTCGTAAATAGATCTCGCCGCGACGAAAAACGTCTTTACTTTAATGACTTCCATCCCAACTCGCGTATCATATCTGCCACACTCTCTCCCCTATTACGTGATAATACAAAACGAGCTGCTCTTTTTTGAACCCTTTCGATGTCCTCCGTCAATCCCACCTTGTTAGGATCCCACACAGCGCAGCAACATTCTAATAGAGGACGAACGAGTGTAGTGTAAGCTGTCTCTTTAGTAGACTTGTTGCATCTTCTACGTGTCCTGCCGATGAAACGCAACCTTTCGCTCGCCTTCCACACAACATTATCTATGTGGTCTTTCCAACTGAAGTTGTTCGTAATTTTTACACCCAGGTACTTAGTTGAATTGACAGCCTTGAGAATCGTACTATTTACCGAGTAATCTAATTCCAACGGATTTCTTTTGGAACTCATGTGGATCACCTCACACTTTTCGTTATTAAGCGTCAACTGCCACCTGCCACATCATACGGCAATCTTTTCTAAATCGCTTTGCAACTGATACTGGTCTTCGGATGACCTTACTATACGTTAAATTACAGCATCATCTGCGAACAACCTAAGAGAACTGTTCAGATTGTCACCCAGGTCATTTACATAGATCAGGAATAGCAGAGGTCCCAGAACGCTTCCCTGGGGAACACCTGATATCACTTCAGTTTTATTCGATGATTTGCCGTCTATTACTACGAACTGCGACCTTCCTGACAGGAAATCACGAATCCAGTCACACAACTGAGACGATACCCCATAGGCCCGCAGCTTGATTAGAAGTTGCTTGTGAGGAACGGTGTCAAAAGCATTCCGGAAATCTAGAAATACGGAATCAACTTGGGATCCCCTGTCGATAGCGGCCATTACTTCGTGCGAATAAACAGCTAGCTGCGTTGCACAAGAACGAAGTTTTCTGGAACCATGCCCATTACGTATCAATAGGTCGTTCCCTTCGAGGTGATTCATAATGTTTGAACACAGTATATGCTCCAAAACCCTACTGCAAACCGACGCCAATGATATAGGTCTGTAGTTCGGTGGATTACTCCTATTACCCTCTCAAACGCTGGTGCGACCTGCGCAATTTTCCAATTGCAGGAATAGATCTATCGGTGAGCCAGCGATTGTATATGATTTCTAAGTAGGGAGCTATTGTATCAGCGTAATCTGAAAGCCACCTAATCGGCATACAATCTGGACCTGAAGACTTGCCCGTATCAAGCGATTTGAGTTGCTTCGAAACCCCTAAGGCATCTACTTCTAAGAAACTAATGCTAGCAGCTGTTCTAGTTTCAAATTCTGGAATATTCCATTCGTTTTCCCTGGTGAAGGAATTTCGGAATACTGCGTTCAGTAACTCCGCTTTAGCGGCACAGTCGTCTGTAGCAGTACCATCGGCACTGCGCAACGAAGATATTGACTGCGTCTTGCCTCTTCTGTACTTTACATTCGACCAGAACTGTCAGATCACGAGGCGCTAGCTGCGGGAGCGACAAGTTCGTCACCCAACCTGGATGCTGAAGTTGAGTGATCAGTTAACCTGTTAAGAAGTTTCACCTATTGTGACATCTCTTCGTTCATTTGACCGTTGTTGCTCCCTGAGCCATTCATATAATTTGTTGGGGTTGGCAAAATCTTACAGCCGTCTTTCTATATTGTGACTAGTTATTAAACTGACTGTTACTTACCAGTGAAGTGCACCAGCGGTACTTTCTGCCCTCTGACCGTTAACGCCCCAGTTACCTGCCCTGGTCATTAGCGTACCTTTTCGGCTGTGAGCCTTTCCTCGTCGTGTTGATACTGTCCGGCACAGTGTGTAGTTCGACAACCTTTTAAGTTGTTTGGTTCATACTTGCTTAGAGTGGTTATTGTTCCCATGACTGTTTAAATCGCCAATTTCTGAAGACGTAATGCTGTTCATATCGTCGTCGTCGGCCAATTTTCCCATCGTTGTGCCGTTGGTCGGTGGTCGGACGGAAGGGGATTGGTTAAATTGTTGGTCGGTCCTTGGGCGGTCCCTAGTTTGGGTTGCCATTCAATTATTTAACTTCAACTCTTGGCTGCCTGTCTCACCTCACCTTTCTTTTGAGTTACCTTCTCAGGCCGACCCTTGGAACACTTCTGAGCACCATTTGTTCTGTTTGTTTTAGATTGTGATATTCATTTTAGTTTGAAGTATTGTGCTAGGCCTTTGGCCGTGTATTAATTCAGTTCTCGTTAAATTTTACATAAAGGCCTTCAACTGTGTTAAATTAAAATTTTCAAGATTGATTTTATTTTAAAAAAGAAAAAAATCCTTAAAAGTGTTTCTATCTGAAATTATTTGTAATCCAGGCACTAAGCCGTTAGTTCTTCCATGTGCTATGTGTGGCCTTCAGATGAGGATTTACGTGAACCCCTTTTAATAAAGCCTTCAGCCGTGTGTATTCTTTAAAGGAAAATTTTTCATAAGAAGGAAGGGGTTTATTTTAAATTGTTTGTCTGACTTGTTATTCAGGCCTTCAGCCATTGTTTCAGATTTGTTTGTGGCGTTCAGCCATGCAGTGAGTTATTATTTCTCTAATTAGACTTTCGACCGTTCTGTTGCACCGTTATAAAGAAATTTCTTGGTTGGAAAAATTGTTTATTAATATGTTTTAATTATAGTTGTCCTTCTGACGTGTAGTGTAGACCTTCATCCGCTAATTGTTTTCAATAGCATGTTTTTTTTTTTTTTAAAGGAAAAAAATTACATTCTATGTTTAACTGCTTTTGATTTCTAGGCCAGGCCTTCAGCCATTCTTGTTTTTGGTGTGGTTTTGGGCCTTCAGCCCACAAAGCATCTCAAGTTCTTTAACTACGCCTTCAGCTGTATTGTTTAACTGGATCTTTTAAAGCAAGGTGCAAATGAGTGGCTCTTAGAAAAATTAAGTTGTATGTTTTTTTTATTGTACAACTCACAGTAAGTGTTTACGGCCCCATCCACAATCATAACCTTATCCTGTGCGCTCCCTGAGTGCCTACCTACCTGGTTTCAGTAGTGAAACTTTATAATAAACTAAAATCAAACACATGTGACAAGAAAGAGACAAATAGTTCAAATGACTCTAAGCACTATGGGACTTAAAATCTGGGGTCATCAGTTTCCTTGACTTAGAACTACTTAAAGCAAACAAAGGACATTACACACATCCATTCCCAAGGCAGGATTCGAACCTGCGACCGTAGCAGCAGCGCGGTTGCGGACCGGCGCGCCTAGAACCGCTCGTCCACAGCGGACAGCAGTACAACCAGAGGGCAAGACGTTTGTTCTATGTCGTACAATGGTGCATTTTCCGACAGAATTGTGCAGGCTTTCAGGAAAACGAAAATAAAATTAGGATTTCAAACGAAAAGTACAGTTGGTCATAGGCTACACCACAAAGTTGGCAATAACAGCACCAAATATCGGAAATCTGGTGTCTATAAGATCAACTGCCAAGACTGTGACAGGTATTATATAGGTCAGACAGGAAGGAATTTCAAGACTAGTTTTAGAGAGCATACGTACAACCAAAATAAGAGCACGTTCGGTACACATTTAGACAGAAAAAAACATTCGGTAGGAAACAGAGAATAATAGGTGTTCTATAGGGCACCAAAGGGACAGTTACTGAACCTACTCGAGGAAATGGAGATTTATGTGCACAGAAAACGGCAACCGGAGCTACTGCTGATATAACAGAATGAGTTTAACCAGAATGCTTATTTTGATGTATTCAGAAACCTACTAGTTTGAGCAGCGTCGAGCGCCCCAGCGGACTGGCGTGCGGTCGTGAGCGCCGGCCGCCGGCGATAGCGAGACTGGGTCTTCCCCCGCAAATTCCGTCGCAGAAAAACGAGTATGTCATACAGAGAAGCCACGACGTTCTGCCATTGAGACCACACTCCGGATATATTATCGACCATCAATTTCTTAACTTTTAATTGATAATCAATGCTTCGTTAATTACATTACAATTACGTTGACGGTAATTGAGCTGTCAGGCTGGAAGATCTTATTTTAGAGATCGTTTTAATCTTATACCTTTATACTGGCGTTTATACACTGGTATGTTTCTCCTTGCCAAGTTTGGAGCTTCACATTATTAGTATTTGCACTTTATATTTGGATTTTAAAAATGGATCCAATTCCACGTGCAGTATGTCAGTACATGTTTTATTGTTAGACGTTCGTTTTGTCATGTGAAGAAATTTAAATTAATGACTACGCATACCACTTTTTAACTATTACATGTACGATATCGGTTAATCATATACCCTAGCTTCAGTGCCCTCTGCTGGACTAAGTTTCTTTGTATAAATACCAGAGGTAGACTGACTATTACCAGGACTTACTACGTACCTAACTGTTTAGTTTGACGTTGATACCACATCAGAATATTTTACGGAATGTATGGCTGGTATTCATGGCTGTTAATCATGCAAACAGCCCTTATCTTTCTTATGTAGCACCAGGACTTTTATACACTCCTGGAAATGGAAAAAAGAACACATTGACACCGGTGTGTCAGACCCACCATACTTGCTCCGGACACTGCGAGAGGGCTGTACAAGCAATGATCACACGCACGGCACAGCGGACACACCAGGAACCGCGGTGTTGGCCGTCGAATGGCGCTAGCTGCGCAGCATTTGTGCACCGCCGCCGTCAGTGTCAGCCAGTTTGCCGTGGCATACGGAGCTCCATCGCAGTCTTTAACACTGGTAGCATGCCGCGACAGCGTGGACGTGAACTGTATGTGCAGTTGACGGACTTTGAGCGAGGGCGTATAGTGGGCATGCGGGAGGCCGGGTGGACGTACCGCCGAATTGCTCAACACGTGGGGCTTGAGGTCTCCACAGTACATCGATGTTGTCACCAGTGGTCGGCGGAAGGTGCACGTGCCCGTCGACCTGGGACCGGACCGCAGCGACGCACGGATGCACGCCAAGACCGTAGGATCCTACGCAGTGCCGTAGGGGACTGCACCGCCACTTCCCAGCAAATTAGGGACACTGTTGCTCCTGGGGTATCGGCGAGGACCATTCGCAACCGTCTCCATGAAGCTGGGCTACGGTCCCGCACACCGTTAGGCCGTCTTCCGCTCACGAACCAACATCGTGCAGCCCGCCTCCAGTGGTGTCGCGACAGGCGTGAATGGAGGGACGAATGGAGACGTGTCGTCTTCAGCGATGAGAGTCGCTTCTGCCTTGGTGCCAATGATGGTCGTATGCGTGTTTGGCGCCGTGCAGGTGAGCGCCACAATCAGGACTGCATATGACCGAGGCACACAGGGCCAACATCCGGCATCATGGTGTGGGGAGCGATCTCCTACACTGGCCGTACACCACTGGTGATCGTCGAGGGGACACTGAATAGTGCACGGTACATCCAAACCGTCATCGAACCCATCGTTCTACCATTCCTAGACCGGCAAGGTAACTTGCTGTTCCAACAGGACAATGCACGTCCGCATGTATCCCGTGCCACCCAACGTGCTCTAGAAGGTGTAAGTCAACTACCCTGGCCAGCAAGATCTCCGGATCTGTCCCCCATTGAGCATGTTTGGGACTGGATGAAGCGTCGTCTCATGCAGTCTGCACGTCCAGCACGAACGCTGGTCCAACTGAGGCGCCAGGTGGAAATGGCATGGCAAGCCGTTCCACAGGACTACATCCAGCATCTCTACGATCGTCTCCATGGGAGAATAGCAGGCTGCATTGCTGCGAAAGGTGGATATACACTGTACTAGTGCCGACATTGTGCATGCTCTGTTGCCTGTGTCTATGTGCCTGTGGTTCTGTCAGTGTGATCATGTGATGTATCTGACCCTAGGAATGTGTCAATAAAGTTTCCCCTTCCTGGGACAATGAATTCACGGTGTTCTTATTTCAATTTCCAGGAGTGTAGATTTAGCGTCAGAAAACTGAACTTAGTTGGTTACACACTGTTTTTGTTTGTAAGAGATCTGAAAATGGCAGTAGCCGAAACCGGTAATAGTGAAGTGTAAAAGTGTTTGTGTGATCAAGGCGGACCTTTAAAACAAAGTGCTATTTCAGGAAAGTTATTTTCCAGAAATCACAGCATCACACAAGCTGCTTTATGACAGGGTGCATTGTCATGCTGAAACAAACGATTGCGGTATTCACACTGTTCCTCTATTGTACGCAGTAAAATGTGTTCATATCCTTCCGCACCTAGCGTTTTCTTGGGCGAAGTAACGAGACGACATTCTGACGACAGGAAACGCACAAATACCACAACACTACCTCCTCCGTACTTCACTGCTGGCTCTGCACGTGATGGCAGGTAATGTTTTCCAGGCATTACCAAGCCTCGGAATGCAATAGTGTTCACCTTGATACATCTCTGTAAATCACTCTTCTCCAGTCATTTAGTGTACAGTGGCGTCGCTCTTTGCTCTACCTCAAGTGTCACTTAGCGTTGACTATAGATATGTGTGACACATCAGGAGCTGCTCTTCTTAAGTCCCTACGCGCTGTCATTGTGCTAGCAGAAGGTCTGGTAGCACTTTAGAAATTACGAGTGATTCCTGTCGGTGATTTCGTGCGATTTTTTACAACTACCGTCCTCAATGATCGATGGTACGTGTCCGGCAGTAGACGAGGCTTGCCTGGCCTTAGGTTAGTTGTGGTTGTTGCTTCGCATTCTTATTTCAAAATCACGTCCCAACAATCGACCAGCGTATCTGTTACTCAGGTGACACGCAGTGACTAGTCCACTTACTTAGTCGCTGTGCTCTCCTGGCCGCCTCGCTCAGCCTCTACTGCTTCTGCTTCAGCGCTGGCGGGTCTGCCTGTTGTGACATCTGGTGGTCACTTCCGCAATACGTAGGGGTGTCCGGACGCTTTTGATCAGTTGGTGTTTACCCGCGGACACCCGCATTCCCAAAATCCTTTATCAATCCTGAATGCGCTTCCTCAACTTACGTTCCCACGGGGCGTGTATACGAAAGAGTGCCACACTTCCGTACCCGTTGTGACACCATCAGTTGTGGGGTAATAAGGAGCTCAACGGACTGAAGTACGTACAAAGATGTGACTCACATGACAGCGGGACACCGACCATGGGCGAGCTCCCCATGTAAATTAGTGCTGTAGTGACTTCACCTTGAAATTACAAGGATATGAACACCCTTAGCTGCTTACAGGCGTTGACATACGCCAACGGGGACAGATCAAAATGTGTGCCCCGACCGGGACTCTAACCCGGGATCTCCTGCATACATGGCAGACGCTCTATACATCTTTTTTTTTTAAATCTCATTTTGTTCGTTTTTGTACGTTGGATCTGCTCGGGGCAGACGTCACAAGACACCCGTTTCAGTTCGTCAATGATCCGTTAACTCAGTTTTTTTATTACAGAGGGCAGCTAACCCTCTGACCGAACACTCTGAGCGACCGTGCCGGCATCCATCTGAGACACCGAGGACACTGAGAAGAGCGCCACTGCAGGGATTTATCTCTGGCACGCCTCCCACGAAACCCACATTCTCAACATATTGTACCGCACTACATTCGTAGTGCCCCCGCCCATTATACTCATTACTCGCGGCGCGTTGCCGATTCCCGTAAGAGTTCGGGCACTGTTTGTGCATTCGCACAGAAGAAGAAGATGGTCAAGCGGCCGGTGATCCTAAGATGGTATATATATATATATATATATATATATATATATATATATATATATATATATATATATATATACTAAGATGGTACCTGTTCTTTCGGACATGTCCGAAAGAAGTTCACTTTTTGCTGATATTTCAGCGTACAGAATGAATCGTGTAGTGAAACAAAAGAATAGAGGAAGAATAGACGAGCACGTGTTAGGAAGTGCACTGTAGATAACATATCAGGATCTTATAAATTAGATTACGTCGAACTCTCTAATACTCGTATATAGCGAAATGAATTCAATAACTTACTACAAGTGTCAAGAGACCAATTTCATTTCTGAATGGGTTTCGCCGATGATTGCCAGATCAGATACTAGTGGGAGGCATGTACAAAGTGTGAAAACAAAACTTGAAGTTGCTACTCATTCTTTAGCTTCAGGACACTCTTCGAACAGCCTCGAACTTTCGTTTGGTTTTCCCAAAACCACAATTGCAAAATCCATTCCAGATGTATGAAACCGTCTACAAACCATTGAAACTGTTTATACAGTCATATGAACTTTTCTACACTTAGGAAATTCCATTGTGACTTTGCTGACTAAATAGCAGAAACAACGGATTCATTTACTAATGGTATTTGGTGTCATCATTGAAGGTTCCTGACAAGTCGCTATCCGCTTTGTTCTTAGACTCCTCACAATAGCTACACAAGTTTTAAAATTATGCCAGGAACTGTGAGCGCATTGGAAATTCTCTTTGCCGCAGCCGTTGCCCCTAACGCTCCACATTTGCAGTGTGCAACATTCGTTCAGCTGCAGACAAATCCTGAAACCGCAGCGTCACACCGTTATTAAATTATCACCCCGCCCTGTGTTGACAAGGTGGAGGGAAACTCACGATAGAAAATCAAACAGATTTCATATGAGGCGTGAACCTTCCGTTTGCCTGTGACCTCATAGGATTCTGCTCGTCACTTCGTTGACATGGGTCGAAGAAAAGCGAGCTCTCGGCAACTAGCTTAGCGATCAATCTCCGGACTGCCTGATGTTTCGTTTAAAAATTGTTATAAGATATTTGTTTGTTTTGAGATACAGATATCGGAAGTAGTTGTAAAATGGGCTTGTCGTTGAAACAAACAGTAATCTGTTGACATTGGGTCCTAATATTTCAAACCTCTCTATGCATATTTTACTTGCGGGCGTCATCAATGAACTCACAAAAAGAGTCGGAAGTACAAGAATCAAAACTGGAGCAGAGGCAGCGTCCACCTCAACATCAGAATCCCACTGACGCGTTCAACAACTCCGTACCTCGACCATCCCACAACACAGAAGAAAATTATACAGCAGAGAGCGAAAAGAGCCTTCCACAGAAATTCAACTGTCATTAAAACGATTTTATGTCTGATGCCACTGACAAATTACATGAGGTTTCTGGTCATTGTACACAAATCAGGTAGATTGCACAACTGAATTTTTCGTTAGATAGGTTGCATGAATGTTGATCGGTATTGGAACACCAATCGCTACGATACTACGATCTTCATTGAATACCTTTGTTGACCAACTGCACCTGAGATGATCTGCTTGGCAGATCGAAACTGGTAATCATTAATAAAAGGACCAGTCACCCAATGTTTGTTCATTCATTATAACATCTCTGTTAACTAACTCAATGTACCGATCAACTTCTCCATCACATTATTTAACAAGGTGAATCAGCACAGATTCAAGTATGACATAGATTTCTGATGATGTGATGTTTACACCGGCATGAGTTAAGTAAGCTATATATAATCATCAAAATAGATAATATTGATCATAACGAAGTATTTTTATAGCTAGAACAACAGTTATGAGAAAATACCAGCAGAAGCGTGAATAATTTTATTAAACGTCATCTAGGAAATGGTACAATAAAGCACTTACTGACGCTTTTTTTGCTATTCAAAACCGTTTTTTAACCCTGAGCACCAGCTTTTTTAGTTTTAAAGGAATCTAATGGTGTGTATGACCCGACAATTCGTGAATCTCTTTTGGAAGACTCAAATGTCCTTGTGACAGCCTCTAATTCTGGCAGACAAACGTCTGATCGGGTTAAAAGATATTTGAACCATTCCTTCTTTGCCAGTGAGCCTGAAAAATTTGTGTTATTGTTAGATTCTTGGGACCTTAAATGTGAGAGAACAGTATAGACTAACGTAGCTGAGGAGAAGAACTAGTTAATCTGGTGATTTAAAAGAGCTCAGTAGCACAGATACAGTCGTGAGATGTACAAGGCTTTCGATGTTTTGAGATTTTTGTGAGAAGATTTTCAGATCTACTTTTGTTGAATGATTATGTCAGTGTCTACTAGTATATAATCAATTCTTTTTGACAAGGTTTACCACTGTAGTACTGCCTGCCTGGTACAAATCAGGATATTTAGAGAATCGTCCACCAGAATTTGAGAATCCTGCTGAATTTTATTTTACGTTGTCATCTCTGTTGTGTATATTATGTAAAGAAATTTAATTCGTTTTATGTGCATGGTGTAAGAAAACGTCATGTTTTAAGCATTGCCGGCTGGGGTGGCCGAGCGGTTCTAGGCGCTACAGTCTGTAACCGCGCGACCGCTACGGTGACAAGTTCGAGTCCTGCCTCGGGCCATGATGTCTGTGATGTCGTTAGGTTAGTTAGGTTTAAGTAGTTCTAAGTTCTAGGGGACTGATGACCTCAGATGTTAAGTCCCATAGTGCTCAGAGCCGTTTGAACCATTTTTAAGCATTTATTTGGAGATTATCATCATTGTAACGATTTTGTATCATAATAATGAGTCACTTATTACTTTCAAGTAATAAAATACGCGTACGCGAAACGATAAACTAAAAAACCAAAAACAAAATGTATATGAAACGTGAGATAACAGTTTAAAGCATCAAACAAATATAAGCAAAATAAGTAACTAGACTAATAGTCAGTGTTTGGATATTTGAATTAGGTATTTTGAAAATACCCAGAATGCAAATTGTGTATAGCGTATTATCCAAATATCGTATTTCAGAAAGCAGTTTCGTTACACGTGGATGTACGTAGCTTGAAAACTTCTTTAACTTGTGTTGTTACAAAAGTTTCAGTTTCTCAAAACTAATTAATTGTGGTTAAGGTATTTTGCAAAATTTCAAATTATTACAATATTTGATTTACAGTTTTCCAGAACGTTAATTACATATCAGCTTTTATACGTGAAATATTTTTCATCGTTTCGAAAATTTTACCTCTACACCTAAGATGCCTGGTATGTTTTGTCCCTTAAAAGTGAAACTGGTCACAAAAAATTTATACGTATCGGTACTGCATTACCTTGCGAACTCTACCCTTCCGCCAAATTTTATCAAGATCTGAAAGTTCCTGGCAGACTAAAACTGTGTGCCGGACCGAGACTCGAACTCGGGACCTTTGTCTTTCACGGGCTGTGAGGAGTGTGCAGTGGTTGTGCTTTCGTAGCTCAGTCGGTAGAGCACTTGCCCCCGAAAGGGGGTTTCATATCGGCGCACTGTCCGCTGCAGAGTGAAAATCTCATTCTGGTTTCATCAATATCAGGATTTTCTCTCTCGGAGAACAGCGGTCTGGCAAAAAGTAGTTTAAAAATGAACTCATTTACAAACCTAAGATGCCTAGTGTGTTTCATCTCTTAAAAGTAAAACTGGGCACAAAGGAAAAAAAAAAATACGTACCTATACTGGATTAGTTTGCGAACTCTACCCTTCCGACAAGTTTCATCAAGATCTGAAACTTCCTGCTAGATTAAAACTGGTGTGCCGGACCGAGACTCGAACTCGGGACCTTTCTCTTTCACGGGCTGTGAGGAGTGTTCGTTAGTTGTCCTTTGGTAGCTCAGTCAGTAGAGCGCTTGCCTCCGAAAGGATAAAGGTTGCGAGTTCGAGTCTCTATCGGGCACACACTTTTAATCTACCAGGAAGTTTCATATCGGCGTACACTCCGCTGCAGAGTGAAAATCTCAATCTGGTTTTATCAAGATCCAGATTTTTCGAGACATTTATCTCGGAGAACAGCGGTCTGGGCAAAAGTAATTTAAAAATGAACTCAGTTGCTGAGAAACTGATGTTCGTGGAGTGGAACACATGCGTCTTTCACCGCCACCGCCTACCATCATGGTATGAGGTCTGAAGACGGTAAAAAAACTGACCGACATCGGCTACCACAACATAAAAGTTTTTCGCGATCGAGCCTGTTCGAGTCCGTTTTTAATGCTGATCAAGATCGTTTTTTGACATGCGGGAATGTTCTCTCGTTAGTAATGTCTTTTGGAGACAGTTCAGCCCGTGTAAACTACCCACGACATATGAACCGGTGGGTTTCCCATTCGAGTGCACGAAGGCTAGTACGGATGTGCGGCCCGTTTCCGTGCGTGTCCTTAGAGGGCTGTGCCGTGAAGAGAGAGACAGCCCCTCCCTGGATGACGGCGCCTTGTCGAGCAGACTGCTTAGCGGCGGCATCTGTACGGCTGGACACGGCGGAGCAGCGGCTGCGACAGCGCGCCGTGCGCTGACGGCCGATGCCGCCGTTTATCACTCTGGAGGCTCGCAGCCGCGCCAGCTAGTGGCGGTGGCGGCGGCGGTGGCGGTGGCCCGCCAGGGGCGGTTACCATTAATTACGGCGGCGGCGACCCCTGGGCCTCCAGCGCCTCGCCGGCCCCAAGTTGGCGCTGCGGAGCGCCGTCTCTGAAGTTGCGGCCGCGGACACGGCGGCGCCAGATGCGGCACAACTCAGCGCCCGGGTGTTGCAGAGTGCGATCGGCGACCGGCGATCCCTCGCTGTCACAGCCTGCTCACAGCTGGTCAGAGGGCGAGTCACTGCAGCGGTCGCTGTGAATAAAGATCTCCGCTAGCCGCTTCTTTACTACGATACCTTTTATACAGGGTGATCCATTTTAATTCATAATGGGGTGTAACTCAGAACAGAGACATAGAAAAATGTTTTTGATAAAAGATGGAGTCAGTACTGCGCCACCATTTGGATACCACTGACGTCAACTTTTGTACTATGTTTCAGTCGTAGGAGATATACTGTATGAACGAGCTCTATTACGAAGGTGTAAAGCAGCGTCAGCCAAAGTAGCGCACTCTCGTAATATTACAATTAGTTGTCCTGACAAGATCTTGCCCACACTCAACCACGTAATCTGTGTGACTTGAAATAATCTTCCGCGCTAACACATCTTCAGCTTCTCAAACTACATCACTATGTACGAAAGGATGGACACAATAACCATTTTCGTGGTATAATCGGGTCAGTCATAGCTATCTGGACATTAATTACAACAATGCACCTGACTATCAGTGTTCACTAGGTTCGAAAGATAAACTACCACCAAAGCTAGTATCAGTCACCAGAAAAATATTAGATGCGAGGGTCTACGGAGAGTGGGAATGATGTATTTACTTTACCAGTAAGAAATGGCTCTGAGCACTATGGCACTTAACATCTGTCATCAGTCCCCTAGAACTACTTTAACCTAACCAACCTAAGGACATCACACACATCCAGGCCCGAGGCCGGAACAGAACCTGCAACCGTAGCAGTCCCACGGTTCCAGACTGAAGCGACTAGAACCGCTCGGCCACCGTGGTCGGCCTTTACCAGTAACAGCAAAGTATATTGGAGAATACCGGGACTACTGAAGAACGGGCTGCAACCCGTCGGCTTTGACCAATGATGGAAAACTTTGCCACAGATGATTTATTACACAGATGTAACAACAAAGACGAGTGTTCATAAACGAAGGAGTGCAGGGGAGAGAAAACGGATGGTACACATATATCACGCCCATTAATATCTCGAACATAATGTCAAATATATCGTTTGTTTGAGCCCCATTACTTCTCTTCTGAGTTTAATGAAGGCGATGTTGGCCTGATATATTCGACGATGGCCTTTGACTACACTGACTAAAGGATTCCTAAGAAATACTAAATTAAGGTATTTGCTTTTTCGATAGGTGATCTGTTTATATTTTCAACAGGTGATCTGTTTATACATGGTTATAGGTTATCCAAGTCTGCACAACACGATCACGATTCTTAAACAGATATATTTGTTCTCTGTTTTCTATTTAGATAACCTGAAGATGCCTAAATAAGGCAAAACGCGTCGTTGAAAACTAAAAAAACTAAAATTGCAACCAAGACTGTTTTTAACCAATACTGTTAAGCACTGGTTTGCTGTTATGCCACATATGGACTGGAAGAATTTTTGTAGTATGCTGTCTAGTCGGACAGAAGAACGTGTGGCTTCATCTCTGCGTAACATCCAAAAGAAGATTACGAAAGCCTCTATGAACATTACAGTTAACAAGGAGTGTTTAGCATATTAGAAGATTCCTGTTTATGTGTATACGTTTCTTAGAATAGCAAAAGGTGGTTATCCAAGTAGTATTACGCTCAAGTGTGCACTCTCAATTATGTCAGGAGAAATTAGACGCTGGTACGCTATAAAAGATAGATTGAATGTGTTGACAAACGACTTGTATTTTTCTGCGTCAGTTATATTTGAGCCATCCACTTTTGATTTCTGTATGCAACTCACAAATGCCGTCATATGGGAAGAGAAGCAGCTCATCCTGCAGAAACATGCTCGTAAATTTGAAATACTTAGGTTGCGATGTCCAACTGATATTTCACAGCCAAATATTACTCCTAGAAATGCCTTCACTTTCGCTAAAAGAGTGGTTAATCTCACCCAACTTACATTAGATGAGAAACAATCTCGACTTCTGGATAAAGGCTTAAAATACAGTATTCAGCCTAGACTTGATGGTAGAAAGATCGCCACTTTAGTAGCAGATGTAAAAATGGCCATCGACGCCGCGAAGTGTACTAAAGAAGAAAATGTCGAATTGGCCAGTAGGGCGAGTGATATAATAACTAAGGCGGTAAAAAGACAAGCCCATAATGATGAGATGTCAGTTCTGAGATCTATAAACAAAAAACTCGAGGATGAGGCAGCCCTTGTTACTCGCGCAGATAAAGGGAACTCAGCCGTTATTATATATCTACAAGTATATGTGGATAAGGTTCTTTCATTCTTCGAAGAGAATAATATCCACCGGTTACACCACGATCCATCGGAGACTTATGCGAGGGATCTTAAAGATTGTCTTGAAGGATGTTTGTTTATCATTCCCCCTAACAGTTTGTCAAGATTGCGTGTTATGTATCCTTAAATTCCTGCATTGAGGGCCCAAATTAAGACTCATAAGGAAGGTTTCCCTATCCGCTCGTTAATTAATGAAATAGGGAATATAGGTGCTACACTGACTAAAGGATTATTAAGAAACAACAAATTAAGGTATTTGCTCTTTCAATAGGTGATCTGTTTATATTTTCAATAGGTGATCTGTTTATACGTGCTTATAGGTTATCCAAGTCTGCACAACGCGATCGCGATTCTTAAATAGGTGTATTTGATCTCTGTTATCTATTTAGATAACCTTAAGATGCCTAAATAAGGCGAAACGCAACCAACACTGTTTTTAACCAATACTGTTAAGCACTGATTTGCTGTTATGCCACATATGGACTGGAAGAACTTCTCTAAAAAGTAAAGAAAAAAAGGGATAGAAGTAACGTTAGCATGGAATACCTCAGTTGACATGTACACTAAGAGCCAAAGGAACTGGTACACCTGCCAAATATCGCATAGGGTCCCCCCGAGGAAGCAGAAGTGCCGCAGTACCACATGGTATTGACTCGGACTAACGTCTGAAGTAGTGCTGGAGGGAACTGACACTATGAATCCTGCTGGACTGTCCATAAATCCGTAAGAGTAGAAGGCGGAAGAGATCTCTTCTGAACAGCACTTACAAGGCATCCTAGATATGCTTTATAGTGTTCACGTCTGCTACTCTGGTCGCCAGCGGAGGTGTTTAAACTCAGGAGAGTGTTCCTGGAACCACTCTGTAGCAATTCTGGACGTATGGGGTGTCGTATTGACCTGTTGGAATTTCCAAAGTCCGTCGGAATGCACAATGGACATGAACGGATGCTGGTGATCAGACTGCATGATTACATACGTGTCACTTGTCAGAGTCGTATCTAGATGAATCAGGTGTCCCATATCGCTTCAACTGCAGACGCTCCGCATCATTACAGAGCCTCCACCAGCTTGAACAGTCCCTGCTGACCCGTACACGTCCATCCGCTCGATATAATTTGAAACATGCCTGTCGGGAAAATGAAGTAAATATCAGACATAATTACATAATTAATCATAAAGATCTGGTCTAATTACACAACTGTATACATACACTACACAAGGACGACATAAAAGAGCAATACAGCTCAAAAACTGATGATACCATAGAAATGGAGTTATCCTGCTGGGAAAAAATTTCATAATACAATACGAAACAAGCGACAGACACACTCAGACTCTACCCTACACCTACAACATGATGTGAAGAAGGCAAGGATGTGAGGTATTATCTTTATTCGTTTTGGCGGGAACTATGTTCAACTGAGGAGGTGATGGCGTTAGACAGAGAGGAGTTTAAAAAGTGCATGCAGTATCTATAACTGTTTGACAGCAGAGTTCGCTACAGATGCCTGCTGAGAAACCACCTACAGCCCAGGTAACCAATGACAATATGCGATACCGTAACTAATGGGGAAAAATGCGTCACAGTTTTAATTACACTTCGAAACTGTTGTGAAAAATCCAGCACTCGTAATGAATGTGTCATAATGCAGCAAATGTATTGGGAAAAATCGTCGTCCTAAAAGGCTGCCAGAGGGGGAGGTAGTTGAACGTTTGTTCTCCTCGATGGGCGTCCACAAACTGCCGAAAATCGAGGCCCTCTTCCTTCCTCCCTCCACCGCCCCACCCTCCATCCCCCTACAGGCGGGACCCGGGTTTCTTGAAACGGTCAGCTGCTTTGCAGAGCGTCTAGTAGTTTTTCTTCACCCTTGCTGCCCAGCCTTTGCTGCCAGCCCTGGGCGGGCGCAGCCTGCACTCCGCTTTCCACCATCTGATCACCACCTTAAGGTGACGCTCTTGTTCCAACACAATAGTGTGTACAGTCAACTAAACAGCAGGGGATAAAAGGACAATCGCCTCAAATGCAACTTGTTCGTCGAAAATATAGTGACAAGCACCCCCACTCGCCGCTCCCTGGGCAGATAGCGGCTGTGTCTGGCGACCACCACAGTAGGCACGCCCTCCTCCCCTTCAGTCGCAGCGGCCCGCCATTCGGCGACGGAGAACAATTGTATTTGACGTCAACGCATTTATAAAACAAGCGTCTATATAAAAAAAAAAGAAAAACACAGTTGCGACGACGATAAATGTCCTCTTTCCACGAAAATAGGTGCAGTACATTTACTTTTAGTTTACGGTCAAAATCGCTATAGCATTTACACTCAACTGCAGGATACAGTTCGTATCTCTTTATTTTGCGACATCCAGCGAATTTACCGCTACTGATTACAGGTGATCGGCAGAGACATGTCCACCATGTGTAATATCAGGAAAAACATTTCGACAATTTTGCTGTGAATATTACGGACCACAGCAGACTGTCCTCGTTATTGCGAAACGGTCATCAGCGTAAAGAAAAAGCAATTTAAACTCCAAAGAAAAAAATAATAACCTATATTAAACAATTTCTTCCAGTTTGTTGAACAAATTACACGACCTGAGAGCATCTGCTGCGTTCAGTGTCTGTAAATATTCTGTCATGCACACTAAATAACTTTAGAGAATACAATCCTTCATGTCATTGGCTCACATGTAGAAAAAAAAAAACCATTCGTTTTATGTTTGACAGCCAAAAGCTATAATTCAAGAGAACGTAGCTGTTTTGTATACTATGACATTTGTTTTATGTTTGACAACCAAAAGCTATAATTCAAGAGAACGTAGCTGTTTTGTGTACTATGACAGGTCCCCTTTTACCAACGCAATTCTGTACCATACTAGCGTTTACGAAACAAATAGTGAGAGAGTGTCTCGCCCTGTGTAGGTGGGAGATTGAAATTTCGATTAATCATACTGCCTCAACATTGAAAAAAGGAGCGCTTGTCAAGAACCATTCCGTGACGCCCTAGCCCTCTATTCCACCTGCCAGGCGGCATGGCATCGATATCAATTTGATAGGCTAATTAATTAATTTGATCATGAGAGTCACTTTGCATGGCCAGTAATCCTTTTTTTTTTTTTTCAGCAGTTGGTTACACTCGCCAAGTGGGACGACTGGGAATCTACTGAGGGAACACGATGTTCTTTTCGAGAAACGCTATTGAAGCTTACCACAGAGGGATTCTACAGCCCTCAATATACATTTCGCGTATGGATCGTGCTATTAAAAACACGATCATAACACCTGTGTTACCATCACCCCGAATAAAAAGCGGTGTTGAGTCTACAGGCACACATGGGTCGCTGGTAGTGTTATGCTTTCAGGCTGAAATGCTATCCGTAATTTGGAATCAAGTCTGTCCATTCATCCACATATTTGCGTTGGATCCCGTAGAGACGCCTTTTAATGATTACAGCCACTGGTGAATCATATTCGTGCCTCTCTCTTATCTCGAAACGAGCCACCTTTTATAGAACCTATATGCTAAGGATACCATACACCAAGAAACCATCGCTGTTTTTAGACAGTCCCTCTGCATCTTGTAACTGCCCCTAAGTCTCTGCCCTGCCCTCCATGCAGCTTAGTCCTGCAGCTTAGTCCATGTGATCCGCAGAACTTAAGTCTGACCCGTACGGAAGTCGGAGAGCGCTATATCTAAGACCTTCTGCATTCTGTGAGGAAACAGGATGAGCTGAGTTAATGAGACAGGAACTCGTTTAACCCACTTGGTGGAAATGGGAAGATGGTGTCATAGCTTCGCCAACCGTATACTGTGCGTAACGCCAGCGCTGAAAGAAGCTTTCCCCTGCAACACGAGTTAGTAGAGGAAATGGTTCAAGCAGTTACGGTAGTGTTTCTTGTTGGGAAAATTAGAAAGACTATACATCATACATGGCTTGGAGGAAGGACAAAGATTTGGCTGCTGCGTTGCGACACATCTCAAAACTACATATAGGTACTGCAGTCAGAAGGAGATCTGTGTCTCTCAGGGTGCATTCATGTCTACCAGCCACACATATGTGGCGATCTATTTAATATACAGTTATTGGTTTATTGGAGCAGGTGGTTCGTGATCAAAGTCTCTTCCACAGACCGCTGTAAAGTATCATCACCTGTACTGTAGGATGACCATATCCAACAGACTATCAATCACACGAGAGCGTTCCTATATTGTTCCTTCATAAGCAGTTTAATACATTGTTTTCTTCTGTTATAACACACCCGACCGGTGTCCTCCGCTATACACTTTGCTTTCTTCTACCAGCTACTGCTAAACCGACATTAACACCTTTAGATCCTGTGGCTCTCACAAAAAACTTGAACATCGCATGACATAAACTATACAGCTAACAAAACACAGGCTGGTAGAAATAAAACACAGAAGCGATGTTTCTCATTGACAAAAATGTGGAAGACATCGCAATATATGGAAACTGGATGAGTTTGCGGTATTGTAGAGCGCTTCAAACAGCTATTCGAAGGAGATTACCTGTACTGTTAATCTCATCTTTCCATCGACAGGGTTGTGTTTGTCTCGGTGCTCCATTTTGAAAAGCATTGTTCCTTCATTTTCCAGTCATGTACTGTTCCGGTGTTGACCATCGCCCCGGAAGGTGCTGTTCACAACACGCGTGAGATAGCACAAGTAAAAAGAGAAACTGATATCGATGACGTGCCACCTGGCCGGTGGAATAGTGGGCTAAGGCGCCACTGAATGATTCTTGACAAGGATTTCTTTATTTATTTTTTTTTTTTCGTTGTGGCGAAATTTCAATCTCTCTCCTACACAGGGCGAGACACGCTCTCACGATTTGTTTCGTAAACGCTAGTGTGATAAGGCATCGCACTGGTAAAAGGAGATCTGCCATAGTGTACAAAACAGCTACTTTCTCTTGAATTGTAGCTTGTTGTTGACAAATGCAAAGTGAATGTGCATTTTTTCGACATGTGATCAAATGACATGAAAAATTGTATTCTCTAATGTTATTTAGCGTGCATGACAGACTATTTACATACACTGAATGCGAGAGACGCTCCCAGGTCGTGTAATTTGTTCAAAAAGCTGGATGAAAATGCTTAATATGTATTATTATTTTTTTATTTGGAGTTAAACTGTCGCTTTTTCTTTACTATGATGACGGTTACGAAATAACGAGGACATTCTGCGGTGACCGGTAATTTTCGCAGCAAAATAGTCGGAGATGTATTTCCTGATATTTACACATGGTGGACATGTCTCTGCTGATCGTCTGTTATCGGGGGCGGTGCAGTTTGCTGGATGTCGCAAAATAA
Organism: Schistocerca americana; assembly: GCF_021461395.2. NCBI lineage: Eukaryota > Metazoa > Arthropoda > Insecta > Orthoptera > Acrididae > Schistocerca > Schistocerca americana. Next base: position 172,530,092 of record NC_060124.1, on the reverse strand, counting down.
AGAGTTGGGGATTGTATTCTGAAGTGGAGTGCAAAAGCTATACCGATTTTGATCATAAAACTAAAAGTAGATGGACTGTGCCTATTTTTGTGGAAAGAGGACATTTATCATCGCCACAATAGTGTTTCCTTTTTTTAATAGATGGTTAATTATAGATGTATTGACGCAGAGTACTATTGTTCTTCATCACAGAACGGAGGGCTGCTGCAGGCCGGGGTTAAGAGGGTCGTGTCTGCTGTAGTAGTCGCCAGATACAGCCGCTCTCTGCCCAGGGGGTAGCTAGTTGGGACTCTGTCGCTATATTTTAGATGATGAAGTGGCACTTGTGGGGGCCGTCCTTTTATCTCCTATTGTTTAGTTGACTATACACGCTATTGTGTTGGCGCAGAAGCGTTGCCGTAAGCTGGCGGCCAGATGGTGGAAAGCTGAGTGCATACTGCGGTAGCGGAGGTCTGGCAGCAAAGCGGGGGCAGCGATGCCACAGGAGAACTACGAAACGCTCGGCGGATCAGCTGGCCGTTCCAGGAAACCTGCCCACTCCCTTCCCCCCTCCCACCATAGCTAGATGGAGGGAGAGGTGGAGGGAGAGAGGAAGAGGGCCTCGATTTTCGTCAGTTTGTGGACCCATATCGAGGAGAACGCACGTCCAACTACAGCCTCCGTCACAGTCTTTTTGACAACGATTGTCCCCAGTACATATACGTCATTGTGACCCATTCATTACGAGTGCTGCTTTTATCACAACAATTTCGAAGTGTAAATAAAACTGTGACGCACTTTTTCCATTAGTTGTGGTATCGTGTATTGGCATCGGTTACTTAGATAGTAGGTGGTTTTTGAGTAGGCGCCTGTAGCGCACTCTGACGTCCAACACTTATAGATACTGTATGCACTTTTTAAACTCCTCTCTGTCTGACACCAGGATTTCCTCAGTTCTCGCCAAAAGAATGAAGATAATACCTCACACCCCTGCCTTTTACCCACCAGCTTGTAGGTGTAGGTTAGAGTTTGAGTGTGTTTGTTGCTAGATTGGAACAGTATTGTGAAATTTTATCCCAGCAGGATAACACCAGTTGTTTGGTAACATTACCTTTTGAGCTGTATTGCGCTTTTATGCCATCCTTGGGTAGCGCTATGGACACAGTTGTGTAACTAGACCATATCTTTATGATTAATTACGTAATTTGGACCCATCTTTACTTCCTTTTCCTGACAAAAGTAAATAAAGTACAATAGCCTAACCTTACTCTCTCGCATCTGGACGGTTTCCATGTTTTTAAGGATGCACTTGGGCCTTGCATCCGGTAGAATCAAAGTTCGAGTCCCAGAAAGGGCATCGAAATGTTTAATTTCCTGTCAATTCCAAGCACCTCTGGTGGTTTTATGGTGTTACAGGGGAAGCAAGGGCTTTTCGCCCAGCAGGACTGGGGTTCAAATCTGGAAAAGGGCACCACCAATTTTAATTTCCCACCAATTCAAGGTTGAGGGGCGGAGTGGGATATCAGCACAGCCCTGGGACATAGTAATTCCCACCAAAATTCTAAATTCCCGACAATAGGGTTGGTTGTGGGGAGGGAGAGGAGGGGGAAGGTTTGAGAGGACTGGAGCCCACATGCAGGCTGAGGCTGAGAAAAATACATGATGTGACCTGGGCGTGGGGTTGGGCATGGTCGCTGCTGGGGATTAGCGGGGACGGGAGTGATTAATTTATCAATTTAATTAATTTGCATATCAATTTCATATCAAAAGTGTTCTCATAACTCCATCTCTCTACTATTCACGTTCTCCCTCTTGTACCTTGTACTTGGTTTTGGCAAAATGAGACTCATCGATTTCGACTATAACACACGCCCTCCCTCTCCCCCCCTCCCCCCTCCCCACCGCGTCCACACCAAAGGCTCTCTATACTCTACATATTCCCCACTAACTTTTCCACAAAATGAAAATCAGTGTAAAATGATATACTCACTCACACGTCATTCATGCTCACACATCCACCCAGGATATGCTGAACGCCGGCAGTATGTAATTTTTAATATGTCCCTCAAGGCCAACTTCGATTACTCAAACTAAGTTCCCCATCTAATTGAGCCCCATAGCCTATCCTTACTACACCTCCACACTTGCCAAGCACATATGTTCACCGCACTCACGAGATAGAAAGCAATCAGCAAGAAGACCACATATTTGCAAAAATCGAATGGTTGGCATCACGTCTAGGTCTAAAGCTTGCTTTGTCTTCCACATTCATGGGAATAGATAAATCCATTCTTACAAACGAAAATCAAAAAGTAAAAATTCTTCTAAATGGAAAACAAACAAAAAAAGAAAACTAAACTCCTTCCGAACAGGCCACGAGTTCCAACGGTACCGACCGGCCGCTGTTGCGTCCTCAGCCCATTGGCGTCACTGGATGCGGATATGGACGATATGGAGGGCATGTGGGCAGCACACCGCTCTCCCAGCCGTATGTCAGTTTCCAAGATCGGAAAATAAAAAAACTGTTCTTCCAGATTATCTCAAAGTTACTAAGAACGAAATTAAGTACCGAATGAATTGGAAAGAACGAATTATTGAAAGCAACGCAAACTAAAGGAATCTTACGCAATGTCTAGCGCTGTCTTTTTAAAACACATTTATTTATTTCTGTTTATTATTCTCTATGGCTCGAAAATAAAGACATTAAGTAGACTCTGACGTCATTGATCAAAGCTGACGGGTTGTATCCTGTTCTTCAGTTGACCCAGAATTCGTTCACAAGGCAAAGATATAATTTTATACTGTTTATGTCTCGTTAACAATTAACGATAATCTCTAAACGTAGCACCTTGCTACAACAATATCCTTGACTCTATTAAAATTTTATCATAATAAACTATATCGTTAATATCACTCTTGCTCCTCATTCCTTACTTTACCAGTACTCCTAAATTTCAGCATTCTTCTGCATCACCACAACCCAACTGCTTCGATTCTCTTCTTTTTCGCACAGACACTGTTTCACTACCATACAATGCTGAGCCTAAACATTCAATCTCAGAGAATTCTTCCTCAAATTAAGACATATGTTTGATACAAGTAATCTTGACCAGGAATGATCTTTTTGACACTGCCAGTCTGCTTTTGATGTCCTTTTAGACCCGTCAGTCATGGATTATTTTGCTGCCTTGGTAGCAGAATTCCTGAATTTTATCTACTTCGTGATCACCAATCCTGATATTAGGTTTCTCGCTCTTCTCATTTCTTCTAATTTTCATTACTTTTCCATTTCTTCGATTTACTCTCAAACCATATTCTGTAATCAATAGACTATTCATTCCATTCAGCGGATCCCCAAATTCTACTTTCATTGAGCATAGCAATGCCATCAGCGAACATTATCGTTGACATCCTTTCATCTTTAATTTTAATTCCGCTCTTGAACCTTTGTTTATTTTCATTATTGCTTCTCGGATGTATGGGTTGAACAATAGGGACGAAAGAATAATTTTCTGTCTTAAACCCATTTTAATCTGACTACTTCTATCTTGGTTTTCCACTCTTATTGTTCCCCCATGGCTCTTGTACATATTATATATTACCTGTCTTTCTCTATAGCTTATCCCTATTTTTCTCAGGATTTAGAACATCTTGCACCGTTTGGCATTGTTGAATGATTTTAAAGGTCGACAGATCCTATGATCATGTCTTTGTTTTTATTTAGTCTTGCTTCCAGTATCAATCGCAACGTCAGGCATCGTCGTCTAACACTCCCTCAGTTTTCTTATCCATTATTCTTAATATTAATCTTGTCAGAAACTCTTTTCAATTCTACTGTATATTTTTCTTGTCAGCAAGTGGGATACCTGAGCTTTTAAGTGCCATAATTCTCGCACCTGTTGGCTATAGCAATCTTCGAAATTGTGTAGATAATGTTTTCTGAAAGTCAGATGGGACATCGCCAGACTCAAACATTCTACATATCAACGTTAATAGATGTTTTGTTGCCCCTTTCCCAATGATTTTATAAATTCTGATGGAATTTATCTATCCCGTCTGCCTTATCTTATGTCCTCCAAAGCTCTTTTTAATTCTGATTCTAATACTGGATCTCCTATTTTTTCGATGTCGACTTTCGTTTCTTCTTCTGTCCGTCATCAGATATGTATTTCTCTTCATAGAGATCTTAAGTGTAGTCTTTGCACTTTCCCGCTCTCTCCCCAGCATTTAACACTGGAATTCTCATTTCTCTCATTGGAGTCTTGATGTTTTAACCTTTTCTATTAATTTCACCGACGTTTATTTATTGCAGAAGTCAATTAGTCTTTCTCCTCACTCGTTCTATTACCAAGCCCATATTCTTCCGTAACACTCTCTTCTGCTTCTTCCCTTCCCATCGTATTCCAATTCCGCATGACTAATAGATTTTCATCTCCCTTTAAGTACTGACTTACCCGTTCAATAGATTCATGTATTTTTTCTATATCTTCGGCCTGCGACGTCGGCATGTGTACCTGAATTATCGTTGTCGGTGTAAGTTTGCTTTCGATTATGATGAGATCAACGCTATCAGTGAATTGTTCAAATTAACTCACTTTCTGCACTAGCTGCCTATTCATAAAGAATCCTACTCCCATTATATTATTTCCTGCTGCTGCTGATATTACCCTACACTCATTTAACCAAATGTCCTTGTCTTCATTTCCCTTCAGTGACCTCCACTATACCAATATTTTGCCCCTGCTTTTTCATTTTTAGATTTTATAGCTTCCCTACCACTCCTTACATTCCACGCAAGACTCGTAAAATATCATCCTTTCTTTGTTTATTCAATATTTTTCTCATGGTCATTTCCCCTTGGCTGTCCCCTCCGGAGACCCGAACCGGGGTCTAATACTGAATCTTTTGCCAATGGAGACATTATCATGACACAACTCCAATTACACGCCACATGTGCTGTGGATACACGTTATGTGTCCTTAATGCAGTGGTTTCGATAGCGTTGTGCATCCTTATGCCGTTGATGATTGTTGAGTTTTCCGCCTTAGGGGTTTCTCTCGCCAAGGACAACAGAGTGTCCTGAACCTCTGTCCGCTTCTCCGCCTTCTTTGAGAAGGCCTTTTGCAGAACGGGGGCGACTTCGGTCTCATGCTGGAGTCTTCAGTCGCCATTGCTGATGATTTTTACTCAAAATGTAAGCAACGGCTAGGTTACTAGGCAAAGACCCTACTCCTAGACTGCAGGTCGTAAGTTCGAATACAGCTTGCAGTTCTGGTGTTTAATCTTTCAGTATCAGTACAGTCTTGAACGCTTTTTTCTGAAGACAAAACTGATGCGATGCAATATTTATATCCGGAATTCCGACAAGGATGTTGTAGCTCATAACAAGCAAGAGAGCTGCCTACAAGCCATACATCTGCAGTTCCGTCTGAGCCACCTCTGTAAACATGGACTAATCTTCTGGTGATTATATAGTTGTCACTGTACATATGGAATATGCTTCTTCATCTTCTGTGCTCATAGTTTAGGCAATGCTGCCGGTACCGAATTCAAAACAGATCAGACCATCCTTTCCTTGGCCTTTCCGGATATCTTCCAGCCTTATAGTAGGACAGTCGCATTGCGACCTTTCCTGACGTTCTATTACCGTGCTGCCTCCTGTCAATTCTATTGCTTACAGTATATTTCTGTCAAAGAACGTGCTGTTCGTCCGTAATTTTTTTCATTTTCAATTTCGTCTGAAAAGGTACAGTCTTCTACTGTTCTTATAAATCTCATTTCAGCAACCTGTTTCTTATTTTTATAGATTTTCTTTCCACGTCCATGTGCCACAGCCACCGAAAAAAGCTGGCGCAGCCACGACTATATAGAACTTCCTTCGTGTTTCCTTTCTGGTTCTAGCATCTATGATTCTGTTTATTATACCCCATGTTTACTGGAATATTGGAAACTCGTTTCTAAAATCCTTTTTATGATTGACGTATATCCCTAAGTAATTGAAACCCGTAGGTTGTTGTAATATGGTATCACTGTTTTAGTTCCAACAGTATATTTACCTTTGAAAGCCGTTGTTGTTGTCTAATTAATGGAAATTTTCATTTTAAACTGAGATGACACATGTCATGAGACACCCCCTAATATCGTATCGGACCTCGTTTCACCCGGCGTAGTGCAGCAATTCGACGTGGCATGAGCCCAACAAGTTGTTGCAAGCCCCTTGCTGGAATATTGAGCGATGCTGCCTCTAAAGCGGTCCTTAATTTCGCAAGTGTTGCCGGTGTTGGATTTTGAACACGTACTTACCTCTAGATTATGCCTCAAAAATGCCCAATGAGATTCATGTCAGGCAGTCTGGATGACCAAATCATTAACTCGATTTGTCTAGAATGTTCTCCAAACGATCACAAACAATTGTGGTCCAGTGACATGGCGCATTGTCATCCATATTTCCACCGTTCTTTGGGAACACGTATTCCATGAATGGCAGTAAAAGGTCACCAAGGAAGCCGAACATAACCATTATTGTAATTCTTCGACATTTCAGTGACGAGAGATGTGTGATCTGTCGATTTAAAAGTGCGTGGAAAAAATACTACGTCAAAATCGCAAATCTTCTTTACCGATTGCCGGTTTCAGCTCGTTGCCGAGCCATCTTCACATCAGTCCAAAATATTTTCAGTGTATGACACTCATTACACATCGTCGTATTTTTAGAGTTAAGTCGCACTAGTTAATTAGACCTAAAGTGACAATCTTAGTTGGTTATCTCAAGTTATTAGTGATTAACATGTCAGTTTAGGTAACGAACGATGATTTTCACTTTAGAACTGTTATGAATTTAACTAGGGCGACTTAGCTCTAAAAAAACGACGGTGTGAAATGAATATTGCAGCTGAACACCATTTAGATTGATGTGAAGATGACACAGTAATTAGGCGAAACCGGTAAACGGTAAAAGAAAATTGCGATCTTGTCTTAACATTCTTATCCACACATGTTTTGTAGTCATTTTCAGTCAATCACTGGTTCAGCTGGATTGGAGGATTCAGCCCATTCCACGTAAACGCAGTCCACACCATTAAGTGGCCACCTCAAACTACCACAGTGCCTTGTTGACAACTATGTCCATGTCTTCGTGGGGTCTGCGACACACTCTTAACATACTATGAGCTCTAATGAACAGCGAAATCGGGACTCATCTGACGAGGCCACAGATTTCCAATCGTCTAGGGTCCAACCGATATGGTCACAAGGCCAGGAGAGGCGCTGGAGGAAATGTTAGAAAACGCACACTCATCGGTTACACTATAGTATCAAAGTATCCGGACACTGGCTGAAAATGACTTACTAGTTCATGGCGCCCTCACCGGTAATGCTGGAATTCAATATGGCAGCCAGCCGAAGTGGCCGTGCGGTTAAAGGCGCTGCAGTCTGGAACCGCAAGACCGCTCTGGTCGCAGGTTCGAATCCTGCCTCGGGCATGGATGTTTGTGATGTCCTTAGGTTAGTTAGTTCTAAGTTCTAGGGGACTAATGACCTCAGCAGTTGAGTCCCATAGTCCTCAGAGCCATTTGAACCATTTTTTCAATATGGTGTTGGCCCACCCCTAGCCTTAATGACAGCTTCCACTCTCGTAGACAACGTTCAGTCAGGTGCTGGATGGTTTCTTGGGGAATGACAGCCCATTCGTCAGGCAGTACTGCACTGAGGAGAGGTAACGATGTCGGTCGTAAAGGCCCGGCACGAAGTCGACGTTCCAAAACATCCCGAAGGTATTCTGTGGGATTCATGCCAGGACTCCGTGCAGACCAGTCCACTACAGGGATGTTATTGTCGTGTAACCACTCTTCCGCAGGCCGTGCATTATTAACAGGTGCACGATCGTGTTGAAAGATGCAGTCGCCATCCCCAAATTGCTCTTCAACAGTGGGAAGCAAGAAGGTGCTCAAAACATTAATGTAGGCCTGTGCTGTGATAGTGCCACGCAAAAAACAAGGGGTGAAATTCCCCTCCATGGAAAACAGGACCACACAATAACACCACTGCCTCCGAATTTCACTGTTGGTATTACACACTGTGTCAGATGACATTCACCGGGCATTCGCTATGCCCACACCCTGCCATCGGATCGCCACATTGTGTACCGTGATTCGTCACTCCACACAACGTTTTTCCTCTGCTCAATCGTCCAATGTTTACACTCCTTACGCCAAGTCGTTTGGCATTTATCGGAATGATGCACCCGCTAGACCATGAAATCCAAGTTTTCTCACCTCGCTCCTAACTGTCATGGTACTTGCAGTGGATCCTGATGCAGTTTGGAATTCCTATGTGATGATCTGCATAGATGTCTGCCTATTACACATTACGACCCTCTTCAACTGTCGGCGGTCTCTGTCAGTCAACAGGAGAGGTCGGCCTGTATGGTTTTGTGTTGTACGTTTCTCTTCACGTTTCCACTTCACTATCACAAAGGCTACAGTGGACCTAGGGATGTTTAGGAGTGTGGAAATCTCGCGTACAGACGTATGACACAAGTGACACCCGATCACCGGACCATGTTCCAAGTCCGTGAGTTCAGCGGAGCGCCCCATTCTGGTCTCTTACGATGTCTGACGACTACTGAGGTCGCTGATATGGAGTACATGGCAGTAGGTGGCAGCACAGTGCACCTAATATGAGAACGTATGTTCTTGGGGGTGTCCGGATACTTTTTATCACATAGTGTATCTGCTGCCATAGCCCATTGACACCGCCGAGCGGTTCTAGGCGCTCCAGTCTGGAACCGCGCGACCGCTACGGTCACAGGTTCGAATCCTGCCTCGGGCATGGAACGATTTCCGAAATGGAGTGTCCCGCACGTCTAGCTTCAATTACGAATCCGCGTTAAAAGTTTGTTCATTCCTGTCGTGCGGCTGTAATCACGTGGAAAACATTTTCACGTGACACACCTGCGTACAAATGACAATTCCACCAATGCACAGGCCTTTTATACCTTGTTTATGCGATATTACCGCCATTTGTGCGTGTGGTGCAAACACTCTACCATGACTTGTGTCACCTCGGTGTGTAATTCTCACATACCTCCTGTCACCAGTGTACTGCTCGTTTCATCTCGTATTTGCGTCTCGTCATCTGATCATCATCAAGTTGAATCGTCTTAAGTGTAAAATGTGGTGCAATTCATGTGTCTGTGTTAGTTTAATACATCCCTTCCCTTATCAAAAAGTCTATGGAAAATGCAAACAAAATAGAGCAACTACCAGCCTACCTTACGCCTTGGTTTATATGTACCTTTCTACTATACTTTACACTCCCGACATGTATGCTAGTTGCTGTACTTTTACATACACAGTTTCGGGTTTTAATTAGGTGATACGGACACCCTTTCTCAATCACCATTCCCCATAACATTTCCCCTTCTTACTAGCTAGAATTATTTTTCGTAATCAACAAAAGTTGAAGGAGTTCCTTAAGTTTTTGTTACCTCCTTTTTTCTATTATCTGCTTAACTGTGCAAGTGGCATCTGTGCATCATTGTCCCTTTCTAAAAGTGCTTTATTCTTACAGTAATGAAACGTCTGTGCTGGCTCGTACTCTTGTACTTAGTATCCTCTCATATGTTTTATATCCTGTATTCAAAACACTAATTCTCCTATAATTTTCACACCTGATTCTAGCACCTTTTTTAAATATAGGTAAAATCTGTGTAAGTGCCCAGGTGGTATCCATTCTAAAATCTGTTAGTTAGTTTCAGAAATCTCTGATTTATATTGGGCCCTCTTTCTCCACAATTCTGCATTTGTTCCGTCTTCTCTTGTTGCCTTCTGTTCTTCAGTTTTGTTATTGCATTTTCTAATTCCTGTAGGATAATGGGACCCACATTTTCATAAATAAGCTCATCGTTTTCTTTTCATTTTTCCAGGGAATTATTAGACGACAAATCTCTGGAATTTGTATAGATTGTTCTTTATAGATTACATTTATATTTGCTACACCTGTTTCTTCATTATCTAGATGCTACAGTACTTGATAGCCATCGTTTGCCTCTTTATGTATATGATATTTAACGCTGCATATAAATTTGTACCAACAATCTTAGTAAACACTTCTTACAATATTTTTCCCAACATTTCGTTTTTTCATATGTAACTCTCTCGATTCGTTCGTTTGCTGTTATAATGCTTTTAGATTACCTAATTTCTTGTCTCATACTAAGTTTGTGACTTCTTCATTCCGTATCCTCAATCCTTTTCCTTCTGATACTTTCAGTCTTTACCTAAAACTTCCTCAGCTACAGTTCTTATAGCTCGTATCGCAGTATCCCATTTCTCATTAATATTTTGCCCAATCGTTTTTGAAGGGCGGACGGTGGCAAGCAGTTCACGTTCTTTGATTTAAGGGTTTTACAATCTTTTTTTTAGTATGTAAATTTTAAATATTTCTTTGTTTGCCCTTTCAAGGCTTCTCATTTTCTTTCATCTTGATAGCAGGTCTATTTTTTATACTAGCAGACAGTGGTCCGTTGATGTATCTCTTCCTCGAGAGGCTTTTACATCTTTCAGTTTTGTTAACAAATTTTTAATCGTTATGACATGGTCAGTTAGCGATCTACGTCCCTTTGCACCCCAAGTAAACTTCTAGACGTCTTTTCTTCTAATTAGTCGAATGCTGTCGAGGCGTCTCAGTTTCTCTCCATTAACGTTGAAAGTATCTTTTAAATCTAACAGTTTGTTTTCGGTCATTTACAAAAGTATAAGACTGTATCTTACTTTCCCACTTCTCGTCAATAATTACTCCAACTCCAATAGCTGGTCTTTCTTGTTTACTACTTCACTGTAACATAAGGTGTACTCTCATATATGTTGAGTTCCTCTGAGTTTGTTTTACGTTTCTGATAGAATCTGTTTATTAGATTTTCCATCCTCTAATTCTCTGATAAGTTCTGTTTCCTAATCGGTCGTGCGGTTGAGTTCTCGCTTCCCGTGTCCGGGTTCCCGGGTTCGATTCCCGGCGGGGTCAGGGATTTTCTCTGCCTCGTGATGACTGGGTGTTGTGTGATGTCCTTAGGTTAGTTAGGTTTAAGTAGTTCTAAGTTCTAAGGGACTGATGACCATAACTGTTAAGTCCCATAGTGCTCAGAGCCATTTTCTGTTTCCTAATCAGGTAAGTCGCGAAGCTCCCAGGAGCAATTTGCCCATATTCAAAAGTCTTGACCCTTTCCTTACTTACTCACTTTTCTTACAAGTTGTCTATTCGGCTCATTTTAGTGAAGCTTTACAGTAATAAAAATCTCTCTTGATAATGTTATGAACGCTATGTAAGTACAGTCTGATGGTGGGACTGCCAACTAAATGCCTAAAGACTTGCCTGACTCGTAATCGAGGTTCCCTCCCCTAGGCAACTTATATTCAGCGAGCTATTCAATCTTCTCTGTCTGTTTGAAGCCGAAAGAGAAGAAAAAAAGACACCCGTGAGCCTCAAAACTAGTACTGCCGGGGTCGAAAAATCAAGAGTAGCCGAAGGGAGGCAGTAGCATTAACAGAAGCCTGACGCAAGTAGGCTGAAATAATGTAAGCTGAAGTAATGTCAGAGTTAGCTAAGACCCCATATGGTTGCCAACCATATACTCCCACGATGGGAGCCCCTAAGGAGATGTTGCTATCTTAAGGAATGAAAACTCAGAATAGGATAAAGGAAAAGACTGGAAGTTGTGAGACACTCTTTGTCTGGTATTGGCTGGCATAGGAGACATTGCAAATAGTCCACTATCGCTGTCTGCTTTATCGAAACACACAAATCCTTTCTCGCTCACAGAGAGTACTGCGTTAAGGTGGTGACTCCTTGATAGAGAGTAAAACGTTTTAGATAATTCAAACTGATCACTTTCTTGGTGGTTTTAAGGGTAATTTAAAAGTGAACTAAGTGGTGGTATCTAATATACTGTCCGGCGGATGGGCAGTAATCATCGCTTATATAGTTTATTCCTTCGATATATTCCTATTTTGTTTGCAGCAGGCTTGTCCGTCTTATGCGCCACTAACGCTCTGATAGCAGTCTCTTTAATTTTTGACTTATTGCATCGTTCCACGAGGTGCATACCAGGTATCGTAAACTGTTCTACAGAAGAGGTCTTGATGGCGCTTCTCAGTGATAAAGATTCGGAACGTAAGGCAGTTTTCTGATTGTATATTCTGTTGGGAACAGCGTTGAGAGAGCATTCAAAGAGAAAACATAAAGGAATGCTACAGTAGAAACAAGTTGTTCTGTTCCTATCAAAAAAGTATTGAGAACACTCTACACAATGTTAAACTCGGTAGTAATTACCGTGGAGGTGTGGTATTAGTCGTTACAAAATTTTCCTAACACATCGATATGCACATTAAATAACACATTAAGTAACGCCGCCAAGGTTCCGGCGATGGTGACTGTACTTAACAACCTTAAGCTTTTCCTGGCTTAACTCGTTTGCTATACTTGCAGCCACGCGGTCTACGATTACTGAATATGACTTTTACGGATGGTTTCAAGTGCAGTGATTTATTCTTACAAGACCATTCAAAGTCAATTCTAGTTGAATATCAGCTAATTAAGAAATAGTTGGTAAGACTTTTCCTTCTCCAAATGAAATTAGAGAGATTTTATTCTTGCTTTCGTAAGTTTTACATTCCACATACGTTTTTATAACAGCATAATTATGTACTCGTTCTCTTGCTTTTATTCTAATCATGTGATGTCCCAGTAAGCTTCTTTGTATATCCATGTATAACAAATTAATTGGTTACACTGAGTGTAAGTGGAGAATTTTACGTAAAGTTCATTATCGGCCGAAGCACATACTATTATACTCATTATAGTTGATTTCCATTATCAATTAACTATGATTCAACGAGAGTTTATACTTATTCGATAATGCTCTTCATTTCAACTCTTTCCTTCAGACAGTTTCATTTAAACGGAAATTGCATAGATAAATCGTTAAAAAAACAGTAAAGTTGAGAATTTCTCATTCTGTCGCTACATATGGTCATAAAATAAACGAAAGCAAATATTCCTTTGTGTGATATTCTACCCATACTAACTTCAAATTCAGTGATTGTTCCTAGATATTGCTTCCGTACACTAATTTCCAACCAGAAACGAAAATAACTGTTGCTCTGTAATTCACTGACGCTTGTAACTGGAAGGAAAAAAACTGCTGTTGAGTAAATACTATATAAATTGATTGTCATTTCATCCAGAATCTCCTAAAAGTGCTACCATTCGTCAGTCGCAGAACTCATGCACTCAAGTGAAATTAAATAAGTAATATGTGTTATAGATACAGTTAATTGTGGTAAAACTTCGATAATTTGTCTGCCTAATAGAATTCTGGAATGTGGCTGTTTGGATGAACACATAGCGAATAAGTTTTGCTTTACTTGTAATACTACACCTCTGGCTTTTTATTTACCTACCCCTGTGCCATTTACTGTGTACATATTTGTATTAGTTCGAAGCCTTATCTCCAATCGGAAATTCAGCGGCGCATACAACCTTTCGCAATATGAATGATGGGCCATACAACAACGAATTGCGCCAATGCAGAGCATCTAATCAGTGTGAGTGGCGAGTTTAATTAATAACTGACAATCGAATGAAATATCTATGCGAGTGTTCTTATTTCCATCTACTGTCACATTAAACAAAATAATGGACAGTGCTTAATGAAGTTATAAACAAAGCTGGACTTCAAAGACCTGTATTAAAAAGCACATTAATTTATCACGCGCCATCAGTATGGATCGCTGCATATCATACACTCGCAACCGCAGGAATACGCTCGCCCTACAGAAAAACAGTGCTGGCTAACGACAAAATTTGACGAATAAATGATTCTGCAGAAGAGATGAAGACAATTAAAGGTTCCTCTGACGGAGCGTTGAGACATGTCTTATGAAATTTGCTCCCAGCTAATGAATTCCTAATTCACTTCATCCGACAGAGAGCAGGACGTATCAATATACTTTATATCTTCGTTATTTAAGAATTTCTAGCTTATAATACCTATGTCCGAACTAAAAATCTCTTATACGTGTAATCCCATGTTGAATGTCGGTTTGAGTATGTGACGTTGGCAGCACTTACCGTGCTATGCCTATTTGCATCAAGTCTTGGTACCCTCCACAATTACAGAAAATGTACGAAAGACTGTAATAAAGCGACAAGCACGATAGTACTTTCCCCAGACACTGCTCTGGAGGTTTTAAAACTGTCAGAAACGACTTCTTGAAACCACCAAAAGCTATTACATTATTACAATTTTCGACTAATTTCGATCTTCAGTCACCGACAAGACAATAAATATCATTAATATATAATAACATGCGAGAATGGTTCGTTGACACGAGAATTACTGGAAGAACACAGAACTCCACTGCGTCAAACACCATTATTTTACTATATTGTCCTGTTCCTTGACATCGCATAACAAAATATACACAAGCTGAATAGTATTGCAAACCTGTGATTCCTCATACAATGTTATGCGGAATGTATTTTTAGCCATGATGATGATTTTCAATCGAAGCTATTGAAAATAACGAAAGTTCTTTACGTAAGAGTCTTTGGAAGTTTTAAAGTGACGTTTCTGAAGCGGTGCATTGTAGTGTAAGCTCGTGAGGAACCGAATGGTTGGTTTATTCACTTCTCAAAGTCTGGTAAGTGGTTGGAAACTGTCTCAGTGATCTCCTGGTTCGTGATGCAGAGCGTGTATATTTGTTTTGCTTGGACTGCGCTAGGGATTTTCGGAAGTGTCATCTGTCAGTGGGTAGCGACAGTTGCGAGAATAATTCTGAAGATATGTGTCGCAACTCCAGGTGGAATGCCTGAGACGAGATGCAGACCTTCAGAACTCCGACCTAGCAGCTTCGTGGGTACAATAAGTATTACTGGCACAGATCGTTTCATCGTAGACGCTACATTTGTCCCTTACTGTCCTGTAAGCGTCAAGGACGACTACCTGCCTGAAGTAGTCGTTATCGACGGTTTTTGAACGTGATTTCGTCACATATTCAGAGTCTTGGTGACAAAATAGTTAGCCATTTGTGTTTGACGCCTTCGTTTTCTGCGTCTTGTAGACGTGAAATGACGTCCCTCTTGGCTTGCCCTGTTTACTTTAGAAAGTAATGTCGTCCATATCGTACAACGCTTACCAATTATCTTGCTCTTACACCGTCAGAGTGTAATCGAGGGAAGCCCGTAAACATCAATAGAGAGACTTACACTTTAGGTGAACAGTGTTAGAGTGAGATGAAAAGATTTAAAATACGGTATGAGCCCATTAATATGTCGTTAAAATGCACTACCTCACTTATGAATCTGAGAGGCTGGTGCAAATCGTCTATATTTCCAAGCTCAGGTTTTTGTCTACTGCTTTTAACCTGACTGCAGAATTTAATTCGTACCTCTTACCACTTCAAATGCTGCCAAATGGTTAGAGTGAGACGTTGATCCATATTATGTCCCTTTTGATCAAAAATTAAATTTGGTCTTATGTCAGTGAAATAATTAATAGGTTATTATGTTACAATCTAATTATAGAGTTAGGGGGCTCTAGTAGTCATACGCCGGAGATTTGAAAAAAATAAACATAACGTTGGTTTGAACAATGAAGTTCTGTACCATACTAAGCCATTTTGGAAGTTTGACACCACTGTATTCCTCCGAGCTCTGAACTGACTTCCCAGCCAGCCCTACAGCTTAACATGATCTTCGAATGGTGTATTTTATACCTTCAAATTATTGTTTGAGGTAAAGAGAGCGTTAATTAACAGAGTAGAAACCTAGAAGCGACTGTGAATCGAAGCGTGGATATTCGAGTCTGAAGTGTGGCGCTTTCTTTTTCAAATCTCACAGTCAAATTCTTTGATGTATTTAAGAGTTAAACAGAAATCCTTCAACTGCCGGAGGCTGGGACTTAACATCTGAGGCCATCAGTCCCATGGACTTAGAACCACTTAAACCTAACTAACCCAAGGACATCACACACACATCCATGCCAGAGGCAGGATTCGAACCTGTGACCGTAGCAGCAGCGCGGTTCCGGACTGAAGCGCCTAGAACCGCTCGGTCACAGCGGTCGGATCATCTGTCGGTACTAATCATTTATTTGCATATGCACATATTTTGAACTGAAATTTCTTTATCATATCTCAACAACTGCGTTTAAGAAGCTTAATTATCGACTCACTAAATATTCTTACACCCTGGATTTTTAATCGTTCTGTTGGCCACTCTAGTACTGCTTCCTCCTCTCGCCATTTTTCAACACATGCACAATAAATAAGTTGGGATACAACAAATGGATACTGGAAGAACATTGAAGGAGATGAAGAAAATCTACGAGAAATACGAATACCGGTTTATGGAGGTGCACTCAAAGCAATGTCGTAGGATCTTTTAAAGGAAAGTAGCCAGTCTAATGAAAATATTTTTAATTTTCAACTGATAATGAATCACCTTTTGCCAGGAAATGTTGCATTTATATGTTAAAGTGGTGCAGCGTTACACCGTTATAATATCGAAGACTGTAAAAATGTGTGCTGTAATCAGACGGATTAGCATCTCATGTGTTCTGTGTCCTTGGCCAGTTTTTAATAAAAATTGGAAGCAGCAGAAAACTTTCCTCTCATGACCATAATAAACCAAAATATCTGACTTGTTTTCCTTACTGACAGGGTGACTTTAAACTGTCTTTCCGCTCAATAACGTTTGAAATGATTAGAAACTACATGCAGAATATAATACAGAAAGGGTACTTTACAAAAGCCGGGCATAGGAAAATCACACGTAGATATATTGTGTCCTTCAAATGTTCAGGCAATGACCGAACCAAATATGTGGCAAAGAATGTAAAGCCATCACTAATAAATACGAGGGTCGTTCAAACAATAATGCCCCGCACTTTTTTCTCAAAACGTATTTGTTGTTAATAGTCATATTTTGGTGACAATATACGTCATCATGTATTGTCCATGTCCTATTTTTCTACACGATCTCCATCACGTTCTATGGTGGTACGCCAACGTTGTGGAAGAGCATGTATTTCCTGCTGCTAAAAGCTCTTGTCCTACAGGCGTAGCCATGTTTTCACTGCATGACTGACACTCTCGTCATCTTCAAAGTGTGTTCCCTGTAGAGAATCTTTAAGTAGCTCAAATACATGGAAGTCCGAAGCTGCCAGGTCTGGACTGTAGGGAGGATGGAGCAATGATGTCTGGAGCAGTGGCTGTGACAGGACATTCCGAGCGTGGCTGATCTTAGAGCCCTGTTTCTGCATTTCCTGAGCTGTAACATCCTTTGTCCATCGCCCAACTGTACTCCTATAAAGTGCAGCATCGCCATACATTGCGTACAAACGTTTATGGATGTTTACCACAGTTTCTTTTTCTGCACACAAGAATACATAAAAAAGCACACTGCTAGTAACGTCAGTCGTATGTAGACGCCATTTTGACGCTGTACTACGGCTCTGCCATCTGCCAGAACGGTTCTAAACTTCACCGGCGCACAGAACAAACATCATATGTGAAGCACCAAGAAGGACGTTTGTCTATGTACGTTAACGGCTGCTTAAAAAACTGTGTGGCATTACTTGTTGAACGACCATCGTACAAGAAAAATTGCAGCAGGCATTGCTCAACTTTTATCTCATTTCACCTTGTATGCTTGTGATTCCTAAAGATAAAATCATTACCGCCATCTCTTGTGGCTGTGTCTCACGATAGCGTGAAGGCAAAAATACGTAAATGAGGAGGTTATTATTCTGTTCAGGAGTACTGTCTTTAAAGTGCTTACGACCACTCATTGCGTATTCTTCTGCAGCAGGACTTACGGAATGAATACTCTTCGGTTTTCCTCAGACCACACGTTATCTCCATATAGAAATGTATTTCAAATCAAGTGCAGTTGAGAGAAGAACCTCGCATAAGCAGTGTTCGAAACGAATACTTCCCAGCTGAGCGCTACTTTACTAGCGTTAGTTAGCTGCCTAGGGTACTAAATTTTTTGCAGGGCAGTGGGTGCCAGAATACTGTAGTATGGACCACGGTTGTCTTTGACGTAAGAGAAAGAACTGAACGAAACTCTGTGTTGATACTCAAATAGTTCCTAGAATCAACCCAATCGATGGATCACCAACCCCTCACTGCATGTGATACTCCACAGAGGTACAGAATTTAGTCCACGACTTTGGCACACTGTCTGTTCTTCAGTGCGGCAGGATACATTGCTCAAGGGAGTTCTAAACGTCCTCTTAGGTAAATGTAATGTAGCTCCAGTACTACTTAACACGGGGTCGGATAGCCACGCATATTTACACGCTACTCCCAGGATTCGAGGAGGCCAGCTGGCCACGAACTGAATTCACCCAGTAGACTAACAACGTCGGCCGGTATCCTAAACGGCCGGGATGTGGTTTTTAGGTGGTTTCCCACATCTGAATCAGTAAATACCAGGCTGGTACCCACGTCCCACCTGAGTTACATGAATGCAAACAGGAAACGTTCGCACACTTTCATATGGGATAACACTAGACGCGGACAGCTGCAGTACACAGATTCTATCTCAGGTGATGGTTGGTGGTTGGTGGTAAGTTCATATGGAACCAAACTGCTGAGGTCATCGCTCCCTAAGCTTACACTCTACTTAATCTAACTTAAACTAACTTACATTGAGGACAACACACAGACCCTTGCCCGAGAGAGGACTCGATCCTACGACGGGGAAAGCCGCGTTAACGGCGTCAAGGTGCCTTACACCTAGCGGCGGACTGGTGGAGGGTAGGAGTGGGGGGCGGGGGAAGGAAAGGAAGGGGTGGTGGCACGAAAATAACTCGCCGAACACATGAGGACACTGGATAAAGACCACCGAAGAATTTGAAAGAAGCATTTATATTGAGTAATAGTGTCAAGTCCGAGTAACAAAATTTAAAGTCCATCTCATGTTTACAATTCATTTGAAATTTGTGTGTAAAATTTCAGTTCTCGTTGAACTTATGCATGTTTGCTGAGCAAGCACACTGCTTCATATTTTCAACAGATAAGGCCAACACATTCTAGGAACAGAGTACCTTAGTGAACCGCCAATGCTCAATAATGTTGAACATATATAACCATGTGAATGAGAAGGTGCAACTGAAGGGAGCAAAAGCTGCTAAAACTCCTCACCGGAAATATTTTTTCTATACATGCACAGTTACTAAAAGTAGAACTAGAAGCACAGGTGCACAGGGCAGGGTTGGGAGCAACATACTAACCACCAGACGACCCATGCTACATGCTAACATACATAAACATGAGTTTTACTCAAGGTGAACAAAACAACACATGGGTTACAAACTGACTCCACAAATGGAAGAAAATCCCACAACTTAAAGTAGAGTTTAAAACAGCTCCATTGTGAACAAATGACGAGAAACCACTGTTCGTTGGAAAACAGAACGAATGATGATGAGCACTGTAATTAACTCATTCCACAGGCAGCGCTCCTCCAAGACGTTTTGTCGGATCGAGAAACAGCAGCAGAGCGACTGAACTTCACGCATTACAGCCGTAGCGTCCCGCTAACGTAACTTTTTGAGGTGAGAGTTATTTTCCTCTAACAGCAGTAATATCAACCCCTAAACTACAGTTTCGCTGCTTGTTCACGAAAATGTATCAAAGAGTGGAAGTATCAAGCTATGAAATACTCTGGCTAACATGTTCATTAAATTACGTGTAATGAATGCTAGTGGGATCTTAATTTATGTGATTTACACAATATGTCATGCAACATTCATAATAGACACATTTCATTACCGCAAACCTCCTGAAGAAAAATGAGTAGGGTTTGTCTTTCTTACAAGGTTAGGTAGAAATGCCCAGGCACTTTTCATCATAACACAGCACTGGATGGGGAGAGGAAATGGTAGGTTAGATAATGGATTAAAGACAACTTTCACCTAAATTATTACAGGTACCAAACCATGGATAGCTGAAAAATGGCACAAAATCAATCAACTAAACATATGTCAATTGCTATGTTGTATATATTGCGGGATACAAGAAAATACCACACATGGGCAGTAATCACCTATCAGTTAGCATGATTTTGTACTTTTTGCAAAAAGTTGATTAAGAAAGTTACTTCTTTAGGTAAAAACACGTAAAATTTTCGAATTAAAATCAAATAAAACTCTGGATTAAAAAGCCCTTAATAGTGTTATTTTATTGAAATATGATTATATTGATTATTGGTTTTATTAGATAATCACTTTTGTGATCTTCACTGCTAAAGGGTTTTTTGGCTCCACGACTAACACTACATACCACATATTCCCAAATTCGACCATGTCAGACAATAAGGAAAATCAAATAAATAGGATAAATGGTATAGGAAAACAATTAAACGCAAGGAAAGTGACGACATTTCTATATCCTACATGAAATCAAGTAATGTACCATATAATCTTCGAAGGCAATAGAACTGTGACACATCTGTACAACATATAGTTTAAACTCTTCAAAATGAAACAGATATTCAAACACTATAATGAAAAATAATCAGTTAACATGTTCCTGTTATTCAGTTTCAGTTTTGCAATCAGTGGAATGAAATACAGTCCTGGAAATGGAAAAAAGAACACATTGACACCGGTGTGTCAGACCCACCATACTTGCTCCGGACACTGCGAGAGGGCTGTACAAGCAATGATCACACGCACGGCACAGCGGACACACCAGGAACCGCGGTGTTGGCCGTCGAATGGCGCTAGCTGCGCAGCATTTGTGCACCGCCGCCGTCAGTGTCAGCCAGTTTGCCGTGGCATACGGAGCTCCATCGCAGTCTTTAACACTGGTAGCATGCCGCGACAGCGTAGACGTGAACCGTGTGTGCAGTTGACGGACTTTGAGCGAGGTCGTATAGTGGGCATGCGGGAGGCCGGGTGGACGTACCGCCGAATTGCTCAACACGTGGGGCGTGAGGTCTCCACAGTACATCGATGTTGTCGCCAGTGGTCGGCGGAAGGTGCACGTGCCCGTCGACCTGGGACCGGACCGCAGCGACGCACGGATGCACGCCAAGACCGTAGGATCCTACGCAGTGCCGTAGGGGACCGCACTGCCACTTCCCAGCAAATTAGGGACACTGTTGCTCCTGGGGTATCGGCGAGGACCATTCGCAACCGTCTCCATGAAGCTGGGCTACGGTCCCGCACACCGTTAGGCCGTCTTCCGCTCACGCCCCAACATCGTGCAGCCCGCCTCCAGTGGTGTCGCGACAGGCGTGAATGGAGGGACGAATGGAGACGTGTCGTCTTCAGGGATGAGAGTCGCTTCTGCCTTGGTGCCAGTGATGGTCGTATGCGTGTTTGGCGCCGTGCAGGTGAGCGCCACAATCAGGACTGCATACGACCGAGGCACACAGGGCCAACACCCGGCATCATGGTGTGGGGAGCGATCTCCTACACTGGCCGTACACCACTGGTGATCGTCGAGGGGACACTGAATAGTGCACGGTACATCCAAACCGTCATCGAACCCATCGTTCTACCATTCCTAGACCGGCAAGGGAACTTGCTGTTCCAACGGGACAATGCACGTCCGCATGTATCCCTTGCCACCCAACGTGCTCTAGAAGGTGTAAGTCAACTACCCTGGCCAGCAAGATCTCCGGATCTGTCCCCCATTGAGCATGTTTGGGACTGGATGAAGCGTCATCTCACGCGGTCTGCACGTCCAGCACGAACGCTGGTCCAACTGAGGCGCCAGGTGGAAATGGCATGGCAAGCCGCTCCACAGGACTATATCCAGCATCTCTACGATCGTCTCCATGGGAGAATAGCAGCCTGCATTGCTGCGAAAGGTGGATATACACTGTACTAGTGCCGACATTGTGCATGCTCTGTTGCCTGTGTCTTTGTGCCTGTGGTTCTGTCAGTGTGATCATGTGATGTATCTGACCCCAGGAATGTGTCAATAAAGTTTCCCCTTCCTGGGACAATGAATTCACGGTGTTCTTATTTCAATTTCCAGGAGTGTATATGAAAGAAAAATTGAATTTCTTGAACAAGTGGATGTGACTACAAAACATGTACGAGATATAAAAATGAAAAATTTAAGATATATACGATAGAATTCTTTACAGACGAATGGAAAAACTGGTAGAAACCGACCTCGGGGAAGATCAGTTTGGATTTCATAGAAATATTGGAACACATGAGGCAATACCGACCCTACGACTTATCTAAGAAAATAGATTAAGGGAAGGCAAAACTACTTTTCTAGCATTTGTAGACTTTGAGAAAGCTTTTGACAATGTTGACTGGAATACTCTGATTCAAATTCTGATGGTGGCAGGGGTAAAATACTGGGATCGAAAGGCTATTTACAACTTCTATAGAAACCAGATGCAGTTATAAGAGTGGAGGGGCATGGAAGGGTAGCAGTGGTTGGGAAGGGAGTGAAACAGGGTTGTAGCCTCCCCCCGATGTTATTCAATCTGTATATTGAGCAATCAGTAAAGGAAACAAAAGAAAAATTCGGAGCAGGGATTAGAATCCATGGAGAAGATATAAAAACTTTGAGGTTCGCCGATGACATTGTAATTCTGTCAGAGACAGCAAAGGACTTGGAAGAGCAGTTGAACAGAATGGACAGTGTCTTGAAAGGAGGATATAAGATGAACATCAACAAAAGTAAAACGAGGATAATGGAATGTAGTCGAGTTAACTCGGGTGATGCTGAGGGCACTAGATTGGGAAATGAGACACTTAAAGTAGTAAAGGAGTTTTGCTATTTGGGGAGCAAAATAACTGATGATGGTCGAAGTACATCTACATCTACATCTACATTTATACTCCGCAAGCCACCCAATGGTTTGCGGGAAGAACGACTGTCTGAAAGCCTCCGTGCGCGCTCTAATCTCTCTAATTTTACATTCGTGATCTCCTCGGGAGGTATAAGCAGGGGGAAGCAATATATTCGATACCTCATCCAGAAACGCACCCTCTCGAAACCTGGCGAGCAAGCTACACCGCGATGCAGAGCGCCTCTCTTGCAGAGTCTGCCACTTGAGTTTATTAAACATCTCCGTAACGCTATCACGGTTACCAAATAACCCTGTGGCGAAACGCGCCGCTCTTAAGTAGAGAGTATATAAGATGTAGACTGGCAATGGCAAGGAAAGCGTTTCCGAAGAAGAGAAATTCGTTAACATCGAGAATAGATTTAAGTGTCTGGAAGTCGTTTCTGAATGTATTTGTATGGAGTGTAGCCATGTATGGAAGTAAAACATGGACGATAAATAGTTTAGACAAGAAGAGAGTGGAAGCTTTCAAAATGTGGCGCTACAGAAGAATGCTGGAGATTTGATGGGCAGATCAGATAACTAATGAGGAGGTATTGAATACAATTGGGGAAAACAGGAGTTTGTGGCACAACTTGACTGGAAGAAATTATCGGCTGGTAGGACATATTCTGGGGCATCAAGGGAGCACCAATTTAATTCAAAAATGGCTCTGAGCACTATGCGACTTAACTTCTGAGGCCATCAGTGGCCTAGAACTTAGATCTACTTAAATCTAACTAACCTAAGGACATCACACACATCCATGCCCGAGGCAGGATTCGAACCTGCGACCGTAGCGGTCGCCCTGCTCCAGACTGCAGCCCCTAGAACCGCACGGTCACTCCGGCCGCCACCAATTTAGTATTGGAGGGCAGCATGGAGGGCAAAAATAGTAGAGGAAGACCAAGAGATGAATACACTAAGCAGATTCAAAATGTTCAAATGGCTCTGAGCACTATGGGACTCAACTGCTGTGGTTATCAGTCCCCTAGAACTTAGAACTACTTAAACCTAACTAACCTAAGGACATCACACACATCCATGCCCGAGGCAGGATTCGAACCTGCGACCGTAGCAGTCGCACGGTTCCGGACTGCGCGCCTAGAACCGCGAGACCACCGCGGCCGGCACACTAAGCAGATTCAGAAGGGTGTAGGTTGCAGTAGGTATTGTGAGATGAAGAGGCTTGCACAGGACAGAGCAGCATAGAGAGCTGCATCAAACCAGTCTCAGGACTGACGACCACAAAAACAACAACAGCAACAACAATTGAATGTGGTTGATTTTATACAAAAGTTGTTATATCAGAAATAGTACTAAATTACCCAACAAAACATTTGTGTGGAACAAATCTATTATAAATGACCAATCAAAATAAAAACAAAACAAAAGTAAAGAAAACTATCTTTACAAAAAACACGACAGCAAAAATATTCATGTGGATGCAACGTGGGTGGATGTGATTGTAGTTTCACATTAAGTCTAGAAAGAAGAAATACTAGGTGATATACAAGAACTTTTAAATTTTAATCGATGACGTCTTGAAAAGAAAACATGCGAGCAACTTGCTTATTTTTGGTCACCATGTGGATAACTGTACGCTGGGGAAGAATCGTGCACGCACGCTAGGCAGAAGAAATGGCAGTCATCGAAACCTGTTCAAGTGCGAAGGCGTCATCAAGTTCGTTCCTGAAGTGGGAATGTTTTTGCCTCATGAGGAGCTGTTTTTGAGGACGGGGATGAACGTTCAGCGACCAGAAGTTTGCGTGTGAGGGTTTTCCTAATCCGCTGGTTTTTCCTGGAGTGAAACATCTCTGGTGCAGTCTAGTACTTCAGCCTCTACAAGGAAACGCTTCCGCGCTGTTTCCAGTTTGTGGGCGTTGCAGAATGGCGTTAATAGGATCGCGTGGCAAGGCTATGCGTGCGGTCAAGCAGAGTTTGTTTACATCGATTGGTTCAAAAAAGTGGCTTTGAGCACTATGCGACTTAACTTCTAAAGTCATCAGTCCCCTAGAACTTAGAACTAATTAAACCTAACTAACCTAAGGACATCACACACATCCATGCCCGAAGCAGGATTCGAACCTGCGACCGTAGCGGTCGCTCGGTTTCAGACTGTAGCGCCTAGAACAGCTCGGCCACTCCGGCGGGCTTGTTTACATCAGCCGCTACATGCGTAAATAGTGGCGGCCGACCTCGTCAGCCAAATGGCGGAAATGGCGGAAGCTTAGGCACTGCAGCGCCGCCAGTGTAAGAGGTTAGACAGCCCGGGCACGGCTGCGTCGCGGAGAAGTACTTCAGTATGGCGACGTGTGTGTAATTGCCAAACACCACTGGTGCGGCCAGCCGACAGTAGGTTGGGCTGTAATCATTTAGCAGCGTGCATAGGCGGGAGCAGTGTACCTCGTCAACCGCGAGGCTCCAGCTGACGAGACAGTGCAGTTACGAACCAGCCACTCTCTTCCAAGGCTCGCCAGATAGTCGCATTGGTCGTTATCCGGGCCTCCGCACACAAACAAGTAGAACATGCTCTGTTAGCCATTTCCCAGCAGCAGGTTCTACACTGGCGTGTTCCCATCTACTTCTAGATTAATACACCGCAAGCTACCTTAAGGTGCGTGGCGAAGGGGACCCTGTACCACTACTTGTCATTTCCTCTGCAGTTCCACTCGCAAAGAGACGGAGGCTGCAACGAATGTCTGTATGCCTCCGTATGTGCCCTAATTTCACGTATCTTATCTTTGTCGTCCTTATGCGCAATGGAGCCTGTAGAATCGTTTGGCAATCAGCGTGAAATGCCAGTTCTCTAAATTTTCTCAATAGTGTTTCTGGAAAAGTACGTCGTGGTCCCTCGCGGGTTTCCCATTTCAGTTCCCGAAGCGTCTCTGTAACACTTACGTGTTGTTCAGACTTATCGCTAACAAATCTAGCAGCCCACCTCTGAATTGCTTCGATGTCTTCCTTCAGTCAGTCATGGTACTGATCCAGAAAAAACCGAGCAGTATTCAAGAAAAGGTCGCACCAGCGTCCTATATGCTGTTTCCTTTACAAGTGAACCACACTATCCTAAAATTCACCCAATAAACCAAAGTCGACCATTCGCCTTTCCTACGACAGTACTTACATGCTCGTTCCATCTCAGATCTAACTCCGCTATCTGAAAGCTCTTCTATGCATATGATGTTGTCCGTGTGTGGACCCGCCACCATTTCTCCACTCTTCTTGGGGCTCATTATAGTATGTGAGAATCCATACGTAAAATAAGAAGAGTAAAATCCCAAGCATACACTTGTAAATATATCATCTGGTACAATCAGGTGTGTCCTTCAAATGTATTGCGGTAATATGTCTCCTTCTCCGACGGGTTGACTCTTGTTTACAGCACAAAAACAATCATTAATTCAATAAAAATGTAACGAACTAACTATCGTAATGTCCTACGGTTTACTTGGTGTGACAACCGTCTTACATCGTCTAAACAGAAAGAAAACAACAGTATATTAATTGATAACAAAAGTGTTCTTAATGTCTTCCGCAAACCTGCTCCTGACGACATAAAGGAGTTCATGCAGTTCCTGGCTCTCCACATTGCAGTGCCAAACTTAAGGAGAAAAGTAACTTTCGCGTGATAGCTCGTTGAAAGTTGACTCATACATAGAACTTCTACGGTATATCAGAAGGGAACTGAAAGAAATACTCAATAAGGTGAACATAAATGATACTTTCATTCAAGGACAATAATTCCACTGAAGCCACCGCGATTTGTGACGGCTCCTGAACATTAGAGATGGCGGGACATAGGTCATGTGATCACCACCAATGGCACTGCATGTTCTGCAACATGCTACCATTCTGGCTACGAAGCTGGTAAGGAGTATTTATGATAGGGTGTTTAGTTTCTCCACCTCCGCGCTTGACAGTTGCTGGATGGTCGTTGGTGCATGCGATCTAAATCCGAGGAACAGACAGGTCAGTCCATTCGCTGAATGTCCTCTCGTTCCTAGAGCTCCTTAACCTGCTATGTCTTCTAATAAACATAAAATCAGAAAAGATGACTTTGGGAAAAGAGAGTAATGTAACAATAATGTTCACCGGTGGGCAGGTATGTGTACCGTACAAATACCACGTCAGAACGGCTCAATAACTGCTTTCAACCTCATTTACCACTCTTCATACTGCAGCTACCACATTCCTGGAAAGTCTTGCTTTATTCTTGTTAATGATATGCAAGAGCTACAGACAGTCATCTGTCAATTCTGTCAGTCATTCAGCTCATTGTAATGGGCGGTGCTTTAGTACGTCACGCTGTCCGGCAGCTCCAAAAAGAGAAAAAACTCGAAGAAACAAAACATTGTCCATTTATCTTTGATGAAAAAGGGATTCTCCAGGAAAAATCCCTCATAGGTCCATTCTTCATTCGAAATTTCCTGTACACGGAATCTCTTCATATACCTGTAAACAATAAAATGACTGGACTCTTCCGTGTGCACGCACGATTAACCGCTATACCTACCAAATTTGCACGAATCCGATAGACGACCATTGACGTGTTCTTGTCTTTACACGTGACCTTCCTCGTCATTGCAACCCTGTGCCAAACATCAATTGGTTACAGTAAACTTACCAGCTGGTATGATAAATTGTTTCATGTAATCGAGCAGATAACCCATGGGCTCGTCACCACAGGCACGTAGTTACCATAAACTTTCACCAGTGTCGTCACAATACCAGATATCTTCTTTCTCCAAGGCGTATGGCATACTCAGATATCGTCAACAAATTCTCAATTCAAGCGTTTATAATCAAAAGCGAAATTTCCTCTCAGGATGTATGCGTCAGATCGAGTAGACGTACATTACTATTCTACTCTAGTCGCCCTAGTTACGCATTACAGTCCCACCCTGGTCCATTGACATAGTCAGACATCATCTGTTATGTCATCCCTGTTCTTCAGCCGTTCACATGAAAAAAAAAACCTAGTACAACACAGAACTCGTGCACTGCGTTCCCTCCATGACTGCAACCGACTCACGAGATCGACGATACCTCTACGCTGCTTTGAGTAGCAAGAAACCAATTTCTCATAAAATCAAACACGTTGTATTACCCATCAGTAATCGGGAGGCCATCACTAGTATCTCTGTTTTCGAAAGGGACCCTTATCGTCTCTGAAACATAACAACAGTGACTCATGTAGTATGTCACTTCCCTAAAACACTTCACTGCTCCACGCCTAAGCGCCTCTTGTATACATCTTATACACCCACTATACCTGCTCTTCAATGGGACCTTGGTTCCAAACATCATCCCACCCACGTTCAACTATTTCACTGTCCATCACAGGTATTTGTTAACACATAATTCGCCATCTCTCAACGAAAATAAAAGCATTTTCCATAATACACCAAAAATGTGAGGCTCGCTAACTGTAATTTACATCGTTTTCACAATATCTGAAGTTCCCGTACATATATTCATCTATCGTATCCGTTTAGAACGCACAGTCATTAAGTATAAAACAAAACACGTGATCACAAATAACAAAAAAATGTATATTCTAAAAAACCAAGACAAATACTCTAACAATTCAACACATCCCAAGATATCATTCTAATTTCCACGGGCACAAATATGCCCAAACAGCAGCACAAACAAGCAACAAAATAAACAAGTCCTTCTTGTAAAAATCGTGAAAAAACCTTTACATTACTGCATACAAATCAAGGCTGCCACAGTCAACAAACTTCTTAATATTAGAGCCATAGTGCACTGCAAGTGAATCCCTGTTCTGCAGTTTGAAGATCTAGTGCATAGTGATGCATAATTCGCCTGGTGTGAAAGGACCATAGCACACGTGTGGAAAGTTATTGCTCAGTTATTTACATGTGTTCGATAAATAGTGTGACTTTATGAGAACCATTTGACCCAGAGTGACCTTCTGTTCGTAGTCCTGGTTAGCAATAACGTCCGTCCTGCCGCAACAACAAAATAATTCGGCCTCTCTTCGAATTCCACGTCTAGTTTCAGTGTCCTACTTATGAACACAACAATCAAATTTGTCTGTCGGCGCCGGCCGAAGTGGCCGTGCGGTTAAAGGCGCTGCAGTCTGGAACCGCAAGACCGCTACGGTCGCAGGTTCGAATCCTGCCTCGGGCATGGATGTTTGTGATGTCCTTAGGTTAGTTAGGTTTAACTAGTTCTAAGTTCTAGGGGACTAATGACCTCAGCAGTTGAGTCCCATAGTGCTCAGAGCCATTTGAACCATTTTTTGTCTGTCGGCAACGCTCTGTTCCACCACTTTGCCAGAACTCATGCTTAGTAATGCTTGACAAGCACTCGTAAAATCTAAACCGTAAATGGTTTCCGTGTTCAACACCGGTACTGTTAGGAATTCCGCAGTGAACAAACGCCCTTGGCGTACAAAGTCGACTGATTCTGGGTTGCCTCTTGATATCTACACTCTTCCCTGGTATTCTCCCCTCCACCAACTTTGACATTTATTATGGAGTGGAAGATTGAGGTATGGGTAGTTTTCGGCTATTAGTGTCTCTACCATTTCACCACTCACGTCAATAGTCGCAAAAACCTATCATTGTTGAGTCTGTCCTTTTCTCCTGCCGGCCGGAGTGGCCAAGCGGTTCTAGGCGCTTCCATCCGCAACCACGAGACCGCTGCGGTTGTAGGTTCGAATCCTGCCTCGGACATGAATATGTATGATGTCCTTAGGTTAGTTAGGTTTAAGTAGTTCTAAGTTCTAGGGGACTGATGACCTCAGATGTTAAGTCCCATAATGCTCAGAGCCATTTTTTAAGCTCTTCTCCTGTCATTTTGTCTTGGGTTGGGTGTTCTAATCTCTACAATTTGTGCAGATGATCGTTCAGGACTTTGCCAATTTTGAACGCACCTACCGCGATCATCGAGCCTCCTTTAGTTCCACGTGTCACGATTCCCGTCGCAATACCTTATCCATTTCCTCTTTTCGCACGATTTCTGCGATGCCAGGAGCCACTGCAATTATACAGCGTGAGCCACTAACTATTGCCACCTAGACTAACTCCAAAAGTATGGTAGCAGCGGAAAAGTTTGTGGGACAAATTATGCATGGGACTATGGGGGCGATAACACGACGTCGTTGGTTTTTTGTTGCTAGGTGCGGTCGCTTCAGAGATATGAAGGCCAACTTGATTTTTTAAATGGGATGCTATAGTTCGGTACTTATTTTCTGATAGCGGCTATAGACAATCCAGTGATGTGTAACAATAAGGTCTTTGAAGGTCAACGAAGGTCAAAAGGGTGACATGAACGTCCATTTACAAAAGGTGTTCGAAGTGATGATCATTGGTATCAATACAGTGCTGCAGTTTCTTCTTATGGACTGAGTGGTATTCCTTATCACTTTGGCACTTATCTGTATGCTGTGACAATTCTCTCTCGAATACGGTGCAAATAGTAAATATTCGCCGAATACGGCGTATAAATCTGACGTGCCATTGACTTTAAACACCATTCGACGGTTTCGCAATGCAACATTAAAAGGAACGATAACATTAGTATCGTGTGTTAACCAATATCGGTTAGAAGTAGGTTTATATTATGTAACCGTGTATCTGTAATTATGAAATGTTTATTCTTTGTTAGTCAAGGTCATTGATTTGCGACAGGAAATTTAAAGTATTGTAATGCATATATGAAAAAAGCTAAATCATGTTTCAAATAATGAAATTTTGTAATATGTGTATATTTAGAAGAAAAACATTGTATATTCGAAGCTGGTTCACGCTTAGGGCGTATTGTGAAATGTAGAAGATATAGGGAAGTTCCCTTCGCGACGGAAGTGGCTCGGCGCGATGTAAAAGGTGGTTTTGGCGGTCAGAGTGGATGGCCACTTGGTGGGAACGTTACGCAGTCAGTGGCTAGCCGTTGCACGGTACACATTGACGGTGCCAAGGGAGGCAAATGGAAGCCACTTTGCAAGGAATTTTGCCTCTGATGTGGGTTTGGCTGTTGCATGGTACTCTCGGCAATAAGGAATGGCTCTAACACGTTAAAAATGCATCGCCAAGAAGAAGTATTCAAACTTCAAAAGCTGTGAGTACAGTTAACCACCATGTCGCTTGCCACTACAAGTCCGCCAATGCTCCACCAACTTCATGCATACAGATATATACCAGAGCATGGACCACGATTTTAATAATAATCCAAATGCTGTAAATCTGTGTTTAAAACCAAATCTTCCATCCTGGTCATGAACCTATGCAGGCTCATATCGTAAGTGTTTATGAAATCGAGTATCATGTTTCAAATGAACTAGTGATTTATTCATGTTTGTCAAATACGCAAGGATTAGAAAAAGTTGAACTTAGTTAGAATTTTGCTAAAGTACTATCAACTTATTGCAAAAAAGTCAGTGCCAGACTGTGTAAATGTTGCTGTCTAAAACACGTGCTTCACAGGTAATGAAAAAGGCACATAAGATAAACTTATTGGAAACGTAATTTAGCCTTGATTACTATCATGAACGATTTATTTGAAGTTAACTATTCCAAGTGAAGCTAAGAATTAACTTTAGTTGACTTAAATTTTGCTACCGAAATAATCATAGAGCTTGAATAGTGACACTATACCAGTTTATGGGTCCCCACTATATTCTTCTCCTATTAGAAAGATAATTTTATTGCTATTAAGGAAATCTGACATATTTCTTTAAATGGGAGTATAAACAGTGTACTTGTGATATTATTTTTTTTATTTATTTTTATTACTGGTTGTTAGATTTCGGTTACGTTAGAAGTCCCTCCATGTCCAACTTCAGTTCAATGCTTCCTGCAGTAGCATCTCAGTACTGCGTCACGTAATGATCGTGATTGTAGCTGTTATTATTATGAGTTGGGTACAATTTTTCTTCCTACGATTAACGGTTTGTTCATTATTGGTAACTACTGCTACCCACAGCTAAGATTGCCCTGTCTCCGTTTGTATCCTGTGTTCTATTCAAAGGGAATGTTAATGAAAGTCACTTCAACAAGTAATATTACATTTTATTAAGCATATATTTTCAAATTAATGTGCCTAGTTGGGCTGGGGACCGTTCGATTTATCATTCGTATATGAATTTTACTACTTTCATTAACCCCAAAATTAAAGACTTTTTAGTTTTTCTATTAATTGCACTTTATTCAAAATTACAGTCCGATACCTTCATTCATTAGGCAAACACGCGGTCAAACATTCTCAAACCCTCTCAGAGGGTAACATTAGCCCGTGTCACTGCAGGTTAGTGTTATACGTGGCTTTTCCCGTGACAGGGCATTAGATTGTTAGGGAAGAGTGACGTATAACAAGCTAGGGTTACACGCTGAATCAGGCGAATGTGGATGATGTATTCCTTCGAAGAACAAGTCGATATGTTTCTTATTTACGGAGAATGCCAACGAAATTCAGTGAGAGATGGAGACATACACGCTGAAAAATATCCTCAAAGTACTCACCCTACATGTCGTACATTTAAATATGTGTGTGATAAATTGCGAACAACTGCATCTTCAACGCTTCGGAAACGTATCCGGCAAAGGAAAGTTACTAACGAGTAAACGGAAATTGCTATTATTGCCACTGTGGTTCGAGATCCTTGTGTTAGTTCGCGTCAAATCGCAAGCGAAACTGGCATGAGCGAGAGCAGTATTGTTCGTGTTCTGCAGCGCCTTAAATATTATCCTTATCATATCAGTCTCCCCCGAGAATTAACTACTACGGATTGTATGCGTCACATTAAATTCTGAAGATTGGCTCAATTTCAGATTCAGAGGGGTGACACATTGATTAATTTGATTTTATTTACTGACGAATCTACATTCGCGAACCATGGAAACGTTAATTTGCATAACATGCATTATTGGGCAACTGAAAATCCATGTTGGGTTAGACAAGTTGCGCACCAAAAACTGTGGTCAGTGAATGTATGATGTGGGATTCTGGAGGACAGAATTATAGTCCCCTATTTCATCGAAGGAAAACTTAATGGTAGGACGTTCCCCACATTCCTGCAAGAAACATTACATATGTTACTGGAAGGAATACCTTAAGGAACAAGGATCAGAATGTGGTATCAATACGATAGGTGTCCGGCACATTTCTCGCTGATGGCTAGGAATGAGTTGCTGAGACAATTCCCAAATCGTTGAACTGGACGTGGAGGAGATGTGTAGTGGTCGGCTCGTTCGCCAGACTTGACGCTTCTGGATTTTTTCTTGTGGGGATTCGTAAAAGACATTGTTTACAACGACGTTGCAACTGCACCTGAAGAAATGCGACAGAGAACTGTCAGAGAATGTAATTCGGTAAGTTCAATGTGATGAGGAATACCACTCAATCCATTATAAGAAGATTGCAGCACTGCACTGATACCAATGGTCTTCACTTCGAACACTTTCTTTAATGGGACGTTCATGCCACTTTTGTTACCTTGGTTGACCTTCTGTTCTTGCAGCTTCACTTCTCTATTTTGAGCTGGCCTCTGTGCCTCATATTATTCAAGTTCTTGTAAAAGACCTTGAAACACATTGAGGTCAACTGTGCATCTTCCTGCAAAGATGATGTGCCCTACACGAACAGGCAATTTTGTGAGGCAGGCCTAACGAATTCAAATGGGTTATGTGGAAACATAGTCTCGAAATACAGTGCCACTATGGAAATTCCGAAATTTTGAAGATATTCAGGGTTATTATATTATTTTACGTTGTTCTGCATGGTTTGTGATGCTGAGAAGCCAAAGCGAAAATCGCGACACGAGTGGCACGAGCCGTTAAATGCATTTGCATGGCTGGCTGTCCTTGCAACAGCTCGTCCTTATCTTTCCTTGCACACGCTTCTAAATTCTCTACCCACTCATGAAATTTCTGGTGTGATTATTTTCTTACATGACGTCGCGACGCCTTTCCTTCCTCAAAATCTGACCCTATTTCCTAATTCGTTTGCATAACTCTCCTGCTTCCCGTATCTTTCCTTGCACACGCTTCTAGATTCTCTACCCACTCATGCAATTTCTGGTGTGATTCTTTTCGTACACGACGTCGCCACGCCTGTTCTTCCTCAATCTCACTGGCCCTATTTCCTATCTCGTTTGCGTAACTCTCCTGCTTCCCGTTCAGAGCAGCTAGAATCGTCGTGACCAGTTCGTGTCACTGTCATTCTCCTTTCACACTCTAGCCAATGCCTGGGACGGATCTGGTCACTTGCTCATTCTGTCGCTTTGCGTTTCCATTGATGGTCTCACATTAAATTACTGGACATCTCCTCATTTTGTCACTTTAAATCTAAGAACGTGAGATCTAACCCACGTTCGATCTAACAATAAATCGCCCCACACTGCAGAGTGCAAAGCGCTCTTAGGCTGGCTTGTCTCTCTGTGCATCAGTTGCACCAATATTGTCACATAATTGTCTGCCTCCAGCTCGACGTTAATCAGTGTTGCGGTTTGATTCTTAGATTTTGAACATGGAAGATTATTGCTTCTAGAATCTGACACTAAACCATTATCGTGATTTCTTCTATTTCGAAGTAGCACCGCTCTCCTCCCATAAGGAAGTCTGCCTGACGGGCGTCCTCGTCACTATCACGATTGCGAACATCATCTTTCTCAACGAATAATTTTACAGCCATCCCACACAAATGTACTGCAGCGCCGAAACCACAATTTAGAAAAAGCATCAAATACATGACGGCACAAGGTATAAGAAATTCCTGCCCAGATGAAGTATAACACCGGAAACGACAGTTCATAAAAACAGAAAACAGTAGAATAAATTCCGCATAACGTAATGCAGTAGTAGAGACTGAACATATTAGATAATCGCGAGCTCCTCAGTTTGATTAGTCTCCAGACAAAGCACATGGTAAAACAAAGACTCTGTGAGTGGCTTTCTTGCATGACACCACGGCAGAACAATCACATGGAACATTACCCTAAAAAGCCGTAATGAAATGGTGCTCTACTAAGCTACATTCGTTCACGAATTCTGTCGACTTTTGTTAAAGAAAGAACCTCTACTCTCGAATAATTTAAAATTTAGTTTAATTGTCGCCACTCATTGAACTTAATATTGCTTTCTGAAGAAGCACATTTTCTGTTTTTCACAACGGATAATGCTAACTGGTTACACCAAGTTTAGTCCTTAGTAGAGCACCAGGGCTTTCTAATGTTCAGTGCATCCAGTAACGTGGATGGGAGGAGAGAAATGAAAGCGACAAGAACTGCTAATAAACTTCAACGGAAACTTTTATTCTATAGAAACACAGATACACAACTACTAAAAGTAGAAGTAGAAGCTAAAAAGTGCATGGGGGAGTTTAGACATGGGACAGACAAAAAGGGAACGTACCTGAACACGAGTAAATTTCGCCTTTGAAGTCTCGTCTGACAGTGAAGAGAGGCCGGTGAGAACCTTGCCTTTAGATTAGTAGAGGCAAATTCAGGTTGATCCGAGGACCACTAAGGGAAAACAAGTGTTACCTAAGGTGAAAAGAACAACACATGAATGCAAACTTATTACACAAAAGATAGTAATCCAATATCTCACAACCGGAAGAAAACCGTGAAACAGCTATATTATAAACAGTCCACGGGGAGTCTCTGTTCACAGCGAGAACTAATGAACGGTGACGGGTACCGCAGTCAGTCAATACACCTAATTCCACATGCGGCGCTCCTCCATGGCGTTTGGGCGGATCTGGAGACAGCGGCATAGGGTGTAACTTCCACATGTCACAACTTGGCCCACACGATGCACGCAGTCCATCCCCGTCAATGATACAGAAAATGTAAAGTGAGACTGTGGCACGTTTTTCAGCACGCCCTACGGTGGCACGCTGTAGTAATGGCAACCATGTTTCGAGAAGTAATTCTGCCGTTATTTTGAAAGCGAAAAAGCTAGTGTATGTAACCTAAGTACTTTTCGAATTTCTTTTCGGCGTGGTGGCTGCCGTGTGCTCAGAATATAAGCACACGCACATATCTAGCAGAAGGATTGAATAGTGGTGTACATATTTTTACATGTGTTATATAATTGTGCTGTGTTTTGTGTCCATTGATGAATTTGTTTACTTATGTAATAATGCTCGTATCATTCAAGTTGTCCATGGCATATGTCTTCAGAGATACGATATTCAAAAAATTTTGTGACGGTGCAGAAGACTGAGAAAAGCTCGCATCATACTTGTTAGTAGGTGTAACATATCTGAAACATTCATAGCATCAGATCCTAATTTTTGGCGGCTGAAAACATACACTACTGGCCATCAAAATTGCCACACCAGGAAGAAATGCAAATGATAAACGGGCATTCATTGGACAAATATATTTTACTAGAACTGACATGTGATTGCATTTTCACACAATTTGGTTGCATAGATCCTGAGAAATCAGTACGCAGAACAACCACCTCTGGCCGTAATAACGGCCTGGATACGCCTGGGCATTGTGTCAAACAGAGCTTGGATGGCGTGTACCGGTACAGCTGCCCATGCACCTTCAACACGATACCACAGTTCATCAAGAGTAGTGACTGGCGTATTGTGACGAGCCAGTTGCTCGGCCACCATTGACCAGACGTTTTCAATTGGTGAGAGATCTGGAGAATGTGCTAGCTAGGGCAGCAGTCGAACATTTTCTGTATCCAGAAAGGGCCGTACAGGACCTGTAACATGCGGTCGTGCATTATCTTGCTGAAATGTAGGGTTTCGCAGGGATCGAATGAAGAGTAGAGCCACGGAACGTAACATCGTAACACGTCTGAAATGTAACGTCCACTGTTTCAAAGTGCCGTCAGTGCAAACAAGAGGTGACCGAGACGTGTAACCAATGGCACCCCATACCATCACGCCAGGTGATACGCCAGTATGGCGATGACGAATACACGCTTGCAACGTGCGTTCACCGCGACCTCGCCAAATACGGATGCGACCATCAGGCTGCTGTAAACAGAACCTGGATTCATCCGAAAAAATTACGTTTTGCCATTCGTGCACGCAGGTTCGTCGTTGACTACACCATCGCAGGCGCTCCTGTCTGTGATGTAGCGTCAAGGGTAACCGCAGCCATGGTCTCCGAGCTGATAGTCCATGCTGCTGAAAACGTCGTCGAACTGTTCGTGCAGATGGTTGATGTCTTGCAAACGTCCCCATCTGTTGACTCAGGGATCGAGACGTGGCTGCACGATCTGTTACAGCCATGCGGATATAATGCCTGTCATCTCGACTGCTAGTGATACGAGGCCGTTGGGATCCAGCACGGCGTTCCGTATTACCCTCCTGAACCTACCGATTCCATATTCTGCTAACAGTCATTGGATCTCGACCAATTCGAGCAGCAATGTCGGTATACTACAAACCGCAATCGTGATAGACTACAATCCGACCCTTATCAAAGTCGGAAACGTGAGGGTACGCATGCCTCCTCCTTACACAAGGCATCACAACAACGTTTCACCAGGCAAATTGCTGTTTGTGTATGAGAAATCTGTTTGAAACTTCCCTGGTGTCAGCACATAGTAGGTGTCGCCACCGGCGCCAACCTTGTGTGAATGCTCCGAAAAGCTAATCATTTGCATATCACAGTACCTTCTTCCTGTCCGTTAAATTTCGCGTCTGTAGCACGTCATCTTCGTGGTGTAGCAATTTTAATGGCCAGTAGTTTAGTTTCAGGATGGAAGATATGGTGAGTTACGTCTGTTTTGTACGGGTATTATAAAGTAAATCATTCAGTTTTTGATAGTTGCAATAAGCATAATTCCAGCAATTGCTTTTATTACTTATTTGCTTTTCCCATATGTACATTGTTCATTTGAATTTGTTGATAACAGTCTTGCTGCGAAGGCGGTTGCTACGCCCGGGACAGACAGAAAATACGTAAATAATTTGTACAGCTGATGGCAAACAGGCAATTCTTCAAACTGTCTCATATCTTCGAGGCGCAGATGAGGGAAGCAATTGATGTAGTCAATATTCGAACCGAATAGCACCTGGTTGAGCAGGACGTTACGAGCGCGGGTTAGCTACGCCGAGTACTGAACTCGCTGAACTTAAATAGCTTTGACTAAAACATTAACTACAACCCATATTAAACAGAAATTCGTTCAAAAATCAACGTAGAGGTGACCGCACCATGACGTCTGAACACCCAATATTCTCATGCAGAGATATGAAAAGAAGCGATCTGTTGTACTTGGTAAACTTTCTAAAGCCAAGATCGCTTGACGAACGTTTTTATTTCCAAACAACCAGTTTCGACAGAGTTTGCTGTCATGTTTAGGTCTTCAAAAATTTATCTTTTAAAATGTGTTCGTTTTGAGTTGGACCTCACGCCATGTTGTCATGTACGTTTCATCTACGTGACAACTTTGCGTGAGGTCTAACTTAAAATGAACACATTTCATGACAAATGAATACATGAAAATGACAGCAAAAAGCGTCGAAATTGGTTGTTTGTAAATAAAGAAATATTTGTGGGATCCTCGCTTCAGGCGTTCAGAAACATAAGCTGGGACAAGAGAAACATGCACGTGACATGATGGGCGACTCCGTCACTCTGGTGCAAGTAGTTACGACTCTGAGCAACCGCGACAAACAGGCGGCGTGCTGTCAGACGCTTGTTTGAGTGTAGCGGCCCACGCAGGGAAGTTGGACGGCGGTCCTGCCACCTATTCCGTTGGCTCTCCGCAAGTCGGCCCGTCCGCCCACAACTCTGCTGTACCTGCAAGTCCAGTTCGCACATCGCACCTGGGTGCCCAGATTAATAACTGAAGCGGACACTCTGAATGCTGGCTGTCCGCTCTGGCAGCCTCTGCTCCGTAACTGTGTGTCGGCACTAATGGAAACGTTACATTTCCTACTTGCGTAGCAGCGCAAACGACCTGGACCACCAGGTCCTGCACTTCTAATGGCGTGGCATTTCTGCTAAGAACCAGTACATGCATTCAGAGTATGCAAAACAAAGACAAAACAGTGAAAAAGTTACGTTTACTCAGCGCACAGCACACAACGCACAGTGAAGCAATGTTGGCACAGAGCTACTCGTTTAGAGTGTCTTCATTTCGTCATTTCGCTCTCTAGAGAGCCTTCTGTTCTTCAACAGTGTCTGCAGGTACATCAGTTTCTTCTCACAGTAACTGCCTTGTAAAATGGTTCAAATGGCCCTGAGCACTATGGGACTTAACATTTATGGTCATCAGTCCCCTAGAACTTAGAACTACATAAACCTAACTAACCTAAGGACATCACACAACACCCAGTCATCACGAGGCAGAGAAAATCCCTGACCCCGCCGGGAATCAAACCCGGGAACCCGGGCGCGGGAAGCGAGAACGCTACCGTACGACCACGAGCTGCGGACAACTGTCTTGTAGTACAATGGCCTGTCCAGTGAACACGCGTCAACTAGCAGCACTGAGACAGGGTGAAATAGAGAGCCACTGGTATGTGATTTTTAAGGCAGAGTTGGAAATGGTCTAGCAACACTGCGACTGCTACTTTCCGCGAACAAATCTATCTCGTTCGCCATTTAAACGTGGGCAGTCACGAGACCGATCATGTTTGACAGTGTTGGATATACCTTCCTTTGACGAGAGGTGACAACACGTAAACCACCAAGGAACATTGCCAAACATTAATCTTTTACTGGCCAAGGTGCTATGCTGTGGGGAGGCATAATGCTGCATGGGAACACTGATCTTCACAGAGTACTCAACGGTAAAAATATATGTGGTGCGGCACTCCCTCACCGTTGTGGTATCGTCTAGAGATCACGGTTCCACAGAAAAGTCGGGAACGAGAATCGATACCACAGGTATTAGTGAGGGCTCGCTGCGAACCACAACGACGTATGGGAAGAAGCGCTCCAGAAAATCACGCCTTCTTCTCCGCATAGCAGCGCCCTCGTGCTGAGGTCAATATTGTGTTTAGCTTGCAACACCTAGGCCCAGTTAGATACCTCAGCTACAGCAGTCAGCATCATAGTCTGTGACCAAAGAGTAGATAAAGTTTGAAACTA
This sequence comes from Schistocerca americana, assembly GCF_021461395.2. Lineage (NCBI taxonomy): Eukaryota > Metazoa > Arthropoda > Insecta > Orthoptera > Acrididae > Schistocerca > Schistocerca americana. The sequence goes on along the minus strand of NC_060124.1, from coordinate 172,490,203 downwards.
ATTTGCACTGTTGTTAATGTTGAACATTATACTAACGGAGAACAGCCTGTTAATTAGTGTATCAAGTGACGCTTTGCTACTCAGTGACAGTTGTAAATTATCAAGTTCTCCTGTGACAAAGAAGTGTGCCAAGGTAAGTAAATCTTTCATTCATTAATGGAATTAAGTGAACTAATATTTCACGTGGTAAAGTCTCTACATCTACAGCTACGTAGATAATCCACAGGCCACCGTACGGAGCGCGGTGGAGGATGCCCTGTACTGCTATAGTCATTTCATATCCTGTTCCACTCGGAAATAGAGCGAGAGGAAAACGACTGTCTGTATGCATCTTATGGTCCCTAGTTTCTCGAATCTTTTCTTCGCGATCCTTACGCTCAGTGTGTGCTGGTGGTAGTAGAATCGTTCGGCAGTCAGTTTCAAATGCCGGTTCTCTAAATTACTTCAGTAGTGTGACTCGAAAAAAAAAAAGAGTTGTCTTCCCTCCAGAGATTCCCATCTGAGTTCCCGAGGCTTCTTCGTAACAGTTACGTGTTATTCGAAACTACCGATAACAAATATAACAGCCGGTCTCTCAATTGCTAGGATGTCTTCCTTCAGTCCAACCTGGTACAGACCCAAAAACTCGAGCAGTACTGAAGAACAGATCACTATGTATCCGGACACCTGGCTCAAAATTACTTTCAAATTTGTGGCGCCCTCCATCAGTAATGCTGGAATTCAGTTTGGTGTTGGCTCACCCTTAGCCTTGATGGCAGCTTCCACTCCAGCAGGCATAAGTTCAATCAGATGTTGGAAGGTTTCTTGGGGAATGGCAGGCCATTCTTCACGGAGTGCTGCACCGAGGGGAGGTATCGATGTCGGTCGGTGAGGCCTGGCACGACGTCGGCGTTCCATAACATCCCAAAGGTGTTCTATAGGCCTATGTTTAAAAAAAAATTATTGACTTTTTCTTAATATGGCCTTTAGTCGAAATTTGTAAATGCTTAGCTTTTAAAGAATTTCCTTAGCTGATCTGAAATATTACTTCGGCCTTCATGCAAGTCCATTACAGGGATGGTATTGTTGGGTAACCACTCCGCCACAAGCCATGCGTTATGAACAGGTGCTCGAACGTGTTGAAAGATGCCATCGCCATCCCCAAATTGCTGGGAAGCAAGAAGGTGCTTCAAACATCAACGTAGGCCTGTGCTGTGATGGTGCTACGCAATACAACAAGGGGTGCAAACCCCCTCCATGAAAAACACGACCACATCGTAACACCGCCACCTCCGAGTTTTACTGTTGGCACTACACACGCTGGCAGATGACGTTTACCGGGCATTCGTCATACCCACACCCTGGCATCGGATGGCCACATTGTGTACCGTGATTCGTCACTCCAGGCAACGTTTTTTCACTGTCCAACTGTCCAACGTTTACGCCCCTTACACCAAGCGAGGCGTCGTTTGACTTATGAGCAGCCGCTCGACCATGAAATCCAAGTTTTCTCACCTCCCGCCTAACTGTCATAGTACTTACAGTGGATCCTGATGAAGTTTAGAATTCCTGTGTGACGGCCTGTATACATGTCTGCCTACTACACATTACGGCCCTATTCAACTGTCGGCGGTCTCTGTCAGTCTATAGAGCAGGACGGTCTTTTCGCTTTTGTGCTGGACGTGTCCCTTCACCTTTCCACTTCACTACCACATCAGAAACAGTGAACCTAGGGATGTTTAGGAGTGTGGAAATCTCGCGTACGTCGTATGACACAAGTGACACCCAATCACCTGACCGCATTCGAAGTCCGTAAGTTCCGCGGAGTGCCAAATTCTGCTCTCTCACGATGTCTAATGACTACTGAGGTCGGTGATATGGAGAACCTGACAGTAGGTGGCAGCACAATGCACCTAATATGAATGACGTAGGTGTTTGGGGGTGTTCAAACTGTTCAAATGGCTCCAAGCGCTATGGGACTGAGGTCATCGCCCCCATAGAACTTAGAACTACTTAAACCTAACTAACATGAAGACGTCACATATCGCTTTGCAACGTTACGCCCAGATGTTTAAACGACTTGAATGTGTTAAGCAGGAAACAAATAATACTGTAACCGAACGCTACAGGTCTGTTCTTCCCACTCATCCCCATTAACTTATGTTTTTTCACATTTAAAGCTAACTACCATTCATCACAGCAACTAGAAATTTTGTTTGTTTTGTATCCTCCTACAGTCACCCGACTTCGATATCTTACCGTACACCACAGCATCATCAGCAAAGAACCGCAGATTGCTCCCACCCCATCCTCTTCCCTGGGGCTCTGCTGATGAAAACCCTTGTCTCTGACGAACATTCGCAGTCGGGAAAACTAAATGGGTTCTATTTCTTAAGATGTCCTTTAGTCGTTCACATATCTGTAAACTACACTCCTGGAAATGGAAAAAAGAACACACTGACACCGGTGTGTCAGACCCACCATACTTGCTCCGGACACTGCGAGAGGGCTGTACAAGCAATGATCACACGCACGGCACAGCGGACACACCAGGAACCGCGGTGTTGGCCGTCGAATGGCGCTAGCTGCGCAGCATTTGTGCACCGCCGCCGTCAGTGTCAGCCAGTTTGCCGTGGCATACGGAGCTCCATCGCAGTCTTTAACACTGGTAGCATGCCGCGACAGCGTGGACGTGAACCGTATGTGCAGTTGACGGACTTTGAGCGAGGGCGTATAGTGGGCATGCGGGAGGCCGGGTGGACGTACCGCCGAATTGCTCAACACGTGGGGCGTGAGGTCTCCACAGTACATCGATGTTGTCGCCAGTGGTCGGCGGAAGGTGCACGTGCCCGTCGACCTGGGACCGGACCGCAGCGGCGCACGGATGCACGCCAAGACCGTAGGATCCTACGCAGTGCCGTAGTTGACCGCACCGCCACTTCCCAGCAAATTAGGGACACTGTTGCTCCTGGGGTATCGGCGAGGACCATTCGCAACCGTCTCCATGAAGCTGGCCTACGGTCCCGCACACCGTTAGGCCGTCTTCCGCTCACGCCCCAACATCGTGCAGCCCGCCTCCAGTGGTGTCGCGACAGGCGTGAATGGAGGGACGAATGGAGACGTGTCGTCTTCAGCGATGAGAGTCGCTTCTGCCTTGGTGCCAATGATGGTCGTATGCGTGTTTGGCGCCGTGCAGGTGAGCGCCACAATCAGGACTGCATACGACCGAGGCACACAGGGCCAACACCCGGCATCATGGTGTGGGGAGCGATCTCTTACACTGGCCGTACACCACTGGTGATCGTCGAGGGGACACTGAATAGTGCACGGTACATCCAAACCGTCATCGAACCCATCGTTCTACCATTCCTAGACCGGCAAGGGAACTTGCTGTTCCAACAGGACAATGCACGTCCGCATGTATCCCGTGCCACCCAACGTGCTCTAGAAGGTGTAAGTCAACTACCCTGGCCAGCAAGATCTCCGGATCTGTCCCCCATTGAGCATGTTTGGGACTGGATGAAGCGTCGTCTCAAGCGGTCTGCACGTCCAGCACGAACGCTGGTCCATCTGAGGCGCCAGGTGGAAATGGCATGGCAAGCCGTTCCATAGGACTACATCCAGCATCTCTACGATCGTCTCCATGGGAGAATAGCAGCCTGCATTGCTGCGAAAGGTGGATATACACTGTACTAGTGCCGACATTGTGCATGCTCTGTTTCCTGTGTCTATGTGCCTGTGGTTCTGTCAGTGTGATCATGTGATGTATCTGACCCCAGGAATGTGTCAATAAAGTTTCCCCTTCCTGGGACAATGAATTCACGGTGTTCTTATTTCAATTTCCAGGAGTGTAGTTCAACAGTCTGCAATGGGGCCGTCTCCAGTGGTGACATTGGCTATACCATCCGTCTCTGTTGAAGTTGTTGCAGCATTTGGTAGTATCTACCGTTTCATTTGTAGAGTCTCAGTAATTCGATCTGTGGGAAAGACTCTTCGCATTCTAAGAGTTAATCTTAGGTTCTTCCTTAAGGCTGTGATCTGTTATCGCTGGATATTCGAGATTTCGTACTTGATGTATCGTCTATGTCCCCGGCCGCATAGCCCCATTAGAACGCTGCTTCTGAGATTCGGGGAAGCCCGCCAGCGCAGGATCAAAACCGCCTGCCGTATTAAGGCTGAGAGCCTTTACGCCACCTTGATTGGATATGGGTTTAGGCGTTTTCCCACACCCGACTAGGTGAATAGTGGAGTGGTTCGCACTCACGTCCCGCCTCAGCATCACAATTTGTATACATTTAGAGAACTTCTCACGCTTAAATATAACACTTGACAACATTTGGGGTACTCAAGTTCCGACCCACGGTGGCGGTGGCGAGGGAGGGGTGTTGTTGGCGATAAGAAGTGCGTCCGACAATTGTCAGTGACTAACATTGTCAAGTTCAATAAGCAACATGCCTGCTCTGTGAAGACACGAGGCTAGGCCACGACAGAGAAGAAAGTACTGCTGCCTATATTCCGCGGAGCGCTAGCCTACGGCGCGTATTGTCTGCCTTACGGAATTTTCACTATACTCAAATGACACACTGTAGTCAAATAAAAATGTCGTGTGACTAGGGCGTCCCGTAGGGTAGACCGTTCGCAGGGTGCAAGTCTTTCGATTTGACGCCACATCCGCGACTTCCGCGTCGATGGGGATGAAATGACGATGATCAGGACAATACAACACCCAGTCTATGAGCGGAGAAATTCTCCGACCCGGCCGGGAATAGATCCTGGGCCCTTGGGATTGACATTCTGTCGCGCTGACCACTCAGCTACCGGGAGCGGACACACTATACATATGAGATAGTATCAGATCCAGACACTCTTTCGTGGACGCGGCAAGTCGCTAACTTTCCTTTGAGTTCGGAATACTGATCTAATACCATATTTACCTATAGTGTGCTTGTTATTAAAATTTCACTACTTGAGAAGGTTCCCATCACAAACAAGTGGTCGTAGGGCTTCGAAACTTTGTGGAAATATTTGTAAGGGCATGCGAGGGAGAAATAACGAATAAATCATCGAAGGGAGCACAGTTGATTTCCACATGAGAGGGTTACCGGGGGGGGGGGAACTGCTTGCCATGTTTACTTTACAGGCTACAACCGTTGCTCAGTGTGACGACGATCTGCATATATATATATATATATATATATATATATATATATATATATATATATATATATATATGTATATATATATATATATATGTGTGTGTGTGTGTGTTTATAAATTTTCTGTGATAGCGTGACTACACCATGACATTTATTTCATTGCGGATGCACTCAAATCGTCCTAACTGCTATGTGGATCAATAATTTACGAGTAGGGGAGTTAATGAACGGGCGACGCTGCACTTCAGCGTGCGAGTAGTTGGAGATTTAGACCGGTCAGCAAACGTGTCCAAATGGCCGCAGCAGTTGTGTCAAGGGATCGTGAGGAGCGATAAATCTTTGTTCGAGTCCCGGTCCGGCACAAATTTTCAGCTTTCGCCATTGCGTTTCCACTGTACCCTGTGCGGCTGGAAGTCATTGATTTCCAATCACACTTTCACTTTCCTTCCCAGTCCTATATTCCAGTAACAGTAACTACTTCGACGATTTGAGGTGCAATCGGCCTTCGGCATCACCCAGGATCAATTCCCAAACTACCAGTGAATCATGCTCTTCAACCCCGTTGCGCAAAGTTAACCTCTCCGTATCCCTTTACTGCGTCGATTCTCGTGAAAAGCAGCAGCACTATTGCTGTTGTTTTGACCAATTAGCTTTACGAGTAAAACCCAGTTCGCCTTGTGCAGATCCACACTGGCTGTGTTCAGCTTTAATCCACACTGTTTCAACCGTACGTTGTTCCAATATTGGCGTCTGACGGAAAGCCATGACAAAAACATTACCAACAGCCCAAATACTGTAGCGCACCGTGTGAACATCATTACTATAAACTTTTGTAGCCAAATGGAAGTAGCTTTCCTTTGTACTACTTCAAGTAGGAAATATTCCGAGATCCTATCCCTGAATTGGGAGAGGTTGACCACTAGGAGCTGAATAAACCGCCTCTGGCTACCAGTAACAACTCCCATCTAAAATCTCCACTGAACGAGACAGCAATAAGCGAAACTGAAACAAATGATAGTGGGTCCACAAGCGATTATATTAAGATTAGGGACCAATGTTCGGAATGCGTATTTATTGTGTTACTGACACAACTTACAACGCATAACAACAACGTAGAGCTCTTGTTGTATGCATGGTGAGGTGTGTTATTTTGTACAGAGCATGACGAGTAGTCAAAGATGGAACGTTACTCGTCAAGAGAGTTGGCAGAAATGCAGGATGTAGTTCCCGTAAAGTAGCACGAAAGTACAGAGAACGCTCTAACGATAAGTGTCATCCTAATTTGAAGAAGTTTATCCTCATGCATACCAACTGAGCGAGAGACAGTCGTTCACGACACAGGTTCCCGCCGAAGACATGGAGATGATGTTGGATCCTGTAGACGTCTGGCTCTGAGCACTATGCGACTTAACTTCTGAGGACATCAGTCGCCTAGAACTTAGAACTAATTAAACCTAACTAACCTAAGGACATCACACACATCCATGCCCGAGACAGGATTGTAACCCGCTACCGTAGCGGTCGCTCGGTTCCAGACTGTAGCGCCTATAACCGCACGGCCACTCCGGCCGGCTGTGGACGTCTACTCAGCAATAACCTCATGTCAACTTGCCGGTGAAAAGCTCACTTCCAAGGTAACAGTGTGGAGAGTACTGGTGGGACACGTATTACACCCCAGTCATACGGACCCTATGCAAGCACTGAGTGAACGCATTTTGGGTCCACCGTTCCACTTCTGTGAATGGATTAACCACAGCTGTGCTGTAGTGCCGAAAGTTGAAGAGGGTCGTAACGTGTAAGAGGCAGACATCTATGCAGACCATCACAAAGGAATTCCATAATGCGTCAGGATCCACTGCAAGTACTGTGACAGTTAGGCAGGAGGTGAGGAAACTTGGATTTCATGGTCTACCGGCTTCTCATAAGCCACACATCACGCTAGTAAATGCCAAACGACGCCTCGCTTTGTGTAAGGAGCGTCATCATTGGTCAATTGAACAGTGGAAATGCGTTGTGTGGAGTGACGAATCACGGTACATAATTGTTCACGGATGAGGTCTCATTCAAATGTGATGGTGTTTTAAACACCCACAACAGCCATGTCTGGAGTGAAAATAATCCCCACGATAACCCCATCGGTGGCTACCAGCAATGATTCTCTGTCAACGTATATATTGTCCAAAGTCACCTAATAGGTCGTTATTTGCTGCCTCCCTGCTTGACTGGTCAACGTTACCTGGTGTTCCTGCGAGATGTGCTGCCACAGTTCTTGGAGACTGTAGCCTTTGTTTCCCGCGAAAGGGTATGGTTTTATTACGACGATGTATCATCTGCCTTCAATGTCCGCGAGCACCAGAACAACACACACCCTCATCGTTGGATTCAATTGTTATCCTACGGCCAGCGGGATCTCACACCTCTGGTGTTTTTCTTCTGGGTTTACGTCAATACGTTGATGTAAGAAACCCCCGTGGAAGCGGAAGAAGACCTGCCTGCTAGGATCCAAGATGCCTGTCTCCTGGTACAACAGATGCCAGAGCTCTTTGAGAGAGTTCTGCAGAACTTTATGCACACTTTCCGTGCATGCACTGAGACTGGCGGGCGTTACTTTGAACAGTTGCTATGAACGACGTTGCCTACCTCAATATAGTCAGTTGTGAACCCATTGTCACCTGTTTCAGTTGGACGCGAAAGGTATGAGACATCCTCTATTTTCTCCTACGTGTTTGACATGGCTGATTTTTTTTCATTTATTAACTGTTATGTGGTGTTTTACTAGTGGGTCTGTGACTATCATCGTAATCTTTTCGAATGATATACGAAGTCCTGTTTCTTTTACTATATTGTCTATGCTTATTATCCGATTTCTGGCTTCTTGTAGGCGAAATATTTCTGCCGTGGTACTCTTTACAGACTTCCGCTTTTAACTGGCCCTGTAACAGAAGTTGAATGTATTTACTCAGTCCATTTTTAACTGTTGTTATTCACGATTTATGAGCTGCAGTCTTTTTCTGAAATCACAAAAATTACTCCTGAAAATTAAGGTTCCTCCAAATCTAAAAACGTGTATCGTGGCACAACATGCAAACGTACCCAGGAAAAAAATATTCCAGTGAGTTTTAAAAGCGATGTAATAGAGAAAACTTAACCGTCTACCTGTTACGTTATTACCATGCTGAATAGCTGCTACTTTTTTTTTCCTTGTGCCTTCATCCTGCATCGGCGCTGGGCCGGCAAGGCTACCAACGGTTTTAGGATGAGTATCGTAAGGCGTGGCCAGACCACATTACAGGTTGACTGACAAACCGAACCTCATCCTTAATGCAGGGCTGGTGTACCTCCCCGTCCCGGAAGCGGTGCCTTAGCGCGCGTTTCTACCCGGGCGGGTCAGCTGCACACCAGTAATTAGCAACTGAAATCGAATCACGGAAAAGTATTATTAAAAAATCGTTGCTAGCTAAATACATTTTGGAAAGAAGCTATTGAAAACTGAAGCAGATTACCATTTTTAAGAAAGATAAAATTGTTAATACATTAAAAAACTCAATTCATTTGCAAATATCACATGTTCTCTGGTAAAAGACCTTCTGTTTTCAAGGTACACGAATTGTGTAATCAATAGGAATGTATACCTTTTACTCACTAAGAAACTCTGTGCCTGAAGTATTAGCAATATATTCCATATAGCTTAACACATTACACGGCGCTCAAGTGTAAAGAATGCGAAACATTAAATCTAACAACAACAGAATCTGTAGGAAATTTCGTTAACTGCTTATGTCGCTCTGTACTGCGCATTCCTTCACGTGTTTCTAAAATATGTCGCTAGACTGAGGTACTGACCAAAAAACATTGTGTGTTCACAGATATACTGTACTCTAAGTACAACACTCTCCCCTATGTTACGAGGCAGTAACGCTAAGTAATAGCCAATCGTAGGTAATTTAATTTTATATTATCATTTTTGGTTGTAATTTGTTTTTTCCTAGAATTTTGCTTGTCCTGTTCCCTCATTAAGTATCCAAATTATTATTATAATTATAATTATTATCACTAAACTATTTTATATGATCTTCTGCTATCATTAAAATCTTAGGCATCTGTGGATGATAAAATTGAAGATTACGGAATTTTGTATTTCGCGGTAGATTGAAACAGAACCGAACCCTAGATCTACGCCTACGCTATGTACTCCGTCAGTGAAACGAAGATCAACTTCTAGCAAAAAAAGAAATTCGTAGAGCCACAAATACTCTCCATCCTTGATTACGATGAACCTATTCTGCAAGTACTTTCGTATGAGAGCTAACATCGGCTGAAACTGGTGATGAGTGGCTGTGTGCGATACGTTTGTGATGTACGCTATTGGTACCATACCACTCCTGCCTATGACAGTTATCATACTTTCGTGCCGATAAGCGTAGAGATTATCATATACGGTATTTCTGTATCGTCTTATCAGTCATTGCACTCCTATTTAGCCTGAGCCCTTACACTACTTCCTGAACACAAAGCAGAAATACAAGAGCTCATCAAAGTAAAATCCTCTCTGTACCAATACAGAACACTGCCAGGTTCTGTAAATAATTTTCTGTGCCAGGACTTGGATTGGAACAAAGTTCTTCAATATATAGAACAATTAAAAAACCTTCCAAACTTCAATAGAAAGAAATAGAATAGAAAAAATAGAAAGAAAAGGAAATGTCCCGTCTTCTGTCACAATCGCGATTTATTCGGCAGCTCACTCTCTTCAATCTTCACTCCGCCACCACCTTTCCCTCTCCTTGTCTACACAGCTCTGTATCGAAATTCTCTCCTTTGCCAGCAGCCATTGTCGCTTTCATTTCAATCTTCTCTTCTTTCACTATTCCTTCAATTTCTTCTGATACGAAAGCTGCCAAAGTGCTAAACTAGTCACTGTCGTGACTCCACCATTGTAGTTTCATTATTAGTTTTACTATTTTTATGACACTCCAAGACAGAAAAAATTGACGCATTACAAACAAATTACCCGAATGAGACGGAAATCAGTTAATGTGATGCATATGTACAGAGAAACAAAAGATTACAATTTCTGATAATGGACAATAGACCTTGGACATTGATCGCTCATACGTTGACAGAGAATCGTTGTTGGTGGCCACCGATGAGGTTAGCATGGCGATTATTTTCACTCCAGACATGGCTGTTGTGAGTGTTTAAAAGACCATCACATGTGAATGAGAGCTCATCCGTGAACAATTGTGTACCGTGGTTCATCACTTCACACAACGTATTTCCACTGTTCAATCGTACAGTGTTTACGCTCCTTACACAAAGTGAGGCGTCGTTTGGCATTTACCGGCGTGATGTGTGACTTACGAGCAGCCGCTTGACCATGAAATACAAGTTTTCTCAAAACTTGCCTAACTGTCATAGTACTTGCAGTGGATGCTGATGTAGTTTCGAATTGCTGTGTGATGGTCTGGATAGATGTCTGCCTATTACACATTATGACCCTTTTCAACTGTCTACACTACAGCACAGCGGTGGTTAATCCATTCACAGAAGTGAAAGTGTGGGCCAAAAATGCGTTGACTCAGTGCTTGCATAGGTCCTGTATGGCTTGGCTGGGGTGTAATACGTGTCCCAACAGTACTCTCCAAATTGTTACCTTGGAAGTGAGCTTCTCACGGGCAAGTTGACATGCGGTTATTGCAGCGTAGACGCCAACATGATGCAACTTGCGGGCTTTAAAAAAAAAATAAAAAAATAAAAATAAAGGTTTCACTGTCTAGGGGCTGGGATGCGTAGTTGCTGCATTACAAGCCAGATACTGCTAAGTCTCCAGTATACAATATAAATATAGACATGAATCGAATGGTCAAAGGTTCCTATCACTCAGCAATTGCGAATTTAGAATGTAACACAGAAATTTATAAATGAAAGATTGAAATTAAATAAAACGAATGATGTATTCACTAGAAGAGCTTCACAAATGCAGTAAATCAATAACGCATTGGTCCACTTCTGACCCTTTTGCAAGCAGTCATTGTCAGAATTGCTGGATATCCTCCTGAGGGGTGTCGTACCAAATTATGTCCAACTGGCGGGTTAGATCGTCAAAATCCTGAGCTAGTTGGAGGACCCTGCTCCAAAAATTCTCAGTTAACAAGAAATCCGGCGGCCCTGGTGGCCAAGGTAGAGTTTGGCAAGCACTAAGACTAACAGTAGCAACATCGCGTGCTGGCGGGCATTATCTTGCTGAAATGTGAGCCAGGGTGACTTGCCATGGAGGGCAACAAATCAGGGCGTAGAATTTCGTCGACGTACCGCTGTGCCGCGGAAGTGCCGCGAGTTACAATCAAAGGTGTCCTGCTGTGAAAAGAAATAGCGCCCCACCCATCAGTCCTGGTTCTCGGGGTGTATGGCTGGCGACAATGAGGTTGATATCCCACCACTGACAGAGGTGACTCCAGGCACGTCTCTGGCCTGAAATCTCATGAATGTAGTATAACAGAGATGAGTTCTGCTCCATACCGAGGCCCAGTGACCACCGATGACGTGTCTGGAGAAACCACTGACAGCGGTGTTACACAAACACGACTGTCGCCTGCACTACTGTCCGAGAGCCAAGAGTGATTGTCTGGAGTGTCATATCATTTCGTAGACGGATTTCTGCGCAAATGAGAAAGTTCGCCGGCCGCTGTGGACGAGCGGTTCTAAGCGCTTCAGTCCGGAACCGCGCTACTGTTGCGGTCGCAGGTTCGAATCCTGCCTCGGGCATGGATGTGTGTGATGTCCTTAGGTTAGTTAGGTTTAAATAGTTCTAGGACGAGAGGACTGATGACCTAAGATGTTAAGTCCCATATTGCTTAGAGCCATCTGATTTTGGACCATTTTGAGAAAGTTCGGAGCATTATAGGCAGAGCCCTCAAACCAGCTGCGGATTTTGACGCTCTAACGCAGCAGTTGGGCTGAATTTGGCACGATATCTCTTAGTGGGGTATCCAACACCTCTATCACTCAATAGCCAATCCAAAACTGCTCGCATGATTGCCAGAGGTGGAGCAATTCGTTACTGACTTGCTCAGTTTGTGAAATGGTTGCTCTTGCACAAATCGTCCAAATTTTCTAAAATTGTAATCTGCATCTACGTCTACATCTACATCCATACTCCGCAAGCCACCTGACGGTGTGTGACGGAGGGTACCTTGAGTACCTCCATCGGTTCTCCCTTCTGTTCCAGTCTCGTACTGTTCGTCAAAAGAAGGATTGTCGGTATGCCTCTGTGTGGGCTCTAATCTCTCTGATTTTATCCTCGTGGTCTCTTCGCGAGATATACGTCGGAGGGAGCAATATGCTTCTTTACTCCTCGGTGAAGGATGTTCTCGAAACTTCAACAAAGGTCCGTACCGAGCTACTGAGCGTCTCTCCTGCAGAGTCTTCCACTGGACTTTATCTATCATCTCCGTAACGCTTTCGCGATTACTGAATGATCCTGCAACGAAGCGCGCTGCTCTCTATTGGATCTCCTCTATCTCTTCTATCAACCCTATCTGAGCAGTATTCAAGCAGTGGGTGAACAAGCGTACTGTAACCTACTTCCTTTGTTTTCTGATTGCATTTCCTTCGGATTCTTCCAATGAATCTCAGTCTGGCATCCGCTTTACCGAAAATCAACTTTGCCTGCCGGGGTGGCCGAGCGGTTCTAGACGCTACAGTCTGGAACCGCGCGACTGCTACGGTCGCAGGTTCGAATCCTGCCTCGTTCATGGATGTATATGATGTCCTTAGGTTAGTTAGGTTTCAGTAGTTCTAAGTTCTAGGGGACTGATGACCTCAGAAGTTGAGTCACAGTGCTCAGAGCCATGTAACCGATCAACTTTATATGATCATTCCATTTTAAATCACTCCTAATGCGTACTCCCTGATAATTTATGGAATTAACTGCTTCCAGTTGCTGACCTGCTATATTGTAGCTAAATGATATGCGATTTTTCTTTCTATGTATTCGCAGCACATTACACTTGTGTACATTGAGATTCAATTGCCATTCCCTGCACCATGCCTCAATTCGCTGCAGATCCTCCTGCATTTCAGTGCAATTATCCATTGTTACAACCTCTCGATATACCACAGCATCATCCGCTAAAAGCCTCAGTGAACTTCCGATGTAATCCACAAGGTCATTTATGTATATTGTGAATAGCAACGGTCCTACGACACTCCCCTGCGGCACACCTGAAATCACTCCTACTTCGGAAGACTTCTCTCCATTGGGATTGATATGCCGCGTTCTGCTATCTAGGAACTCTTCAATCCAATCACACAATTGGTCTGACAGTCCATATGCTCTTACTTTGTTCATTAAACGACTGTGGGGAACTGTATCGAAAGCCTTGCGGAAGTCAAGAAACACGGCATCTACCTGGGAACCCTTGTCTAAGGCCCTCTGAGTCTCGTGGATGAATAGTGCGAGCTGGGTTTCACACGATCGTTTTTTTCGAAACCCATTCTGATTCCTACAGAATCATTTGTTTGTCTGCACATCTACATCACACTTACCGATCTGTGTCCAATTCCGTCAATTACCTTTTTTTTTTTTGTCTTAGAGTGTGCTGCTGCCTGTTATTACTTTTTATTAATAATGCAAACTACTATTATTCAATTTTTTATGTAACAGCTCACCTACAACATTCTTAATTTCCCATCTATTTTATCATAATTCTTAGTGTTACTATTATTATTCTTATTATTATCATTTTATCACTATAGACAATTATTATTTTTAATAACGCAAATATTTATTATTTTGATTGATATGTAATATTTTTTGTGTATTATTCCAGGCCAGGTGTGAGAGAGGTGCTTATGACCCAATATAGCCAGGTTAAACAAGCAGTAAGTAAATAAGTTAATGATACTGACTGGAGCAGCACTGGTGTGTCGTCGTAACCATACGTGGAACTGGAGAGAGAAAAGGAATCAAATGCTGGACAACGCACTGGGGGCGGTAAGTGTACAGGAAGCTACCTGGAAGTGGAACCGGACAGCCTGACTGTGTGAAAAGCGCAGAGCGGCTTACTGGCGGCCGCGGCATGTGGCCGGGGCAGCGGAGGGCCGCACTTGTTGCTGGCAGGGCTGGCGGTCACGCCTCCAGAGCCGGCGCGGCACAGCACCGGAGCCGATTTATGGGGCAGCGAGCGGCGGCGGCTGGGGACTGGCCTCATTAAGGGCGACACTCCACACACACTCCACTCCAGTCCACGTGTGCCCTGTCTCCCTCCACTCTGCGCCCCCAGCTGCGGTGTGTCCTCCGTACAGCTCTGCCGGAAGTTAGCCTCGCAGTAGTTCTGTCACGCCACTAGCAACGTAACACAGGATGCTTCGAAAAGGTTCTCTGGGCTTCACGAGACTGTATCCTGTACATGACTGAAGACAGAAACCATAGGTAGGTTGCACACCGTCAAACCACATTAATGCGACCGCCGGTATTCGACGTCAGCGCCCAATAGCCACTCACGGACGGCAAGAGGCAGTACTAACCCACGGCCCGCTCAAGGCAGCTGACGCCGCACGCGCTGTTCTCCTCGGATGCTGCTATGGCTATTGCCAAACTTCGATGCGCGTGTTGGACCAACACACAGCGATCTGCGAGCTGCTCTGTCCCCTTACGCTCGCCGCCGGTCTTCTTAATCTGTCTAACCGCGTTGACGGTGTGGCCGTGTAGTACGACAATCCTGGCCTGCCGTTCAGGTAGGCCCTGACCCGTCCGCCACAGTGTCAGGAACGCTGGTGTCCCGACCCAGGCTGATAGAGGAGATCCCCTGATTCACCCATCTGCTACAGTGGCAGATAGTGTTGTTGAACTCTGCGACAGGTGATTATGGCGAGGTAGCCATCTCTCCCAGTAGCTGTTGTTGTTGCTCAGCAGCGTGCAGGAAATCTACATCACACTTGTGCCAGACGTCATTTCAGGGTAACAAGGAAATCGAGTGCGAACATTACGCACGGCAGCGATCAGACTGGCCGACTGCCTTACGAGCTAGATTGATGGGGTGTTTATGGTGCGAAGTGGAAGCTAATGTTTACTCGATTCCACTTGTCATGACCGCATAGTTCTCGCTATTACGAAGCTGTCAGCGGTTCTCACTCTGCCGTAATTACCTAAAGAGTTTGTTATAATATACGATTGCTCCGTAAAAGCTCTTGGCAAGTTTTGTTGCATGAGCAGTAACATTTCTTTCATCACGTAACGAAAGGTGATGTGATCCTGTCTAGTTGCCCTGTCTACTGCATTTCAGCACAGGT
Source organism: Schistocerca americana (assembly GCF_021461395.2). NCBI lineage: Eukaryota > Metazoa > Arthropoda > Insecta > Orthoptera > Acrididae > Schistocerca > Schistocerca americana. The sequence continues at coordinate 172,474,775 of NC_060124.1, read as the reverse complement.
CCGCTGTTCGGCTCGCCAGAAGTGCAGATGTTGTGTTATCCCGCGACTCTCTTTTGGTAGTGAAATATCATTCACCTCGCCCGCTTCGTGTCGACACCGCTGTAATGTAAGTAAGGTAGCTTCGCCGTACCACTCTGAAAATTTTAACCGTTTGCTGCCGTGTGCAAGGTTGCCATGCAACGGAGTGGAAAACAGTTAAGCGAAGATTTTTAAGGAACTTAATTCCCGAGCAAGAACTAGTAGGGCACCTAAGAGCCGTGAAGTGTATAGTCAAGCTGAATGGTGATCCAGTCCTTCTCTGCCTGGATACAACTTTCTATCGAATATCTTTCCATATGAAGTCATCACAGCAGCTTGAATCATGTATCCTTCATCCTCGACGATAGGTTCCCCTCACACAGAGTTGTGTGGAATACTGATGAAGTGTCTCCTTTGATCCTTCGAAAGTACTGGAACTTGGTCAAAAACACTTTTTCTCCAATGGTCCGATGGCGTTTGGTAGATACCTTGAGGACGGAGCTGAGACCAGCACAAAACTTGCTCTAAGTTCTCGAAGATCCCACGCTGTGTCATCCGCTTCTGTTCTGTTTGACGGGAAAATGTCACCAAGTTTTCCAAAAGTACGTTCCTTACGAAACGAAGTTAATAAGCAACGTCTGACCAGGCCATTGAGGACGGAGATTCCTTGATTGTGGACACAGCCATAGAAAAGTCCACACGGGGAGAGAAAATCTTCATTGATACCGATTTGGTGGTCATTCTGACTGACCACATAGCTGATACTTCTGAGAAATTAGAACCCACCACCAATATCTTCCTTATGAAACCTGTAAAAGTCAACCAAGAAACACTCACTTACACCCTCAACAGTTCTAAGCGCTATCACAAAGCCAAAAAACGTGTTATTTTTTTCATGTCTTCAGTGACTATGCCACTACCTCTATATTTTTCGACAGGACAAAATCAAATTTTTAAATTCATTTCAAAAGAACATGAATCTCCTACACGCTCGTGATAAGGTCGCTGAGACGGGCTTCAAGCTCATTGTGTATTTGTACACAGTTGGCAACTCTAAAATGTGGAATAAAATGCGTCTGCAATTGTTGTAGAAAGCTTTGTCGAAAAATAATTGCTTTACTTTAGCTTGTTTGCCTACCACCGAAGCCACCATTCAGCAGCACTCTCCCAGGATTTAATTGCAGGTTCTGATCTGGAGAACAATCAGTTGGATTAGGTGAAATGGGATGAAAGACAACAGAAAACTGTCATATCCCCAAAGCAGTCACTCAATCAGCAGCACCCCAGAAACTGCTTAACACTATACACTCTACGTTCAAAAAGGTATGACAGTCAGCTTTTACCTGCAGGGAACCGTTCATAAAGTGCTCGGCTGCGTGCAGCGACTCCAAGGGGCTTTCACGCCCTTACCCTCCAACACAAGGGGACATAGTCCTTGTTTCGATGCAAATCGACGATGAGGTTGGCATCCTAGAAGAGGAAATGGATTTAAATCCCATTCGAGAATAAAATTTGACGATGGAATTTTCCCCGCTCAGATCTCTTTTCCCCGAAAGGCATAAAAACATTAAATGAATTTATTCTAAATGAATGTCAATATGAAACAGTAATTGCTTATAAGATTATTTCTTAAAAATTCATGTCTCATCCATTTCATATTGTAACTGAAGTACTTTTCCATTAACAAAAACCTTTAATTTGAAATGGTTTTCTCCATTTTAAGGCCGTTGATTACTATCTTGATCAGGCATGGTAATTAATATTAATACGTGGAGGTAACCTCCTTGGTAACTAGATACCTAACTAAATCTCCCTTAAATTAGAATATTTTGTTGTATGTGGATGATTAGACTTTCAGAAGTAATTGGAATTAAAAACAAAAGTCTTAACAAGAATTTAACTTTACTAATACTTTCACGTTTTCATTTGTATCTTTGCAAAGGAATGAGTGAATTTTAAAATTAGGAGGTGTTTTATGCAGAATTTGGTGTTTTCCATCTTTTATAACACTTTACACTTGGAGTAACCGCTTTTGAGTTACAGGTATTGGAACACGAGCATAACTCACTTCTCCGCCGAGTTGGCAAAAATAGCCGATCTTTGACGATCCGTTGTAGCTAAACTGCTGAACTGTTTTTAACTTTTAAGTATGTCATTCCACGGGAAATTTTACGTTCTTTTATGGTGGTACTTCCGAAATTTTCTATAGGATATATCATTTTGTACTGTTGTACTGAATGTATCATTCAACACTCTCATTCCCAGGCTGACTTAAAAAAAATTGTCGTCTCGGGAAACTTTGTGCCATCTTTGTGTCATAATTCTTTATTACTGCAGTCACCCGATAGTGGAGTAAGTACTGTCTGAAGGTTATGCAACAATTACACGAGCCCTAGGCAACTTAATAAGATATAGTTTCATTCATAATACTTACTATTAACATCAGTCTTGATCACAAATTTATTTATCCTGGTAACTGGTTTCGACAACGCCTGTGGCTTTCTTCAGACCAAAATGCTGTATGAGCAGGAGCTTTCTTCTGATGGTAAATCAGTGAGCAGTGATTTACCACCAGGAGGAGGCTCCTGCTCACACAGCATTTTGGTTTGAAGATGACCACAGGTGTGGTCGAAACTGATTACCAGAATAAATAAATTTGTGATCAAGACTGATTTCAATAGTAACAATTAACTCATGTTGTAGAAAGTTGTCACTCATGTCGTAGAAAGTATTGTTTTTCACAAAGTAAACGCAACTAAGGTTGATATCTCATGTATGTCCTACCACCACGATATTTGGAGAAATTTGGGGTAATGAATACATCCAGACACAGTTCTTGTTTTTCCAGCAGTTTACAGATGCTTGTAACCTACCTCTTATTGGTGATTATAGACGCCGTAGCAGCTCGTTTCCACAAGTGAGATCTACCTCCTGCTGGTCTCTAGATTCCAAGAATTAAAATATTCAATTCTTTAAGGACTGAAATATTTTCAAAAGGAAGCATGCAGCCTATCTAATAACTTAATTTGTCAAGATAGACTAAATGTCACAGACGGATGTAATAATTAGTAACAAAACTGTTTATGGATGAACTGTTTCATCTAAAGATGGCAAAACTTTGCTGAAGCAAGTAATGTATATATTTATAATAATTAGACGATCATGACATAATAAATTATTATTTTAAAAATCCAGTTATTTGTTAATTATTACGTAGAGGAATGAATGATTTCTTATATGATTACTGAACTACACGTTTATTTTAAAGATCCAGAACAGCTAATCAAATAACCATACTGCTCTCTACTTCTCCATTTATCCATTTAAGTTTGACACCGATTAGGCATGTAGTCAAATTAATAGCAATTTTTGTGGAAATACAGGACTCTTGTTTCTAAATTTTGGTGTGAGGAGAGGAAGGGAAATTTTGGGAATTAGGCATATGAACATCGATTTTGTCCATATTCTGGCACCAGGGCAGTGGATACATGGCACATCCACTGCTTTTTAATAGGTTTTTATTAGGTCTCTTTCCTGTCTGTCTGTCTTTTTGGTACAAATTTTGCAGTTCATTTCAATTTAACTTCACAATGAGCTAGACTTCATATTTTAAAGTTAGTCCAGAACTGGATGAAAATCCAGTATTGTTTTCTTGGCTGTCTGATCCACCTAGCTTCCATAGAGGTGGCAGTGGAAACGGGTGGTAACGCCTCATGTCTCACCTGCTATGCAGGACCAGCGTGTTGTGCGGGTTGTATCGGAATGCACTCAAGGCGTATGTGTGCACCTCAGTGATGCCCGCTTAATGGCACTGCTACATTTATGAAGACTGGTAGTATTGCCTTTGCAGCGCTGGCCACACTGCATCTCAGGGTCACGCCCACCTTGCCAGCCAATTAGTGCACATGGCTGCAATTTAAAGCTAGCTACATCACGGTTCTGCCTTCAGTTGTTATATTCCTTGCACTCACGTATCGTTTTCATTACACACCGATAATTTTGTCTCCAGTTTCACTAAGGGCCCTTAGAATATTCGATCGACGTTTGTTATTCTGCCATGACATTCCCATTGTGCGGTTTCCTCTTATTACTGTCCTCCTGTTCACCCCTGGGTAACTTCTGCTGGCGGCCCCCTGTCACTTGGCCAGTCTCTGCTGATTCTTTGAATCCTTCGCCATCCTTGTCAGATTCCCGTCACAATAACTGGCAACAGTAAAATTATAATAGTAATAGCGAATAGCGAACAGTGCATTAGTAACACTTCCTTTGGTGGTCAAAGAGACTGCAGGAGGAGGAAGAGATTAGTATTTAACGTCCCGTCGACAACAAGGTCATTAGAGACGGAGCACAAGCTCGAATGAGAGAAGGATGGGGAAGGAAATCGGCCATGCCCTTTCAAAGGAACCATCATGGTATTTGCCTAAAGTGATCTATGGAAATCACGGAAAACCTAAATGCTGTGGTCGAGCGGTTCTAGTCGCTTCAGGCCGGAACCGCGCTGCTGCTACGGTCGCAGGTTCGAAACATGCCTCGGGCATGGATCTGTGTGATGACCTTAAGTTACTTACGTTTAAGTAGTTCTAAGTCTAGGGGACTGATGACTTCAAATTCTAAGTCCCATAGTGCTTAAGGCCATGTTTTGAAACCTAAATCGGGATGGCCGGACGAGGGATTGAACCGTCGTCCTCCCGATTGTGAGTCCAGTGTGCTAACGACTGGGCCACCTCGCTCGGTAAAGAGACAGCAGCCCACCACAAGTGACGCCTAGAGCAAGAGAAACAAATCCATCAGACAAGCTTCAAGAGGAATCGGAAGCAAATAAACCTGCAGTATTAGCCAACCACCGTAAGTGAGCGAAAGAAATTTCCGAAAAGCAGCACATTTTCGAACATGCAAATGCCAAGGATCGAATGACTAAGGGGACATCGAACGAGATGATGGGCGCACGTTCCTATCGACTTGCCAGTGATTCACAACGACGTGCTCAAGCAAGTGCAAATGAAACTGCTGATGCACGTATCTCTCGCTTTGCTAGTGACGCACTTTGTCATGCTAATACAAGAGCTAATGAGACTACTAAAGTGTATATACCTCGACTGGAAACAGATGTATGGAGACACTCTGAATTAAGGGCTTGTGACAGGTGAGGAACGTGAAGCAAGACAACATCAATGTGAGGCCTATGCTCAATTGGTAGCTGACGAGGCAGATTTTCAATCAGTCATAAACATTTTTTGTGACAAGTGCTGTGATACAAGGGAGAAAGAAAACTATAAAGCAGAAAATAATAATTTAAGTATTTTTTAATGTAACACGTTTTAAATTGGACTAAAAAGTATAAAATATATTCTTTTAGACCTATACGTAATTCTTACCCCTTTCATATACACTCCTGGAAATTGAAATAAGAACACCGTGAATTCATTGTCCCAGGAAGGGGAAACTTTATTGACACATTCCTGGGGTCAGATACATCACATGATCACACTGACAGAACCACAGGCACATAGACACAGGCAACAGAGCATGCACAATGTCGGCACCAGTACAGTGTATATCCACCTTTCGCAGCAATGCAGGCTGCTATTCTCCCATGGAGACGATCGTAGAGATGCTGGATGTAGTCCTGTGGAACGGCTTGCCATGCCATTTCCACCTGGCGCCTCAGTTGGACCAGCGTTCGTGCTGGACGTGCAGACCGCGTGAGACGCCGCTTCATCCAGTCCCAAACATGCTCAATGGGGGACAGATCCGGAGATCTTGCTGGCCAGGGTAGTTGACTTACACCTTCTAGAGCACGTTGGGTGGCACGGGATACATGCGGACGTGCATTGTCCTGTTGGAACAGCAAGTTCCCTTGCCGGTCTAGGAATGGTAGAACGATGGGTTCGATGACGGTTTGGATGTACCGTGCACTATTCAGTGTCCCCTCGACGATCACCAGTGGTGTACGGCCAGTGTAGGAGATCGCTCCCCACACCATGATGCCGGGTGTTGGCCCTACGTGCCTCGGTCGTATGCAGTCCTGATTGTGGCGCTCACCGGCACGGCGCCAAACACGCATACGACCATCATTGGGACCAAGGCAGAAGCGACTCTCATCGCTGAAGACGACACGTCTCCATTAGTCCCTCCATTCACGCCTGTCGCGACACCACTGGAGGCGGGCTGCACGATGTTGGGGCGTGAGCGGAAGACGGCCTAACGGTGTGCGGGACCGTAGCCCAGCTTCATGGAGACGGTTGCGAATGGTCCTCGCCGACACCCCAGGAGCAACAGTGTCCCTAATTTGCTGGGAAGTGGCGGTGCGGTCCCCTACGGCACTGCGTAGGATCCTACCGTCTTGGCGTGCATCCGTGCGTCGCTGCGGTCCGGTCCCAGGTCGACGGGCACGTGCACCTTCCGCCGACCACTGGCGACGACATCGATGTACTGTGGAGACCTCACGCCCCACGTGTTGAGCAATTCGGTGGTACGTCCACCCGGCCTCCCGCATGCCCACTATACGCCCTCGCTCAAAGTCCGTCAACTGCACATACGGTTCACGTCCACGCTGTTGCGGCATGCTACCAGTGTTAAAGACTGCGATGGAGCTCCGTATGCCACGGCAAACTGGCTGACACTGACGGCGGCGGTGCACAAATGCTGCGCAGCTAGCGCCATTCGACGGCCAACACCGCGGTTCCTGGTGTGTCCGCTGTGCCGTGCGTGTGATCATTGCTTGTACAGCCCTCTCGCAGTGTCCGGAGCAAGTATGGTGGGTCTGACACACCGGTGTCAATGTGTTCTTTTTTCCATTTCCAGGAGTGTAGTTCTGAAAATTTATGACTGTGAATTTTTAATAGCCATGCAAATGCTTGTAATATTTATAACGAAAAACGTGGAGTGTACGCAACACGTAACTCATGCATGAATATTTTTCCTCCTAATAGTTGAGTGTTACTTTTTACATGAACGCCCCCCCCCCCCCACCCCCTCTCCATTTTTATGGCTATACGTCTTACTAGTACCTTCACTGGCATTAAAACTCAGTCACAAATTTATTGAACTCTCTGTATGAAGTTTGGAATTTGTTTGAGGCTAGGAGAGATTATTTTATGCTTTTTATTCCGATTTAAAAATGTATTATATAAAAATTTATTTCTATTTCAATAATTAATACACTGTGTGGTCACATCTTGCCTAGCTCTGGGTTGCGTCAATTAAAGATACCAGTCAAGGGTGTTTCCTTTAGGATACTACTGCTTCAATCTGTAGACAGAGCCTGATGGTGGGATGGCTGCTTGCCGGACAAATTTCAACGGCGAAACTCTATAGCGGCTTACGTCCTGTTGTCCAGGGAGTAGTTGCTCGCGCGCGCGCGCGCGCCTGTATGTGTGTCTGTGTGTGTGTGTGTGTGTGTGTGTGTGTGTGTGTGTTTCGTACGCCACAGCCAGAAAGAAACCTATTGTCATCAAAGACACAGGACACGATTGACTCCTGCAACCAGGTAAGGAAGCCCATATTTATTGTTCAAGGAATAACGCCACTGGATCGAGACAGCGCGACAAACTACAGTTAGTTTTGCAACATGCGAGTTAATTTCGTACACACAGCTGAAACTCCCAAAATTTACCTGTTATTCCTCTTTCCCATATAACCACAACACTTACTTATTAGAGAGTAGCACGTGACGACGCTTCATAGCGTGGACTCCTTAAGTCGATGTAAGACAATACATGAAAGCTTTGAAGAAAGATCCGCTGAACTGCAGGATTCAAGTCACCTACGTTAGGTCGCAGCACGGCCCAAGCTGTGCACACATCCCGTTCTGTAGCATCCAAAATGTGCTCCATAGGATAGAGGATAGATGACTTGCGTAGGCATACAAGCAATGTCTTGTCCATGGACGTTCCTAAAATCAATCTGACCATTTAGTAGCGACCTTTTATCGGGTGGTGCATTCACATAATGGACATAGCAAAGAATGTAAGATGCTGTAGGCAAACAGATCGATGAGTGCATTGTGACATACCAGCGAAACATGTTTGCTTTTGGTCGTAAGACTGAGTGTAATGCACTCCTAAGGAGCACCTGGTGCCCGGCACATATCCGCCCGGAGGACTTGTGTCGAGGTCTGGTGAGCCGGCCAGTTTGTGGATGGTTTTTAGGCGGTTTTCCATCTGCCTCTGCGAATGTGGGCTGGTTCCCCTTATTCCGCCTCAGCTTCACTATGTCGGCGATTGCTGCGCAAACAAGTTCTCCACGTATGCATACATCACCATTACTCTACCACACAAACATATGGGTTAAACTCGTCTGGTGTGAGACGTTCCCTGTGGTAGAGGGGGGGGGGGGGGTCCACCGGGGGTCGAATCTCACAATAACCCTGTAAGAGTGGTTCGGTGTGCGGCGGCGATGGGGTGAAGTGGACTGCGGTAGTTCTCATGGGGTTGTGGATCACTGCGGCAGGGACGGAGCCTCTCTGTCGTTTCTAGGCCCCCGGTTAACATACAGTACAATACAACATACAATGCACTTTTGAGTGGATGGCAGCACTACCTGTGATGGTATAATTCACCCAATACAGAGGGTATTCCATATGAAGATAGAGGTTTTAAGTCTTTGTGGTATTTATTGCATTCAACTTACGATTATTAATAAAACAGCAAATAAAAGAGCAACTTAAACAGCTTTCCTTACAAGTGTACAATATAGGAACCATTCGCCGCATATAGAGTCGATAGGCGAGCTATTCCCAAATCTTGATCAATTTGTATGAAGTGATTGCTGCAACAGTGCTGTTTGTAAAGTCGGGTAGATCAGCTGGTAGCGCAGAGAAGTACGAAAGATCCTTGATTAACCCACAAGGTATAACACTGCATGGCGTCAGACCGTTTGTGAACGTGGGATCGTGCAAAGGAATGTGTCATCTGGCCACTTGCGGCCAGTCCAGCAATCGGATTCAGTGCCGTTTAACTAGTCGCGTACTGAGTTATGCCACTGAGGCGGTGCACCATCTTGCTGCCACAGGAAGTTCAGTGGTTTATCTTCTTCCACTTGAGGAAAAAGCCATAGTTCCAGGGCATCAAGATAAGGAAGGCCAGTTATACCTCCTTCGCCGAAGGAGAAAGGCCCATTAACTTTCTGTAGGGATATAAATCATAAAACATTCGATTTAGGGTGTCTCGTTGTAACTGCACCACCTCACTGAGATTTTCTGAGACCCAGGAGCGCACATTACAGGTGTCCACATTTCCAGTTGGTGATACATACTGTAGATTTGTGAACTGTCAATTCGCCACCAGAGATGAAAGGCTCCAGGCTATGTGCGAAAGACTCTCACCTGTTCAACATGTTCTTGGTCAATCCATACTCTTCTTTGTTGAGCACAGGTACACAAACAAACCTGAGTTACTCTTTCACTTGATGTGTTATTTATAATTTTTACTTGTGTGTAGTAAGTGCTAGAAAGCCTTAAAACTCACATATTCATTTTGAAACAGCCTTTATGCATGGAAATCAACTAACGTAACTTAGTATCTGGGCAAAGGTCCACTAAGCGGCACCAGTAGTATGCTTGACCACTGTATGAAAGTTAATAGCCTGCAAAGTTAGAATGTATGAAATGGAGTACACTAACTGTTACGCTATATTTTGTAAATATAAATTGGAAATATGATCATATTGTTGTCAGATATGTAATCTAATACTGTAACGCATTCTTTACTTAAAGAGAGAGAGAGAGAGAGAGAGAGAGAGAGAGAGAGAGAGAGAGAGAGAGAGAGAGAGAGAGAGAAAGAAAGAACAATTTAATACTTCGTTGTTATAACTGGCTTTGGGACAAACTGTCTATTGATGCAACATTGTGGCACGTGGGAGGTTTTCAAGATTTGTCAGTCAATGGAAATTGTCAAGAGGTGGAAACTGGGATCTAGAAATGTATATCTTAGTCGGAAGTAAGAGGTCAGGAGTTATGTGTAAAGCGTCCGATCAAGAAGTCCATTTACAGCAAAATTACTGGTGAATATGTCGTCTGTTGTTGTGAAAGAGAGACCGATATGGAGCGCTATTATTCACCGGAGGCAGAAATCACCTGTAGTGCAACGGTTTACCAAAAAGTTACTGTTTGGTATTACGATTTCTCTGTACATTAATTTTTCAATGTCTCAGTAGAGTACTTTAAAAGTAAAAGTAATAAATACTGTTTCAGCGCATAAGACATCGTTATGTTATATGTCATATAATAACTGAAAATATTTCCAGCTCACCTACCTACTAATAGCATTGCTACAAGTCATGATTAATGGAAGTGTAATAGGATGACCAGAGCGGGTGATGTGGTCAGGGTTGTAGGGAGTGGCTGGGTAGAAGGAGGCGGCTGTTTTTAGCAATCTTCCGTCTTTACTGTTGGTTCTTCCAATACATTTTCCGATAGCTCAGCACCACCGCTCGTGTTGTGGTGGAGACGTGCTGATGTACACAGGCCGGGGAACGCGACGCCGCGCTCTGTCAGCGGCTGTGTAGGCATTAGGAGGTTAGCGGCAGGAGGCCCGGCCCAGCTCGCAGACGCGGCGGCTCGTGACGACGCCGGGAGTCGCCAGTGCAGTAGCAGGCAACGCCCTCCGCTGGCCGATCCTCGGGGACAGCGTCACTGATGACATCGACGTGACAGCTACCGAACGCCCAATTGGTCGAACCGAATCCCGACGCCCACCTCTGATGCCCTTAAATACTGCAGGCCGCTGCTGAATCTAACGGTTACGTGGCGGCGTGTTTATTAGAAGGTTCTCGATGAGTTGGCTAACGCAACCACGCCACACGCGGCCCGCGCCTACGTAATTCTGGTAATGCTGCGTTCTGATTGCCGCCGCGCACGTACACACATACCGACACTCGTTACAAAACTGTGTGACATGCATAACGTGCTAGTCGGCCTTCGTCCGCCGTTTGCCGTGAGGCTGGCGCATCTTGCACTGAAACACACTAAAACACAATTTCACACCGTTTTCCCTAAAAATAACCGTTTGTCCTCTACAGTTCATCCCTCGTACGAACAGAAGTCATCCCCGAATTCAACCAAAAAGTCAAAACAACTACAGTTCACTTCACAAACACCACAGAATGCGATTGATTCACTATTTACACTGTGTACATTCACTTCTATCCTCAGTCTAATCTTTGTGTACAAACATTACTCAGTGTTCTGCTGCAGTGCCTCACAACTGTTCAGTGATTTTGTCTGCACCCTTAGGTTAAAGGTTGGAAGGGGTGGTATTTGGGCTACCTTCCTCTTGAGCCTATAGTACACTAATCCTACGACAAAGATAAACATACAGATGGCGGTGGTTGATGATCCAATAACAATGAGCGTTTCTTATGCTCATTACAGTACTCACGTACTCGTTGAAAAAGATGTTCAATAGTTATACGTCCATCCTGAGCTGCTAGCATCCAGTCCAAAGAGGCGAGCAAAGTCGGGTCTAATGTGCTATTCAAAAGAGTGATATTTTCTCTCGTGATGAATTGCACCAGTTGTTCGGGTACGTAGATCAATGTGCGTGTTATGTTCATGATTGTAGCTCAAGTAATCATGGCTGGTAAACGGAAAGCTGGCCCTGAAATGTCACACTGTGTGTCGTTAATTAACAGTCCCTGCCCCTGCAATCCCATTTTTTGCGTACTCCCTTGCTTACCGTGCTCGTAACAAACGCAAATAACGACTGTGTTTTCCATTACTGAAAATACCCAATGTGGACCCACTTGCTGAAAGAACTGCACTGTGCCTTCTATAATTTCCTTAGGGCGCTACGCGACTGGTTCTTGAGAGCAGAATAGAGAATACTCACAATATTTGGGAACAGTGTGTAACAATTTCGCGGGGCAGATGTTAACTGGACCTGTTCGACAACGCAGTAAGTCTTGTGCAGTGAGGAACGCATGAGCTTGTCTGTTACATGCCACTAACAGTATTTCCCGTACGGTTAATTGTACGAATTTCTGCAAAATTTCCCACTTCACTGAATATGTGTGCAAGGCGTAACATTCAAATTTACAATCCTTACATGTTAATGATATTAAGACATGAATTCTCAGCAGTGTACCTGTCTGCGTACTGTAGTACAGAGATAAGTGTTTGTCTGTTAATGTCGTTAGTAGCTCCAGGGATGAGGGCAATTCCGATTGAACTTTCTGTAATCCTTCCAGAAGTTGTTCCGAAGGTAACAGTACTGGGGTTAGGTGCCCGCACATTGCGTGCAACGAAGCCTCCTGTAGTTCGGTGGCTTTTATGCTTGCTTCCGTAATACTATCAGCAAGAGACGGGGCAGCTTAGCGATTATCAGCTGTGAATCGATGTTATCCAAACGGTACTTGATTATATCCGAGTCGTGATTGGCTGTGTCGGCTGTAGCCTTAATGTGGGACATCAAGGTCGCGGCCAAAGCTCTCAATTGGCGCGTATTATTAACTACATCTTTCTCCAAACTCTCTAATTGGGTTGTGTGAAGATCTGGCATCCCCTGGTTGCTATTCACATTATCCTGTACCTGCTGTAGCATTTCATTAATACTTTTAATATCTTCCTCGTCAGCGGTCCCAAAAACAGTTTTTAGGATATGGCCACCTGCGTCTAACCACCCTCTTTTCCTGCGGAAGTGCGGGATTAACTCTGCAGTTTTCCGCAACTGAGCTTGTAAGCGTGCAAAAGCTGATCGTAGTAGTTGATATTCCCCCTGTGTGTCATTAAACCTTGACTGATTATCCACCATGAAATGAAGTTCATTAAATGTATCCTCTAATTTACGGATTTCGTCTTCAACCTCCCAAATATTACAGTCCACCCTTAAGGTCCATTGATGTCCGGACATAATTATGTCCCCTTTTCGCGAGAACAAAACACCATTTGATATAGGACATACCTTCAAGGCTTCAGCTAAGTTGCATCAGCAAAACAGAATGCTGAGAGATAGTCCCCTCTTCAGCGCAACCCATTACGCTGGCACGGCTGTTCTTTCCTAAGAAACAAAAGAAAAACAACTCACATTAGCTCTTCCTTTTTACGCGTGGCCTAAGAGCATAATAGCATGTCTGATGGCTTCCACAATTTACTTGGTTCTCTTGTTTATCTATTCCTTTCTCATTCTTTTTCTTAGATTCATCTTTCTCTCCACTAGAAGTTACTGCAGACAATGAAGGAAGTTCCTCAAAATTCCCCTTGAAAGGCCTAATTCGGCTCACATTCAGAATAGTAGGGCGAGTTGGAAGCTGTAATTTGACATTCACCCGCGATGTCATCCCCTGGAGAGGACCTTGATAACGGGATACAAATTTTTTCGTTTTGGCTTTTGGCACATACGGATGAGTCATCATCACCCATTGTCCTACATGATATTTGGGTAACGCCGCCTCCCTGTTGTGAACTTTGTCCTGTCTCTCTAACGCTTTAGTGTTCATTTTTTTTCACCTGCCGCCAGATTCTTTTCAACTTTGTCGGTAAATCCTTAACAGCCGAAATATCGGTTCCTGGTGGGGTCTTGAGCAATTCAAACGGAGATGGCATCTTCCGACCGAACAGTGCTTCATACGGGGACAATTCTGTCCTTTCATGCACTTGTGAGTTATACGCCGCGATTACAAACGCCACTAGGGTATCCCAATTGTTGTGTTGCGAATTTACATAATAATTTAACATCTTAGCTATTGTATGATGAACTCTCTCGGTCCGACCATTATCATGCGGGTGTAACGCGCTCGTTCTCAATTTTTTTATGTGCAACAACTTGCATAACTGTTTCGTCAAATCGAACATAAAGTTTTACCCCTGATCTGTAATTATAGTTTCAGGTGTTCCGAATTTCAATATCCATTGATGTACTATGGCGTGAGCCACTGTTTCGGCTCGCTGGTCCGGAATAGCTGTCATAGACACATAGCGTAAAAAATGATGTATTATTGTTAAAACATAGCGATTACCCGCTGGTGTTTGCACAAACGGCCCCAAGACATCTACGCCAAGTAATTCGAGAGGTCTATCCGCTTCCTGTAGTCGTTGCAACACAATTTTCTGTTGACTCAGTTCCGCCAGTTGAGCACATGGAATGCGATTCTTTACGTACTGATCGACATCTTTCCTACGCGTTGACCACCAATAACTCTGTGCTACCCTCCTTTCCATTGCTCTTCCACCCGAATGACCAGAAAACATTGAATCATGTGCTTGCCTTAAAATTTCGCTTCGCAATTTTTCTGGTACGACTATGCGTGGACTGTTCCTAGTTTTACGGTACAATATCCCGTCTTCTACGACGAACTGTCGCTGCGAGGTAAATCGTTGACAATCTGTGTCGGCCGTTTGTGCCTCCTTCCATTCGTTCTCATTTATTCCTGTGCATTCCATGGCGCATACCTTACGACTCAGACTATCCGATTTTCCGTGCGATTTACCCGGTCGATGAATCACTTCAAAATGGTACTCACTAAGGCACAAAGCCCACTTAGTTAATCTACTCGTAGGGTCCTTAAGTGCTGCATGGCCAGTAATCACCTTGAAACGTCGTCCATACAAATAACACCGGTAGTAGGTTATTCCGAAAATTAATGCCAATAACTCCTTCTCGGTTGTTGAGTAATTTTATTCTGCATTGTTTAGCTGTCTGGAAGCATATGCTATCGGCTGTACCTGCCCATCTATTTTCTGAAGTAATACAATACCCAAAGCAAAATTGCTAGAGTCACAAGATAATATAAACTATTTACTAAAATCTGGAAAAGCCAAAACCGGACTAGATGTTAACAAATTTCTTAACTTTTGATAAGCCTCTTTGTATTTTGCTGACCAGTGAAATTTTGCTCCCTTCTTCAACAACTGCGTGAGGGGCCTTGCAATTTGCGCAAATTTTGGAATATACCTCCTGTAAAAATTGGCGAGACCTAAATAAGACTGCAATTCTTTTACATTTCTAGATGTCGGAAATTTCATTACCACCTGTACAAGTTTTGGATCCGTGCGAACACCCTCCTGTCCCATAATATGAACTAAATAACGGACTTCTTGCAAAAAAAAATTACATTTTTCCATATGAAGAGCTAACCGCGCTGGTTTCAGACTATCGAAAACTTCGCGCAAACGGTGCACTTGTTCTGCACGTCCTTTGAAAAAACAATTATGTCCTCCAAATATACCATACATTGATTAGGTTTCAGCCCTCGTAACACGCTATCTAGTAACCGTTATAAGGTTGCCGGAGCATTTTTGAGTCCGAAAGGTATTCGCTGATACTGAAAATGACCTGTAGGTGTTGAAAAAGCTGTCTTCGGTCGGTCTTCCGGGGCGACCTCCAACTGGTGGTACCCGCTTCGAAGATCCAAGGTCGTGAAGTACCGACACGGACCCAAATTATACAGAGTTTCAGTAATATTAGGCATTTCGTATGCATCCGATACAGTTTTTTGATTCAGGAAACGATAATCAACAAAAACGATATGCCTTGCCCCATCAGGTGATTTTTTACCCACTATTACGACAGGAGCGGACCAGTGGCTACTTCTGGTTTCTCCTGATTAATAAATTCTTCCATGACAGGCTGTAAACTTTTTGGAACACGATATGGACGCTTATATACAGGTGCTTCATTTCCAGTGGGGATGCAATGCTGAACTATCAGTGTGGCGGGCAGTGGACCGACCATGAGAATTAAATAACTCTTTATATTCCGTCAAAAGGTTCTCCATGACTTCTCTGTCTTGCCCTTCTGAATGTGCTACTTTACCCCTCAGTGCGGACCAGCTGACAGACTCTCCCGGCAGTGTGTAATATGCTGCGAAATCCTTATACAGTTCATCATCCTCTGTTATATCCAGATTCGCTATTACGGTACCCCGTGCTAACTGCACCTCTTCAAGGCCAAAATTATCAACACTGACAGGCGCCACCATTTTTCCTTCAATCTCCCGCACGTAGGACACGCTACGGCGCATAAAACACTTCATTTTATCCAGCGGCTCATTCCCAGACAAAGGTTCAACGATACACAACGAATTTACTGGCACGCTAGCTCCAACATGTGCCCAGATTAATTTCCTTGCACCCTTCGGTATAGTATCCCTCGAGTTAGCCCTAAGGGACCATGCACGTAGTTTAGGTGGCCCACCCGACGTCTGGGCGGTTCCTTGTGGCAATAATGGTTTTTCGGCCGCAGAATCTAGGCGAAATTGTATTCCGTCCAGTTCTACTCTACGCCGTTCCAAGTTAACTTTTGCGTGATGCGCAACAACTGGAAGGACTTCTACCTTCGCTCTGAAGTTTAACACCGCTGATCAGAGTGACTTCACCTGTAACCCACGCACGCCACTTAACGCCCAGCGTGGTGGTTTTAATTCTACTTTACCGAGTACATTTCTACTCGCCATGGATACCTGAGACCCGGTATCCAATAAAAATTTGCACGGTCTGCCCCTCATCAAGCCGGTGCGAGAAAGGTCTGCCACTGATTCTGCACTAGCATTAATCCTTACCGGGGGTGTTGCACAGTGGACACACAACCCCCTTCACCGTTTAACTGAGGGGGGGGGGGGGGTGAGGCCCACCTTGCGGTTTCGTATCATGTTTATGCCAGGACCCATTGCAGTTACGCTCCATATGACCCCAACGACTGCATTTCCTGCACTGCACTTCCTTGGAATTGCGTCTAGTGTGTCCCATCCGACCACATCTGAAACATTTTATTTCTGCTGTAAACACTGCTTCCCTGTCCCGCGTCTTTGTTACTGCTTCAACTTCCTCTAACGCCACAGCGATTCCGACTGCCTCATTGAGAGTCTTAGGGAATTCCGTCCTAATCTTGCGGGAGGTTTCGGGTTGTGTTCGCCGCAAATCTAGTACCCTCTGCTCGGCTTCCTGCAGAATGGCTTCATTAAGCCTATCTGAATCCGTTAGCTTATAGGTATTAACATTAATTTTTCGAATTCGAACTACAAAAGCTTCTATTGATTCCCCATTCCTTTGATACATTCCATTCAATTCTTCCCGATAATATCTAGACGTATTTTTCCTCCAATATCTTTCCAGCAATCATTTTTTGAATACTTCAAATGTCCGAGCATCCCTTAATTCTTCATGACATGTAACTTACGCTCTGGCATCCCCAGTGACTTTCAACTTAGCCACATGCAAAAGTGTTTCTGCATCCCAATTTCCCAATTTAGCGGTGGTGCTAAGGTTCTCAAAAAAAAAAAAAAAAAATAATAAATAAATAAATAAAAAAAAATTAAAAAAAATCATAACATCCTCCCCAGCTTTTCCCGAGAGAGGGGTGACCAAAGACAGTGTCAAGAATTACTGCATTAACAGGAAACCGTTCCTTGCTCGCTTCTTTAGACCGAGCAAGCTCTATCTCCAGTTCCGAAACTCGCTAAATAGCTGCTGAATAGCCGCCTAGGCTGACACAGACTGCTCCATCACTACCAGCTATCGAATCAATACTACAGTAAGTCCAGAAAGAAGAACAGGAAGGGAACACAGACTATGCTACAGGTTCCGACAAACAAACAAACGAAAAATTGGCACTTACTTGTAATGTTGCAGGAGTTGTTGATCCATTGTTGCCCTTCTCAAATGCCACATACCTTCGTCGATTACCAGCCACAATTTCCTCCAAATCCAGGGAGAAGACCACTACTGTAACCGATTGTAACAGGAGTGTGTGATGCGCAGGTTGCCCGACTGACACCACTTGTAATAGGATGACCGGAGCGGGTCACGTGGTCGGGGTTGTAGGGCATGGCTGGGTAGAAGAAGGTGGCTGTTTTTAGCAATCTTCCTCTTTATTTTGGTTCTTCCAATACATTTTCCGGTAGCTCAGCCCCACCGCACGTGTTGTGGTGGAGACGTGCTGATGTACACAGGCCAGGGAACACGCCGCAGCGCTCGGTCAGCGGCCGCGCAGGCGTTAGGAGGTTAGTGGCACGAGGCATGGCCCAGCTCACAGACGCGGTGGCTCGTGACGACGCCGGGAGTCGCCGGTGCAGCAGCGGGAAACGCCCCCCGCCGACTAGTCCTCGGAGACAGCGTCACCGATAATGACAACGTGACAGCGACCGATCGCCCAATCGGTCGAACCGAATGCCGACGCCCACCTCTGATGCTGAATCCGCTGATTACGCGGCGGCATGTTTTTTAGAAGGTTCTTGATGAGTTGGCTAACGCAACCGCGCCACACGCGGCTCACGCCTGCGTAATTCTGGTAATGCTGCGATCTGATGGCTGCTGCACATGTACACACATACCGATGCTCGTTGCAAAACTGTGTCAACTGCATAACGCGCCGGCCGGCCTTCGTCCGCCGGCTGCCGTGAGGCTGGCACATTGCGCACTGAAACACACCAAATCACAATTTCGCACTGTATTTCCTAAAAATAACCCCTTGTCCTCTACAGAAGGAAAGTAATAGCTACAACGTAGAATGAGAGATAGTGGAGTGTGTTCACATCACAGCTATAGATATTGTGATATGTTGTTTCAGTTATAATGCGAAATATATGAAATGAACAGTTGTGACATGTTCATGGAAGCTTAAAGTCAGGAGTGTTTCTGTCATTAATACTTGGCAATTAGTTTACTTAGACAACTGTACACTTCAGAACTCGTTCTTTGGTACAGAACATAATAATAGTGTTTAGTGAATTTGAAATTCCAATACACACGTTACTCAAGTTACAGAATGTAAAACTGTCGTTGTTTCTTGTCACATAGCCGGTACAGAGTGAATATAAAGGTGATTAAAGAATAACTCGTAGTTATTATTTTATATTTCAGTTACTAAATGAAACACATGAACTTCATACAATGAAGTCAAGATTCTTGGCTTCCTCATTATGGTGTGTTACACTACAGCAGTGTTAGGGAAAGAGTGAGTGATCTGCAGTTTCGAGTGCATGTAAGTTGAGTTTTATTAAATGTTACAAACAAAAGGGATATTTGTGCTACAGCCTTGGACATTGAAAGCTATGGAAGAGACATTACTAGGGCTGCACATTCCCACTGAGTTAAATTATTTAAAATATAATTTCTGCAGTTATTGGATGTTGATGATGTTTGGTCTTGTTGGGCGCTCAACTGCACCGTCATCAGCGCCCACACAAAGTCCCAATTTTTCACACTGTCCAATTTCTTTACTCATCCAATTTAACCACTGTCACGAATGATGACGAAATGAGAAGGACAACACAAACACCAAGTCCCTGGGCAGAGAAAATCCACAATCCAGCTGGGAATCGAACTCGGTACCCTACGATCCAGAGGCATCAACACCAGCCTGTAGACCACGAGCTGAGGACTCACACCTTTCACTAAATGGTGATTTATACTCAGTGTGCAAATGGGTCACAGTAATTTTGTATTCATCTTATTAATTGCAGTATTGTATTGATTCATTTACATGAAACTGCGAACGTATGGCACAAACTAGAAGTTCTATTCTAATTTGATCTATTCCTTTCAAAATATTAAACATTGTAGATTGCTACAAAGATAATGTTCGGATAGGTCATTATACAATCACATCCCAAATATGTGCGTACCTCCATCACCTCCTAACCTAAGCGCATTTCCTCACGTGGCCTTCGATACAGTCTCACCTTTCCATTTTACACTGCTTCGTGCTATTTATTATGTAGTTAAACAGTGTGATTGGCTCTAGAAAATTGCCACTTATGGTGCAATCGGATTTTTTTTCATGATTCTTAGAGGAATCGAGGGGTACCATCTTTTAGTGATGGTCAAAACCTCCTCGGTGTCGGGTTTGAACCTCGTCATTGCTTAAATTTTGAACAAAATTCATCAATGTTGGCGCCGTAGACTTCCGGAATAAGATGTCACCCTTGTTCTACCAATGGTCTTCGCAAAGAGGGTGGAGGAGCGGGCAGGAGTTCTGGGAATCTGTCGATCTTGGGGTGAGAAAGTGTTCTTAAGACGCGGAAGAATCAGCAATGATGAAAGGAATGCGAGTGCAGAAGGCAATGGGAACCACTGTATTAAAGGCACAAGTTGCCTGCATTTTAAAAAGTGTTATGATGATCTTTCCATTGGCAAGAAGGTTCCTGATTAGTTCTCATTTGGATCTCCGGGAGGGGACTGCCGATGGGGAGTTGACCACGAGAAAAAGATGGAGTGACCAACAGCGGGACAACATTCTGCAAACCGGGGCATGGAACGTCCGAAGTCAGAACGTAGTAGGAAAGCTACAAAAATGGAATGGGAAATACAGAGACACAATCGAGATATGGTGAGGTCTGTGAAGTGAAATGGGAAGAAGACGAGGACTTCTGGTCAAATGAGTGTGGGGTAATATCAACAGCAGCAGAAAATGGTATAACAGGATTAGGGTCGTTATGAATTGGAAAGTAGGGAAGAGGGTGGGTTACTGGGAACAGTTCACTGGCAGGTCTGTTCTCATGAAAACCGACAACAAACGTACACCGACAACCATACTTCAGGTACACATGCCGACGTTGAAGGCAGAATATGATGATATATAGGAAGTACGTGAGGATATTGAGCAGGTAATTCAGTACGTAAAGAGAGATGAAAATCTAATAATCATGGGGGATTGGAATGCGGTTGTAAGGAAAGGAACAGAAGAGACCGTTACGGGAGAATATGGGATTGGTATTAGGGATGACACAGGAGAAAGACTAATTGAGTTCTCCGATGAATTTCAGCTAGTAATAGCAAATAATCTATTCAATAATCACAAGAGGAAGAGGTATACATGGAAAAGGCTGGAGGGTACGGGATGATTTCAGTTAGATTACATCATGGCCTAGCAGAGATTCCGAAACCACATATTGGATTATAAGGCGTACCCATGAGCCGATAGACGCTGATATCATAATTTAGTGATGATGAAGAATAGGACGACGTTTAAGAGACTAGTTAGGATGAATAAATACCCAGAGAAGCGGTATATGAAATTAGTAATGAGTAAAGAGATAAGCTTGAAATTCTATGATGCTATAGGTACTCTGAATAGCTCAGATGGGCTGTTCAGCTGAAGAAAAATGAACATCTCTAAAGTGCAGTTACACAATTTGAAACGAAAAATTTAGTTACAGATGAGATTACTACAAAGAAACCGAGGATAACAGAAGAAATTCTTCAGTTTATCAACGAAAGAATGAAGTGCAGAATTGTTCAAGAAAATTCAGGAATACAGAAATACAAGTCACGCAGGAATGAAATAAGTTGTAAGTTCAAGGAAATTAAGGCGAAATGGCTGCATGGAAAATGTGAAGAAATCGAATACGAATTGATTGTCGGAACGGCTGACTCAGCGTACAGAAAAGTAAGAACGAAGGGTGGTAACTGTAATAGTACAGTGGGCATTACATTGTTCAAAGCAGGGAAGAGAATTGTTTCGTGGAAAGAGTACACTGAACACCTCTCTGAGGGGGAAAGAGTTGTTGGTTAACGTTACTGAAGAAGACAGAGGAGTCCATGTAGAAGGGATGCTGAATCCAGTACCAGAATTTAAAAGAGCTCTGGAAGGCTTACGATGGAATAAAGCAAAATGGATAGGTAACATTTCATCAGAATTTCTAAAATCATTGGGAGAACGACAACAAACCGGCTATTCAAGTTGTTATGTAGAATATATGAGTTTGGCGTTAAACCATCTGATTTTCGGAAGAACGCCATCCACATAATTCCGAAGACAGTGAGAGCCGACAAGTGCGAGAATTATCGCAGACTCACCTAACGTGTAAAAGCACCCGAGAGGCAGTTGTGATGTTGCTGTTGATAAAGGAAGCAAGATTGAAAAACAAAACGAGAAAGTTTCATAGGATTTGTCAAGCTTGAGAAACCATTCGATAACTTAAAATGAAGCAAGGTGGTAGAGATCCTGGGAGAAACAGCGGTAAGCTATAGGGAAAGACGAGAAATATATAATTTGTAGAAGATCTGAGAGGTAACAATAAGTGTGGACGACCTAGAACGAAGTGCTCGGATTAAAAAACTTGTGAGACAGGGCTGTAGACTTTCGCCCCTGCTGTTCAATCTGTAAATCGAAAAAGCAAAAACGGAAACAAACGAAAGTTTCGAGAGTGGAATTAAAATTCAGGGTGAAAGAATGTCAATGATAACGTTCGCAAACGACATTGTTGTCCTCAGTGGGAGTGAGGAAGACTTACAGGATTTGTTGAATGGAATGAACAGATTAATGAGTACAAAATACGGACTGAGAGTAAATCTAAAGAAGACTCATGTAACGAGAAGTATCAAAAATGAGAATATCTGGAAACTTATCATCGTGATCAAGAAGTAGACGAAGTGAAGGAATTCTGTTGATTAGGTAGCGAAATAACCCATGACGAACGGAACAAGGACGATATAAAAAGCAAATGAGCCCTGTCAAAAAGACAATTCTTGACAAAGAGAGGTCTACTGGTTTCAAATATAGGCTTTAATTTGGGGAATAAATATCGGAGAATGTACGTTTGTAGCAAAGCGTGATACGATAGTGAAACCTGGGCTGTGGGGAAACCGGAACTGAAGAGAATCGAAGCATTTGAGTTACGGCACTACAAAAGAATGTTAAAAATTAGGTGGACGGATAAGGTAAAGAATGAAGAGATTCTCCGCAGAATCGACGAG
Organism: Schistocerca americana; assembly: GCF_021461395.2. Lineage (NCBI taxonomy): Eukaryota > Metazoa > Arthropoda > Insecta > Orthoptera > Acrididae > Schistocerca > Schistocerca americana. The sequence continues at coordinate 172,452,127 of NC_060124.1, read as the reverse complement.
GGACAGGATGAAAGACATCAGGGAATATCTTTTGCATGCTACTAGATGGAACTGTGAATGGTAAAAACTGTAAAGGAAGACGGAGATTTGAGTACACACAGAAAATAACCGAGGACGTAGGTTGCAAGTGTTACTCTGAAATAAAAATGTTGGCACGGGTGGCAGGCCGTATCAGATAAGTCAGAAGACTGATAACTAAAACAAGGAAGGGAATCAAAAAATGAGAATTACCATTAGCCCCATCAAGTGCAGACACTATCTTGATTGTTCTGTCCTCGTTTACAATCGCTCAAAGATAATGTTTGCATGTAAACAATACCATCGACAAACTTCCTGGCAGATTAAAACTGTGTGCAGGACCCCGACTCGAACTCGGGACCTTTGCCTTTCGCGGGCAAGTGCTCTACCGACTGAGCTACCCTAGCACGACTCCCGACCCGTTCTCACAGCCTTAATTCCGCCAGGGTCGTGCTTGGGTAGCTCAGTTGGTAGAGCACTTGCCCGCGAAAGGCAAAGGTTCCGAGTTCGAGTCTCGGTCCGGCACACAGTTTAATCTGCCAGGAAGTTTCATATCAGCGAACACTCCGCTGCAGAGTGAAAATCTCATTTTGAATACCATCGATAGCTATTAATCGGGGAGTAGGTCGTGCTATCCCACAAATCTTTTTTAAGTGAGGAACGTTTAAAGGACTTCTAACCTTCCCTTTGTAGTACACATGACGATACATTTGTTTCGTTCGTATTCCCACCGTTGAGTATAACACACTGAGTATCAGATAAAAAAATCTACGAGCCAAGTCGATGATATGGTACAATAACAGATACTTTACTGAAATTTTGCGCGATGTATCCTGCCTGATCATCTGTAACTATTTACAAGATAAACAACTAAACATGGAAAAGACATGTCGGGTATCCGAGGAGGGCTGCGGTGAGTGTCTTCAACACGTGGCGAAACTAAGGTGAAACCACGTCCAGACGGCTTGGTGTTGGGCGGACACCCTCATTACAGACAACGGTTCTGTCATATGATGTGGAGAAAACGAGGTGGTGTGCCATTATGTATCAATTCTGTTGTCTTTCCGCAATGTTCGCGTTCGCCAGTAGGGTGGGTAATTGGTGGCGCAGGAACTGATGACAAACGACAGTGATTAATTATTAGGACAAAGGCCATCACCCCAAATACTTGCTCACGCATCGCTACTAAAGCGAATCTGAAGCCTCGCACCCCTCGTGGAATAACAGGACTGCTTTTTGCTGTTCACGTTGATCGTATTTCACGCAATCACTAATAATGTTCTGATGCCAGCGCAACAACAAAACAATATTATGTACTAGAGGATCATGACAGCTGTAAGTGCTATGCGCGACAGCAGCTTTCCCACCAGAGGCAAAAACAACCGTTAAGAAACAGGCAATGCAGATCAACAGGAAGACTGTCTGCGCCGCAGTGTGTTCACAGGCCTCCATACAAGTAACGTGGTGTACCCACACTTTTTTTTTTTTTTTTTAGGAATCATTTTGATCGATGGTCGGAAATAAACCAATGTAGAGAAACGGCCACATAACGCGAGCGTACGGAATAAGGTTTGAACAGTGTGTCTGAATTGAAAGTCTTCTGCCAAACGGAACATAGCATGCAATTCTCAACGGGGGGGAAATCTTCAAATCTAAAAGTAACTTCGGGCAGACCCCAGAGGGTCTGTTAAAGGACCATCAGTTTCCACGTTAAAGGGTGTTAGGGCTCTAAGTGCAGATATTGTTATTGATGAATGAGGGCAGAGTGCTGAAGAAAATCAGCATGTACTTCATTTGCAGACTAATAATTATTGTTAGTAGGCTAGTATGTTTTTAGGTTGAATACTACTTTCAAGCACATAGGGCAAGGGCGAGTCATTAATACAATGATCAGCAAGAATATCATTACCACTGACTTACTACCGATATTAACTCGTCCACACGGTAGCAGCGTCACCTGGCGGGGAATAACTGCTAGTCAGACAGACGCATGGCGCATGTACTGTCCGTGTGTAGAATTGGGAAGGCGGACGATCTATCTGCATTTGACCGAGGGCAGATTTTGACGGTTCAGAGGCTCGGCACTAGCGTTTCAGAAACTGCACGACATGTCGGGTATCCGAGGAGGGCTGTGGTGAGTGTCTTCAACACGTGGCGAAACTAAGGTGAAACCACGTCCAGACGGCTTGGTGTTGGGCGGACAACCCTCATTAAAGATGTCGGACGTCGTAGGCTGGGCAGACTGATAAAACAGCAGAAACGGTGAGCTGCGGTGGAACTGACATCAGACTTTAATGCTGGGCAGAGTACAAGTGTGTCTGAACACACAGTGCACCGAACGCTTCTAACGACGGGCCTCCGCAGCCGACAACCAGTGCATGTGCCAATGTTAACAGCACGGAGTCAACTACGACTAAAACGGGCACGTGACCACTGGCACTGAACGTTGGCGCTTGAGAAGAGCGTTGCACTGTCTGTTGCCATGGAGGGCAACAAATCAGGGCGTAGAATTTCGTCGACGTACCGCTGTGCCGCGGAAGTGCCGCGAGTTACAATCAAAGGTGTCCTGCTGTGAAAAGAAATAGCGCCCCACCCATCAGTCCTGGTTCTCGGGGTGTATGGCTGGCGACAATGAGGTTGATATCCCACCACTGACAGAGGTGACTCCAGGCACGTCTCTGGCCTGAAATCTCATGAATGTAGTATAACAGAGATGAGTTCTGCTCCATACCGAGGCCCAGTGACCACCGATGACGTGTCTGGAGAAACCACTGACAGCGGTGTTACACAAACACGACTGTCGCCTGCACTACTGTCCGAGAGCCAAGAGTGATTGTCTGGAGTGTCATATCATTTCGTAGACGGATTTCTGCGCAAATGAGAAAGTTCGCCGGCCGCTGTGGACGAGCGGTTCTAAGCGCTTCAGTCCGGAACCGCGCTACTGTTGCGGTCGCAGGTTCGAATCCTGCCTCGGGCATGGATGTGTGTGATGTCCTTAGGTTAGTTAGGTTTAAATAGTTCTAGGACGAGAGGACTGATGACCTAAGATGTTAAGTCCCATATTGCTTAGAGCCATCTGATTTTGGACCATTTTGAGAAAGTTCGGAGCATTATAGGCAGAGCCCTCAAACCAGCTGCGGATTTTGACGCTCTAACGCAGCAGTTGGGCTGAATTTGGCACGATATCTCTTAGTGGGGTATCCAACACCTCTATCACTCAATAGCCAATCCAAAACTGCTCGCATGATTGCCAGAGGTGGAGCAATTCGTTACTGACTTGCTCAGTTTGTGAAATGGTTGCTCTTGCACAAATCGTCCAAATTTTCTAAAATTGTAATCTGCATCTACGTCTACATCTACATCCATACTCCGCAAGCCACCTGACGGTGTGTGACGGAGGGTACCTTGAGTACCTCCATCGGTTCTCCCTTCTGTTCCAGTCTCGTACTGTTCGTCAAAAGAAGGATTGTCGGTATGCCTCTGTGTGGGCTCTAATCTCTCTGATTTTATCCTCGTGGTCTCTTCGCGAGATATACGTCGGAGGGAGCAATATGCTTCTTTACTCCTCGGTGAAGGATGTTCTCGAAACTTCAACAAAGGTCCGTACCGAGCTACTGAGCGTCTCTCCTGCAGAGTCTTCCACTGGACTTTATCTATCATCTCCGTAACGCTTTCGCGATTACTGAATGATCCTGCAACGAAGCGCGCTGCTCTCTATTGGATCTCCTCTATCTCTTCTATCAACCCTATCTGAGCAGTATTCAAGCAGTGGGTGAACAAGCGTACTGTAACCTACTTCCTTTGTTTTCTGATTGCATTTCCTTCGGATTCTTCCAATGAATCTCAGTCTGGCATCCGCTTTACCGAAAATCAACTTTGCCTGCCGGGGTGGCCGAGCGGTTCTAGACGCTACAGTCTGGAACCGCGCGACTGCTACGGTCGCAGGTTCGAATCCTGCCTCGTTCATGGATGTATATGATGTCCTTAGGTTAGTTAGGTTTCAGTAGTTCTAAGTTCTAGGGGACTGATGACCTCAGAAGTTGAGTCACAGTGCTCAGAGCCATGTAACCGATCAACTTTATATGATCATTCCATTTTAAATCACTCCTAATGCGTACTCCCTGATAATTTATGGAATTAACTGCTTCCAGTTGCTGACCTGCTATATTGTAGCTAAATGATATGCGATTTTTCTTTCTATGTATTCGCAGCACATTACACTTGTGTACATTGAGATTCAATTGCCATTCCCTGCACCATGCCTCAATTCGCTGCAGATCCTCCTGCATTTCAGTGCAATTATCCATTGTTACAACCTCTCGATATACCACAGCATCATCCGCTAAAAGCCTCAGTGAACTTCCGATGTAATCCACAAGGTCATTTATGTATATTGTGAATAGCAACGGTCCTACGACACTCCCCTGCGGCACACCTGAAATCACTCCTACTTCGGAAGACTTCTCTCCATTGGGATTGATATGCCGCGTTCTGCTATCTAGGAACTCTTCAATCCAATCACACAATTGGTCTGACAGTCCATATGCTCTTACTTTGTTCATTAAACGACTGTGGGGAACTGTATCGAAAGCCTTGCGGAAGTCAAGAAACACGGCATCTACCTGGGAACCCTTGTCTAAGGCCCTCTGAGTCTCGTGGATGAATAGTGCGAGCTGGGTTTCACACGATCGTTTTTTTCGAAACCCATTCTGATTCCTACAGAATCATTTGTTTGTCTGCACATCTACATCACACTTACCGATCTGTGTCCAATTCCGTCAATTACCTTTTTTTTTTTGTCTTAGAGTGTGCTGCTGCCTGTTATTACTTTTTATTAATAATGCAAACTACTATTATTCAATTTTTTATGTAACAGCTCACCTACAACATTCTTAATTTCCCATCTATTTTATCATAATTCTTAGTGTTACTATTATTATTCTTATTATTATCATTTTATCACTATAGACAATTATTATTTTTAATAACGCAAATATTTATTATTTTGATTGATATGTAATATTTTTTGTGTATTATTCCAGGCCAGGTGTGAGAGAGGTGCTTATGACCCAATATAGCCAGGTTAAACAAGCAGTAAGTAAATAAGTTAATGATACTGACTGGAGCAGCACTGGTGTGTCGTCGTAACCATACGTGGAACTGGAGAGAGAAAAGGAATCAAATGCTGGACAACGCACTGGGGGCGGTAAGTGTACAGGAAGCTACCTGGAAGTGGAACCGGACAGCCTGACTGTGTGAAAAGCGCAGAGCGGCTTACTGGCGGCCGCGGCATGTGGCCGGGGCAGCGGAGGGCCGCACTTGTTGCTGGCAGGGCTGGCGGTCACGCCTCCAGAGCCGGCGCGGCACAGCACCGGAGCCGATTTATGGGGCAGCGAGCGGCGGCGGCTGGGGACTGGCCTCATTAAGGGCGACACTCCACACACACTCCACTCCAGTCCACGTGTGCCCTGTCTCCCTCCACTCTGCGCCCCCAGCTGCGGTGTGTCCTCCGTACAGCTCTGCCGGAAGTTAGCCTCGCAGTAGTTCTGTCACGCCACTAGCAACGTAACACAGGATGCTTCGAAAAGGTTCTCTGGGCTTCACGAGACTGTATCCTGTACATGACTGAAGACAGAAACCATAGGTAGGTTGCACACCGTCAAACCACATTAATGCGACCGCCGGTATTCGACGTCAGCGCCCAATAGCCACTCACGGACGGCAAGAGGCAGTACTAACCCACGGCCCGCTCAAGGCAGCTGACGCCGCACGCGCTGTTCTCCTCGGATGCTGCTATGGCTATTGCCAAACTTCGATGCGCGTGTTGGACCAACACACAGCGATCTGCGAGCTGCTCTGTCCCCTTACGCTCGCCGCCGGTCTTCTTAATCTGTCTAACCGCGTTGACGGTGTGGCCGTGTAGTACGACAATCCTGGCCTGCCGTTCAGGTAGGCCCTGACCCGTCCGCCACAGTGTCAGGAACGCTGGTGTCCCGACCCAGGCTGATAGAGGAGATCCCCTGATTCACCCATCTGCTACAGTGGCAGATAGTGTTGTTGAACTCTGCGACAGGTGATTATGGCGAGGTAGCCATCTCTCCCAGTAGCTGTTGTTGTTGCTCAGCAGCGTGCAGGAAATCTACATCACACTTGTGCCAGACGTCATTTCAGGGTAACAAGGAAATCGAGTGCGAACATTACGCACGGCAGCGATCAGACTGGCCGACTGCCTTACGAGCTAGATTGATGGGGTGTTTATGGTGCGAAGTGGAAGCTAATGTTTACTCGATTCCACTTGTCATGACCGCATAGTTCTCGCTATTACGAAGCTGTCAGCGGTTCTCACTCTGCCGTAATTACCTAAAGAGTTTGTTATAATATACGATTGCTCCGTAAAAGCTCTTGGCAAGTTTTGTTGCATGAGCAGTAACATTTCTTTCATCACGTAACGAAAGGTGATGTGATCCTGTCTAGTTGCCCTGTCTACTGCATTTCAGCACAGGTCCGCTGTTCGGCTCGCCAGAAGTGCAGATGTTGTGTTATCCCGCGACTCTCTTTTGGTAGTGAAATATCATTCACCTCGCCCGCTTCGTGTCGACACCGCTGTAATGTAAGTAAGGTAGCTTCGCCGTACCACTCTGAAAATTTTAACCGTTTGCTGCCGTGTGCAAGGTTGCCATGCAACGGAGTGGAAAACAGTTAAGCGAAGATTTTTAAGGAACTTAATTCCCGAGCAAGAACTAGTAGGGCACCTAAGAGCCGTGAAGTGTATAGTCAAGCTGAATGGTGATCCAGTCCTTCTCTGCCTGGATACAACTTTCTATCGAATATCTTTCCATATGAAGTCATCACAGCAGCTTGAATCATGTATCCTTCATCCTCGACGATAGGTTCCCCTCACACAGAGTTGTGTGGAATACTGATGAAGTGTCTCCTTTGATCCTTCGAAAGTACTGGAACTTGGTCAAAAACACTTTTTCTCCAATGGTCCGATGGCGTTTGGTAGATACCTTGAGGACGGAGCTGAGACCAGCACAAAACTTGCTCTAAGTTCTCGAAGATCCCACGCTGTGTCATCCGCTTCTGTTCTGTTTGACGGGAAAATGTCACCAAGTTTTCCAAAAGTACGTTCCTTACGAAACGAAGTTAATAAGCAACGTCTGACCAGGCCATTGAGGACGGAGATTCCTTGATTGTGGACACAGCCATAGAAAAGTCCACACGGGGAGAGAAAATCTTCATTGATACCGATTTGGTGGTCATTCTGACTGACCACATAGCTGATACTTCTGAGAAATTAGAACCCACCACCAATATCTTCCTTATGAAACCTGTAAAAGTCAACCAAGAAACACTCACTTACACCCTCAACAGTTCTAAGCGCTATCACAAAGCCAAAAAACGTGTTATTTTTTTCATGTCTTCAGTGACTATGCCACTACCTCTATATTTTTCGACAGGACAAAATCAAATTTTTAAATTCATTTCAAAAGAACATGAATCTCCTACACGCTCGTGATAAGGTCGCTGAGACGGGCTTCAAGCTCATTGTGTATTTGTACACAGTTGGCAACTCTAAAATGTGGAATAAAATGCGTCTGCAATTGTTGTAGAAAGCTTTGTCGAAAAATAATTGCTTTACTTTAGCTTGTTTGCCTACCACCGAAGCCACCATTCAGCAGCACTCTCCCAGGATTTAATTGCAGGTTCTGATCTGGAGAACAATCAGTTGGATTAGGTGAAATGGGATGAAAGACAACAGAAAACTGTCATATCCCCAAAGCAGTCACTCAATCAGCAGCACCCCAGAAACTGCTTAACACTATACACTCTACGTTCAAAAAGGTATGACAGTCAGCTTTTACCTGCAGGGAACCGTTCATAAAGTGCTCGGCTGCGTGCAGCGACTCCAAGGGGCTTTCACGCCCTTACCCTCCAACACAAGGGGACATAGTCCTTGTTTCGATGCAAATCGACGATGAGGTTGGCATCCTAGAAGAGGAAATGGATTTAAATCCCATTCGAGAATAAAATTTGACGATGGAATTTTCCCCGCTCAGATCTCTTTTCCCCGAAAGGCATAAAAACATTAAATGAATTTATTCTAAATGAATGTCAATATGAAACAGTAATTGCTTATAAGATTATTTCTTAAAAATTCATGTCTCATCCATTTCATATTGTAACTGAAGTACTTTTCCATTAACAAAAACCTTTAATTTGAAATGGTTTTCTCCATTTTAAGGCCGTTGATTACTATCTTGATCAGGCATGGTAATTAATATTAATACGTGGAGGTAACCTCCTTGGTAACTAGATACCTAACTAAATCTCCCTTAAATTAGAATATTTTGTTGTATGTGGATGATTAGACTTTCAGAAGTAATTGGAATTAAAAACAAAAGTCTTAACAAGAATTTAACTTTACTAATACTTTCACGTTTTCATTTGTATCTTTGCAAAGGAATGAGTGAATTTTAAAATTAGGAGGTGTTTTATGCAGAATTTGGTGTTTTCCATCTTTTATAACACTTTACACTTGGAGTAACCGCTTTTGAGTTACAGGTATTGGAACACGAGCATAACTCACTTCTCCGCCGAGTTGGCAAAAATAGCCGATCTTTGACGATCCGTTGTAGCTAAACTGCTGAACTGTTTTTAACTTTTAAGTATGTCATTCCACGGGAAATTTTACGTTCTTTTATGGTGGTACTTCCGAAATTTTCTATAGGATATATCATTTTGTACTGTTGTACTGAATGTATCATTCAACACTCTCATTCCCAGGCTGACTTAAAAAAAATTGTCGTCTCGGGAAACTTTGTGCCATCTTTGTGTCATAATTCTTTATTACTGCAGTCACCCGATAGTGGAGTAAGTACTGTCTGAAGGTTATGCAACAATTACACGAGCCCTAGGCAACTTAATAAGATATAGTTTCATTCATAATACTTACTATTAACATCAGTCTTGATCACAAATTTATTTATCCTGGTAACTGGTTTCGACAACGCCTGTGGCTTTCTTCAGACCAAAATGCTGTATGAGCAGGAGCTTTCTTCTGATGGTAAATCAGTGAGCAGTGATTTACCACCAGGAGGAGGCTCCTGCTCACACAGCATTTTGGTTTGAAGATGACCACAGGTGTGGTCGAAACTGATTACCAGAATAAATAAATTTGTGATCAAGACTGATTTCAATAGTAACAATTAACTCATGTTGTAGAAAGTTGTCACTCATGTCGTAGAAAGTATTGTTTTTCACAAAGTAAACGCAACTAAGGTTGATATCTCATGTATGTCCTACCACCACGATATTTGGAGAAATTTGGGGTAATGAATACATCCAGACACAGTTCTTGTTTTTCCAGCAGTTTACAGATGCTTGTAACCTACCTCTTATTGGTGATTATAGACGCCGTAGCAGCTCGTTTCCACAAGTGAGATCTACCTCCTGCTGGTCTCTAGATTCCAAGAATTAAAATATTCAATTCTTTAAGGACTGAAATATTTTCAAAAGGAAGCATGCAGCCTATCTAATAACTTAATTTGTCAAGATAGACTAAATGTCACAGACGGATGTAATAATTAGTAACAAAACTGTTTATGGATGAACTGTTTCATCTAAAGATGGCAAAACTTTGCTGAAGCAAGTAATGTATATATTTATAATAATTAGACGATCATGACATAATAAATTATTATTTTAAAAATCCAGTTATTTGTTAATTATTACGTAGAGGAATGAATGATTTCTTATATGATTACTGAACTACACGTTTATTTTAAAGATCCAGAACAGCTAATCAAATAACCATACTGCTCTCTACTTCTCCATTTATCCATTTAAGTTTGACACCGATTAGGCATGTAGTCAAATTAATAGCAATTTTTGTGGAAATACAGGACTCTTGTTTCTAAATTTTGGTGTGAGGAGAGGAAGGGAAATTTTGGGAATTAGGCATATGAACATCGATTTTGTCCATATTCTGGCACCAGGGCAGTGGATACATGGCACATCCACTGCTTTTTAATAGGTTTTTATTAGGTCTCTTTCCTGTCTGTCTGTCTTTTTGGTACAAATTTTGCAGTTCATTTCAATTTAACTTCACAATGAGCTAGACTTCATATTTTAAAGTTAGTCCAGAACTGGATGAAAATCCAGTATTGTTTTCTTGGCTGTCTGATCCACCTAGCTTCCATAGAGGTGGCAGTGGAAACGGGTGGTAACGCCTCATGTCTCACCTGCTATGCAGGACCAGCGTGTTGTGCGGGTTGTATCGGAATGCACTCAAGGCGTATGTGTGCACCTCAGTGATGCCCGCTTAATGGCACTGCTACATTTATGAAGACTGGTAGTATTGCCTTTGCAGCGCTGGCCACACTGCATCTCAGGGTCACGCCCACCTTGCCAGCCAATTAGTGCACATGGCTGCAATTTAAAGCTAGCTACATCACGGTTCTGCCTTCAGTTGTTATATTCCTTGCACTCACGTATCGTTTTCATTACACACCGATAATTTTGTCTCCAGTTTCACTAAGGGCCCTTAGAATATTCGATCGACGTTTGTTATTCTGCCATGACATTCCCATTGTGCGGTTTCCTCTTATTACTGTCCTCCTGTTCACCCCTGGGTAACTTCTGCTGGCGGCCCCCTGTCACTTGGCCAGTCTCTGCTGATTCTTTGAATCCTTCGCCATCCTTGTCAGATTCCCGTCACAATAACTGGCAACAGTAAAATTATAATAGTAATAGCGAATAGCGAACAGTGCATTAGTAACACTTCCTTTGGTGGTCAAAGAGACTGCAGGAGGAGGAAGAGATTAGTATTTAACGTCCCGTCGACAACAAGGTCATTAGAGACGGAGCACAAGCTCGAATGAGAGAAGGATGGGGAAGGAAATCGGCCATGCCCTTTCAAAGGAACCATCATGGTATTTGCCTAAAGTGATCTATGGAAATCACGGAAAACCTAAATGCTGTGGTCGAGCGGTTCTAGTCGCTTCAGGCCGGAACCGCGCTGCTGCTACGGTCGCAGGTTCGAAACATGCCTCGGGCATGGATCTGTGTGATGACCTTAAGTTACTTACGTTTAAGTAGTTCTAAGTCTAGGGGACTGATGACTTCAAATTCTAAGTCCCATAGTGCTTAAGGCCATGTTTTGAAACCTAAATCGGGATGGCCGGACGAGGGATTGAACCGTCGTCCTCCCGATTGTGAGTCCAGTGTGCTAACGACTGGGCCACCTCGCTCGGTAAAGAGACAGCAGCCCACCACAAGTGACGCCTAGAGCAAGAGAAACAAATCCATCAGACAAGCTTCAAGAGGAATCGGAAGCAAATAAACCTGCAGTATTAGCCAACCACCGTAAGTGAGCGAAAGAAATTTCCGAAAAGCAGCACATTTTCGAACATGCAAATGCCAAGGATCGAATGACTAAGGGGACATCGAACGAGATGATGGGCGCACGTTCCTATCGACTTGCCAGTGATTCACAACGACGTGCTCAAGCAAGTGCAAATGAAACTGCTGATGCACGTATCTCTCGCTTTGCTAGTGACGCACTTTGTCATGCTAATACAAGAGCTAATGAGACTACTAAAGTGTATATACCTCGACTGGAAACAGATGTATGGAGACACTCTGAATTAAGGGCTTGTGACAGGTGAGGAACGTGAAGCAAGACAACATCAATGTGAGGCCTATGCTCAATTGGTAGCTGACGAGGCAGATTTTCAATCAGTCATAAACATTTTTTGTGACAAGTGCTGTGATACAAGGGAGAAAGAAAACTATAAAGCAGAAAATAATAATTTAAGTATTTTTTAGTGTAACACGTTTTAAATTGGACTAAAAAGTATAAAATATATTCTTTTAGACCTATACGTAATTCTTACCCCTTTCATATACACTCCTGGAAATTGAAATAAGAACACCGTGAATTCATTGTCCCAGGAAGGGGAAACTTTATTGACACATTCCTGGGGTCAGATACATCACATGATCACACTGACAGAACCACAGGCACATAGACACAGGCAACAGAGCATGCACAATGTCGGCACCAGTACAGTGTATATCCACCTTTCGCAGCAATGCAGGCTGCTATTCTCCCATGGAGACGATCGTAGAGATGCTGGATGTAGTCCTGTGGAACGGCTTGCCATGCCATTTCCACCTGGCGCCTCAGTTGGACCAGCGTTCGTGCTGGACGTGCAGACCGCGTGAGACGCCGCTTCATCCAGTCCCAAACATGCTCAATGGGGGACAGATCCGGAGATCTTGCTGGCCAGGGTAGTTGACTTACACCTTCTAGAGCACGTTGGGTGGCACGGGATACATGCGGACGTGCATTGTCCTGTTGGAACAGCAAGTTCCCTTGCCGGTCTAGGAATGGTAGAACGATGGGTTCGATGACGGTTTGGATGTACCGTGCACTATTCAGTGTCCCCTCGACGATCACCAGTGGTGTACGGCCAGTGTAGGAGATCGCTCCCCACACCATGATGCCGGGTGTTGGCCCTACGTGCCTCGGTCGTATGCAGTCCTGATTGTGGCGCTCACCGGCACGGCGCCAAACACGCATACGACCATCATTGGGACCAAGGCAGAAGCGACTCTCATCGCTGAAGACGACACGTCTCCATTAGTCCCTCCATTCACGCCTGTCGCGACACCACTGGAGGCGGGCTGCACGATGTTGGGGCGTGAGCGGAAGACGGCCTAACGGTGTGCGGGACCGTAGCCCAGCTTCATGGAGACGGTTGCGAATGGTCCTCGCCGACACCCCAGGAGCAACAGTGTCCCTAATTTGCTGGGAAGTGGCGGTGCGGTCCCCTACGGCACTGCGTAGGATCCTACCGTCTTGGCGTGCATCCGTGCGTCGCTGCGGTCCGGTCCCAGGTCGACGGGCACGTGCACCTTCCGCCGACCACTGGCGACGACATCGATGTACTGTGGAGACCTCACGCCCCACGTGTTGAGCAATTCGGTGGTACGTCCACCCGGCCTCCCGCATGCCCACTATACGCCCTCGCTCAAAGTCCGTCAACTGCACATACGGTTCACGTCCACGCTGTTGCGGCATGCTACCAGTGTTAAAGACTGCGATGGAGCTCCGTATGCCACGGCAAACTGGCTGACACTGACGGCGGCGGTGCACAAATGCTGCGCAGCTAGCGCCATTCGACGGCCAACACCGCGGTTCCTGGTGTGTCCGCTGTGCCGTGCGTGTGATCATTGCTTGTAAAGCCCTCTCGCAGTGTCCGGAGCAAGTATGGTGGGTCTGACACACCGGTGTCAATGTGTTCTTTTTTCCATTTCCAGGAGTGTAGTTCTGAAAATTTATGACTGTGAATTTTTAATAGCCATGCAAATGCTTGTAATATTTATAACGAAAAACGTGGAGTGTACGCAACACGTAACTCATGCATGAATATTTTTCCTCCTAATAGTTGAGTGTTACTTTTTACATGAACGCCCCCCCCCCCCACCCCCTCTCCATTTTTATGGCTATACGTCTTACTAGTACCTTCACTGGCATTAAAACTCAGTCACAAATTTATTGAACTCTCTGTATGAAGTTTGGAATTTGTTTGAGGCTAGGAGAGATTATTTTATGCTTTTTATTCCGATTTAAAAATGTATTATATAAAAATTTATTTCTATTTCAATAATTAATACACTGTGTGGTCACATCTTGCCTAGCTCTGGGTTGCGTCAATTAAAGATACCAGTCAAGGGTGTTTCCTTTAGGATACTACTGCTTCAATCTGTAGACAGAGCCTGATGGTGGGATGGCTGCTTGCCGGACAAATTTCAACGGCGAAACTCTATAGCGGCTTACGTCCTGTTGTCCAGGGAGTAGTTGCTCGCGCGCGCGCGCGCGCCTGTATGTGTGTCTGTGTGTGTGTGTGTGTGTGTGTGTGTGTGTGTGTGTGTGTGTTTCGTACGCCACAGCCAGAAAGAAACCTATTGTCATCAAAGACACAGGACACGATTGACTCCTGCAACCAGGTAAGGAAGCCCATATTTATTGTTCAAGGAATAACGCCACTGGATCGAGACAGCGCGACAAACTACAGTTAGTTTTGCAACATGCGAGTTAATTTCGTACACACAGCTGAAACTCCCAAAATTTACCTGTTATTCCTCTTTCCCATATAACCACAACACTTACTTATTAGAGAGTAGCACGTGACGACGCTTCATAGCGTGGACTCCTTAAGTCGATGTAAGACAATACATGAAAGCTTTGAAGAAAGATCCGCTGAACTGCAGGATTCAAGTCACCTACGTTAGGTCGCAGCACGGCCCAAGCTGTGCACACATCCCGTTCTGTAGCATCCAAAATGTGCTCCATAGGATAGAGGATAGATGACTTGCGTAGGCATACAAGCAATGTCTTGTCCATGGACGTTCCTAAAATCAATCTGACCATTTAGTAGCGACCTTTTATCGGGTGGTGCATTCACATAATGGACATAGCAAAGAATGTAAGATGCTGTAGGCAAACAGATCGATGAGTGCATTGTGACATACCAGCGAAACATGTTTGCTTTTGGTCGTAAGACTGAGTGTAATGCACTCCTAAGGAGCACCTGGTGCCCGGCACATATCCGCCCGGAGGACTTGTGTCGAGGTCTGGTGAGCCGGCCAGTTTGTGGATGGTTTTTAGGCGGTTTTCCATCTGCCTCTGCGAATGTGGGCTGGTTCCCCTTATTCCGCCTCAGCTTCACTATGTCGGCGATTGCTGCGCAAACAAGTTCTCCACGTATGCATACATCACCATTACTCTACCACACAAACATATGGGTTAAACTCGTCTGGTGTGAGACGTTCCCTGTGGTAGAGGGGGGGGGGGGTCCACCGGGGGTCGAATCTCACAATAACCCTGTAAGAGTGGTTCGGTGTGCGGCGGCGATGGGGTGAAGTGGACTGCGGTAGTTCTCATGGGGTTGTGGATCACTGCGGCAGGGACGGAGCCTCTCTGTCGTTTCTAGGCCCCCGGTTAACATACAGTACAATACAACATACAATGCACTTTTGAGTGGATGGCAGCACTACCTGTGATGGTATAATTCACCCAATACAGAGGGTATTCCATATGAAGATAGAGGTTTTAAGTCTTTGTGGTATTTATTGCATTCAACTTACGATTATTAATAAAACAGCAAATAAAAGAGCAACTTAAACAGCTTTCCTTACAAGTGTACAATATAGGAACCATTCGCCGCATATAGAGTCGATAGGCGAGCTATTCCCAAATCTTGATCAATTTGTATGAAGTGATTGCTGCAACAGTGCTGTTTGTAAAGTCGGGTAGATCAGCTGGTAGCGCAGAGAAGTACGAAAGATCCTTGATTAACCCACAAGGTATAACACTGCATGGCGTCAGACCGTTTGTGAACGTGGGATCGTGCAAAGGAATGTGTCATCTGGCCACTTGCGGCCAGTCCAGCAATCGGATTCAGTGCCGTTTAACTAGTCGCGTACTGAGTTATGCCACTGAGGCGGTGCACCATCTTGCTGCCACAGGAAGTTCAGTGGTTTATCTTCTTCCACTTGAGGAAAAAGCCATAGTTCCAGGGCATCAAGATAAGGAAGGCCAGTTATACCTCCTTCGCCGAAGGAGAAAGGCCCATTAACTTTCTGTAGGGATATAAATCATAAAACATTCGATTTAGGGTGTCTCGTTGTAACTGCACCACCTCACTGAGATTTTCTGAGACCCAGGAGCGCACATTACAGGTGTCCACATTTCCAGTTGGTGATACATACTGTAGATTTGTGAACTGTCAATTCGCCACCAGAGATGAAAGGCTCCAGGCTATGTGCGAAAGACTCTCACCTGTTCAACATGTTCTTGGTCAATCCATACTCTTCTTTGTTGAGCACAGGTACACAAACAAACCTGAGTTACTCTTTCACTTGATGTGTTATTTATAATTTTTACTTGTGTGTAGTAAGTGCTAGAAAGCCTTAAAACTCACATATTCATTTTGAAACAGCCTTTATGCATGGAAATCAACTAACGTAACTTAGTATCTGGGCAAAGGTCCACTAAGCGGCACCAGTAGTATGCTTGACCACTGTATGAAAGTTAATAGCCTGCAAAGTTAGAATGTATGAAATGGAGTACACTAACTGTTACGCTATATTTTGTAAATATAAATTGGAAATATGATCATATTGTTGTCAGATATGTAATCTAATACTGTAACGCATTCTTTACTTAAAGAGAGAGAGAGAGAGAGAGAGAGAGAGAGAGAGAGAGAGAGAGAGAGAGAGAGAGAAAGAAAGAACAATTTAATACTTCGTTGTTATAACTGGCTTTGGGACAAACTGTCTATTGATGCAACATTGTGGCACGTGGGAGGTTTTCAAGATTTGTCAGTCAATGGAAATTGTCAAGAGGTGGAAACTGGGATCTAGAAATGTATATCTTAGTCGGAAGTAAGAGGTCAGGAGTTATGTGTAAAGCGTCCGATCAAGAAGTCCATTTACAGCAAAATTACTGGTGAATATGTCGTCTGTTGTTGTGAAAGAGAGACCGATATGGAGCGCTATTATTCACCGGAGGCAGAAATCACCTGTAGTGCAACGGTTTACCAAAAAGTTACTGTTTGGTATTACGATTTCTCTGTACATTAATTTTTCAATGTCTCAGTAGAGTACTTTAAAAGTAAAAGTAATAAATACTGTTTCAGCGCATAAGACATCGTTATGTTATATGTCATATAATAACTGAAAATATTTCCAGCTCACCTACCTACTAATAGCATTGCTACAAGTCATGATTAATGGAAGTGTAATAGGATGACCAGAGCGGGTGATGTGGTCAGGGTTGTAGGGAGTGGCTGGGTAGAAGGAGGCGGCTGTTTTTAGCAATCTTCCGTCTTTACTGTTGGTTCTTCCAATACATTTTCCGATAGCTCAGCACCACCGCTCGTGTTGTGGTGGAGACGTGCTGATGTACACAGGCCGGGGAACGCGACGCCGCGCTCTGTCAGCGGCTGTGTAGGCATTAGGAGGTTAGCGGCAGGAGGCCCGGCCCAGCTCGCAGACGCGGCGGCTCGTGACGACGCCGGGAGTCGCCAGTGCAGTAGCAGGCAACGCCCTCCGCTGGCCGATCCTCGGGGACAGCGTCACTGATGACATCGACGTGACAGCTACCGAACGCCCAATTGGTCGAACCGAATCCCGACGCCCACCTCTGATGCCCTTAAATACTGCAGGCCGCTGCTGAATCTAACGGTTACGTGGCGGCGTGTTTATTAGAAGGTTCTCGATGAGTTGGCTAACGCAACCACGCCACACGCGGCCCGCGCCTACGTAATTCTGGTAATGCTGCGTTCTGATTGCCGCCGCGCACGTACACACATACCGACACTCGTTACAAAACTGTGTGACATGCATAACGTGCTAGTCGGCCTTCGTCCGCCGTTTGCCGTGAGGCTGGCGCATCTTGCACTGAAACACACTAAAACACAATTTCACACCGTTTTCCCTAAAAATAACCGTTTGTCCTCTACAGTTCATCCCTCGTACGAACAGAAGTCATCCCCGAATTCAACCAAAAAGTCAAAACAACTACAGTTCACTTCACAAACACCACAGAATGCGATTGATTCACTATTTACACTGTGTACATTCACTTCTATCCTCAGTCTAATCTTTGTGTACAAACATTACTCAGTGTTCTGCTGCAGTGCCTCACAACTGTTCAGTGATTTTGTCTGCACCCTTAGGTTAAAGGTTGGAAGGGGTGGTATTTGGGCTACCTTCCTCTTGAGCCTATAGTACACTAATCCTACGACAAAGATAAACATACAGATGGCGGTGGTTGATGATCCAATAACAATGAGCGTTTCTTATGCTCATTACAGTACTCACGTACTCGTTGAAAAAGATGTTCAATAGTTATACGTCCATCCTGAGCTGCTAGCATCCAGTCCAAAGAGGCGAGCAAAGTCGGGTCTAATGTGCTATTCAAAAGAGTGATATTTTCTCTCGTGATGAATTGCACCAGTTGTTCGGGTACGTAGATCAATGTGCGTGTTATGTTCATGATTGTAGCTCAAGTAATCATGGCTGGTAAACGGAAAGCTGGCCCTGAAATGTCACACTGTGTGTCGTTAATTAACAGTCCCTGCCCCTGCAATCCCATTTTTTGCGTACTCCCTTGCTTACCGTGCTCGTAACAAACGCAAATAACGACTGTGTTTTCCATTACTGAAAATACCCAATGTGGACCCACTTGCTGAAAGAACTGCACTGTGCCTTCTATAATTTCCTTAGGGCGCTACGCGACTGGTTCTTGAGAGCAGAATAGAGAATACTCACAATATTTGGGAACAGTGTGTAACAATTTCGCGGGGCAGATGTTAACTGGACCTGTTCGACAACGCAGTAAGTCTTGTGCAGTGAGGAACGCATGAGCTTGTCTGTTACATGCCACTAACAGTATTTCCCGTACGGTTAATTGTACGAATTTCTGCAAAATTTCCCACTTCACTGAATATGTGTGCAAGGCGTAACATTCAAATTTACAATCCTTACATGTTAATGATATTAAGACATGAATTCTCAGCAGTGTACCTGTCTGCGTACTGTAGTACAGAGATAAGTGTTTGTCTGTTAATGTCGTTAGTAGCTCCAGGGATGAGGGCAATTCCGATTGAACTTTCTGTAATCCTTCCAGAAGTTGTTCCGAAGGTAACAGTACTGGGGTTAGGTGCCCGCACATTGCGTGCAACGAAGCCTCCTGTAGTTCGGTGGCTTTTATGCTTGCTTCCGTAATACTATCAGCAAGAGACGGGGCAGCTTAGCGATTATCAGCTGTGAATCGATGTTATCCAAATGGTACTTGATTATATCCGAGTCGTGATTGGCTGTGTCGGCTGTAGCCTTAATGTGGGACATCAAGGTCGCGGCCAAAGCTCTCAATTGGCGCGTATTATTAACTACATCTTTCTCCAAACTCTCTAATTGGGTTGTGTGAAGATCTGGCATCCCCTGGTTGCTATTCACATTATCCTGTACCTGCTGTAGCATTTCATTAATACTTTTAATATCTTCCTCGTCAGCGGTCCCAAAAACAGTTTTTAGGATATGGCCACCTGCGTCTAACCACCCTCTTTTCCTGCGGAAGTGCGGGATTAACTCTGCAGTTTTCCGCAACTGAGCTTGTAAGCGTGCAAAAGCTGATCGTAGTAGTTGATATTCCCCCTGTGTGTCATTAAACCTTGACTGATTATCCACCATGAAATGAAGTTCATTAAATGTATCCTCTAATTTACGGATTTCGTCTTCAACCTCCCAAATATTACAGTCCACCCTTAAGGTCCATTGATGTCCGGACATAATTATGTCCCCTTTTCGCGAGAACAAAACACCATTTGATATAGGACATACCTTCAAGGCTTCAGCTAAGTTGCATCAGCAAAACAGAATGCTGAGAGATAGTCCCCTCTTCAGCGCAACCCATTACGCTGGCACGGCTGTTCTTTCCTAAGAAACAAAAGAAAAACAACTCACATTAGCTCTTCCTTTTTACGCGTGGCCTAAGAGCATAATAGCATGTCTGATGGCTTCCACAATTTACTTGGTTCTCTTGTTTATCTATTCCTTTCTCATTCTTTTTCTTAGATTCATCTTTCTCTCCACTAGAAGTTACTGCAGACAATGAAGGAAGTTCCTCAAAATTCCCCTTGAAAGGCCTAATTCGGCTCACATTCAGAATAGTAGGGCGAGTTGGAAGCTGTAATTTGACATTCACCCGCGATGTCATCCCCTGGAGAGGACCTTGATAACGGGATACAAATTTTTTCGTTTTGGCTTTTGGCACATACGGATGAGTCATCATCACCCATTGTCCTACATGATATTTGGGTAACGCCGCCTCCCTGTTGTGAACTTTGTCCTGTCTCTCTAACGCTTTAGTGTTCATTTTTTTTCACCTGCCGCCAGATTCTTTTCAACTTTGTCGGTAAATCCTTAACAGCCGAAATATCGGTTCCTGGTGGGGTCTTGAGCAATTCAAACGGAGATGGCATCTTCCGACCGAACAGTGCTTCATACGGGGACAATTCTGTCCTTTCATGCACTTGTGAGTTATACGCCGCGATTACAAACGCCACTAGGGTATCCCAATTGTTGTGTTGCGAATTTACATAATAATTTAACATCTTAGCTATTGTATGATGAACTCTCTCGGTCCGACCATTATCATGCGGGTGTAACGCGCTCGTTCTCAATTTTTTTATGTGCAACAACTTGCATAACTGTTTCGTCAAATCGAACATAAAGTTTTACCCCTGATCTGTAATTATAGTTTCAGGTGTTCCGAATTTCAATATCCATTGATGTACTATGGCGTGAGCCACTGTTTCGGCTCGCTGGTCCGGAATAGCTGTCATAGACACATAGCGTAAAAAATGATGTATTATTGTTAAAACATAGCGATTACCCGCTGGTGTTTGCACAAACGGCCCCAAGACATCTACGCCAAGTAATTCGAGAGGTCTATCCGCTTCCTGTAGTCGTTGCAACACAATTTTCTGTTGACTCAGTTCCGCCAGTTGAGCACATGGAATGCGATTCTTTACGTACTGATCGACATCTTTCCTACGCGTTGACCACCAATAACTCTGTGCTACCCTCCTTTCCATTGCTCTTCCACCCGAATGACCAGAAAACATTGAATCATGTGCTTGCCTTAAAATTTCGCTTCGCAATTTTTCTGGTACGACTATGCGTGGACTGTTCCTAGTTTTACGGTACAATATCCCGTCTTCTACGACGAACTGTCGCTGCGAGGTAAATCGTTGACAATCTGTGTCGGCCGTTTGTGCCTCCTTCCATTCGTTCTCATTTATTCCTGTGCATTCCATGGCGCATACCTTACGACTCAGACTATCCGATTTTCCGTGCGATTTACCCGGTCGATGAATCACTTCAAAATGGTACTCACTAAGGCACAAAGCCCACTTAGTTAATCTACTCGTAGGGTCCTTAAGTGCTGCATGGCCAGTAATCACCTTGAAACGTCGTCCATACAAATAACACCGGTAGTAGGTTATTCCGAAAATTAATGCCAATAACTCCTTCTCGGTTGTTGAGTAATTTTATTCTGCATTGTTTAGCTGTCTGGAAGCATATGCTATCGGCTGTACCTGCCCATCTATTTTCTGAAGTAATACAATACCCAAAGCAAAATTGCTAGAGTCACAAGATAATATAAACTATTTACTAAAATCTGGAAAAGCCAAAACCGGACTAGATGTTAACAAATTTCTTAACTTTTGATAAGCCTCTTTGTATTTTGCTGACCAGTGAAATTTTGCTCCCTTCTTCAACAACTGCGTGAGGGGCCTTGCAATTTGCGCAAATTTTGGAATATACCTCCTGTAAAAATTGGCGAGACCTAAATAAGACTGCAATTCTTTTACATTTCTAGATGTCGGAAATTTCATTACCACCTGTACAAGTTTTGGATCCGTGCGAACACCCTCCTGTCCCATAATATGAACTAAATAACGGACTTCTTGCAAAAAAAAATTACATTTTTCCATATGAAGAGCTAACCGCGCTGGTTTCAGACTATCGAAAACTTCGCGCAAACGGTGCACTTGTTCTGCACGTCCTTTGAAAAAACAATTATGTCCTCCAAATATACCATACATTGATTAGGTTTCAGCCCTCGTAACACGCTATCTAGTAACCGTTATAAGGTTGCCGGAGCATTTTTGAGTCCGAAAGGTATTCGCTGATACTGAAAATGACCTGTAGGTGTTGAAAAAGCTGTCTTCGGTCGGTCTTCCGGGGCGACCTCCAACTGGTGGTACCCGCTTCGAAGATCCAAGGTCGTGAAGTACCGACACGGACCCAAATTATACAGAGTTTCAGTAATATTAGGCATTTCGTATGCATCCGATACAGTTTTTTGATTCAGGAAACGATAATCAACAAAAACGATATGCCTTGCCCCATCAGGTGATTTTTTACCCACTATTACGACAGGAGCGGACCAGTGGCTACTTCTGGTTTCTCCTGATTAATAAATTCTTCCATGACAGGCTGTAAACTTTTTGGAACACGATATGGACGCTTATATACAGGTGCTTCATTTCCAGTGGGGATGCAATGCTGAACTATCAGTGTGGCGGGCAGTGGACCGACCATGAGAATTAAATAACTCTTTATATTCCGTCAAAAGGTTCTCCATGACTTCTCTGTCTTGCCCTTCTGAATGTGCTACTTTACCCCTCAGTGCGGACCAGCTGACAGACTCTCCCGGCAGTGTGTAATATGCTGCGAAATCCTTATACAGTTCATCATCCTCTGTTATATCCAGATTCGCTATTACGGTACCCCGTGCTAACTGCACCTCTTCAAGGCCAAAATTATCAACACTGACAGGCGCCACCATTTTTCCTTCAATCTCCCGCACGTAGGACACGCTACGGCGCATAAAACACTTCATTTTATCCAGCGGCTCATTCCCAGACAAAGGTTCAACGATACACAACGAATTTACTGGCACGCTAGCTCCAACATGTGCCCAGATTAATTTCCTTGCACCCTTCGGTATAGTATCCCTCGAGTTAGCCCTAAGGGACCATGCACGTAGTTTAGGTGGCCCACCCGACGTCTGGGCGGTTCCTTGTGGCAATAATGGTTTTTCGGCCGCAGAATCTAGGCGAAATTGTATTCCGTCCAGTTCTACTCTACGCCGTTCCAAGTTAACTTTTGCGTGATGCGCAACAACTGGAAGGACTTCTACCTTCGCTCTGAAGTTTAACACCGCTGATCAGAGTGACTTCACCTGTAACCCACGCACGCCACTTAACGCCCAGCGTGGTGGTTTTAATTCTACTTTACCGAGTACATTTCTACTCGCCATGGATACCTGAGACCCGGTATCCAATAAAAATTTGCACGGTCTGCCCCTCATCAAGCCGGTGCGAGAAAGGTCTGCCACTGATTCTGCACTAGCATTAATCCTTACCGGGGGTGTTGCACAGTGGACACACAACCCCCTTCACCGTTTAACTGAGGGGGGGGGGTGAGGCCCACCTTGCGGTTTCGTATCATGTTTATGCCAGGACCCATTGCAGTTACGCTCCATATGACCCCAACGACTGCATTTCCTGCACTGCACTTCCTTGGAATTGCGTCTAGTGTGTCCCATCCGACCACATCTGAAACATTTTATTTCTGCTGTAAACACTGCTTCCCTGTCCCGCGTCTTTGTTACTGCTTCAACTTCCTCTAACGCCACAGCGATTCCGACTGCCTCATTGAGAGTCTTAGGGAATTCCGTCCTAATCTTGCGGGAGGTTTCGGGTTGTGTTCGCCGCAAATCTAGTACCCTCTGCTCGGCTTCCTGCAGAATGGCTTCATTAAGCCTATCTGAATCCGTTAGCTTATAGGTATTAACATTAATTTTTCGAATTCGAACTACAAAAGCTTCTATTGATTCCCCATTCCTTTGATACATTCCATTCAATTCTTCCCGATAATATCTAGACGTATTTTTCCTCCAATATCTTTCCAGCAATCATTTTTTGAATACTTCAAATGTCCGAGCATCCCTTAATTCTTCATGACATGTAACTTACGCTCTGGCATCCCCAGTGACTTTCAACTTAGCCACATGCAAAAGTGTTTCTGCATCCCAATTTCCCAATTTAGCGGTGGTGCTAAGGTTCTCAAAAAAAAAAAAAAAATAATAAATAAATAAATAAAAAAAAATTAAAAAAAATCATAACATCCTCCCCAGCTTTTCCCGAGAGAGGGGTGACCAAAGACAGTGTCAAGAATTACTGCATTAACAGGAAACCGTTCCTTGCTCGCTTCTTTAGACCGAGCAAGCTCTATCTCCAGTTCCGAAACTCGCTAAATAGCTGCTGAATAGCCGCCTAGGCTGACACAGACTGCTCCATCACTACCAGCTATCGAATCAATACTACAGTAAGTCCAGAAAGAAGAACAGGAAGGGAACACAGACTATGCTACAGGTTCCGACAAACAAACAAACGAAAAATTGGCACTTACTTGTAATGTTGCAGGAGTTGTTGATCCATTGTTGCCCTTCTCAAATGCCACATACCTTCGTCGATTACCAGCCACAATTTCCTCCAAATCCAGGGAGAAGACCACTACTGTAACCGATTGTAACAGGAGTGTGTGATGCGCAGGTTGCCCGACTGACACCACTTGTAATAGGATGACCGGAGCGGGTCACGTGGTCGGGGTTGTAGGGCATGGCTGGGTAGAAGAAGGTGGCTGTTTTTAGCAATCTTCCTCTTTATTTTGGTTCTTCCAATACATTTTCCGGTAGCTCAGCCCCACCGCACGTGTTGTGGTGGAGACGTGCTGATGTACACAGGCCAGGGAACACGCCGCAGCGCTCGGTCAGCGGCCGCGCAGGCGTTAGGAGGTTAGTGGCACGAGGCATGGCCCAGCTCACAGACGCGGTGGCTCGTGACGACGCCGGGAGTCGCCGGTGCAGCAGCGGGAAACGCCCCCCGCCGACTAGTCCTCGGAGACAGCGTCACCGATAATGACAACGTGACAGCGACCGATCGCCCAATCGGTCGAACCGAATGCCGACGCCCACCTCTGATGCTGAATCCGCTGATTACGCGGCGGCATGTTTTTTAGAAGGTTCTTGATGAGTTGGCTAACGCAACCGCGCCACACGCGGCTCACGCCTGCGTAATTCTGGTAATGCTGCGATCTGATGGCTGCTGCACATGTACACACATACCGATGCTCGTTGCAAAACTGTGTCAACTGCATAACGCGCCGGCCGGCCTTCGTCCGCCGGCTGCCGTGAGGCTGGCACATTGCGCACTGAAACACACCAAATCACAATTTCGCACTGTATTTCCTAAAAATAACCCCTTGTCCTCTACAGAAGGAAAGTAATAGCTACAACGTAGAATGAGAGATAGTGGAGTGTGTTCACATCACAGCTATAGATATTGTGATATGTTGTTTCAGTTATAATGCGAAATATATGAAATGAACAGTTGTGACATGTTCATGGAAGCTTAAAGTCAGGAGTGTTTCTGTCATTAATACTTGGCAATTAGTTTACTTAGACAACTGTACACTTCAGAACTCGTTCTTTGGTACAGAACATAATAATAGTGTTTAGTGAATTTGAAATTCCAATACACACGTTACTCAAGTTACAGAATGTAAAACTGTCGTTGTTTCTTGTCACATAGCCGGTACAGAGTGAATATAAAGGTGATTAAAGAATAACTCGTAGTTATTATTTTATATTTCAGTTACTAAATGAAACACATGAACTTCATACAATGAAGTCAAGATTCTTGGCTTCCTCATTATGGTGTGTTACACTACAGCAGTGTTAGGGAAAGAGTGAGTGATCTGCAGTTTCGAGTGCATGTAAGTTGAGTTTTATTAAATGTTACAAACAAAAGGGATATTTGTGCTACAGCCTTGGACATTGAAAGCTATGGAAGAGACATTACTAGGGCTGCACATTCCCACTGAGTTAAATTATTTAAAATATAATTTCTGCAGTTATTGGATGTTGATGATGTTTGGTCTTGTTGGGCGCTCAACTGCACCGTCATCAGCGCCCACACAAAGTCCCAATTTTTCACACTGTCCAATTTCTTTACTCATCCAATTTAACCACTGTCACGAATGATGACGAAATGAGAAGGACAACACAAACACCAAGTCCCTGGGCAGAGAAAATCCACAATCCAGCTGGGAATCGAACTCGGTACCCTACGATCCAGAGGCATCAACACCAGCCTGTAGACCACGAGCTGAGGACTCACACCTTTCACTAAATGGTGATTTATACTCAGTGTGCAAATGGGTCACAGTAATTTTGTATTCATCTTATTAATTGCAGTATTGTATTGATTCATTTACATGAAACTGCGAACGTATGGCACAAACTAGAAGTTCTATTCTAATTTGATCTATTCCTTTCAAAATATTAAACATTGTAGATTGCTACAAAGATAATGTTCGGATAGGTCATTATACAATCACATCCCAAATATGTGCGTACCTCCATCACCTCCTAACCTAAGCGCATTTCCTCACGTGGCCTTCGATACAGTCTCACCTTTCCATTTTACACTGCTTCGTGCTATTTATTATGTAGTTAAACAGTGTGATTGGCTCTAGAAAATTGCCACTTATGGTGCAATCGGATTTTTTTTCATGATTCTTAGAGGAATCGAGGGGTACCATCTTTTAGTGATGGTCAAAACCTCCTCGGTGTCGGGTTTGAACCTCGTCATTGCTTAAATTTTGAACAAAATTCATCAATGTTGGCGCCGTAGACTTCCGGAATAAGATGTCACCCTTGTTCTACCAATGGTCTTCGCAAAGAGGGTGGAGGAGCGGGCAGGAGTTCTGGGAATCTGTCGATCTTGGGGTGAGAAAGTGTTCTTAAGACGCGGAAGAATCAGCAATGATGAAAGGAATGCGAGTGCAGAAGGCAATGGGAACCACTGTATTAAAGGCACAAGTTGCCTGCATTTTAAAAAGTGTTATGATGATCTTTCCATTGGCAAGAAGGTTCCTGATTAGTTCTCATTTGGATCTCCGGGAGGGGACTGCCGATGGGGAGTTGACCACGAGAAAAAGATGGAGTGACCAACAGCGGGACAACATTCTGCAAACCGGGGCATGGAACGTCCGAAGTCAGAACGTAGTAGGAAAGCTACAAAAATGGAATGGGAAATACAGAGACACAATCGAGATATGGTGAGGTCTGTGAAGTGAAATGGGAAGAAGACGAGGACTTCTGGTCAAATGAGTGTGGGGTAATATCAACAGCAGCAGAAAATGGTATAACAGGATTAGGGTCGTTATGAATTGGAAAGTAGGGAAGAGGGTGGGTTACTGGGAACAGTTCACTGGCAGGTCTGTTCTCATGAAAACCGACAACAAACGTACACCGACAACCATACTTCAGGTACACATGCCGACGTTGAAGGCAGAATATGATGATATATAGGAAGTACGTGAGGATATTGAGCAGGTAATTCAGTACGTAAAGAGAGATGAAAATCTAATAATCATGGGGGATTGGAATGCGGTTGTAAGGAAAGGAACAGAAGAGACCGTTACGGGAGAATATGGGATTGGTATTAGGGATGACACAGGAGAAAGACTAATTGAGTTCTCCGATGAATTTCAGCTAGTAATAGCAAATAATCTATTCAATAATCACAAGAGGAAGAGGTATACATGGAAAAGGCTGGAGGGTACGGGATGATTTCAGTTAGATTACATCATGGCCTAGCAGAGATTCCGAAACCACATATTGGATTATAAGGCGTACCCATGAGCCGATAGACGCTGATATCATAATTTAGTGATGATGAAGAATAGGACGACGTTTAAGAGACTAGTTAGGATGAATAAATACCCAGAGAAGCGGTATATGAAATTAGTAATGAGTAAAGAGATAAGCTTGAAATTCTATGATGCTATAGGTACTCTGAATAGCTCAGATGGGCTGTTCAGCTGAAGAAAAATGAACATCTCTAAAGTGAAGTTACACAATTTGAAACGAAAAATTTAGTTACAGATGAGATTACTACAAAGAAACCGAGGATAACAGAAGAAATTCTTCAGTTTATCAACGAAAGAATGAAGTGCAGAATTGTTCAAGAAAATTCAGGAATACAGAAATACAAGTCACGCAGGAATGAAATAAGTTGTAAGTTCAAGGAAATTAAGGCGAAATGGCTGCATGGAAAATGTGAAGAAATCGAATACGAATTGATTGTCGGAACGGCTGACTCAGCGTACAGAAAAGTAAGAACGAAGGGTGGTAACTGTAATAGTACAGTGGGCATTACATTGTTCAAAGCAGGGAAGAGAATTGTTTCGTGGAAAGAGTACACTGAACACCTCTCTGAGGGGGAAAGAGTTGTTGGTTAACGTTACTGAAGAAGACAGAGGAGTCCATGTAGAAGGGATGCTGAATCCAGTACCAGAATTTAAAAGAGCTCTGGAAGGCTTACGATGGAATAAAGCAAAATGGATAGGTAACATTTCATCAGAATTTCTAAAATCATTGGGAGAACGACAACAAACCGGCTATTCAAGTTGTTATGTAGAATATATGAGTTTGGCGTTAAACCATCTGATTTTCGGAAGAACGCCATCCACATAATTCCGAAGACAGTGAGAGCCGACAAGTGCGAGAATTATCGCAGACTCACCTAACGTGTAAAAGCACCCGAGAGGCAGTTGTGATGTTGCTGTTGATAAAGGAAGCAAGATTGAAAAACAAAACGAGAAAGTTTCATAGGATTTGTCAAGCTTGAGAAACCATTCGATAACTTAAAATGAAGCAAGGTGGTAGAGATCCTGGGAGAAACAGCGGTAAGCTATAGGGAAAGACGAGAAATATATAATTTGTAGAAGATCTGAGAGGTAACAATAAGTGTGGACGACCTAGAACGAAGTGCTCGGATTAAAAAACTTGTGAGACAGGGCTGTAGACTTTCGCCCCTGCTGTTCAATCTGTAAATCGAAAAAGCAAAAACGGAAACAAACGAAAGTTTCGAGAGTGGAATTAAAATTCAGGGTGAAAGAATGTCAATGATAACGTTCGCAAACGACATTGTTGTCCTCAGTGGGAGTGAGGAAGACTTACAGGATTTGTTGAATGGAATGAACAGATTAATGAGTACAAAATACGGACTGAGAGTAAATCTAAAGAAGACTCATGTAACGAGAAGTATCAAAAATGAGAATATCTGGAAACTTATCATCGTGATCAAGAAGTAGACGAAGTGAAGGAATTCTGTTGATTAGGTAGCGAAATAACCCATGACGAACGGAACAAGGACGATATAAAAAGCAAATGAGCCCTGTCAAAAAGACAATTCTTGACAAAGAGAGGTCTACTGGTTTCAAATATAGGCTTTAATTTGGGGAATAAATATCGGAGAATGTACGTTTGTAGCAAAGCGTGATACGATAGTGAAACCTGGGCTGTGGGGAAACCGGAACTGAAGAGAATCGAAGCATTTGAGTTACGGCACTACAAAAGAATGTTAAAAATTAGGTGGACGGATAAGGTAAAGAATGAAGAGATTCTCCGCAGAATCGACGAGGGACAGGATGAAAGACATCAGGGAATATCTTTTGCATGCTACTAGATGGAACTGTGAATGGTAAAAACTGTAAAGGAAGACGGAGATTTGAGTACACACAGAAAATAACCGAGGACGTAGGTTGCAAGTGTTACTCTGAAATAAAAATGTTGGCACGGGTGGCAGGCCGTATCAGATAAGTCAGAAGACTGATAACTAAAACAAGGAAGGGAATCAAAAAATGAGAATTACCATTAGCCCCATCAAGTGCAGACACTATCTTGATTGTTCTGTCCTCGTTTACAATCGCTCAAAGATAATGTTTGCATGTAAACAATACCATCGACAAACTTCCTGGCAGATTAAAACTGTGTGCAGGACCCCGACTCGAACTCGGGACCTTTGCCTTTCGCGGGCAAGTGCTCTACCGACTGAGCTACCCTAGCACGACTCCCGACCCGTTCTCACAGCCTTAATTCCGCCAGGGTCGTGCTTGGGTAGCTCAGTTGGTAGAGCACTTGCCCGCGAAAGGCAAAGGTTCCGAGTTCGAGTCTCGGTCCGGCACACAGTTTAATCTGCCAGGAAGTTTCATATCAGCGAACACTCCGCTGCAGAGTGAAAATCTCATTTTGAATACCATCGATAGCTATTAATCGGGGAGTAGGTCGTGCTATCCCACAAATCTTTTTTAAGTGAGGAACGTTTAAAGGACTTCTAACCTTCCCTTTGTAGTACACATGACGATACATTTGTTTCGTTCGTATTCCCACCGTTGAGTATAACACACTGAGTATCAGATAAAAAAATCTACGAGCCAAGTCGATGATATGGTACAATAACAGATACTTTACTGAAATTTTGCGCGATGTATCCTGCCTGATCATCTGTAACTATTTACAAGATAAACAACTAAACATGGAAAAGACATGTCGGGTATCCGAGGAGGGCTGCGGTGAGTGTCTTCAACACGTGGCGAAACTAAGGTGAAACCACGTCCAGACGGCTTGGTGTTGGGCGGACACCCTCATTACAGACAACGGTTCTGTCATATGATGTGGAGAAAACGAGGTGGTGTGCCATTATGTATCAATTCTGTTGTCTTTCCGCAATGTTCGCGTTCGCCAGTAGGGTGGGTAATTGGTGGCGCAGGAACTGATGACAAACGACAGTGATTAATTATTAGGACAAAGGCCATCACCCCAAATACTTGCTCACGCATCGCTACTAAAGCGAATCTGAAGCCTCGCACCCCTCGTGGAATAACAGGACTGCTTTTTGCTGTTCACGTTGATCGTATTTCACGCAATCACTAATAATGTTCTGATGCCAGCGCAACAACAAAACAATATTATGTACTAGAGGATCATGACAGCTGTAAGTGCTATGCGCGACAGCAGCTTTCCCACCAGAGGCAAAAACAACCGTTAAGAAACAGGCAATGCAGATCAACAGGAAGACTGTCTGCGCCGCAGTGTGTTCACAGGCCTCCATACAAGTAACGTGGTGTACCCACACTTTTTTTTTTTTTTTTTAGGAATCATTTTGATCGATGGTCGGAAATAAACCAATGTAGAGAAACGGCCACATAACGCGAGCGTACGGAATAAGGTTTGAACAGTGTGTCTGAATTGAAAGTCTTCTGCCAAACGGAACATAGCATGCAATTCTCAACGGGGGGGAAATCTTCAAATCTAAAAGTAACTTCGGGCAGACCCCAGAGGGTCTGTTAAAGGACCATCAGTTTCCACGTTAAAGGGTGTTAGGGCTCTAAGTGCAGATATTGTTATTGATGAATGAGGGCAGAGTGCTGAAGAAAATCAGCATGTACTTCATTTGCAGACTAATAATTATTGTTAGTAGGCTAGTATGTTTTTAGGTTGAATACTACTTTCAAGCACATAGGGCAAGGGCGAGTCATTAATACAATGATCAGCAAGAATATCATTACCACTGACTTACTACCGATATTAACTCGTCCACACGGTAGCAGCGTCACCTGGCGGGGAATAACTGCTAGTCAGACAGACGCATGGCGCATGTACTGTCCGTGTGTAGAATTGGGAAGGCGGACGATCTATCTGCATTTGACCGAGGGCAGATTTTGATGGTTCAGAGGCTCGGCACTAGCGTTTCAGAAACTGCACGACATGTCGGGTATCCGAGGAGGGCTGTGGTGAGTGTCTTCAACACGTGGCGAAACTAAGGTGAAACCACGTCCAGACGGCTTGGTGTTGGGCGGACAACCCTCATTAAAGATGTCGGACGTCGTAGGCTGGGCAGACTGATAAAACAGCAGAAACGGTGAGCTGCGGTGGAACTGACATCAGACTTTAATGCTGGGCAGAGTACAAGTGTGTCTGAACACACAGTGCACCGAACGCTTCTAACGACGGGCCTCCGCAGCCGACAACCAGTGCATGTGCCAATGTTAACAGCACGGAGTCAACTACGACTAAAACGGGCACGTGACCACTGGCACTGAACGTTGGCGCTTGAGAAGAGCGTTGCACTGTCTGATGAATCCCGGTAACTTCTCCATCATGCCAACGGAAGGGCTTTAATCCGTGGTCTTCAAGTGTACTGCACGACAAAGACAAGCTGGCGGTGACTCCATCATGCTCTGGAAACATTTACGTGGACGCACATGGGTCCAGTGGAGCTCTTGCAAGGCACCATGACGCCCGAGGTGTATCGTACACTGGTTGCAGACCACATACAACCCTTTGTGACGATCGTGCTTCCCAAAGTCACAGGCATTTTTCAACAAGGTAGTGCGCTATGTCCCAAGCACAGGAGTGTGACGTAATGGTTTGAGCAACGCAGTGGTGAGTTCCAGTTGATGTTTTTGCCCCCCAACTATCCAGATCTGAAACAGATCGAAACTGATCTAACACATCTGGGATGTGATGGAAGGTTGCGTCAGAGCTCATCATCACCCTTCCCGAAATGTAAGGGAATTAGGTGACTTGTGTGCGCAGATGTAGGACGCCTGCCTCCGGCAACGTATCAATGCCTCACTGCTTCCACGCCACGACACATCGTCGCTGTTATCCGTGCCAAAGGTGGACATATCAGTTATTAGATAGGTGGTCATAATGATGGGGCTCATCAGCGTATATTCTCCTGGGAAGTAGGCCAGGAGTGGAAGTATGGGTGTGTGGACTCGAAATGGTAGTCTTTACTGAAAAGCGTAGTCCGCTTAGTGGTGCAATTACTACCGTGCAAAAAACCGTAAGTCATAAAGCTTGTGGGAAAGACTCTTCGACGCAAAGAAAAACAACCAGTACAGTGATGGTGCACATATTAAGGTATCACATATAAAAATATCTGCACATACAAGCGTTACAGCCCGTATAAATAACATAGTGCACAACATGTTTCATGACGATATTTGAGGGGCTGTGGTGTTGTATAGAAAGAAGCTGAAAAGCTAGGAAATTGCAGCGAAATACAGGACGACCTGTAGAGGGTCGACACTAGGTGCATGGAGTGACAATTGACAGTGAACAAAAACAAATTAACGTGTTAAGTATACAGAAACAGGAGGAACCGTTTATTGCAAGATTAGATTATTGCAGAGAATCACAAGAAGCAGTAACAGCCATAAAATATCTAAGAGTACCTGCACGAAGTGGAAAGACCACGTATACTTGACAGCACATAAGGCAGGGGCCAGACCTAGATTCATTGGAAGGTTACTTAAGAAATGCTGTCTACTCAAAAACGAACTACCTTCCGAACTCTTCGTTCGACCAATATTTGAATACTGCTCGTCAGTCTGGGATCCATACCGGATATTAGTCGTAGTGGGCATCGATAAAATCCAGAGATGAGCAGCATGTTTTGCTACAGATTCATTTAGTAAGCACGAAAGCGTCACGGAGATGATTAATAGACTCCAGCAACTGACGCTGCAGAAGGGACATTCTGCATCACGTTCCGGTTTATTGTTAGTTCCGAGGCCATACTTACTGGCAGGCATTCTTCCTGTGAGCTTACTCGTCTGAATCAGAAAGAGAGGGAAGCTCCAATGTTACGAGAAGTAACCTCTGCCACGTATCGTAAGGTGGCTTTGGAGCATATATGTAGATGTTGAACGACAACCAATCTGCGGCGAGCATGTAGAAACCTTTCCGGTAATCGAAATTGTTTAGATGTGTCTAGGAATGGAGTTTTGTCCGACTAAGCTGCTTCTGTCATTTCTTAGGCGATGTCTACTTTGTAGCGACGGTGGAGAGAGGAAATTAATGCATGTGGTGTTATAAAAACGTAATCTGAGAAAAGTTGAAAATTTAGTTCATATTTTCCCTTTCATGACTGTCATACTTCATATATGCCGTTATTTTCAGATCGTGTATGTGTATATACGCCAACCAGACCGTGATGTGATTTAAAATAGATTTATGGAATCTAATACGGTTAAGTATAAACTGTTACGGATTACTTGACTATAAATGTGCCTGCTTCAACCTCGTAACCTCTCTGTCGTTTAGGGCGTAAGGGATTCATCAGGTGTCGTATGACTAGGGTTACAGCGGGCTTACAGAATTCACCTCGGTTAGCCCAATTACTACGCCCTCGCCTACTACAAGACGGGCTTACGAAGTTAACGTTTAACGGCAGCCACTAGGGGCGCTATGAGGCCTAAGTAACCGAGGCGCGCGGTTCGCAGCGGAGAAAAATGGATAATCCGCTAATGCCCGCCGGAGGGCCGGAGGCAGCTTTAGGACGCGCTGGGCAGGACCCGCTCTAAAACAGGGCCATTGCGCCGTCAGAATGAGGCGTTGTTACTTGCTAAAATGCTTCCATAAAGTTCGTAAAGGGCGGCTCTGGCCGGCAGTAAACACGAATAGGTGGCCGCTAATGGAAAACACACGTTGGAGGGACCCACGTGGACGCGCGCCGTGGACAGAGGTTCCGTCTCTTGGAGTTCCAGTGTGAGGCGAGCGGTGTTGCTGGAAAACTCTCAAACCCATCAACAGGTATTCAGGCCGTGTTTAGTAGTGGGCTGATACATGACGCATCAGCGATCCCCTTCTCCTGCATTGAACACAGTTCCGCTATCCCCGATAATTCTAAATTCTTCGTTTATGAAATCTGTCACTGTTGTATGTTTCAGAGAACAGAGGTAACTTGACAGTCTCACCATTTCATGAACTACACAGCATCACAAAGAAATAAAAAAAAGATGCTACATCGAAAGGAGATGGCCAGTTTTCAATGTAACTTTTTTACACAGACATACCTGGCGATCAAATAAATTTGAAAACTTAATAAAGCACAGAATAGTGTAGATATAGAGATAAAAATTGACACACATGCTTGGAGTGACATGAGGTTTTATTAAAACAAACAAAAAAAAAACAACATCCCGTATTGCTAGACGCGTGAAACATCTCTTGCGCGCGTCGTTTGGTGATGATCATGTGCTCAGCCGCCACTTTCGTCATGCTTGGCCACCCAGGTCCCCAGACCTCAGTCGGTGCGATTATTGGTTTGGGGGTTACCTGAAGACGCAAGTGTATCGTGATCGACCGACATCTTTAGGGATGCTGAAAGACAACATCCGACGCCAATGTCTCACCCTAACTCCGGACATGCTTTACAGTGCTGTTCATAACATTATTCCTCGACTAGAGCTATTGTTGAGGAATGATGGTGGACATATTGAGCATTTCCTGCAAAGAACATCATCTTTGCTTTGTCTTACTTTGTTATGCTAATTATTGCTATTCTGATCAGATGAAGCTCCATCTGTCGGACATTTCTTGAACGTTTGTATTTTTTTTTTTTTTTGTTCTAATAAAACCCCATTTCATTCCAAGCATGTGTGTCATTTTGTACCCCTCTATGTACTTTATTCCGTGATTTATTCGGTTTTCAAATTTATACTGACTTCTTGATCACCAGGTACTTTCGAAATCAGCAATTATCTGGGACAGGTAAGTCGGCCACCAGAGTGCATTAGTGTTGTGTTTCGGGATCTCTTACGGTACACACTGAGGTGACAAAAGTCATGCGACAGCTATACGCACACATATAGGTGGAAGTAGTATCGCGTACACAAAGTAGGTCATTTATACTCTGGTGATTCATGTGAAAACGTTTCTAACTTGACCATGGCTGCACGTCCGGAAATAACTGATCTTGAAAGCGGAATGGTAGTGGGCGCCAGACGCATGGGACATTCCAATTTAGTATTTCGCGATACACATTGACAATAGCGTACCGAGAACACCAAATTTTAGCCTCTCACCATTGAGAACGCGGTGGCCGACGGTCTTCACTTAACGACCAGGATCAGCGGCTTTTACGTAGAATTATCAGTGCTAACTGACAAGCAACACTGTGTGAAATAACAGCAGAAATGAATTTGGGTCACACAAGGAACGTGTCCGTTAGGACAGTGTGGCACAATTCAGCGTTAATGGGCTCTGGCGGCAGACGACCTGTAACAACACCAACGCTATACTATTGTACATATAATAATTTTTTCTTCTGATTTTCGATAAATTACTGTAATCGATGTTCTGATTTCATTTCTTTTTTGTTTCATGCCATTATGTTAAAGAAACTGTAAACAATTTTCGATGTGAATATTAATGTTTATGTCAAATTTCAAGCAATATTGTACTAGAATTGAAGCGTAACAAATGTCGAGACTGTTGTAAGATGTTAAAGTTGTAATTGTGGGCCTGGTCCATATGTAGGCAATGTATTAGGATATGTAGAATGCAAAACCTCGGGTGAATACCCTGTCTGTAGGGGAGCGGTAAAAGGTGGATGGCAGGCGAGCGCGGGAAAATGCACACGGGCGCGGCACGGCATAACGGGCTCAACAGTAGTAGCCGGAGTTGGGCATCGGTCTGAGAAACACGTTCTGGATCGAGGAGGCTCTCCTGGAAAACGTGATTTCGTTGAG
Organism: Schistocerca americana; assembly: GCF_021461395.2. Classification (NCBI taxonomy): domain Eukaryota; kingdom Metazoa; phylum Arthropoda; class Insecta; order Orthoptera; family Acrididae; genus Schistocerca; species Schistocerca americana. Next base: position 172,416,067 of record NC_060124.1, on the reverse strand, counting down.
CCTCGGATGTGCCGTTACCGACGCCTATACTGCATGGCAATATTCCATAGGCACTAAACGCAAAAGTATTGCGACGTTAGGAAGAAGCAAAGTGCCGATACATCAAGAGCCATTGCTGTGATTGTATGTGTGCTCTGTGCCTCGCCATCTCGCCGCCCGCCAACCGCCACATCGATACAAACAGGTTGAAACTTTTAATACTGTATTCGTGTGGACCAGTGTTACTTTTGTTCCATACTGTTCAATAACAACTTAAATTTTACCAGAACTGTCCTACCAGTTAATTATTCTCACAACAAACCTAGACAGGGTCTTTTCCACATGTTGTGCAATCCGAATGTCCCGAAATGAAGATTTAAAGTTTATGTTAATAATAATTACCTGCAGATCTATCTATGTTAGAATGAGGTTTAAAAAACTTTGTTGTTAATGAATATATCGGTAAATAACAAAGGTCTGACAAAGTTGAAAGGCCGGCCGCGGTGTTCTAGCGGTTCTAGGCGCGCAGTCCGGAACCGCGCGACTGCTACGGTCGCAGGTTCGAATCCTGCCTCGGGCATGGATGTGTGTGATGTCCTTAGGTTAGTTAGGTTTAAGTAGTTCTAAGTTCTAGGGGACTGATGACCACAGTAGTTAAGTCCCATAGTGCTCAGAGCCATTTGAACCAAATTTGAACAAAGTTGGAAGATAATGTTGAAATTGGTTTAGTAATGAAGTTTAATTAATTTGAGACAAAATTAATGGTAGTTAAATGAGCAGGAAATAAGACAAACAGAGTAGTAACTCACATATTGGAAATCTTGAGTGCTTCATGATTTCAATAATAAAAATTTTCAATACAGTGATCATAACAGTTTAAGGCCCCCCCCCCCCCTTTTCTATTCATTTGAATTCTGAAGTGTACTGAACTGATTTGACCAGCAAGGTTAAAGTCAAAATAAAACCAAAATTCATCAGTGTTTGACCTTTCTCAAAATTGACATTGTATGTGTGTTTCGAAAGTGCTATTTCTAGGGTAACCTATGCCCGATTTTAATCAGATCAATAGACAGTACGATGTTTGTAGTAAACATTATAGTGTATTGTGGTGTATTTATGGCTTGTTCATATTAGTACAGAAAGTGAAATTATTAGTTCAGTAGATTTTCTGGTTCTAAAATTTACCATATAATGCAGTGTTACTACGTGTTGTTATGCTTGAACGTACATCCATTTGTACAGGGAAGAAACTCAGTTAATGCCTAATTAGGCTGGCGACCGTATTATTAACAATTGGTGGCATCTGCTGTGTTGTTTCTTGTCCGTCCTTACGTGTAGTTGCACTTCAGACTTGCTTGACGTATCATTGTTGTTGCTGAGTGGGTGTAAGTCTGATTTTGCCTCCATTCAGGTACACGCGGTCAACATATATACCAAAATCCTTTCTTATAAGGTAAAGCCCGTCAACTTACCATAGTACAGGCTTTAAAGAGCATCGTGCGCCCGAGCGTAGTGTTACAGACCGACGTGACTGCCTTTACTGACAGCACGACATCGTCTGCAGCGCCTCTCCAGTGTTCGTTAACATTGTCGGATAGATTCTAGATGACTGCGAAACCTTGGCCTTGTCAGATTAGTCCCATTTTAGTTCATAAGAGACTATGGCAGGGTGGAGCGCAGACCCCACGAAGGAATGGCCTCAAGTTGTCAACAAGAGAGTGTGTAAATTGTTGGTGGCGCCGTAATGTTGTAGGCTGCGCTTACATGGAGTTGACTGGGTCCCCTCGTCTAACTGATCTGATAATTTTCTGGAAATGGTTACATTTAGCTACTAGGAGACCATTTCCCGCCTTTCATGAACTTCATGTTCCCAAACAACCATGGACTTATTATGAACGACGATGTGCCTTGTCACCAGGTCAGAGTTGTTCGTGTTTGGTTTGAAAACATTCTTGACAATTCGAGCGAATGGTTTGGCCTTCCAGATCACCCGACATGAATCTCATCTAACTGTTATGGGACATAATCGAGAAGTCAGTTCGTGCACACAATCCTGCACAGGCAACACTTCCGCAATTATGGACGGCTATAGAGGCAGCATGGCTCAATATTTCTATAGCGGACTTCCACCCACTTTGAGTCCATGCTACGTCAAGTTGGTGCACTACGCTAGGCAGAAGGAAGTCCGACACGATATAAGGAGTTACTCCGTGACTTCTGTCACCTCAGTGCACAAGCGGTGTAAAGGGACTTCACCGACTTCTTGAGTCCATGCCATGTGGAGCTGGTGCACTACGCCGGGCAAAATAAGGTCGACACGATATTAGGAGTTATTCACCTTATCACCTCAGTGTATAAGCGGAGTAAGAAGCCTCAAGTGTTGGGTGATGACTGTGAAGAACACTGATATGGCGCATACAGGTGTGAGACAACATTATCAGCAGCTGATAGTTCGAAAGGAGCATTACTGCTGGTCTCAATGGGGCTGGCAGGCTAATAGTGCAATAAATATCTAGATCTGTGAGCTCTTTGGTCGTTGCTGTGGTCGATTTTGGACTCCATGGCAGCGTTAGGGCAGGCACACTAGTCTTGAAGGTTCTGATCGACCACGTCTAACCACCACAGAGCAGTGCACCATGCAGTGCTCCAACCACATCGTAACCACTTCACATGTACGCCTGCCATACATAAACAAGTAATGGACTCCTAGCAACATTCTGTGTTGCTGCACCATTTATTAGAGACCAGCAGCAAGTGGACTTGTTAATTACCGTCCCACGCATGGGATGCAGTTAACAGCACAACACAAGCGGTTGCATTTCGAGTGCTGCGATGACCAGATATCATGGTCCGTTGATGAATGGGTCGCTCTGTGATCAGCGATGAAGCGCGGTTTGCACTACCATGAATGATGTAGGGAGAGGTCCCATTTTTCCAGTGTTGTCTTGGAGGAGCACAGTGGTGTTACTGCTGGTGTTTTGATGTGTGGAGAAACCTGGTGTGTCCTTAGGTCAGTAGCGGCAGTGACTGAAAAATTCTGGTGGCAAAACCGTACGTCACGGACGTCCTACGCCCTCACATGGGACTGCATGTTGATGCCATTTTTCAACAGGACAAAACTAGTCCTCACATGGTGACTGCCAATACGAGCTGTCTGCGTAAGGTAGATGTAGTATGGTGACCAGCAAGATCCCCATATGCGTTCCTGCTGGGACATGTTTAGTGCCGGCTTCGATATCAACACTATCTCAGTGGCAGTATCCAGGATACCAAAGTCCACTTACAACACTTGTGGTCCATTTTGCATCAGGAGAGGGTGTGACGGTTTTATGACACCCTTCCCAAGCATCAGTGCATTCATCCACGCAAGAAAGGTGCAGCATCTTACTAATAAGTGGTCTGATACCGCTAAGTTCTTACCAAATTCGACTGCAATTTGTAACCGCCGGATAACATCACTTACCCTCCGAGAAGTTTGATTTCGTTTCTTCTTCTGGTGTTCCGGTTTTTCTGTCAGGCTGTCTGAAAAATAAGTTTTATATAGGATCGGGCATGTCTCATTGCAACTAATGCTCACAAATTTTTATCTACTGGGATTCTGAAGAAAGTACTTTACTGTTATGATGACACAACGATGATTTTTTAAAGCAGGTTGTAGTTATTTAAAAGCTGAGTACAGTGAGGTAGCAGTCGGAAAACGATAGCTGTGAAACTGCTGGCCAAATCAGTAGCAAAACGGACTGATCGTGATTGGTAAGGCTGCCGTCACTACCCTTTCTCACCCCCATTGCCACACAAACATAGAATAACGGCGGCAGAATGTAGGAGGGTTGCCCAGAAAATAATGCACCGCACATTTTTTTCTCAGCTGAAAACAATTCTTCGAATGCGGAACGCTACGTATGTATTATTTGAAGTCTCCTGAGAGAGCACACCAAGTTTTACTCACTTCCGACGGATAACGTAGCTGCAGGACAGTTTCAAAATGGCGTCTGTAGCTGCTGTACATTACAAGCAACGTGCAGTAATTGAATTTCTCACTGCAGAGAAAGAAACTGTGGGGAATATTCACAAACGCCTGGTGAAAGTCTATGGAGCATCTGCTGTCGACAGAAGAACAGCTAGTCGCTGGGCACGGAGGGTGAGGTCATCAGAAGGCGGTTTAGCGGAGCTCAACGATTTGCAGCGGTCAGGGACACCATCCACGATGTGTCACGCCTCACATGTTGCGGCGAGCTACCACTTGTTTGGGCCATTAGAGGATGCAATTCGTGGAAGACGATTTGAAGACGATGAGGAGGTGATTCACACAGTGAAGCACTGGCTCCGCCACCAGGACAATGATTGGAACCGACAGGGCATACACGCTTTTGTTTCGCGCTGAACGAAGGCCATAGAAAGGGATGGAGATTACATGGAAAAATAGGATGTGAAGATAAAACACCATTCTTTCATGTGTGTAATTCTCATTATGTTCAAGAAAGAACTGTTGAAGAATAAAAGTGCGGTGCATTACTTTCTAGGCAACCCTCGTATCCACAAATCTCCCTCCCGCCAAATGAAGATTATTTCTCAGATACTTACGCTAAAGGTTTTAATGCCAACACCAAAATTAGTTACAACACTGCAGTACTCTTTGTAAGAGGCCTCCAGCCCGTTAAGAAATGTAAATTATTACATTAAAACATTCGAAACGTGTAGTCCAAGAAAAGCAATCGGTTTTTGTAGTCTATCACTTACCGCAAATTATTCCTATGTGTTTAACCGCAAGATATTACGGATATCCCCAATATATATCGGGAGCCTACATATTTACTTTAAAGTTATGAAGAAACAATTTTCGGTCCTGCCACTGTTTGATATTACTTTAATATAAAATAATACCAGTTCCAAATTGGTGATTTATATAAACTAGGGTGATGCATAAAGACATAATTTTCATATGCTTTTTCCAAGTTATAACAACTCATGATTTAATAACTATAAAAAGTATGATCTTCCGTACAGATTCAGCGGTAATAAGGAACTGTTCTTGTTACATAAATTTACTATAATTGTTGCAGTACTGATATCCAAGAAAAGTAGACCTTTGTAGCATGTACACACTAGAAAAATAAAGAAAACAAAAATAAGAGTAAGAAAAACAAAACCAGAATAAAAGACGCACCGCAAGGCAATGATCAGAGTGGGACGGAAATCAGGAAATGAGTAGTGCACGTAGAGACAAACAATTGATTACAATTTCAGAAAAATGTGGTTGTTTATTCTTGAGAAAGAGCTTTGCAAATTGAGCAATTTAATAACGCGTTATTCTACTTCTGGCTTTTATACAAGCAGCTATTTTGCTTGGCATTGATGACAGAGTTGTTGTATGTCCTGATAAGGGATATCGTTCGAAATCCTGTCGCATTGGCACGTCAGATCGTCAAGTTCCCTAGATGGTTGGAAGGCCCTGCCCATAATGCTCCAAACGTTCTCAAGTGGGGAGGGACCCGGCGACCTTGCTGGACGAGGTTGGGTTTAGCAAGCACTAATACACACAGTAGAACTGTCGCCATGTGCAGGCGGGCATTATCTTGCTGACATGTGAACCCAGGATAGTTTGCCATACCGCAATAAAATGGTGCGTAGAACATCGTCGACGTACCGCTGTGCCGAAGGGTCCCACGGGTGACTACCAAGGGGTCCTGCAATGAAAAGAAATGGCGCCCGGCCCCTTTACTCCTGGTTGTCGGGTCTCAGGTCAGTCGGAGCGTCCCCAGACACGTCTTCGGCATGGAATCTCATTGATTGGCGTAGAAATGTCTTCGAACTGACCCCCAATGACCAGCGAAGACATGCCTGGAGAAACCCCAGACAACGGTGAGGTACCAACCTCACTGTCGCTCGCCATACCGGCCGACAGCTAGGAACAATGGACTCGGGAACCATTTCTTTTCATTAGTAGGACCTCTTTGGTTGTCATCCGCCACACTTTTAAAGCACAGCGGTACTTTGACGATATTCTACGTCCCGTTATTTTACCCTTCGTGGTAAACTATCTTGGGCTTAGATTCCGGCAAGATAATACCCGCACTCACAAGGAGAAATTTTCCACTGTTTATCTCCATGCTTTTCCGTTACTTTGACGATCTAACGCGCCAATTGGGCAGAGTTTAGTATTAAATCTCTCTCAGGAGGACACTCTACAGCTCTGTCAGTCAGTGCTACGTCGAATAACTACTTGCGCAAGGGCCAGAGGAAGACCAACGCGTTATTTGCATGTCCGGATTGCAAAGCTCTTTCCCCTGATTAGATGATCCAGTTTTCCTGAATTTGGAATTATCTTTTTTTCCCTTTACATATACATTACATCTACCGACTTCCGGGACATTCGGATAATTTCTTCTTGTTCCGTCATTTTTTTGTGTTAGGTTGGATTTTTCTAAATTACTGTTCTTCCTCCTGAATCCGTGTCAACCAAAATACATCTACATCTGCACTCCAAAAGCCATCTTACGGTGTGTGTCAGAGGGTACTTTTATATCACTCTCACCTCCCCTTTTTCTGTTCCATGATTCGTATGATTCGCGGTAATAATGATTGGTGGTAGGAGAAAGCAGTATATTGGTAGACTCTTGCAGGAACGTACGCCCTGGAAGTTTTAGCGGCAGACCGTGCCGTTATGCAGAATGCGCCTGTTGCAGCGTCTGCCACCTATAACAAAACGTGCTGCTCTTCTTTGGATCTTCTCTATTTCCTGTGTCAATCCTATGTGATACCGACCGCACATTGACGAGCAGTGTTCATCTATTGGTGCAAAGAGTGTTTTGTAAGTTACTTCTTTTGCTGACGCACTAGATTTCAGGAGGAATCTTGTAATGAAACTCAGTCTGACATCAATCTTACCCGAGAATAGATTGATGTGGTCGCTCCACTTCAAATCGGTATGTGCCCATACTCCCATATATTTTACTCTGGTTCCCGTCCGATCACCGAAGTTAAGCCGTGTCGGGCTTTGCTTGCACTTGGATGGGTCACTGTGCGGGTCTGCAGAGGGCTGTTGGCTAGAGGGGTGAAATTAACCCTTGTCAGGGCAATTGAGGAGCTAGCTGAATGAGAAGTAGTGGCACCGGTCACGAAAACTGACGACGGCAGGAACATCGGTGTGCTGGCCACATGGCACTCCGTATCCGCATCCGCTTACGCCTAAGGGCTGAGGGCTTTCAAGGCTTGTTCGGGAGATGTTCATTTGTGTGCTTTCAGTGATTGTTCTGCAACAGGTCCCTCCATCTACCTACATTTCTAAAGACAGCTTGCGTGAGGCGACAGTAATGAAATAAATCTATCAATCTGTGTGCGCTGCCCCTAGTTTTCACACACTACCACTTGGTTATCAGTCCTTTCTCCGGATTCTTAGGTATATCTTACAAACTCGATAATGTTTAACAGTAGCACACCGGATGCGCTGGCTAATGTACGGGGCTAAAAGTGCAACCCTTTCCAAACAGTATTTTAACTGCCTACTTTTCTTCCTTACTACAGATGACGTACTTCCGCTGATAACCTTTAATTCAGTGTAAAACTGAATTCAAAACACATATATAAACTTCATTCAAGTACTCCACTTCGACACTGTAAAAATTTCACAATTTTGAAATAGTTTTTGCTAACAGAATTGTTACGCTATTTGCCGTAAATGGATCTCTTGCTGGCTACAAAATTTTATCCTAAACGTATCTCCAGCTAAAGTGTTGTGAAATGTTGCCTTTCTAATACATGGGCTACAGCAGTGCTGAATAAATGTCACAACTGTTTAACTAACTTCACTAAATAGAAGGCTTCTAAAGTAATTAGCTTCATTAAATATTCGAGGGAAATCTGTAAAATATAAAACATAAAGTCTTTAAATATGTAAAACCTTTTGCATTTTGACTGAACACGTAACTCAGTTTCCGTTTAGTTCACTTCTACTGTCAATGTTTTTATGTGATCATAGATGTACGAAAGCTAGCAGTGCCTATCTCGTAACCAAAGCTCTTAACGTATGGAAACGGCGAGTGATGCTGTAGTCTGTGATTGCCTGTCTCTGGAGTATCCAATATTGCGGCTCCTCTTTCTTATATACACATCAAAAAATGTTTGGCATCACCCCTGTTCCCAGAACTCTTGAAGACAGACGATGTCTGTGATATTGTATCATATACACAATCACTTTGACTGTTCAGAGATGTGGCCGAGTGGCTCTAGGCGCTACAGTCTGGAACCGCTACGGTCGCAGGTTCGAATCCTGCCCCGAGCATGGATGTATGTGGTGTCCTTAGGTTAGTTAGGTTTAAGTAGTTCTAAGTTCTAGCGGCCTGATGACCTCAGAAGTTAAGTCCAATAATGCTCAGAGCCATTTGAACCATTTGTTCAGAGATGTCACTAAACCCGCCCAAAGATGTCAACTACCTTGCAGGAGCAGCGCCTGTGAGACGGAGGGGGTCCGACAGCCGATCATTTCCAGTAATTCCACCAGGAAGGAAGTACACGGCTCGTGTTGTCTGTAGTTCAACCATGCGTAAACGGTCAATACCGCGGTTCGATCGCGTCCGCATTGTTACTTTGTGCCAGGAAGGGCTGTAAACAAGGGAAGTGTCCAGGCGTCTCGGAGTGAACCAAAGCGATGTTGTTCGGACATGGAGGAGATACAGAGAGACAGGAACTGTCGATGACGTGCCTCACTCAGACCGCCCAAGGACTGCTACTGCAGTGGACGGCCGCTACCTACGGATTATGGCTGGGAGGAACCCTGACACCAAAGCCACCATGTTGAATAATGCCTTTCTTGCACCCAATGGACATCATGTTCCGACTCAAACTGTCCGCAATAGGCTGCATTATGCGTAACTTCACTCCCGACGTCCATGGCGAGGTCCATCTTTGCAACCACGACACCTTGCAGCGCGGTACGTATGGACCCAACAACTTGCCGAATGGACCGCTCAGAACTGGCATCACGTTCTCTTCACCGATGAGTGACGAGTATGCCTTCAACCAGCAGTCGTCGGAGACATGGTTAGAGGAATCACGGTCAGGCTGAGCGCCTTAGACGCGCCGTCCAGCGAGTGCAGCAAGGTGGACGTTCCCTGCTGTTTTGGGGTGGCATTATGTGGGACCGACGTACGCCGCTGGTGGTCATGGAAGGCACCGTAACGGCTGTACGATACATGAGTGTCATCCCCCGACCGATAGTGCAACCATATCGGCAGCATATTGTTGAGGCATTCGTCTTCATGGACGACAATTCGCGCCCCCAACGTGCACATCTTGTGAATGACATCCTTCGGGATGTTTTGCTTTCGCACTGCATGGCCAGAATCTTCTCCAGAATGAACCCTATAGAACATGACTGGGTTAGATTGAAAAGGGCTGCCGGCCTAAGTGGCCGAGCGGTTCTAGGCGCTTCAGTCTGGAACCGCGAGACCACTACGGTCGCAGGTTCGAATCCTTCCTTCGAGCATGGATGTGTGTGATATCCTTAGGTTAGTTAGGTCTAAGTAGTTCTAAGTCTAGGGGACTGATGGCCTTACAAGTTAAGTCCCATAGTGCTCAGAGCCATTTGAAAAGGGCTGTTTATGGACCACGTGACACATCAACCACTCTGAGGAATCTAATGCAGGAGGACGTGCTACTGGGTGTTAGAGGTACCGTTGTGTACGGAAATCTGAACTACTACCTCTGAAGGTCTCGCTGTATGGTGGTACAACATACAGTGTGTGGTTTTCATGGGGAATAAAAAGGATGGAAATTATGTTTATGTTGATCTCTATTCCAATTTTCTATACGGGTCCCGGATCTCTCGGAACCGAGGTGATGCAAAACTTTTTTTGATGTGAGTACATCATGAAGTTCGTCGCTAAGGTTATAGATGGCTGGTGAATGAGTAATAACCTCTGTAATTTAGCAGTCTTTGAAAATCAGATCTATGAAGTACTATTTATGCGGGAAGATCAGTTGATCTGAATATTAAATTCACACACAAACCGGTTTCGTACGCATAGATCACTCACTCAGTTTTTATTTTAATAAAGAGGCCACTTACTATCAATTCGTCGTGCTATACTTTTATATTTTAGCATCTGACACGTTTTGTTCCCTTCACAAAACAATTAGTATAAATGTTCTTTTACACGCCAGATACAGCTTCTTTTCAGCAGATGCTTGTAAACCTTACCATTCGAAGGCCAAGGACGCACGCTCACTTCAAACTACGTTCCAAGCCGGTAGAATCACTGATGAGTACAACAAATGCCTTTACAAGTCCTTCATGTATATGCTGACCTTCAACTGTCCCGCTTTTCTTTCTCCTCTGATTTTACACTGGTGTTAATTTCTCTGAGAGTTCTAATTAGACTATATGTAATTTTCGTAATTCAGATAACACAAATAACGAAGCATCTTGTCCTGAGACTTTTGAATTTCACAGAATCCAAACACGACTCACAACCTACTCTCACAGCTTCACTTCCACCAGCGCCTACCTCAGCTTAAAAACTTCTCAAACGCTCTCCCGCATATCTTGCGAGACTAGCAGTTCTGTACGGAAAAATGGTTTAGCTAGTGCCACGTGGATTGCTCCCAGAACGAATTTTCCGTCTTCTAGTGCTAGTCCCATTGTTTACGTTTGGAGGTAAGAGGGAGGAACAATCCAAAGTGATGCAGTGGGGACGGCTCGTCAGCCGTGCATCGAGAGTTCAGTTAATAGAGAGCTTGCTCCTAAAAAGCCAGGTTCGTAGGTTGGAGACTCAGTCCGGCGCACAGATTTAACCTACGTCTATATCTGTACTGTAAAAGCCACATGCGCGGGTGGGGGATGGGTGGAGGGGCGGCAGCACTTTGTGTACCACACTGTCACTTCCCGCCTTTCCCGTTCGAGTCTCAAACTGTTCGCTGGAAGAACTAACTGCTGGTAAGAGTCTCGATTTTCTCTAATTTTACCTTCATGGTCTTTACGCTATACTTTCTGAGGATTCATCCAGTACGTAGTAGGATGCAACATATTGGCAGACTCTCGGAACTTTAACAGTTAAGCACATCGTGATTGAGAACGCCTCTATTGCATCGTCTGCCACTGGAATTGGCTAAGCATCTCCGTGACGCTTCCGCGCTTACTGAATGAACCTGTAACGAAACGTGCTTTTCTTCTTTGGATCTCCTCTACTTCGTCTGTCAATCCCATCGGGCACGGATCCCAGACTGATGAGCAGTATTCAAGAATTGATCTAATGATTGTTTTGTAGGCTACGTCCTTTGTGGGTGAACTATACTTCCTGAGGATTCTTCCAGTGACTCTCAGTCTGGAATCTGCCTTGCCAGCGATTGGTTTTATGTGGTAGTTCCGTTTTAGACCTCCCCATGCGAACTACGACGAGATGTTTTAAGGATATAGCTGCTTTCAGTGATTGCTCTGAGATTGTTTGATCATACTGTAATGGTTCTTTGTGACTGTATTTGTTTTGAGGGCCAATTGGCAACACTACACCAAGCTTCGATCCTTTGTAAGTCTTCCTGCATTTCGTTATAATTTCGTAGCGTTCCGACTGCTCGTTACACAACAGCTTCGTCCACGAAAAGACGTATGGAACATCCGAAACTTTCTACTATGTAATTTTTATGTACTGTGAAGATTAATGGTCCTAAAACACACCGTATGTGAACGCCCGAACTTACTTTTACGTCTAAATACATCTCTCCGTTGGGAATGATATGCTCTGTTCTGCTTGCTAAAAGAACTCTTCTGTCCAGTCACACAGATGGTATGATATTCCGTAGTCTAGCATTTCGTTCAATAGATAGCAGTGCAGAAGTTTCGAACTAGCGTGCGCTCTACTGTGGAGCGAAAATTCATTTACGAGATACAAGCAATGTCGGTTAAAAAATACGTAACTCGATAAACACACACAAAAAAATTCCGTCTCAAGAGCAAGAATGATGCAATAATGAATCTGATTGAGCTATATCTTTCCGTCTGTATGTCTTTCACTACGTTTCGATACACAAAACGATTTAGATATCGTTCTTTTCTCAGGAAGTTTGAATAAAAACACCTTCACTCGTTTTTTCGTGTTTTGTTACCTTATACGACACATTTTCGACATTTGAATTCAGCCACGTTCACAGCTGCAAAATAGGGATAAAATTGAATCGAACTTTTCACCGAAATTCTTCGGTACCGTAACATGGGGTAAAATAGGTAGATGTACTCCATCTTCAGGCCACGAGTGTCCTACCGGGACCATCCGACCGCCGTGTCATCCTCAGAGGAGGATGTGGACAGGAGGGGCGTTGGGTCAGCACACCGCTCTCCCAACCGTTATGATGGTTTTCTTGAACGAAGCCTCTAACAAATAAAACTGTCCGATGTTACCTAATATCATGAGGTAGTTCCGGAGGTTCATTGAATTTCCATTCACAGTTCCATATTCTCCTGGGAAGGGGTAATTCTAGACGCAACCTACCTTTTTCAAAACTACACATGCCCAGAAATTATTTTTACATGTTTAGAAGATATTTTGGAAGTGGTTACAAAGTAACTTACAGGTGATCAGGAAAGATTTTACACATGCTCGGAAAAAACTTGACACACACATTTGAAGGGCTCGGAGAGATATAGTCATAAGCCACAACTTTCACGAAATTGAGTTTTTCATGTTGCGGCATTCTTAACAATGTCTTCTTCACAATGAGTTGAAAAAGTTCCGTGTTACTGCAACAGATGACGGGCTATGACGGAGTGCAGTTCTATGCTCTGCCATTTGGTGGTAGTTTCAGAAGATACACAGTCACAAGCCACGGCAAAATGGCAGGTGGGTCAGGAACATCTGAAGCGTCTTCAAGTCGTCAACGCATATTTGACACAGACAGTAGTGGAAGTGAAGAGCTTCACCCTTTGGATCCTGAAAGTGATGAATCTTGGCATCCATTGACCAGCAGTTCCAGCTCAGATGATGCTTCGTTAAGGAAATAAAACGGTTTATTTCTGGTGATTAATTTCCTGTTGCTTGTGACTTTGTTTCTCTCAACATTGGCAACGCATTTGACAGCCATCCTGTGTGTTAATGATGAAACTTGATGGGCACATTTATATTACTGCTTAATGGTGCAATAATGTAGTTTCAAAGGCAAAAGATGTGTAAAAAATATTTTATCATTAATGTGATTTTAGTGAAATTTAATGTTTTATGTGGCTTATGACTATATCTCACGTAAATTATTAGACTATTTTGCTCTTCATATTATACCTTGAAATAAGTAGAATAAATGAAGAATCACCCAAAAAACCAAAGCCTTCACTGAAAAGAAAGCGACATATTGATCAGTGGAAGAAAAATAAAGCATAACGTCGACGAAATGCTGGTCAGCAGTATAAACCCACGAGACTGTTTAGGCTGCTACTATAGGAAGTCCCTGTATTTGTTCAAATAAATGCTTCACAAAACTGCTTGCAGAGGAAGAAAACATTTTTCATTCATTTTGGGACATAAGAAACTTTAATGCCCCGAATACTTACCTGATGAGCTGTAAGGAAATGGAACCGAAAAAGCAGAGGTTTGTTCTCTATTTAAATACAAATGGTTTAATATTGTGTTCATTTATTTCATTTTGTTATATTTGTCATAATTTCTTTCAAAGCTATCCAAAAAAGACTTCCAAGAAAATATCATCCAGGGATGTTACATTTTCTTATAATGTGAGGGTATGCGGAATAGAAGTCATGATCTGCAAGGAAGCTTTCCTAAGATACATGCACGAGGAGTGAGGAATTTGCAACATCAAATGAAGCAGGGATTTGCAGTGCCAAAAGAAGATGGAAGAGGTTTCTATGTTACTCTGTGCTATAAGTTAGGGATGTACTCAAACTGAGTACTATTCAAATATTTCTATTAGGAAGAGGATATAAGCTCATCTTTTTTTTTTCTTTCAGGAAAACATGGAAACTACCCATATAAATTTCAAGACGAAGCTGTACAAAGTGTTAGAGAATTTCTCAACGCCATACCGAAATATAACAGTCATTACAGTAGGCAACATAACCCCAATAAAGTGTATTTGGATTGTGATCTCACAACTGCTTCCTTATTTCGAGATAAATACTCAGAATACTGCAACGAAAAGCAGGTTCCTGCAGTATCTGAAAGTAAATTCAGAGAAATTTTCGTATCTGAATTTAACATAGGCTTCAAACTACCAAAAAGTGACACCTGTTCAAAATGTGATGGATTTCTAATTGCAATAAATAACCCAGAATTATGCGCAGAAGTAGTCACAGAAAGGAAACAACAATATGAACTGCATCTCCAAAAGGCTGACAGAGGACAAAGTATGATTGGGTCTTTAACTGCTCTGGCTAAAGAGAATTCGAAAGAGCATCATGTGATAGCAATGGACATGCAGCAAACATTCCCCACACCTAAACTAACAGTAGGTCCAGCATTTTAAAAGAGGAAAATGTGGACATACAACTGTGGTATCCACGACTGTGGATCAAATAAGAATTATATGTTTCTGTGGAGCGGGAAAGATGGAGGACGGTGTTCAGATGAGGTTAGGAGCTGCTTATTGAAGTACTTGGAGATAACTAATCCTCTGACAAAACATCTCCACATAATCATAGACAACTGCAAGGGTCAGACAAAGAATTGGATAATTATTGCTTTCGAAAGGTCCCTTGTTGCTACCAAAAGATTTGATTCTGTCCAGCATTACTTCCCTGTGGTAGGTCACACCATGCTACCTTGCGATCGTGATTTTGGTTGCATTGAACGGTATGCAAGAAACAGACGACCTACAGTGTACACTCCAGGTGAATGGGCAGAAGTAATAAAATGTGTGAGTCCAAAACATTTCATTGTAACTAAAATGGAAAGAGAAGACTTCAGAAGGTTGGAAAGCCTGAAGACATTGACCTCAAAACGTACAGAATCCACGTCTGGAGATCCCCACCATTTCAGTGAAGCTACTCAATTTAAGTTTGAGTCTGAAGATCCCTTCAAGCTAAGTGTAAAGCACTCTTATTCAGACATAGGAGCTTTCATGTCAGTGGATATTCGTGTCAAAAAGAAAGGAAGGCTAGTTGAACCAAATCCAAATCAGCTGCCAATAAAGTACAGAAAGCCACTACCAATTAATCAGAAAAAAATTGATGATGTACTGTCTCTTGTGCATATATACCTGCAGCAAATCAAGATTTCTTTCAGTCATGTACTGGAAATAATGTGTACAATAATGAGGTAGAGGAACTTCCTTGATGTAACTGTAAAAATGAAAAAGTAATTTATACATCTCAGATACCTGATATGTATATATTAATGTGTAAAAATTATATATTCTGCTTGCTGTGTAAGAGTAGTTACAATAAATCCTTACAAATTAAAACTTTATGTTTTAAACAATTTTTTGGGAGATATAGTCATAAGCCACCGTTTACTACATCTTAATTAGAATCATTCTAAAATTAATATTTTATAGCATTCAGAGAGTTGACTATTTAACAACATGCTTTGCAAATATTAAGCAAGTGTTTGCAGTAGAAATAAGGTTTCTATTTTGTATTAAACATTTTCAGACCTCTATGGAACTTTAAACTCGCTGTATCTCAAAACTAGTTCGATGTGGCTTATGACTATATCTCTCCGACCCCTTCATTTACAAAATATTTGACTGATGAAGACAATGTAGTCATACAATAAATTATAGATCTACAATAGATTCTCAGTGAATAATACTTCTCTCTTTCTTCTGTAAGAGTCGGTAACACTGGCAATATGGCGTTTTCCTACATTATAATCACCTCAAATCTTGGGAAAAATGAACATACCTTTTCTGCCTTGATACGGACGTAGTAATCTGACTTCCACCTCGGTTACAAATCGGACGAACTACCTGTTCAACGGTTTTCTTCCAGTCACGTGTTCGTTCTGTAATATCCATCGAGTTACGTTAAATTCGGTTGATGCCTTTCTGTACAACAGTTTTCCGGATCTTACAGCAGCAACCGCCGTTTCAGGATTATGAGGGTCATAATTACATCTTGAAAGAGCACCGAGCTCCCTTCTATAAGTACGTGGCACTGTCCGATATTCCACCAACGTATGTATATATCTGTAGATAGTTTATGATAGATTAGTGCAAGTGTGATACGCGAACCAATTACATTCGCATTTCCTTCTTAACGTTTAAATGAGTGAATTATAAGGAAATTCCAAATGAGATTTTCACTCTGCAGCGGAGTGTGCGCTGATATGAAACTTCCTGACAGGTTAAAACTGTATACTGGACCGAGACTCGAATTCGGAAACTTTCCCTTCAGCGAGAATGTGTTCTACCATTTTCTTTTCTTTTCGTAACTGTTCCTTGTATTTGGTCGTAGCGGACGTCAGATGACATCCATTGAAGTTCGTTCTTCATCCCTTCATTCAGTTTTTTTATTTTTTATTTATTTTTTATTCTTTTTATTATTACAGAGGCTAGCCAGCTCTCTCACCGTCACCGAAGACGCTGAACTACCATGCCGGCACCGTCTGAGCTCCGCAAGCAAGACTTACGCCCAGTCCTCACAGTTTCAATTCTGCCAGTACCTCGTCTCCTACCTTCCAAACTTCACAGACGCTCTCCTGCAAACGTTGCACAACTGGCACTCGTGGAAGAAAGGATATTGCGGAGACATGGCCTAACCACAGCTTGCGGAATGTTTCCAGAACGAGATTTTCACTGTACAGCGGAGACTGCGCTGATATGAAACTTCCTGGCAGGACAGCTTCTGTGAGGTTTGTAAGGTAGGAGACGAGGTACTGCCAGAATTAAGGCTGTGAAGACGGCGCGTGATTCGTGCTTGGGAAGCTAAGATGATGCCGGCACGATAGCTCAGCGTGTTCAGTTAAAGGGTTACGAGCCCTCTGTAATAATAATAATAATAATAAAGTGAGTTAAAAGATTAACGTCCACCCCGAGCAAATGCATAGTAGGAAAACGAGCAAAATGAGATAAAAAAATAAAAAAAAGATGGTAGAGGACTAGCCCGCGAAATACAAAGGTACCGAGTTCGAGTCTCGGTCCGACACACAGTTTTAATCTACCTGGAAGTTTTATAAGGAAATTATTCTTACTACTCTTTCCTCTTGCAATAGAATGACGAAAGTATTAACATAAAGATACGAAGGTTAATCGAAAAGTAACGTCCTTTACGTCGCGAAATGGAAACTACAGTAACAATCCAACGAAAGCTTTGCACAGTTGTGTTTGGCAGCGTCTCTAGTATGCCTGTCGATCGCGTCACGTCGCTCTTTTTAGTTCTAAGCACAAAGTGAGCACCTAAAGATGCCAGAACAACAGTGTCTCCATGCCAAGTGTGGGTGCCCGTTGAGAGGTTTCGCCTGATTTCATGCAACGCCACATAATTTACCTGTCCTGCATTTCCTTTCTCATGAAAATTCTCGGTCGCGCACTGTGGGGGCGATAATGACACCCCTGCAGCTTTACCGGTGGGAGTGTCTGGTCAGGCACCATACGGCCCGGACTTGCCTCCATGTGATATTCATCTCTGCTCACATGAACCGCTGGCTATAAAGACAACGTTTTGGCACAGACAATGAACCGCAGACCAGCGCAGAGAAGTGGGGGAAAGGACAGGTGGCTGCTTTCTATGACGAGCGCATTGAAAAATGGTACAACGCTACGAAAAATGTCTGAGTCGGAGCGACGACTATGTAGAACAGTAATTGGAAGTACCAATAAAACATTTGTTATTTTCACTGAGGTTTTTATTTCGTGACTGATCGGACCTTACTTCCCGAATAGCTCTCGCAACTAACAATAGTAGTTGTACACTGAACCGAAAATTGCTACACACCACAACTTCTGGGACCAACAATGTATGCACTAATCTGCGTGACAACACGTAACGTGTGAACAGCAAAACGCACCCACGAAATAATAACTTGCATTCAGTGATACCAACCTAAGAAGAGGAATATACAATTCGCTTCCGAATTTACGCCCTGTGTCTGATTTTTCACCATCTTACGGTGTACCTCGATAACGTACGAGGCGGAAAGCACATCGCGTTCAGAGCAGTATCGTGTCGATAGTGTCGTTATTTCGACCGTGAAACTTATTTAACACACCGGACTTCAAAACAATGAACTTTTTTGTCCGTTCGGAAAACGGCAGTGAACCAGCGCGGAATGACTGCTTTCACCCTGCGCGCTTTGCACAGAAGCGTCGACAGCCCGCCGGCACGCAGAGGCCCTGGGAAGGGATTTGGCGGCCCAGCGGCGCGAGCTGTTATGACGCCTGCATTGCGGCAAGTGGCCTGGGAGCAAAGCGCTAGGGACAAGGGCAGAGGCAGGGGCAGAGCTGGCTCTCCGTGGCTGCGAGTTATTTCACTCCTCTGTGTGTGCGGCGCATGCTGCGTACTGCCACGCCCGGCGCAGGTGGGTTTTTTCTGCCTTGAGTCCACTATTCTTGACGCCCTTAGAAAATCTTATTTCGACTTGCCCTGCTACTGCGAAATAGAGAAAATTAGAAACCTCTGCCGCGTCCCAAGTGTGGCTTGAAACAATAATGAAAGTTTCCCGAGCTATTGAGCGAATTCAAGCCACAAGATTTAGTCAAAGTGCAAGGGTGACGTACGAAGCCAGAGACCCGAGCACTTCGTCAATAAGCAACAGAACGAGCTCCAGATGCCGTTGTTAGCCACCTGATGTATCTGCGTTTCCTCAGTGTAATTCACCGCGAAAGCCTCCATTTTTCGAATAGTCGAGTCATATACAGGGTGACAATTATTGAACTATAGAAAAAAGCTAGTCACAAGAAAATTAGGTACAAACTACGGGGTGCGTACACTTAATTCAGCATGTAAACGTCGCTACAGGTATTCGGATTTAGGTTATGATGTGTTCGATATGACTGCCATCATTGGTGATGATCTGGAGCAGAGGAATAGCGAAATGCTGCGAAAAGTATCGGAACATCGATGCTGTCGATGAACTCCTGAATGGCTGATTTCAGCTCAGCAATGGTTTTGGGGTTATTGCTCTACACCTTGTATTTAATATAGCCCCACAAAAAGGAGTCGCGTGTGTTCAGATCCGCAGAATATGGCGGGCAATCGACGCCCATGCCAGTGGCCTCTGGGTATCCCAGACAGAGAATTTCATCCCCAAAGTGTTTCTCCAGGGCATCAAATACCCTTCTGCTTCGATGGTGTCGAGTTCCGTATTGTATGAAATACATTTTCTCAAAATAAGGGTCGCTTTGGATAGTGGGGATGAAATCATCTTCCAAAATCTTCACCGTGTCGTCAAGGAATACACAGCGATTGTTCACTGACCAGGCATTGCACAACACACAGTCACCCGTTGAGGGTGGAGAGACTTCTCGATCGCGAAATGCGGATTCTCGGTCCCCCAAATGCTCCAATTTTGCTTAGTGGCGAACCCATTCAAATAAAAATGGGCTTCGTCGCTGAAACAAACCACATCGCCATACAAATTCCCATTATGTCTCGCGGGCAACTGAGCAGTTTGAATGTCGTAACGCAAATCGTTCTGAAGTTGTGAAGATTTTATTTCGTATAGTACAATAATTGTCATCCTGTACGTTGGCTGTAGTGACGCGTCTTGACGGGTACTCGAAGGACCCATTCGGGATGACAATGGTTCAGTTCCGCGTCTGGCCATCCAGATTTAGGTTTTCCGTGATTTCCTTAAATCGCTCGAAGTAAACGCTAGGATGGTTCTTTGAAAGAGCACGACCGATTTCCTTCCCCATCCTTGATACAAACTGATCTCGATGTCGACGGGGCGTAAAACCCAATCTTCCTTCCTTTTGAAAGAGGCAACCGCCGTTAGCAATTAGGTATTATCTCGTGTATCACAATTACTGACCAGTTGTGGTGCCTACTTAACACGTTCTTTTGAGTGTTCCTCGCTTTTATAGGGTATTCAGTTGACTTGCCGATGTTTCGCTGGTTCTTTACCGTGCTACCGGGTGGCGAAGTAAAGTATAATCTGGAGCTAACACTTCTTGCTATTTACTCTTGCTCATCTCATTATTTCAGCACACACGCAAACTTCTTCTCATGGAACTTCTTTTCTCGAAGTACTGCAGTTACTGCTTGAAGTTCGGAGTACAAATCCAACAAAATATTCAAATGTGTGTGAAGTCTTATGCGACTTAACTGCTAAGGTCATCAGTCCCTAAGCTTACACACTACTTAACCTAAATTATCCTAAGGACTCGAACCTCCGCCGGGACCAGCCGCACAGTCCATGACTGCAGCGCCCCAGACCGCTCGGCTAATCCCGCGCGGCACATATCCAACAGACACCTCTCAAAATAAATGTGAGGCTTCCAGTTAACAACGTTTTTATACTCAGATGAAGCTATATGACTCCAGAGACCTTTCCAAGTCTCAAATACCTATGTTGTACATGTGCAGACTGAAGTAACGAATGAAAATTTGTACCAAAACCGGGTTTCGAACCCATGTCTCCTGTTCACTGGGCATATCCGCTAATCACTACGCCACCCGGGCACAGTGGCTTTGGACAGCTGCAAGGACTACACTAGCACGCCATCCTCCTCAATGCAACTTCCCATTCACGTCTCAGCCCACTGGTATTCCCCCTCAAATCAAACAGCATCGCAGAGGCTCTCCAGCTGTATTGGAGTAGTACCTCGTCATCGAAAGAAATGAAGCATTCTACCTGAAACTAGCCCTTGGTAGAAATTTTCTTTCGTTGCTTCAGTCTGCATATATTCGTCTCGTATAATGGGCTGTTGTTTATAATAACCGTGCGCTACAAAGTTGTTACATTATTCGGAAAACCGAAAAAACATTGATACGGACCAAGTCCAAAAGCGGTCGGTCTTAATTAACAGTTTACAGCTGAGTGTAACCGTATAACAAGTTCTCTCTTACCCCCGTGACTGTCACAGCCGTTCTTCCTCAATGACGTGAACCGTATCCCAGAAGGAAAAGCAACGACATGGAATAGACTGCCTGACCAGCGGGTACCGCGAACGTGGTTCGATGTTAATCGTTGTTCCGGCTTGCGGATACGCTGGGTCCATCTGTTTCATAGTACATGAGCGTAAATAAAACATACATCCAAACAGTAGCTTATCTAATAAACATTTGATAGTGGCGATCGTCATTCGTCTGTTCCAGAAACGCTTGTGCAACATATCACGTCATGAAAGCGATATGTTTGTTACATTAAGGTTTTATTATCTCATTTTCACTGTACCTCGTCACATCTTCTTTAAGGCGTTACCAAATAGTTTCGCTCAACTCGGAGTCCTTAATCATATTCTTACTATCATTTGTTTTGGACTCTTCCCCTCTTTTTAATGCCTACCCCATGCCTTTAGAGATCGACTCGTTACCTATCCAGAAAGTGAACTAAACTTAAAAGATTTACGAGAAAGCCACTGAAATGCGCAGTGAAGTACAAAGCCTTATGAATTAATTGTCAGTAAGCGGATTGTTTACAAATCAGCAGCAGAGTTCATTAAGCTGACGTATTACAATTTATTTCTGCGTGGAGTGACGTATACGTACGTCTTACTTCGGGAGAGCTCGTAAATCGATACAGGTGTTTGTCTCTGGAACCGGCCGTCTTGTTTTAAACGTACGTAGGTCATTACACATCACCACTTTCACTTTTATATTTACACATTTGTGTAAGAAGTCAGCTGGTAAATGAAGATCGAGATGCTAATGCGAAATGATCATTAGTCCAAGGAAGGCTTTAAAGTAATAAAGGCAAAATTTGTACACTGTGTTCAAGAGTATTTCTTTCTAACAAAACTGTTAACATGATGATTATTTTTCATTATGTACAGAAGAATTCAGCATATGAAATTACGAAAGTATGAAGCAGTGGCCCACTGAATTCAGCTACGCTATCTACGTTGGAAGCCGCACCACAATTGAGTGGAGAAAGTTGGGACGTACATCTTTCTACTTCTGACGTGGAAAGTCAGTCCACTAAAATACGGTGCCAGGTTATGAAGCAAAAGGCCAGAAACGTGTGTGCATATCCCACTGTGTGCTTGAGAGAAAGGTAGGTGTGCACCTGAAGATGAGATAACAAATCACGAAAGGTGAGCACATTTTTGAGCAATGAAGAATTTCTTTCTTAAAGATGAGTTATCCTAGAACGTTATTCCATATGAGATTATTGATAGAAAATACGTAAGATGTGTCAGCGTACTGATTTGTTTCTCTCCAAGATATGCAATAAATTTAAGTGCAATTGTAGCTGAACTAAGTTGATTTAGAAGCTCTAAAATGTGCTTTTTCAAGTTTAAATTCCCATCAATACGGGCTACTAAGAATTTTGAAGTTTAAACCCTATTTGTTATTTCCTCGCCATTCCTTACATTTATTATTGTTGTAGTGCTCTAGTTGTGCACAACTGAACGTGTTGTCTTTTTGAAATTGAAAATGATATGATTCGCAGAAACCAAGTCTAAGATACTCTTAAGAAACTTGTACACAATTTCTTCTCTTCCTGTTAGTATCCTTGAATTGATTACAATAGTTCTGCCATTAGCAAAAGGAACTAATTCTGCTTATTGTATATTAGACGGAAGATCGTTTACAAGTATGATGAACAATAACCCACTTAAGACTGAGCCTCGTGGAACCTCATACGTGATTTCTCCCCATTCACAACAATGTCCTTGGACTACAATTGTTGAATTACTAAGTAGCTAAGTACTACTTCCTGCAGTTACTTCTTGTTAGATATGACATCATCCTCTGGTTTCAAATACCATCAGTCTCATAAAACTTCAGTTTATCCACGAGAATATTCTGATTCACACAGTGAACACCCTCAGATAGGTTGCACAAAATACCAGCCGGCACTGTTATTTAATGCTTTTGAAAATATAAATCAGGTTTGGTTTAAATATGTTTTAAATATGCAACGGTCGTGAGTGCATCCGTGATCTAGTGGTCGCTGGCACGGTAGCTCAGCGTGTTCAACCAGACTTCGGTCAGACTCTGACTTCACTGAATGAAGGATCAACGATAAGCTTCAGTTTGTATCACGTGCTGTCTATTCAACGAACAATAAGAAAAATGAAACGGACAGTAACAAAAAAGAGGGGGGGGGGGGGGTAGCGTCTTTCAGTACTAATCAAAACATCTTCGGTCCCGTGTTCGAACCTCGCTATCGCTAAAATTTTCAGTACAAATCATCATCAATAAAGGCCGAAGATTTCCTGGATAAAAAATAGCCCTCATGCTGCCAACGGCCTTGTCAAAGAGGGCGGAGAAGTGGACAGACTTTCAAGACACTCTCTTGTCCTAGGGGTGTGGAATTGCTTCTAAAGGCGGAAAAATCCGGAATGATCAGCGATGCAGAAAGCAATGGAATCCTCTACATTAAAGACACTTAACGTGTATCCACAGGACATGTGGCCCGTAATTGAAGAAGTGTCATGATGGTCTCTCCATTGTCAAAAAATTCTGGAATAGTCCCACATCAGGACCTCTGGGTGGGAACTGCGAAGGGGGAGGTGACCATGAGAAAAATATTGAATAACCAACGAATGAATAACGTTCTACGAGTCGTTGTGTAGAATATCAGAAGATTATACATGATAGGGAGGCTAGAAAATATGAAAAGGGAAATGCGAAGGCTCAATCTAGATGTAGTGGGCCTCAGTCAAGTGAAATGAAAAAATTTATGATCAGATGATTATAGGTTAGTATCAGCAGCAGCAGAAAATGGTATAACAGAAGTTGTATTCGTTAAGAATGGAAAGGAAGGACAGAGTGTGAGAATTGACAATAAGTCAACACCGACAACAACAGTTTACGTATACATGCCGACGGCACATACAGAATATGAAGAGATGAGAAAACATATGAGGATATTGAGCAGGTAAACAGTACGTAAAGAAAGATGAAAATCTAATAGTATTGCGGGACTGGAATGCAGTTGTAGGGAAAAGGGCAGAGGAAAGTGTTATGGGAGAATATGGACTTGGTACTAAGAATTTGAGAGGAGAAAGACTACTTTAGTTTTCCAATAAATTTCTGCTACTAATAGCGAATACCCTATTTAAGAATCACAAGAAGAAAAGCTATACTTGTGAACGGCGGGGAAATACAAGAAGATTTCATTTAGATTACATCATGGGTAGATACGTCCGCCTGCTTAATTGTACAGTTACGGTGGTTGCCTACCATGCATAGGGCCCGGGTTCGATTATCGACCGGGTTGGGGATTTCCTCCGCCCATGGACTGGGTGTTGTGTTGTCCTCATCATCCTCTCATCATCACCGACGCGCAAGCCGCCCACTGTGGCACAGAAGGAAAAAAGTCTTATAGCCGGCGGCCGAACTCCCCCGAAAGGGGCCTCCCAGCCAACAGTGCCACACGATCAGTCCATTTTATTTCATTTCATGGTTAGGCAGAGGTTGTGGAATCAGATATTTGACTTTAAGCGTACCCAGGAGCAGATATAGACTCAGTTCACATTTAGTGGTGATGAAAAGTAGGTTGACATTTTAGAGATTAGTCAGGAAAAATCATTGCGCAAGGAAGTGGGATATGGATGCACTAAGGAATGAGGAGATACTCTTGAAGATCTCTGAGACTACAGATATCCCGATAAGGAATAAATCAGGAGGCAGTTCATTTGAAGAGGGACGCACATCTCTGAAAGGGGCAATCACACACGTTGAAGAGAAAAACGTTGGTACAAAAGAGATAACTGCGAATAAACCACGGGTAACAGATGAAATACTTCAGTTGTTAGATGAAAGAAAGAAGTGCAAAAACCCTCAAGGACAATAAAGAATACAGTAATATAAGGTACTTACAAATAAAATAAACAGGAAGTGCAGGGAAACTAATGTGAAATGTCTGCAGGAAAAAATGAGCAGAAATTGAAAATGAAGTGATTGTCAGAAGGAGTGATTCAGCAGATAGAAAAATCAAAACAATCTTCAGTAAAAGTGAGAACAAGGGAGGAAACATTAACAGGGCAGTGAGTATTCCACTGTTCATGTAGAAGAGAGAGTGGGTAGGTGGAAAGAGTACATTGAAGGCCTCTATGAGAGTGAAGATTTCTGTGATGATACAATATTAGAAGAAATAAGAGTCGATACGGAAGAGATACGGGATCCTATATTAGAATTAGAATGTAAAAGAACTTCAGAAGAAAGTACACACATTATTCCATCAAAATTTCTAAAATCATGTGGGTGGCTAATGGCAACAAAAAGCGTATTCACATTGGTGTGTAGAATGTATGAGGCTGGCGATACAGCATCTGATTTTCGGAAAAACATTATCCACACAATTCCGAAGACTACATGGCCCGACGAGTGTGAGAACTATCGCACAAACAAGTTTACAGCTCATGCAATTCTGACGTAGCGGTTGGCAATGGAAGCGAAGCTAAAGAAAAATCAAGACACGTTAATAGGATATGCAGTTCTGGAAACAGCGTTCGACAATGTAAAGTGATGCAAGATTTTCGAAACTCACAGAAAAAGTGGCTAAGAAATAGGGACAAACGGATAATATACAATATATACAATATCCAAGATAGAATAATAAGAGTGAGAGACGAAGAACGAAGAGCTTGGATTCAAGATGTTGTAATACAGAAATGCAGACTTTCGCCTCTACTGTTCAGTCTGCACGTCGAAGAAGCAAATACGGCAACAAAAGTAAAGTTCAAGAGTGAAATTAAAATTCGTCTAATGTGAGCAGAAAATGTATTGAGATTAAATCGAAGAAAGAGGAAAGTAAGGAAGTAGCAGAAATGAGAAAAGCGAGAAACATAACATCAGGATAGCTGATCACGAAGTAGATGCAGGAATTCTTCTACCTAGGAGGAAAAATAACCTATGACTGTCGGAACAAGAAGAATATCAAAATCAGACAGACTAACTATGGCAAAAAGAGTATTCCTGGCCAAGAGAGGTCTACTAGTATCAAGCATAAGCCTTAATCTGTGGAAGAAATTTTTGAGATTGTACGTTTGGAGCACAGTATTATGTGGTAGTGAAACACAGACTGTGGAAAAACCGGAACAAAAGAGAATCGGAATATTTGATATGTAGTGTTACAGAAGGATACTGAAAAGAAAGTGGGCTGATAAGGTAACGAATGACGAGGTTCTCCAGAGAATCGCCGAAGAAAAGTATATATCAGTTAAGACATCAGGGAATACCTTCCATGGTACTGGAAGGAACTGTAGAAGTTAAAAACTGTAGAGGAAAACAGAGACTGTAATACAGCTAGCAAATAATTGAAGACGTAGGTTGCAATTCCAACTCTGAGGTGAAGAGGTGGGGACGGGAGAGAAATTCGTTGCGGACTGCATCAAGCCAGTCAGAAAAGTAATGGCTCAAAAAAAGTTGTTGTCAGCATTAGTTACTTATGTTAACTTTGAGACTGGATGTGGTGAGATAATGTTACTTAAGAAGGCCTTTAACACGACGAACACACCATAATCAACACCTCACTGTTCATGGTTGCTGGCAGCGGTGGTCACGAGAATGCACGGTCACAAGAATACTGGACTCCGGACGGCCACGTGGCGCTACCGAGAGCTAAGACCATCGTGTTCGCCATCTGAGTCCGGCGCATAGCACTGCATCTGCAGCAGCAATTTGACTAGCAGTTGGCACCACAGTGTCACAACGGTTACAAATCGGTCACTTAAAGGAAGCTCGGAGCCAGACGTCCTTCAGCGTGCTGTCCACTCTCCCCAAACCACCGCTGTTTGCGATTTCATTGACGGACCGAGGGGCTGAGGTGGAAGAGAAGGACAGAGAGAGCGGGAGGAGCAGATGGACAGAGAGTGGGGGAAGGACGAGGTTGACGGAGAGAGGGCGAGCAGGAGATGTGTACAATATACACTCCTGGTTCAAATGGTTTAAATGGCTCTGAGCACTATGGGACTCAACTGCTGTGGTCATAAGTCCCCTAGAACTTAGAACTACTTAAACCTAACTAACCTAAGGACAACACACAACACCCAGCCATCACGAGGCAGAGAAAATCCCTGACCCCGCCGGGAATCGAACCCGGGAACCCGGGCGTGGGAAGCGAGAACGCTACCGCACGACCGCGAGATGCGGGCTACACTCCTGGAAATTGAAATAAGAACACCGTGAATTCATTGTCCCAGGAAGGGGAAACTTTATTGACACATTCCTGGGGTCAGATACATCACATGACCACACTGACAGAACCACAGGCACATAGACACAGGCAACAGAGCATGCACAATGTCGGCACTAGTACAGTGTATATCCACCTTTCGCAGCAATGCAGGCTGCTATTCTCCCATGGAGACGATCGTAGAGATGCTGGATGTAGTCCTGTGGAACGGCTTGCCGTGCCATTTCCACCTGGCGCCTCAGTTGGACCAGCGTTCGTGCTGGACGTGCAGACCGCGTGAGACGACGCTTCATCCAGTCCCAAACATGCTCAATGGGGGACAGATCCGGAGATCTTGCTGGCCAGGGTAGTTGACTTACACCTTCTAGAGCACGTTGGGTGGCATGGGATACATGCGGACGTGCATTGTCCTGTTGGAACAGCAAGTTCCCTTGCCGGTCTAGGAATGGTAGAACGATGGGTTCGATGACGGTTTGGATGTACCGTGCACTATTCAGTGTCCCCTCGACGATCACCAGTGGTGTACGGCCAGTGTAGGAGATCGCTACCCACTCCATGATGCCGGGTGTTGGCCCTGTGTGCCTCGGTCGTATGCAGTCCTGATTGTGGCGCTCACCTGCACGGCGCCAAACACGCATACGACCATCATTGGCACCAAGGCAGAAGCGACTCTCATCGCTGAAGACGACACGTCTCCATTCGTCCCTCCATTCACGCCTGTCGCGACACCACTGGAGGCGGGCTGCACGATGTTGGGGCGTGAGCGGAAGACGGCCTAACGGTGTGCGGGACCGTAGCCCAGCTTCATGGAGACGGTTGCGAATGGTCCTCGCCGATACCCCAGGAGCAACAGTGTCCCTAATTTGCTGGGAAGTGGCGGTGCGGTCCCCTACGGCACTGCGTAGGATCCTACGGTCTTGGCGTGCATCCGTGCGTCACTGCGGTCCGGTCCCAGGTCGACGGGCACGTGCACCTTCCGCCGACCACTGGCGACGACATCGATGTACTGTGGAGACCTCACGCCCCACGTGTTGAGCAATTCGGCGGTACGTCCACCCGGCCTCCCGCATGCCCACTATAAGCCCTCGCTCAAGGTCAGTCAACTGCACATACGGTTCACGTCCACGCTGTCGCGGCATGCTACCAGTGTTAAAGACTGCGATGGAGCTCCGTATGCCACGGCAAACTGGCTGACACTGACGGCGGCGGTGCACAAATGCTGCGCAGCTAGCGCCATTCGACGGCCAACACCGCGGGGCCTGGTGTGTCCACTGTGCCGTGCGTGTGATCATTGCTTGTACAGCCCTCTCGCAGTGTCCGGAGCAAGTATGGTGGGTCTGACACACCGGTGTCAATGTGTTCTTTTTTCCATTTCCAGGAGTGTATGTTACGTTGGTGTATGTGGTCAGAACTGTGGGTGGAAAGCTAGTTATAATACACAACCACCTTTCACAACGTTTAATTGTCTGTCTACCTATATACTTCTTCCGTTCTGTGTCATTATAAAAATGAATGTCAGTATGTGCGTATGCTCCACATCTACCCCTAATCCACTAGGCCGATTTCAAACAAACTTGGTAAACATATCCCTCACCGTCAGGGAACAGTCCCTATGGCGGTACGAAACACCTACCTAACATAGTTCAGGACATATGACGGATGTCTATAGTGCTTTCTGATGAAATTTGGTTCAGCAAATCTGTAAATCAGTCTGTAGATTCCACCTTCTGTGCTGCCATTCATGAACAGCATTCCAGGGGATGTTTTAAAACAGGATGACGCTCGCCCACACGCCGCTGTTGAAACACAACATGCTCTACACAGTGTCGATATATTGCCTTGTCCTGCTCGATCACCGTATCTGTTTTCAATCGAGCACACGTAAGACCTCATTGTACAACTCAAGCGTCATCCACAAACAGCTTTAATGGTCCGTCTACTGACCAGCCAAGTGCAACTGGCATGGGACTCCATCCGGCACCTATACAACACAGTTCATCCACGTTTGCTTACTTCAGTTCCACGTGATGCAGTAAGGAAAGAATGTAAGCGAAAGAGTGACGAATGAGCAGTCATTACAGCGAGGATACGGCCTGCAAATTCGGAGATGCCCTGATATAAGTGGTTTTGACAAAGAGCACACTGTTGTAGTGCTGCGGTTGGAGAAGAGAATCTCTGAAATGACGAAGCTGGTCGCCTGTTGGCGTACTACTGTCGAGAGCAGCTATGGAAAGTGGTTAGAGGATGGTGGAATAGCCCGCAGGCCGTACGGTACTGGCCGTCCACGTCTCATTATAAAACGTAGAGGTCAGTATATTCCATCACTGTGTAATCCAGGATAGGCAGCGATCTGTGGCAGATCTGACGACGGAGTACAGTGCTGGAGCAGCCACAAGTGTTTCGTAGCACACCGTTCAAAGGCCAATGTTGAACATGGAGCTCCACATCACACGACCCTTACGCGTTCCTGTGTTGACCCAACGGCATCGTCAACTGCGATTGCGCGGGCACAACATCACTGAGTTTTCACCGTTGATCAATAGAAACGTGTCGCCTGTCGAATGAATCGGATGCATCGTTACACCAGGCCGATGATAGTGTAATTACACGTGAATGGCTACTTGAAACGTGCACGGCGTCACAAATGCAGGCCGGTGAGAGCGGAATTATGCTCTGGGGTACATTGAGTTGGGCTTATATGGGACCTATGGTAGTACTCGAAGACACTGTGACAGCAGTGAACTGAGTGACATTTGTTACGGACCACCTGCGTCCCTTCATGTTTGAGCTCTTCACTGATGGCGATGACATCTTCCTTCAGGATAACTGTCTGTGTTGCAATGTCACAATTGTGGTGCACTGATCTGGGGTGGATGATAGTGGACTCACACTGATGTCTTAGCCAGAAAATACCCCTGATATGTACCCACTTGAACATATATCAGTTGCCAGCAGCGTACCCACAAAACACCGTCCCGTAATTTGTGGGAATTTAATTACTTTTACATAGACATTGGTGCCACGTATTTATGGAAGCCTATAAAGGAAGAATCGCTGCGGCACTGCGTTTGAAAAGTGGACTAACGCGCTATTGAACAAGTGGTCATAATGTTTTGGTTTACCGGTGTATAAGGCCGCCGGACCTCACCATTAGGCTACCACGAGCGCTGGCTAACGTTAGGAGGGCTGGAGCAACCTTTCGCTTCCTAAACGACCAGCGATGCGGATATGTACGATATTAAGGTGACATGAGGAGATTTTTTTGGTGCAGAGTTAGTGTGTAAAGAGTGCAAAGGGAAATGCAGAGAGAAGTCACACAGTAGACCTAATTGTAACTTGCAGCTGTTTTTGGAGTCGGGTGTCTGGCAGTTCGTGCCTCCTGAGAACTTTCCTGGTGTGTACTTCTTATACTGTTTAATTTATATGTCTGTGATGAGAAGCTGTCAACTAATGTTGTTTTTAGAATATTAATTATAACTGTACGCAGTGGTGCACAAACAAAATTACCACTATGTCATACAAGCTGACAGGTCGTATACTATTAACGCTAGTCTTTCGAAGTCGGGTCACTATAAAATAAAGGAATCCAGCTCTACTTCAATATGTCGGCCTCATTGGCACCACCAGCAAGGTATTGCGTTATTAGAATCAAATCATCTGAAACTGCTCCTCTCGTCACTCTCTTAGTAAAAGGTTTCACTGAAAACTGACACGAATTTACAGCTGAGGTGCCTTTGTTTATTGTGATTCCGTGTGGCTTCAGTTTTCGGCCACCTCAAAGCCCTAAATTAAAATTACGAAATCTCTTCTGAATTAGCATTATTATTTGTGCAAACTGCAGTGACCCAGGAGGCAAATTACCTATACGATTCAGTGGGTGAAATTATAATTTAGGGATCCTCACGAACCGACGTTTCTGTTCGTATGCAGTTTATGTGTCGACTATATTTATTACACCAAGTTACCCTGTGACCAGAAAGGCTAAAAACGCACCAATTTGAAATGCATTTAAGTCACGGATTACCAACGACGATTCAGATTTTGCTAAGGCAGTTTATTTTGTAATTTCTAATTGTTGAAATGGCTCTGAGCACTATGGGACTTAACTGCTGAGGCCATCAGTCCCCTTGAACTGAGAACTACTTAAACGTAACTAACCTAAGGACATGACACACATGCATGCCCGAGGCAGGATTCGAACCTGCGACCGTAGTGGTCGCGCGGTTCCAGACAGGAGGACCTAGAACCGCTCGGCCACCCCGGCCGGCTTTTGTAAGTTAGCGATTCATTTGTATTGATGTTTTATTTAATCCATTTTACAAACTGAAACGCCTTTTTCTTGCTGCAATCCATATGTGTGTTCCAGACTCTATTCGCCAGTTACATTAAGATACTTTCAGTGGATATGGCTGGAAGAATAAACTGTTGAGTCGAGTGAAGATATTTAATGTAAAATTGCCGCGAACATACATAAATATATAATGCAAGAAAGTTTCGTAATTTGAGTTGAGCAATACTATGACGTCATGCTTTGCGGTGTGACACCATGGGAGTTATCCCTAACAAAATCTATCACCTCGCGATGAATGAGAGATGGTTCATGGTTCGGACATCGAACAAATGTTAGTAATGCTGGCAATTATTTCTAAAAGATTAACCATAATGCGAAAACTTGTATCACACGAAGAAAGTTGATAGGGTGAAGCGGTCTATAAGGGAAACAGGGGGATAATCTAAAGCGATTTTATGTGACAGGTACCTGAGTGTCTGTTGCATTACATAAAAACCAACTCATATTAAGAGAAGATTTGGCTTACGACAAACAAATTGTCTTCCCTGTGAAGCAATCGCTAGGTTAGGGATCGAGAGATAACTGTCGGTCGTTGCTTTAAGGGAAGAGTAGAGAATTCAGTGTAATTATATCACAGTGATTGTGCACAGTCGTCGCCGCTCACCCAATCAGCAATGCTCCCTTCTGTGGGTGTGCTCCAGCCTATCAGTTGTTCACGAAATGGTAATGCGTGGGAAGTCCGTTCCGTCTAGCCTCAAAGACAACTAAATGTCTAGTTTCGCCCATTGAGCAAGAATGTGCTGCAATTCCTGCACAGATTTTCAGACACATCATTAAAAGTGTCCCCAGCAGAGCAGAAGCTGTCATACAGATGAAGGGTGGACAGACCCCATGCTGTCCACTAATACTGTCAGGTTATTTTCGATCTGATGGTGTGTACTCAATGCTAAGAGGCATACTTGCTTAACAATATTTCCAGCGTTATCATTTATTGACCAACTTATTTTATCTGTCAGAATTATGGCTATTGAATTCCTACATCTCACCATACATCTTTCGCTGACGTTACTGTATGCCTAGTATTTTAATATATTGTAATGTCACATTTTACCAGAATTAAGCGTTCACTGAAAAAAGTGTGAGATTCATCAGTATCTTAATATTCGATTAATAGATGCATTAAACTCTTTAGTTTCGCAATCAGAAAGCAGGTAATCCGCCTCATCTATCACCTTTCCGTCCATTGAAATACGAGCGTTAATAATAAAGTTTTAATCGTCATGATCGCGTTAGTTATGTTATCTGTGTATGCAGGTTCATCTATGCAGTGAAGACGGGATTCCTTCGCTCCTCTGGCAGGGAGTTGCGGTACTGCGTTAGTGCGGATATTTGATTGTGTAACAGTGCTACAGACAGGTACCTACAAACAAACAAACTTTCCGACTATCCGGCATGACTCTCAATATGAAGGTCACCGAGAAAGAGCGTGAGGCACTTTTTGTCCTGGTTTTAACGTTCAAAATATCCATCGCTGCGTACATCTCTTCAACATGGCCCCATTCTTCTTCCGCGAGGGGAACAAATCTCGAAGCACATCAACTATTGAAGGGAAAACGACGGAGCGCCGGCTCGGAACGGAAAAGAGGCGGTCACGCGAATCGCAACGCCGGAAGGGGCGGTGTTGGGTAGGGGGAGGTGAAGGGGTTGGAGGGCGAGGTTTGCCGCCGGCGGCGAGTTTTATATTTTCAGAACGGCTTGCTCCTGCCGGACGGACAGCTGCGCACGCCACCGTAGCCGGCGATGCTGCGTTACGAAACGCGTTGCCCCAACCCTCCACCCCGTCAACTTCAGCCGCCCTATTGCTTGTCTCGCTGACTAGCGTGCACGTCAAAGTTCCTCGCAAAGAGGAAAAAAAAAGGTTCATAATTCAAGCACTTTTGGGGGACAAAAGAAAGTAAATGGGCTATTCTGTGTGCAGAGGCAGTGAGATGGTCGGTGGAAAGGGAACAACAGATGTCAACGAGTAAGGGTCAGTATTTAGTTGGATCTGCTCTCTTCATTTACTACTTCTCCAGTGCGTCCCGTTTCCAGCATTTTATTTTTCCCAGAAGTTATGATCGTTGTCGTAGCATTTAAAACTACGCGAATAATCATATCAGAAAATTTCAGCTCTCCAAAACACTGTTAAGAAACGATCAATATCTTATAATCCTATTACGCTCTCCACTCCTTTCATAAATACGAAGTCCGTTGACACATCTCGATCTATTATAAAATATTGCTTCAGATTTGACTATATTTATGTTATTACTTTTCTTCGCAGCAATAATAGATTTATGCACTTATACAATGATATGGAGTATGTCTTGGTATTCAAATTGAAGAGTAATGAAAACAACGTATTTGAGGTATGCATGGTGTTCCATGGTGATGTTACAAGCTTTCAGAGATGTTATTACTTTTCTTCGCAGCAATAAGAGATTTATGCACTTATACAATGATATTGGGTACGTCTTGGTATTCAAATTGAAGAGTAATGAAAACAACGTATTTGAGGTATGCATGGTGTTTCATGGTGATGTTACAAGCTTTCAGAGACGATGGGGAGAGGCAACTGTATCAATGTGGAATAATGCACTTCATATGAATGGGTATTAATTACATGTGGTGTTCTTCAAGGTTCCATCTTGGGTCCATTGCTTTTTCTTGTGAACATCAATGACCTCCCGTCTGTTACATTGCCAGTTGCTAACTTTGTTTTGTTTGTAGATCATACAAACATTGTAATAAGTAACAAGTCAAGTACAGATTTAGAAATAGCTGCTAATCAAATTTTCACTGACATTAGTAAATGGTTTAAAGCTAATCGACTGTCACTAAACTTTGAAAAGACCCAATATATGCAGCTCAGAAACTGTAAGAGATTTCCTTCCAGCACGTGTATAACATATGAAGACATGCAGATCGAAGTGGTTGACATTGTTAAATTTCTGGGATTACAGCTCGAAAGTAAATTCAGTTGGAAAGGGCATACCACACAATTGCTTAAGAGCCTAAGTAAGTCTATCTTTGCAGTGAGAATGATGTCAGATGTAGGGGATATAAAAAAAGAAAAACTTGCATAATTTGCTGACTTTCATTCTGTTATGTCATACAGGATCATATTCTGTGGTAACTCATCAAACCGAGCAAAAGCGTAAAAATGCTTGTAACAAGAATCGTTTGTGGTGTAAATTCAAGAATGTCATGTAGTAACCTGTTCAAGGAACTTTGTATTCTAACCACTGCTTCTCAACATATTTATTACTCAATGAAATTTGTTGCAAGTAATATATCTCTATTTACAACCAATAGCACAATACGTAGTATCAATACTAGGAATAAGAACAATCTCCATAAAGACCTAAAATCATTTACCTTAGCCTAAAAAGGGATCCAATATTAACATACATTTTCATTAAATTGCCAGCAACCATTAAAAACTCGGTTTCAGATAAAGCATGGTTTAAACACAGTTCGAAAGACTTTTTGATTGGCACTCCTAGATGAATATCCTCAGAGAGACTGTTAGGCCACCTTCAGTCCAAATGTATGTCAGATTTCAGTTTTGACTGCATTTTGCCCCAACAGTCAGAAATAAGTATTTTGTGAATGACAAATTTAGTAGTGCATAACAATGTTTCATTCTGACAGCATATTAATTCGGTAAATATTAGCTGTTCCAGTTTACTGTATTGTACTCACCTAGTTTGACGATCTCCTAAGTATTACATTCAAATGTTTTTTTTATGTTATACTTTCTGACGTGTTTCACACCCACGAGAGTCAACTCTTTTTTTGGGTCTTTGGAACGATAACTTCGTGTAATCTAAACTAATTTAATCCAAAATGACCTTGCTCCGGAAAAGACCGAGTCCAAAGTTACAAGCAAGAAATTTTCTGATACTTCGAATGCATGTACCGGCACTGTTGTGGCTAATATTGTAGAGTAGGCATCTTTCGCAGGTGGTAGTGTGGATCAAAACAAGAAAATTTTCTTAAACATGGGCTCTATAGTGTATGCATGAAGACATATGAGCACTTGTTAATCTTTGATACTGTGAAAAACATCTGTTCTGCTGCAAGCTCTTTGATTTCCATATTTTTTGGAGGAGGTAGTATACACCAAAAGAACAAATAATGTCGAGTAAATATGTGGTGGAAAAGGCATACCTTAAGAGCTTGTCCATCCACCTCTTGTACTGAACAACTCCACACAGCTGTTAACGTAAGCAGCTCAGAGTCCACATTTGCTAGTCATTTTTTTCTTGTTTTCGTCCATGCTACCAGCTCTGAAAGATGGCTACCCTGCAGTCTTAGCAACAACATTATCAGGACATGTATTACGCTTTTATAGGTAACAGAGTGATTTTCGCTTACAAATTTCGACTCGGTCGTTTCCGGATCTGGGAGCCTTACGTCAGTTCGATACATTTACCATCCTCTTTCATTCTCGAGCCGACCGCTACGGTCGCAGGTTCGAATCCTGCTTCGGGCACGGATGTGTGTAATGTCCTTAGGTTAGTTAAATTTAAGTAGTTCTAAGTTCTAGGGGAGTGATGACCTCAGACGTTAAGTCCCATAGTGCTCAGAGCCATTTGAACCACTTCATTCTCGAGAGTCTATATTACTGTAATATAATCACGGAATGACAGGTGTATGTATTGTGTATTGAACTGGGGGATCTAGAAACTAAGGAGGGGCTTCGTCCCTCCGTAGCCCTCAGTGTTTCACAACCCCACAACAAGCCACAGCAGTCCACCCAACTCCCCCCCCACCCCCCCCCCCCCCCCACCCCCGGGAACGACTCATATAAGACGATGTAGCCCCAATGTTTGCGTGTGGTAGAGTAATTGTGGTGTACGTGTACGTGGAGAAAGTGTTTGCGCAGCAATCGCCAACGTAGTGTAACTGAGGCGGAATAAGGGGAACCAGCCCGAATTCGCCAAGGCAGATGGAAAACCGCCCTGAAAACCATCCACAAGCTGGCCGGCACACCGGACCTCGCCACTAATCCTCCAGGCGGATTCGTGCCATGAACCTGCACTCCTTTCCTCTCAAGATGTGAAGTGTAATCGCATAGTGAAAGCCATCCCAACATCTGCCGAAGTAATTTCGGGAAACCATGGAAATACTAAATCACGATAGCCGAATGAAGATTACGGCATATGTTTTCGAACATTTTTTGTCTTTCAGAAATTACCGCCAGCTTTACTAACAGGTAGGGGAGCACAGAATCACATCTTATTGGCAATGACGTAATAGGTTTTGTGGGGGTTAGCTGCCATAAACTAATCCTGCGAAGTCTGAGTTGAGAGCATTGACCATCTTAATTTTGACACTTTCATAAAAACCCTTGTGAAGTAGAAAATGTATTTCAGTCGAGCAGGAAGTCGAAATATATCGATTCTGATAGCTAATTTTACCTAACAGACGATGTTTCTATTACTATAAATCATTCAAAACGTCGGTTAGGATGCATCGACAACTCTCGTAATACTGCAAGTCGGTGAAATCCAGTTCCTGATACGTTAAGGTGTGATCAAATGGACCCATCTGAAATTCATCATGGTAACATTCAGTTTGATTTCTATTTTCCCACTGTCCTAGAGGTTTTTGTTTTGGTATGTTTTTAGTTCTTCCACACGCTTTCAACCCGGTTCAATCAGCGTATTACAATCTGGAACCCTACACGACAAATGACCACAAGATAACTTTATCTTCAGCAGGTGCGGATTTGGGATTCTGCGTTATTAGTAGTTACTCAAGTTATTGCCATTTAAAACGTACAGCAGATGAATTTCAATATTGCCTACTGGCACAAAAGAACAATATTGTGAATACGAAAACAGAACAGTATCGGAACCGTAAATTATGTTGACGATGATTTGCAGAAGAGGTAACACCCATTTATTTCGCAAACGGTACACAGGACCAGTACTAGCTTTTCAGTTAACAATATTACGAAGAAGAACACGTAATTTTGTTTCATTTTATAGACAGTTCATTAGGTTCTGGCTATGCCATTTCCATGCTATATTCTTCCTGTATGCAGTGCTGGTCACGTAACGTATGCCACAGAGTTTCTGAGAAATGTTTAGGGTACTGGCGGAAGTAATGCTCTGAGGGTGGGCCGTTATCTGTGCCTAGATACATCAGCCTTGCCTGTAAAAGCCGGGGGTCCCATGTTCGAGTCCTTTTCCTGTACACTTAAGCCGACAGAAATTTTCAACTTACAAAAACCCTACAGATCTGGAAGTAGTTTTTGCCACCCCCAATAACATCCTCTCTTGTGATAAAATTTTCTCCTCTTCATACACACTAAATTCAAAATTTTCCGTTACCTATTCTTCAAATTCTTCTCCGTGTTGTCAGTGCAACTTTACTAAACATAACTGCTTATGGCGCCTCGTTAACTGAAAGGTTCGGCGGAAGAAGGTGCTAGTGCTCAATTTTGTAAGCAATAGTCTGATCTGTATATTCCAGTGCAGCACATGCAGGTAACGTGTAACCCAAACTGTACAGCTGCTAAGCACTATCTCCTACACAATCTCTTTTGTCTGATTGTATTTATTTCCTAGTCCCAAATTTAAACAAACGTGTTACAGTGAATTATTCAAAATATGTTCTTGTGGGACGGCATTTTTTCCAGCGACTCCTACAATTGTTTCTGGATGCAACAATAGACGTCCCAGAACGTTGTCTTCCCATCTGGTTAGCATATTAATACACATTATCCTCGACTACACCTCTTAATAAACCAGTACCACATTTCCAGTTCCATCTTCTAGGTGACATTTTCAGCACATCTTGCATAATGCTCCAGTTAAATGAAAAAAATTGTTCAAATGAATTCCCTTTGTCTGAATAAACTTTGCTCCATCTTAGCGTATCTGTTTCCCTGATTTATCCATCCCTTTCTCCTTCCTAAGTGAAACCACTACTTCCGTTCTTCATAGCCTTAAATTTCTCGACTTTGATGTACAGCAGGCAATTGTTTTCCTTTCGACTACTTCACTATCATCTGCACGTATAATCCTTCTCTGAGTTTTCCTTTTAACTTGAAGTAAAAGCTGAGATCAGGACGGACATCACAAATGAATGACATACCGATATAACTCTGTATTCCGTAGAGCACTTGAAACATACATGTGTAATTTCGGTTTTCAGGAGGCGGTGTCCCATAGCCCTTACACATTTGAAAAATTTCATATTACCACCTTGAGCTCCTCAAGTTATTCGTGTAACTACCATGCAATCGCCAAATCTCATGAACGCTATAAATCAATTGGGATTTTGATCTGAAGCCGCTCGGAGTGATCGGTCGGTTAGAGGCGCATGTCACTAATTGCGCGGTCCCTCCCGCCGGTGGTTCGAGTCCTCCCTCGGGCATGGGTGTGTATATTGTTCTTAGAATGAGTTAGTTTAAGTTATTTTAAGTATTTTGTCAGCCTAGGGACCGATGACCTTAGCAGTTTGGTCCCCTAGGAATTCACACACATTTGAACATTTCATCCGAGGTAAAGGAAATAATGTGCAACGGAAATCTTGCTTGTAGACCTTGGCATAGCAATTACCGTCTCTGTGTAGTACCAGACAGCGGCATAGCTGCAACAGTGACCATATGATACTCTGAGATTTAGTGTTTCACGTGCTACTTGTGGGATGCTCCTTTACACACGCATTACATACCTCGCACGCACGATGACTTTTCAGAGTCGATCTCCATGATCTCAGGATAACATCCCCCTCAAAACAAGAAAACGTTGCGTGCATGCAACCCTTGGTTGCAATAACTGAACATATATAGATTTGCTATTGAAATTTCGAGAGAGCACTTTCCAGGAAGAGTCGGACAGCATATTACATCCCCCATATACGTCTTGTTTAATGAATACGAGGAGAAAATTCGAGGCATTAGAGCCAATACAGAGGCTTACTGACAGTCATTCTTCCCATGCACTATTCGCGAGTGGAACAGGGTTGGAGGGCTCAGTTATTGGTAGAAAATACACCACCCGCAGCACACCATTAGGCGGCTTGCGGAGTGTGACGTAGATGTAGATGTAGATATACGCTTATTGTAACTGAAAGTATTGGAAGCTTAAAGTTAAGGTTGGTTGACTTCATATGAAACGCCTGGTTGCATGATGTAGAACAAAAAATCGGAATGGAATTACATGGCAAGGAGGTAAAACGATTCCAATACTATCATGAGGCAAATATTTCAAGATGCACACTGAAATACGAGTTACAAAAATATGGTGAGAGTACTCTCTAGCAATTCTGGAAATAAAGAGACACTTTAATCACTAATGTATTAATTAATGTGCCTAGAATCGTCAACACAAATTAACAGATGTGTTATCTTTGGATTTAGGATTGAAATACAGTGATTTGTATTATGACGTTCTCTTAACAGATGGTGCTGAAATGTAGTGTCCTAGAGTTACAGTGAGGTCTGTAGATCAATTAATAAAATTATAATATAGACGGATAAATGCAATGTTGAAGAGGCAATTGAAAAAATGGGAACATTTTCCCAATTCGACGACAGTGGATGCTTGAGTATAGATCGGAACCATGAACGTCTTCAAGGTGAGTTTGAAACTAAAAGCGTAAAGTGTACAAGAGGAGCTCTGTGATGTGTTGAACCATGTCAGCTCCTTGAATTTGGTATCTGAACATTTTGCACATTTTTCGGAGAAGGCTGGCATAAACAGTTGCATGGTAGCGTCAACCCGCTAGGTCTCAGACTGTCCATCTGAGAGGCGTCAGTTTACTGCCAGCCCGACGTATCTCATTTTTATAAAATATAAACTTTGGCTAAAAACAGTCTTTATCGCATAAATATTTTATTTAAACTGGTGACCGGTTTTGGTCTATTGTGCTTAGATTGTTTTCAGACCATTAACAGCATGGTAGGAGCTGGTCTGGCTGACAAGGCTGCTCTAGAGAGCGCAGCTCCTGTCACCATTATGGAGTACAAAGTCTGACGATGATCTGAGTACAACAGATCTAAACCGGTTACCAATGTGAGTGAAACTGGTATTTATGCAATAAAGACTGTATTTAGCAAAATTTTATTGATAAACCTGAGCTCACTGTTTACCTAGGACAATGTTCCAGAAAATATCCATTTTTATAACGTGAATTTCCCTTAGTCATAATTGAAGTAACGTTCCTACCGATCGATTGAAGCAAATTGTGGTAATGATACTAGTGCTTGTATAGCTGCTGTGAATCTTCTGTACTCAGATCGACAAATTTTGCATCTGAAGAAGTGCACATCGCTTGTGAGTCATCGTCTAGGAAGCCAGCGCTAAGCCACAGCAGGGTCTGCGGGCCTAGATACCCGGCATGATACTTCCTAAGGGACAGAGACTCCGTGAGGCAGTCTATACCGACTATCAGAGATACACACCTGCACCGTACACATCTTGCATTCCAACACAGTGTTGATGGTGACACTTTGTGGTGACATCAGCTGGTTAGGAGTGAGTGATGTTAGACATTTTTAGACATTTTATTAAAGTCATGAGAGCTGATCCATGACCTGGAGAGCATGAGTAGTTCTCTGTTATTTTAATTTCGCCGTTTGGTAGGATCCTACAGTCACTGTGTATTCACCTGTGGTTATATATTACGCTATAAAATTCTTGGGATGTTAATTATTTCTAAACTATGACTTTTTTCCGAAACTTTGCAAAGTTAATCAATGCTGGTGACACCTTATTTCTTTGTTCGAAGTTGACCTGAAATTTGCAGTGAGGCAGCTGCAGGAGCACCACT
Organism: Schistocerca americana; assembly: GCF_021461395.2. NCBI lineage: Eukaryota > Metazoa > Arthropoda > Insecta > Orthoptera > Acrididae > Schistocerca > Schistocerca americana. The sequence continues at coordinate 172,374,778 of NC_060124.1, read as the reverse complement.
ATTAATTTGGAGGAGGCCTTGTGATGTAGGGGGAAGGTCAGGGAAGCACTAGAAAAGAAGGGAGTGGAGCAACAGACATCAAGCAGAATGGAGTAGAATATCTGTGCAAGTTTGAATTAGGTGAAAGTGGGAAATGAAAGGAAGGATTTGTTCCAGCTAACAAGTGGTGCGAAACAGAGCAGCGCATTGTCACCTCTCCACTACATTGTGGTCCTTGATGGGATAATGAATACGGTGGCAGAAAACTACTGGAAAGCAAGATGAAAGCAATGTAGTTCGCAGATGGATTGATGATCTGGGGATACTGCGAGAAGGAGCTTCAGGAAAAGCTGGATGCTTGGGAAGGAAGTGTGAGGCAGTTTGGATTCGAATTTAATGTGAACAAATGTGAGACCCTTGTTTCAACTAGTGAGAAAGATAGGCCAATTAGCTGAATAAGTATTGAAGGGGAACAATTGAAGCAGGTGGAAAGTGTCAAGTACTTGGGAAGTGTAAGAAATGAGAAACAGGATCAGTGAACGTGGCAACAGGAAGAAGTATTCCTGCCAAGTATTAGCAGCCTGCTTTGGAACGTAGAGTCCCACAAAATAGCAAAGAAATAATATATAGCTGGTACTATGCATCTGAAACACGGATAGTGAAGAAAGATATATGAAATGTGGCATGTGAAATGAAGTTGCTCAGAAGTAGTATAAGACTAACGAGGAGAGGTAGGGTGAGAAATGAAAGGGTAAGGAATATACTGGAAGAGGAACCCTCCCAGAACAGTAAGGAAATATCAAAGCTAAGATGATATGCATACTTAAAGATAATGAAGAAAATAAGAGGATCTCCAAGAAGATATATGAAATGAAGATTCGAAGGAAACAACCAACATGGTGACCAAGGGAAAGATGGCTGAAAAGAGTCGACTTGGATGTTGAATAAAGAGGCGAGTACTAGACCAGGGTGGGCACACAAAGCTCGTGGGAAAACGTGACGATATGGCGAGGCTTATGTTGCAAACTAACACACCCTGGGGCTGCAAAGTGTTCTAGATAAAACTGATGAGGATGACTATGAATTAGATGTAATAAGCTTAGATTCACGTGGGCCACCGTGGGGCTGGACACTGCGCAAGATGATGATGATGATTAATTAGACGTTGCATTTGTGTACACTGAGAGTGATTATAGTAAAAGGATGTAGGACTCACCTGGGCCGCTGTTTTAACTGAGCAGTTAGTGAATCCTTTTCCAGTACAGCACACATTAATGATTTTTGTGAAGATCAACACCCAGAACTCACTTACTAGGACCACACCTTTGATATCGCTAAATCCGTCGCGCACCAGTTCTTAATTCGGTATCTGAGCTCATTGTGGAGCAATCCCCCTCAGTAGCCCAGCTGTCGCACATCCTTATAGCAGCCAGAAAGCGCATCGAAAATTCCAATACGTCTGCAGGAGATCTGAAGTGTTCAAAAATTGTGACCGATGGCTGCTTTACCTTGAAAGCATTTAACCAGTAAAAAGACAGATCATAAAAAGACAAAAAAAGCTGGGACATTCGAGACACAGACTAATAGTATCACGAAACAACAGCAGGAGAAATGTATGTAGCACAAGGTACTTGACACGATAAATTAACATCCTTAGGTTGTACACTGTAACGCATGCTTTTTCAGCCTTTTACAAACACGTTTTTCGCTTCTAGAGGACACAAAGGTCCGTAAAATTAAGTTCAGTAACAGTCACCTTCTGTTAAGTAAACTGCAGGCGAGCCCAAATAAAGAAATGTGCACCAACAGCTCTCCGTGCACTATGAAAAGACAGCGAGCCAAACGGCAGCTTTAGATGCACTGTGTGTTATTCGCCGGTTGAATAATTAAAATGAGGAACATTGGAGCAAAGGAAAAAACAAAAGGTCTCACGATAACTATCCACCAGGACTACAAGCATAATGAACGAAGCCATCGGATGGCGCCTTGTAATGCAAAAGAGTGGTCTAGCGCGCTAAAGAAATGTCACTTTCCTCCTGAAAAAAAATCCAGGCTGTGGCTACGCCATTTCTTCGCTACATGCTTTGTTTCATGAGTGCTAGGGAACCCTGAGAGAGTTACTCGCCGAACAACCTTCAGCGACAGGGCCAGTTGTGTCAGGATAATTCACTGGGCAAGTTCATTATCTACACGGTGCGAAATGTGGCAATTGACCCTGAATAAGGAAGAGTGTGAAGTTATTCACATGAGTACTAAAAGATATCAGCTAAATTTTGACTACGCGATAAGTCACACAAATCTGAAGGCTGTAAATTCAACAAAATACTTAGGGATTATAATTACAAATAACCTAAATTGGAACGATCATATAGATAATATTGTGGGTAGAGCAAACCAAAGACTGCGATTCATTGGCAGAACACTTATAAGGTGCAACAGGTCTACCAAAGATACTGCTTACACCACGTTTGTCCACCCTATTCTGGAATATTACTGAGCGGTGTGGGATCAGCATCATGTGGGACTGACGGATGACACCGATAAAGTACAAAGAATGGCAGCTCGTTTTGTATCATCGCGAAGTAGGGGAGATAGTGTCGCAGACATGATACGTGAATTGGAGTGGTAATAGCTAAAACAAAGGCGTTTTTCGTTGCGACGGGATCTTCTCATGAAATTTCAATCACCAGTTTTCTCCTCCGATTGCGAAAACATTCTGTTGGAACCCACCTAAATACGGAGAAATGATCATCACGATAAAATAAGAGATATCAGGGCTCGCACAGGAAAATTCAAGTGCTCGTTTTTCCTGTGTGCCGTTCAAGAGTGGAACGGTAGAGAGACAGCGTGAAGGTGGTTCATTGAACCCTCTGCCAGGCACTTTATTGTGAATAGCAGAGTAATCACGTAGAGGTTGACGTAGACCTGGTAACGGAAGTTTCGGACTTCATGTCCCAGTTTGTTACACAGTTCTAATCTTATCAGCGAGTTTCAAAACAGGCTGCCTCGGCAGTATGAGCTGACAGTATGTATAAATCACGTTTTGCAAGCTTTCTCACGAAATAAATAAATAAAATAAACCACTGAGCAACTGGGAGAGATCTGGAGCACGGTACCACAACTGGCTCAATAAATGGTTTTCAGAAGATGTACAACACCTCGCCTTTCCACATTCTCCTTCACTTCTCACACTGCCACAAAAATTAAATCTTTTATGACTACCAGAATTGGAACAAACTATCAGTGCATGGAAAAAACACCATTGCATGCCGGTTAAATGGCCGCCACAGACAAGTAGGTAAGAAGGATTACACTAAAGTGTGAACGTGATAAACTATTAGTACACCCAAGAAATGTTGTAGCGTAGGAAAAATACGAGAAAATATTTCATAGATGCAAGTCAGAATAGTTACCACATTTGAGGTCTGCGGCAGTCTCAATGGATCCCAGTGCCCGCGTTTCAGTTACGGATCAACTGTGTGGTAGGTACCGTTACAAAAACAGTATCATACACTTAGACTTTTATGCGAAATTGCCGAAATGAAAAGACGCCTAAATAGGCAGCACTTGCTTTGATATCCGAGACCCTAAGGGTGAACGTACTATGATTATACACCAGCAGAACAGTATTAAACTGATTTTCAGCTTGCATCTCTAAAACGTACTTAGCGAACATTTTCAGAAACGGTACTTTAGACAAGAGGATCTGATGAATGGCCTTCTCTAGCTCTATCATTGACGATCTTTGCTTTCTACGTCCATACAATACCATCAAAACGTATAGCTTTGTGATTAAACGGCTTGCATGAAGAGAATATCGGAGTGAATTTTGTATTGCATAAACGTTAATGCAGTAACAGACCTGCGTGAATGTTTGAACGTATCGCTAGAATGAAATCTTTGAAGATTTTCCTAGAAGACAAATTGAAGGACAAAAAGAGCGCACGCAATTCTCAATTTGGTTTTAGTGCAGGGCAATAGTGAGAATGTAATAGATTACAGTATACTGATCATTTTTACTTTTGGGCCATCTAACTACCACTGAATGAAACACAATTGTCATGTCATATGCGTTTCGCCTTTATTCTCTGCAAGGCATCTTCAGTGGCCTAGAATAAATAGATACTTTTACTATTTAGTTTACATTCTGGATCAATGTACCTATAGGTTATAAATAGTTCTGGTGGTTCATTTTTTCTATGTCAGAGTAATATTTTAAATTCAAGTTACATGTTGCGTGGACGATTTTCTACACGTTATGTTTCTGTTACATTTTTGGTGCTGTTCCTCTTTTTACAACTGCCACTTGAGGTTTTTGTTTTTCACATTTCACAGCACTAGGAACTGAACACTTTTTTTATACAATATTTGGGTTCGCGTTGCCGACTGGCGGATGCTGTTGCCATAGATCGAGTATAATTTTTGAGATATCTTTGATCTGTTTGTGTGTGTGTGTATGTGTGTGAAATGGTATTTATTTTAATGGACTTTATTATTGTTATTATTCTTTTGTGTTTGTGTGTGTGATCAGGAGCCGAATGGGTGACACAAACACACACACACACACACACACACACACACACACACACACACACACACACACAGAAACACATATGCATACACAAACAGATTACAGGTATCTCAAAAATTACACTCGTAAGTTGGCAACAACGTTCGACCTTTGGCAGTAACATCCGACAGTCAGCAACACAAACCCAAACACTGTATCGAAACAAGTGTTCAGTTCCCAGTGCTGTGAAATGTGGAAAACAAAAACCCCAAGTGGCTATTATAAGAAGAGGAACAGCACCAAAAATGGAACAGGAACATAATATGTAGAAAATCGTCCACGCAACCTGTAAGTAGAATTTAAAATAGTACTACGACATTGAAAAAACAAACCACCAGAACTGTTTATAACCTTAGGCACATTGCCCCAAAGTGTAAGCCAAATAGTAAAAATATGTACATATTCCAGGCCAGTGAAGATGCCTTGCAGAAATGCGTATGGCACGAAAATTGCGTTCATTTCAGTTGTAGTTAGACGGCTCAAAAGTAAAAATTATCAATATACAGTAATATTACACGCAACCACGGACGACAGAAGTACAAAAGATGCAGAATATATATACAGTTTAGTAGGTCGCTAAGAGTCGCCGATGAACTGACTTGTTTCAATTTGCCTAGCAACGAAAGGCACAAGTCTGCATCAGAACCCGTTCCTGCCGACACGAGTGCTAACAGAGCCTTCGGATCGCCACTGCGGCTCTTGCGCGGTCAGCAGTTTCCATTTGCGCTTCCGCGAAAAAGGAAATAAAGCGCAGAAAGGTACAGAGTGAGCTCTCATCCGAGTGCCTTTCTTTTCTTAGCTGAGCCGAGCTGAAGCCGAACCTGAAGCGGCACTCGCCGTAATGAGAATTTCTCTTTCGTTCGGACAGAAAAGCCGCTTGCTGGAGATGAAGCGGAGTATCAAAAAGCGCATGTCGAAAGCTTTCTGCCATTCGGCCGATGTTATTCGACTGGGCCTTTTTTTCTACGAAATCGACTCTTTGTTACTGTGAAAAAAATTTGAATGGGAACTTCATTTTGTCATAAAACGCATTCCACAACGTCTCAGACCATTGACATGTAACAAAGGCGAAGTATTTGTATAGCATATAATACATTTCGAATCATTATCCAGTTGTCTGTCGTATATGCAATATCTCCTGCCATGTGTGAGAGAACAACGTAAAAGTTAAAAGTCTCGGTCTTAGTAGTCAGTGAACTGTTTACAAAAACGGTAAAGAAGGAGACGCACAGAATTATTAGGTAGAGCGTAAGCTCGTAGCCACTTTCCATACGTTTAACGAACATAACAGACACCAATAACAGAGACGTCAGTCATCAACAAAATATCGTCCTTCAATGGTGTGGTAACTTTTCTATTCTGCAACTTGTGTGATTTTTCGGGTGAAGAACTCGTCGAGCATTGTTCGGAGCTCATTACCATCTGGAAAGGAAGTTCCTTGTAGGTTTTTCGACATAGAACGGAAAAGGTGAGTCCGCAGCTCGTGGTGGTGCGGTAGCGTTCTCGCTTCCCACGCCCGGGGTCCCAGGTTCGATTGCCGGCGAGGTCAGGGATTTTGCCTCGTGATGAGTGGGTGTTGTGTGATGTCCTTAGGTTAGTAAGGTTTAAGTAATTCTAAGTTCAAGGGGACTGATGACCATAGATGTTTAGTCCCATAGTGCTCAGAGCCATTTGAACCATTTCTGAACGGAAAAGGTGAAAGTCTGAGGGCGCAAGATCATATCAGCAAGGTGGTGCGAAATGACTTCCCAACCAAATTCCTTCATAGTGTTTTTGTCAGTCTAGCAGGATGCGGGCGGACGTTATCGTAGAATGACATCACTTCTACATCTACATCTACATTTATACTCCGCAAGCCACACAACGGTGTGTGGCGGAGGGCACTTTACATGCCACTGTCATTACCTCCCTTTCCTGTTCCAGTCGCGTATGGTTCGCTTGAAGAACGACTGCCTGAAGACCTCCGTGCGCGCTCGAATCTCTCTAATTTTACATTCGTGATCTCCTCGGGAGGTATAACTAGGGGGAAGCAATACATTCGATACCTCATCCAGAAACGCACCCTCTCCAAACCTGGACAGCAAGCTATACCGCATTGTAGAGCGCCTCTCTTGCAGAGTCTGCCACTTGAGTTTGCTAAACATCTCCGAAACGCTATCACGCTAACCAAATAACCCTGTGACGAAACGCGCCGCTCTTCTTTGGATCTTCTCTATCTCCTCTGTCAACCCGATCTGGTACGGATCCCACACTGATGAGCAATACTCAAGTATAGGTCGAACGAGTGTTTTATAAGCAACCTCCTTTGTTGATGGACTACATTTTCTAAGGACTCTCCCAATGAATCTCAACCTGGTACCCGCCTTACCAACAATTAATTTTATATGATCATTCCACTTCAAATCTTTCCGCTTGCATACTCATAGATATTTTACAGAAGTAACTGCTACCAGTGATTGTTCAGCTATCATATAATCATAGAATAAACGATCCTTCTTTGTATGTACTGATGCGGTATTCCTGGTCGTAGCCGGCCGGAGTGGCCGAGCGGTTCTAGGCGCTACAGTCTGGAACCGCGCGACCGCTGCGATCGCAGGTTCGCATCCTGCCTCGGGCATGGGTGTTTGTGATGTCCTTAGGTTAGTTAGGTTTAAGTAATTCTAAGTTCTAGGGGACCGATGACCACAGCAGTTAAGTCCCATAGCGCTCAGAGCCATTTGAACAAAAAAAAAATTGGTTCAAATGGCTCTGAGCACTATAGGACTTAACTGCTGTGGTCATCGGTCCCCTAGAACTTAGAACTACTTAAACCTAACTAACCTAAGGACACCACACACATCCGTGCCCGAGGCAGGATTCGAACCTGCGACCGTAGCGGTCACGCGGCTCCACATTGTAGCGCCTTGAACCGCACGGCCACTAGGGCCGGCCCATTTGAACCATTTGAACCTGGTCGTAATTCTTGGACTGCGTTTACAAGACGTCTCGTTTGTCGACATTAAATGTCAGAGGCTTTCTTGAATACTGGTGTGACCTGTGCAAGTTTCCAGTGTTTGGGTACGGATCTTTCGTCGATCGAACGGTTGTATATGATTTTAAGTATGGAGCTATTGCATCAGAATAATCTGAAAGGAACCAAATCGGTATACTGTCTCGATCACAAGACTTGCTTTTATTAAGTGATTTAAGTTGTTTCACTGCTCCGGGGATATCTACTTCTATTTTACTCCTGATGGCAGCTGTTCTTGGTTGGAATTCTGGAATATTTACTTCGTCTTCTTTAGTGAAGGCATTTGGGGAGGCTGTGTTTAGTAACTCTGCTTTGCCAGCACTGTCTTCGATAGTACCTCCACTGCAATCGCGCAGAGAAGGCATTGACTGTGTCTTGCCACTAACATACTTCACATACGACCAGAATCTTTTGGGAATTTCTGTCAGGTTTCGAGACAAATTTTCGATGTGGAAACATTTATAAGCATCTCGCATTGAAGTACGCGCTAAATTTCGAGCTTTTGTAAAAGGTCGCTCATCTTGGCGATTTTGCATCTACTTAAATTTGGCATGTTTTTTTTTATTCTTTCTGCAGCAGTGTTCTGGCCCGTCTTGTGTACCAAGGAGGATCAGCTCCGTCGTTTGTTATTTTATTTGGTATAAATCTCTCAACTGCTGCCAACACTATTTCTTTGAATTCAAGGCCCACCTGTTCTACACTTATACTGATAATATGGAAGGAGTGGAGATGGTCTCTCAGGAAGGCTTTTTAACTGCTTTCTAGAATAGGTATATTTTTCTTTTATTTTTGTGGGATTTGGGGGTCCCAATATTCAGTCTCGATAAGGGAGCCCTGTGTTCAATAATCCCTGTATCCGTTTTGATGCTCGTTATTAACTCAGGATTATTTGTTGCTAAGAGGTCAAGTGTGTTTTCACAACCGTTTACTATTTGCGTGGGCCCATGAACTAACTGCTGGAAATAACTTTCAGAGAATGCGTTTAGCACAATTTCTGATGTTGTTTCATGCGTTCATGCATTTTAGCCAACATATCGAGGGTAAATGAAGGTCACCACTAACTATAACTGTTTTAGTCGGGTACATCTTAGAAATCAAACTCAAGTTATCCTTGAAACTCTCATCAATTGTATCATCTAAATTGGGAGGTTGGTAAAAGGATCGAGTTACTATTTTATTCTGGTTGCTAACAATGACCTCTGGCCATACTAACTCACAGGAACTATCTACTTCAATTTCGCGATAAGATAGACTACTGATAGCAACAAACACAACATCGCCAACTGTGTTTAGTCCGTCCTTTCGGAACACCGTTAGGTTCTTCGCAAAAACTTCGGCTGAAATTATCTCCAGCTTCAGCCACCTTTCAGTGTCTATAACGGTTTGAGCGTCAGTGCTTTCTATTACAGCTTGGAGCTCTGGTACTTTCCCAACACAGCTACGACAATTTAGAACTGTTTTACCGATGGTTCGTGTATTTATGTTGTTCCTGTGTTCGGCCTGCACCCTTTGGGACTGAATCCCTTGTTGTGTTTACCCAAGATTCTCTAACCTAAAAAACCTCCCAGTACACGCCCCACAGCCCCTGCTACCTGCGTAGCCGCCTCCTGTGTATAGTGGACTCCTGACCTATTCAGCGGACCCGAAACCCTACTACCATTTGGCGCAAGTCCAGGAATTTGCAGCCTGCACGGTCGCAGAACCGTCTGAGCCTCTGATTCAGACACTCCACTCGGCTCTGTACCAGAGGTCCGCAATCGGTCCTGTCGACTAGGCCTAGATCCCCGGCATGATACTTCCTAAGGGACAGAGACTCCGTGAGGCAGTCTATACCGACTATCAGAGATACACACCTGCACCGTACACATCTTGCATTCCAACACAGTGTTGATGGTGACACTTTGTGGTGACATCAGCTGGTTAGGAGGGAGTGATGTTAGACATTTTTAGACATTTTATTAAAGTCATGAGAGCTGATCCATGACCTGGAGAGCATGAGTAGTTCTCTGTTATTTTAATTTCGCCGTTTGGTAGGATCCTACAGTCACTGTGTATTCACCTGTGGTTATATATTACGCTATAAAATTCTTGGGATATTAATTATTTCTAAACTATGACTCTTTTCCGAAACTTTGCAAAGATAATCAATGCTGGTGACACCTTATTTCTTTGTTCGAAGTTGACCTGAAATTTGCAGTGAGGCAGCTGCAGGAGCACCACCATGAATTTGGAGGAGGCCTTGTGATGTAGGGGGAAGGTCAGGGGAGCACTAGAAAAGAAGGGAGTGGAGCAACAGACAACAAGCAGAATGGAATAGAATATCTGTGCAAGTTTGAATTAGGTGAAAGTGGGAAATGAAAGGAAGGATTTGTTCGAGCTAACAAGTGGTGTGAAACAGAGCAGCGCATTGTCACCTCTCCACTACATTGTGGTACTGAATGAGATAATGAATACGGTGGCAGAAAACTACTGGAAAGCAAGATGAAAGCAATGTAGTTCGCAGATGGATTGATGATCTGGGGATACTGCGAGAAGGAGCTTCAGGAAAAGCTGGATGCTTGGGAAGGCAGTGTGAGGCAGTTTGGATTCGAATTTAATGTGAACAAATGTGAGACCCTTGTTTCAACTAGTGAGAAAGATAGGCCAACTAGCTGAATAAGTATTGAAGGGGAACAATTGAAGCAGGTGGAAAGTGTCAAGTACTTGGGAAGTGTGACAGAGGAAAATGTAAGAAATGAGAAACAGGATCAGTGAACATGGCAACAGCAAGAAGTATTCCTGCCAAGTATTAGCAGCCTGCTTTGGAACGAAGAGTCCCACAAAATAGCAAAGAAATAATATATAGCTGGTACTATGCATCTGAAACACTTATAGTGAAGAAAAGATATATGAAATGTGGCATGTGAAATGAAGTTGCTCAGAAGTAGTATAAGACTAACGAGGAGAGGTAGGGTGAGAAATGAAAGGGTAAGGAATATACTGGAAGAGGAACCCTCCCATAGCAGTATGGAAATATCAAAGCTAAGATGATACGCATACTTAAAGATAATGAAGAAAATAAGAGGACCTCCAAGAAGATATATGAAATGTTCGAAGGAAACAACCAACATGGTGACCAAGGGAAAGATGGCTGAAAAGTGTCGACTTGGATGTTGAATAAAGAGGCGAGTACTAGACCAGGGTGGGCACACAAAGCTCGTGGGAAAACGCGACGATATGACGAGGCTTATGTTCCAAAGTAACACACCCTGGGGCTGCATAGTGTTCTAGATAAAACTGATGAGGATGATTATGAATTAGATGTAATAAGCTTAGATTCACGTGGGCCACAATGGGGCTGGACACTGCGCAAGATGATAATGATGATTAATAAGACGTTGCATTTGTGTACACTGAGAATGATTATAGCAAAAGGATGTAGGACTCACCTGGGCCACTGAGTAGTTAGTGAATCCTTTCCCAGTACAGTACACCTTAATGATTTTTGTGAAGATCAACACCCAGAACTCACTTACTAGGACCACATCTTTGATATCGTTAAATCCGTTGCGCACCAGTTCTTAATTCAGTATCTGAGTTCATTTTGGAGCAATTCCCCTCAGTAGCCCAGCTGTCGTAGATCCTTATAGCAGCCAGAAAGCGCATCGAACATTCCAATACGTCTGCAGGAGATCTAAAGTGTTCAAAAATTGTGACCGATGGCTGCTTTACCTTGAAAGCATTTAACCAGTCAAAAGACAGATCATAAAAAGAAAAAAAAAGCTGGGACATTCGAGACACAGACTAATAGTATCACGAAACAACAGCAGGACAAATGTATGTAGCACAAGGTACTTGACACGATAAATTAACATCCTTAGGTTGTACACTGTAACGTATGCTTTTTCAGCCATTTACAAACAAGTTTTTCGCTTCTAGAGGACACAAAGATCCGTAAAATTAAGTTCAGCAACAGTCACCTTCTTTTAAGTAAACTGCAGGCAAGCCCAAATAAAGAAATGTGCGCCAACAGCTCTCCGTGCACCATGAAAAGACAGCGAGACAAACGGCAGCTTTAGATGCACTGTGTGTTATTCGCCGGTTGAATAATTAAAATGAGGAACATTGGAGCAAAGGAAAAAACACAAGGTCTCACGACAACTATCCACCAGGACTACAAGCATAATGAACGAAGCCATCGGATGGCGGCTTGTAAAACAAAAGAGTGGTCCAGCGTGCTAAGGAAATGTCACTTTCAATGAAAAACAAAAATCCAGGCTATGGCTACGCCATTTCTTCGCTACATGCTTTGTTTCATGAGTGCTAGGGAACCCTGAGAGAGTTACTCGCTGAACAACCTTCGGCGACAGGGCCAGTTGTGTCAGTATAATTCACTGGGCAAATTCATTATCTATACGGTGCGAAATGTGGAAATTGACCCTGAATAAGGAAAAGTGTGAAGTTATTCACATGAGTACTAAAAGATATCAGCTAAATTTGGATTACGCTATAAGTCACACAAATCTGAAGGCTGTAAATTCAACAGAATACTTAGGGATTACAATTACAAGTAACCTAAATTGGAACGATCATATAGATAACATTGTGGGTAGAGCAAACCAAAGACTGCGATTCATTGGCAGAACACTTATAAGGTGCAACAGGTCTACCAAAGAGACTGCTTACACCACGTTTGTCCGCCCTATTCTGGAATATTACTGAGCGGTGTGGGATCAGCATCAGGTGGGACAGACGGATGACACCGAAAAAGTACAAAGAATGGCAGGTCGTTTTGTATCATCGCGAAGTAGGGGAGGTAGTGTCACAGACATGATACGTGAATTGGAGTGGTAATAGTTAAAACAAAGGCGTTTTTCGTTGCGACGGGATCTTCTCATGAAATTTCAATAACTAGTTTTCTCCTCCGATTGCGAAAACATTCTGTTGGCACCCACCTAAATAGGGAGAAATGATCATCACGATAAAATAAGAGATATCAGGGCTCGCACAGAAAAATTTAAGTGCTCGTTTTTCCCGTGTGCCGTTCGACAGTGGAACGGTGGAGAGGCAGCTTGAAGGTGGGTCATTGAACCCTCTGCCAGGCACTTTATTGTGAATAGCAGAGTAATCACGTAGAGGTTGACGTAGACCTGGTAACGGAAGTTTCGGACTTCATGTCCCAGTTTGTTACACAGTTCTAATCTTATCAGCGAGTTTCAAAACAGGCTGCCTCGGCAGTATGAGCTGACAGTATGTATAAATCACGTTTTGCAAGCTCTCTCACGAAATAAATAAATAAAATAAACCACTGAGCAACTGGGAGAGATCTGGAGCACGGTACCACAACTGGCTCAATAAATGGTTTTCAGAAGATGTACAACACCTCGCCTTTCCACATTCTCCTTCACTTCTCACACTGCCACAAAAAGTAAATCTTTTATGACTACCAGAATTGGAACAAACTATCAGTGCATGGAAAAATCACCATTGCATGCCGGTTAAATGGCCGCCACAGACAAGTAGGTATGAAGGATTACACTAAAGTGTGAACGTGATAAACTATTAGTACACTCAAGAAATGTTGTAGCGTAGGAAAAATACGAGAAAATATTTCATAGATGCAAGTCAGAATAGTTACCACGTTTGAGGTCTGCGGCAGTCTCAATGAATCCCAGTGCCCGCGTTTCAGTTACGGATCAACTGTGTGGTAGGTACCGTTACAAAAACAGTATCATACACTTAGACTTTTATGCGAAATTGCCGAAATGAAAAGACGCCTAAATAGGCAGCACTTGCTTTGATATCCGAGACCCTAAGGGTGAACGTACTATGATTATTCACCAGAAGAACAGTATTAAACTGATTTTCAGCTTGCATCTCTAAAACGTACTTAGCGAACATTTTCAGAAACGGTACTTTAGACAAGAGGATCTGATGAATGGCCTTCTCTAGCTCTATCATTGACGATCTTCGCTTTCTGCGTCCATACAATACCATCAAAACGTATAGCTTTGTGATTAAACGGCTTGCATGAAGAGAATATCGGAGTGAATTTTGTATTGCATAAACGTTAATACAGTAACAGACCTGCGTAAATGTTTGAACGTATCGCCAGAATGAAATCTTTGAAGATTTTCCTAGAAGACAAATTGAAGGACAAAAAGAGCGCACGCAATTCTCAATTTGGTTTTAGTGCGGGGCAATAGTGAGAATATAAAAGATTACAGTATACTGATCATTTTTACTTTTGGGCCATCTAACTACCACTGAATGAAACACAATTGTCTTGCCATATGCGTTTCGCCTTTATTCTCTGCAAGGCATCTTCAGTGGCCTAGAATAAATAGATACTTTTACTATTTAGTTTACATTCTGGATCAATGTACCTATAGGTTATAAATAGTTCTGGTGGTTCGTTTTTTCTATGTCAGAGTAATATTTTAAATTCAAGTTACATGTTGCGTGGACGATTTTCTACACGTTATGTTTCTGTTGCATTTTTGGTGCTGTTCCTCTTCTTACAACTGCCACTTGAGGTTTTTGTTTTTCACATTTCGCAGCACTAGGAACTGAACACTTTTTTAATACAATATTTGGGTTTGCGTTGCCGACTGTCGGATGCTGTTGCCATAGATCGAGTATAATTTTTGAGATATCTTTGATCTGTTTGTGTGTGTGTGTATGTGTGTGAAATGGTATTTGTTTTAGTGAACTTTATTATTATTATTATTCTTTTGTGTTTGTGTGTGTGACCAGAAGCCGAAGGGGTGACACACACACACACACACACACACACACACACACACACAGAAACACATATGCATACACAAACAGATTACAGGTATCTCAAAAATTACACTCTTAAGTTGGCAACAACGTTCGACCTTTGGCAGTAACATCTGACAGTCAGCAACACATACCCAAACACTGTATCGAAACAAGTGTTCAGTTCCCAGTGCTGTGAAATGTGGAAAACAAAAACACCAAGTGGCAATTATAAGAAGAGGAACAGCACCAAAAATGGAACAGGAACATAATATGTAGAAAATCGTCCACGCAACCTGTAAGTAGAATTTAAAATAGTACTACGACATTGAAAAAACAAATCACCAGAACTGTTTATAACCTTAGGCACATTGCCCCAAAGTGTAAACCAAATAGTAAAAATATGTACATATTCCAGGCCAGTGAAGATGCCTTGCAGAAATGCGTATGGCACGAAAATTGCGTTCAATTCAGTTGTAGTTAGACGGCTCAAAAGTAAACATTATCAATATACAGTAATATTACACGCAGCCACGGACGACAGAAGTACAAAAGATGCAGAATATATATACAGTTTAGTAGGTCGCTAAGAGTCACCGATGAACTGACTTGTTTCAATTTGTCTAGCAACGAAAGGCACAGGTCTGCATCAGAACCCGTTCCGGCCGACACGAGTGCTAACAGAGCCTTCGGATCGCCACCGCGGCTCTTGCGCGGTCAGCAGTTTCCATTTGCGCTTCCGCGAAAAAGGAAATAAAGCGCAGAAAGGTACAGAGTGAGCTCTCATCCGAGTGCCTTTCTTTTCTTAGCTGAGCCGAGCTGAAGCCGAACCTGAAGCGGCACTCGCCGTAATGAGAATTTCTCTTTCGTTCGGACAGAAAAGCCGCTTGCTGGAGATGAAGCAGAGTATCAAAAAGCGAATGTCGAAAGCTTTCCGCCATTCGGCCGATGTTATTCGACGGGGCCCTTTTTTTCTACGAAATCGACTCATTGTTACTGTGAAAAAAATTTGAATGGGATCTTCATTTTGTCATAAAACGCATTCCACAACATCTCAGACCATTGACATGTAACAAAGGCGAAGTATTTGTATAGCACATAATACATTTCGAATCATTATCCAGTTGTCTGTCGTATATGCAATATCTCCTGCCATGTGTGAGAGAACAACGTAAAAGTTAAAAGTCACGGTCTTAGTAGTCAGTGAACTGTTTACAAAAACGGTAAAGAAGGAGACGCACAGAATTATTAGGTAGAGCGTAAGCTCGTAGCCACTTTCCATACGTTTAACGAACATAACAGACACCAATAACAGAGACGTCAGTCATCAACAAAATATCGTCCTTCAATGGTGTGGTAACTTTTCTATTCTGCAGCTTAGAAATAGTGTGATTTTTCGGCTGAAGAACTCGTCGAGCATTGTTCGGAGCTCATTGCCATCCGGAAAGGAAGTTCCTTGTAGGTTGTTCGACATAGAACGGAAAAGGTGAGTCTGCAGCTCGTGGTCGTGCGGTAGCGTTCTCGTTTCTCACGCCCGGGTTCCCAGGTTCGATTCCCGGCGAGGTCAGGGATTTTCTCTGCCTCGTGATCAGTGGGTGTTGTGTGATGTCCTTAGGTTAGTAAGGTTTAAGTAATTCTAAGTTCAAGTGGACTGATGACCATAGATGTTAGTCCCATAGTGCTCAGAGCCATTTGAACCATTTTTGAACGGAAAAGGTGAAAGTCTGAGGGCGCAAGATCATATCAGCAAGGTGGTGCGAAATGACTACCCAACCAAATTCCTTCATAGTGTTTTTGACAGTCTAGCAGGATGCGGGCGGACGTTATCTTGGAATGACATCACTTCTACATCTACATATACATTTATACTTCGCAAGCCACACAACGGCGTGTGGCGGAGGGCACTTTACATGCCACTGTCATTACCTCCCTTTCCTGTTCCAGTCACGTATGGTTCGCGGGAAGAACGACTGCCTGAAGGCCTCCGTGCGCTCTCGAATCTCTCTAATTTTACATTCGTGATCTCCTCGGGAGGTATAATAAGGGGGAAGCAATACATTCGATACCTCATCCAGAAAAGCACCCTCTCGATACCTGGACAGCAAGCTATACCGCAATGTAGAGCGCCGCTCTTGCAGAGTCTGCCACTTGAGTTTGCTAAACATCTCCGTAACGCTATCACGGTTACCAAATAACCCTGTGACGAAACGCGCCGCTCTTCTTTGGATCTTCTCTATCTCCTCCGTCAACCCGATCTGGTACGGATCCCACACTGATGAGCAATACTCAAGTATAGGTCGAACGAGTGTTTTATAAGCAACCTCCTTTGTTGATGGACTACATTTTCTAAGGACTCTCCCAATGAATCTCAACCTGGTACCCGCCTTACCAACAATTAATTTTATATGATCATTCCACTTCAAATCGTTCCGCTTGCATACTCCGAGATATTTTACAGAAGTAACTGCTACCAGTGTTTGTTCAGCTATCATATAATCATAGAATAAACGATCCTTCTTTGTATGTACTGATGCGGTATTCCTGGTCGTAGCCGGCCGGAGTGGCCGAGCGGTTCTAGGCGCTACAGTCTGGAACCGCGCGACCGCTGCGATCGCAGGTTCGCATCCTGCCTCGGGCATGGGTGTTTGTGATGTCCTTAGGTTAGTTAGGTTTAAGTAATTCTAAGTTCTAGGGGACCGATGACCACAGCAGTTAAGTCCCATGGTGCTCAGAGCCATTTGAACAAAAAAAAAAATTGGTTCAAATGGCTCTGAGCACAATGGGACTTAACTGATGTGGTCATCAGTCCCCTAGAACTTAGAACTACTTAAACCTAACTAACCTAAGGACACCACACACATCCGTGCCCGAGGCAGGATTCGAACCTGCGACCGTAGCGGTCACGCGGCTCCACATTGTAGCGCCTTGAACCGCACGGCCACTAGGGCCGGCCCATTTGAACCATTTGAACCTGGTCGTAATTCTTGGACTGCGTTTACAAGACGTCTCGTTTGTCGACATTAAATGTCAGAGGCTTTCTTGAATACTGGTGTGACCTGTGCAAGTTTCCAGTGTTTGGGTACGGATCTTTCGTCGATCGAACGGTTGTATATGATTTTAAGTATGGAGCTATTGCATCAGAATAATCTGAAAGGAACCAAATCGGTATACTGTCTCGATCACAAGACTTGCTTTTATTAAGTGATTTAAGTTGTTTCACTGCTCCGGGGATATCTACTTCTATTTTACTCCTGATGGCAGCTGTTCTTGGTTGGAATTCTGGAATATTTACTTCGTCTTCTTTAGTGAAGGCATTTGGGGAGGCTGTGTTTAGTAACTCTGCTTTGCCAGCACTGTCTTCGATAGTACCTCCACTGCAATCGCGCAGAGAAGGCATTGACTGTGTCTTGCCACTAACATACTTCACATACGACCAGAATCTTTTGGGAATTTCTGTCAGGTTTCGAGACAAATTTTCGATGTGGAAACATTTATAAGCATCTCGCATTGAAGTACGCGCTAAATTTCGAGCTTTTGTAAAAGGTCGCTCATCTTGGCGATTTTGCATCTACTTAAATTTGGCATGTTTTTTTTTATTCTTTCTGCAGCAGTGTTCTGGCCCGTCTTGTGTACCAAGGAGGATCAGCTCCGTCGTTTGTTATTTTATTTGGTATAAATCTCTCAACTGCTGCCAACACTATTTCTTTGAATTCAAGGCCCACCTGTTCTACACTTATACTGATAATATGGAAGGAGTGGAGATGGTCTCTCAGGAAGGCTTTTTAACTGCTTTCTAGAATAGGTATATTTTTCTTTTATTTTTGTGGGATTTGGGGGTCCCAATATTCAGTCTCGATAAGGGAGCCCTGTGTTCAATAATCCCTGTATCCGTTTTGATGCTCGTTATTAACTCAGGATTATTTGTTGCTAAGAGGTCAAGTGTGTTTTCACAACCGTTTACTATTTGCGTGGGCCCATGAACTAACTGCTGGAAATAACTTTCAGAGAATGCGTTTAGCACAATTTCTGATGTTGTTTCATGCGTTCATGCATTTTAGCCAACATATCGAGGGTAAATGAAGGTCACCACTAACTATAATTGTTTTAGTCGGGTACATCTTAGAAATCAAACTCAAGTTATCCTTGAAACTCTCATCAATTGTATCATCTAAATTGGGAGGTTGGTAAAAGGATCGAGTTACTATTTTATTCTGGTTGCTAACAATGACCTCTGGCCATACTAACTCACAGGAACTATCTACTTCAATTTCGCGATAAGATAGACTACTGATAGCAACAAACACAACATCGCCAACTGTGTTTAGTCCGTCCTTTCGGAACACCGTTAGGTTCTTCGCAAAAACTTCGGCTGAAATTATCTCCAGCTTCAGCCACCTTTCAGTGTCTATAACGGTTTGAGCGTCAGTGCTTTCTATTACAGCTTGGAGCTCTGGTACTTTCCCAACACAGCTACGACAATTTAGAACTGTTTTACCGATGGTTCGTGTATTTATGTTGTTCCTGTGTTCGGCCTGCACCCTTTGGGACTGAATCCCTTGTTGTGTTTACCCAAGATTCTCTAACCTAAAAAACCTCCCAGTACACGCCCCACAGCCCCTGCTACCTGCGTAGCCGCCTCCTGTGTATAGTGGACTCCTGACCTATTCAGCGGACCCGAAACCCTACTACCATTTGGCGCAAGTCCAGGAATTTGCAGCCTGCACGGTCGCAGAACCGTCTGAGCCTCTGATTCAGACACTCCACTCGGCTCTGTACCAGAGGTCCGCAATCGGTCCTGTCGACTAGGCCTAGATCCCCGGCATGATACTTCCTAAGGGACAGAGACTCCGTGAGGCAGTCTATACCGACTATCAGAGATACACACCTGCACCGTACACATCTTGCATTCCAACACAGTGTTGATGGTGACACTTTGTGGTGACATCAGCTGGTTAGGAGGGAGTGATGTTAGACATTTTTAGACATTTTATTAAAGTCATGAGAGCTGATCCATGACCTGGAGAGCATGAGTAGTTCTCTGTTATTTTAATTTCGCCGTTTGGTAGGATCCTACAGTCACTGTGTATTCACCTGTGGTTATATATTACGCTATAAAATTCTTGGGATATTAATTATTTCTAAACTATGACTCTTTTCCGAAACTTTGCAAAGATAATCAATGCTGGTGACACCTTATTTCTTTGTTCGAAGTTGACCTGAAATTTGCAGTGAGGCAGCTGCAGGAGCACCACCATGAATTTGGAGGAGGCCTTGTGATGTAGGGGGAAGGTCAGGGGAGCACTAGAAAAGAAGGGAGTGGAGCAACAGACAACAAGCAGAATGGAATAGAATATCTGTGCAAGTTTGAATTAGGTGAAAGTGGGAAATGAAAGGAAGGATTTGTTCGAGCTAACAAGTGGTGTGAAACAGAGCAGCGCATTGTCACCTCTCCACTACATTGTGGTACTGAATGAGATAATGAATACGGTGGCAGAAAACTACTGGAAAGCAAGATGAAAGCAATGTAGTTCGCAGATGGATTGATGATCTGGGGATACTGCGAGAAGGAGCTTCAGGAAAAGCTGGATGCTTGGGAAGGCAGTGTGAGGCAGTTTGGATTCGAATTTAATGTGAACAAATGTGAGACCCTTGTTTCAACTAGTGAGAAAGATAGGCCAACTAGCTGAATAAGTATTGAAGGGGAACAATTGAAGCAGGTGGAAAGTGTCAAGTACTTGGGAAGTGTGACAGAGGAAAATGTAAGAAATGAGAAACAGGATCAGTGAACATGGCAACAGCAAGAAGTATTCCTGCCAAGTATTAGCAGCCTGCTTTGGAACGAAGAGTCCCACAAAATAGCAAAGAAATAATATATAGCTGGTACTATGCATCTGAAACACTTATAGTGAAGAAAAGATATATGAAATGTGGCATGTGAAATGAAGTTGCTCAGAAGTAGTATAAGACTAACGAGGAGAGGTAGGGTGAGAAATGAAAGGGTAAGGAATATACTGGAAGAGGAACCCTCCCATAGCAGTATGGAAATATCAAAGCTAAGATGATACGCATACTTAAAGATAATGAAGAAAATAAGAGGACCTCCAAGAAGATATATGAAATGTTCGAAGGAAACAACCAACATGGTGACCAAGGGAAAGATGGCTGAAAAGTGTCGACTTGGATGTTGAATAAAGAGGCGAGTACTAGACCAGGGTGGGCACACAAAGCTCGTGGGAAAACGCGACGATATGACGAGGCTTATGTTCCAAAGTAACACACCCTGGGGCTGCATAGTGTTCTAGATAAAACTGATGAGGATGATTATGAATTAGATGTAATAAGCTTAGATTCACGTGGGCCACAATGGGGCTGGACACTGCGCAAGATGATAATGATGATTAATAAGACGTTGCATTTGTGTACACTGAGAATGATTATAGCAAAAGGATGTAGGACTCACCTGGGCCACTGAGTAGTTAGTGAATCCTTTCCCAGTACAGTACACCTTAATGATTTTTGTGAAGATCAACACCCAGAACTCACTTACTAGGACCACATCTTTGATATCGTTAAATCCGTTGCGCACCAGTTCTTAATTCAGTATCTGAGTTCATTTTGGAGCAATTCCCCTCAGTAGCCCAGCTGTCGTAGATCCTTATAGCAGCCAGAAAGCGCATCGAACATTCCAATACGTCTGCAGGAGATCTAAAGTGTTCAAAAATTGTGACCGATGGCTGCTTTACCTTGAAAGCATTTAACCAGTCAAAAGACAGATCATAAAAAGAAAAAAAAAGCTGGGACATTCGAGACACAGACTAATAGTATCACGAAACAACAGCAGGACAAATGTATGTAGCACAAGGTACTTGACACGATAAATTAACATCCTTAGGTTGTACACTGTAACGTATGCTTTTTCAGCCATTTACAAACAAGTTTTTCGCTTCTAGAGGACACAAAGATCCGTAAAATTAAGTTCAGCAACAGTCACCTTCTTTTAAGTAAACTGCAGGCAAGCCCAAATAAAGAAATGTGCGCCAACAGCTCTCCGTGCACTATGAAAAGACAGCGAGACAAACGGCAGCTTTAGATGCACTGTGTGTTATTCGCCGGTTGAATAATTAAAATGAGGAACATTGGAGCAAAGGAAAAAACACAAGGTCTCACGACAACTATCCACCAGGACTACAAGCATAATGAACGAAGCCATCGGATGGCGGCTTGTAAAACAAAAGAGTGGTCCAGCGTGCTAAGGAAATGTCACTTTCAATGAAAAACAAAAATCCAGGCTATGGCTACGCCATTTCTTCGCTACATGCTTTGTTTCATGAGTGCTAGGGAACCCTGAGAGAGTTACTCGCTGAACAACCTTCGGCGACAGGGCCAGTTGTGTCAGTATAATTCACTGGGCAAATTCATTATCTATACGGTGCGAAATGTGGAAATTGACCCTGAATAAGGAAAAGTGTGAAGTTATTCACATGAGTACTAAAAGATATCAGCTAAATTTGGATTACGCTATAAGTCACACAAATCTGAAGGCTGTAAATTCAACAGAATACTTAGGGATTACAATTACAAGTAACCTAAATTGGAACGATCATATAGATAACATTGTGGGTAGAGCAAACCAAAGACTGCGATTCATTGGCAGAACACTTATAAGGTGCAACAGGTCTACCAAAGAGACTGCTTACACCACGTTTGTCCGCCCTATTCTGGAATATTACTGAGCGGTGTGGGATCAGCATCAGGTGGGACAGACGGATGACACCGAAAAAGTACAAAGAATGGCAGGTCGTTTTGTATCATCGCGAAGTAGGGGAGGTAGTGTCACAGACATGATACGTGAATTGGAGTGGTAATAGTTAAAACAAAGGCGTTTTTCGTTGCGACGGGATCTTCTCATGAAATTTCAATAACTAGTTTTCTCCTCCGATTGCGAAAACATTCTGTTGGCACCCACCTAAATAGGGAGAAATGATCATCACGATAAAATAAGAGATATCAGGGCTCGCACAGAAAAATTTAAGTGCTCGTTTTTCCCGTGTGCCGTTCGACAGTGGAACGGTGGAGAGGCAGCTTGAAGGTGGGTCATTGAACCCTCTGCCAGGCACTTTATTGTGAATAGCAGAGTAATCACGTAGAGGTTGACGTAGACCTGGTAACGGAAGTTTCGGACTTCATGTCCCAGTTTGTTACACAGTTCTAATCTTATCAGCGAGTTTCAAAACAGGCTGCCTCGGCAGTATGAGCTGACAGTATGTATAAATCACGTTTTGCAAGCTCTCTCACGAAATAAATAAATAAAATAAACCACTGAGCAACTGGGAGAGATCTGGAGCACGGTACCACAACTGGCTCAATAAATGGTTTTCAGAAGATGTACAACACCTCGCCTTTCCACATTCTCCTTCACTTCTCACACTGCCACAAAAAGTAAATCTTTTATGACTACCAGAATTGGAACAAACTATCAGTGCATGGAAAAATCACCATTGCATGCCGGTTAAATGGCCGCCACAGACAAGTAGGTATGAAGGATTACACTAAAGTGTGAACGTGATAAACTATTAGTACACTCAAGAAATGTTGTAGCGTAGGAAAAATACGAGAAAATATTTCATAGATGCAAGTCAGAATAGTTACCACATTTGAGGTCTGCGGCAGTCTCAATGAATCCCAGTGCCCGCGTTTCAGTTACGGATCAACTGTGTGGTAGGTACCGTTACAAAAACAGTATCATACACTTAGACTTTTATGCGAAATTGCCGAAATGAAAAGACGCCTAAATAGGCAGCACTTGCTTTGATATCCGAGACCCTAAGGGTGAACGTACTATGATTATTCACCAGAAGAACAGTATTAAACTGATTTTCAGCTTGCATCTCTAAAACGTACTTAGCGAACATTTTCAGAAACGGTACTTTAGACAAGAGGATCTGATGAATGGCCTTCTCTAGCTCTATCATTGACGATCTTCGCTTTCTGCGTCCATACAATACCATCAAAACGTATAGCTTTGTGATTAAACGGCTTGCATGAAGAGAATATCGGAGTGAATTTTGTATTGCATAAACGTTAATACAGTAACAGACCTGCGTAAATGTTTGAACGTATCGCCAGAATGAAATCTTTGAAGATTTTCCTAGAAGACAAATTGAAGGACAAAAAGAGCGCACGCAATTCTCAATTTGGTTTTAGTGCGGGGCAATAGTGAGAATATAAAAGATTACAGTATACTGATCATTTTTACTTTTGGGCCATCTAACTACCACTGAATGAAACACAATTGTCTTGCCATATGCGTTTCGCCTTTATTCTCTGCAAGGCATCTTCAGTGGCCTAGAATAAATAGATACTTTTACTATTTAGTTTACATTCTGGATCAATGTACCTATAGGTTATAAATAGTTCTGGTGGTTCGTTTTTTCTATGTCAGAGTAATATTTTAAATTCAAGTTACATGTTGCGTGGACGATTTTCTACACGTTATGTTTCTGTTGCATTTTTGGTGCTGTTCCTCTTCTTACAACTGCCACTTGAGGTTTTTGTTTTTCACATTTCGCAGCACTAGGAACTGAACACTTTTTTAATACAATATTTGGGTTTGCGTTGCCGACTGTCGGATGCTGTTGCCATAGATCGAGTATAATTTTTGAGATATCTTTGATCTGTTTGTGTGTGTGTGTATGTGTGTGAAATGGTATTTGTTTTAGTGAACTTTATTATTATTATTATTCTTTTGTGTTTGTGTGTGTGACCAGAAGCCGAAGGGGTGACACACACACACACACACACACACACACACACACACACACAGAAACACATATGCATACACAAACAGATTACAGGTATCTCAAAAATTACACTCTTAAGTTGGCAACAACGTTCGACCTTTGGCAGTAACATCTGACAGTCAGCAACACATACCCAAACACTGTATCGAAACAAGTGTTCAGTTCCCAGTGCTGTGAAATGTGGAAAACAAAAACACCAAGTGGCAATTATAAGAAGAGGAACAGCACCAAAAATGGAACAGGAACATAATATGTAGAAAATCGTCCACGCAACCTGTAAGTAGAATTTAAAATAGTACTACGACATTGAAAAAACAAATCACCAGAACTGTTTATAACCTTAGGCACATTGCCCCAAAGTGTAAACCAAATAGTAAAAATATGTACATATTCCAGGCCAGTGAAGATGCCTTGCAGAAATGCGTATGGCACGAAAATTGCGTTCAATTCAGTTGTAGTTAGACGGCTCAAAAGTAAACATTATCAATATACAGTAATATTACACGCAGCCACGGACGACAGAAGTACAAAAGATGCAGAATATATATACAGTTTAGTAGGTCGCTAAGAGTCACCGATGAACTGACTTGTTTCAATTTGTCTAGCAACGAAAGGCACAGGTCTGCATCAGAACCCGTTCCGGCCGACACGAGTGCTAACAGAGCCTTCGGATCGCCACCGCGGCTCTTGCGCGGTCAGCAGTTTCCATTTGCGCTTCCGCGAAAAAGGAAATAAAGCGCAGAAAGGTACAGAGTGAGCTCTCATCCGAGTGCCTTTCTTTTCTTAGCTGAGCCGAGCTGAAGCCGAACCTGAAGCGGCACTCGCCGTAATGAGAATTTCTCTTTCGTTCGGACAGAAAAGCCGCTTGCTGGAGATGAAGCAGAGTATCAAAAAGCGAATGTCGAAAGCTTTCCGCCATTCGGCCGATGTTATTCGACGGGGCCCTTTTTTTCTACGAAATCGACTCATTGTTACTGTGAAAAAAATTTGAATGGGATCTTCATTTTGTCATAAAACGCATTCCACAACATCTCAGACCATTGACATGTAACAAAGGCGAAGTATTTGTATAGCACATAATACATTTCGAATCATTATCCAGTTGTCTGTCGTATATGCAATATCTCCTGCCATGTGTGAGAGAACAACGTAAAAGTTAAAAGTCACGGTCTTAGTAGTCAGTGAACTGTTTACAAAAACGGTAAAGAAGGAGACGCACAGAATTATTAGGTAGAGCGTAAGCTCGTAGCCACTTTCCATACGTTTAACGAACATAACAGACACCAATAACAGAGACGTCAGTCATCAACAAAATATCGTCCTTCAATGGTGTGGTAACTTTTCTATTCTGCAGCTTAGAAATAGTGTGATTTTTCGGCTGAAGAACTCGTCGAGCATTGTTCGGAGCTCATTGCCATCCGGAAAGGAAGTTCCTTGTAGGTTGTTCGACATAGAACGGAAAAGGTGAGTCTGCAGCTCGTGGTCGTGCGGTAGCGTTCTCGTTTCTCACGCCCGGGTTCCCAGGTTCGATTCCCGGCGAGGTCAGGGATTTTCTCTGCCTCGTGATCAGTGGGTGTTGTGTGATGTCCTTAGGTTAGTAAGGTTTAAGTAATTCTAAGTTCAAGTGGACTGATGACCATAGATGTTAGTCCCATAGTGCTCAGAGCCATTTGAACCATTTTTGAACGGAAAAGGTGAAAGTCTGAGGGCGCAAGATCATATCAGCAAGGTGGTGCGAAATGACTACCCAACCAAATTCCTTCATAGTGTTTTTGACAGTCTAGCAGGATGCGGGCGGACGTTATCTTGGAATGACATCACTTCTACATCTACATATACATTTATACTTCGCAAGCCACACAACGGCGTGTGGCGGAGGGCACTTTACATGCCACTGTCATTACCTCCCTTTCCTGTTCCAGTCACGTATGGTTCGCGGGAAGAACGACTGCCTGAAGGCCTCCGTGCGCTCTCGAATCTCTCTAATTTTACATTCGTGATCTCCTCGGGAGGTATAATAAGGGGGAAGCAATACATTCGATACCTCATCCAGAAAAGCACCCTCTCGATACCTGGACAGCAAGCTATACCGCAATGTAGAGCGCCGCTCTTGCAGAGTCTGCCACTTGAGTTTGCTAAACATCTCCGTAACGCTATCACGGTTACCAAATAACCCTGTGACGAAACGCGCCGCTCTTCTTTGGATCTTCTCTATCTCCTCCGTCAACCCGATCTGGTACGGATCCCACACTGATGAGCAATACTCAAGTATAGGTCGAACGAGTGTTTTATAAGCAACCTCCTTTGTTGATGGACTACATTTTCTAAGGACTCTCCCAATGAATCTCAACCTGGTACCCGCCTTACCAACAATTAATTTTATATGATCATTCCACTTCAAATCGTTCCGCTTGCATACTCCGAGATATTTTACAGAAGTAACTGCTACCAGTGTTTGTTCAGCTATCATATAATCATAGAATAAACGATCCTTCTTTGTATGTACTGATGCGGTATTCCTGGTCGTAGCCGGCCGGAGTGGCCGAGCGGTTCTAGGCGCTACAGTCTGGAACCGCGCGACCGCTGCGATCGCAGGTTCGCATCCTGCCTCGGGCATGGGTGTTTGTGATGTCCTTAGGTTAGTTAGGTTTAAGTAATTCTAAGTTCTAGGGGACCGATGACCACAGCAGTTAAGTCCCATGGTGCTCAGAGCCATTTGAACAAAAAAAAAAATTGGTTCAAATGGCTCTGAGCACAATGGGACTTAACTGATGTGGTCATCAGTCCCCTAGAACTTAGAACTACTTAAACCTAACTAACCTAAGGACACCACACACATCCGTGCCCGAGGCAGGATTCGAACCTGCGACCGTAGCGGTCACGCGGCTCCACATTGTAGCGCCTTGAACCGCACGGCCACTAGGGCCGGCCCATTTGAACCATTTGAACCTGGTCGTAATTCTTGGACTGCGTTTACAAGACGTCTCGTTTGTCGACATTAAATGTCAGAGGCTTTCTTGAATACTGGTGTGACCTGTGCAAGTTTCCAGTGTTTGGGTACGGATCTTTCGTCGATCGAACGGTTGTATATGATTTTAAGTATGGAGCTATTGCATCAGAATAATCTGAAAGGAACCAAATCGGTATACTGTCTCGATCACAAGACTTGCTTTTATTAAGTGATTTAAGTTGTTTCACTGCTCCGGGGATATCTACTTCTATTTTACTCCTGATGGCAGCTGTTCTTGGTTGGAATTCTGGAATATTTACTTCGTCTTCTTTAGTGAAGGCATTTGGGGAGGCTGTGTTTAGTAACTCTGCTTTGCCAGCACTGTCTTCGATAGTACCTCCACTGCAATCGCGCAGAGAAGGCATTGACTGTGTCTTGCCACTAACATACTTCACATACGACCAGAATCTTTTGGGAATTTCTGTCAGGTTTCGAGACAAATTTTCGATGTGGAAACATTTATAAGCATCTCGCATTGAAGTACGCGCTAAATTTCGAGCTTTTGTAAAAGGTCGCTCATCTTGGCGATTTTGCATCTACTTAAATTTGGCATGTTTTTTTTTATTCTTTCTGCAGCAGTGTTCTGGCCCGTCTTGTGTACCAAGGAGGATCAGCTCCGTCGTTTGTTATTTTATTTGGTATAAATCTCTCAACTGCTGCCAACACTATTTCTTTGAATTCAAGGCCCACCTGTTCTACACTTATACTGATAATATGGAAGGAGTGGAGATGGTCTCTCAGGAAGGCTTTTTAACTGCTTTCTAGAATAGGTATATTTTTCTTTTATTTTTGTGGGATTTGGGGGTCCCAATTTTCAGTCTCGATAAGGGAGCCCTGTGTTCAATAATCCCTGTATCCGTTTTGATGCTCGTTATTAACTCAGGATTATTTGTTGCTAAGAGGTCAAGTGTGTTTTCACAACCGTTTACTATTTGCGTGGGCCCATGAACTAACTGCTGGAAATAACTTTCAGAGAATGCGTTTAGCACAATTTCTGATGTTGTTTCATGCGTTCATGCATTTTAGCCAACATATCGAGGGTAAATGAAGGTCACCACTAACTATAATTGTTTTAGTCGGGTACATCTTAGAAATCAAACTCAAGTTATCCTTGAAACTCTCATCAATTGTATCATCTAAATTGGGAGGTTGGTAAAAGGATCGAGTTACTATTTTATTCTGGTTGCTAACAATGACCTCTGGCCATACTAACTCACAGGAACTATCTACTTCAATTTCGCGATAAGATAGACTACTGATAGCAACAAACACAACATCGCCAACTGTGTTTAGTCCGTCCTTTCGGAACACCGTTAGGTTCTTCGCAAAAACTTCGGCTGAAATTATCTCCAGCTTCAGCCACCTTTCAGTGTCTATAACGGTTTGAGCGTCAGTGCTTTCTATTAGAGCTTGGAGCTCTGGTACTTTCCCAACACAGCTACGACAATTTAGAACTGTTTTACCGATGGTTCGTGTATCTATGTTGTTCCTGTGTTCGGCCTGCACCCTTTGGGACTGAATCCCTTGTTGTGTTTACCCAAGATTCTCTAACCTAAAAAACCTCCCAGTACACGCCCCACAGCCCCTGCTACCTGCGTAGCCGCCTCCTGTGTATAGTGGACTCCTGACCTATTCAGCGGACCCGAAACCCTACTACCATTTGGCGCAAGTCCAGGAATTTGCAGCCTGCACGGTCGCAGAACCGTCTGAGCCTCTGATTCAGACACTCCACTCGGCTCTGTACCAGAGGTCCGCAATCGGTTCTGTCGACTAGGCCGCAAATGATCAGCTTTGCTTTCATCTCCCAAGCACGACCGGCAGCCTTTACCACTTCTGATAGCCACTCGAAACCAGAGAGAATCTCTTCCGATCCAAAGTGACATATATCATTGGTACCGATGTGAGCCACCACTCGCAGTTGGCTGCACCCTGAGCTCTTCATGGCATCCAGAAGGACCCGTTCCTCGTATGGAATGACTCCACCCGTTATGCCCGCGGAGTGCACATTGGATTTCGTCCCCTTCTTGGCAGCCATGCCACTAAGGGTCCCCTTAACGGGCCTAAAGCTGGAGCTCCCAACTTTCAATAATCTTACCCTTTCTGATTACCTCGTCCTTACAGTTGAGATGTTTCCTCTGAAACAGGACAGGTGACGGCATCTGGTTGAGTGTCAGCCACAGACAGCACCAGGAACCTGTTTGTTTGACTAACCGGGGAGGCCTTACGTACGGCCCCCAGTGAAATCTTTCGCCGCCTGCTACGCCCTGGGGCGACCCCCAAATCGACCACGGGTGAGGGGCCAACCTCAGTGCGAGCAGTAACTGGGCCACCGATGAAGACCGATCCGAGGACTCTGACGTGCAGGACGTCCGTTGGATTCCCACGGCCAGCCCACAACAGTTGTGCCCATCCACTGCAGCTTTAAGCTGTGTTCAAAAATGGCTCTGAGCACTATGGGACTCAACTTCCGAAGTCATTAGTCCCCTATAACTTAGAACTAGTTAAACCTAACTAACCTAAGGACATCACAAACATCCATGCCCGAGGCAGGATTCGAACCTGCGACCGTAGCGGTCTTGCGGTTCCAGACTGCAGCGCCTTTAACCGCACGGCCACTTCGGCCGGCTTTAAGCTGTGTAATCAAAGCCATTACACCCTGGAGCTGAGAGCGAAGTGTCACCATCTCGGCTCGCATCCGCACACAGCAGTCACTGTCCCTATCCATACTAAAGCGTGGAAAATTGAACTACCCAGATAAACCGCCTATCGACTTGTGCGGCGGAACTCTACTATAGACGCTAACGAAGACATAGGAACTGTGTCTAACAAACTAAATTAATACACAGAGGTTCAAATACGTAACTACCGAAGCACTCAGGTGAGCTAAGTAATCCGCCCCTGGTTAGGAACTTGTAATACGTCAATAATCGGTTTACCTTCTGACGTAAAGGAAAATGTGGGAACTGTGGCTATTAGATGTTAAAGTAACCTCAGAAACTCAAGAAACTAAGCTTTCAACACAGACAGGTGATATTATACAATTCGCTCCTGGTCAGGAACTCGTAAATGTCGGCCGGTCGCTGCTGCCATATTCCAAGCCACGCATGATCAAGGTGGCCTTAAGCGACTAGGGCACGAGCGGACAGTCGTATTCTTTACCGGTTCGTGCAGACACTCGACTCAGGAAGGAGATCGTTGTTTCGAATACAGATGCCCACAAGGGCAGTACACTTCTTCTGGACATTTGCTCTGTGACCACTGTTGAGGCTTCACTTGACCCGCAGGAGGCGCGTCGACAGTGGTACGGCCAATGACGTGGCCAATGATAATCCTGGACATAGGAGTGGCAGACCAATTCCAGCAAAAATCAGGACTGTGTGAGAAGGCTCGAAGTGGAACGAACGTTGCTGGAATACAGTCGTCACAGTCGAAAGAGCCAAGCATTTGGTCGGAGTATGGGGGCCTATGGGGTCGACAATGCGAACACTGCTTCTCATACACCGAGGTGTCAAAAGTAATGGGATACCTCTTAACATCGTGTCAGAGTTCATTCTGAGCGACGAAGTGCTGCAACTTAACGTGGCATGGACTCAACAAGTCGTTGGAAGTATTCTGCAGAAGTATTAACCAATGCCCCCTCTATAGCCACCCAAAATTCAGAAAGTGTTGCCAGCACAGGGTTTTGTGCACTAACTGACGTTTCAATTTTTTCCATAAATAACCGGTGGGATTGAAGTCAAGCTATCTAGTTGGCCAAATCATCGAACTATGCAGACTGGTCTTCAAACGAATCACCAACAATTGTGAACTGGTGACAAGGCGCATTGCCATTCATAAAAATTCTATCGTTGTTTGGGAGCATAAAGTACATGAATGGCTGTAAGTGTCTTCATGTAGCCAAACATACCATTTCCAGTCAATGATCGGTTCAGTTGGACCAGAGGTTTCAGTTCATTATATGTCAATAAAGCGAACACCACTATAGAGCCACTACCAGCTTGACACCTAGGGTATATGGTTTCGTGGGTCTGCACCAAACTTGAACCCTTCAATCAGCGCTTATCAACTGAAATCGATACTCATCTGACGACGTCATGGTTTTCCAGTTTTGTAGGGCCCAACTGTTATAGTCACAAGCCCAGGAGATGCGCTTCGGACGATATCGTTCTTTTAGTGAAAGTACTCGCATTGATCATCTGCTGCCATAGACCATTAATGCCACATTTCGCCACACTGTCCTAATCGATACAATCGTCGTGTGCCCCACATTGATTTCTGTGGTAATTTTGTGCAGGGTTGTACCGATCCCCTTAAGCAAGAAGTCTGAGGTGCTTTCTTAAACAGAAACTGAGCTAGTGGAAGTCGCTTCATCTGTTTTGGGGAAACCAGTCTCAGGAAGAGGCAAACGCAAAAGGGTAGAAGTCCATTAATCGTCGGCAGTTCAAACATACGGCGAATGATGGCACCCCTTAGGAAAATGGCAGCAAGGGACAAGAATGGACACCAGGTGCACTCAGTGTGTATGCCTGGGGGCCTCATTCAACATGTGGAAGAGGCTGTTCCCACAACCGAAGATGCAACAGTGTGCAACCAGTTGCGCACTGTGTTGCACATTGGGAACAAATGATGCCTATTGGCTGGGCTCTGAGGTCATTCTTGGGCCATTCCAACGACTGGCAGAGGATACTGACCTGACCAGTCATGCACGTGAAGTTTCAACGAAACTCACGATTTTCAGCATTGTCCCCAGAGCTGATCGTGGGTCTTAGAATCAAAGACGAGTGGAAGGTCTGCACCAAGATTTCGAAGATTCTGTGACAAGCTAGCCTGCAACTTCCTGGACTTGCGCCACAGGACTGAGAACTGTAGGGTGTCCCTAAATAGATCACGTGCACACTACACATCAGACGCTGCTACTCAGATAGCTGACTGTGTGTGCAGCGCACACGACGGTTTTTCGGATTAGGCAACACTCCACCGAATCCGGATAACGATAGCTGCAGGAAACCCAAAACTATCAGTGTAAGATTGAAAGAAATACCTTCAACAGATGACTGTATTAAAATCATAATACAAAATGCCGATATATTCCCAAAATAGTGACAGTTTTAAAAGCTCATGGAGAGCAATGAAGCTCACGTAATACTAGGTACAAAAGGCTGGTTGAGCATGAAATTGATAGCAATGCGATTTTTGGGGAAAATTTGAGCGTCTATCGAAAGGTCAGGCAAATGGGAAATGGAGATGTTGTATTTCTCGCAGTAGACAGGAAAATCAAACCCACCAAAATAGAAATTGAAGCTGCGTGTGAGATTGTCTGGGCAAGACTCAGTATATGGGTTGGGCAAGATAATGTTTAAATGTGTGTGAAATCTTTTGGGACTTAACTGCTAAGGTCACCAGTCCCTAAGCTTACACACTATTTGACCTCAATTATCCTAAGGACAAACACACACACCCATGCCCGAGGGAGGAATCGAACCTCCGCCGGGACCAGCCGCACGGTCCATGACTGCAGCGCCCGAGACCGCTCGGCTAACGCCGCGCGGCTAAGGGTTGGGCATAAAACGATGATTGGATCCTTCTATCGCCCACTAATTTGTCTCCTGACGTAACTGAAAACTTTAACGAAAAGCTCAGTTCACTTGTACGTAAGTTCTCCAATCCTACGGTAATCGTCGATGGACACTTAAATCATCCACCAATTAATTGGGGATATCACAGCTCTGCTTGTGGTAGGCGTGATAAGACCTCATGTGAAACTTTACTAAATGCGTTCTCCGAAAACTACCTAGAACAGATAGTTAGGAACCCCACGCAATATGGAAATGTGTTGTATCTAATGGCAACAAGTAGGTCTCGTCTCTTTGAGGAGTCCACATCAAAAGTGGTGTCAGTGACCATGACACGGTTGTGGCAACAATGATTACCAAAGCAAAAAGGACAACTAAAACAAGCAGAAAGATATATGTGTTCGGTAAACTAGATAAAAAATCAGTTCTGTCTTATCTCAGTGAGGAGCTTCTAACGTCCAGTACAGGGCAGGAGCATGTAGAGGAGCTTTGGCTCTAGTACAAAAGAATAGTTTACCACACGCTGCATAGATATGTACCCAGTAGAAAACTTCATAATGGGAGGGAACCTCCATGGTATACACTCAATGGAAAGAAATTTCTCAAGAAACAGACATTACTGCTTAACAGATGTAAATCAAAGCGTAGGGCTAAAGATAGAGAAATGCTGAATGAGAGGCGTTTGGCTGTCCAGAGAGTAAAGCGTGATGCCTTCAATGACTACTATACCAGACTCCTTCACTGAACCCAAAGACATTCTGGTCGTAAGTAAAGGCTGTTTGTGGCACCAAAGCTAGTCTCCAGTTGTGGTGGTACTTTTTACGTAGGTGTACTTTTGGTATTTATATGTTATGTACAGTTGGAGTTGGTATTATTCTGCCTGCTTCAAAACTGAGAAATTATTTACGTTATTGACTCTGTTATGGTACTTCTCACAGTTAGTTTGCCCGACAAGCTGTATTTATATCAAGTTTCTATAAAATTTCCATAAATTATTTAAGTCACTCACTTCATGAGTATAGGATCTGTTACAGTAAACCATTATCGACACTTTCAAGTAATATTTGACTATATTTAGACTAAATATTACATGAAACTTACACGTTTTCATGCCTCGTCATAGAATGGCTTCCTACACAACCTAGAAACAAAAGGAAGAGTGTGCGATCCTTTATCAGAAGGAACAGAGATTACAATAACAATCACAAATCATATTAGTTGATTACATAATCATTTCGATTTTTCTGAGATAATATTTATGTCGTAACGACGTCAGTTTTGTTAAATTATCGAAGTTATTCAATATTACTTTTTCACGTTATGTAGCGTACCGCTACATGTGCCCCCTAGTGGGGTGTACCACAGTATTTCCAAAGTTGGTTCTCACTAACTACCAGACCTGATCAGTTCACATGATTCTTAAAGTCTTCAGTCACATTTGTCACTGGCAAGCATTGTTTCAGATTATTCAAATTATTAACAAGTAGAGGTTTCACACACAACTACAGTATTTGTTTTAAATGTGTTCCCAGCTTCACAATTATTTTGTCAGGGCTTGTGTTTCACTTACACTTTGCCCGGTGTCTGCACATGAAGGCGGATAGTTCGGAATAACCCATGACCCGATAAAAGGCTTATACTCCCCCATTCGGGTTACAGGCGTATGGGAAAAAAAACGGGTCGAAAATAAGCACGCCCGGTGTCTTCGAAATGTTTACTTTCCTGTGATGTTCAATAACTTTTTCCAATGATTGACATTTAAACATCCATATCTACAACAATTATAATAAAACGGTATTTTTAACAACACAAAAGAAAAATAGTTCATGTAGAAGTTGGTAAAATGCAAATTATTTTAGAAAGTTTTCCATTTCCTCTGGTTAAGAATATCCATGACATGATTTGTTTCTTACGGTTACGTCCGTAACAAGTTATACTAGTTTCATATTCAAGGCAAAAGTTTTTGTCAGTTTAGCAATATTGCTTTAGCACATAAAATTCTTTTGACTTTATACTCATGAACAAAATGTTCCATGTTTTCTGAAGTGTTCATATTAAATCGTCACGACGGCAGTTGACGACGGTGTCGGCGAGTATCCAGCGCAGGGCAGTGGCATAAGAAGGAACAAAGCGCTCGGAAAGCAGGTTCGTTGACCTTGTATGACATCAGCGAACAAGTGAGCGTCGCCCGGCGCTGATCAGCTGAGCGGCTCAGAACTGCTACGCGCCCGGCTGCCACTTGCGCGACACGAAAAGTAAACCACCGAGCATTAGATTTCTCACCAATTGTATTACAAAATACACTGGCTGTAAGGGAAACGTTATTATGCCATACGATCCACAGTCACACGTGTCTGGTGTATTGGTATTGGTGTATTGGTTCAGAACAGACAATAACAGTATTTCACTTAGGATTTTGGCTTTTTCGGATCACTCTTTTACTTTACGTATGCAGTGATTCGTAGCACACGTGTTCACTATGATTTTCCTGTACGTGACTCTGGTTGGCGTCCGTATAAGGTTAATCGTTATAACACGTTCACACTGTTCCGCTAACACTTCTGCCGCTGAAAGTATTCACTCGTGATTTTAGCTCGCTGTTGGCTGCTTCTTAACCACACAGTTTTAGCTACGATGTATAGGTTCACTGTCTCGCAATAAACACCACTATTTTTTGCTATGCAGTGTTACACAGGTACAATGTGGAGAGTGCCTGGCTCCTAATCATTTATGTCTTGTAATTCACCAGCCAGGAGCACTTGTATCTGCACTCTTACCTTTTGTAGCCTCTTTTTTCAATGATGCAGCCCAGGGATCGGTTGCTGCAGCCACTTCTCAAACATGGATAGGTTGCTTGTAGGATTTTGATGGAAGTGGTGCATGAAACAGTTTATTTTTACAACGTTAAAATATGTAACACCTGGAATTTCTACATACACAAAATATACATTTAACTAAGTTTTAGTTTGAGAGTCTGAGTTTAATCAAAACTAAATACAGCTATATATCTGGTTGCACATCTGTTCGGATACATTCATGTAAGTGGATCGAGTTGCACGCTTTGGGCTCCAGTTGTTATGATGTTTCATGTACCTCCACAACTGGTATATTTATGTAAATCGGTGGTTCGTGCCCCACACGTTGGGTGCCATTTTGATGGTCCTTTTTACGTCTGTATTTGTAACTGTTTGTATGTTATGTAAAGTTGGAGTTAGTATTATTGTGCCTCCTTCAAATGGTTCAAATGGCTCTAAGCACTATGGGACTTCACATCTAAGGTCATCAGTCTCCTAGACTTAGAACTACTGAAAACCTAACTAACCTAAGAATATCACACACATCCACGTCCGGGGCAGGATTCGAACCTGCGACCGTAGTAGCAGCGCCGTTCCGGACTGAAGCGCCTAGAACCTTGGCCACAGCGGCCGGTGCTGCCTCCTTCACAACTGAGATATTATAAACGTTATTGACTCTGTTATGGTAGTTTTCGCAGTTACTCTACCTTACAAGCTGTACTTACATCAAAAGACACCACCAATATATAGTATTGCAGATGCAACTTCTTTTGTTAATTACAAAGCTGAGGAGATTCTCGAAATGACCGTTAATCGGGGATCGAAGAAATTGACTGAAATCACGTTATATAAAAGTTGTTCAATATTAGAAAAACTTACTATTACTAATGCTGTAGGAGAAGAACCGCTAATCTTGAGAAACCTCCTATATTTTTATTTATTTTTTCTATTAGTCAAAATTAGCAAATATTAAAATATTTATTACGACTCTGGGCCGTTATCATTTAGAACAATGGCGTTGACCTCTACACCAAAAATTGCATAAATTATTTAAGTCACTCACTTCATGAGTATAGGATTTGTTACAGTAAACCATTAGCGACACTTTTAAGTAATATATGATAATACTTTAACTAAATATTACATGTAACTTACACATTTTCGTGACTCGTCGCAAAATGGCTTCTTACAACGAAGAAAGAAAGGGAAGAGTGTGCGATCCTTTATCAAAAGGAACAGAGATTACTATAACAATCAGAGGTCATATTACCTGATTATATAGCCTTTTCGATTTTTCTGCGATAATATTTATGTCGTTACGACGTCAGTTTTGTTAAATTTGCGAAATTCTTCAGCATTATCTTTTCACATTATGTGGCGTACCGCTACACAGTCCCTAATGACTGAGACAGGAATCTGAAATGCTTACTCCATTTTCATTTGTTCCTTTACAAGGGAAAACCTAGGATAATTGTCCCAGTTTAATCCCCGTACCACTGGAAAGATGAATGAAATAATAATTAGTGTCAGTAGTGTTGACAGTCAGCTGTAAAAAGTGAACGAAGTTCCAGGGACCTAAGGAACTCTTGTCAGATTCTATACTGAATTTGGGGCTGAGTTAGCCCCTCTTCTAACTATAATCTATTGTAGATCCCTCGAACAAAGAACCGTGCCCAGTTCTTGGAAAAAGCCACAGGTCACAACCTGTCTACATGAACGGTAGTAGAAGTGATCCACACAACTACTGTCCAATATCCTTGACATCTATTTCTTGTAATATCTCACAACATATTCTGAGTTCACATATAATGAGGTGTCTTGTGAAGAATCAACTGCTCAATGCCAACCAGCATGGATTTCGAAAGCATCCATCATGTGTAGCCCAACTCGCACTTTTCTCTGATGATAAAGGGAACCAAATAGATACAGTAGTTTTGTT
Organism: Schistocerca americana; assembly: GCF_021461395.2. Lineage (NCBI taxonomy): Eukaryota > Metazoa > Arthropoda > Insecta > Orthoptera > Acrididae > Schistocerca > Schistocerca americana. The sequence goes on along the minus strand of NC_060124.1, from coordinate 172,337,358 downwards.
TTCCGAAAAGCATTTGACTCAATCCTGCACCTGTACTTATTGTCAAAAATACGATCATATCGAGTTTCAAGTGAAACTTGTGTCTGGATTGAGGACTTTTTGGTAGGGAGGACACAGCATGTTATCTTGGAAGGAGAGTCATCGTGAGATGTAGAAGCAACTGCGGATATTCCCCAGGAAAACGTGCTGGGGCCCTTGCTGTTCATGTTGTATATTAATGACCTTGCAAACGATATTAATAGTAAAATTAGGCTTTTTGCAGATGAGGTAGTTATCTATAATGAAAGAAGCTCCATAAATATTCAGTCATATCTTGATAAGATTTAAAAGTGGTGCAGAGACTTACAAATTGCTCTAAATGTTCAGGAATATAAAATTTTGCACTTCACAAAACGAAAAAAACGTAGTATCCTATGACTGTAATATCAGTGAGTCACTACTGGAATCAGCCAACTTGTACAAATATCTGGTCAAACACTTTGTACAGATATGAAATGAAATGATCACATTGGTTCAGTCGCGGGCAAAGCAGGTGGTAGGATCAGTTTATTGGTAGAATACTGGGGAAGTGCAATAAGTCTACAAAGGAAGTTGCTTACAAATCACTCGTGCGACCGGTTCTAGAATATTGCTCAAGTGTGTGGGACCCATACCAGATAGGATTCACACGAGATATTAAACGTATACAGAGAAGGGCAGAACGAAAAGTCACAGGTTTCTTTAATCCGTGGGAGAGTGTCACAGGGATACTGAAGGAACAGAAAGCTCTTGACGATAGACGTAAACTATCGCGAGAAAGCCTGTTATCAAACTTTCAAGAACCAGCTTTAAGCAATTGCTTTAGGAATATACTGCAACCCCTTACGTATTGCTCGCAGAGGGGTCGTGAGGATAAGATTAGAATAATTACTGGACACACAGAGGCATTCAAACAATCGTTCTTCCCCGCTCCATACGTGAGTGAAACGGGAAGAAACCCTAATAACTGGTACAATTGGCCGTACCCTCTGCCATGCACCTCACGGTGACTTGCGGGGTACTGTGTACATGTCATATTTCAAAAGGGTGGAACTTCATGTTTTCCGTGTGCCCTTAATTGCAACTTCTCTCGTTTTCTCGCCAACTGAAATCATGTAGTCTTGGTTTGCCAAGAGAACGTAACACCACCACCTGGGCAGCCACTACGGTTATGACAAACTGGCCACAGAGTTACAGCAGCATTGAATATAGTACCAGTATGTTGCATGCCACATTAGTTTGATTCGTAGTCCACCCAAATTGTATCCTTGTTGCTGCCAAGGGTGGCAGGCCTCTGAAGTAAATTTCGTATCCTGTACACCCCCATCTCACCTAGAAATTGATTCATGTAATCATCATACTACAATGAACACGCAACCTAAAGAAAATTTAGTTATTTGCTATACTTCCTGACGTTGGTGTTTCAATGGCGATTAGTGAAATTATGTCACTGTCACACAGCTGGACAGTTGCAGACGAAGATGATAAAAAATAAGACTAATTCCAGATGACTCGCTCTACCAATGACGAGATCCGACGAAGGCTATGTGAGGTCGGAGGAGTGTATGGCTGTGAATGTTGACCACAATGAAGATATTAGCGAAAATCTGACTTCAGGTTCAATAAATACAATTCCTTATTTCAAATAACACGATTCACCGTCAAGAGCTGCGGTAAAAGTCTCTTTGTTATACAACCAGTTTCGCTCCACAGACCATCATCAGGCATTATAAAATATTTACAGCACCTTACATTGTGATATAAAATCAATGGCGTCAAAAAATATCAAATCCGCAATTCGTCACTTTTCTTAGGTACTAATGCAATGTACATCGTCAGCTGTAAAATTATGCCACCATCACTTTGTAAGCTATTGTAGGTATTTTATGATACCTAATGACCGGGTGTTGAATAAATAAATTTTTTCAGTAGCTCATGGCGGCATACCGTGACTTTTTCAAATGATTACGAGCTGTGACGCACAACCCTCTTAACCTATTACCGCCATAATTAATTTTTTGTTAACTTTTTTGCAATTAATATTTTTATCTTGTTTGTTACACTGAAAAAGAGGCATTTAAAGTGAGAAGGCAATTTTTGTCTTTGTGAAATTTATAAACATAGCGTACCATATGTGATGCTAAGCACTATGGACAGGAAAGTATACACATTTTGTACTGAATGAAATAAATGTATAGTGAGTATAAATTAGAAATTGGAAGTAAAAAGAACTAATTACTTGGTATCACAAGCACCAAAACATTCAACACCCAATACCAGAATACTTTTCTTGTACTGAGTACGTGACGATTTCTTGCAGTTAATTCTAGCACACCGTCTTAGTTATTGAGTTCCTGTATTTTTGCTATAATGTGTTTCATTCCATCGCACCGGAGCTCATCTGCATCATTGCTGGAGTCCAGAGTCCGTTCAGGTTCTTCCAGTGGCTCTTCAAGTACAGCTGCACAGTTTCCATTCGAAAATTTAGTGCATGAGAAATTGTATTTCCATTTTTGCGTTAGTGTAGCAAGGCATTGTGTACAGTGATGTAAAGTCACCAGCTGAAAAGAGCAGACTACTATATCCTGTTGTAAATATTTATCCTGTAGTGATTCACAAATTCGAGCAGTTCGATGAATTCTGCAGTGTTTTTGTTGTATTATATAAGGATGGAGGGTTGAGAAACTTCGATGTGTTTCCTTGACGGTTTAGAATATCTCTTAGCATTAATTACTGGTTCCACTTCAACTGTATTTGATACTGGAGAAACAACTAAGGCTGAATCAATAGCAGCTCTTTCATTTTACTCTGTAACTTTCTTCTTTGGAAGGAAGCAATTTTGGGGATTATGATTTTATCTCAGAGCCCCAGTACACATAAGATCCTTTCCTCCTAGAAAAAATAACGAATTAAAACTCGTAGCGGTCAAAGTAGAAATACAAGCCATTAAAATGCTCTCTTCAGTGCCTGGCTTTATTTTACAGTGTTGAAAATGTATTAGGTGTCGTTGCGACAGGAAAAATGTTGCATCAGTTTCAAGAAATGACATGTGGATGTTGGTTTATTAAGGAACTACAGTGCGATCCAGATAAACCTGAACTGCATTAATGAGTCGTAACATCTGAATCTATAATGGGACACATTTCAAATTATGGAGATGATACTACAGAAACGGGAGATTATATACATAAATATATACATAAAAGTCGTCAGAGAAAATGTGGAAGGTGCCCTCCACCAGCATCGATGCACAGCTGTTCCCGTGTCACCATACTCCGCGACGTTCTGTGGAGTGTATCCTCACAAATGTTGCTTATTTCATGTGTAATGGCCTCAAGGAATTGTGAAGTTTTCCGGCTTTCAAGATACCAAAACAAGAAAGAACTGGGGGGGGGGGGGGGGATTACATCAGTTGATCGGGGTGGGTTGTGGAAGGAGGCACATATTTTTTGATATTGTTCCACCATCAAAGAAATGGGTCACGAGATTAATGGAAGCGTTAGGCATGTGACACTTGCCTCCAATATTCTGTAAGTTCGACGTCATCTAGCTGCTCCACTAACGTACTGAAGACGCCCGTATAAACTGTGGCGTCTACGATAGTACAAAGAAAAGAGAGGCCAACGAACCTGGAAGCTTGACACTGCGCCGCATATATTCCAACCTTTTCGTCATGCAGTGGTGTTTCGTGGATGAAGTGGGACTTGAAACCACACCAGTATCTGCTGTCTTCTGTGTTGATGTAACCTGACAGAGGAAACCATGCCTCATATTTAAATCAAGTTATGGCCACAATGTCTTGATGCTGAATAAGTAACTCCTAAAACCATCGAGAATAACTCATTCTTTTCTCATGACCTGTCTCTTTCGGTGCTTGCATAATGTGCATTCTGTATGGTCGCATAGGCGAATTTTCCGCAACCCTTTGACATGTGACATATGAAATGCGTGTCTCCTGACACAATAGGCACAGTGATTTCCTTGGAGAGCTCCCCAAGCGACTCCAAACATTATCAGTAACCTCTACACTCAGTGATGGCGTACGTTTACCACTATCACTGTTTAGTACACCAGCTGTCTCCAGCTTACTTACAATGGATACAAATTTTTGCCTTTGTTGAAACATAGCGCACATTGAATTTTCTGCAGAATGACCGTTGCGCTATAACCAGTCTGTTTTCCAATATGTTTATACCATAAAAACCCGCTCTAGAAGCGTGTACTGTATGTTTCTATCCTCTATAGACTGCGAACAAGTTACTAATTTGCTCATTATTGTCAGGCGGCTCGAGCTACACGCTCGCAGATTTCACAAACCGCAACCAACGAGGCACTGCACCAACTGACACGCCCCGAGCTAGCGTGGCATTATACCGGACAAAGGACCTCCTGCGCATAAAAAACTATCAACATGCCAACAACGGGGGTTACATCCGATTAACCGAGAGCTATTTAGATCATTAAGACAACCTTCCCGCGTCTGAGAACTTCTAGAGGGTATTTATTAGCCATTGAGGTAGTTCAGGTTTATAAGGATCCCACTGTATTTACTCTAAATCCATGTTGTTACTGGTTTCTGGATGTCTGAATTCTACTGACACTTGTTACCAATAGCGGACTGGTTCTCAAAACCACTAACACAGAACTGAAAGAACAAATATTGAACAGTCCTTAAATCTGCATAACAAGATTGCAAAAATTCAGGGTTCAAAAAATTAATAAAAGAGCAGGATCGCTTTGTGTAACGCCGGACACATGCTCATAAATTAAGGATAACGGCAGAATGTGGTGCCACACAACGTGGTACTACACAAAAGTGGTAATAATAGCATATGCACAAAGGGAACACACACGACACAGGTCTGTAAGTCCACAGTATTGGTGATAAGTTGAGAGAACCGTCCCGAAACACATGTGCTACAAAACGCCACTGTTTCCTGCGCATGTACGCCGACATCAATAAGGGATATGATCACCATGGACACGTACACAGACCGCACAACGGGTTGGCACACTCTGGATCAGGTGGTCGAGCAGCTGCTGGGGTATATCCTCCCATTCTTGCACCAGAGGCTGTCGGAGCTCCTGAAGTGTCCTAGGGGTTTGAAGACGTGTGATGATACGTCGACCAAGAGCATCCCAGACGTACTCGATGACGTACTCGATGGGGTTTAGTTCTGGAGAACAGGCAGGCCACTCCATTCGCCTGATATCTTCTGTTTCAAGGTACTCCTCCATGATGGCAGCTCGATGGAGTCGTGAGTTATCTTCCATCAGAAGGAAGGTGGGACCCACTGCACCCCTGAAAAGGAGGACGTACTGGTGCAAAGTGACGTCTCGATACTCCTGACCTGTTAAAGTTCATCTGTGAAAGACATGCAGGGGTGTACGTGCACCAATCATAATCCCATCCCACACCATCAAACAACGATCTCCATACAGGTCCCTTTCAAGGACATTAAGAAGTTGGTATCTGGTTCCTGGTTCACGCCAGATGAAAACCCGGCGAGAATCACTGTTCAGACTATACCTGGACTCGTCCGTGAACATAGCCTGGGACCACTGTTCCAGTGACCATGTACTGTGTTCCTGGCACCAGGCTTTACGTGCTCTCCTGTGACCAGGGGTCAGTGCAATGCACCTTGCAGGTCTCCGGGCGAGTAAACCAGGTCTGTTCAGTCGTCTGGAGACAACTGTTTAAGTGGCTGCGGTAAGGTCCCGAGCAAGACTACCTGCAGTACTCCGTGGCTGTCTGCGGTCACTGATGGTGAGATATCGGTCCTTCTGGTACTGTACACTGTGGACGTCCCGTACTGTAACGCCTGGACACGTTTCCTGTCTGCTGGAATCGTTACCATAATCTTGAGATCACACTTTGTGGCACACAGAGGGCCCGTGCTACGACCTGCTGTGTTTGACCAGCCTCCAGCCGCCTTAGTATTTTACCCCTCATAACGTCATCAATATGTGTTCTTTGAGCCATCTTCAACACACAGTCACTATTAGCACGTCTTAAAACGTCTGCACACTTACTCGCTGCACAGTACTCCGACATGCACCAACGCACCTCTGAGTATGTGGACTGCTGCCAGCGCCACCGTGAGAGGACCGCAGGGAAATGCACGGCATGGTCATACCGTGAGGTGATTTAAACCCGCCAACCGCCAACCAGAGCGTTGTTTCACCACGTATCAGCTTTATCCTTAATTTATGAGCATGAGTGTACAATCAGCTGACCGCAAAAAATAACGCAACAACAGGAACGAGCTGTGCAACGCAAGCGAAATTTGATAGGCGTGTTTCTACATCTGAAAGAAGTTGTCTGCTTCAAATTCACCCCAGCTGCATAAGACTGGCGCCGGAGGCGCCGCTATGAGCTTCCAAATGAGGTTTGATTTAAATACGCGCTGTAACCGCCATGACAGTTCTTTTGAGATTGGGCGTGGTGAGCTGATGTTCGTGAAGAGTGCCTTTAAGGCGACAAAGACGTTACTGTCATTTGAAGGCGGTCGCGTAATAGGGCTATGAGAAGTTGGATGTAGCTTCTGCCATACTGCAGAAATACTTGGCAGAAATGTAACCACTGCACACGAGTGCTGGCAGCGGTAGTGATGGGAATGTACGGTCGCAAGAAGACGGTCCTCCAGACGGCCACGTGGCCCTAACCTGAAGAAGAACTATCGTGTTCGGCGTATGGCTCTGGCGCTGCGTACTGCATCTGCAGCAGCAATTTCAGCAGCAGTTGTCAGCACAGTGGCACAACGAACTGTTACAAATCGGTTACTTCAAGGATAGGTGGGAGCCAGACACCTTGTAGTGTGCATCCCGCTGACCCGAAACCACGGAGATTAGCGGCTTCAGTGGCATCAAGTGAGTGCTCATTGATGGCAGGGTGTAGGTCTGTTGTGTTTTCTGATCTACGTCTACATCTACATGGATACTCTGCAAATCACATTTAAGTGCCTGACACAGGGTTCATCGAACCACCTTCACAATTCTCTATTATTCCAATCTCGTATAGCGCGCGGAAAGAATGAACACCTATATCTCTCCGTACGAGCTCTGATTTCCCTTATTTTGTCTTTGTGATCGTTCCTCCCTATGTAGGTCGGTGTCAACAAAATATTTTCGCATTCGGAGGAGAAAGTTGGTGATTGGAATTTCGTGAGAAGATTCGATCGCATCGAAAATCACCTTTCTTTTCATGATTTCCAGTCCAAATTCTGTATCATTTCTGTGACACTCTCTCCCATATTTCGCAATAATACAAAACGTGTTGCCTTCCTTTAAACTTTTTCTATGTACTCCGTCAGTCCTTCCTGGTAAGGATCCCACACCGCGCAGCAGTATTCTAAAAGAGGACGGACAAGCGTAGAGTAGGCACTCTCCTTAGTAGGTCTATTACATTCTCTAAATGTCCTGCCAATAAAACGCAGTCTTAGGTTAGCCTTCCCCACAACACATTCTGTATGTTCCTTCCAATTTAAAATGTTCGTAATTGTAATTCCTAGGTATTTAGTTGAATTTACGACTTTTAGATTAGACTGATTTATCATGTAACCGAAGTTTAACGAGTTCCTTTTCGCACTCATGTGGATGACCTTACACGTTTAGTTATTTAGGGTCAACTGCCACTTTTCGCACCATTCAGATATTTTTTCTAAATTGTTTTGCAGTTTGTTTTCATCTTCTGATGACTTTATTAGTCGATAAACGACAGCTTCATCTGCAAACAACCGAAGACGGCTGCTCAGATTGACTCCCAAATCGTTTATATGGGAAAGGAGCAGCAAAGGGCCTATAACACTACCTTGGGGAACGCCTGAAATCACTTCCGTTTTATTCGATGACTTTCCGTCAATTTCTACGAACTGTGACTTCTCTGACAGGAAATAGCAAATCCAATCACATGACTGAGACGATATTCCATAAGCACACAATTTTACTACGAGACGTTTGTGTGGTACAGTGTCAAAAGCCTTCCGGAAATCCAGGAATACGGAATCGATCTGAAATCCCTTGTCAATAGCATTCAGCACATCATGTGAATAAAGAGCTAGTTGTGTTTCACAGGAATGATGTTTTCTAAACCCATGTTGATTTTGTGTCAATAGACCGTTTTCTTCGTGGTAATTCATAATGTTCGAACACAATATATCTTCTAAAATCCTGCTGCATATCGACGTTAACGATATGATGAAGACTGTTTTTGCCTTGGTGCCAGTTATGGTCGTGTGTTGGTTAGGAGGAGGACAGTAGAACGCTTGCAACTAACGTCTCTGCGCGCTAGACACACTGGACCTACACTTGGAGTTAAGACCTGCGAAGCGATTTCGTATGACGGCTGGAGTTGTCTCGTGAATATTCCACGCACCCGGCCTCAGTCAGGTGATTGGACGTACCATGTCGCCATTCATGAATAGCACACCAGGGAATATTTCCCAACAGGGTAACGCGCGCTCACATTCCCTTGTTATAATCCAAAATGCTTACTGGATGTCGACATGTTGCGTTGACCTGCTCGACCAGCAACTTTGTCCGCAATCGAACACATATATCTTTGTTCACATGAAGTGTTGAGCGCTATTGACAAGGGATTTCATATCGATTCCGTATTTCTGGATTTCTGGAAGGCTTTTGACACTGTACCACACAAGCGGCTCGAAGTAAAATTGCGTGCTTATGGAATATCGTCTCAGTTATGTGACTGGACCTGTGTTTTCCTGTCAGAGAGGTCACAGTTCGTTGTAATTGACGGACAGTCATCGAGCAAAACAGAAGGGATATCTGGCGTTCCCAAAGGTAGTGTTATAGGCCCTTTGCTGTTCCGTATCAATATAAACGATTTGGGAGACAATCTGAGCAGCCGTCTTCGGTTGTTTGCAGATGACGCTGTCGTTTATCGACTAATAAAGTCACCAGAAGGTCAAAACAAACTGCGAAACGATTTAGAAGAAATATCAAAATGTTGCGAAATGTGGCAGTTGATCTTAAATAAAGAAAAGTGTGAGGTCATCCACATGAGTGCTAAAAAGAACGCGTTAAATTTCGGTTACACGATAAATCAGTCTAATCTAAAAGCCGTAAATTCAACTGAATACCTAGGAATTACAATTACGATCAACTTAAATTGGAAGGAACACATAGAAAATGTTGTGGGGAAGGCTAACCAAAGACTGCGTTTCATTGGCAGGACACTGAGAAAATGTAGCAGACCTACTAAGGAGACTGCCTACACTACTCTTGTCCGTCCTCTTTTAGAATACTGTTGCGCGGTGTGGTATTCTTGCCAGATAGGACTGAATGAGTAAATCTAAAAAGTTCAAGGAAAGGCAGCACGTTTTGTATTATCGCGAAATATGGGAGAGAGTGTCACAGAAATGATACGGGATTTGGGATGGACATCATTAAAAGAAAGGCGTTTTGCGTAGCGACGGAATCTTCTCACGAAATTCCAATTACCAAGTTTCTCCTCCGAATGTGAATTTATTTTGTTGACACCGACCTACATAGGGAGGAACGATCACAAAGACAAAATAAGGGAAATCAGAGCTCGTGCGGAAAGATATAGCTGTTCATTCTTTCCGCGCGCTATACGAGATTGGAATAACAGAGAATTGTGAAGGTGGGTCGATGAACCCACCGCCAGGAACTTAAATCTGATTTGCAGAGTATCCATGTAGATGTAGATGTGGATGTAGATGTAGACATATGGCACATTATCGAATGGGACATGATTGGACAGCAAGCCCAGCATCATCTACAAACAGCATTAACCGTCCCTGTGTTGACCGACGCTGGCCGTTGTGGCCGTGCTGCTCTAGGTGCTTCAGTCTGGAACCGCGTGAGCGCAATGGTCGCAGGTTCGAATCCTGCCTCGGGCATGGATGTGTGTGATGTCTTTAGGTTAGTTAGGTTTAAGTAGTTCTAAGTTCTAGGAGACTGATGACCATAGATGTTAAGTCCCATAGTTCTCAGAGCCATCTGAACCATTTTTTTTGTTGACCGACCTAGTGCAAGAGGCATAGAAATCGATCCCACAAAGTGACATCCGGCACATGTACAACACAATTCACGCACGTGTGCATGCTTGCGTTCAAGATTCTGGCGGTTACACAGGTTATTAATTTATCACCATTTCACATCTGCATTGGCTTACTGCGCTTACATTAACCTGTGATACTACGATGTTAATCACTGAAATATATTACCTTGTCAAAAGTATAACTCGGCAATAATTATTTTTTGGTGTTGCGATATTGTTTTCGGTCGATGTAAAACGTTAGTTCTGGCTGTGGACAGAGCCATTCGGGCGCCCGCGCGGTCTCCGCTGCGTGGCCGGCACAGTGGTGTCTGGTGCACAGTGGCGGCTACTGCCGGGAAGCGGGCGCCCGCGCTGCGGCCAGTGGTTTACGAGCAGCGGGGAGCCGCCGCCGCGTCCAATCGGCGACGCCAATCTGCGGGACGCGATTACGGCGCGACGGGCCGGCCGTGCGCGAGCGACGCCGGGCGCCACGGAGCAACGGGTGGCACCACGTGCCTGCCGCGTCCGCGGGGACGAGGCGGCGCTGCCGCCCACCCCTGCCCCTCCCAAAGGCGTCCTCAACTGTCTCTGCCGGCAAGGGGCGGAGCCGAGGCACGGTCGACGAGAAAAAGGCGCGTTTCCCCACGCCCGACACGGATTGTCAAAGAAGCATAACGCAAACGTGGCTGGCAGTGATTCACACACCGGAAAGATGCGTCGTGAGCCCGTTTAAAAAACTGTATTTTTGCACAAAAAATACATTTTCTATGCACAAGGTTATTACAAATGATTGAAGCGATTTCACAGTTCTGCAATAACTTTATTGTTTGAGATATTTTCACAATGCTTTGCACACACACACAAAAACTCAAAAGTTTTCTTAGGCATTCACAAATGTTCGATATGTGCCCCTTTAGTGATTCGGCAGACATCAAGCCGATAATCAAGTTCCTCCCACACTCGGCGCGGCATGTCCCCATCAATGAGTTCGAAAGCATCGTTGATGCGAGCTCGCAGTTCTGGCACATTTCTTGGTAGAGGAGGTTTAAACACTGAATCTTTCACATAACCCCACAGAAAGAAATCGCATGGGGTTAAGTCCAGAGAGCGTGGAAGCCATGACATGAATTGATGATCATGATCTCCACCACGACCGATCCATCGGTTTTCCAATCTCCTGTTCAAGAAATGCCGAACATCATGATGGAAGTGCGGTGGAGCACCATCCTGTTGAAAGATGAAGTCGGCGCTGTCGGTCTCCAGTTGTGGCATGAGCCAATTTTCCAGCATGTCCAGATACACGTGTCCTGTAACGTTTTTTTCGCAGAAGAAAAAGGGGCCGTAAACTTTAAACCGTGAGATTGCACAAAACACGTTAACTTTTGGTGAATTGCGAATTTGCTGCACGAATGCGTGAGGATTCTCTACCGTCCAGATTCGCATATTGTGTCTGTTCACTTCACCATTAAGAAAAAATGTTGCTTCATCACTGAAAACAAGTTTCGCACTGAACGCATCGTCTCCCATGAGCTGTTGCAACCGCGCCAAAAATTCAAAGCGTTTGACTTTGTCATCGGGTGTCAGGGCTTGTAGCAATTGTAAACGGTAAGACTTCTGCTTTAGCCTTTTCCGTAAGATTTTCCAAACCGTCGGTTGTGGTACGTTTAGCTCCCTGCTTGCTTTATTCGCAGACTTCCGCGGGCTACGCGTGAAACTTGCCCGCACGCGTTCAACCGTTTCTTCGCTCACTGCAGGCCGACCCGTTGATTTCCCCTTACAGAGGCATCCAGAAGCTTTAAACTGCGCATACCATCGCTGAATGGAGTTAGCAGTTGGTGGATCTCTGTTGAACTTCGTCCTGAAGTGTCGTTGCACTGTTATGACTGACTGATGTGAGTGCATTTGAAGCACGACATACGCTTTCTCGGCTCCTGTCGCCATTTGGTCTCACTGCGCTCTCGAGCGCTCTGGCGGCAGAAACCTGAAGTGCGGCTTCAGCCGAACAAAACTTTATGAGTTTTTCTACGTATCTGTAGTGTGTCGTGACCATATGTCAATGAATGGAGCTACAGTGAATTTATGAAATCGCTTCAATCATTTGTAATAGCCTTGTATTATTACAATCTGTTTATTGGCTAACAGTACGAGCCCCATTACCAAGCCATTCTGAGAAAACCGCACATCTATAGAACTTTCCAGTTGCGCAATGTTTGTGGAGAAAGTTTGTAGGTGATTCACTCTGTATATATGCCTGTGTGAAAGTTTGTGGTGTTACATGAAAATATATTTCATTCGTTAACTTGCTGTTAGTGGTACGCGCTTGCGATAGTGGCTGGTGCCCGTCCTCTAAACTTGGCTGTTCCAACACTGCTCCTTACGTCGCCCTTCAACTCATTGCAGACGCATCTGGTTCGGGCTACACGCCAGGTGGCCCTAGTACACGCATGCTGCACATGTGCTCACCACGTGAACTACCGTGTCTAGATGCAGAACTGCCGCATAGGCTCCGACCCGGTTGCCTCACTGCCCGCAAGAAGGTCTTTCGCTCACTACTGCCCAGTCGCCCTAGAGATATTCCGGTTCACTCCTCACAGCAGCCACACAACGTACAACAGGGTACGTCCAACGTGATGAGTGGTTTCCTTTCCAATCTGAAATATACGAGTATTAATTTTCAAAATTGCGACTACAATGAACGAATGATGGCACAGCAGTGGGAGCCTATAACTGCTATAAGTGAACAGTGTCGTTTCGCATAACCCAAACGGAAACTGTAAGCTCATACAAATACTTTGGTGTAACACTTTGTAGGGATATGAAGTGCAACGATCGCATAGGGTCAGTCACGGGTAGAGCAGGTAGCCGACTGCGGTTTATTGGCAGAATACCAGGGAAATGCAAACAATGTACAAGGGAGATAGCTTGCACATCGCTCGTGTGACGCATCACAGAATATAGCTCAACTGCGTCGCACCCGTAACATGTAGAAGTAGCGGAGGATATTGAACGTATACAGAACGGCAACACAAATGATCACAAGTTTGAAAACTTCCTGGCAGTTTAAAACTGTGTGCCGGACCGAGAATCGAACTCGGGACCTTTGCCTTTCGCGGGCAAGTGCTCTACCGACTGAGCTACCCAAGCACGATTCACGCCCCGTTCTCACAGCTTTAATTCCGCCAGTACCTCGTTCCTACCTTCCAAACTTCACAGAAGCTCTCCTGCGAACCATGCAGAACTAGCACTCTAGAAAGAAAGGATATTGCGGAGACATGGCTGAGCCACAGCCTGGGGGCTGTTTCTAGAGTGAAATTTTCACTCTACAGCGGAGTATGCGCTGATATGAAACTTCCTGGCAGAAAGCCATAATGACTGACACAGTGGGACGTGCCCTCTGCTATGAACTTCGCAGTAGTTTTAAGAGTATAGCAGCAGATGTAGATGTAGAAGGTGGTCGTAACTTGGGGAAGGGATGCTGAAATAACTGGATAAATTTTCGTATGTTGGAAGCAGCAGGCAGGTAACACATAGTACTAACAATTTCGAACGGTCAGAAAGAAACATCTTGTAATATTCAAAAATATAACCTACAAAACCAGAAAAAGATTCTCATAAACTGCGTTTCGTGCCTAGCTCTGAATGGGCTTGAAACATAGACGATGTAGAACAAAGGCACAATTAGAAGGTTTTGAAATGTGTTGTTATATAAGAGTTTAGAGGATCAGATAGTTTGGATACGATATCATGATGCCCAGTAACAAGTAAATGAGAAAACATATTTACTCATAGAAAGAAAGTTACACAGGGTGGTCCTAAGAAGTCTGAGAAGCTTGCAAGGATGTTACAAGGTTGTTCGTGTTGAGAAATAATTGTTAAGACAAATATTCGATACGTTGCTCCATTGCCAAATTAATTAGCATTGAAGTCAGCCAATAAAGCCATTGCATGCCCAAATGCAAGCGACCCGCCACAAACGGTGTCGATAAATGTGCTCTTCGTTTTGGTTGCTGAAGCCGAAAAAGAGAGCCATCTAAAAGTGAAACATGGGATAGTGGTAAGTAACTAACACCAGCCAAAGGCTTGAGCAGTCCTGTGCGCTATCACATGCAGTCTAAGAATTGTACCAAGTGAGTCGCTTGAACTGCTGCGCACATCGACGTTACTGGATAACGTCAATGTAAATTAACTTGTAAACGGCACAATGTGTCGATTTTTTTTCTTAATAGTTGTCTCTCAGGACACCTTATCCTGCAACACCGTTACAACATTTTCAAGCTGTTTCTCACCACCCTGTACAATCACCACACACGTCGATGTATCAAATTATAAATGAAGGAACGAAGAAGAAGATAGGAAGATAGTAATTGGAATTCAGCCATAAAACTGAGGTAGCCAATTCCTAGACCATGTAGATTTTTGCCACACGTGGCGGTCTTGCGTACATTCTCCATTAACTAACGAACATATCCGACTTTTGCATTGCCGGCAGGTGTGGCCGAGCGGTTCAAGCCGCTTCAATCCGGAACCGTGCGACTGCTACGGTGGCCGGTTCGAATCCTGCCTCGGGCATGGATGTGTGTGATGTCCTTAGGTTAGTTAGGTTTAAGTAGTTCTAAATTCTAGGGGACTGATGACATCAGATGTTAATTCTCGTAGTGCTCAGAGCCATTTGAACCATTTGACTTTTGCATTTCTCTTAAATAAATTGGTGGCGTAAGTGCTAGGAGACGACGATGGGCCCATTCATACATTCTATGAGCTGCGTCTGTATCATTCATAAGTTATTTCAGGTGATCCACAAGTCATCATGCTCGTTATATGTCACTCCCACTGTTTTAAAAGAACTTGTTATCAAATTATTTATTCACTCAATGAAATCAAGTACATCATGATTTACGTTGAAGCAATTCTCCAAGGCACATCAGATGCTTCAGTTGAAATTTCAGACGGACGCTTTGCTATACAGGTCGCCTAATCAATCTAGGAGAGGTATCCCTAAGTTTTCTGCCTAAATTTTTACCTTGAATGTTCGAGAAGAAATCAATGTGGGCCGAGAAGGTTCATCATTTCAAAAGCGGTTGTTTGTTCCTGTAAAATGCGCTGACCTACGAGGCACTACGTGGCGCTTCTGATGGGCCAATGAGAGGAATGGGAGCGAAGTCACATGTTGGCTGCAGGATGCACCTAGAGCGTCGGTCCTACTAAGGACACACTCTGTGACTCCATCGTCCAACTAAACATGACGCGCACCACCTACATCCTCTTCTGATTTGTTCGACTTTAAAAACTACAACCTTTTCTGACCATTCTGACTTCTAACGGTCTGGCATTCTGACTCGGGTGCGCCCAGTTGTCTTCCGTCACTGTGAATAGGCAAAGGGTGTTGCAAAACGTGGGACTCAAAAAATACAACACTTTACCATACCTAATACGGTGTAGGAAAACTGCTGGATTTACAACAGCTTCCACTCGTCTTGCAATGGATAAACGCAGGTCCTGTATGGTTTTCAAAGTAATCTTATACCATTCTTCCAGCAACATAATGGCAAGCTCAAGTAACGATGACTCAATAATTGTGAGTTCTGGTGACTGTAGGGGCCAGAGCAGTTGCGTCCATTTATCCTCGTGATCACAGAACCAGTCCTGTCGTCTTGGAACAGAGCATCATCACTGGGGAGCAGGTATTGTACCATGGCATAGACATGACAGCAGAAATGGTCACATAATCCCTGGAAATTGTGCGACTTTGCAGCGGCAGCCATGGCCCTCATGTAATAATCACGACAAGGCAGCCCATATGATTATGGAACCCGCACCCATGATTTACTCTTCGTACGGATGTCCGCCAGAAGTTGGAAACAGTGTGAACATGACTTATCCGACGAAAAGTCCTTCTTCCGTTCCTCCTTAGTTTTATTGCTTCGGCACCATCTATTGCTGTTGTGAACATTTACATCACTGACGAGTGGTTTTGTAATTCCTAATCGCCCAGCAATTTCCAACTAGGTGGTGTTTTGTTGCAGAGAGAGTTCACGAGTCTGACTTTTGTGACTGTCGTACTCTTATTTTTCGTCACAATCCTCTTCGGCAACCACCCGACATCGTCACTAAATGCATACTTTCATCCGCGTTGTCACTTAACCAATGATGTTTCCCCGCGTAACCGTATGCAGTGTACCTCTTGGATGCGGTGCCTCTTGAAATACCAAACATTTCTACTACCTTGGTTACGGAAGCACCCACCACAAGCGCACCGACAATTGGCCCACACTCGAATTCAGTTAGCTCCTAGATAATGCACTCACAACTACACAGGACACTGTTCGCACCGCGATTGACGCTTGGCAACTTGCTGAAGATATTGCGCAGCAGCCGTTCGTGGTCAAATGTAACAGCGCTACCTGCAGGCTCGACTAGCAACAGCATGGGTTTCTAGTGGTGTTTTCACCCCTTCTATATGAACAGTTTGAAATTACTTCTTTTAATGTAAAGAGTTCTCTTTAGATCCCCACATTCGTGACCATCCAGACCAGGAACCACTGCACTTGCATACTCCTGAAGTCGCTACCTGCAGTTTGCTCTTTCGGTATTACAAAGAACAGGTCATGAAGAAGGAAGGAAGGCTGGGGATGCACACCCGGTCTATGATGAGTTCATTAGAGTGTGAGGGTAATGTCGGACTGGGGAACAGCAAGAAAGGAAATCGGATTGGCGGTCTGAAAGGAAACACTCCGATATTCGCTTCAAATGCCCGGAGATATCACGGAAAACCTAAATGAGGATGACCGTCTGCTGGCTTATCACTGCGTTATGTCGCTCTGTTTGACAGCGATGACACTAGGAAGCGATCCCAGGGACATCAGATGGGTGTGTAACGTATAAGGGGCAGTCAAATAAAAACGAGACACATGGAAACAGATCCTATACTGGGTTCACGGCTGAGTTAGCCCCTCTTCTAACTGTAATATGTTGTCAATCCCTCGAACAAAATACCGTACCCAATACCAGGAAAAAGGCACAGATCACAACCGTCTGCAGGAAGGGTAGTAGAAGTGATCCACAAAACCACCATACAATATCCTTGACACCGATTTGGTGTAGAATGTTAGAACATATTCTGAGCTCAAACATAACGAGGTGTCTTGAACAGAATGACCTTCTCAATGCCAACCAGCAGGGATTTCGAAAACAACGATCATTTTTTTCACATGACATACTGAAAGCTCCCGATCTTGACTCAGTACCGCACCTACGCTTCTTGTCAAAAGTACGATCATATGGGGCGTCAAGTGAAATTTGTGACTGGATGAAGGCTTTTTAATAGGGAGGACACGGCTTGTTATCTTGTTCTCAACAGCACGATCATATCCGATATCAAGGGAAATTTGTGGCTGGGTTGAGGAGTTTTGTTAGGGAGGACACAACATGTTACGTTGGATGGAGAGTCATTGTCAGATGTAGAAGTAACTTCGGCTGTGCCCCAGGAATGTCTTTGATGCCCTTACTGCTCATATTGTATATAAATGATCTTGGAAACAATATAAATTGTAAAGTCAGGCTTTTTACAGCTTATGCCGTTAATTATAATGAAGAACTATCTGAAAGAAACTGCATAAAAATTCAGTCAGATCTTCATAAGGTTTCAACGTAGTACAGAGATTGAAAACTTGCTCTAAATGTTCAGAAGTGTAAAATTTTGCACTTCACAGAACGAAACTCATAGAAACCAATCACTATAATATCAATGAGTCACTGCTGGAATCTTATACATACTTGGGTGTAACACATTGTCGGAATATGAAATGAAATGATCACATAAGTTTAGTCGTGGTTACAGCAGGTGGTAGACCTTGGTTTAATGGTAGAATACTGTTGAAGTGCAATCAGTCAGCAAAGGATTTTACTTACAAATCACTCGTGCGACCGGTTCTAGGATATTGCTCAAGTGTTTGGGACCCATACCAGATAGGACTGACACGAGATATTGCACGTATACAGAGAAGTCCAACACGAATGGTCACAGGTTCGCTTAATTCGCAGGAGAGTGTCACAGAGATACTGAAGGAAGTCAACTGGAAGACTCTTGAAGAAAGACTTAAATTGTCCCGCGAATGCCTATTAACAAAGTTTCAAGAACCGGCTTTAAATGATGACTCTAGCAATATACTACAGCCCGCTACGTATCGCTCAGATATGGAATGTGAAGATAAGATTAGAATAATTACTGCAAGCACAAGGCATTCAAACAATCATTCTTCCCCTGCTCCAGACGTGAATGGAACAGGAAGAAACCCTAATAACTGGTACTACGGGTCGTACCCTCAGCAGTGCACCTCATGGTGGTTTGCCGACGTAGATGTACCTGTAGATGTAGGACCGTGAATTTACCCAGGCGTCGCGCCTCATCGTCGAAAGTACATTGACGGTCGCGAATATCTTTCTGCGGGGCTCCAGAGATATGGAAATCGCATGGGGCGAGATTAGCACCGTATGGAGGATGTGAAAGGGTTTCTCAGTTAAATTTCCGCGATTTCCATATTTTTGAAACCGTGAAGAAAGACATTAGAGGCCGTCGATTTGCTTCGGACGTACAGGCGCGTGCCCTGTTCCGTAGGCAACCGCAAACACTTTTCCATGATAGCCTTGACGATCTTTTCTCAAAGAGGGATAAATGTATCTGAAATAACAGACAGTTTATTTACTTTTTTCCTTGTGTCTCGTTTTCATTTGACTGCCCCCTATAGGCTGCCGATGATCTGTAACATGACAGAGCAGAGTTTGCAATCAAGAAATAGAGAACTGTGTTAAGGCAAGTCTGTGTTTCATTAATTTCTTTGAATAACTTGATTATGGGCGATGTTCACAGCTATAATCGTTTTCAACCATACGTGGTCCTCTCGGAACGAAAATGCAGCAACACATCATCTCTATGAACGTCATTCACTTAACCTGTGTTTCATAGAAGTTGCACCCTACAACTCATGACATATCTATGTCTACAACTAAGCTTCACCAGTTACATTACTGGGCGTGGCTAAAGGTACTTTAAAGAATTTTTGTGATTTTCCATTCACGTGAATTGCCCGAGGTAATAATAACTGTACGCGCGCCAATCTCTCTTCTCTTATTTACATGATTCCTACGCTATATATACGTTAGTATCTGCGGAAACATTACACAGTCTCACTCGAAAATCGGTTCTCTGACTTTGCAGAGCAGGAGCAGAGCTCCGCGACATTGTCGCTTTTACGAGTGTTTACAAAAGTTTCCTGTGTAAATTCCCCAAGAGTCTCTTTCGCTTCCGTATGGGCTACTTCGGCCTGTTGCTATCCAGGAGGCGCCTCCCGGAATTCTTTCCATATCTGCCACCACGTTTACTTCGTAAGGAGGGCAACGACTTGAGAATACCTTAAAATTGGTTGCTGCAGTGTGATGTAAGCGAATACTTTTATCAATGTATTCCACTTTCTATTTCTCCTACTCGTCCTCCTGCTAAATATAATAGGTCATCATGGCATTTCCGTCAGTTCTCAGCCACCGAAATACCCGAACAATGTGACAACGTTCAGGTATTCGCCCCCCAAGCTTGTAATCAGATACAATCTGTTTCTTTCCCTTTCTTACGGGCGTCCAACGGCGATTATTTACCGTGCGTAACAGTGTCATAAGCCTACGGTACGATATTGCTGTTGATCATATATATACTTTTAAGCAAATCGTACGTCGTGCATTTCTTTTCGTCCATAGGTCGACCGTAAGTATGCTATCGTTTTATTTGCGGTAATACTACCACCAATAATTTGGCAGAGCGATTCTACGGCGTTCCCGATTATTTAGCGACCTATTGAGCTTAAACTTCCCTTGGACTATGACATCTGTTAACCAAGAGCCAATAAATACGAGAATTACGGCTTAACGGCTCATGCATCAGATGAATTTAAAAGGAAACTGAGGATCTGTTAAATGACCATCAATTTGACTTTAGGAAAGAAAAAGGCACCGGAGACGCAGTACTGACATTGCCGTTGATACCGGGAGTAAAACTGAAGAGAAATCAAAACACGTTCATAGAATTTGTCGACCTGGAAAAATTGTCCGACAATGTAAAACGTTGCAAGATGTTTGAAATTCTAAGAAAAATGGGCGTAAGCTATAAGAGAAAGATGGGAAATATACAATATATACAAGAAACACGAGGGAAGAATAAGACTGGTAGACCAAAAACAATGTGCTCGTATTGAAAAGGGTGGAAGACAGGGATGTAGTCTTTCACTTCTGTTGTTCAATCTATACATCGAAGAAGTAGTAAGGGAAGTGAAAGATAGGATCAAGTGTGCGACTAATTTTCAGGGTGGAAAAATATCAGTGATAATATTCATTGATGACACTGCTTTCTTGATGACACTGCTATCCTCAGTGAAAATGAAGAAGAATTGTAGGATCTGCCGCACTAAATGAACAGTCTAATAAGTACAGAATATGGACTGAGAGTAAATCGAAGAAAGGGGAAAGTAACGAGTGGAAGCAGAAGTCAAAATAGCGAGAAACTTATCAGAATTAGGGATCATGAGGTAGACGAATTTAAGGAATTCTGCTACATAGGCAGCAAAATAATCCATGACGGACCAAGTGAAGAGAACATCAAAAGTAGATTGGCAATGGCATAAAGGGCGTTCCAGGCCAAGAGAAATCTACTGGTATCAAACTCAGATCTTACATTGAAGAAGAAATTTAAGAGAATGTAAGTCTGGAGTACAGTATCGTAAGGCGGTGAAACATGGACTGTGGGAATACCGGAACAGAAAAGAATAGAAGCATTTGAGAAGTGGTGCGACACAGGAATGACGAAAGTTAGGTGGACTGATAAGGAAAGAAATTAAGAGGTTCTCCGCAGAATCGGTGAGGATAGGACTATACGGAAAACACAGACAATAAGAAGGGACATGGTGACAGGACATCTGTTAAGACATCAGGGAATAACTTTCACGGTCTTTGAGAGAAATGTAGAGAATAAAAGCTATAGGAGAAGACGAAGACTGGAATACATCTAGCAAATAATTTAGGACTTACGTTGGAAGGGCTACTCTGAGATGAAGAAGTTGATACAGGAGAGAAATTCGTGGCGGACCTCATTAAACCAGTCAGACTACTGACTACTCAAACCAGGTAGTCTGGCTCTATATCCGTTTCGCTGCATAAATAATTAGTTTTTCGCGATATATCGTATATGTAGTGTAAAACCCAAACATGTACAAATTACGAATATTGTTCCTTGGCACCCATTTCCGGTAATTTATGTGTTTTCGTTTAATTATTAGTATTACAGGTCGCCATGGAATATTTGACCTACATATTCAGTCAAAAGATAAGATTATAACACTGGCAGAATGAGACGTTCACAGATTTTCACCGATAAAATCCAGACAATTAAAGTGATATGCAGTACGTTGCTCAGTGGAAGTAGACCCATTGTGTGGGGAACACTTCATCTGTTCGCTACCACTGTGGGCTTTCTGTCGTCACATAACTTCTAGGATCACGATTTCATGGCAGACCTGCTCTATGTGAAAGGTATTTATTATTTTACAAGTAGACGTCGTATCTGGGTTAAATAAGCAAGGTCTCCTCATAGAGGCAGCATTTCCACCTGTCAGTGTGCTGTTGTAGAACTACACGGTTACACTTCCCATTTCGGAGGTAGTTAAGTTCTAGGAAATAGTCTGAAGAAATGCAAATTGCGAGAAATAAGATTTGTCTTCTATGTCTCCATGAACTTGCCTTCCAATGAGAAAATAGATTCTAGTGGAAACACTTGATGCACTTAACAACGACGATTGTCAGGAACCATAGAGCAAGTTCCGTCATTCGTGTGTCCTCCAGACGAGGGATTCTGTTTGCCCACGAATGTGAGCGCCTTCTTAGTCGGTGAGCCCTCCATCTGGAAAATTGAGTGTGTAAGTAACGTCTTTTCCGACTGGAACGTCTTATGGCATTTACATTTAGATTATTGTCCAAAAACTGTCAGATTGAGTTTGCGAAGGTCCTCATGAAATGTAGGACTTTGCTTCATTGCATATTTCGCACTCGAGACAGAGAAATTTTGGAGTGTGATGGTTCTAAAGTTATAGATTCCGGCTCTGCTACAAACTGTAGAATGAGTGCAGCTTAAACTATTTACAACAATTCAGCAGACTACTTCACAGCTATAATAGAAAACGCAAATTTATCTACTCTGGAAGACAGACTGAAATCTTGTACAGGTCACAGAAGAAAATTTGTAATAATCTCATCACTTATCATGTAAATAAATGCTGTAGAATGTACCGGTCAATATTGTTGCATACCTATCGACAGGAGAACAAGTGCAACCTTTGTGAGCTGTGAGAACGTGCGGTTAAACGTTCATGAATGCTGAAATTCTATTCGAATCTTAAGACAATTGATATAATAATCTAACAGTTATCTCTCAATCTACCATTCTAAATGAAATCCATCATACCGATAAATAATACTAACGATGAAGCAATCCTGGTCGCCAATTGTGATACGTTTTTCCGTTGCTCACTTTGATGATAATTGCTCCTCTTCCGAAGAAATCCATCATCGGTATTATCTGATAATCGTTTGGTTGGAGTTCATTAAACACAAAAGACTGCGACGTCAATACTATTATATTATCTGTTCCTGATATATATTTTTGCTTTATAATAACCAGTTCATGATTCCTGATTCGAATAAAAGTTCATGTTTCATGAATGCTTGATTCCTGGATGACATTGCCCACTCAATATTCAATATTCTTCCAACCCTTGAATGCAAAATTCAGTCAAGACGCTGTCTTTAATTTCAGTACTTCCCAAGACCGGGATACTGGACTCGCATTCGGGAGGACGACGGTTCCAACCAGCGTCCGACCATCCTGATTTAGGTTTTCCGTGATTTCCCTAAATCGCTCCAGGCAAATGCCGGGATGGTTCCTTTCAAAGGGCGCGGCCGACTTCCTTCCCCGTCCTTCCCTAATCCGATGAGACCGATGACATCGCTGTCTGGTCTCCTTCCCCAAAACAACCCAACCCCAACCCCCACGACCGGGTGTTTATACCTGACGACGTCTGCTGACTCCACTCTTCGGCTTACAAATTATTATTAATCTTGCCGACGATTTATTGCTCATGTGCTGGAAATTGTCAAAATACGTGTTGCACAGGATGTCTCAGGAGGAAATGACAGAATTTTTACATATGACAGGAACGATCACTCGCAGGAAAAGTGTCTACCAAATATGGATTCTGAAACGTATACCTTAAGCGTTATGAGCACTTTCTCATCTTCGATACTATGAAAGAACTCTCTTCTAGGGCAAGCTCTTTGCTTTCCATATTTTGAGAGGGGTAATATAGTCCAAAACAAGAAACGGAATGTTCAGTAAACATGGACTGTAAACTGCATCTCCGCTGCTGTGAAATACTACTGAACAAGTGCTCATAGCTTTTAAGCTATTCTTAAAACCCATGTCCGTTAGACTTTTTTGGTCCGCATGGTAGCTCCTTTCACATCTCTGTACAATGATAAGCCCTAACCTTATGACTACTGCCCACCGCTACGTTGGATGCCACCTGGTCGAGTTGCGGGCACGTGACCCGGTAACAAACGCATATAAGCGGAGCAGACACGCAAGGGGACCACCCTAGCGAAGATAAGGTCTGCAAATGGGGAAGTGCATTGATATAAGCTACTCAACGGAAGGATAACGTTCTACGAGTCGTTGCGTGGAATATTAGAAAAATTGTTCAAATGGCTCTGAGCACTATGGGACTTAACATCTGAGGTTATCAGTCCCCTAGAACTTAGAACTACTTAAACCTAACCTAAGGACATCACACACATCCATGCCCGAAGCAGGATTCGAACTTGCGACCGCAACACTCGCGCGGTTCCGGACTGAAGCGCCTAGAACCGCTCGGCCACCGCGGCCGGCGGAATATCAGAAGCTTGAACATGGTAGGGAAATTAGAAAATCGGAAAAGTTAATGCAAAGGCTCATTCTAGATGTAGTAGGCGTAAGTGAAGTGAAGTGGAAAGAAGACAAGGATTTCCGGTCGGATGAGTGTAGGGTTGTTCTTGTCAGAATCGACAGCAAACCTACAGCGGCAACGGTAGTTCAGGTATACATGCCGACGTCACAAGCTGAAGATGAAGAGATGAAAAATGGTTCAGATGGCTCTAAGCACTATGGGACTTAACATCTGAGGTCATCAGTCCCCTAGACTTAGAACTACGTAAACCTAACTAACCTAGGGACATCACACACATTCATGCACGAGGCAGGAATCGAACCTGCGACCGTAGCAGCTGCGAGGTTCCCGACTGAAGCACCTAGAACAGCTCGGCCACAGCGGTCGGCGATGAAGAGATAGAGAATGTGTATGAGGATATTGAAAGGGAAATACAGTATGTAAAGGGGGATGTAAATCTAATAGTTATGGGGGAATGGACTGCAATTGTAAGGGAAGGAGTAGAAGAAAAAGTTACAGGAGAATATGGGCTTGGGACAAGAAATGAGAGAGGAGAAAGACTAATTGAGTTCTGTAACAATTTTCAGCTAGTAATAGTGAATACTCTGTTCAAGAATAACAAGAGGAGAAGGCCGGGTGATACGGGAAGATTTTTGTAAGAATACATCATGGTCAGCCAGAGATTCCAAAATCAGATACTGGATTGTAAGGCGTACTCAGGAACAGATACAGGCTCAGATCAAAATATAGTAGTGATGAAGAGCAGGCTGAAGTTTAAGACATTAGCAAGGAAGAATCAATACGCAAAGAAGTGGGATATGGAAGTACTAAGGAGGAAAGAGATACGATTGAAGTTCTCTAAGGCTAAATGTAGCAATAAGGAATAGCTCAGCAGGCAGTACAGTTGAAGAGGAATGGACATCTCTAAAAATAGCCATCACAGAAGTTGGGAAGGAAAACGTGGTTACAAGGAAAGTAACTGCGAAGAAACCATGAGTAATAGAGGAAATACTTCAGTTGATTGCTGAATGGAGGAAGTACAGAAATGTTCCGGGGAACTCAGGAATACAGAAATACAAGTCGCTGAGGAATAAATTAAGTAGGTCGAGCAGGGAAGCTAAGACTAAATGGCTGCAGGAAAAATGTGAAAAAAATTGATTCAAATGGCTCTGAGCACTATGTGACTTAACTTCTGAGGTCATCAGTCCCCTAGAACTTAGAACTACTTAAACCTAACTATCCTAAGGACATCACACACACCCATGCCCGAGGCAGGATTCGAACCTGCGACCGTAGCGGTCGCGCGGTTCCAGACTGTAGCGCCTAGAACCGCTCGGCCACCCCAGCCGGCGAAAAATGTGAAGACATAGAAAAAGAAAATGATTGTCGAAAGGAGAGACTCAGCATACACGAAAGTCAGAACATCCATCGATGACATTAAAAGCAAAGATTGTAACATTTAAGAGTGCAACGGGAATTCCACTATTAAGTGTAGAGGAGAGAGCGGATAGGTGGAAAAAATATGTAGAATGCCTCTATTAGGGGGAAGATTTGTCTGATCTGATAGAAGAAGAAACAGTAGCCGATTTAGAAGAGATAGAGGATCAAGTATTAGAATTTAAAAGAGCTTTGGAGGACTTAAGGTCAAATAGGGCAGCTGGGATAGATAATATTCCATCAGAATTTCTAAAATCTTTGAGGGAAGCGCCAACAAAATGACTATTCACGTTGGTGTGTAGAATGTGTGAGTTTGGCGACACACCATCTGACATTCGGAAAAGAATCATCCACACAATTCCGAAGACGGCAAGAGCTAACAAGTGCGAGAATTATCGCATTATCAGCTTAACAGCTCTAGGATTCAACTTGCTTACAAGAATAGTATACAGAAGAACGGAAAAGAAAATTGAGGATGCGCTAGAGAACTATCAGTTTGGCTTTAGGAAAAGTAAAGGTACCAGAGAGGCAAATCTGACGTTGTGGTTAATAATGGAAACAAGATTAAAGAAAAATCGAGATACGTTCATAGTAGTTGTCGACATGGAGAAAGCGTTCGACAATGTAAAATGGTGCAAGATGTTCGAAATTCTGGAAAAAAAGTAGAAGTGAGCTATATGGAGAGACGGGTCATATACAATATGTACAAAGCCAAGAGGGAATAATAAGAGTGGACGACCAAGAACGAAGTGCTCGTATTAAAAAGGGTGTAAGACAAGGATGCAGCCTTTCGCCCCTACTGTTCAATCTGTACGTCGAGGAAGCAATGATGGAAATAAAAGGAAGGTTCAGGAGTGGAATTAAAATACAAGGTGAAAGGATATCAATGATACGATTCGCTGATGACATTGCTATCCTGAGTGAAAGTGAAGAAGAATTAATTGATCTGCTGAACGGAATGAACAGTCTAATGAGTACACAGTATGGATTGAGAGTAAATCGAAGAAAGACGAAGGTAATGAGAAGTAGTAGAAACGAGAACAGCGAGAAACTTAACATCAGGATTGATGGTCATGAAATAGAAGAATTTAAGGAATACTGCTGCCTTGGTAGTAAAATAACCAATGGCGGACGGCGCAAGGAGGACATCTAAAGCAGACTAGCTATAGCAAAAAGGCATTCCCGGCCAAGAGTCTTTTACTAATATCAAATATCGGCCTTAATTTGTGGAAGAAATTTCTAAGAATGTACGTCTGGAATACAGCATTGTATGGTAGTGAAACCTGAACTGTGGGCAAACTGGAACAGAAGAGAATGGAAGCATTTGAGATGTGGTGCTACAGGCGAATGTTGAAAATTAGTGGACTGATAAGGTAAGGAATGAGGAGGTTCTACGCAGAATCGGAGAGGAAAGGAGTATGTGGACACCACTGATAAGGAGAAGAGACAGGATGATAGGACATCAGTTGAGACATGAGGGAATGACTTCCATTGTACTAGAGGGGGCTGTAGGGGGCAAAAACTGTAGAGGAAGACGCAGATTGGAATACATCCAGCAAATAATTGATGACGTAAGTTGCAATTGCTGCTCTGAGATGAGGAGGTTAGCACAGGAGAGGAATTCGTGGTGGGCCGCATCAAACTTGTCACAAGAGTAATGACTATTAAAAAAAACGAAAATCGAGCTAGACAAAGGGCAGATTATTATTACTTAGAGCCTGCGAACGACTATCCTTAAAATGGCGAAGCTGATTAAATGTTCACATACTACTGTTGTGAGCATCTAGGGAAAGAGACAGAAGAGAGAAGCTCCCACTAGGCGCTAAACGGTTGGACGTCCACGACTCTTCACAGAACTTAGGATTCGGAGGCTTGTCAGCTCCGTGAAGTAGGATAGATGATGATTAGTGGCTTCTCTGCCGAAAGAGCACAATGTTGGTGCACGCACAAGTGTTTTGGAGCACACCGTTCATCGCACGTTGTTGAACATGAACCTCCGCAGCAGACCACCCCTACGTATTCACATATAGACCAAACGATTTCGTCCGTTACGATTGCAGTGGCCACGGGAGCGTCGGGATTAGATCTACAGAAAAGTGTCGGCTCTTCAGGTGACACACATTTATGTTCCACTTGGTCGCTGGTCGTCTTCACAAACGTGGCTCGAAACGTGCAGCGAGCCACACACTCAGTCTGGTGGGAGCAGTATTATGCTATGCGAGACGTTCTCCTGCGCTTGTATGGGACCCGTGGTAGTCATTGAAGACACGCTGGCATCTGCAAACCATCTGCATCCGTTCATGCTTGATGTCTTCCCCGACGGCGATATCTTTGAGCAGTATATTTGTCCCTGTCTCGGAGCCAGAACCGTGCTGCAGTGGTTTGATGGGCGTTATAGTGAACTGACGTCGACCAAAATCTGTTGATATAAATCCTATGGAACTTACATGGGTTGCCGCATGCTTACATCAACGGCCCGTTACTTACGCAGTTACATGACCTGCGTGTAAACGTCTAATGCGACATAATTCCACAAACCTACCAACAATCTGTCAGACTTCCGATACACAGAATCAGTGATGTATTTCGTTCCAAAGACCTCTAACAAGCTATTAAGAAGGTGGTAATAATGTTTGGCTCTTAAGTGTATACTGTCCGTTTCTCGTTGTGCATTCTCTGTAACAGAGGTATTTCTGTCTAAACTAAAGTGTATTTTAATTTCCTTGCATAGTCGAGCATGGAAGAATACTACAGTACTACAGTGCTCTGTGCTTTCGCGCCGAAACACTCTACGCCGAAAAGCATTTTCCATTGTCAGTCATGCGCCGAAAATCGTTACCCTACTGTACACCAGTAATAAATCGTAGGCTGAGACATAAGAGCTGCCGACTAGACAACCTGTATCGACACTGAGCGTGTAGAACGAAGCGCCGAAACTGGCGGCATGTGGTTGATTGTCTCTTGTATGAAGGCTTTCATAAGCCTCTGTGTAAAGCGGTAGCGGTGATTAAATTGCGAAGCCACAAGGCGGCTGCAGCCGGCCGAAGACGGAGCTCATTGCCTCTCCTGTGAAAGTAAGAGTAAGGTTCAATGTAGAGCGAATCGCTTTTGCTGTCTGCAAGACTTCCGGCGGGCAAGGGTTCTTGGAAAATAAGTAAAGAAATACGTGTTGCTACTCTCTCTCTGTTTATGGAAAGCTTCCCGTGGTAATGCTTTTCTGCAGCTGCCATCACTCCCCTTCTCTGAATACTGCCGAGTACCGCCAATGTCGCGGAGGTGCTGGACGCCTTCCGCGTCCCGTGGGTGGCGACGTGACGTCAAAACGGCCAGCAGTCGTCGACCATAAGCGGCGACTTCACGAGGAGCCTGCGATAAGCGACATTACCTGCTGCGCTGCCCGCGCGCTGATAAGGGGAGCGCGGGAGAGCCACCCACACACACACACCTGCCGGCTAAGCCCGCCGCGTGTGCCTCACTGCAATAGCGGGAGCCACCACCAACACACAGTTGTCGCAATGCGCCGGGCGCCGTTTTCTTCTGGTGCCAACTAGCGCTGCCCTCTTCCTTCTCTCATAATCTCTCGGCGTCTCTCTCTCCCACTCGCCTTCTCCACGTCCTTCCTCTCTCTTGTAATCCTATCCCATGTTCCATAGCAAACACACGAGAAACACACATGAGCGTATGTGTGTGTGTGTGTGTGTGTGTGTGTGTGTGTGTGTGTGTGTGTGTGAGGTGTGCTGGAATGCTACAACGTGAGACCCCGTTATTTCGCATTTACCACCGACGATTCTGCTTGCTACTTCTAAATATGTTTGTGTTGTGTTCTCGGTGCCCAAGAGAAATATGTGACAGAAAGAGAACACGGTTTGCCGAAAACCGACGCACACAGACCGCTACCTACACCGGGATTAGGATCAACACCAACAACAAAAGTGAGGCATTTTAAAATCGTTGGCCGATAGAACAAGGAAAACCTGAGAACCAGAGATGGTTGACGCAGAATTAAAGCGTCTTATCAGTGCATTGCTCAAGATAGCTATTCGTTCGCTGAGGTGAAAAGAACTTTAAGAACACCGCGTAGAAATCGTAGCGATGAAATCGAAAGTTTTCCTGCCATTCATTAAGGATTATAGTGAAGGCCTGGGAAAATCCTGACAAAGCGGACCATCGCGGTAATCTACGCGCCCACACGGAAGATCACCGAAACGGTCAACGATACTCGCCAACCTCTGGAAAAAAAACTGGAATTTATAATTTTCTTTGTAGTTGTGGGGAGGTGTACGTGGGTACTGCAAAAAATAATGGTCAAAAAATGACAAAAGAGCGTAAGGGCAACTGCAGAGGAGGGGACACTGAGAGATCAGCTGTTACGGAACATGAGGTTCAGCACGGAGACCACCACATTTTGAGGTAACGGGAGAGTCGAAGCGCCCTGAAAATATAAGTTGAGAGGGAGCAGTGGCCGCACGGGCAGCTCGGGCAGCCGGGAGCCGACAGCAAACACGTGGTGCAGAACGTTAGCCTGACGAGAGGGGAAGCCCCAGCGCGTGGGCCATCGAACACGTGGCTGGGAATTCCCTGGTGACACTGTGCGCCGGGAGGGCCAAAGATGGCGCACTTTGTGAAACCTTAATGGCAGACATTTTACTGTTCGTATAGAAATTAGTAGCAGCCAGACTAATCGAGATACCTCAAAAATAAACATGTACATTACTATTATTTGATCGACGATTGTGATGGCGTAATCAGAAATTCAATATCGTTATTAGTTTCATGTTTAGTATCTGACGGTAAATTATACAAGTAAAAACCAGCAACGAATTTCCAAAATATGAACGCTACATCCGATTATGTCGATCGTCGTGTCTTTAGAAGGCTATTAGTATAAACGTAAATTGGTATGAATTACAGGCATGTAACTTGAATAATACATGAGTTATTGGAGGTCAAAGTGGCGATTACTACCGATCGCGTCAGTTACACGCAGAAGTGTCAGCAGCATGCTTATAAATATATTTATTCATCTATGTCTTTCTTTATATACTATTCATGAAGAAATTGGTTAATTATTTACTGTGTTTTATAAAGCACATGGATATTAGGCTACTGGCCAATCGTTTGTTGCTATTCCCTTGATATATGTTTATTTAATTTATTTATGTATTTAATAATGTGTGTTAGAGCGTGTTTATGGTCCAGCCGTAGGAATATTTATTTGATTTTAAATATTTAAATGTAAATCTAGTACTTCGAATGTGTTTGATTATGTTTGAGTAGGTGTGTTGGCATGAAGACATGGCGCGAGCGCTCTAGCCAATCATAACGCTCGTGAATGGGGAGACTGGATGGAAGCGAGTTCAGGTGAAGAGTGCCGGGACGGTACGGCACGGGACACGGGACGTGAGGGACGACGTGACGGTCACGAGAGAGACTGGGAGAGGGTGGAGCAGTTTGCATGTGGTCGTGCAGATAGAAATACACTCCTGGAAATGGAAAAAAGAACACATTGACACCGGTGTGTCAGACCCACCATACTTGCTCCGGACACTGCGAGAGGGCTGTACAAGCAATGATCACACGCACGGCACAGCGGACACACCAGGAACCGCGGTGTTGGCCGTCGAATGGCGCTAGCTGCGCAGCATTTGTGCACCGCCGCCGTCAGTGTCAGCCAGTTTGCCGTGGCATACGGAGCTCCATCGCAGTCTTTAACACTGGTAGCATGCCGCGACAGCGTGGACGTGAACCGTATGTGCAGTTGACGGACTTTGAGCGAGGGCGTATAGTGGGCATGCGGGAGGCCGGGTGGACGTACCGCCGAATTGCTCAACACGCGGGGCGTGAGGTCTCCACAGTACATCGATGTTGTCGCCAGTGGTCGGCGGAAGGTGCACGTGCCCGTCGACCTGGGACCGGACCGCAGCGACGCACGGATGCACGCCAAGACCGTAGAATCCTACGCAGTGCCGTAGGGGACCGCACCGCCACTTCCCAGCAAATTAGGGACACTGTTGCTCCTGGGGTATCGGCGAGGACCATTCGCAACCGTCTCCATGAAGCTGGGCTACGGTCCCGCACACCGTTAGGCCGTCTTCCGCTCACGCCCCAACATCGTGCAGCCCGCCTCCAGTGGTGTCGCGACAGGCGTGAATGGAGGGACGAATGGAGACGTGTCGTCTTCAGCGATGAGAGTAGCTTCTGCCTTGGTGCCAATGATGGTCGTATGCGTGTTTGGCGCCGTGCAGGTGAGCGCCACAATCAGGACTGCATACGACCGAGGCACACAGGGCCAACACCCGGCATCATGGTGTGGGGAGCGATCTCCTAAACTGGCCGTACACCACTGGTGATCGTCGAGGGGACACTGAATAGTGCACGGTACATCCAAACCGTCATCGAACCCATCGTTCTACCATTCCTAGACCGGCAAGGGAACTTGCTGTTCCAACAGGACAATGCACGTCCGCATGTATCCCGTGCCACCCAACGTGCTCTAGAAGGTGTAAGTCAACTATCCTGGCCAGCAAGATCTCCGGGTCTGTCCCCCATTGAGCATGTTTGGGACTGGATGAAGCGTCGTCTCACGCGGTCTGCACGTCCAGCACGAACGCTGGTCCAACTGAGGCGCCAGGTGGAAATGGCATGGCAAGCCGTTCCACAGGACTACATCCAGCATCTCTACGATCGTCGCCATGGGAGAATAGCAGCCTGCATTGCTGCGAAAGGTGGATATAC
Source organism: Schistocerca americana (assembly GCF_021461395.2). NCBI lineage: Eukaryota > Metazoa > Arthropoda > Insecta > Orthoptera > Acrididae > Schistocerca > Schistocerca americana. The sequence continues at coordinate 172,305,129 of NC_060124.1, read as the reverse complement.
ACTGTACTAGTGCCGACATTGTGCATGCTCTGTTGCCTGTGTCTATGTGCCTGTGGTTCTGTCAGTGTGATCATGTGATGTATCTGACCCCAGGAATGTGTCAATAAAGTTTCCCCTTCCTGGGACAATGAATTCACGGTGTTCTTACTTCAATTTCCAGGAGTGTAATTCGGAGTGCCGACTTGTGCACTTGTCAGAATTCCGTGGCTTCTACAGTGAAAACGTAGTGTGCGTTTAGCAGTCAATATCTTGAGAGCTATGTTGTTGTTCATAACTAATTACGTGCAGTAGGAATCTATTGTTCCCCTGTTCTTCAAGATGTATTTTATTTAATTGCTGGACCATCGACACCAATAAGTGTTTTGCAGAAATATATATTACATTCCCAAAAGTACTTCTACTATCGTATTCATCATTTAAAGTCGTTAAGATAGTACCTGCAGATTTTATTTAGTTGAAATCTTTCATTTATAAATTTCTACGTTACATTCGCAATAGCCGAGTGATAGGAACCTTTGACCATACGATTCATGTGTGCATTCATATTGTATATTGTAGACTGAGCAGTATTTGGCTTGTAATGCGGCAACTACGTGTCCCAGCCCCTAGGCAACGAAACCAGCCAAAACTTTTAATATTGCAACTTTGAGTCTGAGGGTACGTAGTTGGGGGTCACACCATCACACCACCTCATTTCATATTGTTTGAAAGCCCACACCATTCATTTTGGTAGGATTCAAGTCCTGGCAGTCACAAGCAGATACAACGAAAGGCCTATACAGAGAGGAACACACCACGAATTTCAATGGGAAGAAAGGGAGTGTGAAATTGAATGAAATTTGGATTCCAGTGCTGAAGATGTGGACCAGTCTTCCACCAAGACAGCAACAGCGGATGACGGCAGTTGAAATCGGCCAGTTGCGGCCTCGTATTCAAAACATGTGACCTCACGCCACTCTGCGGAAGCGGAATTTTGCTGTAACCAGTAGCGTGCCAGGGTGTGAATCGGACATTCGAAGAACCTACAATCACCTTTCAAAATGCCCTCCGTAGATGGGGACAAAACCTTGGTTTATATGGTGTAATACATTCGAGAACGGCATAATAGCCCAGAAAATTTTACTAATTGTGAGGAGGAGAACCGTCTGCTACTGAAAGTAGTTACGAGGTGGCTCTTTTTGGAAGAAAACGACGTTTAGTTGTAAGAAGTCGTGGTCTCCTGACCTTCATTGTTTACATATTCCGCCCTCACAATCATATTCCGCACATCAAGACGCTTCATTCGAACCCAACCGCAATAAGATAAAGTCAGTGTTTTATGAATTCATGTAAACGATATGCAAATAATTAGTAAATCGCAAATGCGCTCCGAGATTGAAATACTTGAGGCTGGCGTACACACACACTGAAGACACGACGGTCGGAGGGGCTTTTAGTTTGGGAGACTCAAACTGCACGCCAGGGGGCTGGTCCCTTCTGTGGACAACTCAACCTATCTATCTCGGTGCGCGACCACCCATAGAGCAGACAACGTTTGCCCGAGTGAAAGGAGGAGTGACCCCGTGTTCGGCTTAAAAGTAAATTCCGTTGCATTGTGTGGGAGCACCTAGCCAAGGCATTCTTTACAAACAGAGCACGCAGTTTCAGAGATTTTCACAGGGAGACAGCAATCGCCAAACGCCGATGCTACAGATTTCCAGACTGGTCACCTTAAACGAAACGTCATTCTCCAGTTTTTTTGAAGACCAATGCTGATTGGCAGGTGATATTTCTGACGCCTTGAGCTGAAGGAGTAATGGAAGAGACCGAAAGATATACCCCTTCACGTCTGGCATGGAGTGAGGCCATTCCGTTGTCGCTCATAGAGCAAGAACATCTAACGAGAGCGTTAATCCGTTGCGCAGAATGACAGAATAGCACTCGCACGCTCACATAGTTTAAAGAGACAGTAACTGAATTTTTATAATTTCTGTTCTACGCTGTGGGAAGAAAACTAATGAGATATCTTCTGATATGGTGTAGGCCCTCCTTTTGCCCGACTAAAGCAGTAACTCGACGTGGCACAGACTCAACAACACACAAAAAGACCGCTGCAGAAATATTGAGCAATACTACCTTTATATCCGTCCATAATTGCGAAAGTGCTACCAGTGCAGGGTTTTGTGCATAATCTTACCTATCGATTACATCCCTTAAACTTTAGATGGGATTTATTTCTGACGATCTGGGTGGCCACAGCATCCGCTCTGCCTGTCCAGAATGTTCTTGGAAACACAATCGCGAACAGTTGTGGCCTGGTGACATGACACATTATATCCAGGAAAGTTCCACCGTTGAATGGTTGCAAATGGTTTCCAAGTTGCCGATCACAAACGTTTTGAGCCAGTCATCAGTTCAGTTGGACCAGATGACCCAGTCCATACCATGTAAACACAACCCACATCATTATGGGGCCACCACCAGCTTACGCAGTGCCTTGTTGACAATCTTCGTGAGATCTGTGATACACTCGAACCTCTCCATCAGCTCTTACCAACTGAAACCGGGACTCTTCTGACCAGTCGTCAAGGGTCCAACCGATATATTCACGAGCCCAGGAGAGGCGCTGCAGGCAATGTCGTGCTGCTAGCAAAGACATGCTGAATTCCCTAGCGATTTCCGAAATTAAATGTCTGTTGCGTGTAGCTCCAATTACCTCTCTGTGTTCAAAGCCTGTTAATTCCAGCAATGCGGCCATAATCTCGTAGGAAATCTTTTCACATGAATAACCTGTGTACAAAAGACAGCTTCGCCAATACACTGCCATTTTATACCTGATGTACGCATCACTACGACCGTCTGGATATGTGCATATCACTAACACATGAGTTTCGTCACCTCAGTGTAATCATAACTCGTTTCAGCCTCATTGGCCTTCTCCGGGGTCCTGTGAGCCGCGTTTAGTGAACAACGCATGAACAGTTGTTCACTAAATGCCACTCTCAGCATCTGAAGACTGACAATGTGGTTCAAATCAGATATGATTGTTCCATAAAAAAAGAGTGTGACTGTATGAACAAATTACAAAAACTGTACATCGTCCTCAGAGGGCCAAATGGTGTTAGGCAGTAACTACTACAAAAATGTCGGTAACGCAGATTAGCAACAATTTACGGCAATCTTATTAGTAGAATCATTGCACTATCCAACTCCGGTCTGAAGATGACCCGTGGCAGTAGTTTATAGTTCACCTGTAGTAGAACTTCTAGCAGGGCTGTGGACAGTAACTCTAGACGCCGTCGTTGCGTCCAATTTTTCAAGTATTAGTGATACTCTTCGATACTACTGATACTCAGTGGATACAGGCTTGTTTACAGGCATCCGTCAGCTTATATCAGCATTTGACGGGCGTCTGTCCTCTTGGGAACTATTTATATGATGTAAGGCGGAAGCACAAAACAGGATTTTATAACGCGATTGCATCGATGATTCGCATTAGTGAAGTTGTTACACCGTTCCTCTCCACATCCAGGTATCTCATTATATGTGTTCTTTTGCTGTAGGAAGCGAACAATGAGACCATCAATGGATTACAGTTACTGGCGCATCACAGATGGCGCGATTTATTAATGGTGTTACTATTCGCTTCTAATCAGTTTAACTACACTCAGTTTTAGCAACGTTCGTATACCACAACGTAACATTAATCACTTCACACTGATGCTTTAAGATCTTGAGAATGTGCCACGAATGGACGAATGGTTAGGCTGAATCCATTGCTTACGAACATGCAAGTGTTACAAGAGTGCTGCCAACGAATTGCAACAGACACACACATTACTGTTCTTAATAACACGGTAATACTGTGTGAATAATTATTCAAAATACATTATTGAAACACACACACGTCAACACGCGAGCACATTTTGTGAGTCTGGTTGACCAATGCCAACTCGCACTTGTTACTGTGCTACTCCAAGCCCATTCACAAAACACAACGACAATCAGAGTCCAAAAAGTCGTTATAAGCCAGAAGAAGCTTCATCAAAGTAACAGTAATTCTGCAGTAACACTAAGGAATGGACTTACGAAAAGTGCTAAAAGTAGAACGAATATTCCGACGTGGGAGAATATAGGATCTCGTAGGTACGGCTGACAGTCGTGAGGGGGACATGGAACCACATTTCATTATTTTCAACGTGTTTCTAAAAAATCTGATGCAGCATAAAATGTAGTCATTAGATGTTAATGGAACTCCTTTATTTTGATAACGCATTTTGGGCAAAACCCATCATAAGATGACAAGCTAAACTAATAACACAATCCTACATTAAAAATGTGAATGAGACTGTCGTATTTGCCATGACGATTTTCAGGTAGTTTTGGCAATAAATGTGAACGAAGTTGTGAATTTAATAAATGTTCTAAACCTCTTTAATACTGTATTCCTTGTAGGAGACCAGAGACGTTGATCAGAGAGATTACTTCATTCTGAAGAGAGTAGCGGCGTGTGTTGGACAGATTGGCAATGTATTTGGTTTGACGAGGATGAAAGCAGGCCTATCGTGTAGTGAAGGCAGCACTATTTAAAAAGGATATTGTAGTAATATATTTTGAGGAAAAATATTGAGGAAATGAGATGATAAGAATGGAAGTCTTAAAGTAATCCAGTTTTAATATTTTTCTAACTGTATAGTTTCCTATTGTTGGAACATTGCATATGGTTGAAGTAACCTGTAAAAAGTTTATTATGCAACATATGGTTTTGCCTTACAATTGAAACAAGTGTCAAAGAAGATAACTGTACACAGGAAAGTTATTAAGAAAGATTTTGCTAACTTCTGTAGTTATGAAAACTGTATGAAAAGTTGTATTTTTGTCTTGGCTTAATGAAACATATTTATCAGACGTTAAGATTAGTTTCCCATTTTCATTTACTTTCATGACTCTGTTTGGATACTGGCATTACACATCGCGAGTTGTGTACTGAGAAGTATTTTGAATAAAATAGGTACGATACCATCTTGAACTACACATCACAAGTACGGGATCTGAAATTTGGTTTTGGACAGTCACATCGATATTCCTAGTAGAAATAGGTTGCAGAGCAAATGAGTGCTCAGTGATCACACATATGCCAATAAATTTAATTCCCATCGAAGTTCATGTACACTGCATGGTACAGTGATTGTCAGACTGTATTTGTGAAAATAATGTCGTATCAGTCCTGAGGCTTAGTACCGGTAGAAGATCTCAGTAAAGCGCTACAATTCCCAACAGTCTTATCAGAGAATCAGATGCTTTAATTTTTATGTTCATTTGTTGTTTACTTAAAATAACAGTTGTTATTCAGTGATTGTTTGCAAGACTGCAGATAAAGATTAGCAGTATTCAGGGCGAACATTTTAATCTGAATCATTTTGTTTGGCAGTCAGATGGCGTATGAAAATTTCGTTGCAAATGGGTTGTTTCCTTGCAAACTACTTGTTTGACGTACCGGCTAGTCTCGATTTCGCATCGTGTGGCGTGAGCCCCGCACATATTTGCATTCAGAACAAACTCCTGACAGGATTTTACACATTTCGGTTTTTAGAAATATAGCAAAAAACTTTCGAATGGATATAGAAACCTGTAATGTAAAAATGAGTTATTAATTTAGCAGGTCACCTTATAATGGGCTATGCTCGAAATCCTTTATCAGATTCAGTTTTTCTAGAAACATATGAAGAAGAGGTTCTAGGATCGCCAGCCCTTGTCCAGAAACACCCTCTCTGGAAGCTGCCTCACTCTGTTACGCCTGGGTTGTGGGCAACACGTCACTTCTGCGTGTAGGCTTTGTTCCGTTCCTTCTGGAGAACACAGCAGTTTCATTCGCTTGCTATATAGCTACTGTTGGGCTCGTGTTTGTTCTTTGTAGCTCTAAAACGTTTCCAAGAATGCCATTGTACATCTAAATCAAAACCGTATATTGCGTATGAGATTAATTACGTGTAAAAATGATACACCCAGCACCATCGTGCCTTACACGAGAATCTGTGCGTGCGTCTCCATGTCATCTTTGACGTTTTGCGGATCATTTCACGAGTATGCTTCGAAAGGATTGCTGAATAATTTTGCCCAATTCTTCATTAATCTTTTTACAGCGAAGAACCACATGTGACCTTGGTGTTCGTCGTACTGAACTGTGTGACGTGGTAAGGTCGGGACTACTTCGTGGCGGCCATGTGAGTGGGGCCAGAGTTGTAGCTGAACCCCACCCAAAAAAGCAGCCACTTGAATATTCGTGACGAAACTCACGGACCTGAATAACGAGGTGTTCTGTCAAAATAGGATCGACGATTCCCTTATCGTGGAGCTGAGGTGTTAACTAGATCTGCAATATTTACGAATAATTATTTCAATTCACTTATTTTCTATGTATTTATACCACTTTGTGGTTACAAAACTTTATAGCGGACTATTAATTTCAGTCAGTAATAACCAACTTCACGAGTACATACAATTTTCTAACCTCACCGGGTCAGCAAATGCCAAAATGTTGTACTAACATCTCCTAACCTCCTTGGTCGTATCGTTGCGCAAGGTCTGGATCCAGTTTGAGGCGAACACCTATTATCGTCACCTCACCCCCATATACTCAATACCTAAATTATCCAAGACTACTCTTGGACGAACTGGAATGCCTACTGGGAGACACCCAAGTCAGGAGCCAACCACAGTCTCTAAAAAACCTGGTAATATACCTTGTACTGCTTCATTCACTCAACAGCCCTTGTTAGACGCCGTATACACACATACCTCCTCTTAAACCGTTTATCCCAAGCAGCTTATGCTTTACAACCTGTGCTATTCCTACGTGAGAAGAGCTGCGTATACTCTTCCTTCTTGCAGCCTCGGGACTAGGATATAATTATACGCCACTGAAAATTACGACACATATGAGTTTAATGCAGTGGCTGCGATTCTTTTTTGGCACAAAGAAATTTATAGAATGAGTTGTTTGCGAAAGTGAGTTACGTTTTGAATATTGATTTTCGGCATTTTAAATTATTTGTCATTAAAACTGAACCTGTTTTTGCACTACCCACAGGCGAGCTTCTCTGGCTCTGCATGGTGAGCGGTGTAAACATTAATATGCTGTCCCTGTTCCTGTTCCTATGGAGAGTAATGAAAGCAAAACCTTACCCATATAAAACTGCCTGGGGCAATGTGGTGATGATATCCTGTGTCTGTTGCTACGATAAAAACTATTCTCGCAGCAGGTCAATCCTTAGCCCAAAGCCCACTTCACGTAGATCCCCGGTATTAATGGGGCGAGGAGAAAGCAATGAAAAAAACAACATCGTCAGTATTAAAGGCACCGCATTCGGCGCTAAAAACTATCAGTATTAAATGCAAACGCTTCGTTATTAAATAAACTCTATCACCGCAGCAAACACTTTTCTCATAACAGCAACATGTTAGATGTATGTATCTACGTTGTTTGGAGTTAAAGTTCGATGACAGTTTATCTATGTCCCTATATATAGAATGCAGTGCAGAAATTCCTTCATTAGATTTACTTTGAGCGTCCATCGATTTAAAAACACAACCAAAACTATCAAAGCACCTTTTCGTTGATTAATTCTATTTCCTTGTTTAAAAATAAGTCTGACAGCTTCTTCATCTGGAGCTAAATCCCTACTCTTCCAACATATTCTTCGTTTTACCTACTATTACTATATGCAGGATTGTAAGAGACTTTTCGATACTGATACTTGTTGTCAAGTTCTTTTCAGACGGACTGTGAAAGAACGTGCTCTATCAGTTAGCGTCACACGTGTTTAAGCATAGCAGTAAATGCCGTACATTGTACCAAATGACAGATGCTGTCGTGTAGAGAAGGGGGCAATATCGCATAGAGTTAGCAGCTAAGGCAATATGTCAAGTTGTCGTAATTGTTCATTTAATATCTGTTTAACTACAATGTTCGTACCATCAGACTTCGAGAAGAGCGAAATAAGCAAAATTCCACAGAAAGCAGTTGCTGACAAGTGCGAAAACTACCTAAATAGACATGGTTGTGAAATATTAACACGAATTCTTTACAGGAGAATGGGAAAACTAATAGAAAGCGATCTCCGATAAGGTCAGTTTGGATTCCAGACAAATGTAGCAACACACGATACAATACTGGCCTCACGACTTATCTTAAAAGATGGGTTAACGAGCGGCGAGTCTTCATTTATAGCATTTGTAGAAGGAGAGATAGCTATTAACAATGTTTAGTGGAATATTGTCTTTGAAATTGTGAAGGTAGAGGGCTAAAATACAGTTAGCAAAATGATATTTACAACTTGTACAGAATCCAGACGGTGGTAATGAGAGTCGTGGGGCATAAAAGGGAAGCAGTGGTTGAGAAAGAAGTGAGAGGGGTTAGTAGCATATCCTCGATGTTATTCAATCTGTACACTGAACAAGCAGTACAGGAAGCTAAAGAAAAATTTGGAGTAGGAATTAAAGTTCAGGGAAAAGAAACAAAAACTTTGAGGTTTTCTGATGACATTGTATTTCTGTGAGAGACAGACAAGGAACTGGAAGAGCAGGTGAACAGAATGGACTTTGTCTGGAAAGGAGGATATAAAGCCGGCCGAAGTGGCCGAGCGGTTCTAGGCGCTACAGTCTGGTACCGCGAGACCGCTACGGTCGCAGGTTCGAATCCTGCCTCGGGCATGGATGTGTGTGATGTCCTTAGGTTAGTTAGGTGTAAGTAGTACTAAGTTCTAGGGGATTGATGACCTCAGAGGTTAAGTCTCATAGTGCAGAGAGCCATTTGAACCATTTTTGAGGATATGAAGATGAACATCAACAAAAGCAGAACAAGCATAATGGAAAGTAGACTAATTAAATCAGGTGATACTGAGAGAATTATATTAGGAAAAGAGTCGGCCAGTGTGGCCGAACGGTTCTAGGCGCATCAGTCTGGAGCCGTGCGACCGCACCGGTCGCAGGTTCGAATCCTGCCTCGAGCATGGATGTGTGTGATGTCGTTAGGTTAGTTAGGTTTAAGTAGTTCTAAGTTCTAGGGGACTGATGACCTCAGATGTTAAGTCCCATAGTGCTCAGAGCCATTTGAACCATTTATGAGATTAGGAAAAGAGACACTTAAAGTAGTAGGTGATTTCTGAAATCTGGGCAGCGAAATAACTGATGGCGGATGAGGTAGAGAGGATATAAAGTTTTGACAGCCACTGGCAAGAAACACATTTCTGAAGAAGCGAAATTTGTTAACATCGAGTATAGAATTAAGAGTTAGAAAGCAGTTTCTGAAAGTAATTGTGTGGAATGTAGCCATGTATAGAAGTGAGACATGGACAATAAACGTTTAGACAAAAAGAGAATAGAAGCTTTCAGAATGTGGTGCTCTAGAAGAATGTTGATGATTACATGGGTAGATCACAGAACTAATGAGGAGGTACTGAAGGAAATTGGGCAGACAAGAAATTTGTGGCACAACTTGACCAAAAGAAGGGATAAGTTGATAGGAGACATTCTGAGACATCAGGGGATGACCAATTTTGTATAACAGAGAAACGTGGAGGGTAAAGGTCTTACAGGGATACCAAGAGATAAATACAGTAAGCAGATTGAGAAGAACGTGAGTTGCAGTAGTTATTTGGAGATGAAGACGCTTGCACACTATAGAGTATCGTGGAGAGCTGCATCAAACCAGTCTTCATACTGAAAACCATAACAACAAAAACATAGGTTTCGATGGAAAGCTTTCCCTTGCCTGAATACACAGAAAGTGGAGGGCAACAACACCAAATCACATGCCTACTCAAGTACACACTTCTATAGCGGCTAACCCGTTAAATTTTACCGTCAAGTGGAGGCAACAAATAATAACTTTAAGCGCGTTCTCTTGGACGGTGGTACTCCTGATGGAACTTCTCTTACGCCTTGGGCATTCTCAGCCCGCATTCCGTTTCCAGACTTACACCCTGGAAAACGAGCGGCAGGAATATAGTTAAAGTGGCTGCTGATCGCCGGAACACGGGCGAAGCGAGCGTGGAGGAAGGAGGGGCTGTGTGGTGTGGGGCCAAAGGCTGCCACGAGCTGAGGCGAGCGTTTATTCCGCGGAATTTGCGAGGAAGTGCGCCGGATATCGGCAGCGCCACCACTTCCGCCCGCCACGCGTAATCGGCGCCCCGGGGGCTCCTGCGTGGACGGGCAGCGAGGGTGGGCGGCGAGGGTGTGCGGCGCCGCGCCTCTGGCCGTGTTGGGCGGCCGTGGCCTCGCGCGCCATTTCACCCGCCGCACTCGGCCGCGCCGTCTTTCATCGGCCGTCGCCCACCCGTCTGTGCCTGGCGCCCATCGTAGGAAGCCGCAGGACTGACATATTGTCCAGGGCTGCTGCGAGTGTCCCGTCGAGGTGCACGGGCATCACCCACATGTCGCCGTAGGGAGGAGTAACCAACGAATGGCAGAAATATCGGCAGTGAGTCCCCCATGAGCCTTGCACTGCTCCGATATGATATTGAAAACGCGATGTAATCATCTTGCGTGTTTATCTAAGCAACCACGTCTTTGCAGTTCCACCAGTGTGCATGGGGGTTCTCCACCAAGCCGACTTCATCCTTGCACTGTTCCAGACGTATTCAGGGTGATTCAGGAGGAATGCCAAATAACTTGTGGGGTGAGTCTACATGTGAAAATAAACCAAAAAAGTCCTACGAACAAGCACTCAGTTTTCGATCATTACGGAGATGGAGTGGGTTCAAGACTACACATTGCCCTGAATGATAATGAAGACAATTGTGAATGTTAGTTACTTAAATGTTGTGTAGGGGCTGTTATCTTACATTTTATAACAGATACCAGATCGTTCATTTTACAGCTTTTTATGAAGATTTTGCAAAAACAGACATAATGTCTGATGTGATAGCCGCAATCAGTGGTTTTACAATGTTACTTATAATCCGTCTTGATTGCAAGTTGTTTATTCGTATGACCGGTTTTGGTTCCTCTAGAACCATCTTCACATCTCATATTTCGGTTACAGGAGTAAATCATCCTCACTCAGCAACCTTCACATGCTGCATAACATGTGATGTGTGCGTGTGTGTGTGTGTGTGTGTGTGTGTGTGTGTGTGTGTGTGTGTAAAAGAGAGAGAGAGAGAGAGAGACGTTACCCTATCTGAGCCAGCCTGGTCTGAAAGCCTCGGAACTACTTCTAGCCTTGCAGTCCCGGTTCGCTACAGTTAAATTTGCGGATTAATATTTCTAAACACTATTTACAAAAGCACTACAGCTATTATGTAGATTGTGGAAACTGTAGTGGTGTGTGAGGGTAAAGTATGCTAATTCTTGATGTTATTAATTAGCCTTCAGTTCCTACATTATGCGTCTTGAATTTTACCTGTTACGTTGCTTATATACTAAGTGTTCAGTTACAAATGATACATTGCAACATCAGTATAGTGACCGGGGGATGGATGTGCCTGCTGTTTAGACTTAAATTAGGGCAGGTTTACAGGGCTGATTACTTTACACTGTTCATTCTGATACAGTTTAATTATTCTATATGTTGTGTAAAGTTGTCTGTTGCACGTATTGGTGAAAGCGTTTACTGTCTGCGTGAGTGTTTGTTTCGGTGCTGCTGTTTGTGTTGGTGCACGAATTGGAACTGCTGCGACACTTGCTTCGTGTGTGCTGCAGTGTTATGTTATACGGTCCTGTCTGTCTATATTCGTCATGTAATTTCCTTCAAACATCATCAGAGATGTAGTTTACTATTTCCCACTTGTCTTTGTCTCCTATTGCCCGTATCATGTTACTGTTGGATTGCGTTGGCGTCTGGTGTGCTGATCCGTATCGGTGACAGTGAAAAAGTATGTGTTCTGGGGATCCACGTTCCCCACATGTGCAAGCAGCACTCTGGCTGCGGCCTACGCGGTGCAAATGTGCAGGGTAAGGGCTATGACCTGTTAGAAAGTGGACCACACCCCGGCTGGGATTGATGTGGCTCAATCTCAGACGTTTCTTGATGTCCAGGAAGAAATGATATACGCTACGGTCCATTTCACTTAACTCCAATTCCCCTTGCCAGGTATCCACCCGCCATTAAACGAGTTGGCGCTTCTCGCTAATGTCCAGTCCGGTAATCTCAATTACATTCTCCTGTCTCCCCCTCCTCAGCCAGAACACTGCAGCCCGAAACCGAATGGTTGTGGCGATAAGGAAGGTTCCAAGCACCATGAAGAGTGATTCCACTGACGTGTCGTTGAAAGCTCCTGCAAGCATTACCAGGCCAATTCTCTGCCCTCACCGGACGATGTTCCCATTCGTCACCAGACTTACTCGGTGGGCCCATGCACTGGATGCGAAAGAGACCACATACTCAAAGAGGGCACAACAATAAGTTCCCAGTGTGTGTAATGGTACCCTGAAGTGTGTTATGTTGAATCTGGCCAACTTCCGCATGGTCTTGGCAGCCCTCTCAATCGTTGTTCTGATGTGTTCGTCAAAGGACAGTAGTTCATCGAGTTGGACACAAAGCTATGGTGTTTTCTGTTGTCTGCATATGCTAATGTCGTGTAGTTTAATGGGTGGATTACTCTGCAGTGTTCCTTTGAGTCGTATATTAATTGTTTTGTGTAGAGCCATCTGAAATTTATTATGTTTGCACCAATGGCTGGTGCTTGTACTCATAAGCTATAGTTTTGACCAGTGTTGGCCGTGTTCGAGTTGCGCTTTTGAGTCCACGAAGACCACCACCAGGGGGTCATCTGTGTATGTTATCGCCCCCTTCGCACGGTTATCCCCATCCAGTTGATGTAGGAGGGGTTCAAAGGCGATATCCCGAAAGACGGGGCCACAGATTGATCCTTGAGGGCAACCTTTGGTGATTCTTTTAATCACTTTCTGATTTCCCATACGCCATTCAACCAACATGTTTCTACAGTAGGTCGAGAAACTATCATAGAAGGCCTTAGGAGCCTGCATCTCTCTGAGTCCTGTAAACATTGCGGGCCACCAGAGATTATCAGAGGCACCCGAAATGTCAATAAGAATAGCCGCTGTGTATTGGTTTTATATGTTATTAACAGTGGTTAGTACCTTATTTAGGGCGTCCTCTATAGATTCTCCCGCCCCGAAACCGAACTGATGCCACCTAAGGCCAAGGAGCTCTCTGCGGTGGACAGAATAGTGGCGGTAGAGGTGCCTGATCCTCCTACAGGAAGTGAGGGGACTCGCCAACATGTGACAGCTCGGTGACGTCTCACCGAGGCAACAGCTGCAAGTATAAAGTGAGTGCAATCCTGGGTTGGATCAGTGAGCAGTCGTGCGGCCATGTGCGTGTCTTGCTTGAGTGATGTGTAACTGAGCAAGCCCATCGGGTCCGTGAACGCCAACATGCCGCATATTTCAACTATGCAGAATACGCAGGCGTATTGTCTGTGTACGGTTACTGTAGTGGCATTGCCCGTGCGGCAGTGACAGAATACCAGAGACGTTTTCGTGATCGTTGAATCCCCTGTGCCGGGGTATTTCCCAGGGCTTTCCAAACATTACGTGGGTCCGAAAAACTACCCAGTCTACGCATAACACCAGAACGTGAGGCCATCCTCTCAGTTCAGGAAAGGGAAGACATTATTGCAATGGTACAACGGAGTCCTACAATCAGTACATGGCACATTAACCGTCAGCTCCATGTTCCACAAACGTGAGTGTAGCGTACGTTACATTTCGAGCGTTTATACTAATTCCATGTGCACCCCGTGCAACATCTGCATCCAAGTGACAATTTTATTCACATATGAGGCTACATTTAGGTGCAATAGTGTCATGAGCATTTGCAGTTCTCACGCATGAGCGATGGAGAACCCACATGACACTAGGCAAACAAGATTCCAAGTTAGGTTCTCAGTGTACGTGTAGTGTGGTATGATTGATGATCTGGTGATAGGGTCTGTGTTTCTGCCGAATTGCATTACAGCTGCAGCATACGCACATTTCGTGACATAAGACCTGCCTACACTTCTGGAACACGTGACGTCAGAGCAACGACGGAAAATCTACCAGCAACATGAGAGATTACCGATTCACTGTAACGGAGAAGTATCCCAATATCTCAATAATACATTTCCTTAAGGGTGATTGGCCGTCACTGACCCATTAGCTGGCATGCCAGATCACCCGACCTAACCTCATTAGGCTTTTCTTTACGTGGCTGTTTGAAGGGAGATGTGTACGCTATGAATGTGGAGACACGTGGAGAACTTATCCCTCGCATCAACGTCGCTGTTGATCGCGTTGAAGTTCGCTGAGATGATGTTCAGTGTACAAACCCCACATTCGCCAACGCGTTGACAAATACACTGAGATGCGTGGAGGACTTTTTGAAGACCTTTTGTTAGAACGGATCAGTGATCTGTCCGACCATTATTCTGTCCACGATAGCGTCTACACAGCATTTCGGTAAGTAAATATTCTTAACTTCATAACCATTGGTGGATGTGTATGATCTTCAACCTGCTCCAGTTTTGCAACGATCGAAAATACGTAGGACCCATGTTTAGCTGATTTTTGGGTTTATTTTTGTATGTAGAATCAACTCACTAATTATTTGACATTCCTTCTAAGTCACCCTGTGTATACATTAATCATTCCAATGCTCCAGGCGTACATACACGACTTGCTATGAAAAACATTTACGGAAGTTCCCTGCTACAATCGTATGGATAGGTATGTCTACTACCCCGCCAGCGAGTCGCAGATAATTGTTGCTCAAATACACGGTCTAATTGTTGGAATACTGAGAATTACCTGAACGCTTTACTGGATGCTGAATTACCTTTAGAGGTCTTTGGCATCGTAACATTACCTAGCTTGTGTATTGTACTTTCCATGCTATCGAATAAAACGACACTTAATAGCCGTCCGTTTACAGAAAGTGAGCAGCTGATTCTTCTAAATTAAAGTGACAACGGCCCGCCGGGGTAGCCGAGCGGTTATAGGAGCTACAGTCTGGAACTGCGCGACCGCTACGGTCACAGGTTCGAATCGTGCCTCGGGCATGGATGTGTTTGTTGTCCTTAGGTTAGTTACGTTTAAGTAGTTCTAAGTTCTAGGGGACTGATGACCTCAGAAGTTAAGTCCCATAGTGCTCAGAGCCATTTGAACCATTTTCAAGTGAAAACGGGGACTTCATCATGGCCCAATCCAGCTGATAACGGTTGGACAGATACTGAGGCCGATGAGCCTGTAGGTAAAACCGTCATTGTTACAAATATTCAAAATATTTCTGAACCAGCAAACGCTGAACCGTCGCTTCTTCCTCCGATTCCGAGGAGCTGGAACATATACCTGACAAATTTGATAACGGACGAACATCAGAAGATTTTATACGGGAACGCTATGATTTTGACTTCAAAGTGTATAATTTCGACAATAGTCGTTTGAGCTGCAAAATCGTCAATTAAGATGATTCATCTGCTGTGCATGACTGCTTCCAAGTATTTATAGCCAAGAAACTGTAAACTACTTAGCTGAGCAATGGATTCTATATTTCGCGCACCTTTGCAACGACGCCATTGAAAACTCAAGACGGCGACGTTCAAAAAACACAGACAGAGATGAAATACACTGATCCCTTGTCATAAATTTCCCTTATGGCTCAAGTGATAAAAAAATGGTACAAATAGATACTTGTCCAACGATTCGTCACTGTGTACTCAGTGTTTACGCAAAGAGATAGGTGCATTATTTTTCTAAGAATGCCACAGTTTCTTGATAACAATGAAGGCCTTTGAGATGACGAAATCTAGAAAATTAGGCGAAATGTCGATCTTCCAAGAACAACATTTCCAGATGTTTTGACGAAAGTTTTGTTTTCTACGTAGGTCGTGTACATTCCACCCTAACGCCATGGATTTGGCGTAGTGTCTTTGGTGTTGTGTCATACGTTTTTGACTTTATTATATACATTATGTGATCAAAAGTATCCTGACACCCTCAAAAATATACTTTTTTCATATTAGTGCATTGTGCTGCCGCCTACTGCCAGGTACTCCATATCAGCGACCTCATTAGTCATTAGACATCGTGAATAGGGTGCTCCGTGGAACTCACGGACTTTGATCATGGTCAGGTGACTGGGAGTCACTTGTGTCATACGTCTGTACTCGAGATTTCCACACTCCTAAACATCCATAGGTCCACTGTTTCCGATGTGATAGTGAAGTGGAAACGTGAAGGGACACGTACAGCACAAAAGCTTTCAGGCCGATCTCGCCTGTTGACTGATAAGAGACCGCCAACAGTTGAAGGGGCTCGAAATGTGTAATAGACAGACATCTATCCAGACCACCACACAGGAATTCCAAACTGCATCAGAATCCACTGCAAGTACTATGACACTTAGGAGGGATGTGAGAAAACCTGGATTTCATGTCCGAGGGGCTGCTCATAAGCCACACATCACCCCGGTAAATGCCAAACGAATCCTCGCTTGGTGTAAAGAGGCTAAACATTGGACGTTTGAACAGTGGAGAAACGTTGTGTGGAGTGACGAATCACGCAGTACACAATGTGGCGATCCGATTGCAGGGTGTAGGTATGACGAATGCCCAGTGAACTTCATCTGCCAGTGTGTGTAGTGCCAAAAGTAAAATTTGGAGGCGGTGCTGTTATGGTATGTTCGTATTTTCCATGGAGGGGTCTTGCACCCCTTGTTGTTTTTCGTGGCACTATCACTGCACAGGCCTACATTGATGTTTGAAGCACCTTCTGTTGAAGAACAATTCAGGGAAAGCGATTGCAACTTTTAGCACGATCGAGCACCGGTTCATAATGCACAGCGTGTGGTGGAGTGGTTACGAGATAATAACGTCCCTGTAATGGAGTGGAATAATCAACGAAAGAATAACGTTCTACGAGTCGGGGCGTGGAATGTCAGAAGCTTGAACGTGGTAGGGAAACTAGAAAATCTGAAAAGGGAAATGCAAAGGCTCAATCTAGATATAGTAGGGGTCAGTGAAGTGAAGTGGAAGGAAGACAAGGATTTCCGGTAAGATGAGTATCGGGTAATATCAACAGCAGCAGAAAATGTTATAACAGGTGTGGGATTCGTTATGAATAGGAAGGTAGGGCAGAGGGTGTGTTACTGTGAACAGTTCAGTGACCGGGTTGTTCTAATCAGAATCGACAGCAGACCAACACCGACAACGATAGTTCAGGTATACACGCCGCCGTCGGAAGCTGAAGATGAACAGATAGAGAAAGTGTATGGGAAATTGAAAGGGTAATGCAGTATGTAAAGGGGGACTAAAATCTAAAAGTCATGGGCGACTGGAATGCAGTTGTAGGGGAAGGAGTAGAAGAAAAGGTTACAGGAGAATATGGGCTTGGGACGAGGAATGAAAGAGGAGAAAGACTAATTGAGTTCTGTAACAAGTTTCAGCTAGTAATAGCGAATACCCTGTTCAAGAATCACAAGAGAAGGAGGTATACTTGGAAAAGGCCGGGAGATACGGGAAGATTTCAATTAGATTACATCATGGTCAGACAGAGATTCCGAAATCAGATACTAGATTGTAAGGCGTACCCAGGAGCAGATATAGACTCAGATCACAATAAAGTAGTGATGAAGAGTAGGCTGAAGTTCAAGATATTAGCCAGGAAAAATCAATACGCAAAGAAGTGGGATACGGAAGTACTAAGGAATGACGAGATACGTTTGAAGTTTTCTAACGCTATAGATACAGCAATAAGGAATAGCGCAGTAGGCAGTACAGTTGAAGAGGAATGGACATCTCTAAAAAGGGCCATCACAGAAGTTGGGAAGGAAAACATAGGTACAAAGAAGGTAGCTGCGAAGAAACCATGGGTAACAGAAGAAATACTTCAGTTGATTGATGAAAGGAGGAAGTACAAACATGTTCCGGGAAAATCAGGAATACAGAAATACAAGTCGGTGAGGAATGAAATAAATAGGAAGCGCAGGGAAGCTAAGACGAAATAGCTGCAGGAAAAATGTGAAGACATCGAAAAAGATATGATTGTCGGAAGGATAGACTCAGCATACAGGAAAGTCAAAACAACCTTTGGTGACATTGGGGGAAGTGGCAACAAAACGACTATTCACGTTGGTGTGTAGAATATATGAGTCTGGCGACATACCATCTAACTTTCGGAAGAGCATCATCCACACATTTCCGAAGACGACAAGAGCTGACAAATGCGAGAATTATCGCACAATCAGCTTAACAGCTCATGCATCAAAGCTGCTTACAAGAATAATATACAGAAGAATGGAAAAGAAAATTGAGAATGCGCTAGGTGACGATCAGTTTGGCTTTAGGAAAAGTAAAGGGACGAGAGAGGCAATTCTGACGTTACGGCTAATAATGGAAGCAAGGCTAAAGAAAAATCAAGACACGTTCATAGGATTTGTCGACCTGGAAAAAGCGTTCGACAATATAAAATGGTGCAAGCTGTTCGAGATTCTGAAAAAAGTAGGGGTAAGCTATAGGGAGAGACGGGTCATATACAGTATGTACAACAACCAAGAGGGAATAATAGGAGTGGACGATCAAGAACGAAGTGCTCGTATTAAGAAGAGTGTAAGACAAGGCTGTAGCCTTTCGCCCCTACTCTTCAATCTGTACATCGAGGAAGCAATGATGGAAATAAAAAAAAGGTTCAGGAGTGGAATTAAAATACAAGGTGAAAGGATATCAATGATACGATTAGCTGATGACATTGCTATCCTGAGTGAAAGTGAAGAAGAATTAAATGATCTGCTGAACGGAATGAACAGTCTAATGAGTACACAGTATGGTTTGAGAGTAAATCGGAGAAAGACGAAGGTAATGAGAAGTTGTAGAAATGAGAACAGCGAGAAACTTAACATCAGGATAGATGGTCACGATGTCAATGAAGTTAAGGAATTCTGCTACCTAGGCAGTAAAATAACCAATGACGGACGGAGCAAGGAGGACATCAAAAGCAGACTCGCTATGGCAAAAAAGGCATTTCTGGCCAAGAGGAGTCTACTAATATCAAATACCGGCCTAAATTTGAGGAAGAAATTTCTGAGGATGTACGTCTGGAGTACAGCGTTGTATGGTAGTGAAACATGGACTGTGGGAAAACCGGAACAGAAGAGAATCGAAGCATTTGCGATGTGGTGCTATAGACGAATGTTGAAAATTAGGTGGACTGATAAGGTAAGGAATGAGGAGGTTCTACGCATGATCGGAGAGGAAAGGAATATGTGGAAAACACTGATAAGGAGAAGGGACAGGATGATAGGACATCTGCTAAGACATGAGGGAACGACTTCCATGGTACTAGAGGGAGCTGTAGAGGGCAAAAACTGTAGAGGAAGACAGAGATTGGAATACGTCAAGCAAATAATTGAGGACGTAGGTTGCAAGTGCTACTCTGAGATGAAGAGGTTGGCACAGGGAAGGAATTCGTAGGAATTCGTGGCGGGCCGCATCAAACCAGTCAGTAGACTGATGACAAAAAAAAAAAAAAAAAAAAAAAAAAAAAAAAAATGGAGTCGCCTGCCAAGAGTCCTGACATGAATCCTATAATACACCTTTGTTTTGGAACGCCGACTTCGTGCAAGGAGGACTCACTGACCGACGTCGATATCTCTCCACAGTGCAGCACTCCGTGTTCAATGGGCCAAGAAACCATCCAGCACCTGATTGAACGTATGCCTGCGAGAGTGGAAGCTGTCATCATGGCTAAAGGTGGGATCAACATCGTATTGAATTCAAGCATTACCGATGGAGGGCGCCACGAACTTGTAAGTCATTTTCAGCCGTGTATCCGGATACTTTTGATCACCTAGTGTGTGTGGAAGGAGCAACAGATGTAAAAAAAAGAAACAATTTTTGTGTAAATGCTGGACTATCTGGAAGCATTGTTCCTACCTTACTTGAAAGCTACCTTGGTAATGATCATACACTGATTGTTGCTAGTTGGTACACTAGTGGGGACTTATTTTCTTATTGTATGACAGAGTGACTAATGCCAGCGGAACTGCAAGGAAAAACCATAAACTCGTGGCTGCTTTATAGAAGAAACTTAAAACAGGTGTGATCGAGATTATGCCAAGAGATAAAGCTCTTGATCTTAAGTAGCTGGACAAGAGGGATGTGAAGATAGTTTCAACTCTTCATAAATAGTTATAGCTACTGACAAAGTTGACAGAAGCACATATGAAGCAAACAGGAATCCAGCTTGGACAGTAAGCAGCACTGATAGTGTTGGGGTCGTTGATAGCAGCGATATGATGCTAACTTCAGTAGAATGTGTACAAAAACTGCAAAATTGTATAAAAAATATAGTTTCATTTGATGGATCTGCCATTGATGAACACTTTCGCGTTACACAGAACTCAAACGGGAAGAAATGTTTCATTATCTGATTTTCAGCAGAACCTTATCAAGGAGATCCTAAAGATTCACCACAGACCGCGGAGACATGGCCGTCATAGTAAAAGATCGGCTGATGATGATAATATCTTACTCCTAACCCAGCACCAAATTGCTTCACTAGACCCAAGGAAATCAAGGGAAAGGATCGCCCGGAGAAGGTGTACTTTATGTGACGTGCAAAATATGAAACAGAAATGACACTAGATACTTAAAATGTATCGCTCTTTTATGTTTCAGTTTTCTTTTCCAAGAATCTAAGGTAATAATTTATGTACTTTTTTCTTCCAATAGAGTACCGTCTGCCAAAAATATGTTTTTCTTTATTAAAAAAAGAAACAATTTAACAGGATAAAAGTGTATTTTGCGTCTTTATTTTTTCTCAGTAGCAACGATGGACTGATACAGTCGTACATGTACGCACCACCTGAAAATTACGCGCTCAGACTAAATGCCCAGTGAAAGCTTCAATGGCGATTGACATGACCGTGATTTCAGTCGATTACCACCAATACCAGCGGGGTGACTAGCCAGGGGCAAATGCTGGTAGTCAGGGCGAACATCGTCACTGCGAGCAGTTTCCACAGTTGAATATCTTTCTGACCCAGTGTGTGTTGCTATTCTATCAGTTTACATGCCCGAGAAGCATGCCGCTCGGATTCTGTGAAAGACTTTTGTTGCTGCAGAATCCACAGAGAAGTGGGATTACTGAGCCATTGCCATTGCTTGTTGAACGTGTTTGGTAAGAAAGTAGTGCTGTGAACAGCTATTCGCATCTATCCACTGTTCTGCCCGGTTCTGTATACACTCTAAGAAAAAAAATGTCGCACCACGAAGAAATTATCATTATGGGACGGAAATCAGTAGATGTGATATATCGAGTGCAATTTATGAAAGATTTGATGATTTATTCAAGAGAGAGAGCTTCACAAATTGAGCGAACGCGTTGGGCCGGCAGCTGTGGCCGAGTGGTTCTAGGCGGTTCAGTCCGTAACCGCGCTGCTGCAACAGTCGCAGGTGATGTGTGACGTCCTTAGGTTAGTTAGGTTTAAGTAGTTCTAAGTCTCGGGGACTGAAGACCTGACCTCAAATGTTAAGTCGCATAGTGCTCATAGTCATTTGAACCATTTTTTGAACAACGCGTTGATCCACCTCTGGCTCTTATACAAGCAGTGATTCGGCTTGGCATTGAGTCATATGTTTGCTGGATGTCCACCTGAGGGATATCGTGCCAATTTACATCCAACTGGCGAGTCAGATCGTCAACATCCCGAGCTGGTTGGAGGCCCCTGCCTGTAATGCTTCAAACTTTGACAATTGGGGAAAGATACGGTGTCTTGAGATTTGACAAGCACGAAAACATGCAGTAGAAACTCTCGCGGTATGCGGGTGGGAATTATCTTGCAGTAACTGACGATCTAACGCGCCAGTTGGATAGAATTTGACACGTCCTCCAATAGGAGATTCAGCAACTCTATCAATCAATACCAAGCCGAACAACTGCTTGCATAACGGGTGGACTAAAGCATTAGTGTGGTGTTCAATTTGTGAAATTCGTTCTCGTATTTGAGGTTTGAGCTAAATCCAGGATTTTTTTTCAGACAGTTTACCGTTTCCAATATGGCAAACTTATGTTACTAAATGTTTCTCTCCGCTGACGTCACACTAATTCCTGTCGGTTATGTTTGTAATTTATGAAACTATCACAAAGCAGCGTAACTGAGCTATGTTTACGACAGAATAACGTCAACGCTCAACCTACACAATAATCCATGTACATGGGCGTGTCTTACCATTGGCTTTGAGTCTAAGTGTTATGTTGTTTGGCTTTGGAAGAGATATAGTTTGTAGATAGTCTGGCTGAACTGGGGCTCAGTATCATAGTTGGGTGGTAAAAATAGCAACCCACACATGGTTATGTAAGCAATAAGAGCATATATACGAGGGTTGCCCAGAAAGTAATTCACCGCATTTTTTTTTAATTTTATTCAACATAATGAGAATTACACACATGAAAGAATGGTGTATTATCTCCACATGCTATTTTTCCACGGAATATCCATCCCGTTCTATGGCCTTTCTCCTACTCGAAACACGGGCGTGTGTGCCCCGTCGGCATCAATCCTTCACCAGGAGGCGGAGCCAGTGTTTCACTGCGTGGATCATCTCCTTATTGTCCTCAAAATGCCTTCCACGAATGGTATCCTTTAATGGGCCACACAAGTGAAAGTCCGAGGGGGTTGCAACATGTCAGGTGAGATAGCCGTGGATGGTCTCCCCGATCGCTGCAATTCGTGGAGGTCCGCCGAACCTTCTTCTGACGACCTCATCCTCCATTCCCAGCGACTAACTGTACTTCTGTCGACAGCAGATGCTCCATAGACTCTGCAGAATCGTTTGTGAATATTCTCCACAGTTTCTTTCTCTGCAGTGAGAAATTCAATGACGGCACGTTGCTTGTAACGAACATCACGTACAGACGCCATGTTGACACTGTCTCCTGCAACTACTCTAACTGACGGAAGTGGCGGGAACTTGGTGCGCTCACTCAGGAGAATTCAGATAAAACATACGTAACGTTTCGCATTCGTAGCATTGTTTTCGGCTGAGGAAAACAAAATGTGGTCCATTACTTTCTGAGCAGCCCTTGTACATTTGTATATAGAACAATAAAAAATTGGAAAATGTGGAAAAACGGAAATATGGGAAATGCGGTGAAAAATGGTAAAAATATGAAAAATACGGTGAAATCCACATACTACATGGTCATACAAATGTCTGTATTTATACATAGGAAGTTTAGTGACATAAGTACTAGACCACAGTCTGGGGATTCCAGAATACTTTCCTGGGAAGTACAACTGCTGGAATCGAATCACAGGACAATCTGTTCCAAAATTGTCTTAGATATTTGAACTAAAGATTCAGAAAACTCACCAACCCCTTGAAAGAAGTATATGGAATTTGTCATTTATACGTGGGGAGGGACAGACCTGACGTCAAACATACAGTTACAAGTTAAAAGGCAATGTACAGTTCGAGTAATCAGACTGTGCAGTGGAGAGGAACTGTAGGACCTTAATGTAACTCTAGAGATGAGAGAGGGAGTGATGATGATGATGATGATGATGATGATGATGATATTTGGTTTGTGGGGTGCTCAACTGCATGATTATCAGCGCCCAATCTTTACGAGAGGGAGTGATACCACATATGCTTTAATAGTGGAAAGATGGTGCAGAGAGACATGGTGATGAGACGAATACTCCCACCAGTTCTGTGTGCATGAGGGAATGATAAAGCTTTTTGTTTGGATTCTGAGTGCTGTGGTATTCGGTACCAATACGCGCTATTTGCAAGTCATTTGTATTTGGTATCGCAGAAACATTTGGATTCAGTCTAAAGTGATATTATTCCATTATCAAAAAGCAATACATGTGGATCATATACTAACACTTCTACAGATGAAGTCGCGAGAAGTTTGCTCATCACAGGCAGCATATATTTTATTTACACGAATTAGATTAGCGCATAACGCCGTTGCACCGTGTTTGTGTAATGGCTTAAACCAGTTATTTGCTTTTAACTATTCTTTCGAGTGTTATCTCCAGCAGTATCAGTTGTGGTAAATATAATGCTTTCGACACACATGCGACAGACTGTTTTGGAGGATAATTGACCCACACTGGAGAGGGAGAGGAGTCAAGAGATAGTGTCAAGTAGACTACTGTTCATATCTCTAATCGTCCCAGTGAGGAAGTATAGTTGTGCTTCTGCTGAATCGCCAGGGTCGCCCAGTGTCTTTATCCGCCATCCTGCAAGCTCCTGGCATCGTTCTGTGGTCTTTAATGTCTAACATCTTACCGTGATGCGCTATACTTTTTTAGAAGTCACTGCCACTAGGGAATGCTAAAAAAATGATTTTCGTCCATTAATTCTCGTTTTGATGTGTTCAGTAACACAGACATATAAAAAAACTCTCATCCACCCTACCCATGGCTCTGGGGAGTCCACGTTGCAGCACACCGAAAGTGCTTCCATATTGGGTCTTTACTCAGATGTTTAAGCCACCGATGCTGATAATCGCGTTAACTGTATTTGACAGGCGGGTTCTAATGCAAAACGTTATCTGTCTGTCTGTAACTTTAGTTATTTAACACGGAAATCGATTACACAATTCGTACTGTAGGTGTGCTCTTATAAATTACCCAAAACCATTTATAAACACTCCTCGCAGAGTGCTGCTGGTAAAATCATTCCGGTTTTTATCGCATTTTTTAAACACACGCCAGAGGCTAGTGACGACTTGATACAAATGTGTCGCTGTCTCTCCGGACAGCCCAAGCAGGGTCATTGGCTGAGTCTGCACAATAGCGAGCACCCGTTGCTGTTTGACAATGCGCAGCTCTAACGTGTTGTCTCGCTGCCTGAATAAAAATTTATCCTCACTGTCGTTTGTTACTATCATTATTGCTGTGGTACCGGTAAATACCGAGATAACTATTGGACACTACGCTTTCTGTAATAGCGAACACCTGCCAAAGGCACGTTGCTAAAACATGTTTCGTGATCTTTGTACACGTTATGGACCAGTGCATGCACCTGCGCTGAAATATAGTCCCATATTTACGAACACCAGCGGAAGCACTTGCGTGTGGGCTGCTCTTAGCTGATGCTATCCTACCTAAAACCATTTAAGAATACTGGATTCCTGTTGCTTGAAATAAGAAAATTAACATGGTTATCGACTGTAAATGCGAGTCGATTCGGCGTCAGAAGTCATCCCAGTCTGAGACTTTCTAGCAGCAACATCAACAGCACTTGATAAGATCAACGAAGATGAAGCGCCGTAATGGAGATGGTGGTCCATCAGATGCTAGTAAGCTACCATAATTTGAATTGGTGATCTTACTGATATTTATTTAAGACGATTCTGTTTTTGTTTTATCCATGTGACTGCCATAGCTGTAATCTGATGATAAATTTCTTCTTTCTTCTCCTCCTCCTCCTCCTCCTCCTCCTCTTCTTCTTCTTCCGTTGCAGATGTGATGGGCGTGTGCGGACACAGGTTTGCGTCTTTAACAGCTACTCCACTGTCTGATAAGATGATGACGCGATCGTCACCCCAGCCCCGTTCGTCGATGATGTATTCGCTCCGCACCACCACATCTGCATCCGTCATCATCGGGGTGGTACGTAATGATAACACCAGCATGTTTACCAACGCACCTGCACCCTGGACCATCTCGCAGTCGTCGTGGACGTTCACGGCACAGTCCATCGCTTCAGGATCACTCTGGGATTAGCAACAGCATTGCCGCTGACCGCTTTATAATGAATCACCAAGGAAGTCCTGCAGCCACACTGGTCTTGGTCGCTGGCGTTTTCGTACTCATGATCTCAGAAGCCGGTACCGGCAACGGGAATGCGTCCTACTGGGATCCTGGAACTTCCCTCGAGGTCTGCCAGTGCGTTTTGGAAAGAATGATCCCTGAAATCGTCAATGACCTGCGGCACACTCTAAAACAGTTCTGTCTGGAAGTTCACACACCCCCTCAAAACAGAGTAGTGATACCGCCGAGGAAAAAATCATCGCACAAATATGGGAGAGAACTGGTGTGAAAGCGTGGAGCGATTCAACCCCAGAGTGGCTCTCTACTTCAGCCAAGAGTTTCATACTCATCCATTTTTCAGAAGTACGGGAAGTTGGTGCGGGTACGGCACTTAACCATGTCTTCCACCTTGATATACAATCACATGTTTGTGATCATAAAGAAGCATAAATTTCCGAAAAAACGTTTTTGTGATGTCGCAATTGGTTGCATTGCGGTATTGTATATAAGAAAACGATAGCTTTGCAGATAAACCAACAGAAAATTTCAGAAAATCTCCATATATATATATCATCACCAGAAGGACAGGTTTGTAAATAAACCAACAAAATAAAAATTCGTTAATGAAAAATACTGCCAAGTGATTCCATTGCAAAAAATGTTGTTAATGAACCATAATTTAATTTTGTTTATAATTTCTACTACCATGTCTTCCGCTGCTCCGCTCCCGTAGACTGTATGGCCTGAAAAGGATTTTTTGTCTTTATTTTTTATGTTGTTGACAAACTGCAACACCTTCTAAGCTTTTCACGCCATATAAGCATTGTCTTTTCGGAATGTACTTCTGACCAAAAAGCGATTCTGGTCGCAGGAATCAAAAATTCTTGGCAATCATGTCTTTTGAGTTCTTGTCGATGTATTGCCATTGCAAATTGCATCCACTAGCAATTATTTCTTTATATCAAACCAAGAAGTGAAATACCAAATTGCATAAACTAGGCTTAACATTTTTTTTATGTAAAGAAGTATTTTGTTAAAAATTTTCGTCTCCTATTGGACTCCCTTAGGGGTTGAATTTCCAGAAACACTGGAATAGGTTTTTTTCTTCTAACCGATAAGTCAAATACCAATTATCATGGATGTAGCCCTAAAATGCTTTAATAGTTTCTTCGTAATTATTTCTTTTCAAAATACCTTTCACCCATTATTCTACTCCCTTCGTGCCTGAATTTCCAAAAATGCTGAAACACTTATTTCTTTATTTCTGACCTAGAAATCAAATACCAGTTTTCGTACATCTAGCTTCAAAATTCCCCTACTTGCGACGTTTTATAAAAAAAAACTCTTCATTCCGTATTTCACCCCCATAGGTTTGGAGTTTCGGACAATCCCTTCTTAAACTATGCCTACGGTATAAGAAGCTCACCGTGTCCACATTTTAAGTTTATTTCCGTAGCGGTTTGGGCTGGCCGGTGATGAGCCAGTCAGTGAGTACACTGCCTATGATTTATGTAGAGGTCATTCACAAACGACGGAACGATAGAATTATTGGTAATACTAACTTGTTTTGCGATGAACAATCCTTGAATAAAGAGACCTACACAAGTGGACTAGTTACGTAAGATGATATGCCGGAGAGGGAGCGCCTTATGTTATTGATCCATGGGGGGAGGGGGAAGGAGTGTCCCGCCATTTCATCGCGCTCCCATTGTCCAGGAGTTTCCTCCCAGATTTATGTCACATGACCGGTATCGAGTTATGTCATGACTTAGACCAATTGCTTAAGGTGTGTAGGTAGCACCATGTGACCAGTATCGAGTTATGTTGTGACCTTCAATATAACTCGCTTAAATGCCTAAGGTGCGTGGGTAGAACAGGGGTTGCCCTGGATGACCTCGATCAATTGTTGGAGAGGGGGGGGGGGCGAGTGGGGGCTGGCCTTGTATGTAAGTCGCCGAAATGTGTAACCTGACATCGAAATTCCCTATTAGTGGCGTTGATACGGGAATGGAATAGAAAGAAAGGGGCGAGTTTCATACTGGCACAGTATGTTCTCTTCTCCATATTCTGTACGGTGGCTTGTGCTGTTCAAACAATCATGTATAAGATACCCAGTAAGCCTCATAAAAGCGTTACAGACAAACGTAAACTAATCATAAGGATACGCGCATAGTTTGCAGATTATAGAAGTAATAGAGGATGTACATTCTTTTGCGACTGTAATAAAAACCTTATTTAGACCATACAAGTTTCGCTTTATTTCAAAATGCGTACGTTCTAAATAACATTTTATTACCATCGCAAAGCACGGTATATAACCTGTATTACGTGTATAGCTGAAGCCGTGGAAATGAGGACCAACAACAAAGGTAATATGTGCCATTCGTAAGAGGAAATTCGTATAAGGCAGGCACAGAACACCTGAGGACTTTTCTTATTGCAGGCACGTACCGTTGTGAATGAAAGAAAAAAGAAAGTATCAGCTTCAGAGCAGGGCTTTCTTGCACAGAGGGAGAGGAGGAAAGAAATGAAGAGTCATGGTCGAGCTGTCTGTACCATTGTCCTTGCGTTTCGCTCTAGCAGCAGAGAAAGATTTTACGAAAGGATTGCAGGAACTTAATATAAAAAGTCTGACGACAATATTGGACATTAACTTACTTGGGAATAAGAGAGCGTTTTAGCGATTACTCTATAAGAGCTGCTTTAGAAAACTTTTAGGTGATTTCAAAGGGTGTGGTTAGCAAGCATTACTACGAAGTACGGAGAGAGCTTGAATATTCTGGAAATGATGCTGGGAAGGATAGGGAATATTAATATCATATATTCTCTCTTTTTTCAGGGAGCCATTCACGACCTCAGCATGTAATCCCTCTTCACGGCAGTGTAAGGTTCTTACTCGAAATATCGCAGGAGGATGTGCTGATGTTCCAGATACCCCACAAGACATGATGGAGTGTTGCATCTTGGGCCCGTCCACTTGGTGTAGATTCCACACTGCAGTTAGGAGACAGAGCTATAATTATTAGTTACTCCGTAGGGATTGCACGTTTCCAGCTGTAACTATGTTCTTTCCATGACGGATGATCTTGAACTCCGTTAATTTTACTTAAAATATCAATGTTAATAAAACCTGCTAGCGCAGTTGAAAGTGATTTACGTAAATCACGGCGCGTTTCTGGATTTTGCCCATCCTCAGAAGATTACGCTTTTAATTTCATCATTCCACATTCAGTGTTGGGATTCACAGTTCGGTCCAAAATTCAAATTACATGTTGTTGAATAGAGAGTCATCAGTGAAACGACTGGAAGTGGGGAAATGACAAGAATTAATTCTACCTATATGAAGTATTCAAATCGTAACTGGACATTTGTCACAAAATTTATCAAGCCAACGAAATTGTAATTGTACGTTTGTCAACAAAGTAATCGTTTGAACCACTATATTTCAGTTTTCAGCCATTAACATCACTTAAAATATTATGAACTGTAAATGAGACGTGAACTCACAGCATCCAAACTGGCTACTATCCGATAAAGAAATTACTAAGAGGTTAGTGCTAGAAGGCACAGAGATGTTGCTCACAGGAAAGCATACAAGGGATTACAAGATGCGAAAATTAATACTTGGCTGTAGAACGACAATGGGAGCTTATTATATATAAAATATTTATGTCAAATTATAATATACTACATATTGTACTCAATGCAAATAACAATATGTAACCTTTTATTGTTACATATGCTTTTATTGTAAGTAGCTACGAACGAACATAGTTATATTTTTGTTTTGTTTCAGTGGAAACAATGTTCCATACATAATCTATTACATAAAGCAAATTAAAAATGTACACGAATTATTGAAATATGGTGGAATAGTGCTACACCAACGACTGCAACATCTCTTCAACTAATGTTTGAAGAAGAAGAGTATTCCCAAAGACTGGAAAACAGCAACAGTGATACCAATTTTTAAAAGAGGAGATGAAAGCCTATGCTGTAATTACAGGGGAATACGTTTACTGTACTCTGCATGCAAGGCGTATGCTAAGATTATAAATATAAGACTTAAAACATAGCACAAGCAGTACAGCATGAGGAATAAACGGATTTTAGGAAAGGACGCTCCAGAATAGGTACAGTTTTTATTCTACAGCAAATAATAGAAAAACGGAGAGAGAATAATAAAGAAACGCCTATTGCTCTTATTGACTTTAAAAAAGGTTTCGACAATATCAATGGACAGAAACTTTGGGAAATAATGACGAATCGCGAATATCCAAAGCATTTAGTAAATGTGATAAAAAGTTTATATCAAGACACAAATATCACTCTATAACTCATTGGTATAACACTAATGAGGTACCAACTAACAAAGAGGACGAACATGGCTGCTCCATCTCTCCAACTTTGTTCAACATCTACATTAATGAAATAATACATATATGGAAATCAGAATTTCAGAAAGGCATCTACCTAGACAGGAACATTCTTTTAAATAATTTACTATATGCTGATGATGCTGTAATCCTAGCGGACTAGGAAGATGACCTTCAGAAAGGACTCTACTTGATAACACAAATAAGTGCAAAACTTAACATGGAAATAAAAAAAAAGGTAAGACAATTGTCTACATGGCGAAAGAACCAATAAGAACCAAAATAGTGATAGATCAGAAGATTTTAGAGCAAGTAAACCATTTCAATTACCTTGGATGTGAAATGACAAATGGCTACAGCAGAGATATTGAAATTAAGCGTAGTAAATTCATACACGTATGCGGAATAATTAACAGAAACCTAACCAACATAAACCAGGAAAGACACACAAATTAATACTGCTCTATGGAAGTGAGACCTGGGTGATTACCCAGAAGCAAGAAAGCCAGATTCAGGCACAATAAATGAAATTCCTTAGAAGTGTTAAAGGTTGCTTAAGAGAAGACAGGATAAGAAATAAAGATATTAGAGAAGAAATGCAAATCTGTAGCCTCAATGATAAAATTCGAGATTACAGAAGAAAGTGGAACTGACATCTACAAAGAATGGAGAGTGTGAGACTTCCTTTAAAGGCAAGAAATTATAAGTGCCATGGGAGAAGAGACAGAGGAAAACCCCGACAGATATGGGTACTGTAACAGGCAATTCCTGCCTAATACTAGAACAGAAGATGAAGATGATGAAATATGTACACACTAATGGGACAGTGAACCTAAATTAATCTATATTCATAAGTTTAACTCTCATAAGATTTAAGCAAGTCAAGTAATTAGACTAAATTGTCTTATGTGCTAAGGCGTTTAATAATACTACATTTTACGGTTGCTTGTTGTGAAATGACAGTAAGCTACAATTTCTGTTTTCAAATAATTCATGAAATATGCCTATAAATGACTTGTTTCCTATTACTACTTGTTCATTGAGAATTAGATGTAGTGAGTTAGAACTAGGCTTGTAAATTTCAAGTTCTTGAAGACGTGTATATTCCGACAGTTGTTTTTAATGTCTGTAGTTGAGTGTGTTATACTACCAAATGTGTCAAATGTTATTTACAAAAGTAAAGATAGATATTTTTGACTGACGCCTGAAACATACATTTGTAAAAATTTAATTAATTTATGTAATGTATTGGTTGCTTAATTCCGTGACTGCAGATTCTGTTACTTTAAGAAATACAGCTAACAACCACTCTTGTATTTATTCTTATTTACACAAATACACGATTTAGGGTTTCTTCCGTTTTAATTTCGTGTAATACACAGCTACATCTTCGATTAGCACATCACTAAAGTTATCGACTGCAATTGTTTAACAACTACATTTGTATATTTACGATATTAAAAATTAATCGTTAGATGCACGTACTTACTATTCTGCTTTCTACAGCTGCAGTTTTACGCGTTTGTAACAGTGGTAAAAACTGTTTATTCCTTATATCATGCACAAAAACAGCACGGTATCAGCCATATTGCCGAGTGACATTTTTGTTGTGTTGGAAAATTTGTGTATGGTCAAAGATAACATATGCTCACAGGTTCTGAAAGTACTGCTGAGATCAGTTTGCTGTTTAGATTAAATATTTTAATTAAAATTCTGTAAGACTACAAGGAATGAAATTTTTTGACGTACTATGTACTGACTGCTACACGCTGTTATTTACTAACCGCAGTAGTAACTGATTAATAAGACTCTAAGAATATTGCAAAACTAATAATTAGTTTAGCCACAGTTAATAAGTCTGGCAAGATGGAGTGACATTTATAATGAATAAAGACATAAAATCTGACTTACAGGATTCAAACCTACCATACACATTGGATGGACTTACTTTGGATATGAAAATTGAAATACAGGACGTCTTAAACCTTATGGGTCAAATGAAAACAGGTGATAGTTGGTTAACAGCTGGTTATATTGAGATACAGAACCAATAGTCGGAAATAGATATTAATTGTGGCTCTGAGCGCTACGCAGTTTACCTTCTGAGGTCATTAGTCGCCTAGAACTTAGAGCTACTTAAACTTAAGTACGTCATACACATCCATGCCCGAGGCAGGATTCGAACTAGCGACCGTAGAGGCCACTCTGTTCCAGACTGTAGCGCCTAGAACCGCACGGCCACTCCGGCAGACGATATTTATTGTCTTGTGGACATACACAGTGTACACTGCTTAACAACGACGTAGCTCCTAGTGACAGTTCAAAGTAATGACCGCCAATCTCAATGCATGCATGGCAACGGCGCATGTAGTTCTGTTGCACTCTCTCAAAGATCACCAGTGTCTGTTGCACCAGGAGGCAGGCGGCTTGGACAGTAGCAATCAGGTCTTCATCTGTTTCTATGGGTGTTTCATACACCAAAGTCTTGACGTAACCACAGAGGAAAAATGTGCAGAAGTGTGAAATCCAGTGATTATTCTGGCATGGGACGGGACCTCCCCTTCCAGTCCAATGATGAGTGTGGCGTTGCTCAGGTGCGTGCAGACGTTAGTATCGAAGTCGGATGGTACACCATTGTGCTGAAGCCACATCCTGTCGTGCACAACAAGAGATAGAGTCTCCAAGAACTGTGACAGCACATCTCGCAAGAACACCGAGTGATGAGGACCAGTCAAGTAGGGAGACTGTAAATAACGCCCTCTTAGGTGACCTTGGACAATGGCCGCCGTACGTTGACAGAGAATGGTTGCTGGTGACCAGTGAAGTGAGTAGCGTGGGGATTGTCCTCATTCCAGCATGGCTGAATGTTGGAAACACCATCACCAATTAATGAGACCTCATCCATGAACAATAAAAACTTCATGAAGTTCGACACTACAGTACTACAGTGGATATTCCATTGACAAAATTGAACGCGGGGCTCAAAGTCCGTTGGTCGCAGTGCTTGCACTCGTTCTTTATGTGTTCCACCAGCATCCTCCGCACCGTATCCTTCGAAGTGTGCGTTTCAAGTGCAAGTTGATAGGTTCTTATTGCTAGATGGTCAGCCACATAATGCACCACCATCTACTCAAAGTTTAGGGTGTGGACATGTCTTTGGGGGGGGGGGGGGAGGGGGGACAGTGGAGACAAATCTCTTCCAGTTAGGATGACGCATGTTGGGAAAGCGTTGTCTGTGCATGCGTTCTGGTTTACGGACACTGCATCCTGTCGAACTGCACATTAAATGAATGTGCGCAAACGCTTGAGACGAGTAACACTCCATCTTTGACTAAGCGTCATGAACTGTACGCTGTAACAGCCCTCAGCATGGACACATCCGAAGCTGTGTGATACAATTGAGAACTCACTCCTGGGATAGTGGTGAGCGTGTGGCACAGGTTACTGCGGCGGTGGGATGTAAGCGATCGTCACATGACACACGTGCTCTGAGCTAAGTTGTGCACAGTACTTTTGTTTGGTGGTCAGGGATGCACGCTGTTTATCAGCCGCTGCCAGTTCCAGTGTACAACAACACTCACTATTTTGGCGCGCGTGCGGCATAACTGCAGTAGCCGTTGCAGTACATGCACTCAGACTGGCGGTCGTCGCTTTGAACAATTACTATGAGCAATGTTGTTGTTCTGCGGTGTATGCTGTGTCTGCCCATAAACACCAAAAATATACAGTTCCGACCACTCGTTCCCTAGCTCAATATAATAGGTTTTTGATTCACTATCAACTGTTTCAATTTGGCCTTTTATTTATTATAAGGAATATGTTTTTTCACGACTATTCTTGGTGCGTGTGTGTTCATGTAAGTTGTGGAAGTTTCTTACAAATATTTCTTGTGTAAGTTTGTTCATTCAGTATGTCACCTGGGGATGCACTTTTATGAGGGTACATTTCTGTTTAGTTGAGTATATTTATTCTTTGATCTTTACTGAACAAGCGAAGTATTTGTAGGTAACTTGATGTACATCTTCATCTACATGTGAAGCAAATGTAAATTTACTTAAGTTATTTAAATAAGAAGCATACATGTTTTTCACAGAATTGTATACTGAAATTTCTTTCTAGCTGGCCTGTTCTGCCCTGACTTGCACTAAGGTTCTTCATTGACCATATATCTTGCTATTATTTTTAATATTATGGATAATTTCGGGCTTTATTTTGTCGTATGAGTAAAAACTGATTCTGGTACTTTGTCCTAAGATAAGGCTTGCTGCTTTACAGGACAATTTTCCTAAAAATGGTATCCTAACATATTTTTATGTTTGCTGTGATATGGCGTTATTTTGTGTTCCTTTGTTTGGCTGTCTGGAAATTTATTTTAATATGTAGCTCAGCTGTTAATTTTGGACAGCAACCATTAATGTAAGCATTCTCTTAATGGTGTTCAGTTCATGAATTTTGTCAGCTGTTTCTAATGGTATTTTGTGGGTTCTTTTGAGCATGGCTCTGTCTGAAGCCGTTATGCGCTTACCTAGGTGGCATGAGATTTTATTGTTTGTGGTATCTGTGTGTGTTGGTTTCCAGCGTACTTGAAACGAGAAGAGAGCTGATTATTCCGTAGGGCATTCCTCATAAGTAAAGCCACAGTCCTGATATGTTATAATTTTGCGTCTTCGGAATAATGGTTAAAATTCAGTGTATGTGAAGTCGTATTCTTATCAGTCAGCTTCATTAATACAACGGAAGCCTGATCTTTTCCACCCAAAGGCCAAGCCAATACACACGATCCATCAAAACTTTAAAGATATAGCCACAATAGTTTTTTACAGTATGATCAGTTTTAAGTTCATTCGTTTAAAAGATTATGAAAATGTCCATAAAAAAGTAAGTACGAGTATTAAATGCGACCATGCAGTTTCAAACGTGTTACGAAGGTGAATACAACAAGATTCTGAGGCGAAAGGAAAAATTGAGCTCTCAGCACATTACATTGAAGATCCTTTCTCTCTGTGAACTCCTAGAAATAATCCTGTCGCATTGTAATATTTCACTTTTAACACACTATTTATAAGCGAGTTGATGGTTGCAATGGAGAGAAGTCTGGCAGGAATTCTTATACATATTTACATTAACAATACGGAAAATCAGTTCTTAAGTTGAGATTGATTGTTTAAAGATAAAGTAATTTCTTATTAAAGGTATGTAGATGGTACCACAATCCTGGATAATTGCACAGCAGAAGCTTACAGCTGTTCCCAGAAGCATGCACAATAACATAAGCACCACTGCAGAACACCGGACAACGGCATTAATATTCTTGATCTGAAAGACTACAGTATATATAACATACATGCTTTTCAAATTTATCACAAACCCACCAGCAGTAATACTATTCCAAACAATTCCTGTCACTCAACACAACAAAAAACGACATTCCTCAGGCTACGCATACCCTCACGCAAGACATCCTACTCAGCTTTCGTGATGAACAGAAAGAAATTAACATTACAAAAGAAACAGCACCCAGGAATGAATACAACGCACGTGTAAATGATAAACTTCACAACAAAATTAGGAAGAAAAAGAAACAGTGCACTTCTGCTACTTCAGCATCACACGTACAAACTGACACATTTGATTGCACTTTCTTGATGAGAAGCGCTTCATACCATGTTGCTTCGTGAACGTCACCATATGGAAGTAACCATAAAATCAGAGGTTTATGTGCCAAAGTCTGTTCAAAATCAATTAGTGCGTCTGTAATACTGTTCATCCATTTCCTCGTCAATAATAAAGTATTTGTATTTTTCCACCGTTATCATGTTATATAGTGGTAAAAATAAATGTTTCATACTCCAGAAACATTAATTCGGAACGTTGCGTTCCAAAAATTCG
This sequence comes from Schistocerca americana, assembly GCF_021461395.2. NCBI lineage: Eukaryota > Metazoa > Arthropoda > Insecta > Orthoptera > Acrididae > Schistocerca > Schistocerca americana. The sequence continues at coordinate 172,269,117 of NC_060124.1, read as the reverse complement.
TTATAAACACATTGGTTTGTTGTACTTCTAGGGAAAGTAGCCCTATTGCTGCAGTTAGAGTCACTATATGCAAGCTATAGCAACCGTGTCACCTGTAATATGGCAGTATATGTTCTGTGTGTCGTAACGAGAGTTTTCTTGCTCCAGGATGATTCTTAAAACAATAACATACACTCATAGGCTCCGTATAGCCACTCTAAAGGAGCGGAGAATGAAATAGGCGCATTTCGCAGCGAATGTCGCAGTATGTCAAAGGAATGTCTCTAGAATGTGGAACAAGTTTATAGTGACAGTATCAGTTGAATATTGCCACAGAGGTGGCTGCGGAAGAAAAATAACAGGTGTGCAGTAACGATATTGGCACATAACAGAAGCTGAAATCCTTAACACAATGCAACACGTCTATATCGGCAGCTCCAACCATTTACATGAGCGCAGGTGTCGTCTCCAGGAGCTGGGATTATGTGCAAGAAGACATCAAGTCTCCTCTTTCAAATCGGGATCGGAAAGGGGATCGTGTCGCATGGCACGAAACCACTCTTTGTGGACTAGGCAGCAGTGGGTCACAACACTCTTTTCTTATGAGATCCGTATCAATCTCCTCCACGATAATAATGATACTCCTGTATGGAGGCAATGAGGACAATGATTACACCTTAACTGTATTGCAGACCGTCACCCCTCACATAGCAGTTCACTCATGCTTTGGGGTGGGACCCTGTGTACCTGCAGGACACCCCTTGTGCCAATACATGGGAGGGTGACTGGTGAAAGGTACTGGGATGACATCTTTGCATGCATTTGTCTCTACTTGTTGAACATTTGGGAGCGGCATTCAAGTTGATGGACGAAATTGCTCTATCCCGTCGTCACAACTTTGTGAACACCTGCCTAGTGGAGCAAACAAACAGTTGCAATGGCCTCCATAGTTTCACCAGTGCTGACCGAGATCACTGCTGACCCAAGACATTACGACTGCCCGTCAGGAGACCGTGTGTAGCCTTGTGGCACTGTGGCCACATGACTCAGTAAGGTGTATACATGAGGAGGAGGCGACTGGGTAATCCTTCCAGCGACAAAATTGACCGCAAGTGGGGAAACGGTGAAACACCGAGTAGGCGACAGGGTGTTGGACGTGCATGCCTCGTCACAGAACTTGGACGTCGGAGGCTTGTCCGCTCAGTAAAGCGCTATAGGAGCTAATCTGTAGCAGAGCTGATGACACAGTATAATCCTGGTAGAGGCGCAATCCTTCCGCAGCTCACTGTTCAGCACTCATTGCTGAGCTAGATGCTTTACTGCAGGTGACCCTTGAGTGTTCGACAAACACGTCGTCAATTACGGTTGCCGTAGGCAATGTTTTATCGAGACTGGAGCGTGGACTTTTGGATACCTGCTGCTGGTGGGATGAATCACGTTTCTTGTTACAGTAGGTCGACGGTTACATCTGCATATACATTCACTGAGGTCAACTGCTGCTCAAAACATTCACTGCGCTTTGCATGCAGGCCTTTGTGGTACATTGATCTGGCCTTCTAAACAACCTCTGGTAGTCATCGAAGATTGTAAACGTACTTCGATGAACACTCTACGAGGCACTGAAATGTGATTTGGAGAGTATCCATGTACATCTACATATATACTTCGCTAGCCACTGAGTGGTGTGTGGCGGAGAGCACTATTAGTGCCAAAGTCATATCCCCCCCCCCCCCCTCCCTTGGTTCCACTCGCGGATCGCGCGAGGGAAACACGACTGTATGAACGCCTCAGTAAGAACTGTAATTTCCCTTTTTTCCCTTTTATTTGAATGGTGATAATTGCGCGATTTGAAAGTTGGTGGTAATAATATATACTCTACACCCTCGGCGAAGATCGGATTTTGGAAGTTAGTGAGCAGCCCCTTCCGTTTAGCGCGTTGTCTACCTGCAAGTGTATCCCACTTCAAACTTTCTATGAGATTTGTAACGCTCTCGCGATACCTAAATGTACCAGTCACGAATGTTGCCGCTCTTGTTTGCACCTTCTCAATCTCTTGAATCAGACCCAACTGGTAAAGGTCCCATACAGACGAACAATACTCTAAGGCTGGAGGAACTAAAGTACTGTAAACAATTTCCTTTGTTGAAGGACTGCATCGCTTCAATAAACTGCAATCTGGAGTCCGCCTTACCCGTTACATTTGTAATCTGATCGTTACTTTTGAGATCGTTTCGTATAGTCACACCCAGATACTTGACGGATGTTACCGCTTCCAAAGGCTGGGCATTTATTTTGTACTCGTACATTAACGGGGATTTTCGCATTGTTATACGCAGTAGGTTACATTTACTAATATTGAGAGATAACTGCCAGTCATTACACCACGCATCTATTTTCTGCAAATCCTCATTGATTTGTTCACAGCTTTTATGTGATATTACTTTCCTGTAGACTATAGCATCATCAACAGTCTAGTACCGCTGCCAATACCATCAACCAGTTTGTTTATGTAAATCGTAAAGAGCAGCGGACCTATCACGCTGCCCTGGGACACACCTGATGTTACTCTTGTTTTTGTTGAAGTGTCCCCATTCAGGACGACACACTGCTCTCTGTCTGTTAGAAAACTTACTATCGTACCACATATGTTATCGGACAGACCGTAAGTGAGCACTTTTTGGAACAATCGTCAGTGAGAAACGGAGCTGAACGCCTTTCGAAAGTCGAGAAATATGGCATCAACCTGGGAACCGGTATCAGGAGCTTATTGTATATCATGCACAAAGAGGGCCAGCTGAGTCTCGCATGACCCCAGTTTCCTAAAACCGTGCTGGTTTATGCAGATGAGCTTCTCAGTCTAGAAAGGTCATTATGTCTGAACATAAAATATGTTCCATGATTCTACAACAATCGATGTCAGTGAAAATGGCCGGTAATTATGTGCATCCGATTTTCTACCCTTTTTATAGATTGATATGATCTGGGCTGTTCCAATGATGTTGCATAATAATGGTGCTATATTTGTAGCTTAGTCAACATAAAATCTAACGGGGATGCAATGTCGATAGCACAACGAGCTGTGGACTTCATGAATATTCCCGAATGAGATTTTCACTCTGCAGCGGAGGGTACGCTGACATGAAACTTCCTGGCAGATTAAACTGTGTGCCGAACCGAGACTCGAACTCGGGATCTTTGCCTTTCGTGGGCAAGTGCTTTACCATCTGAGCTACCCAAGCACGACTCACGCCCCGTCCTCACAGCTTTACTTCTGCCAGTACCTCGTCTCCTACCTTCCACGCTTTACAGAAGCTCTCCTGCGAACCTTGCAGAACTAGCATTCCTGAAAGAAAGGATATTGTGGAGACATGGCTTAGCCACAGCCTGGGGGATGTTTCAAGAATGAGATTTTCACTTTGCAGCGGAGTGTGTACTGATATGAAACTGTTCTGGCAGATTTAAATCTGCCAGGAAGTTTCATATCAGCGTGCATTGCGTTGGAGAGTGAAAATCCTACCTGTCGGCGGAGGGTGACACGGCGGTGGGTAGGTATTGCTGGGCCTTCCAAGGCCTGTTCGTATGGAGAAGTGACTGGGAATGACACACACAACGCTATGAAGAAGAATAGATGAGAAAACTGTCTATTAAGTGATTACCTTTTTCTAAGGGAACATAAAGACTTCATGCTATGTTTTCTTATGTTTTCTGTAAAGGCACCAGAATGGCAATTCTGATTTACAGTTTACAATTTACGCCTGCTTTAATAAAATACAAGACTGTACGTCTCTTGGTCCTAGATAATAGTTTCGATGGTGTAAATAGGTGCAAGACGTTCTAAACCCCAATGAAAAGTGGAGAAAAGCGAATATTGTGCTAACGTGTACAAGAAACAAGAGGTAACAATAACAGTTTAAGACCAAGGTAGAAATGCTTGAATTAGTACGTATGTAAGGCAGGGATATAGTCTTTCTGCTTTCCTGTTCAACTTCTACATTAAAGAAGCAATCAACGAAGTAAAAGGTAAGTGGGATTTAAGTGCAAGATGAAAAGATCTAAGTAGCAGGGTAACCTATTAAACTGCAGCAAAATGCAAAGATAAGGTAGAATTAAAAGGTCTGTTGAATGAGATGAGTAGTCTACTGAGCAAAGAATCTGGATCGAGAGTAAACGAAAGACGAAAGTATTAAGGAACAGCAAAAATGAGATCAGAGTCGGTGGCAGTCAGACGGTTGAATTGACGTAACTCGTTCATCTTAGAAGCAAAATAGCGGGTAGTGGCCGAAGTTAGGAGGAATAGGAAGAAATTAGAACATCAAAGAGAGCCCTCAATGTTATGGAAGAGAGTCTGTAAGCTGAGAAATTAAAAGTCTGAATATTCACATTTGGTGCACACCCTTATAATAAACTGAAACATGGACAGTACCATACATTTTAGATGTGCCGTTACAGAGGGGTGCTGAGAATTAAATGTGCTCATAAGATATGAGTTTCTTCGAAGTGCGACGTTGGGGTTTAGTGGATGGCGTTGGGCTGAGGGATGGGTAAGCGTTGGCTCATTTTAACAACCAATTTATTAAACAAAAATCTTCTTGAAAACAGAGCAATAAAAATTAAAGATAGCTTCATTTGTAGGCACAGTGAAATTCTTGAAACAGTGCTGAAACAAGGGATAAGCAATTAAAATACCTTCACCGTAACAAAACACGAATTAAAATCAACTTTGCCCTATCACACGGAATCAGGCAGCAACCAAACAATTAGCAAGGGCAGAACGCCAAAAGGCAATAAATGTAACGACTTTTGCAGTTAAACATAAGACACTAAGACCATTCAGCAACTTAATTGACTTCCATAGTATGCACTTAAACACTGGCCTAAGACTACTCCCATCACGAACTGGTCACTACGTCAAGCTACTATCAACTATCTATAGGACTATTAACGCATATATTTCAATATAATCCTCTGTACAATAAAACATACGAATGAATCACTCTCGCAGAACAAACTAACAAGGTAACTTTCTATGTACCCGTGGCTCAAACTAAATCATCTCGCAGCGTAATAAAAGCAGGAACATCTTTACAATAAAAAATACAAATCAGTAACGCACACGGAGTGTTATTAACAGAATCTAAATGGCTCTCGGCTTTAGAGAACACTATGACATGTCCACCATGCCATCATACAACAACCATAACACAGTCAACTACACGATCCAGTCACACAAAAGTGACCATTACCTTTGTTAGACGGCAATGTGATATAACCACTCGCAGGTATCAGCGCTGGTAGTGGAGGGTGGATGACGCGTGTCAGGTGAACGGGGACGATAGTGCAGACGTCATAATGCGGAAACGGAGCAATTTATCGTACTTGCAAAAGGGCTTGATCATTGGCTTTCGACGCCTAGGATGCAAGCACTTCCGAAAGGCCTAATTTTGTAAACTATCCACGTGCCGCCGTGGTTAAAGTATAATGTGCAAGGCAAAATGTCGCTATCCGAGACCGGCGCTAAGGCAACTGTGTTGCTCCATGTGCTGTAGATGACATGGATGAACGACGGCTTCGGGCATCTGTACGGGCGAATACACCAACCGTTGTTGAGGTACTGACCGCCCAGATGAACCGAAGGGCTACCAACAGCGTCTCTTCAGCGACCGTTCAGCGAACGTTGCTGCGCATGGACTTCTGCAGTGGGCAGCTAGTTCGTGCAGCCATGCTGACTTCTGCTCGTCGGTTACATAGGCTGAAGTTAGCCCGCCAGCACTGCGACTGGACGTCCATTAAATGGCGACAGTTGGTCTTTTCAGATGAATCACATTATATGCTCCATCGAACAATCCTCGGAATCTTCTAGGCTGCAAGACAGTTACAGTTTGTTTTCGTGGCATTCTCTGGATGATATCGTCATTCTAGAGAGCACAATGAGTCACATAAGTGCACACCTGTTGTTGGGGACAGTGTAGACCGATGTATGCAGTGTGTTTCTCCTTGGCAAGATGGGATCTGTCAAGACCACGCAATGTGTCATACAGCTCACAGCGTACACGGCCGGTCCGAAGAGGACGGTGATGAGTTTACTGAACACCCCTCCCCCGCCCTTGGCACATAACTGGCCCAATTTACACTTAATCAAGGACCCCTGGAACCATGTCGGGAGGGCTGTTCGTGCCATGAATCGTCAACCGTGGAACCCAGCTCAGCTGCCCACTGCACTGGAGGAGGCATGACTCCACCTCCCTGCTGGTACCTTCCAGAACCTCACTGACTCTCTCCCTGCACGTCTCGCAGCGGTGCTCGCTGCAAAAGGTGGCCATTCAAGCTTTTGACAGGTGGTGACATTAATGTGACTGGGCAGTGTGTAAGCACGGAGCTTCCTTTCGAAACATCACTTGTTAATCAATACACTCGCTTCACCGCTGGTACTCTGCACTGTACAGAAAACTGGATCACCTAACCACCAACATGCAGTCACTGACTACTGTAGCGACCCAACCTCTCTCACTGTGCCGACGCGGCCCGCCACCAAGCATGACTCTTTGGAGGCTGGTCAGGTAAACGTGCCTCTGGACATGGCACTGAAGAATCGACAAGGAAAGGAATGTATGGATGGTAGGACACATGTTACGATATCAAGGAACAGCTTGCGTGGTACTAGAGGCAGCTTCAGAGGACAACATTAGAAGGAAACTGCACACCTGAGTGCCCAAAATTTAATGGATAAGGCGCTGACTATTTCGTGTACTTGGCATGGAGACATTAGTGTGTACGGAACATTCTGAAGTAACTCTGGTCCACTGCTACACTTCCTACTAGTTTCCACACAAATTTTCCAATACACACGTTTCTTACTGCTATCTGACACACTGTTGAATTCCATACCATACACTACGTTCAGACCTTTCAACCATTCAGATAAGATAATTAATATATTTTATAAAAATGGGATGTATGTATTTGTGTATGTACGTTCCATATCTCCTGCTATACCAGCGGAGTGATTTCGACGAAGCTTGGCACATACATGCCTTAATATAAGGCAACAATCTCTGTGGGCATAAGAACCACTTACCTTTAATAGTTCAGGGAACATGAAGTCATAAACTATGAGATGCCCGAAAAACTCCTGCATTGTGCATGACGTTTAAATTATTACTTCTATGCTACTAACTCTTTCGCAACACATTTTAGAGACAGTATCCACATAAGCTGGCCGGCCGGTGTGGCCATGCGGTTCTAGGCGCGTCAGTCTGGAATCGCGTGACCGCTACGGTCACAGGTTCGAATCCTGCCTCGGGCATGGATGTGTGTGATATTCTTTGGTTTGTTAGGTTTAAGTAGTTCTAAGTTGTAGGGGACTGATGACCACAGATGTTAAGTCCCATAATGCTCAGAGCCATTTGAACCATCCACATAAGCTGCAGAACGTAACTACATAATTATATCTCTGTACAACACACAGATCAAGAGATATGTCGTCTTAAAAACTGAGATCCTTGGAAACCTGCCACATAATGGATGACGTTGAAATTTATCACTTCTTTACAGCTAACTCCACTCGTAACATATTTAGCAGATAGTATTCGCATTGCCACTGAATGTACCTACAAAACTATGTCATTGTACGACACATAGTTCAAAAGGTATGACGTCATGAACGCTAAGACGCGTAGAAAATGCCATATCAATCATTAAGTCCTAACACATTTTTTCTTTAGTCTAAAACACTCCTCCAGTCGCGTCAACTTAAGGAAATTCCTGACACCTAACAGGCCTTTTAATAGATTTAACTGCGAAGCGCAAACGACTGCAGGGGAAAACAATAGGCGCCTATGGAGATATAAAGAGGCGTTGCCATAGAAATGCTTACAAAATAGCGTTGCAGACACGCGAAACTGCTGCGCCCATTGTACATAGCACAGCGTGTCTACTGCAGGAGTAAATATAAGGTTTCGTTTTTAATAGAAAATTGGTAAAATATATACCTGGGCAAAGTTGGGTTTGTCATCTGGTTGTCTTGTACAACAATTCGTACAGTAACTGATCCGAAACATCGATTTATAGTTACTGCTATGAAACTACACTACAAAACCCATAAGTGTTTAAAGGCTCAAGTACCATAAATCTAAGGTCCAGTGAAAATGTGGTGTGTTTTCGGTCACACCATACAACTGTAACTCGGACTGCAAGTTTATTTCAGCCTCACCTGGTACGCGAGCATAGAAATGTGTGAGAACTGCGTGTTAAAAAATTTACGAATAGTAATATGAGTGGACTCTTTCTAGCCCCCCACTGTATGCAGTCCTCATTTTTGGTGTCAGTTTATTTTTTCATAATAATTACTCACGAGAGTATTAAAATGGAGTTCCTCCTATGCTGTTGTGGGAAGTAAGACAAATCCAAAATCCCCAACACGAATATAGGAACGACCGTGGAGCGTTCGGCAGAGACTATTTGGTGCAGTGCAGAGCGCATCTCTGCATGTCAGCAGCCAGGTTTCGCAGTTCAGAGTGTGTTGTTCTGATTTAATTCCCATTTATATGTAAATTAAGTTTCAAACAGGCTATACCGGAAGCCAGCATACCGATTTAGCAAGTGTCCTTTATTTCTGTGCAATAAATTTAAACAATGTTCCTGTTCCATTGGAGAAATATTTCAGCGCCGTAGGGTAAAGCGATTTCGGAATAGACGACTGAAAAGGATCCATACTACAGGTTAGTTTCCATACGTTCACAGCACTACCTTTCTTCGTTACCTCCCTGATTGAATGCCATCTTCGAAAACACAATAATTTCTAATCAACTAATTGCATGAGCTTTTGTGTATGTAGGAAGTCCAACCAACATACAGCATCAGCAAGATTAAGGAGATGGTAAACATCTGTTTCATGAAAACCGTACTATTGACACCTTAGAAATTACAACACAAAATCTACAACCCGTTGTGATGCACATTCCTCTTCAGTAAAATCAAAATTACACTATTACATTAAACTATCAACAACAAAATGACAAAGGCATTTTAATTTAAATTATAGCAGAAGAACTGATGTAGCTGTGGATATTTTTGTCCAAAATCGTTCCTTGTTGTATTAGTCCACTTTGCAGCTTTTAGCATTGATGTGATGGCAGTACGTGTCAATCATTCGATAAGTTGAATGGCGTAGGCGACAAAGTTCTCGCTTATATACTGATCTGTCAACAAATGCCATTTCATCTGATTCGACAATTCTTCAACCTTCACTAACCGTTAGTAACGTCTTTTCATGTTAGTCATCACTCACCAATATAGACGATGTTATCTAATTCACTTTAAATTTTTATTAACAACATTCAATAATAATTAAATGACCATGAATCGTACCGTTTTTGTAGAGAAAAAAGAACGGTTGACCCTATAATTACTCTCAGCATTTACGGCAACTAAAATGTCCGTGGTTTTTATAGTTCGTCACTCAAAGATCCTACGCTTTTAGTATCACAAAGCTAAGTGCCCCGTCCCGTTCTTATATTCAATTTACTGTCCCTTCGTCTAGTCCCCAGATCCAATTATCAGTTATTCGCCATGTACTAGAATTTAATATTGAGCGCTACTTTTTCTTGCGCACACATTTCCTTAGATATTATTAGTCCGTGACCTTACGGCAAAAGCCTGACCCGTATACATTAACTATAGTCAATATTCTTGCACTTTAACAAAAGTGCCCTGATACCTTCCGTAGCATACCACACGGAGATGCCCGCTATATTACACGCCGGAGCTACGTAGAATTATTCAGAGCGCAGAAAACGAGACAAGAGAACTAACAATACCCGCGCATTGTTTATATATTAGAATTTAGAAACAACCCTCGTTGATTTCCCTGAAGCGTTACTTTGCTGCGGGCGTTATTCTGATGGGAGATTACATATCAATAATTTTAATTGAAACTTTTTCAATGCTATTAATTGTTAACGATGTTATTGATTACCTCTCCCCTATATGAAAATACACCTGATAATATTGTTCTTAATTAAAAGAGCGATTATAGTGTCTGATGATTCCTCAGTAGACTCGACACTTTCAGCATAGTCTATGTCTTCAGCAAGGAACTCTTCAGAATCGGTTTCAAGAAGTGAATAGCTTACCCAACTTTCATTGTCATTTCTAGGATTCGTAATCACAGCGAAATTGTTGATACAGTGGCAAAACATGCGCATATCAATCACATTGTTCCTTAATGTGTAAATCATTATTTCTTTCATACTTCAGTATTTGTTTCTGTGAGATTAATGGCGATAAATGCTTAGGTGGTGCCGCAAGTCAATTTTGTGTCTGACCTCAATAGTGAATTTCCATTGGCAGCAGTTGTTCCTCCGCATCATACAGTGCATGCTCACTTGAATGAAACATACACTGCCAGATGGAGCTTGGTGTACTTTACTGCGGTTGCTGCTTGCAGTGTGACCCTCTGTATACACCACGCACGTATGGTGATAATGAGACAGGAATCCCATTGCTTTGCGTTGTTTGGGCCCTGGTATTGAAATGTTGAACAGGTCCTCGTATCAGTCTGCAAGAGTCGACGTTCCGTACGGCTTGTTCTAGTGCGGAAGATTACATCTGGTAAAGATATGTCGGATATGAGGATCCCATCTTAGTTTATAACCGATAATCATCCGAAGATATTATGTTCTTTTCACTACTGGAAACGTATTTTGTTCCATCTGAATTGTTTGGGGGAAATAGAAGCCTATGAAGAGTAAAAATTATAACTGTGGTTTCACCGCCAGACACCACACTTGCTAGGTGGTAGCCTTTAAATCGGCCGCGGTCCGTTAGTATACGTCGGACCCGCGTGTCGCCACTATCAGTAATTGCAGACCGAGCGCCGCCACACGGCAGGTCTAGAGAGACTTCCTAGCACTCGTCCCAGTTGTACAGCCGACTTTGCTAGCGATGGTTCACTTACTAATTACGCTCTCATTTGCCGAGACGATAGTTAGCATAGCCTTCAGCTACGTCATTTGCTACGACCTAGCAAGGCGCCATTATCATTTGCTATTTATCTTGTGATGCCTGTACCGTCAGACCGATGTTCACCAATTATGGATTAAAGTTAAGTATTCCAGAAGCTACGTACTTTTTTTATTAGACTCAACTCCTTTAACTGTTCCAGACCTCACGCCAGCCTGCGTGAGCTTAAACGCGTGCCTTTCGGCTAGTGGCTTGGCTGTCTTGCCAAGTCACAACAATAACAGTAGACCTGCTACCAGAGATTTTAGGCGATTTTCTGTACGCCACCCATCCAGGCGTTTTAGAGAGGCGTGCATTTTCAGATGACAGCACTGAAGGTTACTGTCTTCCGAACAGACGCACACGTCGTTTGTGTATTGTAATATGTGGATGTCATTGACAAAGAGGCCATGAAGATCTGCAGTAAAGAGACTGAAAAATAAGGGAGCAAGAGTGATCCTTCCGGGAGTGCTTTTCTGGTTTCTCTGCATCCCAGTGTAGTTGCGTGTTGTAAAAAAACATGCCAAACTTAAACAGAGGCGAAAATTCTCAGATTGGCGATCTTTTACAGAAGCTCGAAATTTTGCGCGGACTTCAAAGCGAGATGGTTATCATAATTTCCACAAAGAAACTTTGGCTCGAAACTTGGCAGAAAATCCAAAGAGATCCTGGTCGTATGTGAAGTGGGCTAGCGGCAAGATACAATCAGTGCCTTCTCTGCGCGATAGCAATGGAGATAGTATCGAAGACTGCTGCCAGAGCAGAGTTACTCAACATAGCCCTCCGAAATGCTTTCACAATAGAAGACGAAGTAAATATTGTATAATTCGAATTAAGAACACCTGCCAACATGAGTAACGTAGTAGTAGATGTCCTCGAAGTAGTGAAGCAGCTTAAATCACTTAATAAAAACAAGTCTTCGTGTCCGGACTGTATACCAATTAGGTTCCTTTCAGAGTATGCTGATGCAAATAGCTCCATATTTAACAATCATACAACCGTTCGCTGGACGAGATCCGTACCCATATACTACAAAGCTGCACAGTTCACACACATATTCAAGAAAGGTTGTAGGATTAATCCACTAAATTGCAGGCCCATATCATTAACATCGGCATGCAGTAGGATTTTGAAACATATATTGTGTTCTAACACTTTGAATTACGTCGAAGAAAACGGCCTACTGACACATAGTCACCACGGATTCAGGAAACATCGTTCTTGTGAATCACAACTAGCTCTTTACTCGCACGACGTGTTCAGTGCTAGTGATAAGGGATTTCAGATTGATTCCTTGCCTGGATTTCAGGAAGTCCGTTGACACTGTACCACACAAGAGGGTTGTAGTGAAATTGCGTGCTTATGGAATATCGTCTCAGTTATGTGACTGAATTCGTGACTACCAGTAGGAGATGTCACAATTCGTAGTAATTGATGGAAAGCCATCGAGTATAACAGAAGTGACTTCCAGCGTCCCCCAAGGTAGTTTTATAGGTCCTTTGCTGTTTCTTATCTATATAAACTATTTGGGACACAATTTGAGCAGTCGTCTTACGTTGTTTGAAGATGACGCTGTCATTTATTGACTAGTAAAATCACTATAAGATCAAAACAAATTGGAAAAACGATTTATAAAAGATATCTGTAAGGTGTGAAAATTGGCAGTTGACCCTAAATAACGGTGATGTCATCCATAGGAGTGTTAAAAGGAATCCGTTAAACTGCGGTTATAATCAGTCAAATCTAAAGGGCGTAAATTCAACTAAATACCTAGGAATTAAATTATGAACAACTTAAACTGGAAGGAACACACAGAAAATGTTGTGGGGAAGGCTAACCAAAAACTCCGTCTGATTGGCAGATCTACTAAGGAGACTGCTTACACTACGCTTGTCAGTCCTCTTTCAGAATACTGCTGCGCGGTGTGGGACGTCTACCAGATAGGACTGGTGGAGTACATTGAAAAAGTTCAAAGAAAGGCAGCACGTTCTGTATTACCGCGAAATAGGGGAGAGAGTGTTATGGATATGACACTGGATTTGGGATGGACATCATTAAAACAAAGGTGTTCTTCGTTACGGAGGAATCTTCTCACAAAATTCCAATCACCAACTTTCTCCTCCGAATGTGAAAATATTTTACTGACGCCGACCTACGTAGTGAGAAACGATCACCATGATAAAAAAAGGGAAAACAGGGCTCGTACGGAAAGATATTGTTCGTTCTTTCTGCGCGTCTTATTGGAACAATAGAGAATTGTGAAGGTGATTCGATGAACTCTCTGCCAGGCTTTTAAATGTGATTTTCAGAGTATCCATGCAGATGTAGATGCAGGAAACGGGGGTGATGATGGTGGGGGGGGGGGGGGGGGGAGGGCTGAAATTCCACCTTGGCCATTCTGATATAGGTTTCCATGGGTTTCTCTAAAAACCTTGGGCCAAGACGTTTCTTTGAATAATGACAAGCTGAAATGTTGTTCGACCCTTTAGCCCTGAGTTCCTAATCATTTCATTCTTAAGGAAGAGTTCAACTTACATTCCTTCTTCGACACGGTCGTTTCAACGCAATATCCATGATGTCCTTTCATCATCCACCTACATGTAACGACAGTTCGGTGTCAATCGAAATAGAAAGTAATCATCATCCAACAACATTAAAGTCTACGGAAACGTGGAAATATGTTTTATTGTAAGTCTACAGATATGTAACTATTTAATAATCTTGTGAAAGAACAAAAAAAATTTCTGATACATTAAATTTGTATGACCAAACCAAACCCACACACTAATGTGGATGAAGATATAAAAAGCTTTTGTTTGTCGTCTAAAAATAAAGTAGTACATATTGTCGATAGGGCGGAATTTTACTGTTACAATGAAATGGTTACTATATATTAATAAATTTGTTGCTGAAGGGGAGAAATGATACAGAAGATTAGATTGAACTAAAGGTGGTTTTGGACCACAGTCTTTGAGCAAAGGGCGAGGACGACAGGAATTCCTCCGAAATGTTGAGTATCCCATCGTTTAGACATGGCATGGACATAAGTTTTGCACTTTTAGCGAACTGTCCAGGGTAACTGTCGAATGATATACTATTAACAAACAATTTACGTTTATTATACTAATTACAAGAAGGAGACATGATTGCATACGACAGCCTATATTAATCACGACAGAAATTTAGAACAGCACTTTGAATAAATAATTGGAAAGAGTGCGACGCTAAGAGCATTAGAAGAACGTGCAGAAATTACATTGTTTATACAATATCCGATGAAATTAATGAAAAGTTTTAATGTAACATATCTGCAATAGGGACATGGCTTAACGTGTTAAATGAAATAGGACCTAAGTACTCTGGTTACCTCTCTGCACTTTCTTCTGCATTTTATAGAGTACATCCATCTGCCCCCCCCCCCCCCCCCCCCCTTTGGTCAACTTCATCATAATTTGTGTCTCTGAAATCATGTTTAATCTTCCATTACTCCTACACTTATAGTTATCTCATTCATTCTGATGTAGCCCGTTAGGACTTCTTGTTCATTTCATAGCTAAGTTACATATGCTACTGCGTTCCTGCCTCATGCGTAAGAATCTTGTATTGTCATCTTTCATTCGTAACCTTGAGAAATACCTGAGACGTTCATGGCTTCTTGGTATCTAATATCGCGATACAGGGTTATCATAATTAATGGCGTAAAGTACACAGTTGAAAATACACAGTACTAGAAGCAAAAAATCTCACTAAACAAGGCCTCTAAAACGCATACCGTAAGAGCTGTAACAACATCTTCATCTTCCGATACTGTGACACAAATCTCTTCTATGGCAAGCTCTCAGTTTTTCATGCTTTGAGTAGAGGTTGTATGGAGGAAAACAATAAAATACCTCCGGTACACACCTTAATAAATTTGAGCACTTGTTCGGCAGAAGAGATATGGTTCAGACTATAGGTTGGGTTCCAAAACTGAACAGCATAGAGAGAGAGAGAGAGAGCGGTTCTAGGTGCTACGGTCTGGAACCGCGCGACTGCTACGGTCGCAGGTTCGAATCCTGCCTCGGACATGGATGTGCGTGATGTCCTTTGGTTAGTTAGATGTAAGTGGTTTTAAGTTCTAGGGGATTGCTGGTCTCAGAAAAAAATGGTTCAACTGGCTCCGAGCGCTATGGGACTCAACTTCTGAGGTCATTAGTCTCCTAGAACCTAGAACTAGTTAAACCTAACTATCCTAAGGACATCACACACATCCATGCCCGAGACAGGATTCGAACCTGCGACCGTAGCAGTCTCGCGGTTGCAGACTGCAGCGCCAAGAACCGCACGGCTACTTCGCCGATGACCTCAGAAGTTAAGTCCCATAGTGCTCAGAGCCATTTGAACCATAGAGACAGAAGTGATGACACTTTCTGCAGGACCTGACCTTCATTTTGCAGGACAATGCTCAACCACGTACTGAGCAAGCTGTTACTGATTTGTTCGACCGATGTGAATGTTAAGTGCTATACCACCTACTGCACTTCTGTGACTTAAGCCCTCGTAAAGTCAACGTGATTTTTAACCTGAGGGAAACAATTTACGGCATTTGCTTCAGATCTGCTACAAATTAGTCGGGCAATAGACCACGCCGCTCGAACTGTCAACACAACTGGCACTGCTAAGAGTATCCTACGACTTCCACATCGGTGGCAACACAATTACTACGACTTCCACATCGCTGGCAACGAGATATACACAATGCCGGTGACTGCTTTGAAGGTCAGTAAAACTTTGAAACACGTATCTGTAAATAAATAGTTGCCAGTATTAAAGTTCCTACCCTCGTATATCTGGTTGTACGTATGCACGTGGATAAACTGTTAGCACCTAGTGCTTCAATTATGAGCTAAATAAGAATTTGTATTGCCTATTAGTTTTATTGCTTCGCCCTTTTAGTCGCCCAGTGGTACCTTATTTATTTTGTGAGAACTCAATTACTGTTCATGTGTAGGGCTTTTATAAATACGATTTCAGCTGCTGTTAGGCAAATGAATTAGATTCAGTGGCGACAAGTGACAATTTGTACTGGACTGGGACTCAAACCTGGTTTCCTGCTTTAAGCGAATGGCTGACTCAGTGGCTTCGGCTGTCTGGACACGCTTTCCGTTTCCCGTCCAACCCATAATTCTCAACTTGTCTCACACTACACACGTAGCGCCCATCGTCCATTATCCTCACTGCTCGCAGCTTTACCAGATTCACGTGAAAGTTCGGACATGGGCATCGGCACTGAAGTTATCACTACTGTCGAAGCGCACGTTCGACAGACCAGACAGTGCAACTGTAATAACAGACTGTGATTGTGTTTTTTATAATAAAAACAGGGTATGGGGAATCTAAACGTCGTCTGTGGGTACATTATTAAGTGGTTCGTAATTCCTTTCTGCCTCCCCCAAAGCTGTGATGTACGAAAAGCTTTGTCAAACTAATTAGGAAACTTTGTTGAGCCTGACAGTAGCTACGAATCTGATTCATCCTTTATGTGCATAGATTAATTACTATCGTCGGTTGTAAATATATATGCAGAGCAGCTTATTACGCGCTTCTCTTCCCCAACCCCACACCCCCTTCCCCCTTATTAATGAAGTATTTTAGTGAAAGCGTTTATTTACTACATATGGCAGCTAAGTTTCAGACAATAAAGTAACATAAAAACCAGGTCTCGAAAATGACAAGAAATTCTAGAGCACACAAGCTACGTTTAAGAGATAATCGTCACTACTTTTGATCTGATTATGTAAGCATAGAGAAGTTGTGGAATGATTTCAAAGATGTAGTGTATACAGCAGTTGAGAGATATATACCACATAAATTAATAAGGGATGGTACACAAAACCGGTCATATCGCTGTTGCAGAAGCAACGAAAAAAGCATTCCAAATTTTAAAAAAACGCAAAATCCCCTAGATTTTCAAAGTTTTACAGAAGTTTGAAATATAGCGCGTACTTCCATGCGAGATGCTTTGAATAATTTCCATAAGGAAACTCTGCCTCGAAATCTGGCAGAAAACCCAGAGGTTCTGGTCGTACATAAAGCACACCAGTGGCAAGACGCAGTCAATACTTTCACTGCACGATAAGAACGGTGAATTCACTGATGACAGTGCCACTGAAGCAGAGTTATTAAACACGGTTTTCCGAAACTCCTTCACAAAAGAAGATGAAGTTATATATAAATGAATTCCTATCAAGAACAACTGCCAAGATGAGAAACAAGGAAATAGATATCCTCGGTGTAGCAAAGCAGCTTAAATTACTTAATAAAGACAAGATCTTCGGTCGAGATTGTATACCAGTCAAGTTCCTTTATGAGTATGCTGATACAATAGCTCCATATTTAGCCATTATATACAATCGCTCGCTCACAGGAAGATCCGAACCTAAAGACTGGAAAATCGCTCAAGTCACATCAATACCCAAAAAGGGAAGTAGGAGTAATCCGTTGAATAAAAGGGCCCATATCACTAACGTTGATTTTCAGCAGGGTTCTGGAGCATATACTGTATTAGAACATTATGAATTACCTCGAAGAAATCGATTTATTGATAGCATGGATTGAGAAACACCACTAGCTCTTTATACTCATGAAGTAATGAGTGCTATCGACAGGGGATGTCAAACTGATTCCATATTATTAGATTTCCAGAAGGCTTTCGACACCGTTCCTCATAAGCGTCTTCTAACCGAACTGTTGCCTACGGAATATATCCTCAGTTGTGGGACCGGATATGTGATTTCCTGTCAGGAAGGTCGTAGTTCGTAGTAATAGACGGAAAGTCATCGAGTAAAACAGAAGTAATATCCGCCGTTCCCCAAGGAAGAGTCATAGGCCCTCTATTGTTCCTGATGTATATTAACGATATAGGAGACAATCTTTGCAGCTGTCTTAGATTGTTTGCAGATGATGATGTCATTTACTATCATGTAAAGTCATCAGATGACCAAAGCGAATTGCGAAATGATTTAGATATTTGTATGGTGCGAAAAGTGATTATTGACCCTGAATAAAGAAAAGCGTGAAGTTATTCACACGAGTACTAAAAGAAATTCACTAAATTTCGATTATGCTATAAGTTACATAAATCTGAAGCCTGTAAGTTCGACTAAATATTTAGGGATTACAATTACAAACAACCGGAACTGGAACGATCACATAGGTAAAGTTGTTGGCAGAGCAAACCAAAGACTGCGATTCATTGGCAGAACACCTAGAAGGTGCAACAGGTCTACGAAAGAAACTGCTTACACTGTGCTTGTCCGCCCTATTCTGGAGTATTACTGTGCTGTGTGGGATCCGCATCAGGTAGGACTGACGAGTGACATCGAAAAAGTACACAGAAGGGCGAAATAAGGGAGAAAGTGCCACAAACATGATACGTGAATTGGAGTGGCAATCATTAAAACAAAGGCGGTTTTCGTTGCAACGGGATCTTCGCATAAAATTTTAATCACCACTTTTCTCCTCCGATTGCGAAAACATTTTGTTGGCATCCACCTACATAGGGAGAAATGATCATCACGATAAGATAAGAGAAATCAGGGCTCGCAGAGAAAAATTTAAGTGCACGTTTTCCAGCGCGCGGCTCGAGAGTGGAATGGTAGAGACACATCTTGAAGGCGTTCATTCAACCCTCTGCCAGGGGCTTTTTTGTGAATAGCAGAGTAATCACGTAGATGTAGATGTAGAAGACACTGTCCACGTGACATGGCAGAGTGCAGAGAACGTTCTGACTAGGTGCTGAAAGAACCGACCGGTTAAAACCGATACCGGTAATTTACTGCTGAAAACCGGTATTTTTCGGTATTTATTTGGTTCGGTTGTTTTTTACTAAGAGCTGGGGAGAAAACCGACACATCAATTTGTGCTAGTAGCTGTGTTGACATTCTTCGTTTTTAAATACAATCCTTCGTTAAAAAATAGTAATATTTATTAGCAAATTTGCCATTGGCTTGAAATATGGGTGCTTATAGAAAATGGGAAAGTAATTAGTCCCTTTCTAATAACAGTGGTTACAATTGTAAAATAGCAACAAACATATGACGTAAGAACCGGTACAGCAGTGCTGAGACAGTGTACCTGTTGCCATACCCGCAGTGTGCACTCCCACATGATGGAGAGCGTGTTAACCACTCAGTGGAAATGCGACCATGATGTCACACCTCCACCAGCAGTGTACAGTGTGTAAGACCAGCGCCAAACGAAGCTTTCCCCTGCCACTCTAGGTAGTAGGAGAGATAGTACGAATAGTTACGGTGGGGTATGAGAAAGACTACACATCACACACCATATATCCGGACCGATTTTCGGAGGCACAT
Source organism: Schistocerca americana (assembly GCF_021461395.2). NCBI lineage: Eukaryota > Metazoa > Arthropoda > Insecta > Orthoptera > Acrididae > Schistocerca > Schistocerca americana. Next base: position 172,249,786 of record NC_060124.1, on the reverse strand, counting down.
CCACCACACGTCACATTTAGGATTGGGCTCACAGGTGGACCTACCACACGTTACGTGCGAAGACGTGTTCTTTGTTCGAAGTTGGTGGGGCCACCAATGGGAGGACTGGGTCCTGGGAGCCGTCCGCGACACACGAATATACACAGACGTAGCGAAAACAGAGCAAACGCAGTGAGAAAGTAACTGCGTGTCTTGTGGCTGGCGCAGAACAGTTCTTGTACATGGGAACAAGCATGTGACTGCAAGAGGAATCTAAGAAAACGCCGACATGGAAGCGAAGGGGGCCAGGGAAAGAGCCACATTTTTCCTGCGAGGCAGCATTCTACTGTATGTTTATTGAGGGAACAGTGATACGCGCGAGTTGACTACCGAATTTGACGCTTTTCAGGAAAACAGAGAACCATCTGCCTCTAAACTTACATCGGCGGGGTCAGGGATTTTCACCTTCCTCGAGATGACTGCGTGTTTGTGCTGTCCTCATCATTTCATCATCATTCCTGAAAGTGGCGAGTTTGGACTGAGCAAAGTTTGGGAATTTATAAGGGAACTGATAACCGCGCAGTTGAGCGCCCCACAAACCAAACATCATCATCATCATCATCATCATCTGCATTAAAGGATAGCAAATAGTGGACGGGGTGATCGACTGAGATGGAGCTGTAAGGAGGTACGATTTAATGGCAGACTGATGATGCACTTTAGACAGGGAAGGAAATGTTGGCGCAGGTCATTTGAGCATTTTTTCCGCTGTTCTGTCGGGATGCATCAGGTGTGTGACATAGCCTGCGTTCGACTTGTATACAACCATGTGTCCTGTATTTGACTTAGAGCACTGTCTACTTGTGATCGTTAACAGCAAACCACTCCGTCATCAGAGAACTTCCATCTCATGTGTGATGAAACATGAGCATCCTCTTTCGACACATTCCTCTAAACGAAGGAGGATTTATGCGATGTAATCCATTTCCTTGTCGCATCTCGGGTATAAAATCGATACTATAGTTTCATAACTTAGATGATTCTAAGTTAACGATAGGTGTTTGTGAGACACGGCAATCCCCATGTATACATCTGCTTGACAGTTGTCCTGTTTACAGAGTTAGTGGCAGCATGACGTGTAATTTCACATGTCAGACGCCGCTGCTACGCGTTTATCCATTTCCTTGTATTCGGTATTCTCTGTGACTAACGATAATTTTATATAGGACTGATGTGAGAATAGTATAATTTCTGAACCGTGATCGGATGTGAACAGTGGATGCTATACGTCTCTGGAAAGCTACATTGCGCATGTATCATATCCAATAGATATTTTAAGGAAGTCGTTTTTTCATTTAACAGTTTGTTACCATAGTTTATTGTAGAGAAACCTGCAGTAAGGATGTATTTCGTGCGCTGGAAATATATTTCTGCAATGGAATGATAACAGCACTGCATTCCACATGACTGATAGGTCAGAAACTGAAGCGATCTAACATTATAGCCTGCTTTAAGTGCAGAACCATGTAGCCTTAGGAGTGAGCGTGTTTAAGTTCCTTCTTACCAATACCCTCCTGATACTTATCCCAGACACTGGAACAATATTTTAAAATTGATAGCATAGTTGATTTACGTAAAATGCTTCGAACTCTGTCCGTTTGGAGCTCCATCATGTATAAAAACCATCCGTTTCTTGTTCTTCTTAACCGTCAGCTATTACATCACAGCACTTTCAAATCTATTACTATTCCCCGATAAGGGCTGTTAACCTCCTCGACATGGGCGCATCTGGAGAAATCTTTTGCACTTTGATGGGTGGGAGGTGGGAACTCGGCAAGCTCCATTCATTCACGACACACGGAATGTAGTAGTCTACTTCTGGTCAGATGCAGATCAATTCGGCAAAAGTACTGCAGGGTGGGTTGGTCAAAGTGCGAGGGGTTTTTTGAGTCTCTAATTTTATCCCAAGAAGGCGAGAATGCTCTGTGATTCCCATCCGCATAGAGGTAGATCGTAAATTATGCACTATGCTCGAGGTGATAGAAATATGAAGAGCGCAGTCTGATATACTTCGATGTTGTATATGTTCGAGAATTAACAATGAATAGACGTTCTGCACAGTCATCTATATACATTCACAATGACACCCGCAAAGTAGAGAAGGGACTGTTTAGCGATTATGCAGAAATTGGGAAACATGCTATCCATTGGTCGGTGTTGAAATTACTGTAAAACTGCTAAAATTGTTATCATTATCAACTGTGATGCTTATTATTACAGTATATTGAAGGTGTCTTTTCAACCCCATCCGTCCACTGATACACTGTTGGTTACCACACAATGACTGAGTGACATCGCCTGTTTGAGGTGGAGAAAGAATCGTGGTGGAGGACAACACCTTCTGGGGATGGCTAACACTGACACGGTGATCGCGTACATGATTGCAATATGATTAATCAGTCGTAATGGAATGCAGAGCCATCAGCTAATCCGTCACTGTGACAGATGAGTTTAAATGTAGAGGTCATCAATCACCTTCGGACAGCAGTTTGTAAACTTTCCACAAGGCCACCAAACTCTTTCAGTTTCCTTATGTGGTAACTGTCTTTTATTTAAAATCATTCAGTGTGTGTGTGTGTGTGTGTGTGTGTGTGTGTGTGTGTGTGTGTGTGTGTGTGTGGTGTGTTATGGTAGCAGCAGTAGATACATGATTAATACCGTGCGACGTCAAGTTTTTTGTGAAAAGCAATGGATCAGAATGTGTTAATGTTAGTTTAGACCCTGACATAGACCTCAAAGTCGTGGCGGGATAAACAAAATGTTTGGCAATGTAAAAATCGTGTTACAGCAGAAAAAGCAATGTTTCAATCAAAGACACAGTTTCACAACGAGCGTCTCTTGGGACTTATTGTATAGTTTGTGGGATACAGTCATCCTCCTACAGTACAGGCGATGCAAATTTACACTGTTCTGTTCAGTGGATCAGTGCCTGTATATTTAATGGGATGGTTACATGTGCTCGATGCCGGCACGCAGATAGTTCGTGATTTTCCTCTGCTGAATGGTACAGAATAACGATGATAGAATGTTTTTGGTGATAAAAGTGAACGGATCCTGGGGGATGTGGATCTTCTTCGATGTTGAGACTTCGTAATTTTCCCAGCAAGGAACACCACTACAACTTTTCGTACTGTCGTCGTGTTGCAGGAGCAGGCCTTGTTTCATGCTCACCTTATACATCGCTACGAGAACATGTTTCCGCTTCTACCGAGTGGTCAAAACACACTCCTATAGCATTAACTCAGCTCACTCTGTTTCTAAAAAGGTTGCAGAATGTGATGAACATTGCTCTCTCTGACTTCTGGTTAAAATTGCTAAAAGCGATCTCGCTATCAATTGCAGTGTGTTTCAAAGTACATCGCTCCATGTCAACGGCGTCTTTCCAGTCCCGAACTTCCACGGGGTATGCTGTTGATTACCACATAATGATTGACTGACACCACTACATTGATATGGAGGGAACCTTGAAAGGCCACTGGATACCTGCTACTTGTCGCTGTGGAACATGGGATTAAATGTAGAGGTCATCACCTTAATACAGTCGCTTGAAAGCGTTCCTCATTGCTACAGACTTATCCTATTTACGTATGCTGTGACACCCTACACATGTTTTTTTTTTCAGCAATAAGACATAAGCACCTCTTTTTATTTGTGCTACCTCACACACGTTGTGAACAGCACCTTCTGGCGATGGTCAACACCGGAACAGGAATCATATACATGACTGAAAAATGAAGGAACAACTTTTCGAAATGGAGCACTGAGACATCCGCGACCCTTTCGATAGGAAGATGAGATTAACTGTACAGGTAATCACTCTCGAATAGTTGTTCGAAGCTCTCTAGAATACCGCAGACTCTTCCAGTTTCCACATGTTGCTATGCCTTCCAGATTTTTGTCAATGACAAACGCGAGTCTGTGTTTTATTTCTACCAGCATGTGGTGTGGTATATGTACGGTTTATGCCATGCGATGCTCAGTTTCCGTGAGAGCCAGAGGATCGAAACGTGTTAATGTCAGTTTAACAGCAGCTGATACAGGTTTCTAAGTAATGGTAGAAGAAAACAAAGGGTATGGCGGTGTACATTAATTGGATGTGTTACAACCGAAAAAATAATGTATTAAACTGATTATGAAGGAGCAATACTGGAACTCTCTCGTGTGATTGATAGTCTGTTGGATGTGGTCATCCTACAGTGCAGGTGATTAAACTTTACACTGGTCTGTGGAAGCGACTTCAATCTTGAACCACCTGCTTCAATGAACCAATACCTGTATATTTAATAGGATCGCCACATATGTTTCGGCGATAGACATGGATGCACCCTGAGAGACACACATCTCCTTCAGACTAGCTTTATTTAGTTTGGACATGTGTAGCGCAATCTTCGTCCATCCTCCATGCCATGTATGATGTGTAGTCTTCCTAATTTTCCCAACATGAAACACCACCGTCACTGCTCGTACTAGCTCTCCAACTACCTCATGTTGCAGGGCAAAGCTTCGTTTGGCTCTGGTCTTACATACTGTACATGGCTGGCGCAGATATGACATCATGGTCCCATTTCTACTGAGTGGCCAACATGCGCTCCTGTCACATTAACTCAGCTCGACCTGTTTCCCTACAGGATGCAGAAAGACTTCTATATAGCGCTCTCCGAATTCCGTAAAGGTTAGACTTAAACTGGGGCGATCACATAAAGCTACATGGATGGCAGGGGCATAGACTTACGTGCAGTTACAAGATGCAGAGGGACTGTATAAAAAACTGCACTGCAGTCTTATGGGATATTTAGTAGACAGGTTCGGAAAAGGTGTCTCATTTAGAGATATGAGAGTGCCACAAATATGACTCACCAATGGCTGTAATCATTAAAAGATGTGTCTACAGGATCCAACGCAAGTAAGTGGTTGAATGGATAGACTTGATTCAAAATCGTTGACAGCATTTCTGCCAGAAAGCGTAACACTATCAGAGGCTCATGTGTGTACCTGTAGACTCAAGACCGCTTTTTATGCAAGATGATGTGGTCGCAACGACCGTGTTTTTAATAGCACAGTCATTACTTAAAAAAATGTATGTTGTGGGCTGCAGAATCCCTCTGCGGTCACCTTCAGATGTCATTTCTCAATAATGTTCTTCGAAAAGAACATCATTTTCCCTCCATGAATTCCCATTTGACCTAATTGGTGAGTGTAATCCGACTAAAAGAAGAAAGTTACTCCCCATGCAGAGTTACACTCACGATCAATTTAATTTCGAAATAAGGAGGACATTCTGCGGTGGTCGGTAGTTTTCGTATCAAAATAGTCAAAGTTTTTTTCCTGGTTTTAAGCAGGGTGGGTGTGTCTCTGGTGATCATTTGTGATCCGTTAGGTAACGTCGCTAGATGTCAAAAATAATGAGATGGGAATGCAGTCGAACGTAAGAAACTATACCAATTCAACTCATAAAAATAATTGAAAATGGACATCGTCTACTTCCATGGAAAGAGGACATATATTGTCATCACAAATGTTTTTTTTTTACATTCTTTTTAATATTTGATCGAGTTGATGTTAAATAGACCAGTGCAGAATGGCGGGCGTTTTCCCTACGAGACTGTGGCTCTCTCCCATCCCAGTTGGAGCATCCTATATGATGTTAAACAAAAGTGTTTTCCATCCCAGAACAAGAGGCATATTGGAGGCGTTGAGGAGCTGTCTAGCACGTGACATCCCATCGCCACAGGTGCGCCCTCTAACCATTAGGGGTGTCTGTGTCACTATACTTTAGATGACCAAGATGTATTCCTGACAGCCATTCTTGTATCTGCTATTGTTTTGTTAACTATACCTGCTTTTGTGTTGGCGAAGGACCATCATCTCAAGGCGGCCAGCGGCCAGCACGTATTGCATGGTTGCTGGGGGAATATCTCTTCCCCTCCATCCATCCACCCTGTAGGTGGTTGGACGGAGGGAGGTCTCCCCACCTTGATATTCGGCAGTTTGTGATTGTACATCGAGGAGAATGCACGTTCAACCAGCACCTCCTCAGTAGTCTTTTAGGATGGCGATTTTCCCTGGTACATGTGCTGCATTATTACTATGCTGGTTTTTTCACGACAGTTTCAAAGTGTAATTGGAAATGTGATGCTTTTTCTCCATCAGCTGTGATAGCGTGTATTGGCTTCGGTTAGCTGGGCTGCAGGGTGATTTTTAGTAGGTGTTTGTAGCGAACTCTGATATCAAACAATGATAAATACTGTATGCTTGCATATAATACACTTTTTAAACTCCTCTCTGTCCAGCACCAGCATCTAGTCAAATGAACGTATTTCCCACCAAAAAGAATAAAGATAGGACCTTACACCACAGCCTTTTTTCCGCCAGCTTGTAGGTGTAGGGTAGAGTTTGAGTGTTTCTGTCGCTGGTTTCGTGTGGTATTCCGAAATGTATTCCCAGCAGGATAACACCAAATAAATAAAATAATAGACACTCCGAAGCACGGGTCCTCCTGGTTTTGTAACCGAATTCTAGTGCACGATTTTGGCTTTATGGGGGATCGCTCATTAACTGTACCTATTCAGTTCTCGTAAGCAAAATCTTATTTTCTAGCACTTCCTTTGACTGCCTATTTATCCAGTCCATCCCGTTGAATCCATTCCCCTTAATATTTGAATTTACCTGTCATTTTGATCTTCACATATTTCACCTCGATGTGAGTGGCGGTCCTTGAGATAATAACAACAAACTGAGACGCCTATGACATATCTGGACCTGTAAGCCATAGAAATCACTCCCAAGCCTCACTTCATAATTGCTTTCTTACCAATAGCTTCAATCAAAGCACAGGTACTACGGAGATATTTTGGAAACTCAAGTGGGAATCTTGATAGGACTGGAAAACAGCAACCAAACAGTTGCAGAATTAAAGGTTTCGACATATATAAATTTGTCATCTGCAGTAGGAAAATAGACTAGTAAAATCACATTTTGACGTAAACGGATGTGGAAGCCGTAAGGCTGTTGTCTTGTACAATGTGCATGTCATCCATTAGACAAATAACTTGTAACTTCAACATTCGTTTACGTCAATGTATGATTTTACGAGTCCATTTTACTTCTGAAGATGACGAATCCATATTTGTTGAAACCGAGGTAAAGGATTAATAACCTCTTAATTCTGAAAATGGTTGACTGTTATTTTCCAGTCCTATCATATATCTAAGTATACCATTGCTGAAGCTCTGACATGATTAAAATTTCAGATGGGGATCTCTGGAGGGAAGGGGACGTCGGTTCCGAGGAACACTGTTGAGAAAACTCATAGCAGAACAGATCTACTGCCGCTAACTTACATTTCGTGTAAGGATCACAAAAAAAGAGAAATTAGTATTCCTATGGAAGCATATAAATTGTTTTTTTCCGTTGCTCTATTTGCGAGTGGAAGAAGTATGGAAATGACACAAGCCGAACACTAGCTGCTCTGAACAGTGACTCTTGTTTCCAATAGGTTGCAAAAAGTAATTAGTCTAAGAACATTAGCATATTACTGTCACTGCGTACTCAACCCAGAACTGAATCAATAATCTGCTCCTGAGTGGCATACACTGTAAAATTCAGAGTGTTAGATACCTCTAAACTGTAGCAGTCGTTGGGTGTACAAAACTACATTCAACTGTAGAATTATTAAAATTTTCCGCACTGTAAGCCTCTAAAGACGTATGTCATCTCCAGATGTGGCTGAATAAAATTAGGAGTACGTAACCAATTTTTGTCATTCCTGCATACCTAAACTGAGATTGTATCAATGCATAATTGTGCCGTCAGTTAAATCTTCAGGTAGGTAGACCGTGGTCGATGTATAAGAGTTTCCCATAACGTTTCATCTACGACTGCGGGAGATATCTTCAGAGGTAAAACGGCGAACTTCACCCAGACCCCCGAGACTGACTGCCAATAAAAGACAAGCCAAGTGGTGCCGCTATGTCGATGATACTTTCGTCGTATCGACACACGGTGCAGAGGACTTGGAAGCCTTCCTTATACATGTCAATAGTCTCAAAAACAATTTATTATGGAGACGAGAATAACGGCTATCTGAATTTTTTGGATGGGTCTGTTCTCGATCGAGGGGACAGGAGGTTGGGGCATAAAATATATAGGAAAGCCGCGCACGCTGACGGTTACATTCATAAAGATTCTTATAACCATCCCAGACAAAAAAGAGGTGTGATTAAAATTTTGTAGATAGGGAGTACAAAATATGTGAAACATCATTTTTAAAATATAATGTTATCATCTACGGCCGATATTCAAGAAGAATGGTTGTTCTAATAAAAGACGTAAACAAAGAGCATCTCACCTCAGATTCAAGAGAAGTAAAATCCTAGCTGACAAATAAAAGCTGAACGAAGCGAAAATGAGCGTAAGGAGAGCAATGATAGAAGCGCGCAATGATTTTAAAAGTATGACGTTGTCGACCGACCTGAGTAAAATCAATAAGAGATTTTGGTCGTATGTAAAATCAGTCAGAGGATGAAAATCATCTATTCATTCTCTCAGCGACCGCACTGGTACAATCGCTTAGCTGTGGAAAGGCTTCGATACCAGATGAGATACCTGTAAGACTCTATAAATATTATGCGAAATAATTTGCTCACCTTCTAGCAGTAATTTATCATAGATCGCTTGAGCAACGAAGGGTACCTAACGACTCGAAAGAAGCGGAGGTCATTCCTCTTTTTTAAGGAAGGCCATAAAACAGATCCACATAATTAGAGACCTATATCGTTGACGTCAATCAGTTGTGGAATTATGAAAACTTGTTTTATGCTCAAGAATTATGAAGTTTTTGGAAAATGAACATCTCCTCTATAGAAATCAACATGGATTCCGCAAACAGAAATCCTGCGAAACTCAGCTCGCTCTGTTCCTCCTTGAGATCCATAGCGCAGTGGACAACGGCGCTCAGGTTGATGCCGTGTTCCTTGATTTCAGTAAGGCATTTGAAATCGCCCCACATTGCCATTTAATGAAAAACATACGACCTTACGGAGTATTGGAGTAGACCTGTGATTGGATTCAAGACTTCATTGCAGTCAGAGCTCAACACGTCGCTCTTAACGGAACAATATCGACAGTAGCACAGGGAAGTGTCATTGGACCGTTGCTGTTTACGGTATATATAAATGATCGAGTAGAAAGCGTCGGATGCTCTTCAAGGCTATTCGCAGATGATGCAGTTGTCTATACCAATGTAGCAACGCCAGAAGATAGTAAGAATTAGCAGAACGACCTGCAGAGAATTGATGAATGGTGCAGGCTCTCGCAGTTGACCCTGAATGTAAACAAATGTAACATGTTGCTCATACATAGGAAAAGAAATCCACTACTGTACAGCTACAGTATTGATGACAAACAGCTGGAGACAGCGTCTGCCGTAAAATATCCAGGCGGAACTATCCAGAGCGACCTTACGTGGAGTGGCCACATAAAACAGATAGTGTGAAAAGCAGGCAGCAGACTCAAATTCATTGGAAGAATCTTAAGGAAATGTAGCTCATCCATTAAAGAAACGGCTTGTAAGGCGCTTGTTCGCCAGATTATTGAGTATTGTTCATTTATCTGGGTTCCCTATCGGGTAGGACTGATAGGAGAGACAGAGAAGATCCAACGAAGAGCGGCGCGTTTCGTTATACGATCGTTTAGCTGGCGAGAGAGCATTACGGAGATGCTAAACAAACTCCACTGACAGACATTACAAGAGAGGCGTTGTACATCACGGAGAGATTTACTATTGAAATTTCGACACAGCACTTTTCACGAGGAGTCGGACAATATATTACTTCCCCCCCCCCCTCCCCCTACCACATACATCTCGCGTATTGACAACGAGGAGTTAATTCGAGAAATTAGAGCCAATACAGAGGCTCACCGACAGTCATTCTTCCCATGCACTATTCGCGAGTGGAACATAGTTGGAGGGATCAGATAGTGGTACCGAAAGTACCCTCCGCCACACACCATCACGTGGCTTATGGAGTATGATATAGATGTAGAAGAAGATCGAGTACTTCACCCTAAGGACAGAATCAGGATCAACGAGGAACAACAGCTGCCCAAGGGGAAAGTTTTCCTTCCGTTCACTGGTACGATTGCAGGTAGCATATGGAAATTGTTGAGCTAGTATCGTGTGTAAGCTACCTTCAGACCTACCAGAAAGGTGAAAGAATGCTTAAGATTGGCAAAAAATATGCGGCATCATTTGGCTACATCTGTTGTATATTATATGCCACGCAGTTGTGGACTGGTTTATATTCATAGCCCCAAAAGATGTATTCACCCCACTCTGGTTGAACAGAAGACGAACTGCCGCGTGTGATATACGGAACATGTTTACCAAGAGGGTCATCATGAAATAAAATTCAGTGAGGCGAGATAGTGTTTGTGTACGGCCAAGCGGATGGAAACGGTCGAGAGGCAGCACAGCTGTACCAAAACAAGTAGCTCTATGGACACCAACCACTCCACACAGCATTTGAAGCCCATTTTTGGTGTTTGTGTGGTCATGGGTCCTTTCAGACAAACGAACGTTCATTGAGGAGGTGGACTGTACGTACACCAGATTTAGAGGACCAGGCTCCACAGAATACTGTGACGAATTTTAGTTCAAGTTCCAGGCAAGTGACCCCCCCCCCCCCCCCCTCCAACATGTAGTAAGGCAAAGTACGATTATGGGTATCTTACATGGCCACCGTTACTATCCCCATCACCTGCAACGAGTGCTAGAACTATCAGCATCGGATGCCCCTCTACGAAAAAGATTTTGTCGGTGGTTTTTGTACCAGACCATCACAGTTATTGGACTTCTGTTGTCAGTTCTCCTTACCGACGAAGCAACCTTTACCAGAACTGGCATAATCAGTCTGCATTATCGTCATCTGTGGGCTGCAGACACAGCTCGTACTCGCAGAAACTTCCATTGGTCAACGCCATCTTCCGTGGCATTGATGTATTTCTGAACACAAGTTCGTAGGACTTTTCTTACTCTGTTTCCAATCGGGAAACCAATCCTGCAATTTGTCGGTTGTGTTAAAGTTCACCTCGTATATTCGTCTCTCATTCGAGTTCTGGTTGCGTTTCGCCGCTTTACTTCTGAAGATGTCTTCCGCAGTCGGAGATGAAACGTTAGGGGAAAGTTTTAAGCCATCCACCACGGCGTATAAGCGCCGAAATTTGAAGTGGAGTCAGCAGCGACATCGGAAGCCTGTACTGTACAATTATGTGCCGCCAGATTTAAATAGATTCGAGAGGCCACTTGATGCTTAAAACCCACAATCCGCCCAGATTCTTCCAACTACCTCTTCGCCGATCGCGTCTCTCTCTGTAAAAGATACTCGATCCTTTTCAGATAAAAAAAAAAAAAGTAATTTGCATGCTAATGCATTCTCGTGGGGATTCTCCGCAGAGCCCAGGATTACGTCCATTACCGCAGTACTCGTAATCCGAATATTCAGCGATCTGAATGAGTAATCCTAAAAATCCAATCACACTAGCCTGCCGTTCGCAAGAGGAACACACATTTCACACACACACACACACACACACACACACACAGGAGGTCGGGCCGCGCCGCTGCGGGTCCCCTAGCGGGTTGAGTCCTGCAAATATCCGCTGGCGGCGGCAGCAGCCGAAAAGTTTGTTTCCGTCGTCGTTCTCATTTCGGCGCCGGTGATGCGACGCCCGGAAATTGGACGAGCCAATTATTCGGAAACGGACGCCCCTGCGGCGACACTGGACGACGCGGGCCGCCGACGCTGACGTAACACGCTCGCTGTCGGACGCGGGGGCGTGTGGGGGCGGGATGGGAGCGAAGCAGCCGCCTGCCACTGCAGAAGCGTAGCATGTCCGCTGCCGCCACAAAGGACAGCGCCGCGACGTGAAATATCGCCCGGCGCCGCCGCTGCGCCCGGCCTAACTTTTCCGCAACATTCATCACCGGGCCCTCTTCCGCAGCGACCACAATAGTAACCGGTCGATAAGCGATCAGGGCGCTGTTCCCGATAGCCGACAGCTGTTCGCGGCTGGGTTAAGGCTCCCGCTGTCCAGGAAGAACTGTCGATACCTTCATTCCATCAGCGCTAAATTGAGGATACTGAGTGACTCGTCTTTGTTGAGTAGCTTGACAAAAATTTCTCACATAAAAGGGTAGATACACTATGCAGAGCCGTACCGAGGTGGTCCTGCATCAGTGGTAGAACTGCCAAAACTTCAACACTCTTTCCTCCCTCCTCCCCGTCCCGCCCACACTCTGTCCTGTCACATTATAGCATGGCGCCCGACACGTGTCATCATTTTATTTTTGAATAAACGGCTTACTGTCAAGACAAACTCAAAGGACCATGAAATGGAGTGACAAAAATCATGGGATATAATATATCGTGTCGGACCTCTTTTTTCCCCGCCATAGTGTAGCAACTGGACGTGGAATGGACGCAAGTCGTTGAAAGTCTCTGCAGAAATACTGAGCCATGCTCCCTCTATGGCCGTCCACAATTGCGAAAGTGTTACCGGTGAAGGAATTCGTACTCGAAATGACGTCTCGATTTTTTTTTTTTTTTTTTTTTTTTTTTGTTGAGTCATCACTCTTCTGACTGGTTTGGTGCGGAGTTCCTCTCCTGATTCAGTCTTTGCATCTCAGAGTAGAACTTGCAACATACTTTCTCAGTTATTTGGTGGATGTATTCAAATTTCTGTCTTGCTGTACACAATGTATCCTCCACAGCTCCTTCTAGTACCACGATTTTATTCCTTGATGTCTTAAATGCTGTCTTATCAATCTGTCCCTTTTTCTTGTCAGTGTTTTCCACATATTACCTTCCTCGCCGATTCTCCAGAGAACGTCCTAACATCTTACCTTAACAGTCCACTTCATTTTCAACATTCGTATCTAGCACTACATTTCAAATGCTTCGATTCTGTTCTAGTCCGTCTTACATTACTGTGCTCCAAAAATAAACTTCTTCCTGCTAGTCTTCTTTTGATGTCCTCCTTGATTAGTCCGTCCCAGGTTAGTTTGCTGCATAGGTAGCAGAATTCCTCAACTCCACCTCCCTTGGAGAAGTAAAAAAATTATGTTTACAATTCACTTCAGTCAAAAGATACGACCATTTATGTCACACATTTTGACACTCGAAAACTCACTAGCGAAAGCCTATAGCGTGCTTCTCCTTGGCCAAGAATGACGAAACTTCGGAAGTAGCAAATTTTCACAGTTCAAGCAAAATATTCTGAAAATTGCTTACTTTCAATTGCATGATAGATTGTTTTTTCTGATTTTTTCATCCACCTGCTTGTCTGTTCGTCTGTTAAGACCTTTTCTCTCTGAAATGCTTTGTGTATCAAGTTCAGATTTACGTCACATAGTAAGGACTATTATCCTTTGGTGGAGTAAAAGGTGGAAGCTTCTCTCTTCAAAACCTATGGGGTAGCTTCCCGTTGAGCTAGAATAATGAAATTTGGTACGAAGCAAGTTTTCTTAGTACACGTAAAGGAAAAAATGCGAAAATTGTTAATTTGTGAATATATTACACGAAGAATTATTAGCTTTTTGTTATTTTTATCATCAGTCTGTCGGTTTTTGAAGACCCCTTTTTCTCTGAACCGGCTTGCGTATCAAGTTCAAATTCACGCCAGACAACAAAGTCTATGGTCCCTTGGCACTGTAAGCTTCTAAGTCAGTGCAATCAAAAGATTCTGTCATTTGTAAAACATATTTTGATACTTGGAAACACAGTCATCGAAATTTATAGGGTACTTCTCGTTCACCTATAATCTTGAAATTCGGCAAGAACCAAATGTTCGCAGTAGAAGTAAAGCAAAATATCTGGTTCAAAATGGTTCAAATGGCTCTGAGCACTATGGGACTCAACTGCTGAGGTCATTAGTCCCCTAGAACTTAGAACTAGTTAAACCTAACTAACCTAAGGACATCACAAACATCAATGCCCGAGGCAGGATTCGAACCTGCGACCGTAGCGGTCTTGCAAAATATCTGGAACTTGTTAAATTGTAATTATATCATATAAAAGGTGTCTTTTGCCATTTCGACGTACATCGTGTTCAGCTTCCGTCAAAAGTTGAGTAGACGAACGATATTGCATGCAAAACAAAATGTAAGTTGTGATCGTGACTTGATAAGTAGATGAAAACGTTATATTAAAACTTTTCTCTGTTCATATCTGAACTTAAGTCGCCTGGTCGCTTCATTTTAAGAGGGTAATCCCAAATAGGTCTCCTAATTTTTTATAAGTACAGAACTCTCTTTGTGTGGCAGTTGGTCACACTTATGAAGAGTGCTTCACGCTCTGTGTGTAAACATGCGCATGCCGCGCTGAGGCGCTGAGTCTTGGTTTGGCAGCCGTTGAGAATGGAGTTCCCGTTGGATGTTACCGCCAAGTGCGAATTGCGCGCAGTTATTCGGTTTTTGGCGCCGATCGAAGTGCATCGCCAATTGACGGAAGTGTATGGTGAGTCGTGCATGGATGTCAAAAATGTTCGTAAGTGGTGCAGAGAGTTTGCAGCTGGTCGGACCGAAATTCACGACGAACAAAGGGGTGGGGGACCGTTAATTTCTGAGGAGACAGTGCTGAAGGTTGAGGAAAGCATGCGTGAAGACCGGCGGATCACCCTGGATGATCTCTGCACGTTGGTACCTGAGGTTTCCCGAAGCACCGCTCATAGAATTTTAACGGAAACATTGAACTACCGGAAGGTGTGCGCAAGATGGGTGCCACGCATGCTGAATTAGGACCACATGAGCGCATTTCTTCACCGCCCTGCAGCCGAACAACTTTCTGGACACAATTGTCGCGGGTGACGAAACCTGGGCATACCACTTCACACCTGAGAACAAACAACAATCACGCCAGTGGCGGCATCCTTCTTCGCCAAAGCCGCGGAAATCGAAACAAACAGTCTGCCCGTAAAGTCATGACAACTGGTTTTGGGATCGGAAAGGGGTATTGTTGGTCCACTTTATGCCCAGTGGGACCGCAATTAATGCTGACAGGTACTGTGAGACTCTGAAAAAGCTCAAACGAACAATTCAGAACCGGAGAAGAGGAATGTTGAGCAAGGGCGTACACAGTCTCCATGACAACGCTCGCCCACACATCGCTTGGCAAACCGTTTCTCTCCTGCAACAGTTTCAGTGGAACATAATCACCCACCCACCCTATTGTCCTGACTTGGTGCCCAGTGACTATGACAAGTTCCCCAAGTTAAAAGGACATTTGGCCGGAAAGCGATTCAGCTCTAACGACGAGGTGAAAGAAGAGGTTCATAACTTTCTGAACAGCATGGCGGCGAGCTCGTATGACATGGGCATACAAAAACTGCCACAGCGTCTACAAAAATGCATCGACAGAAATGGTGATTATGTCGAAAAATAGCTAAATGTTCAAGCTGTAAATAGATGTAAACCAATGTAGAAATAAACAGGTGTATGTACTTATAAAGACATAGGAGTCCTTACTTTTGGGATAGTCTGAAGAACGACTGCTGAGATATTGAAACGGTCTTGTAATTATTGGGACCAGCACCTTGCCATTATCGACATCGATAGCAGGCAAAAATCGTTGACATTCCCGATCCCCAGGACTGATTTTTTTTTTCATTCACCTTCATCCAAAAATCCGTTAATTTAATTTACATTCGTTCAGAGTACGTAACAACGCAAATTTTTTCATCGATCGGCAATAAATGAACTGACTGAGAAAGATAACAAAGTACCAACTGATTGCTCGATCGTCACGACTGCAATTATGCACCCACAGTAGTCGGAGACGTCGAATGAGGTCAACGGAATTCCAGTTGCCGGTCGTCGTGCGTCTCCCCTGACAGTTAAACCGCTCGTCTTCCGGGAAATTTGTCACACGCGTAGGCGCGCCGGACGGCGCAAGCTGACGGCCGCGCGTCTGAATTCCGCGAAGCAGTCGGCTCCCTGTCTCCGCACACACCCACACAAACACACACACACACACACACACACACACACACGCGCGCGCGCGCGTGCGCGTGCACACATTGTGGCGTCGCGCCCAGCTGTCGAGGAGCTGTGACGCAGTAGCAGCAACGACGCCTCCGCGGCGTCTGCAACTGACGGCTGCGCCGTGCGCGCCAGCACGTACTGACTGCCCGCTGGAGGCGTTGTATTTCTGCTGTGGGCGCTGTGGAAAAATACCACGAATTCCACGGCGCTTCGGTGGCAGTCCAAGTAACGAAGGGTGACAGTGCTTAGGCCGGTATTACACTATCAAATTTCTTTGGTTCGGGGGCTCTGAGCACTATGGGACTCAACTGCTGAGGTCATAAGTCCCCTAGAACTTAGACCTACTTAAACCTAACTAACCTAAGGACATCACACACATCCATGCCCGAGGCAGGATTCGAACCTGCGACCGTAGCGGTCGCGCGGTTCCGGACTGTAGCGCCTAGAACCTCTTGGCCACTCAGGCCGGCTCAGATTTCTGTGTCAAATACCTTTATCAAATATATTTGATGGTGTAATAAGAACTTTGTCAAATGTCGTCCAATCTTTGATCAAATCTAGATTTGACCAAAGAAATCGCTTGTCTTCTGTTCACTGCAATGTGACATGTTACCACATGGAGCGCTAGCATCGCTGCAGCGTTCTGTCGTCTTTAGTGTTTTTATGAACATTGCCGGTAAATATAATTGGTGTGTGCCGACAACTACATAATTGATAGAGATATATGAAGCTGATGAGGCGTTTTACAACGTGAGGCACCCTGAATACAAAAATAGATTAAGAAGATTGGAGACCTGACCTTACCTAACCTAACACAACATAACATAACACTCTCCAGTAGCAAGGAATCGGAGTGTTACAGTGAGCCCGTCTTCTGAAGATGTAGCAGTTCTTAAGTGAATATTGTGCTTTGTGATATGAGGATACACTTCACTGAGCACATACAGAAATGTATGCTCATCCATTCTTAAGTAATTAATGTACGACTTGACGTCTTCCACTGTAAGCTCACGTAACAAGTTTTGTTGAATGCTTTAATCGTGCCGTCGTAAAACCCACGGCTTCACCCAGATTTGATTAGTTTCTCGTTCCAGAGATCCGTGCTGAGGAGATCATCGTGGATGTGGAACATGTCATTTTTTTTAAGCTGAAATAACGACACTAATAGTATGAATAAATACAATACATCATTTGTTTCTATTAAAAATTTCGTCAATGGAGTAGAAGGAGTAGAAGGAGTTGGCGACTAGTAACTCTTCCAGGCTCCTTTTAAACTGATCTTTATTTGTAACTAAATTTTTTATGTTTGCTGGTAAACTATTGAAGATGAGTGTTCCTGAGTAGTGGACCCCTTTTTGACCTAAAGTAAGTGCTTTTAAGTCCTTGTGCAGATCATTTTTGCTCCTGGTATTGTATGTATGAACTGAGTTGTTTGTTGGAAAAAGAGATATATTATTTAGGACCAATTTCATTAAGGAGTAAATATACTGAGAGGCAGTAGTTAGTATATCCAGTTCTTTGAAGAGGTTTCTGCAGGACGTCCGTGAATTTACTCCACAAATAATACGTATTACATGCTTATGGACTCTGGAAACTTTTGTCTGACTTGAAGATTTACCCCAAAATATTATACTATATGACATTATGGAATGAAAGTAGGCAGAGTATGCAAGCTTTTTCATTTTTATGTTGCCTATGTCTGTGAACACTCTAATTGCAAATACAGATTTGTTAAGACGTTTCTGCAGTTCTGTGGTGTGCTCTTCCCAACTGAATTTATTATCAAGTTGTAATCCCAGGAATTTAAGACTGTCAACCTCGTATGTATGGTTACTTTTGTTCCCCCCACTTCTTTTCCGCATGTGCACACAATGCAATTGCAGTACGTGCAACTGCTGCGGTTAATAAGAAGTTGTTGTCAGCCATCTTGAACTTTGACGAAAAATTTGATGACAGTGTAATACCACTTCTAGCGCTACGTCAAAGATTCTTGTCAAATATATTTGATGGATTATTTGATCATATCTTTGATCAAATCTTTGACAAAGAAAGTTGATAGTGTAATACCGGCCTTAGAGTTCAGCGTGGATGCGGATATATCGCGCAGATAGATTTCTACAGCTGTACTCACAAAACCAATTACAACTCGTTTATAGTCGTATACGCTTATCACCCAAAACATTATGACCACAGACCAAGTGTCGATATACAGCGTGAAAAGTATTTAAACCGACAAACTCTGGGAGGCTGTATTGGACATCAAAACAAATATTTTTCCCTTATGCCATTTTTTCCTACGAGGATTATTTAAACCGGTGTAAGGTGTCAGGCAAATCCAGCACCTTCCATGAAAACCCTGACATGATAATCAAATCCAGTAGTATGTCACATAGCTCCGAATAAATCGTGACATTAAATTAACTAAAGTAATACGAGTAACGAGTGAGCAAATGGAATACCACAGACTAACACAAGAATGCCTAAATGCATGTCATGCCTTCCCACCGTGCGACAGACGGAGTTCCGAGGGGAGAAACGAGAACAGAAGCCGAGAGCAGAGCCGTGTTAAGCTGGACGGCCCTACGATCAGGGACGGACACCCACGTCGCCAGCTAACCGCTAGGACCACCCCAGCCACAAGTTTTAGCGTGAGACTTTTTCGCGTCTCTGTTACGTCAGGACCCCCCCCCCCCCCCGGCCCATGTTAAAAGATAGAGCCCTCCAGAAGAACTGTATAGATCTTACGATAACACTAAAAGGACCACACCAGCTGCAAGTTTTAGCGTGAGAATTTTTCGCGTCTCTGTTATGTTGCAAACTTTAACACAGCCAGATAGTTTTTTTAAACCAACTTCGGTGAATTGTAGTAAGGAGAAGTTAGGAGAGAGTTGCTTCCGAGATGGCGAGGTGAGTGGAGCTGTGCTGCCCGCCGCCCCCTGACAAACACCGACAAGGTAATGAACGAACACGATGCCGCATAACAGCGCATAAAGCTTCACTCAGAACTGCAGAAGTCTCATCTGCTACACCCCCTTTTTGCGTAATACTAGTGTCGATCGTCAATTGAAGCTCATGGTGTTCACATTTGCCACTTGAAGTAAATATCTGAAACGCGATGATTTTTATGTTACATCGTTATTGAGAAGCCACATCAGCCACTGTAATTTACGACAAGTTAGATAAGTAATTAAAGATAATTGAGGGGCACTGTAGACCATTTTGATAGTTCTCTCTTTTGTGAAACTTAATTTAAACCTAGATTATAGCTGTGATATGACATAGGTCATCCTTCGATCCAT
This sequence comes from Schistocerca americana, assembly GCF_021461395.2. Classification (NCBI taxonomy): domain Eukaryota; kingdom Metazoa; phylum Arthropoda; class Insecta; order Orthoptera; family Acrididae; genus Schistocerca; species Schistocerca americana. Next base: position 172,230,412 of record NC_060124.1, on the reverse strand, counting down.
TGTAGAACTTGGAAACCCATTCAGGGAATATTCGTTCACATTTTTGTTGAACGCAGTTGGTTTTCACCATCCTGTATTAAAATATTTCCTTTTATCAATAGTGCAATTTATAAACAATGTTTTGTGGGTAGAATAAAATTTCCAATGGTAAACTTAACTGCTTTTTCGACGTTATTTTACCAGCTAACTAAAAATAGGAAAGCCTTGAACCCCTTCCACCAAATTTAGTTAGTATTAAGATTATTTTACAGGGAGTGCAGTGGAGCTGACGCTAAAATCATTAAGTATTTGGTTATATCATCGCTAGTCTCACTGAACTCTTCTGAACTCTACATGTCATGTGTGTCTGGCGTCTCCTTACCAGCAACAGGTACCAGGTTCAAACTAGTCAATTCCCTAAAAAACACGCTCAGAGCGTCGTTGCGCGAAAGTGGTAGGGAGACACGATATAGAAAAAACAGAAACCACGCAGAATGTTAAAGCGGCAAATTAATTAAACCAACAAAGACTTTTCCATTTTTTTATGACCAAGAGACAACCCATTAACACAACCCAATTTCAGTTACAGTAGACTTTCAAAAATGCCTCCATTGACACATAAACAAAGGTTACACCGTCGGATCATGTTCTGAGTGACACGGGCAAAAACCCCAGGAGTATCCTCAATTGTTCCTGCTGCTGCCACTATCCGGACAACCAGATCACTTCTAATGCAACTGGACTTGCGTAAACAAGGTTGCGCATCTCTCTCCACACAAAAAAGTCCAGGGAGAACATATATGAGGATCGAACAATCCAAGGTACAGGACCACCTCTGGCAATCCACGTTTCTGGGAACCGCTGGTCCAGGAATCGACGCAAACGACGACTGAAATGTGCCGGCGCCCCGTCGTGATGGAACTACATGCGTTGTCTTGTAGGGAGCGGGACGTCTTCCAGCAATTCTGGAAATGCTCTGGCGAGAAAATTGTAAAAGTGCCTGCCATTCGATGGCCTAGGTAGCAGATACGGCCCAACGACACCGACCCACACATTAACGAAGAACCGCACTTGATGGGCGCTAGTAACTGTGGCGTGTGGGATATCCTCACTCCAAAATGCGGATTGTGCATGTTGAAGACTCCATCACGCCCGAACGTTGCTTCATCGGTAAAAAAACACAAAGAATGGAAATGTAGGATGCATTTCACACTGTTCCAGGTACGACTGCGAAAACTGTGCTCTGGGTGGATAATCAACTGGTTCCATGTTGTGGACGCGCTGTAAGTGAAGTGAACGTAACAACTGCTCTCGAAGGACTGTTCTTATATTCGTCTGATTCGTCCGCATGTTATGTGCAATTGCACGAGTGCTGATTGAGGCATCCCGCTCCACATGCTGCAAGACAGCTTCCTCAAATTGCAGCGTTCTTACCGTGCGACGGCGTCCCTGTCCAGGTAATCTGCTAAATGACCCGGTCTCACGCAGACGTTGGTACACAGCAGCAAAGGCCGTATGATGCGGGATACGGCGATTAGGATATTGTTGTTGATAAACCCGCTGTGCAGCTCGTCCGTTGTGGTTCCTACGTAGTACGCACCAACCATATCACTGTACTCACTCCAGGTGTATCGTTCCATCAGTAAACAGAGACAATGCACTACTACACTGGTGGACAGCAGTTGCCTACAACTGAAGAGCGTAAAACGCCCTATAACAACTGAACATCGTAATACGGCCTCTAACAACTGAAGAGCGTAATACGGCCTCCACCGGTTTAAATAATCCTCATAGGAAAAAATGACATAAGGGAGAAATATTTGTTTTGATGTCCCCTACAACTTCCCAGAGTTTGTCGGTTTAAATACTTCTCACCCTGTAGACCCGTCCAGGCGATGGCAGCGTCACCTGCCGAGGAATGACTTCTAGTCAGACACATGCACGGTGAATGTAGTATCAGTGAGCATGCTGTCCGTGTGTAGACTGGGGAAGACGTGCTATATATCTGAGTTTGATTGAGGACACATTATGATGGCCCGGAGGCTCGGCACTAGCATTTCTGAAACTGCACGACTTGTCAGGTGTTCGAGGGGTGCTGTAGGGAGTGTCTTCAGCACGTGGTGAAACCAAGGTGGAACCACGTCCTGAGGTCGTGGGGTTAGGCAGCTACCCCTTATTACCGCTGGGCAGACTGGTAAGGTACGAGGTGCGACAACAAAGTAATGAGACTGATGTGAAAAATAATGTTGCTTACCGTTTTATTCAACTTTAGTGTTGTCTCCTTCAGAGTAGTTCCCTTCTGATTGCACACTCGTTTTCCAGCGCTTCTGCCATTGATGGTAACATCTCTGGACTCATCGTCTGTAATATTCTCGAAGACCCTCGTCACAGCTGTTTGGACATCTTGTGTTGTTTGAAAATGGTGTCCCAAGTCGCACGGAGCGATATCTGGTGAATAAGATGCCTGTGGCAGTAATGAAATTTGTTTTGAGGTTAAAAATTTCTGTACTGACAGAGCAGTATGGGATGGATCATTATCATGATGCAGAATCTAATTATCAGCAATGTTGGCACGGACACAGAGAACTCTTTTATGAAATCTTTCAAAAATTTCTTTGTAGTAATATTGGTTAACTGTTCGTCCATGAGGCAATCACTAGAAGCACACAAGCATGCATTTCACTTTGACATGCGATCTTTTTTTGGTCTGGGTGATATCTCTGAGCACCATTGAGAACTTTGGACATAACCTCCTCTCCAAAAGCCTTCTGAAGCATACCATAAGTTGTCGTCACGTTTTCAACCAATTTAAGGCAAAACGAAACGACATACCGTTGCCCAATATTATGCAGTTCCATTTCCGTCCCGAGAGACACAAACATGTGTTAACTTATTACAGCGCAACTCACGACTGGGCAGTTGCATCGATGTGCTGCTTGGACTAGAAGCAGCTTATAGACCAAGGTCCAAGATATAGTGCCTAATTAAGCCTGCAGGGTTGCCACATCTTGCAAAGAAAATCAGTCTCATTACTTTATTGTCGCACCTCGTAGGACAGGCGGAAAACTGTGGCGGAAGGAACATCAGACTTTAATGATGGGCAGAGTGCAAGAGTGTCGAAACACTCAGTGCGCTGGACAGTCCTAACACATGTGTCAATGTCAACACCACGACATCGGCAACTACGACGGAAATGGTAAGTGACCATCGGCACTGGACTTTGGTGCAGTGACAGAGCAACTCATGCTCTGACGAATCTTCGTTACGCTGACTCGAATTTCTCATCATCCAGCGGAACAGCTCCCTGACACTTGTACTGCGGGGTGGAGACAAGCTAGCGGCGGCTCCCTTATGTTCTGCGGAACATTCACGTAGGAATTCGTGGGTCCAATTGAGCACGTACAAGGCACCCTGACAGCCAAGGATTATCGTCCGCTGGTTGTAGACCACATACACCCATTCATGACGATCACGATTTCCAATCGCTGTAGCATTTTACAACAACATGATGTGTGGCCGTTATATTTTACACAGAATAGCAGCTACTAACCACCCACCGATAAAAAAATGCGAAATGCTCTCTCAGATCTGCAGTTACAGAAATACAAGGAGAAAGGAGTTCTGTATGTTTGGCGTGTAGTGCAGGCAGAAGCATTTCAGCTACCGACGGGGAATTTAGTTAGTCCACTGATTCTACAGTACCTGTATTTCACTAAAGAATTGTGGTAACTACAGATACGAGCAAGTACGCACTGGGCGCGTAGCTGAGACAAGGTCCAATGGGAAAGGACTTGCCGACCGCGTATACAGGATGGTCCATTGATCGTGACCGGGCCAAATATCTCACGAAATAAGAGTCAAACGAAAAACTACAAAGAACGAAACTTGTCTAGCTTGAAGGGGGAAACCAGATGGCGCTATGGTTGGCCCGCCAGATGACGCTGCCATAGGTCAAACGGATATCAACTACGTTTTTTTAAATAGGAACCCCCATTTTTATTACATGTTCGTGTAGTACGTAAAGAAATATCAATATTTTAGTTGGACCACTTTCTTCGCTTTGTGATAGATGGCGCTGTAATAGTCACAAACATATGGCTCACAATTTTAGACGAACAGTTGGTAACAGGTAGGTTTTTTAAATTAAAATACAGAACGTAGGTACGTTTGAACATTTTATTTCTGTTGTTCCAATGTGATACATGTACCTTTGTGAACTCATCATTTCTGAGAACGCATGCTGTTACAGCGTAATTACCTGTAAATACCACATTAATGTAATAAATGCTCAAAATGATGTCCGTCAACCTCAATGCATTTGGAAATATGTGTAACTACATTCCTCTCCATAGCGAGTAGTTCGCCTTCCGTAATGTTCGCACGTACATTGAATATGCGCTGACGCATGTTGTCAGGAATATTCGGTGGATCACGGTACCAAATACCCTTCAACTTTCCCCACAGAAAGAAATCCGGGGACGTCAGATCCGGTGAACGTGCGGGCCATGGTGCTTCTACGACCGCCGGCCGAAGTGGCCGTGCGGTTAAAGGCGCTGCAGTCTGGAACCGCAAGACCGCTACGGTAGCAGGTTCGAATCCTGCCTCGGGCATGGATGTTTGTGATGTCCTTAGGTTAGTTAGGTTTAACTAGTTCTAAGTTCTAGGGGACTAATGATCTCAGCAGTTGAGTCCCATAGTGCTCAGAGCCATTTTGAGCCTTTACGACCAATTCAACTGTCATGAAATATGCTATTCAGTACCGCTTCAACCGCATGCGAGCTATGTGCCGGACATCCATCATGTTGAAAGTACATCGCCATTCTGTCATGTAGTGAAACATCTTGTAGTAACATCGGTAGAACTTTACGTAGGAAATCAACATACATTAACCCATCTAGATTGCCATCGATAAAATGGGGGCCAATTATCCTTCCTCCCATAATGCCGCACCATACATTAACCCGCCAAGGTCGCTGCTGTTCCACTTGTCGCAGCCATCGTGGATTTTCCGTTGCCCAATAGTCCATATTATGCCGGTTTACGTTACCTCTGTTGGTGAATGACGCTTCGTCGCTAAATAGAACGCGTGCAAGAAATCTGTCATCGTCCCGTAATTTCTCTTGTGCCCAGTGACAGAACTGTACACGACGTTCAAAGTCGTCGCTATGCAACTCCTGGTGTATAGAAATATGGTGCGGGTGCAATCGATGTTGATGTACATTCTCAACACCGACGTTTCTGAAATTCCAGATTCTCTGTTACTGATGTGCGGATTAGCCGCGGCAGCAGCTAAAACACCTACTGATACTAGAAGTCTGTGGTGAGTCTCTCACCACTGACTTCTAGTATCAGCCGCACGCAGTTGACGTCAACAAGTGTATATCCCTGAAGATGACGTTGTTACAACGTTGAAACTAGTTGCCAAAATAAAATCGACACCTTAAATCCAGCTGGAGGAATTTCTTTGTTTTTAATATAAATTTATACCAGCTTACGTCCCAGTGTCCTCCATTTCAGCTATGAATGTACGAAGAAGTTAATTCAAGAGCTGTATTAACTGCTTCAATCCAGACGAGTGACTGTCTGGCAATTGTACCTAATTGTTTCACTGAACACATGTAACATTTTGAATCTGAAGCTAAATTTACGAATGTATGCTCTAAAATGTGTGTCAGGTCAAGTGTCATCTGTCACACTAGTATTTGTGTTCTTGCCAAACGGACGTTGTACTGAGTGCGGCTCATACCGCGTTAATTTTGAAGCGCGGCTTTATTTTGTGCTGCTATGGCGGAGTCACCACGGCCTTGCCGCTGTGGTAACACCGGTTCCCGTCAGCTCACCGAAGTTAAGCGCTGTCGGGATGGGCTAGCAATTGTGTGGGTGACCGTCCGAAGTGCCGAGCATTGTTGGCAAGCGGGCAGCACTCAGCCCATGGGAGGAAAACTGACCACATACCGCTCCATATCCGCATCCATTGACGCATGTGATCTGAGGTTATGACGGCGGCCGGTCGGTATGTTGGGCCTTCATGGCCTGTTCGGGTGGAGTTTTGAGAGTTAGTAGTTAATACGAAAAAGAGAATCGGGAAATAAAAAGAAAGGATGGATGGGAAAATCGTTGGTGCCGGCGTGGTACTGAAGCCCAATTTTACGGTTTCTCATGAGCGGTTGTATTAACTGCTTCGGCTGTCTGGAGTCCCTCAAAGAATCAGATTTGCAAATTACCGGACACTGCAATGTAGCTGCTCTCGTCCGTTAACCTTCTACTCCCAAATTATTGTTGCCGAGTTCGAACGATACTAGAGCTCTTACAGAAATGTATATATGTCATTGTTGTCTGTTCTGTCGGGTATGAATATAGTGAGATTCATACTTGATTGTAGCATCTTTAATCGCATTCTATAATGGTCAGATTATTCAGCACGCAGTAAGACTAACTTAAAAGTACTGGAAAATTATAGCGATGTACAATGTTTAAGAAAAGTGATTATATTTCCTGTATATAGTGTATTTTCGTGTGTCGTGTATCGATTGTATGATCATTGTTTTCGCGATTTCAGTAATTTTCATAGTGTTTGCTGCAGTTAGTAAAATCGTGTTGAGCTGTAACACCTTGTACAAACTAGTAAGTAAAAGCAGTTATTGCTTCACAAAACTGGACAACAGACATCATTATCCTGAGTAATGTTGTTCAGTTGGTACAGCGTTACCATTACTTGTTGATAGTGGTTAATCATTGTTGGTTTTCACTATTTCTAAAGCATTTGTTACAATAATAACTAACGTTCATTTATGTTTTTGATATATGGTGTTTTCATTTGAGCTTCCACGCTTGTAGTTCCTGTTTCCACCTAAACACATTCCAGTATATCTTACGTAGCATCAGTTTCAAACAGATACAAATTCAAAACTTTTGCCCAATCATGAGGTAGCGACCTTACTTTACTATTCAGTATGTAAACATCAGGCAAGTTACATAATTAATTACGAACTTAGCGAATTACACAAAACTGTCCAACTTCATTACAAAAATTTGTTTCCAATCATTGTTGCTTAGTACACATGTCTGTTTAATAATGATCAATTATATTTCTGGCATTCGTTTGGTAAGCATTTGTCTTCAGAATCGATACCTTTTCTGTGACGTACAGAACTATTGGTTGCCGGCCGGAGTGGCCGAGCGGTTCTAGGCGCTACAGTCTGGAACCTCGCGACCGCTACGGTCGCAGGTTCGAATCCTGTCTCGGGCATGGATGTGTGTGATGTCCTTAGGTTAGTTAGGTTTACGTAGTTCTAGGGGATTGATGACCTCAGAAGTTAAGTCCCCTAGTGCTCAGAGCCATTTGAACCAGAACTATGGGTTACTCTGGTCGTTAGTATAGCGAAGAGTGTGGGCAGTTACGGGATGGGATCGGAGATGATGGTATGGGCGCACAGCGGCAAGGTCTTTAGCGCCCGCGCAAAAACAGATTGAGATTGGTGTCAGTAAAATACCCATTACAGAAAGATAGAACAGGAAGTAAAGCACACGTTAAAAAAGGGTGGAAACCTATGTGTGGGCTCATACCGAAGAAGGGGACGAAGCATAGCGTCAGTGGTAAAACACGAACGACACAGGAAGAAAGTGGTAGAAGGAGTTAAAAGAATATTGCAGATGGATGTTACTGGCTGACCGCAAGGGAAAAGTATAGAGAGCCACACTGCAACACTTTAAAACCTCCAGCCTAAGAGCTTAGGCCAGAGTCCAGACACATAGAAAACTTTAAAACCCTAGTAACACTAATCTCAACATCCGCTAAAATAGAGGGCAGATCCCCACAAATTTTTTCTGCTATGGGCAGTTATATCCCGAACTGAAGACTGCCCTTTTTCCTGGAAAATCTAGACACATTAATTTTTATGATAATGTTACGTGATGCTTTCGGCAAGGGCATGTAAAATAAGAACGGATGATGCTTACTTTGTGCAAGGGATCAACAATGGGTATAAAACAGTTCAACATATTAAAATGCTGATATGCACACGACGCAACCTTAAAAATATGCAAATAATCCAACTTTTAGACAAATCGCGTGCATGTCTGTCCCGTCTGTTAGCATAGACTCTCTTTTTAGAAATATGGACATTCAAAGAGAAAAGCAGTTCTTTCATACACAAAATGATGAACTGCCAGCACATTCTGTACCTCCGACTGCTGACGTAGACCTACATCCTGTTCAGTAAAAATTGCATATAGAAAATACACGAAGCTGAGTGCTGTTTTTGAAGTACACACGTACTGACTGCGGTGATAATGCAAGAACTCTGCTGAAATGAGAAGAACCGTCACACGAAATAGGTCAATGGTGGTTGCAATGTACATCTCAGCCGTAAAGATATCAAAATTGTCAGTTACACGGGATCACGAATGAATTCAAGAAGCTTTTAGTAAAAAAATAAGTAAGTGTATTTAAAGCAAGAATAAAACGACCATGATGCACATAACATTCGTGGGCAAAACACGTGGTTCGAAGAATCTCTACGGGTGAAAAATTTAGACACAGTGAAATATATATGCATCATGAGGTTTGGAGAAATAGTCTCTAAACGGGGAGGTGACGATTTCAAATGCCCTGATATTCGGTACTATGTTTAGAAGTTCACACGTATCACCAAACCAAGAACGTGTCACTTCAACTTAGAGTGTACTCGTTTAAATTCTGAATTAGTGGAAATATCACTACGCCAAGTCCTACAAGGCACATTACAAAACAGGCACGCATTTACACCACTATATTTGCGAATATAGAACAGGCTCTGGTATCAGCTTTATGTATATCATACACTAGAAAATGCTTTGTCCATCCAAAGCCATACGTTCTCTACCAGCTAAGTGCCGCGTTACACAGAGTGTTTCGTAAGAGTGTGTAAATCTGTAACAGGACATAGACAATGCTCCACGGAAAATTTTGAGGTATGGATGTGGAAGTAAACTTGTCTACCGCATTTTCTGGCATTACTGTTTTCAGGCTTATTTACACATACCATGCGTACAAGTTTACGCGTACTGTAATGTTTATTTACATGTGCATTCTTTATTTCCTACAAGGAAACGAGGAGGACGAACCTGATTACTAGGAAGTCTACGCTGCCTTCTGAATAACCACCTGTACTTGAGGTCCGTGCAAAGAGTTCTATCTGAGTTGCTGGAGAACGTACCCTTGGCTGTTCGTGAGAGGATGTGGATACAAGATGACGGTGCACCTTCTCATTTCAGTGTGGATGTCCGCAGCCATCTCGACGATGTATTTCCTGGTCGTTGGACTGGAAGGGGAGGTCCTATTCCATGACGTGCGAGGACATTTGACCTGAATCCCCTACATTATTTCATACAGGGTATGTAAATTCACTTGTGTATGAGGCCTCCGAGGATATTGAGATGGGATTAGTTGACAGAATCGCAGTTGCCTGTGACTTGATTCGAAATATACGAGGGATATTTGGCAGGGTGCATCAGAACCTTGTTCGCCGTTGTCATGCATGCATTGAGGTCAGCACGTTTTGTAAGCTACAGTACCAATGGTACGTTCATTGTATCAATGATGGTATTTCCACTGAACTGCAACTAATGTAAATAAAAAAGTACACAGTAATGTGATTTAAATCTGTTGTGTTGGCAGGAGAGCCAACATCGTGTTACGAAGGAAGGCCTAAATGCACGCGTTTTAGCTCACGCAGTCTGCCGTGAACAGGGTAGGACTATACTGACGTGAGGTCTGGAACATGACAAGGAATTAAAATTCAGAAAGCGGACGTCATTAGTTTGATACTTAATTTTAATCCATTAATGATGAACGTCGCTGTTGACGCTACATGATTCAAAATGTTATCTGTTAAGAATACATTCATAGTAACTGAATATGGCGCCTTGCTAGGTCGTAGCAAATGACGTAGCAAAAGGCTATGCTAAACTGCCGTCTCTGCCAATGAGAGCGTATGTAGACAGTGAACCATCGCTAGCACAGTCGGCTGTACAACTGGAGCGAGTGCTAGGGAGTCTCTCTAGACTAGACCCGCCGTGTGGCGGAGCTCGGTCTGCAATCACTGATAGTGGCGACACGCGGGTCCGACGTACACAAACGGACCGCTGCCGATTTAAAGGCTACCACCTAGCAAGTGTGGTGTCTGGCGGTGTCACCACACAATTAACATCGAGTATAGATATAAGTGTCAGGAAGTCGTTTCTGAAAGTATTTGTATGGTGTGTAGCCTTGTATAGAAGTGAAACATGGACGATAAATAGTTTGGACAATAAGAGAAGAGAAGCTTTCGAAATGTGGTGCTACAGAATAACGCTGAAAGTTAGATGGGTAGATCACATAACTAAAGGGGAGGTATTGAATAGAATTGGGGAGAAGGAGAGTTTGTGGCACAACTTGACAAGAAGAAAGGACCGGTTGGTAGGACATGTTCTGAGGCATCAAGGGATCACAAATTTAGCACTGGAGGGCAGCGTGGAGGGTAAAAATCGTAGAGGAAGACCGAGAGATTAATACACTAAGCAGATTCAGAAGGATGTAGGTTCCAGTAGGTACTGGGAGATGAAGAAGCTGGCACAGGATAGAGTAGCGTGGAGAGCTGCATCAAACCAGTCGCAGGACTGAAGACCACAACAACAACAACAACAGCAACAATGTGATTTAATTCCTATTACCTCCTTAAGTTGGCTTCTCCACTCCAGATATCCTACCTCACATTGTTCAGTGGAGCATCCTCTATGTCCTGTTCAATTTTTGCACGCTCTTACGGAAACGCCTTGAATTCGCCGGAACCAGTCCCCTCAAAAAGTATCCTACTGGGAAACTACTGTGCGTGGTTAAAGACAATGAATCTTTCAAATATCGACTGCTCGTTATAGAATATATGTTAGCGAAGTATCTCCGATTTAAGAACAGGCAGAAGCTAGAGGTGAAAGATGTGAATGGACAAGACAATTGAAAGTTTGGAATGTGACTGATAACTTGCGGCTTCTCTCTCTTCCTTTCTTGTCCGCCAGTCTAAACATCCATTACTCGCTGAACAATACTGGCAAATCACACCGGAATACTGTACAGTATGATCAAAGATTTCACGAGCATATTTTGAAATTCTGATGGGGCTGGTATGTGCCTGGTTTCGTTTGGTCTCTGGGTCTCCGTCGATCGTGCGCCAGCGTGTTCCCAAATCCGAATCGAGCTGCAGCCCGGCGAAGCCGGTTAGAGCGCCGCAACGTACGCTCTGCGGACGCGGCGCTAATATAAATTGTGGACATCAGCTCCTGCATCCCGCGTAGCGGCAATCAGTTTCCCTGAGCCTTCTATATATTTCCCGTCCGAGGGTTAGGCGGCGGCGGCGGCAGAAACGCACAAGGCGCAGGGGGCGCTGCGGGTGTATCACCTAGCTACGGCTACACCCAGCCTCTACTTCTCAGTGATTCCACTTAAACCCTGTCAGCCACTAATGCAAGGGCTTATTGTACTTGGATGAAGGCTAACACGGTCACCGTGAAATTAACAGAGATCCAGTGTTTCACAAACTTGGAAGACAAAAGCGTCTATGATCTCAAACTTGCCTTATTCAATTCAGTAGGCGGTGTCGTCATTCATGAACAGCATCAAATTGATCAATAAAATAAGCATATTTATGGGAAATAGACTTATGTTCAGTTACGACAGTAGTTTATATAAGTTGTAGAGTTGACTAATATTATCAGCAAATGATTTAACAAATAACATACCTGCCTCCTGCAACTTAGTAAATCAAGCAAATAAAATTTATAGCTATGACTGACACATCTGCTCCTAAAGCACTGGACCGATTTAACCAAACTTGGTTCACTTGTCACATACTGTCTAGAAAGAATTGCTGTTGGGACAAGATCTGCCTACCTATCAAAGGGGTTGGAGTGGGGGCGTAAAAGCTGTGTAGGCCACTGTTTCGAGAGTGAGAGCACTACATGAGTTGCGACAAACATCGTACATAATTTTAAACCGTTACGAAACTTTTTCCCGCTGACGATCCCAGAAAATGACGAAATAAAAAAAAAGTTTATCACTAACTATACTTTCGCTGGTCATACAGTAAAACAGCTGCTCAAGCATGACGGTTTCAGTTACCGTTTCCTTACTAGTGACTGAATTTGCAACACAGGTTGCAGACAGTGTTCACTTACACTGCCACCAAAATTACATCATTCTAAGACTCATAGCTCTGGAGATATGACGTCATAAGCAACAAGATACGTGAAAAACTGCCGCATCATACGTAACGTTTTAATTTACACCAGTGGCCATTAAAATTGCTACACCACGAAGATGACGTGCTAAAGACGCGAAATTTAACCGACAGGAAGAAGGTGCTGTGATATGCCAATGATTAGCTTTTCAGAGTATTCACACAAGGTTGGCGCCGGTGGCGACACCTACAACGTGCTGACATGAGGAATGTTTCCAACCGATTTCTCATACACAAACAGCAGTTGACCGGCGTTGCCTGGTGAAACGTTGTTGCGATGCCTCGTGTAAGGAAGAGAAATGCGTGCTATCACGTTTCCGACTTTGATAAAGGTCGGATTGTAGCCTATCGCGATTGCGATTTATCGTATCGCGACATTGCTGCTCGCGTTGGTCGAGAACCAATGACTGTTAGCAGAATATGGAATCTGTGGTTTCAGGAGGGTAATACGGAACGCCGTGCTGGATCCCAACGGCCCAGGATCACTAGCAGTCGAGATGACAGGCATCTTATCCGCATGGCTATAACGGATCGTGCAGCTACGTCTCGATCCCTGAGTCAACAGCTCGGAAACCATGGCTGCGGTTACCCTTGGCGCTGCAACACAAACAGGAGAGCCTGCGATGGTGTACTCAACGACGAACCTGGATACACGAATGTCAAAACGTCGTTTTTTCGGATGAATCCTGGTTCTGTTTACAGCTTCATGATGGTCGCATCCGTGTTTGGCGACATCGCGGTGAACGCACATTGGAAGCGTGTATTCGTCATCGCCATACTGGAGTATCACCCGGCGTGATGGTATGGGGTGCTATTGGTTACACGTCACGGTCAGTTCTTGTTCGCACTAACGGCAGTTTGAACAGTGGACAGTGCCGCTGATTGTTCCTAAAAAAATATATCATTTGTACGAAACATAGTTCTGGAGGAATGACGTCATAAACACTGAAATGAGCGAAAAATTGTCGCATCCTGCTTGACGTTCTATTTCGTTTCTTCTTTGGTTCAAGTGGCTCTGAACACTATGGGACTTAAATGCTGAGGTCATCAGTTCCCTAGAACTAAGAACTACTTAACCTAACTAACCTAAGGACATCACACACATCCATGCCCGTGGCAGAATTCGAACCCGCGACCGCAGCGGTCGCGCGGTTCCGGACTGTAGCGCCTAGAACCGCTTGGCCACTTTGGCCGGCTGTTACTTCTTTGCTAATATCCCTATTCACATTTCACTGACATCAGACGTAAATACCACTGCATGTACCTGCAGAATTATGTTTTTGTACGACAAGTAGCTCAGGAGATTCGACGCCATAAACATTGAGCTGCATGATAATGAAACTGTAGGGTGAGATTAGCAAGAGATACAGGTGAAGTATATGTACAAATAGGTGTCAAATATTTGAAATATGTCGGAAATACATTTGACTTGTGCACATGTGAGTAAGGGTAGGGGTACAGAGCTCACCCTAAACCATGAACAATTTCAGTAGAACTTGCTAGTCATATTAATTGCCATCTAGATAGAAATCCTCTGCAGGGAAGAACCACCGAACTCCTACTGGGGTAGAGGTGATAACGTGGAGAGAAAAGGAGGGAGAGGGAAATAAACAGAAAGAGGGGAGAGGAGCAGATGGGCAGAGAAAGCAAAGAGAATAAGGTGGACAAACAGGCAGGTGGAAGAGAGGGGTAAAGGGAAGCGGGAGATGCACAGAGAGAGGAGGGAGGAGGACAGATCGAGGGAAGAGGAAGAAATGAACAGATAAAGAGGAGGAGATCAGCAGAGAAAGGAAAGAGGAGGAGATGGACAGACACAGGAGGAGCAAGAGATGAAGAGCGAGACGAGAGAGGAGGGTGATGTGACTGTAACATAATTAAGGTAATCGCATGTCGTCCTTTGGACATAAAAATGAGAGCCTCACCAGTCTCACGACAGCAAGACATTGCTGCCAGTGACGATATGGATGTTATCGCAACTGGTTGCAACAAGTTTACTGAGAACTTTTTATCCGAGTGGCACATTGTCAGAAGACAGTACATGCTTTGTGTTTCCTGCAGACACACTTCTGCTGCGGGACAGTGAACAGGTGCGTCACCGTTTGGGAGTGAAATTTCGTGGCAACTAGAACGCACTCCAAGGTTAGTGTACGCGGGACAGTACGATCTTGTCGAGAAAACGTCTACATCGCACACAGATTTACCTTGAAGTTTTGTCGGTGTATGGACAAAACGCAACGTCGCGTTCGGCTGTGGTGGTATGGTGCCAATAATTTGGCCAAGGCAGCACAGACGTAGGTGGTGCTGAGCAGGAAGAATAGCCACAGTCAAAAATGTCCATCGTGTCGAGAAGAAACTTCTGGGGGAAAAGAGATTTTTGCAACAATGAAAGAGTTCACACAGAGGTTCTCGCATAACTGTGACGAAGGAATGTATTTCTGTCGTCAAGGAAATGGGCGATTTGTAAAACATTCCAACCGGTGTTTACAGAGAATTGGTGACTAGGTTGAAATATGGTGCTATGTGTCTGTATTTCTTCTAACTGTAGCGGAGCATTCAGTATAAGTTGCTTGGCCTGCCATAATAATGTGTAGCTTACGTTTAGAAATTCCCTTGTAGTTGTGGCAGCGATTAATAGTAGAAACAGTTATACTAATGGAATGTTCACTTATATAAGCTGTAATTTGGCATGTGCTTTGATTACTAGCTGATGTATAGGAAGCAGAGTACGAGGGGCTACACAAAAAAAAACATCGAAATAACACTGCTGTGGGCGGAGCTTCTGTAGTGCACATATCTGTCGCTAGGCGTGTGTTGTGCAACTCATTGCCAGTTCAGTGCGCCTGTGTTGTCGACCTGGCTCGTTCTGTGTATCGGCAAAGTTTGTTTTTGCTGGCGCTGTCTTCTTCTTGTTTCGTTTTTTATGATTCCAAGCTGAAGTGAACAACGTGAAGCTGTGAAAGTTTGTTTTCTACTAGGTAAAAATGATGCTGAAACTGTTTTAATGTTGAAAACAGCTTATAAAATGACGCTGCGGAAGAAACTCAAGTATACGTTTGGTTTGCTTGGTTTAAAAATGGCAACATGTCGACTGAAGATAAACCTCGTTCTGCACGTTCATCAACTTCCTGAATCGATTAAAATATTGAAAAAATTCGAGAGCTTGTGCTCACAGATCGTCAACAGACAACTGATATCTGTCAGTGATTAGTGGGTTATCTTGGAGCTCGGTTCAGCGAATTTTAATGGATGATTTGGAAATGAAATGGGCTGCTGTCAAGGTTGTTCCTCGGATTCTGACTGACAAAAGTAACGTCGAATTGAAACATGTCGTGCTTTGGAGCAACAGGTTGAAACTGATCCTGGTTTTCTGTCAAAGGTCATTACTGGTGATGAGTCATGACGCTATGGTTAAGATCCAGAAAGGAAGCAAGAGTCAGACCAATGGAAGACGTCATCGTCACTCCATCCAAAATAATGTCATAAAATCGAGGCAAACATCCGAACATCTGATTTACTTTTTTGATGCCGTGGTCGAATTGTAAAACTCTCCCCTGACGTTCATTATGAGTTTGTTCTGCCAGGTCAGATTATCAGTCAAACCTTTAATTTGGAAGTTTTAAGAAGACTGCGCAACAGTGTTCGTCAAAAAAGACCAGATTTTGGGCAGATAGGAGACTGATTTTTCGACAACGACAATACACCTGCACATACAGCCATCTCTGTTAAGTAGTTTTTGGCTAAAAATGGCGTGGTTTTTCCGCTGCCCTCTGCACTTTACTCGCCAGATCTGGCTCCGTGCGACTTTTTCTTACTTCCACGAACGAAAAGGGGCGTGAAAGGACACCGATTTGGCAATACTGAAGAAGTCAAGAAAAAAATGATGGAGGTGCTGTCAGCCATTTCTAGAGATGACCACATAAATTGTTTCGAATAGTGGAAGCATCGATAGAACAACTGTATTAGTTGTAATGGAGAGTATTTTTGAAGGGGACAAGGTTATTTTGTAAGCAGTTTGAAAATACACAGCTTTTAAAAAATAATTCTGTTCCTTGAGTATCCCCTCGTAATTGGCTGGTAGCAGTAATTTTAATAAGAATGAATGCACCCTATATTTAAATTAAATGTAACATACTAAGATGTAAGATATGGTATGTTCATAAATACATCATGAAATAGTGTCAGGCGAAAATAAGCCGGAGCATTGTACTGACAGCTATTTGGTCTCTTCCGTATACCGATCTCAGACATTTCATTAACCAATAGCATGAAGAATTAACGGTACAAGGAGAGTCCTCTCCGTTCAGTAATGCTCGAAGCTACATCCATGACACTGTGATCAGAAGTTGAGCTGAACTTCAGAATAAAAAAGGAATACTTTGTTTAGACTCTTCATTAAAAGACAAAATCCACCTGTTAATCTAGGGCATCACGGAAAATTCTATGCGAGTGGCTAGTCCAGAGGTAGTCTCGCCGCTCCGAAGGTTGCAGCCTGTTGAATGTGACTGAAGACCAGGAGAAACTCGATTCTTGCCCAAGAAACAATGCGTAATAACGACAAAGCCGCTAGTGCGACAAGAAGCCGAACTTTCGCAGCGGAGAAGCACTCGAAACGCACGGCTAGTGAAGAAACTTGTACGGCCAGGATTGTCGGATGAATATATATACAGCGTCTTCTCGCCAGGCGGGAGGTGGCGCACAATTCATTAACCTCCTCCCCCCCCCCCCCCCCCGCACAGAAACTCCGTCCAGAAACTTGGCGCGCCACTAGTTGAAGGGGAGGGCCTGGGGTGGAGGAGGTGTGGCGGCGGGGAGGGGGGGGGGAGGGAGTCAGGGGGTATTCCTCCCAATTATAATGCACTACTTCCCTTCCAGACGCTGCCAGACTCAACTTACTCTCCTTTCCGCGACTTGACTCCATCGCAAAAACAGAATCGTTTTAATTAGATTTAACGTGCAATCTTGGATTCGGTACGAGTTTGCTTCTGAATGGGTGACTTGGAAACTGGTAAAGTACAGGAGGAGCGGAGTTGCGGGTAAAACTGGAAATACGCCGCAACCGAGAGAGCGAGAGAGAGAGAGAGAGAGTGAAAGGGTTGGGGGGGTGAGGTAGAGGGGTACGCTGACGGAGAGATGGGAACAGAAGAAGAGGCGACCGACACGGAAATGCTCGCAATATTTCCAGGTCCCGCCCGGCTGACTGGTACGAAGTGAGTGCAGATTTCCATGTGAAAAGCGCTGTCTGTGCGAGACAAAAGCAGCCAAGTTTCGAGCTTGTTGCAGCTAATCTGCGCACAAAAGCGGCGCCGCTGTCGGCCGCCGGCGTCCCGGGTGTAACAACACCAGGCGTCGCTTCTGCCCGGCGTTGGCAAA
This sequence comes from Schistocerca americana, assembly GCF_021461395.2. Lineage (NCBI taxonomy): Eukaryota > Metazoa > Arthropoda > Insecta > Orthoptera > Acrididae > Schistocerca > Schistocerca americana. The sequence goes on along the minus strand of NC_060124.1, from coordinate 172,212,812 downwards.
ATCCGTAGCGACGTCTCGTCAATCCTACAGTACGCAACCACAGCGCATCAGTTACTTTACACACCCATATTCGTAAACGGACGTGATGCGGGGTACATGTAGATCGGTATACAACGTGTCTCGAACCTTTTGGGTCAAATTGAAACAGGCGATAGTGGTACACAACCGATTATACTGAGACGGACAACCAATGGTCGGAAACGCATAGTCACTGTGTTATTGACATACACAGCATACACCACAGCACAACAACATAGCTCATAGTAATTGTTCAAAGTCACGTCCACGAGTCTTAAAGCATGTATAGTAAAGGCGCATGCAGTTCTGCCCAGAGTTGTTGTGCACCGGAACAGACAACAGGTGTAAACAGCGTACGACCTTGACCAACAAACGGGCATATTGTACACAACTTACCTTTGTAGCACTTGTGTCATGTGGAGACCACAAGAATCGTACTGGCGCATTAACCTGTGTCGCATGCACACCTCTATCGCTGGTGTCAGTTGTCCACTAGATCAGAGTTATCTTTTGATGTGTCCATGGCGAGGTGCGTTACTGTGTACAGTGCATGACGCTTGGGCAGAGATGAAACGTTAATCATCACTAGGGTTGGCAGACGTGCATTTAATGAACGGTGCAGCAAGGTGTAGTGCCCATTAAGTAATACGAATGTATAGAGAACGCTTTCCCAACAGGAGTCATCCCAACTGGAAAAACTTTATCTCCTGTGGATACCAACCTACGAGAGACGCGGTCGTTCAAACGACAGAGACATGGCCGAGGTTTCCGCCAAAGACATGACCGAACGTCAGACTTTGGGGAGATGATGTTGGATCGTTCTGGCAACCACCCAGAAATAAGCACCTGTCAACTTGCCAATGACGCACACTTCTAAGGATGCAGTGTGGAGAGTATTGTTGGAACAGGTATTGCACCTGTATCATGAAGAACGTGAGCAAGCACTGGGATCAACGGATTTTGGGCCCCATTTTTACTTCTGTCAACGGACTAACCACCCCTGTGCTGCAGTGTAAAACTTCGTACAGTTTGTATCGGTCACGGATAAGGCCTCATTCAGCCCTGTTAGTGTTTTCAACAGTAGCAATAGCCATATATTGGTTGAAGATAACCCTACCGCCGGCCGCGGTGGTCTTGCGGTTCTAGGCGCTCAGTCTGGAACCGCGAGCCTGCTACGGTCGCAGGTTCGAATCCTGCCTCTGGCATGGACGTGTGTGATGTTCTTAGGTTAGTTAGGTTTAAGTAGTTTTAAGTTCTAGGGGACTGATGACCACTGATGTTAAGTCCCATAGTGCTCAGAGCCAGCCAACCATACCGCACCCATATCAGTGACCACCAGCAACAATTCTCTGTCAACGTATGAACACTCACTGTCCAAGATCACCTAATAGGACCTTATTTACTGCCTCCCCATTTGAATGGCCCACATTGCCTGATGTTACTGCGAAATGTGCTACCACAATTCTTGGGGGCGTGTACACCTTGTTTTCCGCGAAAGGATGTGGTTTCTGTTCCGGCGTAACGTCAAACTCCGGCACGTCGGCCTGAAACGTTACCCCTGAGAGAACTGTGAGACGACGTCAGCCAATAGTACGCTGAAGGACCCCTCTCTAGGAGACACCGAGACAGGAGCGGCCTCTACACGAAGAGAGTTCAAGCGTCGCACCACATAGCCGCTGCCCGAGTTGAAGACGAGCCGTCCTCCGAACGATACAGCACTGACTTATGAACTGGATTGAACATAAAATGTAGGCTTTCAAGACCGGTACTTTCTTCACTTAAAACTTCCGGGCTGATAGGCCGTGGTCGAATTATAAAACTCTCCCCTGACGTTTCGTCTTCGACTGCGGGAGACATCCTCTGAGGTCAAGCGGTGGATTGCAGTTCGGAAGTTTTAAGTAAGAACTGAATTGTTTTGCTTGTATTGGAACTGTATATACCCAATGACACTAATTATATGCATGCCGCCAATTTCTTACAACACACCTGTGTGAATACGCAAAGCTAAGCATTGTCATTTATCTTACTGTAATAAAAATTTATTAATACTATTTGCTTGAATTGTTCTCTAGTGATCCGAGAAAGCAGGCTTCCTAGGCGCCCTATATTAGACGAGTGAATAGAACACGATAGTTTCAACACCACAGCCCACTTCAATGTCAATGTCCGAGAGAATCTGAACAATAAGAAACATGAAGTTAAAATCTTCTGATTTATTTTGCTGCATCATGTTTCTTCTAAAATGATCGACGTTTCCACCCCTCTGCTGTGATCTTCCTCAGGATCTTCTGGTGTCCACACTGTTCTAGCAGTATTGAACACCTGAAGATCCTGAGGAAGATCCCAGCAGAGGGCTGAAACGTCGATCATTTTAGAAGGAACATGACGCGGCCTAATAACCCAGAAGATTTTAACTTCAGTGACAACGGCCATGAAAGCCTGCAGACTTATATAATAAGAAACATCACTGTTGCTTTGGAAGGGGAGGCCCTGTGCCATGACCAGCGCGGTCGCCGGATCTCACACTTCAGGACTTTTTTCTCTGGGGCATCGTCAAGATGATGATGTGCGGACCCCCCGTAGAAACGGATGAGGACCTGGCTGCGAAACACGATGCGAACAGAGTTAGTAGCGAAATAGTAATACACTACTGGCCATTAAAATTGCTACACCAAGAAAAAATGCAGATGATAAACGGGTATTCATTGGAAAAATATATTGTACTAGAACTGACGGCGTTCCGTATTACCCTCCTGAACCCACCGATTGAATATTCTGCTAACAATCATTGGATCTCGACCAACGTGAGCATCAATGTCGCGATACGATAAACCGCAATGGCGATAGGCTACAATCCGACCTTTATCAAAGTCTAAAACGTGATGGTACGCATTTCTCCTCCTTACACGAGGCATCACAACAACGTTTCAGTAGGCAACGCTGGTCAACTGCTGTTTGTGTATGAGACATCGGTTGGAAACTTTCCTCATGTCAGCACGTTGTAGGTGTCACCACCGGCGCCAACCTTGTGTGAATGCTCTGAAAAGCTAATCATTTGCATTTCACAGCATCTTTTTCCTGTCGGTCAAATTTCGCATCTGCAGCACGTCATCTTCGTTGTGTATCAATTGTAATGACCATCAGCGAAATTTTGCTGTTTATCGGTTTCGGTTGATCAATAACCATCTTCAGGTCATGCTTACTAGAGAATCGGTACGAATGTTCAGTGTTGGCTACAACGCCATACTTTACAAATCTAACTGTGGTAATGCTTGCTAAAGATTCGGTTGTTGTGTACAATGTTGGTCACAATATCGTTACTATGTGTAAGTCAGGCTTGATGGAGAATCAGCATCTAACTATAATGTTACCCTTAGTAACGACGTTGAGGATAACGTTGTACCTAGGTACAGATTCTTTAGTGAATGTAGTCTCAGTTACACTTAGGTACGATGGTGTTTAGCCTAACGCTGTACTTAGGTACTGATTCTGTAGTAAGCATGAAGTGAAGATGAAAATCTGTCATTTCATCTTTTTTTTTTTTAATGCGGCAAGCATTTTACTTGCAATGTTTCATTAAAAAGTAGAATGTATGTAGCATTCGGAGGTTGACAATAGGGAAATTCACTACCGCAAGTGTTATTGATATAAAACACTGTGATTGGCAGTAGGGTGCACTCTGTATTTGGCATGTCTCCTCTTATTGACTCAGAGACGGTTTTTAATGGATTCTGAATGTCTGGGGAGCATGCGAACGTGCGGAGAGGCGAGTCAGAGCGACAAGGTGGGCTTCGTCGGAGGACGTCGGCGACATGTGTACGGGACGATAGCCTGGGGGCAGGCAGGTGTTGCACGGGATGTAATAGTTGTCACTTATCACTGAACAGCGGCAGAGAGTAAATTCTTAGGAGGACAAGAAGTAATAACAAGGAAGGGACACCGCTTTCTATTTAATCTTTATATAAATCTGAGTAGAACTAACTATCACAGGTTTTGATTATTCATTAATATCTTGACGCCATAAATGTGTTTATAAAGAAATGTGAGCATTAAATATATTCGTTGTTTCTGTTTGACCACTTCACATAGATTAAAATGTGTTTATAAAGAAATGTGAGCATTAAATATATTCGTTGTTTCTGTTTGACCACTTCACATAGATTAAATTGTAGACCTCTAATCTATTCAGGTGCTTCACGAAGAAATGCAAATATTTTAATATTTTGTTCTACATGTAAAACTAAAGAAAAGTGTTCATATAAACATAGGTCCGCAGATGTTTAGTTACTGAGTGACGACTAATCAAAGATTTTTCTGAAATTTAGCAACTTCGCTAATATGAAGCAATCGAAAAACTGTACGAGATTAAAGTAAAGCACGATTTCCATTTATTTTGTTGTTATTGGTCTGGTGAATCTAATAAAACATGTCCCAGACATGTATCTGCAGTGATTTTCCAGAATATCCAGAGAAGGAAATATTATTCTGAAGTAAATTTGATTACTTTCCATTAGGAACGTAGAAATGTTTATGTCGTTGTTGGCCACCTTTTGTGAGTTGCTTCATTCTTTTCCTAGCCTTGAAACGAGTAATTTTTCTGTATTGTTCAGTGAAACAACATAATAACAACAGCGTATTTATGTGACACCATATAGTAACTGTTGAAATTTGTAGATTATTTATGAAATAGGGATGCCTTTCAAATTTACGACAGGGGAATGCGCCGATACGGTGTTTATTTATGACAAATGTGATGGTAATGCTACGGCTGCAGTCAACGAATATTGCGTACGTTATCCAACTCACAATCAGAGGATTCCGATTGCACGAACCATTAGTGATCTATTTCGAATGTAACGGGAGGCAGGTTCTCTACCTAGCGTTCACAATCAGTACGAGCGCTCGATACGCGAAGACGATGAGGAGGATACTATGGATGCTGTTCGACATAGCCTGGGCAATCAGTACATGACGTATCTCTCAACGATTTCACAATCTCAGGTATGGCGTTCACTGAAGTACAATAATCTGTATCCTTACCGTAAACAAAAAGATCATCATTTACATCCGAGAGATCCTGCTATTCTCTTGGAGTTGTGCAACTGGTTAAATACTAATCGGCAGTTACACAAATAAATTTTATTTACTGATGAGCTACAGTTTACTCGAGATGGTAGAAACAATTTACATAACGAGCACATATGTTCTGGAGCAAACCCACATGCAACAGTGCAACGCAATTTCCAGCAGCGACTTAGCATAAATGTGTGATATGGTATAATCAACACACACTTTATAGGACCATACATTTTCCCAGGACGTCTAAATGGCGAGAGGTACCTACAATTACTTCAAGAAGAAATGCCCCGCTTGCTCGAAGATGTTCCACTTGCCACGTGATTGCAAATGCATTTGCAACATGACGGCTCGCCTCTACATTTCAGCAACATTTAAATAAACATTTTCCCCAGAAATGGACTGGTCGTGGTGCTACGCGTCGGTAGCCACCCAGATAGCCCGATTTAACACCAATGGATTTTTGTGTATGGGAATGGATGAAAGACGTAGTTTATGCGGACAAAGTCAATACACGTGAGGCTTTAATCGCTCGAATTGTGAATGTAATAGGCGAAATTAAGAACAACCCCGTGCAACTGAAACGAGCAACAAAATCTGTTCATAGACGTGCAGCTAAATGCAATGAACTCGGTGGAGACATTTTTGAATATTTGTTGTGAATGAATTGTGTGTGCACTGTACAGATTCTTTAATACTGAGTTTGTTTTTTCCCGTTTAACATGAATTCTTGTGTGCTACGGTATTAATTAAAGCAGATTATCTGACACATTCGTACAGTTTCAGTTAACGTTATTACCATCATTTTTCCAAAATCAGATTCTCTACAATTTCAACTGAAAACTTTGTGCAATTGTCTGGAATTTAAAAAACAAATTGTTCCAAGTTGTTAATAAATTAGAAATTTATGAAATTACTTCTTTGCTCCCTGAATGTTCTGGAAAACTACTGCGGATACAGGTCTCGGACAAGTTTCATTTGATGAACCAGATCACTAAAAAGAAAAAAAATAGTAATCATGCTTTATTTCAACCTCCTACAGTTTTGCGATGGCTTCACATTAGTGTAGTTGCTAGATTTCAGGGAAACTCTTTCACTAGCCATAATTCGGTAACTAAACATTTGCGGACCTATGTTAATGTAAACTTTTTTCTTTAGTTGTACTTGTACTTATAGAATAACATATTAAAATATTTGCATATGTTAGTGAATCACCCTATATCCTGGAATAGGTTAGCAATGAACTCACAATCATCACCAACACATTACTCCAGTTAGATTGCGTTAGAGTGAGCCATTTTCTCTTACGAATACGCCACTTCAAGAGCTATGTCTATTGGCGACATTTTTGCTTTACCCATTTAACATTGCGGACAAATTTTGAGACGTCAGTTCTTAAAGAGGTGTCCTGCCGACAATTAGTTGTAGAGTTTCAAGGGAAATTTTGCACCGCGAGTTTTTCCAAATTCTTAACAAATAATACAGATAGAGGTATCTTCTTAAGCCGGCGATGTGAGATGTTACAATCCGATCCCAGGTTGAAGGGCAATGCGGAAATATTAATCGAACGGGGCTTTGTAAGCTACCTCTTTTGTGGGTGGACTGCCTGAGGGTTTTTCCAATTAATCTGAGTCTGGCATCTGCCTTAACTGCTGCTGGTTTCACATGTTCGTTCAGCTGTAAACTGCTCCGTACGCATATTCCTATAGATTAAATGGATGGGATTGCTTCCAGCCATTGTACTGCAATCGTATAATCTTGCATTAATGGGTATTCTGCCTCCACATACGCAATACGATACGTTTCTTCATCTTGAGTGTCAACTTCCACTCCCTGCACCAATCTTTCATCCTCTACAGCTCTTCCTACATTTCGCTACAGTTTTCTAGCCTTGAGATCTCTCTGTATTCAACAGCATGCTGCGCGAATAGACGTTTGGATCTTCCGATATTATCTATTAGGGCTTTTATACATACTGCTCAACAAAAGCTTGGAATAGTATCGTAAAGTATAATCTAGGACACTGGAGGGCCCGTTGACTTAGACACTTCATGAATTATCCACTTAGAGCTCATATACTGGACGGTGTCTATTACTGGCTCTCTTCGTGATTGTGTCCCAAGCGTGTAAACACACCTCTGACGCAGCAGCAGCACACCGCAAGCAGTCTATTATCGACAACAGCTTCATTCAGCTTGTGTTCAGCACTGTAGTAACGTGCCACGTGGAGGCATAAAGTGGCTTTAATGTCAGCAGGTGATACACATCAAGATGGTGCCGATCGGCTACATGTCACTCAAAGTGTTATGTTCAAGGTGTGGAAAAAGCACAGGTGACGGTAAATGTGATCGATACATCTCGCACAGGTCGTCCTCGTATGACAACGCTGATGCAGGACTGCTTCCTCCAAGTGTCGACTCACGTTCAGGTTCGAATCCTGCCTCGGGCATGGATGTGTGTGATGTCCTTATGTTAGTTAGGTTTAAGTAGTTCTAAGTTCTCGGAGACTGATGACCTCAGATGTTAAGTCCCATAGTGCTCAGAGCCATTTGAACCATTGAGGAGTTTAATCTGGGCCAATGAAACCGACGAAAGAGAAGGTCCTGGACTCTTGGACATCAACATTGGACCATTCCGGAATGCTGTAACGTTATGTTTGCTGAAGAGACAAATATTGGTTTGGGATTGTCAACTAGACATGTTAGGGTTTGGAGAATCCGCAGACGGCACCAGAGATCCCGATACGTTCAGGAAGTCCATTCGTTTACGGTTGGAAGTGCAATGTTTTGCGAGGTAAATAATGATGGGACGGTGGGCCCCGCTGATTCCCTTCTACGACAATTTTGCTCATCCCCGATACCTCCAGGAAGTCATACAGACGACAGGGCCCAGCAGACGTGAAGTCGCTGACAACTTCATTCTAGACGACGATAATGCAAGACCGCACCGTACTCCAGCAGTGTCCCGGTATCTTCAAAAATACAGCATCAACCAAATGCATTGGACAGCGCGTTCCCCAGGAATGAATGCAATTGAGTATGCATGGGATCTGCTGAAGGCGGCCATTGCACAGCGTCTGAATCCATCTGACAATCTTCAGAACCTCACTGAGGCTGTCACTGACGAGTAGGACATCGTACCACGTGTAACGGTACAGTACCCTTACGTAGTATCGATTATGCAATATGCAGAGATCATACATGGTTTAAGCAAAGACTGCAATGCAGTCAACAATTTGCGAGTGGGTAATCGGTAGTCGAGTGTTGGAATCCGTGGGTCTAAGTCGGATGTGAGAGGCTAGGAAGAGAGGTTGCTCGGTAGCGAGGCCGGAGATGAGTGACAGAATGGCACACGGTGTTTGGTATTCATACATGTTTATAAATTGAGTGATTTAATAAATAAAATCCAGCATTTAAGAAAGGAGATGTTACCATTTAATAGTTTTCACAATAACGGAAGTGGACAACAATGAGTCTCATGACGAGGAGGAAAGATATATAATATGCTAAAATAATTAAAATATAACTTCACCTACAGCGCATGCGAATAATATAGTGCGGTGCGTAACTGGGGGGAAGGTTACATATGGCGACGAGTGTGTCGGACTTCGATTCCACAGCAATCTACGGAAACGACGGAGAAGACAACACAGCAAACGGTGAGTCCGCAGCATTTCAGCACAGCAGCGCTTCGAAATTAAGTGAACTAAACGTTTTGAAGAAATGAACAGGAATAGGAATAATTAATAGTGTTACTGACTTTTAAGTTGCGAGTGAACTTTTCAATTTAGAGCCAGCATAAGCTATAACGAACATTGATTGTTGTGAACAGTGTTATTGCTAATTCAGATCAAAACGGTAGTGTTTCTAAAGACGAGGGAGGACAATTTAATAACGTGGTTGACGGAGAACAAAATAATGTGATGGAAAACACTACAGTTACTTCGACAGAGGACCGTGGTATTCTTAGTTATGGATTTGCCTAACAGAAGTTCAACACCGAATGTTATCCAGCAAATAGATAATGCTATTGTCAGTAAAGATTGTGTGTCTCAATTGTTAGATGCAATCAAAAATGTTCATGAGGAAAATAGACAGGAGCGTGTAGAAATAAAAGCTTTTCATGAAGAAAATGACAGGCTCGTGTAGAAATAAGACCGTTTCATCAGGAAAATAAAAAGGTGCGTGAGGCAATAACAAAATTTTATGAGGAAACAAGAACGTTCAATCAGGAAATCAAAAATGATTATCAGACACTAACTAATGCGATTAGCAATTTGCGAACGGAACTCACTAGTTCATTTGAGCAAAAGCATGATGAGCTCCGAAAAGAATGTCAAGACAAACATGAGACCATTGGCTGCGAAATTACAGATCATAAAATTCAAGTTAAAGGACGGTGTACGCAAATGGAAGATTTTATTTGCAAAGTTAATGACAAAGTTAACGCTCAGGATGACGAAATCGTCAAAATTAAAAGTTCTTGTAAAGCCAACAAAGAGTCGATAATTAAGATGGTTAACGGCGTACAAACGCGATGTGATGAACTAAGTGATGAGGTACATGAGATACGACAAAAGGTAACGAACAACGACACAATGTCAAATGGAATTAATAAAGAAATTTTGCGCGGTGAAATTAATGCAGTATTACATGAACGAGATAACAATATTATTGGTTTGCCGCAAGTAATTGTTGACAATGGATTGAGCGGTCAAAAATTTCTTGAATATGAAGCGAAACAAGACATCCACGCAGTTGCCATCATTAGACAACTCAAACATGCGTTTCCGAGGCATTATACGGAACGTGCTAAAATTGATACTAGCGTCAGTCACATGAAGGGTGAGGCACATATTTTGGGTATAGGTGCATCCGACAATTATACCAAGTATGAAGAATTTGAAACAGCATTTAAAAAAAAATGTTAGTCGAAAGAAAAACAGTGGGAAGTAAAATAAAAAAATCTTACACCGCCAAATTATGCAAGACATCACGTTACAATACGTGAGTTTATGCAAAGGTACTAGAACGACAATGCATACTTGGACGATCCGGTTAAAGAAGAAGAGATAATGCTGATATTAATCCAGAAATTACCATTTTTGGTGCGTGAGAAGTTAGTACTCACTCCACAATGAACAATGGAGCAAGTGTGTTTGCTAATTGACTGAATGGAATCGCTCAATGCCGAACGCGATCAACGTGAGCGACACAGTAATAACAATTACCCGAATCGTCATAACGGCCCAGCGCGGGAAGGAATCCCAAGTTACGAACGACCGAAAGTATTTGATCGCCCAGACGATGATAGACACAGGAGAAACGAATACAATGTACAAGACGGGTTCAGGTCAAATCATCCGCCGAACCGGCCACACAATGACAGAGACAGAGGACAGTATCGATCGCCAGAACGTGCAAGAAACCGCGATCGCAATCAGCGAGATTCTGAACAGTTAAACTAAGCAAAGTTTCGGAGACGACCCGCTCCGGAACTCTGTCACAGGGACAAGGGTCGGATATAATAATAAATGCCATAAAGTGTGAACATGTAAATGATGTCAACGAAGATTTGTGTCGAGAAAATGAAGAAACTAATAAAGAAATTCTGATGGCGTTTGTGGAAGTCGAAGTATGTGGTATTGTTATGGACGTATTAATTGATTCAGCCAGCGAGGCAAGTGCTATTTCTGAAAATCTATTTTCGCAATTAAACAATCTTGTCGCTATACCCACATTTCCTGTTAACGGCGTACGTATTGTCAGTGCAGTTGGAAACCGAAGCAAACCAATTAAAGGACAAGCATTACTAAGATTTCGTATTCAAGGGGACGAATATGAGCAGAGTGTGTTAATCGTTGGTTCTCTCAATGTTCGGCTAGTTCTCGGAGTTGATTGGTTGTCAGAGATGAGATGCTGTATTAATTTTGAGGAGAATTGTCTGCGGACGTGGAGAGATAATAAAGAAAGAAGAATTGTATTCAAAGGGTTTTTTGTAGATAATAAGGGCACTGAGGGCGTGAAAATAAGGATGATGCGTTATAGAGGAGAATATGAAGCTCTCACTTCAAACATTTCAGAGAACTGCGCTAAGCTGCAAGAGAGGAACGAGGAGTTTACTCTAAATTGTATTCAAACCAAGATTCGAGCGTTAGTGGACTTGGCTGAAGCAGAACGAGAAGAGCCGAGGGAACTACTGAGATGCTACGTCGATATATTTTCAAAGATACCAGGATTAATTAAAGGATATGTTTGTAAAATTAAAGTAAAGGACCATGAACCATTTCGCAATAAGTCACACGCAAAAGCTTTGGTAAAAAGGGAAGCTGCTAACAAGGAGATACAGAAGATGTTGAATAACCAAATAATTGAGCGCTCAGATAGCGAATATTCAAACCTAATACATGCTGTAGCACAGAAGGATGACACAGTTCGCATTGTTCTTGACGCCCGTGCAATGAATCGCGTACTTTTACCACAGCTTGATCAGCCAGAAAACCTGGAGTTTTTGTTACAAAGATTCAAAGGAGTCAAATATCTAAGTAGCCTTGATTTGACTAGAAGTTACTGGCAGTTAATGCTAGAAGAGAATAGTAGAAAGTATACAGCATTCCTTTATAATGGTAGAGGTTACCAATTTCAGAGAATACCTTTTGGTCTCTCGATTTCTTCAGTTGCTTTCATGGGAGCACTGGATAAAGTTTTAGGCGAAGATTTGTTGAAACATGTAACGCTTCATGTTGACGATATCTTGATTAGCACAGCTTTGGGAAGAACATTTGGAAATTATTCATCGGATACTTGAAGCTTTTAGGAAAGCTGGAGTGACTGTTAACCTGGAAAAATCGCGATTCGCCAAGTCGCAGATTAAATTCCTTGGGCATATTATTTCGCCGCGAGGAATTGAACCGGATCCAACAAAAATGTACGCAGTAAGAAATTTTCCGTCACCTAAGTGCCGTAAGCAACTTAAGTCGTTTTTGGTTTCTGTAATTTTTATCGTCGTTTTCTGTCTGGATGCTGCCTATCTTCTCCTGTCTTAATGGACTTGCTGAAAAAGGATGCTATATTGAAATGGACTCATGAACATGAGGAAGCGTTTGATTCAATAAAAAACCAACTGTGTGAAGCATCTATCCTTCACCACCATGATTTAAGTGAAAAGTTTTACCTTGGCACCGATTCAAGTGATTATACGCTTGGCGCAGAATTATAGCAATTAATTGAAGTCGATGGAGTTATTGAACATCATACTATCGCATTTGTGAGCCGAGCACTCACAACCTGGGAGCGAAAATATACTGTCACGGAAAGAGAAGCACTTGCCATCGTTTGGAGCTTCGAAAAGTTTCGTTTTTATCTATTTGGAAGGCGTACTGTCTTAGTGACAGATCACAAAGCATTATCATTCTTGATGAATTGCAAATTGATGCACAATAGGTTAACCCGGTGGTCGTTAATGCTTCAACAATACAGTTTTGATATTCAGTACATACCAGGAAAGCAGAACGTCGTACCGGATGCGCTGTCAAGACTATCAGGAGAACAAGATTCAGTTAATGTTGCGCATCCACGCCAGAAATATATAAGGATTCATTTAATGCGAGGTGTCGAAGGCGAGCGTCATATACGCAAGATTCTGCAGAACATCAAACAGGAACAGGACGCAGACGAAATATTGAGGATGGTTAAAGAAAAATATGATGATCCGAATGCCGAGAGTAGTGGCAAGAGACGTCAATATTATTTAAAACAAGATGGTATCCTTTACCGGCGAAGCAACTTGAATTCTGATCATTAGAGGCTATGTATACCCAAACATGTAGTGGATGAATTAATAAGATACGTTCAAGTGAGCTATGCTCATTTTGGGCCACGTAAATGTATAATAAAATTGCAGGAGAACGTCATCTTCGATAACATGGCACGAAAAGTACAATCAATTTTAAAATCTAGCGATTTCTGTCAAAAACCTAAAGTGTCTACGATTCAGCACAAAGGTTTCATGCATAGTGTTATACCTCAAAATCCTGGTGAAATTACAGCTCTCGATCTCTATGGATCTCTACCCAGATCAAATGGGAATTTTACTCAAATTTTGGTTGTGATGGATGTCTTTTGGAAATTTTTACGCCTTTACCCACTCAGGAAAGCCAACAGTAAGATCATAATCAAGAAACTCAGGGAAGAATACTTCTTAAATACTGTCAAGCCGGAGTGCATTTTATCGGACAATGGCCCACAATTTAGGTCACACTTATGGAAAGATTTTATTAATGATGAAGGTATTCACCACATTGCAATTTCGTCTTTCAGCCCCACGTCCAACCCGACTGACGTCAAATGCGTGAAGTCGGACGTTTATTTCGTCCACATTGTGGGAAGAAACATAAAATATGGATAGAACTGATTTTCAAACAGTAATTAATAGTTTGTCGCATGATTCGACGTGATTGCCGCCTTGTACAGTTCTCTTTGGAAAGAGACCTGACAGTATCTTTCATGAATACATTTCCTTTCCCCAAGAAAAGGAAATTACGCAAGAGGAGCGCTTTAAAATCGTGTTGGAGACGATGAAGAAACGAGCAGAAGAAGGGAAGCTGGCACATGACAAGATAGTGAAGCCCATTACGTACAAAGTCGGTGATTTAGTACTTATTCGAACCCATGCGAAATCATCAAGTGCAAATGAAGAGATAAAAAAGTTTCATCACTACAACAGAGAACCATTCAAAATTAGAAAATTTGTTCACTCTAATTCGGTTGAAATTGAAGTGGTGCAGTCCGGTAAGTATCATAGCCTACAACATGTAGAAAACATTAAACCGTATCATCTATAAGAATTGTAGCAAGACAAGAGATGCTCGGAAAAAAATGAACATTGTGTTATTTGTGTACATATCATTTTGCCTGCGTGAAAATAAATAGACAATAGTCGGTAGCTATTGTTAGTTAAAGTGGACAGTAGTAGGTAGCTACTGTGAGCTATATGCAATCAGTTTTAAGCATTTTATGCCGTCATCGGAAACAATGTGCAGTGTTTGAGTCAGAGACACGTCTATAAGCAATAATAGGAACGCGTGGCGCGAGTGTTGGGGTTACTACAGACTGACGTGCTCGCGCAGTGTATTTTGTTTCCCCACTGCCGTAATTCCGTTTTGTGTTTGTATGTTGGCGAGCCGATGTGGAGCCACGGAGGTGAAGCGATGCGCGCGAAGCGCGGTCGTGACATGTTGCAACTGCGGTAGAGGATGTACCAACCCCTACGACGACTTAGCACGCAATGCGACTGTCGCCTGTTCCAGCTCTGCGCTGGCCTGTCAGGTTGGCGACCTGTGTGGAACGCGGAACCATGGGATGCTGACGTCAGCGGCCAGCTGATCAACAACAACAATCCTCACGGTGCGGGAGTCGCTGTTATGACGCTGTTACTACAATTCCACCAATTTGCAGAGACGACGAGTCTACAGTCCCTGGCGGCTTCGATGCCACAGCCCTATAATTCATCGAAAGCTACGAATATGTGTGTTTTGCACCGCATCATATAGGGATATGAAAAAGCAGAGTAAACAGTGAAAGTGTTATTGTTACTGTGGTGATATATCCCCGGCGGCATCGATGGCACAGCCCAGTGCATAGTGAACCAGGGTGTTTGCGTGTGATTTACGACTCAACATATAGGCAGGCACCTAAGGCAGAGTAATTAGATATGAAGTGCTACATAAAAAAGTGTTTTCCAAGGTGATTATTTGTTTATGGATTACTTTCGAAGGTATGTGTCTTTTGTCACATTTCTTGTATTACTAACCCTGTAAACTGTGTGCCATAAATATAACAGTATCGCATTTTCAAAATATGCTGCCACTTGGAGTGTTAATTTATGTGGGGTAGTAATACAATGTTTTCCTGTGAATATTGTGTAGTAGTTACAGATGTCTGGGTATTATTTTGTTTATTTTTTGATCACATTCATTCAGTTAGGCCTATGTTTTTACTCATTCAATACAGTGACTATCTGATCATTAGTATTTAATTCATTACAAAAAAATATTCATGAACAAGCTAATAGACACTTGTTATTCATGTATCACAGTTAGCCATACTATGTATTTGGGACGTTACAGCATTGTGTTTCATGTTGCTATGTTAATTCAAAGACATTATGCAGTGTGCACAAGCGTTTGCGATTAACCTGACTTATCTTGTTGCTAATTAGTGAGTGATTTAATTATATAATTTGATTAATGTACTGTGATTAAGTGATACTTGAATTTCTTGAACACCATTTCCCTTACACAAATGAGAATTATTCTTAATGACTTGAGGTTCTCCATTAATAAGCAAATACACTCCTGGAAATGGAAAAAAGAACACATTGACACCGGTGTGTCAGACCCACCATACTTGCTCCGGACACTGCGAGAGGGCTGTACAAGCAATGATCACACGCACGGCACAGCGGACACACCAGGAACCGCGGTGTTGGCCGTCGAATGGCGCTAGCTGCGCAACATTTGTGCACCGCCGCCGTCAGTGTCAGCCAGTTTGCCGTGGCATACGGAGCTCCATCGCAGTCTTTAACACTGGTAGCATGCCGCGACAGCGTGGACGTGAACCGTATGTGCAGTTGACGGACTTTGAGCGAGGGCATATAGTGGGCATGCGGGAGGCCGGGTGGACGTACCGCCGAATTGCTCAACACGTGGGGCGTGAGGTCTCCACAGTACATCGATGTTGTCGCCAGTGGTCGGCGGAAGATGCACGTGCCCGTCGACCTGGGACCGGACCGCAGCGACGCACGGATGCACGCCAAACTGTAGGATCCTACGCAGTGCCGTAGGGGACCGCACCGCCACTTCCCAGCAAATTAGGGACACTGTTGCTCCTGGGGTATCGGCGAGGACCATTTGCAACCGTCTCCATAAAGCTGGGCTACGGTCCCGCACACCGTTAGGCCGTCTTCCGCTCACGCCCCAACATCGTGCAGCCCGCCTCCAGTGGTGTCGCGACAGGCGTGAATGGAGGGACGAATGGAGACGTGCCGTCTTCAGCGATGAGAGTCGCTTCTGCCTTGGTGCCAATGATGGTCGTATGCGTGTTTGGCGCCGTGCAGGTGGGCGCCACAATCAGGACTGCATACGACCGAGGCACACAGGGCCAACACCCGGCATCATGGTGTGGGGGAGCGATCTCCTACACTGGCCGTACACCACTGGTGATCGTCGAGGGGACACTGAATAGTGCACGGTACATCCAAACCGTCATCGAACCCATCGTTCTACCATTCCTAGACCGGCAAGGGAACTTGCTGTTCCAACAGGACAATGCACGTCCGCATGTATCCAGTGCCACCCAACGTGCTCTAGAAGGTGTAAGTCAACTACCCTGGCCAGCAAGATCTCCGGATCTGTCCCCCATTGAGCATGTTTGGGACTGGATGAAGCGTCGTCTCACGCGGTCTGCACGTCCTGCACGAACGCTGGTCCAACTGAGGCGCCAGGTGGAAATGGCATGGCAAGCCGTTCCACAGGACTACATCCAGCATCTCTACGATCGTCTCCATGGGAGAGTAGCAGCCTGCATTGCTGCGAAAGGTGGATATACACTGTACTAGTGCCGACATTGTGCATGCTCTGTTGCCTGTGTCTATGTGCCTGTGGTTCTGTCAGTGTGATCATGTGATGTATCTGACCCCAGGAATGTGTCAATAAAGTTTCCCCTTCCTGGGACAATGAATTCACGGTGTTCTTATTTCAATTTCCAGGAGTGTAGTTTTGACTAAGTAATGTAATTTTACATTTTTTTCTTTTTTGTCTTTCTATATATTTTTCTACTTTAATATTAAAATCTAATACCGCTATTACATATTTTCGTATTAAAGTATTATTTTGGTGGGGGTATGTAAGGGTACAGTACCGTTATGTAGTATCAAATGGTTCAAATGACTCTGAGCACTATGCGACTTAACTTCTGGGGTCATCAGTCGCCTGGATCTTAGAACTAATTAAACCTAACTAACCTAAGGTCATCACACACATCCATGCCCGAGGCAGGATTCGAACCTGCGACCGTAGCGGTCGCTCGGCTCCAGACTGCAGCGCCTAGAACCACACGGCCACTCCGTCCGGCTATGTAGTATCGATTATGCAAGCAAAGACTGCAGTGCAGTCAACCATGTGCGAGTGGGTAAGCAGTAGTCGCGTGTTGGAGTCCGTGGGTGGAAGTCGGGTTTGAGAGGCTAGAGAGGGAGGTTGCTCGGTAGCGAGACCGGGGATGAGTGGCAGAATGGCACACAGTATTTAATGTTCATAAATGTTTATAAATTGAGTGATTCAATTAATAAATTCCAGCATTTAATAAAGGAGATGTTATCATTCAGTAGTTTTCGCAATAACGGAAGTGGACGACAATGAGTCTCATGACAAGGAGGAAAGATATATATTATGCTAAAATAATTAAAATATAACTTCACCTACAGCGTGTGCGAATAATATAGTTCGGTGCCGAAACTGAGGGGAGGTTACAACGGAGATAAACTTGATGATTTTACACAGAGAATTCCTCGCAGAGAGGAAGAACTCACATGGATGCGGGCAGGACATAGTCACTACTAAAGACTGATAATCATTATTATTAGATAAAGATTTTCTCTGTTTTTTTTGCAAGATGTACACTTAGGAGAGAGCCTGCTGTGTTTTGTAATCTTTTTTGTAAGTAACCAAAATAGTTCTTGTTTTCAGAAGGAATTATGTTTATTTTTTTAATTAGGTACTGTACAAACCTCAGTGAGTGTGCATCCCGCTTACGCAAATCAAGTCATGAAATAGACCTGTTTCACACGAAATCGGATTCGCATTTTGCCAATCCGGATTGATTTCAGCTCTTAATGACAAACGAAAATTTGTGCTCCAACTTATCGCGAGTGGTCTCATAACCACTTTGGCCACCTGAGGACGACTCCAGGAGTGACCCAAACTTCCATATGTAGTGGAGTCCACAACCCTTATGCTCACACATTTCGTGATTTATACACAGGGGAGAATTTTTTTCCTCATTTTAGCCCGTCGAGGCTGGCTCTATCTTTGTTTCTATCACTGATGTGCTTGTAGGGAAGAGTTTCACTGTGGTGTACTGCTACGTTCTGTTCCTATTGTTGATTATTTACTATGAAGATGTCTAGAATGGAAAGAAATCGTTTCATGGTTCATTAGCTGCACGGTTCCAGACTCATTTCTCTATTTTTATTATCTTTTACGCTAGTTTTGGAGATAATAACGTTTCAGCTGTAAGGATTTTATTCATAAGCACGATTGGTTTTGCAGCATTTTAGACGCATCATCAGGTGCAATAAAATTAAGTCATGTCCTGAGAATGGAATGACCCAGCTTTTATAGCAATTTTGCGCTAAGCAACGGACGTATAATATAAAATAACACAAAATAAGATAGAACTCTCCCGTGATACCACGTGCTAACCGGTTCCCATATACCGGAAAAGTGGTCATAAACCGAGAGTGTGTAATCATCTATGGGAATTATATATAACAAAGTAGCTCGGTTCTCTTATTTATCACCATAAGCGCGTGCGCTGGATATGTTCGTGCTAGGTTACGAGGTACCATCTCTATGAGAATCTTTCTGTCTTACTATTGATGGTAGTAGATTTGTCATACCGCCAGGATACATATTTTTCAATCACTTTTAATGAAAATAAAGAGAGAATTTATAATGTATTAACTTATTTGAAACAAATTAACACGTAACTCTTTAATGGAGTGACATTGAATTGCGGTCTTATAATCGTAATTTAATCATATGCCTTTGGGTCTAAAGCTCCCTGGCAGATTCAGACTGTGTTGTGGACGGGGACTCGAACGCAAAGCCTTACATTTAGCGGGGAAAACTCTTACAGACCGAGCTATCAAACCGCGATTTACGAATCCTCTCTCACAGCCTTCCTCCGTCCAGTACGTCTCACCTGCTTCAAAACTCCGCAGAATCAATCCAGCATACCTTGCCTGGCTATCTCTCTGGATGAAGGGGCATTCTGTACAAAAGAGTTAGGCGCAGCTGAAAGCATTGGATCCAGAATGAATCTGTCAGTCTATATCTGTGTGTGACCACTTCGGTAACTGCATAGCAGAATAAAACAGTGTTTTGGAGATGGTGAGGGGATTGCCTGCGAAAGCAACTTTTCTCGTCCAAGTCCCTGTATGGGAGACTGTTGTAACCTGTCCTGAATTTTCAAAGCAGCACACAATTCGCTGCAAAGCGAAAGAATCCTCCCCGAAGCAGCTGCACTTGTTACACTACATACGCAGCTTACACTAAAGAGCCAAATGGCGACGAATTAGACTGCAAGAGAATCCATTTTTCTGGAGTGGCTCTATGATTATCATAGTTGTTTGTTTCGCACGATCAGTTGATTTCAGAGATGCCCCATTGCCAGTACTTATTTATAACCTTGTAAGTTTATACGTTCGTGCTGTTTCGGTCTTTATAATATACCGGTGCGTCTGTCATTTACACATGTAACTGCGGTAGTAATAGATTCGATAGAGAATGGCGTTATATGCTCGCCAGAGACTAGTTTTTTTTTTTTTTAAAGAGAAAAAGGAAACGACTACGTCAATAGTTCGTTGACAAGGATTGAACGCAGTTATACACACAGCCTGCCAAAAAAAAAAAAAAAAAAAAAAAAAAAGAAAAAGCGTCCACAAGACATAGTAGAATGACAATGAAACTTGTCCACGTACTCACCTTTGGCGCGTATATGAGTAATTGGAGTTGCAATTCACGGTTACTGGCTGTCGGGCTTGGCTAGTACTTGGATGGGTGACCGTCCAATTTGCCTAGCGGTGTTCCAACAGGTGGGCACTCATTTCTTATGAGGAAAAATGAGAAGCTACTTGATTGAGAAGTAGCCACTCAGGTCTCGTAAACTGACATACGGCCGGGAGAGGGGTGTTCCGATCACACGCTCCTCCATATCCACATCCAGCGACGCCTATTGGCTGAGGATGACACGGCGGTCGGTCAGAACTGCTGGGCCTCCCGAGGTCTGTCGGAGTTTAGTTTTAGGTAGAACGGCCACCAGTGTACAGTAGAGTTGTTCATGTTTAGAGTTCTTACCAGACCTGGCAGGATATATAAGGGCCGTGAGCAGTGTCAGATGTTCATTGCTGACTGTGATGGAAACGGAGGTCCTGCGTACACATGTCATACAGCGTTATCAGCACCTGAAAAATTTTGAAAGGGGCCTCATTTGGACGTCAGCAATATCCAGATTTGTGGGGCATTTGGATGTGGCAGTAGCACGATGTTGGATTGCTGGTCGTCAAGGTTCCGCTCGATCACTTGTGACCAGCACATGCTAGCATAGCAGTATTGTACAAGAAGCATATTGTAAAACTGAATCATTCGCAACAGTAGATACAATTTATGCCATACTACCATATCAATTGGATTAGTGGGATTTATTGTGTGAGTACACTCTCTGCATCTGTGCCTCCAGTTCATGAATAAGTAATGGGCTCCCTGCAATGATCTGTGTCACCTTGCACCACTGGTCAGAGACTAGCAACCGGACTGCAGAATTACTGACACAGATGAATTCTGCCATTATCACCACAACGTAAACGGCTGCGATTGGAAGGTGTCATGACGGGGAAACATGCACTGCTCGTGAAAGTCAAATTGTTTTCAGTGATGAATCGGTTCTGTACTACCCCGGATGACCATCGTCGTATGGTGTGGTGGGTGTCTGAAGGGAGGTCCCAACCTTTCAATGTTCAGGAGAGACACAGTGGTGTTCCTTGTGCCGTCATGGTACGGGGAGCTAACGTGTATCACTTCCGGACATGGCTGGTAGTGATCTAGGAAAATCTGACGACGCAACAGTACGTCATTAAGCATCCTGCGTCAAGTGTTACATGTCATACGATAACATCGTGGTGCCGTTTTCGGACAGGACAATGCTGGTTCGCATAAATAGAAAATGTGTGGGACTATCTCGGATGCTAACTCCACACTGCTACCAGTATGAAGGATGTCATAGACATGGCTTTTGGGCTGGCTTGCCTCAAGAGAGGAAACAACGTCTCTATGACACGCTTCCCAACCGAATGAGTGCATTCATCCAAGCCAGAAAGATTGCAACATACTGATAAGTGGCCTCATACTTCCAAGCTCTTTGACCATTAGACTCCATTTTGTAATCACCGAAATAATATCACAATCCCTTTCAACGACTGAAATTTCATACCGTTTCCTACTTTCAGAGTCCTTCCATTTAACTTTTTTTCTACTTCTTAGCAGGTTGGACTTATTGGGGAAGTTTTTAATTTTTTAGCAGGTTGGTTTCATTCGGGATTCCGATACACCGTAAAGTATCCTACTCTTTTGGCTACAAAATTCCACTTTTGAACACCGTTCAGTAGTACAGCTTACGCCACCTTACTGGAGGGACTGTATGCTTCCATACTATCGCCCCCCCCCCCCCCCCCCCGTAGTCGACACCGGAGCCAACATCTTACTGTATCAGTAACCTCCCCATCATCTACGTTCTGCTTCCCGCGGTGTCCAGCCTTCAACGCGCCATACAGATGTAAATCGGAAGGTGCGAGATTCGGGCTGTGAGGTGAACGGAGAAAATAGCCTCATGAGTTTCAGCGAGCTGCTCTCTGGTGTGCAGACTTGTGTGAGGCCTTGCATTGTCGTGCAGAAGGAGAAGTCAGTTTGCATTTTTGTGGCAAAGAACACGCTGAAATCGTTTCTTCAGTTTCGTGAGGGTAGCACAATACACTTCAGCGTTCATCATTGCATCATGACAGAGGACGTCAAACAGAATAATCCCTCAGACTCCGAGAAGACTACAACGATTACTTCACCGGATAAGGGTGCGGTATTGAACGTTTTCTTCAGAGGAGAGGAAGTGTGGCGTCAGTCCTTAGATTGCCGTTTTGTTTCCGATTCGAACTGATGAAACCATGTTTCATCGCTGGTAACAATCCTCGACCAAAAATTGTAATTATCCGTTTCGTAACGCGCAAGCAATTCCGCACAGAGGTGCTCCTTCGTTGTTATTTATGGTCTGTCAAGCGGCGAGGAACCGAGCTGGCCCACACCTTTGAGTACCGCAACTGATGGACGAGTGTGTCATTACTACCAACAGAGACGTCCTGTTGCGCAGCAGGCTATTTGATTATGATCCGTCGATCACCTCGAATGAGAGATCCACGAGCTGCGACATGGCAGCGTAAGGAAAAATGATCCGAAAATGTAGAATAAATTACTTTAATTCACATCTATGATCACAAATATCGTAGGTCCTTAGACTACCGGTTTGGGTCAGCAAGACCATTTTCATATCTGTTTTATAAAGAAATATTTCCTCAAATACTGGAACCACTATGACTCCAATATATTAGGACACTTTTCTTTAATAAATCAGATCCGAATATGGTCATTACCGACCGAAACCGGTAGTCTGAAGACCTACAATATTAGCGATCACGGACGTGAAATAATGAAATTTACTGGAATGAGAGTGCCCGCACTTTCCAACATGGCAGAGAGACAGCTGTGTGCGACTGGACGGCACGGGGGAGGTCACACAGGTTTGCACGACCTTGTTGCAACGATGACACAGGCTTCGCCCAACGACTCTCCGTGCATTTATTCAGTGACAGGCCTCCATAGACATTCTGCAAGCGCCTGTGAATATCTACAATGCTCTGGTTTTCCGGTAAAAGAGACTCAATGACAGCTCTCTGCTTGTAAGGCTCCTCCGCTATAAACGCCATTTTGAAGGCTACGTATAAGACGACCACCCGTCGAACTTCATGAAACAATAGTGGCTGAAGTAGGAATATTCCACGCTGTCCCATAAAAAACTGACCGACAAGAAATGTGTTGTATTGCTTACTGAAAGGCCCTCTCAAATTACCGAACGGCCCTCTCAAATGACTATAATGATTATACAACCAAAGTGGAAAAGGCAATTATTTTTAAATAAATTTGTGGCTGTGTGACGAGATATGAAGGAAAATTTTCACGATGTGTGAACCAAGCCAGCGAAAGAGCATCTTCAGGCTGGTGTTGGTAAATAATGGTAGCAAATATAGGTAGTGAGCTGGTGCGTTGCTGGGGCCACTTTCCATCGATTACCTTTTGATCGTTGAGTCGACTTCGATGCTTATTTGTCTTCTTCACACTTTTGGCGGCGGGGAAGGCTGGTGTGCGGGTATCTGCGGTCTGAGGTTGTGTGACGTGTTTGTGTGCAGCACGGCGAGAGACCGACTCGGCACGACGAAGGAGCGTGGCCAGCCGCTATTGCGAGTTTAACCGTTACAGTGCAAATCTTCTGCCCATGGCGATTGGGATTTCCTCGAGGTTGGAAGGACAAGTTCCGTCGATTTGGTTACAAATTACACAGGCCGAATGAATTGGAGTCGTCGAGTTGCTTCGGTGGATGGGGTTCATGTTAAATAAAAATTCCAGTGTACTAAGAACCATCTGGAATTGTTCCAGTTGCTTGTCACTGAATTTGGTGTCGTCACTCGATATCTTGACGGCAGTTAAGGAAGTGTAACGACGCCCACCAAGCAGACACGTAGCATGGCCACACATGTAGCTAGAAGTGTAATTTAGTAGTGCGTAAGTCTGTGTTTGGCGTTCTAAGCTACGCTGAAATATTTTTCCCATTCTATCTGTAGTGTCATTATTTTAGTCTGGCCTTTAAATGTACAACGAGATAATTTTTGCTATTTTAACTTTTATACCATCATTTTAGTGATGGTTTTAAGGGATTGGCTAACCAACATTTAAGAACCGTGACTGTCCAAGTAAGTCACGGAGGTCAATTCTGTTGGTTTCATTTGTGGAGTGTATCAGTGAAAGATATTGATAGTTAGTTGTGCAGTTAGGATTGTGTCTCTCATGGCTCAGAGTATTGTCTACCGCTGATGTGTTTAATGCTGCAGATAATTGGCAGTGGTTGACGCGAGCAAACTGGGATCGGATTACCACGGTGGCAGAGTGATATTTAAGGCTCTACCCTCCCCCTCCCCCCCCCCCCCCCCGTCACGGGTTATGTTGTTACTATCCTGTAATTCCATCCTTTCGGTGGAGAATTATGGTTTCTGAAGCTTAATCTCAATACCAAGTTGAGCACCTTTTTATTTCATTCCTGCCCCGTTGATTTCTTGTATTGGTTAAAATCTTTTGGTATGCTCGAGTCCATCAATAATTCTCATGTAGAGTGGAAGCGGCCCGTGTTAAGTTTTTCTTGGGAATATCTTCTCGTAATGAAATCATACGAACCTGGTATATGCAAGTAGTATTGTTCTAATTAATCAGAAGTTGGCCGAGTAAACCTTAAAAATTTTGGTGTTTGTTGAAATAAGAACTTTTATGTGAGCTAGTTAAATCAGTCATATCTTACGAAGGATGCTTTTATGAATATTGTCTTTAAATTAAGAGAAGTAGGCCGGAGAAGTTTCAAAACATTACTGTCTGCTGAACTCGGAACTTGGATGTGATGAAAAGATAGATAAAACGGTTTCCATGTAAGAGATGAAGTAGGTGTGATTTATTTGTCAGTCATATTGAATTGATTATGGGTCCATGGACATGGTTTAAATTAATGTAAGTGGTTGAAAGAAAACGACATGAGGAAGATATCTCAAATGATTTTGGTGTTCTATAAGACAAGCTTTTTTCTAATCATGGTTACTGTGAATCTATTACGAGCAACGTGTTTGTAATAAAGAAGTGTGTGGCAACTACAACTGACTTCGATTGTGATTTCGGTGTGTCCTTAAGGACCACACCCCAGGTAGATTAAGACAGTGTAACATAGAAACTAATTAATTAGTGAGGGTTGACATCACAAAGTACATAGACTGTGGAACAAACTACAGCTGTGTGAACCCGGATGTTTTTCGTCGCCCAGAAGTCCTCTATGAACTCACAATGTAAGCACATTAACAGCAAATTACGTTTCCCTAGCACCACACGGATCGCTCAAGGCTCAGAGCTCTCACCCGTTATCTGTCTGCGGGTGAAGCAGGACAGAACGGTGGCGCTGGCGGGCACCGAGCTACACCGCTCGTAAAGTTCGCCTCGGTGACAAACTTTCGTCCGGGCGCAACTTCTTTACAACTCGCCTCTCTGCGGGCAATAAAACAAGTGGCGCTGTGCCGCGTCTGCGGTCAGCGCCGGCTTTCGCGAGACACGGCCCGGGGACCTGTGTCACATCCCCCGCCAGACGGGCAGCACCCCCCCGCAACCCTCCCTCCAGGCCTCTTGACTTTGATCGTCGTTGCCAGCCGCTGCAGGGGCTGTAAGAGATGCTTCGGACCCAGGTGCGGCAGTGTTTCAACCAGAAGCCAAGGCAACTATTTTAGTCACTGTTCTCTGGCACCAATCCCAACCAGAGACAGGAGGCTCGAAGACTAGCTTGTTTTTCTGCTGCAAACACCTCCACGCTGCACGTTATTCTGAATGAAAAGCCAGTCACAAACACTGAAGCTATCTCGGGTTTGTCTCAGGGATGAATGAGAAGACATTACTGCTAATCCTGTTCTTTTAAATGCGCGATTCAAAACAGTATTACTTGTTCTTTATTACTACCTCAAATGGTGTCCGCCCCTGATAGCTGAGTGGTCAGCGTGACGGAATGTCATACCTAACGGCCCTCATCATCATTTCATCGCCATCGACACGCAAGTCGCCGAGGTGGCGTCAACTCGAAAGACTTGTACCAGGCGATCCGTCTACCCGAAGGGAGGTTGGTTCAAATGGCTCTGAGCACTATGGGACTTAACTGCTGAGGTCATCAGTCCCCTAGAACTTAGAACTACTTAAACCTAACTAACCTAAGGACAGCACACACATCCATGACCGAGGTAGGATTCGAACGTCCGGCCGTAGCGGTCGCGCGGTTCCGGACTGTAGCGCCTAGAACCGCTCGGCCACTCCGGCCGGCCCGAAGGGAGGCCATAGTCACACGGCACACCAGATACGATGTAAAAAAATTGATTATTAGTCAAAGCAGTACATCAAGTGTAACAGACAGAACACCAGCTGCAATAAATGGTGGGTTAAACTAACCTTTACCATGGCTTTGACGGATTTCAACCTGTCTTCCTAACAGGAGAAAACAAACTTCACATTAGCAATCAGTCAGAAAAGCTATTTCCACATAACATGTGTCGGCCACGGTCTTTATGTCCATATGTAAAAGTTGAGGCCCCTAGACTTAAGTGCTTGTCACATATCAGTAAAATCAGTCTCTTAAAACTAGCTTAAAATAATAAGCTAGTAGCTTCAAGCCGACTCATGTAGCTATTAACATTGTCTGTAATTTTAAGATTGGTTTTACTGCTGTGACAAGCACTTGAGTCTAGGGGCTTTAATTTTACGTATGGACTACACATCGTTGCTGACACTTGTAATGTGGAGATAGCTTTAATGACTCATTGCTAATATGAAGTTTGTTTGTTCTTCTCAGGAAGACGGGTTTAAATCCGTCGGAGCTGTGGTAAAAGTTATTTGAAAACCACTATTTATTGTAACTGCTTGGCTGTCTATTACACCTCCAATAATTAACCACGTGTTGCAGCATGATATAGTTTGCCATGCTGACAAAGAATGCTGGAAAGTGGTGCACTGTATTTTGTTTTCTTTGCCAGCGGCACCTCATCCATCACTGCTCTCTTCCACAGATGTTGTCGTCTGATAGCATCCTGAAGTAGAACGCCGTCCCGACTTCTTGATTTTCTTCTTGAGAGATATCTTTTCGTTTCGTGGTAGCTTCTTACCAGTACGAGGTATTGGTTTTTCCACCCACGCGTAATGACGTTCTTGACCTTAGTCGGACCTCGTTGACAAGAACCCTCCTACTTGCTGAGTCTGGGGCACGTGAAATGGTTACCAGTTTGCAACCGTTTAGGAAGTTGGCTGCCGTCAAAGTAGTATCTCACTTTTCTGGAGCGATGACTCTTCAGATTTCTGCGACGTCTACCACTCAAGGGGACTTTAACTCCCAAGTCTGGGTCCGCTATTTATGGAAGGGGTCCTAAATGAAATGCTCCCCTCGTCGTTGAACGCACAGAAATGGGGATCAATCCGAATGACTTCCCTTCTCACTGACTCAGTTGTGTTTCTGATAACTGCACACAACGCCAACTGAAATAATTTATTCAGTTGTCCTAACAAATGAGTAGTCATGTGCCCCTGCGCAAGTTATTATAAAGCCAAAGCAAACCAGGATTATCGAACTACTGGTCAATTAAAGATGGAGTTCTAAATCATAATTTATTACAAAAAGCCAGAAAAATGAATAACATAATAGCCAACCACTTTTCTTCCTTAGAGGTTATATGCCATAAAATAAGAAACACGAAATTATGTCAGCAATGACAAGATTGAACAATAAATATACGATCAATAAAATATTCCGCACTGACAGTTAAAATACGTTTATTAAAAAATCACTTTCCGATTCCTATCAGCAGAGATGCATATTCAGCTCATCTGTACCAGAAATCAAAGCATTACAGAATTGCAGTGGTTTTAAATGTACATATACTACGGTAAAATGCCATTAAGAATGCGAAGAACTGTCAATATCCAATTCACCATGGAGGAGAGTTCTGACGTTTTTAGCATGCTATCAATTTTATCTTGACGATGAACAATAGGACTTGGCTTTAAGCAATCACTTTGCCCCGCCATGCCTGTTTAAGAAATCTGTGAGTACTCAGCCCTCTTTGATATATTTCTTGTACAAATTACCTGAAGATGCATCTCTACAGATGTGAAACGGCAGGTACTGTTTCAAAAAAGTACACACATCAAAAAAAGTTTTGCGTCACCTCGGTTCCCAGATCTCCTCAAGACATACGTCGACCGTGGGTATTGTATTACAGACACAGTCACTTCGACTGCTGAGAGATATCACTAAACCCTCCCAAAGATGTAAACAACCATGCATGAGCAGCGCTTATTAGACGGAGGGTTTCCGACAGCCAATCAGTTCCAGTAATGCCACCAGGAAATAGGAACGCGGCTCGTGTTGTCTGTAGTTCAACCGTGCCTAGACGCTCAATACAGCGATGATCGTGTCCGCCTTGTTACTTTGTGCTAGGAAGGCTGTCAACAAGGGAAGTGTCCAGGCGTCTCGGAGTGAACTAAAGCTATGTAGTTAGGACGTGGAGTAGATACGGAGAGATAGGAACTGTCGATGACGTGCCTTGCCCAGGGTGGCCATAGGCTACTACTTCAGTGGACGACCGCTACCTACAGGTTATGGTTCGGAGGAACCCTGACAGCAACGCCACCATGTTAAAAAATGCTTTTCGTGTAGCCACATGACGTCGTGTTACGACTCAAACTGTGCGTAATAGGCTGCATGGTACACAACATCAAACCCTACGTCCATGGCGAGTTCCTTCTTCGCAACCACGACAAAATTCAGTGCGGTACTGATGGGGCCAACAACATGCCGAATGTACCGCTCGGAATTGGCATCACGTTCTCTTCACCGATGAGTGTCGTATATGCCTTCAACCAGACAATCGTCGGAGACGTGTTTGGAGGCAACCCTGTCAGGCTGAACGCCTTAGACATACTGTTCAGCGAGTGTAGCAAGGTGGAGGTTCCCAGCTGTTTTGGGGTGGTATTATGTGGGGTCAACGTACGCCGTTGTTGGTCATGGGAGGTGCCGTAACGGCTGTACGATACGTGAATCCCTTCCTACGACCGGCAGTGCAACCTTATCGGCAGCATATTGACGAGGCATTCGTCTTCATGGACGACAATTCGCGCCCCCACCGTGCCAATCTAGGGAATCACTTCCTTCAGGATAACGATATCGCTCGACTAGGGTGGCCAGCATGTTCTCCAGACATGAACCCTATGGAACATACCTGGGATAGATAGTCGACGTGAGCCAGCAACCACTCACCCTTGAGGAGTGGGACAATCTGGACCAAAAGTGCCTTGATGAACTTGTGGATAGTATGTCACGACGAATACAGGCATGCATCAATGCAAGAGGACTCGCTGCTGGCTATTAGAGGTACAGGCATGTACAGCTATTTAGACCACCACCTCTGAAGATCTCACTCAATGGTGGTACAACATGCTGTGTGTGGTTTTCATGAGCAATAAAAAGGGCGTAAATGATGTTTATGTAGATCTCTTTTCCAATTTTCTGTACAGGTTCTGGAACTCTCGAAACCGAGGTGACGCAAAACTTCTTTCTATGTGTGTACTTGAACAGCCAGTGCGGTAGATTTTACTCACCGTATGTAAGTTTGGCTGAGGTTGCTCGACCTCTAAATCGATATTTATACATAAACATCAACGGTGTTGGGATGGAAGCGAGCACAGGTAACCAACACATGAAGAAAATCAAATACATTGATCCCGGTAACCCTTAAGAAGACTAATCGTTGCTGTAAGCTTTACTGTAATGCAACTCGTGTGGAAACGAAACGTATAACTGTACAGAGCCAAAACCAATGAATATTGAACTGAGCCTCTGTTTCAATCCCTGACATCATGAGTTAAACGACCTAATAATGAAGCAGGCACTGGAAGCGTTGTGGACAGAACAGCACACTCTTACCATTGATTAGAATGCAGAGGTGCCGTGACTCAAAGCAAACCACAGGCAACCAGTATGAGATAATGTACATGAGGACAGTAATTAGCAAGATGATCTGCTCCCAAAATCTCTCACCTGGATGGCAATCAAAGTCGATGCCAGAAAATTTCTAACTGAAGGCAGAAACCCAATGGTCGCATCCAGATCCTTTCCCAAGAAGAATGACGTTCAGCATATGAATCAGCGCCGAAAGGCAAATTATCCACTGTACAGACAAGTAGATAATGCAGATCTCAGTAAAATTTTATTTTTTATTCAAGAGAAGGAGCTTCACAAATTGAACAAATCAATATGCAAGCTGTTATTCGGCTTGGTATCGATTGATACAGTTGTTGGGTGTCGTCGTGGGGAATATCGCACCAGATTCTGTCAAATTGGTGCGTTAGATCGTCAATACCCGTAGATGGTAGGAGGGCGCTTCCGATAATGCACCGAAAGTTCTCAATTGGGGAGAGATCTAACAACACTGCTACGCTTAGTAGATTTGGCAAACAACAAGACGAGCAGTTGAAGCGCTCACCGTGTGTAGGCTGGCAGTATTTTAATGAAATATAAGAGCAGGATGGCTTTCAATTAAGGATAATAAAACAGGGCTCAAAATATCGTTGACTTAACGTTGTGCTGTAAGGCTGCCGTGGATGGCAACCGAAGGGGTCCTGCTACGATAAGAAATGGAACCTCAAACCATCGGTCTTGGTTGTCGGGCAGTATAGTGGGTAACAGTCAGGTTGGTATCCCTAATCTGACTGAATGAAGTAGAATTGTCGTCAACAATGAGTGTCGCTTTGAACTGACCAGCGAGGACGCGTCTGGAGACGCCCTGGACAGCGTTGGGATACCAGGCTGCCCACAGGCCGCCATACGGCTGCACAACTTGAAGTGACGGACTAGAGTGCCGTTTCGTTTCGTAGGACGACGCCTTTGGTTGTCATTGGTGCCCCCCTTATAGCACAGCGGTACGTCGACATTATTCTACACCCGGTTTGTTACCCTTCATTTGAAGCCATCCTGGGCTTATATTTCAACTTGATAATATCCACCCTCATGCGACGACAGTTTCTATTCCTTGTCTTCGTGCTTCGCAAGCAGCACCTGGACCAGCAAGGTCCCCGAATCTGTCTCCAGGCCAATAGCAACGACATCAAGTGGGTACTATTAACTATAAAAAAGAGCTTCAAGGTTTTCTGGTGGTTTTAAGGGTGGAAATTTTCGTACAAATTGTATAGCTGCACGAAACTGTTGAAGGATTAGAACGAAAGAACCAGACGTTTTGCCGTCTCTTCTGATTTTTTTAAATTAGAAATTAAGAAGGAGAACAAGTGCCAAGCAGAACAGGTATCGAACAATCAAACGGAACTGTCACCACTTAGTGACCAGCACTCGCAAGTAAAAAATTTCAAAAGCGCAACGCTTGTATTCCTACTTAGTGTCCGGTCTCAGCTGATATTGATGTCAAATTTCTCAGTGCTGTCCACTGAAGTAACTCGTAGCCTACAATATTTTCCCTGCCCCGTCTGCAACGGGGGAACATTCATATGAAGACAAAGGCACCGAGACAAATTATGAGGAATTATAATTCCATTTAATGAAGATCCTACAAAGCGGAAACTTAATAGATTTCAATACCACACGAGCTGTTGATAATAATGGGACGAATGTGCTGAGACATGTTTAGGCAATAATAAGATATTACTGTTTTTGCGTCATCAGAAAAAGCTCAGCGATGTACTTTTTCGTGTTTATTGAAACTTCTCACCAAAGCACGGAAGGTGAATGTTCACTTGGTACGTAGGTAGAGTTTTATAGATTCCAATATATATATCAGCACATAAAGAGAACGGTTGAAATAACGGTGTAGCGCCTCAGATTGCCAAATGAATATCATCCTTGTATCGTAAATTGCTGACGTTACCTTTTTATAATATTTTTCGGTTTCGAAGATAACGTGTGCGAAATGAGCGGGCGATGCGATAGTTAATTCATTACATTTTAACCCCAGTCTTAATGCCAGATAAAATGCAATTAATTTTATGCACAACAAATACTGAATTACACAAACTGCTCATCCGTATTACACGGACGGTTAAGTAATTAGGGTCAAGCGCACATCGGAATTATATGAACCAGAAAACACCACACTTATTTCTTTTTCTGCCATTACATCGCGCCAGTGATATTTGAATGGTGTGCTGTTGATGTATGCGGTCGAACGCATTTTTATTCTGTCATAAGGTTGGTGAACACTATGAAATTTGCCACGGACGGAATCGATACTACACATCTATATTTCTCCCATATCATACCGTAATTTCTTAAAAAGGCAGAAGTACACCGTTCAGACTCCTTCCTACTGTTTTCCCAGTGAAAGTATTACAGTTAGCGGACATAACCTCTGTGTCCCTGAGAGCACTAAAACATAATAGTTTCGAACTAGCCAGATTTAATATTATTAGCTAGTAAGCCGTGCATGGCTCGTGTTCGTGCGATTTATTGTTTGTAATCTTCTATTACGGTACTGCCGCCTCGTTATCTTATTCCATTTACTGGCCTCACTAACTTCCTGCCTTACTTGTCCGTGAGCTGCAGCAGCAGCACGTATCGATAAGTGCACTGTCATACCATCTCTGGAGCGACCGATAGTATTTCCGGTTCTTCGTGTGTCTGACAGACAGTTGGAAATAGACCAGCAGTGCAGTCGGGACGCAGCAGCAGTGAGTCGGGGACGGAGCGCCGGTGAGGCGCCGACAGCCAGTGCTCGCCGACCGCAGGCGACACACATGAACTGTCCGACGGAGGGAGATTGTAGCGTGACGGCCGTTGGTTGTTTGTTCGGTTGGTCGTCTCATCGGCCGACGTATGTTTGGTCCCTTCACCGTTTCCGGGCGAGGGGAGTTGGTCGGTTGGTGTGGAGCAACGAAGAAATCTCCGCGGCGCGTGGTTTGGCCAGTCCAATGGCGGCCTCTATGTGGTGCCGGAGTGTGTGGTGCTGTTACCATTGCTACGAGGTTTGTGGCTCACCGATCCGGAATATGAAAGTTCAGTTCTGTCGTAATCTACCATCAAGTCACGACTGTTCACATTGTGTCGTTTGGAGTTCGTTGTCGGCTGCTGGGATATTCTCGCAAGCAACAATGTGTGTTTTCAAGTTGGAAAATTTTAACCACCCTCCGTTGCATTTTAACTGTACATGGTTATTTGAATTGAAGTGCACCAGCGGAATCTTCTGCCTTGTGGCCGTTAACGTTCCGGTTACCTGCAATGGCCGTTGACGTAGAATCGGACAGTGTATTATCCTCATCATGTTGTCGCTCTCGAGCATGGTGTGTAGTTTGTCAGCTCAATGTATAATGGTTGTGGGAGCCAGAACCTTCTACGTTGTTCCATTGAACTACCTGTTGTGTGTTGGTCGGGTGAAGCGGAGGTTTGCTTGTCGGTGGGTGCGCTGACTGTCTGTCGATTGGGTTGTCGTCGGGTCGAAAAAGGTTGGGCCGACTGCCTGTCTCACCTAAGCGAGCGTTAGTGTTTGAATTCCAGGCTGACCCTCGGAACTTCTGAGTGCCCTTGGGTGTACTGCCTTTTCTTGTTCAAATGGCTCTGAGCACTATGCGACTTAACTTCTGAGGTCATCAGTCGCCTAGAACTTAGAACTAATAAAACCCAACTAACCTAAGGACATCACACACATCCATGCCCGAGGCAGGATTCGAACCTGCGACCGTAGCGGTCACTCAACTCCAGCGCCTACAACCGCACGGCCACTCCAGCCGGCCTTTCTTGTTTGTTCTTGTTGCTTGTACTAGTACGTCTTCTAGCCGATTTTTAGATTAAGGTTGTTTTGCGTCAGATGGTTTGTGCCTTCAGCCTAATTTAAGAACTGTTTTACGTAAAGCCTTCGGCATTTTTAAAATTAATGTTATTTAGTCTTAGGTGTTGGGCCTTCAGCCGAATTTGAATTTGAGTTGTTTGCTATTAAAGTGTCAGATTCCTTGGGCCTTCAGCCTCAGTAAGGAACTGTTTTAAGATAATGCTTTGCCTTTTAAATTTCTGAGTTTTATTGAGCTTTAAGTTATTGGCTTTCAGCCGTTTTTAAATTAAAGTGGTCTTGCCCTTAAGACACGAGATTGTACGGCGCATTCATCCGCTAATTAAGTTCCAAAACCAAAACTGTGATTTTTTTAAAATTTTTCTTGGCTCTTGTAACGTTTGATCAGATAAAAGGATGTGTGTTCGAGCGTAACTAAGAGCCGCTTTTTTTGGCCCCTTTCTACAAATTAAACTACCTGTCCCGTCCTGCGGGTTTAGCAGGGCGTCTCAGCTAGTTTAATTATTTACTGATGGCTAGTGAAGCTTGAGGTAATGTCTCTGTCAGTCAGTTGTTGAAAGGTGTTTGAAGCACTCACTGTTTTTCCAACCATGGTTACCATAGTCGGATGAAAGTTCGTAGCTAAGTATGCTGTAGAAACAATGGTCCCTAATTTTTTTCGATTTGTGAGATGGTCATCCGAGTTGATTCACTATAACTGTCGATATATTATGTACTGCGACATTAAACTGTAGCATGGATGGCAGTTAAGATTTTTGCGTTTGGTGCTTAGAGCAAATAAGCGCTCACCAAGAAAACATGAGGTAGCCTGCTAGGAAGCGGAAATAAACACACCGCATAGAAAATTACTCATCCTCAGGACGTAGCACGCTAACACCTTGCAACACAGCTTGTAGCCTGGACAGTGACGTCACTTCGGCGAGCAGAGAGTCCGCAGTTACTTCCAGTTATATCAAACTGAAGCCACTCATTCAGGACTAGACCTACCAAACTGCAAGGTTTCGACTGCTAATGTTTCAGATGATGTGCTAGTCCCAGAAATTTTCTGCACAATTAAGATCGGGCGATTTATTAAACCAATGGAGAGAGGATAAAGTACTTGGGTATTCCGCAAACCAGGAACTTGTGTGTACAGCCAAGCGAATACGGGTGTCATCATCTTGGGAGACGTGACAATCCACGATACCGAATTCGATGTAATGCCATGAATTTTAAACCTGTTGTCTAGAACCTCTAAGTAGGTCGTACACTTTCAGTATTCATGGTGAGATGCACTGAGTTGACAGTAGTCTCGTGCGGTAGGGTTCTCGCTTCCCACGCCCGGGTTCCCGAGTTCGATTCCAGGCGGGGTCAGGGATTTTCTCTGCCTCGTGATGACTGGGTGTTGTGTGATGTCCTTAGGTTAGTTAGGTTTAAGTAGTTCTAAGTTCTAGGGGACTGATGACCATAGATGTTAAGTCCCATAGTGCTCAGAGCCATTTGAACCATTTTTTGACAGTAGTCATGGATACTTCCTAACACCATGTGGGACCTCCTTTTGCCCGGCGTAGTGCAACAACTCAACGTCGCATGGGCTCAACAAGTTGCCATGTTGCCTCTGTAGCCGTCCATAATTGCGTAAGTGTTGGCGGTGCAGGATTTTGTGAACGAAATGTCGTCTCAATTATGTGCCATAAATGTTCTTTGAGATTCAGATCGGGCGATCTGGATGGCCGAAACTTCCCTCCAACTGTCCAGATCGTTCTTCAAAAGAAACCCGAACAACTGTGGCCCGATGATACTTCGCGTTGTCTCCATAAAAATTCCATCGCTGGTTGGGAACATGACGTCCACGAACGCTTGCAAATGGACTCCTAGTAGCCAGACATCCAGAGGTCCCAGTCCATTCCATGTGAAAACAGCCCACACCATTATGGAGCCACCATCAGCTTCAACATTGCCCTGTTGATAACCTGACTGCATAGCTTCATGGAGTCTCTGACCAACTGAAATCGGGACCTATATGACCGGGCTATGGTTTTCCAGTCTTCTAGGGCCAAACCGATACGGTCACGAGCCCAGGAGAGGCGCTACACTCGATGTTATTCTGTTAGCAAAGGCACTCGCGTCGGTCGTCTGTTGGCGCACCCCATTAGCGCAAGATTTCACCGCACTGTTCTAACGGATGCGTTCGTCATGCGTCCAACGTTGATTTATGCGGTTACTTCACGGATTGTTGCTTGTGTGTTAGCACTGCCAATTCTATGCAAAACGCCGCTGCTCTCGGTCGTTAAGTGAAGGCCGTCGGCCAGTGCGTTGTTCTTGGTGAAAGGATAATGCCTGAAAGTTGGGGTTCCCAGCACGCTCTTGACACGGCTAATCATGGAATACTGAATTCCCTAAAGATTTCCGAAATGGAATGTCCCATGTGCCTAGCTCCAACTACCGTCCCGCCTTCAAAGTCTGTTAATTACCATCATGCGGCCACAATCATGTAGGAGACCATTCCAAGTGACTCACCTGGTTAGGAATGACAATTCTGCCAATGCACTGCCCTTTAATACCTTGTGTACTCCATACTACGGCTATCTGTATATGTTTTTGTGTGCTAGCCGATGACTTCCACTTCAGTTTACAATGATATATATTATATTATAGTTATACATCACGTTAACGTGAACCAATTTTAATATTAATATGCAAATAAAACAGAATGTTGAAAATATAACCAATAAAGAAACAAAGTAAAAGGAGATGATCCAAGTTCCAAACGAATGATTGCAGCTCGTAACATAAGACACGTTACGGGCAGCCTTGGAAGAACTCGAGGAGTACCGACTAACTAGGACGATGTGATCAGTTGAGGAGGATTCCTCTCCATATTCACAGACTGGCATGTTCCTACATCCCACTCGACGCAGACATTTGGGATACGAACTGTGACCTGCTAATACGTGCACCATTCTTCGAGCAGATGCAATTTCGCCCAGTCTGATCCTGGTCCTAATGCTTGGAGATACAGTGTGTATTCGCACTGCAGCTCTTCTAGTGCCCCAATCAGGCTGCCATTCATCTAACGCTTAGGCTCGTAAATGTCTCCTATCGCTAATATGAGCTCCTGAGACGCACACACATGATCATATCGTTCACGTCCAAGAAATTCAACGCTGCCGTAAACACTGGACAGGTGCAGTACGAAAAGTACCGGCGAGTCTCGGAAGTACGTTCCGCTGAATTCGTAGTTGTGTTGTTTTGTAGTTTTGCAGTCGAAGGCAATGTTCTCAGACAACAGACAGCGAAGCCCGCAACGGTGTTGAAGATAGCTTCGTGGTAAGACAGCACCATTAGATCGGTATTTTACAGTCAGCAGTGCCAGTAAGGGCAGCCATCATTTTAAAATCCACAGTACCCGTAGTATACTCAAAATGAAAATGTTGAGGAATGAGCAACAAAACGCCATCGGTAATGCTGCAGTAAAACATCCGTTTTCAAATGGGTCTAAGCACTATGGGACTTAACGTCTGAGGTCATCAGTCCCCTAGACTTAGAACTACTTAATCCTAACTAACATAAGAACATCACACACATCCACGCCCGAGGCAGGATTCGAACCTGCTCGGCGACTCCGGCCGTCCCAGAAAGTAAGTTCCGATCGATCCCGAAATAGAAACCACAGTGAAAACCAGAAACGTTTTATTTGCAACAGTTAGGTACACCTTCCACCTACTTCTCTACATAGTCGCCGCTCCAACTTCAAGTTTTGTCGTAGTGTTGTATCAACTCGTCATAGAAAGCAGCCGCCTGTGTTTTCGGCCAGTTATCTGCACTGGTCTGCAGCTCGTCTGAGGAAAAATTTTGTCCTCATAGCCAGCGATTCTTGCGAGCAGTGATGAGACTCAGGGGGAGCCAATTACGGACTTTATTGTGGGTGATCAAACACTTATCATGGGAAACGCTGCGGGAGTGTCTCCATGATCCCTGCAGTGTGCGGCCGAGAATTGGCATGAAGAAAGAACTTCTCGACAGTTGTTTTATGTGGGCTGCATGACAAAGGCGAAATCTCTAACTAGGCCCTCATAGTGGGCGGGAGACGCAATTACCTACGCATCTTTACGTGCTCACTGTTCACTGAAAACTGAAAAGAGCGACGCGACACGATCGACGGGCATACTAGAGACACTGCCCAACACATCTGTGCAAAACCTTACCGCATTTTCCCAGTGGTTTCCATTTCGCGACCAATCGGAACTTATTTTCTGGACAGCCCTTATATGAAAATCTTGGTGCTACATAAGAGAGAGAAAGTATTTGCGTGAGTAACAGCCATGTATACCAGCCATACACACCCTAATATATTCTGATGTAGTATCAACGTCAAACTAAACATGTAGGTAATTATCAGAATGCGTCTGGTATTTATAGCTACAAAGAAACAGGCAAGCGGAGGTCACTTTAGCTAGGGCACGTGGTTAACCAGTATCGCAAATGTAATGGCTAAAATGTGGTATGCGTAGTCATTAATTAAAATTACTTCAAGTGACAAAGCGAGCCTCGCACAATAGAACATGTACTGACGTGCTATACGTGGAAATAGATCCATACTTAAAATCCCCATAAAAAGTACAAATACTAATAATGTGAAGCTCCTAACCTGGCGAAGTGAAACATTCAACTGTGTAAAAGCCAGTATAAAAAGTATAAAATTAAAATAACATCAATAAAATGAAATATTCCAGCGCGCGGCTACGGCAGATGCAAGCGTTTTCCGCACTGATGCGACGGCTCACGGAACTGGGGTTCCCACATGGAAGCGGCAGACGCTAGCGGTAGGCAATGACGGACTGCCACTGAGGTATGGGGCGGAACCCACTGAAACGCCCGGTGCATTTGATTAACTATACCTGAAGCTACATGAATTAAAGACGAGGTTTGGTGAAGACAAACCCTTTTTTTTTTAATTTTCTTTACGATGTACTCTTTCACATATTTCATTATTCGTGTATGATTATTTCACTATAAACACATTTCATGATTGCCGTTCATGATTGTTTACTATATCATTTAGAAAACTCGCCCCAGAAGAGAAACTAATTGTTTGTCATAACAGCTTTTAGTTTTGCGAATTGCAGTGCCTAAACACAGTTTGCTATAATGATAATACGGTACCTGTAATCTGATAGCCATTTACTTTCTACTTCAAATGTTGAGATTATGTATTTTAACCACTCTGTGAGTCTTAGCTATTGAAGCTACCAATATTAACATTATCATTACCGGGATGGACTTAACCCTAACACTCACACCACAGTGACACATGTTTACATGCTTAACTACACTACATGTGATAAACATATTGAAACAAGGAACGATAAAAGAGGTTATTCAGATAGTTAAGAGAGGTAAAAATTTAAAATGTGATCAGAGACTGGGATACGGTAGCAGGTATACGAAGAGAAAATATTAAGAAAACGTGCGCTTGGGGGAATGGACGAAAGAGGAAGCCATCTGATTTTGCAAAGAGCATAATAATAGCCAACACTTTGTTTAAGAATTATGAAATAATAATACACATTTGGAACAGAGTTTTCTAAACCAGATTTTAAATTTTAAGACATTTCCCCTTGCAGACACAGACCGACAATAACTTATTGGGTATCAACTGCCGGCCTCGGTGGTCGTGCGGTTCTAGGCGCTGCAGTCCGGAACCGCGAGACTGGTACGGTCGCAGGTTCGAATCCTGCCTCGGGCATGGTTGTGTGTGGTGTCCTTAGGCTAGTTAGGTTTAAGTTGTTCTAAGTTCTAGGGGACTGATGACCTAAGATGTTGAGTCCCATAGTGCTCAGAGCCATTTGAACCTTTTTTTTTTTTTTTGGTACCAACTCCAGTTTACAACTAACAGACAGTAAACGGTAGATAATTAAGGAGATAGAACCTGAATAAGTTAAGACCCACAGTTTTTCGATAATCTTATAGGTACCGTAAGGTAACGGCTGACAGAAACAGAGGAAGGAACCCGCTACAATACGAATGGATATCTTTGAGAGAAGAAGTGACGAATGCAGCAGATGGTAAATGGGAAAAACGTACAGTAGAAATTCTGGAATAAAACATGATATATTGAATTTAATTGACAACAGGGGAAAATATAAAAATGTATCAAATAAAGTACAACATGGGGACCAGAGATGTCTGAACTCGGTCGGGAGGCTGCTCATAAGCCACACATCACGCCGGTAAAAGCCAAACGACGCCTCGCTTTGTGTAAGGAGCGTAAACGTTGTGTGGAGTGAAGAACCACGGTACACAATGTGACGACCCGATGGCAGGGTTTGGGTATGGCGAATTCCCGGTGAGCGTCATCTACCAACAGTAAAATTCCGAGGTGGTGATGTTATGGTGTGGTAGTGTTTTTCATGGAGGGGGCTTGCACCCCTTGTCGTTTTGTGTGGAACTATCACACCACAGGCCAACATTGATGTTTTAAGCACCTTCTTGCTTCCTACTGTTGAAGAGCAATTCAGGAATGGCGACTGCATGTTTTAATACGGTCGACCACCTGTTCATAATGCACGGCCTGTGGCGGAGTGGTTACACGACAATAACCTCCCTGTAATGGACTGGCCTGCACAGAGTCGTGACCTGAATCCTACTGAACTCCTTTGGGATGTTTCGGAACGCCGACTGCGTGCCAGGCTTCACCAATCGACATCGATACCTCTCCTCAGTGCAGCACTCCGTGAAGAATGGGCTGCCACTTCCCAAAAAACCTTCCAGCACCTAACTGAACGTATGCCTATGGAAGCTGTCTTAGGTAAGGGGGTAGGGGGGGGGGGGTAACAACATACTGAATTCTAGCCTTACCTATGGTGGGCGCCGCGAACTTGTAAGTAATTTTTAGCCTGGTGTCCGGATACTTTTGATCACATAATGTTGGTCAGTTGCGTATTTATTGCCAGAATACCTTTTATTATGGTCTGTAGCACATATATCTGTGATGTATTTGTTTATGCATCTCTGTTACTCTCTGCAAACAGCATTATGTTAGGAAAAAAGTTATAAATTTGGCCAAATGGGCATAGCAGTAAAAACTAATAAATCTATATCCAAAGTAGGTAGCTACGAACATAATAATGCAAAACATTTAGAAGCACTTGAAAGCCTAAATAAAAAATTAGAAATGTAAAGGGCTCTAGTTAGGAGGGTTGACAAACGGAATTCGATGTCGAAATTAATGTGCACGATTGCATCCAAAGGACTAAAAAGTTTTTGCAGGTAATAACATAGTTGAAGTCAAGAGAAATCCTGTGAACGAATTTCAATCAGATATAATTAAAACACCCGAGAACAGTATCTTATTGTTTCCAGATGAGAATGCGGAACGCAGATTAAAAATGATGAATCCATCCATTTCTGTGCTTCGTTAGCAAATCAAATTATACAAGGAATGCGATTCGGCCGATTATTAATAATATGTCATGTCCCAATTACATATTTAACCAGGAATGCAACAAGAAACTGAGAGCAGCGTATACTTATAAGAAGTCATTCACTGTCAAGAATATTTATGAATCTGCGAATGAGATGAAGGATGTACCAATCCCAGCTGGACCTACATTCGTTTCTTTTCACATTGTTAACCTGTATACCAATGTCCCAGTAAACGATATTTTGGAGATTATAAGGAGGAACTTGTTAACGTATAAGTAGATTAGTCAAGGCGAAATAATAGAACTCTTGGAAATTGCAGAAATTGTGTGGTCATGTAATTAATTTTTGACGATAAGAATTTTTATTAAAAGGACGGACTCGCAATGGGCAACAGTTTGTCTGGTACTTTAGCTGAGATATTTGTAAATGAGATAGAAAATAACTTATTGAACAAAATCTTGATGTCTGGGAATAAATTGCCTGCTACAGACATTATGCAGACGACATCATACCATTGTACAAAGGTGACAAGTGTGAAATACGCTAGGTAGCAGAAAGAATGTGTGGAGCGGATGAAAAAATTAAGTTCACCGTCGCCCTGGAAGAAGAAGGAAGTATAAGTCTTTAGGATATAAGGCTAACTAAAAGGGATGGAAAGCGTAAGAATAGCATATTTAGGAAGACGTCAGCTACGGACACTGTTATAAATGTGAAATCCCTTTACCCTAAGAAGCATAAATGGGCATATTTTAGAGCCGTGATCAACAGGATGCTAAAACTGCCACTCACCCCTAGTGCTGAGGTGGAAGAATTGTGATTAGACAAGTAGCCAAGGGAAACTGCTATAAGGATCGTAATGTAATAAAACTTTATATTAAATTTGATATGGCCGCCCACTTTATACATCAGAGCGCCTACTGCAACGGCATCGCACGTCACATTCAACCGAAATGAAATACCTGCATCACAGGGCATATATTCACCAGGAAAACCAACATCGTCTGTGTTGTCAACCCATATATTTACCGGTGGCCACAAGACAGCCCCAGATCTCCACCAACGGCAGCCCAGCCAGGGATTGCTAGCCTTCGCAGAGCCTACAGAACAGCTTCACCACAGGTCGCAGCTAGCCCAAGAACTAGTTTGATGCCGGCCGCTGTGGCCGAGGGGTTCTAGGCTCTTCAGTCCGGAACCGCGCTGCTGCTACGGTCGCAGGTTCGAATCCTGCCTCGGGCATGGATGTGTGTGATGTCCTTAGGTTAGTTAGGTTTAAGTAGTTCTACGTCTAGGGGACTGATGACCTCTGATGTTAAGTCCCTTAGTGCTCAGAGCCATTAGAACCTTCTGAAATAGTTTGATACGCCAGGCATGTGACTGCAAATAATTACGGCAGATACATCCGCCAATTGGGTTTTATATGGCAACGCACTTCCGGAAAAGGGCACTTCGTCTCACCACTTGGAAGTACACAGTGCTGCACAGACTCTTCTAGCTGGCCGATCTCTTGAAGATGGACTTGGTGTATTCGACGAACTTCTTGACATTGTGGAATTGTTTTATTATGATCTCTCCCCGCGAAGAGTCGGGCCTTTTCTATTATTATTTATTTTATATTTGTGACGATCCACAGTTTGGATG
The DNA here is from genome assembly GCF_021461395.2 of Schistocerca americana. Lineage (NCBI taxonomy): Eukaryota > Metazoa > Arthropoda > Insecta > Orthoptera > Acrididae > Schistocerca > Schistocerca americana. The sequence continues at coordinate 172,170,173 of NC_060124.1, read as the reverse complement.
GAGTCTGTTGTTCTTTTGGAGGTTTTACTATTGTTTCGTTTTGTTGAGTCCAATAAATTGTTTCGGACTTGTGTTTTCCGAATTTCTATTCTGGTATAGCAGATACTACAGTGACGAGTTGGATTAAGAATTTACCACGTTTGCTCGGTTGTTGTCCGCAATGACAACCGGTATTCCAGTTATTGTCGAACTCTCAGCTTGAGTCATAGCACTGTTGGAAAATGTGCAACAAACGAACGAGCTCATTATTCAGTGTTTACAGGCGATGTCCCCCTCCCCCATCTTTGGGGTGCATATGCAGGAGTCTCACCCAGCTTCCCCTCTTCTGGGGCTCCTTGACGTGGTCGCAGGTCACAGATGACGTTCAACGTATTTTTCTCGTGTATGTGGGCCCAGACGTTTATCACCTTCTGCAACAGATGCATCCCTATGCAGAACCTCTTGCTTTCCGCTTCGAGTCGTTCACTTCTAGCCTCTTGAATAATTTTGACTCTCAGATCCACGTGGCGGGGGCGCGTCCCAAGTTCTTCTGTAGTCGGAAGCCTCCCGCACAGTCATACAGAGAATGAATAGCTACGCTGAAAGGTCTCTCTTGTGAGTGTCATATTTTTCTGTGGCAACCCCCACCGCAATAAGTCTTATGGTTGGGCACTCATTGGCGATATGATTCTTGTCAATGTCACAGACGATACCTTATGGACTGATCTTCTGAAACTGAAAGATTCCTCTTTAGACCGATGTTTATCCATTATCCACGTTCATGAGTAGTCGTTTTGCTCTGCTTCCACCTGCCCTCCAGGACCTTGGCTCCGTTCCCCACCTGCGCCAATGGAGGCCGTAGCGGCAGCAGCATCTGCAGCGACAATGGTTGCTCTCCTGTAGTCAACGCTTTGTCACACATCAGAGGCCAGATTGCTGCTTCTGGAGGGTGACCTATTCAGCCGCAGAAACAAGGGTCACAAAGCCGAAGTCTGTGGGTCATCATCGTTGAGGGCCATGGACGACGCTGCTTTGGATGCCTCTGACTCCGTGGTGGATAGGGCAGACCCGCTGCTGCCGTTTCCTTCATGCAGAGAGTTTTCCCGCACACTATTGCAGTGATCACTCTGTGTGGTTCGACAGCACTCCTCTCCCTCTTCAAGTGGATACGGGGTCCTCCGGCACTATCATCAGTGGGGATTCCCACCATCAGTTGGGTTCACTGCTGCTTCGTCTGTTCCATACTACCCTGAAGAGCTGCAGCAAAGATGTAATCCAACTTCACGGATGGTTCTTGGCTCAGGTCCAGTACCTGAATCAATACACACCGTAGCAAGCAGACCACAAACCAAAACAAAACTCATAACTACCAGACCCAGACTTATAAAAGTAGACAAACTAGATGAGGACAAATCTGAGGAAGACACATGTGACATTTGCAACGATGTCAACGTGCGTCTAGGAACAACCTCCACGCCAAACATCAACAAAGACAACATAACACATACAGTCAGTTCCACACAAATCATTATCATCGCCGACACCACACCAGCAAGCACCACCAACATCAGTGAAAAGCGTGTGAAGACAAAAAGCGTTGACGAAACGTGAGACATAACGAAATGTAACCGTGTGACATCGCAAAGAGATGTAAAAATGTCTCCCAAGCAGCGGCCAACATCAAGGCGCAATCCGTTCAGTACCACCTCAGAAACTGCAACAGAAACCAGCGCCAACAGCAAGCGAGCTACACCTAATTATGATAATTTAGTCTTTAACTTACTTTTAAGTAGGCTAGAGAAAAAGAGATACTGCAGACAGCGCAGCAGATGCTACTTAGATTCTGAGATCCAAATGGTGATTCTCTCTATTTTCCAGTAACTGAGCAGACTGACAGAATCATCCTAAGGACAGAAAACATTCCTACATAAGCAGAGCCGCTGCTCGACCTCATGCTCCAGGACTTCCTGCGCAGGTCAGAATCATTCGAACTGGACATAATGTATATACAGATCATGCAAGAGCACACGGACAAACATACTTCGATTACTCACAGACAGGCAGTAAATGCTTTGTACACGTAAAACACCCAGAACACATGGACAAAAAAATGAATATCTTACAACATAATACAAAAAACAGTACGACAGTCAGCGCTGAAATCCCTAATATAGCGCAAGACCTGCAGGCAGACATCACGTGCTTACAAGAACCTTTTAATAGAAGTGGGCAACGAATATGTCTACCAAATCATGCTGCCACAATAACAGGCAGCAATGACTGTCATGCTGCAATAGTAATTTTAAATAGAACTTACTATTAAGGTAACACAGTCATGCAACCAACACTTAGTTACCAGAGAGATAACTAATGGGAACGTCACACGGGTTATTTCATCCAATTACGCCCATTACAGCCATCAAATACAGCGGTATGTAGACTACATCAGAGACATAGTAATGTATGCCAGAGGCAAAAATTTCGTGATAAGTGCTGACATTAATTCGAGATCGACCGTCTGAAACTCAGGCAGAACAGTTGACAGAGGACGCATAATCACCGACCTAATACAAGGAACACAGTTGCATGTAATGAATACGGAAGCACCTATACCAACATATGCAGGGTTCGATGGTATGAGCAGTATTGTCGGCATTACGCTAGCAAATAACGTAGCAATCGCATACGTAACGAACTGGACTGTACACGTTAACATAACCAGTAGTGATCACAATGTCATAACATACCCACTAACTCACTCTCAGAACACAACGACCTAATCACACAGTAGACACTTGCACAAAGCAGACTGCAACAAATTAACGGAAATTATCCAACAACACGATCTAGAAAACATGAATGGTGGTATCAATTATAGAGCACACAAGTTAACACAGGTAATACAACATGCACAAAACACATCAATACCGACAGCAAAGAACACAAAACGCTCACTAGAACCGTGGACCAACGAACTCACGAGACTCAAACAAGATGCAAGACACAAACGAAAATTATGTCAAAGGGTGATAGCAGATAGGAACAGACGAATAAGACTTGAAGCATAAAGGCATTCACAAGACCAATACAGACAGACCATATACAACAAGCGTAGACAACAGTGGGAGCTATTCGAAACAACACAAACAGAGAAAAGTACGGGGGTTGGAACATTAATAATGACAACTATTTATTTACAGCTCGTAAAAATTGATATGTTTCAACGTTTTTCTGACTTTCAAAGTAGTCACCAGTACTGTGTATAGCCTGTTGTCAGCGATGTGGAAGTCGTAGGATACTTTTAACAGTGCCAGTTGTGTTGACAGTTCGAGCGGCGCTGTCTATTGCCCGACGAAATTGTAGCAGTTCTGAAGCGAATGTCGTGAAGCGTTTCCTTCAGTTTAGAAATCGATTTGAACTTACGAGGGCTTAAGTCAGGGGAGTGAATTAGGTGGTATAGCATTTAGCAGCCCCATCAGTCAAACAAATGAGTAACAGCTTGCACTGTACGTGCTTGAGCGTTGTCCTGCAAAATAATGGTCAGGTCCTGCAGAAAGTGTCATCACTTCTGTCTCTAAGCTGGTGGGAGGTTTTTTTTTCCTAAAATGGACAGCATACAGACAGAAGTGATGACACTTTCTCCAGGACCTGACTATCATTTTGCAGGACAACGCTCAAACACGTACAGTGCAAGCTATTACTGATATGTTTGACTTATGGGGCTGCTAAGTGCTACACCACCTACTGCACTCCCCTGACTTAAGCCCTCGTGAGTTCAACTCGATTTCTAAACTGATGGAAACACTTCACGACATTCGCTTCAAAACCGCGACAAATTCGTCGGGCAATAGACCGCGCCGCTCGAACTATCAACACAACTTGCAGTGCTAAGAGTATCGTACGACTTCCACATCTCTGGCAACGCGTTATACACAATGCTGGTGACTAATTTGAAGGTCATTAAAACGTTTAAACAGATATTTATAAGAACCCCACTAGTTCTGGGAACGCTAAGGCAGGATTACGGCACGATGACAGGGGGATGGAGGAATACAGCGGAGTTTCTGCTAGAGAAACTGCTCCCTGGTGATGTTATCGATACAGACACTCACTATCATGCAACACTAACTGAAGACCTACATACACCATACAACACCGCAACAGTCACCTGTCCTTTTGTGCAACAAGAGGTTGCCCTAGCAATCTCAGAGCTCAAAAACATGAAAGTATCTGGACCACATGGTATCCACTCGGAAACACTGAAAGACTAGCACAGCAGATCACCGCCGTTCCTGACAACGTTAGTGAACTATGCCTTACGGCTTTGCAGGGTACCTACAGTATGCAAAACCTCCAAAGAAGTCATTATTAAGAACTCAGCGGACAGGGATCCTTCAGATCCAAAGACTTACAGGCCAATATGCCTAATAAACACCCTAGCAAAGATTCTGGAGAAGATACTGGGTAAGGGCCTACAAACAGAGTGAGGTCTCATGGATATGAGCCAACACCAGTTCGGTTTGAGAACTGGTACATCAATAGATGATGCCATCAACCAGACCCTACATATAGTTAATACTACAAAACAGAAATACGCAATGGTAATAATGATTGACATGGCAGGAGGATTCGATAATTTCTGGTGGCCCGCACCATTTCAAAGGCTGACATTTGGAGGTACCACAGTCACTGTACAACAGTTTCCTAGACTTCTGTAAAGACCGAGTAGTCGAGTGGCAGATGAAAAGCCGGAAGGTAATTAAAAGATTTACCAAAGGCTGTCCTCAATGTTCGATCTTCGTCTCCATCTTCTGGGGCATAGGAATCGAACCCCTCCTATAACTTCTGGACAGGGATGACAGTCAGACGGAATTGTCGCCTACGCAGATGACCTATTAGTTGTAGTCTCTGCAAACAACAGAGCCCAGTTAGAAGAGAAAGCCAGCGGAATACTACAAACAATTACACAATGGTGTCACAAAAATAAGCTCAGGATAGCCGAAAACAAAACAACGTACACATTACTGAATGGATCACTCCAAAGGAATCCTTCGCTAAAAATTGGGGACACAAACATCAAACGAGTACACGTTACGCCTTATCTTTGGTTACACATAGATGAAAAATAGAATTTCCACGAACACAAAAGGCTAACAACAGACAAAGCAGAAAAATATACAAAATACTTTACAAATTGGGGAGGTTAAATTGTAAACAGTACAGATTACCTCTACTAGTGATACTGACATACCACTGTGCGCTCTTCGAATAAGTACTCGGCTTCGCAGATAGCACGTGGGCACATAGACTGAGCGTTGTCACCAACAAAGCATCTGTCAGGCGCGGGCAGGGAAGTGTCCTACTTAGGCTATCTGGAGCCTTCGGCACCACCTCAGCCGATGTACTGTGTGTGGTGCTGGGAATATGACCCTTAGATATCACGATTAAATACAGAGCTGCAACGTAGTGGTTAAAGATGGGGAGACTAGATAAGGTACACACAATAACTGGTGTGACGATACAGACGATACGTCTTCTTAAAAGTTGGCGTTTGGGTACATGGCAAGGTGAGTCGGATGTAAGTGGTAAGGGACGTAGACTGCAGGGCTTCCTCCTGACATAAGGGAGTGGTTGAGAATGAAACATATTGTCCCATCTGCGGTATGGAACATTTCTTAACCGGACACGGACTTATCGCACGCACTTAAACCGCGTGAGTCTGACGCAGACACCTACATGCACCTGCGGGGAAGCAGGTTCCTTAGAACACACTGTCTTTTTCTTCGGGCAATACGAGAACAATAGACATTCACTACACTTAGACTACATAGATAAAGACACAGATATATACACAGCAATAACAGACGCAGAACAATGGGCACAATTAAACGTATTGACAAACAGTATTTCAAAAGCAACACATGAAGAGTACTTGCGGACACGACGTAACAGAAATGCCTACGTGCAACCCAACAACAATCGCCAGAGGGCTCACAGCGATACCCACAGTGACAGCGAAAACAGGAGGCTAGCCTAGAAGTGACAGTAAATAAGCATAAGGTGCTGCTGATCTACCGAAAAAATCATCAAATACTGTACATGGGTGGGCACTTGAAGTTAATACATAGCATTAGTTCAAAAATGGTTCAAATGGCTCTGAGCACTACGGGGCTTAACTTCTGAGGTCATCAGTCCCCTAGAACTTAGAACTACTTAAACCTAACTAACCTAAGGACATCTCACACATCCATGCCCGAGGCAGGATTCGAATCTGCGACCGTAGTGGTCGCGCGGTTCCAGACTGTAGCGCCTAAAACCGCTCGGCCACTCGGCCGGCCATAGAATTAATAATAAATAGAATTAGAAATACCAATTCTCTACTAATAACCATTTGCATGTTGTATATATATATATATATATATATATATATATATATATATACACTCCTGGAAATGGAAAAAAGAACACATTGACACCGGTGTGTCAGACCCACCATACTTGCTCCGGACACTGCGAGAGGGCTGTACAAGCAATGATCACACGCACGGCACAGCGGACACACCAGGAACCGCGGTGTTGGCCGTCGAATGGCGCTAGCTGCGCAGCATTTGTGCACCGCCGCCGTCAGTGTCAGCCAGTTTGCCGTGGCATACGGAGCTCCATCGCAGTCTTTAACACTGGTAGCATGCCGCGACAGCGTGGACGTGAACCGTATGTGCAGTTGACGGACTTTGAGCGAGGGCGTATAGTGGGCATGCGGGAGGCCGGGTGGACGTACCGCCGAATTGCTCAACACGTGGGGCGTGAAGTCTCCACAGTACATCGATGTTGTCGCCAGTGGTCGGCGGAAGGTGCACCTGCCCGTCGACCTGGGACCGGACCGCAGCGACGCACGGATGCACGCCAAGACCGTAGGATCCTACGCAGTGCCGTAGGGGACCGCACCGCCACTTCCCAGCAAATTAGGGACACTGTTGCTCCTGGGGTATCGGCGAGGACCATTCGCAACCGTCTCCATGAAGCTGGGCTACGGTCCCGCACACCGTTAGGCCGTCTTCCGCTCACGCCCCAACATCGTGCAGCCCGCCTCCAGTGGTGTCGCGACAGGCGTGAATGGAGGGACGAATGGAGACGTGTCGTCTTCAGCGATGAGAGTCGCTTCTGCCTTGGTGCCAATGATGGTCGTATGCCTGTTTGGCGCCGTGCAGGTGAGCGCCACAATCAGGACTGCATACGACCGAGGCACACAGGGCCAACACCCGGCATCGTGGCGTGGGGAGCGATCTCCTACACTGGCCGTACACCACTGGTGATCGTCGAGGGGACACTGAATAGTGCACGGTACATCCAAACCGTCATCGAACCCATCGTTCTACCATTCCTCGATCGGCAAGGGAACTTGATGTTCCAACAGGACAATGCACGTCCGCATGTATCCCGTGCCATCCAACGTGCTCTAGAAGGTGTAAGTCAACTACCCTGGCCAGCAAGATCTCCGGATCTGTGCCCCATTGAGCATGTTTGGGACTGGATGAAGCGTCGTCTCACGCGGTCTGCACGTCCAGCACGAACGCTGGTCCAACTGAGGCACCAGGTGGAAATGGCATGGCAAGCCGTTCCACAGGACTACATCCAGCATCTCTACGATCATCTCCATGGGAGAATAGGAGCCTGCATTGCTGCGAAAGGTGGATATACACTGTACTAGTGCCGACATTGTGCATGCTCTGTTGCCTGTGTCTAAGTGCCTGTGGTTCTGTCAGTGTGCTCATGTGATGTATCTGACCCCAGGAATGTGTCAATAAAGTTTCCCCTTCCTGGGACAATGAATTAACGGTGTTCTTATTTCAATTTCCAGGAGTGTATATATATGTGTGTGTGTGTGTGTGTACGTACGTGGGCGCGTCTGTTTCTGTGTATGACTGGCGGTCCACGGCTCGAAGAAATCATTTCGAGGTATTCACCTTCAGTCACATTCGGTGATGGTACTAAGAAGTCTCTCCTTTCCTATCGTCCTTTTTATATTCTTCTGCAAAAACAACAATATTTTATGTACATTTCAACCTTGAATTATTGTAATTTTGATAAGTATTACCCTTGGTAAACGTTGTAGATAAAACAAAAGAAAGGAACACTGTGAAAAGATGAATAACGAAAATTGTAAGACGTACGACCTGTTTTAAAACATGAGGTAACACGTCTATAATTTGGCAACAAATAAATAAAATTTCCCCATTCTACACACGGACAGCATGCTCACTGATGCTGCGTGCACAGTGCGCGTGTCTGACTAACAGCCATTCCTCGCCAAATGATGCAGCTATGACGTGGACGGATATATATCGACAGTAGGTCGATAGTCATAATGTTTTGGCTGATGTATGTATGTATTATGTGTGCACGCACGCATGTGTGCGCGCGTGTGTATGTGTACGTTGCACTTCTCCTTCGAAACCAATCGACCTATTTCAAGCAAAGATATTAGTGTCTGGAAAGAATCGCTGTGGGGGTTAGCACCAAGTAGCTATCAAATGACGAGGGGGTGCAAAAGAAGAGTAGGCTACTATTCACAAATACCCAGATTTTATTCGTTCGTTATTTGAGGGCAGGAACAAAAAGTGAATTATAGCAAACCTTACATGTAATCTTAAACGTTTGCCAAACTTTTACTCGCTGACACCCCGTACAAAATGATGAAAGCAAAAAGTTTATCAGTTACTAAGTTTACACTGTTTCTTTTTCTTTTTCTTTTTTTTTTTTTGCCTCACTTCTTCACTACTAACTGTATTCTGGACACATTTTGCAGCCGGTTTTCAGATATACCACTGAATTTACCTGCAGTATGAAGCACAGTTAAGGATATGCATCATAAGGAAGAATACACACCACTTCAGAAAGTGTATCATACAAGATACTTAACGATTTGAAGAATATTATGCGAATTGTGGATAAATATTTACTTTTTGACTTTTGAATTTCATCATAATGTGGAAGTGCTTTTATTGTTTGATATTTGCTATGTGATAGGATTCAAAGTAACGCATACACTGCTTAAGCATACTTCCACTTTACTTCAGAAGAGCAGAGCATTGTTGCACGCTTCTGCCCATGCCCCCTGTCCATACTGCTCGATACTGCTGCTGTCCACACCTACTGTAAGACGTCGTGGTCTCCGGTCCCTCGTTGCTTACATATTCCGCCATCACAATCATATTCCGCACATCAAGACGCTTCATTCGAACCCAAACTACATAAGATAAAGTCAATGTTGTATGAATTCATGTAAGTGATATGCAAATAAATAATAAATCGCAAGTGCGCACCGTGGTTGAAATACTCGGGGCTGGCATACACACATACGTTCCAGTCATGACGATCACAGGAGCTTTAAGTTCGAGAGAGGCAACTGAACGCCAGGAGGCCAGTCCCAACCCATCTACGTCGGTCGGTGGCCGCCCGTGGAGCAGACAGCATTCGCCCGAGGAAAAGGAGGAACGACCCCGTGTTTGGCTTAGAAGCAAATTCCGATACATTGTGTGGGAGTGGCTAGCCTATGCATTCTTTACACATAGCACTCAGTTTGAGAGATTTTCACAGGGTGACAGCAAACGCCAAACGCCAATACTACAGATTTCCGGATTGGTCATCTTAAACGAAACGTCATTCTCCCGTTTTAGAAGAGCAATGCTGATAGGCAGACGATATTTGTGACACCTTGAGCTGAAGGAGTAATGGAAGAGACCGAAAGATATACCCCTTCATGTCTGGCGTGGAGAGGTGTCGTTCGGTTGTCACTCTTGGAGCAAGGAACAAATCTCTCCTCAGTACTTCACTGGGAGAGCACCTCTGTTGAGAGCGAATCGAAGTGCGATTCTCTATATTGAGTCCTTGCAATTAAGCATTGTTCACTGTGTTGGCTGACACACTTATTGTGCGGTGTGAATGGACAGAGTTATAGTTAAACGCCTGCGAGCGAATTTTTGAGTGGCATCGCTGTGGACTGGTTGTCTGACTGGTGTACCACACCAATAGTTAGACTAGGGGCAAAGAGGTACCCTTGACTTCATTAAGGCGTAGGGAGAGTTTGATTGGCGAAGGTCAATCCAAATAGAACAAGAGTTATCTTATTTGTTAGCAGCGAGCGGCGCAGACAGCAGTCATCGCAGCTTACAGTATTGTGCGCTACAGCTATTGCGAACCACATATTTCCTCCACAACAATACACTTCACTGCATTTCACACACAACAGCCTCAACTGCACCTAGCAACCATCTAAAGGATAATTATTCAAGTTGAGTAGGTGCGCCTCTCTGCCATTCTGCCAAGTCAACAACCATCTTAAACTTGGTTTAGAAGTTTCATTAGTGAATCCTATCCTTCAGAGGTAACTTCACATTCCGAAAAGAACCAGGATATAACTTGTTCAATTCATAACTAAACGTGCCATTGTGATTTCTCAGAATTTTTGCAAAATAAATAACAACTTTCGTTGGTTTCATGTTTTTCTTACAGTAACTAGCAATACTCCAGTACCCAAGTATCCCACTAGTTACGTAAAAAATTCTGTGAAATTTTGTGTCATTTCCTTACAGTGGACGACTCCAGAAGATATTTATTGCTGCAAGTTTTTCAGGCATTTCTCTTTAGAACGTTAGGAGCGTCTGCCTGACTTGTAGTAGTGTGGGGGTGGAAATTGCATCTTGCAGGAGCCACAGGGTAAAGGGTACATCTCAGATTAATCCGTTGTGCAGAATAACAGAATCTCAGATTAACCCCATGCTCACACAACACGCAATGCATTGAAACAGCTTGGGAGTGGGGAGAGCAGGTAGCACAAGACAAGGTCTGCTTCGCCAAATAGGAAGACATGTGGGAGCAGCCAACGTTATTGCACGTACAGTAACTTACTTACTCGCCATCTGTCATCAGTACAGAACTACTTACATGTGAGTGCAGCTGTGGGTAACAGACAGTACATACATACCTGGTGATTCAACTGCCCCTACCGGTAGGTTTTATGCAACTCCCAATGCTTTCAAAACCCACTCGTGAGATTTTCTGCTTTCTCACTCACTACACAAGAACTGTTAGTACTATAGGAAAATATTAACAGGATCTTTTTGTGGGAGATTCAATGTGTTCGATTTCTGTACTGGTACACGTTTTCGCCAGAGGCCATGGTTTTCGACTAATTGAAGAAAACCTCATTTGAAGGTCACTTCTGTAAGTTTCTCTTGAATAATTCGAAAACTGCGGCCTCTGGCGAAAATGAATCCCAGTAAAGAAGTTAACTACATTGAATTTCCTACAGAAAGGTCCTGTATGTTATTTCTATAGGGCTAACTGTTTGTATGTAGGGAGCGACAGAGTATGAAACTCTTGCTTGTGCTATTTGAAGGCATTGCAGGTTGCATAAAACTCAGGGTAGGGACAGGTGAATAGCCATGTCTATTTTTATAATTTGCAGAGACTCCTCTAACTATACTGCATATGAGCCGCAAGTAACATCTCGTGGGGTCACAGTTTAGCTTACCAGCAGTCTACCGACCAGCATCTTTTCTTGTGCCGAGGCTCGTCGCGTTGTCTGAAGCTGGCACGGATTCGCAGAGTGTGACTGGACAGAGTGGCGCGGTCCAAGTGCCGCGGGTTATTACGCAGTAGGGCCCCCAAGCAGTCGCGGCTGATGGGATGCCTCCGGGCGCCTTCCCCCCCCCCCCACCCCCCCCCCTGCCGCGTCGCTTTCCTTACTCGCCCGCCTGAGCTGGGCCAAGTTACGCTTCCTCCCGGGACCTCGCCCCCCGCCCCCGGGCCGCCGCGCGCCGAGTGGTAATTACCGTTTTCACGGCGTCGCGACGCGTCTCGGCGCCCGCCCCCCCGCCCCTCTACCAAAACAAAGCGGTAACGAGCGCGCGTCTTGCGGATAATCCAATAGCGAGACGCGCCGGGGGCGGGGTGGCCATCCGTCCGTCCGCGGGAACGCCGCCCCCGGCCATTGTTGCAGCCTTTGTCCGAGAACAATCGCCACCTCCCCGCCCACCGCCGCCGCCGCAGCCCCGTCCACCTCCGCCTCCTGCGCGCTTCTCCTCCGACGCCTCCTCCTCGTCTTGTTACCGCTGTTACAGCCGCCACAGCCACCGTGTCCGTTCCGGTCCGTTCGCAACACTCCCTCGCTGGATGCACCCGAACAAGAAAAGGACAGCAGGCGAGGGCTTCCTCCCATTGACGTGGGGAATTAATGAGACAGTACACGATAAGAAGAAACTGCCTCCTATGTTCTACGAAAGGAACGGCATCACCGTGTTGAAGCTGAAAGGCAACAACAAAGCTGCATGTAGCACATTGTTTAACAGTCATGTCTGTCTTACAAGTGCTTGATGTCTTCGCTTTTCTTCATAAGTAGTACCTGGAAGGCAGTGCGGGGACATCAGTTTCATAAGGCAGTATGATACAATTAGCAAAAACACTCGGAAACATCCAGTATGAATATTTCAAAATTCTCAGTAACTGCAGAGAATTTTGTTTTAGTTAATCATTACGTACGTAGGTACCGTTTAATACCGTAATCATGATTATCAAAAATAACATTTTCATTCCAGAATGAGATTTTCGCGCTGCACCAGTGTGTACGTTGATATGAAACTTTCTGGCAGGAGAGCCTCTGTAAAGTTTGGAAGGTAGGAGACGAGGTACTGGCAGAAGTGAGGCTGTGAGGACGGGGCGTGAGTCGTGCTTGGGTAGTTCAGTTGGTAGAGCACTTGCTCGCGAAAGGCAAAGGTCCCGAGTTCGAGTCTCGGTCCGGCACACATATTTAATCTGCCAGAAAGTTTCAACATTTTGATTTTTAATTATTGTTTGCATAAAATATGAATGTATCAATTGTTATGGATGAGGCGGAACTATGGGCCTCATGGAAAAAGGGTGACTCTGCTGAGTCACGCAATTTGACTCGTAGTCTGATCACAAGGTGTGTCCATTATTGACTCGTTGATCACGAAGGCTGACGTGAGGATCAACGAACTATACTTGACTGCATGTATCTGCACCATCTTAGGTGATCAGAAGTTAGTAGACAGGAATACAATCAAATACTTAGCTTTAATTCAGCATCAGCGGTGAACGTCGATCTTGACTTTGTACAATAATGTTTACAATTGCATTTATAGATTGAACTGCGAATACCGCCTTACAGTTCTGATTGCTTCACACCTATAGATCAATTGGCAATGCATAAAATGTATGTGGCTCCTGGCTAGGTCGTAGCTACTGACTTAGCCGAAAGCTATGCTAACTAGCGTCTCTGCAATTGAGATCTCTGAAGCTATAACGAGTGAACCATTCCTATTAAAGTCGGCCGTAGACCTGACCAGTGCGCTAGCTTGTTTCGTAAGACCAGCCGAGTGGCGGCGCTCGTCTGCTAGCGTCGACAGTGGTGACTCACGGGTCCGATGTGTACTGACGAACCGCGGCCGATTTGAAGACTACAAACTAGCCAGTGTGGTGTCTTGCGGTGACACCACATCAATACATTTACTAATATCATAAATGTGATTTTAATATCACGTTTGTATTTGGTAACCCCTACAAATAAGAAAAGGGTTTCATTTTGAATTAAATTGTTCCAAAGTTTTATCAAATTTTAAGTAATACTCACTTTTTCATATGATGTAATGAAAACGTTACTGTTATTATGAAAACATTACACATGTCAATATGTGTTGTCTAGTATTTTTTTCATAGTAAATACCGGACTGAAATAAAAGTTTGATAAAAAATTGCCTTTAGGAAGAGTCGAACCAGAGAGCTACAGAGAATTACAGTAAATGGTGTGAAACGTGTTCAACTGAACCACACTCAGAAAATTTCAAAGTCGATTTCCCCCAAATGCTTTTGGATACTGCGTTGCACATCTGAAGAATGGTACTGGAAAACGTCTTAAGTAACATTTTTATAAACCATATTTTCAACGCTGTTGTGTTGTCAGTACTTTGTTGCATGTCTCTAGACTTGATGCAGGTACCAAGCCACGGATACAGTCTTTCAAACATGCGTTAGTAGATGCTGGATAGTATTTGTGTCGCTCTGTGTTTCTGTCTGAAATTTCAAAATTTAAGATATGAGAAGTCATTATTACTGACGGCAGTTGTACTAGTTAAAGACCTTATGCTGTACTTTGCTATTATATTACGAAAAACAAAACATAGTATTAATGCCACTTGGAACAAAAACTTTCTTCATGCTACTGTATGGAGAACTGACATTTTTTACTCTGGCTCTGCACAAAATTCAAGTACATTCTTTAAAAAGCATGTCAGCAACAACCCACATTCAGTAATGCTATATAATGATTCAAAAAGCCCTGATATTGGATTCATACAACTGTGTATGTTTATTTATATGTACATTAATTATTGGTAAAAAGACATCCAGTAACTAGTGTAAACAAAACTCCTAAACCACTGGATACTGTGTGCTATACCAGAACGAGCTCCCATAGGAGCAGAGATAAAGGCAATGAAAGCGTTTGCTACCCCTCACATGTAGGCTTCCCTCTCAATTCAAGTGTGGTGTAGGAAGGACCGGCATGTCATTAAGGGGATACACGTGCAGCTGGGCATGGCTGAGCAGAGAAAGGGGGGAAGATGGATCGTAGAGGTGAAGGATGAGGTGAATGTAGAAAGAACAGAAGCTAGGGAAGCGTAGACATGTAGAGAGTGGGAATGGGGTTATAAATATAGAGTAGCGATAGCATGAGGTGTGTGCGATATATGTGTCAACCTCCTATCACAGTAGTGGAAAGGTTACTGTAATATAAATTAGAACAGCTGTCTGAAGGTGAACCATAGGTTCGAATGTTGTAACAGAGCTATTTCTGTGATGAAATAGCATTGTTACCAGCGACTGGTTGCTGTTTTCTTCTTTCCAAGAATTAGCTTGCAGGATCTTTCTTATTGCTGCTAGTTAGTTTACTGGCATGGCACATAGTAAAGTATTTATTTTTTAATTTGTCTCATTATTATTTGTGTGATGCAACAAGCAGCAAAATTCTGTGTTATCAGAATAGCTTCTGAGTATTTTGGATACAAATCAGGTATGTACAAACACAGGTACATACTTCTCTTCATTCTCCTGGCAAAATGTCAGATGTGGCACATAGAATGTTATCCGTTTCCACTCTTCAAGTGATGCCCGTCCACTGACATTCAAGTTCTATGAAGAAAACTGAAGAGGTCACGTCGTGAGGTCTCCTTGTTAACCTGCATAATTCCACGCTCAAAACTACCACCTGTAAGGCTGGGCGCCGCTATTTACGTACCTGGGCAAAAAGGTTTTTCTTCTGCAAAACCATGTTTTAACCTTTTAACATCATTATCGATTACTCATACCTGACAGTTACTTAAAACTGTTGTTGTGAATAGCCCCAAGCGAGAACAGCTGACAAGCTGTTCTTCGAGAAGTACCCGTTGGGATTTTTCAGCGTTTCCAGCGATTCCAGTATCATCTTGAGGTGAGATATCATATACTCTGTCCGTGTTTCTTTCAACAAATAAATATGTATGGAAGGTTTCTGTCTTGAGCAAATACAACTTTCCGTTTTTTTAGTTATTCATATTTCTGTGAATTAGCTTCGTGTTCTCTAGGTTCCAACAAATTTTCTACTTAGCATCACTTTTTGCTGTTCATGCAGTTGATATATGCAGCGCATATTTTATATCGGCAGAGTTCGCCGTCGGTATTTTTATGGTTTCCACGCTACCTGTACAATGGTAAACTGTAGTCGCTAACTGACTATCACTGTGTGCGAAAATATTCAGTTGCTCAACTGGAACATGTGAACGCTTCGGAAATACTGCTAAACCATGTGTCTGCGAGTGTGATTATACCACCCATACCGCAGCTGGAATAGTTAACACCTTTGTAAACAACGACATACCGCGTACTCAAGAGCAAAGCTTCATAGTATCATGGTGACGCAGAAAAAACAAGAATCGCACCAGCTCCACAAGCTCTCGGTTGCATAAAAACAGACACTTAACGTTTTTCTTTCCTTTTGCTACTTTACGTGGCTCGCATGCAAAGTAATTCATCTGAATATCACAGAAACTCATCGACCTTTAACTAGTTCTGCATCGAGTGAAATCCGTGTACCACCGCATAAAATAGGATAAAACGCATTTGTAGAATTGTTATGCTTGTGCTCCTTCTCTCGCTTTCAGCCCCGTTCGAACCAGCGTACAAGCAGTAACTGCATTCCGACAATAGCGGGGAAGTAATTAAGCAGTGATGTATGTAAAAAATTGTTACGTAAAAGAAAAAAAAGATTTTTGTCTAAGAAGGAAATCCACTTAATACTTACTGAAAAACATTAACGACATGTAGCAGAAACCGGACGTATGGCGAGTTGTCATTGATTTCAATAAAAATCTGAATTATTGCTAAAAAGCTCGCAAAGAGGGCCTATCTTCCTAACTGATGACACTAACTGACGAATAGACGTAACATGAATTGGTTAGTACCGAAAGAGAAATTTGAAGTAATGAACATCAGATGACATAATGTAGATGCTTCACATTTTACTGGATGAAGTAGAATAGTTTTCGTAAATCAGGCTGAAGATTGCATAACATTAGAATGATAAAACCATAGCATCGCACAGTATTACACATTATGAGTTGTACCGAGTGAGTTTCTCGCTTATTATAATGCAAAAGACGTCTGATATAACGTTAATAATAATAATATAATACAACAGTAATAGTATTATTTATAATAACAATTTTGCTGGTGTATGGCAAGTAGTGGCAATGAGTAAGTAGAAGTACTGTTAGATTACAAACCTGTCGTGCAGTCTGCTTTTATGTCGTTGAATGTACGCGTTGCTCCCAAAGGCTGTTGAAAATGGTACTGAGAGGACTCACCCATGGGACATCACTGTACCTCCGACGATTATGAGAGTGTCAGTTCTCATTATAAAAATTCCTAGGTTCATAATATGAAGATAAAGTAAAAAAAAATAAAGAAACTTGTGATTCAGGACAAGTTATATTTTTATTCAACTATCGTTCACCAAAAGCTGGTGGTAGCCTTCACCAGTGCTTTGACACTATAGATCTCTGTTTAACTACGAGAGCCGGCCGCGGTGGCCGAGCAGTTCTAGGCACTTCAGTCTAGAACCGCGCGACCGCTACAGACGCAGGTTCGAATCCTACCTCGTGCATGGATGTGTGTGATGTCCTTAGGTAAGTTAGCTTTAAGGAGTTCTACGTTTTAAGGGAACTGATGACCTCAGATGTTAAGTCCCATAGTGCTCAGAGCCATTTGAATTTTTTTAACTACGAGGCCTATTCGGAAAGTAAGGTCCAATTGGTCGCAAAACAGAAACCCCTGTGAATATGAAAATTGTGTTATTTTCATCAGTTGGCTACACCTTCCAGCTACTTCTCTACATAGTCACCGCTCCGATTTAGACATTCGTCGTTGTAAGGTGTCAGGCAAATCCAACACCTTTCATGAAAACCCTGACATGATAAGCAGATCCGGCAGTATGTCACATAGCTCCGAATAAATCCTGACATTAGATTAACCAAAGTGATACGATCAACGAGTAAGCAAATGGAATACCACAGACTAACACAAGAACTTCTAAATGCATGTCATACCTTCCCACCGTGAAACAGACGCAATTCCGAGGGAAGAAACGAGAACAGAAGCCGAGAGCAGAACCCTATTTTGCTAGGCCCTACGATAAGGGATGGACACCCACGTCGCCAGCCAACCACCAGGACCCCCCCCCCCCCCCCAAACGATAGAACCCTCCAGAAGAACAGTCTAGATCTTACAATAGCACTAAAAGCGCCACACCAGCTGCAAGTTTTAGCGTGAGACATTCTCGCGTCTCCGTTACGTTGCAAACGTTAAAAACATTGCCCCATCACGGAAAGTAACCGCCAGTACCACCCCCCAGCACATTTTAAAAGATAGAGCCCTCCAGAAGAACAGTATAGATGTTATGATAACACTAAAAGGGCCACACCAGCTGCAAATTTTAGTGTGAGACTTTTTCGCGTCGCTGTTACGTTGCAAACGTTAAAAACATTGCCCCACCACTAAAAGTATAACGTTTCTCATTGGATAGACAGAATTTTTGTAGGCGGAGCTTAAGGTTAACATTGAGACCCTGATTGGTCAGATGTAAACACAGCTAGATAGTTTTTTTTATACCAACTTCGATAAATTGTAGTAAGGAGAAGTTAGGAGAGAGTAGCTTCCGAGAAGTGAGGTGCGTGGAGCTGTGCTGTCCGCCGCCCCCTGACGAATACCGACAAGGTAATGAACGCACGTGATGCTGCATTTTTGAGTGCATAGGTCTTCACTCAGAACTGCAGAAGTCTCATCTGTTACATCCCCTTTTTACGTAATACTAGTGTCGATCGTCAATTGAAAGTCATGGTATTCACCTTTGCTATGTAAGTTAAAATCTGAAATGCAATGATTTTTCTGTTATATAATTATTGAGAAGCCACATCAGCCACTGTAATTTACGACAAGTTAGATAAGTAATTAAAGATAATTGAGGGTCACTGTAGACCATTTTGATAGTTTTCTCTTTGCGAAACTTAATTTAAAACTAGATTATAGATGTGATATGGCATAGGTCATCGTTCGAGCCATTGTAGAACTTGGAAACCCCCTA
The DNA here is from genome assembly GCF_021461395.2 of Schistocerca americana. Lineage (NCBI taxonomy): Eukaryota > Metazoa > Arthropoda > Insecta > Orthoptera > Acrididae > Schistocerca > Schistocerca americana. The sequence continues at coordinate 172,151,503 of NC_060124.1, read as the reverse complement.
AGGGAACATTCGTTCACATTTTTGTTGAGTGCAGTTGGTTTTTATCATCCTGTATTAAAATATTTCCTTTTATCAATAGTGCAATTTATAAACAATGTTTTGTGAGTAGAATTAAATTTCCGATGGTAAGCTTAACTGCTTTTTCGACGTTATTTTACCAGCTGACTAAAAATAGGAAAACCTTGAACCCCTTCCACTAAATTTAGTTAGTAGTAATATTCTTTTTCAGGGAGTGCAGTGTAGCTGACGCTGAAATCACTAAGTATTTGGTTATATCATCGCTAATCTCACTGAACTGTTCTGAACTCTACATGTCATGTGTGGTCTGGCGTCTCCTAGAGCTGTAGACCAGCGTAAACAATTGGCAGGAAGCACAGGCGGCTTGCTTCTATGACGAGAGTATTGGAAAGTTGGTACAATGCTACGACGAATGTCTAAATTGGAGCGGCGACTATGTAGACAAGTAGCTGGAAGGTGTAGCCAACTGATGAAAATAACACAATGTTCATATTCACAGGGGTTTCTGTTTTGCGACCAATTGGACCTTACTTTCCGAATAGGCCTCGTAGTTAAAAAAATTCGAATGGCTCTGAGCTCTATGGGACTTAACATCTGAGGTCATCAGTCCCCTAAAACCTAGAACTACCTAAACCTAACTAACTATAACACTTCTGTCCGCTACTGCTATACCATAACCTTAAAGTTGGAAGCGGGTCGTGAAATAAAACTATCTTGTTAAAGTAATTATGGTATAAAGCAACAGAGCAGTGTTACCCTCTGAGAGGAATTTGTTATGTTGACCGTGTTGTACCTAACGGAGGTGGCTTATCGGAAATGAGAGTCAGAATTACGTAAATATTTGAACAGTAACAAACAAAATTTTGCCTATCTGCACTGTTAAACTGATAAAGAAAACGGTCGCCAACCTAACTAGGCGAGAGAATGATTAACATTCTCGTTCAAGAAAATAGTTATTGGTAACTTTAATGGATAAACACAACCTATACTTGGCAACACGCGAGTGCAATGAACTCTGACACATACATATGTTTACGTTAAGATTGAAGCTAACAACTGGAGCAGCACAAACTATTTGCAAAAATATAACAGATACCGAAACACACTATTACCTTCAGGGCTTATTCAAACTGAACGGTCTTTATAACATTACTATTAACATTCACTGCAGGATCATAAATTGGACATAGGTTAAGTCTCTCTCAGTTAAATACTTTACTATTTAAAAATGAAAGTTAATTATAATCCACTAGCAGGTTGCTTCTCACTATCATTTGAATAAAGAAATTATGGTTTTCATAATTAGTGGTCTTTCCGTTACTTGTTACCGAACATTAACACACTAGACAAATTGTGGATCCTGTTATACTGTTAATATGCACTTCTAATACACAAGAGAGACAAACACTTAGTAAACATGAGTATATAACGTTTCACAACTGCAGTTTTCCACTTTTACTACAGTGAGACACAGAATTAGCATATATATAAGACACTGACTCACCTTCTGCGATTTACAACAGGCAGTAATGCGATCATTTACTAAGCAAAACTTTATACAAGCCTCAGACTTAACAACTTTTAATTTGAAGTTGACAACAACACATTAATAATCAGTTTTACTAGGAAAATTATTTTCAGCAAGCATCATTAACTTTAACTCACTCTCTTGCCACATTAACTTTAACTTTCTTTTTACTATGTTCAAGAGGCATCAATTAGCAAAATACTGGGCTTTAATGTTCTTTCATTAAGGGCACTCGGAAATCACTTTAGTTCAAACGGAGAGGAACTTGAGAGGTGTTATGATGAGGAGAAAAATCAAGGTAGGTACATAAATTCAGATATAAATTACTTTATATTTGAGCACACTAACATATCCATTAAGCTGATACTTCACTGCACATCATTGTAGTATTCCGATGCAATGATTGCGCATTGTGATGGCAACTGCATGTTGGTAGGTGGAATTGCAGGTAGAATTGCTGGACTCTGTCATTTCTTGGTGGCGATGATAGATACAAATTCCCGAATAGTTCCAGCTATTTATCCATCCATCCGAGGCATTGGAAAGTAGCAGAAAAAGCCTCTCTCAGAACCAGCACAATACGCATCTTTTACATGGCAGTGCACAGTTTGGTAGCTCGTCCCCGACTCGTAGCTCGTTCCCGACTGACTCTTGTTCCACCTTTTCTACCTAGGCCAACCACTATTTGCGCACGCTACTCAGTTCCGTTCCCGAGGGGAACCACTACACCTTTTACATACAAACTAACTAAGAACCCTAAGTGAGGATCAGCAGTTTACATAACAGCAACCGAATTCATTCAATAAAATAGAACATTTGCACATATTAACATTTCTACAAAAATTATTCACACAGAAATTACACTTATATATAGTAAGTTTTGTTCCCTCCAAACGGGACAAAGAATTTAAATGACAGATGCACTACTTTGCATAGAACCAAACCATGACATCAAAGTTTTAACAAAGAAAGGAGTAAACAATTTTGTGTTTTCGATTCAATTAGAAACATTTACAGGAGCTTAACGATGTAATATTAAATGAAACAAAAGGAAAATAAGTCAGTAGACTACTAGAGCCATGGTGTTACATAACGTAAGGACATCAAACACATCCACGCCCGAGGCAGGGTTCGAACCTGCGACCGTAGCGGCCCCTTCAGAGTGCGGTCGAGAATTGTCATGACGAGGGAAACGTATGACAGTTATGTTACGTAGGCAGCACGATGTCAGGCAAAATCTCACACCATTCCCTTGTACCTGGCGGCAGATAAAATTGTTCTGATGATCTTTACGTGCTCACTGTGTGCTCAGAACTGAAAACAGCGACGTGACGCGATCTACAGGCACATTAGAGACACTGCCCAACACATCTGTGCAAAGCTTCATCGGATTTTTACTGTGGTTTTGATTTCGCACTCCATCGGACCTACTTTCAGAATAGCCCTCGTATGTTTACGAGTGAATGCCTCATCATCTATTCGTATCAGGGGATCACTTTCGTACCCAGTGTGTTGAATGAACCGATTAACTGGACAGAATAAAATTCAAGTGCGTTCTTTATGGAAATTTTATTCTGAATCAGCGACGATTCTTGCTAAGTCTCAAGAAGATGGCCTCCGTCATCCAACGATTAGTTGTTTTGTTCAACAGCATATTTTATTCAAGTAAAGATAGCCACTTGTTCACAGGAGAACTGTAATACACCTATCTCTATCCGACTCCTCATTACAATATCTGTTAAAAAGCATCCCTACACCTATTAGTGAACTTTAATGGGGGGGGGGGTGTTCACCCTTCGCCTTCATTTCACCTTGAAGTCTGTAGGGGACACTTTCTCTAATAAAGGGCCTGAATGTCTGTACAGAAATGGGAGCCCATGATTTCGCAAGAGCCGAAACCAGTGGAGGTTCCATATTGTATGCAGCGGTCATGAGCGGAGTCGAGGTTGTAAGTCATCCCAAAGGCGTTACATTTGGTTTAGGTCGGGGCTCTGAGCTGACCAGTCCAACTGCAGACACTACACAATGTTGTAGAAGTCTTCAAATCCTTCCGCATTTGGCGTTTTCGTAAGCGCAGTAAGAGGCCTGCTTCTTAATTCCAATAAATACCTTCGTACCGTAACACCATTCCCTCCGTATTTCACTGATAGCACTACACATGATAACAGACAGCAAATCACTCGCTTCTGATCATACTCCGTCCAGTGGACTGGCTCTGCATCTGAAGCGTGGCGTATCATTGACTAGACAAACGCGTGGCTCATAAGGAGTTGGTCGGCCATTCTAACCGATTGTTTTTAACTCCCTGTGCGCAGTCATTGCTTTATATGGACTGCTGGTAGCTCTTCGGAAATTTCGAAATGTTTCCTCCGCTGATTCCTTGCGATGCGGTTTGTTATAACCGCTCTCCGCTATGTTCCGTCCGTAGCCGAAGTCTGCCTGGTCTTTGTTTGGGGTGTCATAGTACCGTCGCGTTCCAACTATAGTCACATCACAAAACGTCCACTTGGGCAACTTTAGAAGGGCTGAAATGTTGCTGATCGATTAGTTACTGATATAGACGTCCTGCGACCAGCGTATGTTTGGAGTCACTGAGAGGTCCTGACTGGTCCACTCTGCTGTTGCTACTTGTCTACCGACAACACGTTACTCTCTGTCTTCTTTCATACTGGCGGGTCCACCAGTCGTGATATCTAGCAGTCAATGTCGCACCACGTAGGTGAGTCTGGAGACTTCTGAGAAGATAGTGTGCAACCAATGTACCCCCTAATTCCTTAAAGAATCGAACACCCATGAATGAAACAGCTTCAAACGTCTGATTACTTTACGAATGAGTAAATGTGTTAAATATTTAGCTTTAAGCGTGTAAGTGAGAAAAAGATTGAGAAAGGTTTCAAACTGAGCAAGAAGTTTTGTTGGAATTAGTTAAGCACTGTCACTATGCCCGCGGCTCGTGGTATTGCGGTAGCGTTCTGGCTTCACGAGCGCGGGGTCCCGGGTTCGATTCCCGACGGGGTGAGGCATCATCATTTACTCGCAAGTCGCCGTAAAAGAACTTGTGGAGCGGCGGCCGAACCGCCCCGCGAGGTGTCTCCCGGCCACCAATGCCGTACGCTCATTATAATTACTATTATTATGAAACCGTGGATAATTTGCGCTCCATTTCAAGCAATGGATTTTTTTAGGCTTTGCAATGTTTATGACGTCATACCATCATATAATTACTATTATTATGAAACCGTGGATAATTTGCACTCCATTTCAAGCAATGGATATTTTTTTAGGCTTTGCAGTGTTTATGACGTCATACCATCATATAATTTTAGATTATGTGTCCACCGGAAAAATGCTCCTGTCGAAGGTGAATATACACACGTTTAAAAGACTAACTGAAAAGTGGGGTACCACTTGACTAATTCTACCTTCCTCAGCACCTTTAAAACTTTTCCCAAAAACGTATTCGTTTTTCTTGATAGGAATACTTTTGTGCTGTCATTTAATGTACCTGCAAAATTATATCACGGTATAGCGTCATAAATACAGAGATGCGAGAAAAAATAGCTTTTGCTTATTTACGATCGTTTTGCCACCAGCAGCAGCCAGATTGTGCTCACTTCCTGAAGAAGTCTTCTAAATGAAGTAGAAACTGGTCATTAATAAAATATTATTACGGTCTAGACTGTTTTTATCCCAGTTTTGGGACTACATCGTAAAAATTACAGCCATTGGCTGCGCCCAGGCATCTTGTATTTAGCACCTCGCTAGGAACCATGTCTTTGAGGTGTTTCTCGATAACGTATAAAGAATTTAGAGATATGGATATATTTATAGAAAATGCGATGTTAATATTTGAGCAATTTGCTTCAGTTAGTTATTTAGATATACGCTGCTCACAGCAAAAACTTTCCAAAAAACCCTTTTTTGGTGACTTCTCAGAATCCAATAGATACCATATGCAAAGTGTATTGCGAACATAGTAGGCAAAAGGTAGTAAAGTAGAACTTCGTTCCTGATGCTGAAGTCTGACTGCAAGAACAGGAAAAATGAAGGAAGTGATAAACTTTCTTTCTTTCGTAATTTTGTGGTTTGGGGGTGGAGTATTATCTATCGTTATCACACCGCATACGTTCTACAGATGAACCTCCTGCAGCTCTGTACCACGATCGACCTCCGCTGCCGCAGTATAGGACGCCGGCGGCAGACACGCAGCCGGCTAGCGCTCGGAGCCACTTCGCTACGCTATGCCATGAAGACGCCATTTAGCCATAGCTTCAACACCCTTGTTCTAGCTTTAGTACAATGGGATTCTTTCTTATTGACATTCGTGAGCAGGCCTCTGTTTCTTGCTGTATTATTTGTAATGAGCCTTCATACACTTGGAGAAACACAAAATAAGCAAATTTCCTCTTTGCCATGTACGTTGTGTTGTTCACTCATTATTTCTGCTCCCGTCCATCTTTCCTACGACGACAGTAGCAGCACCACTCTGTAACCCACCTCTCCTTACTGATTGTGTACGAAGTCGTACACAACAGTGCGAAGGGAGAAGAAGACTGTCACCGAGATGAAGATCTGTAGTGATTTTAAACTACGTGTAATGATTGTTGGATGTCTTTTAGTGTTCTTATTCCGAAATACAGCTCGCTTTCGCTGTTCATGCAGTCAATCTTCAGCATCGGGCAAGACATTCTATTTTACTACTTTCTTTACTACTAATTCTATTTGCAGTACACTTTGCATTCAGTATCATTTGGCTCCTGAGAAATCCCCAAAATAGCGTTTATCACCAATGTTTTGGTGTGAGCGGAGGATATCTAAATAACTAACTGCAGCAAATTGCTCAGTTTTTAACACTACATTTCCTAGGAATTTATCTAGAAACGCCACTTTCCCGATCTCAAATATCTTTATCCATTATTGAGAAACACCCCCAACCCCCCATTCCAAAAAAGATGACTTTTTGCAAAATGCACATTCGAAGATGCCTACTACACAGAGCAAATGTCTGTAACTTCTACGGTATATTCCTAAAACCGGGATAAACAAAAGTCTGTATTGCAATCATATTTTTTACTGACCGGTTTCGACAGCATTTAGAAGTCAAAATTAGGAAATGAGTTGCGTATTTGAGCCGCTAACTCTGCTTGAAGACGTAACCACAGTTCTAAATTGATATACTTGTGCCGGCCGGAGTGGCCAAGCGGTTCTAGGCTCTACGGTCTGGAATGGCGCGACCGCTACGCTCGCAGGTTCGAATCCTGCCTCGGGCATGGATGTGTGTGATGTCCTTAGGTTAGTTAGGTTTAAGTAGTTCTAAGTTCTAGGGGACTGATGACCTCGGAAGTTAAGTCCCATAGTGCTCAGAGCCATTTGAACCATTTTTTTGTAATACTTGTCTTATTGTATTAAACTTTTAACATAAGATTACCTGTTAAGAGAATATTGTGACAGCATTTAAAATTTTTAAATTCGCTCAATAATACTAGAAATATAGAGAATCGAATTTCTGTGGCCCGTATGTAGCAACTAAAACCGTGTTATGGGATAGCACTTTAGTAATACAGTTTCGTATAAGATCCTGCGCCGCGCGGAGTGGCCGCGTGGTTCGAGGTGCAATGTGACGGATTTCGCGGTCCCCTCCACCGGAGGTTGGAGTACTCCCTCGGTCATGGGTGCGTGTGTCGTTCTTAGCACAAGTTAGTTTAAGTAGTGTGTAAGTCTAGGGACCGATGACCTCAACAGTTTGGTCCCTTAGGTATTCACACACAACTGAAACGTTTGAGATTCAGGACGTGGTTTAGTTGGAAGACGCTCGCACGGTGGAGCTACGACGGATACTCCTTCCTTCCCTGGACAGGGCCTGAGCGATCGGATACCCAACAGCCCCGCTGGCGACAGGCTGGAGACGCCGATTTGAGCAGCGTTTGCACCCCGAGGCAGATCGCGGAGGGTGCTTCGCGCAGCGCCGCGTCAAACCACGCTGGAAGCTGCCGAGGCGGCGAGGCACGTCCGCCGTGCCTGATTGCCCGACGAATGCCGGACCTTAATGGTGCTGCCACCGGCGTGCAGGGGGCGGGCAGGAGCCCGACGCACTGCGCCGGGGGACCAAGCGACGCCACCCTGGCCACTACCGCCGGCTCAGCAGCTGCAGCCGGCGCTTGCTCACCGACGATCTTGCCCTTATACCACATGAAACGTCATCTCTCCATCTTTTCCGGTCTCAGCTGTAAAACAGATCATAGCCGAGCAATATACCTTTCGTAATGAAACTGGCTTATTTATAGGGTGCTGAATCTTAAAGTGATGACAAAAAAAAAAAAGAAATAACCAAGCCTTCCACATTTTTTCGCAATGAAGCTACCATTTATTCTTTTCAAATTTTGAGAAATACTCCAAAAATGCATCTTAGCCTTTTTAACTACGTGTGTGTCTTACTAGCTTAGCCCCTCTGCTCCACTCACATGAACTGTATGGTCTCCACAGATTTTCTTTTTCTTTTACCGAATTCTTATGTTGTTTACAAGTCGCAACGTCTTCTAAACCGTTCACTCTTATTTAAGGCCATAGAAGCATTGTCTTTCCGAATATATTCTGACCAGTTCTCGTCCCTGGAGTCTAAGGCTTTTGTTAATCATGCCTTTAGCGCTCTCGTGGCGATATTTCCTTCGAAACTCTCATCCCCTAACTCATATTGCACTTTATCTAACTACTTTTATAAATTTGGCTTCAAGTTCTATATATATATATATATATATATATATATATATATATATATATATATATATAACCGAATATTTTCTTGAAACCTTTCGATCCCTAACCCCCCTCGCCCCCGCCTTACGGGTTGAATTTTTAGAACAGTGAAATGCCTACTTTTTTTCTAACACAGAAGCCAAATTCAGTTTTTTATAGATTTAGTTTTAAAATGTATTCTCAATAAAATATTTTCATATAACGTCACCTATTTAGCGGTTTAATTTCCAAAAATTAAAAAATAAAAACTGAAAAAATGCTTTTATTTCTAACTGATGGGCAAATACCAATTTGCATAGCTGTAGCTTTAAGAAGACTTTATTAGTTCTGTAATAATGATTTTTTTTTAAAAAAAAAAAGTTTAACCTGTGTTTCTCCCCCCATGAACCATGGACCTTGCCGTTGGTGGGAAGGCTTGCGTGCCTCAGCGATACAGATAGCCGTACCGTAGGTGCAACCACAACGGAGGGGTATTTGTTGAGAGGCCAGACAAAAGTGTGGTTCCTGAAAAGGGGCAGCAGCCTTTTCAGTAGTTGCAAGGGCAACGGTCTGGATGATTGACTGATCTGGCCTTGTAACTATAACCAAAAACGGCCTTGCTGTGCTGGTACTGCGAACGGCTGAAAGCAAGGGGAAACTACAGCCGTAATCTTTCCCGAGGGCATGCAGCTTTACTGTATGATTACATGATGGCGTCCTCTTGGGTAAAATATTCCGGAGGTAAAATAGTCCCCCATTCGGATCTCCGGGCGGGGACTACTAAAGAGGATGTCGTTATCAGGAGAAGGAAGACTGGCGTTCTACGGATCGGAGCGTGGAATGACAGATCCCTTAATCGGGCAGGTAGGTTAGAAAAATTAAAAAGGGAAATGGATAGCTTAAAGTTAGATATAATGGGAATTAGTGAAGTTCGGTGGCAGGAGGAACAAGACTTCTGGTCAGGTGACTACAGGTTTATAAACACAAAATCAAATAGGGGTAATGCAGGAGTAGGTTTAATAATGAATAGGAAAATAGGAAAGCGGGTAAGCTACTACAAACAGCATAGTGAACGCATTATTGTGGCCAAGATAGATACGAAGCCCACACCTACTACAGTAGTACAAGTTTATATGCCAACTAGCTCTGCAGATGACGAAGAAATTGAAGAAATGTGTGATGAAATAAAAGAAATTATTCAGATTGAGAAGGGAGACGAAAATTTAATAGTCATGGGTGACTGGAATTCGAGTGTAGGAAAAGGGAGAGAAGGAAACATAGTAGGTGAATATGGATTGGGGCTAAGAAATGAAAGAGGAAGCCACCTGGTAGAATTTTTCACAGAGCACAACATAATCATAACTAACACTTGGTTTAAGAATCATGAAAGAAGGTTGTATACATGGAAGAACCCTGGAGATACTGGAAGGTTTCAGATAGATTATATAATGGTAAGACAGAGACTTAAGAACCAGGTTTTAAATTGTAAGACATTTCCAGGGGCAGATGTGGACTCTGACCACAATCTATTGGTTATGACCTGTAGATTAAAACTGAAGAAACTGCGAAAAGGTGGGAATTTAAGGAGATGGGACCTGGATAAACTAAAAGAACCAGAGGTTGTACAGAGATTCAGGGAGAGCATAAGGGAGCAATTGACAGGAATGGGGGAAATAAATACAGTAAAAGAAGAATGGGTAGCTTTGAGGAATGAAGTAGTGAAGGCAGCAGAGGATCAAGTAGGTAAAAAGACGAGGGCTAGTAGAAATCCTTGGGTAACAGAAGAAATATTGAATTTAATTGATGAAAGGAGAAAATATAAAAATGCAGTAAGTGAAACAGGCAAAAAGGAATACAAACGTCTCAAAAATGAGATCGACAGGAAGTGCAAAATAGCTAAGCAGGGATGGCTGGAGGACAAATGTAAGGATGTAAAGGCCTATCTCACTAGGGGCAAGATAGATACCGCCTACAGGAAAATTAAAGAGACCTTTGGAGATAAGAGAACGACTTGTATGAATATCAAGAGCTCAGATGGAAACCCTGTTCTAAGCAAAGAAGGGAAAGCAGAAAGGTGGAAGGAGTATATAGAGGGTCTATACAAGGGCGATGTACTTGAGGACAATATTATGGAAATGGAAGAGGATGCAGATGAAGATGAAATGGGAGATATGATACTGCGTGAAGAGTTTGACAGAGCACTGAAAGACCTGAGTCGAAACAAGGCCCCCCGAGAAGACAATATACCATTGGAACCACTGACAGCCGTGGGAGAGCCAGTCCTGACAAAACTCTACCATCTGGTGAGTAAGATGTATGAAACAGGCGAAATGCCCTCAGACTTCAAGAAGAATATAATAATTCCAATCCCAAAGAAGGCAGGTGTTGACAGATGTGAAAATTACCGAACTATCAGTTTGATAAGTCACAGCTGCAAAATACTAACACGAATTCTTTACAGACGAATGGAAAAACTAGTAGAAGCCAACCTCGGAGAAGATCAGTTTGGATTCCGTAGAAAAACTGGAACACGTGAGGCAATACTGACCTTACGACTTATCTTAGAAGAAAGATTAAGGAAAGGCAAACCTACGTTTCTAGCATTTGTAGACTTAGAGAAAGCTTTTAACAATGTTGACTGGAATACTCTCTTTCAAATTCTAAAGGTGGCAGGGGTAAAATACAGGGAGCAAAAGGCTATTTACAATTTGTACAGAAACCAGATGGCAGTTATAAGAGTCGAGGGGCACGAAAGGGAAGCAGTGGTGTGTATTGAGCAAGCAGTAAAGGAAACAAAAGAAAAATTCGGAGTAGGTATTAAAATTCATGGAGTTGAAATAAAAATTTTGAGGTTCGCCGATGACATTATAATTCTGTCAGAGACAGCAGAGGACTTGGAAGAGCAGTTGAATGGAATGGACAGTGTCTTGAAAGGAGGATATAAGATGAACATCAACAAAAGCAAAACAAGGATAATGGAATGTAGTCTAATTAAGTCGGGTGATGATGAGGGAATTAGATTAGGAAATGAGGCACTTAAAGTAGTAAAGGAGTTTTGCTATTTGGGGAGCAAAATAACTGATGATGGTCGAAGTAGAGAGGATATAAAATGTAGGCTGGCAATGGCAAGGAAAGCGTTTCTGAAGAAGAGAAATTTGTTAACATCCAGTATTGATTTAAGTGTCAGGAAGTCAGTTCTGAAAGTATTCGTATGGAGTGTAGCCATGTATGGAAGTGAAACATGGACGATAAATAGTTTGGACAAGATGAGAATATAAGCTTTCGAAATGTGGTGCTACAGAAGAATGCTGAAGATTAGATGGGTAGATCACATAACTAATGAGTAAGTATTGAATAGGATTGGGGAGAAGAGAAGTTTGTGGCACAACTTGACCCGAAGAAGGGATCGGTTGGTAGGACATGTTCTGAGGCATCAAAGGATCATCAATTTAGTATTGGAGGGCAGCGTGGAGGGGAAAAATCGTAGAGGGAGACCAAGAGATGAATACACTAAGCAGATTCAGAAGGATGTAGGTTGCAGTTGGTACTGGGAGATGAAAAAGCTTGCACAGGATAGAGTAGCATGGAGAGCTGCATCAAACCGGACTCAGGACTGAAGACCACAACAACAACAACAACAGGGCTTAATTTCAAAAACCGCTGAAAGATGTACTTCCAGCAGTAGCTTTTAGAACCCTTTATTAGTTCTTTAATTATGAATTATTCAAAAAAGATTTCACCCTGTGTTTCACCCCTGTAGGGGTTAATTTCGAAAACGGCTGAAAAATGTAATTCCTTATTTCCGGTAGAAAAATAAATATTAGTCTCAATATGTCTATCAACTGAAGACATATTTCTGTAAATAAGTCCACGATGATTGTGTGGCACTTTGTTCGTAAAGGTCCGTCTTCATCACACAACTTTTTCTTAGAATCCACTATTACCGGTTTCGGCTCCTGCCATCTCCAGATCATAAAATAAACTGATGTGGCTATCAACGTCAAAATCTATACACAGGATCAAGTGTTCTAGGCTTCGTATTTACAAAATCAAAGAGTCTTTCGTTTTTAAACGTAGTTTATCAGTTAAAAATATCGCTCGCTTCAGCAACAAAATAAAAATATTAAAACGCACACCTAAGGTGTGCGTAAGCCTCTATAGGGATATACCTACGGATCTGACTACCAACATCACTGACAAGAATTTCTTACAATATAAAAACCTAACTGACGCACAAATTCCCTAGCTTATTATTTTATTACAGGTGGCACTTACATATAATTATTGAATATTTAACGCTAAAATTTACGTCCTATCACATGGCCTAGCAATAGGTTATTCTCTCGCTGGAATCATAGCTGACATTTTCGTTAACTTGTTAAGTCTCTAGAAAATGGCTTTCGCAATTCTACCTCAGAACTGGAAAGTAAAATACGATTTCATGCTAGTTATGTCAACGACATAATAATTGCTTTTCATAGCAAGGATCAAGAATTAGAACTGTTTTTCAGCTTATTTAACAGTCTTCAGGAAAAAATCCACTTCAGCAGAGAACTCCAGAATGCAAAATACTAAGATTTACCTTCTCAAAATATCTGTAGTAGATAACGGTATATGTTTTAACATCTACTTCGATAACATGATTCCCGCTGAGTCCTCTTATCAACAAATACATAAATTAGGTTTTTTCCACTCCGCCATTAGTCGTGATATAATAACGCCCCTTTCTCCTATTAACCTACAGAATGAAATCAGTGTCTTAAAATCCTTCGCTGTTAACATGGATGTGAATGTGAACCTGACTAGGAGCAAGGTTTAGTAGACGTCATCCTCAGTGACAAAACCACTAAAATAATTTTCAGTTTTACAAGGAAATAAATCCGGATACAACAAGGACGAAACTTATAAGTTTATTTCCATTCTCTTTTTAGGCAATATTGTGCCCTACAGGTTAAAACACCTTATGGTAAACAAATACAGATGTAAGTTAACTTTTTCTACTAATAATAACTGAAATAAAAATCTTATGCACACTATCAGAAATGATGAGGATCCGCTCTCAGATTCAGGTAGCTACAAAGTGATTTCCAGGAACTGTTCCAGTTATTATATTGGACAAACAGGTAGAACATTCAAAGTGAGATTCAAAGAACATATAACGAAAACGATTAGTACACAATTCCACATTTACTTAATGCTAATCACTCTACGAGGGATTTTAAGGATACCGTAATTCTACGCAATTTGGTAAAAGGGAAACGAGTGGTTTTGTGGGAAGAACTTGAAATTTTTAAACAATTAGTGAACAATGACGACGACGTTTTACACGATCAGCTCCAGCTTGCAGCTAGAAATTTCCTTAGAGGCTTTGAACCGCTACTTCTACCCGCATAGTCAAGTTTACCGCTCGCTGTTCGCCTCCTATCTTCAATTTGTAGTTCCACATAGCATGCTCTGTCTTTCGTAGCTATTCCTCTTTCTCATTCTTTCATATTTCATGTATCCTCCTTGTTCACCCCTTTGAATATGCTTAAATCTTTTTTAAATATCCAGTTCTTTGAAGTTATGCTCGTACTACCCAGTGCGACTGTACGAGTTTAGTTTTTGTGTTCACTACTCTAACAGTTTACGGAGTATGTTGTTTCTCTTTCCTCAGAATGTTACTTCTATCCTATTGTAATTTGTTCCTGTATTACGTTATTTCATAATTTATAATTATCCATCCTTCCCCCCCCCCCCCCCCCCCTCCGGCTTTTTTGCTTGTATTAAAGCCTGTTAATTGCCCTCCATTCCATACGTATCTTTTCTTTCATGTAACCTGACTGCTGCTTGATATGCCACTACGTATTTATGCCTTTTTTCACTATCTTAGCGTGTTATACGAAGTGTATTTGTTTTATATATCGTTGATTGGTAGTTTCCCGTATTCATTTACAAGTTCTTTTCGTGCTGTTTCATGCTCGTATATACCAATAATTAACACTGTTTATGTGGTGTCACCGCCAGACACCACACTTGCTAGGTGGTAGCTTAAGTCGGCCGCGGTCCATTTAGTACATGTCGGACCCGCGTGTCGCCGCTGTGTGATCGCAGACCGAGCGCCACCACAAGGCAGGTCTCGAGATACGATATAGCACTCGACCCCAGTTGTACGACGACTTTGCTAGCGACTACACTGACGAAGCCTTCTCTCATTTGCGGAGAGACAGTTAGAATAGCCTTCAGCTAAGTCCATGTCTACGACCTAGCAACGCGCCATTAGCCTTACATAGTTTGATAGTTATCGTATGGAAGGTCTCAACTAGAAGAACGATGTATACAACAAGGATATATAAAAGTTAAGTATTCCCAAAGCAACGTACTTTTCTTGCTACCATTCACTACTTATCCTGTTCCAGAATTCACGTCCGTCTGCGTTAGATAGCGTGCATTTCGGCCGCCTCTATCTACAAGGTGTTGGCACGTTTACCAACACATCAGTTTACCTGACCCCAGTGCGGCTCACGCTGTGAGTGCCTCCTACCATAGCATTTCTACTGCTAGTGCCTGCAAGTCTTAGTAAGTCGGCGCACGTCACTAGCCTTGCATGTGCCATACTACATGTTTGCTGGATAAAACATCACGATTGATTCATTTTATCTGTTTTATGAGAAAGCCACACAGCGCAGGACTACTAACTTCACTTATACATTGTAACTGTTCATATTTGTGGTTGACATGTACATTCTACTCGAAAAAAGCCTTTTGGCTCCAACAGCCGTTTCTGTCAATATGTGATTCTACGAGTGAGTATACATTGCTAAAAAAGATTTGCAATTTTTGATTATCGAATTTTATTCCTTCATTGATTGACATTTGTGACTATTTTGTGGAAATTTGTTCCATAGGTCCATTTCCAACAGAAGAGGACAAATTTATATTACTCGAAATCTTGGGAAATTCTGCAACTGGTTAACTGTTATTTTCCGATCCGTTGCTGAAGCGCTGCCACGTTTAAAATAAAAAAAAAAATTATTTGAATTTTAAATTTATTTATAATTTTGTAGATATCTGTAACTTTTTACGAAATACAAATGTTCGAGGCTACCCCACTTGTTAATGTAAAACACGTAAGTAAAATCTTGTGTGAAACGAAAACATAGTTTATAAAGTTACGTAGCACGGAGGAATATGCTGCTAAGTCTCTCCGTTATCATCATAAGCTATCTGGGAACATCATGTAGTACCGAAGAGCCTGCAAAATGTTTTTGCGCGTAAAAACCTGCCTGAAGTGCAAAATTAATTTTGTATTATTTCTGTTTGACTTCTGCAAACTATCAAAGTTTTACTAACCGTTACATTTCTTTTCATATACGTGACATGCCCTGCTGCAGCAGGGTAAAGAAGAGAACCAGCGGAGAAATGCTTCTAGCGGACCACAAAAAATGCTAACATGCTCCTGTTTATTTAAAAGACTCTGATTGAAAAGTGGGGTCCGAGCTGCCTCAGTATATCTTCCTCAGCACGTTTAAAGACAGATAAGCGAATATATTCTCGCTTTTTTATACCGAGAGAATTGGGGACGGTGACAGCGGGAAAGAGAAAGGAAAGTAATAAATACTGGAAATTAGTAGACAGTGGTTGTGCTTTTGAAACCAGAAATGATGCAGTAGCAATAGGAGAAAAAGAGAGGGATAAAGTGGCACTGGAACATAATTGGCAATGACAAAACAGTGTTGGAATCTAGAATGTGGAAGACAGTTCCACTAGAGGAGGAATAAAGAGAAGGAGGAAGTGGATGTGGTAAGAGCCAGTGATTGTGAGAGAGAAATTCTATGAAAATGACGACGAGTAAGAGAGAAATTGTGACAGCGAGAAGAGACAGCAGCAGAGGGATGGAATGGATGAGATAGCAGCTGTAAGCGAGCGCAATAGGCTGACTGTGATAGCGAGGAGAGACAGCAGTAGCGTGACACAACAAAGGAAGCTGTGTCTGTGAGACAGGAGACAGTGACAAAGAGATAATGACGATGAGTTGGGCTGAATGAGTGAGTGATGAGATTGCGTAAGTGGGAGTGGATGGGTATGAGCAACTTAACAGCGATGTACTAGTGGTTGTAAGAGATTTACCTTTAGGAGGACTTGTTGGAGTTAGAGGTGAGTTGCACGTTACAAAGAGAACGAATATGTTGCATGCCAAAGGTTTCGGGAAAATTTTTAAAGGTGGTGATGAAGGTAGAATGAGGCAGCTGCTACTCCTGTTTTCAGTCAGTCTTTAAAATTAACGGGAGTATATTAGCATTTTTATGCTCCGAGAGGGCTTTTCTTGCGCTGGTGTTAATATGCTTGAACTAAGTTCCACCTAATTATCGGCTTCCTCATATACCACCATACTTCAAACACTTCGATTCTCTTCGTCTCAGCTAACCTCACAGTCTGTGATTAACTTTCATAGAGTGCGGTGGTCTGAACGTACATTCTCAATATGTCTTCCGTAAATAAATTTGAATGTCTCATACTATGTCTTCTTTGCCGGTGTTGGTCGGCTTTTCACTTCCTCCTTGCTTCGTCGAACATCAGCTACTTTGCTTTCAAGGTAGCAGCAGATCCCTTCGGGGAAGAACAGAAACCATGACCTCTCAAGGTGCTTTAGAATAAAGTGAAACGCATCTGGTCTTAATAAGACTTTCATTACAGTTGCAAGAGACAGTAATTAAGCTATACAACTTGCATAACAATTACTGTTACGGTTAGTTTTACCGTATATTCGTCTGAACAGAAATCAATATCTTCTTTCCATATTACTTCACCGACTCCATCCCTCCTCCCCCCCTCCTCCCCTCTCCCCACAGCGGTCACCACTATCGGCCCAACTATTTCCTAAATAAAGCCACTGCTTTCCCATTTTCAAATTTACTAGCTAGCCTATTAACTTCAGATTTCTGAAATTCCGCATTGTGACTCGTAGAAGGTTATCCTTTAGTTGACTGAGCGCTCTTTTGTCGTGGTTACCTACTAGCCAACTGTCCCCAACCGGAGACCTAAATGTGGTACTAATCACTAATATTTCCGTGATGGTGAGTTCATCACGAAAATTTCAAATTACATGCCACATTTCCTGTGGGTACGTATTACGTGTGTCTAAAGCAGTATCTTTTTCCACTGCCTTCTGCATCCTTTTGTCACTGATCATAGCCGATTGCTCCTTCTTTGAGTGGCAGTTTTCTTTCCCGAGGGCAAGATGGTATCCTGAGCCTCTTCTCCTCTCTCTGACAACTCCTTCAACAGAACGAGTATGACTCCTTATTCCGGGGGATTACAGCCATCTCTGCTTGCCTTCAAAATACAAGCAGTGGCTCGGATTGAACCCTGTTTGTTTGATTAGTAGTCAAATATGTAGCTCTACACCAACATACAGGGTGTTACAAAAAGGTACGGCCAAACTTTCAGGAAACATTCCTCACACACAAATAAAGAAAAGATGTTACGTGGACATGTGTCCGGAAACGCTTAATTTCCATGTTAGAGCTCATTTTAGTTTCGCCCACCTACGCTCAATGGAGCACGTTATCATGATTTCATACGGGATACTCTACCTGTGCTGCAAGAACATGTGCCTTTACAAGTACGACACAACATGTGGTTCATGCGCGATGGAGCTCCTGCACATTTCAGTCGAAGTGTTCGTACGCTTCTCAACAACAGATTCGGTGACCGATGGATTGGTAGAGGCGGACCAATTCCATGGCCTCCACGCTCTTCTGACCACACCCTCATGACTTTCATTTATGGGGGCATTTGAAAGCTCTTGTCTACGCAACCCCGGTAGCAAATGTAGAGACTCTTCGTGCGCGTATTGTGGACGCCGGTGATACAATACGCCATTCTCCAGGGCTGCATCAGCCCATCAGGGATTTCATGCGACGGAGGGTGGATGCATGTGTCCTCGCTAACGGAGGACATTTTGAACATTTCCTGTAACAAAATGTTTGAAGTCAGGCTGGTACGTTCTGTTGCTGTGTGTTTCCATTCCATGATTAATGTGATTTGAAGAGAAGTAATACAATGAGCTCTAACATGGAAAGTAAGCGTTTCCGGACACATGTCCACATAACGTATTTTCTTTCTTAGTGTGTGAGGAATGTTTCCTGAAAGTTTGGCCGTACCTTTTTGTAACACCCTGTATATAGATGCGATAACGAACATATTCAGAAAGTTTTATGGAGGTAAAAGGTTTTCGATGGTGCTGAGACACCGTCACACAGTATTCTTTGAAAGAATACAGCGTCAACTGACTGCATATTTCTGTGGTTTTCTTCTGTACAATCTAAATTTCGAGTTTCACGTCGTTACCGAGTACAGTGTTCTTAGACCATGAGCAACATTTTGCTGCGTAATGCACGGGATGACAAATACACAGGTCAACATATTTGCTTAACAGCACATCAATGTTAAGAAATCGTGTTGAACTGTGCGTTTGTCCTCCTGAACAACATATCAGTGCTAAGCAAATGTGTTGAATTCGATATTTTTCATCCTGCACAGTACAAAGTAAAATGATGTTAAGGGTCTAAGAACATTATACTCGATAATGCCGTGAAAGTCGTAACCTAGATTGTACAGTAGAAAAATACGGAAATGTACAGTCAAATGATTCTGTATTCTCTCAAAAGTATTTTATGGGAGTATTTGTGGATGATATGTAGTCGGTAGAGCAGTGAAATCGAAACGTCCCCTATGAACAATTATACACGACTGTCCTTAAACTGATACACAATTTCTTTTTTTTTTAGCGCAACGCAATCTGACTTTCAAAAATCCCTACAGAAGAATGGCCCTGACTAACATTAAACTATACCTTTCACAAATCACTTACGTCACAAAAATCTTCGCTGCTCAAGCTACTGCAATACAGCGAGCGCCACTACTGCCAGCTAAATAAAAGATTCAAACTTTGGAAGGCACTAACTACTGATAGGGATAGTTAGCAAATGAAAGATATTAGTAGAGAACAAACAATGTATTTACCTTGATATCATCATATATAAATATAGCAGTTCATGACAAATTACAAATCTCCGCCATCTCTCTCCCCACATCCACCACTGCTGGCAGCTCACCTCCAACTGCGCAATGCTACGCGCTGTTCACAGCCAGCTGCCTAACACTACAATGGCGAGTATTACAACAATGCAAAGCAGCCACACACTGCACACAGCACAGCCAGTGATTTTCATACAGAGGTGGCGCTACCAATAAAAAAACCTAAACAGCCTACTTACATAGCCCCCATGCTACCCAAAAAAATTTGTAAAATTTCTGGCCAATACATATTTGTTAAAATTTTTTTTCACAATTACAATAACAAAGAAATCAAAGGCACACACTTATTGATACAATGTTGGTCAAAAGCTAAAATTTTCTCACAGTCCATAAAGACAGTCCTCATCATTCGTCACAGTAAAATTGCAGTGTTTTTCTCAAAGTCTGAGCAGTAAAAGACAATGCACACAGACGTAGTGGATTTCCATGCAGTCTTGAAGAAGTAGTGTTGTCCTTCCAACGGAAAGGCAGTGCTGACTCGACATGCAGACAGGTAATGGTCCACAACAGAGTAAACCCACAGCAGAGTCAGTCAACGTTTTGAAGAATATTGGTAGTTAGGTCATCACAGAGCAGACCCACTGTAGTCCTGGTAGAAATTACGGTACTGGTGGGCCACCAGAGGTGCAGACCCACTGCAGTCCTTGTAGCAATTGGTGGGCCATCAAAGATGCAGACCCACTGTAGTCCTGGTAGAGACGGCCAGCAGCCATCTGTTGCAAATGTGCAGGTGCACAATCACCATCGAAGAGTCTTGCGGACAATATAGCAAGTCCATAAACCACCACTTGTGCACTCACAAAGTTTCTGGAATTGTCCTTAGTTCCAGCAATGCTGTTATCCAGTCCCTTGCTGAATCATTAACACACGTGCAAACACTATCAGTCCCTACTTCTCACATATTGTCCATGTACTATGACCAACAGAAACGTGTGCGGTGAAATGTTACTTAATTTGAAGAACTGGTAACAATTACAATTTGGTAACATAAAAATACAATAACAAAGGTACAAAATATATCATTAAAGAACATAATAATACAGATAACATTTGTTGTACAGGCTTTACAAAAGAATCGAACTAACACATACATCAGTGGAATTATGACATGAGTACATACATAAAAGATCACAATAACTTTTGAAACATCAACTTCACACATGAGCATTAAACAGAACGGAATTAATAATGTCTAACATCTTTACAAAGTAAATAACATATTATTAATGCCAATTATATTCGAGGATAACAGTATTCCTCATCATAGTGAATGTAGCTTAATATTAAAAGAAGAAAAAATTCTATGAAACTACACAGAGACAGGAAGAAAACAAATACACAAGGGTACACAAACATATAGTGGGATAACACAAAAGGGAAAGGACAGGGTTTGTTTTACTGCAGTATTTTGCAGTGAGATCTCCCTTTGTTCATCATTATTCCCAAAAAGTCCTATCTAAGCCTGCCTTCTGTATTTTGTTCACATCCTCTGTCAATAATAGTTTTTCTCCACTGTACAGTATCCTATTTCTTATAAATTTATAATAGTTAGTTTCTTGTATAGTCTACCCCCTCTTAAGCTAACTTAAATCTACTGAGCTCAGATGCTAAACTAAGGGACGAAGCAATGCAGCAGCACATAAAACAATTAATATAAACAGCAATAAAAAAAATGGAAAATTGCAAAGCAAGCTACAGTAAATCTAAATTACCAAGCAATTCAACATTACAACTAATATGAGGCAATGCGCAGCAAACAAAAAAATAAATCTGGCTTAGCAGAGTAACAGAAATTAAAGTTCAGTAGCACTATGCCTGGCAAACAGCAGCTTATATCTAAACATGACATAGCTCAAGCAGAAAAAATATTACAGTAAAGATAACAATGCAAATAAGGGAAATGTATAATCACATCTTAATGTCTAAGTAATTAAAGTGGTGCACCACAACAACTTATTGTAAAAAAAATATTACCATGTACTTGAAAAGAAAATTATGTGTCCAGTTACTGTTACCAGTCCCTTCTTATTGTTCTTTCCTTTCCAAGTGCTCCTTTTTTTTTAAAGAATGTGGATTACAAAATTATCATTTAATAGATCTGTTGACAGAAAGTGTTCACATTAGCAAATGCATCTAAGTTTATTTTATAAAACTAATGCTGTAACACAGCTGGAAAACAGGTATCAAATGAAATAAGCAATTACGCAAACCAAAGCATACAAATATCATTCAATAGTCATGTGACATTTCATAAGTCAGTAGCTCTCAACTCTCGTAGAAAGACACTTGTCATTATCAGGTTTGCAGGTGTAAGAATATTTCCCATCAGTTTATAAGCATTTCAGTAAGTAGCAGAAAGTAGGCGCTCCACAATATAATCATATGTTTCCAAGTAATGAGCATGTCTTATTTGCGATGCTTTCCACAAAGGAATGTCAATAGCGAGGTTAATAGTCTCTCCTTTTTTTTTCTCCACCTGCACCTCTGAAAGGCAATGGCTTTTTTTTTTTTTTCGGGCGGCCGTCGCCCAGGTGGGTGCCCGCGACGCATTACGTGCAGGTGGTCACTTAACTTTCTTACGGAAATATTTACGACAGCAGTTTCCGCTACAGTGACAGTCTCACATAAAAATATTTCACAGGTCAAGAATTAGCGTTGCAAATCTGTAGAAAGAAAATCCTATAAATATAAGTGTCCAAATAAAATATTCGTCAGCATTGTGATACAGTCACAAATTTACGCACATTTCATAACTCTTAAAGTACGATTCTTGGTTTCCAACATACTTCTTATTCCTCATATACGGTAGCATCATCTTATTGATCATAAACATATCTCAACAGCATAGTACACATCGTCGTCGTAATAATAACATCATAACACCTCAGTCAAATCTCAAAAACGTCGTAGCTTTCTGCAATAATTTCAAAACCTAAAAAAAATTCTCTGCTCATTTCAATAGTGTCATCTTCCTCAAACGTACTTTAAAATCATGCTCCCTTACCAAATACATCATTCAAAGCTCTCATAGTATCACAATGATTCCGAAAAAATATGAACAGTTTACAAAGTACAGACAAAATACAGTTTCATAAGTGTGAAGTTGCCCAACTGTGTATTGCGTAAACATGTGTCACTGATGTAGTAAAAAAATGTTTATCTCTCAGTTAAATGATCAGATAGCTGTGTAATTTGTGTGTTAGAGAAATATGGTACCAATGTGTAAAGTTGTATAAGCAAATACCATATTAGCTAGGGTTCCTTGTGGTTGCCACACACATGGTACACAAAGTAAGCGTGTACCCCCCTGAGGATTAGTGTAATTATACCCTCAGGTGTTACAGATTACAGCAATGGAATGAAATGTATCACAGAAAACTTTCTTTGTAATTCAAAACTCTTTAAAAATAAATATTTTAAGTACAAAATTAATCACTGAAATGCGTGTCCTGTAGCGCTAAATGTGCATCTTGTTGTAAGATAATCTCTGTGGAAGTGTCATAGTTATTTTCCTCCGAAAGCTAAGTTCTGCAGAAGCCAATGTACTTACCTCATGATAAACAAAAGTGAAATGCTTTGCGTAGAGATATCTTAGTTATTACGCTTATTGTTGTGATGATGAAAGTACTGTGCTGTAATGTATTGTTGTGCTATGGAAAAGGCTGTCTCCTTGTAGCTATACCACAAAAGTTACTAATAAAACATGTTTTGCTTTCCAGAAGAATTCAGAAAAACTGTGCAGATATAAAACAAATACACCGCAAAAGCAACAATGTAAATTATGTCACACATTAGTAGTGTCGTAATATAACCGTGTAGCTGTCAAAGAAACCAAATACTAAGTCATCTTTAATCTCACAGAAAGTACTTTAAATCCCAAATGTATTTTCAAGTAAACCAAAATGTTGCATGAAAATCTCATTAGCAATGCCAGTATATGTTCTAAGTATGTGAGCCTTATAGTCGTTATGTAATCGTGCAACTAACAAGCAAGAATGTACAAATACAACACTGTCATCTGTTCACTATAACAATGCAATCGTAATTTCTGTTTAAAAATGTTCCCTAGGTTCTAGACTGGATATTTAACTTCAAACATTGTTGTATGTTAACAGATTCTGAGTCTGACAAAGCATACTAGAAATGTGAAGTGAAAAGTTTTATGGCAAAGACAAAGTTAAAAAGCAGATTATCTTTCAATAAACGGTTTTACATGTGAAATATGGTGTAAACCTTTACTCTTCCTAGTACGCAGAGTTTCAACTTCAACGCAATTATCATGTGGTATACGTCGGATTCTGTATGGTCCATTGTAAACTAGAAAGAATTTGTGACTCAAGTGTTTCTTCTTATGTGACAATGAATGAGCTTTAATGAGAACTTTCTGACCAATATACAATTTCTTTGCAGTTGCTTTACCGTGTAGTTTTCTCCTTTTGTCTGCTGCAGATTTTATATTTTTAAGAGCCAAATCAATTATGTCTTTGTGTCGAAGTTTACGTGTATTCGGGAAAGGTACAAGCTCTCTGATTCTGTTCGGTGGTTCTTCATTCTTCAGTACAAGAGTAGGTGGTAAAGCAGTGGAATCATGAGGCATTTCATTCAGCACGTTTTGAAATAAGTGTAAATATCTGTCCCAATGCTGATACTTTCTGTGACAATAAAGCCTGCGAAGCTTATTGATTTCTTTCATAATCTGTTCGGAGGGGTTACAATGTGGTGAGTACAATGAAATAAAAACAGGTTTGATTTTATGGTTGCGAAGCGTGCGTGACCAAACAGCAGATCTAAATTGCGGTCCGTTATCAAACGGCCAACGTGGCCAACTTCACGTAAGAAATTTTTAACAAAGGCGTTGGATACAGACCGTCCAGTGGCTTTACGTAACGGTGTGAAAGAAACAAATTTTGAAGTAAGTTCAACAGCGACTAGAACGTACGAAAATCCGTTAGATGTTCTGACAAGCGGTCCCAAGAGATCAACAGCAGCAAATTCTTTTAATTTAGAAGGAATGATAGGAAACAACGGAGCACGATGTGAGACAGTAGATGGTTTCGCCTTTTGACAAAGTTTACAAATAGACAAGACTCTTCGAATTCTCTTTTCCATATTGTTAAAATAACTAGTCGTTCGAAGAATATGATAACATTTTCGTGGACCAAAATGTGCGTAGCTGAAATGAATGTACCAAATGAGCTTATTAACAAAATCGTCAGGAATGCAAAGTACCCATAGCTTGTCATCAACAATGCAGCGTTTGAACAGTATGTTGTTTCTAACCAGATAATAATGCCAAATCTGTGTGTGTGTCTTTTCATGCCATTTGCTCTTGATGTCTTTCCAAATCGGATCTTTATCTTGTTCATGAGCAATGTCCTTTAAAGATGTGGTGATGAAGTTTTCAAAGGCGACTTTCTGAATGTAAAGAATACTGAAATTTTTCTCGAGGTTGCCTTCTGTGGTACTTTTCTCAAGCCCAGCCGGTGCGCGTGACAGTGCGTCCGCAACAATGTTCTCCTTGCCGGGAATGTAGACTATTGTGAAGCGGAATTCTTGCAGAAACAATGCCCAACGTTTTAACCTGTCATGATTTAATTTTGAAGACATAAGAAATTGTAATGCACGATGATCACTGTATACTTTTACGTGCTTACCAGAAAGAGTGAAACGGAATTTGTTAAATGCCCAAACGATAGCTAAAGCTTCTAATTCAGTAACGGAATAATTTTTTTCAGATTTTGTTAGCACTCGGCTAGCAAAAGCAATGGTTTTCTGAATGGTAGTGCTATTTTCTATGGCTTCTTGAAATAAATGGGCACCAAGACCGACTGTAGAAGAATCCGTGCTAAGGCAGAAATCTTGTGACAGATCTGGATGAGCTAAGATTGGCGCGTGAAGCAACGCTTCTTTCAAAGAATTGAATTCCAACTGTGCTTGTTCGTCCCAGTTCCAAATAGTATTTTTTCCAGTGAGAGAACAAAGTTTTGGTGTAACAAGAATTTGCATATTCAGAAAACGACGGTAAAAATTTACGAGACCTAGAAAACTGCGGACTTGTCTTTTTGTGGATGGCACTGGAATGGCTCTGATTGCTTCTAACTTTTCAGGATCCGGCTGAATCCCTTCAGAAGAAATAATATGTCCCAAAAACTTCACCTTTGTCCTACCGAATTCAGACTTTTCCAAGTTAACTGTAATTCCAGATTCTGCAAAAATACGTAACAAACTGTTGAGGATGCGATTATGTTGTTCCCATGAAGCTTCTGCTATCAGAATATCGTCCTCATATAAGGTGATGTGACGTTTTAGGAACTCAGGTAATATGGAATTTAACCCACGAATGAATGCTGCCGAAGAAATGTTCAAACCAAAAGGAAGTTTCCGAAACTGATAACAAACGCCGAAACAAAGGAAAGCTGTGTATTTTCTACATTCTGGATGAAGTTCGATCTGATAAAAGCTGCATCTGAGATCAATGGAAGACAACACTTTTACACTATTAAAATTTTGAAGAAGTTCTTCCATCGTCTGCGGCCTGTCTGTTTCAGGAATGATGATAGTATTGATTTGTCTCGAATCTAAAACAAGCCTGATCGATCCATTTTTCTTCTCAACAACGTGTAATGGGTTGTTGTATGAGCTTACTGCAGGCTCAATAATGCCCTCATTAAGCATAGATTGTATTTCTGTTCTAACACGGTCCCTATAATGCGCCGGAATTACGTATGGTCTAACACAAAATTTAGTATGCTCACGAACACGAAATTGGTATTGAAATCCCTTGATTGTTCCTGTTTTGTGAGTAAAAACTGTGGAATGTGCTTGTAAAATCTCAAAAAGGTCCTGCCTATCAGTGTCATTACAATTATCAATTGTTTGAATTTTATTCTGAATTAACTCATTAATTTCAAATATGCCGTCGATGTCATCCCTGTCAGTACTTGCAGAGTGATTGTTAGTGTCTAGTTCCGTAGAAAATTCCGAACTGTTGTCTAACAGAACGTAAAGCCGATTAATTTCCTCATCATGGTTTGAGAGCCAGTCTTCAAATTTCAGAGCTATTGACTTACCTTCTTTCTCTAAACTTATTTCAGCATCGTGAAAGTTTAAGATTGCTTTGTATTCATTCAAAAAGTCTACTCCCAATATAATTTCCGTCGACAATAATGGAACAATGAGAAAGTTCATAGAGAAGCTGTGGCTTTGACAAAAGAATTCTAAATTGGTTTGTTGGCGCACATCTACACTTTTTCCAAAGATTGCACCTTGTAATTTAATCTTACGTAACGGAAGTGTGGGGCAATCGTTCGATTTGTTGCATTTGCTAAAGGCTGTTTCACTGATTACTGAAATGGGACTGCCAGAGTCAAGTACTGCCGTAAATTTTACGTCATTTACAGTAATGTGAATCACAGGATATGCAATGTTGTTAAGTTTTACGTCGTGTTCCTGGAGTAAGATGTCCCTAATGTCTTCCATTTTTACGTAATTACTAGCTACTGCAGCTGCGTCATCAGTTTCATAAGTACGTTTTGTTGCTGCCAGCGGTGTGAGTCATTGCCTATTGTCTCTTTGTTGGCGCGCGTCGTTATTGGGATTTGGAGACCTAACTTCTACAAATTCACCTCCTCGAGAGGGCCCTGCTCTGTTTGAATCCCGCCAGTTCTGATGCAATTCAGGTCTGTCGTTACGATCACATCGTCTGTCGTCATGTCGGTAGTTCCTGTAGTTTCTTTCTTGTCGGTTAAGTGGTGGAGAATTTCTCCCTAAATCGTAACTGCGCGCTGAACTGTTGCGTCTGAAGTTATTCTGTCTCCCTTGATAATAATTATTTTGGTTCCCATATTGTCTGTTTCTCTGATTGTCTCTGTGATAGTCACTACCGCGGAGAGGTGACCTTTCCCTGTAATTGTTACTACTCTGCCAACGGTTGTCGTACGGGTGGTGTCTATTTTGGTCACGATTTGCGTTGTAAGAATAGACCAGTCGTGTCCGGTTATTGTTTCTGTCGTCACGGAATTGTGACGGATGTGACCTGTATTTGTTGTGTCCTTGTTTTCGCATTCCGTGATTATCAGTGTCAATTTCTAGTTCTTGTAACAGTCCCTGAAAAGCTTCAATGTCGTCTTTGCAACGCCCTGCTAAAATAATATGCCGTAAATGTTCAGGTAATTTGATTAAGCAAATGCGGATGAGTTCTGAGGGGCTGTATGGGTTTGACAGGTACTGATTCTTGTGCAACATGTCTTCAAAATATTTCACAAGACTGGAGAATTCAGATTGTTCGAAATGTTTCATCATTATGATACCATGTTTTACTCGGTCTTGTGTGGCTTGAGACCAATATGCTGAGAGGAAGGCATGGTGAAATTCTCCTTCACTGTGGCAATCGTGAATGACCGATCGCATTCTTACAGCTGGTTCATTCTCTAAGTAGCCACACATAAATTCTAATCTGTGTTCCAACGACCAGTTGGGAGGAAAACAATGAGAGAATTGATGAAGCCATGCTTGTGGATGAATGTCGTTGCCAGAATTCTTAAATGTTTTGAATTTACGTGTAGTAATGAACAGCTTATAGTCAAAATCATCATGTCGGCGAGTCGCATATCGGTCATTGTTAGGTCGTGTCGGCCGTTCCATCTCAAAATTCGGTGCACATTGCCAATTTCTTTCATAACTTCCGAAATGCCCTGTGTTATTATTTTGCGGCTTTTCCGTGTTTCTAAGTCCCTCTTCCCGTGTTGGAGCGCCAGTGTCCTCTGAAATACGTAATTCTTGTATTACCTGTGTCAGCTGATCTTGTACTTCCCGGATTTCTCTTTGGTGTTGTGTATTAATTTGATTCTGATTTTGTTTGAATTTTCTTATTTGTTCATACTCTTCTGTGTCAGTGAAGGCTACGGGTCTTGTGTCATTCAGATCATCATCTACCATTGTAGATAAGTTAGTGACCTGATCCGAAAGTTCGGCTACTTTCTCCGATAGTGTACTTATTTCTTCAGTGTGTTTTTCTGAACCAAGTTTCAGAGTATCTACTGTGTCCTTAAAGTTTTCCTAAGTTTTTGCAAGTTGCGTAACCGAATCAGTAGATGCAACTGAGTCAAATTTAGCTTGCAAGGTCTCATGATTTTCATGAACAATAATTTGCAGTTCTTTTATGGCTGCTTCGTGATTCTGTAATGCATTTTCATGCCGCGAAAAAATAGGTTGAAAATTCTCACAAATTTGTGTTTTTACGTCATTACAGACTTTTTGACATTTCGATTCAATGTTATGTAACTCAGTAGTTAAATCTTCACGTGTTTGTTCAAGTGTTTGTTCCAATGAGTCTAACTTTTTAAGATTTTGTTCCACTGTGTCTAACTTTTGAAGCTTTTGCTGTGTTTGTCTCTGATTTTGTTCCATTGTGTCTAACTGTTGCTGTGTTTGTCTCTGATGTTGTTCCATTGTGTCTAACTTTTCAAGCTTTTGTCCCATTTGTTGCATTAATTGCAATAACAATGCACTGGTGTCTGAAACATGTTTGTCAGTGCTTTTCGGCAGTGAAGTTGCACCGGCAACACTCACATTTTGACAAGTGGAAAATGTGTCTTGACTCATTTGAGAAAACGGTGGGAACCCAAAACCTGAGTCTGCAGTATTTGCAATATTGTGTTCTGTCATTCCCGATTCCTGAGGCGAGCTGTTGCCGACCAATCGATCGATAACGCTTCCCTGTACACTACCTGTTTCACTGTCTACACCATTGTTTGCCGCCCGCTCCATTTCCCTATGCGCAATTACCAAATTACTACTTTGAACATTAGTTAATTCATTACTCTGCGGCGCTAACACACTGCTTTCGTCTTCACTGTCATTTCTCAGTTTACTTTGGAGCCTAGTATTACGTTTTTCACACGCCATTATTGTCACAGTATTTCACACGATAACACAGAAAAGCGCAGTTTGAAGAGCAAAATAAAATAACATAGCAATGGAAATAATGTCTACTTAATTGCCAGCGCAGCTGCGAAATACTTGGTGCAAATCTACATGCATGCCACAACTGTTTTACTGTACAACAATGAAAAACTACAACTACAAAGGAAATTCTCTCTATAATTACGCGCTAGCAATAAACAATAGCTACACTAATTACACAAACTACAAGAAAAAAATCAGAAGATTCCAGTGAGGTATCCTAGGCTAAGGGTCGACATATGAAACGTCCCCTATGAACAATTATACACGACTGTCCTTAAACTGATACACAATATTTTTTTTTTTTTAGCGCAACGCAATCTGACTTTCAAAAATCCCTACAAAAGAATGGCCCTGACTAACGTTAAACTATACCTTTCACAAATCACTTACGTCACAAAAATCTTCGCTGCTCAAGCTACTGCAATACAGCGAGCGCCACTACTGCCAGCTAAATAAAAGATTCAAACTATGGAAGGCACTAACTACTGATAGGGATAGTTAGCAAATGAAAGATATTAGTAGAGAACAAACAATGTATTTACCTTGATATCATCATATATAAATATAGCAGTTCATGACAAATTACAAATCTCCGCCATCTCTCTCCCCACATCCACCACTGCTGGCGGCTCACCTCCAACTGCGCAATGCTACGCGCTGTTCACAGCCAGCTGCCTAACACTACAATGGCGAGTATTACAACAATGCAAAGCAGCCACAGACTGCACACAGCACAGCCAGTGATTTTCATACAGAGGTGGCGTTACCAATAAAAAAACCTAAACAGCCTACTTACACAATTCAGGAAGAAGATCGACGTTTGGTACAGGGATTGCAAGAGGATTGACAGAGGAAACGGAGAAGAATGAAAGTACAGCAGCGCGTTTCATCATAGGTTCGTTTATTAAGAGCGAAAGCAACACGACCAGTGGCAGAATTCGTGCATCACGTTGCGATTTACTGATAAAATTTCGAGAGCACATGTTCATGGAAGACTAATGCAATGTATTGCTTTCTCTTATGTATATCTCACAGGTAGACCATTAGAGACACTAGCTCACACGCGTACCGTGAGGACGGCACGGGTATGTATCCAAGCGCAAGTAAACTTGTTCGTTGCTTTATGGTGCCGGTACCGTCAGAATTCGGCTTCTATGTGACATACACTGAAGAGCCAAAGAAAGTGTACAGCTGTCTAATATCGTATAGGGCCTCCGCGATCACGCAGAAGTGCCGCTGGAGGGAATTGACACCATGAGTCCTGCGGGGCTATCCATAAATCCGTAAGAGTAAGAGGGGATGCAGATCTCTTCTGAACAGCAGGTTGCTAAGCATCCCACATATGCTCAATCATGTTCATGTTTGGTGAGCTGGTGGCCACTCTGTAGCAATTCTGCTTGTCGTTTTGTCTTGCTGGAATTGCCCGTCGGAATGCACAATGGACATGAATGGATACAGGCTATCAGACAGGATTCTTACGTGCGTGTCATCTGTCAGAGTCGTATCTACACGTATCACTCCAAATGCCCATGCCCCACACCGTTGCAGAGCCTCCATAAGCTTGAAAAGTTTCCTGCTGACATGCAAGCTCGATAGATTTGTGAGGTTGTCTCCATACTCGTGCACGTCCATCCGCTCGATGTAATTTGAAACGAGACTCGTCCGACCAGGCAACATGTTTCCAGTCATCAACAGTTCAATGTCGGTGTTGACGGGCCCAGGCGATGCCTAAAGCCTTCAGTAGTGCAGTCATCAACGGTACACGAGTGGGCGTTCGGCTCCGAAAGTGCATATCGATTATGATTCGTTGAATGGTTCGCACACTGACAATTTTTGATGGCCCAGCATCAAAATCTGCAGCAATTTGCGGAAGGGTTGCACTTCTGTGACGCTGAACTTTTCTCTTCACTCGTCATTGGTCCCGTTGTTGCAGGATCTTATCGCAGCCTTAGCGATGTCGGATATTTGGTGTTTTACCGGATTCCTGATATTCACGGTACACTCGTGAAATGGTCTCGTACGGGAATATCCCCATTTCATCGCTATCTCAGAGATGCTGTGTCCCATCGTTCGTGTGCTGACCATAACATCATGTTCAGTCTCACTTAAATCTTGATAACCTGCCGTTGTAGCAGAAGAAACTGATCTGACAACTGCGCCAGACAGTCGTTGTTCTATATAGGCGTTGCCGACCGCAGCGCCGCATTTTGCCTGTTTACATTTCTGTGTATTTAAATACGCATGCCTACATCAGTTTTTTTGCCACTTTAGCGGGGGATCGTCTGTTGGACTCGTGCTGTGCCGGCGGTGCTATGTCTACTATTATGGCAGAGGGGAGAGGGCTGTGGCGATGGACAGCGCTACAGCTTCGGCCTGTGATTAGAGATACAGTAACGAAGTGTTGCTGTAGAGACACTATGGAAAGTACTTCAGGGGGGAATCCAACTCAAAGGTCCTCACTGCGCTGGCGTGTGCATCTACACAGGACGGATACGGCACACACTGGCAACTCTGCTCTAGGACAACAGGAGTTGTTGGAGCAGGTGCTGTTTTCTCCGCTGCTACAGGCGGCATTGCAGAAGGAGGACAGTCAGGGCGCTTTTGAGCTAATGTTTGTACGATGGTGAGTCAAATGAAAACATTAAATCTGTAATAACAAATCGAAATCTCGCGCCGTTATCCTGTAAGTTGGTAAGTCTGCTACAAACAGCGTGCAGAATGGCCTATAGGTGGCAGCATAGCGCACACATACCGTCGCAGTATCAGTATAAAGATGGCCGCCCCACTTGCGACTTGCACCAGGGCGAACAGCCGTCTCTTATTCAGTTTTTGCGTAATGAAGGTGTGAAACATATTGAAATTCATCGACGAATGAGGTTCAGTATGGTGATGCATATTTGTCACAGCAGCAAGTCTACGAATGGAGTAGGAAATTAGCAAATGGTGTGACTTCAGTGGAAGATGGTCCTCGTCCAGGTCAGGCACAACGAGTTGTGACTCGACAGAACATTGCAGCAGTTGAAGCCATAGTAAAGGAAAACTGCCGAGTGACACTGAATGACATTGCAGCGTGTTTACAGATTATTCATGGGTCAGCACACCACATTGTGCATGATGTGCTCCAGTTACACAAAGTGTCTGCAGGATGGGTGCCACGCCAGCTAACTCCTGAAATGAGAAACCTCGTGTAAATGCTTGTGAAGAACTTCTTCGGCGCTTTGAACGAGAAGGAGGTGGCTTTCTTGCAAGAATTGTTAGTGGAGACGAAACCTGGGTTCACTTCCACCAACCGAAAACGAAGAGAGCGAGCAAGGAATGGCGCCATTCCTCATCACCAAAACCAAAGAAGTTTCGAACAGAACCATCAGCATGGAAGGTTATGCTGACTCTCTTTAGGGACGAAAAAGGTGTCATTTCGGAACATTACATGGCTAGAGGGACCACTGTCACTAGTGCATCATACACAGATCTCCTAAAAAATCATCTGCGGCCTGCAATCAAATCCATGAGACGTGGATTGCTGTCAGCAGGTGTCCTTTTGCAACATGACAATGCAAGGCCCCACACTGCCCGAACAACAGTTGCAACAATCACCGACCTGCATTTTGAGTGTCTTTCTCATCCACCATACTCACCAGAGCTTTCCCCAAGTGATTTCCGTATGTTTGGACCACTCAAGGACGCAATGGGAGGAAAGAAGTTCCGTTCTGATGAAGAGGTACGTCACGCAGTGCATGTGTGGTTGCGCCGACTACCAAAAGAATCTTTTTCTAAAGGAATTGAGCGTGGGGGAGATTATGTTGAAGAGTGATACAGCTTTGTACCACTTCTGCACAGTGAATAATATTTAAAAAATATTTAAGATTTTCATTTGAGTCACCCTCGTATACTGATGCTCTTGTGCTGAAGTTTAATCACATTGTCATATGCAAATGTGCATTAAATGAAGCCAGTTGTGTCTCACTTCATCCTGAAGTTGTGAATGTTGAGTAGCGCTTGTTGTGGCTATTGCATGTGGCGTCGTGTTAATTTAATACTCTATATCGCACACAGGGCATCCTAAAGTGAACATTGTATCATAAAGCAAACCACTAGATATTTCTACGCGCAGCAGACTCGATCGCGCGAATGTTAAATGTAATTTAAAATCTTGCTGCAACTCAGGATCTGTCTTGTACATCTTTGCGTTTTATGTTGGTTCAGAATGGATCTAGGTTTGAGCCTGCTGTTCATTCATGTATTTTCCAAATTGCTATACTCTCTTATATGAGTGAGTTATTGACATATGTTACTGGAGTACTGAACACGTTAGAGTGGATAGTTGGGTAGCATAGTCGTTGTTGGCGTCTTGGTGACTGGGATAGATAGTAGGATCCGGACAAGGAGTAGTTAGTAGCGATATTACTCAGTTTCAACAATAAATAAAGGAATATTTCCTGGTATAATAAGTTACAACTGTATAACTATTGAAGGCCGAAGGGCAAATATTGTTAAGTGTTACGCCAGACTGAACTGTTTCGTATTGTTCATTGTTGCTATTTCAGGAACACATCTTGTGTTCATCAAGCGCCGGCCGGAGTGGCCGAGCGATTCTAGGCACTTCAGTCTGGAACCGCGCGACCGCTACTGTCGCAGGTTCGAATTCTGTCTTGGGCATGGATGTGTGTGATGTCCTTAGGTTAGTTAGGTTTAAGTAGTTCTAAGTTCTGGGGGACTGATGACCTCCGATATTAAGTCCGATAGTGCTCAGAGCCATTTGAACCATTTTGTTCTTCAAGACCTATTCAATTTCATTCCGGCATCAAAGAACATTTTGTGTATAATAGTGTTTCAAGTCTTTTTAAATTGGTGTTTGCGTGGTAGCGAGAGTGATATTAAAATTAGTGAGCCCCACTTATGCACAAGATCTGTTCCGAACCACTCTCCACTTACGTCCCGCCCTAGACATGGAGGTTAGCTAACAACCGCCCTTCCCGCGCACCATTTGGTACTGAAACAGGAAATGGGGTGATATGACTCTTCCCTCGGTTATATCACATAAAACAATCACCGGGCATACCAGTTATACAGTTTTATTTGCGTCACGAGAAACAAACTCACAGATCTGGGATGAACACAATAGTTAACTTTTAAAGAGCCAAGTCGTCACCATTCTGCGGTGTCCCGTTTCGCTAGACGGTGAAGAGCGAAAGAGCTGATCGTAGTAGCCCGTTGTCCAGGTGAGGTCTGACCAACGCTTCTGGCTGCGTTGGAATTGATGGCTACTTTGTTCTCATTTTCTATTTTTTTAAATTTTTAAGCCCCATCGCTTCTTGTTTCCGAGCAGGCCATTCAGTCCAGAACCCTGCTGCTGATACGGTTGCAGGTTCGAATTCTGCCTCGGGCATGGATGTGTGTGCTGTCCTTACGTTAGTTAGGTTTAAGTAGCTCTAAGTCTAGGTGACTGATGACCTCAGATATTAAGTCCCACAGTTCTCAAAGCCATTTCAACCATTTTTCTTCAGCGACCTCAGCTTTCGGTGATGGGTTGAGTTTTAGTTTTCACCACTTATTTGCAATTAGGGAGAACATGTAAGGGCCACAGGCGCATAAGCCTCCGATGGTTTGGTTCTTTCAAATGGTTCAAATGGCTCTGAGCACTATGGGACTCAACTGCTGAGGTCATTAGTCCCCTAGAACTTAGAACTAGTTAAAC
This sequence comes from Schistocerca americana, assembly GCF_021461395.2. Classification (NCBI taxonomy): domain Eukaryota; kingdom Metazoa; phylum Arthropoda; class Insecta; order Orthoptera; family Acrididae; genus Schistocerca; species Schistocerca americana. The sequence continues at coordinate 172,116,482 of NC_060124.1, read as the reverse complement.
CTAACTAACCTAAGGACATCACACACATCCATGCCCGAGGCAGGATTCGAACCTGCGACCGTAGCGGTCTCGCGGTTCCAGACTGCAGCGCCAGAACCGCGCGGCCACTTCGGCCGGCGTTTGGTTCTTTATTTGACGTGTCTCGTTTCTAATTTCCTGTTCAACTAATGCCCTGAGGACTCTGTATCAGTACCAGGGTCCTACTCTGGTGGTACCTACTTCTCGGATGTGACGTGTGACATGTTGGTGTTGGTCTAATTTCTCATGAACTTTTTTGGAGCCGTGTGTGATCATTTGTACAGGAGGTTCAAAATTGAGCTCCTCATGCAGCTTGTGGATCTGCGTGTGTCGTGAAAGCCTAAGTATCCACAAAAGCACTTAATTTTGTAATACCTAATTCTGCTGTGTTTGCCGCGCGGGATTAGCCGAGCGGTCTCAGGCGCTGCAGTCATACACTGTGCGGCTGGTCCCGGCGGAGGTTCGAGTCCTCCCTCGGGCATGGGTGTGTTTGTTTGTCCTTAAGATAATTTAGGTTAAGTAGTGTGTAAGCTTAGGGACTGATGACCTTAGCAGTAAAGTCCCATAAGATTTCAGACACAGTCGAACATTTTTTTTTCTGCTGTATTTAAGTCTTGCTACCGAGGCCTCGTGTTGTGCTCCCATAAAGGATATTTTATAGTACAATAGATTTTGACGTCCCTACTGCAGAGTACTCCGTCAGTTCCCTCGTCGTGCTCAGGCTTTAAGTATTAGGTCTTGCACGGGCGTATGCTTGACAGTTGAGCTCCAAGGTAGCTGTTGCCCCTGGATAGTAAGTTTTCTGTTCAGTTGTGGAAGTTTTTTGCTACAGTATATTGCCGTTGTTTTGGCTGGATTAATTCTGATCTTGTTACATCTGCAAGACTTTGTGTCTGTAGGCGCTGGCTACCATCGCGCTGCGGGCTTAAATAGTCGTCTCGCGGAGTGACGCTTCTGTTTGTTTGGCTCGAACTTTGGCAGAGGTAGGAAACAGAGCGACCTACGCGCCTGTTCGGGGCTGTGCGTGCGAATTGTAGTTGCCGCTGGCCCGGCCGCTAGTGTCCGCCCTCTGTTGATTTGCTAGTGAGCTGGCTGGTCCGGCATTCCGCCTCGCGCAGACTGTAATACACCCGCCTTGATGTAGGTTGCGCGGGTTGCTTTTAACGCCTATTGCACTTGTCGCCACAGCAAGGGGAAGTGACACTGCCTCGCAAAGTACCCTTAGACACACCAAACAAGATGGCATGAGGAATACAGATGGACATGGTGAAATGAGGAAGATAGCATACTATGGAGGACAGTGTTTACAGCCTTTTGAAGACGATTGTCATGATAGTGCTGTTGAATTGCATAGGTAGAGACTATCGCAGCACTTTGCCTTGGTACAGAGCTAAGCGTATAAAGTGCACTTTCGCTACGACGCTAAAGAGTTTATAAACGCGGAAGTCACGCTTAGGTAACTGTGTCCACAGGGGGGTACTATTCTGTCACAACAATGAGGACGTAAAACAGTGCAGACTCTGCGTTAACGACCCGCTTTTGTGCCGTAACACAGTCGCCCCGGCGGCGCGGAGTGCGCCGGCCGGGGTACTGTAGCGGAGGCCTTCCTATGGCCGGAGTCGTCACAGACAATGGAAAAGCGGCTGTGACAGAGGCGGCGGCAGCGTTGGCTGCAGCAGAGAGTGCGCCGGGCCGTCCGCCGCGGCAGAGACTGCTGGCCGCCACAAAGAAGCCAAACGAGCAGCGTCCGCTTAAGGGCGGCAAAACACGGCGGCGCGACGGCGCCGAGACAAAGGGACGTCGCGCCGCTCCGGCGGCAAAAAGGCACGCGGCGCGTCAAACTGGCCGCACCCTGGCTCACGGCGCCGCCGCCCTTCGCCCTCCGATGGCTGCCCCACTCGTTCCTCTCCCACGCAAACTGCTGTCTCGAGAATAGGGCGGGGTAAATCGGATTAAAGACACGCGGATTTCGTAGCTTGTCCTTCTCCGTAACCAAAGTTGTCGCCTCTTAATCATTCTTGTCCGAGGCCTGGGACTGAATGCGAGGACGTCTTTTTCCAGCGAATGTGGTGAAAGCTTCCAACCGGAGGACTCAGTTATTTTTAAGTTTCCGTTCCTCAGTCTCTAAAAACAGAACCTTTATAGAATCGATTTTTTCTTCACCTGCCGCGCGGGATTAGCCGAGCGGTCTTAGGCTCTGAAGTCATGGACTGTGCGGCTGGTCCCGACGGAGGTTCGAGTCTGCCCTTGCCGGTCGGTGTGGCCTTGCGGTTCTAGGCGCTTCAGTCTGGAACCGAGTGACCGCTACGGTCTCAGGTTCGAATCCTACCTCGGGCATGGATGTGTGTGATGTCCTTAGGTTAGTTAGGTTTAAGTAGTTCTCCGTTCTAGGATACTGATGACCACAGATGTTAAGTACCATAGTGCTCAGAGCCATTTGAACCATTTTCGAGTCCTCCCTCGGGCGTGGGTGTGTGTGTTTGTCCTTAGGATAATTTAGGTTGAGTAGTGTGTAAGCTTTGGGACTGATGACCTTAGCAGTTAAGTCTCATAAGATTTCACACACACACATTTTTTCTTCACCTGTCTGTCTGACTGTCATATAGTTAAAAACCCTTTTCTCAGGAACGACTGGACGTAGCAATTACAAATTTGTGTCACATATTAGGCCTATGGTCATTCGGCGATGCAAATATTTTAAGCTTTCTAAGTCTGGTAATTCAAAAGATACAACAGTTTATCTCACATATTTTAACAGTCGAAAACTCATTCATCGAAACATATAGGATGCTTCCAGTTGACCTAGATCGTCAAAATTGAAAAAGAAGCGAGAGTTCACAGTAGAACCAGAAAAAATTCATAATAAGGTGTATGGCCCGTTGCTGTTATAATCAACGTTAATTTCTAAGACAATGCAGTCAGAACATACGGCCACATGTGTCCCATAATTTGATATTCGGAAACTCACCCATCAAAACCTATAGGAGCTGGGCTGAGTTGTGTGGTTAGCGCGATAGAAAGCCAATTCCTTAGGATTCCCGGCTGGATCGGAGATTTTCTCCGCTCAGGGACTGGGTGTTGTGTTGTCCTAATCATCATCATTTAATCCCCATCGACGCGCAAGTCGCCAAAGTGGCTTCAAATCGAAAGACTTGCATCCAGCGATTGGTGTACCCGACGGGTGCCCTAGTCACACGACATTTACATCTTTTTATTTAACCTATACCATTGACCTAGAATCACGAAATACGGCGAGAAGTAAGGTACAAGCAAAGAAAAAGAACCGAAAATTGCGAATTTGTAACTACATCACAAGAAAATAAATTCTCATTTGTTTTATGACTGTCCGTCTGCCGTTTATCTGTTAAGTCCCTGTTGTCTCGGTAACGGGCGGACGTATCAATTTCAGATTTTTGTCACTCATTAAGGTCTGTGGTCGGTTACCGGTCTAATAAACTTTAGCCCCTAAGTCAAATGGTTCAAATGACTCTGAGCACAATGGGACTTAATATCTGAGGTCATCAGTCCCCTAGAACTCAGAATTACATAAACCTAACTAACGTAAGGACATCACATACATCCATGCCCGAGGCAGGATTCGAACCAGCGACCGTAGCGGTCACACGGTTCCAGACTGATGCAGCTAGAACGGCTCGGCCACACCGACCAGCAGCCCCTAAGTCAATGCAAGCAAAAGATGCGGTTATTTATGTCACATATTTTGGTACTTCCAAACTCACTCATTTAAAACTACAATGTACGTCGTATTAATGTAGAATCATGAAATTATGCAAGAAGCAAGGTTTCGCTGAGCAAGTAAAGGAAAAAAGCAGAAAAATGTTAATTTGTAATTATATCAAACGAAAGAATGTTTCTTTTGTCATTTGTTATTCGACGTCAAGCTTGGAATTTAAACAATCTCGGAAGTATAGGAATCCTTGGAACCGGTATCTTGCCAGTAACAGTGTCAATAACAGACAAAAATCGTCAAGATTCTCGATTCCTGCGATGGATAAAGTCTCTATACACATAATTATGTTTGTAGAGAACCCTCACTGTGCGAGTCTTACTCGCACCTGGCGAATGTGGGAGAAAAATGGATTGACATGACCAAAAGCTTACACAACAACGCAACAATAATGATTAAAATGGCAAATAAGGGTACCCGAAATACTTTTGTTGACCAGAGTCTAACACAGTCGTCACCAAACTCATGAGTCTTCTGAGATACCGTTTTTGAATACTTCCGGAAGCTACCAGAAGAAACTAGGACAGAAAAATGAACTTTTCAAAAATGTTGCAGTTGTTTGTTGCCCATTAACCCTTTACCTGCTACAGATGTGCTCTCTGCACTCCGTGCTGAATGTGATTTTGCTCTGGCTGTACTGCTCGTCAGTTGCTGCTGTCTGTGCTGAGAGGTGGCCTTGCGACCGCTATGGAATACTTTATCATCCACTTCTAAGAAAACTATTTGCTGACAAATTTTATTTTGTTATATCAAATAGTCTGTTTGTTTTCTCGATAAAGGGCTCAAACTTTTCTCGTTATTCATCACAGTCACTGCCCTGCATGGAATGAAGTAAAACGTTGCACGAAATTTTAAGGACTTCGCACAGGTGAAACACACTGCGTACACTTCGTGAATGGATAATTTTAGACCGTGTATTATGATATATTTGCTATAAACATTTAGTAGCCTAGATCGCATAAAATATTTCTTTATTTAAGACAACCTCTTTTAACAGATTTTGATATCATCCTCAGCTCTTTGAAATCTTATTGCTGTGAAACGGGACATTTTGTGTTGCACGTCACGCCAAGTTGTCATGTGGAAAAAATCCGCATGATGACATGAGCATGATGTGTAAACGTGTCCACAGCAGCGGACGGGTTAACTTATATTTATAATAAATATGAAATGAATTTAAATTGAATTTTGGAACTATGAAATAATGAATCTGCAACTTCCAAAAATTATTTCTGATTAATTCGCCATCTTTGCGCTGTTTAGTATTCTATGTAATAATTTTTGAAACTCGGAGTGACGCCTCTGTTGCTGCTTCAGTCTTGTCTAGTAGTTTTAAAGACGTTGAACATTGAGCATTATGTTTGGATTTTAGATGCCTTACTTCCTCCTCCCTTAGAGAGAACGTTGTGGGAAATTCTTTTCAATCCCTGACTGAACAGTTTTGAAATGTTAAAAAATGTGTGTGAATTCCTAAGGACCAAACTGCTGAGGTCATCGGCCCCTAGAGTTACACTCTACTTAAACTAACTTACACTAACTTACACTAAGGACCACACACACACCCATGCCGGAGGGAGGACTCGAACCTCTGGCAGGAGGTGCTGTGCGATTCGTACATGGGGCCTCTAACCACGCGACCACTCCGCGCGGCTTTTTGAAGTGTGTTTCACATTTTCTCTCTTTCCAGCTGCATATGATAGTAAACACATACAATTGTCTTTTACTTAGGTAAAGAGGTAACCAGTTTCCCGTTCCGAATGAATGTGATAATTTTTTCCCCCTTTTTATTGAACACACCATCATTAGAACAACCCTAGCTTTGCATCAATGATTATATCATACTATCTACAATAGCGAATATGGGATATACACACGAGAGATGTAACGTGTACAACCTCTAACTATGATGCTGACAATGTAATATTGGTGACTAACAAATGCTAGTTTGACCAGATTTCAAAGAGAAAAAACCGGGATGTGCTTGTGCTTTGTACTTATCTTCATCACTACACTTACATTTATTGCTTTTATCGTGATATTTAGAAATCGATAATAAGTCTATAACGATGCAGCAGTTAAAAAAGCTATAGCAAGAATATATCTTCATTATATGAATTCTAAAGGAAAATGTGGGCACATTTCAAATAAATAAAGACTATTTTCCTCAAAAATTAAAATAGTTCATATATGTCTTTTTATTATAATAGCCCGGATTTTTCCCGAATTATAGTCACTATATTTAATATGTTCAATTTCTTAATCCTAAAAACTGCATAATATTACTAATCAGTTATCATATACGAATTATACATTTCATCCTAAAATTTACCTTTGCTACCTTTATTAGAGGAGAAATTATTATAGCATTCTGTGCAAGATAGGCTGAATTGAGTTTTCACAGTAATAATAGCTGTCATTGTATCTAATCTAGCATGACCTCTCTCAGGCAGGTAGAAGAGAGAGCGGACATGTTTTTCTGTTACTTAACAACGACTTACATTCAACACAAGTAAACTCATAGGATTATTTTAAGTAATGTCTTCCGACACTACACATTTCAAAATATTTGTAAGTACTGAACAGAATGACCTCACCATCAATTGACAGACCATCTTCTGATGACTCAATTCTATTGGGGAAAAAGTGAGCACAACAGTCAGCACCAACAAGTGATGTGTTTAATTTTGCTTGAGGTATCTGGTTAACATTCTGCGTTCCATTAGAGCCTACTCCCGCAAAATAGGTAGTTGCATTGTCTGCAGAAAATAGAATTGCTTTGTACATTAAACTATTTTTTTCAAAATTTTCTCAATAATCATAATTTGTATATCAGCTGTTTCATTTGGAACATCACTAATTTCCAAAATTTTGACTTTTTCGCCTAAACTAAGAATGTAAACTGAACCTCTAATGGAGTCATTTCTATTGCTTTGTGACTGAATGTATCAGTCAGAATAAAAATACATTTTGCTCTCTGTAATCCACTAGCTACTACTATAGGAGCATGAAGGGACAAGTAAATAACGATTGCCTCACTTTTAGATCTAGCACAACACTTTTTAGGTCTGTTGAAAAGCTGACTAATCAAAGAATAATTACAGTCAGTTGATCTAAAGCTATGATTTTAATGCACCGCATGATACGAAAACGTACCTCCCCACATATGAACCATGAACCTTGCCGTTGGTGGGGAGGCTTGCGTGCGTCAGCGATACATATGGCCGAACCGTAGGTGCAACCACAACGGAGGGGTATCTGTTGAGAGGCCAGACAAACGTGTGGTTCCTGAAGAGGGGCAGCAGCCTTTCCAGAAGTAGCAGAGGCAGCAGTCTGGATGATTGACTGATATGGCCCTGTAACACTAACCAAAATGGCCTTGCTGTGCTGCTACTGCGAACGGCTGAAAGCAAGAGGAATCTACAGCCGTAATTTTTCCCGATGGCATGCAGATTTACTGTATGGTTAAATGATGATGGCGTCCTCTTGGGTAAAATATTCCGGAGGTAAAATAGTCCTCCATTCGGATCTCCGGGCGGGGACTAGTCAAGAGGACGTCGTTATCAGGAGACAGAAAACTGGCGATCTACGGATCGGAGCGTGGAATGTCAGATCCCTTAATCGAGCAGGTAGGTTAGAAAATTTAAAAAGGGAAAAGGATAGGTTAAAGTTAGATATAGTGGGAATTAGTGAAGTTCGGTGGCAGGAGGAATAAGACTTTGGGTCAGGTGACTACAGGGTTATAAATACAAAATCAAGTAGGGGTAATGCAGGAGTAGGTTTAATAATGAATAAAAAAATAGGAGTGCGGGTAAGCTACTACGAACAGCATAGTTAACGCATTATTGTGGCTAAGATAGACACGAAGCCCTTGCCTACTACAGTAGTACAAGTTTACATGTCAACTAGCTCTGCAGAGGATGAAGAAATTGATGAAATGTATGATGAGATAAAATAAATTATTCAGGTAGTGAAGGGAGACGAAAATTTAATAGTCATGGGTGACTGGAATTCGAGAGTAGGAAAAGGGAGAGAGGGAAACATAGTAGGTGAATATGGATTGGGGTTAAGAAATGAAAGAGGAAGCCGTCTGGTAGAAATTTGCACAGAGCACCACTTAATCATAGCTAACACTTGGTTCACGAATCATAGAAGAAGGTTGTATACATGGAAGAAGCCTGGTGACACTAGTAGGTATCAGACAGATTATACAGGGTGTTACAAAAAGGTACGGCCAAACTTACAGCAAACATTCCTCACACACAAATAAAGAAAAGATATTATGTGGACATGTGTCCGGAAACGCTTAATTTCCATGTTAGAGCCCTTTTAGTTTCGTCAGTATGGAGCACGTTATCATGATTTCATACGGGACACTCTACCTGTGCTGCTAGAACATGTGCCTTTACAAGTACCTCACAACATGTGATTCATGCACATTTCAGTCGAAGTGTTCGTACGCTTCTCAACAACAGATTCGGTGACCGATGGATTGGTAGAGGCGGACCAATTCCATGGCCTCCACGCTCTCCTGACCTCTACCCTCTTGACTTTCGTTTATGGGGCCATTTGAAATCTCTTGTCTACGCAACCCTGGTACCAAATGTACTGTAGAGACTCTTCGTGCTCGTATTGCGGATGGCTGTGATACAATACGCCATTCTCCAGGGCTGCATCAGCGCATCAGGGATTCCATGCGACGGAGGGTGGATGCATGTATCCTCACTAACGGAGGACATTTTGAACATTTACTGTAACAAAGTGTTTGAAGTCAGGCTGGTACTTTCTATTACTGTGTGTTTCCATTCCATGACTAATGTGATTTGAAGGGAAGTAATAAAATGAGCTCTAACATGGAAAGTAAGCGTTTCCGGACACATATCCACATAACATATTTTCTTTCTTTGTGTGCGACGAATGTTTCCTGAAAGTTTGTCCGTACCTTTTTGTAACACCATATATAATGGTAAGAGAGGGGGGTTTAGGAACCAGGTTTTAAACTGTAATACATGTCCAGGGGCAGATGTGGATTCTGACCACAATCTATTGGTTATCATCTGTAAATTAAAACTGAAGCAACTGCAAAATGGTGGGAATTTAAGGAGATGGGACCTGGATAAACTGTCTAAACCAGAGGTTGTACAGAGTTTCAGGGAGAGCATAAGGGAACAATTGACAGGAATGGGGGAAAGAAATACTGTAGAAGAAGAATGGGTAGCTCCGAGGGATGAAGTAGTGAAGGCAGCAGAGGATCAAGTAGATAAAAAGACGAGGGCTAGTAGAAATCCTTGGGTAACAGAAGAAACGATGAATTTAACTGATGAAAGGAGAAAATATAAAAATGCAGTAAATGAAGCAGGCAAGAAGGAATACAAACGTCTCAAAAATGAGATCGACAGGAAGTGCAGAATGGATAAGCAAGGATGGCTAGAGGACAAATGTAAGGATGTAGAGGCTTATCTCACTAGGGGCAAGATAGATACTGCCTACAGGAAATTTAAAGCGACCTTTGGAGAAAAGAGAGCCACTTCTACGAAGATCAAGAGCTCAGATGGAAACCCAGTTTTAAGCATAGAAGGGAAAGCAGAAAGGTGGAAGGAGTACATAGACGGTCTATACAAGGGCGATGCACTTGAGGACAATATTATTGAAATGGAAGAGGATGTAGATGAAAATTAAATAGGAGATACGATACTGTGTGAAGAATTTGACAGAGCACTGAAAGACCTGAGTCGAAACAAGGCCCTGGGAGTAGACAACATTCCATTAGAACTACTGACGGCCTTGGGAGAGCCAGTCCTGACAAAACTCTACCATCTGGTGAGCAAGATGTATGAGACAGGCGAAATACCCGCAGACTTCAAGAAGAATATAATAATTCCAATCTCAAAGAAAGCAGGTGTTGACAGATGCGAAAATTACCGAACTATCAGTTTAATAAGTCACAGCTGCAAAATACTAACGCGAATTCTTTACAGACGAATGGAAAAACAGGTAGAAGCCGACCTCATGAAAGATCAGTTTGGATTCCGTAGAAATGTTGGAACACGTGAGACAATACTGACCTTACGACTTATCTTAGAAGCTAGATTAAGGAAAGGCAAACCTACGTTTCTAGCATTTGGAGACTTAGAGACAAATTTTGACAATGTTGACTGGAATACTCTCTTTCAAATTTTAAAGGTGGCAGGGGTAAAATACAGGGAGCGAAAGGCTATTTACAATTTGTACAGAAACCAGATGGCAGTTAAAAGAGTCGAGGGGCACGTAAGGGAAGCAGTGGTAGGGAAGGGAGTGAGACCGGGTTGTAGCCTCTCCTCGATGTTATTCAATCTTTATATTGAGCAAGCAGTAATGGAAACAAAAGAAAAGTTGGGAGTAGGCATTAAAATCCATGGGGAAGAAATAAAAACTTTGAGGTTCGCCGATGACATTGTAATTCTGTCAGAGACAGCAAAGGATTTGGAAGAGCAGTTGAACGGAATGGACAGTGTCTTGAAAGGAGGATATAAGATGAACGTCAACAAAAGCAAAACGAGGATAATGGAATGTAGTCGAATTAAGTCGGGTGATGCTGAGGGAATTAGATTAGGAAATGAGACGCTTAAAGTAGTAAAGGAGTTTTGCTATTTGGGGAGCAAAATAACTGATGATGGTCGAAGTATAGAGGATATAAAATGTAGACTGGCAATGGCAAGGAAAGCGTTTCTGAAGAAGAGAAATTTGTTAACTTCGAGTATAGATTTAAGTGTCAGGAAGTCTTTTCTGAAAGTATTTGTATGGAGTGTAGCCATGTATGGAAGTGAAAAATGGGCGATAACTAGTTTGAACAAGAAGAGAATAGAAGTTTTCGAAATGTGGTGCTACTGAAGAATGCTGAAGATTAGATGGGTAGATCACATATCTAATGAGGAGGTATTGAATAGAATTGGGGAGAAGAGGGGTTTGTGGCACAACTTGACTAGAAGAAGAGATCGGTTGGTAGGACATCCCCTGATGCTTCAGAACATCAGGGGATCACAAATTTAGCATTGGATGGCAGTGTGGAGGGTAAAAGTCGTAGAGGGAGACCAAGAGATGTATACACTAAGCAGATTCAGAAGGATGTTGGTTGCAGTAAGTACTGGGATATGAAGAAGCTTGCAGAGGATAGAGTAGCATAGAGTAGCAGGACGAAGACCACAACAACAACACAGCAATTAGTTTTAACATGGGCATTCTTGGAATTTTTCACTTAAAAGGAAAAAGGAAACAAATTCATTTTCTCGCCGATGACGCTTCCTAGCGCTTCTGTTTCTAGGAGGTGATCGTTTATGTAGCTTCTCTCCCCATGCTGTATTGAAAATACCGATTTGCGCACCATACACTCTGCTTTATCTCTTATGTCACTTTCTTTAAGAAATGGAAATTTTTTCTGTATCGTTTCTTTGAAAGGATACTTCTACTTGGGCAATTTCACCAGACACCACCCTTCCCGAACTTAATATTCACATTCACTAACTGCTTCAATTGGAGTCGCGGGCGATGGCGGTCGAGTTTAGGCCTCTTCTGCGCACCTACGTCATGCTTTCTCTGACAGCCAATGCGATTCCAGTAGCGTTTGCAGCGCTCTGCTGTGAGTGTCATTCCCAGTGCTAGCACTAAACAGTATCGTAGCGATGTATTCAGTGAATTTTTGTTCTGTTTCTTGCGAATGGTTACAGATTATGTTAGTAGTAAGCAACAAATTCTGCACATGAAAGAGAGACACATAATTTGCACTATACATCAGGGGTTAATTTCGGACGGAACGCGCCGCAACGCGTTCCGGCACCTCCCAGAAACCCCCCCCCCTCCCTCTTTTTTATTTAACAATTCAGCACCGGAGATTTGAAATAGTACACGTGTATTAAATCACAACGTAACTATAATTTGCCGCTGCGCCAGCACAAGTGAACGTGACAATTGGTCGCCAACGTGATGTGACGGGCAAGAGGTACAGTGTGTTGTGTTTTTGTGTGTGTGTACGCACGTACATTATACCGAAGATAAGTTGAGTATCGTTCCAAAGTTGTGATCGGTACATATCGCCTTTTGTTTACGGCTGCCAACAACCTCAGCGATGTAGTAGCAAGGCGACGTCTCATGTTATGTGTGTCAATGAGAAATAAATAACGTAAGCCGTGTTTGAATGTGAACGTCTGTATATTGTGATTTCACGAAATCATTTAATTCCGTGTCGTAATTTATGTCATAGCTACTAACCAAATGTGCGTATGGAGCAGGCATGACTAAAACTTGGCAGCCTTTCCAGCCGATATCTCCCTTTCTCCACGGCACTCTTGACCTTTCAATCTTTATCTGCCCGCACCCTTGTCAGAACATGGTTGACGCTATAGAGAAGAGGGAAGCTCCCACAGGGGGCAAATTTGAACTCCCAATGCAGAACGGAGGTGTATATGTTTGACCCCTAAGTCTGTCTGTCTGTCTGCCCCAACATAGTTCTCAAACGATAGTTCCAATTTTAAAGCGGTTTTTTTATTTGAAAGCTGGTTTAATCGGGACGGTTCTTAGCTACATTTCCGAAAGTCTGTTCTGCCGTTTAAATTTCATCAGCTATATGAAGTAAAAATGGTTTCCGCCAGCGTGCTCTCTTGAAATACGTTACATAGTCCATAACAAGTACATCATGTTATGTAGTACCAGATTGTAGTGCTCAAAAAGATGTACCTAAATAAAATATTGCAGTTGAAGAATAATGATGATTTTTGTCTTCTGAAGTCGCCTGTTTCAGAACCTACAAGGCAGAAAAATTGTGATTGTGACTCAACTGTGAAAAACAAACATAAGCTCTCACCGACTTTTTGTGGTTCTTTTTCAGGTCTACAATTCATTACTAAATGAAATGATTTTGCTCTAATAGTTTAAGCAGTGTACTGCAAGAGAGCGCGACGGCAGCCCACTTTCTTGCGACTTGACGTACAATTGTAGCCACAGCTTATTTCTTGTGCTACCTGAAGTAGGTAAATATATACAAATGGATAGTAAATGAATATATCTGTGAGGTAAAGAAAGAAACATGTAAATCGCATAAGTGGTTCTCGAGTTATAATTGCCTATCTGTATGCATATTTGTGAATTCAGTCCTTGTAGTCCACGATTCAGACAGATCGCGTCTGCGGCTTTTTCAATTTGATTCAATTTACCTTGTTAGCCAATTCACAGAGAAGCCAACAAAAAATTCAACAGGTACGATCGGAATTCACACTGAACGATATTACTCACTCACTCTATGTGCGTCAGTCGCATGCAGTTCAGTTTTTGTTCTGCTCAGAACCGACAGAATTGTTTCGGTTTGTTGGTAGTGTTTATTTACACATTGTGACTGTGAGTGGACACGAGAGTGTAATAGTTATGTACACCTCTACAAAAATTAGTGACTTCTTTAATCCTAAAAGACAAAAAGTTAGTGAGAGCAATGGAAACCGCAGTTTAGATGTAGAATCCACGACTTCAACTGTGGCTGGAGAAGAAGGGAGAAAAAGATGCAAACAACAAAGCAGACAATCCTTCTCCTACGTCGTCGTCGCTAAATGAAAATTTCTGTAAGTTGGTGGATATGGATACGGACATAACATCTGTATACAGTAATGATAATTGTAATGATGATGAAAGGTCATATTGTTGGTCTATCGAACAATGTACAGATTATAAAGCTAAAAACCCGTGTTATTAAAAAAAATACTAGGTTGCCAAGTTTGTAGAAGTGCATATTCACTAGGTGCTGAAAAAACGAAAGGGTTAAAACTGAGTGAACAATGGGTTTTAGGAACTGTAAGCTCATACGTGACAAATAAAAAAGATCAACTAATGTCTCTTAGGAAAAAACTATTTGATCACTGCACATCTCAAGCTCACGGTTTGGTTAACAAAATCCAGACTAACGCAGAAAAACATCACGTTCAGAACACAGTTGCTTCCATGGTAAAGGAACTACAAGTGGTTACTGAGCGTGTATTTCGCAGAGCTTATAAGCAAGCAAAGTCAAGTAGAACGTTTTATGAGTTTGAGATAGAAATTGATCTCCAAATTAAAAATGGTTTGGATATGGGTCGAAAACTACATTCAAATGTTGCCTGTTATGCTATAGTGCTTCATATTTCTGACCCACCTAGTAAATAATTTAATATAGACTGACTCCAAATTTTCACTTCTTTTGGATAAAGCCACTTCTCTTTCAAACAAAAACGCTTTGATTGTATACTTTAGAACCTTGTTAAAAGGAATGGAAAACCCCACGAGAGTTTTTGACGCTTTTTGTGCTAAATGGCAACAGCATCTGGTACCTTGAAAGAACTTGTAAAGCAGTTAGAATCACTAGGTCTAGGCTATGACTTTTTGAAATACCATTTAATCGTATCTGTCATGTTAGGAAAACACTATGGCCTCTCAAAGCAGGTGATGGAAATGTTTCCAAACTTATTCATGTGGCATTGTTTGAATGATCGTTTAGAACTCGCGGTGCACGACACGATAGAAGAAGTGGCGGGAATAAATCACTTTAAAATATTTACAGATAAAGTTAGAAATATCTTCAGCGGCTCTCCGAAAAACAGCAGGGAGCTGGCAGTTGTTGCTAAAGGTTTGGAGCAAGAAATTTTAATAATCGGTCGTGTGCTTGACACTCATTGGGTGGCGTCCAGTTTATTGGCAGTAAAAGCTGTATGGAAAGATTACAGGGCTCTGTACAATCATTTTTTAAAATCATCAGAGGACACGAAACGGGACTGAAAACAACTGTCTACTCACAAAGGGCTTTGTAATACATTGTAATCTACATCTTTTGTCTCCAACCGAGCTGTAATGTATGATGCCTTAGAGAAGTTGGCCGATCTATCCCTACAGCTTCAAAGATCAAGTGTAAACCTTGTCCAAACTCACAACGACATTACACTTTTAATAAAAGTGTTTGAAAGTTGGATTGATGCAATGGGACAACATGCAAATGTAGTTAACATTGCACTGGAAAATATGAACTTTAAATGTGTCGAACTCTCTGAAAAAACAAATATTTCTAAAATTTCTGATAAATATTTTTATCGCAGCTTGGTAAATAATTTGTCATCCAGACTGTTATCAACAGTGAATACATCTGAAAGCTACGATGTTGTTATGAATGACATTAAGGTCATCCACCCCTAATTCTGGCCTGAAAACATATCGTTCACTTATGGAGAAAATGAGATTTTTCGAATGTGTGGGAGATTTAAGACTAATAGTCCACGTGAAATATTGAAGGACATTAGGGAGCACAAACAGGGTCTGGAATCAGTACTAAGCGGAGAAACGTCAACTATTCTTGTACAGTTACCAATGTTCAAAAAGTTCTTATCAGTAATAAACAGCATTGCAATGTCGATTGTGGAGCGTGAACGTGGCTTTTCTGCAATGAACTTAATTATGAAACCACTGAGATCTTCACTCTACATCAGCACTGTTAGTAGTTTATTTTGCATCAGACTTCTGGGACCACCTGTAGCTAGTATGAGCCTGGCCGTCATGTAAAGTCTTGGCTGGTGAAGGAATATCATTCTGCACTTAATACACAATCAAAAGCATGAAGTGATAAAGTGTATAATGAAGACAATATCGTATTATGGAAATGTTTTTCTTAATTCATCTCAAACTGTTTGTGATTGATTGCATTTGAAATAATTTCGCAATGCTTACTTTTCTTCCTTTGTTTGAGCCACTGAGTATGAACTTAGTTAAAATTCAATACATCCTAAAAAGGTACTTTTTAACAATAAATATACAACATAAATTCTGTATAAATTGACTGACTTTTGACAGAATAACAGATGTTTGTCATTTGAAGTTAATATACTATGTTGAAAGTGTAATAATATTTAGAGAAATGTATATAGAGAAAGTTGTATACCCATAGGTCAAAGACATACACTGCATGTTGACAGGACTTCTTATTTTATGAGTAAAGGGAAATTAAATTCATATGTCAGACTACAAAATTGTAATCCCAAAATTAGCGCTGAATACGATTTGTTATTAATGTGATATTCTTGATTTGGAATCATTTGTAATTCTATCATAAATGAATTAACAGGTCGATACTCAATCCGACCGATTCAGTTTATTGGTCATTAGCGTTTTAATTGTTGATTGCCAAATTGAGACAAAAATCTACTGAGATGTACGATTCTTAAAGTTCTGAACTGGTGCTTAAAACAATGTAACATCTTCGTGCAGCCCACTGAAATCAAATTGTTTAAACAATGGTTTAATGTACAAACCAATTTTTTTATATAAACTGTATGTTATTACTTCGCTGCGAAGCTGATTTTAATTTAAGTGCATGTTTATTTTTGTGATAACTCTCTCCCAATGTCAAATGCGTTGATAGCATATCCTACAAGATGTATTCTACGTGTAAAACGTTTTTAGGTCAGATTGCAGAAAATGTGTTAACATTTATATAACAGGTCACTTTTGATTGTTTGTGGTTTAATAAATAAATGTTCAGATTGCAACGGCTACTCATGAAATATGTTTTTCTCAGTTAAAAGACAGTATGGGCTCATAGCAAAGAACAAATCTGTCGTCTCTATGACGAGTTTATCATTTTCTGATTATTATAACGTAATTTATAGCGTCACGGAATTTACCAGTTTAATGGTTAGTCATGAATAAAATTGTTCATTTTTTTATCAGATCTCCCTTTAATTGCTGTTGCTAACAACAAAATCCCACGATCCTTGAATTTTCATAATTGTTTTCCAGCAATTAATTTCTGTATATATCTCAGTAAATTATTTTTGTGTGAATCTGTGCTATAGACATAGAAAGCATTTCTTTGGTTATGCTCACTGCGGAAAGCAACATACTGAAATATTTAAATTATATGGCATTTTCCACAACTATTGTTTTCGTTTAGAAACAGTACCCATTGGTGCGTATTTTATGGTCAGGCATATTGTAACTTAGCTGCATTACAGTATGGTTATAGAAGTAATTTTATTTAAACTAATTTCTGTGGGGTAACAATAGCCTGTGTTCTGTGTTTACAATAATGTATATTCAATAACGCGAGCAGAACAAAAGGTAATGTTTATTGAGCGTTTTGGTAGACAGTACTGACAATATGTGAATACGATGTTTTGGCGTCACGCAGCGTCACAACAGCAGTTAGTCCTACATTCTGTACAGATTCAGAATTACTTTCCAAATTACAATGCTTAACAAGTTTCACTGGCATTTTCAAGTGCGTTTCATGTTTTAGTTTGATTACAGAGGAATAATCAGTAGATGCACAAAGAGAGAGACGGAACTGACTTTCTGAGGTAAATGCAGAAGGCCTCTCCACACGACACCACCGAGAAGCGATTCTCTGCGCGCCCGAGCATTCAAAAGGCACGGATCAAAGTGCCACAACTGGCAACGTGTGCTGCTGTTCCTGTGAGCGGTTTTAATGCTGCCGCGACCAGCTTTGATGCTGCCGCCATTGTTACTACTATGCTGAAGTTACATGCCGATTGTTCATATTCGGCGACCCGCTGCTTGGCCTGGTCAGCGGCGCCACGTAGAGTTGTGTCAAGGTGGTAAAAAATTACAAACTATAATAGTGGTTTTTCAGTTCAATTATTACACGTAGAGCCTCATGTGAATTGAATTGTAAAGACTTTTCTCTGTGGCTAGTAACATAGAAACTACTTACTTATGTTAGGAGTGTAAGAGTAAGTCATAGATTTTTTTCTATTAGTTACATTTTACATTTAGAAGCGAACTTGTTTGTTACCTGTATAAATAATACTTGTGATTTCTTTTTCCCTTACTACAGTGAAAGGTTCAAATGTCAAAATCTCTCTGAAGAACATTGTTGTTGTTGTGGTTGTGGTCTTCAGTCCTGAGACTGGTTTGATGCAGCTCTCCATGCTAATCTGTCCTGTGCAAACTTCTTCATCTCCCAGTACCTACTGCAACCTACATCCTTCTGTATCTGCTTAGTGTATACATCTCTTGGTGTCCCTCTACGATTTTTACCCTCCACGCTACCCTCCAATGCTAACTTGGTGATCCCTTGATGCCTCAGAACCTGTCCTACCAACCGATCCCTTCTTCTAGTCAAGTTGTGCCACAAACTTCTCTTCCCCCCAATCCTGGTCAATACCTCCTCATAAGTTATATGATCTACGCATCTAATCTTCAGCATTCATCTGTAGCACCATATTTAGAAAGCTTCTATTCTCTTCTTGTCCAAACTAGTTATCGTCCATTTTTCACTTCTATACATGGCTACACTCCATACAAATACATTCAGAAAAGACTTCCTGACACTTAAAATCTATACTCGATTTTAACAAATTTCTCTTCTTCAGAAACGCTTTCCTTGCCATTGCCAGTCTACATTTTATATCCTCTCTACTTCGACCATCATCAGTTATTTTGCTCCCCAAATAGCAAAACTCCTTTACTACTTTAAGCGTCTCATTTCCTAATCTAATTCCCTCAACATCACCCGACTTAATTCGACTACATTCCATTATCCTCGTTTTGCTTTTGTTGATGTTTATCTTATATCCTCCTTTCAAGACACTGAACATTCCGTTCAACTGCTCTTCCAAGTTCTTTGCTGTCTCTGACAGAATTACAATGACATCGGCAAACCTCAAAGTTTTTATTTCTTCTCCATGGATTTTAATGCCTACTCCGAACTTTTCTTTTGTTTCCTTTACTGCTTGCTCAATATACAAATTGAATAACATCGGGGAGAGGCTACAACCCGGTCTCACTCCCTTCCCAACCACTGCTTCACTTTCGTACCCCTCGACTCTTATAACTGCCATCTGGTTTCTGTACAGATTGTAAATAGCCTTTCGCTCCCTGTATTTCACCCCTGCGACCTTTAGAATTTGAAAGAGAGTATTCCAGTCGACATTGTCAAAAGCTTTCTCTAAGTCTACAAATGCTAGAAACGTAGGTTTACCTTTCCATAATCTAGCTTCTAAGATAAGTCGTAAGGTCAGTATTGTCTCACGTGTTCCCATATTTCTACGGAATCCAAACTGATCTTCCCCGAAGTCGGCTTCTACCAGCTCTTCCATTCGTCTGTAAAGAATTCGCGTTAGTATTTTGCAGCCGTGGCTTATTAAACTGATTGTTCAGTAATTTTCATAACTGTCAGCACCTGCCTTCTTTGGGATAGGAATTATTATATTCTTCTTGAAGTCTGAGGGTTTTTCGCCTGTCTCATACATCTTGCTCACCAGATGGTAGAGTTTTGTCAGGACTGGCTCTCCCAAGGCCGTCAGTAGTTCTAATGGAATGTTGTCTACTCCCAGGGCCTTGTTTCGACTCAGGTCTTTCAGTGCTCTGTCAAATTCTTCACACAGTATCGTATCTCCTATTTAATTTTCATCTACATCCTCTTCCATTTCAATAATATTGTCCTCAAGTGCATCGCCCTTGTATAGACCGTCTATGTACTCCTTCCACCTTTCTGCTTTCCCTTCTATGCTTAAAACTGGGTTTCCATCTGAGCTCTTGATCTTCGTAGAAGTGGCTCTCTTTTCTCCAAAGGTCGCTTTAAATTTCCTGTAGGCAGTATCTATCTTGCCCCTAGTGAGATAAGCCTCTACATCCTTACATTTGTCCTCTAGCCATCCTTGCTTATCCATTCTGCACTTCCTGTCGATCTCATTTTTGAGACGTTTGTATTCCTTCTTGCCTGCTTCATTTACTGCATTTTTATATTTTCTCCTTTCATCAGTTAAATTCATCGTTTCTTCTGTTACCCTAGGATTTCTACTAGCCCTCGTCTTTTTATCTACTTGATCCTCTGCTGCCTTCACTACTTCATCCCTCGGAGCTACCCATTCTTCTTCTACAGTATTTCTTTCCCCCATTCCTGTCAATTGTTCCCTTATGCTCTCCCTGAAACTCTGTACAACCTCTGGTTTAGACAGTTCCACCTTTCGGCTTCCCCCTCTTTGCCTAGAACTGCATTTTCATCTCAGCTCTTGATATTCATACAAGCAGTTCTCTTTTCTCCAAAGGTTTCTTTAATTTTCCTGTAGGCAGTATCTATCTTACCCCTAGTGAGATAAGCCTCTACGTCCTTACATTTGTCCTCTAGCCATCCCTGCTTAGCCATTTTGCACTTCCTGTCGATTCATTTATGAGACGTTTGTATTCCTTCTTGCCTGCTTCATTTACTGCATTTTTATATTTTCTCCTGTCACCAATTAAATTCAATAATTTTTCTGTTACTCAAGGATTTCTACTAGCCCTCGTCTTTCTAACTACTTGATCCGCTGCTGCCTTCACTACTTCATCTCTCAAAGATACCCATTCTTCTTCTACAACTTCTGGTTTAGACAATTTATCCAGGTCCCATCTCCTTAAATTCCCACCTTTTTGCAGTTTCTTCAGTTTTAATCTACAGTTCATAACCAATAGATTGTGGTCAGAATCGACTTATGCCCCTGGAAATGTCTTACAATTTAAAATCTGGTTGCTAAATCTCTGTCTTACCATTACATAATCCATCTGAAACCTTTCAGTATCTCCAGGCTTCTTCCATGTATACACCCTTCCTTCATGATTCTTGAACCAAGTGTTAGCTATGATTAAGTTGTGCTCTGTGCAAGTTCTACCAGGCGGGTTCCTCTTTCATTACTTAGCCCCAATCCGTATTCACCTACTATGTTTCCATCTCTCCCATTGCCTACTACCGAATTCTAGTCACCCATGACTATTAAATTTTCGTCTCCCTTCACTATCAGAATAGTTTCTTTTATTTCATCACACATTTCTTCAATTTCTTCATCATCTGCAGAGCTAGTTGGCATATAAACGTGTACTGCTGTAGTATGCGTGGTGGTTCGTGTCTATCTTGGCCACAATAAGGCGTTCACTATGCTGTTTGTAGTAGCTTACCCGCATTCCTATTTTTTTATTCATTATTAAACCGACTCCAGAACTACCCCTATTCGCTTTTGTGTTTATAACCCTGTATTCGCCTGACCAAAAGTCTTGTTCCTCCTGTCACCGAACTTCAATAATTCCCACTATATTTAACTTTAACCTATCCATTCCCCTTTTTAAATTTTCTAACTTACCTGCTCGATTAAGGGATCTGCCATTCCACGCTCCGATCCGTAGAATGGCAGTTTTCTTTCTCCTGATAACCTCGTCCTCCTGAGTAGTCCCCGCCCGAAGATCCGAATGGGGGACTATTTTACCTTCGGAATATTTTACCCAAGAGGACGCCATCATCATTTAATCATACAGTAAAGCTGCATGCCGTCGGGGAAAATTGCGGCTGTAGTTTCCCCTCGCTTTCAGCCGTTCGCAGTAGCAGCACTGCAAGGCCGTTTTGGTTAGTGTTACAGGGCCATATCAGTCAATGATCCAGACTGTTGCCCCTGGAACTACTGAAAAGGCTGCTGCCCCTCTTCAGGAACCACACGGTTGTCTGGCCTCTCAACAGATACCCCTCCGTTGTGGTTGCACCTACGGTACGGCTATCTGTATCGCTGAGATACGCAAGCCTCACCGCCAACGGCAAGGTCCGTGGTTCTTGGGGGGGTGAAGAACATTACATATAGTATTTCGCCATGGTTGTGTAACATGATGTTGGGAGGAGAGGAGAGGAGGTCGATTACGGCAGCCTCAGGGGCGTCTGTGTCAATACAATCCCTCCCTTATTTTCAGGTGAGCATCCCCCATATTGTGCAGATTTTGTGTCACTATGCAGTTGCAAGAGCACATTTGCAGATTTGTTGTTAGACTAATTTTTTTAACATGTTAGAATTAGGCTCACGCCTTTAAACATGTTTTTATATCATCTGGCGGTGTGTCTTTAGTTATTACGGACAGAGTCTGGCAAAACGCTGTACATTCTCTCACAATCGTTATTTTTATTGATGTTATAAATATTTATATCAACGTGAGCAACGGTAGCTTAAGTACTGAATGTGGTGTTCGTCCACGACTGAGCATCAAAATGGTTCAAATGCTCTGAGCACTATGGGACTTAACATCTGAGGTCATCGGTCCCCTATAACTTAGAACTACTTAAACCTAACTAATATAAGGACATCACACACATCCATGCCCGAGGCAGGATTCGAACCTGCGACGGTAGGTGCGTTAGCCACTAAGCCACATTGGTACAGCAGTTCACACAACTAGATCTATTACCCTCGCCGCTTCAGTCTATATACATAAAATCGTATCCCTATGAGACCAGGAAAGTCATTTCATTTGGATAGACTTGAAGCTTCGTCACAGAGTGAGTGAATGTTGCCAACATTGAGCTGCTCTTTCGCTTAACTACAGACATTTAGGGCTAGTGTGCACACTTACCTATCAACATTAAAAAAGGACATCTAACACACTCCTCATCGCTCACATTTTCACAAAATATACTTTCATATGGCTGCAGTCCCGCTAGGAGAATTGGTTTATGTGAGGCTCCTTTATACCTTATTTCGTTTTGATTTTTCATGTTTCTTGACCATAAAGTGGAAGTCAGTAAGTTAAGGTCGGGGACAGGTGATAACTACTTTTCTTTTCGACATATCACTTACTCCTTCTTTAGGCATCAGACGTGTTAAACAAAATGCGGTATATCCAGTCAAAATCTGGTACATATTCCTATAATGTTTTTCTTCTAGGAAATTTGTTTTTCACATATATTTAATTAAATGATAAATATTATCGCACCCATTTAGTTTCTCGACTAAAAATCAGAACAATTATGTGCCCGGAATGGTTTTCTCGGGACGCACGGAGATTTACGTGAAAGCCGGAGTGTCCCGGCAAAACCGGGGCATCTGGTCAGCCTAACAAAGGCATTGAAAAATTTAAAAGGATTGTGTAATTGGAGAAAAGCAGCGATTGGCATAAGTTACTAAATATAAAATAAAATCAGTTTCGATCGTATTTTCAGATTTTTTGAAAACGGGATCGAAACAGTTTTTATTTGATTTTTAACTAACAAAGGCAGCTGCGCGGGAGAAATAAGCAGTCGTTTGCCGTGAGGGCGGTATGAACTCGGTGGAGCAATCCAGGTTAGACAACCTGGTCGTTGACGCTCGAGTTATCACACAGATACCACTTTTGGCACATCCGCTGGTACATAGGCGAGTACTGACCGCAGGAGTATAATCGGCAGGGACACCCTCGTACATCGAACATGTCACGTCAGGAAAAGAGTCACAGACCA
Source organism: Schistocerca americana (assembly GCF_021461395.2). Taxonomy (NCBI): domain Eukaryota; kingdom Metazoa; phylum Arthropoda; class Insecta; order Orthoptera; family Acrididae; genus Schistocerca; species Schistocerca americana. Next base: position 172,093,494 of record NC_060124.1, on the reverse strand, counting down.
AGTCAAGAGCAACATAACAGAATAAAACGTATCTCTGATAAGTTCTATGCGAGGTAACGACAAAGGAAAGTATACGCTGTAGAGGCGTTAAATGATCCATGAAGGACATCATTAAAAAAAAGAAAAGTAGGGTCTCTGCGAAAAAATAGCGTGCCCAGTGAGCACTCTTTCTGGCACGCTTACACAGGGTACCAAAAAAAAGTCTTACCTATTCCAAAATGATGTAGAACTACTGTAGATGAAAAGCTCCCGTAATTATACGTTCGGAAACCAAGACCTGTTGAAATATGGGCCGTTTTAGTAATGAGGACCATACAGTCTACCAAACAGCTTAACGGGTGCTGTGTGTCAGTGATAACTGTGCGATTATCAGTGCTATTGGTGGACGTCGCCCTTACTAAAAGACAACGACTGTGGTCCTTGGACGACTAGGCGCCACCCCTTTTTCTTGGGATTGTGCGAAACTACCTCACTGCAAGGTTTCATGGGCGATGAACTGGTTCAGGTGTTCCTGCAGTATGGCTAGACTGTTCATCGGGCATGATTCTATTAGTTTCCTGTTTATGGGAATACTGAAAGGCATTGGTGAGCCCTCAACTCATGGAACTGTGCAGAGGTCACAGTCTCCTGTGACCAATTCATGTGACGCAATTCAAATGGAGCCAGGCGAATCTGAGCATTGCTGGTGAATTAAATAAAAACTTAGGTTCTACAAGGAATCATGTAACGCTCTTCAAAAATGTCTTACCGAGACTGACGCCCGAAATTCTCCTCTGTGGTACTTACAAGGGGGAGACTGAGTCAATAATTTAACCACTGAAGACTGAGGATATGATGATGTCCCTAGCAGAATATTAAAATACTGTGCTGCACATGTTAGCCCTGTACATAGCAATATTTGCAATTTTTCCTTTAAGAATGGCCAGTTTTCTGAACCATTACTCAGTAGTAAAGGCACTTTATAAAAAGGGAGAAAGCGATAATGTAAACAATTTTGACCTGTTTCCATTCCATGAATGTTTGCAAAAGTTATTGAAAAGGCTGTGTGTATAGAGATACTTGATCATCTTATTTCACATAATTTGCTATCAAATGTACAGTTCGGATTTAGAAGTGGTTTAACATCTGACAATGCTATATTCTCTTTTCTCTGTGATTCACTGAATGGTTTAAACAAAAAGTTTGGAACGCTAGGCATCTTTTTTTTATTTAACTAAGGCGTTTGACTGTGTTAACCACAAAATATGGCTCCAGAAGTAGGACCATTACGGAATACGGGGAGTAGCTTTACAGCCTTTTCTTGTTAACAGTATCAGCTTATTACCATGAATTAGCAGCTTTCACTCAGTTAACACCAGGCAGAAATCCAACCTGCATATGGATCACACTTCCTTGACTCTTGTGCAGAAAGGTGTGTAGTGTACTGCAGCATCCATTTTCAATAAGATACCACAAGAATTCAAAACTCTTACCAGTAACCCATGCACTTTCAAATCGAAACTCAAGTGTTTCCTCATATGTAACTCCTTCTATTCTGTCGAGAAGGTCCTTGAAAAATTAAGCTGATTCCTGTGTTATATTTTTGATTGCGTATGGCCTATCTTTTTTGGTTTGATAAACGTTTTATTTTATCTGTGAGTACTTTTATGTAATAATTTCATGTATTCACTCTCCACGAGCTTGGAGATTTTCTACGGATCTAGACGTGTAAAATAAAAAATTAAAAAATCGTCAATTGATGTCATAGAGATATAATGGTCGGAGTGAAGGATCCAGCACTGGTTGACATTGGATATTTTGAAGCAGTACAAAAATCTACAAATCAAATATGTGCTAGGAAGCCTTCTCCACCCATGATTTCATTAGTAATAAACGTTACAGAAAATTTCGTATGGTATCTATAAGAACCACATTTGCAGCTGACCTCCCTCGCTAGTTAGTGCTAAATTCACTATACCCAGAAAAAGGCATAGTTTACATACTTCCTCTGTTGTCATTTCTTCAATGAATAAATAACATAAGTCTTTCCATGTTTTCTTACCTGATACTTGTGACAGATATATACATATCACTGAAATATATGTAGGACTAGTTTATCCCACTCCTTCAGGCTCATTGGTTTGTTACCCATCTCATTCAGGTTTTCTTTCTACTTCAGTCTGATTTTTTTGTATTTCTGTATTTTTGTAATTCCTTTAAAACCATGATTTTATATTAACACTGATCCAATTTCAGTATGTGGAGCGCCTCTTATAATCATCGTTATAATACTTACCTTCTTCTCTGAATTCAGCAGTTGCGTTAGTTGTGTTTTGTGTTGAACGTCATCGTAACATTTTAATAGGTCCGCAAAGTGCGTTTTAAACTCGGATGTCTCTTCCGTAAATGAGGGCACCAACTAGCAACATATTTCAAATGTCTTTAGGGGGTGAAACGTTGAGTTGTCTACTGAGCCACCCTCACCATAGATGACAGCAGTCGGTCAAGGCAGGGAAAGGTTGCGGCTTGTCTGACGGAAGGTCCCTGTTTCCCGATGTGTCACGACCTGTGACGTGCTGGTCAATTTTATTAATGATTTTTATCCTAGCGTTCATCCTGTCGTCAGTTTATTCGTTTTCCTTCTTTTCTTTAGTTGCTTCAAGATTCATGAATGTCTGTTTCGTCTTTGCAATTAAGTGAAAATTAGTATTTTGCCATACGTTTTTCGCTTCTTTTATTTATGAAGCACCTTCACTGCTTTGAAATACATGTTTCTTTTTATGTACATACAATAAATGTATTCTTTAGTAGTCTCAAATATTTTATTATGTTCTCACGTTTTTCTCTTGTTTTTCGGATTAGAAACAACTTTTGTAGCACACGTTTCGTGAGGTTAAATTATCGTTTGATGCTATCAACGATTTACAATGTCGCTAGTCCACGTCTGGGGTCATGGGGACGTGTTAACCCGGTCCTCACATTCTAGCTGGCCGATTTTTGGCGTTTTTTCACCGACGTTTATTGCAACACATCACTTTTACTTTCCATTGTGTGATCTGCATATGTGGGCTTTGTTTACAATGTGTTGTGCGGCCAACTGTCACTTTGTGTTTATCGTTCATCTTTTGTGTGTGTGTGTGTGTGTGTGTGTGTGTGTGTGTGTGTGAATATCGCGTTCCTTCTGAGAGCACATATTTATTTTTTTATGGATGTATTATTCTTCATGAGAGTGCATATTTGTGTGTGGAGGGGGAACCGGTGGGAGGCGGGGGGGGGGGGGGGGAAGAGTGGTTACAGATATGTGGATGACGTAATGTGTATGGAAAACGAGCCAACACAGAAAACAGGTAAACGTCATAAAGACATTACAGTATACACAAAAATATTCAGTACACCATGGAAAAAGAAACACAAAAGCAAATACATATCTTCGATATAACAACAAAGCGAGTTAACAATAAGCACACATTTGACATCTTCAGAAATCCACAAATACAATTATCCAACCATCTACAAAATCAAATATTAGCGGCCCTGCGACACATGGTACAGATACTAAACAATAACCCACTCAATAAAGAAAACTATGAAGAAAATGCAGACAATAGAACTCTCTTTCACAAACAACGGCTACAACATCCATGCATTACAAAGACGGGACCAAAAAATCCAAACAGAGCTAAAGAAAAACGAGAACAAGCAGAGACTACAAACACCAAAGAATCCACAGATACTACAGCACACACAGAAACACAAAACAGCAACACTCATGCCACGACTAACAAAAAAAGTACATTTTAAAATACAAACACAAATCAGCACACAGCGTAGCAAATACGCTAAAGAAAATGTATTACACATTGCTTACAGAACAAGTAACACGCTCCAGTCACATTTACATACAACAGCAGGCAAACCAGATGAATACCATGAACAGGTACTGCATATATCAGTTAGAACGTCAAGAATGTGAAGCAATATATCTGGGTCTGACAGGCAGGAATTTCAAAACCTGGTACAGAGAACATATAACAAGTTGGAAGTATGAAAGCACCCATTCTACTTTTGCTGGACAACTGTTGAAACATGGACGTGTTCCATGCAACATGAAGCAAGACAAAACTTATTGAGGTCAACGATGAGAACAAAAACTCCTGACATTACTGGAAAACTTCATATACAAAGAGCCCTTGCAATGAGAACGGGAGAAATTAACGAAGTAATTCAGTGATCATGTTACCCACTAAAAGAAAAACAAACAGAAATGTGAAACATAACCGGAATAAACGATTAACGAATCTTCCCTCCCATCTTCTGTCTCTCACTTTTTCTCTCTCCATTGCCCCATTCACATACATATATACAAATATTGACTCTCGTAAAGAATAACGCATCCGCGAAAAAAATTAAAGATAAAAATATGTGCTCTCACAAGGAAATACACATTCGCACACAACAGAATACACACATACAAAAAACAAATGAAACATATCAAACCTTACACGAAGCACAAACTAAAGACCAAAATAAACATACAGCGACATGTGGAAACTCTAAACACTGCAACCACACATGTTGGCCACACAATGAAAAGTGCAAGTGACGTGTTGTAATGCATGTGGGTGGAAAACGACGAATATTGGCCAGCTGGAATGTGGAGACCGAATGAACACGTCTCTATTCCCACACACATGGACTAGCAGCATTCTAAATCCTTTGTAACACCAAACTAATTTATCCTCAAGAAACTCGTGTTACAAAAGTTGTTTCTGATCTGAAAAACAAGAGAAAAACATGAGAACATAGCGACATTGTAACATATTTGTACTACTAAAGAATACATTTATTATATACATGTAAAAACAAACATGTATTACAAACCACTGAAGGCGCTTCAATGTAAAAGAATCAAAACGCGTATGGCAAAAAACAAACAGCCTTTCACTTAGTTGAAAAGATGGAACATACCCCCATGAGTTTATCCTGTCGTACCTGGACCTCTGCTTTTTATGATTTAGTAAAACTATTTCATTTCCACTTTGTATAGCCGAGAGAAGACTGCTAGTATCAACATAGGCCTTAATGTGAGGAAGAAATTTCTGAGAATGTACGTTTGGAACACAGCACTGTATGGTTGTGAAACATGGCCTGTGGCAAAACCAGAACAGAAGTAAATGGAAGTATTTGATATTTGGTGCTACAGAACGTTTTTGAAAACTATCTGGACAGACAGCGTAAGGATTGAGGAGGTTCTCTGCAAAATCGGCAAGGAAAGGAATGTATTGAAAACACGGACAAGGAAAAGGATAGTATGGTAGAACATCTGTTAAGACATCAGGGTATGACTTCCATAGTACTAGAGGGAGCTACAGAGATTAGAAACTGTAGAGGAACACAGAGATTGAAATAAAGCTAGAAAATGATTATGAACGTTTGGCTGAATCCAATCACGATTTGACAGATTCCCAGACATGTATTGCGCAACGATACAATCAATCTGTATCCTAGAGGTTTTCTGGTACGGCTCGATTAATAAAAAACCTCTGCAGGCCACTAACAGCCTATTCCTATCCTTATGTATGAGAATAAAAAACTATATTGCAGGTACAATTACTTACCCCCCTGGAAAGAGTAAGAGAAGAACTTGGTAGGCGCAGCTTCTCTGCTCAGTAACACGAGTTGCCCTACTTTATAGCCCGCTCGGCTAGCCGTGCGGCCTACGATACTGCTTCCCGGTGGATTCGTGTGGAGGTCCGATGTGTCGGTCAGCCTGTGGATGGTTTATAAGGCGGTTTTCCGTCAGCCTGGCGAATGTGGGCTGGTTCCCCTTATTCCGCCTCAGTTACACTATGACGGTGATTGCTGCGCAAATACTGTCTCCACTAACCCGAACACCATAATTTACTCTACCACGCCAACATTGAGGTTATACTCGTCTGGAATGAGACGTTCCCGGGGGAGAGGGGGGGGGGGGGGTCCACTGGCAGCCTAACCGCACAATAACCTTGGGTTCCATGTGGGGCGGCGGTCGGGTGAGTGGACTGTAGCCTGTTGTGCGGTTGTGTACCAGTGAGGGCTACGGCGGGGACGAGGCCTCTCCATCGTTTATACGTCCCCCAATACATACATGCATAAATACGAGTACATACATACCCTACTTTTATAAAATTGAGTCGTGTTCCTATAGACATCGTACTGAGGCAGCACAAGTTAATAATCAACACTAACATTAATTACAAAATATTTATTGATTCTTATTTGGGAAGAACATTCGTCTCACCAAGTTAAAGAAATTCTGGTTTATTAGAATAATTACTGCAAAAAACCCTTGCATAAATGAGTACAACAAATATCATACGCTACAGTTAGTGAAGTTACGTTTCAGGACCGGCAATGTTGAGAAAATAAAGAAGTGTTCCCCATCTGTTTGGTGGAAGAGAACAATGGTTTCCTAACTCGTGATCGCGGGTTAAATATGGGAAGCGAACATATCTAATGCTGAAATTTGATCTCAGCTTAATTGCCACCTTGCTACGTGGTTCATTAGTGCAGCTATGCCAAAAAACGCACTCCTCTTCAAATGAGTGACAACAGAATAATTAGACGACAGCTTGTATGATATAATCAACTTCCAACCAGCCTCTTACAGCTCTGCACGCTTGTTCGTACCAACTCGTAATAAGATACAGTTCACTCCCAAAACCATTGAGAACCGACTGCTTCAGAGTAACATTCATTGCACTAATTGGCAAGCTCACATAGGACTGCTCACATCCCACAACAATGGGCCTACTGCCTAGTACAACAACTTTCATACAACTGACTCTGTACAACTACCATCATCCAACTGGCCCCTTTCCTTCTCTCAAATACAACACTCCCACATGACATCACCAAGCGCTAGGCGTTCATTGACTGAGATACTTTCTCTAAAGGTCGCCAATGCAACCTAAATATTTCCTTTGCAACATAGGGATATCGAAGTCGGCCAGCAAGTGGTCAGAACATACCTAAGACCTCCCCTGTAACCAATGTGCAAAAATATGTTATCGAAATTAAGGATTGCAGAAACAATAGACAACTTCAATTATTTTCTGCTTGCCCATCCTGGTTAACCTAAGGAAAGGGAAACTCGTGTGTGCCCTTGTATAAACCGGGTTCGGCCACTGCGTGCAAAATTGCTCGCGAGCACAATGTGGTGCACCCTTGCGGACCAAGGCTCAGCCTGTAACTCTTCTTTGCTCGGTACTTCTCAGAATTACTCGGTAAAGCGCGACATTTGATTTATCTGTACAGTCGGCACAATTTTCTTCAGTTCGACAGAATCGGACTGTCGTCGGTGTATGCAATTCGCTATTTGTATGTGGGTTTAAGGAAGTTCACCGGTCCAGTGGCTGCTCGCACAAAATGTGTCAGTCAAGCAATCTGTCGTCACACACTCTTAAAAATGAATGGAAATGACAGAAGAGAAGGTGGAGAATACTCAGTATCTATTATGCAGTGGCGTAATCGACCGGTACCGCGAATTTGCTATGGGACGACGTTAAAATGCGATACAGAAAGAATTTATGGATTTACATGACGTTGAGAGAGCAGTAAATGAGAATGATTGACAGACCGGATTCGTTGTTCGGTAAATGAAAAAGCACTGTGTGCTAAATTTGTAGGCAGGGAGGACGTGATGAAAGTGATGGCCTGAATAGTAAATTTTCTGAACCCACACGCATTATTCCATTGTCAGTTGCAACAGTTTTCTAACTGAAATAGTGGCAACTATTTATTCACAACCGATACAAAAGAGTTACATGTTTGCACCTGTTACTGTCCTTCAAAGCAGTCACTAGCGTTGTGTAGAGCCCGTTGCCACCGATGTGGAAGGCGTAGTACACCGTTAGCGAAGACTATTCTGTTGGTGGTGCGGATGGAGCGGTCTAAGGTAATGGTGATTCTCGTGTACAGCTGTCATAGTGTTTACCTAACGCATCACGTTCCTGCACGGCAGACCGTCAAAGCATAGTATTACTGATCGTTTTTTGGGCGTCACCTGCGACCAGGTTTGCGAAAGAAGCGGCGACACTTTCTGCGGAACCCATAATTTTTCACGACAATGTGCGGGCGCATATATCGCAAGCTGTGGCCACTCTGTTGAGTCCATAGGACTTTGAAGTACTGTACCATCCACCATACTCCCCGGACTTAAGTCTTTGTAAATCTGATTTGATTCCGTAGATGAAGGACCCGCTTATTGGCATTCGCTTCAGAATTGTTCCAGGGATTCGACAGGCAGTAGACCGCTCCATTCGCACCATCAACAGAACAGGCTCTGCTAACGGTATACTACCCCTTCCACATCACTGGCAATGGGTTCTACACAATGCTGGTGACTACTTTTAAGGACAGTAACACATGAAAACATGTAACTCTTTTGTATCGGTTGTGAATAAATAGTGGCCACTATTTAATTTCCGACCCCCGTACTTTGGTTAAGTCAATAGACATATCTAGGACAATTTTTCTAATTAAAATCCTCTGTTGTTGAATTTACGATGCAAAAAGGACAGCAGGAACGAAAATTACAACATCGGGAAAGCATTATTGACCTCATATTTTGAGTGGACTTGACTGCACGGTGTCCACAGCAAGACACTGCAAGGTGAGAAACAACCTATTTCTGATTTGATGGGGATGCACTTAAGAAGAAACAACAAGGTGTAGGGGACAATTTCTGACTAAAATTATCGTCCATTTCCGTAATATCACTGGCGTCAAAGAAAACAAGAGGAATGAAGAGTTTATCGTGGCCTTGAATAAGCGGACATTGCCAATCTTGTACCTGTTTTCCAGCTGTTTTGGAGACCGTTTGCCGTCTCGGTTAAGAGCGCCCCAGTGTATGTGCAGGTGGTACTGACTGATACGCAGTCTAGTAGCTGATTAAAAGAGAAATTCTTGTACAATACTGTAGTGCCTGTGTTGTTAAAAGGAACAATGTAATGTTCCTTCCGACGTGCATCCATGTTAGAAGGAACATTGCATTGTTGTGCTTAAAAACACAGACATTGCGGTTGGCACTTACCCGCCGATACCGGCTAGTGACTTTCAATTGAAATACTCTCCCCAGTATAACGCGTGTAAGAGCTTTGGTTCTGACGCAATAAAGAGGGTTCGAGTTCCCGTCCGGCACAAATTTTCACTATCGCCCTTCTCTTATATACCTCAAGGTTTTTCGTATTCGTAGCTGCGAATGCATTTCATTAAATTCTTTTACGCCACAACGGTCCAGGAAGTCTACGTTATTTTCCCTGGAAAGAGTCTCCAAGCCTCCATAACGAGGTTGCAAAAGTGATAAAATATTTCGATCAATATATGAGTGTGAAAGACGTCTTTCGATTATGAAGCTAAATAAGCAACGAGTAATGAAAACCCGAGCGTGAAATTGCGTGAAATTTTCTGTATCTTTCCGTATGCTGACTGTTTGTACCAGATAAAATAACTGGCTATTATGTCTTCATTGTGTCAGAAATAAACAATAAATGTGGTTGATTTGTGATCTGTGTTATTAAAAAATATGAAGTTCGATACTATATCGTATGGAGTGTGACTCCAGCAACATCGTAATTCTGATTTGGTGGCGATGCATTTCAAAAGAAAATAGCAATGAGGCGGGGACAGATTTTGATAAAAATATCCATAAGTTCACTGCCGTTAAACAAAACACGAGGAAAGCGCGTCCGGCAATCCGTGCGGTCTAACGCACTGCTTCCCGAGCGGGAAGGCGTGCCGGTCCCCGGCACAAAACATCCCAGCGGATTAGAGTCGAGATCCGGTGTGCCGACCAGCCTGTGTCTGGTTTTTCAGGCGGTTTTCTTGATACTTCGGCGAATGCCGTCTCGTTCCCCTTATTTCGCCTCAGTTACACAGTGTCGGCGATTGCTGCGCAAACACCGTTTCCAAGTACGCGTACACAATATTCTACCACGCTAACATTTGGGGTTACAGTCGTCTGGTATGAAGGGTCCCCGGGGTGGGGGGTCCACTGGGTCCCGAACCGCACAATAACCCTGGGTTCGGTGTGGGGCGGTGGTGTGGTGGGTGGACTGCTGTGGTTTGTTGTGGGGGTTGTGAGCCACTGAGGGCTACGGAGGGTCGAACCCTCTCCGTCGTTTCTAGGTCCCTGGTTGAACACATACATACACACACACCTACAAACACGAGGATTTAAGAACTCATTTGGGTCTTGCATCAATGACAAGGCTAATTCTCCAACCATTTTGCGGATACTGCCAATCTTACACTTGTTTTCGAGCTAGTTATGAGAGCAGAGAGTTCTCAGTTTCACCATCTTCCCCCTCGTCACTCACAGACAGTGTGGTGTGGTGCTGGTAGCAGTCGTGTACAGCTAGACGAGAGATCTATAGGAAGGACACTACTCGTGTGCCGAATTCTGGGCCTTCACTGCTATAAAGTTTGTTTCGTATGGTCGTATCTTTTCTATTTGCGTATCGTATTTTCCGAGGCAGACGTTAGCGACCAACGCAGAATTCGCCTAAACGATCGTAGAAAATCACTTCAGCCCATACGCTGGTCTTCCAGTGTGCCAGAATATCGGTCTTTAATCTTACGAAGATTTTTCAGACAGGAAAAACATGCACTGATTCGATGACATTGAAAGTATTTCAAGCACTGCTGAAGTATAAAGCTCATTTCAGTGTTAATAGATATATTCCATAATAATTTATTCTGAATCTTTTTTTCAGTATTCTCTGGATACCTTTACTCTACATTGGATTCCTCTTTGTATTTATACGTCGTAAAAGCAGATGTGTGTGTGTGTGTGTGTGTGTGTGTGTGTGTGTGTGTATGTGTGCGTGTTCCACATCTCGTAAACCAACGGACCGATTTCAATCAAGGTTCTTACGTATACACTTTACTGTCAAGCGACAATTACTTTGGGGATAAGAAGCACCTATCTATCAAAAGGGTGTGTGTGTGGGGGGGGGGGGGGGGGGGGATGGAGGGTGAAAAAGGAGTGTAGAGCGGGACGCGTGAATCCCAAACAATATTCGTCCAATATTTGGAAATGAGAGCGCTTTGCGACACGCGACTAACTTGACATGTAATTTCGAACCTTAACGAAACTTTTTCTTGCTCACAGGCCTTATAAAATGATGAAAGAGAAAATGTCCACCGCTTACTACTTTTCAATAGTTCATGCAGGAAAAATATCGTACGAGGCGTAACGTTATAATTTATTACATCTTTACTACTTACTGTATACGTGACATTCTATAGAGAGCATATAATTGTATGACATGTGGTTCGAGAAAAATGACATAATAAACAATGAGTTATTCAAAAACTACCGCATAATGCATGACATTTAAGTTTATTATGTCTGTGCTACTAAATCCATTCTCAATAAACGTCGCAGACAGTATCCACGAGTACGGCTGAATGTACCTACAACATGATACCAGTCAACGACGCATAGTTCAGCAGATATGACGACCTATCTACATCTACATCTACATGGATACTCTGCAAATCACACTTAAGTGCCTAGCAGAGGGTTCGTGGAGCCACCTTCACAATAATTTTCTATTATTCCACTCTCGGAGAGCTTGCGGGAAAATCGAACTCATATACCTTGCCGTGCGAGCTCTGATTTCCCTCATTTTATTATGATGATCGTTTCTCCCTATATACGTCACCGTCAAAAAAATATCTGCACATTGGAAGCAGAAAGTTGGTGAATGAAATTCCGTTAGAAGATCGCGCCGCAACGAGAAACGCCATGTTTTAATATTCACCAAAGTACCTGTATCATATTTGTGACACTTTCTTCGATATATTCCGTTAATTCTATCTGGTAAGGATCCCACACAGCGTAGCAGTACTCTAAAAGAGGACGAACAAGAGTAGTGTAGGCATTCATTTTCGTAGATCTGTTTCATCTTCTAAATATTTTGCCAATAAATCGTACCCTCTGATTCGTCTTCTCCACAACAATTTCAGTTGTTCGTAATGCCTAGGTATCTAGTTGAATTTAAGTTATTTAAATTTCATTGATTTATCGTGTAACTGTAGTTTAACGAATTACTTTTAGCACTAATGTGGATGATCCCACACTTTTATGTATTTATGGTCAATTACCAATTATACTCCATAGAGATACGTTTTCTACATCGTATTGAAATTTGTTTTGATCTTCTGATGACTTTGCTGGAAAATGAAAAGTAGCATCATCTGCAAACAACCTAAGACAGCTGTTGTGATTTTCTCCTAACTCGTTTATATAAATAAGGAACAGCAGATGACCTACGACACTACCTAGGAAAACGCTAGAAATCACTTACGTTTTACTCGATGGCTTTCCGTCAGTTACTTCGAACTGTGCCATCTCTGAAAGGAAGTAAGGAATCCAGTCGCATAACTGAGACTATATTCCACAAGCATGCAATTTGATTACACGCCGTTTGTGAGATAGAGTTTCAAAAACCTCCTGCAAATCTAGAAGTACGGAATCAATTTTAAATCCCTCGTCAATAGCATTCAACACTTTGCGTGTTTTCTATATCGGGGATGACGGTGTGTCAATAGACCGTTCTTTTCGAGGTAATTCACAATGTTCGAAGCTCAATATATGTATATGTTCCAAAATCCTTTTCCATATTCAAGTTAATGATATAGGCCTATAATTTAGTGTATTGCTCCTACTGCCTTTGCTGAATGTTGGTGTCACCTCTGCAGCTTTCCAGGCGTTAAGTACGGATCAATTGTCGAGTGAGCTGTTGTATTTGATAGTTAAGCTTGGAGCTATTGCATCAGCACAATCTGAAAGGAACCTAGTTTGTATACAGTCTGGACCGGAGGACTTCCTTGTATTATACCATTTAAGTTGCTTCGCTATCTCTGTCTCTACGTTGCGCATGCTGGTAGCTGTTCTTGACTCTAATAAACGGTGAGATGCACGAAAAACTGCCGTATCGTGTATGAAGTTTACTTTTATTACTTCGTTGCTACTAACTCTATTCGCAGACAGTATCTACATATACCGCTCAATGTACGAACAAAAAAATCATTATTGGACACACAGTTAATGAGAGGTGACGTAGTAAACATTAAACACATGATCAGAAGCTTCACGCTACGGGCGTGGACCCACAGTTGTAAATAAATACCTGGGTCACACCAGGGACCTCCGACAGCATGGAAATAAAACACACTCCTCTATTTTCTATTAACGCTGGACACACTTATCTTGCACGAGATGTATTTGTATTGTAAGTTTCATTTTCAAGTGGTCTTACTATCCCATTACAAAGATGAAAGAAAGCGTGAATGAATTGCTTGAGTGTTCTGTTTTCCCGTTTGATTTAATTACAAAACTAACTGTATCTGTTTCCTTCCAAAGCGTGAAAGCAGCACGGTTCTGCTTTTCTAGCCAGGCTAACACTTCGCCTGTTAAAGCCGTACTGCCCGAAAAATATATTTATCTCAAGAAATTTTGTTGCCGCTATTTCCACTTACGCGGTACCGTCCGGAAAACAAAACCAGCATGTTGGCTTTAGAGGAAGCTTTGCTCTGCTCAGCGGAGGAAAACAAGGGCCGCGATTACCACTAAGTGGTCTTGGCTTCGGAATCCTGCAGCGTTCGCCACCGCTAGAGAGAACAGTACTGCCGAATGGCACGGAAAATCGTGGATTAAATCCTCTGATGCAGCTCATTGCACAGACATCGGATAACCATTCCAGTAAGGGATGCACCCCTCCACGGGTTGGCGATTTCCGAGAGCACTGCGTACTCACATTTGGCTCCGCATTTCTGCAGCTTTGGTGCACAGTGCCTTTCTGCCTCAAAGTAGACATATGAAACGCGAAATCCCTTTCACGCGCTACAGAGCCTAAATACGAACAACAAAGAAGGCATCTCAAATATTCTGCCTGTTCACGAATGGGAAAGACGGAACTTCTGCCGTGCAAGTGCAGCATTTCTGGGATCTTTCATGTTATCAGAATCTGTCTGCGGAGGTACTCCCCAGACTGCATTGTACCTCTTTAAAACGTTGTGGCCCAGAATGGTAAAATTTTAGTTCCAAGTACAAAATAGCCACAGGAAATTCCGTTGCAGTAATGTGCGTCCCTTCACGGAAGTTTACCGGTATCTTATAAAATAAAACGATAAAATATGATGAACTGAGGGAATGATGTGAATCTATACGAAGTCATATCTCTTAAAGTGCCAACTAACTTCTGGCAACTCCATTGTTATTAATGTTAATTTCTTTGCAATAGTCCTGGTCATAAAATTGTAAACCTAAAACGAAACGCATATCGTTAATGTAATTATATTTGTATATATATATATTCATTTTATCACTTACATAACAAATTTGTCTAGGTAGCAAATATTATTTACTGTTTCCCTTCAAGAATTTACCGGCAGTCGCCATCAACAGAAAAATATGTACGCAGCAAGAACACACGTAAGGAGAAAATGAATGTAAAATAGCACAAAGTCTAAGACTAGAAGCAACGTGACATATTAGAGTGGTAAATATCCAAAACAACGGCTTTCAGCTCACAGATTTCTGTGTGTGTGTGTGGGGGGGGGGGGGGGGGGTGAGCATGGAGCGAATATGTCATAAATGGAACATGGAACGGCGCAAACAATAATAAGTGTGTATGACTGTACAAACCACTGTTGTCTGAAAACATTAAACTGGTTACACATTATTACACTGAAGGGCGAAAGAAACTGGTATACCTGCCTAATATCATGTTGGGCCCCCGCCAGCAAGCAGAAGTGCCCCAACACAACGTGGCATTGACCCCATAATGTATGAAGTAGTGCTGGAGGGAATTGACGCCATGAATCCTGCAGGGCTGTCCTTAAATCCGTAAGAGTACAACGGGGTGAGGATCTCATCTGAACTGCACATTGCAGGGCATCCCAGGTATACTCAGTAATGTTCATGTCTGGAGAGTTTGGTGGCCAAAGGAAGTGTTTCAACTGAGAAGACTGTTCCTGGAGCCCATCTGCAGCAATCCAGGACGTGTGGGGTGTCGCATTGTCCTACCGGAATTGCCCAAACCTGTCGGAGCACACAATCGGCATAAATAGATGCAGGTGATCAGACAGGACGCTTACGTACCTGTCACCTGTTAGAGTCATATATAGACGTATAAGGGGTCCGATATCATTCAAACTGCACACTCCCTACACCATTACAGAACCTTCACCACCTAGAAAAATCGCCTGCTGACATGCTGGGTCCAGGGATTCATGAGGTGGTCTCCATACACTTACACGTCCATCCGATCGATACAACTAGAAACCAGACTCGTCCGACCAGGCAACATGTTTCCAGTCATCAACAGTCCAGTGTCGGTGTTGACGGGCCCAGGCGAGATGTAAAGCTTTGTGTCGTGCAGTCATCAAGTGTATACGAATGGTCCTTCGGCTCCGAAAGCCCATATCGATGATGTTTCGTTGAATGGTTCGAACAGTGACACTTGTTGATGTCACAGCACTGAAATCTGCAGCAAGTTACGGAAGGGTTGCACTTCTGTCACGCTGAACGATTCTCTTCAGTCGTTGGTCTCGTTCTTGCAGGATCTTTTTCCGGCCGCAGCGATGTTGGAGATTTTCTTTTGTACCGTATTCCTGATATTCACGGTACACCTTTGAAAAGGTCGCGCGGGAGAATTCCCACTTCATCGCTTCCTCGGAGATGCCGTATCCCATCGCTCGCGCGACGACTATAACATCACGTTCAAACTAACTTAAATCTTGATAACTTGCCCTTGTAGTAGCAGCAACCGGTCTAACAACTGAGCGAGACACTTGTCCTATAAAGGCGTTGCCAACTACCGCACCGTATTCGGCCTGTTTACGTATCTCTGTATTTGAATATGCAAGCCTGTACAAGTTTCTTTGGCGCTTCGGTGTAGATCAAAACAGGTACACAGCGCAAAAAGAGTGAATGGGCATCTCAGTGTTTTAGACTCTAAGTTTACTGTTTCATTTAACAATTCCACCGTTAACGAATTCAAAATGAAACATGAAGCACTCGTGGTAGAAGGAATCGTGCTTGAAGATGCCACCAATCTCACGTATTGCAGCATTTTACGTGCCACACTGATGGCACAATACACTATAACATGGTCTCATCACGCTAAATATTATGTCTCTGATACAAAAGTACTATGTCGACACGAAAAATATGAGTACATGTATGTATTTAGGTGCGTGAGATGGATAAAAACACTGAAACATCACAAATGCCGCACATTACTACGCGTAATATGGTGTAGGAACACCAATGGCATTGAAAATAGCTTACAGTCATCTCGGAATGGGTAAGTACAGTACTGCTTTCAAGGGAATCTTTTACCATTCATTTTGCAAAATGGTTTCAAGTTCAAGCCACGATAATGGAGATGGAAGGCAATCACGCACCCTTCACTCCAAAGTAGACCACAAAGACTCAATAATATTAAGGTCTGTGCTCTGTGCCAGTTAAGGGCGATGAGCCAATCCATCCATGTGCTCACACAATCATTCCTCAAAATGGTCACATAGTCTTTATCAGTAATGCGACCTTGCAGAGTAACCATGGTACCCTTGGAATACCACGACATGGCTGCTCAGATCTTCACCATGTTTCACTTGTGGGACGTAACCTCAAGCAGTCCGCCTGCTTAGCTGGGTGGTAACGTGCTCGCCTCCCAAGCAAGCGAGGCCCGGGTTCGATTCCCGGCTGGGTTGGAAATTTTCTCCGCTCGAGGCCTGGGTAATGTGTTGTCCACCTCATCATTTCATCGTTACCACCGGCGCGCAGGTCGCCCAATGTGACGTCAAATGGAACAAGACTTGCAACTGGCGCTCGAACTTCCCCGAATAGGGGCCACCCGGCCGACGATATCATGCGCTATCTCTACTTTTTACCTCAAGCAGAAGTTGGAAGCAGTGCGAAACCAGCATCATACCAGCAAATGTTTCATGGCCTCGACACCTGATTTTCTGTTACGAGTATTTGAATCTCTGATTTTTGGATTTGGAATACCATCTCGTCCTGCCGTTCCCGGCTCCTGGAGCTCCTTGGCGTTCTGCTGGTGGCAGGGTTCGCGAGTGCGACATTCGGTTCCGCGGTGACTTCTGGAACTGTCGTCCTGTTATTTTTCGTCACAAAGATCTTCAATGACCATCCGTCACTATCACTCAACACGTACTCCCGTCCACATTGTGACTTAGCGAATGGAGTTTTCCCACTGTTTCTCGTATGTGGTATACATCTCCGATGAAGTGCCTCTAGAAACACTTGGATTACCTTGCTTACTGAAGCACCCACCATACGAACTCCAACAATTGGCCCACGTTCGAATTCACTTCCGTCTACATAATGCCCCCGCAGTTCCATAGAACATTGTGCTGACAACGCACTGTATTGAGGAAATCGCACAGGTGCCGTTCGTGGTGAAATACATCAGTGCAATGTACAGGCTTTGCTAGCATCTGCATTTATGTTCAAGCATGCACTTCTCGCTGTGTCCAAATCCTGTACATTGTATACAAGGCCTGACAAAAAAGAAAATACGTATAATATTGCTATGCTCTGTGACAGTTAGGAAGGTCACCAAAGTGCATCAGTGTTGTTCGTGTTTAGTGTTGTTACCAGACTTCATAGCGTGCATAAGGGGCGTGAGTAGCAACAGATGAGTGGTCCCTGTGAAGGACATAGAGATGCAGCATACTCATGAGAGACACCGTTATTAGCACTTGACGGCGCTTGATAAGGGCCTCATGGTGGCTTCCATTTAGCCGACAGATTTGTGGGGCATTCGGATGTCACAGTGGCCCACTGCAGGGCTGCATGAGAATGTGAGGGCAGGCAAACTCATCGCCCAGATTCCTGACGACCACGTCTGACCACCGCTAGGGAGTAGCGCCATATCGTGCGTCAAACACCTCGTGACCCTTTCCCGTCTGCTCCTCCCATCCAAGAACAAGTACAGCACCCTCTGCAACGTTATGTGACATTAGACTAAGAGCTTCTGGACTGGGTATCTGTCGTCTCATTTGTAGGCTACAGTTAACTCCATAACACAAAAGGTTGCGTCCTAGTATGTTACCTCTCATGGTATAGTATCGGGCCCCATTTTTCAACAGCACAACACCCTCCACACATGGCACGTTTGTCTTTGTAGTGTTTGTGTGATGCTGAGGTACTCCTAGCGACTAGCAAGAGTTACAGATTTGTTTCTGATAGAACTTGCGTGGGAGCAGCTCCTAGACAAAAACCGTTCGATTACCAGTATCTAGGATATCGAGGACCAGTTACAACAACTATGGGCCAGCTTACCTGAGGAGAGGAGACAACGGTATTGTGACACGTTTCCCAATCCCGACCAGATGGAGTGAAACTTGATACTGTTGTTGACACTTACTGCTAAATGCTTAGTAAATTTGTCTCCATGTTGTAATCACTCAAATAGCATAACATATCCTTTCAACCTGTGAAATTTCAATTCGTTTTGTCCTCCCCCCTTTGGATGGTTCACTTACGTGTCAGGCAGTGCAGTCATTTTGCGAATTCGGAATGCACTGAAAAGAATTTGTGATTGTATCTGACGTATGTTTGTAAATATGATACCTAGATGATGTCTGATGGTGTAGGTAGAACAGCTGCAAGTGTAATACGCTGTAAGACGAAAAAACTACGCATCACGAAGGAATGATCCGAATGGGAGGGAAATCGGTAACTGTGATGTGCATGTACAGACTAACAAAAAAAAAAAATGGTTCAAATGGCTCTGAGCACTATGGGACTCAACTGCTGTGGTCATAAGTCCCCTAGAACTTAGAACTACTTAAACCTAACGAACCTAAGACAGTACACAACACCCAGCCATCACGAGGCAGAGAAAATCCCTGACCCCGCCGGGAATCGAACCCGGGAACCCGGGCGTGGGAAGCGAGAACGCTACCGCACGACCACGAGATGCGGGCTACAGACTAACAAATGTTTACAATTCCGGGAAGCTGGATGATTTATTGATGAGAAAGAGCTTCACAAATTGAGCAAGACTATAACGCATTGGCCCACTTTTGGCCCCTATGCAAGTAGTTATTATGCTTGGCATTGCTTAGCAGTGTTCTTGGATGACCTCCTGAGGGATATCGTTCCAAATTATGTCAAATTAGTGTGTTAGATAGTCATAATCCCGAGTTGGTTGGAGAGCCCTGTCCATAATGCTCCGGGTGTTCTCAATCGGGGAGATACCTAGAGACCTTGGTGGCCAACGTAGAGCTCGGCAAGCACAAAGACAAGCAGTAGAAACTCTCACAGTGCCCAGGCAGGCATTACCTTGATGAAATGGATGCCCAGTATGGTTTGCCATGAAGAGCAACGTAACGGGGCGTAGAATATCGTCGACATACCACTGTGCTCAAAGACTGCCGTACATGTCAACCAAACGGGTCCTGCAATGAAAAGACGATGACTCCAGGTTGTAAGGCTGTATGGCGGACGACAGTCAGCTTGGTACACCACCGCTGTCTGGGACATCTCCAGACACGTCTTCGTTGGCCATCGGGGCTCAGTTCTCAGTGGGATTCGTCACTGAAGACAATTCTGCTCCACCTAGCAAGGTCGCCGGTTCTCTCCCCAGTAGAGATAGCTTGAGAAACCAGTGTGGAACCACCCGGGCATCTACCTTAAGTGATGTAAGGATGTCGCCAAAAACCTATCTCTTCATGGCCAGATAGAGATTTGGGCTGTCGTCCTTCCATAGTCCGGTGTCTTACCACTGCAACAACTCGTTCGTCTCAACTCTAAAAGGGGGTTGGCTTAAACGGAAAGCGATCTGCCAATCTTCCACTCAAATACTCATCCTAGCTCGAATTATATTTCAACATCTTTTGTCGAGGAGTTAATGTGAACTATGGCGGTATGCACGTAAGACGGTAGGTGGCGAGTGACGTGCAGTTCAAGGATCAGTGTAGCAACAACCATTCCAGCCAGTAACGTCATTGTACCACCACCGACTGCGCCGATTTCTTTGTAAGTGTGTAGAACGTTTAGCACTGACTTTGCCATTTTAGTTAAAATATGATGAAGGTACTTAGCCACAGTAGTGATCATTATGGTTGGTATAAATCACATATACATGCCTTACAATAGCAAGTGACAGCGATAGCTTACCGGACATTCGAATATATCTAAGGAGAGTCGGCAGTACAAAAACGTGCCCAGATGTGGTGCTTAACTCAGCGTTCTCAGTTGCCACGTTGGGCAATGGCTGGATCATGTGACTTACGACAGAGCAGACAGCACAGTTGCAACATCACAAAATATTCTTCGACCTTCTCCTCACAGAGCGCATCAGCACGCGCCCTATAACTTACAAACTATTATAACAGACTACGATGACAACTTAGTGAAACCTTTATTCACCCAATCACCCATTTATCTGTTTACACATTCATCCATTTACACTTTCTGTTACTATAAGTCTTCTTTAAAGGTGTAGCAAGTAACATTTTGATACTTGGTGTAAACATTCTGTTTCTTGTGATGCTGACGTATTTTGCAAAGCATTTTAACGTGAAATGTCCAATAGCAAGTCGCATGTGAGAACATGATGTATTACCTAGGATAAGTTACGTAATAGTACATTAAATACTATCTAAATAAATAACGATGAACTTACTCCATTGAGATGATCCTTGCCGGATGAACCAGTACCATGTAAGTCGATGATAATACTGGTTGGAAAACATATTTCAGTAGCTGCACCTATAACACTCTCGTCCGCTACTACTATACCATAATCTTAAAGTTGAAGCCAGGTCGTTAAATAAAACTATCTTGTTAAAGCAATTATGGCACAATGCAACAGAGCAGTGTTACCCTCTGAGAGAAATTTTGTTATGTTGACCGTGTTGTACCTAGCGGAGTTGGCCTATCGTAAGTGAAAGTCAGAACTGTGTAAACATTTGAACAGTAACAAACAAGATAACAAACAAAATTTTTGCCTATCTGCACTCTTTAACGGATAAAGAAAACGGTCGCCAGCCTAATTAGGCAAGAGAATAATTTACGTTCTGTTCAAGAAAATAGTTATTCGTAACTTCAACGGATAAACTCACGCGGATGCAGTGAACTCTGACACATACGTCTGTTTACGGTAAGATTGAAGCTAACAGCTAAAGCAGCACAAACTATTGGCGAAAATATAGGAGATACCGAAACACACTATTACTTTCAGGGCTTGTTCAAACTGAATGGTTTTTATAACATTACTATTAATATTCACTGCAGGATCATTAATTAGGCATAGGTTAAGTATTAATGTTCAAAGAATTTCCTAGCTGACATAAAATTATAAATGTCGTTCACTGGAAAATTATGAACTGATCACAGGTTAAGTCTCTCTCAGTTAAATACTATTCTATTTAAAACGGATGTTAATTGGAATTCATTAACAGGTTACTTCTCACTGTCTTTTGAATAAAGAAATTATTGTTTTCATAAATAGTGGTAAAGGATGACCTGTGTATCTATTAATATGCACTTCCAATACACAACAGAGACCAACACTCAGCAATCATGAACATTTAATTTTCTACTATTGCAGTTTCCCACTTTTACTACAGTAAAACACAATGTTGACAAAATTACAAGAAAGTGACTCACCTTTTAGAATTTACTAAAGGCAGCAATGTGATCATTAACTAAGCAAAACTTTATAAGCCTCAATTTTAAGAACTTTAATTTATAATTTTTTTTTCCACATTCTTCCACATTCAAGTAAATGATTAAATAGGTGACTTTGAAACTTCACAAAACTACATTTACTGCCTTCCACAATTTCACTAAATCCACAGTAAATCTGAATATGCCCTTCTCATCAAAGATCAAACAACATTATTTAATGTTCTGAGGCTTTCATTTTTTTCCCATAAACTAGGACACTCGGTAATCATAGTTCAAATGGAGAGGAACCTGAGAGGTGTTGTGATAGGGAAAAAAATCAAGGTACATAAATTCAGTTATAAGTTACCTTATATTTGAGCACTGTAACACATCCAATAAGCCAATCCTTCACTGTACATTACTATAGTATACCGTTACAGTGATTGCGCAATGTGGTGGCCACTGCATGTTGGTAGATGGATTTGCAGGCAGAATTGCTGGACTCTATCCCTTCTTGGTGGCGATGATGGATACCAATTCCCGAATCGTTCCAGCCATTTATCCATCCAACCGAGGAAAATAGCAGAAAAAGCCTCTCTGGGGACCAGCACAACATGCAACATTTACATAGCAGTGCACAGGTTGGTAGCTCGTCCCCAACCGACTCTTGGTTCCACCTTTTCTACCTAGGCCAACCACAACTTGCGCGCGCTACACAGTTCCGTTTTCGAGGGGAACCTCTACACCTTTTACATACAAACTAACTAAGAACCCTAAGTGAGGAATAGCAGTTTACATAACAGCAACCAAATGCATTAAATAAAACAGAACATTTGCACTTAACGACATTTCTACAAAATATTATTCAGACAGAAATTACAATCATATTCAGTAAGTTTTGCTCCCTCCAAATGGGACAAATAATTTAAATTACAGATATACTACATTGCATAGAATCAAACCACGACACAAAAGTTTTAACGAAGAAAGGAGTATACAGTTTTGTGTTATCGGTTCAAACAAACACATTTACAGAAGCTCAAAGATGTAGAATTAAATAAAACAAAAGGCAAAATAAATACGTACAGCATTAGAGCCATGGTGTTACACACCTTCCCATATTTTTTGCTCGATAATGTATCATCTTATGTATCAGCAGAATACAATAGCGTTATGACAATGTTGCTATGCTTTCGAAGATGTACGGATGAGCTGCTTTTGTGACCATAAAATGTTGTCACTGTTTACTGTGCTAATTCTCAGCGCACTTTAGATTGTAAGTTAGATCTGCAGTTGTGCCAATGTGAGTGTTTTTCTACGAATTTTTCCATACCGAATGAATTTAATGTGTGGTACAGGGATCAAATTATGGCCATTACTAACTTTTAATTTATTTATGCATTGACAGTAATCAAGCTCTGTGTATTGTCAGAAATTATAAAGACAATTTGGAAGTGGAAATATTGAGTTTTAAGTCCACAGAGCTTGCCAAGTGTGAAACAGCAAACAAAAATTTTATAATGAACAAGTGTTGCTTAACCTAGAAGTTTTTATCTGTAGTGCCAATATGCAGGCTGCATGTATTTTAATAATACAGAAAATTTAGAGGCAAAAAAAAAAAAAAAATATTTGCAGGTCAGTTGCGCTTCCAGAGACTTTTTGTGGTAGAAATGTCACAATTTTATTTTGGTGTAAAGGTCTGTAGTTGTACTTGCGTATTATAATAAGCAAGCTAGATGTGCTTTTTGAGCTCGGTAGACGATAATAATTTAACCATAGATTTTATGTTTGAAATATCGAATGTGTCATTGGATATGTTACATCTCTGCCAATATCCATGGTCTTGTTGTATGTAAACAAAGAAAAAACTGTTCAGTTTCAGTGAATTGTCATAAAAAAACACGTCGTTCCCTCGTTTCTAAAGTGGTGATAGTTTGTTTGTGTATGTGTGTGTGTGTGTGTGTGTGTGTGTGTGTGTATTTGTATGTGTGTGTATGTGGTGTTTTACACACCATATTTTTATTAGAATTCAGTGTTATTTAGTAGTAGTTGATTATAGGAAATACAGACTATAGACGTTTTAGAGAGCCTTTGCATTATGGTTCCTGTTGATAAATATAACAGATGTTACTGTGGTTTACCGCGATTTGTAATAAAAAACAATAACTGCCAATTATTGCAATCGATTCTATTTTCTAGTGCTATTTTATCTTAGTCTCCCTTAAATCGGTGGTGAAGCATTACTGAAAGCATTAGGCGATCACAATACGTGCTGCGACATTTCCTGAGATAGAAATAACAACAACCTTTACGTATTGCAGATGTGGTGATACCACTGTGACACCTGACAGGCATTATATAGCACTTTAGATTTAATTTGAGAGTGTTTTGTGACTTAACACCAAGTATAGGCCTAATTATTTACTTTCAGAATGCTTATTAGTTTCTATGTATGCTTAGAACTATACCCAATATATATTTTCCGCAGTTATATGCCTCGTTGTGTTAGTTTCATGACATCAGTATTTTAGGCGCAACTTGTAATGTCAGCTGTCAGTTCAGCACGTTATTTTTATAGGCACACGTATTTTGGCATGAAAATACACTCCTGGAAATGGGAAAAAGAACACATTGACACCGGTGTGTCAGACCCACCATACTTGCTCCGGACACTGCGAGAGGGCTGTACAAGCAATGATCACACGCACGGCACAGCGGACACACCAGGAACCGCGGTGTTGGCCGTCGAATGGCGCTAGCTGCGCAGCATTTGTGCACCGCCGCCGTCAGTGTCAGCCAGTTTGCCGTGGCATACGGAGCTCCATCGCAGTCTTTAACACTGGTAGCATGCCACGACAGCGTGGACGTGAACCGTATGTGCAGTTGACGGACTTTGAGCGAGGGCGTATAGTGGGCACGCGGGAGGCCGGGTGGACGTACCGCCGAATTGCTCAACACGTGGGGCGTGAGGTCTCCACAGTACATCGATGTTGTCGCCAGTGGTCGGCGGAAGGTGCACGTGCCCGTCGACCTGGGACCGGACCGCAGAGACGCACGGATGCACGCCAAGACCGTAGGATCCTACGCAGTGCCGTAGGGGACCGCACCGCCACTTCCCAGCAAATTAGGGACACTGTTGCTCCTGGGGTATCGGCGAGGACCATTCGCAACCGTCTCCAAGAAGCTGGGCTACGGTCCCGCACACCGTTAGGCCGTCTTCCGCTGACGCCCCAACATCGTGCAGCCCGCCTCCAGTGGTGTCGCGACAGGCGTGAATGGAGGGACGAATGGAGACGTGTCGTCTTCAGCGATGAGAGTCGCTTCTGGCTTGGTGCCAATGATGGTCGTATGCGTGTTTGGCGCCGTGCAGGTGAGCGCCACAATGAGGACTGTATACGACCGAGGCACACAGGGCCAACACCCGGCATCATGGTGTGGGGAGCTATCTCCTACACTGGCCGTACACCACTGGTGATCGTCGAGGGGACACTGAATAGTGCACGGTACATCCAAACCGTCATCGAACCCATCGTTCTACCATTCCTAGTCCGGCAAGGGGACTTGCTGTTCCAACAGGACAATGCACGTCCGCACGTATCCCGTGCCACCCAACGTGCTCTAGAAGGTGTAAGTCAACTACCCTGGCCAGCAAGATCTCCGGATCTGTCCCCCATTGAGCATGTTTGGGACTGGATGAAGCGTCGTCTCACGCGGTCTGCACGTCCAGCACGAACGCTGGTCCAACTGAGGCGCCAGGTGGAAATGGCATGGCAAGCCGTTCCACAGGACTACATCCAGCATCTCTACGATCGTCTCCATGGGAGAATAGCAGCCTGCATTGCTGCGAAAGGTGAGTATACACTGTACTAGTGCCGACATTGTGCATGCTCTGTTGCCTGTGTCTATGTGCCTGTGGTTCTGTCAGTGTGATCATGTGATGTATCTGTCCCCAGGAAAGTGTCAATAAACTTTCGCCTTCCTGGGACAATGAATTCACGGTGTTCTTATTTCAATTTCCAGGAGTTTAACATTGAGGCACTTAGTTTGAGAATCCAAAACGATGCTCTCTCCACCAATTCGACAGGTGTGGTCGTGTGTGTGTGTGTATGTGTGTGTGTGTGTGTGTGTAGATAATAGCATTGTGATATGTGACGTAAACATTGCACTTTTATACACTGATGTATTTTTGGCAGACATTTTAAACGTTGAATGAATAATGTGCACCTGACAAGCATCACAGATGTGGAAAAGAATCAATTTGAACCTTTTTTATATGTTACTAATTAATCTAATTACGGCCATAAACTCTAAGCTAACTGCCCATGTGCATTTTGCAAAGCAGCCTGTGTGTGAAATTACACAGCCTGTATGTATCAAGACAAAACGTGCCAGATTAAAAACAAAACAAAAAAAAGAAAAAAAAGGAGACGCTCAGTCTGTGTAGTTACTCTTGCCGATGCCTGATCATGCTGATTGGGTGTCAGATAAAGACAGGAGTTATCGTAACAAGCAAAACGTTCAGTCAATGAGTTCATTCATGCCTATGCATGGCCGCCTACATTATGCCACATGAGAAGCATCATAAAACGATTTGGTTGTGGAAAAAAATTAATCTGAAGCTTTGACTGAACTTTGGACATTTGAAAGTCCTGCTATGGTAATTTTTTGGAATATATTTTTATATATTGGACAGATATGTTTACGCGATCAACATAGTACGTCTAAATACTGAAATTTAGATCTTTTGCATATTTTTTGCTTCAATATGGCGAAAAAATATTCAGAGAAATCTGATAGCTTTGTGCAAAGAAAAAATACTGCAAATTGTACTCTTTCCCTAATTTTTTGAATAAATGCTTTTCATCGCGGCACCAAAAATTCTGTGTCTTCGGATACATTTGGGGCCGCCAATAAGGCTATATTTAGATTAGCTGCCTCATTTTAATAGTCTTCTGTGGTTTACTGGAGATGTGGAGAGGAGTGGATGGTGGCGGTGGACAAGAAAGGAAGGGGACATGATTACATGATGTCTTGAAAGCCACTGCCTCGCCCACTCATTTATTCGATTCCATGACTAAAAATTACTTACTAGGTGCACTAGGGTGCCCATACACATACTACTACTGCACTTCAACAATGAGAATTTGGGCACCCGTAAATGACAACCAAACAAAATCCTAATGTTAGATTTCGCAGTGAATGATCCGGGTCGACGGGTTTATTTTGCAGAATAGGTAACCGGTGGATGGTTTTTAAGGCAGTTTTCCATCAGCCTCGGCGAATGCGGTCTGGATCTCCTTACTCCGCCTCAGTTACACTATGTCGGCGTTTGCTGCGCGAACACTGTGTCCACGTACGCTTACATAATAATTACTCTACCTTTGTGGCTACACTCGTCTGGAACGAGGGAATGAGACGTTCCCGGGATGAGGGGTAAGGGGGGGGGGGGGGCTGAACCGCACAATAACCTCAGTAAACCTGGGTTTGGTGTGGGGCGGCGGTGGGGTGACTGGACTGCTGTAGCCTGTTGTGGGATTGTGTACCAGTGAGGGTTATGCCGGGGACGAAGCCTTTCCGTCGTTTCTTGGACCCAGTTCAATACATACATACATACACATTATGCAGTTGTACTAGTTTTTCTGGCTCTTCAGTGTTAATGAAGGCTCGGAGCACAGGTCTTGGGATGGCTGCCGCCAGTGTGCCGAAAGCGACGTACGATCAGAGACGGTGTCCAGACTGTTATGGAATATTAGTCGCTGGCTGGAGAGTACGGAACTCACTATAGCCGTCTACGCGCGGGGAAAAAAATACTCGTACGGCGGAAGTTTACAACGTTCGTACTGCCTATCGAAGTTGTAGCTCATGCAGCAAGAGTTGCATATCTGTAGTGACTCCTGTTGTTATATTCTAAGCCCTCTGTCTGCTTGCCGAGAGGCCCTATGGAGGTTGAGGCCTATAATGCGGAAATCAGCCTGTACACAGGGGTCGACTGGACAAAAACCCACTAACTATACATGCGCTGTGGGTTGGCGCCGTCGTCGGCGAAGCCGAGAAAAACGCCAAAACAAACCAATGCACTGATTTCATAATATGCTTCTGGACCATTGTGCATCCTTTTTCTCTGAGAAGCAGGATGGTACGTACTCCAGAGCTTCTGCTGAGACACCTGCTTAGATTGGTACGGGTGTAACTCGTTGCTTGTAGCACCTCGGTGCCATAACACCCAGCTTGTTACACAGTAAGGGAAGAGGTGCGGCCCCTCTTATTTTCTTTGTACGCAGCCAGCCGCTCTGAGAGGGGAATTCTTTGCCGGAGAGCGTTTCGGCCGCATTCGCCATTCAGCACAGCAATGCCTTCTCCGGAGCGCCCGGCCGCCACCTGTCGGCTGAGACATCAATTACAGACCCCGCTCGCAGAGACAAATGGCGCCGCCCCGGGTTATGACGGGCGGCGACCTGCAAGATGTATGGCCGCACCGTGCCACCTGCCACCGCATACACAGCGCAGGCAGGAAGGAAGGCGGCGGTTGAGGGAACGGAGACAAGCTTTTTTTCGGGCTTTCGCTCCGCCTAAGAATTCCGTCTGCCGGCGGTCCCGACGGAATGGTCCGCCCTTTTCTGCCTGCTTTCCCAGCGCGGAGACAGTCTCCGCCGGTGCCGTCAAGGGCTACGTGGACAGGATTCGCAGACGCTGAAGTGTATGCTATCGGAACTTACGGATTAGGCACCTGAGGAAAGATGTGTGTTTTAACAGCCTTCTAGCTGCTTTTTCCTAAGCACTAATGAATGTATTACCAGAGGTATTTTTTGTACAAACTCGCTAAATTTTTCAGAAGTTTCTACCACGGAATTAAAAGCAAGGACGGTAGCATTCAGAGTGCAATAGAAATTCCGATATTAAATGCAGAGGAGTGATTAGATAGGTGGAAAGAATACATAAATGCATACATCGGGAGGAAGACGGATCTGAGCACTATGGGACTTAACATCTGAGCTCATCACTCCCCTAGACTTAGAACTACTTAAACCTAACTAATCTAAGGACAGCACACACACCCATGCCCGAGGCAGGATTCGAACCTGCGACCGTAGCAGCAGCGAGGTTCCAGACTGAAGCGCCTAGAACCGCTCGGCCACAACTCGGGAGGAAGACTTGTTCGATTATGTAATGGAAGAAGAAACAGCGAAGAGATAGGAGATCCAGTATCAGAGTCATTATTTGAGACCTTAAGATCAAATTAGTCAGAAGGAGTACATAACGAATGTCTAAAATCATGGGGAGGGTGTGGCAATCAAAACGATTATTCACGTTGGTGTTTAGAATGTGTGAGGCAGGCGAAATACCATCACATCTTCTGGAAAACACCATCCATACAATTCGGAAGATAGTAAGAGCTGACAAGTATGAGTACTATCACACAGTCAGGTGAACAGTTCATGCATACACTGTGGTGTCACCGCCAGACACCACACTTGCTAGGTGGTAGCTTTAAATCGGCCGCGGTCCATTAGTACATGTCGGACCCGCGTGTCACCACTTTCAGTGATAGCAGACCGAGCGCCACCACACGGCAGGTCTAGAGAGACGTACTAGCACTCGCCCCAGTTGTACGGACGACGTAGCTAGATGCACACTGACGAAGCCTCGCTCATTTGCAGAGCATATAGTTAGAATAGCCTTCAGCTAAGTCAATGGCTACGACGTAGCAAGGCGCCAGTAGCCTTACATAGCTTGTATCTAAAGAGTCTCACTTGTCTCATCAAGAGTGATGTACCACAAGGATGGATTAAAGTTAAGTATTCCAGAAGCTACGTACTTTTCTTCATAGCATTCATTACGTATCCTGTTTCAGACCTATCTCTTGCCTGCGTGAGCTAAGCGCGTGGCTTTCGGCTTCCTCGCATTGTGTCTAGGCTGTCTTGCCTAGACACAACATACACATTACTGACAAGAATAATATACGGATGAATGGGAAAGATAAAAGAGGATGTGTTGGATGACAATCATCTTGGGTTCACTAAAGATAAAGGCATCAGAGAGGCGGCTGATAGTGGATGAAGATGATGTTTGGTTTGTGAGGTGATCAACTGCTCGGTCATCAGCGCCCGTGCAAAGTCGCAATTTTTACACAGTCCAATTTTTGTGTTCAAAAAGTGTTCAAATGTGTGTGAAATCTTATGGGACTTAACTGCTAAGGTCATCAGTCCCTAAGCTTACACACTACTTAACCTAAATTATCCTAAGGACCAACACATATACCCATGCCCGAGGGAGGACTCGAACCTCCGCCGGGATCAGCCGCACAGTCCATGACTGCAACGCCTTAGTCCGCTCGGCTAATTCCGCGCGGTAGTCCCATTTTTCACGCAGTCCAATCGAGCCACTGTCACGAATGATGATGATGATGGTGATGAAATGATGAGGGCAACAAAAACACCCAGTCCCCGGGCAGAGAAAATCCCCAACCCGGCCGGGAATCGAACCCGGGACTCCGTGATCGAGAGGCTGCAACACTAGCCACTAGACCGCAAGCTGCGGACGGCTGATAATGGAAGCAAGACTGAAGGAAAATCTGGACACATTCAGCAAGAAGTTCGAAATTCTGAGATAAGTAGGGATTCTGGACAACGGAGACTGAATAATGCCCCACTAAATCCTTGTCGCTGGCTCCTCAACGTGGATGAAGCTTTGTTCTGTTGCAATACACTAAAGAAGACCTTCATAGATTCTACAGTATCTTAAATGAGATTAATTCGAAAATCAACACCACATTGCGTTTAAAGAGCTAGGTCGGTCTCCCGATCTTGCAGTGACTATAATCTAGGACACAGAGTCTGCAGAAAGTCCACAAACAGACAAAGGTCTTTAGGAGGCACTCTGCACCCAGCCCAGAAGCAAGCAGTGCTCAACACACTGTCTTCACGTGCCGTCTCCGTCATCAACACTAACAAGTGGTAATGTTTAGTAATTCAGATTGTAACTCGATCATTTTTAGCTATGCATAATATCTCAAATATTGAAACAGCATTTAGAAGTGTAGTACGTATCTTGGAATCGGAGTGGAATTTCTTCAAGGTAATGAAGGCCACGAGTTATGAAGGTTTACCATAGGCAGAGCTTTCGAATTAGTTGTTATTAACTGTGAAAATAAGACGACCGAGGAACCACGTCAGCGCTAAGCTCCGTTACCACTCGTTTCACAGGTTACTTATCACATTAACACAATTCTTCGGAGAAATGGTATACAGACCCTATTTTTCAGTCGAACAAAATATAAGACTTTTCACTGATTACTTTCACATTGCGGAGTTTGAGGCGTCTGGCGTGAGGCTATGGCCATAGTTTGTATAGGCGATACAGGAAAATCAATAAGAGAACGTATTAAAGAACAGGAGTGGAATAAGTAGGGCAAGATGAAACCCCTTTGAAAACCAACCCGACCTGTGAGTATGCAGAGAGCCAAAAACTATCCTCTTCTTGCCGTCCTGGATTTTTGTGCCTGACAACAAGTTAACTGGAAGGTATTTATTTGGTCAAAGACATTGCTGTCGACCTTACAGATTTCTGGCCTGAAGATAATAATGTTTTAGTGATTAATTAATACCACATTTTTAAAATTTACAGAACGAAGCCAAGAAAGGCGCTGTGACGATACCTAAAGGTTACTGTTGAGTGTAGCTGCTCTTCCAAACAGCATCCCATACGAACAGATAGGTTGAAGCTGTGCCTGATATTGTTCGTATGCTAGGTACCTACGCTACGCACAGCTCTGATTAAAAAAGAATATCTCTATGTAGTCACAGGGTCGAGCTGCACACATCGTTCATGCCCTGTAGCTAATTTCCTACAGGTAATAGCCTGTAGCTGTGATACTGTAGTCAAATAGTCTAGCACTGGCTGAAAATGCGGGTTAATAAAATACACAGAAATAGAAAATAAAAGATAAATCACTAATTTAATAAAAGGGGTTCAGTTCTAATGTCTGTAATTTGTTTGAACGACAGAGAATTACGTCGAATAATATTTATTTAAGAAAGCATGTCTCAAATAAATGGGAAGTGGTCGAACGATATTCACTTAAACTATAGACAAAAAAATACTGTTATCAAATTCAGTAAAGCTACAATCAGAGCGTTGCAAGAATGATAGCAAAACTCCAACTATTCATCCAAGACTCTGGAAAACTAAGTCCACTTCGTGAACTAAATACATTAAACATTCACCAGCTCAAAATACTTCACAGTTCAACATGATGATTCACAAATTAACAAACATGACACGAAGAATAGTGACACATACTCCGTATATTGTTAATTCAGTAAATGAAATGGCAAAAGTTAGAGTCCTACTATGGAGCACATTTAGAACTCTCGTATTATAGATTCCCTTCAGAGGTTACAGTACAGTATTGGCCATTCACCACACAGTGTCAAACACCACAACAGTCAAATATCCCTCGTCAATGCAGGTAGGTCTGCCTCGTTCCAGAACTCAACATCAGGTGTCCAGAACTGCTCCCTTGAGCTGTTCTGCTGAATGGACCCAGTCTACACCGTATTCCTGTAGTGTTCCGCTATTATCTGCTTTTCTATTGGCTGAAGTCCACGCCTCCTAAAATACATCGTTCTTACGTGCGAGTGATATGATTTGTCTCATCTTGACCACTTAGCAGCCTAAACTAATGTTTTACAACAATATTTGAATACTCAAATGTTATAAATATTTGATCACACTAAAATCATTCACAGTAATTGCAAATAAAGGATGGTTCATAAATAAATAAGATAGTGTTCTTGTACAAGTATGCTCCTGTTAAATAACAATGAATTGAGATTAGATATTATTTAAACAATTTTTATACCTTCTTGACAGGCTCGTCTTTTGGTTCTCTTTTCAATTGTGGTGCCTGCTAACACATGTGACTGACCACTTTTAACATCACGGTTTCTTAATAGCAGTTGCAATCTACATTGAATTAAAGTTCTTGCACAACAGTGAACTGTTCGTGAAATAACTACAAAAGAATGACAATATGCGAGGTATTCTTGCTGTATTCATCAGTTGTGTAAATGTGTAGAATCGATTTGCATTTCGGTATGTGTGACAATACCACACGCAAAGAAGCTATATGTCAGCAAGTTCTCTCAATCACAGAGAAGGTCACCGAGAAAATGTATGACAATGTCAGTCCATTCAACAGGATTATTAAACTAAAATTGGCGCAGTATTTGTTGAACATCGTAGGGCAAAATATCTCAGGTCGATTTTTTCTTATCATCAGAAGTCCTCAACACATTGTACAAGTTTGTTAAAAGGGCGATACCGACCAAGCAAAAGCTTTGGGCATACACCTACTACTGTCAGAAACAGGGACCTCACATTGAATCAGACACTGTGGAGCGCAGGATTCGATGTATAACGGTCGCAGATGCCAGTAAACTATCACACGTTCTGACGAGGGTCTCAGTCAGAGGCTCAGATGGTTCTGCGACCTTACGAGCTACAGATTCCGTAACTTGCGCCATAGGGTGGTTTGGTTTGCGGTTCCGCTGAATAGGTCAGGAGTCCACTATAAACAGGAGGTGGCTACATGGGTCGCATGGGCTGTGTGGCGTGGACCGGACGATTTTTTAGGTTAGAGGTTCTCGGGAAAACACAAAAAGAGCTTCAGTCACAAAGGGTGCAGGCCGAACTTAGGACGAACTTAGATACAGGAACCATCGGTATAACAGTTGAAAATTATCGTAGGTGCGTTGAAAAAGTACCGGAGCACCGAGCGCTAATAGAAAGCACTGGTGCTCAAATAGTTATAAGCACTGAAAGCTGGCTAAAGCCGGAGATAAGTTCAGCCGAAACTTTTGTGAACAACCTGACGGTGTTGTGAAAGGATGTGCTAAACACAGTAGGCGCTGGCGTGTTTGTTGCTGTTAGAGGTAGTTTAACCAGTAGCGAAATTGAAGCAGACAGTTCTTTTGAGCTAGCTGAAAGGTTCAAAGAGAAGTTGAGTTTAATTTCAAACACGTACTCGACTCATACAATTATTGTTGAGGTTCACTTTAATTTACGCTCGATATGTTGGCGAACATACATGTTTAAACCCGGAGGTACGCATAAAACATCCACCGAAATTGAGCTAACGCATTCTCCGAAAATTATTTCGGGCAGTGTATGCCCCCGGTAGCTGAGTGGTCAGCGGAACAGAATGTCAATTCTAAGGGCGCGGGTTCGATTCCCGGCTGGGTCGGAGATTTTCGCCGCTCACGGATTGGGTGCTGTGTTGTCTTAATCATCGCCATTTCATCCCCCAACGACGCGCAAGTCGCCGAAGTGGCGTCAAATCGAAAGACTTGCAGCCGGCGAACGGTCTACCCGGCGGGAGGCCCTAGTCACACGACATTTATACTTTACATTTCGAGCAGTTAGTTCATGAACCGAAGCGAATAGTAAATGGTTGTGAAAATGCGCTTGACTTCTTAGCAATAAATAATCCTGAGCTAATAACGAACATGAAAACGGAAATAGGCATCAGTGAACACAGAGTTGTTGTAACGTCAACGAATATTGTAGCACCCAGGTCCTCCAAAAATTTACCAATAATATACCTATTCAAAAAAACTGATAAAAATTGTCTTCACGCCTTCCTGAGAGACAATCATTACTATTTCAAAATTAATAACGTGAGTGTAGACCAGTTGTGGCCTGAATTCAAAGAAATACTATCGACAGCAAAGATTTACACCAAATAAATTAACAAAAGCTGGAGCTAATTCCCCTTGGTACACGAAACGGATCAGAACAGTGTTGCAGAAACAACACAAAAAGCATGAGATTCTTACACCAGTTTGTACAACGAAACCTTATCTCGAAACCTAATAGAAAATCCAAGGAGATTCGGGTCGTATGTAAAGTATGCTAGAGAAACAATCAGTGCCTTCTCTGCACGATAGCAATGGATATACTATCGACGACTGTGCTGCGAAAGCAGAGTTAGTAGACACAGCCTTCCGAAATACATTCACCAAAGAAGACGAAGTAAATATTCCAGAACTCGAACCAAGAACAGCTGCCAACATGTGCAACGTGCAAGTAGATATCCTAGGAGTAGAGGAGCAACTTAAATCACTTAATAAAAGCAAGTCGTCTGGTCCACGCTGCATATCAATTAGGTTCTTTCAGAGAATGCTGATCCAATACTCCATACTTGACAATCATATCCAACCGCTCGCACGACTAAAGATCCGTACCCAAAGACTGGAAAGTAGCACTGGTCACACCAATAACCTAGAAAGGTTGTAAGAATAATCCACTAAATTACATGCGCGCATCATTAACGTCGATATGCAGCCGGACTTTGGAACGTATATTGTGTCCTAATATTATGAAATACCTCAACGAAAACGGCCTATTGACAAACAAAAAAATGGCTCTGAGCACTATGGGACTTAACTTCTGTGGTCATCAGTCCCCTAGAACTTAGAACTACTTAAACCTAACTAACCTAAGGACATCACACACATCCGTGCCCGAGGCAGGATTCGAACCTGCGACCGTAGCAGTCGCGCGGTTCCGGACTGAGCGCCTTAACCGCGAGACCACCGCGGCTGGCTATTGACAAACAGTAAACTCGGACTTAGAAAACATCGTTCGTGTGAAACACAACTAGCTCTTTACTCGCACGAAGTGTTGATTGCAATTGACGAGAGATTTCAAATTGATTCCGTATTTCTGGATTTCAGGAAGGCTTTTGACAATGTACCACACAAGCGGGTTGCAGCAAAGTTGCGTGCCTATGGAATATAGTCTCAGCCATCTGACTGAATTCAGATTTCCTGTCAGAGGTCACAGTTCGTAGCAATTGACGGAAAGTCATCGAGTGAAACGGAAGCGATTTCTGGCGTTTCCCTTTACTGTTCCTTATCTATATAAACGATTTTGGAGACAATCTGGGCCGTCTTAGGTTGTTTGCAGATGGGGCTGTCATTTATCGATCAGAAGGTCAAAACAAATTGCAAAACGATTTAGAAGAGATATCTATATGGTGCGAAAATTGGAAATTAACACAAAATAACGAAAAGTATGAGGTCATCAACATGAGAGTTAAAAGGAATCCGTTAAACGTCACGACAAATCAGTGAAATCTAAAGGCCGCAAATCCAACTAAATACCTAGGAATTAAAGTTATGAACAACTTAAACTGAATGGGAAGCACAGAGAATTTTTTGGGGAGGCTAACCACAGACTGTGTTCTATTGGCAGGATATATATTTACTAAAGATGCTGCCTGCACTACGCTTGTCCGTCATCTTTTAGAATACTACTGCGTGGTGTGAGATCCTTACCACAAACGACTGACGGAGTAAATCGAAAAAGTTCCCTGAAATGATACAGGATTTGGGGTTGACATCATTAAAACAAACCCGTTTTTGTTACGGCGGAAAACTCTCGCGAAATTCTGATCACCTACTTTCTGCTCCCAGTGTGAAAATATTTTTTTCACACCGACCTACATATGGAGAAACGATCACCATGATAAAATAAGAGAAATCAGAGCTTGCACGGAAATATATATGTGTTCGTTTTGTAAGTAGGCTGTTTAGGTTTTTTTATTGGTAACGCCACCTCTGTATAAAAATCACTGGCTGTGCTGTGTGCAGTCTGTGTCTAGTTTGCATTGTTGTCTGCCATTGTAGTGTTGGGCAGCGGGAGCAGGATACGAACAGCGCATAGCGTTGCGCAGTTGGAGGTGAGCCGCCAGCAGTGGTGGATGTGGGGAGAGAGATGGCGGAGTTTTGTAATTTGTCATGAACTGCTATATATATTATGACTATTAAGGTAAATACATTGTTTGTTCCCTAAAAAAAAAAAAAAAAAAAAAACGAAGGAGCACAAAAACATTTCACAGGAATTGCATACAGAATTTTCTTTTCAAGTACTTGGTAATTTCTTTTGTAGAATAAATTGTGATGCATCACTCTAGCATTAAGATGTGACATAGGTATTAGACATGGCCATTTTTAGTGTAATATTTTTTCTGCTTGAGCTATGTCATGTTTAGATATATGTTTTATTTGCTGCTGGTGTTTGCCAGGCATAATGTTACTGAATTTGACTTTGTATTACGCTGTTAAGCCAGTTTACTACGCATTTATTTTTCTCGTTTGCTGCACAGTGCCTTACATTAGTTGTAATATTGCAATTGCTTTGCCTATTTAAATTTTTTGTCATTGATGTTTGTGTTAATTGTTTTGTGCTGCTGCATTGCCTCGTCCCTTAGTTTAGCATCTGAGCTCAGTAGATTTAAGTTAGCTTAAGAGGGGGTAGCCTATAAGAGAATGAGTTGCGATGAATTTGAAGAAATGCACTGAGAGATTATACGAGAAAAATACAGAAAACATGCTTGGATAGGATTTTTTTGGCTGGAGCAAATATCGAAATAAGACGAAAGATCTATGGAATGAAGTTTTGGGTTGGACTGCAGTACCAAATGTTACACTGAAAACAAACCCTGTCCTTTCCTTTTGTGTCATCCCTCTATATGTTTGTGTACCCTTGTGTATTTGTGTTTTCCTGTCTTTATGTGTTTAGCTGATGAGAGCTATGTTGTAGAATTTCTCTAATACTATGTTATTTACTTTGTAAAGATGTTGAGACATAATTTATTCTGTTCTGTTCTCATGTGTGAAGTTGATATTCCGAAAGTTATTCTGATATTTTATGTATGTACTTATGTCGTAATTCCTGTAACACTGATGTATATGTTTATTTCTATTCTTTTGTAAAGCCCCTATTATCTTCAAATGTTATCTGTATTGCTATGTTTTTAATGATGTTTTCTGTATCTTTGTAATTGTATTCTCATGTTATAAAATTGTAATTGTCACCAGTTCATCATATTATTAACTTGTAAGTTACATTTCACTGCACACATTTCTGTTGGTCATAGTATATGGACAATATGTGAGAAGTAGGGACTGATAGTGTTTGCACGTGTGTCAATGATTCAGCAAGGGACTGAATAACAGCATTGATGGTTCTAAGGACAATTCCAGAAACTTTGTGAGTGCACAAGTGGTGGTTTATGGACTTGCTATATTGTCCGCAAGACTCTTCGATGGTGATTGCGCACCTGCACATTTGCAACAGATGGCTGCTGGCCGTCTCTACAAGGACTACAGTGGATCTGCGTCTTTGCTGACTCACCAGTACCATTATTTCTACAAGGACTGCAGTGGGTCTGCGCCTCTGGTGGCCCACCAATACCGTAATCTCTACCAGGACTACAGTGGGTCTGCTCTGTGATGACCTACCAATACTCTTCAAAACTGTGGGTTTGCTCTGTTGTGGCCCATTACCTGTCAGCATGTCAAGAGTCAGCACTGTCTTTCTGTTGGAAGGACAACACTACTTCTTCAAGACTGCATGGAAATCCACTACTTCCGTGTGCATTTTCTTTTACTGCTCTGACTTTGAGAAAAACACTGCTATTTTACTGTGATGAACGATTAGGACTGTCTTTATGGACTGTGAGAAAATTTTAGCTTTTGACCAACATTGTATCAATAAGTGTCTGCATTTGATATCTTTATTATTGTAATTATGAAAAATTTTATCAAATCATTATTGGCCACTGTCCAAAACAATTTGTAAAATTTTTTGTGGGGAGCATGGGGGCTATGTAAGTAGGCTGTTTAGGTTTTTTTAATGGTAACGCCACCTCTGTATGAAAATCACTGGCTGTGCTGTGTGCAGTCTGTGTCTAGTTTGCATTGTTGTCTGCCATTGTAGTGTTGGGCAGCGGCAGCAGGATGCGAACAGCGCATAGCGTTGCGCAGTTGGAGGTGAGCCGCCAGCAGTGGTGGATGTGGGGAGAGAGATGGCGGAGTTTTGTAATTTGTCATGAACTGCTATATATATTATGACTATTAAGGTAAATACATTGTTTGTTCTCTATTAATATCTTTCATTTGCAAACTATCCCTATCAGCAGTTAGTGCCTTCCGTAGTTTGAATCTTTTATTTAGCTGGCAGTAGTGGCGCTCGCTGTACTGCAGTAGTTCGAGTAATGAAGATTTTTGTGAGGTAAGTGATTTCTGAAAGGTATAGGTTAATGTTAGTCAGGGCCTTTCTCTTGTAGGGATTTTTGAAAGTCAGATTGCGTTGCGCTAAAAATATTGTGTGTCAGGTTAAGCGCAGTCATGTACAATTTTTCAAAGGGGACGTTTCAGTTTCTTCCTCGCCTTATCCGAGATTAGAATACTATAGAAGTGTGAATGTGGTTCGAAAAACCTTCTGCCAGGCACTTAAATGTGATTTGCAGAGTATCCATGTAGATGTAGATGTAGATGAAGATGAACTGCAACGTGTCGAACTATGAGACCGCAACAACAATCATGGTACCGGACTTTATGCCGTTCCCTATCTGCAAGAATTCTGTCACCACATGGATAGTCAGTCACACAGCGCATTTCACGTGTCACCTGATACACACTTATAAATTATAATTTCTAACTTATCTACTGGACCAACATGAGAAAACAAATAAAATACCAAAATAAGAAATTTTTATCTATTTTTTAATCATTAATTTACCAGACACAGCAATTAAAACTGGCAGTCAGTCCGGTAATCAAACCCTAACAATGACAACGAACCAACGGGCTCCTACCAAAAGCACGAAGCTGCAACTCAGCGCGTCAGCACCTGGGACGTAGACAGCTGCAGCATCTGGACTAGCCAGGCATCCGTCTTCATGTCAAATGTACCCAGAAGCAGGCAACTACTACATCCACGCTGAAGGCACATCGACCGAGCTCAGCATCATCACCAGTGTCACACAGAGGTCAGTTCTTCGTCCATTTTTATATATCTGAACATAGCGGATGTTCCAAGGAACCGCCAATACTAACTGACCTTAACACCAGGACTGAGCTTTTCTACCTGCATGTAGATGCCCTATACGAAATAACTGCACCATCCCAAATATGCTGATTGTTACCCATGAGTTGACACCATGCAGATTTCAGCCTTCTCCGTATAAGCTTTCATTTCGTACCTGCAGACGGATGTGCCAATTGAAAGTCTCAATAAGAATGAGTGGCTTGTAGCTGTGCGAAGTGTCTCATTGACCAATGAAATCAGAAGTTTTTTTTTCTGTGTTGCTATTGTGAAGTGTTGATTGAGCTTTTCAGCAAACCCCTAAGTTGATCGGTGATCTACAACGAATGGGTGCTCCTCATAAGATCACTGAAATTAATGACAGAGAATGCCACACAAGGAAAAACGTCTGATTGAATGAAAATTACCAGGTGTGGCCTAGTTAAGCGTGGATGTACACGTACCTCATCTCACACAGACACGTTTATGATGGGTTTCATCTGACTAAAAAAGGACACTAGCGGTCACTAAAACGATGTAGCTAATTACTATAAGATATCAAACAAAAGATTTAACCACTGAATCAATTAGCACACTGGACTCGAATTTGGGAGGACGACAGTTCAATCCCGTGTCCGGCCATCCTGATTCAGGTTTTCCGTGATTTCCCTAAATCGCTTTAGGCAAATGCCTGGATGGTACCTTTGAAAGGGCACGGCCGACTTCCTTCCCATACTTCCCTAATCCAGTGAGACCGATGACCTCGCTGTTTAGTCTCTTCCCCAAACAAACCAACCCAACCCACTGAATCAAACATATAAACAGGTAACACGATGTAGTTACGAAGTAGATCCTTAGTTGTTCGTCCCCGGTAGCTGAGTGGTAAGCGCGACAGAATGTCAATCCTAAGGGCCCGGGTTCGATTCTCGGCTGGGTCGGAGATTTTCTCCACTCAGAGACCGGGTGCTGTGTTGTCCTGTTTATCATCATTTCATCCCCATGGACGCGCAAGTCGAAGAAAGACTTGCACAAGGCGAACAGTCTACCCGATGGGAGGTCCTACTCACACAACACTTCATTATTATTTCCTTGGCTCATATGAGTGGGTACATGGTGGCATAAATGGTAAATGATTGCCACACTGTTTAGTGATTTTAAGAAAGATGATAGGAACTATCTGTCTGCATCCATTAAAGCCATACAATTAAAACCTGATGTAGATTAACTAACTTAGCGCTCCTAAGAACTCAGTGATTGCGACGCTGGTTCATGCTTACCATTCTTAATTGGTGTTAGTGTGGTAGGTGGCAGCTGTAATGGCTGGGAGTTCTGAGTCCAGCTCGACCTCTGTACTCTACTCTGGATATCCCTCTCTGCAGTTCTCTACAGCGAACTGGACCAAGGGTTCTCTTGGATCTCTTCAGTAACCTTGAAGCAAGTGTCCTACTGAATTTACTCTCCAAGTCTTAGCTCTAAATGCGAGCATAGGAATATCGCGGGCCAGTTGCAGCAGACCTGTTGAGTTCTGACCAGGTTAACCAATAATGATCTAATGTGGGCAGGAAGGCAGAAAATACCACCCACTACAAGACAGGTTTACAATCAAATACAACCAAATGGCTTGCACATACATATGTATAGGGAAAGAGCGTTCTATTGAAATAATTAATATGAGCCAATCGCATTTCATGTTACTCTAATTTAAACGGACGTTCCTTCACGACGTGGCTGCAGACATTGGCCGAACCTGCCGTCTCTATTTCTAGTGCTTTGGCTGGCTTTCAGATCTTATCTCGCCAGAAGAATTCATTATAGCATACACACAATGCGGTTTTTATGGCGTGAAAATGGTTCAAATGGCTCTGAGCACTATGGGACTTAACATCTGAGGTCATCAGTCTCCTAGAACTTAGAACTACTTCAACCTAACTAACCTAAGGACATCACACACATCCAGGATTCGAACCTGCGCCCTTAGAAGTCACGCCGTTCCAGACTGAAGCGCCTAGAACCGTTCGGTCACTTCGGCCGGCTTATGGTGTGACGGCGCTCCTCATGTACACCTTCTGTGTAGAGACATGACGCACCAAATTTCTTCTCTTTTATCTGCTCGGTGGATGCTTTCAGTGCTGAACAAGTTTATGACACTAGTACTTATTGTACAAGTTAACCTCCCTGCCGTGAGAAGCTAAAGAAACCTCCCAAGGTTGTAGAAAATGACAGGTCACCCTCACCATAATGAAGGGACAAGAAAAATTAATTAGCGGCACAATCATTGGCAGTAGTGAATATTGTCTGTAGTTTTTATGCAGCATTAAGAAACTAGTTATTCTGACTAATTAGATGTGCATATCACATTAACAAATAGACTGTATGGCCTTTGCATATAAACTGCCATGTAACACTGGGAACACCATCCACAATCGGTTTTATAGAATTATTTGTGCCAGGTTGCATTTAGATGTGGCCTGAACCTAATATGTCATCAACGCAACTTGAACCACACTTTCCCGAGATGCAGTTTGGAAAATACATCACTGTGCAGTTTCAGATGTCTTTGCCTGACTCTTAACAGGAATTCTATTAAGTGTTGTTTTTGAAATTAGCAAGTCTGTAACAATATCATTCCCATGTTGAAACTTCCTCCAGATCCTCATCATTTACCTTTACAGATTTTCAATAAATTCTTGCTGAGATTACTAACTGACTAGGCGTCTGAATGGGTGTCTGTTACTGTATTAAGTACTTGGTTGCTTCGTCCTGTTGCCACATGGCTGGGTCACCCGTCCCACCTTCATCGACAAATGATGTGTCCCAGCTGACAATATTTATTTGTTTGGGGATCAGGTCAACGTTTTACATAGAAAGTCCGTTAGGGCCAATGAACAACCCTTAATGAATTTAAGTCTACTATGCCTGGCATTGAAAAGACATGAGCGAAGTAAAACTGTTTTCCAACAAAGAATGACTTCTTTACACATTGCAATTTTATTTCCTAAACTTTTGTTATCCAATTGTTTTTTGACTCTACAAATATTTTACGTTTAATGTATAGAAATTTTTATTTTTGTTTTCTTATTTTTTAAATGTTTATATCTGATGTGACGTATGAAACTTTGTACTGAACTGGGACTCGTATCCTGATTTCCTGCTAATCACGAGCAGAAGCTTTGAACACTTCAGCTACCCGTGGACACTCCCAAGACCGATTCCAATATCCATGTGCAGCAATATCTACATCCCCTAATGCTCATGCATTATGTGATTCCCACAACACAGGAAATGAAACTACGGTGGATGGAGATCAGTATAATCATCAGAGTACGCATCAAGACGTGCAATAGCTAGTTTATTTCACAATATCTATACCTTCAGACATGCATGCGTTTCTGAAGGATCAGGCATTTTAAAATAAAATGGGTTTTATAACTCTATTAATTAACAGTATTAAAGAGCTGGTATGGAAACTTAATGGTCACGCTGTT
This sequence comes from Schistocerca americana, assembly GCF_021461395.2. Lineage (NCBI taxonomy): Eukaryota > Metazoa > Arthropoda > Insecta > Orthoptera > Acrididae > Schistocerca > Schistocerca americana. The sequence continues at coordinate 172,050,459 of NC_060124.1, read as the reverse complement.
GAATCCTGTTCCGGTCCCAGATTTTTTCAGTCCGCCTTTAACCTACCTTTCACCCCTTAGTGAGATTTTGGAACTTAGCCAGCACATCGAGCACAGCTTCATTGAGGTTGCTATTGCTGACCTGTGTCATTTTCCATATCGCAAACATCAGGAAACTTCTCCCAAAGGTGTACAACTCTACAAAAGATTACAGCCTTATGAAGATCACGGCAGAAATGCTGAGCAAGAGAAGACTCTATTTTATCTTTCGAAACACCAGACGTCGGGGGAAAAAATTAAAAAATTAATATGGTCTTCCCGCAGGAAGATTTCTTTATAAGGCACTGTTTACTTTGTACACCAACTACCAACCACGTAACAAGGCTTTCACCTCATTTATCCTTGGCAACGAGCTGGCCCTCTCGACTCAGCGTAAGACATTTGAAGGCGTCGAAAGACAACTTTCTTTTGCTCTTGGAGACCTTGGCGAGCATTACAAAGCCGTCAAGGTTAAGACAAGTACTAGAAAACAACAGTCAGCGCTTTCCATCCCTGCAACACGCACACCATCTGCAAGTTAAAAGTGTCATGGTTGGGAGTTCTTCCCAATCACAGCATTACCCAAAAACATCTATGGGAAATTTTTGGTAGGAATCTGACATACAAGGAACAGTGTGACAGTGTCAGAATGAACCTCACAGCACTAAACAGTATCTTAAGAGAACTCAAAGGAAGAAGTGGAGGAGCAAGCCCAAGTGTGCTTTAGCATTGTGTTGGCAGGAGAATGTGCTTTCCTGTGTGGCTCCAATTCTGCCACTCGAAGTATGTTTACACTGCTCTTCATCAGCCTTAACAGCGCCGGCCGGAGTGGCCGTGCGGTTCTAGGCACTACAGTCTGGAGCCGAGCCACCGCTACGGTCGCAGTTTCGAATCCTGCCTCGGGTATGGATGTGTGTGATGTCCTTAGGTTAGTTAGGTTTAATTAGTTCTAAGTTCTAGGGAACTGATGACCTCAGACGTTAAGTCGCATAGTGCTCAGAACCATTTGGACCTTAACAGCTGGTAAAAAGGTAGCTGACACCAACTCCAGTCTAGAAGATCCAAGCTCTGCCCAGAGTAGCACCACCTGACATCAAACGGATGGTAAGAACCAAATGCGAAAGGAGCACACTGAGCACTGATGACAGGCCCTAACCTCATGTTTATGAACCAGCTGCTCACGTCTTCACAGCAACTACCGCCCGCATAGTAAAGCGAAAGGCACAAGAGAAGCTTTATAGCTGGCAGGAAAAAAAGCTAAACGTGACGACGCTACCGGAAGGCGGACTACTCTCAGGAAACAGCTTCCCATGGCCAGTTTCGAGATCACTTAATCGTCTTTGTCGTGGGAAATGTCCAAAGTAATATTGCCATGTTCAAGTGGGGTATGCGCAACGATCAAGATGTGTCCTGTGGATGTGGTGCTGAGAAGGCGATAAGCCATTCCATTCACCGCCCGTTTACACCCCATCATGAGACAAGACATTTTTTCTAAAAGCAAGTTGGTTTTATTCAGGATTCCGATACACCATATTACTTACCGCTCTTTTCGCTAAAAAACCCTTTTTTCTTCAACACAATCTGCGTTCATTGCGACGGCCTAATACCACCTTACTGTGAGAGCCTGGGTGCCCTCATGGTGGTACTCCGCTGGTCGACGTCAGAGGCAACGTCTAGCTGCATCAATAACTTACCACCATCCACGTACTGCTCCCCGTGGACCACAGTTTTGCACAGAGAGGGTCCCTCGCTGCTCTTTATGGTCATCTTTAGGCAGCGAGGAACCCAGCAGGGACACACCGCAGAGTACCCCAACTGGCAGACGAGTGTGTTAGCACTACCAACATAGAGGTGATGTAGAGCAGCGAGTTGATCCGCCGATAACCTCGAATGAGAGTATATGAAGATGGTATCTGTTCCCGAATGAACAAATACCGTTGATGACCGTGCAGCTTGCCTAGAAAGAAATAGTAATTAAATCGAAACTTTTAGGTGCCGACAGGTGTTGTTGATATACATCAATGGGGACAGCTGAAAATGTGTGGCCCCAACCGGGATTCGAACCCGGGATCTCCTGTTTACGTGGTACACGCTCTATCCATCTGAGCCACCGAGGGGACAGAGGATAGTGCGACTGCAGGGAATGTTCAATTGCACGCTTCCAGTGAGACCCACATTCCCTACTATCCACAACCTACATTCGTAGTGTTCCTAATAGATATTTCCCCATTCACTCATTACTCGCGCCAGACTTACGTCAGCTTAGACTGGCACAAGTAATGAGTGAATGGGCAAATACCTATTAGAAACACTACGAATGTAGGTTGTGGGCAGTTGAGAATGTGGGTCTCACGGGAAGCGTGCAAGAGGTAAGTCCCTGCAGTCGCACTATCCTCTGTGCCCTCGATGGCTCAGACGTCAGTCCGCCTTTCGCTGCGGAGCAGCTCGGACTTGTTTACGTCTCGGCTGCGAACGGTCGCGGAAGAAGCGGTGTTTACACCGTCGTCACTCGCGTGTGTTACTGTTTGAATCGAATGCAATGGCACACAATTTCCGAAAAACCACGATACAGTTCGCGTTCTGTAACGGGTATGCAAGACCGAAGGCTTTCAAAATCGAACGTTTCTTGAGGGACGAAGTGCATCTTAATTACACGGAGATTATTGGAATTCATTTATCAATCGTGAGCAGCACTCTTTACGTAAAGATGATTGACGACGCAGCATGTGATAGGATCATTGAAGCCGCCAAACGAGGATTCCAGTTCCGACATTCCGATGGTCATATTGGCGAAGTTTTAGTCGCTCATTCGGGCCTGGGCGTGCGTACGATTCGAATCTTCGAGCTACCTTTCGAGGTACCCGAATCATTGGTCACTGAATCACTCCAGCCATATGGCAGAGTTATTAGTCATACCGCCGAACGCTGGGCAAGTTTTAGCACGTATCCAGTGCTCAATGGTGTCCGACAGGTGCGAATTGCCCTTACGAAACATGTGCCATCGTACATAAACATCGGCGGCTGTAGAGCTATTGTCATCTATGATGGACAGCCCCGGACATGCCCCGGGTGTGGTGATGAAGGACATCTTCGATCAGTGTGTATGCAGAGGAGACTCGTGCAACTCCCCAGCGGAGACTTCCAGAATCCGACTACACTGACGTCACTGCCGATGACTTACGTGACGGCACTTCGCGGGGAGGTGACGCCGAGGTCGGAGCGCACCATCGAACCGACGCCGCAGTTGATTGAGGCGCCTTCGGACGCCACTGAAGGAATGGCTCCGACCAACCTCCAATCTCAGACACTACAGGTGGCTCAGAAAGAGGATGAGAGCATCACAATAGGCATGGAAGCTGAAGTGGAACGGCCCCAGGGCATTGTGGCGGCGGCGGGAACGCAGGAGATGCAAGATGCGCCAACACCAGAGGCCGAGGTTAGGGCCCGCAAACAACGCTCGCCAAAGCGCCGCAAGAAGCGCCGACTAAACTCTGCGGAGACGCTCCCTTCTCTTCTAGGGAGCCCAGACGAGTCTAACACTATGGACCTGTCTGACATGGAACCACAAGCTTCGGATGTCGCAGATCATATGAATTCGGACAGTGATATGATGTCATATCGTTCAGACGACGCATCCGCTCAGCGGCCTGCTACCCCTTCGGCGGTGGAGTCTACAGCTGCGAAAGAACAACAGATGTCACATATCAATGCCGCACAGGAAAATTTGGAGCACACCAATAGTATCAGCTGGTATGAGCAGGACGACGACATCACCGATGCGGACCATTCTATTGGTGGGGCCTTGCATCCGTCCGCATCTCAAGAAACCTAATGCCTCAGGGACACGTTCCTCGGGCGACCCTCGGCGGATGTGCAAAGGGACTATCGACACGGTGAAACTTTGTCATTTTAACATCATGTGGAGATGACAGCTACTCGACCCCAGGCATACAGAATAGGGACAGTGAATGTAAATACCATTAGATCGCCCGTGAAACAGCAGTTGTTTAGGGATATGATATACGCGTCGGATGTGGATATTCTGATGGTGCAGGAAATTTACATTCCTGAGTTCCAGGACGTACATGGATACATCTCCTACACCTCGCCGCACTCGAACAACGACAGTGGAACGGCGATATTGGTCCGGGACGGGATTCCGGTCCGCGACCTGGCTTATCTACCTTCGGCACGAGGACTGGCGATAATTGTTAATGGAATTCGCATTCTCAATGTTTATGCCCCTTCCGGCACAGACAACAGACGGGCGCGTGCGAGATATTATTCGGAAGAGATTGTGCCCTTATTTACCGGCAGATTCGATCATTTCATTATAGGTGGTGACTTCAATTGTGTTTTAGCCCAAAAAGACCAGACACCACATTACAATACCTGTCGTGAATTGCATATGCTATGCCGGGATCTGGAGTTAAGCGACACCTGGGACATGATTCATAGGAACCGTGAGGGATATACTTTTTTTACCAGTCCCTCGGCGAGCAGACTCGATCGAATATATGTTTCGGTTGGCCTACAGGATAAGGTGGTCGACGCGGAACGATGGCCTGCGGCATTTACTGATCATCTGGCTTACATTTGTACCATATCACTCCCTAGGCAAAGTGTGTGGAGAAGCCGCGGGACATGGAAGCTCAATTCGTCCCTTTTGGCGGATCCCGAATGTCGTCAGAGAGTCGAGGAGGTATGGGCCACATGTCAACGCCGTCTACCAACGTATACCTCCGTGCTTCAATGGTGGCTCGAGTGCACTAAGCCGGCAATAAGAAGAGCTCTAATACAGTATGGTCGGGATAAGGCGAGATGGCAGAGAGACACTCTTGATTATTATTACACCATGCTTCGTGAGCTGTCCTTCCAGGTGCCGTCTGCAGAACATCATGCGGAAGTTCATCGTGTCAAGGCACAAATCGTATCGATCACGCGACGACGACTGGGTGGCATCCCAATACGGGCAAGATGTCTTGACACCATCACTGGGGAACGTACCTCGATGCACCATGTGTCGCGGGAACATAAGCGTTACCGCCGGGCATTGGTAACAGTGCTCCACGGTTTAGATGGCCGTCAACTGACAACACAACAGCACATTGCAAATGAATTTTTAAAGCATTTCCGCCATCTCTATGCCGGTACACCGACGGACCGTCAGGTAGGGGAAGAGATACTGCAACATCTGCAAACGACACTGACGGAGACGGATAAGGCAGTGCTTATGGAGCAACTCACAGAAGACGATATAAAGGTGGCACTCACAAAAGGAGCGGCCCATAAATCACCGGGGCCAGATGGGATTACGCTAGAGTTTTATCGAGAATTCGTGGACATGATGATGCCACAGTTGGTGTCGATGTACAATGAGGCGATGAATCCGAACATGCGCCTACCCTCGGATTTTGTGACGGGCTTTCTTCTTCCCATCCCGAAGATGGCGGGGAGTCGCAGTGTTAATCAATATCGGCCTCTCACTATGCTAAACACCGATTATAAAATTTTTGCACGGCTACTAGCGTCTCGTCTCAAGCTGGCGATATCCAGGACAATATCCCCTCATCAGGCTTGCCTAGGGGTGCGAAGCAACATCTCCTCGGCGTTAAGTGAATACCGTGACGTTATCGCCCTTTCGGAAACTTGTAAAATGCGAGCAGCGATGATATCTGTGGACTTCGATCGTGCGTTCGACAGGATAAACCATGACTTCTTGGCGTCAGTCATGAGCCGAATGGAGATTCCACCTGTTTTCATCTCCATCATTATGAGGCTAATACGAGGGGCTACATCGAAGGTGATTGTAAACGGTCCGGAAGCGGGCTCGGTTCCTATTAACAGCTCCGTCCGACAGGGGTGCCCACTCTCCATGATGCTGTTTGCGATAGCGCTTGAGCCGCTGATGTGTGCTATGAGGCGCTCACTTGCTGGGATAGCGCTTAATGAGAACTCTTTCGTTTGCCGCGCATATGCGGACGACCTGATCCTTCTTGTCAGATCAGGTCATGAAGTGCATCAGGCTGTTGAATATCTAGACTCTTACGGGACGGCAGCAGGCAGTGTCATTAACACGACGAAATCCAAAATTATGCACATTGGACGGGGTCTGGAAGACATACCGGGACCGTTTCAGACGGTGGAATCGCTGAGATGTCTGGGGATCACATTTACCCGTTCACTACGGCGGTCAGCGGCGGCGAGTTCTCGGCGGCATCTGCAAAATGTTCGTCTGGCGACACGGAACAACTCACTGAGAGCCTTTGACATAATCCAGCGTGTGGCATACACTAATGTTCACATAGCGTCGCGACTGCCCCATTTAGCGCAGATCCTACCAATACCGAAGGGTATTGCAGACCGCCTCATGGCTGCCTTTGGTTACTATGTTAGTACTGGGATGTTGTTTAAGATCACATATGACACGTTAACGCTACAATTCCGGAACGGTGGCCTCAACCTCACAAACTTGTGAAACAAAGCTCTGGCGCTTTGCATGCGAGCGATGATACGAAATTGGCAACAACGAAAGCACACCATAACGTCAGCTCTGATAGAAGTACTTGTTCCGCCTTCGTACGAACCCCCTATTGCGGTGGGCAATATTTCGCCTTCTCTTGCACACATTGCCTCATTTCTTGTTGATTACAGTTATGTTCGTCTGAAAGTACCTTCGACGAGAATACCCACGACTCGGGAGATCTATAGGTGCTTGATGGTGCACCATGCCCGCAACGTAATGGAATTCAAATACCCATCGAGAACGTGGAACCACATTTGGTGTGCAGTGCATACTCCATTACTGTCAACAGCAGCGAGATCGATGTGGTACATTCTTATAAACTGTAAACTTGTGACCAGGAGTCGATTACATACAATTCATATGGTCGATTCTCCTCTTTGCACAAACTGTGGCCTGTTAGCAACGGAAGAACATGGTTTAGTGTGTGGCGCAGCGAGGGACGTCTGGATGCTGACGCGTCGAATATTGGCCTTCCTTCAGCGCACTAACTACACAGAAATCACATCGGATGTACTTTTTCTACCGGACAAGACCTTTTTTCCCAAACAAAAGACGTATGCGGTCAATTGGATCGCTGGACATGCGACGAAATATTTGTATTCGTACGATATTTAGTCCGTGATGGATTATTGGATGTATTTACAAGAACAACACGAGCTCATACGGAGTCATACGAAATACAGGACTTACTTTTCCAATTTTTTAGGAAGTGTTTTTCACAATCCGCCCGACAGCTGGGGTGTCCCAGAACTGAGAAGACTCCTGCAGCAGAACGACTAGAGACAGTACTGCGCGGTTCAGTTATATTGGCATACAGCACACTGAGGAGAAAACTGGCCCCTACATGGTCGACGCAGGAGAAATACATAAATATATGCCGCCCACAATGGCAGAAATGGTCAAGATTATATGGCTTTCTGCCAGATTTATGATGCGACACCATGTGCTGCAGGGATTGTGATGCAGATGATAACTTCATTTTCACTCCCCCCCCCCCCCCCCCCCCTGACTAGGATTGTCATTTACTTTATTCATGTTACACAAAAAAAGGGCGTTGATTTTCTGGTTTCCAAATTGTTTTTGCTTTGTTTTTGCTGTCTCGATACTTTTCTTATCCCTAAGATAGTACAATTGTACGAATAAAGATTGTTTGTTTACCCTGCCTTCCTGCTCCCAACAAAAAAAGATAAAAAATCCGCTTGGAATACCAATTTTTATTTTTTATTTTCACTTTCATTTAACTTGTATGTAAATCTTATTTATGTATTTGTATAGATGTATGACATTTAAGTAAAAAAAAAAAAAAGTAAGTAAAAAAAAGGGTGGTCTGGGTTCGATTCGAACTTCTGCTCATGATTTTTGATAGGGAGAGACAGACTGTATTGTCTTCTGGTTACGCAAAGTAAAAAAAAAAAAAAAGATGGATAGAGCGTCTAACATGTAAACAGGAGATCCCGGGTTCGAATCCTGGTTGGGGCACAAATTTTCAGATGTCCCCATTGATGTATACCAACAACACCTGCCGGCACCTAAGGGTTTCGATTTAATTATTATTTCTTAGAATGAGAGTGTCACCACTTTCCAACACTACAAGAGTTACAAGTGCGTGCCACCGGCCGACACCAGGGAGATCGGACAGGTTTGCGCGACCTTGTTTCGATGATGACAGACGCCTCACCCAACGACTCTGCGTGCTGTCCTTCACTGACAGGTCTTCGTAGACATTCTACAAGCGCCTATGAATATCTTAGATGCTCTCATATCCGGCGAAAGTAGCGCTATGACAGCTGTCTGCGTGGAACACACCTGTTTTACATACGCCATTTCCAAGGCTATGTAGAGCGCCGCAGCCTATCGCAGCGTCAGGCAACTATAGCGTCTGAAGCGGAAATACTCCACAATGTTCCACAACAAATTCTGCATTTTTTCAACAGAAGTTTGCCGAGAAATAATGAGTTTTTTTACTTAATGAATGCCCCTCTTATTTATCATTAAGTAACATGTCATTGTATTCATTAATGCGTAGAATGCGGCAAAGCAATGTTCATAAAACAGTATAATTTAGAAAAACCTTACGTGTCCCTTACTAACGACCTACGCCTGAAAGTAAAAGGGGTACATCGTCAAAATCTGGGCCGGCAGCTATCCCGGTTGTGTCGGAGCTAGTGTGCCGCCTATTCTTCCCTCCACTGGGCCCCAGGAAGAGCCGCGTTACAGCTTCTTCCTTCCACTTTTTTTCCATCCCCCTAGCACACCACTCTCTGTTGCCGCCCGCGCCAAGAAGATTAAACGGGGTTCGCTGGATGTGGAGCGACCAAAGAGAAGGAGAGTGAGAGCGAAAGAGAGAGAGATAGCGCGTCTGGCGCGCCCTGAATGCCTAAACTGAGGAGACAGTGGGGGGCGGCAGCCGGGGGCGGCGGGGCCGCGACCCGGCGCCATGTCAGAATTGAATTGCCGCGAGTTACGGTCCATACACGCCGGCGCTGTTTGCATCCCAATCTCGACGGGCGCGCGATTACGCGACGCCTAAGGCTCCAGACGGGCTCCGTGCGCTCTTATTGAGGCCCCAGCCGCCGGGGGCGGCGTCTGCCGGAGGGCCGCGACGCAACTTTGTCGGCGCCGCCTCCGCCACCGCCTCCGCGCCGGCATACCGCGAGCTGCCGCTCGCCTCGCGCCTAAGTCGATTACGCCCGCTGACAGAGAGTGCGTGTGGGAGCCCGGGCGTGCGTCTGGTGCCGCCTCTGACAGAACTGGATGGTGGTGCGACGTACCACGACGAGGCCCCCCGATGCGCGCCCCTTTCACGCCCGCTGCCGCCGCCGACGCAGCGAGAGCTCCGCCGCGGCGCGACGTCTGAACGTATCGGCGCGCGAGACTGCTGCCTCTTGTTTTTGTTTTCGGAGCAGCGACGAACAGCCGACGCCCACTCGTGGAAGCGTTCGCTGGCGCCCGCCAGCAACTGCACAGAAGTTTGTTCCACGGCTACGTCACTACCAGATTACGCCCGAGGCGCTCTCGCCCACTAAACGCCCGCCTTTGCCGAAGCGCTTGCGTTTCTGTCGGAGCGTTTAGCGGTGATATTTCGACGCCTTCCTTGGAAAAGTTTCGCGAATGTCAGTGCCAGGCGCGCTGAAGCGGAACGTGGCGTCGCTTTATGTCGCAGCGCTCGTGCCAGCGTGTCATGAAATTGCTAACCGAGCTATTCAAATCCTCATCGCGTGGCCAAAGCTCATTCCCGACTCTCTAAAAGCCATCAGTCTACTTCGATAACGAAATTTAAAACTTACTAAATTGCTGAGAGACATTAGCATAAAGTATAAGTACAGAAGAGTAATGCAGAGACTTTACACAGAACAGGTGGCTATAATAAAGTGCGGAGAACAACAAAAACAAGATACTACACTACTGGCCATTAAAATTGCTACACCAAGAAGAGATGCAGATGATAAACGGGTATTCATTGGACAAATATATTGTACTAGAGCTGACATGCGTTTACATTTTCAAGCAATTTGGGTGCATAGATCCTGAGAAATTATTGCCCAGATCAACCACCTCTGGCGGTAACAACGGCCTTGATACGCCTGGGCATTGGGTCAAACAGAGCTTGGATGGCGTGTACAGGTACAGCTGCCCATGCAGCTTCAACACAATACCACAGTTCATCAAGAATAGTGACTGGCATATTGTGACGAGCCAGTTGCTCTGCCACCATTGACGAGCCGTTTTAAATTGGTGAGAGATCTGGAGAATGCGCTGGACATGGCAGAAGTCGAATATTTTCTGTATCCAGAAAGGCCAGTACGGTACCTGCAACATGCGGTCGTGCATTATCCTGCTGAAATGTAGGGTTTCGTAGGGATCGAATGAAGGGTAGAGCCACGGGTCGTAACACATCTGAAATGTAACGTCCACTGTTAAAACTGCCGTCAATGCGAACAAGAGGTGAGTGAGACGTGTAACCAATGGCACCCCATACCATCACGCCGGGTGTTACGCCAGTATGGCGTTCACCACGATGTCACCAAACACGGATGCGACCATCATGATGCTGTAAACAGAACCTGAATTCATCCGAGAAAATTACGTTCTTCCATTCGTGCACTCAGGTTCGTCGTTGAGTACACCAGCGCAGGCGCTACTGTCTGTGATGCAGCTTCAAGGGTAACCACGCTGCTGCAATCATCGTCGAACTGCTCGTGCAGATGGTTGTTGTCTTGCAAACGTCCCCATCTCTTGACTCAGGGATCGATACGTGGCTGCACGATCCGTTACAGCCATGCGGATAAGATGCCTGTCATCTCGACTGCTAGTGATACGAGGCCGTTGAGATCCAGCACGGCGTTCCGTATTACCCTCCTGAACCTACCGATTCCATATTCTGCTAACAGTCATTGGATCTCAACCAACGCGAGCAGCAGTTTCGCGATACGGTAAACCGCAACTGTGATACGCTACAATCCGGCCTTTATCAAAGTCGGGGTGTACGACACAGAAGAATGGAAAGGAAGAATGGAAAAGAAAATCAAGGATGAGTTAGAGTACGGTCAATTTCGCTTTAAGAAAGGTGCTGGTAGCAAAGAGATAGTTCTGTAGTTCTGACATGGGGACCGATAATGGACGCGAGACTCACGATTTTTCAACCTGGTGAAAAGCGTTCGAGAATGTAAAATGAGGCAAAATGTTAGTATCGTGAGAAGAATAGGGATAAGCTGAAGGGAAAGATGGGTAAAATAGAATATATCCAAGGGAGTAATAAGAGTGGAAGACAAAAAAAGAAATTCTTGAACTGAAAAGGGTCTGAGACAGGGATGTAGTCTTTCACCCTTACTGTTTAATCCGTACATCGAAACAGCAATGACGGAAAGAAAAGAAAGGTTCAGGAGTGTAATTGATATTCAAGGTGAAATGATATCAATGACAAGGTTCGCTCATGACACTGTTACCCTCCGTGGGAGTGAAGAAACATTAGAAGCAATAGATAAACTCCAGTGGAAGACTTTGCAGGAGAGACGCTCAGTAGCTCGGTACGGGCTTTTGTTGAAGGTTCGAGAAAATACCTTCACCGAGGAGTCAAGCAGTATATTGCTCCCTCCTACGTATATCTCCCGAAGAGACCATGAGGATAAAATCAGAGAGATTAGAGCCCACACAGAAGCATACCGACAATCTTTCTTTCCACGCACAGACGAGACTGGAACAGAAGGGAGAACCGATAAAGGCACTCAAAGTAGCCTCCGCCACACACTGTCCGGTGACTTGAGGAGTATGGATGTAGATGTAGAGGAGTTGCTAAATAGTATGAACAGTTTGATCAGTACAGAACGTTGACTGAGAGAAAATCGAAGAAAGACTGAAGAAATGAGAAGCAGCAGATATGTGAACAGCGGGAAACTTACCATCAGGTTTGTTGGTCACGAAGTGGATGAAGTTAAGGAATTCTGCTGCCTAGGCAGCAAAATAACTTATGACCGACGAAACAAGGAGAACATAAAAAGGAGACTAGTACTGGCAAAAAGGGGGTTCCTGGCAAAGAGAAGTTCGCTACTATCAATTGAGGAAGAAATTTCTGAGAAAGTACGTTTGGAGGACAGCATTGTATGGTAGTAAGACTTGGGGCGTGGGAAAACCAGAAATAAAGAGAACTGCAGCATTTTACATTTGGTGCTATAGACGAATATAGCAAATTAGGTGGACTGATAAGGTATGGAACGAGCAGGTTCTTCAGAGAATCGGTGGGGAAAGGAACATACCGAAAAGACTGACAAGAAGAAAGACCAAGATGATAGAACATACGAATCACCGAATTACTTCCATGGTAGTAGAGGGAGCTTCAGAGGGTAAAATCTGTAGAAAAAGACGGAGATGGGAATACATTTAGCAGATAATAGACGATGTAGGTTGCCATTGTTACTCTGAGATGAAAAGGTTGGCACAATATAGGAATTTGTGGAGAGCCGAATGAAACCAATCAAAAGACTGATTGGAGAAACACGACACAGTTGCGCATTGATTCTCTCCGGTCTTGTTCAATGGATGCATTCAGAGGACAACAGATGAAGCTAGGGAGGAACTAGGAGCTACAGGCAGAATTAAAATTCATGGTAAGAGAACAGAAATATTGAGATTTGTCGATGATACCACAAAGTAAAGCTGCAGAACCATCAGAAGCAGTGCAGTTCAGAAGGGAACCAGCCTCATCTCTTCCTATCATATGAAAATTAATAAAGGTAAAACGAAAATCATTAGGTGGGTGGACAAAACACTGTTGCCGAATGCTCAGTTAACAATGAGCGGGTGGAGACCGTCGAATCCTTTACCTACCAAGGGAGCAAAATTACATCTGGCAGAAGGCCAAGGAAAGATATTTCAAGCCAAATACACCGGGAAAAGGCTGTTTTTAACGACAAAAGAAAACTTCTCACATCCAGCAGCATAGACGAATATCTTAGGATAAACCCGATAAAGCCGTTTGCTTGGAATGTGATGCTGTGAAGAAGTGGAACAGAGACATTTGGAGAAGCAAAGAAACATAAAATGACAGCCTTCGAGATATGGTGCTACCACAGAGTGCTAAAGATTTCCTCGATAAAAAAGATAACGAAGAGGTGCTCCACAGAGTGGAGGCAGTGAAGCCTTGTCCCTCGAAGGCAACCGAATACAGAAAAGACACACGGGTCGGCCGTCTGCTGAGACATGACGATACTGTGAAAAGTAACGTTGATGGGACAGAAGAACACAAGAGGAAGATGGAAACTAGAGTACATCAACCACATTGAGGAAGATACCAGCTGGACCATTTACACTGCTCTTAAGAGGTAGGCCGATGAGATAAATGCATGGCAAATGGCCTATCCAATCTGATGGTTGAAGAAGAATTGCACATAACGAGGAAAACACAATGTAAGAAAAAAACAAAGAACACAACACCTTCAAGGATTATGTTAAGTGACACCTAGCAATAACACGTGCATACTGAGGGGTGATTCATTCGTCACCGCCATCAGGGACCAAATGGCGCCCAGGAGGCCTGTCCATGTGACCTCTGTTTTCACTCTGTGCCACTAACTACAGTATGTGCTACATTCATTCAAGGATACAGCCGTGACCCATCGTGGTGACATAACTTCCTGTACTGTTACACACGTTTGCGAAAGGCTGAGAGATTTCAGGGCACTCTAACTTCTGATTCGATGTTATGCCGCTTCATGTTCTTAGGGAATATGATCTTTATTGAGATTTGACTTCATACATCATGATGAAATGGTGGACAGTAGTTAATGCTCTTGCTTGCGTGCTCTAGGGAAGGAATAACGGCAAGCTTTACCTGCGTTCCAAGGAATAGCATGCCGATTTAAACGACTGCAGTAAAAGAGCACGGCGATGGTGGGCCGAGGGAAGTGCGATTTTTCGGCGGAATCTGAGTGGAAACATTTCCAGGCGACCGAGTTCCGTGGTCTCATTGTGCAGACACGTTGGATGGCGCCGGTCGGTAGGCAGCCGCGTCCAGGTAGACGGACTATGGATGCAACGGGAGAGATACCAAGCTTTTTATGGAGGGCTGTGGTTCCATCCTGGTCATGTTGTTAGCAAAAGACACAGCGTAAATGCGTGGGAAAGAGGCTGCGGAATTCAATTTATTTTTATTTTTCCCAATTAACTTTAAAGTCTCTAATTGGTCAAATCGGTGTATGCAGAGCAATTGGCGCTCACCGAGTTTCGAATACCACACTCCAGCTCGTGATTGGCTTGTGCTAAAGTGGGGGAAGTCTAAGATGTAAGTGGGCTTTTGCTACCGCGCTGAGCAGAAAAGTGGACAGAAAAAGATCACTCTTGTACTGAAGCTTTGCTAGTAAAGAACTACAGGTATCTACCTAAACGGTGAGACTTGTGTCCTTTGCTAGTGTGCCACTTAGAGATTGTGCCATTCACCTTCTGAACCGTCAGAGGTACTGCTTCTAGCGTCACTTTTGACATATTCCATCATGCATAGTCATGGCGTTCTGAATTAACCGAACGAGAGACCGCGTACTTGCATTTTTCGGGCGCGTGCCATTAATAACAGATTGCGGCCGTCCATGACCTAAGTCGCGAAACGCATCGTGGTGTGCCGCCCTGACCAGCAGAGGGGTAAATTATTCGCTTCTACGGCGTAGGGCTCCAATATATGTTTCTCAGCACCCTGTTCTTTCGAAGCATACTTTTCTTTTTGGAATGGTAGAGTATAGATGTTTGATTGTGGGGTAGCTGTTGTGCCATAACCCTGATTGGTTCAAATGGTTCAAATGGCTCTGAGCACTATGGGACTTAACATCTGAGGTCATCAGTTCCCTAGAACTTAGAACTACTTAAACCTAACTAACCTAAGCATATCACACACATCCATGCCCAAGGCAGGATTCGAACCTGCGGCCGTAGCAGTCGCGCGGTTCCGGACTGAAGCACCTAGAGCCGCTCGGCCACCGCGGCCCATAACCCGGATTCACGTGTATGAAGTTAGATACAGTGATTAGTGTTCTGGTTAGTGTCATGTATCGATCCCCATCTGATCATTTTGTCCACCATAGACCCCATGTTAATGAAAGCGTTTGTCAAATATAGAAGTTTGTGTGACGTTTCTTTAGTCATTTTTGTTGTCTGGAAATGTTAAGATTGAATGAATCTGTTGTCATTTAGATCCCAAATTCTCCTGTGTTCTGAGTAACATTACCAAGCCCTTTCAGTTATCATCCAGTTTATAAAAGAAAGTAGTGAGCTTGCAAGGCTTTTGATTGGTAATATTACGAGGGGCGTTCAACCAGTAATGCAAACAACGCATTTTTTTCTGAAAGCAGCTCAGTTTTATTGAGAATTACCACATTTTTTGATACAAAATCATGTTTATCAACATAATCTCATTCCAATGCGACGGCGTTACGCTACCTCACTCATCGACGTCGAAGCTAACGTCTTCCCGCATCAATAACCTTCTCATATGCCACGGAGTGCATCCTGTATTGGGCCAAAGAGATGGAAGTCTTAAAATGTGAGCCGGAACCGCGTGACTGCTACGGTCGCAGGTTCGAATCCTGCCTCGGGCATGGATGTGTGTGTTGTTCTTAGGTTACTTGGGTTTAAGTAGTTCTAAGTTCTAGGGGACTGATGACCACAGATGTTAAGTCCCATAGCGCTCAGAGCCATTTGAAGATGTGAGGTCCGGGCTGTAAGGTGGATGAGGAAGAACAGTTCCATAAACTTCTGTGACCTCCCGTCTGGGTGCAACACTTGTGTGAGGCATCTGCGGTGTCGTCGGGAAGAAGAAGTTCGTTCGCATTTTGGTACCAACCAAAACGCTGAAATCGTTTCTTGAACTTCCTTGGGATAATACGACACACACTGCAATTGATCGTTGCATGATAAGGTGGGACATCAAACAGAATAACCCCTTCAGAGTCCCAGAAGACCGTCCCATGACATTACCGGGTTCCCTTCGGATGAAAAGTCGTGGGGCGCCACCCCATGGCTTACCATTTCGTTTCTAGTTCAAAGTGATGAAGTCATGTTTCATCTCCTGTGACAGAACACTGTCACGATCACCCTTGCAACGGCCAAGAAGTTCCGCACAAATGGTCCTTCGTTGCTATTAACGTTCTCCTATTAGGAATCCAGTGGGCACACACGTTTCAGTACACGAACAGGTGGACGAGTGAGTCACCACTACCAGTAGAGACGTACAGTTGTGCTGCGAGGTGATTGACTGTATCCGTCGATCACCTCGAATGAGAGTGTCCACACGTTCCACAATACAGCAGTCATGGCTGTGTGCGGCCAGCCGGCACGTGGGTGATCGGACGGTTCGCACGACTTGTTGCGATGGTGACAGATGCCTCGCCGAAAGGCACACCGTCCTTTTATCCACTGCAAGATCTCCGCAGACATTCTGCTAGCGCTTATGAATATGTGCGATGCTTGGTTTTCAGCAGAAAGAAACAGAGTCGCACCTTTCTGCTTGGAACCCACCTACCTTACAGACGCTATTTTGAAAGCTACCTGCACTGATCAGTCAGAACATCATAACCAACTACCTAATAGCCGGTATGTTCACCTTTGGCACGGATAACAGAGGCGACACGTCGTGGCATGGAACCAGTGGAGCCTTGGTAGGTAGCTGGAGGGAATTGGCACCACATCTGCACACTCAGGTCACTAAATTCCCGTAAATTCAGGTCTGGCGGCCGATGAACTCTAAAGCCACATTCAGTCGCAGACCAGATGTGTCCTACTATCCTGCCCCTTGTCCTTGCCAGTGTATTCCAGACATTCCATTCCTCACCGATTCTGCGCAGAACTTCCTCATTCCTTACCTTACCAGTCCACCTAATTTTCAACATTCGTCTGTCTCATAACATCTCAAATGCTTCGATACTTTAGCGGATTCTGTGGCCCAGCGATTCTAGGCGCTTCAGTCCGGAATCGCACTGCTCCTACAGTCGCAGGCTCGAATCCTCCCTCGGGCGTGGATGTGTGTGATGTCCTTAGGTTAGTTAGGTTTAAGTAGTTCTAACTCTAGGGGACTAATGACTTCAGATGTTAACTCCCATAGTCCTTAGAGCCATTTTAACCATTTCGAGCTTCGATTCTCTTCTGTCCTTGTTTGATTGGGTTCAGATTTGGCGAGTTGGGAAGTAAGCACATTAACTGGAACTCGACAGTGAGTTCCTCAAACCACTCCGTCACACTTGTAGCCTTCTGACACGGCGCATTATCGTGTTGAAAAATGCCACTGCTGTCGGGAAACATGATCGTCATGAAGGGGTACGAGGTCTGCAACCAACGTGCGATACTCCTTGGCCGTTATGGATGCCCATGTGAATGTTCCGCAGGGTAAAATGGAGCTGCTGCCAGTTTGTCTCCGTCCCACAGAACGGGTGCCATGGAGCTGCTTTCTTGGAAGGTGACAGATTCACGCCTCCCCATAGGCATAGTAAAGAAGGTATCGGCATTCATCAGACCATTCAACGTTTATTCCTCTGCACCAATGCCCACTGCCGATGATCACGTGCCAATTTCAGTCGTAGCTGCCGTCGTTGTAGTGTTAACATTGGCACATGAATGGGTCGTCGGCTGCCGAGGGTCATCTTTTTGCCGAGTCTCTGAGCCATCACAATCTACTCTCGGCCAAACTCAGATAGATCATGTATCTTCCCCATTCTACATAAAGGCAGCTCGTTCTTGGATACTATTTCCTCCGTGTGTGTGTCTTTTTTTTGTGTCGTCACTCTGCTGACTGGTTTGATGCGGCCGGCCACGAATTCCTCTCCAATGTCATCCTCTTCATCTCAGAGTAGCACTTGCAACGTACGTACTCAATTATTTGCTGGATGTATTCCAATCTCTGCCTTCCTCTACAGCTTTTGCCTCCCTACACCTCAATCTAGTAGCACGAAAGCCATGCCCTGATGTCATAACAAATGTCTTATCATCCTGTCCCTTCACCTTGTCCAATAAAAACTATGCCAATCGCCGTTGTATAAGTTTATTTCTAGGTAAACAGTTTAGACGTTACACTACATCATCTTCAAGCCAAAACTCTGGAGGATATAACACAGCAATAATTACGTATTGAAATACAGACCATACGCACTAAAATAATCAGCTGTTGAATATTACTTCACATAATGATAATTATACAGTGAATGTTATATCAAAGCAATAAATCACATTAAAATAGAGAGCGTATTGCTCAAAAGCTGCCAGTGTTACATGTAAATTTAGTTAACTGAAAGATCTTAGTCTTAATAAAAGTCCATAATTCATCGTAATATACACTATCAGATATAATTAATTATTCATTCATATTGTAAAAGCTTCAGTATCGTCATAGACGTATTAATATAACAGGTGTGTTACAGTAACGTAATCATCCGTCCAGCGTATCTATTGTTGGTAAAACGTATGACTATACGTGGCAGACGCTTCGTTGTCAAAAGGTAAAAGACTAGTAAGAGGAACAGACAAATCATATATAAAACCGTACCATGATCATATGTCACATGAACTAAAAAAAGAGGCGGGGTGGATTCGCTATAAGGACTGGGACTATTTAAAGTAAGTATATACAAAGGACGAACCAATAAAAGGCATTGCAAATACTGAACCGCTACAGCTGTACACGATGGTTGTAGGTAATATTGTACATGGAGGAAACACAGGAATACTCTAGGATGAAGACAGTGTGGTGTCACCGCCAGACACCACACTTGTTAGGTGGTAGTTTTAAATCGGCCGCGGTCCATTAGTACATGTCGGACCCGCATGTCGCCACTGTGTGATCGCAGACCGAGCGCCACCACAAGGCAGGTCTCGAGATACGGACTAGCACTCGCCCCAGTTGTACGGACGACTTAGCTAGCGACTACACGGACGAAGCCTCGCTCCTTGGCCGAGCAGATAGTTAGAATAGCCTTCAGCTTAGTCAATGGCTACGACCTAGCAAGGCGCCATTAGTAACATTGCATGTATCTACGGAGTCTCACTTATATCGTCAATAGCGATGTACCAAGGATGGATTAAAGTTAAGTATTCCAGAAGCTACGTACTTTTCTTTATAGCATTCATTACGTATCCTGTTTCAGACCTCACGCCATCCTGCTTTAGCTTAGCGCGTGCCTTTCGGCTTCCTCTCATTGTGTCGAGGCTGTCTTGTCTACACACAACATTTTTGGCGACGAGTCAACGGAAAGGGTCTTGTTCTTTCTAATTGCTTGCATTTACTTGTGTCATGGCTTCGCCAGATGTACTGTCCGAATTTTATCGCTTGCAGAATCAGCAGACGCAGGCGTTATTGGATGCCCTTGGACAGCTCGTCCAGGGTCAACGTGCACTGCAAAACGATGCGGCCGCCGCCGCTTCACCGCTACAGCAGCCACAAGATGCAGTTGCACCACCATTCCGTAATTTTCAAGCAGACGTGGAAATATGGACGGAGTGGTCACGCCAGTTTGGATTTCATCTCGCCGCCTACAGAATTCAAGGTAACGAGCGGCAGCCTCATTTATTGGCGTGTGTAGGGGTGCAAACGTACCATGTGAAAGTGAAATTATTTTCCCGACGCGACGTAGCAACTCTGTCCTATGAAGAAATTTTGTCGGCATTGGCCGCCTATTTCAAAGAAACAGTTCATGTAGTTGCAAACAGGTATACTTTCTTTCGTACAAAACGTACGGCCGGTCAAACTAATAGGGAGTGGGTTGCAACATTGCAAGGCCTTACAAGGGATTGTGCTTTTGAGTGTGAATGTGGACTCCCTTATTCAGATACTATGGTGCGTGATGCAATAGCACAGAACGTTTCTGATGTTCGCGTACGGGAACAGGTTTTGAAACTCGTCAATCCCTCCTTTCAACAAGTGATAGACATATTGGATAGACAAGACACGCTTGACTTTGCTCAGGAATCATTTGCAACTTCGCCAGCGGTGTGTAACATTAACCGGCCCGCCGGGCGCGCTGCACGGCCCGGTAAACTGCCCTCGCACACGTCCGTGCAGCTGCCGCCACGCTCTAAACCAAGTGTGCCGCGACAGCATACAAATGCAGTGAAATCATGCCCGCAGTGTGCAACTAGACATTCGCGTGACAATTGCCCATCATGCCAAGCTATTTGCTTTTTCTGTAATAAGAAAGGACATGTTCAAAGTGTTTGCCAGAAAAAGCTCAGATCAGACAATCACAACCATTCCAGGCCAGTTGCTTCGCGCCGGAATCGAACCAAGAATACTCAGGCTCGTGGACCTTCACCCATGGACATTCATGTAGTTAATTCCACTTCGTCCAGTGCCACTGTCTCTAACAGTGACTGTGTTCGTCCCACAAATACTGTGCGTCGACGTCACCGGAAATCGCGTCAAGTCGCAAGTGCTTCTGTACCAGTGTCAGTTCAAATTGCACAAGACAGTCGCTCTTGTCGTCAGCAGGACAATAAACTTTTTGTAGATTTGGACTTTAATGGCAAGGTCATACCATTCCAGCTCAATACCGGAGCTGCTGTTTCATTGATCAATCACGACACGTACAAACAACTGGGCAATCCTCCGTTGCGTGCCGCAAATGTTCAGTTCACTAGTTATTCAGGACATCAAATCCCTGTGTTAGGACAGTGCACTCTTCTTGCAACATACAAGGGACAAACAAAACTGGTGTCATTTTACGTTCTTCGTTCTTCTTCTGCAGTGAACTTGTTTGGTTTAGATTTATTTCAATTGTTTAACTTGTCTATTGTAAATCAGGTCCTATCAGTAAATCAGACTGTGCCTTCAGACAGTGTTTCTCGTCTGTGTGAAGAATTTGCAGACATTCTTGCACCGGGCTTAGGTTGCGCTAAAAACTATGAAGCACATTTGGAACTGAAAGTCAACGCGCAACCGAAATTTTTCAGAGCGCACAATGTTCCTCACGCATTGCGTGATGAGGTCGCAAGAACATTACACGATTTAGAATCACAAGGTGTAATTGAACGTGTGCAAGCTTCTCTCTGGGCCTCACCCTTAGTAATTTTGCCGAAACCTTCCGGAAAATTGAGACTTTGTGTGGACTTCAAGGCCACAGTAAATCCACAACTAGTGACTGCAACTTTTCCTTTACCCCGCCCGGAAGGTCTTTTTGATAAACTGTGCCCGGGTAAATACTTTTCGAAGTTGGACCTAGCAGATGCGTACTTGCAAATACCAGTGGACGAGGATTCCCAGCACGTCTTGGTGGTTAACACGCATCTTGGTTTGTACCGATTCAAAAGACTGCCATTTGGGTGTGCGTCCGCCCCTGCATTGTTTCAGCAATATTTACAAACTGTTTGTGCGTCGGTCCCTACTGCAGCGAACTATCTGGACGATATTGTGATCTCCGGAAAGACAGCAGATGAGCATTTAGCACACCTACGAACATTATTTCAAGTGTTGCGACAAAATGGTCTTTGCTTGCGGAAGGACAAATGTGTGTTTTTTGCTCGTGACTTACCATACCTGGGACATGTCATCAATGCCCACGGCATACATCCCAGTCCAGAGCACCTCCGTGCCATACAAGACTTGCCTTCGCCGCAGAATTTGAAGCAGCTACAGAGTGTGTTGGGTCAAATTAACTATTATCATCGCTTTCTGCGCAATGCCTCTTCCATTTCAGCTCCGCTTCATCGCTTACGCCGTAAAGGTGTTCCGTTCGTCTGGACGACGGAACGCGAACGCGCCTTTCGCCAGTTGAAATCGGCGTTGCTTTCTAATACTTGCCTTACGCCATTCGATCCCCGGAAACCCCTTTTGTTGATGGTCGATGCATCGGATTTCGCGATCGGTGCTGTGCTTGCGCACAAAGATGGATCGCATGATCGCCCTATTGCCTTTGCGTCCAAATTGCTCTCGTCTGCGCAAAGAAATTACTCGCAGATAGAGAAAGAAGCTTTGGCTCTCATATTTGGTGTTACTAAGTTTCATGATTTCTTGTATGGTCGTCACTTTACCATCATCACAGACCACAAACCTTTGACGTCGCTTTTTCATCCGACCAAGCCTGTACCTCCGCGTATAGCGCAGAAATTCATTCGCTGGTCTATTTTCCTCTCGCAGTACCGCTACGATATCTTATATCGGTCCACTGCTAAGCACGGAAACGTCGATGCGTTGTCCCGTTTGCCTGTTGCTGAGGATAGAGCATTCGATTCTTCCGAACTTGCTTGCATCTTCATTGATTCGGAAACCGGTGACGTGGTCGAATCGTTTCCGATTGATTTTCGTCGTGTAGCTACAGCCACAGCTGCTGGCCCTGTCGTTGCTACCGTTTTGCGTTTTGTTGCTACGCAATGGCCTTTGTCAAAGTCGCGGATCGAGGATCCGTTGGTCGCCAATTTTTTGCTCACAAGGGGAGACATTTTGTTCGCCGTGGTGTTTTGTTGTTGCGTTCTGATAATGATCAGTCCAGAGTCGTGGTCCCACGTTCGTTACAGTCCTCTGTTTTACGGCTTCTTCACCAAGGACATTGGGGTATAGTGCGAACGAAACAACTTGCTCGTCAGCACTGTACTTGATTCGGAATCGATGCTGCGATTACGAATATGTGTTCTTCTTGCATGGCGTGTGCCGAACAACAATCCGCACCGCTGCGGAAAGTCTTTGCATGGCCAAAAGCCACTTCCACTTGGCAACGCTTGCACATCGATTTTCCTGGTCCATTCTGGAATGCTCGATGGTTGGTTTTGGTAGATGCCTTCAGTAATTTTCCTTTTGTTGTCCGGATGTCTTCCACGACGCCCTCTGCCACCATCCAAGCGTTGTCTGCTATCTTTTGCATTGAAGGTCTTCTGCAGACTATTGTTTCCGACAATGGCCCACAATTCATGTCCGCAGGATTTCAGTCATTCTGCCAGGCCAATGGTATTCAACATCTGACATCCGCGCCGTTTTCGCCTCAATCAAACGGTGCCGCTGAACGATTGGTCCGGACTTTCAAGTCGCAGATGTTGAAGTTGAAAGTGTCGCATTCTCGGGAGGACGCGTTGTTGCTCTTGTTGTCATCGTATCGCTCTCAGCCGCGAGATAGTCGCTCGCAAGCTGAGTTGCTCCACGGTCGTCCTCATCGAACCTTGATGTCTTTGCTCCACCTGCCGCATCAGGTTCCTGTGCAGCGGCAGACTTCTGCTTTTGCTCCAGGCGACTTTGTATTCTATCGCAACTACCGAGGTTCACGGCGTTGGCTCACAGGGCGCATTCTTCGCTGCCTCGGCCGCGCGATGTATTTGGTTTTTGGAACCTCTGATGAGGTGCGTCGGCATCTCAATCAGCTGCGCCTCTGTCGTCGCACGGGTTCTGTCGCTCCCCGTCTGCTTTCAGCGACGGTGCCGTCCGGTCAGCGCCCTGGGGACCCATCTACTCGCTCGCCTCATCCCCAGGTGTTACCGACGATGCCTTCCATTTTGCCCCATGGCGACGCGCCGCTGCCGCCTCCGCCGCCTCCGCCGCCGCCGCCTGTCCTTCAGCCGGCGCCGCCCGCAGTGGACGCTTCGCTGCAGCCGCCAAGCGCCTCCCTGGGTCACGCGCCGCCGATCGCTTCCCGTGACCAGCTGTCCTCCGCCATGGAACTCTTGCCCGCTCCGGACCACATGACGTCATTGCGCGTCGGATACCCCGACGCAATGGAGGTCGACCCTTCGGCCCCTCCTGTCTCTTTACGGGCGCATGCACCGCATGTTGACATGCACCCTGGACTAGGTTTTCAGGCGTTTTCTAGATCCTCTCGGACCGAATGGCCGGGTGCGGGTGACACAGCCTCGCCTGTTGTTAGGCTCCCCACCTCATCGCATTCGCCAACATGGGGTCCTCCCCACGGCGGGCGGAAGCCTTACAACACGACCGTTCGCCGATTTGCGGGGGAGGAATGTGGTGTCACCGCCAGACACCACACTTGCTAGGTGGTAGTTTTAAATCGGCCGCGGTCCATTAGTACATGTCGGACCCGCGTGTCGCCACTGTGTGACCGCAGACCGAGCGCCACCACAAGGCAGGTCTCGAGATACGGACTAGCACTCGCCCCAGTTGTACGGACGACTTAGCTAGCGACTACACGGACGAAGCCTCGCTCCTTGGCCGAGCAGATAGTTAGAATAGCCTTCAGCTAAGTCAATGGCTACGACCTAGCAAGGCGCCATTAGTAACATTGCATGTATCTATGGAGCCTCACTTATATCGTCAATAGCGATGTACCAAGGATGGATTAAAGTTAAGTATTCCAGAAGCTACGTACTTTTCTTTATAGCATTCATTACGTATCCTGTTTCAGACCTCACGCCATCCTGCTTTAGCTTAGCGCGTGCCTTTCGGCTTCCTCTCATTGTGTCTAGGCTGTCTTGTCTAGACACAACAGACAGTAAGAGGTAAAAATCAAAATACGTAAGGTAAAAAGTATCCTTGCGTCTATGCAAGAGATAAGCCTTACATACCAGAACCTAAATTAGATATTACGTACGTTAAATGTTTTTTAAACTATATAATTCTCATTACGTAAAGTAATATGCACCAGTTGATTCTTTTAGTCAATTAGCTCTGTATTTCAATATGTAATTATTGCTACAAAATATAAGATAAACATGGACATAAAAAAAGCAAAACGAGGATAATGGAACGTAGTCGAATTAAATCGGGTGATGCTGCGGGAATTAGTTTAGGAAATGGGACGCTTAAAGTAGTAAATGAGTTTGACTATTTGAGGAGCAAAATAACTGATGATGGTCGAAGTAGAGAGGATATAAAATGTAGACTGGCAATGGCAAGGAAAGCGTTTCTGAAGAAGAGAAATTTGTGAACATCGAGTATAGATTTAAGTGTCAAGAAGTCTTTTCTGAAAATATATGTATGGAGTGTGGCCATGTATGCAAGTGAAACGTGGACAATAAATAGTTTAGACAAAATGGGAATTAAAGCTTTCGAAATGTGGTGCTACAGAAGAATGCTGAAGATTAGATAGGTAGATCACATAACTAATGAGGAGGTATTGAATAGAATTGGGGAGGAGAGATATTTGTGGCACAACTTGACCAGAAGGGCATATTCTGAGGCATCAAGGGATCGCCAATTTATTATTGGAGGGCAGCGTGGAGGGTAAAAATCGAAGAGGGAGAACAAGAGATGAATACACTAAACAGATTCAGAACGATGTAGGTTGCAGTAGGTACTGGGAGATGAAGAGGCTTGCACAGGATAGAGTAACATGGAGAGTTGCATCAAAAACAGTCTTCGGACTGAAGACCACAACAACAATAATTATTGCTATGTTATATGCTCCACAGTTTTGGCCCGAAGATGACATAGTGCAACGTCGAAACTGGTTGCCTGGAAATAAACCTATATAGCGGTGATTGGTATGGTTTTTATTGAACATTGAACTGCTGTAGTCCTGTACTCCACCAGAAGATAGAGTTACATTCATTAAACATACAATACCAGGTAATGGGACGAGCCTGCAGATTTTTCAACAGCATGATGCAACTCATGAGGACAACAGCAGCAATTCATATTAACAGAATGTGCCAGGTTGCAAG
This sequence comes from Schistocerca americana, assembly GCF_021461395.2. Classification (NCBI taxonomy): domain Eukaryota; kingdom Metazoa; phylum Arthropoda; class Insecta; order Orthoptera; family Acrididae; genus Schistocerca; species Schistocerca americana. The sequence goes on along the minus strand of NC_060124.1, from coordinate 172,024,853 downwards.
TGTAATACCCAAATACGCTCAGATGAAATTAAGACGACAAGATAATGTTGCTCTGCAAGTTAAACTTCACTGTGAGGAGAGACTAGAGATAAGGAATTGCTATAAGAAGTATGAGCATCTCTCTAAACATTTGTATTTAGAACACCTTAAACTGAGTAAATTCTTAAATGCTCAACAGATAGGTAACCTAATGGGTTATGATGAGAGTGTACTTGAGAGTAAAAAGTGTGTTACTGATAACACGCATAGCAAGAAGTTATATACACTGTTACAGTAGCAAAATAAACTGCTTAAAGAATGTAAATTTAGTGACCACAAATTTTTCGGCAAAGTGATAAATAACACAAATATTGATTTTAATAAGAAAGAACTGAACTTATTGCATAGCAAGTATGCCATTAGCAAGAAATTACGTTGTAATGACGTTACGTCCATCATTGTTGATAAAAAAAGATCTATTATTTACAGTAAAATTGATTAATTACAACATATTATCTTCAATAGTAAAGTAGCAGATGCGATCACTAAACAATGCCAGGGGAAAGGTAAGAATAAAATCACGACTGAATAATCGATAGCACATGATATTAATGATAAATTAAAAGCACATAATGCTCTAGTGCTCAAGGCAGATAAGGGAAATACGTGAGTTACTATGTATCTGGATGACTATATACGTAAAGTTCAAGAATTCTTTGAACTAAATAGTATTTCTAGATTAGAAAATGATCCAACTAGACACTTTGTTAAAGAAATAAAATGAGTTTTAAAAAGTCTTGTCTGCTCTTGGATGAGAAGACATCCAAAGCTTTAGAGGTAATGAACCCTTATGCTCCATGCCTTGGGGCACATCCTTAATTTCATAAATTAAACATTCCTATTCATCCAATAGTCAATCACACTGGCAGCCCTGCTTACAAGTTAGGTGGTAGACTTAATGCAATTCTTAAGGAAAATTTTGTGTTTGCACAACAGTTTTCAGTAAAGATCACTTATGAACTTGTTGATAAAATTAAACAGATTTTAATACCAGAAGGGTATAAGTGAGTGTAACGAATGTATATAGCAATGTACGAATTAAACGAACTGTTAATATTGTGAAAAATCATCTCATCAAACACAGAAGACTTTTGTAGTTGAAGTACATGAATTTATACAGTTACTCGAAATAGTACTTTCGTGTAACTACTTAAGTTTTAATGGTAATATATATAGGCAACAAGACGTTCTAGCCATGTGGTGTAGTTTGTCAGGGACACTGGCCAATACCTCTTTGAACCACCTTGAGAATATTATGTTTTAACAAAACTCAGAGATGAATGAGGTTATTAGCTATTACTACGGATATGTGTATGACACCATCTTACTGTATAATGACGAAAATGATGAATTTTGTAGGATACTGGCAATCTTTAACAGCTTACATCAGAAAATTACTTTTAAATATGAGCAACAGGTAGACAACAAAATAAATTTTTAGACGTCTCTTTAATTAACAACAATGGTACACATAAGTCTGCAATTTACAGAAAACCTTCCACATCAGATGCCGTTATTCCGTTTCATTCAGCACACTTCAACCAGTACAAAATGTCCTTCTTCTACAGCCATGTTAGTAGGCTTACTAGAGTTCCACTTGATGATGAGGAGATCAGAAAATAAAAGAATATACTCAAGGACATGGCGATGAATCATGGTTTCTCACCTGACATCGTTGATAACATTCATACTAGAATATTGGGGAAAGATTCGAAACTATTAAAATACATAAAGCTTGGCCGTGAAAACTCAGTGCACAATATTTATACAAGTGTGGAGTACAACGACCAGCTATCTAATACAGTAACAAGTGCGCTTAAGAACATTAATGTTAACGTAGGTTTCAGTAATAAAAATACTTTGAGTAAAATATTAACACATTAGACTGAGCATATTGACTCTCTGATGAAGTCTGGCGTTTATGAAATCAGATCTAGTGATTGTAACGCTCTTTATATTGGCCAAACAGATAGATCACTTTAGGAACGGTTCCGAGAACACACATCCCTACATACAATTAAACATTCCACCTTTAAAGAACATCTTAAAACCAATAAGCATCACGTAGGAAACATTGCTGATAGTTTAGAAACTTTGCACCTTGTAGATAAAGGGGAAACGATGGACCTACTAGAAGACATAGAGATATTTATCCATTTACATAGCGGACCTGATGGCCTGTTAAAAGGGCAGGTAATTTTTAAAAATAAGCAGTTCTTTTAGTGACTTCTTGTAATTTTGCCATTTACACATATGTTTCGTGTAATGTACATTTATTCTAACTAACATTGTAATACAGAGGTGTTAATACTGATGGACGATCGTCCTGTAAGTTTCTCGTAAGTTAATACCTTGCGAACTCCCTGGTGTCTTTACGACGTATTTTAAACGTTGATGATGGTATAACTGAGGTGTACTTTAGGTAGGCGTTAGTTATTACTTGTCGCCATCCATCATTTTCCTTGTCATGTTTGTGTCCATTGTCTTATAATATCATAGTCCTTTCTGTGCCAGTAACCGAACTACGATACATCGACTCGTCGTAGTAGGATCTTACAAAGATATGGAGCTGAATGTGAGGTCATTTTAGGCCCTTTGGTTTGAATGTATGGAGTGATAGTTGCTGACTGTTGTCCAACGAGCACGTTTGGCCGTGTGTGTATATTTTGAAGGTCATGGACGTGATCTGTGTTATATTTCATTAATCATATTGACCTCGCTCTTCAGAATAGCTATTACGAAAGCAGTTAAAGGCACTGCTTCACTTGTTGCACGAAGGTTACTGGATTGGAGCAGGCGAGAAGACTCCCTTCGGTTCGATTTGGGTCTTTGTGTTCAAGTACAGGTTAATGTAGGCCAGATGTAAAAAAATAGTAATGCGTTTACGTGACATGATTTGTATAGTTAGAACATTATGATAGGAGTACTTTGGGATTAATTACGTAGTTGGTCTGTCTGTTTGGTTTTACTGTACCCCAGTGATGTTTGTAACTGCCATACCTGTACAGTTTTATTCTGCATTTAAATGTGTAACAACGTTCTGGGTTGTTGTTGTTGTTGTGGTCTTCAGTCCTGAGACTGGTCTGATGCAGCTCTCCATGCTACCCTATCCTGTGCAAGCTCCTTCATCTCCCAGTACCTACTGCAACCTCCATCCTTCTGAAGCTGTTTAGTGTCTTCATCTCTTGGTCTCCTTCTACGATTTTTACCCTCCTCGCTGCCCTCGAATACTAAATTGGTGATCCCTTGATGCCTCAGAACATGTTCTACCAACCGATCCCTTCTTCTAGTCAAGTTGTGCCACAAACTTCTCTTCTCCCCAATCCTGGTCAATACCTCCTCATAAGTTATATGATCTACGCATCTAATCTTCAGCATTCATCTGTAGCACCATATTTAGAAAGCTTCTATTCTCTTCTTGTCCAAACTAGTTATCGTCCATGTTTCACTTCCATACATGGCTACGCTCCAAACAAATACTTTGAGAAACGACTTCCTGACAAATCTATACTCGTTGTTAACAAATTTCTCTTCTTCAGAAACACTTTCCTTGCCATTGCCAGTCTACATTTTATATCCTCTCTACTTCGACCATCATCAGTTATTTTACTCCCCAAATAGCAAAACTCCTTTACTACTTTAAGTGTCTCATTTCCTAATCTAATTCCCTCAGCATCACCCGACTTAAACCGACTACATTCCTTTATCCTCGTTTTGCTTTTGTTGATGTTCATCTTATACCCTCCTTTCAAGACACTGTCCATTCCGTTCAACTGCTCTTCCAAGTCCCTTGCTGTCTCTGACAGAGTTACAACGTAATCGGCGAACCTCAAAGTTTTTGTTTCTTCTCCATAGATTTTAATACCTACTCCGAATTTTTCTTTTGTTTCCTTCGCTGCTTGCTCAATATACAGATTGAATAACATCGGGGATAGGCTACAACCCTGTCTCACTCCCTTCCCAATCACTGCATCCCTTTCATGTCCCTCGACTCTTATAACTGCCATCTGGTTTCTGTACAAATTGTAAATAGCCTTTCGCTCCCTGTATTCTACCTGGGTAGTGGTGATTATTTCTTTCTGGGAGTACATAATTAAGTAGTGATACATTCAGATATAATACGTTGGAATATATATTATCCTGTGTTTTGCTAATTTGGACCTAATGTGGATTCGCATTTGACTTACATTTTGTGGATGAGCTTCGGATCTCCTCCTGTTTAGCGTTCCCCTGTGATGTATTTGGTACAGTCAGTGTCCTGGCTTGGTTGAGCACTATTGGATACTTAATATCCATAGCGATATATAATAATAATTGTATTTGCGCGACTTCCTGTAATGGGACTACTGTTTATTTCTGCATTCCACAGTTACTCTCCAGTAATATAGTGGTACGAATTTGTTCGATAAGGTGGTTCAAAAAATTTTAAAAAGTTAACGTAAGCAGTATCAAACTTACGGTGTGGTATCTAAGACCTGTCTCTTACGTGGACGCAAGAATAAGTTATATTTTGTGTATTTTGATTTTTACCTCTTACTGCCATCATCGTAGAGGATTCCTGTGGTTCCTAAATGTAGAATATTATTTACAACCATTGAGTACAACTATGATGGTTCAATAGTTGCAATGCCTTTTATTAGTTCGTTCCTTTGTATACACTTACTCTAAATAGTCCCAGTCCGTATAGCGAGCGTCCCTCCTCCCCCTTTTTACTTCACCTGGTATATGATAATGATACTGTTCTATATATGGTTTGTCGGCTCCTTTTATCCGCCATTATGCTGGTTTGGTTAAGTACTGTTGGGTACTTAATATTCATAGCGGTGTAGTCTAGTAATGGCATTTGTGCGCCTTCCTGTAATGGGACTACTGTTGATTTCTTCATTTCATAGATACTCTCCAGTAATATAGTGGTAAGAATTTGTTGGTAAATGTGTTTTAAAAAATTTATAAAAAAATTTAAAAATTTTTAACGTTTGTAATGTCTAATTTAGGTTGTGTTATCTAAGGCCTATCTGTTGCACAGACACAAGGATACTTTTTACCTTGCGTATTTTGATTTTTACCTCTTACTGTCGTCATCATAGAATATTCCTATGTTTGCTCCATGTAGAATATTACCTACAACCATCGTGTACAGCTGTAGCGGTTCAGTAGTTGCAATGCATTTTATTCGTTCGTCCGTTGAATATACTTACTTTAAATAGTCCCAGTCCTTATAGCGAACCCACACCCCACTCTTTTTTTAGTTCATTTGACATATGATCATGGTACTGTTTTACATATGATTTGTCGGTTCCTCTTACTAGTCTTTTACCTTTTGGCAACGAAGCGTCTGCCACGTATTGTCATACGTTTTGCCGACAATAGATATGCAGGACTGACGATTACGTTATTATAACACTTCTGTTATATTAATACGTGTATGACGATACTGAAGCGTTTACAATATGTATGAATAACTAATTAAATCTGATAGTGCATATTACGATGTATTATGGAGTTGTTTAAATTAAGTTCCTTCAATTAAGTAAATTTACTTGTTGCACTGGCAGATTTTGAGCAATATGCACTGTACTTTAATGTGATTTATTGCTCTGATACAACATTCACTGTATTATTCTCATTACGTAAAGTAACTTGATTCCTTTAGTCAATATGCTCTGTATTTCAATATGTAAATATCTCTGTGTTATATCTTACACAGTTTAGGCCGGAAGATGACGTAGTGTAACGTCGAAACTGGTTGCCTAGAAACAAACCTATATAACGGCGATTGGTATTGTTTTCACTGAACATTGAACAAATGGTTCAAATGGGACTTGACATCTGAGGTCATCAGTCTCCTAGACTTAGAACTACCTAAACCTAACTAACCTAAGGCCATCACACACATCCATGTCCGAGGCAGGATTCGAACCTGCGACCGTAGTAGCCACGTGGTTCCGGACTGAAGCGTCTAGTACCACTCGGCCACAGATGCCGGCCGAACATTGAACAGCCGTAGTCCCGTACCCCACCAGAAAATGGAGTTATATTCTTCTCCTTGTCAGTGATTTCCACATATTCCTTTCTTCTTCGATCCTGCGCAGAACCTCCACATTCCTTACCATATCAGTTTACCTAGCTTTCAACATTCGCCTGTAGTACCACATCTCAAATGCTTCGATTCCCTTCCGTTTAGGTTTTCCCACAGTCCATATTTCTGTACCATACAATGCTGTACTCCAGACGTAAATTCTCAGAAATTTCTGCCTCAAATTAAGGCCTTTTTACCAATGCTTGTATGTTTTTGATGTCCTCCTTGCTTCGTCCGTCATTGGTTATTTTGCTACCTAGGATGCAGAATTCTTACTAGCGGCCATTCCTGGCTAGGTGACACTGCTATCTCCTGCACGGATTTATATCGGTAGCAGATAGGTGGTCATAATGTTCTGAGTGATCTGTGCACAGCTCAGCCACCTATCGGAACATCATGAAACTATAGGTGCAGAAGCGGGAATCTCCCAAGACGTCCCACAACAAATTCTGCATGTTTTCAATCGACATTAGCGTATCTATTGAATGGCCCTGGCATTTTCGTTGTTAGTGAAAATAAGATCCACATTGTCGGCGTATTACGGTCGCAAAATTTCGATTAGTTGATTTTCGGGAATCTTAACATGCATAACGGCCTGTCATTAATTCTATGCGTGTTCTGGTCCACAGGGACGTTCTTTTATTCCATAATCTTTCTTTGCATTCTCTTATGCTCTTCCTTAACGTGCTAGTCAATGCGTTTTTATAATTTAAATTGTTGTAAGAGTTCGCGAGACTTGTACCTTCGGTAACACATTGTCCCGCATTTTGTGGATTTAGTACTTGGCCACGTCTTGGGTTAGATTGTAACTGGCACGTCCATTTTTATCGCTGCTTTCGATTCAATATGGATTTATTCTAAATTTTTGTTACTGATTTTATATGCCGTCTGTGCTATCGTCCGTATTAGGGCCTACTCTGCCTATCTTCCACATGATTATAATTTAGCTTTTTTAATCCAATTAACCGTCCGAGCCCCCACGAACCGTGGGTGTAGCCGTTGGTAGCCATACAGTAGGTGTTACCACATCGAAGGACTACATGTTGAGGGGCCAGACAAACGTGGGGTTCCTGAAGCATGGCAGCAGCCGTTCATTTGTTGCACGAGCAACAGTCTGGGTGATTCACTGATATGGCCTTGTAACATCAACCAAAGCAACTTTGCAGTGTTGGTACTGCGAACGGCTGAAAGCAAGGGAAACTACAGCCGTAATTTCGCCCGAGGTCATACACAAATTTCTCGTGGTGTTCGTTTCTTCTCCTCGTCAATTTTGTCTTTCTTCGGTTTAATCTTAACCCATTTTCTGTACTCATTAGACTGTTCATTCCATTCAGCAGATCCTGTAATTCTTCTTCACTTTCACTCACGATAAAATCGTCACCAGCGAATTGTGTCATTGACATACTTTCACCTTTAATTTTAATTCTCTCTTGGACTTACGTTTTATTGTCGTCATTGTTTTTTTAATGTTTAGACTGAATAGTAGGGGTGAAAGATTACATCTCTGTCTTACAACTTTCTTAATCCGAACATTTCGTTCTTGGTTTTCCACTCTCATTTTTCCCTCTTGGTACTTCTAAACACTGCTTATTACCCGTGTTCCCTACAGCTTACCCCGATTTTTCACAGAATTTCAAACATGTTTCATTATTTGACGTTGTTGAAGCCTTTCTCCATGTCAACAAACCCTATGAACGTGTCTTGATTTTTCTTCAGTCTCTCTTCCATTATCAACCGCAGCGCCAGAATTGTCCCTCTGGTGCCTTTCCTAGAGGCCAACTGATCGTCATATAACTCATCCGCAATTTCCTTTCCCATTCTGCCGTATGTTATTCTTGTCTGGAATTAGATGTATCATCTTTTAAGCTTATTGTGCAATACTTCTAGCACTTGTCGAGTCTCGCAAACTTATGAATTATGTGGATGATGCTTTCCGGAATGTCAATTTCTATATCGCCAGACTCATATATTCTACATACCAACGTCAATAGTCGTTTTGTTTAACTTCCCCCAATAATTGTAGAAATTCCGTTGAAGTGTTTTCTATCCCTTCTTCCTCGTTAGATCTTAAGTCATCGAAAACTCTTTTAAATTCTGTATCTGCTACTGGATTCCCTATCTCTCCTACATCGACTCCTGTTTCTTCTATCACGGCATCAGGTAAGTCTTCCCCCCATAAAGGCCTTCAGTGTACTCTTTCCAACTATCCGCTCTCCTCTCTGCATTTAATAGGGGAATTGCCCCTGCACTATTAATGATACAATTCTTGTTTTTAATCTCTCGGAACGTTGTTTTCACTTTCCTGTGTACTGACTCTGTCTTTCCATCACTCATTTCTTTTTCGATTTCTTCACAAGTTCCATGCAGACATTTTGCCTTAGCTTCCCTGCACTTTCTGTTTATTTCAATCCTAACTGACTTTTACTTCCATATTCTTGAATATCCCTAAATGTTTTTCTACTTCCTTGTTTCATAGATGAATTGAACTGTTTATTCCATTACTCATGGATAGAGTAACAGAGATCACAGAATTGTTCAACTTACACAGATCAAAGGATTATTCGACTGCCTCTGACGAATAGACAGACAACAAGAGATGGAATCTGGGCAGAGGATAAAGGCAGAGTGTCACCATGAACAGTCGCGAATCGATTCCGACAAACTGGGTTTAGATACTGACTTGCTATGCGTCGTTCACGCTGACACCGTATTAAACAGAGGCTTTCGTGGTGTAGTAACTCCACACTGAATTTCACACCGCGTACCTCTTGAGGAATTTACGGCTCCATGACCGGCCTGTCCTGTCACCTGATTTCTCCCTCTAGATAGGAAGACGTATATTTCACATCCAGCCAATTGTGTTCATTACCTGAGAATGTATGTGTATCAGGTATGGAAAGAAATTCCTGACCATGCTAATTGTCGGATTTCTGCTCCCACCCAATTATCAATGCAACGATGTATTCGTGTGTGACACACTGCATACTGATGATGATAGAGATCAGTCCCGATACGTAAAATGTTTAATCGTTTAATATCTGTTATGTGATGACCATCTCTACGAAGTTTGTAGATATCGGTCTGGTGCTTCGCAGTGTAACTTTTTCCTTTTCTTGCAGTGCGTGTAGTTTACGAGATCACATGTACTGTAATTAAGACCGCTTAAAACTTCAGTAGTGATAAATAGAAAGCAAACTACACCACCACAGGCCCTATGTGACAATGAGTTGTCAATCAGCCGCGCTATCATCCTCTGGCACGAGCGTCATTGGACGCCAGGACGAAGGGAGGCTCTGTTAGCTTGATGCCGACCTACGGCGTACGTCACTATTTCCCGCCAGATTACGATACCTCTCTTTCAACTTGCTCGTCAGTTAACCCTGCGATGCTGAATTACCGCGATCGAAGTACTCCACGGAGAAAATCATGCAAATGCTAGGAATCGAATATACAGCTCTGAAAATAGGACAGGCATACTGAACGTGCAACTATGGGGGCAGACTGTGAAAAACAGAAACAAAACAAATTACACAAGTAAGAAGTGTCCTGATATTAGGCCGGTAGAAAGAAATTCTGTGTCATTTATTTGTTCTGTACATAGGTGGCGGAGCCTTAGCCACTGCAGTGCCACTTTCAGGCGCCAATACAGAAGTTGCTACCTTCCTGCATGAACTAGGTCCCAGGCTACCCCAGCGACGCTAAAACGATTGATTAATGGTTCATATATGCAAACTCTATAACTTGCTATTCTAAAACCGCTTGCCATGGGCTACGAAGATACCGCTGTACCCGTTCACCGTACTAGCTTCATAGATTCATTACAAAGAATCAATTGCTCAGGCATTCTGAGAGATCTTTAAAATGGTACTGAGTTTACTAACTCTCAGCACCTCGAAAGCAATCATCACTCATTCACAAGGTAGCTTAAACCGTCGTATCAACACGCTTACACTGTGGAAATTAGGCAGCGCGCAAGGCTATCTAGAACTCGTGACTCCATCCGCCGAACGTAATTAATACGGAAATTGGAAAATTAGAAATTTGTAGCAAGGAGTATGGAACCAAACTGCTGACGTCATCGGTCCCTAAGCTTACACACTACTTAATCTGACTTAAACTAACTTACGCTAAGGACAACACACACACCCATGCCCGAGGGAGGACTCGAACCTCCCACGGGGGAAGCCGCGCGAACCGTGCAGGACGCCTTGACTGCACGGCTACCCCGCGCAGCAAATAATACGCTAGTGAAAAATTTTTTGTTCTTGGTAATACAGTGCCTGGTGACGATTAAGTGGGACCATCGTAGATGTACCGTCTACTGAACACGCCTAAAATAATTAAAATATGTCAATGGAACAAGTAGCTGTGTACTAACACATATAAAAATTAAAGATGACGAATTAACCTCGTACTTTTTCGAAGCTGGTTAATAAAGTAGCATTAGATGTATCTTTCAGAGGGGTCACTAAACTGTTGCTTTCCAGAATGATTTTCACTCTGCAGAGGAGTGTGAACCGATATGAAACTTCGTGGCAAATAAAGACTGTCTGTCGATCAGCACTCAAACCTGGGACCTTAGCCTTTCGCGGGCAAGTGATTTACCAACTGACCTACGCAAGCACGACTCATGACCCGTCCTCACAGCTTTTCCGGCAGTTAGTTTTAATCTGTCACTAAGTTTCAAAGCCGTTGCGATCTGAGAAGTCGACAGAATGAGTAAGCTATCAACCTACAATATTTCAGGTTCGAACACCAAACAAAATAAGGGGAAAATAATGTGTAGCCATATTGGAAAATAAATGGGTGTCCTATCTTGCTCAGTTCTTCAGTAGCGTATAAGCTATACCCAAAATTTAATTTACTTTTCTAGCTAAGGGTATTGAATTCGTTGGTCCTGATTGAACCCTATAGTTTATATAACGTGCTTCACTTATAATTCGATTCTGTATAAGTCCAGTATGCGGCACTAAAAGCTTTATAAACCTGTTGATCGTAATGCCAGCAAGTCTTTGAGGAATAAAAGTAATTTCCGTTTGTTTTTAGTAATTTTGGGTACCTTATGCTGTAGTATAGTAGTGTACCCTACGCTATTGAACAAGTGATCGTTTATTTCATCTCAACAATACCGCTATACTTTTTTGGATGTAAGACTGCGACTGTATTTGGCAACGACCAGTCCTTTCACAATGTATTGCTTTCATAATTTTAGGCTGTTCAATATTAGCTTGCAGGGTTTGTTAAAATGATCTTTACAACTTTGATCACATGCCGTTTGCTACATAATTTTCAGACATACACACAAACATTTTGCCACAGCAAAATTACGTTTTCAGAAAATCAAGGCATAGCAACAAAAACTATCAAAAACTATTTTTATGTCTCATTTTCTTAGATCAGTTACATCGTAAAATATGTTCAGTTTTACAGTTCTCCAAGTCCGCAGCTCGTGGTCGTGCGGTAGCGTTCTCGCTTCCCACGCCCGGGTTCGATTCCCGGCGGGGGTCAGGGATTTTCTCTGCCTCGTGATGACTGGGTGTTGTGTGCTGTCCTTAGGTTAGTTAGGTTTAAGTAGTTCTAAGTTCTAGGGGACTGATGACCATAGATGTTAAGTCCCATAGTGCTGAGACCATTTTTGAACAGTTCTCCAAAAAACAAAACCCACTGAAGATGGCACAGAGGTGCTGAAATATGTTTGGGTAACAAGAAAAAACAGCGTTTTGTATAAAATGCGGGACATGTATCCAGTAATTTTAACTGCAAACATGAAAAAGATGGAAGAGCTGCCAATCCAGGACATGAATATTCACGCTACCTCTCGAACAGCGCGTGGGAAAAACGATTATCATACCAACCTATGTAAGTGGCTACCAACAAAATATTTTTAGAGCCTGAGCAGAAACTTGGCAATTGAAACTTCGAGAGAAGGTCCCACCGCGACGACAAATGTCATTCTTTCAATAATTGCCACCCCCAATTCACGTATCATATCCGTGGCGCTCTCTTCCGTATGCCACAATAGTACAAAATGGGCTGCCCTTCTTTGGACTTCTTCTGTGTCCTCCGTCCACCTGTCGACCAATCTGATGTGGATCCCACACTGCACAGCAGTAATCCAGAAGAGCACGTACAAGCGTAGCGTAAGCAGTCTCTTTAGTAGACCTGTTACATTTTCTCAGTGTTCTGTCAATAAATCATAATCTTTGGTTTGCTGTAACCACAACACTATTTGTGTGACCGTTCCAACTTAAAATATTCGTTATTGTATTTCCTATGAATGTAACTGAATGTACAGATTTTAGATTTGTGTGATTTTTCGGGCAACCGCAATTTAGCTGATACGTTTTAGTAGTAATGTGGGTGTATTCACAGTTTTAATTATTTAGAGTCAACTGCCACTTTTCGCACCGTACAGATACCTCGTCTAAACGGTTTTGCAATTGATTCAGATCATCTGATGACTTTACAAGATCATAAATGACAGCATAATCTGCAGACAATTTAAGAGGACTGTTCTCATTGTCTCCTAAATCGTTGATGCCAGTCAGGAACAGCAGAGGGCCTAAAACACTTTCTTAGTGTACGCCAGATATTACTTCTGTTTTTCCCGATAACTTTCCATCAATTGTCACGAACTGCCAACTTTATGACGGGAAATCACGAATCCCGTCGCACAACTGAGACGGTACCCAAAAAATACACAATTTGATTAGATTTCACTTGGGAGGTATTATGTGAAAGCCCTTCTGGAAATCTAAAAATGTCGAATCAGTTTATCATCTTCTCTCAATAGCATTCATTACTTGGTGAGAATAAAGAGCTAGTTGTATTTCGCAAGAACGATGTTGTTTGAATCCGTGTAGGCTGTTTGTCAATGAATCGTTTTCATCGAGATAAATCATAATGGTCGGGCACAGTGTATCTTCCAAAATGCTAATGCAAATCGACGTTAGCGATATGGGTCTGTACTGCGGCGGAATGCTCCTATTTTCTTTCTTACAAACCAAATAACTACCGCTTGGGAATGCAGTGAAGCTGTGCTACGATCTTCCGAAATACGCCACGTATGGGTTCTGATAATATGAGATACGATGGAATGCATAAGGGGCGGTCAAAAAGTTTCCTTTGAAAGGCTGCACAGTCCAGAATCGGTATGCCAATCAGGCAAAATAGCTCTGAGTAATGAAGCAGTTATCCCACCGACGCACCAGGTTGAATATACCCGTTTGGTAAAACAGCGAGGTCCGCTGCTTGAAGAAGTACGTAACTGACTGGTGCACATCCTCGTAGTACAGGAATCGTTGACAATTCTAGGCTTTTGTTGAGGGACCGAAAGGGTGGTAATCACGAGGGGACAGTTTAGGGCTATATGGCGGGTACGCATGTGTCTCCCACTCGAGGTGGTGTGACTTCTACGTTACTTCATGCGTGGTTATAATTAACCAACAACATTCCTTGTCGCAGGTGATTTTCGACAAACATGCTGCGTCATACACATTCTTCGTTCTCCGATGGATGTCTGCTGGTGATTGACCTTCAGCAACGAAGGAAACAACAGCATGTTGGTCCTGTTTGGACGCCCTTTGGTAATAGCATCGTCGTAGTTCACGTTTCCTCATTTACCGCAGACACGTCGGAAAGACATGAATGCCGCACTAGTCCCCAGGCTACATGTCGGTGCCTACACTGATGAGCCGGAATACTACGACCACCTGCTCAATAGCTTGTTTGTCCGTCTTTGAAACGAAATACATCGCCGATTCTGCATGTCAGGGACCCGACAGCTTGTTGGTACGTTTGTGGATGTATGTGGTAACAGATGTCAATGCACGGGTCGTGTAATTCTCGTAAATGACAGTCCGCTGATTTCCGTAGGCGGTGATGGCACAAGATAGTGACCCATATGTGTTCCATAGGATTTACATCAGGAGAATCTGGTCACCGAGACATCAACGTGAGTTCAGTACACCCTCCTCTAACAACTGGCTCCCAAACACGGACAATTTATGCTATTGAGAGATGACATCGCCGCCAGGGAAGATATTTAGCGTGAAGGCATGCAGGTGGTTCACAGTTGTCAGTGTATCTCCTATCACTACCACATGTATCATGTAAGGGTAGAAGAATGTCTCCCATAACATAATACTGCTCCCACCAGCCTGCGTCCGTGGCGCACTGCACGTTTCGAGCCGCCGTTCACCCCGATAAAGGCGCTTGTGGAGACGACCATCGATCTAGTGTAGCAAAACTGTGATTCACCCAAGAAGCTGACACTTTTTCATTGATAGATGGTCATGATCACTGTGGTCGCGTGCCCATTTCATTCGTAACTGACAATGTCGCTTAGTCAATATGTGAACACGGAGCTCCGTGTTCAACAGTATACAATGATTCGTGAACTCCGAAACACTTGTTCGTGCACCAGAATTGTGCTTTTTCGACAGAGATGCCACCATCTATCGTAATTTACAGAGCAGACAAGCCTCCGACCCCACAATCTGTGAAGGGTCGTGGGCGCCCAATCATTTAGTACTTACGGAAGTTTCACTGTTCTTCTACCACTTTCCGTAGATGCTTACGACAGTAGCACGTGAACATTCGACCTGCTTTGAGACACTCGTTCACAGGCCCCGTGTAATAATAATCTGCCCTTTGTCGAAGTCGCTTATCTCAACTGATTTCCCATCTGCAGCCCATATCTTCGCTAGGGTGATCGCCGTCCGTGTCTGCTCGGCTTACAAACGTTTGTCACAGTGTCACGTGCCCGCAACGCCACCAAGCGGCGTCTAACGTTGCGGTGCGCAGTGGTTATAATCTTCTGGTTATCAGCGAATATACCCATATCGGACTACCGCTAAGTTGCATAAACTCTGCAGAAACTCCCTCAAACGGAAATTCTTGATCACCCCTTTTAAGAAACTACTACATACGCAGTTCTAAGAAAGCCGTTTTGGCGCGTTGCCAGATGATAACGCAGTACTGGAATTATCAAATTATACTGAGTGGAATATTACATAGAAGAAAACCAAAGATATGATCTGAAGAAGCAGTCTTCATTTCTCAGCCCATATATTGTTTCAGATTTTACGTTATCTCCCTAAATCCAAGTGAATCCTTCAGCACGATCGCGAGGTACTTATCCCATGCTCGACAAGTGTTCTGACGCTCATAATCCGGCTCGTGACCGGACTTCTTAGAATTAAAAACATTCAGTAAAACATCTGTGCTTCTGCCGCTAACTAAAGACAAATACTGTAAATACAGGGCGCATACGAAAAATATCAGAAGAAACCTGTAAATTATCACAGATCCAGTCTTTCCATTTGTTATGTCGCTGAGAATTTTAATACGGCTTTTGTGCATTTGTATGAATTTATTGTAACAAGAGACGCAACGTTATCTGAATAAATGTTAAGGCAGCCTAGCAAGCGACACGAATTACTCATGCTCCTGTGGGCTCAGCGCCGAGAGAAAATGTACGGTACGCGAATCACAATATACTGTTTGCTTTTAAAATACAGTCGCGACATGTGGGTCGTTGAAAGTGAGCACGTTTTCTGATTATATGCCGTGGCACACGCAAAACCTCTGCTTTGACTTACAGATAAACAAACAAAGCTGCTTGTTTGGAAAAATGAATAACTAAAAACGTGCCGCAGTTTGAACCCTCTTAACAAACAAACGCAATGGTTTGCTCACCTCAGGAGAAATGTAGCCTTGTGTTTCCCCTGACCCATGTGTTATTGATGTTCACCAGCATTTAATTTTTGTAGTTGTAGTCCCTTGCAAACACTATACAGCTGATATTACAAATACAGTTCCACATTAGTACAATACAACTTAAAAGTATATACCAAAGGACACTATTGAAGTATCTTAAAACCAATGATATTTCTCTTTTTAGCAGTCATTAAACATTGAAATTATTTTAATGATATCATGTTCACCATCGACATCCAAGACTGCAAATTCTAGCGTAGGACGTTATCAAGTGGTAAGCTGCAACCTGTACTTACACTAAAGTTAGACATTCCACGAACAATAAGCATACGTTTGTCACATTAGAATTGCGAAAAGTGTGAACATATAAAAACTACTCACGTTACAAACATGTGGAATAGCAGCGAATCTAGTTACAAGAGGTATAGTCCCATCTGTTACAGACCGACAAAGATGGTTAAAAATGCTGTATTTACATGCTTATTTTATTTTAAATTCTTGTATCGAAAATACGAATGATGTAGGTAACGATATTTTCACATGAGCCATATAGGCTCATCCGTTGCACTCATTTTATATTTTATTAATGTTGACAATTGTTGTTTCTCAGCCAATGAGTATTTTTGTTAACTCTCAATACAAACTTTTCATGGATGTAACGGGACACATATTGCTTTTTATCAGTAGAAAGTCTAACATCACTATGTTTTAGCAGTAATCTCTGTCTTGCATATTACCCTGTTTTCCATCTTTAAGCTCTCAGGTTTTCCAATCTCATTTGGCGCAGTCCCCAACAATGTCTATCCTTCTCATCCCGACCGGCAAGTCTCCTATGACCCGTAGTTTTTCAAATCTTGTGCGGTGCATACCCCAACAATCTGTGTTTCCTTCTCGTTCCGTCCGGCAAGTCTCCACCGCCGCGCGGCTCTGCCTGACTTTTCCGAAATCTACCCCTTTTGCTAAACCTCTCCAACGCATTTCCTTCACCCCTCTTTCTTCCCTTCCAACTCTTCTGCCACAAGATGGAGCCACTGGCTCCGATATCTTGCTTAATTATAACCTTATTTTATGCGCTTCGTGAGATTTTTTTATCTATCCGATTACATTATAATGTCGAAAATCGATTTTTTTCGTTGCTTTGATATCATTTAAAATATTCGACGAGACTGTAATCCCAAAAAGAATTAATTTTTGACTAAAATGATTGTATTGTACTAAAATGGTTGTATTTAATAGAGATGAACTGTATGACTCTCAACATTGCACAACCATTTTCATTTTATTCCAATTGCCTAGTTTATGAATCAGCTTCTCATTTGGTCTCATAGCGCTAGATCGACATAATTCCAGAACTTGACATATCCATTTCTGTATCAGGGAATGTAACCTGATACGTCGGAACCGATAATCTAGTGACTGGAACATCAAGACCACAGAAAAACGTGTAAGAAAATACAATATATTGATTCTTGATACTGCGGTCAGTCGAAAGATGAAGTTCAAAAGAGACAGATATGCTTGTTTTGTAGATAATCTTCTGTGTGATGCAGTGGCAGAATTGAGTCCTCGATCGCTCCTAGGATATTTTCCATCATTTATCACTTTTTTGCTCGTTGCAAATTGGTTATTATAAGGAAAAGTATAGAGGTTCTCCCCTGTTTCGAAGCAAGGTTAAACAGCAGATGTCCCTATAACCACTCATATCAGCCATTTCTAAGGGCAAGGTAGGACTAGACTTATTAAAGAACTGCGGTGTTCAAAGCAATGTATGGATCTTGGACAGCTTTGTATTACACTCTATGGTGCGGCAGGCCTTCTAACAACTTGATCTAACCCATGAAAAACAGAGAGCTAACCGCTTGTGATTCAGTCTAATGTCCTAATCGGGCAAAATCTCAAATCTTCTTGTTGCATTCTTTGTTCTCAGTAACAGAAATGTAAGAAACAAACTAACCTACTCGATATTCTCATGACAAGACGTTCTCTACGAGAAAGTATCGAAACGTGCAGTCTCATGTCCCTTCTTCAAATCTAGAGCATACGTTAAAGAAAAGCCTTACAAGTGAGACTTGTAAGTGGAACTGTAATCATATACATCATTTGGGGGATCTATAACACCTGAGAAGAAAATGGTGCACTGTAAGGCAAGGAATCTAAATTTCCAGAAGGCTTTTGGTACTGTACCACACAAGGGGCTTGCAGTGTAATTGCGCGCTTATGGAATATCGTCTCAGTTATGTTAATGGACTCGGGATTTCTTGTCGGAGACGTCACAGTTCGTAGCAACTGACGGAAAGTCATAGAGTAAAAGAGAGGTGATTTCTGGCGTTTCCCAAGGTAGTGTTATAGCCCCTCTGTTGTTCCTTATCCATATAAAGGATTTAGGAGACTATCTCAACAGACGTCTTTGGTTGTTTGCAGATAATGTTGTCGTCTGTAGTCTAGTAAAGTCATCAGACGATCAAAACAAATTGCGCAACGATTTAGAAAATATATCTGTATGGTGTCAAGTTTGGCAGTTGATCCTAAATAATGAGAAGTGTGAGGTCATCCGCATGAGTGCTAAAAGGAATCCTTTAAACTGCGGTTACAATATAAACCAAACCTTGTGGCCGTAAATTCAACTATATATCTAGGAATTACAATTATGAACAACTTAAATTGAAACTACGTTTGTCCATCCTCTTCTACTGTTGAGCGCTGTGGGATCCTCACCAGATAGAATTAGAGGAATACGTCGAGTAAGTTCAAAGAAGAGCAGCATGTTTTGCATTATCCAGAAGTAGGGAAGATGGTCTCACTGACATGGGGTGGACAATTAAAAAAACGGTAGTTTTCGTTGCAGTGGAATCTTCTCACGAAATCTCAATCACCATCTTTCTCCTCCGAATGCAAAAAAAATTTTGTTCTTGCCTACCGACATAGGGAGAAACGATCATCATAATACGATAAGGGGAATCAGAGCTCAAACAGAAAGATATAGGTGTGCTGTTCGCTCCTGAAATGATTGAGAATTATGGTGAAGGTCGTTCGATGAACCCTCCGCCAGGCACTTGAGGGTCAATTCCAGAGTATCCATGTAGCTGTAGAGGTACATGTAGAATCTCGGAATTTTTACGCCTAAGAGCACACTGGAGAATATCGGGCGGGCAGAGGGTGCACAAAATACACAAATACGCTAAAATACAAACTCGACAACTATAATTGTGAAACATATTTCTTCTTATACTCATACTGAAAATAAATTAATAATTATAGTAGACACAGAATTTACAATTTTGAACTTAGATTTCCACTCTGCACAGGAGTGTGCTCTGATGTAAAACTTCTTGCCAGTTCTACTGGCCGTGACTTGAACAAGGGAACTTTCGCAGGCAAGTGCTCTGACCAACTGAGCGATCCACGCACTACTCACGTCCCGTCCTCACAGCTCTACTTCCACCATTATCTTATCTCCTACCGTACAAACTTCACAGTAGCTCTCCTGCGAAATTTGTCGAACTAACACTCCTGGAAGAAACGATATTACGCATAAAAAGCTTAATCACAGCCTCAGGGATGTTTCCACAATGAGATTTTCACTCTGTAGCGGAGTTTGCGCTGATATAAAACTTCCTGACAGATTAAAACTGTGATTATAGAGCTACCACCAGCTCGCACAGTGCCTTGCTGACGACCTGGGTCCAGGGCCTCATGGGGTCTGCATCACACTCCAAATGTACCAACTGAAATCGGGACTCATGTCACCAGGTGACGGTTTCCCAATCGTCTATGGTCCAGCCGCTACGGTCGCGAGCCCAAGATAGGCAGTGTATGCGATACCGTGCTGTTAGCATCGGCACTCACATCGGCCGTCTGCTGCAATAGCCCATTAACGCCAAATTTCGCTGCACTGTTGTAACAGATACGTTCGTCGCACGTCACTCATTGCTTTCTGCGGTTATTTCACGGAGGACTGCTTGCCTGTTAGCACTGACAACTCTGCGCAAACGCCGCTGCTCTTGGTCGTCAAGTGAAGACAGTCGGCCACTGAGTTGTCCGTGGTGAGGAAGTAATGCCTGAAATTTTGTATTCTCGGCACACTCCTGACACTGTTATACCGGAATACTGAATACTCTAACGATTACCAAAACAGAATGTCCCACGCGTTAGCTCCAACTACCGTTGCGCGTTCAAAGTCTGATAAATACCGTCATGGGACCATAACCACGTCGGAAACCTATTCACATGAATCGTCTGAGAACAAATGACAGCTCCGCCAATGCAGTGCCCTTTTATACCGTAATCTTTAGGCTAAAGGTGCATATTCCCATCCCATGTCTTTCTCAGTGTATTCCTCCAGCATCTGCAAGAAGATCGCAGTCATAGTTGAAAGTGTGGACAAGGATAAAGAACAACTTAAAACTACCAATTCATTCAGAGATTGCATTACCAGAACACTAGAAACAGAGATCTAGAAAACCATCTTGGCGCAGAGCGGTCAGTCTGTAGAACAGTCATTTCGCCGGCCGGAGTGGCCATGCGGTTCTAGGCGCTACAGTCTGGAGCCGGGCGACCGCTACGGTCGCAGGTTCGAATCCTGCCTCGGGCATTGGTGTGTATGGTGTCCTTAGGTTAGTTATGTTTAATTAGTTCTACGTTGTAGGCGACTGATGACCTCAGAAGTTAAGTCACATAGTGCTCAGAGCCATTTGAACCAATAGTCATTTCAACAGGCAAGATGCCTTGAACAGTCAATGTTAGGAGCAAATTTCCTTCAAGCGCGACGAACGATCAAAACTTCCTGTGAGAGACCAGAAGGCTTTTATCCACCCCGACGACACTGGTGCATTCTGAATCGGATCAGAACAGGAACAGATGTGGGACATTACTGCACCAATCTCGACTCCCCTGAATGTGACTATGCCGAAGAGCAGCGAAAAATACATTTGAATGTTTCTTCAGAGCGTTCAAAGGGACAATGGAAGAACTTATAAATTTGTCTACAGAAGCCTCTGAGCTGATTTCAAAAACTGACTTAGAGCTATGACACTTTTGCGAAATGGAGTTCGTGTGTCTCTGTGTAGAGATGTATATATTTGTCGTAAATAGCTCGCTAGTATTTTCTCCTGTCATCATATGATAATCAAATAAATAATTTTTGCAGGAAATGACCCACACAAGAATGGTGAACTCAAAAGTTATTACGTCTTTGCAATGCTTTTATTAAAGACTGGAATTTTTTCTGTTAACTATAGTCCACACAATCCCATCTCAGAGAATGGCTTTTATGAGAAGTTAGTACTGAAAATTCACAATTTTTAGGTCTTCTCCGTGTGAGATAACGGGCGAGTTATGGCGCCCTGAAAATATTCTAACTTCGGAGTTGGCGTAGCAGTGAGGTGGCCGCTCAGGCAGGCCGCAGCTCGTCAGCAGCTGCTTGGTGCCGGTGGTTCCGGTTTTTATCTTTGGTGTGACGTCATAAGCGAGTGACTGCGTGTGAGATCGCTCTCCAAGTTTTTATATATATTTAGGTTTCAGATACATATTTTAACTGTTTTTGTGATAATGTTTACTATATAAGTGACGTATTAGTGGTTTCTACATTCACCTCTGCCTTCCTTTTGTTGTGAACTGATATTTGTGAGTGTTTCTTATCGAGCAACGTAACCTCTTACTTGTGTTTACATTCCGCGCTGACCAGTTGCAGCTGTAGCGGCGCATCGAAAGCTAAGTACTAATTAATTGTTTGTGTACAGTGGTTTATTTAGGAACTTTAGTAGCCTTCAACCGGAGTTTTCTGTGTTTTCTGGTGAAATAATTTCAGAAGAACCTTTTGGGAACTGTTTTCAGCTTCGTTACTGTGTCATTAGACGTTTGATTCTCTTTCTGTATTAGTCTTTTGTTATATTCACATTTGTTGTTAATTAATACTGTTAATAATAGTACTTACTTCCCCTGTAGAGTACGTTTGTGATTATTGTAGTCAGGTTTTTAACATCTTCTTATTGTAGTAGCGGAACTTAGAAAAAGTAAAATTTAAACACGAGTGAGAAGTGTGAGCTTTGCCGTAGGTTCGTGAGTAGTGGATTGCGGTGTGAGACTCGTTTGAAGTATTTTCACTGGGGAGAATGCAGTGGGGAAGCCAGTGGGCATTCTGGTGAGATCCTCTCCAGGAACTGCAGGTTATGTAGCAAGAGTAAGTTGATAGATGGAACCGCGTGACCGCTATGGTCGCAGGTTCGAATCCTGCCTCGGGCATGGATGTGTGTGATGTCCTTAGGTTGGTTAGGTTTAAGTAGTTCTGAGTTCTAGGGGACTGATGACCTTAGAAGTTAAGTCCCATAGTGCTCAGAGCCATTTTTTAAGTTGATAGACGAGCAGGAGCGTAAGATCTGTGCCCTTCAGGTGCAGTTGAAAAACGCACAGGACGAGCTAGATAGAATGAGGAGGGAGAGGGGGGTTGAGGAAAGGGAGCTGGCTGGTGGCAAGAGATCTACTACAATGGAAACTCTCACTATAATTACGCGCTAGCAATAAACAAAAGCTACACTAATTACACAAACTACAAAAAAAAATTCAGAAGATTCCAGTGAGGTATCCTCGGCTAAGGGTCGACATATAAAACGTCCCCTTTGAACAATTATACAAGACTGTGCTTAAACTGACATACAATATTTTTAGCGCAACGCAATCTGACTTTCAAAAATCCCTACAAAAGAATGGCCCTGACTAACATTAAACTATACCTTTCACAAATCACTTACCTCACAAAAATCTTCATTACTCGAACTACTGCAATAAAGCGAGCGCCACTACTGCCAGCTAAATAAAAGATTCAAACCACGGAAGGCACTAACTACTGATAGGGATAGTTAGCATATGAAAGATATTAATAGAGAACAAACAATGTATTTACCTTAATAGTCATAATATATGTAGCAGTTCATGACAAATTACAAAACTCCACCATCTCTCTCCCCACATCCACCACTGCTGGCGGCTCACCTCCAACTGTGCAACGCTACGCGCTGTTCACAGCCAGCTGCCTAACACTACAATGGCGAGTATTACAACAATGCAAAGCAGCCACAGACGGCACACAGCACAGCCAGTGATTTTCATACAGAGGTGGCGTTACCAATAAAAAAACCTAAACAGCCTACTTACATAGCCCCCATGCTCCCCACAAAAAATTTTACAAATTGGTTAGGGCAGTGGCCAATACAGATTTGAAAAAATTTTTCATAATTACAATAACAAAGATATCAAATGCAGACACTTATTGATACAATGTTGGTCAAAAGCTAAAATTTTCTCACAGTCCATAAAGACAGTCCTCATCATTCGTCACAGTAAAATTCCAGTGTTTTTCTCAAAGTCTGAGCAGTAAAAGAAAATGCACACAGAAGTAGTGGATTTCCATGCAGTCTTGAAGAAGTAGTGTTGTCCTTCCAACGGAAAGACAGTGCTGACTCTCGACATGCAGACAGGTAATGCGCCACAACAGAGCAAATCCACAGCAGAGTCAGTCGAAGTTTTGAAGAATATTGGTGGGTAGGTCATCACAGAGCAGACCCACTGTAGTCCTGGTAGAGATTACGGTATTGGTGGGTCATCGAAGGTGCAGACCCACTGCAGTCCTTGTAGAAATAATGGTATTGATGGATCATCAAAGATGTAGACCCACTGTAGTCCTTGAAGAGATGGCCAGCAGCCATCTGTTGTGACTGTGCAGGTGCACAATCACCACGGAAGAGTCTTGCGGATAATATAGCAAGTCCATAAACCACCACTTGTGCACTCACAAAGTTTTTGGAATTGTCCTTAGAACAAGCAATGCTGTTATGCAGTCCCTTGCTGAATTATTAACACACATGCAAACACTATCAGTCCCTACTTCTCACATATTGTCCATATACTATGACCAACAGAAACGTGTGAAGTGAAATGGAACTTACATGTTAATAATATGATGAACTGGTGTCAAGTACAATTTTATAACATAAGAATACAAAAACAAAGGTACAAAATACATCATTAAAGAACATAACAATACAGATAACATTTGAAGTACAGGCTTTACAACAGAATAGAAATAAACATATACATCAATGTTACAGGAATTATGACATGAGTACATAGATAAAAGACCAGAATAACTTTCGGAATATCAACTTCACACATAAGCATTAAAACAAAACAGAATAAATAATGTCTAAACATCTTTACAAAGAAAATAACATATTATAAATGCAAATTATATTTGAGGATAACAGTATTGCTCATCATAGTGAATGTAGCTTAGTTCTAGAACAGAAAAAAATTTCTATGAAACAGAACACAGAGACAGGAAGAAAAGAAATACACAAGGGTACACAAACACATAGCATAATAATACAAAAGGAAAGGACAGGGTTTGTTTTACTGCAGTATTTTGCAAACAAAACTTTCTTTACTTCTTGGAGATCTCTCTTCATTCATCATTATTCCCAAAAAGTCCTATCTATACCTGCTTTCTGTATTCTATTCATATTTCTTTCAAAATAATTATTTCTCAGTGCACAATACTCATTTTTACCAAATCTGTTTCTTATATCTTCTCAATGCGTTTCTTCCAATTCATTGCAACTCATTCTCTTATATAGTCTACCCCCTCTTAAGCTAACTTAAATCTACTGAGCTCAGATGCTAAACTAAGGGATGAGGCAATGCAGCAGCACAAAACAAGTAACACAAACATCAATGACAAAAAATTCAAACTGGCAAAGCAATTGCAATATTACAACTAATATAAGGCAACGAGCAGCAAACAGGAAAAATAAATCAGCAGTAAAACTGGCTTAGCAGAGTAACACAAATTAAAATTCAGTAGCACTATGCCTGGCAAACAGCAGCAGCAAATGAAATAATTTAAACCTAGACCTCAAGCAGAAAAAAATATTACACTGAAAATGGAAATGTCTAATACCTATGTCACATCTTAACACTAGAGTGATGCATCACGAGAACTTACACTAGCAAATAAGTTACCAAATCGTAAAGAAATTATTTATGCAACTCCTGTGAAGGGAAATGTCTATTTATGTGCCCTCGTTTTCTTGGAAGTAGATCATAAATTTCTTATTGACTGGGTCTGTAGGCATAAAATAACTATATTAGTACATAAATTAAATTTTATTTTAACCAATGCTGCAGTGCAGCTAGAAACTAGATATTAAAGAAAATGAGCAAATATGTACAAAGGACGGCATGAAACATCATTCATTAACCATATGGCATTTCATAAGGCAGTAAAAATTCTCTCAATTCTCGAGAAAAACGCTTGTCATAATCAGGTGTGCAGATGTAAGTATCTTTCCAAGTAATGAGCGTGTCGTATTTGCGGTGCTTTCTACAAAGGAATGTCGATAGCGAGGATCATGGCTTCCATTTTTTTTTTCTTCTTGTGCTCTGAAAAGGCACGCGCTAATGGCTTTTTCTCCAGGCGTCTGACACAGCTGGGTGCCCACGACGCATTACGTGCAGGTGGTCACTTAATTTTCTTACGGAAATATTTACGACAGCAGTTTCCGCTACAGTGGCAGTCTCATATAAAAAATTTCAGAGGTCGAGAATTTGCGTTGCAAACGTGTGGATATAAAATCTTATGAATATAACAGTGTCCAAAAAATTTTCGCCGGCATTGTGATACATTCACGCATTTACACACATTTCATAACTCTTAAAGTACGATTCTTGGTTTCCATCATCCTTTTCCACAAATCAGAGTCCCTAACCACTATTCATTACTCCTTACCTTACTACACATATACATATTCGTCATCGTAAAAATAACATCAAAACACCTCAATCAAATCTCAAAAACGTCGTATCTTTATGCAATAATTTCAAAACCTAAAGAAAATTCTCTGCTCATTTCAATAGTGTCATCTACCTCAAACGCACTTTAAAATCATGATCCCATACCAAATACATCATTCAAAGCTCTCATAGTATCACAATGATTCCAAAAAAATATGAATAGTTTACCAAGTACAGACAAAATACAGTTTCATAAGTGTGAAGTTACCCAACTGTGTAATTGCGTAAACATGTGTCACTGATGTAGTAAAAAAAAAATGTTTATCTCTCAGTTAAATGATCAGATAGCTGTGTAATTTATGTGTTATAGAAATATGGTACCGATGTGTAAAGTTGTATAAGCAAATACCATATTAGCTAGGGCTCCTTGTGCTTGCCAAACACATGGTACACAAAGTGAGCGTGTACCCCCCTGAGGATAAATGTAATTATATCCTCAAGTGTTACAGATTATAGCAATGGAATGAAATGTGTCATGGAAAACTTTCTTTGTAATTCAAATATCTTGAAAAATAAATAGTTTAAGTACAAAATTGATCACTCAAAGGCGTGTCCTGTAGCGCTAAATGTGCGTCTTGCTGTAAGATAATTCTGTGGAAGTGTCGTAGTTATCGTCCTCTATAAGTAAAGTTCTGCTGAAGTCAATGTACTTACCTCATCATAAACGAAAGTGAAATGCTTTGCGAATAGATATCATAGTTATTATGTTTATTGGTGTGATGAAGAAATTACTGTACAGTAACGTATTGTAGTGCCACGAAAAAGGCTGTCTCATTGTTGCTGTACCACAAAAGTTACTACTAAAACATGTTTTACTTTCCAGAAGAATTCAGAAAAACTGTGCAGATATAAAACAGATACACCGCAAAAGCAACGAGGTAAATTGTGTCACACATTAGTAGCGTCGTGATATAGTCGTGTAGCTGTCACATAAACTAACCACTGTGTCATCTGGTATCTCGCAGAAAGTACTTTAAATCCAGAATGTATTTTCAAGTAAACCAAAATGTTGCATGAAAATCTCATTAGCAGTACCAGTATATGTTTTAAGTATGTGAGCCTTATGGTCGTTACGTAATCATGCCACTAACAAGCAAGAATGTACACACACAATAACGCTGTGTCGTCAGTTCACTATAACAATGCATTCGTAATTTCTGTGTAAATAAGTTCTCTTGGTTCTTGACTGGATATTTAACTTCAAACATTGTTGCATATTAACAGATTCTAAGTCTGACAAAGCATACTAGTAATGTAAAGTGAAAAGTTATATGGCAAAGACAAAGTTAAAAAGCAGATTATCTTTCAATAAACGGTTTTACATGTGAAATGTGGTGTAAACCTTTACTCTTCCTAGTACGCAGAGTTTCAACTTCAACGCAATTATCATGTGGTATACGTCGGATTCTGTAAGGTCCATTGTAAACTAGAAAGAATTTGTGACTCAAGTGTTTCTTCTTATGTGACAATGAATGAGCTTTAATGAGAACTTTCTGACCAATATACAATTTCTTTGCATTTGCTTTACCGTGTAGTTTTCTCTTTTTGTCTGCTGCAGATTTTATATTTTTAAGAGCCAAATCAATTATGTCTTTGTGTCGAAGTTTACGTGTATTCGGGAAAGGTACAAGCTCTCTGATTCTGTTCGGTGGTTCTTCATTCTTCAGTACAAGAATAGGTGGTAAAGCAGTGGAATCATGAGGCATTTCATTCAGCACATTTTGAAATAAGTGTAAATATCTGTCCCAATGCCGATGCTTTCTGTGACAATAAAGTCTGCAAAGCTTATTGATTTCTTTCATAATCCTTTCAGACGGGTTGCAATGTGGTGAGTACAATGAAATAAAAACAGGTTTGATTTTATGATTCCGCGTGTTCCTGGAGTAAGATGTCCCTAATGTCTTCCATTTTTACGTAATTACTAGCTACGGCAGCTGCGTCGTCAGTTTCATAAGTATGTTTTGTGGCTGCCAGCGGTGTGAGTCATTGCCTAATGTCTCTTTGTTGGCGCGCGTTGTTATTGGGATTTGGAGACCTACAAATTCACCGTGACGAGAGGGCCCTGCCCTGTTTAAATCCCGCCAGTTCTTATGCAATTCAGGTCTGTCGTTACGATCATATCGTCTGTCGTCATGTCGGTAGATTCCATAGTTTCTTTCTTGTCGGTCACGTGGTGGAGAATTTCTCCCTGAGTCGTAACTGCGCGCTGGACCGTTGCATCTAAAGTTATTCTGTCTCCCTTGATAATAATTATTTTGGTTCCCATATTGTCTGTTTCTCTGATTGTCTCTGTGATAGTCATTACCGCAGAGAAGTGATCTTTCCCTGTAATTATTACTACTCTGCCAACGGTTGTCGTACGGGTGGTGTCTATTTTGGTCACGATTTGCGTTGTAAGAATAGACCTGTCGTGTCCAGTTATTGTTTCTGTCGTCACGGGATTGTGACGGATGTGACCTGTAGTGATTGTTTTCCCGTTTTCTCATCCCACGACTGTCTGTGTCAATTTCTAATTCTTGTAAGAGTCCCTGAAAAGCTTCAATGTCGTCTTTGCAACGTCCTGCCAAAGTAATATCTCGTAAATGTTCAGGTAATTTGATTAAGCAAATGCGGATGAGTTCTGAAGGGCTGTATGGGTTTGAAAGATATTGATTCTTATGCAACATGTCTTCAAAATATTTGACAAGACTGGAAAATTCAGATTGTTCAAAGTGTTTCATCATCATGATGCTATGTTTTACCCGGTCTTGTGTAGCTTGAGACCAATATGCTGAGAGGAAGGCATGGTAAAACTCTCCTTCACTGTAGCAATCGTGAATGACCGACCGCATTCTTACAGCTGGTTCATTCTCTAAGTAGCCACACATAAATTCTAATCTGTGCTCTAATGACCAGTTGGGAGGAAAACAATGAGAGAATTGATGGAGCCACGCTTGTGGATGAATGTCGTTGCCAGAATTCTTAAATGTTTTGAATTTACGTGTAGTAATGAACAGCTTATAGTCAAAGTCATCATGTCGGCGAGTCGCATATCGGTCATTGTTACGTCGTTTCGGCGGTTCCATTTCAAAATTCGGTCCACCTTGCCAATTTCTTTCATAATTTCCGAAATTCGCTGTGTTATTATTTTGTGGCTGTTCCGTATTTGTATGTCCCTCTTCCCGTATTGGGGCGCGAGTGTCCTCTGAAATACGTAATTCTTGTATTACCTGTGTCAGCTGATCTTGTACTTCCCGGATTTCTCTTTGGTGTTGCGTATTACTTTCATTCTGATTTTGTTGGAATTTTGATCCGAAAGTTCGGCTACTTTCTCCGATAGTGAACACATTTCCTCAGTGTGTTTTTCTGAACCAAGTTTCAGAGTGTCCATTTGTGTTGAAATCGAATCTACTGCGTCCTTTAAGTTTCTAGAGTTTTTGCAAGTTGCGTAACCGAATCGGTAGATGCAACTGAGTCAATTTTAGCTTGCAAGGTGTCGTGATTTTCATGAACAATAGTTTGCAGTTCTTTTATGGCTGCTTCGTGATTCTGTAATGCATTTTCATGACGCGAAAAAATAGGTTGGAAATGCTCACAAATTTGTGTTTTTACGTCATTACAGACTTTTTGACATTTCGATTCGATGTTATGTAACTCAGTAGTTAAATCTTCACGTGTGTTCAAGCGTGGTGTCTAACTTTTGAAGATTTTGTTCCATTGTGTCTAACTTTTTAAGATTTTGTTCCATTGTGTCTAACTGTAGCTGTGTTTGTCTCTGATTTTGTTTCATTTGTTGCATTAATTGCAATGATAATGTATTATTGCCTGGAATCTGTTCCTCTACGCTTTTCGGCAGTGCATTTGCACCGGAAACATTCACATTTTGACAAACAGAAAGTGTTTCTTGACTCATTTGAGAAAACGGTGAGAACCCAAAACCTGAGTCTACAGTATTTGCAATATTGTGTTCTGTCATTCCCGATTCCTGAGACGAGCTGTTGCTGACAGATCGATCGATAATGCTTCCCTGTTCACTACCTGTTTCACTGTCTACACCATTATTTGACGCCAGCTCCATTTCCCTATGCACAGTTTCCAAATTACTACTTTGAATGTCTGTTACTTCATTACACAGTGGTGCTGATAAGCTACGCTCGTCGTCACTATTATTTCTCAGTTTACTTTGGAGCCTAGTGTTACGTTTTTCACACGCCATTATTGTCACAATATTTCACACGATAACACAGAAAAACACAATTTGAAGAGCAACAATAAGAGAACACATTAACATAGCACTGAAAATAATATCTCGTTAATTGCAAGCGCAGCAGCGAAATACTTGGTGCAAATCTACATGCATGCCACAACTGTTTTACTGTACAACATTGAAAAACTACAACTACAATGGAAACTCTCACTATAATTACGCGCTAGCAATAAACAAAAGCTACACTAATTACACAAACTACAAAAAAAAATCAGAAGATTCCAGTGAGGTATCCTCGGCTAAGGGTCGACATATAAAACGTCCCCTTTGAACAATTATACAAGACTGTGCTTAAACTGACATACAATATTTTTAACGCAACGCAATCTGACTTTCAAAAATCCCTACAAAAGAATGGCCCTGACTAACATTAAACTATACCTTTCAGAAATCACTTACCTCACAAAAATCTTCATTACTAAAACTACTGCAATACAGCGAGCGCCACTACTGCCAGCTAAATAAAAGATTCAAACTACGGAAGGCACTAACTACTGATAGGGATAGTTAGCAAATGAAAGATATTAATAGAGAACTAACAATGTATTTACCTTAATAGTTATAATATATGTAGCTGTTCATGACAAATTACAAAACTCCGCCATGTCTCTCCCCACATCCACCACTGCTGGCGGCTCACCTCCAACTGCGCAACGCTACGCGCTGTTCACAGCCAGCCGCCTAACACTACAATGGCGAGTATTACAACAATGCAAAGCAGCCACAGACTGCACACAGCACAGCCAGTGATTTTCATACAGAGGTGGCGTTACCAATAAAAAAACCTAAACAGCCTACTTACAGTGTTTACAATAGATATGACCAGCTATCAGAGTCTAGTGCAGAGGAATCTCTAGTAGCTGTAGATGTAGGAAGTATGCAGCAGACCTCAGTAGTTACGGTGGCTAGAACAGTTGCAAAGTCGAAGAGGAAGAAGAAGGTTCTGTTGTTAGGTAGTTCTCATGGCAGAGGTGTAGGCCAACAGTTGCAGGAAGTGCTGGGGAGTGAGTACCAGGTCACCAGCATTGTGAAGCCTAATCCAGGATTGGCTTAGGTGACTGTTAACATAGGAGGGGTTATGTAGGGATTTTACTAAATTGAATCAGGTAGTGACTGTGGGTAGGGCTGGTAATAGTATTGATAGGGATGGGGAGTATAACATAGATGGTGACCTGGAAAAGATAGCCTCTCAGACTGGCAACACGAATGTGCATTTCGTGGAACTATTTCAGCGTCACGATCGGCCTCACCTTAATACAGCCGTCAGGCGTAATAACATGAGACTTGGGGGTGCGCTGATGACAGAAAGCGTGGGTCACATTTCAGTGGTGTCGGTGGAGTCTATCAGCAGAACGGGTTTCACTAGACATGGCCTGCACCGCAACAGGTATGGTAAGGGGAGGTTGGCAAAGCTTATAGGTGACAGCATAGGTGGGGTCGGTGGGATCACTCATGGGAAAATTCCTGCAGTAGTGGGTGTAGAGCTGCACCTTTTTTACATTGAAGTCAGCTGATAGGTATTCCTGCTTAAGGGAAGTCTCTCTAACAAAGTAACCACTTCTGACAAAGCTTAGGTATCCAAGTAATGAGGGAATTAGCATATTTCATCAAAATATACAAGGTATTAGAGATAAAGTTAGTGAACTGCTTATAGATGTTGACTCTG
Source organism: Schistocerca americana (assembly GCF_021461395.2). Taxonomy (NCBI): domain Eukaryota; kingdom Metazoa; phylum Arthropoda; class Insecta; order Orthoptera; family Acrididae; genus Schistocerca; species Schistocerca americana. The sequence continues at coordinate 171,993,260 of NC_060124.1, read as the reverse complement.
ATATTATTGGTATATGTGAACACTTCTTAAATAAGGAGATAATTCAGAGGCTTCCTTTACCAGGATACAGGTTGGCTGGCACCTTTTCGAGGAGCTCTTTGCGGTGCGGAGGAGTAGCCGTGTATGTGAAAAACGGCATCCAATTTGAGTCAATTGATGTTTCAAAGTACTGCACTGAAAAGGTGTTTGAATGTTGTACAGGTGTGGTTAAATTTAACGGAGGTAAACTTCTAACTGTTGTTAATTATAGATCACCAGACTCCGATTTCACATTTTTGCTAAAGCTAGAGGAGGTTCTTGGTTCACTTTATAGGAAATACAAAAAGTTAGTTATATGTGGTGACTTCAATATTAATTGTGTAATTGATTGTGCAAGGAAGAGGATGCTGGTAGACCTCCTTAATTCATATAATCTTATGCAAACCGTATTCTTTCCAATGAGAGTGCAAGGGAACAGTAGAACAACCATAGACAACATTTTTGTTCATTCCTCATTACTCGAAGGGCATTCTGTTAACAAAAAGGTGAATGGCCTTTCAGATCATGATGCACAAATTTTAACTCTAAAAGATTTTTGTGCTGCAACACGTGTTAAATATGGTCATCAGCTGTTTAGAAAAGCTGATCCAGTTGCTGTAGAGACCTTTGTAAACCTTATCAAGGAACAAGAGTGGCAAGATGTTTATAGCGCTGATACAGTAGACGATAAATATAATGCTTTTCTCAAGACTTCTCTCGTGCTCTTTGAAAGTTGCTTTCCGTTAGAACGTTCAAAACAGGGTACTAGCACAAACAGGCAGCCTGGGTGGCTGACTAGAGGGATACGAATATCGTGTAGAACAAAGTGGCAATTCTATCAAAACGTTAGAAACAGTCAAAATCTAAATGCAGCAGCCCATTACAAACAGAATTGCAAGGTGCTTAGAAATGTTATTTGGAAGGCAAAAAGTATGTGGTATGCAGGTAGAATAGCTAAGTCTCAGGATAAAATTAAAACCGTATGGTCAGTCGTAAAGGAAGTGGCTGGTCTGCAGAGACAGGTCGAGGATATAGAATCAGTGCGTAGTGGGAATGTCCGTGTTACTGCTAAGCCGCATATATGTACAGTATTTAATAATCACTTTCTGAATATAGCAGGTGAACTAAATAGAAATCTAGTCCCAAGTGTTCAAAAAATGTTACCAGGAATGCTCTTCCATGATACTGACAAAAGGGAGATTGAGTTAATAATTAAATCACTAAAGAGCAAAAACTCTCATGGATATGATGGGGTATCTAGCAGAATAATGAAGTATTGTTCTATGTCTGTTAGCCCAGTGCTTAGCCATATCTGTAACTTTTCCTTTAGGAGTGGTCGGTTTCCTGACCGATTAAAGTACTCGGTAGTGAAGCCACGTTATAAAAAGAGAGACATTGATAATGTTGACAATTTTAGACCTATTTCTATGCCATCAGTGTTTGCTAAACTTATCGAGAAGGTTGTATATACAAGGTTACTGGCGCATTTAAATTCACATAATTTGCTGTCAAATGTTCAGTTTGATTTTAGAAATGGTTTAACAACTGAAAATGCTATATTCTCTTTTAAATAAAAGGTTGCGAACGCTAGGTGTTTTCTTTGATTTAACGAAGGCTTTTGACTGTGTTGACCACAAAATATTACTGCAGGAGTTGGACCATTATGGAGTAAGGGGAGTAGCTTACAATTGGTTCGCTTCTTACTTTAAAAACAGAAAGCAGAAGGTAATTCCCCGCAATATTGAGAGTGGTAGTGATGTTCAGTCCCAATGGGGCACTGTTAAGTGGGGCGTTCCCCAAGGATCGGTGCTGGGGGCACTGCTGTTTCTTATTTATATAAATCATATGCCTTCTAGTATTACAGGTGATTCAAAAATGTTTCTGTTTGCTGATGACATCAGCTTGATCGTGAAGGATCTTATGTGTAATATTGAAACAGTAACAAATAATGTAGTTCATGAAATAAGTTCATGGCTTGTGGAAAATAATTTGATCTAAGTCACAGTAAGACTCAGTTTTTACAGTTTTTAACTCACAATTCAACAAGAACCGATATTTTAATCAAACAGAATGGGCATATTATAAGCGAGACGGAACAGTTCAAGTTCCTAGGCGTTTGGATAGATGGTAAGAGTCGTGTGAAGTTAGCACCCCTTTTTCGAGATATATACATTTTTTTCACAGTTCTTGTTAGATGTGCCATAGTTCTAGAGTTCTTTCCACAAAATTTCAATAGTTCTGCAAAATGTAACGAAGAAAACAACAATACTCGAAAAAATTTTCGTATAGAAAACATTCTCTGACAATTTTCACAAAATGTTAATAAGTACAAGAGTTCTGAGCACAGTTCTGAACAGAGCTCCAAGAGTTCTCTCGAAAATCCAAATAACATTTTTTTGTGCAGCTAATAGTTTACGAGAGAATTGCAATTTAAGAGAAAATCTTTTCACTTACTGTGAAGTTGGCACCCTTTTTTTTACAAATGTATACTTTTTCAGATTTCTTGATAGATATGCCATAGTTCTAGAGTTCTTTGTACAAAATTTCAATAGTTCTGCAGAATTTAGCGACGAAAACAATATTCGAAAAAATTTTCGTATCGAAAACATTCTTCGTCAATTTTCGCAAATTGTAAATAAGTACAACACTTCTGAGCACAGTTCTGAACAGAACTCCAAGAGTTCTATCGAAAACCCAAGTAACATTTTTTTGTGCAGCTAATAGTTTACGAGATAATTGCAATTTAAGGAGAAAATCTTTTCACTTACTGTGAAGTTGCCACCCTATTTTTCAGAAATGTATACTTTTTTCAGATTTCTTGATAGATATGCCATAGTTCTAGAGTTCTTTGTACAAAATTTCAATAGATCTGCAGAATTTAGCGACGAAAACAATATTCGAAAAAATTTTCGTATCGAAAACATTCTTCGTCAATTTTCGCAAATTGTAAATAAGTACAACAGTTCTGAGCACAGTTCTGAAAAGAACTCCAAGAGTTCTATCGAAAACCCAAGTAACATTTTTTTGTGCAGCTAATAGTTTACGAGATAATTGCAATTTAAGAAGAAAATCTTTTCACTTACTGTGAAGTTGGCACCCTTTTTTTCAGAAATGTATATTTCTTTCACAGTTCTTGACAGGTATGCCATAGTTCTAGAGTTCTTTGTACAAAATTTCAATAGTTCTGCAGAATTTAGCGAAGAAAACGACAATACTCGAAAAAATTTTTCTATCGAAAACATTTTTTGTCAATTTTCGCAAAAATTAAACTTGTACAACAGTTCTGAGGACAGTTCCGAACAGAGCCCCAAGAGCTCTATCGAAAATCCTAATAACATTTTTCTATGGCGATAATAGTTTGTGGTAAATTGATTTAATGTGGGGCACCCTTTCTCTACAGAAAATATAAATATATTCGTACAACAGTTCTGATGACAGTTCTGGACACCACGTGAAGAGTTCTATCGAAATTCCTAGTAGAATTTTTTAGTGCAGGTAATAGTTTAAGAGGTAATTGCAACTTAATTAAGAACCCCTTAAGAGCTCCTACTGTGAAGCTGGCACCCTTTTTTGCAGAAATATATATATTTTTCAGAGTTCTTGATAGATAAGTCATAGTTCCCCCCATGAACCATGGACCTTGCCGTTGGTGGGGAGGCTTGCGTGCCTCAGCGATACAGATAGCCGCGCCGTAGGTACAACCACAACGGAGGGGTATCTGTTGAGAGGCCAGACAAACGTGTGGTTCCTGAAGAGGGGCAGCAGCCTTTTCAGTAGTTGCAAGGGCAACAGTCTGGATGATTGACTGATCTGGCCTTGTAACAATAACCAAAACGGGTTTGCTGTGCTGGTACTGCGAACGGCTGAAAGCAAGGGGAAACTACGGCCGTAATTATTCCCGAGGGCATGCAGCCTTACTGTATGATTAAATGATGATGGCGTCCTCTTGGGTAAAATATTCTGGAGCTAAAATAGTCCCCCATTCGATTATCCGGGCGGGGACTACTCAAGAGGATGTCGTTATCCGGAGAAAGAAAACTGGCGTTCTACGGATCGGAGCGTGGAATGTCAGATCCCTTAATCGGGCAGGTAGGTTAGAAAATTTAAAAAGGGAAATGGATAGGTTTAAGTTAGATATAGTGGGAATTAGTGAAGTTCGGTGGCAGGAGGAACAAGACTTCTGGTCTGGTGACTACAGGGTTATAAACACAAAGTCCAATGGGGGTAATGCAGGAGTAGGTTTAATCAAGAATAGGAAAATAGGAATGCGGGTAAGCTACTACAAACAGCATAGTGAACGCATTATTGTGGCCAAGATAGATACGAAGCCCACACCTACTACAGTAGTACAAGTTTATATGCCAACTAGCTCTGCAGATGACGAAGAAATTGAAGAAATGTATGATGAAATAAAAGAAATTATTCAGATAGTGAAGGGAGACGAAAATTTAATAGTCAAGGGTGACTGGAATTCGAGTGTAGGAAAAGGGAGAGAAGGAAACGTAGTAGGTGAATATGGATTGGGGCTAAGAAATGAAAGAGGAAGCCACCTGATAGAATTTTGCACAGAGCACAGCTTAATCATAGCTAACACTTGGTTTAAGAATCATGATAGAAGGTTGTATACATGGAAGAATCCTGGAGATACTAAAAGGTATCAGATAGATTATATAATGGTAAGACAGAGATTTAGGAACCAGGTTTTAAATTGTAAGACGTTTCCAGGGGCAGATGTGGACTCTGACCACAATCTATTGGTTATGACCTGTAGATCAAAACTGAAGAAACTGCAAAAAGGTGGGAATTTAAGGAGATGGGACCTGGATAAACTGAAAGAACCAGAGGTTGTACAGAGTTTCAGGGAGAGCAAAAGGGAACAATTGATAGGAATGGGGGAAAGAAATACAGTAGAAAAAGAATGGGTAGCTCTGAGGGATGAAGTAGTGAAGGCAGCAGACGATCAAGTAGGTAAAAAGAAGAGGGTTAGTAGAAATCCTTGGGTAACAGAAGAAATATTGAATTTAATTGATGAAAGGAGATAATATAAAAATGCAGTAAATGAAGCAGGCAAAAAGGAATACAAACGTCTCAAAAATGAGATCGACAGGAAGTGCAAAATGGCTAAGCAGGAATCGCTAGAGGACAAATGTAAGGATGTAGAGGCTTTCCTCACTAGGGGTAAGATAGATACTGCCTACAGGAAAATAAAAGAGACCTTTGGAGATAAGAGAACCACATGTATGAACATCAAGAGCTCAGATGGAAACCCAGTCCTAAGCAAAGAAGGGAAAGCAGAAAGGTGGAAGGAGTATATAGAGGGTCTATACAAGGGCGATGCACTTGAGGACAATATTATGGAAATGGAAGAGGATGTAGATGAAGATGAAATGGGAGATACGGTACTGCGTGAAGAGTTTGACAGAGCACTGAAGGACCTGAGTCCAAACAAGGCCCCCGGAGTAGACAACATTCCACTACTGACGGCCTTGGGAGAGCCAGTCCTGACAAAACTCTACCATCTGGTGAGCAAGATGTATGAAACAGGCGAAATACCCTCAGACTTCAAGAAGAATATAATAATTCCAATCCCAAAGAAAGCAGGTGTTGACAGATGTGAAAATTACCGAACAATCAGTTTAATAAGCCACAGCTGCAAAGTGCTAACACGAATTCTTTACAGACGAATGGAAAAACTAGTAGAAGCCGACCTCGGGGAAGATCAGTTTGGATTCCGTAGAAATACTGGAACACGTGAGGCAATACTGACCTTACGACTTATCTTAGAAGAAAGATTAAGGAAAGGCAAACCTACGTTTCTAGCATTTGTAGACTTAGAGAAAACTTTTGACAATGTTGACTGGAATACTCTCTTTCAAATTCTAAAGGTGGCAGGGGTAAAATACAGGGAGCGAAAGGCTATTTATAACTTGTACAGAAACCAGATGGCAGTTATAAGAGTTGAGGGACATGAAAGGGAAGCAGTGGTTGGGAGGGGAGTAAGACAGGGTTGTAGCCTCTCCCCGATGTTATTCAATCTCTATATTGAGCGAGCAGTGAAGGAAACAAATAAAAAATTTGGAGTAGGTATTAAAATCCATGGAGAAGAAATAAAAAATTTGAGGTTCGCCGATGACATTGTAATTCTGGCAGAGACAGCAAAGGACTTGGAAGAGCAGTTGAACGGAATGGATGGTGTCTTGAAGGGAGGATATAAGATGAACATCAACAAAAGCAAAACGAGGACAATGGAATGTAGTCGAGTTAAGTCGGGTGATGCTGAGGGTATTAGATTAGGAAATGAGACACTTAAAGTAGTAAAGGAGTTTTGCTATTTGGGGAGCAAAATAACTGATGATGGACAAAGTAGAGAGGATATAAAATGTAGACTGGCAATGGCAAGGAAAGCGTTTCTGAAGAAGAGAAATTTGCTAACATCGAGTATAGATTTAAGTGTCAGGAAGTTTTTTCTGAAAGTATTTGTATGGAGTGTAGCCATGTATGGAAGTGAAACATGGACGGTAAGTAGTTTGGACAAGAAGAGAATAGAAGCTTTTGAAATGTGGTGCTACAGAAGAATGCTGAAGATTAGATGGGTAGATCACATAACTAATGAGGAAGTATTGAATAGGATTGGGGAGAAGAGAAGTTTGTGGCACAACTTGACCAGAAGAAGGGATCGGTTGGTAGGACATGTTCTGAGGCATCAAGGGATCACCAATTTAGTATTGGAGGGCAGCGTGGAGGGTAAAAATCAAAGGGGGAGGCCAAGAGATGAATACACTAAGCAGATTCAGAAGGATGTAGGTTGCAGTAGGTACTGGGAGATGAAGAAGCTTGCACAGGATAGAGTAGCATGGAGAGCTGCATCAAACCAGTCTCAGGACTGAAGACCACAACAACAACAACAACAACAACAACAAGTCATAGTTATAGAGTTCTCTGTACAAAATTTCAATAGTTGTGCAGAATTTAGCGAAGAAAACAACATTGTATAACAAAGCTGATTCAGAAACCCTTTCCTTCTGATACAGTTCTTACTGCTGCCACAATAAATCACTTGTGCGTAGATTCCAACTGTACTGATCATTACAAAAATACAACCATTGACCAGCGGCGCACATTTCTTGCAGCGTTGTACAAAGCATTCGGCTTATCTGCTGTGAAAATACCACACTTAACGCTATTTTAAAATTCACGGTGGATGGCTTCCGTTTATCTACAATGTCAGCATCTATCGAATTATCTTCATGCAAACGTGATGCCTGGATCACTCACTTCCCCTTTTTAGGTACAGAGGAAACTAGAGTTCAGTCTTGTGGAAGCCAAAAATGGAAATGTGGGCAGCCCTTCTTTTACTGATAGCAAACTCTAGAGAAATCTCCACGCTTGTCTTTCTTCATCATGCCAACAAAAGAAAAATACTTCCTTCATAGCTCTATTATCATTCCAGTACTAGTAAATCAGTTGTCCGCTTTCACATTTCGACCTGACTGATATATAGGTTTACACAGCCACAGAACAACATCAAAATGTTTATTGCTCAGTTGGTAAATCCTTCTGGTTGCAACACAGCGTATATTTCCAAATTGTACAGGTAAAATACTTAAGAATCCACATTTAAGAATCCATACTCGTTTGTTTTGATTGTTACATATTGGCAAAAACTGTACCTTCCGCAGAATCCTTCCAGCTTCTTGTCTACTGTAACATTTTCTCCAAGGATGTAAGATTTGTGGTAGTTGCGTACAAACACAGTAAATATTTCCCGAATAGCTGTTAGCTTGTCTAATTGTCTCCTTTCATCACGAATAGCGCGACTGTAAAATCTAAGGCTTTCCAGAATAAATTTGAAACGTTTTATGTTCATTTGGAAGGTGAAATTTTTCAATGCCATCACCATCAGTTCCACACAGATCTTCCAGGCTTTATCTGTTACTTTTGTTAACAACAATTAAAAACAAGAGACTGATGAAGGCTTTCAATTCAATATCATCTATTGATTTTAGCCCTCTCTCACGCTGAAATGAGGCTTTGATGCTCTCAAAATTCTGATTGGAATACAAAACTACAATAGACAAATATCGTTATGTATGAGGTAATTACAGCATCACAAATGCTGCTTTGGCTGCACCTATTGGTACAGGTAAATTTTGAATAATATTATGCTCTTCGAACAAAATGCTTTGGATTTCTTCAACATTATCTAGTACTTCCCACTTACAATAATAAAATTCCTTTAAAATAACGCAACCAGGCGCAGTGTATTAATCTGAAATTTGACGTTCAGACAGCGGACACTGACTATTAAACAGTTCAAACAGAATTTAAGTGCAGTTTACATTCTGGATTAGCTTTGTACTACTTACTACGTTGATAAACAAATAAATTAATCGCTGAAATGAAATTCGAAAGGGCGCAGTGGATAAAAACGAGCAATCGGCTCATATCTCATCAAGAGAGCATCAGCGTCGATACTGAATCATACAACATTGAAAGGCACACATGAAGTGTATATTTTTAGAATCAGGAAGAACCAGATGAATTTTATTACGTAAAACAGTAATTGTTTTGAGCTCTCATGACATCCAGGACCCACTAACAGCTAAAAATATGCCCAGGACCCTCATGGATGAAAGTTACGTGGCAACATCACCAGCCGCTAGGATACATAAAAACACGTGCTGTGTGTAACGAATAAATTTGAAATTGCTGTCGTTAATATTGTTGCAAACATTTGTTCTAGTTAGGAAGGAAGTGTGGAAGTTTGATGAGTTACACTACAGCGAGAGTTAAAAGTCTTTACAATGTATAGAAATGTAAGTATATTTACTGAATATATCGTACAAACGAACTAAGTAGTATGTTTAAATCCTAATTCAATACATGACTGATAGAGGTGTTATAATGTTGAGGGGATACAGTATTAAAGTTAATAACAAGTTCGAAATTTGTAAATAAGAACCTCGTATATTTGGTCCTCAGTAATCCGGATTTCCGGTTCATCCGGATTCATATTTTGTGTCCCTTGGTATTTTTCTCTTTTTTTCTTATAACACGAAGATGCGTAGTCGGTGAGGTACATAGGCTGCTTATCACTAGGCTGGTAATTTAGTCTAGTACTCAGTGATAAGGAACTCGGAGTGTGTGAATGACATTGTTTCTCAAGTATTGTACATTAATATAACGGTGTATTGATGCCCAACAAGTAAGTTGCATAGTAACCACGCACTCCACCACAGCTCATTGTACCTCTGGTGCGATTCTCGACAGGTGTGACACCATCTGGTTAGTGGCGCGTGTGAATGTATCTGCTCTCTCAGCCATCTGTTTGTTTTGCACTGACGAGCCTTCTCTCCTTGAATCATCTAAGCGTGCACATCCCACGCTTCCACCTACAGTTACTACAGTCAGTCTTAAGAAGGTGTACTGGCATTTGTATAGTGCTGAACATTTAGACTTTTTGTATTTAGTAGAATATACATCCGGGTTTTCAATTTTCGGTTTTCCAAAATAAAAGTGAGAATTTACGATCGTCCTCATAGCTGTTCTTCCAGCAATACCTCATCTCCTGCGTTCCCAATTTCGTAGAAGTTTTCCTACGAAAATTGCAGAAGCACTCTTGGACGAAAGGATATTGTGACGATATTCTTTCGTCACAGCCTGGGGTTAGAGACCCGGTCCGGCACACAGTTTTTATCTGCCAGTAAGTTTCACATCGGCGCACACCCACTGCAGAGTGAACACACAATCTATTTCATAATCTACTGGCACCATAAAAATGTTATGAGGGTTTTTAAAAGAACTCTTTCGGTGCTATCCAGAACTGTCAGCAAAAGGGCTGTGCCAATTTATTATAATGTAGACCAAGTGGGTCTCTCGAAAATGCTATTATCTCATTAACTGTTATCCCCACAAAAAATGTTATTACAGTTGTCGGTAGAACTCTTAGGGTCGTATTAAGAAATGCCATCAGATCTTTTGTACGAATTTATTACTTTTACATGACAAAAGTGAGTCCCACATTAATTATCTCATATAATGTCATCGTCACAAATAATGTTATTATAGTTTTTGGTAGAACTCTGTGGGTGATATTCAGAACTGTCATCAGAACTATTCTACGAATGTTGCTATATTAGATAAAGTGAGTATCAGATTAAAACAAATATTGTATAAACTATTATCGCCACAAAAATGTTCTTATCATTTTCAATGCAACTCTTCCGGTGCTATCCAGAACTGCCAACAGAACTGTTATACAAATTTATTTTTTCCAAACTGACAAATAATTTTTTACCATACCAAAATTTTGCCGAGTTATTGTTTTGTTCCCGAAATTCTGTAGAACATTCGTGTTTTGAACAGGGAAATCTAGAAGTATTGCATATACGTATATCAAGAACTGTGAAAAAATTTTATTTATCGTAAAAGGGGTTCAAACTTCACGGGAAATGCTCATAAGCATTCCTTAATAAAGGCAGTTACTGCGTAAACGATTACCTGCACAGAATATGTTACTAGTATTTTCGATAGAACTCTTACAATGCTATCCAGAGCTGGCATCAGAGCATACGAACAGACATAATTTTTTTTTTTAGTAAGAGTGCCCCACAATTAATCAATTACCATACAAACTATTATAACCACAAAAAATGTTATTATGATTATCGATAGAAGTCTTGAGGTGTTAACCAGAACTGTTCATCAAAACTGTTGAACGAATTTACTTTTTCTGTGGAGAAAGTGGGTCTAACATCAGAGCAGTTACCGTATAAACTATCATCGCCACAAAAAGATATTATTACGATTTTCGATAGAGCTCTTGGTGTTCTGTTCAGAACTGTTGTACGAATTTACTTTTTGCGAAAATTGACAAAGAATGTATTCGATAAGAAAAATTTTTCGAGTATTGTTGTTTTTCTCGCTAAATTCTGCAGGACTACTAAAATTTTGTACAAATAACTCTAGAACTATGACATTTCTATCAAGAACTCTGAAAAAATATATATTTCTGAAGAAAAGGATTCCTACTTCACAGTAAGTGAAGAGGTTCCCTCCTTAAATTGCAATTATCTCGTAACATGTTAGCTGCACAAAAAATTGTAATTAGGATATTCAATAGAACTATTGGGGTTCTGTTCAGAACTGCCCTCAGAACTGTTGTCCGAATTTACTTTTTGCGAAAATTAATAACGAATGTTTGCTATTCGAATTTTTTTGAGTATTGTTGTTTTCTTCGTTAAATTCAGCAGAACTATTCAAATTTTGTACAAAGAACTCTAGAACTATGGCATACCTGTCAAGAACTGTGAAAGAAATATACATTTCTGAAAAAAAGGGTGCCAACTTCACAGTAAGTGAAAAGATTTTCTCTTTAAATTGCAATTATCTCGTAAACTATTAGCTGCACAAAAAAATGTTACTTGGGTTTTCGATAGAACTCTTGGAGTTCTGTTCAGAACTGTGCTCAGAACTGTTGTACTTATTTACAATTTGCGAAAATTGACGAAGAATGTTTTCGATACGAAAATTTTTTCGAATATTGTTTTCGTCGCTAAATTCTGCAGATCTATTGAAATTTTGTACAAAGAACTCTAGAACTATGCCATATCTATCAAGAAATCTGAAAAAAGTATACATTTGTGACAAAAAGGGTGCCATCTTCACAGTAAGTGAAAAGATTTTCTCTTTAAATTGCAATTATCTCGTAAACTATTAGCTGCACAAAAAAATGTTACTTGGGTTTTCGATAGAACTCTTGGAGTTCTGTTCAGAACTGTGCTCAGAACTGTTGTACTTATTTACAATTTGCGAAAATTGACGAAGAATGTTTTCGATACGAAAATTTTTTCGAATATTGTTTTCGTCGCTAAATTCTGCAGAACTATTGAAATTTGGTACAAAGAACTCTAGAACTATGCCATACCTATCAAGACCTCTGAAAAATATATATATTTCTGAAAGAAAGGGTGCTAACTTCACAGTAAGTGAAAAGATTTTCTCCTTAAATTGCAATTATCTAGTAAGCTATTAGCTGCACAAAAAAATGTTACTTGGGTTTTCGATAGAACTCTTGGAGTTCTGTTCAGAACTGTGCTCAGAACTGTTGTACTTATTTACAATTTGCGAAAATTGACGAAGAATGTTTTCGATACGAAAATTTTTTCGAATATTGTTTTCGTCGCTAAATTCTGCAGAACTATTGAAATTTTGTACAAAGAACTCTAGAACTATGCCATATCTATCAAGAAATCTGAAAAAAGTATACATTTGTGAAAAAAAGGGGGGCAACTTCACAGTAAGTGAAAAGATTTTCTCCTTAAATTGCAATTATCTAGTAAGCTATTAGCTGCACAAAAAAATGTTACTTGGGTTTTCGATAGAACTCTTGGAGTTCTGTTCAGAACTGTGCTCAGAACTGTTGTACTTATTTACAATTTGCGAAAATTGACGAAGAATGTTTTCGATACGAAAAGTTTTTCGAGTATTGTTGTTTTGGTCGCTAAATCCTGCAGAACTATTGAAATTTTGTACAAAGAACTCTAGAACTATGCTACATGTATCAAAACTGTGAAAAAAATGTATATTTCTCGAAAAAGGGGTGCTAACTTCACACGACTGATGGTAAGCTGTTGTGGAAAGCCCATGGCCAGGATCTTGTTCAGAAACTAAATGCTGCTTTATTTACCATTAGAACAGTATCTGAAATAAGTGACACTTCAACACGAAAAGTAGTCTACTTCGCATATTTTCATACGCTTATGTCGTATGGTATTATTTTTCGGGGTAATTCTTCTGATTCAAAAAGGGTATTTTTGGCTCAAAAACGGGCTGTTCGAGCTATATGTGGTGTATGTTCGAGAACCTCTTGTCGACCCATATTCAATAGTATGGGAATTCTGACACTGCCCTCACAGCATATATTTTCTTTAATGTCTTTTGTTGTTAGCAATATTAGCCTATTCCAAAGAGTTAGCAGCTTTCACTCAGTTAATACTAGGCAGAAATCCATACTGCATGTGGAATGCACTTGCTTGACTCTTGTGCAGAAAGGAGTGCAGTATTCTGCTGCATCCATTTTTAATAAGCTACCACAAGAACTCAAAAATCTTAGCAGTAGCCCAAACTATTTTAAGTCTAAACTGAAGAGTTTCGTCATGGCTCACTCCTTCTATTCTGTCGAGGAGCTCCTGGAAGAGCTAAAAAATTAAGCAAATTCCAGTGTTACAATGTTGATTTTCTTTATTTAAACTTACGACATGTCATCTGAATATGTTTTTTATATTTCATTTTATCTGTTTCTAATACGGTGTTATAATTTCATGTATTGACTCGTTCTATGACCATGGAGACTTCTCCTTAATTTGGTCCCACGGAACAATAAATAAATAAATAAATGAAAAATAAATAAATTGGCTAGAGCAGGAGCGGTAGCCCCAGCACGTGGTCCAGACTGACCGCAGGGCTAGGAATTCCATGCTGATGCTGTGTCGCGGAATGGGCTTTCTGTCGATGAAGGAGATTTGTATGCTGCAGAGTGTCAAAGATGGCGGACTTTGTGAAGGCATAAGGGCAGACATTTAAAGATGGCGTACTTTGTGAAACCATAATGGCAGACATTTCACAGCTCATGTAGAAATTAATAACAGCCACAGGAATCATGATACCTTAAAAACAAACATGTACGTTACCATTATTTGCACAACGATTTTGATGGTGCAGTCAGATTTTCAAAATCTTTAGTGGTTTAAAGTTTAGTATCTGACTGTAAATTATACAAGTAACACCCAGCAACGAATTTCTAAAATCTAAACTGTTCATCCGATATTGTCGATCTACGTGTCTTTAAAAAGCTCTTAGTGTAAGCCTAAATTGGTATGAATTACAGGCATGTAACTTGAATAGTACATGAATTATTGGAGGCCAAAGTGCCCGATTACTATTAATCGCATCAGGCCATAAGTACTCCACAATTACACGAAAAAACGGTAGCATCATGCCTATAAATATGCTGATTCATCTGTGTCTTTGTTTATATCCGACATATACTGTTTGTGAAGAAATTGGTAAAATATTTACTGTGTTTTAGAAAGCACGCAGACATTAGACTACTGGGTTGCTTTTTGTTTCTATTCCTTTGATATATGTTTATTTGATTTGTATATGGATTTAATAATGTGTCTTAGAGCGTGTTTATGGTGCAGCCATAGGAATATTTATTTAATTTCAAGTTATTTAAATGTAAATCCAGTATTTCGTACGTGTTTCAATATGTTTGTGAGTGTGCGTTGGCTTGGAGAAATGGCGGGAGTGCTCCAGCAAATCAAAGCACTCGTTAATGGGGAGACTGGATGGAAGTGGGTGAGGAGTGCTGGGAGGACAGAGGAGTGCTGTACGGGAAGCTGCGACGGTCGGTAGCAGGAAATACTTGGAGAGTGTTGAGCAGTTGGCGCGTGGTTGCGGGAGATAGAAATATTTCGTAGTGCTGACTGGTGCACTTGCGTTTTCCGTGGTTTCTGCAGCGAAGACGTAGTATGCGTTTAGAAGTGAATATCTCGCGAGCTATGCTGTTGCTCGTAACTAATTACGTGAAGTTGGAGTCTTTTGTTTCCCTGTTATTCAACTTGTATTTTATTTAATTGCTGGACCATCGACACAAATAAGTGTTTTGCAGTAATAAATGACATTTTCAAAAGTACTTCAGCTATAGTACTCATCCTTTAAAGTCGTTAAAATAGTACCTGCAGATTTTATTTGATTGTAATCTTCCATTTTTGCCGGCCGAAGTGGCCGTGCGGTTAAAGGCGCTGCAGTCTGGAACCGCAAGACCGCTACGGTCGCAGGTTCGAATCCTGCCTCGGGCATGGATGTTTGTGATGTCCTTAGGTTAGTTAGGTTTAACTAGTTCTAAGTTCTAGGGGACTAATGACCTCAGCAGTTGAGTCCCATAGTGCTCAGAGCCATTTGAACCATTTCTTCCATTTTTAAATTTCTATGTCACATTCAAAATTCGGAATTGCCGAGTGATAGCAGCCTTCGACCATTCGATTCATGCGTATATTCATATTGTATACTGTAGACTCAGCAGTATTTGGCTTGTAATGCGGCAACTACGTACCGCAGCCCCTAGACAAGGAAACAAGCCAAAACTTTTAATATTTCAACTCTGAGTCGGAGGGTACGTAGTTGGGGTCCACACCTCATTTTTATTTTTGAAAGCCCGCATCCATATGACCTTATTTCAACTGTTCCATTGATATACCTATTTCAGTTACACTTTCAATACTAGAAAAAGAATTAATAAGTTTAGCGATTTTCTTGTTCGATAAGATTAACGTATTTAAATCGCTCCGTAATCTCGTCTTGGATTAACTGAAAGTTGGTAACTAATTACGGCAGCTTTTTTTCTTTTCCAAATTTTTGAAATGAAGACGTGACTTCATCTGCAGATGTGACGACCAGTACTTTCATTACATACAGACTCACTTTCTTATATGAACATCAAGGAAAAACGCGGCAGTAATAGCAAACGGGAGCGCTTTGCGCCGTTGCATTCTGAAACAACGATTGCAAAGTGTGGGCTTTCTTCAAGGAGCAGCCAACAGCGAAAAACCAAAGAGGCCGAATTACTTTAACATTTTATCGAAAGAGCATTTTGTGAAATCCTTTTTGAATATTAAGTAATTAGTAATCACACAATTCACTTCATCTCAAAACTCAGTTGAAAATCGGCAGGTGCCGTTGCTGAACATAAAACAGAGTTCGCAGGATCAGAAAAACTAACATCTAGCGTTACTGCTTAAGGAACAGGAAGATTAATTGCTGATTAATTGTTTTCTATGCGCTTGCCTGCTCCCAGAACTTAATCTGTTTGTTCCGAACCGTTCCTGGTTCGCATGCATCAGAGCCACAGAAATTGGTTTTTATGAACTGTTGGGGGACAGTGGTCTCTTACTAACGTGGCGTTGTTTGACTGAGCTGCGTGTCAGTTGCTGTAATGTGATTGTACTGTTTAGCCAGGTGGAACATCAGCATTCTGCTACTGCATATGAAAGAGCTAAAGCTGATGGTCTGAGGACTGTCGCAATGGCTCACGAGGTTATTCCTGTTAAGTTCTGAAATATACTGTTCCAAGTTTTGATCTTAGTTGTGTGCTGGTTACTCGCGGATTTTGAATATGCCGTTCGGAAGGAAGACTGTGTCGTGCTCCATAATGGGTAATGGTCGGTTTATTAAGACCTGATATTGATGCGGTGCAACCAGCCATATATTCGTAGAAAAATAAACAGAAATTATGTGGAAAAGTCTAGAGCTAATCGTTTATATGAGAAGTCTATACACACCCTGATAACAAATGACGGGAAACATACGTAATTACAAAGATTAATTCTGAATACTCATTCGAATTTATAATTAATGAAATTGTAATCATGTAAAGAAAGAACACGCTCGCCAATCCTAAAGCGAACAATTTGTTCGCGAAACCGACTGGTTGCAATTGAATTTAAGCGTACGTAACGATCAGTAATGTATGTATGGGCGAATTGCTCATTATTCACGCGGAATGTAATTTGTATGCACAAGTATGTGATCAGAAAATTAGTTAGTCAAATCCAAGTAGATATCCAGAATTGTAGAATTCTTCTGAAAAATCAATTACAGACAAAATCATTACTGAACAAACGTATGCGTTAGGCTGCGTGCTAATAATGACGTAAAGAAACACTGTTGTAATTTTGCTGTCGCTAATTCCGATTAACAAACCGTTCCAAATAATTATAACTGACACTCAAGAATAAAGTAAATGTGAATAAGTTAAAAGCAACAACAAAATCCTATGGTAACGCTGAAATATGACAGCTAAGTGTTTGACATCTAAGTGTCCAAAAACATATAAAAAAATTAGCGTAATTTAATAAGATTTAAGATTAATCATGTTTTGCCGGATTCATTGATTTTAACAGTTATCAATAACTTCACCTTAAAACATTAATCAAGATAGTTTTACTGCAAAAATTATGCAATGACATTGATTAACCTACACAAAATGAACGTTCGATCCAAGGGAAAAATTTAACTGTACTGTATGGTAAAATTGTCATCTCTCATATTATTATATTTTTTCATTCATAACATGATACTCAGAACATACGATAAGACCCTTTTCATGGCGACAGTGATTTGGCTTAATAGTGATGAAAACTTTAGCAGCAATTGTCGCACAAGTGCTACATTGTCCGAATACAGCCGAAATACTGAGAAGAAGTTTAGCAAACTAAAAGTCTGAAACGTTCCGATCTTACTTTCGGCGAAGATATTGGCGTGAATTAGTAGCTGGGTGAAAACGATTACAAACGAGATGCCTCGCCTTCCAGTTTCAAACATTTCTTAGGCGTTTTTTGGCCAGGCAGCGAATGATCCGTATTCTGATCAACCCGCAACTTACGTGTTCTGTCGTGCACCTTGTGCTGAATTTTGATTAGAATTTTTGGTCTCTTTTAAGTTGATAACTTTGAGGTCACTAGCTGCTCAGATGAGGAAATGAACTGCGTTTTCTCCATATAGTTTTCATATAGTCTGGTATACCTCCCGCCCCCCCCCCCCCCCCCTCCCTGTCAGTGTTGTTTCATTTTGAGTAATTTCTATTGAGATATTAGAGAACTTTTCCCTACATCTCCATTTACATCTATGTGAATACTCTGCTCTTCACAATAAAGTGCCTGGCATAGGGTTCAATGAACCACCTTCATGCTGTATCTCTACCGTTCCATTCTCGAACGGCACGCGGTAAAAACGAGCACTTAAATTTTTCTGTGCGATCCCTGATTTCTCTCATTTTATCGTGATGATCATTTCTCTCTATGTCGGTGGGTGCCAACAGAATGTTTTCACAATCGGAGGAGAAAACTGGTGATTGAAATTTCATGAGAAGATCCCGTCGTAACGAAGACCGCCTTTGTTTTAATGATTGCCACTCCAGTTCACGTATCATGTCTTTGATACTATCTCCCCTATTTCGCGATAATACAAAACGAGCTGCCCTTCTTTGTACTTTTTCGATGTCATCCATCAGTCCCACCTGATGCGTATCCCACACAGCACAGCAATACTCCAGAATAGGGCGGACAAGCGTAGTGTAAGCAGTCTCTTTGGTAGACCTGTTGCACCTTCTAAGTGTTCTGCCAATGAATTGCAGTCTTTGGTTTGTTTGCTTTACCCGCAATATTATCTATATGATTGTTCCAATTTAGGTTATTTGTAATTGTAATCCCTAAGTATTTAGTTGAATTTAGAGGCCTTAGATTTGCGTGACTTACCGCGTAATCAAAATTTAGCTGATTTCTTTTAGTACTCATGTGAATAACTTCACACTTTTCTTTATTCAGGGTCTATTGCCACTTTTCTCACCATACAGATATCTTATCTAAATCATGTTGCAAGTCGTTTTGATCATCTGATGACTTTACGAGACGGTAAATGACAGCATAATTGGCAAACAATCTAAGACGGCTACTCAGATTGTCTCCTATGTCGTTAATATAGATCAGGAACAATAGAAGCCCTATAACACTTCCTTGGGGAACGCCGGATACTACTTCTATTTTACTCCATTACTTCCCGTCTATTACTACGAACTGTGACCTTTCTGACAGCAAATCACGAATTCAGTCGCACAACTGAGGCGATACTCCGTAGGCACGCAGTTTGGTTTGAAGACGCTTTTGAGGAACGGTGTCGAAAGCCTTCTAGAAGTCTAAAAATATGGAATCAATTTGACATCCCCTGTCGATAGCACTTAGTACTTCATGAGTGTAAAGAGCTAGTTGTGTTTCACAAGAACGATATTTTCTGAATTCATGCTGACTATATGTCAGAAATCGTTTTCTTCGAGGTACTTCATAATGTTCGAATACAGTATATGTGCTAAAATCATACTGCAAAACGACGTTAGTGATATAGGCCTGTAATTCAGCGTACTACTCCTACTTCCCTTTCTGAGTATTGGTGTGACATGAGCAATTTTCCAGTCTTTAGGTACAGATCTTTCTGTGAGCGAGTGGCTGTACGCAATTACTAAATATGGAGCTATTTTATCAGCATACTCTGAGAGAAACTTGACTGGTACACAATCTGGACCGGAGGATTAGCCTTTATTAAGTGATTTAAGCTGCTTTGTTACACCGAGGATATCTACTTCTATGTTTCTCATCTTGGAAGTTGTTCTTGATTGTAATTCAGGAATATTTACTTCGTCCTCTTAGGTTAAGGAGTTTCGGAAAACCGTGTTTAATAACTCTGCTTTAGTGGCACTGTCATCAGTAACTTCACCGTTGTTATCGCTCGGTGAAGGTATTGACTGCGTCTTGCCACTGGTGTGCTTTATGTACGACCAGAATCTCTTCGGCTTTTCTGCCAGATTTCGAGACAGAATTTCGTTGTGGAAATTATTAAAAGCATCTCGTATTGAAGTACGCGCCATAATTCGAACTTCTGTAAAACTTTGCCTATCTCGGGGATTTTGAGTTCTTTTAAATTTGGCATGCTTTTTTCGTTGCTTCTGCAACAACGATCTGACCCCTTTTGTGCACAACTATGTCAGTTTTATGCAAATTGTGTACATCATAATGAACAAATAAAAATGTTTTGGACTCAGACTTGTCTTATAATTCAGTACTCAATAATTGTTTGTTTGTTTTTTCTCAGTGTAATGTTATATTCGTTGTGTACAGTGGCTAAACGCAACCATGCGCTACTCGAAAGTGAGAAGAGACCGCCATGCAGCTTCAGATCTGATAAGTATTATAAGCAATCAGCTCAAATTGCAGCTAACGTGGAGGTGTGGCCTCTGAAAGCTGACACTCACCTATTCTGTTTCCAGTCCACAAGTGCTTGTAAGTTACGCATCCGGCAGCGAGAGTATTGTAGCAGGGAGGCAGAGCGGAGTGGTGGGGAAACGATCTCGAGAGCGGCGCAGGGAGTGGGTGGGGGGTGGGGGGGGGGGGGGGAAGACGCCAAGTCTTCACGGCGGGGCCGAGTTTTCCGATCCATTTCCCGGCCGCGCCGTTCCGCAGCCATCAGCAGAGTGGCGGCGCTTCGCGGGTAGTTAGCCGGCGGCCACTCTCTCTCCCCCGCCCAGTTCGACACGGCCGCAGCTCAGCCGCCTCCTCCAGACGCCGACACGGAAGGGCGTCGAAGAAGAGTCCGGCTCCCACTCCAGCAGCTGGCTAGCGCTCGACTCCCGCTACGTACCACTGGAATCAGTTTTCTCTGACTCAGTTGACTGAATAACCGCACAAAACTGATAATCGCTTACGCTCAGACTTTCCGTCGTTTAATTTCGGCAACCAGTTATATGTCTAACAAACTGACGAAAAAAATAAAAAAAACAAAGCTTTAATATTGTGGCGCATCATCTACTGCAGTCATCATCATTCATTTTTGATAGTCAAAATATATCGTCAGTGTGGTGTCACCGCCAGACACCACACTTGCAGTCATCATTATTCATTTTTGATAGTCAAAATATATCGTCAGTGTGGTGTCACCGCCAGACACCACACTTGCTAGGTGGTAGTTTTAAATCGGCCGCGGTCCATTAGTACATGTCGGACCCGCGTGTCGCCACTGTCAGTGATCGCAGACCGAGCGCCACCACACGGCAGGTGTCGAGAGAGTTACTAGCACTCGCCCCAGTTGTACGGACGACTTTGCTAGCGACTACACTGACGAAGCCTTTCTCTCATTTGCCGAGAGATAGTTAGAATAGCCTTCAGCTAAGTCCATGGCTACGACCTAGCAAGGCGCCATTAGGATTATATTGCATTTATCTAGAGAGAGTCTCGCTTGTATCATCAAGAACGCAGTATACAAATGATGGATTAAAGTTATGTATTCCAGCAGCTACGTACTTTTCGTTATAGCATTCATTACGTATCCTGTTTCAGACCTAGCGCCCGTCTGCGTGAGTTAGCGCGTGCATCTTGGCCGCCTCTTTCAATTAGTGTGCGTAGTGTTGGCAAGTCTGCCGACACTACAGTCAATATGGTAGGTTACTGTACAGAATCACTGCTGGGAGGGCTAGCGTACTACAAGTGAGGGGATTTATTTGTGCTAAAGTTTCGAGTAGGAGTGTTTGCCTATATCGCGTGTACGCTGGTGACCTCCAGTTTTATGTAGGTGCTAAGCCAATAAACCTGAAGAACGTACCAAGAATTTCAACACTGTCACGCATACTTTCTCAAAACATGCACAGACTATAGGGTTCAATCCCAAGTCATGTAAAACCTGACTGGTCATTATAGGATCATTAGACTGAATATCCGCAATTCCTATCATAATTAATCCTAGACAGGATAAATATCAGCTTCTCTCCCTCAGCACCGTCTAGAAGTAACAACAGATGCAAATCGCAGTTGGATTGGCCACGCAACTGTAAAGTGCAAGAATGCATGAACACCTCTCCTGAAAACGTATAAAAAGCTCGTCCCTCTTTACCTGAAAAACAAACACATACAAACACTTCTTCCCGCAATTATTCATTACAGTGATGTTATCCTGCATGGTCTACTGTGTAAAGCTCATGGCGCCTTGATCTGGTTATGAATGCCTGTGTTCGTTACACCTGTGATGTTAGTTCTCTGATCTGTTTTACCATTATGTACACAGCTTAGCTGACTACGTAAATCGGAGTTCTTCCCCAATTTTAATTTTTCTCGATTTTAGCGCCATCTGTCAATGGTTTAAAAAAATGTTTCACACAAAACTTGCTTACTTTTTTATGGAGAATCTCAGTCTGCAATAAAAATGGAGTTTTCCATTTAAGATTTAAAGGTTGTCCCCCGCCCCACCCAAGGGGGCGAGGGTCACGTGTAGTATCATCTGATGTCGGCTTTGAGTTTACGAACTTGTCTTACCCATTATTTTTAACATGATGTATAGTTTTTGAGATGATCTCATCCGAAACTTCAGCTGGACCACCCCATCTATATATATATATATATATATATATATATATATATATATATATATATATATATATATATTGTATGAATGTAAGTGTTCCAAAGCTGTCTCAAATTCGGACACTGTGTAACCTATGCCGTTAAGTTATAACATGTTAATATGTGTGAACAGGTGAATACGTTTTTTCTCCAGAAGTCGAATTTATTCGAAAAACTCGAGATGCTCAACCCATCTATTTGAAGAGCCCTGTAACACATTTCTTCTAATTTAATTTTTCGGCAGTATGCACATAGAAAATTAGGAAAACATTTTCTCCTATTAATTAAGAATTAGATATTCGTTTGGACTACCAGTTTCCTTGACGCTGGTGACATGACAGCACTGTCTTCTGTGCTATCAATGTACAATGAGCCTCATATATCTTTTCGGGCTTAGCGCTCCTATCTGAGCAACAGAAGCGCCTGTACTCATCAGAGCAAAATACTTTCCTCCCCTCTCCCTCGTTCAGCCCCTTTCTCGAAGTTCTTCTCAGTAACAGGTACCCGACTCTGGAAGAGCCTCCCGCGTTATATTAGAGAACTAAATTACGTATCTAGCTTCAAAAGACAGTTAGTGAATTATCTACTGCAGCAACAATAAGGACTACCTTTTCCCCAGTACAGACTCGTTAACCCTGTACATTCTTCTTTCCAACCAGATCTTTCTCACTTCCAAGCAATCTTAGCTGGTGCAGTCTCCTATAATTCAATTCCCCAGATTTCGCATTGTCAGACAACATCTATTTTGTACACTTACAAATTCTTTTTATATGTGCAACTATCACTACTTTGTACACCTGTAAATTCTTTTTATCTTTGCCACCTTCATTATTATCATTTTTGTTACAAATATTACAGTATTGGAAGCAGCAGCAGCCGCAGCAATACTTCTGTCAGTATTAAATTTACTAGCTGTTAGTTATTAGTATTTATTCACAACGCCTCTGCAGACGCTCAAATCATTTTATTACTTTTTGTCCTACTCAAATAATATTGCTTAGGCAGCTGTGAAGTAAGGTAAAAACACACCCTATGTGTCAAAACGTGGTCCGATGTAAGGGAGGCCCTGAAGGATCTATTTTGATCTGGTTAAACAAATGGAATAAATAAATTCTGTTTCTGAGCGAGCCACGCAGTTTTCAGTGGTGCTCGCACCTGACAGCGTCAGCCGCTACAGCGAGGCTATAATCTACCTGCAGCCAAAGTGCCCCCAGCAGCCTCGGCGGAAGAAAATGAAACGCAATCTCTATACTCTATAATACATAAAAGAAAGTGTTCTGACTGATTAACTAATTCATCATCGCACAGCCGAAATTGCTGAGGACAGAAACTTGAAGTTTGGAAAAGGTGCTGATCTTGCACTGTAGGCAACGTGTAATAAAGGATTTTTAGGAACACCACCCCTAAGGGGATGGAATAGTGGACGAAGGGCTTTTCGAAAAAATATCGCTATAGAGATAATTTCGAAGCTACTACTACGAAAATTACTATTTGGTTTCTCGGTCAGAAATACAAAAAAGTTTTTCAGCATTTTTGGAAATTCATCACCTACGGAGGTGAAACAGTCAGTAATTTTTTTTAATAGATTATTACAAATCTGCTAAATATTTTTAAAGCTATAGATTCAAGAATTTCTATTTCACATCTCGATTAGAAAATAAAAAATAAGTTTTTCATTGTTTTTTGAAAATTAAATCCCTAAGCGAAGGAGGGTGGAGGGAATGAGTGTGGAGGAGAGGGAATATAGAATGAATTATTTTATAAAAATATTTCATTGTGAAATCATTGTATGTTATATGTTAATGTATAGTCCTTGAATTGATTGTATACTGGACAGACAAAACCACTATCCCAACACTTCAATTGAATTAACGATGTGTTTGTTTTAATTGAATGTAGCTAACGTTATCCAGCTCTAAGAGGCACCATACCAGCAATTATTTGCAGAAAATATATGTTTCTTGAGTACAGTAATTGTTACTTATAATTTATCGAGCGTTCATTCTACACTCGGTCACTGCTTCAAATTCTGTTGAATGAATATTGATTAAACAGTGCTATTTTCAAGTGAAATTAATTCCGTGATTTTGTGGTGCTATAATTTTTCCATGAAATTATTGGAATCTCTGTCGGAATTGAACTTCAATCAACTCTGAGCCGTTACGATCTCTTAACTAGAATCCTTGATAAAAACAGTTCTATCATGTCCTTAATAACCGTTAATCATTGCGCGTTAGCAGGGGATTTACGTAAGGTCCCTGTTTTTTGCGCGTCCAAGTTGGAGAAAGTGGAAAAAGTGAACTGACCTAATAACAAAGGTCATGATATCTCCTCTTAATAGGCAGACCATCACAAAATTCTAAAAGGATTTTTTTATTCTTAGTCAGTGTTGTAATGTCACCAGCGTCAAGGAAAATGGTAGTGTAATCGAATATCTAATTCTTAATTAATAGGAGAAAAAGTTTTCCTACTGTTGTATGTACATACTGTCGAAAATTTAAATTAGAGAAATACACATATTACAGAGCTCTTCAAATAGGTAGGTTGAGAACCTCGGGTTTTTCGAATAAATTCCACTTCTGGAAAAAAACGTATTCACATGTTCACACATTTATGTGTTATAGCATAACAGCATAGATTATAGTGTCCGAATATGAGACAGCTTTGGAACCATATGAAATGCACAATATAGTGTGTTGTATCTGTGTTTCCCATTTCGATTTTATGTGTTTTTCTTATTTTCAAATTACATCCATTTCTGATTTAATTATGTCATGTTTGAAACTGTTTGTACATTGTTGTTGTAACATTATTGTAAATCTGTACAATGATGAGGAACTGCAGATCTGCTTGTGTCACAAAAATACTGGGATTCAGGAAAAATGGTTTTTCCACAAAACTGATTGCAACTTTGTAACGTACATTAAAAAGCAGAGAACGTTTTTTTGAAGTTTCTTTTTATATCTGTTACCGTTTTAATGATTTTCATTCAGGAATGTTAAACTCAATTTTTTGCAAAGGGTTTGTTTCACCCCCCCTTAGCCGCATGACCACGTATAAAAAAATATGTCTCCTGTTTTGATCCACACTACAACATATTCAAACCCGATCAAATCGAAGTTTATTCCTAGGGTAGGGTTACTTATGAGTAATAGTGACGTAAGAAGCAAACTTATATCCTCTAGATTCTCATGAGGTATTCTCTACGAGAGGAAAATTTGCCGACATACGCTCTGATGTCCCTTCTCTTAACCTAGTATATTCCCTCGAATGATCCTGTAGGGCGATGCAGTACCGACCGGCAGCCGTGTCACTCTCCGCCAATGGCGTCGATCGGATTCGGCATGGGTTGAGGGGGGGGGGGGGGGGGGTTCGGTGGGCATGGGGTCAGCGCACCACTCTGACAGCTGTTGTTAACTTCCCAAACCGTCCAGCCGACAGTCAGGTAACTCCACTCAGCAGTCAGACACAATGAGCGCTCCTTTAACCTGTAGCATACATTAAACAAAAACTCTGGAATAAAACTTGAGCACTTGAAATTATGTTCAAGAAAGTTAAGGTGGAAAATATTCAACATCCATGAAGAAAATGTTGCTTTAAGGAGACATTGTAAAGCAAGGGTTCCCAAATTTCTTGTTCCCTAAAGGTCACTGCAGAATATCGAATGTGTAGCTGGTATCATTTATTGTTTAAAGATAAATTTGTAATTGGGTAAAGTTAATAGAAAACATAAAATACAAAAAGATAATCCCAACATTATTATTTTAAATTGATTTTTTACATTGCTATATAAAACATACCTTAAGACAAAATTAGAAAGAAAGGAAAAAGAAAAAAAATGAAAACGACGCACCGAAAAGAAAATTTGCGGAAGCGAGGGAAATGTGTAGATGTGATGTACATCTGCAGACAAACTGGTAATTATAACGTGTAACCTCCCCGCAAAAATTAGGAAGGACAATATTTAAAAAATGTTAATGGGAATAGAGCTAAGTGTAACCTTCCCACGGAAATTTTTATAATAATATTTTAAATGTAAATAGACATGGAGCTAAATGTAACCTCCCAGCAATTAAATTTAAAGACAATGACAATTAAATGAAAACTAGCTATTTGACCCAAGTATAAGTTCCTCACAAAAAAATGAAAGTCAATTCAGTGATAAAAAATCTCAGTGACAATGAAAACACAAATAGACCGAAATGTCGATCTTAGGCCCTGTTCACTAATTAAACTGTAATTCTTACCTTAGTAAAACTGCCTCTGCTCTTATTTTTCGCCATAGCTTGGAGGAAATTCATTGCAAAAATTTTGAATTTAAGGGAAACTTTTCTTTAAGGAATAGCAAGGGAAATATTTCTTTCATTAAAGGATTCTTTGTTAAAAAATTGCTTTGAAAACAAAATTATTATTGGGGCGAGTCTTGAACAAATTAGTTACACTTAATTTACATTACATTATCAAATGTGCGCAATGCTGCTTCATTACCTTATTTAAAAATATACCTCGTCCTGAATCTTGACCTGAGTGCCATGTCGACGCCCGTCGACTCCTCACACACAACTAAACTCTCTCGTAACTACACCGCAACTGAACTGTCTCGTAACTCGACAGCCACAGAACAGAACTCTCGCGCGGGCAAGCGAAGACTAGGAACGACAAATAGCTCTCTGGTCAGAGACTCTGCAATGCCTCGCCATCGCCGCCACACAACATACGTGTTTGAAACTTCAGATTTTTAAATTTTCGCAAATCGACCAAGTTAATAATGCATAGCCCACCTCTTGCCCTTATGCAAGCAGTTATTCGGCTTCGAACAGGCTCACAGAGTCTTGGACGTCCTCCTGAAGGGATATCATGCCACGTTCTGTCCAATTGGCGCGTTAGATCGTCAATCGTCATAATACACAGGTGGCTGGAGGGTCCTGCCTATAACTGTCCAAGCGTTTTAACTTGGGACGGATCAGACGAGCTTGATTGCCCAGTTAGAGTTTGGCAAGCATGACATTCCTTCACCAGGGAAGAGGAATGGAATATTCCAGAATTTAAAACACGAACAGCTGCTAGCGTGAGTTTCTTAGAAGTAGATACCTTAGGGGTTGCGAAGCAACTCAAATCGCTTGATACGGGCAAGTCTTCAGGTCCAGATTGTATACCGATTAGGTTCCTTTCAGATTACGCTGATACAATAGCTACCTACTTAGCAATCATATACAACCGCTCTCTCAGCGATAGATCTGTACCTACAGATTGGAAAATTGCGCAGGTCGCACCAGTGTTTAAGAAGGGTAGTAGGAGTAATCCATCGAACTACAGACCTATACCATTGACGTCGGTTTGCAGTAGGGTTTTGGAGCATATATTGTATTCAAACATTATGAATCACCTCGAAGGGAACGATCTATTGATACGTAATCAGCATGGTTTCAGAAAACATCGTTCTTGTGCAACGTAGCTAGCTGTTTATTCACACGAAGTAATGGCCGCTATCGACAGGGGATCTCAAGTTGATTCCGTATTTCTAGATTTCCGGAAAGCTTTTGACACCATTCCTCACAAGCGACTTCTAATCAAGCTGCGGGCCTATGGGGTATCGTCTCAGTTGTGTGACTGGATTCGTGATTTCCTGTCAGGAAGGTCGCAGTTCGTAGTAATAGACGGCAAATCATCGAGTAAAATTGAAGTGATATCTGGTGTATCCCAGGGAAGCGTCCTGGGACCTCTGCTGTTCCTGATCTATATAAATGACCTGGGTGACAATCTGAGCAGTTCTCTTAGGTTGTTCGCAGATGATGCTGTAATTTACCGTCTAGTAAGGTCATCCGAAGAGCAGTATCAGTTGCAAAGCGATTTAGAAAACATTGCTGTATGGTGTGGCAGGTGGCAGCTGACGCTAAATAACGAAAAGTGTGAGGTGATCCACATGAGTACCTAAAGAAATCCGTTGGAATTCGATTACTCGATAAATAGTACAATTCTCAAGGCTGTCAAATCAACTAAGTACCTGGTTGTTAAAATTAAGAAACAGCTTCAGTTGGAAAGACCACATAGATAACATTGTGGGGAAGGCGAGTCAAAGGTTGCGTTTCATTGGTAGGACACTTAGAAGATGCAACAAGTCCACTAAAGAGAACGCTTACACAACACTCGCTCGTCCTCTGTTAGAATATTGCTGCGCGGTGTGGGATCCTTACCAGGTGGGATTGACGGAGGACATCGAAAGGGTGCAAAAAAGGGCAGCTCGTTTTGTATTATCACGTAATAGGCGAGAGAGTGTGGCTGATACGATACGCGACTTGGGATGGAAGTCATTAAAGCAGAGACGTTTTTCGTCGCGGCGAGATCAATTTACGAAATTTCAGTCACCAACTTTCTTTTTCGAATGCGAAAATATTTTGTTGAGCCCAACCTACATAGGTAGGAATGATCATCAAAATAAAATAAGAGAAGTCAGAGCTCGAACCGAAAGGTTTAGGTGTTCGTTTTTCCCGCACGCTGTTCGGGAGTGGAATGGTAGAGAGATAGTGTGATTGTGGTTCGATGAACCCTCTGCCAAGCACTTAAATGTGAATTGCAGAGTAATCATGTAGATGTAGATGTAGATGTAGATGTAGAAGCTAAACTGAAAAGACTCTCGCCGTGTGCGGGCGGGCATTATCTTGCTGAAATGTAAGTCCAGAATTGCTTGACACGAAGAGTAACAATACATGGCGTAAAATATCGTCGACGGACAGCTGTGGATGACAAACAAAGGGGTCTTTCTATGAAAAGAAGTGGCACCTCAAACCATTACTCCTGGTTGTTGGGACGTATGGCCGGCGACAACCAGGTTGCTATCCCACTCATGTCTGGGGCGTCTCCAGACATGTCTTCGCTGCTCATACGGGCTGAGTTCGAAGCGGGTCACGTCACTGAAGATTCCAGTAAATGAGATTAGAGGTCGAAGACATGTCTGAACGTCGCCAGTAAATGAGATTAGAGGTCGAAGTCATGTCTGAACGTCGCCCACCGTGTGACCAACAGTTAGGTGTGATAGTCTTGGGTGTCATTTCTTATCATGATAGAACGCCTTTGGTTATCAACCACAGCGCTCTTACAGCACAGCGAAACATCGACGATATTGTACGCCGAATTTTGTTGGCCTTCGTAGAAAGCCATTCTGGGCTAGCATTTCAGTGTGATAACGCCCGCCCACAACGTGGCAAGACTTTCCACTATTTGGCTTCACGTTTTCCAAAACACACCTTGACCAACAAGGTTACCAGATCTCTTCCCAACTGAGAACGTTACAGCACTATGGGCAGGGCCCTCCAACGAGTTCGGTAGCTATTATGATGCTCTAACTTGCCAGCTGGACAGAACGTGGAACGACAACCCCTCACGAGGGGAATCAGGAAATCTGTCAGCCGAATAACTGTTTGCATAAGGATCAGAGCTAGACCAATGCCTTATTGACTCCTTCAGTTAGCGAAGATCTAATTTTTATAAGATTTTAATCACTTATTTTTGTACATGCACATCACATCTACCGATTTCCGCCCGATTCTGATAATTCCTTTGTGGTGCCTCGCTTTATTTGTCTTATAGGGTCCATAGTTGATTATAATACAAATAAAATGTAGAACTGTGAAAGTTATTATTAGGGAATATTAACCTCAATATTTTCGGCACTACGTATCGTAGTTTGGATTTCAGAGAGCTCTGGAACGCTTGCACTTATAAAAAAGCAGAGCATTTGATAAAATTACTTTAGTATTCCTGAAGTCATTGGGGCAAGGAGCACAAAACGAGTATCAAAGCCAGTATTTAGAATTTTTGAAACTGATGACATACCGTCAGACATTCCGAAGAATATCATCCACATGACATCGCATACATGTAATACGTGTCACATCGTAAGGTTAGAAACTAACTGTTGCAGACCTACAATATATGAGTACATTAGCGTGAGCCTGAGTGGATCCTTGATGCGTCGTTGATGACAGACGAGAGCATAAAGTAACAAATTGTTAAATTTTCGGTTCCCCCTCTCTAGAGCATCCTGGACTTCCAATTTACCTCCACCAACCACCCTACTACCCTGGTTCATAGTACTGAGGGCGCTGTAGTTTGGTGTCAGAATTTACAGCTTCGTCTTCACGTGACACGGAGTCTGGACCACGACCTTTGACATCAATACAGAGCGGTGACGTCAAGAATTCACGACGTATCATGAACTACACTGAAGCGCCAAAGAAACTGGTATAGGCATTAGTAATCAAATACAGAGACATGTAAACAGGCAGAATACATCGCTCTTTCGGTAACGCATATACAGGGTGGTCCATTGATCGTGACCGGGCCAAATATCTCACGAAATAAGAGTCAAACGAGAAAACTACAAAGTACGAAACTTGTCTAGCTTGAAGGCGGAAACCAGATGGCGCTATGGTTGGCCCACTAGATGGCGGTGCCATAGGTTAAACGGATATCAGATGCGTTTTTTCAAAAAATAAGAACCCCCATTTTTTATTACATATTCGTGTAGTACGTAAAGAAATATGAATGTTTCAGTTGGACCACTTTTTCGCTTTGTGGTAGATGGCGCTGTAATAGTCACAAATATATGGCTCACAATTTTAGACGAACAGTTGGTAACAGGTAGGTTTTTTAAATTAAAATAATGAACGTAGGTAGGTTTGAACATTTGATTTCGGTTGTTCCATGTGTTACATGTACCTATGTGGACTTATCATTTCTGAGAACGCATGCTGTTACAGCGTGATTACCTGTAAATACTGCATTAATGCTATAAATGCCCAAAATGATGTCCGTCAAACTCAATGTATTACATGTAACGACATTCCTCTCAACAACGACTAGTTCACCTTCTGTAATGTTCGCACATGCATTGACAATGCGCTGACGCATGTTGTCAGGCGTTGTCATTGGATAACGATAGCAAATGTCCTTCAACTTTCCCCACAGAAAGAAATTTGGGGACGTCAGATCCGGTGAACGTACCGGCCATGGTATGGTGCTTCGACGACCAATCCACCTGCCATGAAATATGCTGTTCATTACCGCTTCAACCGCACGCAAGCTATGTGCCGGACATCCATCATGTTGGAAGTACATCGCCATTCTGTCATGCAGTGAAACATCCTGTAGTAACATCGGTGGAACATTACGTAGGAAATCGGCATACATTGCACCATTTAGTTTGCCATCGATAAAATGGGGCCAATTGTCCTTCCTCCCATAATTCCGCGCCATTCATTAGCCCGCCAAGGTAGCTGATGTTCCGCTTGACGCAGCCATCGTGGATTTTCCGTTGCCCAATAGAGCATATTATGCCGGTTTACGTTACCGCTGTTAGTGAATGATGTTCCGTCGCTAAATAGAATGCGTGCAAAAAATCTGTCATCGTCCCGTAATTTCTCTTTTGCCCTGTGGCAGAGCTGTACACGACGTTCAAAGTCATCGCCATGTACTCGTAATTCCTGCTGCATAGAAATATGGTACGGGTGCAATCGATGTTGATGTAGCATTCTCAACACCGACATTTTCGAGGTTCCCGATTCTCACGCAATTTGTCTGCTACTGATGTGCGGATTAGCAGCGACAGCAGCTAAAACACCTACTTGGGCATACTTATTTGTTGCAGGTCGTGGTTGACGTTTCACATGTGACTGAACACTTCCTGTTTCCTTAAATAACGTAACTACCCGGCGAACGGTCCGGACACTTGGATGATGTCGTCCAGGATACCGAGCAGCATACATAACACACGCCCGTTGGGCATTTTGATCAAAATAGCCTTCCATCAACACAATATCGCCCTTATCCGTAGTTGGTAAACGGTCCGTTTTAACACGGGTAACGTATCACGAAGCAAATACCGTCCGCAGTGGCGGAATATTTCTTGATACCACGTACTTATACGTTTGTGACTATTACAGCACCATCTACCACAAATCGGAAAAAAAGTGGTCCATCTGAAACATTCATATTTCTTTACGTACTACACGAATATGTAATAAAAATGGGGGTTCCTATTTAAAAAAAACGATGTTGATATCCGTTTGACCTATTGCAGCTCCATCTAGCGGGCCAACTATAGCGCCATCTGCCTTCCCCCTTCAAGCTAGACGAGTTTCGTTCTTTGTAGTTTTTTCGTTTGATGCTTATTTCGTAAGATATTTGGCCCGGTCACTATCAATGGACCACCCTGTATAAGATAACAAGCGTCTAGCGCAGTTGATATTACGGTTGCAGCTGCTACAATTACAGGTTATCAAGATTTAAGTGAGTTTGAAAGTGGTGTTATAGTCGGCGCACGAGCAGTGGGAAACAGCATGTCCGAGGTAGGGATGAACTGCGGATTCTCCACTACGACCATATCACGAGTGTACCGTGAATATCAGGAATCCCGTAAAACATGAATTTTCTGATATCGCTGCGGCCGCTAAGAGATCCTGCAAGGACTGGAACAACGACGACTCAGAAAAATCGTTCAACGTGACAGAAGTGCAACCCTTCCGGAAATTGCTACAGATTTCAATGCTGGGCCATCAACAAGAGTCAGCTTGCGAACCATTCAACGAAGCATCATCGACATGGCTTAAGGAGCCAAAGGCCCACTCATGTACATTTGATAGCTGCACGGCACAAAGCTTTACGCCTCGCCTGGGCCCGTCAACACCGACATCGGACTGTTGATGACTGGAAACATGTTGCCTGGTCGGAAGAGTCTGTTTCAAATTTTATCGAGCGGATGGACGTGTACGGTTACGGAGACATCCTCATGAATCCATGGGCTCTTCATGTCAGCAATGGACTGTTCAAGCTGGTGGAGGCTCTGTAATGGTGTGGGGCACGTGCAGTTGGAGTGATACGACCCCTCATACGTCTAGATACGACTCTGACAGATTAGACGTACTTAGGCATCCTGTCCGCTCCCCTGCATCCACTCATGTCCATTGTCCATTCCGACGGACTTGGGAAATTCCAGCGGGACAATGCGGCACCCCACACGGCCAGGATTTCTACAGAGTGGCTCTAGGAACACGTCTCTGAGTCCAAACACTTCTGCTGACCTCCAAACTTCCAACGAACATTACTGAGCATATCGGGGACGCCTTGCCACATGCTGTTCAGAAGACATCTCTATTCCCTCGTACTCCTAGGGATTTACTGATAGCACTGCAGAACTGATGGTGCCAGTTCCCTCCAGCATTACTTCAGACATTAGTCGAGTCCATGCCACGTCGCGTTGCGCTAATTCTGCGTGCTCGCGGGAGCCCTACACGATATTAGGCAGGTGTTCCAGTTTCTTTGGCTCTTCAGTGTAGATAGAAAGATTAATTCCTTGTATTTGACAGAAATGAAAGATATAGGTTTCAAATATGCAGAAAATCTCCAAGTACGGAATCAATTATCAATCCCCATTCCAATCATCCTCTGCGTCTGAAGCATGCTTACATTTATTCTATGATAGATAGATTAACATGGTTTCCATTATGCCAAACAGAGGTAACGAACTAATTACGCGTACTAAGGCAGGTCAGCCTTGCAAATGAATATGAGACTGTGACAACCATGTAACCTAATTAAAAAAAACTTCGAAGAAGGAAAATAAACTAAATGTAAAGATGGCATCAGATAAGGTCACGCATGCCACCATGAAATACATAGGGAAATTACATATGTGATAGGGAAAAGTGGAAACTTGTGGTAAGGACTATGGTACCAAACTGCTGAGGTCATCGGACCCTAGGATTAAGCATCACTTAACTTAACTTAACTAACTTACGCTAAGGGCAACACACACACTCATGCCGAAAGGAGGACTCGAACCGTGACAAGACGTCCTAGACCGCACGGCTACTCCGCGCGGCATCTGATAGGACTGAGCAGATATTCCGGAGAGAGGGAGTTAAAATTGCGTCCAGGAGCCCAACTGGAATTAAACGACATCTGCATCACAACTAGACACATACGAATAATAAATGTGGAAAATCTCGGGATTAGAAAATATAATTCTATGACTGCGATATAAGCAGTCACCTCGCAGTCGGAAGAAGAGTGACAGCGAGCGGCAACTGTAACTGGAACTGCCTTGATCGTCCAATCTGTGTCGTCTCTCCTAAGCTGAAGTTCAGTACCATAATCATCTAGCAGCCTGAAGTGCAGCGCCATAAGGCATCCGAAGTATGTACCATAACGATTGTACTCTGCCTGTTTTATTGTAAGGTCATCACTATATTTGAAATCAGTTTTACTGTTTCAATGACATGTATTATACGTTCATATTTTATGAATAACTGATTGAAACATAATTGCAGTACTTGTTGTACTTTATAATTTTCATGAGTGAAGACTGTCTTACAGAGGACGCGAGCATCTAGTCCAAAAAGCAGGGAATAAAAGTACAGTTTTATGTATACGATTCCCTGATTTCCGGCATTATGTTTGAATGATAACGCTTGAACATTTGATCACGGAATTCTGCCCGTAGCTATTAACGACATGTATATTACTAGCATTTTATTTACCTCACAAGTAGACCTACTGAAAATACTTTTGTTTGTTTCTAGGATCAATACAGTCTTTTTT
This sequence comes from Schistocerca americana, assembly GCF_021461395.2. NCBI lineage: Eukaryota > Metazoa > Arthropoda > Insecta > Orthoptera > Acrididae > Schistocerca > Schistocerca americana. The sequence continues at coordinate 171,958,644 of NC_060124.1, read as the reverse complement.
TATTTTCTCTAATGTAGCAGATGAAGACGGCCACTGTAAAACCGGTTATGATTGTGCATAAAAAAGTGATTGTGCAAAAAATAAAAAAAGACCTTACGATAAGTTAATCAATGTCTCATTAAACGGAGTGAAATTTTTTTCCAAAATCTTTAACTGTTTGCTAATGATACAGTAGTGTACGTAAAATGGCTTGGTTGAGAAACTGTGGAAGGATACCCGATGGCTTAAAATGAATTTATATTTGGCTCAAATGGCTCTGAGCACTATGGGAATCAACTTCTGAGGTCATTAGTCCCCTAGAACGTAGAACTAGTTAAACCTAACTAACCTAAGGACATCACACACATCCATACCCGAGGCGGGATTAGAACCTGCGACCGTAGCGGTCTCGCTTTTCCAGACTGCGGCGCCTAGAACCGCACGGCCACTTCGGCCGGCGAAATTTATATTTGATGCGATGAAGGAGTGGTTGCTCAAAATGTAGAAAAAATAAGTTGATGCAGATGATTAGGAAAATCAACCTTTTTTCTTCCAATGTGGTGTTAATAGAGCGTTGCTTGACTCAAGCACGTCGATAAAGTTGCAAAGTGAAATGAAATGGAACGAGCACGTAAGGAAAGTAGCAGGGAAGGCGAATTACCGGATTAGAATTATTTGAAGAATTCTAGGAGTGTGTAGCTCAATTATAAACCGGATTGAACGTAGAACACTAGCGCGATATATTCTTGAGTACTGCTCCAGTGTTTGAAATTCTCATCGAGCTAATTCAGGAAAGTGCTGCTAGATTTTTTTCCAGTGAGTTCAATCAACAGCTATTTCCAAAATGTTTCGTGGAATGAAATGGGAGTCTTTCAAGGAAAGACGACGTCCTTTTCGAGAGACGCTATTGAGAAATTTTCACAGAACCGACATTGGCGGCTAAATGCAGAATGGTAATGCTATCGCTAAAGTACATTTCTGGTAAAGACGGTAGAGACAAGATAAGAGAAATTACGGCACTTAGTGAGGGATATAGACAGTTGTTTCCCCGGGCTCAGTTGGTTAGTGGCACAGAAAAGGGAGTGACTGGAAGTACTGTATGATGCCCTCTGCCGTGCAACGTATGGAGGGTTGTGGTATACGTATGTAGGTGTAGATACAGATTCTATGGAACGTCCAATGCTGTCATAGAGATACTTCATGTGTCTTCTTTTCTTTGGTAGAATGTTCTCTAATACTGACTGGTTGTTAAATCCATTTTCTTTCCTTTCTTACACTATGTAAAGAAGTGACAAATTCATTGAAAGAAGCGGTTCCTCTATTAAAAAAAATACCTTTTCTGCGAAATAGCCTCTCTTGTGTGCCTTACCTCTACTAGAAACTTCATTCTGAATTAAATAACTTCTGTCACATTTACAGTACAAATAAGCTGATATTTAAGAAAATGTACGAATGGTGTTATTAGACTTTCTTCTTCGTTATTAGCATCACAATGCTGACTTTATGAGTTGCCGTGTTTGCTTCCAATATAGGAAATTACACATCAATAGCAAAATTCGTTTCGGATATGTACGCGGTTGTAAGTTTCTTTTGTGTTCGTTTGATTGTGCTGCCTGCGTACGAGAGAGTAAGGAAGTCATCTCTTGAATTATTAATCTAATTTTCAACAAGCAAAGTTTTATTGACTGCATACAACTACCAAAACTCACAAAAAAGTGTTTAGAAAGTGTAGCTATAATTCATAATGGCAAACACACGAGAAACTGTTTGTCATTATCTCTGCAATACATCGACAGCCCTCTATACGGATAAACTGAAGTGTTATTTCATTTCAGGTTCGATGTTATCAGTGAGGTGGACAGGAGTAGCGTATTTGTGACGCATGCTGCATATAGAAACTACCAACTAATAATTTAACCCGAGGTATTAAAGGTCGCCTGGTAACGACGCACATTTAATTGGTTCACGAGCATTCATTAAAATGTTAAAATTTGGCCGCAATCAATAATTCCCGATTATATTTAGGCTGATAATTAATTTAACGCCATTACCGGAAGCTTACGTTGCACCGGCGCCAGGAAAGAACGGGAAAACTAGTGCATTCAAACAGGTCCGGTGTACTCAGCATCTGAAATGGTAAAAGTAGTGATGAAGACAGATATTTTTGGATGCGAGACATCGATGTCTTTTGAACCTATTTCAAGTATAATGAGACGATTAAGGCTAACAAGTAAACATTCTCCTAAAACATATACACACTTGCGCGCACACACACACACACACACACACACACACACACACACACACACACAGACATACACACCTATCCGTAAAAGACAGCATGAATGGTCTCAAGTACTAATTCATTAACGGTGACACATAAAATTAAGAAATACTACGTCTGGGACACGTGATTTTCTGGTCACTGCACAAAAACAGGATACGACAACCATCTTGAATAACACTGAAATTGTCATTCTGAATGTAATTTGCAACACTATCTTTCAGTTTTTTGCACAACAGCTTACCACACTCGTCCCATTAAAACAGAAAACTGATCTCTATTATGTCTGTTCTGTTCCCATCTGTCAAAATATAAAGTACATCTGATAAAATGTGGCGTACGGTGATTAGTGAGTTACAAAAACCTCTTGTCGATGCCTCATTTTGGGGAGTATAAATCCACATGTTAATGAAGACATGTCAACGCGAATTCCTCCCGCTACTGTGGTGTAATGAAGTATGCCTTGGACGAACATTTGGCTTCATACAACGCGAGTTATTGTCATTCATCGCCAGCTTTCCGTCCTCACAAACTTCCATAGTTCTATGATTCAACAGAGCGATGATGGGCTGAGCATGAATGTCACATTGTGTCGCCTGCGAGTGTATTGTAATGCTGCCACCTTATATCTCTAACATTCCCTGAAGCCAAGGAAACTAAGGTACACTCCTTTCGTCATGCCTTCTATACGTTTTGGAATATTTTCTCTGCTGTTTGCTTTACTTATCGTTGTGGAGAACTTCGAGAACTGAAGCAGGTAAGAAATTTCTTTTGAAACTTCGTTTCATCAAGTCCTATGTCTTGAAGATCGCATGCAGCTCGACATCAGAGAACATCTTTTAGGAAGCCGAAATCTGCTGACGCTTTTGGGGGTAAGATTATAGACACTACGATAAAATCGCGTCATTCAACTGTCTACATCTACATTATATTTATAAAAATTATTAAATGTACATATGTTCCACATCTCGTCCTAAATCACTCAATAGTTTTCAGCCAAATGTGGTTCTGCAACGTATTCCGCAAAATAGAATGAAAATAAAACGATGCGACTGTTCAAAACTGAATGTCTGAGTGGTGGGACACATCACATTGACAACGAGAAAAAAGGCCTTTTTTCTGTTAACCTCAGTGATAAGTGGTTAGATTGTCTTTATTGTCACATACAGTTATTGAATTATATGAAAAAAAACGTAAATTGGTTACAAAATACGGCGCGCAAATACTTTATGCTACATGTAACCATCACTGCAGATATTCAGATTTAAGTTATGACATGTTCAAATATGTGTGAATTCCTAAGGGACCAAACTGCTGAGGTCATCGGTCCCTAGACTTACACATCACTTAAACTACCATATGCTAAGAACTACACACACACCCATGCCCGAGGGAGGACTCGAACCACCGGCGGGAGGGGCCGCGCAATGCGTGACACGGCGCCCTAAACTGCGCGGCAACTCCGCGCGGCTATAACATGTTCGATAGGCCTGCCATCATTGGCGGTGATGCGGTGCAGACGAATACCGAAATTCTGCGTGACCCGCTGAAGTGACAGGACATCAGTGCTGTCGATGACCTCCTAAACTGCCGTCTTCAGCTCAACTTAACTTTAATATAGCCCCACAAAAAGGAGTCCCACTTTCAACTGATTTAATGTGCTGAAATCAAATAAGATATTTATCATTCGTACACCAGGATATTATTCCTTCTTCTACTAAATACAACATAACTATGGCCAGGCAGAGCCGTGGAAAGTTTAAGGTTTTCGATGTTGGAAGAACTTTGTGAGAAGACTTTCAGATCTAGTTCTCTTAAATGGTTACGATGTCAATCTGCACTGAAGAAACAGTACGATGAAGCTGCAGTCACTAGCACACAATCAGTCCTCTTCACCAAGGCTCACCTTGATACTGAAATATGCCTGATACGAAGCAGTGTATTTAAAGGATCACCCGTGACAATTTGAAATCCTGCTGAATTTTGTTTTATATGTCTTCTCCGTCGTTATATTACGTGAAGAAATTTTGTTCATTGTAAATGCATGGTGTAAAAAAAGGCATTACCTTACAGATTATCATTATTGTGATTTTTTCTGTTATAATAATAGTTCATTATTATTTGTAATTAAAAAGACACATATGTGAAACAATAAGCTAAGAAACGAAAGACCATGAATGCAAAACGTAAAATAAATATTTAAAATTAAAATATAATAAAGTAAATAGTTACAATAGTAATGAACGGTAAGTATTTTAATTAGGCAAGTTGAAAATGCCAGGAAGTTTCATGTTTAAAATACTCTGGCAGTATACCGTGTACAGTTTATACTAAAATCTAGACTTTCACGGCCGGAAATATCATGTCCATTATAATTATCTGCGCTGTTATACCGTGGTCGGTTGATGAATTCTGTGTCAATTCCCAACGTTTCGTCTCCGACTGCGGAAGACATCTTCAAGGGGGTCCGTAGCTCGGTGGAAGGTCCAACACACCCACTGGCTCGCTATTAAGAATTGACACAGAATTCATCAACCGAGCACGACGTAACAGCCCGGATAATTATAGTGGACGTGTACAGTTTATTGTCAAAAAAAGGTATTTCTGAAACCAGTTTCATTACACAGGGATATAGATGGCTTGAAAACTGGAAACTTCTTTAATTTATGTTGTGACAAAATTTTTCTTTTTCAGAATTTGTTAATGGTGGTGGGATATTTTACAAAAACTTCAGATTATTACAAACGTGGATTATACAGTTTTTAACAACATTAACTACGTAACAGCTTTCACATGGAAAACATTTTTTATATATCATCGTATCGAATATATTCCAGATACACCTAAAGTGCCAAATTCCCTTGTGGAGTGAGTTTTACCCCTTAAAAAAGAAATTGGGCACGAACAAAAAAAAATAAAAATACGTACTGCACAGTTTTGCCCCCTCTGCACACCCGCCAAATTTCATCAAGGTTGCTTATTGACACTTGCATATCTTCCCCTGTCACGCAGAATATTTTGTAGGTGGGAAGATTGGCAGACCGCTCTAAGTGTAGGAAAATATGAATTGATTCGGATGAATAGGAGAAGTAATCCGCTAACATATTATAAAGCATTAGTAGTGAGTTGCTTGACACAGTCACGTCGATTAAGCATCTAGCGTAACGTTGCAAAGCGATATGACCTGGAATGAGCACGTCAGGTTGCTGTTAGGTAAGGCAAATGATCGATTTCGTTTCATTGGGAGTATTTCACGGAAGTGTAGCTCATCTGTGAAGGAAACGGCGTACATCCCGCTAGTGAGATCCATTCTTGAGTACTGCTCGAGTGTTTGCGATTTCCACCATGTCGGATTTAAGGAAGACATCGAAGAAATTCAGAGGCGAGTTACTAGATATTTTTATCGGTAAGTTCGATCAGCATGCAAGTACGGCGGAGATTTCTCGTGCACTGAAATGGGAATCCTGTGGGGAAGACGACTCTCTTTTCACGACTCACTATTGCGGAAGTTCTGAGAACTGGCATTTGAGGCCGATTGCAGATCACTTCTGGCGCCGCCAACATTTCGCCTAAAGACCACGAAGATAAGATGAGGGATATTAGGTTCAAATGGCTCTGGGCACAATGGGACCCAACTGCTGTGGTCATAAGTCCCCTAGAACTTAGAACTGCTTAAACCTAACTAACCGAAGGACATCACACACATCCATGCCCGAGGCAGGATTCGAACCTGCGACCGTAGCGGTCGTGCGGTTCCAGACTGTAGCGCCTTTAACCGCTCGGCCACTCTGGCCGGCAGGGAATTTAGGGATCGTACGGATACTTACAGAAAGTATTTTTCCCTCGTTCTAGTTGCGAGTGGAACAGAAAGGGATATGACTGGTAGTGGTACATGGTGCCCTGTGCCATGTTCGGTACGGTTGCTTGTGTAGTATGTGTGTAGATATAGATATGACCAAAGAGCGGTGTATCAGGTACTGTTTGTTCCACAACCGACTGTTCCTGTTATACACTAGTAATATGAGACGTGGCATTACGTCGCCAGTCTGGTAAATCTTTACCTAATACAGTTCCAACGGAGTTTAATTCGATATTAACAATACCTGCCAAATCGTCTTTCTGAGACGAGTCATAGATGTGAGAGTTTTGCTCTACGTGCGGAAGTCCTGAATTTAATTTTTCATTATGATTAAACAACATCTTAGAGTAAATTACTTCTCACTGAGGTAACGTACCACCTGGCATAGTTTGCCCTTCATTTTTATGAGATGACATCCCATTATAAGCAGAGAACATTTCATTGTATCGAATCGTCATTCGTTTTAGATCAGATGACATTTCACAATTTTTAGTGGACATTTCATTACATTTAGTGGGTAGGTCATCTAACTGAGTTGACATTTCATTATGCATTTCCTCATATTCTGTTGAAATTTCATTACATATTTCATTCAACAACTGGCTTGAAGTTGTTATAATTGAGTTGACAATTGATTTGACATTTCAAGTACCTATTCGTCGTTCATTTACTTGAAACCCGTCTTTACAGCGCTTTACACTCACAATAAACTGACTTGATGTACAACTGAAAGCTTGATTATTTTCACGATTACGTGTCTTAGTTTCAATTTTGATGGACTTCATATTTTATACGGATAAATTCTAGTGGCCGATACCACCCGTCGGCTTTGACCAATGACGTCATACGTAAGGCAAAGATGCTGCGATGGGCAATCTATAAATGGAACGGATCATACTCTTAAACATACGAATGTAACATGCTATAAAATAATGCATTTAACGCGACTATTATTTAAGTGCGAATTTTATTTAAACGAGTTGAAGATGACTGAAATAAATAAGAACACGAGAGCAATTACGAGTGCATGTATTATATTATATTTCCCACAAGTACCGCAAAAACGGTCAAAATAATGAACCGTCGAATAGTTGGAATCGGTAACTAGAAGCAACCTATGTATTGCGTTACTTCTAGTAACCGATTCCCATACTGCTGTTTGTTGCGCAAAAATCTTATAGCATATCAGAAACGTGCTTAACAAATGATCTTGTTAGTGAACTATAGAATGCTACTAGACTTTCAAAAAATGAAAATATTTGCGCACATTACTGCGCACGCAAAGAAATAAAACGCAAAAGTGACAATACCTTGCAACCGATAACTATACTACACTAAAGTCACTCCAACTACAGTAGCGCCAAATGACACTCAGTAAAATCGATACACCAGAAGTGACAGTAAAAATAAGAGAAGTGTAACAGAAGCATCGAAAAGGAAAACATAGAAGTGGCTACATAAAAAGAAACTTACCGCATTTGAACTTCCAATGGAGTCAAAGATCGAGGCTGACAAGAAGGAAATAACGACATAACAAGAAATAATAATGTTAGAAGGTCAAACTGTAACGAAAGAAGCATAATCCAGAATAACTAATGAAAAAATAATAAGAAACACAAACTACCGGGCACGAATGAGGTGCCACCCAAATCAATTCTTCCCTACCACCCGCCCTCAATCAGACGAATAATTTTAAAATAATAAAAAGACGAAACCACGAGTCAGTAGCATAAACCAACCGGCAAAGAAACAGCAACACCCCTCGGCCCACCATTGTAACCAGAAAATATTAATCGGCAGAAAAACCTCACTCCAGAGAACCAAAAAAGTAGCACTGGCACAATACAGTAACACAAAAAAACGCAACGTAAAACAAGAAAAAAGTATCAGACCCACCAACACCTAAGTAACAAAATGAGGCTCCTATATTTTGCTGACTACTTTCATAAATGCAAGATATGAACAATAACCTTCAGGAATAGTCTTTCTACAACAGTATTCATCTAAATGGTCTTGCAACACAGAAATCCTTCTCTTTCCCCGCCCGACAACATCTACATCTACATCCATACTCCGTAAGCCACCTGACGGTGTGTGGCGGAGGGTACCCTGAGTACCTCTATCGGTTCTCCCTTCTATTCCAGTCTCGTATTGTTCGTGGAAAGAAAGATTGTCGGTATGCTTCTATGTGGGCTCTAATCTCTCTGATTTAATCCTCATGGTCTCTTCGCGAGATATACGTAGGAGGGACCAATATACTGCTTGACTCTTCGGTGAAGGTATGTTCTCGAAACTTTAACAAAAGCCCGTACCGAGCTACTGAGCGTCTCTCCTGCAGAGTCTTCCACTGGAGTTTATCTGTCATCTCCGTAACGCATTCGCGATTACTGGATGATCCTGTAACGAAGCGCGCTGCTCTCCGTTGGATCTTCTCTATCTCCTCTATCAACCCTATCTGGTACGGATCCCACACTGCTGAGCAGTATTCAAGCAGTGGGCGAACAAGCGTACTGTAACCTACTTCCTTTGTTTTCGGATTGGATTTCCTTAGGATTCTTCCAAAGAATCTCAGTCTGGCATCTGCTGTGCCGACGATCAACTTTATATGATCATTACATTTTAAATCACTCCTAATGCGCACTCCCAGATAATTTATGTAATTAACTGCTTCCAGTTGCTGACCTGCTATTTTGTAGCTAAATGATAAGGGATCTATCTTTCTATGTATTCACAACACATTACACTTGTCTACATTGAGATTGAATTGCCATTTCCTGCACCATGCGTCAATTCGCTGCAGATCCTCCTGCATTTCAGTACAATTTTCCATTGTTACAAACTCACGATACACCACAGCATCATCTGCAAAAAGCCTCAGTGAACTTCCGATGTCATCCACCAGGTCATATATGTATACTGTGAATAGCAACGGTCCTATGACACTCACCTGCGGCACACCTGAAATCACTCTTACTTCGGAAGACTTCTCTCCATTGAGAATGACATGCTGCGTTCTGTTATCTATGAACTCCTCAATCCAATCACACAATTGGTCTGATAGTCCATATGCTCTTACTTTGTTCATTAAACGACTGTTGGGAACTGTATTGAACGCCTTGTGGAAGTCAAGAAACACGGCATCTACCTGTGAACCCGTGTCTATGGCCCTCTGAGTCTCGTGGACGAATAGCGCGAGCTGGGTTTCACACGACCGTGTTTTTCAAAACCCATGTTGATTCCTACAGTGTAGATTTCTAGTCTCCAGAAAAGTCATTATACTCGAATATAATACGTGTTCCAAAATTATACAACTGATCGACGTTAGAGATATAGGTCTATAGTTCTGCACATCTGTTCGACGTCCCTTCTTGAAAACGGGGATGACCTGTACCCTTTTCCAATCCTTTGGAACGCTACGCTCTTCTAGAGACCTACGGTACACCGCTGCAAGAAGGGAGGCAAGTTCCTTCGCGTACTCTGTGTAAAATCGAACTGGTATCCCATCAGGTCCAGCGGCCTTCCCTCTTGTGAGCGATTTTAATTGTTTCTCTAACCCTCTGTCGTCTATTTCGATATCTACCATTTTGTCATCTGTGCGACAATCTAGAGAAGGAACTACAGTGCAGTCTTCCTCTGTGAAACAACTTTGGAAAAAGACATTTAGTATTTCGGCCTTTAGTATGTCATCCTCTGTTTCAGTACCATTTTGGTCACAGAGTGTCTGGACATTTTGTTTTGATCCACCTACCGCTTTGACATAAGACCAAAATTTCTTAGCATTTTCTGCCAAGTCAGTACATAGAACTTTACTTTCGAATTCATTGAACGCCTCTCGCATAGCCTTCCTCACACTACATTTCGCTTCGCGTAATTTTTGTTTGTCTGCAAGTCTTTGGCTATGTTTATGTTTGCTGTGAAGTTCCCTTTGTTTCCGCAGCAGTTTTCTAACTCGGTTGTCGTACCACGGTGGCTCTTTTCCATCTCTTACCATCTTGCTTGGCACATACTCATCTAACGCATATTCTACGATGGTTTTGAACTTTGTCCTCTGATCCTCAACACTATCTGTACTTGAGACCAAACTTCTGTGTTGAGCCGTCAGGTACACTGTAATCTGCTTTTTGTCACTTTCGCTAAACAGAAAAATCTTCCTACCTTTTTTAATATTTCTATTTACGGCTGAAATCATCGATGCCGTAACCGCTTTATAATCGCTGATTCCAAGTTCTGCGTTAACTGTTTCAAATAGTTCGGGTCTGTTTGTCACCAGAAGGTCTAATATGTTATTGCCACCAGTCGGTTCTCTATTTAAATGCTCAAGGTAGTTTTCAGATAATGAACTTAAAAAAAAAAGCCAACTTTCTGTCCCCAGTACTACATGGGCGTTGTGACCGTTTATTAATCAGAGCAGTTCTGGGACCTTTCTATAGACGCTCATGCAGTTTACTATTAGCACGTTCATATTGTTATTCCCTGTTGCATTTTGCCTACTCCTACATTGCCGCGTCTCAGGAGGCGTCTTGTCGGGCCTAGGGAGGGAATTCTCTAACCTAAAAAACCCCCATGTGCACGCCACACGTACTCCGATACCCTTGGAGCCGCTTCCAGCGTGTAGTGCACGCCTGACCTATTCAGGGGGATCCTACATTTCTCCACCCGATAGCGGAGGTCAAGAAATTTGCACCCCAGATTCCGCAGAATCGTCTGAGCCTCTGGTTTAAGACTTCCACTCGGCTCCAAACCAGTGGACCGCGATCGGTTCTGGGAACGATACTACAAATAGTTAGTTCTGATTCCACCCCGCGAGCGAGGCTTTCCGCCTTCACCAATTCCGCCAACCGCCTGTACGAACTGAGGATGACCTCTGAACCCAGACGGCAGGAGTCATTCGTTCCGACATGAGCAACAATTTGCAGTCGGGTGCACCCAGTGCTCTTTATAGCCGCCGGCAGGGCCTTCTCCACATCTCGGATGAGACCCCTCGGCAAGCAGACAGAGTGAACACTGGCCTTCTTCCCCGACCATTTCGCTATTTCTCTAAGGGGCTCCATCACCCGCCTAACGTAGCTCCCAATAACTAATAAACCCCTCCCCCCATGTGCCTGCTTGGACCTTGCTGAAGGAGCAGCCACATGTCCACTCACAGGCAGAGCGGGCGATGCCAGACGGCCAGCCTCCACATTTACCCTCCGCCTCGTGCGCCGCGAACGCCGCTGAACCCGCCACTCCCCTTGGGGAGAGGGTGGCCCAACCGCGCCCGGCACCCACGAAGATGTCTCGACAGCAGGGACAGTGGGTGACGCATGTAACACCTGGGGTGTACCTTGCGACGCACCAGACTCCCCACTGCCGCTACACTCCGATGCAGCAACCTGAAGACGGCTGACCGCGGCAATCAACACGTTCAGCTGTTCGCGAACAGTGGCCTGCTCCTCCTGCGTCCGTACACAGCAGTCACACATCCCATCCATCCTAAGGAATCAATTTACTGAAGAGAGTTAATCAACTTTTAACTAGACTGCTAATTCACTAAAGGCGACTGATTATTGATTAAACTGTGATTGCTACCCACTTCTTGTAGAAAACAATGAAAATAGCACTACCTGTCTCTGGACTGTATTAAAAACAAACACTAGCACTACTGGCGGTATGGTTGACTAAAGGGACTCTCTCTGACTGTATTCAAAACAAACACGAAATCTATGGAGCAGTATTAATAACACTCGACAATTAAAGCTTCCTAAAAGCAAAAACACACGGAAGATTTTACAGCCCCCCAATCCCCCTCCATAGCATTATTACACGTCCTCGTCTTATAATCTTTAAACTGAATATTGTGATTCACGACCAAAATGATGATAACACCTTTAAAAAAAATATATTCAAATGTGTGTGAAATCTTATGGGACTTAACTGCTGAGGTTATCAGTCCCTAAGCTTACACCCTACTTAACACAAATTATCCTAAGGACAAACACACACGCACATGCCCGAGGGAGGACTCGAACCTCCGCCGGGATCAGCCGCACAGTCCATGACTGCAGCGCCTGAGACCGCTCGGCTAATCACGCTCGGTGATAACACCTTTCACGCAACCGCTTGCACGAAGCAAACGCAGGCGACATGACTACAGAACCTTCTTCCACATATTCTTCTATTAAAGATGTCAAGACTTCCTTTGTCCGATTTGGTACAACCCTAAATACAACATCAGCATAATCTCCTCCAGAAACTGCTGCTCCAAAAGCCCAAAGCCCAACAACCTCGTGCCCCCTTTAGTACTTTCTCTTTCCAAAATATGACTCATCTACTTCAACTATAACCCCTGACCCTCTCAACTACACCCTATACTTTATAAATTTCCCTCAGACTTCTCTACAAAACGAGAACGAGTGCGACACGAAACCCCTTCTTCCTGCACGACAGATCTGCAAAAATATTCATAGCAAAATTAGTAGGTTAGCATGACAATTACTTCTAAATTCAGCCTCGATCTTTCGATCCATGTCCCCCTGCGTATGGATCTTCATATGTTATTTTTTCTGCACCTCCACATTAATTCGTCAGAAGGTCGTGATGACGCAACCATCATCAAAACCATATAATTTCCACAGACACTGCGCTTGCAAAATTCAGCAATGACGTCCCATGATTGCACAAATTTTATAGTTGATTTACGGTCACTCATTTTCTGAAGCAGAATTTTCACAGTAAAAACAACTGACTCATCCATAACGAACAGTGTCAGAAATCAAGACCGAATAAATCATGACTACTTTCATTAACAAAAGATGACGAAAACAAATTACGACATGAAAACGAAACAATCTACATCGAATTCTTAATATACGCGCGTAACGAGGAAATCCAGAGAAATCATTTAACGTTCATCGACAGCAGTCTACGGCACAAACAAAATAACATCACACATTACGTCATGGGTCAAAGCCGACGGGGGGTATCGGACACAGGACTTGACCCTTTTTTACTATAAAGAATAAGATTTATTATAACATATATGATTTACTATAACATATAAGATGACAGAAATCACGAGTGTAAAATCACGTATCTTAAGTTAATATCAGCACACAAATAACAGTATTACGCTGGATTAACGTTTTGGAAAGACGACAGTAACTGGTTGAAACAATAAACAAACGGTGTGCCATCCTGAAAATTAAATACACTTTGTCAAAATTAATTATTACAAAAATGTTAAACTTGGCAATGAATGACTATATCTGCATAAGCAAAGGAGAATGAACAATGTTTTCCTTACCTTTTTTACTGTCTTGTAATGAAGCTCGCTGTCCACAAATTCCTGTTTAAAAAAATTCGCTTGTTCTTCAGCTCTGATTACTTGACATTTATAACGATTCTTCGTCTGTTCAACTTCCAGATTTTTGTTACATGGTTCCGTGGAATTACGTCATATGAAGCGGTCAAAGAGGAATTGTTAACAGTAGAATGACAATTAAATTTACGTACAATGAACATAAAAATTTCGGTCTTTCACAATATTGCAAGCGTAACGTGTCCCACAACATAAAATGAAAACAAAATGTGGCTATTCAAACGTGAATGTCTGAGTGGTGGGGCAAAACAAAGGACGAAAAATAAAAGGTGTTTTGCTTCTAACCTCAGTGATATGGCGTAAGATTGTCTTTAACACTATATACGTGTCCTTCTTGTCGTCACTCTGTAATGCTCAAACCTATGGGCTGTTGCTGGGAAACGTCGAGGTCTGTCATGCCTGACCATGTAACTGTTACGGTTGGTGCAAAAAATCACCTTTGCGTCAAGATAATGATTGTAATCAGACTCTGTTAAATTTTATAGACCACAGGGTCGAATAATGTTCATAGTAATTGGGTAAAGACAGCATGCTAAATGCGTGCGCTAAACTGACCACTTCCATCTGGCTTAATATGCTGAAACTCCATAAAATAATTATTATTAGTGGAGTAGGATACTAGTTATTCTTCTACTAAATAAAAAATAAAGCAATTTTCCAGATTTTATAATTTATCCATTATCTAGTATGGTTGTAAATAGAACGAGACTTTCCCATCCGGAGTCCGACAACAGAAAGATGACAAGGATTTAAGACCAGCGTGAAAACAAAAGTTAAAAAAGAGTGAGTCGTATGCCAATTTTTAAAACAATTAATACACGAAAGTCACACAGATCGTACTACATGAGCTAGCAATGTAGTCTCTGCAGGTTGATTAGTCTATGATTTTAAATAATATTACGATGATTTCGTGTTCCATCTCTATCACTTAGCTGCTGGAAAGAAGCACTGTGAAAGTAAGATTTACCAGCTTCCCATACAAGAAGAACTTAGGAACGCATGGTCTGGTTTCATCCAAGTATTATATATACATGAAGTTTTGAAGGGATAGAGAGCAGGGAGCTGGGAATAGATGGGTCTAAAAGTTTCTCAAGAAAGAATTTTTTGGTCGAGGCCAGCGCTGGACTAAAATGACAGACTTTCACAATGTTACCGCCATGAAACTTCACCACAAATATCAACAAATACACAAAGTTCTCCAACGTCACCAAAACAAAGATGTAAAAGGTGCAACAATGCATACAGCATACAATGCTCGACTGGCCTCAATCCCCTAGTCTTCAGTGTATTAAATGTGACGTAGGGGGTTACTGTAACACCTGGAAATCTTAAGCATTCACAATTATATATATGTGGAGGTTGAGAATTAACTTTGCGCCGTTTCCGAGTTATTTAGCAATGGTGCTAGCCATTCAGGCTGTCAGTGCGCTATTTAGAGTAGGCTGCAAGAGACTGTGTTGCAAACTTGTTCTTCGTTTGGTTTCCTCAGAACAAACGTAGCTTTTCCTCACGTATGTTGAATCTGTCACTTCCGAAAAAGGCACATATTTACTGGCAATGAGCATTTGAACAAGTGGTAACTCAGTAACCCGCGTCTGTATGAGGACTACCGTTTTTTAGCGCGTGCAAGTGCGTGTCGCGTAACGATTTCATCGGCTAACTTCAGTGCCAACTAACTCGGAAACAGTTCAAAGCATTGAATTTTTTCGTAACAGTTATATCAGAGCACGACCTACCCAGTAACACACTTACAAGCTACTCAGTCTGTTTGCGACCACTCGGTACACCTAAACGCAGAAGTTTTCTCCTGTCAGGTTTCATGAAAACTCTCTTTAAACACAATAAAAACAGACATTGAAGCCGGGTATAATGAATTTTTTTAAGGGCATATGTAGGGCGAAATGGCGAGAAAATGCGATTCTTATTGCGTAATTTATTAGATTGATTCTTTAAGAATTATATCTCACAGTTCCATAATGAAACTCCGTCTGGAAATGCTTTAAAAAAAGTTTGATTGGGCGTCTGCGCCTCCTACGCCCCCTCCTTCTACACTGTGATTCACACCTTCTGTACGTTAGAAATCTTCTGTACTCCGTTCACACAATCGAAGCGAACTGCAGATGAGTGTCGAAGGCTGTGGGAAAGATTGTCTTTGCTTCTTCCTGGTTATAATTTATAATGGAGTTCTTCGACATCAGTTCTGAGGAAACCATGTAAACAGCTTTGCAAATTGAAAATTGTAAACACGTCTTGCCTGTTAACTAATACCTGGCGCTGTTGTGTACTTGCCACAAGAAGAACTACAGCGGAAAATTCGTCTGCAAATAAAGGATAGCTTAGCACGAAGAACCGTTGTATAGCCGCCTCCCACAAGGAGTTCCAGCTCCAACATCCAGGCAAGATCATCCATTTCAAGATATTTCCTACGATGTTATTGAAGACAGCTCTTTGATAGCTCATGATGAGTGTACTACTCCTCCTAGGCATAAGGAAAGAATATAGATTACCTGCATGAGTCAGAAAATATCCTGATAAATGTAAATAGAATTATTAGTCTATCTGAAGTTTCAGCAGCCTCTCTCAGCCATTAACCGCTTGTGATAGAAATCCGGCTTCTGGCTGGCGGTTATGGAAGCGAAGGGATCGGCAATGGTGTGGGTGGTATTTACAGGGCTTGTCACGAGTTTTTTAATTGCGGATTGTAGTCCTAATACAATTCCACACACCTTTGCCTGTAGTGTCTCTCGTGGTTGTCTATCATTCGTGTGTTTATTATGTGTAACCACTGACTGGAATCAGGAACTGTTCTCGTGATCTTTTCTGGCTGTACTTAATTACAAGATTCATAAGAGTAAATGAAACTGTTGGCGCTAATTTGCCCTGCTGTCTCCCACAGCTCTTGCAGATCCAGGCGGTGAAAATTAAAAGGATCTTGCCCCGGTCTGTCGGCACGATATTGTTAGGTCACAGAATAGTACGGGGTAGAAATAAGAAAAAAAATTATTAGAACTCAGTCACGTCGCCCCGGGCAAGTTCAGGTCATCCCAGAGACAGAAGTGGAAGCTGGGAGCGAGCCATTATGTCGCAAATAGGTCAGACAGACGACACTGTCTGTCGAGTAATGAATAAGCATTCAGCAGAAAAGAGGATGGAAAACCGAAGGAAGCGAGACAAGCATATTCGTTACATCAAAAAAACAGGTAGCAAGAAACCGTATCTGTTCCATAAGATCACACACTGAGGGACCGGCAGATCAGTTAACAGTCCGTTACGTGAATGTAGCGGAAAAAGGAGGAGACATTCGATCTTTACGGACAGAACTTTGCGTCATGGTCTGATGCCAGCGCCCTTATAATTCCAGCTCTCCAGCTCTTGCCATGAGTTGATCAGTGGTTCAAAAATGGTTCAAATGGCTCTGAGCACTATGGGACTTAACATCTTAGGTCATCAGCCCCCTAGAACTTAGAACTACTTAAACCTAACCTACCTAAGGACATCACACACATCCATGCCCGAGGCAGGATTTGAACCTGCGACCGTAGCAGTCCCGCCGTTCCGGACTGCAGCGCCTAGAAGCGCTCGGCCACCGCGACCGGCTGATCAGTGGGATCGATGGTATTCACAGTAACAGCACTCGACCCTGTGGTTCCGATACTGTAGTGCAGCAATGTCCTAGATGCTCCAAAAACAATTTATGAAGTGGTCGAAAAGATACTCAAGATGATGACCTTCACCAGACGAACTTCATGCTCCTCGCCGCCTACTGATGGAGAAACTGACTGTCTTGTGACAACACCACACCACAAAGCGCTGCCAGTACCGGACTTCAACGTGGAAGGCAGCAACAGGGCTTCTTAGAAATCACGTTATGTTCAATATTCATGCGCCTTCGATGCTGAAACCTACCAAGGATAGGGAGGAGATCAACCGACCACATGACTAACGGCGCCAGAAACGTCGCGGATGGATTATCAAGGGCCATCGTAGAAATCGAAGTGGGACCCAGTAAACTCCGCAACCGGCACGAGAACCACTTTCCTCCAGGCAGCCGTTGCCTCGCTCGCCGGCAGACGCCACGCCACCGGGTTGGTTGGTTGATTCGGAGGAAGGAACCAAACAGAGAGCACGGACCCTACGGGCTAGTGAAGGATGGGGAAGGAAGTCGGTAGTGCCCTTTCAAAGTAACCATCCCGGCATTTGCCTGAAACGATTTAGGGAAATCACAGAAAATCTACATCAGGATGGCCGGACGCGGGTTTGAACCGTCGTCCTTCCGAATGCGCCACCAGGTTCGCTGCCATCACCTCCTGGGCGTGCAAACGTGAGGTGGATCGACGAAGTCAGATAGAATCCAACGCGCAGCTGATTTAGCAACAGCCGAGGCTGCGGCAGAAGAACGACGACTTGAAAACATTGTGAACAAATAGATGAACTCTAATAATTTTTTAGTGGCGTCGTCGGCTCTCCACAAGTTCCCATAGGCAGGCCTGACTTAACTCAGAGTTTTCTCCGCCTGGCCTTCTCTAACATATATAGTAACAGGTCGCCGGTATTTTAAATCGATTTCGTACCCAGTTTCAGATCCTGTAAGTCTTCGGCAACGTTCTTACTCGCAAGGTGTCCATGATTTGTTTAGATATTGCCAAAGGCTGGAGCATATCGCAACACTAACCATAAAGAAATAAGGATTAATAAAAATCAGTACGCATGCAACAGCTTGCTTAAACCCTGTGTTCCATAACGCCGCACATAAAACCGGGAGTTTATCGGGGCTCGTATGTCGGATTTTCTACAATTTTTTCGTGCGAAAATCGAACCACGGATTCTAAGACGGGAGTGCACAATAAATGGCAGATAACTTGACAATATACACTCCTGGAAATTGAAATAAGAACACCGTGAATTCATTGTCCCAGGAAGGGGAAACTTTATTGACACATTCCTGGGGTCAGATACATCACATGATCACACTGACAGAACCACAGGCACATAGACACAGGCAACAGAGCATGAACAATGTCGGCACTAGTACAGTGTATATCCACCTCTCGCAGCAATGCAGGCTGCTATTCTCCCATGGAGACGATCGTAGAGATGCTGGATGTAGTCCTGTGGAACGGCTTGCCATGCCATTTCCACCTGGCGCCTCAGTTGGACCAGCGTTCGTGCTGGACGTGCAGACCGCGTGAGACGACGCTTCATCCAGTCCCAAACATGCTCAATGGGGGACAGATCCGGAGATCTTGCTGGCCAGGGTAGTTGACTTACACCTTCTAGAGCACGTTGGGTGGCACAGGATACATGCGGACGTGCATTGTCCTGTTGGAACAGCAAGTTCCCTTGCCGGTCTAGGAATGGTAGAACGATGGGTTCGATGACGGTTTGGATGTACCGTGCACTATTCAGTGTCCCCTCGACGATCACCAGTGGTGTACGGACAGTGTAGGAGATCGCTCCCCACACCATGATGCCGGGTGTTGGCCCTGTGTGCCTCGGTCGTATGCAGTCCTGATTGTGGCGCTCACCTGCACGGCGCCAAACACGCATACGACCTTCATTGGCACCAAGACAGAAGCGACTCTCATCGCTGAAGACGACACGTCTCCATTCGTCCCTCCATTCACGCCTGTCGCGACACCACTGGAGGCGGGCTGCACGATGTTGGGGCGTGAGCGGAAGACGGCCTAACGGTGTGCGGGACCGTAGCCCAGCTTCGTGGAGACGGTTGCGAAAGGTCCTCGCCGATACCCCAGGAGCAACAGTGTCCCTAATTTGCTGGGAAGTGGCGGTGCGGTCCCCTACGGCACTGCGTAGGATCCTACGGTCATGGCGTGCATCCGTGCGTCGCTGCGGTCCGATCCCAGGTCGACGGGCACGTGCACCTTCCGCCGACCACTGGCGACAACATCGATGTACTGTGGAGACCTCACGCCCCACGTGTTGAGCAATTCGGTGGTACGTCCACCCGGCCTCCCGCATGCCCACTATACGCCCTCGCTCAGAGTCCGTCAACTGCACATACGGTTCACGTCCACGCTGTCGCGGCATGCTACCAGTGTTAAAGACTGCGATGGAGCTCCGTATGCCACGGCTGACTGGCTGACACTGACGGCGGCGGTGCACAAATGCTGCGCAGCTAGCGCCATTCGACGGCCAACACCGCGGTTCCTGGTGTGTCCGCTGTGCCGTGCGTGTGATCATTGCTTGTACAGCCCTCTCGCAGTGTCCGGAGCAAATATGGTGGGTCTGACACACCGGTGTCAATGTGTTCTTTTTTCCATTTCCAGGAGTGTATTTCTGAGTACACGATCTCGAAAAACCTTGAAAATTTTCTTGATGTCTTTATCCGTTTCTGAAATACATGGATTCATTTTTACCCCACTTCTACAGGTAAAATATGCAAGTAATATCCGATATGAGGCAAAATATAAGTAATAAATAAAAGCAGAAAATTGCTCAGATTTTACCAATGTATCCTCTGGAATTCGACAGTAGGAGAAGGAAGAGAAGGAAACGTAGTAGGTGAATAAGGATTCGAGCTAAGAAATGCCAGCGGAAGCCGCCTGGTAGAATTTTGCATAGAGAATAACTTAATTATAGCTAACACTTGGTTCAAGAATCGTGAAAGAAGGTTGTCTACATGGAAGAACCCTGGAGGTACTAGAAGGTTTCAGATAGATTATGTAATGGTAAGACAGAGATTTAGGAACCAGGTTTTAAATTGTAAGACATTTCCAGGGGCAGATGTGGACTCTGACCACAATCTATTGTCTATGAACTGTAGATTGAAACTGAAGAAACTGCAAAAAGGTGGGAATTTAATGAGATGGGACCTGGATAAACTGAAAGAACCAGAGGTTGTACAGAGTTTCAGGGAGAGCATAAGGGAACAATTGACAGGAATGGGGGAGAGAAATACAGTAGAAGAAAAATGGGTAGCTTTGAGGAATGAAATAGTGAAGGCAGCAGGGGATCAAGTAGGTAAAAGGACGAGGGCTAGTAGAAAGAGATACTGAATTTAATTGATGAAAGGAGAAAATACAAAAATGTAGTAAGTGAAGCAGGTTAAAAGGAATACAAACGTCTCAAAAATGAGATCGACAGGAAGTGCAAAATGGCTAAGCAAGGATGGCTAGAAGACAAATGTAAGGATGTAGAGGCTTATCTCACTAGGCGTAAGATAGATACTGCCTACAGGAAATTTAAAGAGACCTTTGGAGATAAGAGAACCACTTGCATGAATATCAAGAGCTCACATGGAAACCCAGTTCTAAGCACAAAAGGGAAAGCAGAAAGATGGAAGGAGTATATAGAGGGTCTATACAGGGGCGATGTTCTTGAGGACAATACTATGGAAATGGGAGAGGAGGTAGATGAAATGGGAGATATGATACTGCGTGAAGAGTTTGTTAGAGCACTGACAGACCTAAGTCGAAACGAGGACCCGGGAGTAGACAACATTCCATTAGAACTACTGACAGCCTTGGGAGAGCCAGTCCTGACAAAACTCTACCATCTGGTGAGCAATATGTATGAGACAGGCGAAATTCCCTCAAACTTCAAGAAGAATATAATAATTCCAATCCCAAAGAAAGCAGGTGTTGACAGATGTGAGAAATTACCGAACTATCGGTTTAATAAGTCATAACTGCAAAATACTAACGCCAATTCTTTACAGACGAATGGAAAAACTGATAGAAGCCGACCTCGGCGAAGATCAGTTTGGATTCCGTAGAAATGTTGGAACAAGTGAGGCAGTACTGACCCTACGACTTATCTTAGAAGAAAGATTAAGGAAAGGCAAACCTACGTTTCTAGCATTTGCAGACTTCGAGCAAGCATTTGACAATGTTGACTGGAATACTCCCTTTCAAATTCTGAAGGTGGCAGGGGTAAAATACAGGGAGAGAAAGGCTATTTACAGTTTGTACAGAAACCAGAACTCAGTTATAAAAATAGAGGGACATGAAAGGGAAGCAGTGGTTGGGAAGGGAGTGAGACAGGGTTGTAGCCTCTCCTCGATGCTATTCAATCTGTTTATTGAGCAAGCAGTAAAGGAAACAAAAGACAAACTTCGGAGTAGGTATTAAAATCCATGGAGAATAAATAAAAACTTTCAGGTTCGCTGATGACATTGTAATTCTGTCAGAGACAGCAAAAGACTTGGAAGAGTAATTGAACGGAATGGACAGTGTCTTGAAAGGAGGGTATAAGATGAACATCAAAAAAAGCAAAACGTGGATAATGGAAAGTAGTCGAATTAAATCGGATGATGCTGAGGGAATTAGATTAGGAAATGAGACACTTAAAGTAGTAAAGGAGTTTTGCTATTTAAGGAGCAAGATAACTGATGATGGTCGAAGTAGAGAGGATATAAAATGTAGACTGGCAATAGCAAGGAAAGCGTTGCTGAAGAAGAGAAATTTGTTAACATCGAGTGTAGATTTAAGCGTCAGGAAGTCGTTTCTGAAAGTATTTGTATGGAGTGTAGCCATGTATGGAGGTGAAACATGGACAATAAATAGTTTAGACAAAAAGAGAATTGAAACTTTCGAAATGTGGTGCTACAGAAGAATGCTGAAGATTAGATGGGTAGATCACATAACTAATGAGGAGGTATTGAATAGAATTGGGAAGAAGAGGAGTTTGTGGCACAACTTGACTAGAAGAAGGGATCGGTTGGTAGGATATGTTCTGAGCCATCAAGGGATCACCAATTTAGTACTGGAGGGCAGCGTGGAGGGTAAAAATCGTAGAGGGAGACCAAGAGATGAATACACTAAGTAGATTCAGGAAGACGTAGGCTGCAGTAGGTACTGGGAGATGAAGAAGCTTGCACAGGGTAGAGTAGCATGGAGAGCTGCATCAGACCAGTCTCAGGACTGAAGACCACAACAACAACATCCTCTATGCTCTTATGTACAGGTTGCATCTTCCAAACTTCCAAAAACTTTCATTTATTATCGAGAAAGACCAAAAGAACTTAATTTTTGGGTACCAAAATCTGACAACGGGTTCCAAGACTGCTACGCGCGGCAAATGGTTGCAACTTCTATGATATATTTCTAAGATTCCGATCTCGAGCAAATTTTAAACATCTTTTGATATTTTTGTTCGTTCCTGAGATACCGATTTTCGAAGTTGCGCTACCTATACACGTAAAAGACGCATGTAAAATTCTGTGTAAAGTGAAAACGTAGATTATAACAGGACGTAGCACAGAGAAATATGCTGGTAACCCCGTGATGTAGATTGAAGCACATGTAAATATTTTTGCAGATGATATTCGGTCTGAGGCGTGAAATTAGTTTTGCGTCATTTCAATTTCACGTAAGTCAACCATAAAAACTTTACTGACCAATACTTTTCTATTCATAGCAGACATATATTGTGGTATAGGAAGAGCGAAGGATTCATTGATATTGCGAGAGGCAGAGGTGGAGGCAGTGATAGTGGATCGTAGCTGACTGCGACAGAACAAAGCTAAAAATAGAGTGAAGAAGACAGTGCCAATGGGTGAAGAATAAAGAGAAGGCAAAAGTGGGTGAGAGCATATGCTAATGAGAAATAGAGTCGATGACCATCGCAACGAGTGAGAAATAGGCAGTTGCAGTGAGAAGAAAAAAATGGTTCAAATGGCTCTGAGCACTATGGGACTTAACTTCTGAGGTCATGAGTCCCCTAGAATCTAAGGACATCACACACAACCATAGCGGTCGCGCGGTTCCAGACTGCAGAGCCTAGAACCGCTCTGCTACAGCAGCCGGCGCAGTGAGAAGAGACAAGAGACAGCAGCAGTGGGAAGGAATGAATGAGACAGTAGCAGTAAGAGAGAGAGCAAGTGGGAGGCAGTGATAGTGAGAGCAGACAAGTAATAGTAGTAGGACAGAACGAAGGTGTCTGTGGCTGTGAGACAGGAGACAGAGACCGAGACAGACACAAGGAGATAAAGTGAGATGCGATGAGTGAGCGAGTAAGGAGAGGCTAGTGTGAGTCGATGGGTATGATCGATTCACGACGATGGACAAGTGGGTGTGAGTGAGTTACTGTTAGGGGAATCTGAGGTGAGTTGTAAATTAAGAAAGCACGGATATGTTCATATGCCTAAATTTGGGGAAATTTTTGAAGGACTGAGGAAGGTAGAATGAGCCAGCTGGTACTGCACTTTTAAATCAGTCTTTTAAATAAACAGGAACATACTGGCACCTTTTGTGCTCCTATAGGAGCATCTTTCCGCTGGTGTAAAAATATTCTGAAATCAGAAAACGTAAAACGCATATTTAGCCTAGGGCAGTCTTTACTAACGTTACACAATGACAAACTGCACAGAAAACACGATAGCTATGTATACGGAGCTACGATAAGTTTGGAGAGAGAATGGTGAACATAAAGAAGCATATCAAGGAGACAAAGTAAAACATTTCGATAAATCTTGCTACACAGCTGGCGCCGTTGATTTTTGTGGTCGGAGAGGGAGATGATCGCGTTCACCGAGAGAAATGAAGGGCGAGCGAATTTGAACGGCATTGCCGTGTTCTGCTCAAGGTAATGAATAGCAAGACTGCTGCAACTGTGTGGCGACAAATGCCTTTCTTAGAACGCTTCGTTGGTCTGGCTCGAAGCTCAAATTCAAGAGAAATACTCAGTAGGCATGATGAGATCTACGTTGGAGGATAAAACGCAGATGGCCGCAGCACCATTATCTTGCCACGTCAGCATGGAAAATCTCGCCACGCCCTTCGTTTGAGATACAAACGGCTACATCATTCGTAAAATCCCGATCGAAATCGCCGTGAGTGTATTATTCAGAAGCTGCGGCTCTAAGCCGAAGCTAGATGCATACACAGAGAAAGAGCAGCGTCCATATTAAAATACACAGTGTGCATCTCGCTCCCAGATCAATTTTTAGCCTATCGGGTTGAAAGTCAATCCGTTACCAATTTCTAGTCGGTTTACAGAAGTATAGCTAACATAGCAATATTTTGGAGAATATTCGGCGGTCTTCCCCTGTAATTTCTGCTCTCGTGGTCGCAAAACTCGGGATTCCTCGCTTTCACAAGTACAGTAGAGGAGCGGTGAGGAACCTAAGACAGTCAGAGCTGGATTCGAGGACATGGTGTTCACCGTTCGGGGGAGGTCTGATTGCCGACATATCGTCAGATGTCCGGCCCAGCCTGCCGCTTCTTTCGCTGCTCTTTTTGAGTAAGTGTCGCAGTTAGCAATTTTCTTCTGAGCAATTGCCAGTATTCGTCTTTATTTCACGACGTTAATTTTCTTTATATAGTCGATCTCTTGTATTGACAACGTGAGCTGATCTTTTTCAGTATTCTTGTATTTGTGTTCTTTGGTAGGTCATTTACTTGTTGATTATCAGTCTTCCATAGAGCATTCAGACGCCTTCAGCACTTATTCAGTGCAGCCAATATAGAACAGAATTTTATATTACTGATGGGTAATTCCTTTCTGTTTGTATTTCCATGACCAGTATTTTCATTATACATAACGTGCTGAGTTATCGCTGTAGTTCCCTTGATCTGTGAATCATATTATTTTTGTAACCAATTAAATTTAAGACTAACTTTACCGAATGCAATGTCTTTTTTTTTTGCGTTACAACCATCTGATGAGGCGACGCCTTTCTCTGAATAAACATCATCATACCGCTCGATATGCCTCAACTGTGCGCTTGCTGTTCAGCGTTCCGGTAAAAAAGTGTGCCATTACACGGAACATTTTTCATTAACAAGGAAATATAATTTTTTCGTTTATTTTCTTTATGAAATTTTGGTGGTTTACTCATTGGTAATTAAACTTCTCCTGGAACTGCACTGAGCAGCGTGAGTGGTTTTCTCAGACATTGTTGTTCTGAGATATTGTAATCTTTTTTTTTTTCTTCCTTTGATACGGGCCACCAAGAATTCTCCTCCTGTGCCAACCTCTTCATCTAACAGTGGAACTTGCACCATAAGACCTCAACTATGAGCTGGATGTAATCCAATCTCTCTTTTCATTTATACTTTTAACCCTCTACAGCTCCCTCTAGCACCATGGAAGTTTTTGCAAGATGTCTTACAGATGGCGTATCATCTTGTCCGTTCTTACCAATGTTCTCCATATATTACTTTCCTACTTTCATGGCCAATTCTCCGGAGAACGTCCTTGGGCCTTACTTAGCAGTCCAACAGATTTTTGACGTTGTTTTGTAACAGTACACCTCAAATGCTACGATTCTCTTATCTTCCAGTTTTTCTACAGTCCATTTTTCACTACCACACAATGCTGAGCTCCAAACGTACGTTCTCAGAAATTTCTTCCTCAAATTAAGACCATTGTTTGAAACTAGTAGATTTCCCTCGTCCAGTAATGCAATTTTATCCAGTGCCAGTCTCCTTTTTATGTCCTCCTGGCTTCGTCAGGGCCGAACGGTTCTGGGCGCTTCAGTCTGGAACCGCGCGACCGCTACGGTTGAAGGTTCGAATCCTGCCTCGGTAATGGGTGTGTGTGATGTCCTTAGGTTAGTTAGGTTTAACTAGTTCTAAGTTCTAGGGGACTAATGACCTCAGAAGTTAAGTCCCATAGTGCTCAGAGCCATTTGAACCATTTGCTTCGTCTGTGAGGTGATATTTTGCTGCCTTGGTAGCAGGGTTGCTTAGGTTCGTCTACTTCGTGTTCATCAATCCTGATGTTAAGTTTCTTGTTCTTCTCATTTCTGCTACTACTCATTATTTTCGTCTTTTCTCGATTTACTCCGAGTCCGTATTCTGTATTCATTGGGTTGTTCATTCCATTCAACAGATCCCCGTAATACTTCTTCACTTTCACTCAGGATATCAATGTCATTAGCAACTCTTTACACTGATGTCTTTTCATCGCGAATTTTAATCCCGAACTTGACTCTTTCTTTTATTTCTGTCATTGGCTCTTCGATGTGCAGATTGAACAGTAGGGGTGAAAGACTACATCCCTGTCTTACAGTCTTTCTAACCCGAAGTGTTTGATGTTGGTCGTCCATTCTTTATTATTCCCTCTTGGGCCTTGTAATACTGTTTATTACCCGTCCCTGTCTGTAGCTTACCCCTGTTTTTGTCAAAATTTCAAACAACTTGCACCGTTTGACATTGTTGAACGCTTTTTCCAGGTCTATAGACCCTATGAACGTGTGTTGATTTTTCTTCAGTCTTGCTTCCCTTATCAACCGAAACGTCAGACTGCCCCTTTTCTGCCTTCACCTTCACTAAAACTCAACTGGTCGTTATCTAACACATCCTCAGTTTTCTTTATCATTCTTTTGTATATTGTTCTTGTCAGCGACTTGAAATCATGAGATATTAAGCAGATTGTTCGATGATTACGGCACTTGCCAGCTTTTGCAGTCTTCGGAATTGTGTGGACACCGTTTCTCCGAAAGGCAGATGATATATCGTCAGACTGCACGCCAGCGTGAATAATCGTTTCGTTGCCACATCCTCCAGTGAGTTTAGAAATTCTGAAGGAGTGTTATGTATTGCTTCTGCCGTATTCGATATGAAGTCTTCCAAAACTATTTTAATTTCTGATTCTAATGCTGATTCTCCTATCTTTCCTATATCGACTCATGTCTTTCTTCTGCCACGTCATTAACGTCTCCCCTCTCACAGAGGCCTTCTTTGTACTCTCTCTACCTATCTGTTTTCTCATCTATGTTTAACCGTGGTATTCGTATTGTACACTTAATGTTACCACTCTTGCTTTTAATTTCGCAGAAGTTGGTTTTGACTTTTCTATGTGCTGAGTCAGTCCTTCCGACAATCATTTATTTTTCGATTTCTTCACATTTTTCATGCAGCGACTTTGCGTTATTTTACCTGTACTTTCTATTTATTTCATTTCTAAGTGAACTGTATTTCTGTAATGCTGAATTTCCCGGTGGTTCATGGTGTGGGTTGCTGTAGTCATGTCCTAGTTCATGAACCACGGGCAACGTATGAGTAGCCAAGTAAGTGGTCCTGACAGTCGGGATACCAGTTACTTTGGAATAAGGCTGGGTATCTCGGACATATTCTGAGTCATGGTCACCTTTGTGCTCATACGGCAATGACTACCATATCCACCGGATAGTCCCTCAGCCGTTAGGGGTAAAGCCCAATGGGACTCGGGGCAAGTAAGGCTAGCAACCTGCTTCCCTGGTACTTTAAATATGATGCTGGCAACAATCAGAGCAAAATGCCTCGGACCTTTGGAGGTGACGGAGCCCCACCTCTAACTGACAAGCCAGGGACTCCTAAGATACGACTTGGCAAACAAATGGTAATGAGATGGGGAGCTATTAAAATCAATGGGGGCTACTCTGCGAAGAAGGTAAGGCTGGCAGAGGCTGCAAGTGATATGGGGCTAGACGTTTTAGCTGTTAGTGACAACAAGTAAGGGGTGAGAAAGAAGAGGAAGTGGGAGAATGCAAGGTCTACCTGTCAAGAGTCAAATCAGGAATAGCACAATGGGGTGTAGGGCTTTAAATCAGGAAAGAAATGGAACCCAGCGTAGTTGCAATAAGGTACGTAAACGAACGACTGATGTGGATAGATTGGACAGTGTCTAGCAAGAAAATTAGGATTGTGTCAGTATATTCGCATTGTGAAGGGACAGATCAAGATAAGATGGATAGTTTTTATGAGGCGCTCAGTGATGTAGTTGTTAGAGTAAAGGACAAGGACAGTGTTTTGCTCATGGGTGACTTTAACGCCAGGATTGGAAATCGAACAGAAGGGTATGAAAATGTTGTGGGTAAATTTGGAGAGGATATGGAGGCCAACAGGAACGGGAAACAACTCTTGGATTTCTGTGCCAGTATGGGCTTAGTAATCACAAACTCCTTTTTTAAACATAAGAACATTCACTGGTATACTTTGGAAAGCAGGGGAACCAGATCTGTCATTGACTACATTATAACAGATCAGGAATTCAGGAAAGCTGTGAGGGACACACGTGTATTCAGGGGATTCTTTGATGACACTGATCATTATTTAATCTGCAGTGGAATTGGGATTGTGAGGCCGAAAGTGCAGCAGGTCAGGTCCATATGTAGGAGGATAAAAGCGGAGAAACTTCAGGATAAGGAAATCAAGCACAAGTACATAACAGTGATCTCAGAAAGGTACCAGTTATTTGAATGTAATCAATTACAGTCATTGGAAAAGGAATGGACAAGGTACAGGAACACAGTACTGGAAGTGCCTAAAGAATGTCTTGGAAAAGTAGTGCGTAAAAGTAGGATGAAGCAAACAGCTTGGTGGAATGACAGAGTCAAGGCAACCTGTAAAAGGAAAATGAAGGCGTATCAAAAATGGCTACACATTAGAACTCAGGTAGACAGAGAAAATTATGTTGAAGAAAGAAACAAAGCCGAACAGATAATTGCAGCATCCAAGAAGAAATCTTGGGAAGACTTTGGAAACAGGTTGGAGACTATGGGTCAAGCTGCTGGAAAACCATTCTGGAGTGTAATTAGCAGTCTTCGAAATGGAGGTAAGAGGGAAATGACAAGTATTTTGGACAGATCAGGAAAACTGCTCGTGAATCCTGTGGATGCCTTGGGCAGATGGAGGGAATATTTTGAAGAGTTGCTCAATGTAGGCGAAAATACGATCAGTAATGTTTCAGATTTCGAGGTAGAATGGGATAGGCATGATGATGGAAATAGGATCACATTTGAGGAAGTGGAGAAAATGGTCAATAGATTGCAGTGCAATAAAGCAGCTGAGGTGGATGAAATTAAGTCGGAACTCATCAAATACATTGGAATGTCAGGTCTTAAATGGCTATACAGGATAATTGAATTGGCCTGGGAGTCGGGACAGGTTCCATCAGACTGGACAAAAGCAGTAATCACACCAATCTTTAAACATGGAAACAGAAAATATTGTAACAACTACAGAGGTATGTCTTTAATCAGCGTTGTGGGTAAAATCTTCTCAGGCATTATTGAAAGGAAAGTGCGAGTATTAGTTGAGGACCAATTGGATGAAAATCAGTGTGGGTTTAGGCCTCTTAGAGTTTGTCAGGACCAAATATTTAGCTTACGGCAAATAATGGAGAAGTGTTACGAGTGGAACAGGGAATTGTATTTATGCTTTATAGTTCTAGACAAGGCATATGACCGGGTTCCTAGGAGGAAGTTATTGTCTGTTCTACGAGATTATGGAATAGGAGGCAAACTTCTGCAAGCAATTACAGGTCTTTGCATGGATAGTCAGGCAGCAGTTAGAGTTGATGGTAAATTGAGTTCATGGTTCAGAGTAGTTTCAGGGGTAAGACAAGGCTGCAACCTGTCTCCATTGTTGTTCATATTATTTATGGATCATATGTTGAAAACAGTAGACTGGCTGGGTGAGATTAAGATATGTGAACACAAAATAAGCAGTCTAGCATGTGCAGATGACTTAGTTGTGATGGCAGATTCGATTGAAAGTTTGCAAAGTAATATTTCAGAGCTAGATCAGAAATGTAAGGACTATGGTATGAAGATTAGCATCTCCAAAACGAAAGTAATGTCAGTGGGAAAGAAATATAAATGGATTGAGTGCCAAATAGGAGGAACAAAGTTAGAACAGGTGGACGGTTTCAAGTACTTAGGATGCATATTCTCACAGGATGGCAACATAGTGAAAGAACTGGAAGCGAGGTGTAGCAAAGCTAATGCAGTGAGCGCTCAGCTACGATCTACTCTCTTCTGCAAGAAGGAAGTCAGTACCAAGACTAAGTTATCTGTGCACCGTTCAATCTTTCGACCAACTTTGTTGTATGGGAGCGAAAGCTGGGTGGATTCAGGTTACCTTATCAACAAGGTTGAGGTTACGGATATGAAAGTAGCTAGATGATTGCAGGTACTAGTAGATGGGAACAATGGCAGGAGGGTGTCCACAATGAGGAAATCAAAGAAGAATTGGGAATGAACTTTATAGATGTAGCAGTCAGGGCGAACAGGCTTAGATGGTGGGGTCATGTCACACGCATGGGAGAAGCAAGGTTACCCAAGAGACTCATGGGTTCAGCAGTAGAGGGCAGGAGGAGTCGGGGCAGACCAAGGAGAAGGTACCTGGATTCGGTTAAGAACGATTTTGAAGTAATAGGTTTAACATCAGAAGAGGCACCAAAGTTAGCACTGAATAGGGGATCATGGAGGAATTTTATAATGGGGGCTATGCTCCAGACTGAACGCTGAAGGGCATAATCAGTCTTAAATGATGATGATGATGATGATGATGAATTTTCCGCATTATATTTGTACTTGGTTCTTTCATCGATCAACTCAAGTATTTCTTCTGTTACCCAAGGCTTGTTCGCAGTTACGTTTTTTGTACCTATGTTTTTCTTTCCAACTTCTGTGAGTGCCTTTCTAAGAGATGGCCATTCCTCCTCAGCTGGACTGTCTACTGAGATATTCAAAAGTGGTTCTGAGCACTATGGGACTTAACTTCTAAGGTCATCAGTCGTCTAGAACTTGGAACTACTTAAACCTAACTAACCTAAAGACATCACACACATCCATGCCCGAGGCAGGATTCGAACCTGCGACCTTAGCGGTCGTGCGGTTTCAGACTGTAGCGCCTAGAATCACTCGGCTACTCTGGCGGGCCTACTGAGCTATTCCCACCAGGTGTCGAATATTTGCTTAATTTAACCGTGTGGGAGGCAGCTAGCACTCACTACTGCCGAAACCCAAAGCCTCTCATAAACGATGAACCACTACATACATACACACACAAAGACTATAACAGCACAAGTTAACGGCTCGAACAACTTGTGATTGATGTCATTTAATTCGTAATTTCACAAACAGTCTGAACCTGGAATAAGGAAATGTAGATTTGATATAATTAGCTGCAGTTTCTTTGTCAGGAGACTGGACACGCCTACTGTTGTGGCTTCTCCACGACTCACATATGTCACAATTTTACAATGTATTTATTTTTTTTCTTTTATTGCGAGATTTATACAAAATGTAGCTGAATAGGTCTTTAATGTTTTTAAGTGGCGTGTTTTTCTCGGGAAGTTCAGGTATCCTCCTGGACTGCGACGGAGGAACGGGATACGGTCGCTCTCTCAGTACGCACCGGGCTTTTGCGCTGTCTTTACGCAGACAAGGCGGCCGCGGGCGAACTGCTGCGAGGACGCACTAACCGCGGAATCCACTGCCGGCGCCTTCCTTTCTGCCAAGTTTCCTAATTACCACCAATAGGACGCGGCGCCCGCTCCGACCAGCCGCTCTCCCTTGTTTTCCTCCTCGGTTCTCGCCTTCGCCACTTCTCCTTCCGTCTTCTTTCTCCATTCTTTGTGACCCGGCCGCGCTGTCGACGCCGCCTTGACCGCGGAGTGCGAAATTCTCTCTTCCGGCGCCGTCGCACGCTCCTAATGCGGTGTGATAATGTTAATCGTGGGAGCAGGGCTCACTGCTGCTGCTGGATGCTCTCCTGACCGTCCAGACGCAGTAATAAGCGCGGCTCCAGCTGCCGCCGCCCTCCGGCCATCCGCCTGCCGTCTCGCGGAATTACGTCGCCGCCTTTATGCACTGTTTACTGGGCGACAGTTCGGTCATTTACTTACTTTCTCGTCCCCCCCCTCCCCTCCAGCCCTCTCCTCCCTCTATACCCCGTCGCCGGAGAACGGAACAGACCCGTCTGATGAAACGAGCTGGAAAAGACCCCGCCACGTGCAACTGAGAGCTTAAAGTATTAACTGCTGTTTGCTCATGTAATAAGCAGACCGGGAGCGCCCAGCGTGAAACTCGTAATGAAAATCTGGTGGTAAATTAAAACCCAGTTCTGGGTCTTTGTACCCAAACAGGGACAAAAGCCCCGAAAGCTTGTAATTTCTTTTCCGTCTTCCTTCCTTCAAAAAATTTAAGTTGAGTGAAAATCGACCTGCTCCAGTAATAGCTTGGATAAAGAACTGAACCCTTAAGGCCTTTTACACTTCATACAGGAACATAACAATTCCTCTCTACTCTTTATGGCACCTCCATTTTAAATCGAGAAGCGGGCTAGCGTTTCTAAAGTAGCTGCACTTTGAAAGGTGGCTACACTGCGTCACAGCGCCAGAGACTGCGCCAAAGATTATTATTCCGCCGCCTCCACTGCTGCAGCACTAGTTGAGAGGATGTCGAGGGCAGTTGTTGTTATGTTGGGCGAGAGAGTAGATGCTGTTCGGTTGGTGTAATGTATAGATAGAAGATGTTGAAATTGTCACACTGAATTTGAGAAAAGAGATGGGCTTTTGATTTATGATGCTGGTGTAATGGAAAATTTTCGTCAGCATATAATGAGGTAAATAGGTATTACAGTTGTCTTTAATGACAACGCCTCTTGCTCACAGGTACAGTCAAGAAAGCATCTGGCTCATGTTCATTTATTAGACTTGAAATTCTGGTTGCTATGTGCAATTATAGTATTTCTGGTTTTTCAATTAGTTCATTGTAAATGGTGTTTAAAATATTTTGTCGTATTGAGAAAGAACCGAGCCAGATACATGTACGTTGAGTCACACTACCACACACAAAACAGTTACACTTGTGCTCTGTTGTGTCGTAGCTTTTATAGTTGCAGGGGACTTAAATAATCAATTGTGTTAATGGTAATTTCTTGTCATTCTTTATTTTCATTTTATGCAGTCAGATTGCGTGCTAATACTAGTCAGGGCCAACCGGTTACTAGACTTCGTAACCGGTCACACAGCTACTAAAATTATTGCATTTAATTCTTTGTAATTAAGCCCCCATGCAACTTTCTTCGACACAGGAAAGCACTGCCCAATTGTCGAAATATACCGTTTCGACATAAAATAAGTTTCAAGCAGGGCTCGCCTCCAAATCTCCGCACACGGCGAAGACAACGACCTCTGACCTCCTTGCTGTGCAGGAAACCGTGGCTTTCATGATGTTTCCTGTAGTCTACTCGTTCCCGTTGTCTTCTCTGTGACGAAGGACCTTCTCTTGAGAGTCGAGACTGCTGAGGTCCATGGAGCACCATGTTTAACTCTCCTATTTTTGAACGAACCAGTTTCTGGGAGCCATCGTTGCAGTCGGACAGAAACAGTATGTGTCCCCATAATTACAGTAGGGATTGACTACGACGCCTTGTTCTCAGTCTGTGTGTGTGTACCGTGAAGCGGGAAACTTGAAAATGACCACATCTTCAAACTTATTTTGTACCCAGTCCGCAGCGGCGGCGCCCCCGAACTCTGTTCCAGGTCAGTTATACAAGCAGACACCGTAAGTCCGGAAACAAACCACTGGCCAAAATGAACACACCTCACACGCCGCTAATGTAGTATAGACACATTTATTGTTCCAAGACGACCGGTTCCGTCAGTCTTATGCTCCCATCATCTGATCTTATGGAATCTTTTGTAAGATCGGATGATGGCAGCATAAGACTGTTGAAACCGGTAATCTTGAAACCATAAATGTGTCTACACTGCGATGGGGGTGTTTGAAGTGTGTTCATGTTCAAACATACCTATCGCCCCAGAGCACAGTATGTGTACCTTACAAAATACTGAGGCCACCATGACAGATCCAAGTACGAGATCTGTTATAGGGGACACGTCAGAAGTACAGTCAACAATTGAGAAGCCATCAGGCTTTCATGGACTTCGGAACTGAAGTTAAAATCTTCTGTGTTGTTAGGTCGCGTCATATTTCCTCTAAAATAATCGACGTTTCGATCCCAGCAGAGGGGTAGAAACGATAAAATAGGGGAAACATGACGCGGCCTAACAACCCAGAAGATTATTGCTTTAATTGAGAAGCCATTCGTAGAAAACAGAAAGAATGTTCCGCTTTTATTCTATATGTGGTTAAGCGGAGTGCCACTAACATATTCCCTCCTGGAAATTAAACTATTCCCACATGTAAGCCCCAAGGTTTCCGTTGATTAACTTGGTTTTGTGAAGACACAGCGCGACGGGTTCCGCCAAATTCCAGGGCAGATGAAAGCAAAGGTGTGCTGCTGGCACCATCGAAGTTAGGAATGCCGCTACGCCGCCACTCTTTCCATGTAGACCAACTGCCCCCGCTAGCCACTTGCAGCAGCCATTCTACTACCCGGGCAGGCAGTGTTCCCGTTCGGAGACAGACACCAGACTGACGTGACGGCTGCTATGCCCTTTCTCCTTGGCTTCACCACCCAGAGGGCGCCACAGACAGGAGTCAAAGATCGCAAACGGCACCGGACGACGAAAACGCGTAGTGCAAAACACAATCTTTCAGCTGCCAGGTGTAGAAGTATGAAACCGGAATTTCCCTATAGATGGTGCTAGCCGTCAGTGTAGGGCCCGTGAGACCGCGTCTGTAGCGCCATCTGCTTCCTGTAACGGCCGACGACGAATGTCAACACACTGCAATCCAAGTTCCATGCGTTGGTGTCTGTTTGAAAGCCGTAAACATGTCGAGTTTTGTGCCTACTAACTACGATTTGCGGACAGCATTGGTTTTCTGTTATCATTTGAAGGAAAATGCAGCAGAATCGCATCGAATGCTTGTCGAAGCTTTCGGCGAACATGCTCTTGGGAAAACGGTGTTTCGAGTGGTTCAAAAAATTCAAAAGTGGTGATTTTGACGTGAGAAACCGCGAGCGCGGGAACCACCGAAAAATTTCGAAGACAACGAATCACAGGTGTTATTGGATGAAGATGATACTCAAACTCAACAGGAACTCGCGAATCAATTGAGTGTGACGCAGAAAGCAGTTTCTCTTCGATTGACAGCTATGGGAAAGGTACAGAAAGTGGGAAAATGGGTTCCGCATGAACCGAATAAAAGACAGAAAGCAACTCTAAAGACCATTTGTGAAATACTGCTCGCCAGATAATAAAGAAAGTCGTTTCTCCATCGAATAGTGACAGACGATGAAAAATGGATCGTAAGCTCGTAAATCATGGTTGAATCAAGGCAAACCATCGACATCCACTGCAAGACCAAATCACTTTGGAAAGAAGACAGTGCTCTGTGTCTGCAGGGATCAGAAGGATGTCAACTATTACGAGCTGCTAAAACCTCGTTAATACTGGTCGCTACAAACAGCAAATGATCGATTTAAATCGAGCATTGCGTAAAAAACGACCGTAATATTGAAAACGTCATATTGCTTCATGATAACACTCATCACACACAGCAAAACTGTTCAGGGAAACGATCGAGACGTTCAGTTGTTACCGACTGGTGTGGCCGAGTGGTTCTAGGCGCTTCAATCTGGAACCGCGCGACCGCTGTGGTCGCAGGTTCGAATCCTGCCTCGGGCATGGATGTGTGTGATGTCCTTCGGTTAGTTAGGTTTAAGTAGTTTTAAGTTCTAGGGGACTGATGCCCTCAGATTTTAAGTCCCATAGTGCTCAGAGCCATTTGAACCATTTTTGAACGTTCAGTTGGGAAATACTAGGGCTTATTCCCCAGACTTGGCTTCGTCCGACTATCATCTGTTTGCATCACTGGTACACGCTCTCGCTGAATAACGCTTCAATTCGTACGAAAATGTACGAAAATGGTTCGCTGACTGGTTCGCTTCAAAGGAAGAACTGTTTTCTTGGCATGGTATTCATAGCCTGCCGGAGAGTTGGGAGAAATTTATAAATAGCAATGGAGATTGTTTTGAATAAAATATTGTTAATAGTTTCAAAAAACAGACGTTTAATTATTGCAACCAAATTCCGGTTTCGTACCTCTACACCTGGTATAACCCGAAATGAGTAGGCTTTTCCTTTCCTTTCAGGAGGTTAAAGTCTTTCTTACAACCAGCTAGAAGCACTGTGCCATCTGCGAAACTTAGCTCTGGCACAGGTTTCCTTTGCACTGTTATCGTTGTTCAGAAATTTGCTGTCGTTTCCTTCACTTTATCTTCAATGTTGAAACTGGCCTTGTGATATGCTCTAACCCCTACTCACACTCTTCGTAACAAAAACAAGTTCCTCTGGCCGATTTTTACTACTTTCTTGTGCGTTTAGTAGGTGATACTGATTATTTTTCTGTTTCTGTAGTTTAGTCCGAATTCTACTACATAAACGCACTCAAAACTGGACGCTGTTGCTACCTGATTTCCCACCCATTCTTCTACGCCCTCAGGAAACCTTCGTTGGACGTTCTACGGCGGTGATACGAGACACAGACACATTTTATGTTAGAATACAGATCTACCATTCTTTTCCTGCCCGCTACCGCTTCTCCCCTGTGCAACCTTTCCATCTCAGAGTGACACATACCCCAAAATCCTCAGTGTTTGTTGGATATATATCTACCTCTGACTTTCACAGCAGTTTTTTCCCTTTACGGCCCTCTCGGGTAACATGGAGTTTATTACCTGAGCTGTTCCAACACATGTTCTATCACTTTGTCCATTGTTCTGAAGGCACTTTGTCTTCACACATGATTTGTGCGTATCATGGCACTATGGTTGCTAACATTAAATAAGCACACGATGTATAAGTGCATTTTCCGTTTACAGTGTTAAATTTAAACCCTGAGTGTGGTTTGTTCTCATATCTTGCAATGCCTCGTTTACGAATTGATATATTTTGAAAACGCAATATTAGGCACACTTGTCAGACATACACAGATATCTTTCTCGGTTGAACATTGTAATGGCTCAGAAGACTAAATCCAGATAGTGGAAATACTGAGTCAAATGGCGACAGTGTTATGATTTAAAAACCTTCTTACAGAGTTTTGCACATATTCCGTTCTCCGAAGATCCTTATATCTTATCAGTCTTTCTGATTTTCAGAATCTATCTATAACTCCAGTTCTGAAACACTTTGATTCTCTTTCTTCCACGTTTACCACAGACCATGATTCACTTCCATATAATGATTGTGCTCCAGAAGTGCCCTCTCGGATTTAACTTCTGCAAAATGACGCCTATGTTTGATGCTAACAGACAAGTGCAATGCCCTGCTTGCTTGTGTTGCTATGCTTTTTATATCCGCTTCACTGAGGATAGTGATGCTATCAACCAATCTTAACATTGATATTTTTAACCCTGATCTCGAATCCAACTTATGACCTTTGCTTTTTTTCCACTGTTTGTTCGAAATACGGATTGAACAGCTGGAAAGGGAGACTTCATCCCGGCCATTGAAGAGTACCGCCACAATGGCCCCGTTAGTGGCTTTACCTTTCCTACAGTCAGACTGAACCTCACTTTACAGATCCTGAATCTTCTTTTCTGTTATTGTACTCGTTACCTGTCACTCCTGGTCTGGAGGCAGCGTTTTTGATTACCAATCAAAACGTAATGGTCCCCGCGTTCGAATACAGCCCTGCTTAAACACTGAATAAATTACGTCAGTAATAGTGGCCGAAAACTTCGCTGTGCCAATGGCCTCGTCAAAGAGTGCAGAGCAGTTGACAGAAGTTCAGGACACTCTCTTGGCCTTGGGGTGTGAAATTGTCCAAAAAAAGGCGTAAGAATCGGCAGTGATTAATGGCATGAGAATGAAGAAGGCAATGCAAAGCAGTGGCACATGTGTAGCCACAAGACATGTGGATTTCTGTTTGAGAAGTGTCATGGTGATCGCACCATTGGCAATAGATTCTGAATTAGCGTCGGATATCCGGGAAGGGACTGCCAAGGAAGAGGTGACCCTCAGAAAAAGATGGAGTAACCATGAACTCGATAACATTCTATGAGCACGATTATGGAATATCAGAAGTTGGAACTTGGCAGGGAATTTAGAATACCTGAAAAGGTAAATGCTAAGGCTCCATCTAGATAAGTGAATTGAAATGGATACGTGACAAGGATGTCTGGTCAGACGAATATAGGGTAATATCAACAGCAGCAGAAAATAGTGCAACATGAGTAGGATTAGTTATGAGAAGGTGGATTTAGTATAGAGCGAGTTGCTGTGTGTGGATCAAAGATAGGATTGTTCTCATCGGATTCGACAGCAAACCGACAACAGTTCAGGAATGCATGCCAATGTCACAAGCAGAGGATGAAGAGGATAATGAATGGGAGGAAAGGGAATAGGTAATTCAGTATACAAAGGGATACGAAAATGTATCATGGGGGATTGGAATGCGGTTGTAGAGGAAGAATAGAAAGGAAGGATTGCGGGAGAATATGGACTTGGAACTAGGAATGAGAGAGGAGAGAGGGTAATTGAGTTATGCAATGAATTTCAGATGATAACACCGAAAGCTTTGTTCAAGAAGAGAAGGAGTCATATGTGGAAAAGACTCAAAGACAATGGAAGATTAAAGCTGGATTAAATTACGGTCAGACAAAGATTTTGCAGTCAGATACTGAATTGAAGGTGTACTCAGGAGGATATACAGACTCTGATCACAACTTAGTAATTACGAAGAGAAAACTCAAGTTGAGAAGTGTGGTACGGAAGAGTCAGTGTGGCAAGAAGAGCGATACTGAAATCCTGAGGAATGACGAAACGTGTTTGAAGTTCGCTAAGGATGTGAATACTGCGATAAGGTTTACCGGAATAGGCAGCTCACTGGAAGAGGAGAGGACATGTCTAAAAGAAGCAGTCGCACATCGTGGAAAGATAAGCGGGGGTAGTGGGGTGGTAACTGCAAAGAAGCCTAGAGTAATAGATCAAATACCTCAGTAGATTAACGAAAGAATAAAGTACAAAAACAGTCAAGAAAAGACAGGAATACAGCAGTACGACTCAAGAACGAAATAAATAGGAAAGGCACGGAAGTCAAGGTGAAAAAGAAATGATCATCAAAGGGACTGATTCAGCACAATTGGTGGAATTAAAAGCAAGGGTGGCAATATTAAAAGTGAAATGGCAATTCCACTGGTAGAGTCTGAGGAGAGAGCGGGTAGGTGCAAACAGTATATTGAAGACCTATAGGAGGCAGAAGCGTCGCCTGATCATTTGATAGAACGGGAAGCGAGGTAAGGAAGAATTGGGGGATGAAGTATTAGAGTGAAAGTCTGAAAAAGCTCAGGAAAACTTGACAAAAAATAAAGCAAAAGGGATAGATAACGTTCCAACGGAATTTCTAAAATCATTGGGGGAAATTACAAGTAAATAACTATTCAAGTTGATGTGCACAATCTATGAGACTGGCGACGTACCATGAGGCTTTCGGAAAAGTTCGTCCAGACAACTCCGAGGATAGGGATGGTAGGTAGGTGCGGCAACTATCGCACGCGCAACCTAACATCTCATCCACCCAAATTGCTGACAAGAATTATATACAAAAGTGTGGAAAAGAAATCAGAAGATCTGTTAGATGACGATCAGTCTACTTTTAGGAAAGGAAAAAGCACCAGAGAGGTAGTTATAACTCTGGGCTTGATAGTGGAAAGAAGACTGATGGAAAATGATGATACGTTCATAGGATTTGTCGACGTAAAAGAGCGTTCGACAGTGGAAACACTGCACAATCTTGAAAATTCTGAGAAAAATAGGACTGAGCTACAGGGAGAGATGGGTGATATACTCGTACAACATACCAACAGGGAACAATAAAGTTGGGCAAATAAGATCGGACTAAAAAATGTGTAAGACAGCGATGCAGTGTTTCATCCATACTGTTCAATCTATAGATGCAAGAAGCATTGTCGGAAATAAAAGAAATATTCTAGAATGGTATTAAAATTAAGAATGAGAGGCTATCATTGATGAAATTCGCTAACAAATTTGCTCTCTTCCGTGAAAATGAAGTAGTACTGCGGTATCTGTTGACTGGAAAGGATAGTCTAAGGACGGCAGAATGGCGATTGACAGTAAACCAGAGAAAGCAAAAGTAATGAGAAGTAGCAAAAATGAGAATAACGAGCAAGGTAACATCCAAATCGGTGTTCACGATGAGACTAATTCTTCTACCTTAGAAACTAGATAATCCACGATGAAGGAAGCAAGGAGGACATAAAAAGCTGACAAGCACAAGCAAAGAAGGTATTCATGGCCAAGAGAAGTCGACTGGTATAAAATACAAGAGGATTAAGTTTGTGAAAATGTTAGTTTGGAGGACAGTATTTTATGGACTATGGGAAAACGGTAATGGAAGAGAATCGAAGGGTTCGAGATGTGGTGCTGCGGAAGAATGTTAAAAATACGAAGACCGATAAGATAAGGACATCTGGAGTTTCTCCACAGAATCGATAGGAAAGTAACTTGAGGACAACACTAACAAGAAGAAGGAGAAATTGTAGGATGTGTGTTATGACGATGGGGAAGAACCGAAGGGACTGTGGAGGGTACAAACTTTACGGGAAGGCAAAGATTGGAAGACATGTGGCTGACTTTACGGGAAGGCAGAGATTCGAAGACATCCGGCTGATAACTAAGGACGTAGGGTGCAAGTGCTACTTAGAAAATGGCGTAGAGGAATTCATGGTGGGCCGTATTAGGGTACTAGCCTTTTACCGACATCTTCACCCACGTACATGTATAGTACAGAAACTGCGTATGTCTCTTCCTTCCCTCCTCTTTGTCCATCCCCTCCTACTCCTCTTTCCTTCCATTTCTTTCTTACCCAATCTGCTCGCTTTTCGGCCCCTAAGCCTCTTTCCATCCTCTCCTTCCTCTGTGACCATTCCCCATCCCTCTCCTTCTGTACATCTCCCCACTGCCTTTGTCCATCCCCTCTCAGTCCAAATCCTACTTCTCTCTTTCTCTGTCCATCTCCTGCTCCCCACTCTCTCTGTCCACATCATTCCTCCCACTCTTCTTATCCATGTCGTCGTACCCTCTCTCTCTCTCTCCCTCTCTCTCTCTCTTTCTCTCTGCCTGCCTCCTCTCTCACTCCTCCACATCTCTGCATACTAGCTTAAATAACAGTTTGACTGCAGCTTCCCTCATTCGCTTGTGCAATGTTTGAGCACAAGTCGTCCAAAGCTTTTTCCAAAATCTGACTTAAATACTGAATTCCCTAGGCTTTCCAAATCTACACCCATACCCGTATCACCTCAGCAGACAGTTCTGTCCTCCTCGTCAAGACCCTGAATGTACTCTTTCCACATGTCTGCCCTCTCCTCTGTGGTTTCTGTACTAGCAAGCCGGTTGTACTCAGAGCGCGACTGGAATCAACTTGCTTCACGGTTCCTGCGCCCTCATTCGCCGGTCTTTGCAGACGGCGTCGGCTCGCAGCACACAAATTAAGCCGGTGGAGTACTTAGCGCCCGGCAGGCAGGCAGCCAGCAGAACACTGCCAGAGGCGCGTGATGTTAAGTCACTGCTGTGCTGGCGATCCTCCGTGTGAACGTTTTCGACCTGCC
Organism: Schistocerca americana; assembly: GCF_021461395.2. NCBI lineage: Eukaryota > Metazoa > Arthropoda > Insecta > Orthoptera > Acrididae > Schistocerca > Schistocerca americana. Next base: position 171,916,948 of record NC_060124.1, on the reverse strand, counting down.
GAGAAGGAATGCGCCATTGTAATGGCATTAGTCCCGATGGCGCCAGCAACCCGGCAGCAACCAGCGACAGCCAGCAACCAGTAGTAAGGCCCGCAACTTCCTACTTGCCTCTGCTCACAGCTTCTGCTTTGCTCGCGACCGCGTTGCCACGCTCTGCGCCTACTAGCGTCTCCGCTCGCTAAGTCGATATCTGCGCATCAGAAAGCTTTCCTCGGAATTAAATTTGCCCGCCTTATTACTCGGAGAAGCCCAGGAGAGAAAGAGAAGGACACACACACACACACACACACACACACACACACACACACACACACGCGCGCACACGCACACACGCACACCAACACACACCTACCACTAACATAGACGCAGAGAGAGATAGATAGAGAGAGAGAGAGAGAGAGAGAGAGAGAGAGAATCTTCGTGTTCGCTCGCTCGGTCCACAGAAGCTGGGTTGCATGGAGCGCGCTTTTCCCTAATAACGGAGGTTCCGTCTGATGTCTGACGTCTCTCATAATGGGAGGCGGTGACGGCTGTCCTCTGGAGGATATGACAGGTGGGATTACAAAGGCACCGTGTGAGCCTTGACGCAACAGTCCCATACTCAAAGCACACCTGAGTGCCCTTTCAACACTCAGGGGAGATCAGTATAACGTTTGTTACTCGGAATTACGTTTATATAGGTAATAACTTTAATATTTTAACTCTTAGTATCGTCTGCAAGTGTGAATGCGGGTTGTCTCCTGAAGCATGCATGAGCTTCTGAAGGTTCTATGAATATGTACAGGCTGTTTGGCCAATCTTTGTATTAAGTAGAGCGCGACTGCATTGGACCAGACAGGTGTAAGTTCCCCACGCATTAGCAAGTCCTGTTAGGTTGGCAAATACTCGCTGTGTGGATTCTCTGATTCCTTTCGGCCACCATGTGTGGATCCCTTACGAGGAGAGACGATTAGGCATTCCCTTGCTTAGACTCTGGTGAGTACGGACACTCTGCTTAGCCAATGCTGAGGCATTCATGTTCACTTTCTACTTTCCGGCAGCTTCCCTGTTAATAAAACAGACTATGCTGTTTCTTAAAGACATCTCAGTTAGGAAAGATAGGCAGGTTGTATAAAATTGCTATTTTTAATCTGTACTAATTGCGGTGGGCCAGAATTCCATATCATCACATTATTGAGTAAACTGAGTGCTTAGTGAGTGTTTTCTTGTTTTCTAGGAAATAGCTTTTGTTGTTATATAAAATTCTTGGTTTCTCACAGCAACACAGTATTTCCCTGACAATTTCAACTAAACCATTCATGATTTAATCTATTTCTCCGTAAGGTGCTCAGTGTAATTAATTATGTTTATATGACCCACACATAAGTGTATTTTCATTTTTTACTGATACTGTGTAAGGTGGCATTACAGCCCAGTTAAATAATTTACTCTCCTTTAAAGTTAGAGCGGACCACTGAACAGAGTTTTTGTGTACAGATGTTTGCTCATGCAAACGGTCGTAGGTGCTTTGACAAAAGACACAGATGCCATTTTTAAATTGAGGATGCCTGCCAAGCATTACAGAAAGCAAGTACCATGCAGGCTTCTGCCTCAGAGGTGCGGCAGGAGGCACTCAGGAATTTGCAGATAGCTCCACCGTCCCGATAGAGGTGAAAGCAGGGTAAGACCTATAGTCGAGTGAAACCGAGCATTGTGATTGCGATCTCACTATTTATTCCATTGGTAGACACAGCAGAATTGCGATATTGCAGCCCCTGTGTTGTTAAGAAGAACGATGAAATGTTTCTTGAAACTTGCATGCCTACATATTCTTTTGTTCCGTTTCCTTTTTATTACCTCTACACTCGGGGTAAGGCCGGGTACATTGAGTTGGGGCAAGACCAGGCAGTCAGCAGGCAGGCCGTCGACAATGATTCAGTGGACGAAGAGAATAAATACGATGCAAACGTGAATTGCTTGTATTGTGATGACGTATTTTCGAATGCCGAAAGAGAAAGTTGGATTCAATAAGGAAAATTTATATTCTATCCCCCCATAGACTGCAGAGGGGCAGATGATACAGACTGTCACTTTACATCTGAATTTAGTGAATGATATTATTATCTAAATAGGATTTCAGTATAGAATTCTCCTGCGTTTCTACCGAAATTAATTTTTTTTATATTCCCATAAAGTTGTTATATGTATCCGCTCTTATCCCACTAGTATGGTAAGTATATGTATCTAATCAACCCCACAAACTAATTGCTGGATGAGAGCTGTTCAAAATCTGATTAACAGTGATATAATAAGTAAAGTTGATGTCCTACTGAGTACGATAACAAACGTTAGAAACTGTTGTGAAAAAGAAGAAAACTGAGAATGCTATATTTGTGTAAAACAGATACTAATGAAGTCAGTAGATAAAAAAATCATCTTTATGGTCTATATGAAAATAACAACATCAGAAGCGAATGGGATTGAAATATACGAACAGCATGTTGTAAACCACGCAAGGCAAGGCACTGTGAGGTGTTAGGAGAAACGTAATGCCAGAAACAGATTTATCAGAAGTTAAATGTGCTCCAAAATGTTTTACACATTCGACAGCTTGATACATCAACGGAAAAAAAGATCAGCATTTGACAATGACTTCGTGTGGTTCAACAGTCTCGTCCCATTCTTTAATTTAGGCGACTTGCGTGTCCCTCAGTTGTCCCAGTTACCCAGTCAGGAAACAGGGGCCTACTCTTTAACGTGGATTGAGAGCCACGTGTCGTTCGTGTCTGATCTTCATATTAGTGTGAGTTGTAAGTGAAGTTAAAGACAGACTAACCGGAAGCTGCTGAATGGACAGGTAGAAAACCTTGATGAAATGCTGAATTCTTAGGAAAATAGTGCAGCAGAAAAAAATTACAAACCTGTTTTAGTTTGTTTATTTTACGAACAATCGGCTCCTTATTATCACGATTGTTAAAACGCATATAAATTCCGTAACGAGACATTTTATCTCTATATCCATATAATGCTTCATTTTTTTAATACGGACTCCTAAAATAGGCACTCTGATTAGTGCCACCTTGTTCCGTTCTCTTGAGCTGAACAAAGGGAAATGAGACAAGCACCTACTCACGACACTATAGTAAATTATGGTCCTAAGGAATAAATACGCTATCACGATAGCGGAAATATTTAAAGTATTACGGGCATCTATTATTTACAGTCAGTTTGTCTCTGCCAATATTAATCTTGAGGAAAGGAACCATTACCCATTTCTTTTTGTCCAAATTGTTTCGTGCTTCCTCTGACGACAGAACGATTAAGCATCTTGCGGCTCCACCGTTCATTATCTCATTATTGAAGCCGAAGCTGCTTCTTTTCGTTATGTTCACCTTTGAGCTTAAGTGTAATTAGTTTTATTACTTAGACATTTCCTTCTATCACCAACATCATCAGACACTTCACGTAAACAATTTCAGAAATAAAATCCAGGTGTATTACATGTATACTGGCGAGATGAAAGTGAGTAAAGGAACATCATTTTTCCTGGAGTGAGATACACAAACACAGCAGACGTTGAGTTCTCCTGCAGTTATTAGTAAAATTCAGGCCCGCCAGTAATTACAAAGAGACTTACGTGAGTTTATATATCCCTAGATCGTCGTGCTTCACGTTATTTCATTTCATTAGATCAAATAAACTTACCTCATTTTCATAAGCTTAAGTCAAGATAGCTCTCTACCTCCTACAGGGCCAACTTTAATGAATTAACTGCAAGAGATGAAAAACGTGAAGCAAATTGCTAAGTAATGAAGGAGAGGGGTGATCATAAAAAAGAAGACTTCCAAAAAACTAGCATGAAAACAGCAGTGAGAAGATAATCGACTGAGCTATACTGTCAAGGTAATACACCGTTTTAAACGTGTATTAGAGTTCTGTGAAGGCTGATATGACGCACAAAGCGGCTACGCCTGTGCATAGCGGAAGGCACGGTACACTCCGATAGCGGTCGAAAAAGTGCCGAATCGAGACTGGGCACTGAACAGCAGCCTGTGTTTCCGCCCCCTTTCCCTCTGACGACCCACCCCGCCTGCCTCTACCCCGCCAATCTACTTCCGCCGCCCTTACGGCCTACGGAAGCACTCCCAATAACACCGCGTCGCCGTCCGCTCTACATGTTTATGTCTCGCTTTGCGACGGCTGGACGGGCAGATTCTCCATGTTATGGAGGGTGCGATCAGGCTGACGACCCCAACTGGGTGGGCGCCGGGATTATCACTGCGGAAAAAACGTTTACGCCTCCGCCGGACAAAAGGGCAGTCCGCAATCGGTTGCCGCGTTAACAGCTGCTGCTGCTGTCAACGCCAGCCGCCGGACTGTAAAAGTAAAAAGGGAAACGGAACGGCCGTCACGTTCGGTAATGTTTTGTTCTTGTTGCGACACTAAGATTTTATACGCTTTTAATCTGCAGCAGAGACCAGCAAAACGTTGCGCTACTGTTGCGACATTTTATCCGCTGACGTACAATTTGTCGAGTGCCCGGCGGCATGCTCTTCGTTTTTGTATGTATCTTGTTCAGCTGGGACTGTATCTATATACGCGGTCTCCCATGCAAACTGGACGCCCGGAACGTTTCGTAAGCTGATCATGTTGTCGAGAGCAGAAATTTACTTATTTTCCTTCATATTCCAATGAAAACATAAGCGTCTCTTTTTACACATCACTTAGTTATACTGTGAACCGGTTTCTGGCCCGCAGGTCATCGTCTGAAGTGATAATTGTTGTTAAAACCATTCCCAGGCTTATGAAGAAATTATGGAAAGATATTATGTATGAAATGTGTGTTGCAAAATTCAACTACCAGCGTACTATATAAAGAGCGGAGAACATCTTCGTCAGGCTTCGATGGCTCACGTGAAGATGACTGGCAGGTGTCCTGTTGAAATATCGTGAGGTGAAGTTTATGACGACTGGCAGCAATCCGGAAAGCTCTTCGAACATTTAACAATATTAAGTTTTATATCAGTCCCCTTTATCGAGAGGAGATTAATTTCTTTAAGTTTTTTAACGAGATGACGGGACCACAGCGTAACATCAAAAATTGCCAGAGTGATACATTTTGTTAAGACCGCCAACATACAGAAGATGACAGAAAACGCCAGTCATGCTGTCGTTAAATACATAATTTGCTATACGAGACGAAGGCTGGATTTCATTTCAGAATAACTGTTCCATTGGTATCTGAAGATTACCGATTTTCTTTCTCCTGTATCATGCGACTGGGTTGATGGAATGACTTCAGCCAAGTTTGCCTGGGTACATAACGATGCAGATTCTTGGTAGGTGTTAAAATTTTATCGTATGGTGCCTTAAAGCCGTCGCCACAGGGAATAACTGCACATCCTTCCATTGTTAACTTAACAGACAAGAATTTGGACGATGCGACTCAGCATGTTTTGGGCAATGTACTCAATTTTGGACCTACAGCAAGTGCACCACCTGCAATAAGTTTTGTGAGTGGTATTGAAGAAGCTGTACGACGCCTGTCTGCAGTAATATAATCTCAGAAGACAGGGCTACACTACGAAATCTCCAAGATCTGGACGTAATGTAACTCAACAGTTTTTTATCTCATAGTTTGTATTTGGAGAAGTTGTATGGTCTAGTTCGTAATACCATGAACAGAAAGATTGACCACAACCCTACAGAAGTACTATAGGTATGAAAGATCAAGACCAAAGAGTTATTTTTTAAAATTTTTCGATATGAAATCAAGATTGTAGTTTTGTTGATTCACCCATTTCAAAAATTCTCCCAGATTATGTTTCTCTATACCAGCAAAGGGAACTCTCATTTTATTTGGAGAATAAAAAATCTAATAAATTTTTCCCTTCATAAATAAGTTTTGCCATGCCTCTTCCACCTACACCAATGTTAGAAATTTTCATTTTATAAATTTTTTCTATATAAGTAAAGTGCCTCAAACTTCTTCTATCTATACCAACTACTGAAATGTTTATTCAAGACTCGAAGGTACATTTCAACCTTAAATATCTTCATTTTGATAAATCTATTTTTTTTCTATAGAAATAAAAGCAAGACAAAATGTACTCCAAATCTGAGCAGTTATGTAACTTGTGTTAAACCATTGTAATGAAAATCATAAATTGAGTCATACAGGTTTGGAAAACTATTGTAAGGGGAAAGGCTATTCAAGTGTAAATATACAAGATATCTTGGAAATTATTGAATGTTTTAATATGAAAGAAATGAAGAAAAGAGAGCTAAGATATAAAAATATAAAAGAACTTTCATAAATATGAAAAACAAAAAACTTAAAGATTCATTCCAAACTTAATAGAGAAAAATTAATTGGTCTTATTATAAATTCTGTTGTCAATGTTAATAATAATGACAACAAACTTACTACAAAATCATTAAAAGAACTTGATGAAATTTGTAAGACATAAAATTTAAAAAGCTATTTTAAGTTTATTAAACAACAATTAATCATTCTCATTAAGAGATCTGAGGAAAATAATAATAACAGTAACAAAATGAATAAAAATATTTTATAAAATATGTGTAAAATCTGTAAAATGGAATAATTAAATAATAATTCTAAACTTCATAAATGACAATCAATAGATCCTAACAAGGGAGATGATGGTAATATTAATAATATCGAATTGCGAAATATTTTCAATAGTATCTAATAGATAGATATCAAGAAATTAAACAAAAAAACTGTTTGAAAAAATTTTAGGTTTCAATATTCCAGCTGTTTAAGAATTTTTAAACCACCTAAACAAATTAACAGAAAAGAGTCTGCTTTGAAATCTATAATAATAACTCAAAATATTAGTATTGTTATAATATTGTTGAACTTCAAGGAACTAATAATCAAATTAAAGATTAAGTAATCACTAAATTTGAGAATATTTTAATACAAAGAAGGGTGACTAGACCTTACATGAAAGTTTATTGTAATTTAAAAAGACAAGTCGAAATACAACAATTTAAGCTCAATACAAGTAACGAAGATATATTAAATTAGAAGATTATTGTCCTAAATGAATGAATAAAGTATTAACTGAAATGGGAGCAATGCAAAGGATATCATGTGGTTAGTCTTTGTTTTATTTAAATAGATCATAATTAATGTTAATTGAGATAAATTAATTCCTGGTTCATCTTATATCGATTTACCAAAATAAATTTTAAATAATAAAGCTGTAATTAATGTAGAAAACAAAGATCAAAAATGTTTTATTTATTCAATAACATTAGCTTCATATCCAGTAAATGATAACATTAAAAACGTTAATAATTACAAAAATATTGTACTGGAATTAGAGTGTATTTATGAAAAGAAGAAACAATTTTCCTGTTAAGTTAAAGATTTTACAAAATTTGAAAGGAAGTCAAATATTTCAATTAATAATTACACTTATGATGAAAAATCATTGTATATCCTACTTACCATACAAAAAAATCAACAATGAATATATAGGATGCCCAAGCATTTTTTTCTAACTTGGATGCCTAATGGGGGGGGGGGCTTCGGGGATCCCACAGGTATTAAATAAGTTTACTGACGAAAAATTACAGCTTTCAAAATGGTTTATCTATTTTAACTAAGGCATCGGTTTATAAATGATGTTAATTGTTATAAATATTGGATTGAGTGAATAAAAAATTGACATACTACAATACAAAACACTTCACAATTTTTTCTAAATGTGTGTTACATACATGTTTATGACACTGTCCACAATACTGTTTTGGTTTACTTAGATTCTTGTACTTCTACTTCTTTGTTTTAGCTTTTCTTACACAAATATGGCACCGATATTTCCCTGCTGGAAGCTGACGTGCTTCTCTTGTCACTTCTATGATTTTCTTTTGTAGAGTAGTCTCCATTGATTGAACAATTCGGTTAGATAACTCTCTTGCATGGCACTTCTTTCTTCTACCTGCAATTTCACTAGTTCCATCCCAGCTTGCAGGGGATAAAGGTTCTGTTTGTTGTGTTTCTTTTCATTCCATCTTGGATGTTGCTGGATGAATATGGAGGATGCATAAATAGCACAAATGTCGATTAGAGAGTAAAATACAAATAGAGGCCATCTCTTGTTCCCCTCTTGAAGGTGTACATACATGCCATTTGATCAATGGTATCAACTCCACCTTTACAGGAATTACAATATGCATTTATCTCGGTTGTATTCTTCTTTCCTCCAACAGTGCCTTTATCTTGGTGCATTGTTGACAACATCAGTAAGCTTTTACTTGGTTTCGTTTTTGCTGAGTAAGACACCAAAGTTACTGGAGGCCCACATGTTCAGAACTGCACTAACTCACTGCAAGTTTACAAGATAAATAACAGCTGACTGACATCAACAATCACTTCCTCTGAAAGTAAACCGATTGTTGTAAATATCAAGAATACCAACCAACAAGGAACTAACTTGCATTGTTGTTGAGATGAGAAATACGAAATCCTACTAAGGGAAATTTTCTATAACATGGAAGCCTGCGGGGGGTTTGTTGGACCCATAATAAGTTTATCTATTTTTTCTTTCAAAGCAGAAATTTTCTGTAAAATATATTGACACTGACATTTCATAAAATAGCCAACAAACAATAACTCAAAGGAATATGTAGTATGAAAGTTACTAGGGCAAAAGCAGGGGACATAAAAAAATGGGTTTAACAAACGCCCCCCCCCCCTTAGGCGTCCTGGGGTTAATCTTAAATTCACCAAGTAAATAAATCTCATTATTGTTTGGTAACAAATCTATTTATAATAATCAGTTCACAAACAAGTGAACACAATAGAAAAATTTTGTCATTTTCATAGATGTTTAAGATATTTTCATTTAAAAGAAGATTAAAGCCATGACAATGATTGTACAAACATACATAAAGATTTAAGAATAGATATGCCCATAAAAGGTGATAAATTAAATTTAAATTATAATACATCCTAATGACCACATTTTGTAATTCATGGATTTATAAGGATTTTAAAACCTGAAGTAGCCAAAATAATAGATATCAAAAATGTATCCCACTGACATTTAGGTATTATGTTATATACTGAAATGATGAAAGAAGCAGCAACAAACTTTGTTCAATTGTTAAAACAAGAATATAGAGAAATTGTTGAAATACATAGTCAAAATATTCCGATAGTAGTAGCAAATGAAGACAAAATAAATTTAAAAAGTTGAAAAATTGTCTTATTTCTACGAAAGAAGTTACAAAAGGGGGAAAAAGGTACTAGTTCATTGTGATTTAACAGGAATCTATCGAAGAAGGGCTCACAAAGTTTCTAATATTGTTTATCAAAATCTCTATATTATTCCAGTTTATAGTCTTAATTTAGCAAATTAAGATCCATTATTTGCGAAGGAATTAACAATAGATGATCAAAATATTAATGCTATTCAAGTTAATGAACAAAATTAATTTCATTCAGTAAGAATACTGAAGATGGATTAAGATCAAGATTTTAGATATTTTTAAGTCCATGGAATCAAGTGTTGATAGCTTATCTCTGAATCCTACAAAAGAACAATTTACATTTGTAACAAAATATGTGGTGGTGAACAATCATATTTAATGTTTGAAAAAGGAGATTAACCTAATGAATATATGTGTTGAGAGGAAGAATTGAAAAAAAAATGTACATTAATTAAGATTATATAATTATAAGTTTGAATTAAAATTAAGCCTTGCAAAATTGCTATTGAAAAAATTCAAAATTAGGAAATTAGATTAATATAAAACATTATATAAAAATCTGATACATTAACATCAGACGATACTTTGTGAAAATTTTAATGATTCATGTGTCAAATCACATATGCACTATCTAAACCAGCACCTGTTTTACCTTGGGTTTCTGTGTATAAAAACGAAAAAAATTGCATAACATTTATTAGACAATTACATTATGATTTCAATAATTAAAAACGAATTTGAGGCAGTGTTCATCACAGTATTGAAATATATGCAAAAATAAAAGAAAACTACACAACGTTCATCAATATTTACCAGTTGCACCAGAAGTAGGAAAAATGATTAACAACATTAAACAATAAAAAATATGCTTTACACAATTCTTAAAGAAAGTTCACAAGAGCCACAAAAATTTATGAAAATTGATAGAATCTTATGATTGAACTAACAGATAGTTTTATAAAATACAATGATTTTAACACAGAAATGAGAAAAAACATGGCTAATGAATTTGAAAAAGATTTATATTAACTATTGAATGACTCAGTGTTTGGAAAACAATGTTAAATGTCAGAAATAGACTACATATCCAAATAATAACAAATCAGTAGGTAAAATATGTTTCAAAACCAAATTATAAATATACTATTGTAGATCCTGAAACTCTAGTAGCAGTTCATGTAAAAAAAAAATACAATAAACCGCTTTACATTAGAATGAGAGTTCTAGATAGTCCAACAATAAAAATGCATCATTTTCGTTACAATGTAATGAAACGAAAATATGGCGGAAATATTGATTTATAATATATGGATACCGATTCGTTTATTTATGATGTAAAATTGAAATTTTTTATAAAGATATGAAATCTATGACAAACGACTATGCAAGTGATAATTCAAAAGACAAGGTTGATGGAATTCTGCAAGAAAACAAGAACGTTTTAGGAAAAAATACATATGAACACATTAATTTAAGTTAGGAAATGCATGCTTATAAAGAAGAAGACAAAGAATATAATAAATTTAAAGAACATACAAAATGTCATAAAACCGAATTTTTTCATTGTTATAAAGAAATTATCATTGACAAAATAAAACAATATAGAATCATTAACTTAATTATTTAATTAAAAATGAATTGTATATAGATGAATGAAATGATATTATTTTAAATTATGGGGATGACAAATCTATTTTATTAAGAAGGTAAGAATGATTTACCACATTGACACTTTAAAATAAGAGAATTAAATCGTAGCCCTGCAAAAGCATAGAACTAAAAATTAAAATAAAAACACAGAACTTCCTCTCAGATTAAAAGTGTGCGCCCGACTGAGACTCCAAGTTCAGACCTTGCCATTTGTGGGCAAGTGCTCTACCAACTGAGCTACTTAAATATGACCCACACCTCGTCCACACAATTTTTCTTCTGCCAGTACCTCACCTCCTACCTTCCAAACTTGACAGAAGCTCTCCTGCCAACCATTTCAAAATTAGAACATAAAAAAAATTAGAATTTAGAAAACTGCGTGATGTCCATACATGATCTCCATGAAAATAAAATTATTATAAAATAAAAATTAATTTGATATCTGATTAGAGTATATGTTAATATTCCCTGAATTCTTTTATTTGTTTTATAGAAACAGTGCAACCAATTTTTGATGTGATATTCTTATTTGTAATTTATATTTCTTTATGAATTTATTTTTCTTGTTTACACAATGGGCTAAAAATTTTATTTTCATCTTACATTAATAAGGAAGAAATTTATTAGAATTTAAAAAATTAATAATCTAATACATTTTATAATATACAAATGAAATCATCCTTAGATCTTAAAAATTACGAACTTCTGTATAATTACAAAAAAGCATAATAATTACTGACGAAAATAATAATCTGTGATTTACAGGAAAAGACAATTTTGATGTTTTGGAATATACGAATTTCATAAAATCTTTATGTGATAACGCTAAACCTAAATATAAGAAAATGTAAAGAATTAAAGGGTAGCCTGCTGTTACACCCTCACTTGTATACACTTTTTTAAATACACCTGATTAACATATTTTAATTGTGACATTGGAAAAGTGACTTGCAGAAAACTGTAAAGATTCTTCTATGAATAAGTTTTTCCATCATTTTGATAACATTGCGAATACAAAATAAAGACTAATGTCAACAGACCTCTGAAGACCAAATAATTCGTTTAAAGGATCTAAATAAAATTAGGGATGTACATAAGGCCAATAGATGGCATATATAATATGGCTACAAAAATTTTGAACAAAAGAATTGATCAAATAAATGGTTTATTACCACATACTGTTCATCAATTAACTGAATGATTTACATTCTTATTTTAAAATTCATTATGATAATTATAATTATGATTACTACAATATTTGGAAACAATTTTAAAATGTACAAAGACAAATAAACATATTCTACAAACAATCCTGTTGGATGAACATCCTCAACTGAGTATTATACCAGAGGTTTCAGTTCTAAATTACTTTACTTTCACATGAGCAGTTTCGGACTATTATCAGCCTATTGTCTATGACACCTGAGGATGGGCATATAATAGTCCAAAACCAGTTGTGTGTAAATAAAGAAATTTACAACTCGAGCGGTATTTTCTACTGCTGCTATACGTATTTTAGAAATAGATATCCAAATTGTGAAGAATCAGTTATAGTCCTAATTCCATAAATTTATTCCAAAGTGTCAAAGAAAAATTGAATACTATTTGTTTTTCAAATTATTTCAATATGTTTGATAATTATTCACAAGAGCAATTATTTTATGGTATAATTAATTAAGTAATCATTTCTTAAAACAGAAAAATAGATTACCAACTTCTGTTTTGATGGTTAAATTTTATACCAAATTATGATTTCATTTATACATCTAATATGCAAAAACTAAAAAACCGTCTGATTCCATTAATTCACGTGTAAAAGTTTCAAATAATCCAGACAATAAATCATTTTTGTTCACCTACATTCGAATATCAGCAGAGACAGTATGTTCTAGATATAATAATAATAAGCATAATGCTAACTACATTCAATACGAAGCATGTATAAATTTTTTCAACTTAATCCATTTGTATATAAAATTTTTATTAACATTCTTAAAAATAAATTTTTTTACTGATCTATTGTATGAGTTATCAAAACCTATCTATGTTACAGATACCCTATTATTTTTGTGTTTCAAAACTTTTCAACATGATAAACGTACAGAAATTTCGTTTTCAATAGCTCTTAAACAAAAAATTTCGATTTATTACTTCACCATTGTGTATGTGCTTTGTCCTGCTATGGATTGCTGAAGAAAAAATACGGGAGGTCCATTTAAAAAAAAACGTAAGTATGTGTTAAAAAACACATATGCTTTCGTTTTAGAATGTTTCCAAATATGCACATTCATGGGCCCCAGCCCACCGGTAAGAGTCGTTTTCCAATAGCTGTTATTGTTCCAGAGATATTTTGGGTGGACAAGATAGCTGGGACACCCTGTATATACTACTTAATTATGTTTGCAATTCCCTTTAACGTACTAGAATGAGTTGTGCTAAATTAGTTGCCATGAATAATGCATTACAAAATAAATTAGTTTTTCCTATTAAAACTTTTCTTCACTGGTTTATGCAATTCATTAATAATTTGTTCACAAATATTTAATCTGTTACCTGCTAATTACTTTATTGGATTAACTCTTTTTATTTCACATTTTGAAGAAACCTGTAAGTAGGCTGTTTAGGTTTTTTATTGGTAACGCCACCTCTGTATGAAAATCACTGGCTGTGCTGTGTGCAGTCTGTGGCTGCTTTGCATTGTTGTAATACTCGCCATTGTAGTGTTAGGCAGCTGGATGTGAACAGCGCGTAGCGTTGCGCAGTTGGAGGTGAGCCGCCAGCAGTGGTGGATGTGGGGAGAGAGATGGCGGAGTTTTGAAATTTGTCATGAACCGCTATATTTATATATGATGATATCAAGGTAAATACACTGTTTGTTCTCTATTAATATCTTTCATTTGCTAACTATCCCTATCAGTAGTTAGTGCCTTCCATAGTTTGAATCTTTTATTTAGCTGGCAGTAGTGGCGCTAGCTGTATTGCAGTAGCTTGAGCAGTGAAGATTTTTGTGAGGTAAGTGATTTGTGAAAGGTATAGTTTAATGTTAGTCAGGGCCATTCTTTTGTAGGGAATTCTGAAAGTCAGATTGCGTTGCGCTAACAAAATATTGTGTGTCAGTTTAAGCACAGTCATGTAGAATTGTTCTAAGGGGACGTTTCATATGTCGACCCTTAGCCGAGGATACCTCACTGGAATCTTCTGATTTTTTCTTGTAGTTTGCGTAATTAGTGTAGCTATTGTTTATTGCTAGCGCGTAATTGTAGAGAAAATCTCCTTTGTAGTTGCAGTCTTTCATTGTTGTACAGTAAAACAGTTGTGGCAATCATGTAGATTTGCACCAAGTATTTCGCAGCTGCAATTAACTAGATATTATTTTCAGTGTTATGTTAATGTGTTCTCTTATTTTTGCTCTTCAAATTGTGTTTTTCTGTGTTATCGTGTGAAATATTGTGACAATTATGGCGTGTGAAAAACGTAATACTAGGCTCCAAAGTAAACTGAGAAATGACAGTGAAGACGAAAGCAATGTGTTAGCGCCACCGAGTAGTGAATTAACTGATGTTCAAAGTAGTAATTTGGTAATTGTGAATAGGGAAATGGAGCGGGCTGCAAACAATGGTGTAGACAGAGAAACAGGTAGTGAACAGGGAAGCATTATCGATCGATCGGTCGGCAACAGCTCGCCTCAGGAATCCGAAATGACAGGACACAATTTCGCAAATACTGTAGATTCAGGTTTTGGGTCATCACCGTTTTCTCAAATAAGTGAAGACATATTTTCTGCTTGTCAAAATGTGAATGTTGCCGGTGCTAATGCACCGCCGAAAAGCGTAGAGAAACAGATTCCAGACACTAATACATTATTATTGCAATTAATGCAACAAATGGAACAAAATCAGAGACAAATTTGACAAAATCTTAAAAAGTTAGACACAGTGGAACAAAATCTTAAAAAGTTAGACACAATGGAACAAAATCAGAGACAAACACAGCAACAGTTAGACACACTGGAACAAAATCAGAGACAAACACAACAACAGCTTCAAAAGTTAGACTCATTGGAACAAACTCTTGAACAAACGCGTGAAGATTTAACTACTGAGTTACATAACATTGAATCGAAATGTCAAAAAGTCTGTAATGACGTAAAAACTCAAATTTGTGAGCATTTTCAACTTATTTTTTCGCGGCATGAAAATGCATTACAGAATCACGAAGCAGCCATAAAAGAACTGCAAATTATTGTTCATGAAAATCATGAGACCTTGCAAGCTAAATTTGACTCAGTTGCATCTACCGATTCGGTTACGCAACTTGCAAAAACTCAGGAAAACTTTAAGGACACAGTAGATACTCTGAAACTTGGTTCAGAAAAACACACTGAAGAAATAAGTACACTATCAGAGAAAGTAGCCGAACTTTCGGATCAGGTCACTAACTGATCTACAAAGGTAGATGATGATCTGAATGACACAAGACCCGTAGCCTTCACTGACACAGAAGAGTATGAACAAATAAGAAAATTCAAACAAAATCAGAATCAAATTAATACACAACACCGAAGAGAAATCCGGGAAGTACAAGATCAGCTGACACAGGTAATACAAGAATTACGTATTTCAGAGGACACTCGTGCTCCAACACGGGAAGAGGGACTTAGAAATACGGAAAAGCTGCAAAATAATAACACAGGGTATTTCGGATGTTATGAAAGAAATTGGCAATGTGCACCGAATTTTGAGATGGAACGGCCGACACGACCTAACAATGACCGATATGCGACTCGCCGACATGATGATTTTGACTATAAGCTGTTTATTACTACACGTAAATTCGAAACATTTAAGAATTCTGGCAAGGACATTCATCCACAAGCATGGCTCCATCAATTCTCTCATTGTTTTCCTCCCAACTGGTCGTTAGAACACAGATTAGAATTTATGTGAGGCTACTTGGAGAATGAACCAGCTGTAAGAATGCGATCGGTAATTCACGATTGCCACAGTGAAGGAGAGTTTTACCATGCCTTCCTCTCAGCATATTGGTCTCAAGCCACACAAGACAGAGTAAAACATAGCATCATAATGATGAAACGTTTCGAACAATCTGAATTTTCCAGTCTTATGAAATATTTTGAAGACATGTTGCATAAGAATCATTATCTTTCAAACCCATACAACCCGTCAGAACTCATCCGCATTTGCTTAACCAAACTGCCTGAACATTTACGACATATTATATTGGCAGGACGTTGCAAAGACGACATTGAAGCATTTCAGGGACTCTTACAATAATTAGAAATTGACACTGACAATCGCGGAACGCGAAACCAGGAACACAACAATTACTGGTCACATCCGTCGCAATTCCGCGATGAAAGAAGTAATACCTTGACACGACAAGGCTATTCTCACAACACAAATCGTGACCAAAACAGACACCACCCGTATGACAACCGTTGGCAGAGTAGTAATAACTACAGGGAAAGATCACCTCTCCGTGGTAATGACTATCACAGAGACAATAAGAGAAACAGACAATATGGGAACCAAAATAAATACTATCAAGGGAGACAGAATAACTTTAGACGCAATGGACCAGCGCGCAGTTACGATTCAGGGAGAAATTCTCCACCATGTGACCGACAAGAAAGAAACTATGGAATCTACCGACATAACGACAGACGATATGATCGTAACGACAGACCTGAATTGCATCAGAACTGGCGGGATTCAAACAGAGCAGGGCCCTCTCGTCACGGTGAATTTGTAGAAGTTAGGTCTCCAAATCCCAATAACGACGCTCGCCAACAAAGAGACAATAGGCAATGACTCACACCGCTGGCAGCCACAAAACGTTCTTATGACACTAACGACGCAGCTGCCGTAGCTAGTAATTACGTAAAAATGGAAGACATTAGGGACATCTTACTCCAAGAACACGACGTAAAACATAACAACATTGCATATCCTGTGGTTCACATTACAGTAAATGACATAAAATTTACGGCAGTACTTGACTCTGGCAGTCCCATTTCAGTAATCAGTGAAACAGCCTTTAGCAAATGCAACAAATCGAACGATTGCCCCACACTTCCGTTACGTAAGATTAAATTACAAGGTGCAATCTTTGGAAAAAGTGTAGATGTACGCCAACAAACCAATTTAGAATTCTTATGTCAAAGCCACAGCTTCTCTATGAACTTTCTCATTGTTCCATTATTGTCGACGGAAATTATATTGGGAGTAGACTTTTTGAATGAATACAAAGCAATCTTAAACTTTCACGATGCTGAAATAAGTTTAGAGAAAGAAGGTAAGTCAATAGCTTTGAAATTTGAAGATTGGCTCTCAAACCATGACGAGGAAATTAATCGGCTTTACCTTCTGTTAGACAACAGTTCGGACTTTTCTACGGAACTAGACACTAACAATCACTCTGCAAGTACTGACAGGGATGATATCGACGGCGCATTTGACACTAATAAGTTAATTCAGAATAAAATTCAAACAATTGAGAATTGTAATGACACTGATAGGCAGGACCTTTTTGAGATTTTACAAGCACATTCCACAGTCTTTACTCATAAAACAGGAACAATCAAGGGATTTCAATACCAATTTCGTGTTCGTGAGCATACTAAATTTTGTGTTAGACCATATGTAATTCCAGCACATTATAGGGACCGTGTTAGAACAGAAATACAATCTATGCTTGACGAGGGCATTATTGAGCCTGCAGTAAGCTCATACAACAATCCATTAGATGTTGTTGTGAAGAAAAATGGATCGATCAGGCTTGTCTTAGATTCGAGACAAATCAATACGATCATTATTCCTGAAACAGACAGGCCGCAAACGTTAGAAGAACTTCTTCAAAATTTTAATGGTGTAAAAGTGTTGTCTTCCATTGATCTCAGATCCAGCTTTTATCAGATCGAACTTCATCCAGAATGTAGAAAATACACAGCTCTCCTATGTTTCGGCGTTTGTTATCAGTTTCGGAAACTTCCCTTTGGTTTGAACATTTCTTCAGCAGCATTCATTCGCGGGCTAAATTCCATATTACCTGAGTTCTTAAAACGTCACATCACCTTATATGTGGACGATATTCTAATAGCAGAAGCTTCATGGAAACTACATAATCGCATCCTCAACAGTTTGTTACGTATTTTTGCAGAATCTGGAATTACAGTTAACTTGGAAAAGTCTGAATTCGGTAGGACAAAGGTGAAGTTTTTGGGACATATTATTTCTTCTGAAGGCATTCAGCCGGATCCTGAGAAGTTAGAAACAATCAGAGCCATTCCAGTTCCATCCACAAAAAGACAAGTCCGCAGTTTTCTAGGTCTCGTAAATTTTTACCGTCGTTTTCTGAATATGCAAATTCTTGTTACACCAAAACTTTGTTCTCTCACTGGAAAAAATACTATTTGGAACTGAGACGAACAAGCACAATTGGAATTCAATTCTTTGAAAGAAGCGTTACTTCACGCGCCAATCTTAGCTCATCCAGATCTGTCACAAGACTTCTGCCTTAGCACGGATTCTTCTAAAGTTGGTCTTGGTGCCCATTTATTTCAAGAAGCCATAGAAAATGACACTACCATTCAGAAAACCATTGCTTTTGTTAGCCGAGTGCTAACAAAATCTGAAAAAAATTATTCCGTTACTGAATTAGAAGCTTTAGCTATCGTTTGGGCATTTAACAAATTCCGTTTCTTTCTTTCTGGTAAGCACGTGATCATCGTGCATTACAATTTCTTATGTCTTCAAAATTAAATCATGACAGGTTAAAACGTTGGGCATTGTTTCTGCAAGAATTCCACTTCACAATGGCCTACATTCCCGGCAAGGAGAACATTGTTGCAGACGCACTGTCACGCGCACCAGCTGGGCTTGAGAAAAGTAACACAGAAGGCAACCTCAAGAAAAATTTCAGTATTCTTTACATTTAGAAAGACGCCTTTGTAAAACTTCACCACCATATCTTTAAAGGACATTGCTCATGAACAATATAAAGATCCGGTTTGGAAAGACATCAAAAGTAAATGGCATGAAAAGACAGACACAGAGATTCGGCATTATTATCTGGTTAGAAACAACATACTCTTCAAACACTGCGCTGTTGATGACAAGCTATGGGTACTTTGCATTCCTGACGATTTTGTTAATAAGCTCATTTGGTACATTCATTTCAGCTACGCACATTTTGGTCCACGAAAATGTTATCATATTCTTCGAACGACTTGTTATTTTAACAATATGGAAAAGAGAATTCGAAGAGTCTTGTCTATTTGTAAACTTTGTCAAAAGGCGAAACCATCTACTGTCTCACATCGTTCTCCGTTGTTTCCTATCATTCCTTCTAAATTAAAAGAATTTGCTGCTGTTGATCTCTTGGGACCGCTTGTCAGAACATCCAATGGATTTTCGTACGTTCTAGTCGCTGTTGAACTTACTTCAAAATTTGTTTCTTTCACACCGTTACATAAAGCCACTGGACGATCTGTATCCAACGCCTTTGTTAAAAATTTCTTACGTGAAGTTGGCCACGTTGCTAAAGTCATTTCAGATAACGGACCGCAATTTAGATCTGCTGTTTGGTCACGCACGCTTCGGAATCATAAAATCAAACCTGTTTTTATTTCATTGTACTCACCACATTGCAACCCGTCTGAAAGGATTATGAAAGAAATCAATAAGCTTTGCAGACTTTATTGTCACAGAAAGCATCAGCATTGGGACAGATATCTACAATTATTTCAAAATGTGCTGAATGAAATGCCTCATGATTCCACTGCTTTACCACCTACTCTTGTACTGAAGAATGAAGAACCACCGAACAGAATCACAGAGCTTGTACCTTTCCCGAATACACGTAAACTTCGACACAAAGACATAACTGATTTGGCTCTTAAAAATATAAAATCTGCAGCAGACAAAAGGAGAGAACTACACGGTAAAGCAAATGCAAAGAAATTATATATTGGTCAGAAAGTTCTCATTAAAGCTCATTCATTGTATCATAAGAAGAAACACTTGAGTCACAAATTCTTTCTAGTTTACAATGGACCTTACAGAATCCGACGTATACCACATGATAATTGTGTTGAAGTTGAAACTCTGCGTACTAGGAAGAGTAAAGGTTTACACCACATTTCACATGTAAAACCATTTATTGAAAGATAATCTGCTTTTTAACTTAGTCTTTGGTATAAAACTTTTCACTTCACATTTCTAGTATGCTTTGTCAGACTTAGAATCTGTTAACATACAACAATGTTTGAAGTTAAATATCCAGTCTAGAACCTAGGGAACATTTTTAAACAGAAATTACGATTACATTGTTATAGTGAACAGACGACACAGTGTTGTATTTGTACATTCTTGCTTGTTAGTTGCACGATTACGTAACGACTATAAGGCTCACATACTTAGAACATATACTGGCACTGCTAATGAGATTTTAATGCAACATTTTGGTTGACCTGAAAATATATTCTGGATTTAAAGTACTTTCTGTGAGATACCAGATGACACAGTGTTAGTTTATGTGACAGCTACACGATTTTATGACGACGCTACTAGTGAGTGACAATTTACAATGTTGCTTTGCAGTGTTTCTGTTTTATATCTGCACAGTTTTCTGTTTTATTCTGGAAAGTAAAACAGGTTTTAGTAGTAACTTTTGTGGTATAGCTACAATGAGACTGCCTTTTCCGTAGCACAACAATACGTTACAGCACAGTACTTTCCTCAGCACGGCAATAAGCGTAATAACTAAGACATTAATTAGTTGCCATGAATAATGCACTACAAAATAAGTTAGTTTTTCCTATTAAAACTTTTCTTCACTGGTTTATGCAATTCATTAATAATTTGTTCACAAATATTTAATCTGTTACCTGCTAATGTCTTTATTGGATTAACTCTTTTTATTTCACATTTTGAAGAAACCTGTAAGTAGGCTGTTTAGGTTTTTTTACTGGTAACGCCACCTCTGTATGAAAATCACTGGCTGTGCTGTGTGCAGTCGGTGGCTGCTTTGCATTGTTGTAATACTCGCCATTGTAGTGTTACGCAGCTGGATGTGAACAGCACGTAGCGTTGCGCAGTTGGAGGTGAGCTGCCAGCAGTGGTGGATGTGGGGAGAGAGATGGTGGAGTTTTGAAATTTGTCATGAACTGCTATATTTATATATGATGATATCAAGGTAAATACATTGTTTGTTCTCTATTAATATCTTTCATTTTCTAACTATCCCTATCAGTAGTTAGTGCCTTCCATAGTTTGAATCTTTTATTTAGCTGGCAGTAGTGGCGCTCGCTGTATTGCAGTAGCTTGAGCAGCGAAGATTTTTGTGAGGTAAGTGATTTGTGAAAGGTATAGTTTAATGTTAGTCAGGGCCATTCTTTTGTAGGGAATTTTGAAAGTCAGATTGCGTTGCGCTAACAAAATATTGTGTGTCAGTTTAAGCACAGTCATGTAGAATTGTTCTAAGGGGACGTTTCAAACCCTTTCATTTTATTGTTTCCGCTTTTTAATTGGTTCATCTGTAATAATTGTGTGTTTTAGTAAATTTTTAATACTTCATAGAATAGATGTGATTAGGATACTCCACTTACATAGATTAAACTGTAATTAAATTTTAATAATTTCACCAAATATAGTTAACTTTGTAAATACTGCACCATTTTTAACTGAATCTTTTGATATTTCAGTTAGAGAATTTGATTTATTTATTATTACTGGTCCATTAGTAAGGGTTATCTAATAAGACATAATAAACATACCGATCTATCGTAATTTTTAAATGATCGTACATTATTTATGTTTGGATCTTCCTTTAAACAAAATTATAGATTTCATGTTCGTCTCCTGTTATTCAATTATTTGCTTTTCATATACTTTATTTTAAGATTACTTTACTTGTTTAAATATTGTTTCAAGTATGTTATTGTAAAATAATCGAAAAAACTTCGACTATTCTAATCTTTGGATAGTTTAATTATTTTTATTACATTAGTTAACATTACCATTAATAACCATTTTGGTAAGACAATTATTAAACTGTGTCAAAATACTTGAATATACAATTTTTTATAAGATATTCTTTTTCTAAGTATCTATCTTAATATACGGTTTATATATATTTTATTTGCAATAAAAATGTTATGTAATTCCTTATGAAATTGTTTACTTTTATTTTCTATTTATGGAATAAGTATTGCTTTCACATTAACTTCTGAAACTGACTCTGTTCCATTTTCTAATTGCTCAGTTAACTGCTACATTAATTAGTCCTTTTTTCCAAAACTCCATTCATTAAGTGTGACATATCGTTAAACTTATGACTAATGAATAATAGTTTTAAAACAAATAAACCAAAATTTCACAAATATATTAAATAAAATTCTCTCAATGTTATATAAGATTTTTTCTAAATATGTTACTAGTTGTTTTGAAATAATATTTCCAAATGAATCACACACCAATTTTATATCTTTATTCTTATAATAACAAATCAGAGTGTACCAGCATGACCAAACGTATTTACATTCACTATTGACATTCAAAATGTTTTGTTCATCTGGTATTTCATCAATGGGTAAACCACCAAGAAATATTTTTTAATTGTTTAATTAAATGTTATTTGTTAAAGTTAGAGGCAGTTATTACATTTTGTGATTACTTCTTTGAATACTTGTACCATCCGTATCTAATTTCGCTTATTTTCTATTGCTAAATTACGTTTTTATTTTTGTTCATCTAATTCTGTATTAGTTTTTTCCCTGTTTATAACTACATTTGCGATTGCTGCAGATGCCATAGTATCACGAAATAAAACTTGTAAACAACTGATAACAAAGGTAAAGATCATGTGTAAAAAAATTTTCATAAAATTTGTACTTATTGTTATAGGTAAATTTCCACAATTTTTCCCCTTTTCTTTTTTGTTTCAATTAAATCTTGACCAATACTATTTAATTCTTCATTATCCAGTTTAACTCTTATGGAATTTGGCTTCATTCCACATTTTTATACCAAAGTACAATCAATAATAAAGTTAATCATCAAAATACATTAAAAATCAGTAAGGAACTTTTTTATAAATCCCATCCACATTTAAATGAATTTTCGTTTTTCATATATTATTCCTCTAAGGACTGTTGTAGCAATTTTTTCAGCAACTGAAGAATAGTTTGAAAACATTCTTAGTTTTGCCATTAGGTGAAGTTACTTATTGGCTACATATCTTTTTTCTTAATCTTTGTTATCTCTATAAAGAACATCATGTTTTTATAAGCTTTAACTAATGGATTAATTCTGTTACCTCCTCTAGCTGATCTTGCTTGTAATTTTGTTCCAGCCTCACAGTAATTATAAATAGGATTATGTATTTCAAATAGCAACTCATTAATTATTGAATTAACTAAACCTTTTCTATACTTTTGACATTTCCAATTTGTATGTGGTACTTTATTATAAAATATAATTAAATAAGGTAATCGTTTTTGATTTTCAATAATCATGTCACTAAATCTATTTCTTAACATTTCAGTTAATCCAACATTTTCATTATTATAATTGTTATCTCTAGTTAATTGTTCATTGTGAATTATTGTTTATCTGTCATTTCATTCAGGAACATCGTACATGCTGATATAACTGATTGCCTCTTTTGTATATTTTTTAATTATAACTTCACCAATTTCTTGAGATTAATCTTTAACATGTTTTTCTGAAAAACTAGGAAATTATTCTTCAACAATAATATTTATCTATTTATTATATTTGTATACTTTACTCTCTTTTATATTTTATTTGGATTATTATTACAATATACAGAATTTGTATCAAATACAAATCTAGAATAATTTTTTTAATAAACAAAATGAAATTGGATACCTTAATCCTCGATAGCAATTTATTACTTATTTAAAATATTCATTAATCCTCCTGTACCTTCATATTCTTTATTAAAAATGGTTATTTCACAATAACTGAATTTAACTGCTGAATTACCAACATATTTGGACAGACCAACAGGACTATATCTAAAAGCTGTATCTTCATTGTAATTGATAAATTATAATGTTGTTCACTTATGTATCTTTTGACTTCATTTACCTTTCATTTTTTTGTTTTTGAGATCTTTTTCATAATTCTCTTACAAACTTCTTAAATTTTATTCACTTAGTGTATAAACTCTTTTATGACTATCAAGTTGTCTAAATAATGTTGTTTATAAGGAACATTTTGTTTTTCAACTTCATTTTTTCTGCAATAGCCTTCAAAACATGACCACCTAATCCTTTGATTCCTTGATACCTTGTTCAATAGCACCAGGAACTTGCTGATCTGTTTTAAATTTTTCACAATCTGTTCCAGGTGGTTTTCTCTACTTTTTAAACTTGTCTTTTAGGTATTCTTTTACTTTTCTATTTCATCTAGCTTTTTTAACAACCTCAAGGTCATAGTTTGAAAACATTAATTTAGGGACGAATGAATAAACATTTTTATTTTATATCCATTATTTAAGTTCATTGTTTACATTCAACTTTATGTTCATTTTATCAGTTCAACCATCCTATTTTCAATCAGCCCCAACAAAATCATGATAAATATGATTTACATTTGTGTTATCTTGTATGAAAATCTTTAAAAAATTTAGAACTTTGAATAAGATTGAGCTGAGTAAAAGCAGTCCATTCAATTATGTCTACCTTTAGAAATATGTTCTCAGGCCTTACGTTGATTTTCGAGAAAGAAATCGTCAGAAACTACAGGTGAATTATTTCCACAATAATCTAATGGAATAATTTCATCGTTATTTTCAATAAAAGTACAATTTTTTCATTAATATTTTTTTCAAATATTTCTCTAAATTATTGATACTTGGTTGATCTGTATTTTTAGAATACAAATGATTAATTGATATCCAGTTTCACCATTCAGGTGCTAGAATATCATTATCAAACATTAGTGTTGTTTTTCCACAACTAGTAGGTCCTATTACTCAACAATCAATAGTTTATGTTTTTAATTTTTTATTTTCACCTTGTTGGATTTCTTGTTTTTGGCGTCCATACTGTCGTTTGTTTACATACAATTCATTAATGTAAATGAGTAGGATATTTCATTTGAGTGATAATTGAACTGTTCTTTAAAAAGGTTAATTATTCCAGTAAGAGAAACTAGAAAAAATGTTTCAATTCTTGATATTTACATAATATTTTAACTCCAAATGTTACATCAAAGTATAAAAATTTACACAGTAATGAAGAAACGATAGAAACTCCAATTGGTGAACATAGTTTGAAAAATTATTAAAATTTTATTAAACAGAAAACTCCAAATATATGCATTAAATAGAGCTGCTACTGAAAGTGATATTAAATTATTTATGGATGAAGAAAACAGTATTGGACAAATTCTAGCTTTTAATAATAAAAATAATTGAAGCTAATAAATAACTATTTCTAACAGTGTTCATAAAATTATTCGATTTGATTTATGAAATACAATTTCTGATGTAGTTGATGGAATGTTTGCTAAATATAATAACCATTTTCATATAGAAACTGGTATTATTTCTTCATTTAAACTAAATGCTGAAATTTCAGCATATTATCCTACAAACATTCCAATTTGTCATTCTATTCCAAATTAAATTATTGTTGTCACTTTAATAGTGCTTGTGTCACAGTAATATAAAAAATGCTTTACTAAAAATATTTCCTAATAAAACATAAACAAAATGGACAGTTATCAATTTTAATCATATCCTGTTAATAAGAAAATAAATAATTTAAATCCTCCTCAGAAAGAAAAGGAAATAAATACTGGCCATGGGATCCATTTTTTCTTTATTAAGTCATCCCAATTACTCCACCTCTATCAGATTAATTAACTATGAAAAACCATATACTTGATAATGCTAATACTGAAGTCAAACAAAATGAAGGTTTTTTGTATTAGAAATATCTGGTGTTTTTTTAAGGATTTTAAGGATATAATTTGGGAAGGAGACTTAACAGTAATGTTCAATTAGATTTCAAGAAAAGATCAAGATGATTCTATTCTTTGCTAGACTGCTAATAATGATTATGGTATACTTACAAAAAAATTAAAATTTTTGTAAAATGTATGTTGTTTTTGATAAATACAAACTTGAAATGACACTTGAACTAGAACAAGAAACATTGAAAAATCCAAGAAATACTAACTTCTTTCTTTCTAACCACAAACAGTTGAAATTTCTTGATTAAATAGAAAAAAAATTTAGATCTACATACCACTAAATATTACTTATTTTCGTTGTTCTTTAAATTAATCGAAAAAATAATCAGTTAAATTGTTCTTCTTTATTTGATCATATTAAATTATAAAATATCGATTTATAAAAGGGAGAAATGAAATATTTTCTCAAGAATTATGGAATATTCATCCACTGAATTATTTTTTAAGGGTTTATGATACTTTGAAAGGCTTCAAAAGGCAATCACAATTAAAGAACGATGTAAATGTATATTGATTCAATTTTATTCAAAATTATCCTATATTTGTGATAAATAGAATGAATGGTTGTACTACTCAAGAAACAACAACAATGAAATTATGTGCATTTCTTAATGAAAATATACCAAATGATGCAGTTGCTCATATAATTATGTATATTAATAAGAATAAACATATAATTCTCAATACAGAATACTTACTGAGAATTGTTGATTACACTGTTGAATAAAAATTTAGAAAACATTATAGAAATGATAACTTCATGTTTACCGTTCCTTTTGAAGTATTTACAAAAAGACAGAGGAAATAAAAACTGATAAATTTAAATTCTCAAAAATCAACATATTCATCAAACGATTTAATTTTTGAAAATCTAAAAAATTGTAATCATAACCTTTTTAATTTTCAGTGTCAAACTGTTTGAAAATATAAATGACAGCAAAACAAAATGAGCATGAATAGCAGTATTGAAATTGAGTAACTGAACTTAACAGTTACTGTAATGGTTATGCAAAAGTGTTCAGTAAATTAACAGAACTAATAAATGTAAAGCTTACAATACTTCAAAAGTCTTGGAAATTAAATACGATCAGAAGTTTTCTTATTTTTTGATGATAAATGTTCTATTATTCCTCCAGAGTTACACTAAAATCTTCTTAGTAGATGATATTACATTTAGAGGAAATGTTTGAATTAAGTTGGGTCTATTGAGATAAAAAACAAAATAAAGATAGTTTGATTCATGATATAACTTTCAGAGTATTTTTTAACTTAGTTCCTTTGAATATTACATTTTAATTAAATTATTTTTCAATAGATGTAAATATCTTTTGTGGCTATAGATAAATTTTTAAATGGGGAGATAACAAAGCAAAAATCTTGGTTTCATATTGAGAAATTTTGAATAAAGTGCACTTTTGTCCAGAACTCTTTTACATATACTAGTTACAGGATGGTGCAATGGGAGATGTGTACACTGCTGAATTCATCCTTGTCACCTCCATAGACCATCATGCAGTTAAGACTACACGGCAACTTACCACCAAGACTGTATGGTCCTCTTAAAGTTCACAAAGAAGATCTTTTACTTATTATAGTGAGTAACTAACACTGATACCCCCCACATATTATATAGCCAAACATCTTGCTTTCTTGCAGAGACCATTGATTAGCAAGTGTCCACATCACATGTGGAACTCAATCAATTGTATCAGCGAACTGAGGGTTTTCCACCTAAGTAGTTGTGCACTTTTAGTAACTTTTGATGTAGTATCTCTTTTTACAAAGGTGCCTTTCTCTGATTCCTTGGCACAAATTGGTATACAGTTTCACTCAAGCATCACTGCTTTGTTTTGGCATGCTCTTTCCTCAAACTGTTTCGTGTTTAACCAAGAATATCTTGAACAGACTGACAGTGTCACTGTGGGTAGCTCTGTGTCTTCCGTAGTGGCAAACTTTTTGGTGGACGATTTTGAGAAAAATTCACTTCAATCAGCGTTCCTTAGACCACCTGCTTTATTGGAGATACATGATTTACACTTTCATAGTGTGGCGCCATGTAGAAGACAGGTTAATGGAGTTTTTACTTCGTCTCAACTCCATTCATGGGAACATTCGATTGACAATGGAATTAGAGAAGAATGGTTGGCTCCCATTCCTGTATGTTTTGGTTAGACGAAAGAGTGACAGCACTCTGCGGCACTCTGTTTATTGGAAGCCCACACACACTGATTTGTACTTGCATAGTTCAAGATGCCATCAAGATGTTCAAGGTGCTTAAAACCTGTACAGTGTCAGATGCAAATAGTTTACCTAAAGAGCTTACAAATTTAAGGACAGTGTTCATAGGCATGGATACTCCACCTTGCAAATAGAGTGTTCTCATCTAAAACCGAAAACCAGGAAGTGGGTAAAGAGGAAAACACGCTAACAAAGACCGTAGCTTGTTTTCCCTTATTTTGAAATATTTCCTTCAAAACAGCAGGAGTCATTAATTATTTTCAGGTGAAAGGAATTTTCCACTCACCATCTACGATTTAGATTGCTGGTATCGGTGAAGTATAACTTGTTAATGTGGAATGTGGGAATTTACAAAAAACCTTGCCAGTGTGGTATGGTCTATATAGGACAAACAACACACATAGTGGCAGAACGCTGCACAGAACGTTACATTCACCTTCCGCAAACTAGCAAGTCTGCAATTGCGCCACATTGTATCTCCAACGGACTTTCAACGGAATATAACAAAACATTAATTTTGGTCACAGCATCATCTTTTTGAGACTCCATTATAAAAGAATCTGTTGATATATATGTCGTGGAAAATCTAATGAACTGTGACAGCAGCTATCAGCTGGATAATGAGTGGAACCCCGTCATCTCCAAGATTTTCTCCAGACGAAGATGCCAGGATAGTCCGACGACTGCAATGAGTGGCAACACTGAAGACAGCCGATCCTTGCAGCTGCACCAGCCAGGACTGTGGAAGTTCTTCTGTGACATTGACTCTGATAGATGCACAGCAATACTATCCGTCATCATTGGTCACCTGAAGATGACTGGCGAGTATACAGTTGAAATATCGTGGAGTGAAGTTAACTACGACAGGTTGCAAACCAGAAATCTCTTCGAACATTGATTTGAAACAGGTATCTTTGTCTCTTACTCAGTACGTTATGCACTCTGCCTTTAATATGCACTTTCTCAACGTTTCTCACCAGCTTGCTGATGCCATTCATAGCATTTTAGAAATATTTCGTTGAAAACGTAATAACAGATGTTAAGCTAGTCTTATTACCGATTTCGATTGATTTTATAATCAACCCACAGAAAGTTAGCTTAGCTTATGTATTTCAATACTCACCACTCTATCGCAAGTTTGAAATATTTGATCTTAAAGTTAAAGCGATTACAGCCCGCGGTCACAAAAATTAAGTCTTTTGACCTGGTTTCGACACTTCTGTGAGTCCCTTTATCAGAAGCTAAACAGTCAAACTGGGTTGAAACACAAGTACAAAATTATGAAAAAAGATTTTATATAAAAGTGTAAGTTTTTACTTACAGTACAAGAAAGAAAAGTACTGACGTGCCACGTATGAAATAAATATCAAGCGATAAAGCTTTAGTCACAAAATTTTTAAAAACGAATACATCAAAGGCGAGCCACTATGGGCTGCTCATACATGTGAAGCCAGAGGTAGCAACAGGCTGAGGGACCCACATTAGCAACTACAGGCAGGCAACCATTACACCCAGAGTACCATCTAGTAGCCGCAAATATAAGTAGGCTAATTAACATTTAAAATACAGATAAATGAATGTTATGATGAACATTGATTAGTACATGAAGTAACAGGCAATTTTTTATACGACAGCAGGAAACATGGTAATTTTTTGTTTATGTTAAAACTTAGAAGTACAGTCTTATGATTAAAAACTGATAAACAGTACAAAAAGAAACAGTACTTACTTATCACATATAAAATAAATATCAAGCGATAAAGCTATACTCCCAACATTTTGAAAGTAGAATGCATGGAAAGCAAGCCACTACAGGCTGCTCGCATATGTCGAACTACAGGTCCCCGCGTTAACAAACATGGGCAGGTGAACATTGTATCAAGAGCGCCATCTAGTAGCCGCAAGTACAAACTAGCGACTTAACATTCAAATAAAGACTGATGAATATTATGATGAACATTATTCAGTACATGACATAAAAGGCAATATTTTCTTTGACAAAAGCAGACAAGGTAACATTTTGTCTACATCAGCGCCTAGAAGTACAGTTTAAAGGATGAAAACACAATTATAGAAAATACAGAGAGTGCTGAATGATACAGCCCGTATAAAAGCAATCTAACATGAAATGCAGCTAATATAAACCATGTAAGAAACGAAATATTATGAGTCGAGTTAGATAGAAAAAACACAGGGAAACCCGAAATCAAATATCAAGTAACTGTTGAAGAAGTTTTTATTACATATTTGTAGCTGCTCATTGAGAATGACGCTATCATTTCGAAGAAGACGTTCAAAAAGTTCTAATTATTCGAGAATATCTAATCTAGGCCCTTTCGTCTCGGTGTGCCAAATGTTGATATAGTGAAAAGTTTTAGGAGCGTGAAATGTAATCAAAAGTTGGTTGGCAAAAGACGAATTTTGGGTGCCAGCGCCATTTTTTCTCAAAAGCTATTCTTTACATCTGGTTATCCTATGTAGTATGAAGAGCAGGTGTCCCAGAAAATCTTATACAGGGTGAGTCACCTAACATTACCGCTGGATATATTTCGTAAACCACATCAAATACTGATGAATCGATTTCACAGACTGAATGTGAGGAGAGGGGCTAGAGTAATTGGTTAATACAAACCATAAAAAAATGCACGGAAGTATGTTTTTTAATACAAACCTACGTTTTTCTTAATGGAATCCCGTTAGTTTTCTTAGCACATTTGAACATATGAACAAATACGTAATCAGTGCTGTTTGTTGCATTGTAAAATGTTAATTACATCCAGAGATATTGTAACCTAAAGTTGACGCTTGTGTACCACTCCTCCGCTGTTCGATCGTGTGTATAGGAGAGCACCGAATTACGTAGGGATCCAAAGGGAATGGTGATGGACCTTAGATACAGAAGAGACTGGAACAGCACATTACGTCCACATGCTAACACCTTTTTATTGGTCTTTTTCACTGACGCACATGTACATTACCATGAGGGGTGAGGTAAACGTACACACGTGGTTTCTGTTTTCAGTTACGGAGTGGAATAGAGCGTGTCCCGACATGTTAGGCAAATAGATGTTCTATGTGGTGGCCATCATTTGCTGCATACAATTGCAATCTCTGGCGTAATGAATGTCGTACACGCCGCAGTACATCTGGTGTAATGTCGCCGCAGGCTGCCACAATACGTTGTTTCGTATCCTCTGGGGTTCTAGGCACATCACGGTACACATTCTCCTTTAACGTACCCCACAGAAATAAGTCCAGAGATGTAAGATCAGGAGATCGGGCTGGCCAATTTATGCGTCCTCCACGTCCTATGAAACGCCCGTCGAACATCCTGTCAAGGGTCAGCCTAGTGTTAATTCGAAAAGTGCAGGTGCACCATCATGCTGATACCACATACGTCGACGCGTTTCCAGTGGGACACACTCTATTCCACTTCGTAATTGAAAACGGAAACCACGTGTGTAAGTTTACCTCACCCCTCATGGTAATGTACATGTGCGTCAGTGAAATAGACCAATAAAAAGGTGTTAGCATGTGGACGTAATGTGCTGTTTCAGTCTCTTCTGTACCTAAGGTCCATCACCGTTCTCTTTGGATCCCTACGTAATTCGGTGCTCTCCGAAACACACGATCGAACAGCGGAGGAGTGGTACTCAAGCGTCAACTTAAGGTTACAATATCTCCGGATGTAATTAACATTTTACAATGCAACAAACGGCACTGATTACGTATTTGTTTATATGTTCAGATGTGCTAACAAAACTAACGGGGTTCCATTTTAAAAAAACGTAGGTTTGTGTTGAAAAACATACTTCCGTGCATTTTTTTATGGTTTGTATTAACCAATTACACTAGCCCCTCTCCTCAAATTCGGTCTTTGGAATCCATTCGTCAGTATTTGATGTGGTTTACGAAATATATCCAGCGGTAACGTTAGGTGACTCACCCTGTATATGCCAAAGTTTTCCAAACGGGAACGACTCGATTTTAAATTATGAATAAAGTTTTTTTTTCAGATTATTATTGGTAGAAAAGGCAACGTTACGCTTATATTTATTACGAAGAAGGTGTTGAATCATATAGGAGATGGGTCCCAAGAAAGTAACAGGAAAATACTTTTTTGGGATAGATTGAATGGTATGGGTGCTGAGCATAGCAAGCCTTTTAACAGTTTTCTTTTTAAGGATGTCATCAAATATACCAGGTTCATATTCGTTATTAACTGATATCGTTTAGAGTAAATTAATTTTTTAACTGAATTTTTCTTTCGAGAGCGGAATAGAAATAGCTCTATGAATGGGAGAGTGATAGAAAGCGTTTTTATGAGATCGTGGGTGCATGGAAGACTCAGGTACTATCTGATTAGTACATGTTTCTTTACGAAAAACATTGAATGAAATTTTATTTTCTTCCACTGTAAGCGTTAAGTCCAGAAAGTGTAATTGGTAGGCCTCGTTTTCGAGTTCGATGGTTAAAATGGTTCAAATGGCTCTGAGCACTATGTGACTTAACTTCTGAGGTCATCAGTCGCCTAGAACTTAGAACTAATTAAACCTAACTAACCTAAGGACATCACACACATCCATGCCCGAGGCAGGATTCGAACCTGCAATGTAGCGGACGCTCGGTTCCAGACTGCAGCGCCTAGAACCGCACGGCCACTCCGGCCGGCCGAGTTCGATGGTGAAAGATATTTTCTCATGATGTTCATTAAATAGACTGAAAATATGGTCAATGCCATCAGCAGGTTCTTTGAGGATGACAAAAATATCATCAACATATCTGGAATACGAGAGAATGGCAAGTGCTGTAGCTGATAAACAGACGAAAATCTTATCTTCTAGAGAGTTAATAAAAATATCAGCAGAATACCAGCTAACGGATTTTCCATAGTGAGACCATCGGATTTTTGATACAATTGTTCATTAAATTCACAATAGTTGAATCTGACTACGACTGTGATTAGATTCATGAAGTCAGTGATTTGTTCGCTTAAAAGGTCTTTTTTGAAATGACCTAATTTTTTTTCTACGATCCTAAGCATCTCTTGTACAGGAATGTTCGTAAAATATTTTTGGTGTCTAGTGGAAACAACTTGGTATCTAAACTGCATTCTTAATCTTTTATCTTATGGAGTAAGACGTGAGTGTTAGGATTGGAATGATAGTTCTCAGAGAAGAATGATTTTTTTTTCAGAGTTTCATGTGGAAATTTGGCTAAATCGTGGTACGCGCTATACATACTATAAGAAATCGGCCGTATCGGATGGTTAGGTTTGTTAATTTTGAATTGAGACCGAAGTTTTGAGGCTGAGGGTTCATATTGATAAGAATTTTCTTCTGACGAGGTCTGATTAAATATTTTGACTCATTGATAGCTGATATGACTTCTTTTTGTAATTCTGAAACCGGATCTTTATACAATGCCGAAATATTAATCTAGTGTTTTGGAAGTATTTTCAGAATTGTTGGCAATAATTGAAGGGAAACCTTTGTCAGACTGAGTTATTAATGCATCAGCTCCTTTAAGTTTCTTTAATAATGGATACAACCAACTTTCTATCGTTATATATAACATTATGAACAGAGGCTGTGTTTTTACTGTGAATGTTAGCTTTGTCAAAAGCAATTCTAATTTGACAATTATCTATTTTGTTTTACAATCAAGACCAACTTATAGGTCGATAAGCGTTTTTTTCTTTACATTTTTGTCTGTCAAGTTGGGCATGACATTGTACTTTAGGCCTTTTTCAAGCAAGTCAGTGTCATTCTGTGTAGAAGTAATGTCAGTCTTATTTAAAAATCTTTTATAAAATACATGACCCCTTTTCTTGATAGTTCTTAGAGGAAATTTTTCAGCAGAAAACAGATAAAATGTTTACTGAGTTTCTTTTCGTGCTTACGCAATATGCTTTGTTTACGAATTTCCAAATGTTAGTTAATCTGTATCCAGAAATCTTCAACGTTAAAATCATAATTAATACAAAAGATATTTGTGACCTCTAAATACAGATAATATTCCTCTTAATTAAGAAAGTCTTTTTTAGCATATAGCTTTTTAACATTGTTAGAAATGAGATTTTTAGCTTAGGCTTTCACATAATTAGGGACTAGCCCCCTTTTTTCACATTACTTATTAAACTGAATGGACATACCTGTACTTAGCAGTTTCTTCTTTAGATCCTTATATTTAGAGGCAGCCTTGGATGAATGGGCGGGCAAAAATCTTAAGGTTTTAAACATGGCTGCGTGATTTTACACGTTTTTAACTTGAGAAAGCTTCGTCATTAGCAGAATCATGAGAGATTATACTTACATGACTGGAAGTGGTGTGTTTTACGCTAATGATGATATCACAGATCGAATCTTGTTTCACTATAAACAAATCTTAGCACTATGCGCTCAACATTCCTCCTGTGTCGTCCGAACAAGACACGGTGAGGGCAAAAGCACCACAGGCACAAAGATGCGAGCTGGTGCAAGTTACATAGAGATTCGCCGGTTGCGCGATTTCCACCAGTTCCAGGGCTGGCGCTGAGGTTGAAGATATCGACTTCGCCTCTGCCAACAGCCAGCGGAGTATAACCCACCAGTGACTGGACGACAACGAACAGAAGCCTACTGGGAAGACAGAAGAGAACTCTCGCCCTCTTGGTTATAGAGCATCGACCAGGGCTGACTTAGACAGACTGTTGTTATAAATTACATTTGCAATGAACTGTGAAATTTACCGACGATTATTTGCACGTTGCCATTGAGGCCCTTTTTCGTGTTATATTACAACCCTTGTTGCAGACTTCGTTATTCACCAATCACAAAGATAACCTTTCGACTCAATTGAGTGATCTTGTTTCTAATATGTTGGAGTGCTCTAAAATCTGGTTCTCCTATCATGTTACCTAACCCTGGGGCATAGCTGTGTATTAGTGGCGAGGAGAAATTGTCTGAGCGGTGTACAGCAGCAGAAGCCCTTTCACGTACTCACATACTCAGCCCACCGTAACAACAGCTGCAACTCGACCTCCACAGCAGTAGCGATGTGGCCTTTACAAAACTGTCGTTCATGTTAACGACTCACCATTTTACCTGTTGACCATAGTGACGCTGACACAGAATTGCGCTGGCAGGTACTGCTCGACCAGTTCCAGGGCTGGCGCTGAGGTTGAAGATATCGACTTCGCCTCTGCCAGCAGCCAGCGGAGTAGAACCCACCAGTGACTGGACGACAACGGACAGAAGCCTACTATACTATTGGCCGTTATAGGAACCATGCAGGGTTATTGTAGTGAACAAGTACAGTGATAGTTAAGGAAAGCGCATCACACTACAAATACTTTCAGGACACTTGTGGATAACCAGTCAACTCTTTCAGCGTGAAATATCGTTATAAACACTCACGTTTAGCTGGCTGGAGATCCATTACTAACAGATATAATAGTATCAAGGTCGCCTAATACGTTGTAAATAGGCTGTTTAGGTTTTTGTGTTGGTAACTCCATGTAGCGCTCCATATGAAAATCACTGACTGTGCTGTGTGCAGCCGGTGCCTGGTTTGCATTGTTGGAATTTGCTATTGTAGTGTTGGGAAGTTGGCTGTTAACAGCGCGTAGCGTTGGGCAGTTGGAGATGAGCCGCCACCAGTGGTGGATGTGGGGAGAGAGATGGCAGAATTTTAAGAGCGGAAGATCTGGACGTGTGTGCGCCAGAAAGAGTAAATTTGTAATACTGTACATCATGAACTGATATATATATATTATGACTTTTGAACACTATTTGGGTAAATACATTGTTTGTTCTTTATCAAAATCTTTCATTTGCTAACTATGTCTGTCAGTAGTTAGAATCTTTTATTCAGCTGGCAGTATTGGCGCACGCTGTATTGCAGTAGTTTGAGTAACGAAGATTTTTGTGAGGTAAGTCATTCATGAAATGTAAGGGTTATTGTTAGCCAGGGCCATTCTTTTGTAGGAATTTTTGACAGTCAGATTGCGTTGCGCTAAAAATATCGTGTGTCAGTTTAAGCACAGTCATTTAAAATTTTTCTAAGGGGACGTTTCAACGTCACACGGGTAGCTGCGAATTTGGGCAGCACTTACATAAACTAAACCCTCAGCTGACTTCGTTCAGAGTTTGACGACTTACGCGGTACCGACCTTTTACTACTTCTGGCAGATGCAATGCTTACGGGCTCAAAATGACTTTATTTGTATATGGTGGACGCTTTCAGTAAAGTTTTGTAAACAGCTATCTTCAAGTCTAAGAATGGATGCTATTGATCAATACTTCCTTGAGGCAGCCAAATGTACTGTACTCTTAGTCCAACCAAGCCATGCGAAAGTACTTAGCGACCCCAGAAAGTAAGATATACGTGGCGTCCCAAGCTAAGACCATTCTGCGCAAGAAGAATCACGCATAGGCAGAAGA
This sequence comes from Schistocerca americana, assembly GCF_021461395.2. Classification (NCBI taxonomy): domain Eukaryota; kingdom Metazoa; phylum Arthropoda; class Insecta; order Orthoptera; family Acrididae; genus Schistocerca; species Schistocerca americana. The sequence goes on along the minus strand of NC_060124.1, from coordinate 171,880,383 downwards.
GAGTAAATATTTCTCGTTATCTGCGTGTACAGTTCTTTGGTGGTACGGATGAACAGTGTATCCCCAAAGCTGAAGTACGTGCCCGGCCGGAGTAGCCGTGCGGTACTAAGCGCTACAGTATGGAGCCGGGCGACCGCTACGGTCGCAGGTTCGAATCCTGTCTCAAGCATGGATGCGTGTGATGTCCTTCGGTTAGTTAGGTTTAATTAGTTCTAAGTTCTAGGCGACTGATGACCTCACAAGTTAAGTCGCATAGTGCTCAGAGTCATTTGAACCATTTTTTTTAAGTACGTGGGACAGTGCGATTCTTGCTGGTAAAACGGCTATAAATTCATCGATGCCATCTCACATGGTACACATCGTATATCTTTGCTGCTAGTGAAATACTTACGATTTCCATCACATACAGCAATTTGTTGCGCTGAGGGAACAGTTAGTCCTGTTGTAGACGTCCTATCTTGTAGTCAATGCAAAACTTCCTGTACTGAAATAATTATGTAAATAACGGATGTTTTGAGTAGAAATTGCTACTCTTAACGCTATGGTACTTAATTTACTGATGGATAATGTGAAAAAAACAGTATATCTGAGTGTAATATTATTTAGTCGGTGGCAGGATCGAAAGTAACAGCGTTACTTTCGCCAGAAATTTGCCTTTGTCCCCGACCACGCTTTCTCTTTAACTTGTATTTTTGGTGCATACTAAACAAGTAATAAATAACGATAACCATGGTATAAAAGTGAGAGTTTTACACAGTTAAATCATCATAGTAGACTTATCATCATAGATCATTTTGTTACCCTTATCACAAAGCTAAGAGAAATGGGGAAACCTTAAACACTTGCTCTTTAACTTGTATTTTTGGTGCACTCTAAACAAGTAATAAAAAACGATAACCATGGTATAAAAGTGAGAGTTTTACAGGGTTAAATCATCATAGTAGACTTATCATCATAGATCATTTTGTTACCCTTATCACAAAGCTAAGAGAAATGGGGAAACCTTAAACACTTGCTCTTTAACTTGTATTTTTGGTGCACTCTAAACAAGTAATAAAAAACGATAACCATGGTATAAAAGTGAGAGTTTTACAGGGTTAAATCATCATAGTAGACTTACCATCATACATCATTTTGTTACTCTTATCACAAAGCTAAGAGAAATGGGGAAACCTTACTTCAGGCAATGAAATATTGTTCTGCTGTCTCATCTTCAACAGTTCGTGTCCAACACTGGCCAGCAACTGTTATGCAGAAGCGTATCTTCATGATTGTTGGAACATGTGTTTTTAAGAGCTGGATGTGATGATAGGGGGGGGAGGGTGCAGGGTGTTACTTTTGCTCCCCATTTCTGCTGTTCCCGCTCTGGGCTCTGGCCTACTTTATTACAGCTCAAGAGCATCGCCTAGATAATGTTTCGCATGAGCATGAAATCAAATGTAACAGACGGAGTTGTAAAGTAGACTGTCTTTGAAATTACTTCTAATGCTTTACTTTTGAATGCATTACGGGAACAGCAGTGATCAATGTCTTGTAAATAATTACTATTAAAAACACTCTTGATCACGATTTATTTAACAAGGTGACCGGTTTCGACCACTACTGTGGTCATCTTCAGACCATTGAGTAGGAACCTCTTTCTGTTGGAGAATCACAAATCGTGATCAAGACTGTTTTTAATAGTAATTACTTCTAATGCTTATTAAAATCTTCACATCCCTACATAAGTGTTCAAAGAACTACATGGCTAAATAACTCATTTACCTCTGTGTCACACGAAAACTTACATCATCATACTTATCCACAACAACAAAATTGGCTCTTAAGTCCAGAACCACTCAGCTATCGACGTGGCTTAGGTAATCTGTCCTTAAGAACGGAGAAGTGGCATATTGTAGCATTTGAGGACAGTCATCAAGAACTTTCCAAAAATACAAAATAGTTCAAACTAACAACTAAGTTGGAATGGACAATGGTTTGTAAAAAAATAGACAAATGAAAGGAATTAATGCTATTGGCTGTAATAGTGAGAATGTACTTATTTAAGTAAAGTATTTTGAAGAAAATAAACAATGCTCCTGATCTTTAAGGTGAAAATGAGATTAATTTTAGAGCTCCTAAACTTATTTTGAAAGATAGGAAATTAATATTTAGCTTCTTCCGTCAATTTTAATGCTTCCCACTGTTCCTTAGTTACCTCTATATATCTGGGATGTGGTTGTAACTAAGTGAATGGCTGTTTGTATCCTGCAATGTACGTTTCACCACTTTTAATTTGTGAAGTATATTTAGCGGCGTTTTGTGATCTTATTTGTGCGTATATGTCGTCCTGGTGTTGTCCTTAATCAGTCTGCGTACTCAGGATGTCCGATTAGCGTTGTTTTAGGAAGACATTTCGACTTAACACCTCACTTCCACTGTTCCTGTTTTTCATTTTGTTGTGTTTAAAGCAGCACAACTTCGTACACGTTGGTGCTCCTCCGTCATTACTCTCCCTGCTGGACAATATAGTCCATAGGTGTTAGAAACAAAAACAGATGAACAAAGAAAAATTTAAATGCAGGTAGCACGAGACGGGAGAGAGGGAAAAGCTGTAAAGCTAAGTAACCAACGTGGTGTCAGTTTTGGAAGATGATTTCTTGGCTGCTATTCGCGATCCATTTAGAGAAAAGGTCATATGGCACACCTAACAGAGATTTACCCGAGAAAAGTAATGACAGCTTTAATTTTTAGCGTTTAACGTTCTGTCAGTAGTGGGGTTATTACCGACAGTCAAGCTACTATCGAGAAAGAATAGACAAGAAATTGACATTGTTCTTTTGAGCTGAAGTATTCATGCACGTTCCTTAATCAATTTAGTCACATACAAATCTCTATTGGAGGCTGAGAATTTGAGTATAGATGCTACGGAAAGTGAATCCAGTGTTTCAGTTAACCTGCTCCATGGAATCCCGAATCAGTGACCTCCTAGCTGACATTTGCTTCAATCAGATAGAAAAACAAATCTGTGACAAAATAGTAATACCAAAACAGTAAAGGACTAATATATTGGTACACATATGTGAACTGTATAATTTGCTTCATAGATGAACCACAGGCTCACATTAAAGAACTTCATGACAACATAAACTCCATCCACCCACAAACACAGTTCACCATTGAAAAACAAACAGATGGAAAACTTAATTTCTTAGATCTCACCATACACAAGAGAAACGACAAACATGAAGACACAATCTACAGGAAACTGATAGTCACCAGCACCATCATTCATAACCAATTCAATCACCCCATAACTTACAAAGAAGCCAGCTTCAGATATTTACTACAGAGACTGAACAAAAAATCCATGAACAAACATGATTACACAAAAGAACTGAACACAATAAAGCAAATTACTCAAGAGAATGGGTATTTTGCAAAGACTGTAGATAAAATAAACCACAAAATACGAAAACAATCAATACAAAACCATGAAACACACACACACAAACAAACACAACACAATACACAACAACTCAGGAGACAGTCAGCAAGAAATGGCACATAATGACTTACAACAACCAAGTCACACACAGGGTGGGTATATAGTTAAGAAACAAGGAATAAACATAGGATACAGAACCAACAATGCAATACAAAGCAGAGTTGGAAGAAATACCGCCACCACTGACAAATACAACTAGTACAGTGTATACCAACTTACTTGACACTGCTGCCAGTTTGTATATATGGGTCAAACATGCAGGGATTTCAGAACCAGGTATACAGAACACCTCAGAGCACTGCAAAACAATAGCTCACATTCATCATTCGCAGATCACCTGATAGCTCACAATCACCACCCAACAAACATTGAAGCTGACTTACAACAACAAAGTCACACACAAGGTGGGTATATACTTAAGAAACAAGGACTAAACATAGGATATAGAACCAGCAACGCAATACAAAGGAGAGTTGGAAGAAATCCCGCCACCACTGACAAATACAACTAGTCCAGTATATACCAACTTACTTGACACTGCTGTCAGTTTGTATATGTGGGTCAAACATGCAGGAATTTCAGAACCAGGTATACAAAACACCTCAGAGCACTGAAAAACAATAGCTCACATTCATAATTCGCAGATCACCTGATAGCTGATAGCACACAATCACCACCCAACAGACATTGAAGCTGAATAACAGATCCTTAAAATTAGTAACAGCTTATACCAATTCTCTCTCTCTCTGCCGCAGTCCGGAATACACACACACGCACAAACCAAACACCACAGACGCCAAATACACTTCAGTCTGGTGGGCCTCACCCAGACAAACGCGTCACGAAACAAATGAATACGGTACAGCTACAACAACACGTAATGGCGGCGAAAACTCTGCCCACATTTGAAAATTCGTAGAACGTGCTTTGCCAAACGACCATAAGTCACAGAAATAAGCGTATTTACCTCTTCAAACATATGAGAAAACACTACAACATCAAAGCAGTAAGTTACACACAAAAAACGTTATATGTACTCATTTCCGTTCGTAAATGTATAATAAACAGAAAAATAAAAATTACGTTTTGCTATTTGCAGAGACAAGTTGTAGACTGTGTAGCAGACTAGCTACCAACATAAATACCCAATAGTTTCATGTAAGGTATGCAAACTAATGCATACATCCACTCTTTTGACAATGAAGCTGTGACTAGAACTTTAGACATAATGTAGTAAACAACATACAGGGCATCAAGTCGTTAGTAAATATCTCAACTGTAAACCGTAAATACATGTCGTATTATATTTTACAACAATTATTCATTCGTGATTGTAAATATTTTTTACCAAAAGTTTCTCTAAATATTAATCCGTAGCAACAGTTTTACAATAAGAAAATAAAATAACCACTGAAGATAGCACAAAAAATGCTGAAATATGTCTGCGTAAAACAAAACTGAAAACGTATCTTGCATGAGGCGGAATTCCTCGTCCTATTTTCATAGCAAGCACGGACTTAAGAAGAACTGGAACGCCACAAGATGATTATGCTCCATCTTGCTCGGTGAAGTTTTCTGGGATAAATATAACTTCTGAACGAATGAATGCGGGAGAGACACATGTGGCATAATTATCAGTGAAGAGAAACGTCGCATTAGCATTTGTCTTTATTTCTCTCCTCACTGCGTATGCAAGGGAACTGGTAGGACGTACGTAACGCAATGTTGCAATAGAGTAATAAGCGCTTTCGTAATTGAAAACAGTAACTCGAAGCTATGCGGAAAATCGAACGTTGTGAAAGAGAATGCTAATGTTTTGTTAGCACAAACACTGGCTATGTCGAACAAACTAATAACACCTCTTATTACATATGCAATTAATTTCTGAATAACATTACCTTTGTTCCTGTTCCAATGAACTACGTGCGCCTGTATGAATTGTTCCGAACGGCAGAACTGTGTGGATGCCGGAGCGTAATGTATTGCCGAGTTTTTACGAATTCCCAAACCTATTTCAGCTTTCACTAGCACTTCTGCGTACTAAAAGCACCGCAATGCATAAATATCATGTCCCTCTACCGGATGAACTGGAGTGTGGAATCTTCTAATTACCTAGAGTGATATTGTTGGATGAAGCGATCGACATTCCAGTAAAACGATTTATCTGTACTGTAATAACCAGACGCCACTCCTTAAAACGTTTCATTGCGAATGAGCAAACAGATGCAGTGAATCACTAACCACAGTTATGCAGATGAAGTACATAATTCTTCTCTGATGGCACAATGTGCTGAGATTAGTTTTCCGCGAAGATTCCGCTTCTACATAGATATTTTTGCGTACGATGGAAACATGAAAGGTATATTTACTACATTTTCAAAGATGGATAGCACAAAATGCGAGGGCAGATATATCCAGATAACAATCACAAATTGTATTTACTTCGATTCTATATTTATGTGGCGACTAGAAAGATACTAACTTTATTACGGTGAAAACTTCGATTGCTGTGTGTGAGTTAGTGGCGATATTCTCTTATTTTTGTAGTTCCAGGACTATAAACCGGTTCACGTATCAATGGAGACCACACAGTGTCTTAGAACTAACTCATATCTTCACTGTTTTCACATGGCCGAAACACGCTCTTGAGATCGTTATAAAAACCTCTGTGCGATTCATACAGGGTGATAATTATTGAACTATATGAAAAAAACGTAAATAAGCTACAAACTATAGCATGCACACACTTTATTCAACATGAAAGCGTCAATACAGAATTCGGATTTAGGTTATGACGTGTTCGATATGCCTGCCATTATTGGTGCTGATGGACCGCAGACGAATAACGAAATTCTTCGTAACCCGCTAAAGTGTCGGAACATCGATGATGTCGATGATCTCTGAATGGCTGTTTTTTTCAGTTCAGCAACGGTTTTGGAGTAATTGCTGCACACCTTGTCTTTAATATAGTCCCACAAAATTGAGTCGCACGTTTTCAGATCAGGAGAATATGGTGGCCAATCGAGGCCCATGTCAATGGCCTCTCGATACCCCAGAGCCAGAATGCTGTCCCCAAAGTGCTGCTCCAGGACATCAAATACTTTGTTGATTCAATGGGGTCGAGCTCCGTCTTGCATGAACCACCTCTTGTCGAAATCAGGGTTACTTTGGATAATGGGGATGATATCATGTTCCAAAACCTTCACATACCGTCCGGTAGTCACCTTGCCATCAAGGAAAATCGTACCGATTATTCCGTGACTGGACAGTGCGCACCACACAGTCGCCCGTTACGGGTGAAGAGACTTCTCGATCACGAAATTCGGATTCTCAGTCCCCCAAATGCGCCAATTTTTCTTATTGACGAACACTATCCAAATGAAAGTGGGCCATATCGCTAAACGAAACCATATATACGCATACTAATTCCCATCATGCCCCGCGGCCAACCGTGCAGTTTGAACATCCTGATCCAAACAGTTCAGAAGTTATGACGATTTTATGTCATGTAGTTAAATAATTGTCACCCAGTACCTAGAGTTGTTCGCTAGGTTTCAGACTGTAGGCTCGATCACGTATCATCAAACTAATAACATCAACACTTTTCATCAAGGAACACTACCTGCTCAAAAGTATCCAGACACCCCTATAAATGGTTCAAATGGATCTGAGCACTATGGGACTTAACATCTGAGGTCATCAGTCCCCTAGAACATAGAACTAAGTAAACCTAACTAACCTTAGGACACGACACACATCCATGCCCGAGGCCGGATTCAAACCTGCGACCGTAGCGGTCACGCGGTTCCAGACTGAAGCGCCTAGAAACGCTCGGCCACATCGGCCGACTGACACCCCTATATTAAGTGGAAATAACCGGTAGATGTCACCAGAGGCGGACCTGGCAGTATAAAAGGGGGTGTGGAGAATTATACTGCCAGTACAAAATCAGTTACAGCTGAGTGCGACGGTCAGCCGAGCGCAGAGACTTCGAATGTCGACTGGTCAGTAGATATCATCAGTGTAGCAAAACCATCAGAGAAATTTGTGTCTTCTGAATCTGTCCAGGACTATTGTTGGTTATGAGATCGCACAGTGGAAGCGTGAAGGAACAACCACAGGCGAAGCAAGACCAGGAAGAAATTATTTATTAACGGACAGGCACCGAGTATAGTGGAGGGTGACTGCAAAAAAATCGAATGAAATCAGTGGAGGTAACCACTCGTGAGTTTCAAAGTGCTTCCGGTAGTGCATGTAACACGATTACTGTGCGACGGAAATTAAAAAGAGCGGGTTGCTAAGGTCGATCTGCTCATAAGCAAGTTATTGCTGTGCTCAACCGTAGGTGATGCTTGGAGTGGTGTGAAGACGGACGCCACTGGAACCTGGATGACTGGAAACGAGTGTTTTTCAGTGATGATACAGCCTATATCCTATGATACTTAATTGGGATGGTTTGGGTTTGGCCAACAGCAGAAGAACGTTACCCACCACCATGTGTAATACCAACAGTGAAATACGGAAGAGGTAGTGTTAACCTATGCTTTTCGTGGTTAGCGCTAAATTCGGAAGGCTGTGAACATAGTTTACAGCAAAGCGTACTGTGTACAGTAGAGGAACACTTCGGACAAGGTGACTGTCCGTGACAAGTAAGACAGAACAGTCTTTCATAAAGCAGCATCTATGAGGGAACGGTTTGCTGCCAATAACACTCCTGTAATGGACAGGTCCGCACAAAGTGCAGGCCTGAAGCCAACAGAACAGCTTTGCGAAGCTTCCTAACCTCGACTTCGCTACAGATGCCGCCGTCCAGCATTACTACATTGGATTAGTAGCTGGGTAGTTGGTTTAGGGTTTAATGTGGTTTTTTAGTAGTAGATGTAGTTGTAGTTTTCTTAAATCTCTCTCTTTCTTATTTTAAATTAAAACCAGATATAAATAATAATACATAAATTATAACCATCCAAGAATATGTGATTTGTGTGGCCTATTTTAGCTTTTTAGATAATAGGCTGTAATTATGAACAATAAATGAATAAATAAATTACTACATTCATAAATTAATTTTTTTGGAATAGATCCACCTTTCGGAAAGCATTTTTTTTCTTGTCTTCTCTTACCAAGACATGTTTCGCTGAAGTTTCGTTATAATCAGTGGGCTTTTACTTAATTTCTATTAAACATCACAAAAACTGCTATTTACTTGCACTCATATAGATCCGACATTTTAAGAAAATATTTACAAATATGAAAAACCGGTAAAGGTATGTAAATATATCTTATCGGCACAAGCCGTGCTTTTTCCTTTTTTTTAAGCATTAGTTGTCTTTTGCTCAAGACGGACCGCTTCCAAAAAAGAATTTTTTCTGCAAGAAAACATACTCAAAAGAGCTTTAACCTGAAAATTATTACCACTAGCGGATTTGTTTTCGGCTGCCATTCCTATTCATACATGCAGAAACCTTGCGGGTAGACATACTCAATATTAATGTTCTCTAAAGTGTGTCCGGATCTTTTGACGAGACATTGAATACTGGGCGCAACAAAACGATACCAACTAACTTCAAACGATTGTACGAATGTCTTTAGGAACGTCGTTTAAGTTACAGGGGCAGCGCCTACAGCTTGGGCATGCGTTAGTCAGCGAATTTCAGTTTGTGCGCTTAGGGGCTGCAGGCTGATTTTCTCGAAACTGACCTGCATTCACTCAGGCCCTTAGAAGGCGTCCAGCGTAACGATTCCTGTCACAACAAAACTGTCAACGTTCGAACTCACCTCTGTTTTTGAAGAGGCAAAGAGTTAGCCAAGTCTCAGGTGGTGTCCCCTTTAACATCAGCGCTCTCTAGTGTCAAATAAAATTTCCAGATAAGAGTTTTTATCATCGATTTGTTTCTCAAGACACCTTGTAGAACCTCTCGTAGTTTATTGGTACCTTTTCGTTGCGTTCCATACATCGGGAACCGAAAATGCGTTATTCTGTTCTCTTAACCAGCTATTCTCTTTTCATTATGGAACGGGTAAGAAAACTGTTGATATGGGCAACTTTTTACAAACGCAGGAGATGGTTACAATTAACGGAACAGGGGGTTTGCAAGCAAAGAGAACTACCTGCCAAACCGTCGGTCTCATCGACTTTCTTTTTATGCGTGAGTTAATGTGCCGCACGTGTAATAACATAGCAATGCAGTACCATGCAAATTGGACATTTCAGCTAATCAGTCAAATGGTAGCCTATCGCACTGCGGAAGAAGTGTAGACGTATTAGGTCATCAAGAGGACATGGATATTAATTCCAGTTTAGTGTCTTGTAGTGTAACTATCTACCTGTAAAATACGTGATTTTCAGTTTCAGTTTCAAGGTGTGAAAAAGCTATTATCTATCCCACTTTTAAAGTTATTTTCCATCATTCTAAATATACAATACATAGTTTATCTTATATATGTGATAATGATTTTTGACTGGAATAGAGTATTTTAATCGTTCTTTATGTACATTTCCTGCTTAACAACTTGAGAATGCAATAACTGAAATAATATCTGCGAGTTCCGTACAGAAACTGTCTCACTGGACATGCTTACAGTTCTGGCATGTTGCATCAACCCGTCCGTGATTCTGCAGAGGGTATCCTGGAGTATTTCAGTGACTCAGTAGAAAACGAACCAGGAAATAATATAACGCTTTCAGAACTCTACAACATTACGTTTTGCACCTCTAGTTACATATTAATCAGGTTCACTAGTCACTGAAACACTTAACAAGTTATGCAAAAATGAAAGACTGGTAAACAGTATCTTGATAACACCTATAACGCATTGCTGTAAATTTACGTAACGTTGTGTTGCTTGTTTTTAATGTGCTGCAGTCACCACAGACGCCTACTGCAGTGGCAACTCAGCAGACAGACCAGTGATGCGAGTCGCTGACTCCTCTGCAAAGTCTGACCGACGTAAGAGTGTTTACCAACAAGTATCACAGTTGACAACAAACACTAGGTACGGCCAACGTCCATCAGAGGGTGTCAGCCAGCAGCAGCGGAAGGGGGCGCGACGATGAACGAACTATTTCCTGGAGATCACGAGTGTGCAAATACACTCCTGGAAATTGAAATAAGAACACCGTGAATTCATTGTCCCAGGAAGGGGAAACTTTATTGACACATTCCTGGGGTCAGATACATCACATGATCACACTGACAGAACCACAGGCACATAGACACAGGCAACAGAGCATGCACAATGTCGGCACTAGTACAGTGTATATCCACCTTTCGCAGCAATGCAGGCTGCTATTCTCCTATGAAGACGATCGTAGATATGCTGGATGTAGTCCTGTGGAACGGCTTGCCATGCCATTTCCACCTGGCGCCTCAGTTGGACCAGCGTTCGTGCTGGACGTGCAGACCGCGTGAGACGACGCTTCATCCAGTCCCAAACATGCTCAATGGGGGACAGATCCGGAGATCTTGCTGGCCAGGGTAGTTGACTTACACCTTCTAGAGCACGTTGGGTGGCACGGGATACATGCGGACGTGCATTGTCCTGTTGGAACAGCAAGTTCCCTTGCCGGTCTAGGAATGGTAGAACGATGGGTTCGATGACGGTTTGGATGTACCGTGTACTATTCAGTGTCCCCTCGACGATCACCAGTGGTGTACGGCCAGTGTAGGAGATCGCTCCCCACTCCATGATGCCGGGTGTTGGCCCTGTGTGCCTCGGTCGTATGCAGTCCTGATTGTGGCGCTCACCTGCACGGCGCCAAACACGCATACGACCATCATTGGCACCAAGGCAGAAGCGACTCTCATCGCTGAAGACGACACGTCTCCATTCGTCCCTCCGTTCACGCCTGTCGCGACACCACTGGAGGCGGGCTGCACGATGTTGGGGCGTGAGCGGAAGACGGCCTAACGGTGTGCGGGACCGTAGCCCAGCTTCATGGAGACGGTTGCGAATGGTCCTCGCCGATACCCCAGGAGCAACAGTGTTCCTAATTTGCTGGGAAGTGGCGGTGCGGTCCCCTACGGCACTGCGTAGGATCCTACGGTCTTGGCGTGCATCCGTGCATCGCTGCGGTCCGGTCCCGGGTCGACGGGCACGTGCACCTTCCGCCGACCACTGGCGACAACATCGATGTACTGTGGAGACCTCACGCCCCACGTGTTGAGCAATTCGGCGGTACGTCCACCCGGCCTCCCGCATGCCCACTATACGCCCTCGCTCAAAGTCCGTCAACTGCACATACGGTTCATGTCCACGCTGTCGCGGCATGCTACCAGTGTTAAAGACTGCGATGGAGCTCCGTATGCCACGGCAAACTGGCTGACACTGACGGCGGCGGTGCACAAATGCTGCGCAGCTAGCGCCATTCGACGGCCAACACCGCGGTTCCTGGTGTGTCCGCTGTGCCGTGCGTGTGATCATTGCTTGTACAGCCCTCTCGCAGTGTCCGGAGCAAGTATGGTGGGTCTGACACACCGGTGTCAATGTGTTCTTTTTTCCATTTCCAGGAGTGTAGTCCCGGAAATATCCTTCCACCCGGGGCTAGATAAGCCGGCGTTCAGCGGGCAGTTCTCGACTCGCCGAGTGCGGAGAAGATCGGCTGTCCAGCGGTGTGCCACCTCCACCATCCTCTCTCACGCAACGTTTGTGAGACGTCGCTTCCGTCGCGGTAGACTATCTACCAGCTGCTAACAGCTGACTTCGACGTGGAACAGTTGTAAGGGTATAGAGTCGAAGGGAACTCTGCTTATAGGAATTAGTTGTTATTTGCTTGATCCGTAGAAGGGATGCTTGTTGCTTTTTTGTTTTGTTTTGAGAAGAGCGTAACTGTTGGTGGCTTATTGTAGTTTCCTTAATAAAAAAAGTCCGCATAACGAGTTGGTTCTTGCTCCGTAGATTTAGCATAATGATTTCATCAGTACGCAGTGTTAGCGCTGAAATGAGTCGCTTCTCTCATACCCACCAATCATAAAGGAATTAACTAAGCTATTTCTACCAGTACGGTATATCGAAAGCCGCTGTGTTGTGAAGTTCGGCTACAGAAGATTAACTGCTGTGTTTAGCAACAATGGCAGGTGGTTTGTGTATGTCGACTGATGCCTACAAAAAACAACGAGCGAGGTCGTGCGGTGGCGCAATGGTTAGCACATTGTACTCTCATTCTGGAAGACGACGGTTCAAACCCGCGTCTGGTCATCTTGATTTAAGTTTTCCGTGATTTTCCTAAATCGTTTAAGGGAAATGCCGGGATTGTCCGTTTCAAAGGACACGACCGACTTCATTCCCTAATCCGATGGGACCGATGACGTCGCTGCTTGGCATCTTCCCCACAGTCAATCAACCAACCAAACGACTAAGGAAAAAAGGAATTTCAATTTACAGAACTTGTTTTACAACAGTTTTCCTGATTGGTATAGTATATGTAATAAAATACGTTACATTTTTGACACGAGGTGTGTAGCGTAAATCTTTGCAGACTGTCTTAGGCAATTAGATTTTAAAATCCCAGTTTCTTCAGTTATTACACTTGGAGATTGAACTAAAAGTATTTACACAATGCGATATCGAAGGGTCTAATAGAAACGTTATCATGTAGTACTGCCGGCTTCAATAACTCCACTTTTAAGTTGTATCAAGGAGAGCTAGACTGGATATAATGACAAGTTATTTAAATATAAATGTAGAATTTGTATGCCCTGTTTTAGATTAAAATCTCCACTTAATATTACCAGATTTTGTTCAGAAGTTGAAAACGTGTATAATGCCTCTAATTGTTTCGCTATTAATTCCAAGTCATCATCTGGAGCCTATTATATCGTGTCTAGTACTATGTTCTTCCTACGAGTTGCACCTCCCACAGCATGAGCTTCAAAGAGCTGCTCACTGCAGAATATATGAATATCAGTGCTTTTAAATTTGGATTCCTTCTGAATGTATGTGGCAACACGGTCTTCAATTCCACTTTTCAGAGTGGTTCTTGATTCCAGATACGCGTATCCTACGTTTCACATGTCCACATTTCAGCTCTCCTGTATTGAAAAGTAAAGTCATACTCGCTACTTTGAAAGAGGTAAAGAAAGGATGGCGATAAATTACAAATTCCCAATGATGACGAATATTCTAAAATCTGTTGTGTCAGGTGCGTAGTGTCTTTTATAAACACGTTATTTTGTACTACTCCAACCAGCACTTTGCGCAGTTCCGAGCCTAAAAGCACCTGTTCATTCCAATTCACGCTAGGCATTGTACCGAGACTAATGATTCTCGAAATTCAAGGCTCTCTTTGTTGCTCTCCCAAAAGTGATAAAATTCTACTCCACTTGCCACGTGGAGTGACAATACTAGGAGCAGTGCACAAACGATATTACATATTAGGCTTAAAAGAAAGTGACGTTTTTAATTCTGCAGAACACGTGAAAATTCACCTTTACCAGTTATATAAGCGAATGTTCTTAAAGTTTTTCTGTATCACACAGGGGTGTTAGTACATAGCCATCTGAAGACTCGTGTTTCCATTTTGAAAATATAAAATAAAGTAAAATAATCCTCGGTAGATATGATGTATATGTACAAACTAACAAAAGATTACAATTTCAGAGGAACTGAATGATTTATTCAAGAGCAAGAGTTTCACAAACGGAAAAAAGCAATTCAGTCTCTGTACCTTACGCAAGCAGTTATTTGGCTTGGCACTGATTGAGAGAGTTGTTAGAAATCTTCCTGTGGAATATCGTGCCAAAATCTGTCCTACGGGCGCGTTACATCGTCAAAATTTCGAGCTGTTTGGAGGGCCCTACACATAATGCTCCAAACGTTATCAGTCGGGGAGAGATCCTGAGACCTTGCTGGTCAAGGTAGTGTTTGGCAAACACGAAGACAAGCCGTAGGACCCCCTCTCCGCGTGCGGGCGGCATTATCTTGCTCAAACGTAAGCCCAGGATGGCTTGCAATGAGGGGCAAGAAGACGGGGCGTATTATATTGTCGAGGGACCGTAGTGCTGAAAGGACGCCGTGGATGACAACCAAACGGGTCCTACTATGAAAAGAAACTGCGCTCCAGACCATCCTGGTTATCGGGCCCTACGGCAGACGACAGTCAGGTTGGTATCACACCGCTGTTTTTGGGCGTCTCCAGACATGTCTTCGGGCTTGTATCTTATTGACTGGAGTAGAATTGTCTTCACTGAGAATCCCGCTTCAAAATGAGCCCCGATGACCACAGAAGAGATTTCTGGGGACGCCCCAGACAGCGGTCAGTTATGAACTTAACTGTCGCCCACCTTGTGAAGTTCTTTCTGTTGAAGAGGTCATGCAGTTTTTTTCGTTCCATTCGGATAATTCCTTAGAGGGTAGCTCTGCGAACGATTCTCAGCCTTGCTGCCATTTGCCACCCGTGGACTGTCGGCCGCAAGTGATTTGTCAGATCAGAGTTACAAGCCATCAACTGAAACATCTAGGATTTGTCATCACACGTACGATCTACTGACAAATCGAATGACCTGGTGACGGACTGGTGCATTCTGATGCTCACGTGTGATTCCCTTAAAGTATTAGGCCGACACTTGTAGCCGTTACTGAAGTACTGAAAACTGCAGCGAATCGGAATGTCGCTTAAATCGATTTGGAGAAGCACTCCTTTCTACGCTGACAGCAAACTTTCCCTCGTGTACATTTTTCCACGCAACAATAGCAGAAATAGACTTCTAGCCCACAGCACCGGTCACACAAAGCTGTAAAACGAACGGCTTCGCGTTAATTGTTGTCATTACGCGCCGGCCGTGGCTCGCAATCCAGCAGATGTACTGACCGCAGCGTTGGAAGCGCCAAGCGGACCTCACCTCTCCTCTCACTTTTATTTCCTTTTTTTTTTTTTAATTCTATAATGAGGAAGCGCCCATATAAAGCTTCATTAATGAGTGTTGGTCAACATGTACAGGCTGTGTTCAGTAAATTAAATATTGTAATTACTCTGTGTATAGGACACACAACACCGGGTTGTCGAGAAGAATTTAATGGTGTTATGTTGACAGCAAAAAAATTTCGCCGGCCCCTGACACCCGACCCATGCTGATCTCTCAGTTTTCATCAACACACTGTTTACCGGCATGTGACACTGCTGTGTCAGACGGTCACTTTGGAACTTATGTATTTAGCACGATGGAAAAGGAAAATGGATTCAGGGGAAACAACAGTCCAGCCCATGACAAACAATCTGAGTTTAAAAATAGTTTCAAGAACGCTCTTATAGCTTTTTTATAGAGAACCAAGAAGTACCTTTATACCTTTAATGGCAACAGAATAAAAAAACACATTAATTATTCATACTGTGATAGTCTGCTATTTTGTTAAAGTTTACTGTGTTTTTTCGGCCTTTTTCATTTTTGACGTAGAAACTATTCGGCTGCTTTTTCTATGTTTCAGTGCAATACATGATGAAATAAACCAGTATAAGGAAAACTTACAGAAGCATTGCGAGTGGAGAACTGTACCTTCTTTCGACACTTTGCAGAAGAAAGCCCTGAAATGGCGGAATAAGGAATAGAAAAAGTGAAGTGGTGGGGATGGAGTGGGCTGCAAATAAGTCTATGTATATGTTAAGAATAAATTAAATGAAAATTCAGCAGCAGTTTTCTTACACTTCCAGTATATTTATGTATTATAGTACCGGGTATCTATTATTAAACTTTCCACATTTAACACGTTGTAACATGTAAACTAATTACCATACGAGTAACAAACATGTTAGCATTAATATCCAGAGTACGAGGTGTATGACTTCCATGGGTCGCAGCACCACAGTCCATTCCAATTGTGGCTACCAGGTGCCGTGATCAGTCATCATGATTCATAATCTCACACACCTGACCAGTCGCAGTGGACTTGTTGACGTGTTAAGATGAGCTTGGACCAGAGGAGTTGGCCGTTACTGGTGAAGCTCTATTATCAAACAACAGTAATGCTAGAGCTGCCCTTCGAGAATATCGCCGCCTGAAAGGATTACAGAACGGTCCTCTTTCTCCTCCTGCTGTGCGGAGCTTGATGAAGTTCGGATCAACTGGAGAACTGGGCGTCGCTCCGGGAACACGCCGACGACCAGTTGCACCACAGGTGGTTGATGAAATCGCTGTTGCTGTTGCAGACAGCGCTGCGCGCAATTCCCGGTCGTCGGACAGAGTGCGTGCTGTGTTGCGACAGTTGAACATACCGTGGTCCACTGTACGGAATCGGCTTCGGATCATTTCAGATGGTATCTGTACAAGATCCACATCGTACAGCAGCATGCACCACAGGACGTACAACGACATGTTGACTTTGCTCTCCACTTTCTCGCAAGGATTGAAAGTGACGAGGGCTGGCCGTGGCCATTCTATGCACAGACGAAACTCATTTTTCTCTGATGGGTGAGGTGAAACAGAATTGTCGAGTGTGGGGACCTCCGTCTCCAGTCACTGTGCATGAAGTTCCTCTGTGTGGTGAATGTGTCGCCGTATGGTGTCGCTTCACTGCTACGTTCATCATTGGCCCACTCTTTTTTGAACGGACTGGCGCTCGAGGACCAAAGACGTGCAGTGTGACTGGCCAGCGTTACTGCGATATGCTTCTCCCGGATGTCATACTTGCAGTGCAGGAAAGATACGAATTGAACTCAACAGTTTTCGTGCAAGAGGGGCCGCACATCCCTCGTGAAGTTCACCTGCTTCTCCGAAAACAATTTGGAAACGATCGCATTATCAGCTGCTCGTTTGCAAATGCTTGGCCGGCACGATCACCCGATCTCACTCCCTGTCATTTCTGGTAGTGGAGCTACAGGGTTTACCAGGGCAACATTCGCACATGTGCTGATTTGAAGCGCAGAATATCTAAAGAGATAGCCAGCATACCTACGAACATGCTTCGTTCTGCTGTTCAGTATGCAGTCCTGCGCTTTCAGACTCTCCTGAACACTGGTGGACGCCATATTTCTAGTAGTAATTGTACCAGTATGCAGCGAATTGATAAACCGTAGCAGCACATTAAAAGTGTTTCAGTTGAAATGATTCTGCATTTTTCTCTTTCCCATGTCCTTGACATTAATGTTACCACGTTTGGTGCACGTACTGTAATTAGTTTCCGTGTGATAATGTGTTAAAAAGGGAAAGTTTAATTGTAACCACGGGGTACTTCGTATCTTGACATCCCATATCAGCTGTAGTCACTATTTCTTTAGTTGACTGTAATAATTGGACAAATGTCTATACGCCTTAGCCGATTAAAGACGTAAAATGGTCCTTTCTGGTTACCAGTTCTTGTGCACAAAAAACATGCGTAGTATTTCCTAATTACATTCACATTGGCACTCATAACAGTTTCAATCTGGACGTTAAGTGCATATTTCTATGTATTATGCACTTATCGATCACTTAGAAATTGCTATTTTGCTCGAAATCGGCTGAACAGTCATTGCAATTTTTAGGTTCCCGCAGTGTGTCATGATTTTGATGTGTTCTCGATGCTATCCGGTTAATACCCAAGAACATTTCGAGAGACGTTGTGACGTGACCGTCACACATGCTGAGTGATATTTCATTATAGACGGTGCCGCACGAAAAGTAGAACCCGAATACTAGACGCTCATTGTCGCAGGTAACTGTCATCACTTCAGTAAATTTATCCTCACAACGGTGGTGCCCTTTTGTAAAACAGATGCCAACGCTTTTGTTTAATTATTAATTGTGATGTTATTTTGATATGTGATTATGATTTACGAGCATTGCATTGAGCTAGTCTCAGAGATACCAATAAAGTTAGGCAAAACAGTTATTGTTCCTTAAAATTTCGGACTTGCACCGGCATAAATTCAACTTCTTCTTCTTATATTTCAGCTGAATACCGTCCAGCCACCTTCAGAGTGAGCCGAGGTGACTGACGCTCCAGCACTTTCTCCGTGGTTTTAAACCCGGGGACCGAACCAGTGCGCATGTGGCCACAGATACACAAGGCACCAGAGACGTTGATCGGCGGCAAAGAGGTATGACATATGCATGGAATTAAATCTACGGCTGCGCAGTCGATCCACACGGTGATATCGACGTATCACTGCGAGTTGCATCGTCGCGACGTCTTTGTGATTTGTCCAAGCTGAAGCCGCTATCTCCAGTAATTAAATTCGTCGCCAACCGAATTTCAATTGCTTCTTTCACTACTGAGTCCCAGAAAGATAAAGTGGAGGCTAAAATTTTGACGTATCGTACACCATAGAGTGCCCAGTGTCTATATAGTGCTCCGCCACCGCAGATTTATTAGGTTGTAAGGGCCGGGTGTACCTGCGGTGCTCTGTGCATCTTTCCTGGACTGTACGTGTCGTCTGTCGCATGTATGAACAGCCACACTCACAGGGGATCTTGTAAACCCGAAGCTTCCGAAGCACCAAACCATCATTACGGAACCTAGGAGTGCTGCTGTCTTTGGTGGAGGGCGAAAAATCGCTAAGGATTCGTCCTATTTTTGTCGAGAGACTTCCCACGTATGGCAAGAAAGCCATGGATTTAAAACTTTCCGTGTCTCCTTCCGCTTTTCTTGTACCCATTGTTGATTTCATTTGTAGTGCCTTACGTATGTGTTGTGTAGACTATCGATTGGCATCAAAAACTCTTCTCAGTTGTAGAAGTTCGTCCTCCAGACTGCTCTCGTCAGCAATGACGTGTGCTCTGTGTAACAGAGTTTTGAGTACAGTCATCACCTGCGAAGGATATTGGCAGCTAATTGCACGTAAATTTAAATCCGTATGGTTCGGTTTTCGATAGACTGCATGTCCTAAAGCACCATCACCTTTGCGCCGTACCAACACATCCAAAAATGGGAGGCATCCATCTTTTTCGATTTCCATCGTGAACTGAATTTGTCTGTGGAAAGAATTCAGATGATTTAAAAATTCTTTTAGCTTTTCTTCACCATGGGGCCACACTACAAACGTGTCTTCAGCATACCTCCAAAACACTGTGGGCTTCAAGCTAGCAGATTCCAGCGCCTTCTCCTCGAAGTCCTCGGGTTTAAAAGGACGCAGTTAGTGCTGGAACGTAAGTCACCGCGGCTCACTCTGAAGATGGCTAGACGGTATTCGGCAGAAGTATTAGAAGAAGAAGTTGAATTTATGCGGCTACACGCACAAAATTTTATGGAACAGTCTTTGCGCAGAGAAAATATGAGGATGCAAAGCAGTTATTTTTCAACGTGTAAACTTATATCTAATCATTGTTGCTTAACAAAGGAAAAGTGCCTTCAGCTGCCAATGTTGATGGTCAAGGCATGGCAACAACATTTATAAATGATAAAAACGGAAATTTTATAACAGATGAATGATGCATCGTATAACTTTAGCCAAACATATTCAAAAACTTGTGAACAGTGGAAATGCAGAAAACATCTCTGAGAAAACAACAAAACTGAGGAAGACAATGAGATGTAACGAAAGCTAATGTCAAGAAAACAATTTATGAGAGTAAGAACTGCAAAGCAGTAGAGGAGGACGAAATACCACCAGAAATGATTGCACAAGTAGGAGAAATATTACATAAGGAAATATGTAGATTAAACAGCACAATAGGGGAGAGGAAATTCCAGTAGAGTAGAAACAGAACAAATGATCCCTATACATGACAAAAGCAACGAAGTGATCTGTGAAAAATACGAATTGCACTATCAAGCGTTACACATGGATATTGCCTATAACATTGTCGCACAACGTAAAGCAGTTTGGCTGAAAAAGAAAGACCACAAGGGTAATCCGTCTGGGAGAAGTGCAGTCAGTCACATTTTGACTAGATCAGATGATGGGACTACGATGAAAAACCATTGCGACCATTTATAAACTTCTCAAAAGTGTATGACAGAATTCAGCGATCTTGTACAATACACACAAATAAATGGAGATTACATGCACCTGTATATTTCTGACAAGAGAAAATAAAAATAATGGAGATATCTCGAAAACTGGGAAGGACTACTGCAGCATACGGCAAGTGTACTTTGGTGAAACGTAAGTTCAAGGAAATACTATCATATAAAACCGTCGTAAGGAGACGTGAGGCAATATCGCCTACGTAACGTAGTTTCGAGAAGATCCTGATGATGTAGAAAACAGAAATGCAAGGCAATGTGTTTGTATGAATACAAATAGTAAATAGGTGGCTTATGCAAACGACGTAGAGTTAATATCTGAAAATAAAGAAGAAATGTGAGAAATTATATGAATGAAAGTGGAATGTTGATCTTAGCTTTGGGGAAGCAGAGTATGAAATGATGAATATGTCAAAGACATAAGATGATACGCGAAAAATTGAAACTGATTAGATGAAACTGCTCAGAACAGACAATTTAAATAGGGTGGGGACGTATTTTAATGAGGAAAACAATGCTGAAGAAGACACCTAGAGGAATACCTTAGCTCATTTACAATCCTATTGTACCCCCACTGCAATTTTTAATTTGCAAACTGTCTCGACAAAAGTAAAATCATGATGCTGTATATGTCTATTCGCTTTGTATACATCATGAACGTTGAACACTTTTAGGAAACACAGATACAAACTGAGAATGTTAGAAGATAATGTGAAAGATAAGGAACCCGTTATGGAGGGACAAAGCCACTTAAAATGTGACTACCAAGAGTCTTAGAAGCTGAAGCAAGATCTGGATACTGTCGAGTAACGAAGGAGAGGGTTGCTCACTGAAGAAATGAAAGAACTACGAGAGCAGAATCGACAACGTTGTGAGGCAGGCAGAAAGTGAAGGCTGCTGCTGTGAATCGTGATCACTGGGCAGTAAGCGAGTGCTTGAAATGGTCCGTGATCAAATAAAAATAGTATACATTTTTAAAATTACTCGCCGTTCTGCAGTATTTGCTGACAGGAATGTGAAAAGACTGGTAGATCTGATGTGTTTAAGTGCCAATGTTTTACAACTGAAATTACGTCACAGTTCCTTAGTGTTGCATAGATTTAAAGTTCATATATTATAAGAGATGTAGAACATCTTTACTGAAGTACTATTTTTTCGTTGCAGACACGAAGTAATACTTAAAATGGCAAGTGTTACTCGTTAATTCAAAGAAATATTACTCAACCAGCGAACTGTAGTGCATAGAGACATGCGCGTTCGCATGTACTTGAATTTGTGGTAACAGCAAAGTCAGCAGGGGGTCGGTAAATTCTTGCGTGAAAAGTAATATTAATTTCCAGTTGGAATATAATAATAATAGTAAAATAATCACGAGACCGAAACGTTACTTTAAACAGATACACGAAAAATATTGTTGAAACACTACGAATCTTAAATCGCAATTCTCTGGAACAATAAATAAAGAAAAGAATTACGAAAATCAGAAAAATAATGAGAAAGAAATGACGTGAGCTTACTGTATCTGCTAGTGAACAAACTGTCACTCTTTCTCTTAATACATAGTCTATTATGACCTCCTTGAAAATTTGTTACCACGAGATACATCATTTCTAAAAGTGCAGTGAGATCGCTCTTAGCGTGATACCTGATGTGGTAAGTTATTTCCAGGTGTTGTTCGCCCAAGCAGTCATATGTATACGGAGAGTTTTGAAATAAATACAAGTGGACATCCAGCACAAGTAATACGGCATTGAACCTACACACTCGTCTGCTCCGTGTTGTTCGTTTTGCCATGTGGTTCCACATCTGAAACAAAAGAACAGCCAGGCGCAACATACGCAATGCAGAACTGTAGTTTGTGGTGAAAAATGAAAATGAGTTTTTCACATAAATATTCCACTGTTAGTAACAAGAAATAAGTGAAAAAAACTCTTTGTGTCACATACGAATGTGAGTTTTAGAAGGATTATGACATATAGTAGAGTCCATTTTGTATTTATGTAATTGGCTTACACATTCATCTGAAAGTGTCGTAACAGTCATAATTATTTATCTGCTGCTGCTCCAAATACCTGATGTTTTCTTATCGTCTCTCTCAGTTTAAGCAATACTCCAAAAGGAAACAAGTTATGCTTGAGTGAACCTAAGAATATTACGTAAATTTCTAGTTGTGTTTAAGTAAGGAATAATTTACATTTGGTACATCCATTAACTTTATAGTGCATTAAAAATTGTATCCGTTTTCAAGTGTCAGTTGTGTAGAAAGTTAAAGGTGTGGTTATAAAGCGAAAAAGTAGCGTTCTTAAAAAATTCTCACAGTGTAGCACAGAAAATTTTGACTTTCAGGCTCAAACAAAATGCGTCAAGCAACATCTAAAACAACGTCTTTGAATACATCGAATGTATATTCGTTATCAACGCCAAAATATCTCTTAAATGAGGTTCTCTTTCACAAAGACTGACGTATCTGCTGAATGGAGAAAAAATGAAGCTTCACAAGTTCAGTAAAACAAAATTCGCTTTGACTCTGCGACAGACATATGTACAGCTTCAAAAATGGGACGTCGGAAGCGACAGAAGCTTGGATCCATCAATAGCCGCCGCTGACATCAATAGGACGCAGAATAAAGCAGTCGGCCCGACAAGGGGCTACCTTCGCGCTACAAAGCGAAGTCATTTATATCCTCGCTGAGGAAACGCTGCTTCGATAATCTATTTTGGACTCTACGGTAGCTTTCAACAACGCACGCATTCACAACAGCTATAGACCTCCTTAAATTAGTTGGCATTCGGCAGTGAGCGCTCTGACCAGCTCCCTCTACCCATACATCAACGGCGTCTGTACTGGCATTGTAGAACGCCACTGGGTATCGACTTCCGCTGCGCAAAGCAACGCGCATGCCACTTTCCAACTATGAAACTTACGGGGAAGCGGAAGTTTCATGTTTCAAATAAGAACTTAACTCTGGCCCCAATTAGAATAGAACAGTTTCTGACATGTTTAGAGACATTATTAACACCTGTCAATTTCTCAAACTGAATGTAACTTTCGTAGAGGATAGAGCCTTTCAGCTTCATACTTGTTACGTCTTCGGTAATGACAACATTACAAGAGGCTCACGAGCTATCGAAATAGAGAATGGACGCTAGTGGCTACGCACCAAACAGAGGGTGACAATTATTGAACCATATGAAATAAAACTGTCATAACTTCTGAACGGTTTGCGTTAGGACATTCAAACTGCACGGTTGGATGCGGGGCATGATGGGAATTAGTGTGCGCGGTATGGTTTGGTTTAGCGACGTGGCCCAGTTTCATCTGGACTGGGTTCGTCAAGAAGCAAAACTGCCGAATTTGGGGGACTGAAAATCCGCATTTCACGATCGATAAGTCTCTTCACTCTTAACGGCTGACTGTATGGTGTGCACTGTCCCGTCACAGAACAATCAGTACGATTTTCCTCGATAGCACAGTGACTACCGCACAGTATGTGAAGGGCTTGGAACATGATTTCATCCCCACTATCCAAATTGACCCTGTTTCGACACTTTGTGGTTCATGAAAGACGGAGCTCGATCCATCTAAGCAGGAGAGTGTTCGATGTCCTGAAGGAGCACTTTGGGAACCGCATTCTGGTTGGAGTATCCAGAGGCCACTGGCATGGGCCTCGATTGGCCGCCATGTTCTCCGGATCTGAACACGTGCGACTCCTTTTAGGGGGGCTGTATTAAAGACAAGGTGTACAGCAATAGCCCAAAACCATTACTGATCTGAAAACAGCCATTCAGGATGTCATCGACGGCATCGTTGTTCCGACACTTCAGCGGATCGTGAAGAATTTCGCTATTCGCCTGCGCCAAGTCATCGCCAATGATGCCAGGCATATCGAACACGTCATAACCTAAATCCGAATATCTTTAGCGACGTTTACATGCTGAACAAAATGTGTGCACGTCATACTTCGTAACGAATTTTCGTGTTTGTTCACATCAATCATTATTACCCTGTATCTTACTGATTGCCAGGCAAAGGGTGAAGCGTAACTGTCTAATAGACCGCAACTCTGCTGCGTCAACTGGATGAACACATGCGTGAGAAGACGCCTAGCTGAAGAGCACAATCTGTCACTGTCTGGCGTTGAACGTTCCGTCTTTCCCACGTACGGCATGACTTATTCCGGCTAACCGTCCCGTAACTTCGCACATTGAATAGGGTCTGATTGGAGCAGATACAACGGATTTTACTCATTCATCCACCCCAAGCATGTCCCGTGCACATAGCAAAGTCACATAGGAGCTGAACTCCAGTCAGCGTAGTAAACCGTCGGTGTAGTCTGTACTACAGGTTTGTGGGAGAGTACATGAAACGTAAATCGGGATTGTTTCAAGCAGGAACGATAACTTTTAACGTTCTGTCGATGCTAATTAGTCGCCAAAATTTCCGGTCTGCTTTTAGAAAAAAATTGTATTTTTCTCAATGACAACTCTGTGTGGCGTGTTCACGTGTATCCCACCCACGAAATCTCTACGTCCCTGCAATAGAAATTATGACTAAAACCATTGTTTACACAACTTTGTTAAATAATTTATAAGACATTAGAAAGTGCAGTATTTAATATTTTTAACTAAGATTCCACATACACAAAAAAGTAAAAACACACTCATTATGTACACAAGAACTATAAACATTTATTCCTACACACATAGTATCTACACCACTATGTCCCCAGATATTTGAAAATTACTAGGACATTTCCTCACCAGAACTACTAATATGCTAGCGAAGTTACGGATAACAGCTAGTTTCCAATAAAATACTTTGTACTCAAAATTGTGCCGCCTCACTTTGTTTCTTCAAACAACGGAAAACTTCACCTCACGAACTGGCGCTGCCTACATTTAGAGAACCACCATTTCACGACCACTGTGAAACATGTTTCCTCCACCGTACCCCTACACATGTCTTGGTGAAAATATGTAAATCAGTATACACTGAAGAGCCAAAGAAACTGGTACACCTGCCTAATATCGTGTAGGGCCCCGCGAGGACGAAGAAGTGCCGCAGCATGTCTGGAGGGAACTAAGACCATGAATCTTGCAAGGCTGCCCAGTCCAATGTCGGTGTCGACGGGACCAGTCGAGGCGTAAAGCTTTGTGTCGTGCAGTCATCAAGGGTACAAGAGTGGGCCTTCGGTTGCAAAAGCCCATATTGATGATGTTTCGTTGAATGATTCGCATGCTGACACTTGATGATGGCCCTGCATTGAAATCTTCAGCAATTTGCGGAAGGGTTGCACTTTTCTCACGTTGAACGTTTCTCTTCAGTCGTCGTTGGTCCCGTTTTTGAAGGATCTTTTTCCGGCCGCAGCGATGTCGGAAATTCGATGTTTTACCGGATTCCTAATATTCATGGTATACTCGTGAAATGGTCGGACGGGAAAGTATGCAGGTCATCGCTACCTCGGAGATGCTGTGTCCCACCGCTCGTGCGCCGACTATAACACCGCTTTCAAACTCACTTAATTCTTGATAATCTGCCATTGTAGCATCAGTAACCGATCTGATAACTGTACCAGACACTTTTGTCCTATATATGCGTTGCCGACCGCAGCGCCGTATTCTGGCTGTTTACATATCTCTGCATTTAAAAGTGCACGCCTATTCCAGTTTCTTCGGTACTTCAGTGTATATTCTTGTGTGTCGTCAGTATTCTGATAAGCCACAAGTTCTTCTGCTGTGTGGAACTTTTAATCTCAGAGAAGCACCTGCACCCATCGACTTCAATTGTGTGGTGGATATATTCCAACTTATATCCCCCCCCCCCCACCTCCCCTACAGTTACTTCAATCTACAGATCCACAAGTAATACATGTCCTGCCATCCTGTTCCTTCTACTCGTGTCCCTCTACTCGCAGGCTCTACAAAGAAACTAAGTATTATTGACCTATACGTCCTTCTACAGCTCCACATCTCAAACCCATCCATTCTCTTCCATTACGGCTTTCCTACAGTCCAGGTTTCACTAGAATACAATGGTGTTCTCCAAACGTAGATTCTCAGAAATTTTTTCCTCAAATTAGGGCCGATGTTTGATGTTAACGGACTTCTTTTGGCCAGGAGTACCCTCTTTGACAGTGATAGTCTCCTTTTAATGTCCTTGCTTTCCCAGTGACTAGTTATTTTGCTTCTACGGTAGCACAGTTCCATATCACCTTCTACTTCTGACCACTAATTTTGATGTTTAACTTCTCGCTATTCTCATTTCTGCTGTTTCTCATTGTTGTCGTCTCTTTCCAACTTATGTGTGTGTGAATTCCTAAGGGACCAAACTACTGATGTCATCGGTGCCTAGATTTACATTATTAACTTTACATTGTCGAACCTTAAACTAACTTATGCTATATATAATGACTTTTGAACACTATTAAGGTAAATACATTGTTTGTTCTCTATCAAAATCTTTCATTTCCTATGTCTATCACTAGTTAGTGCCTTCAGTAGTTAAAATCTTTTTTTTAGCTGGCAGTAGTGGCGCTCGCTGTACTGCAGTAGTTCGAGTAACGAAGATTTTTGTGAGGTAAGTGATTCGTGAAAGGTATAGGTTATTGTTAGTCATGGCCATTCTTTTGTAGGGATTATTGAAATATTGCGTTGCGCTAAAAATATTGTGTGTCAGTTTAGTGTTGACCAGAATAAGTAAAGAGCGAAATGTCTGAGTACGATCAGTTTTGCTCAGCTGTTTGAAAATCGAATAACGTAAGGGGTTTATCAGCAGAGTAATTCGTATTAATTTTTCAAAGGGGACGTTTCACTATTCATTCCATTCAACTTATCTTGTAATTCTTCTTCACTTTCACTGAATATAGCAATGTCATCAGCGCATCTTACAGATGATATCCTTCCAACCAGAAATTTCATCCCACTCTTGAATCTTTTTTTAGATTTCCCTGATTGCATTTCTACGTGTAGACTGAACAGCAGGGGCGAAGTACTGCATTCCTATGTTACACCCTTTTTATCGGAATCCTTCATTCATGCTCTTGGAATATCATTGCCCCTTCGCTACAACTTATTTCTGTTCTTCTCGGAATTTCGAACGTAATGTACGGTTTTACATTATCGAACCCTTTTTCCATATCCATAACTATTATGAAGGCGTCTTGATTTTTCTTCAGTCTTGGTTCCATTATTAAGAGCAATGTCAACACTGCGCCTCTGGTGCCTCCACCTTTCTTATAACCAAACTGATCGCCATCCATCAGATCCTCAGTTTTCTTTTCTGTTCTTCTGTACAACATTCTTGTCATTAATTAGGATACATGAACTGTTAAGCTGTTTGTGCGACACTTCTCGCTCTCACCTACCTTCGCTTTCTTCGACATTTTGTGGATGACATTTCTCCAAAAGCCTGATCTTCTCCAGACTCATAGATTATACAAAACAAGTGAACCAGTCGTTTGGTTGCCACTTCTCCCAATGATGATGGACATTTTGAAAGAATGTTATTTGTGTGTAATAACAGAACACATAGCTGTATTCTCGCGACGACTAGTTTTGAAGTGTGCCGCTTAACGAGGAAGAATGTGCATACCTCAGGCTATAAGAGTAGTGATAGCTGACGGATGTGAAATCTATTACTGTGTCACAACATTGTTATGGCTCTCGAGTTTTATGGCTGAACACTCGAGTTTCAGAAGCGGCATGATTACTGGGGCCTTTCTTGCAGGATCCCGTTTGACGAAAACGGCAATCTTATTCGTGCTGGTAGAATCGTGCTTTCATTACATGTCACGTCAAACAGGAAAAAATCCCAGTTCTGCTGAAAGTGGAAGTTGACAGACAAAAGGTCTTCCTATTTAAGAACTGAGACGCTCTCCCGTCTGTCCGCATCTCGTGGTCGTGCGGTAGCGATCTCGCTTCCCACGCCCGGGTTCCCGGGTTCGATTCCCGGGGGGGTCAGGGATTTTCTCTGCCTCGTGATGGCTGGGTGTTGTGTGCTGTCCTTAGGTTAGTTAGGTTTAAGGAGTTCTAAGTTCTAGGGGACTTATGACCACAGCAGTTGAGTCCCATAGTGCTCAGAGCCATTTGAGCTCTCCCGTCTGTAGGAAGTTGTATCAACCAAACCAAGCGCCGTGAACTGGATGTGGCTAATTTTTCACCGTAGAATGACTTTCTAGACATTCTATTACGCTAAGCAATACTTTAAAACCATTACAATTTGGTCACTATTATGCAAACTGCACAATGGGAGAAGGTTATCGTACAAAATAAATCGTCGTTCTCGTTACAGAAAAGGCTGGAAGAGTTAACGTCAGGCTGAAGGTCCAGGTGCAAGCCCGCAAAAATTCAGAGAAAACCAGCGACTGTTTTTATGCAACCACACAGCCTTTTTATATTCTTTCTAATAATTAATGAAAGTGTTCATGTCTGCAGAACGGCTATCATGTTGAATTTGTTTGTCCCACTGCGAAACATGGCCAGGTTTGAGAGAGGTTGTGAGGAGGGATGTCTCATTGTGATCCGGGTTCACTTGCTGTTCTGTATAGGAGGGTTACAGGTGGCACGTGATGATCGTGGAGTTTAACTTCAACCAATGCTGCAAATTGTGTTACACGGAGAACGACATGTGGCCCGAAACGACAACGCTCCTATTAAAATTTCAGTAGTTGTCAGAGTGGATTAATAGACACCGTGGTGAAATACATCACTTCGTGCCGTAACGTCGGTCCCCTTGTATGGTAATACAGCTGAACCTATGTGGGATATTTTGGGAGGCAATTGCGCAATAATTTCCTCTTTCCGAATTAGCGACACTTTCTGCTTTAGAAGCGGGTATATATGCTGAATGTTGTACAAAATTTGTATTTGTCCATTCCACATGTGATAGAATTTGCAGTTCATACAAAATATACCGCAACAGATTATTAGTTAAGGTTCTGTCTCTTTTGACATATTTTCATGCAGTTTAGTCCAGTACCTGTACAGTCGCAAAATAATAATAGGTTAGGCAGCATTTGGATGCAAACAGATGACACTACTACCTCGTTCCACATGTCAATAGAACGACTAATTTTGTTACACAAGTGTAAGTTACGACAAAAATTTTCTGTTCACTTTTGTATAATCGAGTTTCCGTCATGCTTCAGACAGTCTCCAATCCGCATTCATACTGTCGACTCAGATATTTGTGGAAGTGGAATCGCGTTAAATGTGAACCTAATTAACCAAATTGGACACATCCTTGGCAGTAATGCGATCTTGCAGAGTAATAATAGGTACCATGGAAGACCACGAAATGAAGACCCAGCCGGCCGAGGTGGCCGAGCGGTTCTAGGCACAACAGTCTGAAACCGCGCCACCGCTACGGTCGCAGGTTCGAATCCTGCCTCGGGCATGGATGTGTGTGATGTCCTTAGGTTAGTTAGGTTTAAGTAGTTCTAAGTTCTAGGGGACTGATGACCTCTGAAGTTAAGTCCCATAGTGTTCAGAGCCATTTGAACCATTTTTCTTAAGACCCAAATCATCGCCGAACCGTGCCAAGTTTCACTCTTTGCGAGGTAAACTCGGCTAGAGATTGGAAACAACGTTAAGCGAGACTCATCTCGCAAAACGACTTTCTTCCGTAGTTTCACAGTCCAGGTTTTATGGATTCAGTACCATGTTACCCTATTTTTTGGAATTCTAGCTCGGCCTGCAATTTCCTGCTTATGGAGCTCGCCTCATATCAGCGGCCAGTGTTGATGACCGTGTGGAACAACCTCCACAACAGCTGCGTGTATCTCATTATTACTTAATGCATTTGTACACCTTATTGCCTTCGCACTTGCCACTACGAAGACAGTTTCGTTGTTGGCAGATCGCACACACCTCTATGATGCTGCGATTTCTGTCACCCGTTCTACCCACAGATGAAGCAACCTTTAAGGGGGATGGTATCATCAGGCTTCACGACACGTGCCTCTTTGCTGTGGAGAATCCGCATGGTATGGTGCATATTTACATTGCCTGTCGTTGCCCCTGGCTTCACAACTGGAAGATGTGCATTTGGTGGCACCAGGGTAGCGTGGCTACTGAACGTTGGTACTCCAGCGCAGTACAGACAGAACATACCCACATGTGAGATGTTTCTCTCGTGTGTGCTTTCAATAATTTAAGCTGATGCTGTCAAATATCTCTTATCTCCAGCTCCAAGTGGACGTACATTCATTGAAAAGCACTTCTGGCCGTATGTCCATATGACCAGAGGAAATGCGCCTGTCTATTAGGAGAGACAAATAGTCCGTAAATACACTCATTTTACCGCAGTTTCTCCTGCGTACCTGTATGTCACGTTTATTGCACAAATCTCTCCTCCTGCCTCCATCTCTTCCTGCCTCCATCTTTCCCACCCTCCTCTCTGGCCAACTCCACCTCTCCCTTGCTACGTTCACTTTCTCCTCTCCCTCTATCACTTCGTCCCTTCTCTGCATGTCCGTCTTAACTTCCCTCTCTCTCTGTCCATCTCATTCCTGGCCTTCTCTCTTATCGTCTGCTTCTCCCCTTCCTTATATTCATCTCTTCCTCCCCACAACCTGTGCCAGTCTCTTCCTCACAAATCTATACATCTTCTCCCCTCGCTCTCTCTCTGTCCACCTACGTCACTCTACTCTAACGGGACCTGGCTGGTTATTACCCTCGCATAAATCTTTGTACACAGCACGTTACATGTACTACGTAAAAGACACTAAGTATTCAGTTCACAGGGAAAGGGTATATTTTGGGGATCATCTTGAAACCAGTAAGTACTGATCATTACATTAATCAAAGACTTCCTTTGTAGCAGGTAGGCGCACTTGTATTACATTGTGAAATACTGCAAGTAGCGAGGATCTGGGAGTGATAAGGTGCCAGGCCAGAAAGAACACATCATCCAGAAAAAACCATTTATTAACAATTTTCAGCAAAATACCTATTATTTTCTTTTTGAAACAGGAAATGGTGCAAAATCAAGTCAATATAAGAAAAATCAGCAATGAATGGTAATATTTAAAATTTACATAATTGTCTGTTAATTTTAAATTTACCCAGTTGTCAGTTAAGGCTAGAAAGTGTGGCGCTGTGAAACTAATTTGAATAACTCATAGTCCAAAATTTCAGTTATTACTAGAACACACAGAAAATTTTCAGTTACCACATGCTAAAAGGAAATATACAATGTTGTTAACGCAAATGAGGTCTTCGTGCCCAGAAAATGGATCAACCAATGCGCAACTGTATCAAACAGGTAATTCGGAAAGGTAGCACTTGAACTCTTCGTATAAAATACAACTGACAGGTTGACTACATGAAAGAACACACCGTATAATTAAAATTCAACAACAACCTCCACAAGACCTCCACTAAATCAAGAGCAACTGTCTTAGTCCTGAGTACCAAATTAAATGACACAATGGCGGCACGTATATTTATTTATTTGTTTATTTAATATTTTCTTTTAGTCGGTTATGTACGTAAAAGAACAAACTGAAAGTTTCGCATGAGTTGGCATGAACATAGCACATAATACTTTCACATAATTCCAAATGTGTTAGTAATAACTAAATATTATGCTGTTTAAGGGAAAAGACTACGTAGACTGTTTACATAAAAAGTAATAGCTAAGAAATAAAAACTTTCATTTAACTATCTGGCACACAGATAAATGTTCTTCCAGAATCCAGAAGTCATACACTATTGGTCTGTTACACTATGCAACATTGGCGATAAATTTTCTAGTTTATAATTCTCTGCTACGCTACTGTACAACACTACACGACCAACACTACACTGCACAATGCTACACTATGCTTTTGTAATTAGTATCAGAACCGAGCCTGATCTCTCATTTATCGGTGTGCCTAGCCCCCCGCTTGCAGAGGTGCAACTAAGGAATCGTAGGGTTTGTGCTGCTCTGACACCCAAGGTGTGGAGATTGGGAGGTGGCTGCCAGGATCTTAGGAAGCTCTTCACTGCTTCCGGAAGGTGGCTGTAGGTGGGAGTTCTGTAGTGACGCATCTCTTTATCCTGATATAAGGCCTCTTCTTGGTTGTCTCTCGACCATGCAGAGTTGCAGTTCATAAGCGATATTTGAACTGTAAGCGATTTCGGTTTATGCCACAGTTCCGCATTCCTTATTACATTATGGACTGTTGCATTTCCAAATGCATTTCTTTCCTGGACTGTAGCGTCTTGTCTCATGCCACGTTCTCAGAAGATTGGATCCAAAGTGCCGACTGCTCCACATTACTAAGTGTTCCTGTTGGGTTGTAATGTTTAGTAAGTAGCTGGGTACAGACCATGTCCTAGTAGGTAGTGCGTAGCTCCCTTGCTCGGAAGGAAGTATGTCCTTCTTGTTCTTTGCTTTTTGTTAGGAAGAAAGTGATAGTTCCTCCTCCCTGTTTAGGTCCTGTCCCAGATATCTTGGCATTCTCTATCAATGCATGCCTTCATTTCCTTGTTCAGTACGGCTCTTGTACCAGGTGTCTTCTTTATCTTATGATACGCACGCTTTTTTGAACCAGTATTGTGCACACCTCTTTCTTACTCCCAGATCTAGAGACAGCAACCTGAATATCACCAGCAGCGCCTCCGTCTGTTCTATAAGCGGCTGTCAGGTCCAGGACTACACTTTTCTGTGTTCGTCGACTGCTCCACGTTTACAGTCCTTACCTTTCTGGCTCTATGAACCCAAAATGTCAACCTGTAGCACACAATAGTGAGTGAGGCTGCTTTGTGGTACGTTGTTATTGC
This sequence comes from Schistocerca americana, assembly GCF_021461395.2. NCBI lineage: Eukaryota > Metazoa > Arthropoda > Insecta > Orthoptera > Acrididae > Schistocerca > Schistocerca americana. Next base: position 171,847,253 of record NC_060124.1, on the reverse strand, counting down.
ACTTAGTGACAGCTGGAAACTTCCTTGGCAAATTGTGGCTATTTTATTTAAGATGATGTACTGAAAACAGAGCTCAGACACGGTAAACAAGAATGACTGTCATGAATAGAAGAGAGCTTTGGCGGTGTTAGCCGCCGGTAAAGGATCAGATTAGCCCAACACAAAACACGTAATATAAATACCCATACAATACGGCGGATAGCTCCGAATGTTCATACTGTCTACGTGTTATTGTCCTCACCAAGCCACTCCAGAGGACACCAATGACTGAATCTTATAAACGAACCTTGCCAGTGCACTCTGTAGTCATAAACAGGAGGTTACGTTCCATGGCTAAGACCACCAAATACGAAGGACGTGCTTCTAGGGTGCATAAGCTGATACAATAGGGCCACCCGCTTGCTCGAAATAATACCCAGCTCCGGCAACTGCTCATTGCGTCGATGTCCCACGTGACTGCCAGTGCTTGTCCATGTCCCACGTGACTGCCAGTGCTTGTCACTGGACGGCCATGCTCCAGCCATCGGTGGTAAACGAATGAGAGCGAGATGATGCAAACGGTCGTTAAGTCAGCACGGCAGAGCACGCTGCTTCACTCTGGTGCATAAGAAGATAAACTCTGCTGAGATGCGAAGCAGGCCGTTACCTAGCAACAGGCAATGACCTTATACTGCGCTATCGATTACATATCGAAATAGTGCACGACTGAGTCTTCCCGCCTTAAAAGTCAAACTTAGACGCTGGGAGGAGGGGGTGGGAGGGAAGGGGGAGAGAGGAAAGTAAATCGGTTTGAGTGCCTTCCACTGACATTTGCTGAGGTCCGCTGGCCTTACACTCATTATAAGGGACACAAAATTTGACAAAGATGTACCCTGTGGAGTTTACCAATGGCTAAATTTTTAACTAACAGTCTAAATGGGATAGGCATCTTTAGAATCTGACAATTTCCAACAAAACGCGATCAAAACGTGGCAGAAATATGATAAGTCCCCTTCTTCTATGCCCAAAAATCCTTTACAGAAACAATACGTCCGGTCATCAACGAGGGGGACCACCTACGATGGTTACATGTGACCGTCAGAGAATAATCACATCTGTGAGGGTACTCGACATAGCTCCTAGCAAAACGTCATGTACGACGTAAAGATCACCCACTGTTGGCTTAGTACATTCACTGTGTGTCATTTGAGATTGGCGGTGAAATTTACATAAACCAAAATATCCTTGGGGAGCCCTCAGATTAATCTGAGACTGACGCTAGAGTTTGAGGTTGATATTTTGAGCTTACAGTGTAATGAGTATTTGAGAGTCTTGCCGTGCCTTTCGATTTCAAGTCTCCATCGTGTACATTCCCTTCGGTGGTATCAAATTGTATGAAAGACTTCATGTTACAATGGTATGGGCAGTCGATTATGGTACTGACAGTATTTACAGCCACAAATTTTATGTAACTCGGAACGCGATATGCATATATCGACTAAGATCTTTTCACGCTTCCCCACGGAACAGGATTTCGTAGACCGTATACACATTCACGTTGAATTAGGAAATGCCTGATGTGCCATGTACCTCATCTTTTCTGAAGAAGTGTGGTTTACTAACTGATTGTAATAATTATAATATTTGCTGAGAAGTATGAAAACGCTGCATGTTTTGACTAGCGTGAATTAAAGCAGATTACTTTGCTTTTTTCTGTTCGAGTAACTGAAGAGCAAAAGAACGGAACGACGAAGAAAGTGGCAGCTAGAGCGAATTAAAACAACGGGAAACAAAAGCCGATGCCATCTTTTGTGGGAGAACAATACTCTCCATTGAGAATATTAACAGTTGCCCTTAAAATTGCAGCTGAAGAACGATACAGCGCTCAAGACTGACAGACTGTAGTAGCACTGGTTATGTTGCTCATAAGAGTGACACTAAACCAGAGTTACTAGAGACGAAATCCATTCAGCAAAGAGAACGACGTAAATATTCCACAACTCGAATCAGTAACTGTAGACATGAGTAACGTAGAAGTAGATATCCTCAGCGTAACGTAGCAGCTGAAATCTATACTACTGTATAACGACAAGTTTAGTTTAACCGAGTTACCAAAAATCTCTAAACGTTTGTTTGTTTATTTACACCTCGAGTATCGTAGGACCAAATTGAGGAACAAATCTCCAAGGTCGTGCAACGTGTCAGTGCACGAAATTACAACATAAAAGTAATAACAGGTAAAAATAAAATGTTTATGAACAGAAAGAAAGTCAAGCCGTAAGTTTAAGTAAACGCAGACAACAGTATAATATTTAATTTTTAAGGTTAATTTTTCAAGGAACTCTTCAACAGAAAGCGCATGGATTCCTTTTGAGATTTTGAGTTCTTATGGTAGCTTATTGAGAATGGATGCAGCAGTATACTGCACGCCTTTCTGCACAGGAGTCAAAGAAGAGCGATACAAATGCAGGTTGGATTTCTGCCGAGTATTAACTGAGTGAAAGTTGCTTACTCTTGGGAATAAGCTTATTTTGTTAACAAGAAACTACAGTAAAGAATATGTATATTGGGAGGCCAATTTCAAAATATCCAGGCTAGTGAAACGGAATCGACAAGAGATTCGCGAACTTACACCACATCTCGTACCTTTTTGGAAAGTGAATGAAATAAATCATCTGTTAAATTTGGAATGAAATGTTTTGCTAAAAGTCCTCTTTTATGTTTCCTAAAAGCCACGGCTAATTTTTCTCAAGGCGTTATTGCCAGAAATATACGTATTCCAACGTGAAGATATCCGTCATACGATGCATTAAAATTTTTTTTAATGTTACGCGATAAGCCAATTAAACATAATGCTAAATACTTCCTTTTTTTGTGAGGCTTGATGCTCCATTATTGCTGCATATGTGAAATGGCAGCATATACATTTGTAGAAAATATTTTTTAATAAAACTGTACGTCTGGCCTAAAAAATTGATTTGTAAAATATTACAAGACGCCGTTTTGTATTTATTGAGATTAATCACTTCAATACTTTCAGAATTAAATGACTATTAAAAAGGTTTTTACAATTTCATCATTAATAGTGTCGTTCAACAATGCATTTACACAAAGTGGCCAGAACAACGTTTAATTATTACGTAACTAAATCATGGATAGGGAAGGTACTTTCTACCTACTAACAAAAACACTCTACAGTAATTATTTGTATATATATTTAACAAAAATTGTAATAACGCTACAGATAATTGTATTAATTACAGACCGTGATTTACATGCGTTCGTCAGCTAGGACATCAGAACCAAGAGGACATAGAAGACAATTAAACAAAAAAGAAGCTTTTCTTTTAAACCACGAGACAAAGATTACAATTATACGATTCTAAGAGCGCTTATAGCGCTTCTTTATTGTTGAATATCGATAAGTTCCTTTTTGTACTCCTTTTTCCAAAGGCTGTGCTGTAACCACTTATTGCCCGAAACGCCCGTTTCTAAGCCAAAGATATCCTTTTGGAATGGGAAGAGTTACTCCAAAAGACAATACCATACGACATAAGAGAATGAAAATAAGCTGAGTAGACTAATTTTCTTGTCGAGCGATCAATTACTTCAGCTACCGTTCGAATAGTAAAAATGGCAGCATCAAGTCTTTGAACAAGATCCTGAATGTGGCTTTCCACCACAGTTTACTGTCAATCTGAACACCTAGAAATCTGAACTTTTCCATTTCACTAATTGTATACTCACTCTGTGAAATCAAAACGTCGTGTTTTGTTGAATTGTGTGTTAGAAACTGCAAAAACTGAGTCTTACTGGGATTTAGCGTTAGTTTATTTTCTACAAGCCATGAAGCTATGTCATGAACTGCACTATTTGAAACCGAGTCAATGTTGCACGCAACGTCCTTTACTACCAAGCTAGTGTCGTGAGCGAAGAGAAATATTTTACAGTTACCCGTAATACTAGAAGACATATCATTTGTATAAGTAAGGAACAGGAGTATCTCCAACACTGATCCCTGAGACAGCCCCAATTTGACTGCACCCCACTCAGACCCCACGTCACAGCCATTCTCAACACTGAATAATGGCATTTGCTGTCTGTTGTTAAAGTAAGAGGTGAACCAATTGTGAGCTACTCCCTGTATTCCGTACTGGTCCAACTTCTGGAGCAATATTTTATGATCAACAGAATCAATGGCCTTAGTTAAATGAAGAAATATGCCTAGCGTTCGAAACCTTTTGTTTAACGCATCATTTACCTCACAGAGAAAAGAGAACATAGCATTTTCCGTTGTTAAACGACTTCCAAAGCCGAACTGTACATTTGATATCAAATTATGTGATGTAAAACCATCAATTATCCTTACATATACAGCCTTTTCAAAAACCTTAGCAAACACTGGTGGCATACAAATAAGTCTAAAATTATCTATATTATCCCTTTAACCATTTTTATAAAGCAGATTTATTCCTGAGTACTTTAATCGTTCGTGAAACTGATCTTGCCGCCTGGGGTGGCCGAGCGGTTCTAGGCGCTACAGTCTGGAACCGTGCGACCGCTACGGTCGCAGGTTCGAATCTTGCCTCGGGCATGGATGTGTGTGATGTCCTTAGGTTAGTTAGGTTTAAGTAGTTCTAAGTTCTAGGATGACCTCATATGTTAAGTCCCATAGTGCTCAGAGCCATTTGAACCTAATAACATTCTTGCGCACAGGCAACATTCCTAAACACTGCCTTTACGTGCATCCTATTGCGGATCTTGTTTGGTCTGCCGGTGCAGTTACGTTGTTGACAGCAGTACCAAAATATGTGACATAAATAACCGCATCTTTTGCTTGCATTGACTTAGGGGCCGCTGGTCGGTGTGGCCGATCGGTTCTAGGTGCTTCAGTCTGGAACCGTGCAACCGCTACGGTCGCTGGTTCGAATCCTACCTCGGGTATGGATGTGTGTGATATCCTTAGATTAGTTAGGTTTAAGTAGTTCTAAGTTCTAGGGAAATGATGACCTTAAAATTTAAGTCCCATAGTGGTCACAGCCTTTTGAACTTTTTTGTTTTTATCTGACCATTCCTAAATGAAAAATTACAAATATGGCTATGTACAAGGCTAATATGTACCGCATAGTGCTTTAATATTCTGCTAGGCACTCCATCATAACCATGAGAGTCCTTAGTCTTCAGTGATTTGATTGACTGATTTGCTTCATAATTTGGCGTAATGCTCTAGTAAACGTTAGGACGGACATAAGCGAGAGGAAACGTTGTCAGCAAACGTCTCGCAAAGTCCTTGACCAATTTACTTCAGATTTCTACACGATATTCTAACAAAGTCGGACAGAAATAGGGTACATGTTTTTAATTATATAGGGGTTGTAAATAAGTGTGAAGAATCTATACTTCTATACGGAGAAAAGTCGTAATTTAATGATTGCAACGTAGCATTAAGTGGAAGGGCTGGCGGTGAGGAGGTAGGCGTAATATAACAGTTCTAATCATAATTTTTAAGCCCACCCTTTTAAAACCAACACGAAATAATGGATTTCAAATAACATAAAAACAGCTTACAATGAATCGTTTAATTTAATTTAATGTGGTACCTCAGGCAAGAAAACTTTACAACCAGTCGCGAATGTAACATGTGCTCATCTTATCAAAATTACTGCAGTTCCTCATTCGCTATCTTTGCTCAATGTAAACAGTTACAAATGAAACAACTACCAGAATTTGTCTCTTGAGGGACACGAAAATAAAAATCTGAATATGGTACATACGCGTAGCATGACAAGTTTTTGAACTCCCCCTTCCGCAGAGTTCTCTTAGTTAAATATACGCCACAGCTGAGCCACATAGAACACGCCGGGTATTCATACACCTGAGTGACGACCGTTCCAATTACCACAGCTCACTATAACTCAAAAAACTTAATGATCGGTACTATCCACGGTGCCACCGATACCGACCGAAAGCATCTTCTGTCCGGAACACGTCGTGTAATATGTTCAAATGGTTCAAATGGCTATGAGCACTATGGAACTTAACTTCTAAGGTCATCAGTCCCCTACAACTTAGAACTAATTAAACCTAACTAACCTAACGACATCACACACATCCATGCTCGAGGCAGGATTCGAAGCTGCGGCCGTAGCGGTCGCGCGGTTCCAGACTGTAGCGCCTGGAACCGCTCGGCCACCCCGGCCGGCTCATGGCAGTCGGCAGAGGGAACAAACTGAAAGGCGATGGTCGTGCCACACTGTAGTTGGGTTGGGGTTGTTTGGGGGAAGAGACCAAACAGCGAGGTCATCGGTCTCATCGGATTAGGGAAGGACGCGGAAGGAAGTCGGCCGTGCCCTTTCAAAGGAACCATCCCGGCATTTGCCTGGAGCGATTTAGGGAAATCACGGAAAACCTAAATCAGGATGGCCGGACGCGGGATTGAACCGTCGTCCTCCCGAATGCGAGTCCAGTGTGCCACACTGTAGTGCCGGAGCGGGAAAGTTGCGCACGGCAATCAAAGGCGTCGGACATGTGGCACGTGAAGGAATGGGGAAGGAATGGGAAGAAACACAATGTGTCAGTCAAGCGAGGAGTTACGGTGCACTGTGGTTGTGTTGTTCATTACAGCATCGCCCGGAGGCAACATCTGAGTGACTTCACACGGGAACCGGGAAGGACGACAAAGTGTGACGAATATAGCCCAGGAGTTTGCTATTGCTCACAGAACTGTTTCACGTGAATGGGTAGCGTTCCGAGCCACAGGGGGTGCTGCCCGAAGGAGGAGAGCAGTGGTCGACCATGGTCAACTACGCTTGCCCGGCTAGCCGCGCGGTCTAACGCGTTGCTTCCCGAGCGGGAAGGAGTGCTGGTCCCCAGCTCGAATGCACCCGGCGGATTAGTGTCGAGGTGCAGTGTGTGCCGGCCAGTCTGTGGATGCTATTTAAGGCGGTTTTCCATCTGCCTCGGCGAATGCAGGTTGGTTCCCTTCACTCCGTCTCAGTTGCACTGCGTCGGCGATTGCTGCGCAAACACCGTTTCCAAGTACACACACCACCCTTGCTCTACCACGCAGACTTTTGGGGCTACACTCGCCTGGTATCTGGTATGAGACGTTCCCGGGGGGGGGGGGGGGGGGGTCCACTGGGGGCCGAACCACACAATAACACTGGGTTCGGTGAGGGGCGGCGGTGGGGTGGGTGGATTACTATGGCCTGTTGTGGGGGTCTGATCCACTGAGGGCTACAGCGGGACGAAGCCTCTCCGTTTCTAGGTCCCCAGTTTAATACAGTACAATACAATGGTCAACTACAGCAGCAGATGATCGCTACATTGTGCAACACGCAAGAAGTGTCCCACGTCAAACAGCGGGTGGAAAGACGGCCATATTTAGCAGGACTACAAGGAAGACTTACCGTGCCACGGCAACTGCATGGAGGTGGTCTCTTTGCCCGACGACCAGGACGCTGTATTCCCTTGACACGCTCACATTAGACGTACAGTTTGCAATGGTGTCATGGGTATAGGTACTAGACCAACAGAAGAGAGGTAGGTATTCTACTCAGAGTCTGAGTTGTGCTTCTGGGCATACCTGATAACGCGAGAAGTGTGAACACGTGATGCACCCATGAACATTGCCGAACATGACCGTTTCGATGGTCCACTTGTGGTGTTGGAAAGAATAATCTCGCGTTGCCATACTGACATCCAAATCTTTGAACACGGTACACTCACCTGTCAACATAAACGTTCCACATGTGCGTCTTTTCAGGGACGCATTCACCCTCACTTCATTTTTATGGACGACAATACGTGACTGCATCGATCAATTAAGGGGGAGGAGGTCTCGGAACGGGAGGATAATCGGCGAATTGACTGACGAGCCCGTTCACCTAACTTAAACCCCTTCGAGCACGTGGGGGATGCGAGGAGGAGACTTAGTGAACAATGTCCACATTCACCAACGACCACACAGCAGTCGCCTGCGGCGCTGGTGGACGAATGATACGGCCTACCACAAGAACTCCCTAGAAAGCTTGTGGTGAGCACGCTGCAGAGCAGATGCTGCCGCCTGTGGCGATTACACGTCCTATTAAGAATGTTATTCAAATGGTTCAAATGGCTCTGAGCACTATGGGACTTAACATCTGTGGTCATCAGTCCCCTAGAACTTAGAACTACTTAAACCTAACTAACCTAAGGACATCACACACATCCATGCCCGAGGCAGGATTCGAACCTGCGACCGTAGCAAAGAATGTTATTCCACCGTTTGTAATGTCCACGGGACCATCATAAATCTCTCTGTTGTTCAGTTTTATTATTGTCATTGAATAAAAGTATCATTACTCTTCGTCTCATTGCGTATTTCTTTTAGTTCCCTTCTGAATTATACTTTAGCAGCTGTTTCCGTGTATTGTCCAAGTTAACATCGCGCAGTGTTACTTGACACTACATTGCGCAACACGCAAGAAGTGTCCCACGTCAAACAGCGGGTGGAAAGGTTATTTTCATCCTTGCGCACCAGTGCATGTTTCTGTGTCTACATGCGCTTTACGTAGGTAAACTGCTACGGATACGCTATTGTATTCCTCAGAAACACTGAGCACCACCTTGCTCTGTGATATGTGGGTCTCCGACCCTGACGGTTGTGGTGAATCGTCACGTCTCCGATGCTTGCTTTGTTCCCTTGTCTCGGCCTCAGAAACAGCACTCGTCCAAGGTAGTGATGTGGCTGAAGAAGTCATCCAGATTGGTCTCACACAACTGAAACGCTTTCTCAGATGCCTAACGTCGGAGTGCTTCTGTAATTGTAAGCATTCGCAGAATCCAGCAGGTGGCGAAATTTCTTATGTTGAAAGTGTCGTGACTTTGTAACAAATATTTGTAGTTCATTTGTGAATCCCTTTCTCGTCTTACTTTTATAGGCTGGTCATGGAGTACTAGGGCCTCCACTCTCCTGGTGATTAATGGTTCTTCACATAGAGATGGTGTGCCGCATCATTGTTCGTAACTCAGACACGTTTGAGCACAATGGAAGCGTATGGACACCCTAAACCTTGTCATACGATGAACTGAGGGGCGTTCAAGATGCAAATGTACTAGAAACATTGTAATTGGACTCGTTACTGAAAAGTAATCACCAGAGGCCTGAGAACAACTCTGCCATTTTTTCACGAGTCTTGTTCCGAGAGTCGCTGTGACTCGGACAGAAGCCACTTCTCCACTGTGTCCAGAAATTCATAGTCCGAGCTGAAGCACTTCCCTTTGAGATGTTATTGTTGAGGTCAGGATGACCTGATTGGGCTATAGGGCAAATGCTCAAGCTGCTCCCGCTTGAACCTGGCCATTACACAGAGTGTGACCTTGGAGACGTTTGGTGCAGAATCTCTCCCTCCGTGAGCAGTCTAGACCGTTTTCCCTTTAAAGACTTGCGTAGGCTACAGAGGGTCTCGTAGTTCACGACATTGTTAATGGTTTTTCTGTGCTCGATAAATTCGATGAGCACTAAATCTCGGTCGTTGAAAAAGACGGTGAGCATCACCTTTCCTCCTGGGGTCACAGCTTTGAATTTTTTGAGAGGGGGGCCAACATTACAATCGCATCCCTAGATGTATCGCTACGCTACCGCTGAGCGGCATATGCAAATTTCGACCGGTGTGGTTGTTACGATATTTCATATATTTCCATATGGACACTCCTTGTACTCGTACATCGTTACTGACATCGCCATCACCTTCGCATGGGGTCTTGTAGCGTTATTCCTCTTCAAATGCAGAAACTTCACTATATTCCACTTTAACTCTACAGGGTATCTCAGGAGGAATGGTCAGTATCCAGGAAAGATGCAGAAATAATCATCCGAAGCAAAACTGTCTAGTAGAAATACCTCTTAAGGTAAGCACTAAGAACCATAGACAGCGCTATTTTATTTTGCCTCCTCTACTGGGTGCTAAGGTACTGTGGTGTCGTGACTTGAATGTGTACCACAATTGACGATGCATAACTGCAAACAAAAAAAAAAAAAAAATTGTGACGTAACGTAATTTCTTCAAGGTGATAACTGACTGCTCTTCTACGTGACAGCTGGACGTGAAAAATGAGACATGCACTAAAGTGTTAAATTTTGTTGTAGTCCCCTGAAAATGACCACTTCTGCGAAATTGAAATAGTGGATATAGTTTCATCAGTCATAGGAGACGATGAAGCCTTTCAAAGAATTTAATATGACTGCTAACCACAGCCATTAAAACTTGACAAAGAAACGTAATATGATATACGTAAATAGATTATAGGAAATAATATCGCTGTATTGCGTAATCCAAGATCAGTCACATTATTCAATTGTGTACGAGTGCTAGGGGGTACGAAAATTTCTAGGCTATCTCAGTTTATAAGAAAATACAGCAATTACTCCAACTTATATTTAGTTCATATTTTATACTCATTGGACTATTGTAAGAAGGCTGTTTAGGTTTTTATGTTGGTAACGTCACGTAGCACTCTGTATGAAAATCACTGGCTGTGCTGTGTGCAGTCTGCGCCTGGTTAGCATTGTTGTAATATTCGCTATTGTAGTGTTGGGCAGTTGGATGTGAACAGCGCGTAGCGTTGCGCAGTTGGAGGTGAGCCGCCAGCAGTGGTGGATGTGGGGAGAGAGATGACGGAGATTTGAGAGTGGATGATCTGGACGTGTGTGCATCAGAGGCAGTAAATTAGTAAGACTGGATGTTATGAATATAATGACTTCTGAACACTATTAAGGTAAATACATTGTTTGTTCTTTATCAAAATCTTTCATTTGCTAACTATGCCTATCAGTAGTTAGTGACTTCAGTAGTTAGAATCTTTTATTTAACTGGCAGTATGGGCGCTCGCTGTTTTGCAGTTGTTTGAGTAACGAAGATTTTTGTGAGGTAAGTGATTCATGAAAGATATAGGTTATTGTTAGTCAGGGCTATTCTATTGTAGGGATTATTAAAAGTCAGAGTGCGTTGCGCTAAAAATATTGTGTGTCAGTTTATTGTTGATCAGAATAAGTAAAGAGAGTAATGTCTGAGTACGTTCAGTTTTGCTCAGCTGTTTGAAAAGCAAATAATGTAAGAGGTTTATCAGCACAGTCATTCATAAATTTTTCTAAGGGGACGTTTCAACGTTTACACGAAGTTCAGAATAATCACCTCGTGCACCAATACAGTGCTCCTAGCGTTTCAGAAACTGCAGAACCGTGCCCTCCAAATCTTCTTTTCGAAATATGTTAAGCGCCTTGTGCGAATCGCGCTGGATCTCTGCACTGATGGCGAAACGGTTATCTTTGCCCCCTACGTTAAGATTTGGGAAGATGGGGAAGACCGCGGGAGCCAAATCCGCCGAGTAGGGCGCTGCAGAAGTCTGATAATGGAGTTTCTGAAGGGGGATTCACGTGTGTACAGAGTGCAGTAGCACGGTCTATTGTCGTCTTGCAGCATCCCCTTCTTAGCACGCCACACAACCGGTCGGTTTCGTTCTGTTCTCCCTCGGACGCCTTGTTACGATGGCAGTAGAGCTGAATAGTGATGGTCTGGACCCTGGGAATGAATTTGTGATGCACTATGCTGCCAACGTCCAAAAAGACAATGAGCGTGTCTTATAGAGGTCTATTACATAAGCCTTAATCTGAGGAAGAAATTTCTGAGAAAGTACGTTTGGACCACAGTATGGTATCGTAGTGAAACATGGGAAAACCGGAACGAAAGGGAACTGAAGCATTTGAGAAGCGGTGCTACAGATGAATGTTGAAAATGAGGTGGATTGAAAGGGTAGAGAATGAGGAATTTTTCCGGAGAATCGGCTAAGAAAGGAATATATGGAGAACACTGGTAAGAAGAATAGACAGGATGGGAGGATATGTGTTTCGACATCAGGGAATAAGTAATAGTTGGAGAGGGTAGAAACTGTAGAGGAAGGCAGAAATTGGAATACACCCAACAGACAGTTGAGGACATAGATTACAATTTCTACCCCGAGATGAAAAGACGGGCACAGGAGAGAAATTTGTGGCAGCTCGCACCGAATCAATCGCAAAGCCAATTTCGAAGCCTACAGAATATCATCTGCAAACCAACAATGTGTGAACAACGTCTTAACTGAATAATTGCTTAGAGCGTAACATTTAAACTGTGTGATCCGGTTAAATAGTTACATATGGCCGTTTGTTGTCACTTACGATACTGTAGTTAATCTGTCATGAGCTGTAATTGGTTCTCATTTAGTCGCTAAGTGTGTTGCCCTTGTTGTTTTTCGCTCTTTTTTTAATTTAGTTTGAAATGACTAACGAAGCTAGGTGAAATTTTGCAAGGCTTTGGTGTGTGAAAAAATTCGGAGTAGTTTGCTATTTACAGATAATGTGTGCAGCTGCTACTCCCATTCTGTTTAGGTCACAACAAATACTGTATTTTCTGTCTTTAGCTAGGTTGTTCCCTGCAGTACATTATATGATCACTTCATCAAATGGTTTAAATGGCTCTGAGCACTATGCGACTTAACTTCTGAGGTCATCAGTCGCCTAGAACTTAGAACTAATTAAACGTAACTAACCTAAGGACGTCACACACATCCATGCCCGAGGCAGGATTCGAACCTGCGACCGTAGTGGTCGCTCGGCTCCAGACTGTAGCGCCTAGAACCGCACGGCCACTCCGGCTGGCAACACTTCATCCTCTTCGTCAAAATTCTTACACAGCACACCTATATTCTCTGCTCCCTGGCTTCCTAATACTTCTGAGGATGAACCGTGTTGCTAATTAGTTCTGTATCATGTGGCCGTTACCCCAACAATGACTAGTCCCTAGCAGCAGGCCTCTCTTTCCTTGTTGATCTCTTTTGTTACTGATCTACAGTTAGTTTCCGCTTCAGCAAACTGTTTTCTACAAATCGGTGAGGGCTATAACTTCTAAATTCGCGTAACAAGTCAGACTAATTGGACCATGGAAAGTGAAATGCGAACTTGAACTGCTGCTCCCCTACTTCGTAGCCTTATCAGAGTTTCCAGGATCTTTTCCCCCCAGAAGCCTACCTATTTGAAATTTAATTCAGCCTGAAGAACACTAACTCTCGCATCCTTGCTAGCGATTCAGTCGCTCTTTATCACAGAGTTTTTCAGTTCTGTGGGAGAGCCTCATCGCGTTTCTCATTCATTTCAACACAACAATCGCCTCACTGAAACTTCAACCCACAATCTTCACATACCGCTCCTCGACTGACAACCCTGCAGTGACTTCCACACTTGTTACGAATTGAAATATACACTATGTGATCGAAAGTATCCGCACACCCCCAAAAACATACGTTTTTCATATTAGGTGCATTGTGCTGCCACCTACTGCCGGGTACTCCATATCAGCGACCTCATTAGTCATTAGAAGTCGTGAGAGAGCAGAATGTGGCACTTCTCGGAACTCACGGACTTCGAACACGTTCAGGTGATTCGATGTCACTTGTGTAATACGTCTGCACACGAGAATTCCCTAGGTCCACTGTTTCCGATGTGATAGTGAAGTGGAAACGTGAAGGGACACGTACAGGACAAAAGCGTACAGGCCGACCTCGCCTGATGACGGACAGGGACCGCCGACAGTTGAAGATGGTCGTAATGTGTATTAGACAGACGTCTATCCAGACTATCATACAGAAATTGCAGACTCCATCACGATCCACTGCAAGTACTATGGCAGTTAAGCGGGAGGTCAGAAAACTTGGATCTCATGGTCGAGCGGCTGCTCATAAGCCGTTAAATGCCAAACGACGCCTTACTTGGTGTAAGGAGCGTAAACACTGGAGGACTGAACAGTGGAAAAACGTTGTTTGGAGTGACGAATCACGGTACACAAAGTGGCGATACGATGGCAGGGGGTGGGTAAGGCTAATACCCGGAGAAAGTTTTCTGCCAGCGTGTGTGGTGCCAACAGTAAAATTCGGAGGCGGTGGCCTTATGGTGTGGTCGTGTTCTTCATGGAGGGCCCCTGCTCCCGTTGTTCTTTTGCGTGGCGATATCACAGAACAGGCCTACACTGATTTCTTAAGCATCTGCTTGCTTACCACTGTTGAAGAGCAATTTGGGGATAGCGATTGCATATTTCAACGCGATCGAGCACCTCATAGTGCACGGCCTGTGGCGGAATCGTGGAATTGTTACACTACAATAACATTTCTGCAATGGACAATCCTGCACAGAGTCCTGACCTGAAGCCTAGAGAACATCTTTGGGATGTTTTGGAACGCCGACTTCGTACCAGACCACACCGACCGACATCGATACCTCTCCTCAGTGCAGCACTCTGTGAAGAATGGGCTGCCATTCCCCAAGAAACCTCCAGTACCTGACTGAACTTATGCTTGCGAGACTGGAAACTGTCTTCGAGGCTAAGGGTGGGCCAACACCATATTTCTTTCCAGCACTGCCGATATAGGGCGCCACGAACTTGTAATTCAATTTCAGCTAGGTGTCCGGATACTTTTGATCACATAGTGTATATTTTACACTTAAAACCAGAAGTAAATCACTTAACTGACTTTACACTACATGAATTTTCGCTTCTTACACGCCACAAATATTAAGCCTACAGATCAGTGCTTTAAGTGTTCGTCGTAATTCTAAAACTTTGTTACTTTCGATTAAAGGAAGAACCCAACATCCATTTAACTGCAGCATGTGCTAAGAAAATTATTGACATTAAAATATCAGTTGTAACTACCACTGATTCCGAGTATCACGTAATATTTGATAATGTCCGTTATCGGCAAAACATTGCCTACTACAAGTGATATGATTTTATGTGGTAATTTCAACACAAAACCTTTTATCAGGAAACCTTCAATTACCCAGAGGAAGGAAATATAAAGAAACATACTTAAATAGAAAATATTTTTCAAACAAAAGCTTCTCCGTATTAAACTTGCTGATTTTTTTTTAAATAGCAACACAGACGCAGCTTCACTCGAGTACCAGTGTAACTCGGTGTCTGAATTTTTGTGTACGTTTATAAAAATTGAAAGTTACATAGGAGGGTAGAGCTTGCCCACGTATTACCCTCATCTACCTGCGCAGAGAAATATCACGTTTAACGCTGTTATTCCATGTGTTGGAAAGTCAATGAAAAGCATTTGTAGGTCTTGTAGACGGACATTACACGTTTCAAACCTAAGGCCCTACTGCTGGTAAATCCTTCCTGGTCAGGAATCTTCTTTGTGTACTTCGAACTCAAGCACTATCGCAATGGCGTGCTTTTACGACATCAGTCACCTGGATACATCTGAATCTTGATGTAACGTTATTAATTTTTGGTCTTTCCTTCAGAGCACCAACACCTGAGGTTTTGCTTCCTTGAGCTCATTACTCTGCGTCAAACTTACATTTTGTGGCTCAAAAGTTCCCCCGCGCCACTAGCTGCGCCCGGCACAAGTTGTCTGAAAGTTTCTTTGGCAGGTATATAGCCGACAGCAGACTCTTTGATCAAAAGTTGTGGCTTGGGAAACGTCGAGACTTCTAGTGCACTAGATAACGAGTAACCAAGACCGCGCGGGTGAAGTAAAGTCTGCAGCGTGTAATAGACAGAGCACCAGTGTTTTCAGTATTAAGGAAGAGATTATAAGGCTGAAAGACGAAAGATAAACTTGCTCTGTTTCCCCTCTAAAATCGCTAGCATTACAATCACAGGATCTGTTGGAATGTAGCTAGGGCAGCCTGAATCTGGGTTCGGTAGGCGCACTGCAAACAACGCCAGATCGAAAGCGCTTAAGTAGTTCGGTACAAACGAAAGGAGAAAGGAGATTAGGGCTTTAGGTACTATTGACAATGTCGTTATAAACGGGAAACCAGTTTGAATTTGAGAAGAAGGGAAGGAAATTGGCAGTATCGTTTTCAAAGGAACCATCCCAGCATTTGCCTACAGCAGTGTAGGGAAATCTCGAAAAACCTAAATAGCATAAGCGGACGGGGCTTCGAATCGCTTTGTTCCAGAATGCGAAACTTACGTCTTACTACTGAGCGATCTCGTTCGGTTATTAGCTACAGACCACCGAAGGTAAGCGCTGTCGGGCTGGGCTAGCACGTGGATGGGTGACCACCCGGTCTGGCGAGCGCTGTTGGCAAACGGAGTGCACTCAGGCCTTGTGAGGCAAACTGAGGAGTCACTTGATTGAGAAGTAGCGGCTTCGGTCTCGTAAACTGAAATACCGGAAGAGCAGTGTCCTGACCATATGCCAATATCGGTATCCAGTGACGCCTGTGGGTTGAGGATGAAATGGCGGCGGGTAGACGCCGTTGGGCCTTGATGGCTTGTTCGGGCGTAGTTTAGATTTTTAGAAAATAAGGAAGGAGCAAAGTAATTAAGACAGAAGAGAGTATCGTAGGTTTAACAAAGACACCGACGAGAAAAACGAAAGTGCAAAAATGTACTCGAACAGATGGAAATCTAAATTTGTAAACCAATTAAAAGTTAAACTAGCAGCAACTGCCAAGAAGGATATTCAGAACGGATGTCGGAAACAGGTAAGATGTCAGTAATAACAGAGGTGTCGAAGCATACCGCGAACAGGAAGATCGAACAAAACTTTCAAAGAATAGGCTGGCCGCGGTGGCCGTGCGGTTCTAGGCGCTGCAGTCCGAAACCGCGGGACTGCTACGATCGCAGGTTCGAATCCTGCCTCGGCCATGGATGTGTGTGATGTCCTTAGGTTAGTTAGGTTTAAGTAGTTCTAAGTTCTAGGGGACTGATGACCTAAGATGTTAAGTCCCATAGTGCTCAGAGCCATTTTTTCAAAGAATAGGTAAACACGTTGTGTTACCCTAAGAAGTACGTGTGAGGAAACTTCTTTAACCTCTCAATAAAGAACACAATCATGAATGGGGTATGTAAATACTTCGTACAGTGGGAAGGACGGAAACATTCATTAGCCTTCATCACCCCTTCTGCGGCGTTCTTCTTTTTTTTTTTTTTTTTTTTTTTTTACAAAAGACGTATATCAAACGAAACTGGACAGTGTATATTAGTAATGAACTACTGTAAATTGGTCTTATTAATTTAAGTGTACCACTGTATAGTTAAATCAGAATTTCCGGATGGAGTTCCATACCACTCCCGATCCCCACCCGACCCCATCACCACCTCGAAGAGACTCGAGTCAGTATAATGGTGTAAAATAGTCTTCCAGCATGGTTGAAGAGGAGGACCAGTTTGAAGTGAATGAAGAGTATAATCAGGTGCAACTCAGCAGGCTAAGACATAATCAATAACTTTATGAATCGGAAAGATAGTCAATGACTAGTACGTTCGATGGAGAATATGTAAAGAAAGTGAGGCTGTAGTGGAGGGCAAAAGGAACACTTGAGGCATCCTTGTCGAAATTGGAGAGTGTTGTACCAAGCCTACATTGTTGTACCAAGCCTATAGTGTTGTACCTAGCGCAGATTTAAATGACAGGACCACTCTTTATCGCTATACACTGATCAGCCAGGACATTGCGACCACCGACCTACTATCGATATAAACCCATCCAGGCGATAGCAGCTTACACGGTCATCAATGACTGTTAGTCAGACACACGCACGCTGCATGTAGTATCAGCGAGCGTTTTGTCCGTGTGCATAATGAAGAAAGCGAGCGATCAGTATGAATTTGACCGAGGGCAGATCGTTATGCCCCGGAGGCTCGACACGAGCATTTGGGAAACTGCACGACTTGGGTGTTCGAGGAGTGCTGTGGTGAGTGACTTCAACACGTGGCGAAACCAGGGTAAACCATGTCCACACGTAGTAGCTTGGTCGGTTACACCTTATTACAGATGTCGGACATTGTAAATTGGGCAGTTTGGTAAAACAGGACCGGCGGCCAACTGTGGCGGAACTAAGATCAGGTTATAATGCAGGACACAGTGCGATTGTGTCTGGACGCACAGTGTAGCGAACACTCCTAACGATGGGCATCCACAGCCAATGATCCCGATTGAAATGGTCACTTGACCATCGGCAGTGGAAGTTTGCGCAGTGAAACATCATGCTGATGGGAGCGATCGAATCCGTTATCTTCCAGGGGAACTTCCCCTTGACACCTGTACTCCAGGACGGAGACAAACTGGCGGCGGTTAATAATGATCTGGGGAACATTCACGTGGGCATCCATGGGTGCAGTGGAGATCATGCAGCGCACAATGAAGGCCAAGGAGTATCGTACACTGGTTGCAAACCACTTAAACCTCCCCAGGACGACCATGTTTCCCGTCGACAGTGGCATTTTTCAAGACGATATTGCGTCATGTCATAAGGCCTGGAGTATGATAGGGTTCGAGGAACACAGCGGCAAGCTGCAGTTGATGTGCTGCCCGCCGAAATTTCCAAATCTGAACCTGATCGAACACATCTGCGATGTGGTTGAATGTGGCGTCAGAGCTCATCGCACCCCTCCCCAGAATTCACGGGAATTTGGTGACTTGAGGGTGCAGGTGCGGTACCAGCTCCCTCCAGCGAACTACAAAGGCCTCATTGCTTCCATGCCAAGACGCGTCGCCTCTGTTATCCGTGCTAGAGGTGGACATATTGACTATTAGGTTGGTGGTCGTGATATTCTGGCTCATCAGTGTATACATAAATGGTTGGACGGTCACGGCGAGCAGCAACCTGCGTTTGTTCGCTCATGAAGCTGTTGTGGACGAAGGTGTTCAAGCTAAGTGACGGTAGAAGGATACAAGATGACTTAGACAAAATTTCTAGTTAGTGTAATGAATGGTGGGTAGCTCTAAACGCAGAAAAACGTAAGGTAAGGCGGGTGAGTAGGAAAAACGAACCCCAATGTTTAGATACAGCAGAAGTATTATCCCGCTTGATACAGTAACGTTTACATGTCTGGGAGTAACGTTGCAAAGGGATATTAAACGTAACAAGCATGTGAGAACTGTGGTAGGGCTTGCGAATGATCGACTTCGGTTTGTTGGGAGGATTTTGGGAAAGCGTGGTTCGTTTTTAAAGGCGGCTGCATATACAACGCTAGTACGACCTATTCATCCGTACCGCTCGAGTATTTGGGATCCGTAACAGGTCGGAATGAAGGAAGAGGTCGAAGCAATTCAGAAGCACCCTGCTAGATTTGTTAGCGATAGGTTCGAATAACTCGCAGTAGTTGTGTAGATGCTTCGAGAACCCAAATAGGAATCCCTAGAGGGAAGGCGACATTCCTTTCGAGGAACACTGTTAAGAAAATTTGAAGAACTGGCATTTGAAGATGACTGTAAAACGATTCCACTGCCGCCAACATACATTTCTCGTAAGGACCACGAAGATAAGATACGAGATACCAGCGTTCATATGGAAGCTATCTGAGAGCAGAACAGGAAAGGAAATGTAGCTGTGCAGGCTACCCCCCACCACGTAGCGTACGGAGAGTTGAGGAGTATGACTGTAGATGTGGGTGTAGAAGTAACACAGCTGGGAAACAAACCCTGGATATAGCCGTGAGGGCAATGGGTTGAAGAGGACACTACTCTTGTCAAGAGTAGCTATCGTAACCGAGCGGAGACTAGACACGCATCGCATACCGTTGATATCTGTATTGTTGTGCGCTGTTTCCAGGGCAGTACTGAGACAAAGGTAACTGGGACAAGAAACCAGATGGAACGCGTTAACTCGGTAACGAGCCGCCCGAGTCAGTGGGCCCATTATACCAAAACACTCAGAATGCATCACATCATGTTTGTCGATGTAGTTCTGATTTACCTTGTACTTTTTCCTGTTACGGATCACATATCCTTTTACACAAGATAGATTGTAAACAATACTGTGATTGACAGCAAATAAATATACACACATGAAGAAAAACTTTGCATGACCTCGGTTCTGAGACATCCGGAACCTGTACAGGAAACTGGAATGTTGATAGCCATGAATATCATTTCCGCCCATTTTATTGCTCATGAAAACCACACATTGCATGTTGTAGCATCACCCAGCGAGACCTTCAGAGGTGGTGGTCCCGATTCCTTTACACAGGTACCTCTAATATCCAACAGCACGCTTACTTGCTTTGATGCATGCCTGTATTCGTCGTGGCATACTATCAACAAACACGGCACCTTCCATGACCACCAGCAGCGTACGTAGGCCCCACATAATGCCACCCCAAAACAGCAGGAATCCTCTACCTTGCTGCACTCGCTGGACAGTGTGTCTAAGGCACTCAACCTGACCGGGTTGCCTCCAAACACGTCTCCGACGAGTGTCAGGTTGAAAGCATGTGTGGCACTATGTACCGCGCTGCATGGTGTCCTGGTTGCAAAGATGGACTCTTGTGGCAGCACGAAAAGCATTATTCAATATGGTGGCGTTGCTGACAGGGTTCCTCCGAGCCATAATCCGTAGGTAGAAGTCATCCACTGTAGTAGTAGCCCTTGGGCGGCCTGATCGAGGCTTACCATCAACAGTTCCTGTCTCTCTGCATCTTCTTCACGTCAGAATAACATCGCTTTGATTCACTCCAAGACGCTTGGACATTTTCCTTGTTGAGAGCCCTTCCTGGCACAAAGCAACAATGCAAACGCAAACGAACCGCAGTATTGACCCTCTAGGCATGGTTGAATTACAAACTACAGGAGCCGTGTACCTCCATCCTGGTGGAAGGACTGTAACTGAAAGCCGTTTCGGACACCTTCCGTATATTAGGCGCTGCTCGAGCATGGTTGTTTACATCTTTGGGGGAGGGGGGGGGGATTTAGTGACATCTGTGGAAAGTCAAAGGGACTATGTCTGTGATACAATATCCACAGTCAACGCCTGTCTTTAGGAGTTCTGGGAACCGGGATGATGCAAAATATTTTTTGATGTATGTACATTAATTTTCTTGAGTTATTTCCGTCGAGTATTGCCTTGTACAGGAGTGAAACGTGTAAGAATAGAGACAAGAGGGAAACAGAACCTTTTGAAACCTGGTAGCACAGAGCACTTCATGAGAAAATCAGATCAGTAATGGGAAGATACTGAGTCGGATTTGGGAGAAGGCAGTTACATGGTACTACTTGTCTAAAAGAAGGGACTGGTTGATACGACGTATCCTGAGACAAATAACTTAATGGGATGCATATCACAACGTCATCAAAAACCGTACAGGTTGCTGGAAACAAGGGGATGTGAGTCTTGAGACGTTCTGTAAGATACATGACGTTTGTAGTGTGAGACAATGCTACAACTTTACTATTACTTGAAGAGTGACATCCACAATTATAGTTCCAAAAAATATCTAACATTATTATGGCAGAAGTATGCTATGTCTCGACGATAACCTGGCCACAGTGGATACACCGGTTCCCGTCAGATCATCGAAGTTAAGCGTTGTCTGGCGTGGCCGGCCATTGGATTTTTGACTATCCGGGCCACCATGCGCTGTTGCCATTTTTCGGGGTGCACTTAGCCTCGTGATGCCAATTGAGGAGCTACTCTACAGAATAGTGGCAGCTCCGGTCACAGAAAACAACCATGATGACCGGAAGAGGGGTGTGCTGACAACACGCCCCTCCTATCCGTATCCTGAATTGAGGATGACACGGCGGTCGGATGGTCCCGATGGGCCACTTGTGGCCTGGAGATGGAGTGTGTGTGTGTGTGTGTGTGTATGCTACGTCTCAGGAGTGAATTTCACCACATCCCCGAACCCTCCATTGTGTACTCATCAAAGTAACGTCTTCTTCACGTCACACAGTTACATGGGCGATACAAATACTGTTGACACTTCAGACCACCTTGAACGTCAGGAATGACATGTACCTCCATTCAGGTCCAGCCTACATTAACACCACTAAAGGTAATAAGTCGCTTCAATTACGTAAAATTCAATGCCGTGTGTTATTGCTTTCTCTCCTACATAAACACCACTTTCAGTGATGAGTATTTTTTATTGATCTCGAGAACTGGCACCATGAGTGCATCATCTCAATTAAGACGGTAATTTTTTTAATGAAGGAATACATTTGTTAGTCAAAAAGTTAGGAAAAATTGTAGCTATCGATGGACACCAATTTCATTAAATTACCTTATACCATTCTAGTGAAATAAACATGTGTTCCCTGTCTAACAAATAACGAGAAGTAATTAAAGTACCCAACAGTTAAGTCAGTGCTTTAGTTTTAATTGAAAAAAAAAGGAAAATAGCTCCCGAATCAGGCGAATTAGGACAAGGCGAAGCTGACCGTCCGCCGCTTTATCCTCTGCCATAAGACTTCATTTGGAAACGGTATGTAGGGGCATGTGGTCGATTCACCGCTGATCCAGTCGCTGTCTGCTTTGCGTACCTCGATACCACTACTTCTGAACCTAGGAGTCCGTGAGCTGGTCTCACAAGGTTGAGTATATCCCGTTACAGGCCTTTCCACAAGGATAAATCCCTGTAAACAACTGGGATCGAATCCGGGTCATCCACATGGCCGTCAGAGACACTGATGCCCTACACACACAGGTTTCTATGGTTTGTTTCCAATAATTTATGATATGATGTGGCCAGTTGTAATACAGATTAACGAGATTAAAAACAATTTTTTATATAGCAGAAGAGTACATGCACTGATAAATGGCAAGAAAAATACGAAGTGAGTATTATACCGTGTGTGACTGTAATATAGCAAGAACTGTTACAGTAGAAGTAAAGAAGACAGAATATTACACAGAAGAGCCAAAGAAACGGTTGTAGGTATGCGCATGCATATACAGATGCCAATTGAGGAGCTACTCTACAGAATAGTGGCAGCTTCGGTCACAGAAAACAATCATGATGACCGGAAGAGGGGTGTGCTGACAACACGCCCCTCCTATCCGTATCCTGAATTGAGGATGACACGGTGGTCGGATGGTCCCGATGGGCCACTTGTGGCCTGGAGATGGAGTGTGTGTGTGTGTGTGTGTGTGTGTGTGTGTGTGTGTGTGTGTGTGTGTATGCTACGTCTCAGGAGTGAATTTCACCCCATCCCCGAACCCTCCATTGTGTACTCATCAAAGTAACGTCTTCTTCACGTCACACAGTTACATGGGCGATACAAATACTGTTGACACTTCAGACCACCTTGAACGTCAGGAATGACATGTACCTCCATTCAGGTCCAGCCTACATTAACACCACTTAAGGTAATAAGTCGCTTCAATTACGTAAAATTCAATGCCATGTGTTATTGCTTTCTCTCCTACATAAACACCACTTTCAGTGATGAGTAGTTTCAATTACGTAAAATAAAATGTCCTTCGTTATTACTTTCTTTCCTAAGATGAGAAAAACGAATCGTTTTTGTACCCCCTCACAGTAGGAAAATCGTACAATTTTCGACGCTGAAAACGTATTTGAAAATCTTTATTCCTTGTCCAATGCCTATGAAATGTGCCAATCTCTTACACCTTCCACCACAACTAACTTCTGCTGATATCTATTAAGATCTGAGACAAAAGCCATTACTTTTTACATGACATTTTTCTACAATTTCGTATCTAATATTGGGAAGAAACGCAACTGCGAAATTTTACTATACAAGTCAGTGTTCTACAGATCAAGTATGTATTTTTGCCACTTAGAGCCTTGTAATCAGTACTCACTTAACGTATTTCATTAGGGAGTAACTCTGTACATCAATTTGGCCAATTTCATAACTTTTCCTTTTTCTTTTACCTTTTCTGTACAGTAATCGAATATGGAAAAGGCCCATCAATGAACACATCTAGAGCTTCAATTACCAGATGCTCATTCTGAAAACAGAAAACGTAACCACTTGAAGGCACAGTCACATGTTCAGTATAAGTTAGGTGAACAACATTTCGATGAATCTGACGAGTGACAAAGGAAGAGTAATAAATGAAACACAGAGACAATACCATGTCATGTATATTCTGATCATGTTTAATCTGATCTGATTACAGTAGCATAAATAAAACTGACTTTCATTCAGAGCGTATTATCCCATTTGGTAGAGACCGTCTGTTTGCTTCTCCGTTAGAGCGTATAGAGTCAATGTCCATGGTGAGAAAACTTAAAATGTTGGTGAACGGTATTCGTATCCGGCTCAGAAACATGAAGCGTAGTCATAACGTTTTTATTATCACCCTTACAAGGTGGAGTTGTGTGATAAAAATTTAGTTCGCATTCAGCTAGACGTTTCAGCTGGTGAACATCGCAGTTGCTGCGCCATAGTACCAAAAGAAATCGCTTAATGGGACAGAACAAAATGGCCCAGCACGTTGATACAGTGGAGTTTCGTGCAGTACTTCTTTTCTTGCATTTGAAACGGAAGAACGCGACAACAACTCATGCTGAGTTGGTGGAAGCGAACGACAACAACGCACCATAATATGCACCGAGGCTAAGTCGTCCGGATGCTTCTTGTACGATAAAACAAGGTGAAATGACGACGAACTAAGTGGCAAATCTTCTGTGAAGAACCGGAAATCCGGAAATAACACGGTCAATATGTAACCTTCCTCATCTATCTAATCGCTGTGCAAGAGAGACCACGATTGCGTATCAGAAAATGGAAGGCAGTCTTTTCGGACGCAAGTGACTGGTTAATAAGCAAAGTTGTACAGCCTATGTTTAGAAATAATTTAATTCATCTCTTCTTACGTACGTTTTGGATAAATGTTATAAGACAGTCCAAATCATACACGACAAAGACAACAAAAGTGTACCATGGAGTTTTTAGTGGCCCACAGCAAAACCAGTAAGTTATTTCTGCATACAGTTGCCAGTCCAATCGGACAGGCTCTTTTCGTTAACCAGTTGGATTTCAGAACGGTAATTATCACGTAACTAATCTTAACGTAAGTGTGCTAATGAAATAGTCAGTGCACGTAACCAACAGAAACTTTACGGATTAGTAAAGAAAAATTGTAGCTACTGTCTGAATTTAGTAAAGAAAAAACATGCAGTAATATTGGAGAGAACGGAAATAATCGTTATTGGCACTGCCCGTTTCGATTACCACTTGTAATAATGTTGGAGAGAATGCAAATCATCATTATTGACATTGCCCGTTCTCTTTACCACTTTTGTCGGTCCATGTAGCATGGGATTTCTGAAGAACACTCTCCATCTTTTATTGATCTCGAGAACTGGCACCATGAGTGCATCATCTCAATTAAGACGGTAATTTTTTTTAATGAAGGAATCCATTTGTTAGTCAAAAAGTTAGGAAAAATTGTAGCTATCGATGGACACCACTTTCATTAAATTACCTTACACCATTCTAGTGAAATAAACATGTGTTCTCTGTCTAACAAATAACGAGAAGTAATTAAAGTACCCAACAGTTAAGTCAGTGCTTTAGTTTTAATTGTAAAAAAAGAAAAAAGGAAAATAGCTCCCGAATCAGGCGAATTAGGACAAGGCGAAGCTGACCGTCCGCCGCTTTATCCTCTGTCATATGACTTCATTCGGAAGCGGTATGTAGGGGCATGTGGTCGATTTACCGCTGATCCAGTCGCTGTCTGCTTTGCGTACCTCGATACCACTACTTCTGAACCTAGGAGTCCGTGAGCTGGTCTCACAAGGTTGAGTATATCCCGTTCCAGTCCTTTCCACAAGGATAAATCCCTGTAAACAACTGGGATTGAATCCGGGTCATCTACATGGCCGTCAGAGACACTGATGCCCTAGACACACAGGTTTCTATGGTTTGTTTCCAATAATTTAAGATATGATGTGGCCAGTTGTAATACAGATTAACGAGATTAAAAACAATTTTTTATATAGCAGAAGAGTACATGCACTGATAAATGGCAAGAAAAATACGAAGTGAGTATTATACCGTTACAGTAGAAGTAAAGAAGACAGAATATTACACAGAAGAGCCAAAGAAACGGTTGTAGGTATGCGCATTCATATACAGAGATATGTAAACAGGCATAATATGGCGTTGCGGTCGGCAACGCATATATGAGACAACATGCGTGTGGCGCAGTTTTTAGTACGATTACTGCTGATGCAATGGCAGCTTATCAAGATTTAAGCAAGTCTGAACGTGGTGTTGCATTCGGCGCACGAGCGATGGGGCGTAGCATCTCCAAGGTAGCAATGAAGTGGGGTTTTCACGTGCGACCATTTCATGAGCGTACCGTGAATAGCAGGAATCCGGTAAAACATCAAATTTCCGACAACGCTGCGGCCGGAAAAAGATCCTGCAAGAACGTGGCAAACGACGACCGAAGAGAATAATTTAAAGTGACAGAAGTGCAACCCTAACGCAAATTGCTGCAGATGTCAATGTTGGGCCATCAACAAGTGACAGCGTGCGAACCATTCAATGAAACATCATCGATATGGGCTTTCGGAGCAGTACCCTTGGTGACTGCACGACACAAAACTTTACGCCTCGCCTGAGCCCATCAACACCGACACTGGACGGTTGCTAACTGGAAACGTGTTGCCTGGTCGGACGAGTCTCGTTTCAAGTTGTATCGAGCGGATGGATGTGTACAGGTACGGTGACAACCTCATGAATCCATGGACCCTGCATGCCAACAGGGGACTGTTGAAGCAGGTGGAGGCTCTGTAATGAAACTGGGCGTGTGCGGTTGGAGTGATATGGGATCTCTAAAACGTCTAGATACGACTCTGACATGTGCATTTACGTAAGCATCCTGTCCGATCACGTGCATCCATTCATTACCGTTCTGAAAACCAACTTGTTAACAAACAGTGCATCCTGACGGACTTGGGCAATTCCATCACGAGAATGCGACCACCCAGACGTCCATAATTACTACAGACTGGCTCCAGGAACACTCCTCTGAGTTTAAACACTTCCGCTGGCCGCCAAACTTCCCAGACTTGAACTTCGTTAAGCATATCCGTGATGCCTTGCAACGTGCTGCTCAGAAGAGATCTCCACCCCCTCGTGCTCTTGACGTATTTATGGACAGCCCTGCAGGTTTCATGGTGTCAATTCCATTCGGCACTACTTCCGACATTAGTCGAGTCCATGCCACGTCGTTATTAGGCAAGTGTACTAGTTTATTTGGCTCTTCAGTGTATAAACTAACTTATTTGACAAGCAATGAATATTTAGGTCGTAATAAAAAATTTAGTATTGCGACGGACAAACTGGGCTCGAAAATTAGGTTTTATAGACAGTCCTTACCGCTGGTATGGCTGGTATTTAAATTTAGGAAACAACATGTTTGCGAATTACACGAGCAGAGCTCCGAAGTGAGGTAAGGAAGCGTTCCAATAGCTCCCAATAGACGCCCCCACACTGCCGCCAGGGCCGTTCCGCGGTCCTCTGCAGACAAGCTACGTGACGTCAGCGGCAACCGACTCGCGTGCAAAGTGCAGAGGAGCGAATTCTGGACGGGATGGCACCGTTGGGATCCGAAGGCTGTTAGCGCGGGAACATTAGCGACCCATCGCGGAACTTAATGGCGCCGCAACTACCGCAAGTATTTGCATTCGCGTGCCCGCAGAAGCGACGAATAGCGAGTACGGTCCCTCACACGTTTCAGATGGCGACGGGAACCGTCCATCGAACGCCCCAACTATTCCGCGATAACATCTATGTAATTGCGATCTATTAAATGCATTGCAGCTCTATTTTGTATACAATGCAAGTACACCCACAAGCTACATGATGTTCCTGTCCTCCCTACCATCCCCCGTCTTCCATTCTCTCCGACACTCGACCTACTTCCTTGTAAATTCATTCATTCATCCGATCATTCATTTGTCCATGCAAACACCACGTTCAATACTTCACATCATGAATGAAAGCATACAGGAGTATACGAAAGCATGCTGAAAAGTAATGCCTCCGATTTTTTATGTGAAAACCCTTAAAATTGTTAGTACAGCAAGCGGTATTAACATTTTACACCTTTATTCTTCATGACTAGGTATTTATTTCGCAGCATTGTCACCCTGAAGAGGATCACGTCTTTCCCAACGAAAGACCACTTCGTTGATTCCGTCATTGCAGAATGTTTGACTGCTGACGGAGCCACAACCTCACCTCTGCTTGCACCGCTTCATCACTCTCGAAGTGAAGTCCTCAATGGCGCCAAGTCGGGACTGTATGGAGGATGATCGACGACCGTCGGATTGTTGTAGATCTCGCAGCGCTAGTGTGTGGACTGGCATCGTCATCATGAAGAAGAGGATGCTCCGTAAAAAAAAGGGCTCTGAGCACTATGGGACTTAACATCTGAGGTCAACAGTCCCCTAGAACTTAGAACTACTTAAACCTAACTGACCTAAGGACATCACACACGT
Source organism: Schistocerca americana (assembly GCF_021461395.2). Lineage (NCBI taxonomy): Eukaryota > Metazoa > Arthropoda > Insecta > Orthoptera > Acrididae > Schistocerca > Schistocerca americana. Next base: position 171,819,027 of record NC_060124.1, on the reverse strand, counting down.
CCATGCCCGAGGCAGGATTCGAACCTGCGACTGTAGCAGTCTCGCGGTTCCGGACTGAAGCGCCTAGAACCGCACGGCCACCGCGGCCGGCAGGATGTTCCGTGTATGGACCAACATAGTTACGTTACACCACGCTACAATTCGGTGCCCTCTAGCGGCAGAGGCCAGCAGATATGTGGACATGAAGAATAAAGGTGTAGAATGTTAATACCGCCATTTCTTACCGTTTTCCGTCGTTCACTAGTTGCTCCTACATTCATAGAGGAACACTATGTGAGCAAAAGTATCCGGACACCTGGCTGAAAATGACCTACAAGTTCGTGGTGCCCTCCAACGGTAATGTTGGAATTTAATACGGTGTTGGCCCATCCTTAGCCTTGACGAGAACTTCCAGTCTCGCAGGCATATTTTCAAACGGCTGCTAAAAGCATTCTTGGCCGATGGCAGCCCATTCTTCACGGAGAGCTGCGCTGAGGAGAGGTATCGATGACGGTCGGTGAGGCCTGGCACGAAGTCTGCGTTCCCAAACATCCCGAAGATGTTCTATAGGATTCAGGTGAGGACTCTGTGCAGGCTAGTCCATTATTGTCGTGTAACCAATCCGCCACAGGCCGTGCATTGTGAACGGGTGCTCGATCGTGTTGAAAGATGCAGTCGCCATCCCCTTAATGCTCTTAAACGGTGGGAATAAACAAGGTGCTTGGAACATCAATGTAGGCCTGTGCTGTGATAGTGCCACGCAAAACAAATAAGGGGTGCAAGCCCCCAGCATCAAAAACACGACCACACCATAACACCACCGTCTCCGAATTATACTCTTGGCACTACACACGCTGGCAGATGTTCACCGGGCATTCGCCGTACCCACACCCTGCCATCGGATCGCCACATTGTGTACCGTGATTCTTCACTGCATACAACGGTTTTCCAAACTCGTCCTATGTTGATGCTCCTCACATCAAGCGAGGTGTCGTTTGACATTTACCGGATTTACCGGCGTGATGTGTGGCTTATGAGCAGCCTCTCGCCCATAAAATCCAAGTTTCATCACCTCCCGCCTAACTGTCATAGTACATGCAGTAGATCCTGATGCAGTTTGGAATTCCTGTGTGATGGTCTGGATAGATGTCTGTTTATTACACTTCACGACCCTCTTCAGCTATCGGCGGTCTATGTCAGTCAATAGACGAGGTCGGCCTGTACGCTTTTGTTCTGCACGTGTCCCTCCACGTTTCCACTTCAGTATCACATCGAAAACAATGGACCTATGGATGTTTATGCGTGTGGAAATCTCGCGTACAGACGTTTGACAGAAGTGACAACCGATCACCTGACCACGTTCGTAGTCCGTGAGTTCCGTGGAGCACCCCATTCTGCTCTCTCACGATGTGTAATGACTACTGAGGTCACAGATATGAATTACCTGGCAGTAGGTGACAACACAATGCAACTGATATGAAAGACCTAATGTTTTGGGGGTTGTCCGGATACTTTTGATCACATAGTGTATGTTCCGTTTTTTGTCACACGCGTTTCACTTTTTCTATTTATGAATCATCTTCAGTGGCCTACATTAAATGCGTTATGTTGTAGTTAAAAGTATGTTTCTATGTTAGAAAAACATCTGGAGCACAAGTTTGCTTTGGTGCTACAATTTCCAACGTTGCTTGTGTATGTGTGGTCCCTGAAGATGTGCTGGTCGGTCCCTGTACTCCAGATGGCTGATTTCCGAATGAAACATTCACAAAAAAAAGAACAATGCCCCTCTCACGAAGTATGACACCTTCACACTAACCAAATACGCACACAAGCACAAACATACAAATTGGATTAACAATTAACAAAACACACACACAGCACAAACAAAAGACGAAAGATAAACAAACCGCGACACCATTCTCTTTTTTGAGATACTCGATTGTTCCATTAACCAGTTTTCGAACCTTTCTCAGGTACACCTTTAGTTGGTGCACATGTAAATTACACATCTATTTGCATACCTCGATGCTACGTACTGGCTCTTTGACTAGAAGATAGGCAAAATTTAATGTATCGCCAAGAGTAATATTTATCCGACGAGTTGCATCGCAAAATAAATTTCCGTTACCTACTGCGACAGAATGAGTAGCTTTGTAATTGGTATCTACCAGAGAGCTTCCATTGTAGCTGTCGGTCGGCTACTGAACACTTACTTTTCACTGTGAATGTAATGGTATACCGACTGCCACATTAAACAGGCAGCATGCGCAGTTCATGTGTTTTACAAAGAGCTTCAGACACAGACAGGAGATGCTTCGCTAAAGGTCAATTATTTCGTTTTGCGAGCACGTAACAGCATCTACGTGAGAGCTGTACCATTTCAGTTTAAAGTATTTGCTCACTCGTAACTTGTGTTATATGCACACAAAACTAGATCTCTGAGGGAGATATTCCACATCTTTGATTGAAGATCTTTGTAACACGCGCCAGTTGTACAGCAGTTGCTGACGGTTTATCGTAACACTCGGTCGATACCATTAGTCAAAGTTGTCCGCAGCTCGTGGTCTAGTGGCTAGTGTTGCTGCCTCTGGATCACGGGGTCCCAGGTTCGATTTCCCGCCGGATTGGGGATTTTCTCTGCCCGAGCTCTGGTTGTTGGTGTTGTCTTCATCATTTAAACCTCATCATCATTGTGACAGTGGTTATATTGCATTGTGAAAAATTTAGACTACGTAAAAATTGGGACTTTGTACAGGCGCCGATAACCCCGCAGTTGAGCGCCCCTCAAACCAAACATCATCATCATCATTATTCATAGTGGAAATTGAGTGATCTGTGGACGGTTGGCAACCGCAGTGGGAGCTACCAGGTGAATACCAATTACAAAGTCGCCCATACCGTAGCAGTAAGTACGATAAGATAATTCATTTCTCGATGTAAGTCGCCGCATAAAATTTACTAATGGCGATACATCAAAGTCGTTTTATTTTCACACAGTCAGAATCGAGCATCACGTTATGAAGATAAACTTGTCACTTCGAAGTGGTCCATCTGAAGATGAGCCCGAAAATGTTCGGGAACTGATCAATGGAAAAAACGAATATTTAAAATAAGTGACTGGTTGCTGTTTTCTGTTTTTATTTTGAATGTTTAGTATATGATTCCGATTGATAGTCCTTACCTAAGCCGAGTATCGATCTCAATCCATAATAAGAGACAGAGTGCTTTGGCTGTCCACATAGCAGGCTTCCTCTAGTGCTTTGGAGCACACGACCAACGTGTGAAAATGGCGTGGACGCTGCCGTGGCTCTGCTAGGAAAGTGGCATTGCTGGTGGAGGCTAAGGCGCTCTTGTGCGTACAACGGTGCGGTATGGATATTCGGAGTTCCACCTTGCCTGTCTCCGTTTCTTGATATGAATTACTTTTTGGACGCATTCGCCACACTTTACGACATCCTTACCTATCCATATTCATACCTTTGCCTCTAGTCAACAGTTCACAGTGTGATCTCTGTCATCATAGGTCACATGAAACTGCCTGTTTGTTCCATCGATTTCCGTGTCACAACTTGCGTCAGAAAACACGAACTTCATTTCTACCTACTCCATAGTAGGACATAAATACGGCGACGAGTTGCAAACCTTCACCTAATTCTAAGGTGGATACGACAGTGTACAAGTCCACAACAAAACGGAGAGAGATTTCGGGTAGTAAGACGTTGTTTGGCATTCAGTCACGTTCACACTTCAATCGCTGCTCAAAGTTGGGTCTGTGAATCCCATTTCGGATGTCATTCAGAATGCCTTCGAAGTGCTGCCCAAATACTTTGAAGCACACTCAACCGAAGATACAGCGCAGATTCCTCCTAGTGCAACTCTGAATCTCTGCGCTTACTAAGTCTCTAGAGAAATCTAGCCAGCCGAAGTGGCCGTGCGGTTAAAGGCGCTGCAGTCTGGAACCGCAAGACCGCTATGGTCGCAGGTTCGAATCCTGCCTCGGGCATGGATGTTTGTAATGTCCTTAGGTTAGGTTTAACTAGTTCTAAGTTCTAGGGGACTAATGACCTCAGAAGTTGAGTCCCATAGTGCTCAGGGCCATTTTTTAGAGAGATCTACGCGGCCATGTTAGCTGCATCATCCAATGGGAACTTTTATCTGAAACTCCTGATGTCAGGATTGACTTGTACATGAGCATTTTGAAATGGCTGGATTTGACACAGTCGCTCAGCCGTGTGAAAACCCTTGCGCGCGCCTTAGCATTTGTGTGCAACTTCGTGCCGAAGCGTCAGTTATCTGTTATGTAACATTCACCACTCTCATTCAGTAGGTAGCTTGAAGTCTTTGTGTGTGTATGTGTGTGTGTGTATGTGTGAGGGGGGACGGAGAGGGGAAGGCGGTGAGAGGCTGATAGCAGGGGCAGGTTGCTTCCTCCTGAAGGGAATCATGAAGGCACATTTTGAGATATATTGCACATACAAAGACAGGTAACAACAGTACTTAAATCGATTCCTAACGAAGCCATCGTTGACAATGTACAGCATATTTATAAAAATTGCCAAAAGTATGTCATGGATAATGGACGTAACTTTGAAATCGAAAATTAGTGTCTGCTTTCTTTCATTCTTTTCATGCGGTTTTTCATATTATTTAACGAAATTTTAGAACCAGATCACTTCAATTTCATTTTCTGATCACTTTTTCCAGAACTAACTTGAGCAGCAACGGCGACAACCCATGCCCTTCTCTGAGCCCTGGTTATTTATTTCGAATACCTAACTTTGGTTTATTGTCAGTCATGGTTTTCCTGATCACACAAATGATCAGAAAATGAAATGAAATTAAAGGCACAAATTGGTAGAAGTTTCCAAAACAAAATTTCCCTTCATTGTCCACCGTTATTTAATGACAAAGCAGTTTTCTCCAACAAAAGAGCAGAATCATTCTAATGTGCACAGAAACTTTATGAAATAACGACAAAAACTTGGCTCCAACTTTAAAATGAAATGACGTATTGTATCGAAAGGACTGGACCAAGATTAAAAAATCAAATTCGACATAATCTTAGAAGTATACAATGTCAAGTATCGTAAAGGTAACAAAGAGGGTACTGAAACTGCAAAGATCATACAAACTCACCTGCAACAGAAATAGTAACAAATATTTGTCACTAAAAGAAATTTACTATTTAACACTGTTGATAAAGCACATGCTCTTTATGTTTATTGGTGCAAATCCGAGATAAAAATCAGTGAAGTACAAGAAAGCAAAATTGTCAGAAATATCTTGAAACCAAAATACGAAAAAGGATTTGGGTGAAAAAGAAATCACAGCAAATCTATCAATCTACAGAAAAAATCAGCCGTATCACAAAGAGGAAGCGACTATAGTTTTACGGTCATCAATGCAGGATGTAACTAGGTTCCCTTTACAAAATTTGAGAATTGTTTTGATCCCAGAAGAGGACAGACTTGTCTAGTAAAGATAGGCTCTGTTGTGCGTATATTAAGTGGTATGAGCACTTATTCATCTTCGATACTGTGAAACAAACCTCTTCTAATGCAAGCTCTTTGCTTTCCATATTTTGGTGGAAATAGTGTGGGTCAACACAAATATAAAACGCGCAGCAATCATGGGTTCTAAAACGCATGCCTTACTTAACAGCTGTGAGCTCTTGTTGAACAGAAGAGATGAGTTCCACATTAGCTACGATGAGGAGGTGTTATAGCTCTTAAAGAATGTATTTTATAGCCCACGTACACTACAAGCTTTTTCTTGTAGCGATGGAAGAAATCTGCTCTCAAAGTCTGTAAAGGGAATTTAGTTACACCCGGCATAGAATTGATAACAATATGCTCATACAGAATATTCTGAACTTCAACTTGTCGCCGGCCGGTGAGGCCGTGCGGTTCTAGGCGCTTCAGTCTGGAACCGCGTGCCCGCTACAAAAAAGGGTCAAATGGCTCTGAGCAGTATGGGACTTAACATCTATGGTCATCAGTCCCCTAGAACTTAGAACTACTTAAACCTAACTAACCTAAGGACAGCACACAACACCCAGTCATCACGGGGCAGAGGAAATCCCCGACCCCGCCGGGAATCAAACCCGGGAACCCGGGCGTGGGAAGCGAGAACGCTACCGCATGACCACGAGCTGCGGACGTGACCGCTACGGTCGTAGGTTCGAATCCTGCCTCGGGCATGGATGTGTGTAATGTCCTTAGGTTAGTTAGGTTTAAGTAGTTCTAAGTTCTAGGGGACTGATGACCACAGATGTTAAGTTCCATAGTGCTCAGAGCCATTTGAACCATTCAACTTGTCGATGAAAAACTGCAACAACTGTCTAACAGATTTAATAAAAGCCTAAATGATATTAGCATTCACTAAAAAATCAAAGTGTAATGAAATACAAAACATAATTAAAAAACGCAAGTTCCTTAGAAGCCTGCCTGACAACACTGTGGGTAAAGAGATGAAAGTAACAAAGGGCACAGTAAGAGAAGTGAGTCGCACTTGGAGAAAAAGGGGGAAGAAAGTGCTATATAAGTTCAAGGTGAGCACATACAGTAAAAACTAAATGAAAATACTCTGTACAATAATTTGTGTCTGAGTTACAGGTCAAATTTTAAAAAATCTATAATTTTACCGGAAAATGCAAAAAGAACCCACGTGGCATGAGAGACAAACGATCGACAATACATAACCCCACTTAATTACTGTATGTGTGTTTGATACCCTTGCTTCGAATATTTAATCATTCGACGAGCTGACAGCAGTATGCACACATGTTTTTGCAACTGCATTGCCTACGTAACAGATGAGCAAAACCATGAAGCACTCGAATTATGAATAAACAGCGATAACAAAAAAACAAATGACCGAAAAGGAGACTCGTTATATCTCGGTAATGGACTTTCTATTTTGCGTTAATTGCTCATTCCAAAATTAAGGCCTTTCCAATTACGCATCTGTTGGCTCCCTCCCCACGCTACATTATAATTAAAATTGAGAAGCTTTTCGCTGATATTATAAATCTGTTACGCAAACAGCGGTAATTAAATAAAGAGACGATAGCGTAACAGGTTTTGTTGTGAAACGAGTTTGCTGCATGTCATCCTCTTTAGAGGCTGTGATCGAAAAGCAGTCACAGGCAAACTTTTTAAACGTTGAAAAGGCATCGCGGTAACGGCGTACACCAAACGAATTTGCTTTTCTAAGCACTTCTGTAGACTGTAGTATTCTTCTAGACTGAAAATGGATCATGTTTGATGTCCGTTGGTACACAGCAATTTAAATGTTGGCTATAGTCCTTCATAAATGTTACAGATCCGAAATTTCAAAACTAAAAATGAAATTATGTCAAAGATAATTTGCTGTATTTATTGAATTCAGATAAATCTTTAAAAATGGTACAAGATTCCGGTCAATTATCAGACATACCGTGTGGATACAGTGCAGTTACCGAAGGAGGTCCGGCGTAGGCTGCAATAGGCTGTTTTCCTATGCTAAAAATATAGTTAGGATTGTTGTTATTCTGATCGATTATAACATTTAAATAGCATTTACGGTCAACATTCTCACAAAATATCTGCTATTTTTATGGAATATAAATATCAAGATCTGATTACGTGATCGAAAACGCTCTGTTATTGGTCGATGCTCTGGTGACGTCACAGGCCAGGAGTAAGACGAAGCTATACTTGTGTAGTAGAAGCGTTAGCCGAAGTTACAAGGTTTTACGTTTATGCTCCACACATTGAGAGCAGCGGAATGTGCAGGAATGGACATTCTTTTCCTTTCTGTCTGCAACATCATTAAAATGGCTCAAAAGTAAGGATTTGCAGAATTTTTGTAAAGGGTTCCGTATATTATAACTAGATTGTCGACTATCAGTCATGAGCTACGATCCAAAGCACAACAAAATTATCCTTGGTAAGACTTAGTGTTGATACCTTGTGTAGAAGGCACTCAGCAGAGTTATTACTTGCGTTCCCTGACGCAACTGTTAGCCCTTTTTGGCTATAGTGATCGAGGTCACGTGTTCGAATCCTGGAAGTCTCATATATTTTTAAAGTCTTTACACGAAATACGAAAATAATGTTACTAAGAACTGATTGTAGCAGTTTTTTCGATTGTTGGATGTATTATGTATAGCTTCACATTAGTCTTTGAGAAACAGACAACAGAAGAGAAATGCATTTACTTTGCGAACAAACAGCTCACTTTTTGGAAAGCGCTTTTAGTAATTAAGATATAGCCATATGGCCACAGTACAACAAAGTGTAGGACGATGATGTTATATGGAGCGATATAAGGCATATACAACACGCAGGTGACACAAACGTAAGGGCTGTGATGTTTGTGAGTGTTATCTAACGTTAGCGTGTGAAGCAGACCCACTTCATCTTTATGTAATATAATGAAACTGAACAGTAAGGTCACAGCTAGAGAGTACGAAGACAAAAACATAGTTTCTAATAAAGTAAAAAGTGTGTGATCACATTAACTAGAAAATATCTGTTTGAACGCGACGTGTGTGAACAGCTATTGCAAATGAAAGCGCATGTGAACGGCAAGGAAAACAGAATGATGTTCTGTTTCTGATTGGTGCGGTGAAGTTTTGTAATTATGATTTGGTTTTCAAATGAGAGGACTGTGGAGTCATTTTACAAACCAGTTAAAATGTTCTTTCGGGTTACATTTGAACCAGCGATCTATGGACATTGTGTTATAAAATTCGACGGTTTACCGCTCTCACTACGGGGCTACCAAATAATCAGGTCAAGTTAGATAAAACGACGATTTTCCTAGGGGTTTAATGTCCTTGAATAACGCTACCCTTCGTTGTATGGGAGAGCATTTATGCGAGGTAAGTTAATACGAACTTCATAGTGCAACACCTTTTTAATTAAGTTGGTATACTTGTGTGTCGGTGTGGTGGAAATTTGCCGGTACACTTTGCCCAAATTCACATTCTCTGGAACTCTCAAAACACCTTTTTAGGGGATTTTGTAGATCTATTTGAACAGTGTGTTACTACACATTATTTGTAACTCATTTTCCGAAACTTAAACACCAAAACAAGATATCACTGTGGATTAGCATTATGACAGCAAGGGCAACGAGCTAGCCAGTGACGTCACAGGCGTGACATGGTTCCAGTGAGCATTTTAGCAGGCGTTCAGGTTATTTGAATTTCATTTCAGTTTTTATGAAAGAATACTGAAACTCAAGAGGAGCAAAAAATGACGTAATTAATTATTCAAGGCAATTTCCAGAAGACAGTCAAATACTCTATTATGTTACGGCAGCGCAAATTGGTAGATATGCGAATGCGTTAATGTGGAACCGATTCGCGCTGGGAAAAATCAGTTCCTTTATTGGCCACCAGATCAAGATCTGGAGCTGTACTCTGTTTGTACGATGGTACGACATCCACCCTGTCATTGGACACGCCGTAACCTGAGTGACACAACATGGCTATCGAGAAGAGAGACTATGCGCTGTTAGTGAAACTGTTTTATGTGAACAGCATCGATTAGAGTGCTGCATTGAGAGAGTATCGTCGACTGAAAGACGTGACGAAAGATCCGCTGTCATTAAATGGTTTAAAGAATATAATATTTATTAAATTCTGGAACATGTGTGAGATTGTTGTGGCACCACGAAGTGGAAGGCATCCTATCCCGGTGGAAGTTACTGACTTAGTTGATGTTGCTGCAGCTGACCACGCAGCACGTGTCCCGGGTAATGCTAGTTAGTGTTCGTGCGGTGTCACGAGAATTGTCCATCCTATTGTGAACAGGACGGAAGCTTTTCGGTCTATTTTACAATGGCGCCCGTACAAGAAGCAGACGATGCAGCAACTGAAACCTCACGATGCGCAGCATCTCTCTCAATTCGCTCTTCGGTTTCTGGCACGGGTCGAAGTTGATGACATGTGGCCGGGCAATATTCTTTGGTGTGACGAGGTAGTTTTACACTACAGGGTGCAGTGAACACAAAGAACTGCCGAATTTGGGGCTCTGTTAAACTGCGTGTTGTGCACGAATAGCCATTCCACTCACCGAATGTTATTGTGTGGCGTGAATTCGCAAGCATGTTGTCTCGGGAGTAGTTGCAGTCGCTCGCTGCTACAGGGCAGTTGTAGTCTGTCGCTGGTACAGTGCAGTTCATAGCCATGTATTGTAAGGTAAATTTTATTATTTTTATTGGCATGCGCGTAGTTAAGTCACTTGTCTGAGATAATAATATGAATTTGTTTCAATCTTTTTGTGATTCGTCAGCACCATTTGGCCCAGATTTGTAATATTCAATTTTTTCGTATAATGGATTGCAGATCTTTATCAATAATGTAAAGGATTTTGAGAATATAATTTTTTACCAGTCAACAAAAAAAGGTAGGAATAATTTTGCCCGTCCCGATTCAGTCATTTATATAAATTTAAATATTTCAGAAATTTTCGCAGATCATAGTCATATGTCCTTCAGTAATCAGACGACCAGCTGTGTAGCTGTGTCAATAATCAAAGTCAGTTTTTCTAATAATTCCGATCTCAGACAAATGTTGTCCAGTATTAATAGATAGGACAGCATTGCACTAAACTGTGCCATTTACGAGCAGATATATAGACAGCGTTATCCGGCGACGCCATCATGAGGTAAGAATTTTTCAGTTTGATTTCACAGGGCCATGGCGTAGCGCTGCTTACGTCAAAATTTATAAGTTTTCATGTGTTAATATATTAACAGAAAATTATCATTTTTTATTATTTTTATACGGGATGGTTACAATGCATATTCACGGTCCGCTCTTCTTGAATACAATACACCCAGAGATCTGTCAGGCGTACCGTGAGGTCTCTACAATATCAAGACCTCCTTGTACAATACGTCATTCCTGCTCTGGAATAGCGCAACTGTGTGGAGAACACTGTTTCATGTAAGTTGGGCAACACCTCATGCTGCTAGACCAGCGAAAGATTTGTTTAATGCAGTATCTCGTCGACGTCTCCGGTGCTCACACTGAACGTAACAGAAGAATAACATCAACAATATGACTTTCTATTTGTTTGACCTTCTCTGCGCACGTCCCGTCCCTAATCCATTATACATGGAAAAATCTCTGTACGTCTCTCTTGCATTCACAGAGCCTAATTGCACCTAAGTCTCTTCCAGTGTAAATCTGTTCTGTATTAACGCATTACACTACATTCATGGGATGCACAAGTTTCGTTGCCATAACATAATTACAGTACACACTTTACCTCTGCGAGCAACTGCACTTCAGTTATAATCACGCTGTACTCCTCAGTGAAAAAATTCAAAATAATAGTTTCTAGAGGGAATACATCCATTACATCACAAAAACTGTTATAGATCGCAACCCTTTTAAACACTGTCACACATCAGACTTTTGTTCGCACTTGATATAACCTACGAGAGAGACATCATGAAATAAATGTCAGCAGAATCGAAGCTATCTCTGTAACAATAAAAAAAACTTTAAAAGGTTAAACATTCACACAAACTAAAAATAAATATTATGAGATAGTGCGTGTTCCGACATTGTTTCATGGTTTCTAAACGTGGACCGTTCGCAGAACTTACAACAATAAATTTCAGACACTTGAAATGACATTTCCAAGGCCTGTCAAAAGATTTCTTGAAGACACCACAAACCGAAAACAGAGGTATTAATCTGTCCTCTCACATTAAAGTGACCACCACCTATGTTCGACTTCAGTGTGCAATAACTACTCACAGACGGTAGTTGGTAGGTGTCATATACAGGGCGAAGTAAAATTCGCGCGTTTGGACTTTGGAGCGGGATTGCTCTAATTCTGGGAATACAGAAATGTCGATCACAAAATTTCGCCCTGCGCATAATTCGGGCAGTAAATGAGCTTTTAAGATTGGCAATCTCAAGATTGGTCATCTCACTTTTAAGGAAATTAATGGAGCAACACGAGTATGCATCTGTCCTTGATGACCATGTCCACCCCTACATGAAATTTGTTTCTCCTCGGCACGATGGCGTCTACCAGCAGGACAATGCTACATTCCACAAAGCTCACAGTGTACGTTCGTGGTCCAAACAGCACCAGGGTGATTTTACTGTCACCAAAACCCCCGGATTTAAAGCCAATTGAGAATATGTGGGACCACCACGATGAAGATGCTCGCGCCATGGATCTCAACCGAGCAGCTGGCTACGGGACTGCAGTCACCATGGCTTCACGTCCCTGTCTATACCTTCCAGAACCTCGTTGACCCTGTTCTCGCTCGTCTCGTAGCGGTCCGCACTGCAGAAATTTGTTATTCAGGGCTTTGACAGGTGGTCACATTAATACGACTGGACATGTAAATATGAACCGGATCTCAGAGAACGTCATAATGGCAACAGCAGATGTCAAATACGGAAGACAAACTACTGTAATAGCAACATACAGACTTAGTAGGAAAAATAAGTCGGTAGATCGTGGTGGCAGGCACAAATCACTGTAACAAGTAATACAGCAGGCGCTGGAGGCTGGTTGCTCGCAGGTGAAGCTGACAGCCAGAGAGTTGCCGGCGGAGCGGCCTGTTAGGCTCGCACCCACAGACCCGACAGGGGCCCTAATTTCACCTGACAGCGGTCTGCCAGAGATTTATCAGCGTAGGTATACAGCGAGCTATCCAGCGCCGTTACAAGTTTAACTTTAAAGTATGGCCGTCCATCAATATCAATAAGCAGCAACGGCCAACGGAGGCACGTGACAACGCACTCTTCGCACCGCTTCTTGTAACCGTGAAACATCACAACCACAACAGACGGAAGACACACACACACACACATCAAGAGAGAGGAAGGGTTCTCATTCTTCCTCATTCAGACTGCTGCAAAGAGAATGTTAAGGCTGTATATCTACTGGGGGTTTTCATGCTTGTTTAGAAAACGAGCAACTAGTAGATATCAGTTCTGTTGGCCAATAAAAGTGTCGTAGAACACCTGTTCTCCTTTCTTACATAAATTTCATGCTTACTACGAGGGAACACATTTCCATAGTCACCGGCTAAAATCCCAGGCAGAGAAAGGGCCCCCTAAAATGTTCGTGGAGTAATATCTTCTGGAAGCTGACACAAAGGAAATGAAGTCTAGTTGCCACTGAGGATAAATGGGAATGCAACTTTTGCCCCTATAGGCACGACCGATAGTATGCTTGTGTTGAAACGATCTAAAGACATTGCATCTTCCGCCGTTGTTTCTGTGTGAAGAGAAATTCCAGAGAGGTAGGAAGAAGTCTTCGGATTTCCTGCTACGTAATAATCTTCTTTAAGATTGTTGTTTTGTGATGTCGAATGTGTCAAGAGGTTTTAAGTTGTTTTGATGTACGTAAGTGTCAATAAAAATTGTATTCCAATGCTTAATTGCTAAAGAATACTTTTATGGAACGGTGAGACAGCTTTCTCGTCTAAACAGCCCTTTGGGGAGAGCTAACATCTTAATTGAGGTGTATGTCGTGACGTGATGTATATCAACTACGTTTTGACTATTTAAGTTGCGGGTTTACAATGACAAATAGCTAAAGAAACTCTGGGTATGGGAAGTATTGTGCTCGGACTTTATGACCGACGAGGCTCTCCTTCCATTTCATGTCGCAGTGACACCAGAAGATATTCACCCTCTTCTTAAAGCTTAAAGCAAAGGCACGAAATCAGAGCAGCCGTGGTAGGAAAAGGAGGTACACGCCTATCAAAAGTGTGCTGGCAATGGAAAGACCTAAGAGGAAAAAGAACGTATTACGCTCTGCTGTATCAAGATAATGGAGGTGGATGATACGAAGTAATTGTTTCCACTATGGTCAAAGAGAAGTGGATTGTGGCACAGTTTGGTGTAACTAAAGCAAAATGTACGGAACTAAACACCACTAGTTCAAGTAAGCAAGTCCCCTACTTTATTGATGGACGTGAAAATGAGGTTGGTAATTGCCATCTTCTTTATTACTTTTTTGTGTGACCGTCTTTTGTACGTTACATCCACTTGATTTAATTCAAAACATTTTCTGTACTTTGTATTCAAATAAAAGTAATGTAACATATTCGTAGATAAATGTTTTAGGAATTCAGAATACAAATTTAAATGACGTATTCATTTTTAATTATTAATGAAACAGTAACATTATCAGCAACATCTGTTACATAACCAGTGAGTAACAGAGAGAAAAAAATGGAAAAATTGGAAATTAAAAACCACACTAAGTAGCCTCCGTTCCCCATATGCTAAAGTGCATCTGTGCAAAGTATTTGACTCGCTAAACTTCTGTGATTATTAAGGAGAAAGAGAAATTTTTAAATCAGTGGAGGAAGATATTAGAACCACTACTCAAATAAAACAATCACTAACTGATTGAGACAATGTTAGGTAGATGGGAAATGTAAGTTTTGGATAGATGCCTGCGAACATGGTAGCACTCTTACTATACCATAGTCAAAATATTTAATTGCTCTTACATTCTTAATTCGTTTTGGTTAACAGCCATCTTCAGAATAATAAGAATAGAACTTTGAGTACCGCTCGCAAACTGCACTCATACGTACTAGTCTGACAAGATATCCAGTATCTATTTATTTTCCTTTGATTCTGAAAGTCACTGTTACCGATATTCATAAAGATCTAGAAAACTGTTAATAAATGACAATGTAGACTGAATTCATTTATGAGATGATGGAAAACTTCTCATTCACCATCATTAGTAGCCACTTGACTGCTGGATAGTGGTTTCTTCTAGACTTTTATTTTCATTTCGGGTGTCAGCTTGGAACGTAGCAGAGATACATAATCTCACTGACTTCGCTTAATTCTCAGTCCTTAAGTTCTGGAATCAAGATAGTTAAATCAGCAACATGACATGTATGTGAGCGTCCTTTTATTGGTGCAAACTACACCATGATACCCGCTCTGGATTACGGGGTGTTTCAGTTTTTGAGTAAGCACTGGAAACAGTATTCGCTGTTACAAGCAACGGCCGTAGGCATTGTCACGCAATGGGTCTGCTCAACGAGCGAGAAAGCCGAGTCATCATGGCAGCGGTTTGGAGTGCAGCGCCATAACGCTTGGTATAAGAATACATAGGACAATAACTAAAACGTAGATGCTGTTTGCTGGGGCAGACAGCCCTTAGAAACAAAACTGTGGCTAGTCCCAGGCTATCAAGCATGGGAATGATACAAACAGTCCATCAAAAAATTACGGTGTATAAGAAATAGCATGAAGGGATATTTATTTCAAATAGTGTTCCGATAGTGTCTCCATTGGAGGAAACGATTTAGAATACCGTATTATTAAATGGGAATATTCACTGAAGACCCAAAGAAATTGGTACACATGGCTAATATCGTGTAGGGCCCACGAGGGCACGCAGTAGTGCCGCACCACGACGGCTAGTGTCTGAAGTAGTGCTAGAGGGAACCGACACCATAAATCCTGCAGGGCTGTCCATAAGTCCGTAATAGTACGATGGGTTGGCGATCTCTTCTCAACAGCACGTTGCAAGGCATTCCAGACATGCTCAGTAATGTTCACGTCTGAGGCGGTTTTTTGGCCAGCGGAGGTATTTAAACTCAGAAGACTGTCCTGAAGTCACTCTCTAGCAATTATGGACGTGTGGGGTGTTGCGTTGTCCTCCTGGAATTGCCCAATGGACATGAATGGAATCAGGTGATCAGACAGGATGCTTAAGTACGTGTCACCTGTCAGAGTCGTATCTAGGGGTCCCATATCACTCCAACTGCACACGCTCACACCACTGCTGAGCCTCCACCAGCGTGAACAGTCCCCTGCTGACATCCAGGGTCCATGGATTAACGAGATTGCCTCCATACCGGTTCATGTCCATCCACTCGATACAGTTTGAAACGAGACTCGTGCGAACAGGAAATTAGTTCCCAATCAACAACAGTCCACTGTCGGTGTTGACGCACCCCGGGCGAGGAGTGAAGCTTTGTGTCGTGCAGTGATGAAGAGTACACGAGTGGGCGTTCAGCTCCGAAAGCCCATATCGATAATTTTTCGGTGAATGCATCGCACGCTGCCACTTGTTGATGGCACAGAATAGATATGTGCAGCTATTTGCGGGAGGGTTGCATTTCTGTCGCGCTCAACGATTCTCGTCGGTCGTCATTGGACCCGTTCCTGCGGGATCTTTTTTCAGCCACAGCAATGTCGGAGATCTGATGTACTACAGGATAACTGACATTCACGGTACACTCGCGAAATGGTCCTACGACAAAATCCCCATTCATCGCATCCAAGGAGATGCTGTGTCCCATTGCACTGCGCCGACTATAACATCACGTTCAAACTTACTTAAATCTTGATAACCTGTACTTGCAGCAGCAGAAACCGATCTAACAACTACACCAGACACTTGTCTTATATAGGCGTTGCCGATCGCTGCGCTGTATGCTGCCTCATTACTTATCTCTGTATTTGGATACTCGTGCCTATATCAGTTTGTTTAGCGCTTCAGTGTATTAGTGAAGTGCAGGAATGACGTCATAGTAGCCCAAAAAAATACCGATATGACAGACGACTGTGTAAAGGAGACCAAATGAGGTATTGACCGAGGTAGAACTTATGTCAAGTGGCATTTCCTCCGCAGCTGCATAATAAGCTATATACTTGTCCACTTTAAGCTGAAAATGTCTTAAAACCTACCGCCACATAGGCAGAGCTTTTAAATGGTACGGTACATACCTCAATGTTGGCAACATTTTGAACTTTAGACAAATATAGTTTAAAGAACAACACTTACGCCGCATAATACCCCATGACTTGCCCGCAGAGCTGGCCGAGCGGTTCTAGGCGCTTCAGTCAGGAACCGCGCTACCGCTACGGTCGCAGGTTCGAATCCTGCCTCGGGCGTGGATGTGTGTGATGTCCTTAGGTTAGTTAGGTTTAAGTAGTTCAAGGTTCTAAGGGACTGATGGCCTCAGATGTTAAGTCTCATAGTGCTCAGAGCTATCTGAACCATTTGAACACCATGACTCAACCTGCTGTCGCCAAGTTAGATGACGCTCGTTATATAGTTGTATACTGTCTCAGTGACGCTAATAGATTGTCGGTGAGAACCTTCTGGTCACGACGTTGGGGATAGATTACTTTGTATCTTCGTAAATATCATGCGACTTGTAGTGAACGTATCCCAAACTGTCCTGGCGTTTCGTTTGTAAGTCTCGCTTGGGAGAGCAGCATTATTATGGTAATTTTGATGGCTAATAGCTATTTTTGTAAAGGTAGAAGTGTGCTTCGTGAAGTCTAATGAGTTCCACTTGGAGCTTTGTCTCATTGTTGTAACTAGAGTACACCAATCAAATGCGAGTGTATTAGGCCTCAAGAGTATATTACGAGTTTATCAGATTAGTTTGGTATTTATTTCATGGTGTATCAATCAGATCCGGAGAATCTAGTTAACTGCATTTCTCTTGCTGGTCGGACGCGGTATTTCGTTTGGATTGTAAGTACCCGTCCAAAAAATGCTTTAAATGAAACTAATTACAAACATCAGGTGTGTACATTTATAGAATCAACGGGTAGAGATGAAAATGTGTGTCCGATCGGGATTCGAACCCGACTTCTCCTGCTTACTAGGCAGGCGCTATAACCCCATTTTTATTGCCGGCCGCGGTGGTCTCGCGGTTCTAGGCGCGCAGTCCGGAGCCGCGCAACTGCTACGGTCGCAGGTTCGAATCCTGCCTCGGGCATGGATGTGTGTGATGTCCTTAGGTTAGTGAGGTTTAAGTAGTTCTAAGTTCTAGGGGACTTATGACCTAAGATGTTGAGTCCCATTTGAACCATTTTGAACCCATTTTTATTACTTTCTTTGAAAACATGAACACTACCTTTTTTTGGTATTACAAATGATATTAACAATTTATATAGGGTGTTCCAAAAGTTATGGCCAAACTTTCAGGAAACATTACTCACAAACAAAGAAAGAAAATATGTTATGTGGACGTGTGTCCGAAAACACTTACTTTCCATATTAGAGCTCATTTTATTACTTCTCTTCAAATCACATTAATCGTGGAATGGAAACACACAGCAACAGAACGTACCAGCGTGACGTCAAACACTTTGCTACAGGAAATGTCCAAAATGTCCTCAGTTAGCGAGGATACATGCATCCACCCTCCATCGCATGGAATCCATGATACGCTGATGCAGCCCTGCAGAACGGAGTATTGAATCACAGCCGTCCACAATACGAGCACGAAGAGTCAGTACATTTGGTACCGTGGTTGCGTAGGTAAGAGCTTTCAAATGCCCCCATAAATGAAAGTCAAGAGGGTTGAGGTCAGGAGAGCGTGGAGGCCATGAAATTGGTCCGCCTCTACCAATCCATCGGTCACCGAATCTGTTGTTGAGTAGCGTACGAACACTTCGACTGAAATATGCAGGAGCTCCATCGTGCATGAACCACATGTTGTGTCGTACTTGTAAAGGCACATGTTCCTGCAGCACAGGTAGAGTATCCGTATGAAATCATGATTACGTGCTCCATTGAGCGTAGGCGGGAGACCATGAGGCCCAATCAAAACATCACCAACAATGCCTGCCCAAACGTCTACAGAAAATCTGTGTTGATGACGTGATTGCACAATTGCGTGCGGATTCTCGTCAGCCCACGCATGTTGACTGTCAAAATTTGCAATTTGATCACGGTGGAATGAAGCCTCATCCGTAAAGAGAACATTTGCACTGAAATGAGGATTGACACATTGTTGGATGAACCATTCGCAGAAGTGTACCCGTGGAGGACAATCAGCTGCTGACAGTGCCTGCACACTCTGTACATGGTACGGAAACGACTGGTTCTCCCGTAGCTCTCTCTATACAGTGGCGTGGTCAACGTTACCTTGTACAGCAGCAACTTCTCTTACGCTGACATTAGGGTTATCGTCAACTGCACGAAGAATTGCCTCGTCCCTTGCATGTGTCCTCGTCGTTCTAGGTCTTCCCCAGTCGCGAGTCATAGGCTGGAATTTTCCGTGCTCCCTAAGACGCCGATCAATTGCTTCGAACGACTTCCTGTCGGGACAACTTCGTTCTGGAAATCTGTCTCGATACAAACGATCCGCGCCACGGCTATTGCCGCGTGCTAATGCATACATCAAATGGGCATCTGCCAACTCCGCATTTGTAAACATTGCACTGACTGAAAAACCACGTTCGTGATGAACACTAACCTGTTGAAGCTACGTACTGATGTGCTTGATGCTAGTACTGTAGAGCAATGAGTCGCATGTCAACACAAGCATCGAAGTCAACATTACCTTTCTTCAATTGGGCCAACTGGCGGTGAATCGAGGAAGTACAGTACATACTGACGAAACTAAAATGGGCTCTAACATGGAAATTAAGCGTTTCCGGACACATGTCCACATAACATCTTTTCTTTATTTGTGTGTGAGGAATGTTTCCTGAAAGTTTGGCCGTACCTCTTTGCAACACCCTGTATATATAATCTGAAAGGATAAGTATAAACCAGACTGACGTAAAATTAACATTGTGATAAATAGTAAGCTTTGGAAGGTAAACATACGTCAGAAATAAAGACCTCAATAAAATTACGTTAAAAAGAAATACTTCTCTAAATATACTTCAAATTCCAATGCATATCTTTAACAAATTAAAGTAAATCCTATTACACATATAACATTTAATTGAAGTTAAATTTCGGTAACAACCACTGCCTTGTTGTACCGCAAATAATGTTTCTGTACTGCTTGAAGCTAGTAAACTGAAAATTACTCTCGCACTGCATTAAAAAAAAAAAAAGAACACATATCACAACGGAAAATCATATTTCCAATGCCCCCGATGTTCTGTCATCGGGGTGCGTCTTCTCGTAAGTACAATGTATCCACCGATTCTTGTCTTCCGTTAACGATTTCTTCGCATCGATAACTTAACTTCTCCCACCCTGGACATTCCAGCTATGAGGGGGCTCTTGAAACGCACTCCATATAGGAAGTCAGAGAAATACTGCCTGTATTTCGGATTGTTCATAATCTTTAGATGTGGTTCCTGTAAAAACGTCCTAAAGTCCATTACATTCTTTGGGCCATCTCTGAGCAAAGAGTGCACCGTCTGGCCTCGAAGCTATGTTACGGCTTTCGTTTTGGTGCATGGGTAGTAAGTCCCGTCCGGGAAGAATATAATCCCTGGTTCAGTGTTGTTGTGTCCGATTCAGAGGAAGAAAGTGATCATTCGTGTCACCAAACGCCACACTTCTGCGAGGGGCTGCATATGAGACAGCGTTAATAGTATTCCATACTTTGGTACTGAGGGCACAACGATTAATCTGTCATATGAATCACATGGAGTCTGGATCGGGTGACATTTCTACCGTTAACTGTTAGGTACCACGTTGCACGTGTCTCCGTGTCTAAGGAAACGTGGTGTATCGATTGCCATACTACTTGCCAGTTGATATGTGGATGCTTCCTCTCGACAGGACTGCTGTGTCGTCCGGTCGTTAGTATCCGAACTATGCCAAGCGCCGTTGCAGGTCTCTTTTCCGGCAGAGCCGTCTGAACGCAGCTGTACTCTATAAAAAAAAAAAAGTGCGTATATGCTGGGTTGACTGGGAAATGTGCTGGACCTCCACTGACACCATTCGAGAAACTGGTGCTATTTCTTCTATTAAGATTCCTGTCAGACAAGTCTGATGTCATCTTCACAGTTTTAACATTGTGCTGATATATAGTGCAACGCCCGATCACGAACATGCTCAAGACTGAGTTCACCCCTACTAAGAGGGAGTGTAAGGGCGTCGTATCTTATTTTAAACAGTAGATCTGCACTCACAAAGGAACCGAACGCCACCGGTATTCGTCGTGCTATGCTCACCGGCATTGTGAGTACTTGAGAAAAATGTGGAATTCGTGACGCCAGGTAGGTGTTAACATACGTGAACAGCTGGATCACGTCTAATGCCGGTGTGATGTTCCCTCTAACGCCCGTCCGAACCGACTATAGTAATCTCTTATAGCTGTACACTGCTGTGCGACATATGTCTGTGGTAAAAACAATACCTAGGCATTTCAAGGTATCCATTTGCCGTAAGGGTGGTAACCACTCTAAGTCCAACACCAATACTCATCGCCACAAACGTGTCCATATTCAGACGGCTGCCAGTGGCCGTTCCATACTTGCGTATCCAATCTAAAGCCACACTCATATCGTTTTCATTCAGTACTATCAGCATCAGGTCGTCTGCATACGACTTCCACTTAAATGAGTATCCTCGCAAAGTCAGTCTTGTCAAGGGGTGGCGTAGGCGGAGAAGTAAATGGATCGAGAGCCAGTGTATATAATATCGTTGAGAAGGAATATCCTTGTGTGACCGATCTCGCTACGATTGGAGATTTTGTCGTACATCCATTGACGAGCACTTTGGAGGAGGCTTTAATGAACAGGCGCATCACGACAGCTATTAATGGTCGTAGGAATCGCATGTGTGTCAGGACTTATGAAAGATATTTAAGGCTAGCTGTATGACGGGGTTCATCAAAATCTATTGACGATAGTACTGCAAATGGTTCAAATGGCTTTGAGCACTATGGGACTTAATATTTGAGGTCATCAGCCCCCTAGAACTTAGAACCACTTAAACCAACTAACCTAAGGACATCACACACATACAAGCTGGTGGCAGGATTCGAACCTGTGACCGTAGCGGTCGCGCGGTTCCAGACTGAAGCACGTAGAAGAACTTGGCCACAGCGGCCGGCCCTAGTATTGCACGGAGGTGGCACGTCTTTGACAGGGCGAGCAAACCGCGATATTCAACAAGCGCCGTTTGGATGTTGTTATATCCGCCGGGGGAAGTTTGATCAAGTGAGAGTACTTGCCGCAGTACTCTTTGGACGCGTGCTGCTAATAATGTGGAGAATATTTTAAAGTCGCTGATAAGGAGCGTCAGTAGTCGGTAGTCCCGTATCCGTGTACCACCCGGTGGTTTGTGTATCGGGATAATCAGCCCCTCCACAAAAGCCGGCGGTAAGGGCACGCCAGGAGTCATGAATCCGCGGCAGATAGTAGTCTATCGTGGTGCGATCACATGGCTAAAGGTCCTGTAGAATTTCAGAGGGAGGCCATCTGATCCCGGGGATTTCTTCACCGCTCCCCTACCAATGCCTTCCATCATTTCCTTCTCTGTAATCTCCTGCATCAGTTGTGCTTCCGCCTCTGGATCAATGGTGCCGAAAATCAAATGCGTAACTTCGTTAATGGCCGCCATATTGGTATCCACTACGGTGTAAAATTTGAGTGTAATGTTCTACAAAGGCATTGCCTATACCTTGTTGCGATGTTAGATGTGTCCCATCATCCGTGTCGACAGCATGTACTAGGGCTCTTCGTAGTCTTTTGTTTTCGTTAATGATGTGGTACATCGATGGGCGTTCTCCTGCAACCAGATCTAGTGTCCGCACCCTGACCACCGTACCTTCGAGGTGGTGTCGCATAATTTTGGCCTTTGCTCGTTGTACCACCTCTTGCTGCTCCGGAGAAGCCATTTGTTCGGCGCATTACCGTAGCTCCGCGAAACGGAAGTCCATCGTCTGACGTCGCCACACTACCAGCTCACGTCCGTATGTCATTACTGCACGGCGAAGCGCCGGTTTGGCGCAACCCATCCACCAACTTAGGGTCCTGGGATAAGACCGAATGCGTCGTTCGCAAGAACATCTTCAATGACGTCTTGACTAGCTGGGTCCCCCAGGTGAGCGACGTTCATTTTCCAAGCAACGTGGCAACGACTCACTTCCTGTCACCAGAGGGAGAGTGTACATATTGATGCTGTGTGGTCGTTATTGGCTGTAGGCTAGAGCTCTGCTTCCAGGACGTCAGCGTTATGATTGCGTGTGACATATTAGGTAGAGACGACTAGCGGAATGACTTTTTGTATGGGTGTATAAAGGACGGAGGCCCTGAAATTGTTCTCAGATATCAACCAGATTCATACTCTGCACCGGTCCGCCCCCGGTAGCTGAATGGTCAGCGTGACGGGTTGTCAATCCCCTGGGCCCGGGTTCGATTCCCGGCTGGGTCGGGAAATTTTCTCCGCCCAGGGACTGAGTGTTGTGCTGTCCTCATCATCATCCTATCATCCTCATTGGCTGCAGGTCGCCGAAGTGGGATCAAATTGAAAGACCGGCACCAGGCGAACGGTCTGCCCGACGGGGGGCCCTAGCCATACGTATAAATAAATACTCTGCACCAGTATTAGTAATTGTGGACAAGGGGTATATCGAGGAAATTGGTCTTTCGGTGCCAGTACACAATTAAAATGGCCGCCTAGGATTAATTGGTCGTGTCAACCTTGGAAAAAAATGGTTCAAATGGCTCTGAGCACTATGGGACTTAACTTCTGAGGTCATCAGTCCCCTAGAACTTAGAACTACTTAAACCTAACTAACCTAAGGACATCACACACATTCATGCCCAAGGCAGGATTCGAACCTTCAACCGTAGCGGTCGCGCAGTTCCTGACTAGCGCCTAGAACCGCTCAGCCAGCCCGGCCGGCCAACCTTCGAAGAGCTGGGAAATCCCCTCTGCGAAGAAGCGGGAACGTTCTCGCCTCCTGTCTGTACCGGACGGTGCATGGATGTTGATGAGTCGTGCATCAAGCACTGTCAGTGCTAATCCCCATGCCGACGATAGGTACAGTACATCCTCTGCCGTGATGCCTTCTTTAAGAAGTACTGCTTTGCCGCTGCCAGTTTCAGAGGCGTGTGATACGTAGGATACGTACCCGTACACGACAGGAAATTCATCAATGTATACCTCTTGTAAGAGGACGATGTCGATTTCTGCTGCTTGGAGCATGTCTTTGTGTAAGGACATCTTAATTTGCGACAGTATATTATTGATATTGATAGAAGCAAGCCAACCGGTATGATTGTCTTCCTTCCGCCGCATCTGTATAGGCCATGGGAGCTTACGCCGCCTGCCGTTGTAGTGGCACGGTACGTGACCCCGTCCTGCCCGCCGTAGTTGGTTGTAAGTTGAACTTTAGAAGGCGCCGACCCCATCGTGTCTCCAGTTGCGACTGTCGGCGGGTCCCTTTTACATTCATCAGCCCGGACGTACGCTGCTGTCGAGTCGGTGGTGTTCTGGATGAGGAGTCTCGGGACCCTGTGTAAGGTGGTCGTCTTACTCGGTCGTTTCTTGATCGTCGTCCTGCGTACGTAGTAGGCAGTCGCTGGACGTCGTTTCTTGCGCCGTTTCAGAGACCATTATTTACGCGTGTGCGTTTCCGTATCCGAAGGTGGATGAGTGTCTCTGTCACCACTGCAGTCGGACACGAAGGCAGCCATTTGAGAGTCGATGACCATTTGCTCATGCGAACTCTGCTGGTGGTACTGGTCGGTGCTGCTCGGTGGGGGGCATCGCCACCGTCTCCATGCTCGTGTCACTATCCGCTGCCGTCGGTTTTTCGACTGGCCTGTCCAGCTGTTGGGTGCTGTCACTGACAGGTGTGGCGTCCTTCCGGAGCACATTTGTATATGTGACAGGGAGAGACGTCGCCACAGGTGTTGCTACAGATTCACCTGTCGGTATCTGTGCAATTCTTCGTTGGAGACACGCTGAGCGAACGTCGCCTTCCTGACCACAACCTGAGCAAGTTTTCTGCTGATCGTCGTAAATGACTATCGCTCTGCAGCCTCCAATGTGAGATAAGACGGCACGTGTTTCGATAGCACGATCTGTATTTGTCGCACTCTATTAAGTACCGGGTACGTGGTAAAGGTTGTCTATTTTTCTGCTATGTGACTAAGTAGCAGTCCGTAGGGCTGTAGCGCGTTGATCACGATCTCAGCCGGAACCTCAAAAGGTAGCTCAAATACAATTACAGTTCTCAACCCAAGTCCCACATGATGAATTGCTACTGATCCGACATGGCCGTCTGAATGTTTAAATTTAACTCCATCTTTATGGTCAAGTACGATCTTGTCACACACCGTGTCGTTAATCAGTTTCACATAGACCACACTGCGCTAAACACCGCGGCAGGGACTTAAACAGACGTCCGCGCCGCACGACTGCGGAAAGCACGCTGTCCGTCCTAATCCACCGAGGACACAGAATTTAGCGCGGCTGCGCGGACTTACCCCAAGCGCCCCCCTCCCCCCAGCCCCAGATGATTCACATGCTCAACTTACTCCACACACGTTACAAAAGTTGTGCTCCCTGTCCAGCAATCTCTCGCTGTTGATTCTATCAATGTCCCGTACAGAGCTGATATTTATAATTCACTGAAATTTCATTCTTCACAGCTTTGATGATCCACCATGGTGTCTGTTGTTTTGGACATGTCCGAAAGAACAGACACCATACATATACAGGGTGGTCCACTGAACGTGACCGGACCAAATATAAACGAAATAAGAGCCAAACGAAAGAACTACAAAGAACGAAACTTGTCTAGCTTGAAGGGGGAAACTAGATGGCGCTACGGTTGGCCCGCTAGATGGCGCTGTCATAGGTCAAACGGACATCAACTGCGTTTTTATAAAAAGGAACGCCCATTTTTTATTACATATCCGTCTAGTCGTAAAGAAATATGAATGTTTTAATTGTACCACATTTTTCGCTTTGTGATAGATGGCGCTGTAACAGTCACAAACACATGGCTCACAATTTTAGACGAACAGTTGATAACAGGCAAGTTTTTTAAATTAAAATACAGAACGTTGGTACGTTTGAACATTTTATTTCGGTTGTTCCAATTTAATACATGTACCTTTGTGAACTTATCATTTCTGAGAACGCATGCTGTTACAGCGTGATTACCTGTAAATAACACATTAATGAATTAATGCTCAAAATGATGTCTGTCAGCCTCAATGGATTTGGCAATACGTGTAACGACATTCTTCTCAACAGCGAGTAGTTCGCCTACCGAAAAGTTCGCTGCTGCATTGACAATGCGCTGACGCATGTTGTCAGGCGTTGTCGGTGGATCACGAAAGATAATATCAAAAAAATGGTTCAAATAGCTCTCAGAACTATGGGACTTAACATCTGAGGTCATCAGGCCCCTAGAACTTAGAACTACCTGAACCTAACTAACCTAAGGACATCACACACATCCATGCCCGAGGCAGGATTCTAACCTGCGACCGTAGCCGTCGCGCGGTTGCAGACTGCAGCGCCTAGAGCCGCTTGGGGACCCCGTTCGGCTTCGTCGCTAAATAGAACGCGCTCAAAATATCTGTCATCGTCCCGTAATTTCTCTCGTGCCCAGTGGCAGAACTGTATACGACGTTCAAAGTCGTCCCCATGGAATTCCTGGTGCATAGAAACATGGTACGGGTGTAATCGATGTTGATGTAGCATTCTCAACACCGTCGTTTTTGAGATTCGCGGTTCTCGCGCAATTTGTCTGCTACTGATGTGCGGATTAGCCGCGACAGCAGGTAAAACACCTATTTGCCCATCATCATTTGTTCAGGTCGTGGTTGGCGTTTCACATGTGGCTGAACGCATCCTGTTTCCTTAAATGGCGTAACTATCCGGCGAACAGTCCGGACACTTGGATGATGTCCTGGATACAGAGCAGCATACACAGCACACGCCCGTTGGGCATTTTGATCACAATAGCCATACATCAACACGATATCGACCTTTTCCGCAATTGGTAAACGGTCCATTTTAACACGGGTAATGTATCACGAAGCAAATACCGTCCTCACTGGCGTAATGTTGCGTGATATCACGTACTTACACGTTTGTGACTATTACAGCGCCATCTACCAGAAAGCGAAAAAAATGGTCCAATTAAAACAATCACATTTCTTTACCTACTACACGAATATGTAATAAAAAATAGGGGTTCCCATTTAAAAAAAACGAAGTTGATATCCGTTTGACCTATGGCAGCGCCATCTAGCGGGCCAACCATAGCGCCATCTGGTTTCCCCCTTCGAGCTGGGTTTCTTTCTTTGTAGCTTCTTCATTTGATGCTTATTTCATGAGATATTTGGTCCGGTCACTATCAATGGACCACCCTTATAATAATTTAAATGACTTTCACATATTTACACTCGAGTCTATTTTCCTCACTATCGTTTGCTGAATCTATTAATTTTATCTTATGAAGCTTGGAAATTTTAGGTATTTTCTATTGGTTGTTAAATACCATTCTTTTCTTACTGTGGACAGAAGTCTCCGCCCCCGATATACCTCCACATTGCTGGCCAGCCGTTAAGCCGGTATTTAGCTGAATGTAAGTCCCGTTCTTGATATTCATTCTCCTCTATACTTGTTTGACGTTGGTCATTTTCTTAACTCAACTGAATCTAACTACAATGACGGAAAAAATCGAAACACCAAAAAATTATCAATGTACAGGAATGAAATTTTTTGAATTCATTTCTACACTGACATGTTTAAGTGATTAACAGTGCTGGAACACTCGTTAATGTAAGTGCAAGGTAAGTCACTGCAAATGTGGTATATTAATAACAGACAGACCTTCAAATCCAAGCATGCAAACGTGCATGCATAATGTTCTACAGGTGTCAAATGTCAGTTTGTAGGGTGGAGTTCCATGCCTGCTGCACTCGGTCGGTCAATACGGGAACGGTTAATCAGTTTGTGGATAACGTTGGAGTTGTCGTGCGGCGATGTCCAATATGTGCTCGACTGGAGACAGATCTGGTGATGGAGCAGACCAAAGCAACATGCCGACACTCTATACGGCACGTTGGGCTACTATGAGGGTCCGTGGGCGAGCGTTATCTTGTTGGAAATTCCCCCTGGATTGCTGTTCATGAATGGCAGCGTTAAATGTAGAACCACCAGACTGACACACAATTTAGCAGTCAGGGTACGTTGCATAACCACGTTAGTGTTACTGTTGTCACACGAAATCGCATCCCTGGCCATAACTCCATGTGTAGGTCCAAGGTGTATAGCACGCAGACGGGCCCTTAACTGGCCTCCTCCAAACGCGCCGAACGGCTGTGCCACGTGACCGTCCCGGTCTTCTTGCCACAATGCATTGTCATGGCTACCGCTGCCAAAAATCATGTACAGTGGCTACATTCCTGCCAAGTCTTTCTGCAGTATCGCAGAAGGAACATACAGCTCCTCGTAGCCCTATGACACAACCTTGTTCATCCCCGGTGAGGTGTTGATAATGGTGTCTTTGTCACCTTAAAGGTTCTCTCTCAAAGGTAACTAACGCTTGTAACGCCGGAAATGCATATCCTCCTATTTCCATCTATTGTACTATAATTTGTTTTCCTTATTTTTGTTACCTGAACCTATGACATTTCTGTGTCTTTACATATTGTAATTGTTTTACTATTTGTATATATATATATTTATGCATTTATGTCGATGTATAATTGGGTTGTTTCGTAAATATTATTTGTATTTTTACGTTGGGTCTTGCCTAGGGAAAACTGCTATCGAACGATTACATCGATAGGTCGTGTGAAGACTCAAAGTGTGTAGGATCTTTGGTAGTGCTAACTCTGCCGCGTGGAGCGTGGGCAGAGCTGTGGGAGTCTGGCTGGAGTAGCGAGTGGAGCAGGTGTGTTGTGTGATGCACCCGCGCGTTGCCGCGCTTTCGGGGTTTGGCAGCATGTAATTGCGCTCGACTCGCGATGATAGTTTCTGACATGGTGTCGCGGACGGGAAGCATTAGCTGGCGCACATCAAGAGCCCGTTTCGCCTGGTGACCGTGTCGAGAACAAGGCGCGCCAACATCCAGCTTCTGCAACAGCGACGGCCGACAATGAGTGACTGTCGCCACCTCCTCGATCGACGGCTTCAAACCTTCAATCAAACAACAAGGAAGACTAAAAGCACGTAAAGTTTCAGAACTGTATGGCAGACCTCAGCTTTTCAAATTGTTCCATTTGCCTCGCAAAATTACAGCAACTTTGCATGAACCTTTGTTGCTCATTGTCCCAATTGCATTGCCAAGCAGTGTCCCTTCCTTTTCCGAAATGAACCCGAGTGTCGTTGAAATTCAAACGCCAGCATAATTCCATTTCACTGCTTTAATTTCAAAGTTCAATTTAAGTATTCATAGCTGGCTACAATAGTTAGATTACACAAGCACAAATTAAGAGTGCGAGTTTTGTTACCGTATTTTAGCTTACCTGTGACTGCAGCTCAGCTTGGTACGTACTAAATTTTACTATTGTTAATTGTTCAGAATCGTTTAATTCAAGTTCAAAGTTAAATCTCTTCTTTCTAAATTGCGTAGATTCAAGTAGCTTTA
The DNA here is from genome assembly GCF_021461395.2 of Schistocerca americana. Lineage (NCBI taxonomy): Eukaryota > Metazoa > Arthropoda > Insecta > Orthoptera > Acrididae > Schistocerca > Schistocerca americana. The sequence goes on along the minus strand of NC_060124.1, from coordinate 171,789,759 downwards.
GAAATGATTGTTGAGGTAGTCCAAGACCAACTGTATTTCGATGTGCTTCAGAAAGAAAGCTCGCTATTAACTTCAGTCACTAAATTAACTTTCGATTTTCCGGTTTCATTAATTCTTTTGCTAAATTAAGAGTAGCGAAATTTATTACTTCTGACAAACTTTCAGTTTTCACACTACACGTGTCAACCTTCAGTTGCCACGCTTCTAGTGCTAATTATATGTGTAATAACCTTTCTTTTTCAGTTATTATAGTAATTGTCCATAGGACTGGCGACCGTAATTTCCCCCAAATCTCAAATATCTAATTACTGCTAGTTGATTGTTAACGTAACGGCCGCACATTTACTTCCTTTATTAACTTTATCCCTATTTCAAAATTAATTTCCACCAGTTTCACTTGCATTTTTCCTTTCATTTAGATGTAACCCTTTCCTCCCTCTTTACCGACAGGTTAACTTCGGTGACGATTGCTTTTCCAAAATTCCCATTAGGTACACGCGGTTTCATTTTTCACTGTCATTAAGGTCGATAAGTGAGGGGGAGGTTACACGTGGCGACCTGGTGACAGGACAATCTTCAAATTTGAGGTTGTTCTGGACACGAATTTTGCATTGTACAAATCTCGTAACAAAGTACTGGTTACGAAATGGTCCATACGTCAGCGAGAATATTAGTGTGAGGAATCCTAATTAGATTTGAAATTTGGCATTTATATTGAAAATTATTAAAATGAGTGAGGGCAACAATTACCAAAATTTGGTAGACTTGGATACGGAACAATCGGTCGAACAGTGGGGAACGCGCACCGCGGTACCCATTGTTCAGGGACAGGCGGCGAGCATGAAAGACGCGACCGCCGAAACGCAACAAAGAGCAGAAATGGAATTCCACACTTTAGAAAATGTTTCGGAGTCGGAAGTGAAAACCAAATGCGAATCCCTTGATGACGAATACGGGGAGACAATTAAAGAGGAAGCCGCTACGGAAGGTAAACCGGTAGTTTCCGGGAATTCAACTGATTTATTGAATGTTTTGATTAACGAAATCAAGAGTCAATCGGCCAAGCAAGAAGCTCAGTCTGAAAAAATTGAACGAAAGCTAGACAGTCACTCCAAAGCTATTAATGTTGTTAACAACAATGTTGGAATTGTTAACACAAAAGTTGATAAAATCAAAGAAGATATTGTTGTGATTAATAGCGAAATCGGTAATCTTAAACAGGAAATGATTGGCGTTCAGGCGGAAATTGCGAGCATAAATACTCGTTTTTATTCCGAAATTAGCAGAATCGAGAAAAGTGTAGGAGAATCAGTTGCTCCGATCATCGAGAATAAGGTGACGGAACAAATTCAATTAGTGAAAAAAGAGGATCAAAAGAAGGTGGAAACTTTAAAGGCTTTAGTATCCGAAGTAGATACCAAAGTGACGAAGCAGGCTAAAACCTGCGAAGAGAAAAAAGGGAAGTAGAAACGCTTGCGACAACCACTTGCCAAGTAATTACGAGAGTGTCGGAATTAGAAAAGAAACTTGACGAAAAACAGAGCTATGTGCCAATCTATGCACATAGTTCGGAAATGTTGACGAAAGAGGAGCGGTTCGACCACTTGAAAAAAGGCGGTATACACGCGACGGATTTCATTAAGAATTGTGAAAGAGTTTTACCCAGATCATGGACTAATGAGAGAAAAATTAATGCGATTATTGATGTGTTGGCTGCTGATGCCAAGCGTTGGGGCTTAAACCTCAACATTACGGACCTGACTTTTGACGAATTTAAAAATTTGTTTCTGGCTGAATACTGGTCAGAGCAAAAACAGCAAAGTGTCTGGCGCGAATTTGTCGTATCGAGGCCTTTCGATGCGAATTCGCGCGGTTCGATGAAGGAGTTTTGTGAGGGCTGGATCCGCAAGTTGGAATACTTGCGTGATCGCCGCACGGAATCCGAAATAGTCTGGGAACTCTACAAAAAGCTTCCAGATGATACAAAACGCTACGTAGGAAGCAATTACAGAACAATAAATGATTTCCTGGAAAGAGTGGAGGACGAGGACAATTGGCGCAATAATTGCGACAGTGGTAGAGGCCGTGGTAACAACAACGGGTACCACAGCAACCACAACAACGATAACCATGGGAATAATGCATACCGCAACCATGGCAGCAATAACAATAATGGTTCGGATCGTAATAACAATCGGTACAATGCAAATAATAACAGGAATGACGGAAACCAGTATCATACTAACGTGATACGGGCTTCGCAGTATAGTAATAACGCCAGAGGGTGTGATAAGCCGCCTCAGCAGCATCAGGGGAGCGTATCTTCTGGGACGAGACAGGGAAACCATTAGCCGCGCCGGTGAGGGGCCGACGGGGCGTGGAGAAATTTTGGCGGCCCAATAACAGGAAAAAATCGAGGTATCGTCGTTATGAAAATTCAGTATGGAATAATCAACGGCGGGAGAGTGTGCCAGTGTTAGGAGAAATGAGTGCACCCACAAGTAGTAGATCAGCTGTATACACGGCAGTAGAAAATACATTCACTGTCAGTGAGAACAATGTAAGTAGTGCTCCGGAAATAGATTATAAAGTGGCAGCTGTAACACCCACAGCAGAACTGGAGATTGAGTTTAAGAATGATTCGCAATTGTTGAGAGAAGATCAGATGTCGGATAACACGTCCGTCACCGAGCGAGGGGATGCAGAGAGGGATGAGGTCTGGTTAAGGCAGTTCGGTCGCTTATACGACGAACTAAGAGATTATAGGTGCCTGTACGGGAGAAGTGTTTATGGGGAGCGCGGGCAGGATTTGCCGCGTCTCGTCCCGCAGGAAGGTGGTGTTTGTGAAGTGATAGAAAGTTCTGGCAATAACCGGCAGACTTTACCAGAAATAATTGATGTTAATGGGGAACACAAGTCAGTTTCGTCGTGTTTCGTCCCGCAAGAGTTGGATGTTGAAGTAGTAACGGAAAGTTCTGGCCCTAACCGGCAGACTTTACCGAAAGTTATAGTGGTAGAAGTAGCCGACCCATCCGACGCAAACCTCCAGTTTAAACACTGCGAGAGTATTGAGGAAACGGATTACGAAAATTTTGGTGATAGCCGGACACGATTGGCAGAAATGCACGTAGATTACAGCGTGTATGAGGTTTGAGCTTACGTTATACGGTCAGACGGTAGCAGTGTGGGTTGCGCAGATCTAGAGGAAGTAATTGCAAATACTACTGGGCACATTTCTCCAGGTAGATTGGCAGATGAGATCAATCTGACCAAAGAGGAATCAACGAAGGTGACAATTAGTGAATTAATAGCAAAGCAACACTCGCTAGTTGACGAGTTACAGGAAGAGGTTTCGGTATTGGAGGCGAAGCTACAGACAAAGCCTCAGGACAAACGTGTGAAATTAAAACTGTATGTGAACAGAGCCTGAAAAGGCCGCCAGATAAGCCGGATTTAGGATCAAAGCCGGATGGTTTTTTCTGGAATGACCTGGATATAGACGAGGATTTACTGTGGGAAAATAAAGAAACAGTCGAGGACAAGTGTAGACGGGTAGTAGTGTCTGTTGATATGCACGACCTACAACTAAACGTGTTGATTGACACCGGTGCAGAATTGAGTGTTGTATCTGGGAAAATATTTGAGTTACTGAACGATAGACCTGGCATCGTAGTTATGCCAGTAACAGGAGTGAAAATTATCGGTGCTACTGGGAAGGCCAGTAAACCGGTCACAAAACAGATTTTTGTCCACTTCGAGATATGTGGGGCACGATTTGAACAAGAGTTTGTCGTCGTGCCAGACTTGACTACGGAACTAATTATGGGGTTAGATTGGCTATTAAAGTACCGTGCAATGATTAATTGCGAAAGCAAAACTTTGACATGTACTTCACAAGATAAAACAATAGTAGTTAGTTTTGACGAGGCAGGAGACGGTGTGCATAGGCAATACCAGCCTATACACATTGTTAACTGGCCGGATGCTATTGACGTAGGTATGAATTTGAACTACTGTAATGTGAGGAATCTCGGCATTGACAATAGTGTAGAAAGTGAATTGGAAAGTATTGTAGACGGTGTATCAAACGTAACACACGAACAAAGACGAGGCCTGTATGAAGCAATAATGAAGAATAAGAGTGTGTTTTCAGCCAAACCGGGACTTGTGGAAGGATATAAATGCAAGTTGCATGTGATTCCGCACGAACCATTCTTCGTGAGACCGTATGCTATACCGCTGTCCAAAAAGGAAGCAGTGCAACGGGAGATAGATAAGATGATCGAATGGGGAGTGATTGAAAGAAGTACAAGTCCATATAATAACGGTTTGGTCATTGTAGCAAAACGGGATGGTAGTGTGCGTATTGTGATTGACGCACGCACGTTGAATAGGGTCGTTCAACGTGAAACAGACAGACCAGAGAGTATGGAGGACATTTTGCAACGTTTTCATGACGTTAAATTCATGACTAGCCTCGATCTGACGGCTAGTTACTGGCAAATAGAGCTCGAAGAAGAATCTAGGCCATACACCGCCTTCTTGTTTGCGGGCAGGTGTTACCAGTATAGAGTACTGCCGTTTGGACTTAATATATCTGTGTCCGTATTCATCAGGGCCCTAGATAAAGTGCTAGGACTGGCTTTGGGTTCAAGATTAACTGTATATGTTGACGACCTATTGTTGGCCAATGCCACTTGGCATGACCATTGTGACCTGTTAGATGAAGTTTTTAGAGCATTGCGCCGTGGCGGAATGACTCTAAAGCTAAAGAAATGCGAATTTGTGAAGCAGGAACTGAAATTTTTAGGGCATGTAATTACCACTGCTGGTATTACAAAGGACCCAGAGAAACTGGAGCCAATAAGGAATTGTCCTCCACCCAAGTCTAGGAAACAGTTAAAAAGTTTTCTAGGGCTAACAGGATTTTACCGTAAATTTGTAAAAGGACAAGGGTTTAATGATGAAAATTTGAATTACCTCTTACGCAAAAACGTTCCGTTTGTGTGGACTGACGGGTGTCAGGCCGCTTTCGAGAGATTAAAAGACGAGTTGTTAAGATCTAACATACTATTTCATCCTGATTTGTCGCTACCCTTCCATCTGGGAACGGATTCGTCGAATTATGGGGTGGGGGTAGAACTGTTCCAAGAAGTTGGTAAAGGAGAGGATAAGGAACACCGGACGATAGCGTTCGCGAGTCGAACTTTATCAAAAAGTGAGCGAAACTGCACGATTTCTGAGAAAGAGTGTCTCGCTATCGTGTGGGGATTCAAAAAGTTCAAGCGTTACCTATGGGACCGTAAGGTGATTATTCATACGGGCCATAAGGCGCTCACTTATCTGAAGGATTGTAAACTACTTCACGAAAGACTGACTAGGTGGTCGCTGTATTTACAGCAATTTAACTATGACATCTGTTACGTAAAAGGGACCGACAATTGCGTAGCGGATGCGCTGTCGCGGTTGCCCGAGTCTAATCAAGAGATATTGAAAGATGAGTCAGATGAAGTGGTCAAATTATACTATTTTAAAGAAGTTGAGGGACGTAAATTAATAATGAACATCTGTAAGAATCTACGTCGTCATCAGAACGAGGACGGTTGTTTAAATATGGTGAAAACCCGATATGACGAAAGGAGTCCAGAAGGAGAAAAATTAAGGAAGTATTACAAGATATACGATCATATCTTGTACATATGTAAGAGTGAAGACAGTAATATTTGGCGGGTATGCTGGCCCACCAAATACGTCACGGAAATAATTGACTACTACCATTTGGCGTATGGTCACTGTAGACCAAAGAAATGTACGGAAAAGCAGAGTGAAGTAGCGCATTTTAACAACATGTTAAAACGCGTTACTGACAGAGTGAAAACTTGCGATTTATGTCAGAAGGTGAAGGTTACCAACTGTACGAGTCGTGGTCCTATGCAAAGTGTAAGGCCAAACGACACCTTTGAATTACTGTGTGTGGACTTGTACCGACCTTTGCCCAAGTCATCAGGAAACTTCGCCTACATTTTAGTAGTGCTAGAAGCTTTTTCCAAGTTCATCAAACTATACCCGATTAGGAAAGCTACAGCCAAAGCGGTCTATAGCAATCTTGTGAACGATTATTTTGTTCATATTGGTAAGCCCAAGGCGATTCTATCAGACAATGGGGCACAATTTACTTCTAAGTTGTGGAATGAAGGAATGGAAAGTAATGGGGTCGAGGTGATCCATATTTCAGCTTATTGTCCGGCTGGGAATCCCGCTGAGAGGTATATGCGCGAGCTACGCCGACTTTGCCGTACCTATTGCCATCACAACCATAGGGCATGGGGCAAATATGTAGCAGTATTTGAGAGAATTATGAACACCTTGAGACATGAATCTACGGGATTTTCTCCAGAGGAAATCCTGTTGGGTGACAGAAGTAAAAGTTTAGTGGAAGAGATAATCAAATTCCCTCCACGGATTGACATTAGTATTTGTGTGAAAAAAGATCGTTTGCGAGAAGTAATGAAGCTAAAAGCCTATGCTCGCATACGTCTTCATGACGTTAAAGTGCGTTTTGCTAAGTTTGCAATCGGAGACTTAATACTTGTAAAAGCTCATGAGAAATCGAGCGAGATAGACAATGAAATCTCTAAATTTAAGTTTGTTTATAATGGACCATATAAAGTCATTGGTATACCTCACACAAATGCTTATTGCTTAGAGTATCCAAGCTCTGGAAAACTATTAGGTATACGGAACATTGTAGACCTGAAATTGTACCAACCTAGGATTGATTAATACCACAGAATGGGTAATTTGTACAGTATGTAAAATAGAGTGTAAGATTTAACGATTTGCTAGATTGCCATGCTTTTGACTGACCAAGGTCATGAAAGAAGTTGTAATTAATAAGTAATTAATTTTGATTAATCAATTTAATTTTAATCAATTTAATCATGATCTAATCAACTGAAAATTCCAAGCTGCTAGTTTAAGTTTTCAGCTGAGTCACAGTAGATTAAGGAATGTAAATATGATTTTGTAAATAGCTGTATGATTCCATAAATATGTGATTTACTAGTCATTGCCGATGTACTTAGACGCTGTTTTAAGTTTCAGGCTAGTACATGCGTGTGACGATGGACAGTGTTGAGTTATCCACTGTGATAGTGTTTATAGACTCCTTGAGATTACTCGGGAGTGAGTTTTACCGAAAGAATTCAGTGAAACGGACGTTCTGGAAATGCCGTTACAAGGGCGAGAGAGATCAAGCGTGCCGCACAGGCGGGCGCAACAATACTGGCGGGGCGGAACCGCTGTCGGCTCTTTTGCCGCTGTCGGCTCTTGTGCCGCTGTCGGCATTCTTTGTACTTGCGAGTACGGAAGGCGGAGTTGTTTTTCTTCCCGGACAGCTGATATGAAAGAATTCTGTTGTCAATATTTATGTTTTTGTCGATCTGCTGTATATTATTTTCTTGTTTCGCGTTAAGTGCAAACTCATGACGAGAATATTAATTATGAAAAGTTTATATAAAATATGTATTCTGTGGGTTAATTATTAATTTGCGTATTTTGATATACCTGTTTTCTATGACCATGTAATCTGATTAATTTTGTAAATAGTACTCCATTTCTTGATACTGCTCGGAATTTAGATTTTTAGAATAGCTAAACCATTTTCTATGTTTTCTATGAACTTTAATATGTTGTCAACCTGTTTTATTTTGATCAAGATGACAGAGTGGAATAAGATTAGGAGTCTCTCCACTCAATTATTATCGTCTAAAAATTGGTTTATGGTTCATTAGGCGAATGCTAATTTTTGTTGATGTTTTGAGCATATGCATTTCCGCTGTTTCTTTTTTTTTTTGGACATTTTCTGAGTCTGTTTACGTTAACGAACTTCCTCAGACAATGTGGGGCACATGTAACGCCGGAAATGCATATCCTCCTATTTCCATCTATTGTACTATAATTTGTTTTCCTTATTTTTGTTACCTGAATATATGACATTTCTGTGTCTTTACATATTGTAATTGTTTTACTATTTGTATATATATATATTTATGCATTTATGTCGATGTATAATTGGGTTGTTTCGTAAATATTATTTGTATTTTTACGCTGGGTCTTGCCTAGGGAAAACTGCTATCGAACGATTACATCGATAGGTCGTGTGAAGACTCAAAGTGTGTAGGATCTTTGGTAGTGTTAACTCTACCGCGTGGGGCGCGGGCAGAGCTGTGGGAGTCTGGCTGGAGTAGCGAGTGGAGCAGGTGTGTTGTGTGACGCTCCCGCGAGTTGCCGCGCTTTCGGGGTTTGGCAGCATGTAATTGCGCTCGACTCGCGATGATAGTTTCTGACATGGTGTCGCGGACGGGAAGCATTAGCTGGCGCACATCAAGAGCCCGTTTCGCCTGGTGACCGTGTCGAGAAGAAGGCGCGCCAACATCCAGCTTCTGCAACAGCGACGGCCGACAATGAGTGACTGTCGCCACCTCCTCGATCGACGGCTTCAAACCTTCAATCAACCAACAAGGAAGACTAAAAGCACGTAAAGTTTCAGAACTGTATGGCAGACCTCAGCTTTTCAAATTGTTCCATTTGCCTCGCAAAATTACAGCAACTTTGCGTGAACCTTTGTTGCTCATTGTCCCAATTGCATTGCCAAGCAGTGTCCCTTCCTTTTCCGAAATGAACCCGAGTGTCGTTGAAATTCAAACGCCAGCATAATTCCATTTCACTGCTTTAATTTCAAAGTTCAATTTAAGTATTCATAGCTGGCTACAATAGTTAGATTACACAAGCACAAATTAAGAGTGCGAGTTTTGTTACCGTATTTTAGCTTACCTGTGACTGCAGCTCAGCTTGGTACGTACTAAATTTTACTATTGTTAATTGTTCAGAATCGTTTAATTCAAGTTCAAAGTTAAATCTCTTCTTTCTAAATTGCGTAGATTCAAGTAGCTTTAGAAATGATTGTTGAGGTAGTCCAAGACTAACTGTATTTCGATGTGCTTCAGAAAGAAAGCTCGCTATTAACTTCAGTCACTAAATTAACTTTCGATTTTCCGGTTTCATTAATTCTTTTGCTAAATTAAGTGTAGCGAAATTTATTACTTCTGACAAACTTTCAGTTTTCACACTACACGTGTCAACCTTCAGTTGCCACGCTTCTAGTGCTAATTATATGTGTAATAACCTTTCTTTTTCAGTTATTATAGTAATTGTCCATAGGACTGGCGACCGTAATTTCCCCCAAATCTCAAATATCTAATTACTGCTAGTTGATTGTTAACGTAACGGCCGCACATTTACTTTCTTTATTAACTTTATCCCTATTTCAAAATTAATTTCCACCAGTTTCACTTGCATTTTTCCTTTCATTTAGATGTAACCCTTTCCTTCCTCTTTACCGACAGGTTAACTTCGGTGACGATTGCTTTTCCAAAATTCCCATTAGGTACACGCGGTTTCATTTTTCACTGTCATTAAGCTCGATAAGTGAGGGGGAGGTTACACGCTCACGACCGTTAAAACATCTGTTTAAAGCAAACGTGATTTGATTTCTCATAGTGGCACTACTAGCGCCGCTGTTACGCGACTGGTGCGAAATCTGAGTAGACATCATCTTTCAGTTGTAGAAACACGCCTACCAACTTTCATTTATGTTGCACAACTCCTTTTTGGTGTCGTGATTTTTCTCTGCCAGTGTACATTCAAGTAATAAGTACTTCAAATAAACTGTTCATTACATATGATCAGTATTTATTACTTACGTAGGTGAGGTTTAATCTTCGGTTGGGAGTGGCCAGCGTTATTTTAGCATATTTAGTTTCCAGTATGTGACCATGAATCTTTCCGGCATTTCTGACGGCATTGGCAGAGTTTGTACAATGTACCTGCTTTCTTAATTTCGTCTAATATTGGTAATCATTTTCTTGTTGAAATTTTAGAACGTATGTTAAAGCCTGCTTCACATAAGATGGCGCATCCGCTCATAGAGGCGGAGAGATAGGGAGCCGTGGAAGGGAGGATGTTTGTGCATGCTTGGCGGCAGAGAGCGGCAGAGAAGTCCGTGTTGCCGAACTGTGTTGCTGCGGTCAACAATCACATTAATTTGCCTTCGGTACATCGTATTATACGCTCAAATCTATGAGGGAATAAAACATTTTAAAAGCCATTTCGATCATTCATCTACATGAGAGAAATCTTTCTTTTGAGTCTTGAGATTGCGTGTGTTGCTCTCAGCAACTGTCTGTGTGGCGTCGGAGGGCGAGAACAGCTGATACAGCTTTGTGAAGACGTCAAGAGCAATTCTTCTCAAAACTAAGATTGCCTAACGACAAGATCATCGAAAATAGTTGCAATAATTGCCATTTATTGAGATTTGTACTGTATTATAAGTAAAAATGTAATACGTAACAAAATAAACTTCAAACTCAAACTGAAATTATTATATTTGTTTGACAACTGCTTCTACCCCATATATTTTTTTCAATGTGTATAATGCTCGTATGTGGGTGCGTTTCAATGCACCACGCATTAAAGAGAATTAGTGGTAACAAAGAGTAGTGCAAAAGACTATCATAAAAATTGCCAATAAGTTATTATATTTTTTCGGTGTCAACCGGCATTATTAGATTACTAACTCGTTCGGAATTACAGTGGGAGAACGCATTTATGATCCACTGAACAAGCTAACAATAATTAACCATCTTCTGGGAATAACTCGACGGAATGCTGACCGACAACATCGAAAACCACCGATATCTCGACAGGTAACCCTCCCCTCATTTTAAGGGATTTTCCAATACATGCCATGTAAATGACAGGGGATTACGTGTCGAAATACTGGTTTTTGGAGAGTTTATCCAGCCGCATTCTCGCAGATCATACGTACAGCAGGTTGGGAAAAGCTTAACTTCTCTTTGGGCAATGTGATGAACATTATAGTCTGAATCCTTCACAGGCTACATATTCATAGCCCATAAAAGCTAGGAAGTTCTCATGTACAGTGTATGCAATTGATATGTTGACAAAAGCATATTTAAATCATGAGTCCATAAAACCACGAAAGATCATTACTTTGTTTCAGAGTGTACATCGTAGCACAATCTACTATCTGAGTCCATGTCCGAACCATCTGATTGTAAATTTAGGATGGTACATACGGTCAAAGCTTTTATCCATCTTCACCTCCCTGTGAAAGTCTTATTTTTGAAACTTTTCAGCGTGACGCACAGAGTGTGCCCACGCTGAAGGCGGATGCTGTTTCTTGTTTCAAGCACAAGCCTTTCAGTGTCAGTTATCTTGAATGTTTTGTTTTTTCCCACATAGCTTGTACCTGTGTGCAAATTAATTCTATCGAATTATACTGACAGTAATATGTGAGTAAACGCAAAACTGTGTGACCGTACTGACATGCAAGGAAGTCAAATTTGTACATTTTGTGACTTTCATAAATTAACGACCTGCAATAGTTTAACACGAGTCTGGCTTATATTGTACGGAATATTTTTATTTTTCGCCCAGAGCACAATATCCCCTTTCCTGGTGCTCGAACTTGGTCATTTCTCTGTAACAGCCGAGTGATAACTTGCACGGTAATTACAATGACCGACTTCGAAGCTAGGTACGGCGATAATTGCTTAGTGAATCATTTCCGAATGGTAGTCACTATGTTTTTCTGACATTTAAATACAAGTTTACTCTCAGGAACCAAATCAGAGGAAAAGCCAGCATGTAGAATAAGTATCCGAGAACCGTTTCCTAAGGGAACCTTAAAACTGCCAGTACCTTCACTTATTTTCCAGCAGGTATTCACGGAATGATTCTGATTCACCCATGTTTCGTCGAGGTAATACACTGTAAAACTCCCTTCTCCTGTTGTATCGTGTATCTTTATAACTGACGCCCTTCGTGCTGCTCCTATGTCACTTCTTTCAATTAACGGCTCTCTTCTTAACATGTTTAAAACCGGTGTATTTTAAAATTCTTTACATTGACGAGAGCAACCTTTGAAGCCAATTTGCTCATGCATAATTGTAACAAGTTTTTGTGATGTTGGGTATTCCCTTCTTATATACATTTCAATCACGGAGCACTTTAAAACATCGTTGTCAAAATCATTTATTTGCGTTACCGGTTTCTTGCGATTTCGATGATTTTCAGACGTCACGAAAACTAAATTTCCTGAGTTTTTCTTGAGTTTCGATACTTTTGTTTACTATTCTCTCTACAGTTCTCTTGCCAACACGTGCTTCTGCAGTTTGTTCTGGAATCTTGAAAATGTAAAAAATAGAAGTGTCAGTTTCAGATTCAAATTTGAAGAAGTTATAAATGCGGGACGTAAACCTCCTCGACTGCTTGTGAAGCATGTACATCTATATGGTTACTCTGCAATTCGCAATTGAGTGCCTGGCAGAGCGTTCGTAGAACCAACCTCAAGAAGTTTCTCTACCGTTCCACTATCGAACAGCGCGCAGGAAACACAAACGGTTTTATCTTTCCTCATGAGCTCTTAATTTCTCTTATTTTACTATGATGACCATTCCTCCCTATGTGTGTGGGCTCCAATAAAGTATTTTCACACTCGGAGGAGAAAGCTGGCGACTGAAATTTCGCGAGAAAATCCTGCCGCAACGAAAAACGCCATTTTTTTGTGATTGCCACCCCATTTCGCGTATCATATTCGTTGCAGTCTCTCCCAAATTTCACGAAAATATAATTCGAGCTGCTTTTCTTTGAACTTTTTCGATCAATGCTATCTGCTGTGGATCCCACACCTGACAGCAATACTCCAGTAGTAGGCAGAAAAGCACAGTGTAAGTAGTCTCTTTAGATGTCCTGCTGCATTTTCTAGGTTTTCTACCAACAAATCGCAGTCTTTGGTTTGCTTTGCACACGATGGCATCCATGCAATAGTTGCTTTTTAAATTATTCGTTATTATAATCATTAAGTGTTTATTTGAATTTACAGCGTTTAGAATCGCGTGTTTTATCCTGTAAACCGAATATAGCGGATTCCTTTTAGTAATCATGCAGATGACTTCAGACTTTTCGTAACTTAGAGTCGTCACTTTTCTCACCACACAGATATCTTGTCTAAGTGGTTTTCTAATTTGCTTTAATCTTTGATGACTTTATGAGTAGTCATTTACGCTGGTGTTCTTCGTGTTACTTCTAAATTCTGTGGCAAGGCCCTTCATGTTTCCTAATCCGGTTAAATGCATCTGACTATTTTACTGCATATATTATAAAAGAAATTTTTACATTCATTTCCACTCCAGGCCCCACATCATATCTCTTGATGATTCTTAGCACTTCAGCTACTTCTTGTTCACGTTTGACTAAACATCATACGTTGTCTGCATACTAATTTCATACTATCTTTTCGGTATTTTCGTGTAAACTTTATAGTTTTTTTTTTTTGTCGGTCGACGAAGTAAAGCTTCAATTGCAGTGTCAAAGAACACCACTGAAACAGAGCATCTTTGTTTAACGGAATTTGCATTTGATATCTTTAGTTAACTGCCCATTACACTAATTCTTTTAGTTTTTATCAAGCTGATAAATTGAGGTGGAGCTTCTGTAGGTACCGGTCGTGTAACTTGGCAAATTAAGTCACCACCACCGATATTTGCTTTTATATTAGGCCATTATCAAGTGTATCTGAAACTGTAACTGGTAACACATAACACAGACCTACAAACATTTTATATGATAGGAGATGTGTATCTATATATGTAGTGGATAAATACAAAAGGATTATATTACGTTGCCGGCCGGCGTGGCCGAGCGGTTCTAGGCGCTTCAGTCTGGAACCGCGCGACCGCTACGGTCGCAGGTTCGAATCCTGCCTCGGGCATGGGTGTGTGTGATGTCCTTAGGTTAGTTAGGTTTAAGTAGTTCTAAGTTCTAGGGGACTGATGACTTGAGAAGTTAAGTCCCATAGTGCTCAGAGCCATTTGAACCATATTACGTAAGTTTTGCTGAGCAGAAACGACGTCAGAAATGAAGCAGTAAAATTTGAATGAATTTATAAACTTTTGCATCCATTGACATCATGAGAAAAACTGGGGTGCCATAGTTACTATAACTGTGCAATTAGATACGTTAAAACAGCGAGAATCACTTAGCTCCAGAAGGGGAATATTCTGGTGTGCTTCAAAATTTCAGAATGCATGTTTTTCAAATAAAGTGCTAAAAGTAAATACCTGTATTTAAGAAAGGTTTAAAATAGTTCCAGTCAATTGCTCGTCCAAGTCAAGCGTAAGGTTACGTTCCCTGACGACTAAAATTGAAATTAGTGGCAAATGTTGGGGGCATGTCGTGTACTTTGGACGCATCGTCGACTGCTTACAGAAATATGTTTACAAACGTCTAGATACAGCTGGGATCTTTTATTAACTGAGTAACAGTTGCGGAGCATCATCCAAACGTGAAGAAAATAAGTTCTTTCCGGTATCTTGCGTGCTACGCCGTAGCAGTTGTTTCCATTTAAGTTTCAAGTTTCATCGATCTGTGTTACTGGCAGTGATGCAACTCGCGAACGTTAATTTCGTACTTAAGTTTTCCACACGAGTATGCATCAGTTGCGCTTACGAGTATGTATTACTGTTTCCACTATCAGCCCGTACCTAAGAAACATAAGGAAAAATATTCGCTGCGAAATAGATAAGAGAGAATTGTGCGGGCAGATAATGACCCAGGTACAGCACAGCACATAACTTGGCGCTCCGTCACTGTCATGCGAGTGACAGGGATGTCATGCTGCATCATGTTTCGGACTTTGCTACCGCTGATACGATTCTAACACGTCATTTCTTCACTGTACTGAAACATCACCAACATTTATGTGTGTCCCGGAAAGGGATTGTACTGTCGTGACTGTCAAGTCATACAAGCGTATACATCCGTCCGACTGACAATATTTCGCTCCAATTCGCATGGATCTTGATACGTACACGCAAATCATATATATCAGTTGAAAGACATAAAAAGCATTTGTTTTGTTGCAGGAATAATTTAGTTAGTTAACATAATTTGGCAAATGTAAAATACGTTTCAAATAGAGTTCAATTGTGTAAATTCGTTAATGAATGTCAAATGACAGATAGTTATTATCGGAATGCAAAATAGCCCATGATATTTAGAACTTCCGTTTGTCGTTTTTATCTTGTCGTTTTGTATGCAATTATGTAGTACAACGATTCACTGATAATTTTCGCATTTCATTTCCGTGATCTCATCTCAGTTTTAAGTATAGCGTTCGCAGTTACAAAATTGCTATCGGAGGATCTTCATGCTCTGGCTGGTAGTTGCAAGCACCCAACATACCGAGTTATTGATTCAATGAGAGTGATCTCCGTGATGAACTGTGAAGGTTTCGATCTTTCTTTGCAAACATTCTGTGGTCTGTTTAGAGTCTGAAACAATCAGTTTGGTATTAATGACATCCATTGTGGAGGAATACTTGGTATGCTAGTAATGGTAACGCTGAGGAATTCATGTTGCCCACGTCGCGTTCACATAGTCCATGAAATACAACAGTATTCAATGGTAATCGGAATTAAATACCATTTGGAGCTCTGTGCAGACATTACCTGTGATAGTTCACAGGTCAATCAACTTCTCATTTTTAGTAATGACAGACAAAAGATAGATTAGAGGATGTTGGATACATTCGAACTTGTTTTCCCATACAGTTTACACCCTCTACGGTTCCATGTACAAATATGGAAGTAAGTCCCTCATATTGTAACAGGTCATATTAGCCTGTCCCTTCCTTTAGTCAGTGTTATCCACATATCCCTTTCCTCGCCTCTGCAATTCTCCGAAAGACTTCCTCATTTCTTATCTTATCAGTCAGTTTGTGTAGCACTGAATCGCTCTGATTTGCTCAGGATGACCATCCCTGGAGTAAGACGCTGACGTGGGAAGAGGACCCACTTTTCCATTGTTTTGATGTAGCACAGTGGTTTCATTCCTGGTGCTTCAGATTAGGGTGGCAGTAATTCAGGGAACTGTGACGGCACAACTGGACGTCTTCATATGCTACCTTCAGGTGTCATCGGATGCGGATACGGAGGCGCATATGGTCAGGGGACCACTTTCCTGGCCATTCAATTTTTGTGATCGGAGCAGTGGCGGATTTATGTATATACGCATTAGCCACAGGCCTAGGAGCGGCACCTTAAGGGGGTGGCATTTTTTGCTCTGCGTTCATTTTAACCTTTTACCTTTTACAATCACTGCGCTTACAAACGGCAAAAATGTTTAGTATTGTCAAACAACTTTCTAGTTTAAATAAGCCTTAAGAACGAAATTCCACAGTACAAGCTTGGAAATATACGTCGTTCACTTGGTTACTGATTGGAAATTTAACACTGGGTTTCTGTCTGGTACCATTACCATGATTGTCCAAATATTTCGAAGTAAGCTGTCAGGACAGCAATCTACAATACAATGTTTGAATCGTTATTGTTCCGAAAATGTTGTCGGCTTCTACTTAACCCTACCATATTTTCCCCGTGAGAATACCAAGACCCCTAAAAAGCTGTCATAAACTAATCAGCAGTTTCCTAAATATTCTAACATGTGTGGGCCTCAGTATGTAAAACCAGACTCCACTTAAATTTCTTGTAGAAATTACGGGGAAGTATCAAGTCAGCCCTCCATTACTGTAACTAATGTGAAAGCTCTGTGGTCTTCAATATCTGAGCTTTGATTTAATGACACTAGGGCTTAACAAAACATGTTGATACTGTGGATGTTTTACATTTTTAAACACATGTTTAAACGAAAGAAACATAAGCAGAATATTTAATAATGTGTGAAATACACTTCACAACAGTTTAAAAATTTTATTTCATTATTTACTTAGTACTGTTTTTGGCGAAAAAAGGAGAAGAAACCAACTTTCGTTTGTCTCATTTATTGTGCTGCAGCCTTCACGCTATCAAAGTTCCCACTCTGTGCAATCGAATAGTACGAGGCATTGCAAATTTTATATGAAACCTCTTAACTGAGCTTTTTTCTTCAAGGAAAGGTTATTCTTATTTTATGTTGGAATAAAGGGTGCATTTGCCTATAGACATAATAGCAGTCTTCACACAAATGACAACACACCACATCAACTACCAACAAGACTACTTAAAATTTGCAAGAAATTGTAAAAACTATTTGCTTTTTTCAATTAGAAAGACAACGTCAAAATTATCTGCGTCCTAGCGAAAATTCCGGCTACGCGGGAAACAGAAGCCAAAGAAGGGACTGTCCCGTTTTCTTTACGAGACGAATTCCAACCGGCAGGTGTCCTTCTAGAGTTCACTTACAACAGAAAAACAATGAAATTAAATTCTTAAGCATTGTCGTTCTTTCATAGCACAGTAAGTTACGTCGAATAATCCGAGTTGGTCAGTTCATTGTTTAAAGGAAAAATCCTTGTGATCGTGTTCCGTGTTTAAAGTAAAAAGCTTTGTGCTCATGTGCAGTGTAGTACAATTAGAACTGGATACAGTCTTTCTCTCTTTCCTTTTACATTTTTTTTCTTTTGTTTTGACTGTTGGTTGACAATTTTGTAAGTGCCTTAATATGAATAACGGCGAAAAAGCTAATGCGCAAAATTAAGTGGGACGGCATTTCGGAAATTATCGAAGGAAAGGCGAGAACGAGAAGCCAATGTTTCCTGATTTCGAGTTTCACGAAAAACTAAGTATCTAGCCAGACATTACAAAAATAAATAACCCCGTTAGTGATTATCCTGCAAAATGGTGTGTCAATGAATCGTCAGTCGACATTCTCCTACAAAGTGGCATTAATAAAAATTGTAACGTTGATTTTTCTAATTCAAGAAGATCAACAGGCGATAAAACCAGATATTTGAACAAAAGTGTATTTTTCCATAACTTTGCGTGATTTTCTAGTATACTCCTGTAGCACCTGTGCTGTTTTTTGTGCACCATGTAAATAGTTCAGAGGTGATACCGCGATTGCTACTAATGGTATTGCAGATTGGAAAATATTTCTAGTATTTTATCTCATCATGAGAATTCACTTGAATACAAAAATTATGAGTTATCACTCTTAAGAAGAAAAAAGTCACTTACAACAACAGCTAACCATTTTGAGTCATGTTGAGATAGAAAAAAAAGCACTGGCGCAGTGTGTTGAAAAGTGTGTTTGCAGTAGTCAAAAAGCTAACAAGTCGTGGAATTCCCCTACGTGGACACACTGAAAGATCCATTCATTACATAATGGTCAATTTATGAAGTCTCTTGAACTTATAGCCGAGTTTGATCCTTTTTTCGCATAGCACATTGAACGATATGGAAATCCAGGGCAGTTACATACAAGTTATCTTTCTTCAACAATCTGTGTTGAAATAGTAGAGCTTCTTCCTGAACGAATAAAAATAATGATCATAACTGAAATAAAACAGGCCAGAAACTTTTCTATGATAGTAGATTCTACCTCAGACATTTCACATATCGATCAATTATCTTTCATATTAAGAAATGTGAACGAGAATGGTGAACCTGTTAAACGTTTCCATCTGTCTTTACCAAACCCGGGACGCAAGTCCGAAAACTTAGCTGAAGCCGTACTAAAAGTCCAGTATACAAATTCCATTGATATTACGACAACGCAAGCAGTACGTCAGGAACCTACACTGGTTTGCAGGCGCGCATTAAAGAACGAAATCCGAAAGCGCATTATGTGCCTTGTGCAGCACATTCTTTGAACTCAGTCGGCACTAGTGCTGCAAGCTGTTGTCGGTATGCATGTTCATTTTTCAGTGCAGTACAAAACCTTTATAATTTTTTCTCTGCTGCTACACAGTACTGGGACAAATTTCTTTCTTTCATGAAACCAGGAAGCAAAACGGTAAAAAGTTTATCAAAAACACGTTGGCCAGCAAGAGAGGAAGCGTGTGTAAGTCTACACTATGTCATCAAAAGTATCCAGAGACCTGGCTGAAACCGACTTAAAAATTCTTGGCGCCCTCCATCGGTAATGCTGGAATTCAATGTGGTGTTGGCCCAACATTACCCCTGATGGCAGCTTCCACTCTTGCAGGCATACGTTCAACCAGGTGCTGAAAGGTTCCTTGGGGAATGGCAGCTCATTCATCACGGAGTGCTGCAATCAGGAGAGGCATCGATGTCGGTCGGTGAGGCCTGGCACGAAGTCGGCGTTCCAAAACATCCCAAAGGTGTTCTGTACTATTCAAGTCAGGACTCTGTGCAGGACAGTGCGTTACAGGGATGTTATTGTCGTGTAACCACTCCACCACAGGCCGTGCATTATGAACAGATGCTCCATCGCGTTGAAAGATGCGATCGCCATCTCCCAATTGCTCTTCAACAGTGGGAAGCAGGAATGTGCTTAAAACACCAACGTAGGCATGTGCTGTGATAGTGCCACGCAAAACAACAAGCGGTGCAATCCCCCACCATGAAAAATACGACCGCACCACAGCACCACCGCCTCCGAATTTTACTGTTGGCACTACACATGCTGGCAGATGAAGTTCACCGGGGATTCGCCGTACCCACAGCCCTGCCATCGGATCGCCTCATTGTGTACCGTGATTCGTCACTCAACATAACGTTTTTCCACTGTTCAGTAGTCCAATGTTTACTCTCCTTACACCAAGCGAGGTGTCGTTTGGCATTTACCGGCGTTATGTGTGGCTTATGAGCAGCCGCTCGATAATGGAATCCAAGTTTTCTCACCTCCCGCCTAACTGTCACAGTACTTGGAGTGGATCCTGATGCAGTTTGGAATTTCTGTGTGATAGTCTGGATAGATGACTGCCTATTACACATTACGACCCTCTTCAAATGTCGGCGATCTCTGTCACTCAACAGACAAGGTGGGCCTGTACGCTTTTGTGCTGTACGTGTCACTTCACGTTTTCACTTCACTATCACATCGGAAACAGCGGACCTAGGGATGTTATGTTTATGAATGTGGAAATCTCACGTACAGACGCAAGTCACAAGTGAGACCCAAACACCTGACTGCGTTCGAAGTCCATCGAGTTCCACTGAGCGGTCCCATTCTGCCCTCTCGAGATGTCTAATGACTTCTGAGGTCGCTGATATGGAGTGCCTGGCATTAGGTGGCAGCACAATGCACTTAATATGAAAAATGTATGTTTCTGGGGGTGTCCGGATACTTTTGATCACATAGTGTGTATGAAAACTGGGAAGGTGTTATCAGTGCCCTCACGCATATTGCCAGTAATTCGTCTGAAAAACCTTTCTTAAATCAGCTCAGCAGACTATAAACAGTATTCATGATGACAGTTTTGGAAGACATACTCCAGAGATTTAATGGTGTAAATCTGAAATTGCTGAGTGTAAATATTGATACTACAATAGTGCATGAACTATATGAATCACTAGAAGGATTTATTGCGTCTGTTCGTGGCATGGTCGACTACTATGAAAATAAATCTATAGAGATTGCGACTGATTTACACTATGTATGCACCTATAAAAGATCACAAAACGCAAACTTTGTGATGACGAAGAAGCGGACCCTAATGATCTTTTTGTGACTGGAAGGTAAAATTTTAGAGGCGAAACATTTCTCCCAGTAGTCGACAGCTTGTACGCCGAATTAGTGAGGAGGCAGAAAAACTATAGAACACTGTTGGACTCCTTCACAGTTTTTAGTAACCTTAAGAACAGTTGACCTGACGATATTGCTGAACGTGCAGCAAATCTCCAAGCATCATATGACGCAGGTTTAGAGCCTTGCTTCTCCAGGGAATGTGCACATTACGCGAACTTTTGAAATCTTCTGACATTAGTGATATACCAGTCGAAATGAGTAAATTTCTACGAAAAGAGAGGTTACAGTCCGTTTTCCGAATGTTGACATTGCTCTTAGAATATTTCTGTGTATAACACAAATTGTTCAGCAGAACGCTCGTTTTCGGCTCTTAAAAGACTGAAATCGTACCTATGTTCTACGTTGCCTGACGAGAGATTGAACGCCTTGTCTATTGTTCACATCGAAGCCGACCTCCTCCGTCTGGACTATGAAGATATGATAAACGAGTTTTCTGCCATCAAAGCCAGACGCAAACTTTGCTCACTGGTGAGTTTGTTTATTTATTGATATTAGTTTTAAAAATTTAAGATAGTAATGTGTTTTTTTATAACTTAGTGCACATCCGTTGGATTTACAAACTACGTATTACCTGTTTATTTTACAATTGCCGATGGCAGAACGAGGAACTGAACCTCGTTTACGTGCAGACGAGACCGAGGGCGCCCGACAATACTAAGCAATACCCGAATGAACCATGCCGCCCGGGGTTGTACAGTCAAGTCATACTGTAGTATATTATAACTGATGTGTATTTCTTAGCGTCTGCTGAAATGTATACTTATCGCGGAAATATACGTTATCGGAGAGTACGCTCAGATGAAAGACTGTTAATAAATAACATAGTTCACTTCTGTAGATAAATACGTAAAAGCTTTGCTAGTACCGTTAGAAAGAGCTATGGTGAGAGCAGTAGCTCAGTACAAAAATGTTCAGCCCTTACATGGATTAAAGGTATCGTGTGCACTTATTATGCAACATCAAGCTACACAGACCCTAATGCTTTACACATTAACTGTTAGATTACAAAACAAATTTGATTTCTTTACATTAGTCTGTAAAATTATCTAATAGCAAATACAGTTCTGTGTTTGTTCGTCTGTGTTTAGTTATTAGTTCGTGCACCGGAATCTCTATTTCATTTTCATTTCTTACACTTTCCTATACATTCACGTATTAATACGGAACATGTTTTCTTATCTGCTACACATTCAACTTATTAGGTCGTAAAACGATAGTTTAATTTTAATTTTGAACGCTTTTCTGTAAAAGTATGTATTAATTTCTAATGTATGACATGTTCGATTCAATTTTTAGATAGAAACAAAACTTTGTATTTTCATTTTTAACGGTTTCCTGTAAAAGAACGTATTAAAAGTGAATGTATAACAAAAATACGTTGTCTCCTACACGCTCTGTCATAAAAGAAAAGTTATTTCCCTTGTGTTCCCGTCAGTTGTGTTTCGACAGGAAAATGTGTTGACACAATACAGTTTTAAGTTTGATTTACCCACTGCCGAACACCAAGTACAGTTCAGGTACCATATTACATTTTGATCGAGCGCGACTAGACCGCTGATGCGTCCTTCAGAACAACGAATAGCAGAGTACGGAAACGGCTCACAGCGCTCCCACCCAAAAAGGCAATTCTAAAGTGATCGGGTAATAGTTATTATTTAAAACATGTTTTTTTCTGGGGGTGGGAGGCACATATAATATGGCGTGCCTAGGGGCACAAAAGTTTTTAAATCCGCCACTGGCCCCGTGCTACTACTTCTCAATTGGCCTCACAAGGGGAGAGTGCATCCCGCTCGCCAACAGTACACGGCAGCCCAGGACGGTGATTCATCCAGATGCCAGACATGCCAGATAGCGCTTAACTTCGATTATCTGACGGGAATCTGTGTTATCATTGCGGCAAGACCGCTGGCTCCCATAATGCCAAGTTCTATGTACATTTGACTCAATTTTTCACACCTTTTTGATGCGTGAAGTTTCATTCCCTCTCCTCCCCTCCTGAGTGATTCACTCGTTTTATTAGTCAGTGTATTCCTTTCTTTCTTCGGTAGTTGTTGCAGACTCAAAATCACTTTCTCAGCCCTTATTCGTCTAACAATGCATAGGCATAATGCCAGGATGCAGCGTGACGCCTTGACTGGTATCAATGAGAATGAGCGCTTGAGAAAAGGGCTGCACTCTGAAACTACAGCAGCGAAGAAAGAAATAAGTTACAAACCGAAGTATGGTGGGGAAGCTATTGTTTCCCGATAATCCGTAGACAACAATCTGGAAACGATTCAGTGTGCTCTTATTTGGTTCACCGACACTAAACTCTGTTCAGAATTACGGCTTAAAATACACAAATATCAAGAAACACCTGTGATGGATAGACGTACGTTCAACATCTCTTCGAATCTGTACCCGCAACGCTGGGAACTGAAGCAAGCGGGGAAGCAAGTGGACGGAGTGGCTCGGTTTAATTGACTCCGGACGCAGCGACGACTTTAACGGTGGCGCCGGATGTTGCGGCCATTAGACAAATGTTTGTAGCGCTATAAATGCGTTCCGTTAAGCCCCTCAGTTTACGGCCTTTGTGGACCCCAGGATAGGAAACAGGATCGGCCGTGATCCGTCCATTGCCACCGTCACGAGCAACATCCAACCGAAACTCTCCTACCGGACAAAGGAAATGCTCTTCCTTAATTTACAGCGACATCTCGTACGAAAGTAGATTTTTTACACAGGAAAACAAATCGTCGAAATTTATTCCGGTGTAATATTTGCACTGAATTCTGTCTGTCGAACACCGAAATAAATTTTTGGAACTATTACTGTCATTCACTCCTTGCGTATCTGCACAATGTGGGGTTATCCCAAATTGGGCAATTCCTCATAAAAAGTTAAAGAAAATAGATATGGTATGAATATGCGCGTAAATACGTCGTTCTTGAGTTTTTGAAATAAGTTAATAGAACAATAAATGATGCCTTTGGCAGTTGTCATTTAATACAAATTGATCGGCCATTTGCAAATATTCTCCTGTTGATTCTTCATGTGCTACTCGGCGAATCTTAGCCCATTGCAGCCATTCAAATATCTCTCAAATGGAGCCAAAATTTTCGCTGTCACCTGATTAGCAACGAGGATATTAGAACGGAATTAAATGTTTTCAACACCAATGAAAAATTCAAAAATATCGTGAAGACTGGCAATAACACCCCGTGAGCGTGCCAGGTCTCAGAATTCCTCCGAAGATCCTCAATTACACGCCGTGATGTTGGGCGCTGGTGTGAGGAGTGAAATCGACGTTTTAACTCATCCTAAAGTTGTTCCATTGGCTTCAGATGAGGCCTCTGTCCATATATACATGTACACCTCATCTGAATAAAATAAGAGTTATTGATGTCTATATACCTATATACACTATGAGTTCAAAAGTGTCCAGATACCTGGCAGAAAATGACTTACATGTTCTTGGCGCCCTCCATCGCTAATGCTGGAATTCAGTATGGATGTGGGCCAACCTTAGCCTTGAAGGCAGTTTCCACTCTCGCAGGCATACCTTCAACCAGGTGTTAGAAGGTTTCTTGGGGAATGGCAGCCCATTCTTTGCGGTGTGCTTCACGGAGGAGACATATCGATATCGATCGGTGAGGCCTGGCACGACGTAGGCGTCCCAAAACATCCCAAAAGTGTTTTATAGGATTCAGGTCGGACTCTGTGCAGGGCAGTTCATTACAGGGATGTTATTGTCGCGTAACCACTCCGCCACGTGATGTGCTTTATGAACTGGTGCTCGATCGTGTTGAAAGATGCGATCGCCATCCCTGAATTGCTTTTCAACAGTGGGCAGCAGGAAGGTGCTTAAAACATCATTGTAGCCCTGTGCTGTGACAGTGCCCCGCAAAACAACAAGGGGTGCAAGCCCCCTCCATGAAAAACGCGACCGCGCCGTAACATCACCGTTTCCGAACTTCAGTGTTGGCTCTACTCACGCTGGCAGGTGACGTTCACCGGGCATTGGCCAAAACCACACATTACCATCGAATCGCCACCTTGTGTACTCGACACAACGTTTTTCCAGTGTTCAATCGTGTACTGTTTACGCTCCTTACACGAAGGAAGGCGTCGTTTGGAATTTACCGACGTGATGCGTGGTTTATGAGCAGCCGCCCGACTACGAAATCCAAGTTTTCTCACCTACCACCTAACTGACATAGTACTTGCAGTGGATCCTGATGCAGCTTTAAATTTCTGTGTGATGGTCTGGTTAGATGTCTGCCTACTACCTATTATGACCCTCTTCAACTGTCGGCGGTCTCTGTCAGTCAACAGTCTACGTCACCATATACGCTTTTGTGCTGTACGTGTCCATTCATGTTTTCACTTCACTATCACATCGGAAACAGTGGGCCTAAGGATGTTTAGGAGTGTGGAAATCTCCCGTACCGACGTATGACACAAGTGACACCTAATCACCTACCCACGTTCGAAATCACCTGCCCACGTTTGAAGTACGTGAGTTCCACGGAGCGCCCCATTCTGCTCTTTCACGATGTGTAATGACTACTGAGGTCGCTGATATGGAGTACCTGGCAGCAGTAGGAGGCAACACAATACGTGAGGAAATATGAATGTTTTAGTTGGACCACTTTTTTCGCTTTGTGATGGATGGCGCTGTGATAGTCACAAACGTATAAGTACGTGGCATCACATAACATTCCGCCAATGTGGACGGTATTTGCTTCGTGATACATTACCAGTGTTAAAATGGGCCATTTACCAATTGTGTAAATGGTCGATATCGTGTTGATGTATGGCTGTTGTGATCAAAATGCCAAACGGGCCTGTGTAATGTATGTTGCTTGGTATCCTGGACGACATCATCCAAGTGTCCGGACTGTTCGCCGGATAGTTATGTTATTGAAGGAAATAGGAAGTATTCAGCCACATGTGAAACGTCAGCCAGGACCTGCAACAAATGATGATGCCCAACTAGGTGTTTTAGCTGCTGTCGCGGCTAATCCGCACATCAGTAGCAGACAAATTGCGCGAAAATCGGGAACCTCAAGAATGTCAGAGCTGAGAATGCTACATCACGATCGATTGCACCCGTACCATATTTCTATGCACCAGGAACTGCATGCCGACGACTTTGAACGTCGTGTACAGTTCTGCCTCTAGGCACAAGAGAAATTACGTGACGATGACAGATTTTTTGCACGCGTTCTATTTAGCGACCATGCTTCATTCGCCAACAGCGGTAACGTCAACCGGCGTAATATACACAATTGGGCAGCGGAAAATCCCCGATGGCTGCGACAAGTGGAACATCAGCGACCTTGGCGGGATAATGTATGGTGCGACATTATAGGAGGAAGGATAATTGGCCCCCATTTTATCGAAGGCAATCTAAATGGTGCAATGTATGCTGATTTCCTACGTAATGTTCTACCGATGTTACTACAAGATGTTTCACCGCATGACAGAATGGCAATGTATTTCCAACATGATGGATGTCCGGCACATAGCTCGCATGCGGTTAAAGCGGTATTGAATAGCAATTTCGCGACAGGTGGATTGGTCGTCGAAGCACGTTCACCGGATCTGACGTCCCACGATTTCTTTTTGTGTGGAAAGTCGAAGGATATTTGCCATCGTGATCCACCGACAACGCCTGACAACATGCGTCAGCGCATTATCAATACATGCGCGAACATTACGGAAGGCGAACTACTCGCTGTTGAGAGGAATGTCGTTACACGTATTGCCAAATGCATTGAGGTTGACGGACATCATTTTGAGCATTTATTGTATTAATGTGGTGTTTACAGGTAATCACGCTCTAACAGCATGCGTTCTCAGAAATGATAAGTTCACAAAGGTACATGTATCACATTGGAACAACCGAAATAAAATGTTCAAACGTACCTACATTCTGAATTTTAATTTAAAAAACGTACCTGTTACCAACTGTTCGTCTAAAATTGAGGGCCATATGTTTGTGACTATTACAGCGCCATCTATCACAAAGCGAAAAAAGTGGTCCAACTAAAACATTCATGTTTCTTTACGTACTACATGAACATGTAGTAAAGAATGGGGGTTCCTATTTAAAGAAACGCAGTTGATATACGTTTGACTTATGGCAGCGCCATCTAGCGGGCCAACCATAGTGCCATCTAGTTTCCCCTTCAAGCTAGACAAGTTTCGTTCTTTGTAGTTGTTTCGTTTGACGCTTATTTCGTGAGATGTTTGGCCCGGTCACGAACAATGGCCACCATATGTGTTTGTGTGTGTGTGTGTGTGTGTGTGTGTGTGTGTGTGTGTGTGTGTGTGTGTGAGTGTGTGTGTGTGTGCATTTGTGTATATATTTATTGGCATCAATAACTCCAATAAGTTTATAAGTCTGTACAGAAATGTTCGTTCCCTTGCGACCGCACGAATCTTACTTAAGCAACTGGTTGACATAACATTCACCATAGCACTTGAATCTTGAACAATTGGAGCTGACACTTTACCTACGATAGCATGTCTAGTAGCTTGAACATTTTCTTTATTATGATCACTGTATTTGCAGTGATCTGTTGTTAAATTTTCTCTAATATCCATGTCATCGTTGTACGGTAATATCTTCAACTGAACTACAAGCATTTTCCCCACTCTATCCCACGACAACCATTTGAGGGCATAATTCGAGCTAATTTAGTTTGTCAAACTTGGTGTCTTAGGACGGGGCACTTAAGTCAGCTCAATAATATTCATAGCGTGACTTTTCTTTCAATTCGTGCGGTTACGATCAAAAATGGTTCAAATGGCTCTGAGCACTATGGGACTTAACATCTGTGGTCATCAGTCCCCTAGAACTTAGAACTACTTAAACCTAACTAACCTACGGACATCACACACTTCCACACCCGAGGCAGGATTCGAACCTGAGACCGTAGCGGACGCGCGGTTCCAGACTGAAGCGCCTAGAACCGCTCGACCACACCGGCCGGCCTGCGGTTACGTAAATGACCTTTTTACGAGTGTGTATCGTTTAGTTTTCTGTGGATGTCGTTTCCATCACGATGATACCATTGATTGTCATTGTCATAACCTTGCCGTTGTCCGACACTATGGTAACCTGATTGGTATCTGTTAGCATCCCTCTTTGTCCTAATAAATCTCGTTGCGTCGTGTTCAGCATACAGAGCATTGTGTGATCCAGGCGTCGGCAGTTGCGTCACAGGACTGATGTGACAGGCTTTTGATCTGCCGCGGGTGTGAAATATCACGAGTGGCGGAGAGGAGCGAGGTGCTCCGCTATTGCTACAGCTATTATTGTTATTCAGGCTGATAGTGAACACCTGAAATTGTTAGTTTTTGAACGAGCAGATAATACAATTGACTGTAAAGAAGGTGCTGCCCACACCCACAGGATATATTCTTGGGTGACAGAGATGCACGATTTGTTTTGTTTCTATACACTTCGCCAGCTGCTGATACTAACAACAGAGACGGTGTGTCTTGTATCGTTTGCTTTACATCGGACAGCTTTTGTTGTTCACTATTAACATGCAACTTTAACACGGTCTTGCTAATCCAGTATATCATTCCCTACTACAGTTTCAAATGGATTTAATTCTTCTTTCTCAGACGAGGGTTCAGTATCAGTCTGCCTCACTACATATGGCATTTCTATAACTAACTTTTCATTATGATTAAATGACATCTCAGAGGACATTGCTTCTTGTTTGGACATTATGTCACCTAGCGTATATTACGCTTCACTCTGCTTAGGTGATACTTCATTACAATGAGGCAAGAATTCACCGAATCGAATAGAGTTTCCATTTAGGATAGGTGATGTTTCATTTCATTTAGTGGGCATTTCATAAAACTGACTACACCTTTCATCATATTTAAACGATATTTCAATTGAATATTGGCTGAACAACTACTTCGACCTAATGACACAATGCGTTAAATTTATTTGGTTTGTAGCTGATGCTGGATTAACTTTCTCATTAAATGTTTTAGTTTCCAGTTTAGTGAATTCACCTGTTTTTACCTTGACATAAAATGTGGCAGAATTCATGTGTGTAAAATCAGATATCTCAGTTTCATATCAGCACACAAATAACAATGTTTCTGATCACGAACGTTCCGGAAAGACCGACATTAATTGGTTGAAACAATAAAGAAGCGGTGCGCCATTCAGCGCTCTCGTGGCGCGCAGACAGCCATCTTGTGCAAACTAAGTCCACTATTGTTAAAAGTAATTACCACAAAAGTTTTGATATATTCAAATACCAAACTAAGTTGAGCATTCAACGATTACAGCAGCCCAGCAATTATACTCAATATACAATGAAAGGAGAATAAACGATGTTGCCCTTACACATCGTTGTCCACAAGGTTTTTCTTTTATTCCTTTTCTGAGAAATTTGTTTTTGCTCGTAAATGCTTTTTGGAATCACAGTTGTTGATTTTAACTTCCTTTTTATAATCACCTTCTTCTTAGGCTGCTCATGAATTTTCCTATTACTGGTCAATTATTATGGCACATGAAAGATAAAGCTATTAATATAATGACAAAGATGTTACATCATGTGAAGCAAAATATTCCCTAACAATGGCGCCGAACACTGACGACATCAGGCGAGTACTAAGATAACGAGAGCCTGAGTTTTAGACTTGTTGAATTACAATTCAGTTCTCTTGCTTCGTATGGTACCTTCAATTGATTAAATGCCTGTCATCTTCATGTATATGGCGCACCAGACTCACAAGTCGTTGTTGTAGAGTGGATAAGTTTGGCGCGTAAGACCGAGTTATTATTTGGTTTTAATGCAACGAAATGATTCCCATGATGATAACAGTGATAATAGGACTTCGTAAAGAACACTGGATCGCAGGCTGCACTTGTATAAATGAAAATGTGTAAACGATAGGGCATTCATGATGCGAGGTCGTTGCATCAACAAACCAGCCATTTGCAACCAATTTAAAAGACGGTAAACATTAACACAACCTTCACATATTATTAATAAAAATTTATCAGTCACATTACTAGAGAATAAGAGTATGTCTGATGTCATTCGAGTAAGACAACAGAACAAAGGAACAAAAATACGTGACCTTGCAGAATCGTTGTCGGAACTCTGAAAAAATAATAGTTAACAAGAACAAAACTTATCATTCCTCACTCTTTCTTTAAAAAAAAGAAGATATAAACGAAAATCTGAAAAAGGATTTGATCCATTACAATGAGATAAATTCTGTTTCAAGCATAATTGTTCTGTTCTGACGTATCGAAATATAATGATTCTCTGCAATATATGTGTTATCTCTCGACATTATGTTTGCAATGGGGTATGCTTCATGAACCTTCTGCCTGTCTCTCAGAGCTTTAAATTTGTACACCCTGATCCGTTAATTTATTTTCCTGTTTTCACTTTCTGTAAATCGATACTGCCCTTTACCAATGCATTTGTTTTCTTTCAGGATGCCACGGAGGAGGAGGAGGAGGAAATTGGTGTTTAACGTCACGTCGACAACGAGGTCATTAGAGACGGAGCACAAGCTCGGATTAGGGAAGGATGGGGAAGGAAATCGGTCGTGCCCTTTCAAAGGAACCATCCCGGCATTTTCCTGACGTGATGTAGGGAAATCACGGAAAACCTAAATCAGGGTGGCCGGACGAGAGATCGAACCATCGTCCTCCTGAAGGCGAGTCCAGTGTGCTAACCATTGCGCCACCTCGCTCGGTCAGGGTGCTACGGTTCTGAGCATGGTCATTCCTTACCGAAACCGGCAATGTGCGGATATTTACTTCCCGTCATGCATTGTAAACAAGGAAAACTCTGCGGTTTAAGAGATTTCCAGCAAAACTCAATGTGTAAGGAAGAAAAAAATGGTTCAAATGGCTCTGAGCACCATGGGACTTAACAGCGGAGGTCATCAGTCCACTAAAACTTAGAACTACTTAAACCTAACTAACCTAAGGACATCACACACATCCATTCCCGAGGCAGGATTCGAACCTGCGACCGTAGCGGTCGCGCTGTTCCAGACTGAAGCGCCTAGAACCGCTCGGCCACACAGGCCGGCTGTAAGGAAGGGGGCTAGTAAAGTATTGGGAATGATGCGAGATTCAAGTTCTCTCAAGTTGTGAACACTGTGATACATCTAGATAAATGATCTAACGGACAGCGTTGGTAGCAATCTGCGACTGTTTGCTGATGAGTGTAGCGGAAGCCGGCGAGCCGAGACGACGCGCAACAGAGCAGCAGCATCACGTGTGTGATAAGCTATAAATTAATTTATTCTTTGTTTTTTGTTCACGTGGTTCTGCAAAGAAGTGAACTGTACATGTGTATTCCACTGTGCAGACCAGTGGTTAGAAAATTAATCGTAGTTTCTGTTTTCGCGTAAGTCTTGTGAATATCGGTGTGCAGTGCGGTTTTGTAATGTAAATTTTCCGTGCACAGAAATTTATTTCCGTTTAATAGCTTGCGGTCTCAGAGTACAGTGAGAAAAGATTGCACGGCTACACACAGACAATATCCACTGAGTATCGCACAGTATCTGCGGTACCTCAAAACCTGGTTAGAGCTGTATCTACGACTGTCGCCAAGAAGAGCAAATTGGACACTGACAGCAGTTAACGTTCGCTGTGTTCAGAAATAGACTAGAGTTAAACAGAGATCGTTGCAAGTGAGCACTGATCCATCGCCATGCACCTTCCAGACACAACACTCAGGTAATGTATGTTTATGTTACAAATTATTTAAATTGTTGCCAATCAGTGTTGCCATCAGTTTCGTGATAGTGTTGCCCTACTCCATTTGGCGCTATGACGAGGCTACATAGCGACTACGTGTAAGCAAGCCCACTCAGAACAGGAACTTCTGTCAGTGGTGAGCAGCTACCTTCCTCCCACACATTTATATTTGATACAAAGTGTAAATGGCGGCTACAAAAATAACTACGCTGGATGCGGACTGGAAATGCATTTTAACGCATCCACATATATTCCCATCCATTGCCAATCGCTAAACCGAATATAAGAACACGTGCCTTACACGTGAAGTATCTGTTCTTTCAATTTACAAATGCTACTGTTGCACGGGTATAATGCAACCGCAACTTACTTTCTTTTGTGCGCGGAATGAGAAGAACGGTGGGGGTATCGTCGCTATACTGACTGGATTAATGCAGATGTGCCAACCTCCCTGTCTCAGATTAGCACTTACACCCAACATCGTTGGTTATTTGTTGGATGTATTAAAAAGAAAAAACCACCCAAAGTTGATTTTTGCTCCAATATTATTCTCCTCTACGGCTGTTCCTAGTAAGGTGAAAGTTAGTCTCTGATCTTTTAACATAATTCTGCACCTACGTCTGGTGTTCCCCACGTGTTTCTGTTACCAATTCTACGGAGATCCTCCTAATTTACAGTCGTGAACAGAAATACTAATAATTATGAGGCATACGATTGGTGGCTCTACAGCACTGGAGCAATCCCTGTAATATAAAATAAAAGCCAAGTAAAACAGCTCGTGTGTAGCAATCATAGCACTACGAAAGTGGAACGATTATTGGTGCTGAGTCTGTACCTGCAAGTGGCAAAACATCACACGCGAGGTTATGAAATGATCAAATATAAATGGCCATCACCTTTGTGAATAATGTTGCCAGGCGAAAAAGAAAGAAAAATTGGTAGCACGAAAACAAGTTCTATTAGAATACACAACGCACGCACTGAAAAAATGCATTTTCGGTTAACGAAATGACTTCCAACTGAGCTGCAGGAAACCACATTAATATTTCGCATATAGAGCTGGAAAACAGCGAAAAGATAATTCCTGTCATCAGATACCGCAAATCACTGAAATAGAAATGAATTTGAAAACAATGATATTGCGACAGTAACATCGTTCGATTTTGTGGTACTTGAGCAACATTCTTATTCACAAACACTTAGTTCACGTGGTTATTACAGCATCGCAGCTCCTACATTTCACTGATTGAACATGAATTATTACGCAGCTGATTCAAACCGCATACAGAAAACAAACGGGACGAAAATAAACATCCAGAACATTTAACGGCAATGGGCAATGTGTGATTCAGCTCTGAGACCACTGTCAATTACGGTATATTTTTTCCAGAAACTCTATTGTCAGAGACTGAAACACAAGAGCCATAAAAACTCATGATGACATCGGATATGACAAAGAAATTTTATTTTCCATCTCATTTATTCTCACAAAACAGCAATGCGCATAGAGGTAACATACTAGGGATTTTTTGATCCTCTTTTAGCTACTGGAGCTATTTTTTAAAGCCTCATCTGATGCAGGTTCACTATGGCTTGTGTCCACGATATAATGCTAGAAGCCACGGACCCACTGATTCGAAAGTAACAGTTTTAGTCTGTTCTTTACTATGCTTCACCCTACAGCATCATGGAAATGACTGTAAATAAAATATATAGGCCCTGTATTTACATTGTTTCGTGACATGTACTGTCAGTTTAAATATACGCAACTGTCTCAACGATCGCCTGAAAGTTTATAGTGTTCTCCGTACCTTAAAGTAAACTGGAATCGACTGTAGCGCATATTTTCAACCATATTCTCGGAATTCCTGCGATATTTTCAGTTCATCTTCATTTTTAATCCCCGGGCAACTAATACAAATGGTCATTTGAAATGTCGGGGAAATAGGGTTGGCGTTTCAGCGTGGCAACATCGCTATTGTCTAGGTGCGACGTAACAAAACTCACTCCGTCCGCCTTTTCTAAATTTTTCCCTACGACAGCATTTAGTAGGTAGCGGGAGACATCTACATGAGATACGTTCGTCACAGCCTAGCCAGCAGTGAATGGCAAACACATCGGACATCAATCGCAGTTGGTTTTCAGTCCCAGCAGTTTCCTGTTATTACCTCCGTTAGCCACTGCAGTGAGATAGCTCGCAGTTGGGACATCTGCATGCAGTCTCACGCACATTTTCTTTCAGCTGTCTTCCGTGCATGTACGATGTCACATTTCGGTCTGCGGCATCGGTAATAAAAAAAAAGATAGGTTAGAACAGTAAACCCCCCGATCCTTTACAAAATTCAACTTCTGTGTATAATGTAGCTGCAAACTTCTGATCACTTTACAAATGAGTTAACGTGTTAAATATTTGACGTCAACTATTTAACCTAAATAAAGTTTGCAGACTGTTTCAAATGATGATGAGGTCTTCTTGGGTCATCAGCCAAGTCAAGGCGCCGTTCTGCGGCAACGTTACAACAGGTTTCCTAATTGTCGTCTTCGCCTGAAGATAAAAGTAGGAAAATTGTTGAAACGTCGCCACAGAACGACGCCTTGACTCGACTAATAATCTGAGAAGACTTCATCACAGAGATTTGCTGAGAAACTATAAAATCGGTTTGGAATTATGTTTGCAGTTTTTAGGTGTAGGAGGAGGAGATTAGTGTTTACTGTTCCGTCGACAACGGGGTATTTAGAAATCGAGCACAAGCTCGGACTAGGGAAGAATGGGGAAGGAAATCAGCCGCGCCCTACCGAAGGAACGATCCCGGCATTTGTCTGAAGCGATTTAGGGCAATCACGAAACACCTAAATTCGGATGGACGGACTCTAGTTTGAGACGTCGTCCTTCAGTATGTGAATCCAGTGTAATACCCGCTGCGCCACTTTGCTCGGTTTACAGTTTGTAGGCGTCTGGGTAATTTGCGCAATGTTTTAAGCATAAGCTTGTTTTGCACTTTTCTGAGTGTTCCTGAACCATGTGCCGTATAGCGACCGATACTTCAGGTATCTTCACTGCTATGTGTAAACAGTGCCTAATCTATTTTTTTTTTTTTTTTTGCAGTTTTACAGCGAAAATGTACTGAGCGATAAACATGTTTCTTGTCATTTGGCTTCCGTCGCTTAAGGTGTAAATATTTAATACTGCTTTTCGTCTGTCTGTCGCCAAGAAAAGCTTTCATAGAAGTTGGAAATTATGAGCAAGTTTTCTTGCAAGTCACTAAGTGCTCTCAAGTACCGGATGCATATACTAGGCGTACTTGAATGGGATGAATTACGTTGCCTCTAGAGATACACACAGTTTATAGCTGTAATACTTGTCTTACTATGTTGAAGCTTTCACATTAGGTCATGCCTCTTAATGAGTAATTATATCAGCATTTTAGATTTTGAAATTCTGGTACCCTATTTACATGAAACACTGAAACACAAGTTTTTGTTACTACTGGAAGCCGTGAGATAGGCAGCTTGCTAATGGGTATGGATTTCGTACGTCAGGATAGTTGCTGGGTAATGTAGGTTATAGTTGGAAAGACTGAAGGCTAATTTGTGCGGCTGGTCCCGGCGGAGGTTCAAGTCCTCCCTCGGGCATGGGTGTGTGTGTTTGTCCTTAGGTTAATTTAGGTTAAGTAGAGTGTAAGCTTAGGGACTGATGACCTTAGCAGTTAAGTCCCATAAGATTTCGCACACATTGAAGGCTAATTTCTGTGTACGACTTCTCATGATCGCTGCTTACTGAACACAAATGTTTCCAGATGGCTAAATAGTCTCACGAGTTGTAAACCTTATTCACTGAACTCATTATGTATTAAGCATCCTAAATTTTTCTGACCAAGGTCACCAATCTGAAAGTAGCCGCTACTGTCAGAATTGCTAGAAGCCGCAGCTGAGTGTCAAAAATGGTTCAAATGGCTCTGAGCACTATGGGACTTAACTTCTGAGGTCATCAGTCCACTAAAACTTAGAACTACTTAAACCTAACTAACCTAAGAACATCACACACATCCATGCCCGAGGCAGGATTCGAACCTGTGACCGTAGCGGTCGCGCGGTTCCAGACTGTAGCGCCTAGAACCGCTCGGCACACCGGCTCCCAACTGGGCGTCAGAAACATCAGTTTTTCCCAGCCACTGAAAGGTTTTAAGAATAACCTGAAACACACATTACACGTTATCATTATTAGCGACATCTTACAGCGACTGTTCGATGGCTGAGTCGTAAAGACTATTTCGTGTTTTGCGACTGTAAATGCCACCGAAACCATCAGGCGCCGCACTATGTTAACGTTGGAACGGGATGTCATGCAACCATACCAAGAGTATTATTATGAGGTGCATTCACATTATAACACCTCTGACTTATTTCTCACTAACCAATTACCTGAAAACTATCAAACTTGCTACATCCTGACGCAATCTCTCTGCAACCACACACATTTTTCATTACGTCGATGCCATGATTCAGTTGCAGCTGAGAACGTTTATTTAGGTGTCTGGTTTGACCACTCGAAAATCGCATCCATATCTCATCCGTTACCACAATGGACGAGAGAGATGTCTCACTTATGATGTCATCACACTTCAACATTTCCTTGAAACATGCCACTTGCGCAGCTTTGTGGTCGTCCGTCAACATTTGTGGCAACTGCCTGGAGGACACTTTCCGCCACTTGAAGAGCCAAATACAGTCCTCACTGTGGCCACCACTGCTAAATGCGTATGCCGTACAGTGCTTCCATCAATGACACACATTGCAATAACTGCAAGCATATTTTAAAACGAACCGCATGTTCCTATTTGTTCCCAGTCCTGAGGAAGAAAACGAAGTATTGTAATTTGAATACATCACACCCAGGGTTCATCACGGTCCTCTGGTTTGGAGCAAATTATAAGGTCTAAGCCAGAGGCTCAGACAGCTCTGCAATGGCATCATATTCCATTCTCACGACCTCCGCTATCGGGTTCCCCTTAATAGGTCAGGCGTGCACAACAGGCAGGAAGCGGCTACTAGGTTAGTGGAGTACGTGTGGCTTGCATATTCGGCTTTTTTTTTAGGTTGGAGGAACCCTCCTTGCCTGTTAAATCAGCCACAGCGACCTCAGAGGATCTTGATTCTCACAGATCAGAGATAGAAAAGATTAATATGATTTTAGTAGACTGTAGGAGCATCCAAGGAAAGGTCCCACAATTAGTATTGCTTACTGAAGGCTGTAATGCACAAACAGTATTGGGAGCAGAAAGCTGGTTGAACCCAGATGTCAATTACAACGAAATCCTACGTTCAGACTGGAATTTTTATCGTAAGGATAGGGTAGTCGCCAATGGTGATGGTGTGTTTATAGCAGTAAAAAATTCGATAATACCTAGCGAGATTATCACTGATTCCGAATGTGAATTAATATGGGTGAAATTGAGTATCAACGACCGATAAAAATGGTGATCCGATGCTTTTATAGACCACATGGGTCAGAATCTGTAGGCGTAAAGCACTTCAGACAGAACTTGCAGAATATCATTACTAATTTTCCTCGTCATACTGTTGTACTAGAGGGTGACTTCAACTTCCCAGGTAAAGACTGGGAGTGCTATGCCGTCAAAACTGGTGCCAGAGACAGGGGATCCTGTGACATTGTTCGGGATGTCTTGTCCGAAAATTACCTTGAGCAGATAGAGAACCCACTCGTGAGGGTAACGTCTTAGTCCTCCTGGCGACAAACAGACCTGAACTTATCGAATCAGTTAATGTACAGGAAGATATTAGTGATGATAAGGCTGTGACAGCATCTATGATGACGGGTCCTACAAGGAATGTTAAGAAAGGTAGGAAGATATATTTGCTCAGCAAGGGTGAGAGGATACAAATATCAGAATATCTCAGCTATCAGCATCAAATATTCGGTGATGAGGTCGAAGATGTGGAGAACAAACGAAAAAAAATCAAAGACTTCGTTCAATATACCTAGACAAGTATGGTCCCAGTAAGGTATTCAGGGATGGGAAAGATCCACCATGGTTTAATAGCCAAGTTAGAAAAGCGCTAAGTAAACAAATAGCGCTTCATCTCAGATTCAAGAGAAGTAAAAACCTAGCCTACAAACCAAAGCTGCAAGAAGATAAAATGAGCATAAGTGAGCAATGAGAGAAGCGTTCAATGATTCTGAAAGTACCACATTGTCAACAGACCCGAGCATGACACCGTTTTGCCACTTCATTTGAAACGAAAGGCAGAAATAGTCCTGTTTACAAGTGCTACAAGCGTTGTTGTGAAACCGAGCAAAGAAACACCAACAAAGAAATTACTAAACTATGTTTTTGTGGAAGTTAATGGACGACTTTGTGCAAATGGGCTAGCTTCGAGGAAACGTAGCTCATCAAGTATTGGATTCTGAAAAATGTCACGCGTCTCCTTAACTTAGTTCCCAAACGAGAAATAATAGAGTAGGTAGGAAGTATTAAGTTCTTAGGAGTGGGTATTGATAAAAACTTGAATTCGACAAACAGTGTAGTGGATCTGCTAAAATGCTTACATTCGGGTATCTTTGCCATAAGAACAATTGACAACCTTGGGAATATAGATGTCAATTAGTTAACATGTTTTACATATTGTCATTCACTGGTGTGTTATGGGATAACTTTCTAGAGTAATTCCTCACTTATGCCAAAAAATATGCACTACGCAAAAGAAAGTAAAGAATTATGTGTGGAGTGTACACATGCACATTTTGCAAGCATCCCTTTAAGCAACTGGGAATGTTAACCGCACCTCACAACACATTTAGTCCCTCACTTGATTTACTATCAGCAGTCTTAGTTTGAAAGAAACCGAAATAAGAAGCTGATCTGCTTGAGTCTTAAGTGAAACTAACTTTGGCAAGGAAAAGAATCAAATTTGCAAAAATAGACATAATGTCTTATGGGATAACAGCAAACAGTGATTTTATAATGTTACTTAAAATCCGTCTCGATTGCAAATTTTTGTTTTATTCATATGACCGGTTTCGGTTCATTCAGAGCCATCTTCAGATCTGATACATCTGTTACAGGAGTAACCCGTCCTAATCCAGCAACTTTCACATGCTACGTCACGTGACGTAGCATGTGAAAGTTGCTGGATTAGGACGGGTTACTCCTGTAACTGAAATATCAGATCTGAAGATGGTTCTGAATGAACCGAAACCGGTCATATGAATAAAACAAAAATTTTCAATCAAGACGGATTTTAAGTAACATTAGAAAAGAATCAAATAAGTAACAATAAAACTTTTAACTGTCTAGTCATGGAAATAGAATACCTGATCGATAGCAGAAGTGTTGTGAAACGCAGATTAAACACGTTACTCCTTGAGAACTCGTATACCATTGAGGAATTCTTGAATGGAAACAATATATTAATATATAAAAATACCTGTAAACGACCACATGTAGCCACATAAATATATTTTCATGCTTCGTGTGTGTATGTGTGTGTGTGTGTGTATTTTCCTCGTTTGTTCTGTTGACAAGTGCTGCGTCATAACGTTTACAGTGACGTAACCCATGGAACACATGACTGACAATCCCACTAACCGTCTCTATCAGTGTCTCTCTCTCTCTCCCTCTTTATCTCTCTCTCTCTCTCTCTCTCTTCCTCTCTCTCCCTCTCTCTTTCTCTCTCTCTCTCTCTCTCTCTCTATCTCAGTCACTCCCACCCACCAACTCCCCTGTCGAGTCGTTTCCAAACTTCCGGATAACACGCAGGAAACAAGATGGCAGAACATCTGAGCTCATAGTAAACAATGAAGTTGTTAGTATGGAACCTCCAACAGAATTAAATGTCCATACTGGCAGTGCTCTATGCATCTAGTCGTACCACATTAGTACACAGCTTCTAAATTTTTAACTGTATCCTTAGGCCTCGATGAGTTTCATCAAACTGATCAACAAATAGACAGGGGGCGGGCAGTTTGGTTCAAATGGCTCTGAGCACTATGGGACTTAATATCTGAGATCATCAGTCCCCTAGAACCTAGAACTACTTAAACCTAACTAACCTAAGATCATCACACACATCCATGCCAGAGATAGGATTCGAACCTGCGACCGTAGCAGTCACGCGATTCCGGAGTGAAGCACCTAAAACCGCTCGGTCATAGCGGCCGGCTATAGACATCAGACTGAAGTGAGGATGTGACTCAAAGTCTGAAGATTGAATCGACAACATGTTGACATGCCTCGAAAAGTTAAAGTCATGGTACTTCTCCTCCTTTCTAATTTTTCTCTGATCCATCACTGGCTAATTACTCCAACTGTCTGCCTGATCGTAGGATACCATGTCTCCTTCAGCTTGGCAGTTTTGCTAGTTGACTCCAACTCCGTCCTACAGGGGTCAGAATTTCTAGTTACATCTTCTCTCTCACTGGTAAGCTTAATTTACAGCCTCTCCACCCGCCAATAAACGACCAACGACCAATTATGCACAACCACATTTCCCAGTCTATGCACAAGGTGGAAATATTTGATCTTATGGTAGCTGGTGTATAACTAGGAAACTCCTGCATCGCTCTCATGCGTTCATTGTTACAGTTATTCTTATCACAGTCTCTGTCTCCATTACCAGGATTTTTTTGTCAGCATTTCCGAGTTGTCAACAAAGCAGCAACCCTATAAAAAAACAGCTTATTTGTATCCTAACTTATTTCCGAGTCAACTGTACATCAAGTTACATGAAATGTATTTGCTAGTATGTATATTTTTAATATCTCGACGTAAAATTTGTACAAGTTGTTATAGGTCTAAGAAAAATATAAGGAATCTGTGGGTTGTGTGTGTTGGATTTTTCCAGCAATGCAGAAAATCGTAGCAGCAAAGATTCTACATACTGCCACTGCCAGCTGCTCAGAAATTACACTACGTCCGTCACATACAATGTTGAACTGTTAAAAAGTGGTGGCAGCAGTGCCAGTTTCCTCAAATTTAATGTTTGCCTACAGTTTAATATGGCCTTAATGGCCGTTTTATTTTGGTCGGCGACCGAGAGTTGTTTGACCATCAGTGTCCCTTTGATCTGGGCACAGTGGAGTTGGCGTTACAAGGTTAGATAAACCACCTTGGAAGCTTGGCTATCTGTGATACAGTAGTAACCAGTTGCTCTAACTGATTGCTGAAGAAATTAGGGCTGGTTCCTGTCAGTGGCCGAAACATGCTAATGTATCCTTAAGGGTTATTAATCAGATTACCGGGCGCTGACAGATGACTTGAATAAATGGTTTGTGTTTGACAGTTATTTACGGTCGGTACAAGTTTTGATTTCTTTCCGGTCTCTAGTACTAGTCCTGAACAGAACCCTCTCGTTGAAGAGTTCTTGCTGGTTGAGTGTTGTGTGCTGGGAGTTGAATTGCTTTGAGTTCGGGAGTACGACACAGGAGCTGAATATTGTGTTAGCAAGTACTATGTAAATTTTACTGTAACTGGAGATTTGTTAGCAATTTCTATTCCCCCTGAATGTGAAAGAATTAATTAACTCGTATTCTTGATTTTTTCTTTCAGTGAGGGACTATTATTGGAAAGGCGTTTATACTGCTATTCACTTCTGGGGAAACTGTAGCGAGTACTCAACAAATGCTGTAACATGTGGTGGGCTATAGCTATAGTTAACGAACAACACATGAAGAAGAAAAGTTAGCTTTATGATAAAGATTAGGGAAAAAGTGGCGGTGACAACACACATTTTTGTTGCAGGAGAGAAAAAGTAGTGCTACTTACGTAGTACTAGATTACAGCAAGTGTGTAATTGATACTATAGGTGAATAAAAACTAGTACTGTGTCAAAGTTGGAAATGAAAACACTCCGACCTGTTATAGTGTAGATTGTGATTTGTCACCAGGTCATTACTGTTTTTGAAAAAAGTCAAAGTCAGAAACCTATATCAAAGGAGAAATATAGACGGAACGTAATTTGTCTTATAAAATTATTATGTAAAATCTTTCAAGAAAGAAATATAACGACAGGTAATATTGGCTTTCATAAACAGCATTTTCAAAATAGGGTTTGACGATATAAAATAATACATATCGTAATTATTCAGTT
Organism: Schistocerca americana; assembly: GCF_021461395.2. Classification (NCBI taxonomy): domain Eukaryota; kingdom Metazoa; phylum Arthropoda; class Insecta; order Orthoptera; family Acrididae; genus Schistocerca; species Schistocerca americana. Next base: position 171,748,268 of record NC_060124.1, on the reverse strand, counting down.
CAAAGGTGAACAAATACTACATCTCTGAATCTATGGGTAGGCAAAATTTTTGCTTTTGTCAGAGTAAATCGTATAACAAAAGACGGAGAGTGAAGGTCGAAAATTAAGTAAAACTGGTATAAGTAAGAAATAAGTTATTTCAATTACGTCTGGCATATATACACACACTGATGGTAAAGTCAGACTTTTTTATCACAGTGAGGTATTGATAAATATTGATACGAAGAGACAGTGATATTAATATTAGTTCCTTGCTGTGAAAGTGACACAATTGACTGGATTTACAATTTTCAAACGTTCAAATGTGTGCGAATTCCTAAGGGACCAAACTGCTGAGGTCATCGGTCCCTAGGCTTACACACTACTTAAACTAACTTATGCTAAGAACAACATACACCCACATGCCCGAGCGAGGGCTCGAACCCCCGGCGGGAGAGAACGCGCAATCGGTGATATGGCACCTCAAACCGCGCGGCCCCTCCACGCAGCCTTACAATTTTAATTTGCCTATTGTAACACTTAATTAAAGTCCATTGAATAGAATACTTAGCATTGGTATCTACAAATCATTAAAAGCAGCAATCATCTGTTTATACCTTACTGTATCCTACCTGTTCAGCCAGTGCAGAATTATCGTAATATTTGTAGTACAGATTACACCATTTTTATACAGGCATACGTTGTCTAACTACGTGCACAATTTTAAATTGTTAATCAGCCTATACATTGGCAGCCTGTTAAGGAACTTGGGGTGAATTCATATAAATACATCCCTTTTTGTCGCGTGTAAGATTGTGTGTACGTAAAGTGAGTAGTGACATTGAACTGGGAAGAAGGGCAATTTTAACCAAGACCTACAGGATTTAGCTTCTACAGCCGTATCAGCTTTTAATCGTTTGCTGTAGACTCACAACCAACACACATTGGTTAATATTATAACGCCATATCAGTCAATTACTCAGACTGTTGTCCGTGCAACTACTGAAAAGAATGTTGCCTCACTTCTGAAAACTTCGGTGAGCCTGGTCTCTACACAGATACCCCATCATCGTCGTCGAATTTATGGTACGGGTTTCTGTATTTTTTGAGGCATGCAATCCACCTCGCCTCAAAAAGGTCCATCGTTCGTGGGAGGGTTTTGTAAGTTTAAATTAATCACAAGTTTATTTTTCTGTATAATTGGAAGGAGAAACAGCATTGGTTGTATTTTTTTGTTTTATTATCCGCAAAACCGATTTTCGGTCAATTAGTGACCATCCTCAGTGCTGCAATATACAGTTAAAATTGGTAGGCGCTGGTATCAACAAGCTTAGAGCGATCACATAAACTCATGTGTTTGCTCTAAGCTTGTTGATACCAGTGCCTACAAATTTTAATTGTACATAACAGCACTGAGGATGCTCACTAAATGACCGAAAATCGATTTTGCGGATAATAAAACAAAAAAATACGGCCAGTGGTGTTTCTCCTTCCAATTATATCCATTATCTGGTCGTGGTGCACAGAACACTCCATGGAGTCGCCAATCAATTATTTTTCTGGTTTCATGAAATATTTAATCTCTTGGAATCAGATTAATCTTTCAGAAACACTCTATATATTACTGTACTTTGTGCTGCAAAAGGTAAGCTGACAGGTTCTGCATACAATGACCAGACAAAATTAAAGAATAAATTCATACTCAAGTGGAAACGAATAAGTGTATCATGTAATACAGTAAACTAACATTTTTGATACCCTGAATAACGTCGCCCAATAGCAAGTCCCTTTAATTCCCCGGCTCTACAGCATATGAATCAGGTTCAAACACAAGTTGCGTTTTATACCTGTGATGTGGCTTAACTGTCATTACAGTGTCACCGATAGACTAGGGAAACTTTCCATGTACTCTGATTTCAGGCAACCAGTCCGCTGTGTAAGCTGTATAAATTAATAGGACGAGGGGGTAACGAGAGGAGGAGGGCAGGTTGGCATCGTATCTGTGCATGACGCACAGGCGCGCTGCTTGTATCTGCGCGGACATCTGCAGCCGGCGGAAGCGGCTGCGTCAATATTTTGACACACTACTGATGAGCTGTCGGGCCGAGCCGGCAGATAGCCCACTGCCCGAGCTCTGCGTAACCTATCAATGATGCGCGGTGTCCGCCATAGGAAGTACCACGTCACGCGGGGTGACCTGGCACCGAAATACGGGCCCGCGCCGCGCCCATAGGTACCAGCGGTGAAAACCTGAGCGAGCCGCGCTACGATGTGTGATACGTGACATCCTCTGGTGTCAACCAGTTATCGTCACTGTCGAATAGCACACGTGAATTACGTTCGCAGGGCTGATCCAGTCAAGTGTTCTCTCTCTTTCTCTCCACTTCGTCAAAGGTATCTATTACGTTTCAGTGGAAATTTCGCAACTAGCTTCTTCCGGATGGATACCAAAATCGCGATAAGGTTAAAGGCTTTTGGAACATTCACACTGTCTGAACAAAAAAATCCAGAGACTTTGTAGCTTTCTTTAATAATATTACGAGGGTCGTTCAATAAGTAATGCCCCACATTTTTTTAAAAAGCCGTTAATATACATAGACAAACGTCATTGATGTGCTTCACATTTGATGTTTGTTCCACGCGCCGGTGAAGTTTCGAACCATTCTGGCAGGTGGCAGAGGCGTATTACAGTGTCAAAATGGCATCTACACACGACTTACGCCACAAGCAGCGTGCTGTCATTGAACTCTACTGTGCAGAAAAAGGGAGCGTGGTGAACATCCATAAATGTTTGTGTGAACTGTATGGCGATGCTGCAGTTGATAGGAGTACAGTTGGGCTGTGGGTAAAGAAAGTTACAGCCTCAGGAAATGCAGAAACAGAGCTCCATGGTCAGCCACGCTCGGGACGTCCTGCCACAGCCACTGCTCCAGACATGCTGAATCGTGTGCCGACCGGCGCATCACGACTCGACAATAGGCTCTACAGTTGTCGGTCGGCATTGTAAGTGCGTATGCGACTCTCGACTATTCAAAGAGGTGCTCGAGATGGGTTCCACGAATGCTCATGGCGGATCACAAGATTCAAAGAAAGGCCTTTTCTTCTGAATTGTTGGTGCATTTTCAGACCGACGGAGAGGCCTTCTGTCATGGATCGTTAAGGGGGGCGAAAGCTAGAAACAAAAAGGCAGTCCATGGAGTGGCATCATTCTCATTCACCACGAAAGAAGAAATTCTAGACGACCTCCTCTGCCAGAAAAGTCATGGTGACAGTCTTCTGAGATGGCGTCATTCTCGTAGATGTGATGCTAAGAAGTTCAACCACCAATTGAGGGGCAAGAACCGTTTCCGACGTCTTCGACAAAAATCCAGCATAATCTTTCACCAACACGATAATGAACGCCCACACACAAGCCTAAGGACCCGCGAACACTTCGCCAAATTGGGTTGGACATCACTGCCTCATCCACCCTACGGTCCAGACCTGTTACCCTCGGACTTCCGTCTATTTGGGCCGCTTAAAGATTCTCTACGGGAAACACACTTCGAAGAAGACGAGAGTGCCAGTCATGCAGTGCAAACATGGCTACGCCTACAGGACAAAAACTTTTACCAGCAGGGAATACATGGTCTTCCACAACGTTGGCGTATGGCCATAGAACGTGATGGAGACTTCATAGAAAAACAGAACATAGACAAGACATGTTGTGTATATCGTCACCAAATTCTGAGTCTTAACAATAAATACGTTATGAGAGAACCATGTGGGGAATTACTTACCGAGGGACCCTAGTATTTATTCAAATACTTGAATGAATGTCTGAAATGAGAATGCATGCAAAACTGGAGTTATCGTGTAGCGTGCTGTAATTGCAAGTGGTATGCTTACTCTGTTTTATTGTTAGCAAAATTTTATACGAACTAATTGGGAAATTCAGCTCTCATAACAATAAAGAAATAAAGTCACTGCAAAATACATTCAGCCCATTAGGTGCTGAACCCTGTTCCAAACATAACTTTGGTCCCTGTGCACACTACAAATAAATAAAATTGTCGTACCTATAAAGCCATTGTTGGATCGCGTTATATACTGCTCTCTGATGAAGAAGAATAAAATATACTAGCTACAGGGTCAACGATGTGCAATACCGACCGTAATACTTTGAAATATGAGTGAAATTCTTTTAGCTGATAAACGAAAACATTTCGGAAAAATTCAATGTCTTCAAAAAAAAAAAAAAAAAAAAAAAAAAAGATGTGACCATGACAGGGAGGTGTTAGTGATTTGGGTGAGTTACTAACACTGACTTTTTCAATAGTGAAGTTATACTCAAAGTTAAGTTTGGCTTTTCAAAAAATGTTCAAATGTGTGTGAGATCTTATGGGACTTAACTGCTAAGGTCATCAGTCCCTAAGCTTACACACTACTTAACCTAAATTATCCTAAGGACAAACACACACACCCATGCCCGAGGGAGGACTCGAACCTCCGCCGGGACCAGCCGCACAGTCCATGACTGTAGCTTGGCTTTTCAAAACGTCTAACAAATTGAAATTACACTACTCAAAAAAATTACTTCCTTTATACTAATTGAAAACCTTTGTTTGCTGACTTAGTCACAAACAATGAGACTTGTACAGCAAGTATTATCTAACATCAGTAAAAGACAGAATGACGAATTATAAATTTGCGTATACCTGTGTTAACAAATCTTAGAAGCACTACAAATGGGAAATATCTAAATAGCCTATAAATCAAATCTGTTTACGTACGTTCTGGGTTTACTCAACATTAAACTGACTGTTACCAGTTATTAGCCAGCTCATTCACACTAACGCGCTAGCAAATGGAAGGTAATAAACAATTACCTTCTTTACCTTAATTGCGAGAAGACTTCTGCTTCCACATTTATATTTCCAGTAACTCAGGTACTCGTCAAGCTTCTTTGTAATATCAATCCAGTAATATTTTATTGTCACCTTTAAATTTAGATTCCATTATAAAATCACCCATCATTTGCAACTACGCATTTTACGTGCGGTGTAACACAAAATATTGCTATGAGAAAATTCCTACATTATAATCTAACACCTCGTGGTTTTACAGAGCGCACCACAGAAACTGCCTACTGCGTCCTCTTTCGCTCACAGACTGATACACACTCATTGCTGTGCGCCAAGCGCTCTCTTCCTCCAACACTACAATCTCAGACCAGAAGCTCTGCTGTCGTGCAAAGTCAGTGATTCGCTTTATAGAGCCCATCAGAGACATACGTCGTTTACAATAAAATAGTTTCATTTTAGTTTACAATCATTAGAATATTCTGGTGCCACATATAACTGTATCCCAGTAGACTCCTTTTAACTTAGAGTGAACATTAGTGTGGAGTGTGTTCACTCTTGGCCTTTGTGACGGTTTGAACCCTACTGGAAACACTTCAAATTAGGTGTCTAAATGTTTGTGGAAGAATGCGAGCCCATTCTTCCTCAGGATCAGAACCCATGGAAAGTAGTGATGTTGGTCCCCGAGATCTGGGACTAAGTCGACGTACAAACTCATCCCAAAAACGTTCCATTTCGTTCATGTCGAGACTCTGGGCAGGTTACTCCACTTTTTGGTATCGTATGGAGATCACGTTGCCACCCCAAAGTTGGCAGCGCGTATCGATGCCACAGGTATTAGCGAAGGCAATCTGCAACGACGTATGGGAGACGCTTCTGAACACCGCGCCATCCTTGTCAGCTCTACACAGCCTACACATTGAGCCAACATAGCATTCAGCAAGCCAGAGCTCCCTCTGTTCGTGGCCTCATGTGAAGGAGCCAGTCTCATAGTATAGTAACGACGTGATAGTTGAAGATTCTTATGGACTTGTTCATTTAAATGGGGAACATTATTCGGCAAGAGAACTGTTTGTTAATATGCGCAACAAGTATTCTTCAAAAGTGAGCAACAGCCTTAGCTTATCAAGCAATCTTGTGCCAGAGTGTTGTGTCAAAGTTAATTAAATCTTTGATTCATTTATGCAATAAACTTTACTAATGTTTAATGTGCTCCATTGTCACCTCCCCGAGCAATCAAGGAACCCATTGTTCTGGTTGGTCTATTGTAGTTTCGAATGGTCACAATACATTTCAGGAATGATGTTGTCACAGACCATTGCGTCACAGATGTTGCTTCATAACAGGGTAAATGCACTATGCAGTGTTGTAAAATGCGTTAATAGTCCTCTGTAAGCAAGTGTTTCCTTGGGTGATATAAGGGGCCGACTCCCCAACCACGAAAAACACCCATATTCAACAACATAGTCTCCTTCGTAAATCGTTCTTGGCCCTACACACAACCTTCAGATACAGTTGGTAACCTCCCCCTCACTTATCGACCTTAATGACAGTGAGAAATTAAACCGCGTGTACCTAATGGAAATTTGGGAAAATCAATCGTCACCGAAGTTAATTTGTCGGTAAAGAGGGAGGAAAGGGTTACGTCTCTATGAAAGGAAAAATGCCAATGAAACTGGTGGAAATTAATTTTGAAAAGGGGTAAAGTTAATAAAGAAAGTAAATGTGCGGCCGTTACATTAACAATTAACTAGCGGTAATTAGATATTTGAGATTTGTGGGAAATTACAGTCGCCAGTCCTATGGACAATTACTATAGTAACTGAAAAGGAAAGGTTATTACACATATAATTAGTTGACACGTGTAGTGTGCAAACTGAAAGATTGTCAGAAGTAAAAAATTTCGCTACACTCTGACTTAATTTAGCAAAATAATTAATAAAACTGGAAAATTGAAAGTTAATTTAGTGACTGAAGTTAATAGTGAGCTTTCTTTCTGAAACACATCGAAATTCAGTAAAACACGGTTAGTCTTGGACTACCTCAACAATCATTTCAAAAGCTACTTGAATCTACGCAGTTTAGAAATAAGAGATTTAACTTTGATCTTGAATTAAATGATTCTGAACAATTAACAATAGTAAAATTTAGTACGTACCAAGCTGAGCTGCAGTCACAGGTAAGCTAAAATACGGTAACAAAACTCGCACTCTTAATTTGTGACTGTGTAATCTAAATATTGTAGCCAGCTATGAATACTTAAATTGAACTTTGAAATTAAAGCAGTGAAATGGAATTATGCTGGCGTTTGAATTTCAACGACACTCGGGTTCATTTCGGAAAAGGAAGGGACCCTGCTTGGCAATGCAATTGGGACAATGAGCAACAAAGGTTCATGCTAAGTTGCTGTAATTTTGCGAGGCAAATGGAACAATTTGAAAAGCTGAGGTCTGCCATACAGCTCTGAAACTTTACGTGCTTTTAGTCTTCCTTGTTGGTTGATTGAAGGTTTGAAGCCGTCGATCGAGGAGGTGGCGACAGTCACTCATTGTCGGGCGTCGCTGTTGCAGAAGCTGGATGTTGGCGCGCCTTCTTCTCGACACGGTCACCAGGCGAAACGGGCTCTTGATGTGCGCCAGCTAATGCTTCCCGTCCGCGACACCGTGTCAGAAACTACCATAGCAAGTCGAGCGCAATTACATGCTGCCCAACCCCGAAAGCGCGGCAACTCGCGGGAGCGTCACACAACACACCTGCTCCACTGCACCACCCCAGCCAGACTCCTCTCTGCCCGCGCTCCACGCGACAGAGTTAACACTACCAAAGATCCTAAACACTTTGGTTCTCCACACGACCTATCGATCTAATCATTCGATAGCATAGTTTTCCCTAGGCCAGACCCAGGTTAAAAATTCAAATAATATTTACAAAACAAACCAATTATACATCGACATAAATGCATAAATATATATATATATACAAATAGTAAAACAATTACAATATATAAAGACACAGAAATGTCATATCTTGAGGTAACAAAACAAGGAAAAAAATTATAGTACTATAGATGTAAATAGGAGGATATGCGTTTCCGGCGTTACACATGCCCCACATTGTCTGAGGATGTTCGTGTAACCTAAACATACTCAGAAAATGTCCCAAAAAAGAAACATCGGAAATGCATATGCTCAAAACATCAACAAAATTTAGCATTCGTCTAATTGACCATAAACCAATTTTTAGACCATAAGAATTGAGTGGAGACACTCCTAATCTTATTCCACACTGTCATCTTGCACAAAATAAAACAGGTTGGCAACATATTAAAAATCATAGAAAACATATCAAATGGTTTAGCTATTCCAAAATTATTAAAATTCGTAACACTATCAAGAAATGGAATAGTATTTACAAAATTAATCAGAGTACATGGTCATAAAAAACAGGTATATCAAAATACGCAAATTAATAATTACATAGAATGCACATTTTATATAACCTTTTCATAATTAATATTCTCGTCATGAGAGTCCACTTAACGCTAAACAAGAAAATAATATACAGCAGATCGACAAAAACATAAATATTGACAACAGAATTCTTTCACATCAGCTGTCCGGGAAGAAAAACAACTCCGTCTCCGTACTCGCAAGTACAAAGAATGCCGATAGCGTCACAAGAGCCGACAGCGGCTCGGCCTCGCCAGTATTGTTGCGCCCGCAAGTGCGGCACGCTTGATCTCACTCTCCTGTGTAACGGCATTTCCAGAACGTCCGTTTCACTGAATTCTTTCGGAAAAACTCCTCCCGAGTAATCTCAAGGAGTCCATTAATACTATCACAGTGGATAACTCAACACTGTCCATCATCACACGCATGTACTAGCCTGAAACTCTGCGTCTAAGTACATCGGCAATGACAAGTAAAACACACATGAATGAAATCTTACAGCTAGTTACAAAATCATATTTACATTCCTTAATCTACTGTGACTCAGCTGAAAACTTAAACTAGCAGCTTGGATTTTTCAATTGATAAATAATCACACTCTCTTAAATCATTTAGTAAAAATTAATTACTTATTAATTACATCTTCTTTAATGTCCTCTTGGTCAGGCAAAAGCATGGCAATCTAGAAAACCTTAAATCTTACACTCTATATTTACATACTGTACAAATTACCCATTGTGTGGTATTAATCAATCCTAGGTTGGTACAATTTCAAGTCTACAATGTTCCGTATACCTAATAGTTTTCCAGAGCTTGGGTACTCTAAGCAATAAGCATTTGTGTGAGGTATACCAATGACTATATATGGTCCATTATAAACAAATTTAGAGATTTCATTGTCTATCTCGCTCGATTTCTCATGAGCTTTTACAAGTATTAAGTCTCCGATTGCAAACTTAGCAAAACGCGCTTTTGCGTCATGACGACGTATGCGAGCATCGGCTTTTAGCTTCATTACTTCACGCAAACGATCATTTTTTACACCAATGCTAATGTCAATCCGTGGAGGGAATTTGATTATCTCTTCCACTAAACTTTTACTTCTGTCATCCAACAGGATTTCCTCTGGAGAAAATCCCGTAGATTCATGTCTCAAGGTGTTCATAGTTCTCTCAAATTCTGCTACATATTTGCCCTATGCCCTATGGTTGTGATGGCAACAGGTACGGGAAAGTCGGCCTCGTCTTTGTTCGTGATTTACGTTTGACACACCGACTACAATACTTTCCAATTCACTTTCTACACTATTGTCAATGCCGAGATTCCTCACATTACAGTAATTCAAATTCATACCTTCGTCAATATCATCCGGGCAGTTAACAATGTGTATAGGCTGGTATTGCCTATGCACACCGTCTCCTGCCCCGTCAAAACTAACAACTATTGTTTTATCTTGTGACGTACATGTCAAAGTTTTACTTTCGCAATTAATCACTGCACGGTACTTTAATAGCCAATCTAACCCGATAATTAGTTCCGTAGTTAAGTCTGGCACGACGACAAACTTTTGTTCAAATCGTGCCCCACATATCTCAAAGTTGACAAAAATCTGTTTTGTGAGCGGTTTACTGGCCTTCCCAGTAGCACCGATAATTTTCACTCCTGTTACTGACATAACTACGATGCCGGGTCTGCCTTACAGTAACTCAAATATTTTCCCAGATTCAGCACTCAATTCTGCACCGGTGTCAATCAACACGTTTAGTTGTAGGTCGTGCATATTAACAGACGCTACTATCTGTCTACACTTGTCCTCGACTGTTTCTTTATTTTCCCACAGTAAATCCTCGTCTATATCCAGGTCATTCCAGAAAATACCATCCGGCTTTGATCCTAAATCCGGCTTATCTGGCGGCCTTTTCAGCCTCTGTTCACATACAGTTTTAATTTCAACACGTTTGTCCTGAGGCTTAGTCTGCAGCTTCGCCTCCAATACCGAAACCTTTTCCTGTAACTCGTCAACTAGTGAGTGTCGCTTTGCTATCAATTCATTAATTGTCACCTTCGTTGATTCCTCTTTGGTCAGATTGACCTCATCTGCCAATCTACCTGGAGGAATGTGCCCAGTAGTATCTGCAAATACTTCCTCTAGATCTGCGCAACCCACACTGCTATCGTCTGACCGTATAATGTCAGCTCTAACCTCATACACGCTGTAATCTACGTGCTTTTCTACCAATCGTGTCCGGCTATCACTAACATTTTCGCAATCTTTCTCCTTAATGCTCTCGCAATGTTTAAACTGGAGGTTTGCGCCGGATGGGTCGGCTACTTCTACCACTATAACTTTCGGTAAAGTCTGCCGGTTAGGGCCAGAACTTTCCGTTACTACTTCAACATCCAACTCCTGCGGGACGAAACAAGACGAATCTTGCTCGTGCTCCCCATTAACATCAACTATTTCTAGTAAAGTCTGCCGGTTAGGGCCAGAACTTTCTATCACTACACAAATACTATCTTCCTGTGGGACGAGACGCGGCAAATCCTGCCCGCGCTCCCCATAAACACTTCTCTTGTACAGGCCCCTATAATCTCTTAGTTCGTCGTATAAGCGACCGAACTGCCTTAACCAGACCTCATCCCTCTCTGCATCCCCTCGCTCAATGGCGAACGTGTTATCCGACATCTGATCTTCTCTCAACAAATGCGAGTCATTCTTAAACTCAATCTTCATTTCCGCTGTGGCTGTTACAGCTGCCACTTTATAATCGATTTCCGGAACACTACTTACATTGTTCTCACTGACAGTGCATGTATTTTGCACTGCCGTGTCTACAGCCGATCTACTACTTGTGGGCGCACTCCTTTCTCCTAACACTGGCACACTCTGCCGCCGTTGAATATTCCATACGGAATTTTCATAACGACGACACCTAGGTTTTCTCTTGTTATTGAGCCTCCAAAATTTCTCCACGCCCGGTCGGCCCCTCACCGGCGCGACTAATGGTTTCCCTGTCTCGTCCCAGCAGATACGCTCCCCGGATGCTGCTGAGGCGGCTGATCACACCCTCTGGCGCTATTACTATTCTGTGAAGCCCGTATCACGTTAGTATGATACTGGTTTCCGTCATTCCTGTTATTATTTGCAGTGTACCGATTGTTATTACAGTCCGAACCACTATTGTTATTGCTGCCATGGTTGCGGTATGCATTATTCCCATGGTTATCGTTGCTGTGGTTGCTGTGGAACCCGTTGTTGTTACCACGGCCACTCCCACTATCGCGATTATTGCGCCAATTGTCCTCGTCCTCAACTCTTTCCAGGAAATCATTGATTGTCCTGTAATTGCTTCCTATGTAGCGTTTTGTATCATCTGGAAGCTTCTTGTAGAGTTCCCAGACTATTTCGGATTCCGTGCGGCGATCACGCAAATATTCCAACTTGCGGATCCAGCCCTCACAAAACTCCTTCACCGAGCCGCGCGAATTCGCATCGAAAGGCCTCGATACGACAAATTCGCGCCAGACACTTTGCTGTTTTTGCTCTGACTAGTATTCAGCCAGAAACAAAATTTTAAACTCGTCAAAAGTCAGGTTGATAATGTTGAGGTTTAAGCCCCAACGCTTGGCATCATCAGCCAACACATCAATAACCAAATTAATTTTTCTCTCATTAGTCCATGATCTGGGTAAAACCCTTTTTTATGAAATCCGTCGCCTGTATACTGCCTTTTTTCAAGGGGTCGAACCGCTCCTCTTTGGCCAACAATTCCGAACTATGTGCACAGATTGGCATATAGCTCTCTTTTTCGTCAAGTTTCTTTTCTAATTCCGACACTCTCGTAAGTACTTGGCAAGTGGTTGTCGCAAGCGTTTCTACTTCCCTTTTTTTTTCTTCGCAGGTATTAGCCTGCTTCGTCACTTTGCTATCAACTTCAGATACTAAAGCCTTTAGAGTTTCCACCTTCTTTGATCCTCTTTTTTCACGAATTGAATTTGTTCCGTCACCTTATTCTCGATGATCGGAGGAACTGCTTCTCCTACACTTTTCTCGATTCTGCTAATTTCGGAATAAAAGCAAGTATTTATGCTCGCAACTTCCGCCTGAACGCCTATCATTTCCTGTTTAAGATTACCGATCTCGGTATTAATCACAACAATATCTTCTTTGATTTTATCAACTTTTGTGTTAACAACTCCAACTTTGTTGTTAACAACATTAATAGCTTTGTTCTGATTGTCTAGCTTCCGTTCAATTTTTTCAGATTGACTCGTGAACTCGTTAATCAAAACATTCAATAAATCAGTTAAATTCCCGGGAACTACCGGTTTTACTTCCGTAGCGGCTTCCTCTTTAATTGTCCCCCCGTATTCGTCATCAAGGGATTCACATTTGATTTTCACTTCCGATTCCGAAACATTTTCTAAAGTTCGGAATTCCATTTCTGCTCTTTGTTGCGTTTTGGCGGTCGCGTCTTTCACGCTAGCGGCCTGACCCTGAACAATGGGTACCGCGGTGCGCGTTTCCCACTGTTCGACCGATTGTTCCGTATCCAAGTCTACCAAATTTTGGTAATTGTTGCCTTCACTCATTTTAATAGTTTTCAATATAAATGACATATCTCAGATCTCATTAGGATTACTCCCACTACCTCTTCCTAACCAATACTCTGTTACGAGATTTGCACCATACAAAATTCGTGTCCAGAACAACCTCAAATCGGAAGATTGTCCTGTCACCAGTTCGCCACGTGTAACCTCCCCCTCACTTATCGACCTTAATGACAGTGAAAAATTAAACCGCTTGTACCTAATGGGAATTTGGGAAAAGCAATCGTCACCGAAGTTAATTTGTCGGCAAAGAGGGAGGGAAGGGTTACATCTCTATGAAAGGAAAAATGCCAATGAAACTGGTGGAAATTAATTTTGAAAAGGGGTAAAGTTAATAAAGAAAGTAAATGTGCGGCCGTTACATTAACAATTAACTAGCGATAATTAGATATTTGAGATTTGGGGGAAATTATGGTCGCCAGTCCTATGGACAATTACTATAGTAACTGAAAAGGAAAGGTTATTACACATATAATTAGTACTAGAAGCGTGGCAACTCAATGTTGACACGTGTAGTGTGAAAACTGAAAGATCGTCAGAAGTAATAAATTTCGCTACACTCTTACTTAATTTAGCAAAATAATTAATAAAACTGGAAAATTGAAAGTTAATTTAGTGACTGAAGTTAATAGTGAGCTTTCTTTCTGAGGCACATCGAAATTCAGTAAAATACGGTTAGTCTTGGACTACCTCATCAATCATTTCAAAAGCTACTTGAATCTACGCAATTTAGAAATAAGAGATTTAACTTTGATCTTGAATTAAATGATTCTGAACAATTAACAATAGTAAAATTTAGTACGTACCAAGCTGAGCTGCAGTCACAGGTAAGCTAAAATACGGTAACAAAACTCGCGCTCTTAATTTGTGACTGTGTAATCTAAATATTGTAGCCAGCTATGAATACCTTAACTGAACTTTGAAATTAAAGCAGTGAAATCGAATGATGCTGGCGTTTGAATTTCAACGACACTCGGGTTCATTCCGGAAAAGGAAGGGACCCTGCTTGGTAACGCAACTGGGACAATGAGCAACAAAGGTTCATGCTACGTTGCTGTAATTTAGTTATGAAAATGGATCAGTTTGAAAAGCTGAGGTCTGCCATACAGTTCTAAGACTTTACGTGCTTCCAGTCTTCCTTGTTGGTTGATTGAAGGTTTGAAGCCGTCGATCGAGGAGGTGGCGACAGTCACTCATTGTCGGGCGTCGCTGTTGCAGAAGCTGGATGTTGGCGCGCCTTCTTCTCGACACGGTCACCAGGCGAAACGGGCTCTTGATGTGCGCCAGCTAATGCTTCCCGTCCGCGACACCGTGTCAGAAACTACCATAGCAAGTCGAGCGCAATTACATGCTGCCCAACCCCGAAAGCGCGGCAACTCGCGGGAGCGTCACACAACACACCTGCTCCACTGCACCACCCCAGCCAGACTCCTCTCTGCCCGCGCTCCACGCGACAGAGTTAACACTACCAAAGATCCTAAACACTTTGGTTCTCCACACGACCTATCGATCTAATCATTCGATAGCATAGTTCCAGTCACACCACCAACCGTTGTGTGGGCTGTTTTAGAAGGGCCCCAGATGGATTTCATCCTCAAGTGACACCCACGTTCGAAGTCACTGAGCTCTCCTGGCCCACCTATTCTGTCGTTGTTGCTTTTCTATTAGTGACACAATAATTTCCGACTCCTCTTGTACTGCCGGGTCTGCCTCTCGTGACACGAACTGGTCAGTTTAACTTAACAGAGGGTCTCTGGATTATGTTGATCAGACAGTGTACTGCCTACAAACGTTATTAAATTTGTCGAAGAAAACGATCTGTTGATACATAACCAACAAGGACTGGCTCTTTATTCACACAAAATAATAAGTACTACTGACAGGTGTTATCAATTCTTTTTATATCTCTAATCATCTACTGAATCAGAAGTAATATGTGGTAATATGTGGCATTCCCGAAGGACGTATTATAGGCCCTCCGTTGTTCTTTCTATGCATAAACGATTTAGCAGACAATCAGAGCAGCCATTTTAGAATGTTTGCAGGTGATACTGTATTTTACCCTCTAGGTAAGTCATCAGATCATCAAAACCAACTGAAAAATGATTTACGCATCTGGATGGTACGAAAAGAGGCAGTAGACCCTAAATAATGGTAAGTGTGATGTTATTCATACGAGTGCTAAAAAAATCTGCTAAATTACAATAAATAACGCAAATTGAAACCATCATAGAGAATATTTTGTGCGGAAGGCGACCCAGAGACTGCGTTTTTTATGAACTCTCAGAAGATTCAACAGGTCTCCTAAAGAGACTGTCTTCACTACAATTGTCCGTACTTTTCTGGAGTACACATCGAAACAGGTGAAATGTGGCAGCTCGTTTCGTGTTATCGCGAAATGGGGGAGAGACGGTCACGGTGATGACACGCTATTCGGGTGGTACTCATTAAAAACAAAGGCTTTCTCCGATACGTCAAGAACTTTTCAGGAAATTTCAATGTCACGTTTCTCCCTGAATGCGAAAATGTTTTCACATTCCCACCTGCAGAGATGGAAATGACCTCGTAATAAACACTTAGGTGTTCATTTCTCCCACGTCCAATAAGAGTGTGAAACGGTCAAGAAATAGTCTGAAATTATCTCTATGAATTCCCTGCTAAACAAGTATGCGTAAATTATAGGGTAGCCATGTAGATGTAGAAAGAACGAAACATTTCCACCAGATTGTTAACTTACATAACTGCTTCATTAAGCGCTAGTGGCAGATTTTTAAAGTGTGTTCTCTTTCAGCTGCGCGTACAAACACTATAACACATTTTAACTGAATGGAAATGAAAAATATAACACACCATACAACTCAACTGGATGTAACATCTCCTCAAAAACATAGTCTACTCCTTTACAAATATGTTTGAACGCTTTATCCTCATGACTATAAATAAGAAATTGTAAGCATGGAAAAGTATTAAACTGTCTGCCAAAGGGTGTATACTCAAAGATCTTGCGGTATTATCGACGTACATTTCCAGAGTACATCATTCGTAGTGAACGAATAGCTACTTATAAGTTAAGGGAGTGTATCGCAATATTTATAACAGGGTTTCACGTATTAGGAAGTTGCAAATTTTTTTACAAGCGCCAGCACATAAACCAGTAAACAATACATGTCAGCTCAGTAATATCTTGATTTTAATTAGTGCGGTAACAACATGCACGGTGTCACGCTTATGAACCAGTAATCGTTATAATTAATAGAGATGCTCAAACTTCACACATAATTGTTACATCGTGGCAGCACCTTTGGTGCCCTTACCCTTCCCATGACGATGGTAAGGACGTATTTAATTGGACAGACGACAGCTCAATCGTTATCTCCAGTACTATGAGGCGATTGTATTTAACACAGACACAAAAACAAACACACACACACAGAGGGAGAGAGAGAAAGAGAGGTACAGACAGGGAGACAGGGACGAAAGTCGCTTTTGAGTCAGTTCTAAATTCTACTCTAGAACCGTAAGTTCAGTGGCGTGGCCTAAAGTAGTAAACGAGATAGTTTGGCTTGTTCATGTTCGTTGGAAAAGCGAATCTTCCAGAAATGGTTGGGGAGCGCTGCCCAATAGACAAGGCAGTCTACTTACGTCAAACCATCAGCGTAAAGTAAATTAGAATCCTGTTGCCTATCTAAAATATTAGGTTGGTACATAAATGCGAATCGTTTCTCCACACAACAGATACACGTAGCAGAGACTTTAGTGATCAATTAATATATTCTCCATCACTATCTAGAACAGGCTGCCAACACTGGTGTAACTTTTAGATTCCGTGAAATCACGTATTTTTGAGGCGAAGAACTTGTCGATCCATGTTCGGAACACATTTTCATCCGGAAAGAAAGTTCCTTGAAGGCTACTCGTGAGAGAGCGGAAAAGGTGAATATCTGAGGGCGCAAGATCAGGTGAATGCCTTCCCAACACATCTCCGCACATAGTCAACCCTCACAACCGCGCGAGGCAATGTCGCACTGCGCTACGCAATCGAGCTGCGATTCACAGATGTACAGAAGTACCCCACACAGCCAACATCCTAGGGCTCTCCTGAGAGCTACAACATCCAGAATCGCTTCTCAGCCTTTGGCTAGATCATATTTTGTTTGTTTGTTTGCTAAATCAGTGTTCATTATTTTTTATAATATGCAATTAAGTCACCAACAAGTTGTACAGCTTCACAAACCCCAGACCACTTACACCATTGCACCACACGTAAATAGCTTCATCTTGATCCGTACGTCCTCAGAACTAATGCCATTGGCGAGTAGAAAAAAGACGTACCAATATCCTTATTAAAAATTTCACCAACATTAGAAGTGTGGTAAGTAATAACTTCACATTGCCTGTCTAAAATATTAGGTTGTGCTTAAATTCGCAACGTTTCTCAAGGTCAGTAAGCACAATTGCTGGTTAAGCAGCAGCAGGCAAGACAGTGCTGACCACTCTGCAATGGGGAGTGCATAGCGGTCAGCAATGCCTTGTCTGCTGCCGCTTAACCACTGCTTGCGGTTCAGTTCAGCTACCTCCTTCGTTTTAAATAAAGACCATCACTTTCAGCGCTCTATTTGCTTACAACATGACGGGAATGATGGGAAGTGGTTCTAAGGCAGTTAGTTACCTTTCGGCGGTGACCTAGTAAAAAGGATCTTTATCACCCGAGGATGCGTCTACTAGTGGCGCGAAACCGGTCGTGCCTTTTCAATAAGGTATTCTACACCTAGTGCGAATTATTTCTTTCAAAACTTCGAAGTGTGTTTAACGTGATACACGCTTTTCGGCGTTATTTAGTGGTAAAGACATCAACGTGAGTGCAGTCTCATGCTCCTCAAATGTCTATATCGTGATCCTGGTCTTGTGACGTGGGCAGGTATCCTGCTGGAACATGCCATTTTTGTTGGTACAGACAGCACTCACGAACGGATATAGGTGGTTTGCAATAATATCCACGTAATCTGCAGCGGATTTAGTGCTTTAAGTTACCACCACACGTCCCATGGAAGCCCAGGCGAGTGTCTCCCATACCATTACACTACTCCCATCAGCCTGCATCCATGACGAAATGCGTGTTTCGAAATGCCATTCACCTGGATGATGAATAATCCGTAAAGGAATATCTATCTGGAGTAACAAATATTATCAGCTGACGATGCGACAAGTTTCAGTTTCTCCATGGTCCTGTCTCGATCCTGTGCCCATTGCAATTACGTCTGACGATGTCATTGGGTGAACAAGGGAACACTCAGTGGTCCTCTACCGCGGAGCCCCGTGTTCAGTAACGTCTTCTCAACCGTTTCCTCGGAAACACCAGTGCCTGCACGAGCAGTCATCAGGTGAATCGTTTTAGATCACCGCCTGTCCTATTTTATAGCACAGTCCATCCTCCGACGTCCATTCTTTGTGATGGAGCCTCGAAGTCCAACGCGTAGCCACCCGACCGTGGTTTCCCGCCCTTCACTCACTTGCTGTACATGCTCACGACAGTAGCAAGCAAACAGCAGACCAAATACGTCTTTTTCAACATGCTCATTCCCACTCGCTGAGCCTTTTTCAAAGTCGATTTCTCAAGTAAGGGCCTTCATAAATGCCGGAATGATCACCAGTTCGTCTTCTTTCTGTTGATACAGGGTGTTTGATTGGCCCTGCTGCTTGGTTTGTACCTTTAAAGGCCACAAAAATATTGTCATATTCTCGTCATCGGTGTCTGCAAACTACACTGAAGAGTCAAATAAACTGCTACACTTACCTAATATCGTATAGGGCACTTGCGAGCACGCAGGAGTGCCGCAAACAACACGACTTGGTATGGACTCGACTAATGTCTGTAGTAGTGCAAGAGGGAATTGACACCACGAATCCTGCTGGGCTGACCACAAATCCGTAAGAGTACGAAGGTGTGGAGATTTCTGAACAGTACGTTGCAAGACATCCCAGATATACTCAATAATGTTCATATCTGGGGAGTTTGGCGGCCATCGGAAGTGTTTAAGCTCATAAGAATGTTCCTGGAGCCACACTATAGCGATTCTGAATGTGTAAGAGTACGAAGGTGTGGAGATCTCTTCTGAACAGTCCGTTGCGAGGCATCCCAGACATGTTAAATAATGTTCATATCTGGGGAGTTTGGAGGCCATCGGAAGTGTTTAAACTCATGTGTTCCCGGAGCCACTCTATCGCGCTTCTGTGTGTGTCAGATTCAGCATTGTCCTGCTAGAATTTCCCAAGTCCGTCCGAGTGCACAATGGACATGGATGGATGCACGTGATCAGACAGGATGCTTACGTATGTGTCAGAGTAGTGTGTAGACGTATCAGGATTCCCACATCATTCCAAACGCACACGCTCCAACTCCACTGCAGAGCCTCCACCAGCTTGAACAATCCCCCGCTGACATGCAGAGCCCGTGGATTCGTACATGCCCATCCACTCGATACAATTTGAAACGAGACTCGTTGGACCAGGCAACATATTTTCAGTCATCAACAGTCCAATGGCGGTGTTGACGGGCCCAGGCGAGGCGTAAGGCTTTGTCGTGCAGTGATCAAGGGTACACGAGTGGACTTTCGGGTCCGAAAGCCGGTATGTTACGTTGAGTGGTTCGCACGCTGACACTTGTTGATGGCCCAGCACTGAAATCTGCAGCAGTTTCCGGAAGGGTTGCATCTCTGTCACGTTGAACGATTCTCTTCAGTCGTCGTTTGTCCGTTTCTTCCAGGATCTTTTTCCGGCCACAGCGATGTCGGAGATTTGATGTTTTACCGGATTCCTTATATTCACGGTACACTCGTGAAATGTTCGTTCGAAAAAATCCCCACTTATCGCTACCTCGAAGTTGCTGTTTCCCATGGCTCGTGCTCCGTCTATAACACCACGTTCAAATTCAGTTAAATCTCCATAACATGTCATTGTAGCAGACGTAACCGATCCAACAATTGCGCCAGTCACTTGTCTTGTATAAGCGTTGCCTTCCGCAGCGCCATATTCTGCCTGTTTACATATCTCAGTATTTGGATACATATGTCTGTAACAGTTTCTTTGGCGCTTCGGAGTAGTAGTCCTAACGAAAAAAATGAACAAGGAAATTCACGGTAGTTAAGTTTTATACTGGAATACGTTTCCACTAGCGGCCGACTTTGAAAAATATACTAAAGTGACCTTCAGACACCTTTTTCTCGAATAACATGGAAACTGTGGCCTCCCGCGAAAACGTATCGCAGTAGAAAATTTAATTACATTACATTTCATACAAGAAGTTCCTGTCCATTTTTTCTGTAGGAATAATA
This sequence comes from Schistocerca americana, assembly GCF_021461395.2. Classification (NCBI taxonomy): domain Eukaryota; kingdom Metazoa; phylum Arthropoda; class Insecta; order Orthoptera; family Acrididae; genus Schistocerca; species Schistocerca americana. Next base: position 171,728,057 of record NC_060124.1, on the reverse strand, counting down.
ATTTGCAAGTAGCAAGAGAGAGAATATGAAAGTCTCGCATGTGTTTTTTTGAAGGCACTGCGGGTCGCATAAAACCCAGCAGTATGGGCAGCTGAATCACCATGTATACTTTCCATAACGCTTCACATATCTACATCTACATCTACATCTACAAATTCATTGCGCAAGCCACTGTATTAACCATGGAGGACTGCACCTCGTGCTACCACTAATAATTTCCGTTCCTGTCCTACTCGCAAATACAGTAGAGCGAGGGGAAACGACTGTCTCTGCGTCTCCGTATGAGCACTGACTTCTCTTATCTTCGTAGACCTTACACGAAGTGTACGTTGGTGTCACTAGAGCCGCTCTTCCGTCAGGTTAAAATGCCGGTTCTCCAAGTTTGCACAACAGTGTCCCACGAAACTTTCAGGGATTCCCACTTAAGTTCACGCATAACCTCTGTAACACTCGCTTGATGATCGAACCTTCTAAAAACAAATCTAGCACCACACTTTTGAACTGCTTCGATTTCTTTCTTGAATTGTCCGGCCCGATAGCTGAGTGGTCAAAGTGACGGATTGCCGACCTATGGGTCCGGGTTCGGTTCCCGGCTGGGTCGGGGATTTTCTCTGCTCAGGGACTGGGTGTTGTGCTGTCTACATCATCATTACATTCCCATCCGGCGCGCATGTCGCCCAACGTGGCGTTGTATGTAATAAGAAGTGCACCAGGGCGGCTGGACCTGCCCCGCAAGGGGCCTCTCGGCCAATAATTCCAAACGCTCATTTCCATTATTTTCCTCGAATTCGCCTCAGTAGGGATCCAAACACTCCAACAGTACTCAAGAATGGGTCGCTATAGTGTACTACACACGGTGTCTATTACAGATGAACCATACTTTCCTAAAATTCTCCTCTTATACCGCACACACCCGGCGGCATTCATTCTTGAGGTGGGTAGCGGTCCTAGTTTTTGCAGTTATCAGTGTATCTGAATCATTTCCTTCCGGAATTGCCTATAAAGACGAGATGAACACTGATGACGGTTCACAGGCAGCTGAAAATGGAGAAAGACGCCTACTTGTGCTTCTATTAATCGGATTTAATCTTTATTCCCAGCTTTAGCAGTATTTAATGTAAGATTCACCTTTCGCAGTATGAAATGGACTTGATGGAGCTTTTGTGCTTTATATTAGGAGTAGGCAGTGCCTCGCTGTTGAAAAACTCCACTGTGATCTCAGGAAGAGAACGCAATGGTATCTGACGTTATGATTTATCTGGTTCAAAAATGGTTAAAATGGCTCTGAGCACTATGGAACTTAACTTCTGAGGTCATCAGTCCCCTAGAACTTTGAACTACTTAAACCTAACCAACCTAAGGACATCACACACATCCATGCTCGAGGGAGGATTCGAACCTGTGACTGTAGCGGTTGTACGGTTCCAGACTGTAGCGCCTAGAACGGCTCGGCCACTCCGGCCGGCTATGATTTATCTCAAAATGTCCAATGTTATCTGACTGGGTGAGGGCGGGGTGGGGGGCGTGGGCGAAAATCCCAAGGAATCATACTCCATTATCAACACTTTTATTAAAAGAAGCCGTTCTCTGCCCGGAATCTAGAAATTTAAGATCAAGATTCACCTTCACAATTCCTTGTGAGATTTGGTCTTTTTGTAAATTCTATGGACTTTATTTTGTCAGCAAAGGAACGTTACTTCGGAAGGATCGGACACATGTACTCTTGTGAACACATTAAAAGAATTAGTGCTCACATCAACTGTGGAAGGAAAGCTCTACGAAGTCCTAACCTAGAATTACTAAAAAAAAAAAAAAAAAAATACACACACAAAATTTACCTTCATATCTCTCCTTATAGCTGAATTTGATTACTACATCAATTACAAAGAGAAAACAATTAACCTAATGGTTTATCCTAAATGCGCTAGGAAGCAGTACATGTTACTTAACACAGCGTCAGTCACCGACTTACTGTTACCAATTATTTTCTAGAAACATTCCTGACAATGTGCTCTGGTGCAACCTCTCAGGCTGCAGGTGCCCGCCAAATAATCCCATGGTGCCGAACACTTTGCCCAGTTGGGTGAAAGCTAAAAGTTCCGGTGCCTGCTACTCAGCCTCGCACTGGTCTTCTGAACAAAATTTAGAACGAGAGTTCGGTGGAAACTTCCACCGTTTGCGTCCTGGTCTGGAAGACCAATCGCAAGAGTTTCTTTTAAAAACAGCAGGACATGCTGTCTATGGCCCAATCGCGCCAAGAGCTAGCATTGAAAGCTGTAATTCCAAGGTTCTGTAATAAGAACCAAGAAAGCTGTACTGGTTCTATGATCGTACATGAACTCCAAATCAAGCACATCCTCGTGCACAACAGAGCTAAACGTGTGTAGATCATGGGTGTAGGGTAACATAAGATCCTGATAAGAGATACAAGGAACTAAAATCTGTAAAGCTGGATCTCTACACAATCCTACTCCCAGGCACGGTTATATCATATGCAGATCACTCAAAAGTAATCTGCTCAGAACGTGAAGTCTTGTTAACCATTAAAAAACTAGTTTCATTTAAGGTGGCTGAGACAGACTACTTTCAATTAGGCTAGTGCTGCATTGTGGGCGCTTCCGCAAATTCTCACCACACACAGTACGGATATGCGCCATATTCACATATCTATCCATATGTTAACTACTTTGTTCCTCTGTTTGCTACAACCTGCACAGAATGGTTCGTAAATTCATCAAAAAACGTGTCCTGTCAATTTTTTTTTATTGCACAAATTTAAGTAATCCTTCTCTAGGTTATAATATAATATTTTATGTGTTATGGTATCTACTCGGTCTCCTCGCGGAGAGAAGTGAAGAACCAACCATTCAGACGAAGAACGTTTGACACCGTTCCTCACAAGCGACTTCTAATCAAGCTGCGGGCCTATGGGGTATCGTCTCAGTTGTGCGACTGTATCGTGATTTCCTGTCAGGAAGGACGCAGTTCCTAGCAATAGACGGAAAATCATCGAGTAAAACTTAATTAATATCAGGTGTTCCCCAGGGAAGCGTCCTGGGACCTCTGCTGTTCAAAAATGGCTCTGAGCCCTATGGGACTTTAACATCTGAGGTCATCAGTCCCATAGAACTTAGACCTACTTAAACCTAACTAACCTAAGGACAACACACACATCCATGCTCGAGGGAGGATTCGAACCTGTGACCGTAGCGGTTGTACGGTTCCAGACTGTAGCGCCTAGAACGGCTCGGCCACTCCGGCCGGCTATGATTTATCTCAAAATGTCCAACGTTATCTGACTGGGTGAGGGCGGGGTGGGGGGCGTGGGCGAAAATCCCAAGGAATCATACTCCATTATCAACACTTTTATTAAAAGAAGCCGTTCTCTGCCCGGAATCTAGAAATTTAAGATCAAGATTCACCTTCATAGTTCTTTGTGAGATTTGGTCTTTTTGTAAATTCTATGGACTTTATTTTGTCAGCAAAGGAACGTTACTTCGGAAGGATCGGACACATGTACTCTTGTGAACACATTAAAAGAATTAGTGCTCACTTCAACTGTGGAAGGAAAGCTCTACGAAGTCCTAACCTAGAATTACTAAAAAAAAAAAAAAAAAATACACACACAAAATTTACCTTCATATCTCTCCTTATAGCTGAATTTGATTACTACATCAATTACAAAGAGAAAACAATTAACCTAATGGTTTATCCTAAATGCGCTAGGAAGCAGTACATGTTACTTAACACAGCGCCAGTCACCGACTTACTGTTACCAATTATTTTCTAGAAACATTCCTGACAATGTGCTCTGGTGCAACCTCTCAGGCTGCAGGTGCCCGCCAAATAATTCCATGGTGCCGAACTCTTTGCCCAGTTGGGTAAAAGCTAAAAGTTCCGGTGCCTGCTACTCAGCCTCGCACTGGTCTTCTGAACAAAATTTAGAACGAGAGTTCGGTAGAAACTTCCACCGTTTGCGTCCAGGTCTGGAAGACCAATCGCAAGAGTTTCTTTTAAAAACAGCAGGACATGCTGTCTATGGCCCAATCGCGCCAAGAGCTAGCATTGAAAGCTGTAATTCCAAGGTTCTGTAATAAGAACCAAGAAAGCTGTACTGGTTCTATGATCGTACATGAACTCCAATTCAAGCACATCCACGTGCACAACAGAGCTAAACGTGTGTAGATTATGGGTGTAGGGTAACATAAGATCCTGATAAGAGATACAAGGAACTAAAATCTGTAAAGCTGGATCTCTACACAATCCTACTCCCAGGCACGGTTATATCATATGCAGATCATTTAAAAGTAATCTGCTCAGAACGTGAAGTCTTGTTAACCATTAAAAAACTAGTTTCATTTAAGGTGGCTGAGACAGACTACTTTCAATTAGGCTAGTGCTGCATTGTGGCCGCTTCCGCAAATTCTCACCACACGCAGTACGGATATGCGCCATATTCACATATCTATCCATATGTTAACTACTTTGTTCCTCTGTTTGCTACAACCTGCACAGAATGGTTCGTAAATTCATCAAAAAACGTGTCCTGTCAATTTTTTTTATTGCACAAATTTAAGTAATCCTTCTCTAGGTTATAATATAATATTTTATGTGTTATGGTATCCACTCGGTCTCCTCGCGGAGAGAAGTGAAGAACCAACCATTCTGACGAAGAACGTTTGACACCGTTCCTCACAAGCGACTTCTAATCAAGCTGCGGGCCTATGGGGTATCGTCTCAGTTGTGCGACTGGATTCGTGATTTCCTGTCAGGAAGGTCGCAGTTCCTAGCAATAGACGGAAAATCATCGAGTAAAACTTAAGTAATGTCAGGTGTTCCCCAGGGAAGCGTCCTGGGACCTCTGCTGTTCAAAAATGGCTCTGAGCCCTATGGGACTTAACATCTGAGGTCATCAGTCCCATAGAACGTAGACCTACTTAAACCTAACTAACCTAAGAACGACACACACATCCATGCCCGCCGCAGGATTCGAACCTGCGACCATAGCGGTCGCGCGGTTCCAGACTGAAGCGCCTAGAACCGCTCGGCCACTCCAGCCGGGACCTGTGCTGTTCCTGATCTATATAAATGACCTGGGTGACAATCTGAGCCGTTCTCTTAGGTTGTTCGCAGATGATGCTTAATTTACCGTCTAGTAAGGTCATCCGAAGACCAGTATCAGTTGCAAAGCGATTTAGAAAAGATTGCTGTATGGTGTGGCAGGTGACAGTTGACCCTAAATAACGAAAAGTGTGAGGTGATCCACATGAGTTCCAAAAGATATCCGTTGATATTCGATTACTCGATAAATAGTACATTTCTCAAGGCTGTCAATTCAACTAAGTACCTGGGCGTTAAAATTACGAACAACTTCAGTTGGAAAGACCACACAGATAATACTGTGGGGACGGCGAGCCAAAGGTTGCGTTTCATTGGCAGGACACTTAGAAGATGCAACAAGTCCACTAAAGAGACAGCTTACACTACACTCGTTCGTCCTCTGTTAGAATATTGCTGCGTGGTGTGGGATCCTTACCAGATGGAATTGACGGAGGACATCGAAAGGGCGCAAAAAAGGGCAGCTCGTTTCGTATTATCACGTAATACGGGAGAGAGTGTGGCAGATATGATACGCGAGTTAGGATGGAAGTCACTAAAGCAAAGACGTTTTTCGTCGCGGCGAGATCTATTTACGAAATTTCAGTCACCAACTTTCTCTTCCGAATATGAAAATATTTTGTTAAGCCCAACCTACATATGTAGGAATCATCATCAAAATAAAATAAGAGAAATCAGAGCTCGAACAGAAAGGTTTAGGTGTTCATTTTTTCCGCGAGTTGTTCGGGATTGGAATGGTAGAGAGATAGTATGATTGTGGTTCGATGAACCCTCTGCCAAGCACTTAAATGTGAATTGCAGAGTAATCATGTAGATGTAGATGTATATGTATTTTCATCCGGTGCAACGCAGTAAATAAATTACAGGGTTATTGCAAATGATTGAAGCGATTTCACAGCTCTTCAATAACTTTATTATTTGAGATATTTTCACAATGCTTTGCACACACCTATAAAAACTCAAAAAGTTTTTTTAGGCATTCACAAATGTTCGATATGCGCCCGTTTAGTGATTCGGCAGACATCAAGCCGATAATCAAGTTCCTCCCACACGCGGCGCAGCATGTCCCCATCAATGAGTTCGAAAGCATCGTTGATGCGAGCTCGCAGTTCTGGCACGTTTCTTGGTAGAGGAGGTTTAAACACTGAATCTTTCACATAACCCCACAGAATGAAATCGCATGGGGTTAAGTCAGGAGAGCGTTAAGGCTATGACATGAATTGCTGGTCATGATCTCCACCACGACCGATCCATCGGTTTTCAAATCTCCTGCTTAAGAAATGCCGAACATCATGATGGAAGTGCGGTGGAGCACCATCCTGTTGAAAGATGAAGTCGGCGCTGTCGGTCTCCAGTTGTGGCATGAGCCAATTTTCCAGCATGTCCAGATACACGTGTCCTGTAACGTTTTTTTCGCAGAAGAAAAAGGGGCCGTAAACTTTAAACCGTGAGATTGCACAAAACACGTTAACTTTTGGTGAATTGCGAATTTGCTGCACGAATGCGTGAGGATTCTCTACCGCCCAGATTCGCACATTGTGTCTGTTCACTTCACCATTAAGAAAAAAATGTAGCTTCATCACTGAAAACAAGTATCGCACTGAACCCATCCTCTTCCATGAGCTGTTGCAACCACGCCTAAAATTCAAAGCGTTTGACTTTGTCATCGGGTGTCAGGGCTTGTAGCATTTGTAAACGGTTAGGCTTCTGCTTTAGCCTTTTCCGTAAGATTTTCCAAACCGTCGGCTGTGGTACGTTTAGCTCCCTGCTTGCTTTATTCGTCGACTTCCGCGGGCTACGCGTGAAACTTGCCAGCACGCGTTGAACCGTTTCTTCGCTAACTGCACGCCCCTTACAGAGGCATCCAGAAGCTTTAAACTGCGCATACCATTGCCGAATGGAGTTAGCAGTTGGTGGATCTTTGTTGAACTTCGTCCTGAAGTGTCGTTGCACTGTTATGACTGACTGATGTGAGTGCATTTCAAGCACGACATACGCTTTCTCGGCTCCTGTCGTCATTTTGTCTCACTGCGCTCTCGAGCGCTCTGGCGGCAGAAACCTGAAGTGCGGCTTCAGCCGAACAAAACTTTATGAGTTTTTCTACGTATCTGTAGTGTGTCGTGACGATATGTCAATGAATGGAGCTACAGTGAATTTATGAAATCGCTTCAATCATTTGTAATAGCCCTGTACAACCATGCTGACTATGGGATAGATCACGTTTCTTGTTACATCTTGTTGACAGTCGTGTTCGGTTTCATTATCATAAAGGAGAACGTCAGTTCAAAACGTGCACCGTGTAACGTACGTAGGCCAACAGTGATAGCGGTAAGTTCTGAGGCACTTTCAGCCGGGATTTCGTGAGACCTACGGTCATGTTTTAAGTCACGTGAACGTTACTGTTGACCACCTGCATCCCTCCACGCTTGTTGTCTTCCACGTCGGCGTAGCATCTACCTGCAAGAAAACTGTCTGTGTCACTAGGACAAAATCGTGCTACAGTTGTTCAACGAACATGGTAGTCAACGTTGATGTCTTCGTCACAAAAATTATCCAGGTCTGAAACGGATGGAAGATGTCTGTGATGCTGTCGGAAACTGACTCCGCGCCCACAAACCTCCGGCCAGTAAGTAACAAGAATTGTCTAACCGGTCTGGTGACACATGCTTGCGGAGGACTTGTCCAGCCCATGTCACCCAGAATCGCAACTGTACAGCGTCCCAAAGTTGGAGCAATAAGCTACTCAGCAGGTGGTCGAGATACTTTGTCTCATAAGTCAACGTAAGAGAAATGATAGAGGATGTAAGAAGAAATAGATGTTTAGTGATGAACAGATTTTACATAGTCTAGGAATGATAGAAAAAACAGAATGAGCTACTAGTATCGTACAGAATTCGAGTTTCAATAAAAGCTCACTCCCAGGTAGGTTTATAGAGGGTGTACATAAGCAAAGTTCCAGGTTCAAAACCCCAGAACAACCACCTCTGCCCCTAATAACGGCCTTGATACGCCTGGGCGCAGAGTCAAACAGAAGTTGGATGGCGTGTACAGGTACAGCTGCCCATGCAGATTCAACACAATACTACAGTTCATCAAGAGTAGTGACTGGCGTATTGTGACGAGCCATTTGCTCGGCCACCATTGACCAGACGTTTTCAATAGGTGAGAGATCTGGAGAATGTCCTGGCCAGGCCACCAGTCGAACATTTTCTGTATCCTGAAAGGCCCGTACAGGACCTGCAACATGTGGTCGTGCATTATCCTGCTGAAATGTAGGGTTTCGCAGGGATCGAATGAAGGGTAGAGTCACGGGTCGTAACACATCTGCAATGTAACGTCTACTGTTCAAACTGCCGTCAATGCGAACAAGAGGTGACCGAGACGTGTAACCAATGGCACCTCATACTATCACGCCGGGTGATACGCCAGTAGGGCGATGACGAATACACGCTTCCAATGTGCGATGTCGCCAAACACGGATGCCACCATCATGATGCTGTAAACAGAACCTGGATTCATCCGAAAATATAACGTTTTGCCATTCGAGCACCCAGTTTCGTCGTTGGGTATACCATCGCAGGCTCTCCTTTCTGTGATGGAGCGTCAAGGGCAACCGTAGCCATGGTCTCTGAGCTGAAAGTCCATGCTGCTGCAAACGTCGTCGAACTGTTCGTGCAGATGGTTGTTGTCTTGCAAACGTCCCCATCTGTTGACGCAGGGATCGAGACGTGATTGCACGATCCGTTACAGCCATGCGGATAAGATGTCTGTCATCTCGACTGCTAGGGATACGAGGCCGTTGGGATCCACTACGGCGTTCCGTATTACCCTCCTGAAACCACCGATTCCATATTTTGCTAACAGTCATTGGATCTCGACCAACGCGAGCAGCAATGTCACGATACGATAAACCGAAATCGCGATAGGCTACAATCCGACCTTTATCAAATTCGGAAACGTGATGGTACGCATTTCTCCTCCTTACACAAGGCATCACAACAACGTTTCACCAGGCAACGACGGTCAACTGCTGTTTATGTATGAGAAATCGGTTGGAAACTTTCCTCATGTCAGCACGTTGTAGGTGTCGCCACCGACGCCAAACTTGTGTGAATGCTCTGGAAAGCTAATCATTTGCATATCACAGCATCTTCTTCCTGTCGGTTAATTTTCGCGTCAGTAGCACGTCATCTTCGTGGTGTAGCAATTGTAATGGCCAGTAGTGTAACAAAGCCCGTCCACCACAGCAAGGTTACACCACATCGGACGGGAGTAATCGGTTTTTGTCCTGAGTCCAATAGCCGCATAAAACGCTATATGGTTATGGTTCTTGTCCTGGGACCAAAAACCATGTAAAAAAAATACTTGGGTTTCTAATTTTCATGAGACTGTCGCAAGACTTGCTCATTATGCTGTCTATCGTTTGCTGCCACAAATTACAATCGAGAAATAGCAAATTCCACAACATGTCGGAGTGTCTCAGGGATAAAGTTTGGAATGTGTTGCGCAATGCGTGCCTTTAATTAAGCTGCGTTCGTAATTGGAGCACTGAACACAAAATATTTCAGACAACGCTACAGCCAGAAGTTCACGGATAGAGATCAGGTTACGTGGACGGTTAAGCTGTAGGAAATGACGGCTGATAATTCTAGCATTTCCGAAATGCCTCTCCACCGGCCGCTTCACTGGCTGTGGAATTTGCCGAAGAGCACCATCTTCCATAAAAATGATCCTATCTACAGATCCACGCTTTTGAAGGGTTGGAATGACGTTGATGCGCAAGATTCACATAGCGTTTATCAGTGACGGTACAGGTAACATGATCCGCAAGAATCAACTTCTGCAAAAACCATGCCATCAACCGGCACCAAACAGTTCAAATGGCTCTAAGCACTATGGGACTTAACATCTGAGGTCATCAGTCCCCTAGACTTGGAAGTACTTAAACCTAACTAATCTAAGGACATCACACACATTCATGTTCGAGGCAGATTTCGAACCTTCGACCGTAGCAGCAGCGCGGTTCCTGACTGAAGTGCCTAGAACTGCTCGGCCACCGCGGGCGGCACCAAATAGTCATCTTTGTGGAATGAATTGGTACCAGGTCATGTGCATGAGGAATTTACGTTGCTCATAATTTGCAGTTCTGCGTATTGACGTGTCCTTGGAGACGGAAATGGGTTTCGTCTGTCCACAGAACGTTTCATGGCCATTCATTGTCCACATCCATGAGACCGAGAAATTCGAGGGTGTACGTTTGTCTTGCTGGAAGGACAGCAGGATGCAACTCTTGCGCAGGGATTATTTTGCATGGATACCGAAGCAAGATATTTCGTAGGAGTTTATACACCGTGCTTGCAGGCAGGGCTAAAGTTCGGACGATTTCCAGTGCACTTCATGTCTGCGCGCCACCGCTCAATCCCTCGTGCAGTGCTGTGTATACATCTTCGACAGACGTCGGATCAACTGCGTTCCTTCTTCTACCCCATCCCACTTCAAAACAATTTGTCTTTTCGAATTTTGTAATCTTTTCTCCTCACCGTTGCCGCACGGGATTAGCCGACCGGTCTAGGGTGCTGCAGTCATGGACTGTGCTGCTGATCCCGGCGGAGGTTCGAATCCTCCCTCGGGCATGTGTGTGTTTGGCATTAGGATAATTTAGGTTAAATAGTGTGTAAGCTTAGGGACTGATGACCTTAGCTGTTAAGTCCCATAAGATTTTACACACATTTGAACATTCTCCACACCCTTTGCAGACATCAGACCAGTGCCTTTTTTCATACGCTGGACTGTCCGGAACTTCTGCAGTGCTACTGGCACCAAAGGCATTGTGCTTGTAAAAGAGCTTTACCAGCAACGAGCGAGCCTCACTGAGACACTTCTGTTGGGGCCTCTGCCGCAAACAGAGGAACATTATTGGCTGTGCGTGTGGTGGTGTGCATATTCTGATGCTTACAGCGCCGTCTATTGGTCAAATTTTCGTTAAACTTTTTTTTTGTTCCATGTCGCTTCCCCCTGCATCAATAATATGCTGCTAAAATTTGATGTCATTCCGAGCAGTGGTTCTCTTTCTATAGCGTACTGAAACTGGAACTTTGATTATGGACACGTTTTATTCAATAGCTACGTCTAATATTTACTAAATTTCGCACTTCAATGGAATAATTAAATACCTAATATAATGTCGTCGTATGAACTTTTCACCCCGCTGATCGGTTTCATTACAGAACTCAATTAGGAATCTGCGTGTTAACTTTATTAACAAGCTGACGCTGATTTCTGCTTCTTGCTCTCAGATTTCATTATAATTAGTGTTCTATCTATTTACATGAAGTTCGTATGAAACTATGAAACAATAAGTCTACATGACTCACTGTCATAGTTATTTCTGGAAGGTAACACTGATATTGATAGGATGCGACGGAATTCATTTTGTTTTCGCCAACTAAGGTATTTCTTCGTTTTCCCTCCTCGTGGCCCAGTAGCAGATTTGCCCGAAATGTTTCTCATGGAGAGACGAGGAACAAACTTTATCAATTTCGCGTAGCATAAAGACGGGATATTTATTCCAGATGTCTGGTTGAATGCCAGCAGGCCACTCAGACGAACTTAGATTAAACCACTCGGTGGCACGCGATTAGGATGCAAATAAAAACTCAAGACGGCGCGTTAGAGACCAGCCCTTAAAAAGTATCCTTCGAAAGTAAATTAAAAAGGAAGTGGCTTTCGTTCTCCATCGGGTTTTCTTCCGTAACTTGTCTCTTGCTTCCACACTAATAACGCGAAATTCGACCTGTCGCTGAAAGATTTTTCAGTGTTGATAGTCATATGCAAAAATCGTGCACACACGGATACACACAAACTCACACCGTGTGTGTGTGTGTGTAAATGTATGTGTGTGTGTGTGTGTGTGTGTGTGTGTGAGAGAGAGAGAGAGAGAGAGAGAGAGAGAGAGAGAGAGAGAGGGAGGGAGAGAGACTGTGCCTGAGGCTTTTGACGTGTAATGTGCACCCAAAGGTTAAAAGATTATAAGGGTTTTTTAAAAATATTGGTTTATTTCTGTGTACTTTCAAAATTACCACACTGATGTGCGCATGGCTGTAGATCACAGCAGAAACCGGTAATGATAAAAGCAAAAGCATTGGTGGACACACTGTTGAATGAAAGAACCACCCGTGAGCATCAGAAGAATGTTAAGTATCCAAAAATGGATTGGGATAATTTACAAGTGGTAGGCGTGACAAAACGTGCTGTCAATCATTAACAGCGCCTTCTCCGAAAACTAACTAGGGCAGACAGGTCGAAGGTCGAAATCCGACTCTTGACGGGCATGCAAGGCGAACCAGAGCTCCACCGGTAAGCTTTCAGCGGTGGTAGTATGGACCAAAACAAGAGACGAATGTCTAGTAAACATGGGCTGTAAAATGCATACCTTAAGAGATGAACCACATGTTCACCGTTGCTTATGTGAGACAGATCTGCTGAAATCTCTTTGCTTTCCATATTTTGGGCGGAGGTAGTGTGGAACAAAATAAGAAAATAATGTCCAGTCAATATGGGCCTACAATGCACATACTGCCGAATCTTAGGGCAGCCTAATTTGCAAGAAATTGCCAATTATTATACGTGATTATGCGAACAATAATAACAAAAAATGTATTTGTATACTTTATGTGCTTGCCCCTCTGAATCTAGTAAAAAAAAAAAAATATCGTGTGGGAGGTCGCGAAAGTTTGAAACGTGCAGTGATGTACCCTAAAGGTAAAAACGTTGCGAAAAGCGAAGTAGAGAAGCAGTTGACGACACGATGCTAGGAAAGCTACGTCGGATCCGACCGCCATTGCAGAATACTATTATCATCCACTCCACACCAACATAAAATTGATATCCTGTTAATAAGCTAATCACAACAACAACGAATACAAATGGCTAGCAGTACGAATTAATGTTTTCATATTTTCATTTGAACCATGGACCTAAACCGATACGTCACGATACTGCCAAAGGGAAGCAGATTAATTAACAAATTCATATCGGATTAAATGCTTATAATTAGCCCGTTATAACTCACAAATATGACGAATAACAAGTGCAACAGTACGCCTCGTTCAACAGTAATCCACTTATGGAATTAGGGCGGAAATCACTTGTCATGCTTCGGAAGTATCAAAAGAACGCGCTCAATAATTTATTTGCGGTTTCGCGCAGGGCGACAATCCCATTGCAGTGTCACAAATCGGTAGCACTTTGTTGCGTTCCACCAGAGAGCTATCGTCTGTCAAATACTCTTGCTCTTTGAAGAATGAAGGAATTATTTCCGTCTATTTTTCACTCGGTGACCGTTCTGTCTCCGAGAGTCAAACGCTGGCTCACAGCATTATTACGATCGCTTCAGAAAGTAGAATGTAATTTATAGACCTTCATATTTTACGATGTCCCACTTCCGATTGTCCGCACTTAGTCTGCTAACGACTCTTTTCCTTGTCGGTGTGGCCAACCATTAATACACACATGAAAAATAGTTTTGCGTCACCTCGGTTCCGATAGTTCCGGAACCTCTACAGAAAACTGGTATAGAGATCTACATAAGCATCACTTCCGCTGTTTTTATTGCTCATGTAAACCACACATTGCATGTCATACCACCATACAGCGAGACCTTCAGGGATGGTGGTCCAGATTGCTGTACACACCGATACCTCTAATACCCACTAGCACGTCCTCTTTTCACTGACGCATGCCTGTATTCGTCGTGACATACTGTTCACAAATTCATCAAGGTACTGTTGGTCCAGATTGTCCCACTCCTCAACGGCGATTCGCCTTAGATCCCTCAGAGTGGTTGGTAGGTCACGTTGTCGATAAACACCCCTTTTCAATCCATTCCAGGCATGTTCAATGGAATTCATGTCTGGAGAACATGCTGGCCATTATCCTGACGAAGTCATTCACAAGACATGCATGATTGGGGCGCGAATTGTCGTCCATGAAGACGGATGTCTCGGCAGTGCTTTGCCGATATGGTTACACTATCGGTCGTACAGCCATTATGGGACCTTCCATGACCACCAGCGGCGTATGTTGGCCCTACATAATGACACCCCAAAACAACAGGGAACTTCCACCTTGATGCACTCGTTAGGCAGTGTGTCTAAGGCGTTCCGCCTGATCGGATTGCCCCCAAATACGTCTCCGACGATTGTCTTGTTGAAGGCATATGCGACACTCATCGGTGAAGAGAACGTGATGGCAATCCTGAGTGGTCCATTCGGCATTTTGTTGGGCCCATCTTTACCGCGCTGCATGGTGTCGTGATTGCTAAGATGGAGGTTGCCATGGACGTCGGGAGTGAAGTTGCGCATTATGAAGCCTATTGTGCACAGTTTGAGTAGTAACACGACGTCCTGTGGCTGCACGTATAGCATTATTCAACATGGTGGCGTTACTGTCAGGGTTCCTCCGAGCCATAACCAACAGGTAGCGGCCATCCACTGCAATATTAGCCCTTGGGTGGCCTGAGCGAGGCATGTCATCGACAGTTCCTGTCTCTCTGTATCTCCTCCATGTCCGAACAACATCGCTTTAGTTCATTCCGAGACGCCTGGTCGCTTCCCTTTTTGAGAGTCCTTCCATGCACAAAGTAACAATGTGGACGCAATCGAACCGCGGTATTGACCATATACGTATGGTTGAACTACAGACAACACGAGCAGTGTACTTCCTTCTTGGTGGAATGACTGGATCTGTTCGGCTGTCTGACCCCCTCCGTCTAATAGGCGCTACTCACATATGGTTGTTTACATCTTTGGGCGGCTTTAGTGACATCTCTGAACAGTCAAACGGACTGTGTCTGTGATACAATACCCACAGTCGACGTCTATCTTCAGCAGTTCTTGGAACCGAGATGATGCAAAACTTTTTCTGATGTGTGTGTATACTCTCATTGCTTGATATAACTTTCCGAAGGTAAGAATATTTTCCAACTGTCAGATCTTCTTATGCTTGAATGTTGTACGGTTTTGATGTTGTGAACAGAAATATCCTGCAAAGACATTGTTTTACTCGACAGAAAAGTTTATATATCATGAGTGGCAGATTTTTATTTAATGATAATTAAGTGGTTTGCCGTTCACACGAGTCTACTAAGGAGTGTGTTGAATTAACGATCGCGCGTAGTTTTTTAGGAATTGAAAATACCCTTCCATTTAACACTGTCTTCCGAACATAGTCATTTATATCACATTATTAGGTGATTTCTCAAAACTGTGTAAAATTACCATGTATGGGTAAATACTTGAAAATGGCACGTCCCTGAAATCAAAATGGTTCAAATGGCTCTGAGCACTATGGGATTTAACATCTGAGATCATCAGCCCCTAGACTTAGAACTACTTGAACTTAACTGACCTAAGGACGTCACACATATCCATGCCTGAGGCAGGATTCGAACCTGCGAACGTTGCAGCCACGTGGTTCCGGACTGAAGCGCCTAGAACCGCTCGTTGAATCAACTGACCGTGTGGAATAAATTACTGTATCGCAAAATAACGAAGGTGATAAGTGAAACTGTCCTTCACTAGATTTGTGGCTGTGGCACCCGATAAGGGAAAAACGTAACAGAGGTTAATAACAGATGACATAATCCATGTATTCGAGAGATGCTAAGTAAATCATAATTAAACCTCTATAAATAATGAAAGGAACAGAGTCAAAAACCGCCTATTAAAAACAATTCCTTGTTACCAGAACATTTAAAATGACTAAGTATTGAACCTGAGCAGTCATGACGAAGAAATCATTAATTTTCCTTGCTGGATTATGCTTTAATTTAACATATTTATAAAGTCTTGGACCCATGCACAAACAAACTGCGCATATGATAGTGACGAATCATGAGAATAGATTTCAACAGATTGGAAAACAGCAGAGGACAAAATATGTTTTACCATTCAAAATAACGGGAAACATAAAACTGTTTATCGTTACAGTCAAAGCTGAAAGATATCACACGTGAATGTCGCCACTTGATACACACTACGAGACACCATAAAGTCTATAAACAAATTAAATATACAGAAAGACTAAATGGAATCCATTATATTGTTAGAGACATGTGGAACATAAATACACAGCCGGCAAAATATTATTACACCTGGAAAGGCGACGTCGATTTGGCATATTCCATCTGGGGTAAGTTAGCTGTACTGATAAAATGCTTATGAGTGGAGGTAGACAAATTTATAATTGGCCAGTAAAAGCTAAATTCAAGAAACATTTCTTACAACATATAGCTCAGTACTGGAAACAATAGCATGAAACTTAAAAACTTAAATCGCTTAATTTTATTTTTAGTGAAACATTTTGACTGCAAATCACGTCAACTGATGAGACGCGAGAATGTCGGTACGCTTTTCAAATGTTCAAATGTGTGTGAATTCCCAAGAAACCAAACTGCTGAGGTGATCGGTCCCTATTCTTACAAAATAAAACCAGCTAATGCTAAGATAACGCACACACACACCCATACCCGAGGGGGGACTCGAACCTGCAACGGGAGGGGCCACGCAGTCAGTGACATGGCACCTATAAACTCGCAGCCACTCCGTGCGGCTAGGCTTTTAATCTTGTCATTTAGTGGACTACGATTTCTGTCGTAAAACAGCCATAAATATGGATTGTATTCTAAGAAACCGCGAAGTGTATTTGAACAACAGTTAGAGTGTTCAAAATCACTGTGCAACGGAATAAAAGGGTCACTTTTACGAAACCACGTAACTGTCTATTATTCCGACGCAGCTGTTTTAAATTTCGCTCAAAGGTGCCTGAAACCTTCCTCTGTAATGGTGAAAAACCATGGCGCCCAGAAACGTTGGCAATAGCCTCGGCGATGCTTTAAACGGCAAGATGTCGACTCGTGCTAAGAAATGGCTAGAGATCAAAAGTTCATCTGAGATGTAAGGTAGGTTAATGATGTAATATTGGCACTAAATTTTACTACAATTCTTTCCAGTGGCATTGTGGGCGCCTTACGCAAGGAAACGTCTTCAAAACCCCTCTTACCCATAGTTCACCCTTTCTTTTGATGCCTCTGGGATAGAGGTTACGAGAGTCTTTGCAGGAGACAGTGGTGGATTCACAGTGATCAGTTTTCGACCAGAGCATTGAATGAGTGTATTCGTTTGTTTGGAAGGGGAGGTGAATATTGTCTGCCCTCTATCGGATAGTGAGCGATATGCTATGATCACAATATCCAGTGAACACCCTGAAACATTTCTCAAACGAGTTTATAGAAACTATTTGGAAAAAAAATTCATTTTTGTATTATTTACAGATGTATATATCAGCTTCATGATGGCATGCCCATCATTTCGCAAGTACTCGTGGTTACAGAGATATTTACATTTAAGTAAGATGTTACGTAAAATTCGAGAAAGTTTGCAGTGAAAAGTAGGGGTCACTACTGTGACATATTTGCTATATGTTACATGATGTATTCCTTCATATGAAATTTAACTAACATATTGAATTTTTCTCCAGAGTTCTGTGTCATTAATCCCGAGAAAATTGATCTGATGTACCACACTCATTTACGGTTGCGTGCTCCAGCGATAAAGCCATAATGAAATATCCATAATGTTCCTCATCTTTCATACACGGTTTGGAGATATGGAATAGGTTTTGACAAATGATAACACGCGAAGTGTTAGTCATCATTATCTACGATCCGGTAATTATAGACTTTTTCAACGAAAGAAGGCAGTTTTGAAGAGCCATCGATAGCTTGTGTAAAGAGAAATACTGTGGATTTTGAAACAACGTAAATGAAACATTACATGGTTATTTTTGTACCACGTATATGCAATTACAGTGAAATGAATACCCCTAGCTGCTTACAGGCGATGATATATGTCAACGGGGACAGTTTAAAATATGTGCGGCTTCCGGGACTCGAACCCGGGATCTCCTATTTACATCGCAGACACTCTATCCAGCTGAGTCACCAAGGACACCGAGAAAAAAATGCGTCTGCTGGGGCTTATCTCTAGCACGCCTCCTGTGAGACACATTCGTAACTTATTGTCCCGCACGATAATCATAGTGCCCCTGTCCGTTATAATCACTACTCGCGTCTTTACTGCCGATTCCCGTATGGGGTACTGTTTGTGCATCCGTACAGAAGAAGATCGTCAAATGACGGGTGAGCCTTAACCATATATATACATGAAGATGGTATCTGTTCTTTCGGACATGTCCGAAAGAACAGATACCATCTTCATATATAACAAGTATACGCTTCTTCGCGTGCTGTTGGCTTTACTTTTCCTGAGTTCCTCAGTTAATAATCTTAATAAGCCACTGTAGCAGAATTCTGTAGCAACTTTGTTTGCACAATGCATTAGTGAGGTGACACTGCGCATAGGCTACTGTATTTTGTGAAGAGAAGTAAATTTTGAGAAGGCAACAAGAGAAAAGTAGGTTTTATTTAAAATTCGCCAATCATGACGCTTCTCTTAATGTACAAGTGGTTAACAACCCAAGCGCAAAGAAATCGTTGCTTTTGTTGCACTTTCAGAGTAATTCTTTTTAATTACTAACCAAAGCAGAGGTGACAGTAAATCCTTTTGGCCGCGCGGGATTAGCCGAGTGGTCTGAGGCGTTGCAGTCGTGGACTGTGGGGCTGTTCCCGGTGGAGGTTCGAGTCCTCCCTCGGGCATGGGTGCGTGTGTTTGTCCTTAGGATAATTTAGGTTAAGTAGTGTGTAAGCTTAGGGACTGAAGACCTTAGCAGTTAAGTCCGACAAGATTTCACACACATTCTTGAAATCTTTTTGAATGATCGGCATGCGAATGTGGGAGTGTAGGGGCTGTACTTAATATTTAAAAATCATAAAAGCACAGACTTCAGTTTAGAACAGTGCTTCCCCTACAGCTCTCGGCATTTCCCCTGTAGTACCTGCCCGCATCCCCACCATTATTACTCTGCATATGTGTGCCCTGCCGATTGTGCGATTGTGCATATACTGGCCATGTTATTCTGCGTGCACTCTGCCATGGAGCCCGGGGTTGAAATCTGGCGGTTTTCTTGCGAGTAGCGAAGGGAAATATTTCAGACACACTGTCGCTCAGAATCGACAAGACAAAGCCTCAAGGGGTGACATAAAGAGTATCAGTGAAGCCACCCCTTCCCTCGATGTGTTGACTCCCACACATTTCGCGGTCGAAAACGACAGTTCTTAGTGAGACGTGTGGAACGGTCACAGTGGCGTTGGGGAAAATTGTGGTGACATTTGGTGCCGACGTCACACCATTCACTCACCTTTCAGCTAACATGAACTTCTAGGGTGTGTTCGTTCTTTCGCATGTGTAGGCACATTGCTGTTTGAAGCGTCGGCGAGTCCAAAGGTGACGGCACAAGAAGCCACATTTTTGCACCGTTACAGATAAACGTTATAGGCACCTTTGAACAAAATTTGAAACTTCTGTGTCGCAATGGAAGACACTTACAGGGTTTTGAAAAAGTGTTCCTTTTAATTCAGCTGCACGCTATAGACACGACACGTTTCTCAAACATAGATATCTGCACTATTTGTGTTAAAATAACGATTTTATTTAAATTTATATTAAGGAAAAAATTAAAAATCGACTGGTTTCGTGACCTCTATTTCATGTAGTTCATTAACAGCATACGAAGGACAGTGCCATGCCATAGAGTTGGTAGCACCATTGCTCCTGTATGTCTTCAGTAATAGTACCGCTGGAGACGCACCATCATTGAACTTGTCCATGAAATGTTGAAAGCTGATATCAAAGTCAAATTTCGGCACAGGGGCTTCCTATATTCTGCGAGTAACCCTCAGTTTTTAGTGCTTTGCGTCTTCGAAGCCCGTGTCTCACTGTGATGAATCAAAAATGCGTGGTAACTGTAAGTTTTCCTTCTCAGACTCAACGGAATCTTAGTCTTTAAAACACCTTTTTGGTTGCTAAAATATCATTTCTATTCTTCTGATTATTTCTTTTTGTGAATATACACGTCTTGTCTTGACATTCCGTTAGTACATAGATTTTCCAGATTGGTCTTGGACTTTATATTTAATTATTTTCTCTACGATGTGTTGGTTACACATTACTTTAGTCTTATTCCAACTGTGTTTAGGTCAACTGGAAGACATTCTCTATTAAGGACTTCCATTCGCTGTTGAAGTTAATTTATTCTGGAAAAAACTGCACAGTATAATCCTCACAATTAAGGAGATTCACATATTAACTCATATTCCTTTCTATTTCTTCTCACTTTAAGGAACCCAAAACTTACTCTAGGACAGATAAGAGTAGTATACGTCACATGGAATCTCCTTGCCTTACTACTTTCTAATTTCCGAATTTCACAGTATCATGTGGAAGTCTGGAAGAAACTTTAGGGTTGACGTAAATATTCTTGAAGATACATTCACGAAGGAATTATCCGAATGGGTACGAAAATAATTGTATGTGATGTACATGTACAGATGAAGAAATGGTTAAAATTTGAGAAGAATTGGATGATTTATTCAAGAGAAAGAGCTTCACAAATTGAGCAACTCAATACCGCATTGCTATAAGCTTATAAAGACGATACAAATATCCTGTATTGTAACATAGTAAAGCTGTATATTGGTGTAGAGCTCAGATGGTTGTGTGTCACGTTGGTGAAATGAACATCGGGCTTGGATCGTCCCTCCATCTCTTCAGCCCTAGAAATGGGGGCTCTTGAGACGTGCGACACGATTTTGCACGTGTCGTCCGCAGGTCCATCCCCTCAAGTATGAGTTGAGTGCGCATTTGAAATATGAATCCAAGTTGTTCACGTGAATTGCTGAAAACTAACCGTCACAGAGACAGATGAACCAGTGAATGAAAGCTGAAAATCCATATGCAGTCCGAAATCCTTTCCGACAATTATTTGGGTGACTGTTTATTGTTCCTGTGCACCGGAAGCAAACCTTCCTCTCATATTGTATCCGTACCAACAAACTACACTTGGTAGCAAAAACATGACAATAAAAAGGATTTAAACCACCAACGAAAAATTGGTATGAAGTGTACTGCATGCTTCGATATGAAAATGATTAGCGATTTTATGCAAGCGCACAAAGTACACTTTCTGACAGCCAAAGTGAAGTACCAGGAATACCTCGTCCAATACCAGTGTAACTTTGTACATGTACACCACAGGCGTGCATGTGAAAGATTAGAGTTGCAATTCTCTGTGACAGGTACAACAGCCACCAGAATGCATTTGTGTTGTTCGCATTTAGCACTGATACCAATAATGGTAGGGAATAATTGGTGTGAACAGCGTCAGATGCTGAGTGATCACTGTGAAGCACAAGGAGATGTTGCGTACTCGTATGAGACTGCGTTATCAGCAGCTTACAGAATTTCAAAGTGGTCTCATTAAGGGTCTCCGTTTGGCTGACTGGTCGAATCGTGCAATACCCAGATTTGTGAAACACTCAGATGTGAC
Source organism: Schistocerca americana (assembly GCF_021461395.2). Lineage (NCBI taxonomy): Eukaryota > Metazoa > Arthropoda > Insecta > Orthoptera > Acrididae > Schistocerca > Schistocerca americana. The sequence continues at coordinate 171,706,436 of NC_060124.1, read as the reverse complement.
AGTTGTCGGATGATGCACAGCGTGGGAATCTGAGGGCAGGCACATCTGACGACTACAAGGAAGGACCACCGTATTGTGAACAACGCTGATCATAGCCCCTTTACATCTGCGCCTGTCGTCCAAGCAAATGGAATTCCTGTAACCTTCTTAGTCAACCCACAGCATTAGCTTCTAGCAGCACATGGACTAGAGAATTACCGTCGCATCTGTAGGCTGGCCTGGAAACACGGACAGCCGACTAAGAGCATCGCATCGTGTGCAGCGGTGAATCGTGGTTCTGCACGATCGTGGGTCACAATTATTGGCCAGTATGGCGGCGACCTGCGGAAAGATCGCATCCATGTAATGCTTTGGTGTGGCGAGCCGTCGGCTATGACCTCATTACTATTTATGATTGGTGGAACTCTGACTGCACAAGGGTAAGTCCTCCGAGTTACCTCTCATGCAACAGAATCGAGATGCCATTTTGCCAGTGTCAACTGTCTGAGTGATAATGAGATACAGCTGTGGCTAAGAAGACCGCATGTTATGTCGGTGACTGAATGTATGGTACCAGCTCAGACATCGGTGCGAGCATGCAGGGTACCAAGCGCCAGGTACAACAGTTGAGGGGCAGCTACGTCAGGTGAGGATTCGATGGCTTTGTGACGCTCTTCCCAACCGAATCCATGTCAGAGGGGTGCAACGTCATATCGGTAAGAACTCCAAACCATTTCTACTCTTCCATCCAAAATTCTAGCCTTCCCAAAATCGAACTGTTAGTGGCTCCAATTGTAATTTCTCACTACGCACTAAAATTTTTGTATCTTTCCAACATCGTGTGAATTATTCATCACAACGTTTTTCATTCTGTTTTTTTAAGTATGATCCAAATCAGCTGTATGTAAGGCCATCAGTTCCAAAGAACTTGAGTTGTTCTAAGAATGTGACATGATTTATACAATCAAGAGCCTTCGAAAGACGATTTAAAATGCCAGAGGGCAATATTTTATTATTTGATGTTTATAATATTTGATATTTCTGAGAGTTAAGATCATTCAACAGGTTTATGTTGCGCCAGCGTTGAAAACATTTCAAAGTCAACTTATGACTATCTTACCGGCGGCAGCAGCAGATGTTCCAAGAAAAGCACGGTTTCTGTGCCAGTCCGCCGAGCAGCACTCGGCGTGGGGCTCAGCTGGTGGTCGCCTCCTCCTTATCGAGATTTGAAGCCGGCGTCAAGGGACCCCAGATGGCCATCAAACAGCCGTGATAATCAGACCCCTGGCGCTCGCCTTTGCTGCGTGAATCGCAGTGCTGGGAACGGGTGTTCTGGGAACTGTCCTCAAGTCTCTCTCCACTGGGAGAGTAAATTCTCGAAGGTACCCTATACTGTTCCTTTCTGCAGGCTTACTACTGAGGTGTAGACGCTCATGCACCCACGAAATCTTGATGGCTACTCCTGTATTTCAGTGTTGTAAAATCCCTGGTGCATCTGTACCTCGATGTGTTTTCCAAGTCGTCAGTTTTTCAAATACTTCATTTCTCTAATCCAGGTTATATTTATGATAAATTCATGGCCTCTGCACTTGTACATCGATTCGCACACTCGATTATCTGTTTAATGTATTCTAATTATTTTTTATCTCCACAGTTTTTACGTTAACTGCTCATTTCAATCCCAAGTTAAATATCCCTAGAAAGTTTATTGAGAAACCCTACTTCTGTTCACATAGCCAATATATAGGACAGTTATTAATCTTCCCAATAACTTAGTTTATCCACCACAAAATAATATATTTTGCAATGTCACATATTCAAAAACTTTAAGTAAAATAATAACAAGTATGTTTACTTGATCGCAGCCTGAATAGGCACAAAAGCTGACTGCAACATTCATATTCAATCTTTCATTGTGTAAATAATATAAATTGATGTTTATTAGCTTTCATTCCCATTCAATTAATACCTGACTTCGTCGTTAGAAAACACGACAGTCAATCTTTGATTTTAGAATTTTGTTTTATTTTTATTGAATAAATAATCGCCCCAGGGGATTTTGCGCAGTTTCGGGTTGTTTATTGCGGTGTACGGCTGCCGACCCGATGGAAGCTCAGTCAGGCACTTTGAATTAACCTGTGCCATGCGAAGGATAGCTGCCAGCGATCGCCCGATCCCTACAACTTTAAAGCAAGAAACGAAATACTACAAAAAAACTTTAGTTTCACTGTAATCCTTTGAGTCCCAAATTATTTTGAGAATAGAAAATAAAATGTTTTTCTATTTATTAAGCCCCTGCGAACATTATTATGGCATATGTGAGCAAAATGAAAATTTTTCATACTTTATTTAAAAAAGGCAACGGCCTTGCCGCAGTGGATGCACCGGTTCCCGTCAGATCACAGAAGTTAAGCGCTGTCGTGCGTGGCCGGCACTTGGGTTGGTGACCATCCGGGCTGCCATGCTCTGTTGCCATTTTTTGGGGTGCACTCAGCCTCGTGATGCCGAATAGTAGTGGCTCCGGCCAAAGAAAAGCATCTTAATGACAGCGAGAGCGGTATGCTGACCACCCGCCCTTCCTATCCTCATCCTCAGCTAAGGATGAGACGGCGGTTAGAGGGTCCTGATGGGCCACTTGTGTCCTGAAGGCGGAGTGCCGGAGTCCTGGTCTGAAAAACGACAACACCGGATATCAGATCTGGAAGGGAGTTGGGGATGAGAAATAAGAAAGTGAACAGTTTTGTATTTTATACCACCATTTACTGTGGAAAGTTTTTCTAAAAGTGAAATTTGTGCAAAATACATGAAAAATAAATAACGGTAGTACTTTCAGCTACAGAAAAACCTGCACCTTTGTACAATATATTAATACCGATATTATCAAATAAATAACCACTGGTAATGGAAATGATATTTTTACAGTGATTTTACATGGAAAGCTACCGAGCAGTTTCCAACCTTTCGTAGGAAAAAGTGAACATCGTATTTTGAATACAGTATTTTTCATTATTCTTGATATGTTTTTTTTTTTTTACATTTACCTCCACCTTTGTGCTGATTTACAGTTGATAGAAAATTAATTCCATGGGACTGTATATTTAATGGTCATCTACTACACTGGTTCATTTTTGGCTGAAAGGTTTTCTCAAGTTTTGCGCTCCTATACTCACTTCTTTCCCTCTTTGAATATGCCCTAGCCCTCACAAAACCGTCAGTTACACACATTTGAAATGAAGAAATTCGAGTAGTTTCAATTTTGTTTAGTTAACAGTAAATGCAATATTCTAACCACCCGTCAACTAAAGAAAACTCAATAACACACATCAGTTTTTTTAGAGTCCATTCTATAGCGTCAAGTCATCTGATCAAGCAAAGCGACTTCGCTCTTGTTCAGCGTCATCTGAAAAATCAATAAGTCAGACTACTGCTAAGAAGCTCACGTTCTGCTTGAAATGAATAGCATTTCCTGTATCACCCAGCTTTCAGTGTTCTATAAATAGAAGAAAATACACTGACGAAAAAGAAAAACAGCACAAAGAAGGAGTTATGCGACAGATGGGAATGTTGTTATGCGTGTTTCTATGACTCAAGGATGATGTCTACCCAAATTTCATGCCAGTCTCATGAAAGTGGCACTAGTAGCGCCATTAAGAGGATTCGAATCACGTTTCCTTTAAATACACGCTGTAACGGTAGTGAGCGTTAGCTACTTTTGAGACTGTGCCGGCCGAAGTGGCCGTGCGGTTAAAGGCGCTGCAGTCTGGAACCGCAAGACCGCTACGGTCGCAGGTTCGAATCCTGCCTCGGGCATGGACGTTTGTGATGTCCTTAGGTTAGTTAGGTTTAACTAGTTCTAAGTTCTAGGGGACTAATGACCTCAGCAGTTGAGTCCCATAGTGCTGAGCCATTTGAACCATTTTGAAACTGGACGTCATGAGGCTTGTTAGCTAAGAGTGCCTTTAAGGTGACATACATGCCGTTATCAACACGTCACTGAGTTCGAACGAGGTCGTGTAACAGAGCGACTAGAAACTGGATGTTTCCTCTGCGACACTGCAGAAAGATTTACCTGGAATGTAGCCACTGTACATCACTGCTGGCATCAGTGGTCGCGAGAATGTACGGTCGCAAGAAGACCGGGCTCCACTCGGCCACGTGACACTGCCGAGAGGGACGACCATGGTGTATGGCGTGTGGCTCTCGCGCGTCGTACTGCATTTACAGCAGCAATTCGAGCAGCAGTTGGCACCACAGTGACACAGAAAACAGCTACAACTCTGTTACTTCAAGAACAGCTCCGAACTAGACGCATGCATTCCACTGACACCACATTTGTGACTTTAGTGGTGTTAAACGAGAGTTCATTGGAGGGCAGGATTGAGATCTGTTGTGTTTTCTGAAAAAATCTGGTTCGATCTTGATCCCAGTGATGGCCGTGTGTTGGTTAGAAGGAATTCATTTGAGGACCTGCGTCCAACGTGCCCACTGGACCTACATCTGGAATTAAGGTACGGGTTGCGATTTTATATGACAGCAGGAACACACGCATCCTGACTACCAAATCGTACGTCAGTTTGGTTATTCGACTTGTGGTGCTGCCATCCATCAATAATATTCAAGAGGAGATTTCCAACAGGGTAACGCTTGCCCACATCTCGCTGCTGAAACCTAACATGTTCTGCAGAGTTTCAACATGTTGGCTTGGCCTGTTCGATCACCTGATCCGTCTCCAATCAGGCACATATGGGACATCATCGTACGGTAACTCCAGTATCATCCTCAAACAGCATTAGCCATCCCTCTATTGACCGACCTAGTACAGCAGGCATGGAACTCCCTGCCACAATCTGACATCCGGCACCTGCCCAACATAGTGTATGCACGTTTGCATGCTTGCGTTCAGCATTCTGAGTGTTACACAGGTTATGAATCTATCAGCGTTTCACATTTGCAGTGGCCTACCTCCTGCTTACTTTAACCTGTGATCTTGCGAAGTAAATCACTTATATATGTTACCTAGACAAAATTATTCAAGAAATTTCATTACTCTGCTTTAATTACATTCTGGGGACGCTATCTTTTTCCGCCAGTGGTTTTTCTTAACTTAAATTCTATGCTACAAAAAATGTGTACCGTGTGTTTCTTCCATATGCTGTTCAAATCGCAATGTAATCTGTTTGACTGTGTAGCTTCATAACCGCGCCTATGGCGTCCCTACAGGGAGCAAGCGCGTTGTTTACCACGCCGTCTTAAAGCCTTACTGTGAAGTGGTCTACGTATGAACCATACGAGAAAAAGAATTGTACTCAGAGGCTTGAAAGTGTATTTTTCTTACAACCATGCTGGATCAGATATAGGGGGCTAATCATTATCGCTGGATATGCGCTGCCATCTGCTGTATGTTTGAACGATGGTAAAAGTAGTTGTTAGGAGCAACGGTGAGTTCTCTTTTTTATTTTTGAAGGAATAGTTTGCATTATCGAATACAAAAAAAATACGGAGTGAACGTTGAACATGCTTCGAAAACGAGAATGATATATTACTTTTGCAAACATGTGTTTCACTTTCTTGTAGGAACCAAAAAAAAAAAAAAGAGAGAGAGAAAATAAAACGCATGGTACACATACGGCATTACACGCATGCATACTATAGCTAGGATAAACGGTGTATTTGACATTTGACCTTTTATGCAGCTGATGTCGTATATGCTACTTTACATTTTGCACTTTGACAAAGAATGAATTTATAAGTCGATTGCTTCTCAAATATCACGCGAGAGGCGTGCTAACGCTTGTTAGTTCTGTTTATGAACTTTTATTTATAAATAACCAAATTCAGGAAGAACCCTTACTCTCCTAGTATTTCCATCATTTCGGAGAAAATATGATATAACATTATTTACATTTACAATACTTATTTACATTTAGAATATAACATTATGTACAGGAAACTTTACATCAATACTAATATTACAAATGCGAAAGTAATTCTGTCTGTTACGCTTTCACGACTAAACGGCTGAACCGATTTTGATGAAATTTGATATGGAGATAGCTTGAGTGCTGAGGAAGAACACAGACTACTTCAAAATATCTGCTTTCCAACGTATTTGTTGATTTGAAGAAGATAATGTGATACGCTGAATAATAATTACTTTTTGAAAAGTTATTTACGCTTTGACTTTTGAACTTTATCATATTTATTAAATTACCTTTATTGCTTGATACGTTCTACATAGTAGGATTCAGTGTAATGAACACAATGCGTATACAACTTTCTACGTGTTTAATCCACAATTCCATGCTAGTATCAGTCACAAACCTATCACTTTTTAACCTCTGAGCGTCACGGTTCTCTTATAACTTATAAATGGCCTCCCTGTTTGCGGGAGCAGGTCGTGGTCGTCTGATTAGCGTAGTAGACTCTCGATCGTTAGATCTCGAGTTCGATTCCAAGCTTGGATTTTTCTCCGCCAGCAACTGGATGTGTATGTTGTCCTCACCATCGACTTTCAATTCGCCTAAATGGCATAGAATAAACACCAAGCCCCCGAACATGGCGACCGGGATCTGATATGCGATCACAGCTGCGGGTAGCAGCTAGACTACAGTTCTCGTACAGTCCTCATCCTTTTCTAAATAAAAACCGCGTTTTCTTGCTGCACTGTAACTTATTTCTCCCAGACGCACTTCGTCCTTTTTACTCTAAGGAGGATGGCCACACAAACAAAATTGTTGACTCTCCCGTATTTCATTCACAGCAATCCATAGTTCCATTCTGACGTGATAAAAGCGAAAGTGACCATGTCAGTTACGTTTCCACGTCTAAACCGCTGAACCGATATCCATGAAATTTGGTATGAGATATGTGAAACCTGAGAAAGAAAGTAGGCTTTTTCTTACAAAGTATGTAGCACAAGTTATTTATTGATCTGAAGAATATTACGTGAATTAAAGAAAAGTATTTACTCTTTGAGAAAGCTATTTACTCTGAGCAGTTTACTCTTCTGAACTGTATCACATTTGTGAAAATGCTTTGATCGGTTGACATGTTCTACGTAATATGATTCATCGTAATCAACAGAATGCTTATTCAATTCCCTACGCGTTTAATCCATAAAACCACGTTTTTACTAATATTATTTAATGTGAAAGTAGCTGTTACGTTTTCAGGACTCTGCCGCTGAACCGATACCGATGAAGTTTGGTATGGAGCTAGATTCATCCCAGAAGAAAATCACAGGCTACTTTAGAAAGCTGTATCTTCTTTCAGTGTTATTAACATTATAAAATACGGTACACGAGAGTGGGATGCAGACGACGCTGGAGGGAAGGTTGGCGACTCTGAAGTGTTTTTAGATTATTAAATTACAGTGCAGAGCCAATGTTACTGCGCGCGCCGTTTATGATATTCAGTTTCTACACCACCTGGTAGAGCTACAGAGTTTTTGTAGAAATACAACAATAAAATCTGACGGTAATCCCGAGAGTCATATTTAAAACTGTTACGATAAGCCTCGTAAAAGTAAGTCTGATTTAGTGCATGCAGCCTTCTAAAACAGCTCGAGCTGCAGTAGTCACTTGAGTCCAATTGACTTCAGAGCAGTCTCTGGTTCACCGAAACTTAGATGCAGAACGTCATGTGGCCTGAGTGCTACAGGGCAGTAGAACAGTGACAAACCCGCAGCATTTTAGACGCTGGGCGCCACATGTCTCTTATAACTGCCGAGACGCTTCATGGCTCACAAAGACGGCGTCATTTAAACTCAGTACAGCAAACAGCAAGACGTCGTATATTTACATGCGGTGCGTTCACTATGTGAAACATGCATAGTCATCTTAGGGGCATAGAAAACAATGTAGGCACAATAACGCACTGACATGGAAGGATGAAATTTTTGGTGTTGTGCTGCTATAGTGACAAAAATTGTAGCTGAGCCAGAGGAACCCTAGAAAACTTTGCTTCTGCACCAATGCAACGAATCTAGGCATCTTTTAAATACAATTAGAAAATAAAATACTTGCTTTGAGATTCGACATTCATTATGTACCTAAATACCAGCAGTGCATGCAGTTGTTTTATACATACGTCTCTAACCACTATATACGCAGACATGTAGAAATTCGTAGCTAACTGACTTCGAGTCACTCATCATAGCGAAACTACTCAGCCGCTAGTGCAGCCACCGGTAACAGCCAGTAGTTTATATTTCATACTGAAAACATTTTGGTCATTTAGACTTATTTTGTTTCTGTTTATGTTGTACATTTAATACTACGAACTGCGTAATAGATGTAAGTTGTTTACTTTCAGTCTAAGACTACATTGTAGCGTTTTGTTTCTTAGGCTAAAATTTCAGTTGTTAACAAATTCTGTACTGCTTTTATCTTCAACATGGCATTAGCTTTGCCTGTTCTCCATGTACTGCTTGACCTATATTCGTCTGTTAGTTTGTTATTAACTTTCAATGTGAATAAGCCTTCTGAATACAACTGCTCTGTACAATTATTGTTTTCCTGACGTTTTTATTGACTCTGGTTGGCCTGTAACAGCAACTAAGTGTTTACATAATGGTAGGCCGTTCATGCCATTTATGATTGTAAGTACGGTATTTGTCACCTTACACTAATTTATATAATTGAACAGTCCCTTACATATTGTAATTCCTCGTTTGAGCTAAGCTTAAACACTGTGCAACGTGAAATAGAGCTGATGATTTTCATTATGTATTTCAACAAATTTTTATGCGGCACAAATGAGACATGAGCATAGTAAATGCTTGGCCATTGTGGCGATGAAAGAGAGGTTTCTCCATGCAACTAGTTCTCCTCAAAACAGAAGCTGCCGGTGCCCTCAGCAAACTAGACATGTCTGTCAGACTCCGCAGAGGATTCTCCAGCAATGAAGCTGAGCATGAACTGAAGAAGAACAAACGAAGTAGTCCTCCGAAACTGTTGCGGCGCCCAAATTCGATTGGAAAATGTTGGAAATTTACATATATCCGGAGACAGACAACAATGAAGATCTCCACACTGCAAGGATAGAGTTTTTGTCCAGTGTGCGAAGCGTGAAGTTCATTTATACATGAATTAGAACAGATAATGCCCCAAAATGTTCCGTACTGCGTGAGTAAAGGGGAACCTTTGCCTTTGGACAGTATCAGTGAAGGGAGTGGACACGAACTCAACAATACAGATGAGGTCGAGATCGCCCTCACTAATCGCCTTACACGATGTGGCGTTCACTGTGTTATTCGGTGGTTTGGTATTTTATTAATTTGTAAATGAAAATGCAAATCTTATTTTATTACACTGAGTAATTACTAAATAATTTTTCTCCAGGCTAAAGATTTGGTCAGGTTGCTAAAGAACTCCAAGTTAACGTCGTGTTAATGTGTTGTCTGTAAGTTGTGTAAGTGTCACTAAATCACAGTTCATACAACAGATTCTATGCAACTATTGATTATGATGAAGCAGTTATCTTCAGCAAAATGATCATTAAAACCACCGAATACCATCCGCGCACAACACTGACGTATGTTACCTGAAACAATATTCTTCGCAACTCGTGCTTAATTAATTTCGGCTCCATACATCAGCTAGAAAAGTTTGTTATAAGGATCGTGCTATGAGCACTGTTCTTAAATAACCAATCTAATTCGAATTATTTTCATTAATTGATTTCGGGACCACCGGTGCACATTTACTTTTACACATTTGTGTTACCTTCGGCATTTATGTCTGCAGAGTTGCGTAATTTGAATTTGCCGCTGAGATAATTGTTAAGATGGCGGCAGACGATTGAGAGAGACTTTCTATCGTTAGAGCAAATTGGATAAGTATTTGAAATGCTTATTAAACTTTACTTTCGTATTATGCACTAGTTAGACTTCATCAAGCAAACATTTGATTTTTTTAATAAGGAAAACAGATAAGAACGCGATACAAATTGCTATCGTCAATGGCTGCGCTCCTTGCAGCGGAAAGAAATAATTAACCCAGATAATGCTTACTGAGAGAGGAATTAAAGTTACAAACAATTATCCACTCACATTTATAATAATAATGAACTCTATTCTCAAGTAATAATTAACAAATAACTACAATTTGTTAACAGTCCTCATCATTTTCACTGTTTTTTTTTTTTCATAAGTCGAACACATAACGTTTTTAACTGTTAGAGGCATAATTTCCTCTCGTCGCACTGTAGCTAAAATTTATCTAGTGGATGTTACAACCAATTCCGCATCATTCCCTTCAGGTACAAGAGCTTAAAGCTATGGTGTATTAGGAGGGGGTGAGACACTACTTCTTTATAAAAACTTCACTCTCAGACTTTGCAGGGAGGTATAATCTACTGGCGATCAGAGTTGGAGATGCTGTAACAAGTTAACGCCAAAATTTTAACAATAGCCTTTGATCACGTTTTGTCTCGGTGTGACGGAAATCATACTCATGATCTACATTCAGTACAAGAATTAGGAAGAAAATAATGACGAATGCAATAAAAAAGGAAGCTACCAGTGCCATCGACGAGCGCCCGACCAAAATCGTTAATAAGTTAGTTAATCAGCTTTAGCGTTTTTCTGCCTGAATTAGAAGTGTGGGGTGAACAATGCTTGTTCTAGTACACAATTCTTGAATTTGTATTAAAATCTTTTTATGTTTAAATAGGTGGTGGAAAAATCAGACGCTAGGACCTGAAACAATTTACAAGGATACTGGGTGTGAAAAATGAGAAGTGACTTCATTCCTATTTCTCTTTAACTTACTTGAAGCCTGAAGTAGTAGGATATGCCTTATTAGCATCATGCTAGGAGATCCATTACTTGCACTGTTCGCTGACTACCTGCCGTAATGTTATATTGATGAGAAAAATGCATCTCCTCACCCGTTTGAGCACACTAATCTTCTGCGCTTTGGAGAGCGACAGACGCATGTGACAACTTTCACTCTCGTTTTAACTCTTTCTTTGAATCTACTCATCCTAAAATTTATATTTTTGTGAGTACCTAGAGAAGAGTGCACACAGATACTTACATTCGCCTAAATAGTGACAGCTGTGGTTCCGTACTAAAAACGGACAAGATATCCAAAGAGAGAGAAATACTCATCCAGAAAAAAAATGCACAATTGCAAAATGATGATACTAGCAGTTCGCGCTTTTCAAAGAGTGTTTCGTATAATGTAAATATGTTCACTTCAGTATTGACGTATTTTTTGAATGAAAGCATTTTCAAATGAAACTCATTATTATATACTTTATTCTGTCATCTTTCTTTCAGTTTCGAAATTTAAGAGAATGGTTTATCGTTTTGTACACTTTTTAGGTAAAATGTCATAGAATTGCTACATCTCTATGTGGCTTACTGACGGCCAAGAGAAAACTTCGAGTCTTCTTGTTAGTTGTGGAATTCATGTACTGGAGATCAGGTCCGTTTTTCCCAATTTGCGGAATTCGTGTGCTGAGCAGATAAAAGTTGCGGAGCTCGTGTGGGCGGGACTAAAGTAATAGTTGTATCACTTAGTAAAGTGGCAGTAAGAAAGACACTGAAACTCTAAATAATACATTATATATGCGAGGTGTGCCAGAAATGTGCCAAACCACTTTTTACTATATTTTGAAAAATAACACTTTGTTTCAAAAATTTCAAAATTGCTTGTATACATGGTCTAGTAACCTCTAAAGCCAATGTACGTGTATATACCTTTTTCGCTGAGAGAAAAAACAATACACTCAGCAGCGTGTCAGATCGCACGCATTCGCTTACCACAGACAACTGGAAGACGGCCACCCATGAAGACGTGCTGGCAGCCATATGGGACGTGGATGTTATGAACAATTTCCTACAGTGAATATAATTATTTAATGGAAGATGGCTCCTGTACCTTGTCTGCTGTTTGTGGCTATGGAATTTATAGCAAAGTGGGATTACTGAGTCGTAGTCATCGGCGCTTGTTGGAATTGTTGCGTGAGCATTTCAGTGTGTAGACTGTACAAACAGTTATTCAGAGGTGTCTGCTATGCTGCAAGTCTTTTATAATAAGTGTTTTATATCTGAGTTAATCACAATTATATATAAAGTGTTTACCTGTTCTAACTTGGCTAGCTTACACTGCTAAATGTTTCTGTCTGTTCATGCCACAGTTGTTCCTGCTCATCAGTATTGTTGCTGGTTTGTAATATATGATTGTTACTTGTGCTACCTTTGTGTAACTCATATTGGTTCTGAGGATTAGTTTCACTATTTGCTATTTCATTTGAAACCATATGGGCTTCCTCAAAACGGAATTTTGCTTAAGCATTCTTTTACAGAACTAGCCTGAGCCATTTGCATTCTACATAAATAGTTCAAGTAGTTTGTTTCTGGAATGAAATTTTCACCCTGCAGCGGAGCGTGCGCTGATATGAAACTTCCTGGCAGATTAAAACTGTGTGCCGCACCGAGACTCGAACTCGTGACCATTGACTTTTGTGGGCAAGTGCTCTATCTTGGAAAGTAGGAGACGAGTTACTGTCGGAAGTAAAGCTGTGAGGATGGGACGTGGGTCATGCATGGGTAGCTCAGATGGTAGAGCACTTGTCCGCGAAAGGCAAAAGTCCCGAGTTCAAGTCTCTGTCCGGCACACAGTTTTAATCTGCCAGGAAGTTTCAGTTTGTCTCTGATTTACACAAAATTTAAATTTCATATTAGTTTATACTTACCCACCGACTATTTTGATCTGCTGGACTTCCAGTTGCCAATTGATGTGTTACACAAATGTATCCCTCTCTGGAGCAAGTGTTAACTTAAACCTTTTCGTATCTTCTAATAGAGTCCGAATTTCATACTGCGATGTATTGAAATTATTTTGACGGGATCACAACGCAGGGTGACACTTGCAAACCCTAACTGACAGTTTCTCAACTATCAGATATTAAATCCTGTTTGGTTTCATTTTGAGGGCATTAAGTTTCATGTGTTCAAGAAATATTTACAGATAATTAAATAAAATCTTTGTCTGGGTGACGTGGTAGGTTTTTGTACCATGACAGCTTTTCACTTCCAAGTCCTCGCTTATGAATGTATTTCAAATAGAGGAATCAGTTGTGGCTTAAGTGAACGTCCTAAGCCAATAATTAGTGGAAAATAGTCTACACTACACCTTACTGAATAAAAGATATTCCAACAGACTCCAGATGTCCAGAGTCTTAGACAACGACTTTGGATGTCACAACAGCTCAAGTGTATTCACAGTCTGATGTCGGTGTCCAGTAGTTTTGGACGCCATGTCTGAAAGGATTAAACTATTACTGCTATAAATACCGATGATACAAACATACAATTGACGATGTGTGGTACTTTATTACCCGTAACACCTGGACTAGCAAAACGATCATGTTCGACATTGTTCCTATGTGCATTACTTGTTCCCGCTTCTCGCCTTTGGGACCAGTGGATATTCAGCGGATGGGTTGGCCTACCCATTTCCTCGACTTAAATATCATCGAACACGTGTGGGACGCGCTGGGAAGACGTATTTCTGCACGTCCGCATGCACCAACGACCATCTAGCGGTTCTCAGCCGCTCTGGTGGATGAGTGGAACGGTGTACCCAAAGAACTCCATACTAACCTTATGGCCGGCTTCGGAGCAGGTTGCAGACCAGTCATGGTCACCGATCTTCCCGTGCGAGCTGGCTCGCGCTCACGTCTCAGCAATGAGCAACCGGACGGCTCACGGCAAGTGGGGAAATGGGTGGGCAGGGAGTCGAGAGGAGGAAGAATCGATACAAGGCACCTCGGCTATTGACAATGAATCTATTCGATCGGGTATCTGTACAGATATCATTGGTGATCTTGCAGCTCTGGAAGAATGAAATTACGAGTATAATGAACTCCAGACCTTTAGTTGCTTACAGACGTTGATAAATACCAAAGGAGAGAGTTGACAATTTTCACCCCGACTGGTACTCGAACCAGGGACCTCCTGCTTAGATGGCAGACGCTCTATCTTTTTCTTTCTTTTTTTTTTCATTTTTCGTTTTTTCCGGTGTTGTTCGTTGCGTTTTGTCTGGCACGACGTGACCAGACATCCGTTCAAGTTGATCGTTGATTCCTTTACTCAGTTTTTTTTTATTACAGAGGACGAGCAGCCCTCTGTCCGAACAGGCTGAGCTACCGTGCCGGCAATCCGACTTAGCCATTGAGGACACAGACGATACAGCGACTGCAGGGAGTTATCTCTGCCACTCTCCCCGTGAGACCCATTCTTCCCACTACAATTGCCCGAACTCTTACGGGAATCGGTAGATTGACTGCCGCGAGTAATGAGTGTGGTGGGCAGGGGCACTACAAATGTAGCGTGTGCACAGAAAGTTAGAAAGTGTGGGTCTCCCGTGGAGAGTGCCAGAGATAAGTCCCTGGAGTCGCTCTGTCGTCTGTGTCCTCGGTGGCTCAGTCGGACAGAGAAACTGCCATGTAGGCAGGATTTCACGGATTCGAGTCCCAGACGGCGCAAATATTTTTCAACTGTCCCCGTTGATATTTATCAACGCCTGTAAGCAACTAAAGGTCTAGATTTCATAATAATTTCATGAATATTTCTGTGATCGCTAACGTTAATTCTGTTGAAATGTATCACTTCGCGGTCGCTAATTAATCCTCTTCGTAGTTAACTTATTTCCTGGAATTGTTTCATTGATGAGATATGAGAATTAAATCAGAGCTAGATTTCTTTTAATTGATGACGCGAAGAATATGGGACAGCTAAGAACAAAGGATTGTATGTCTGAAGATATGTTCAGTCTTATAATGAATTCCGTTCCTTCGGACGAAATTTAAACTGACATCAATTTGTATTTCGTGACTAATTTCATTCACAGGTTAAATGCAAAAATGCTGGATATCAATGAGTTCTGCTAATTTCTGCCAAGTTGAAGGAAAGCTTTGAAGTTACCGACTGTAAGTGAGCTTCTGTGTGTAGACTTAGTTCTCTTCAGTGTGGAAAACAGTTGCTCGCACGAGTATGTAGTTCCAGAGATCGACATAATCATATATGCAAACTTGTGCAGTCGTGTACGAGACTTGTTTTGTAGTGAAAATTTATCACGCAGCTAGCTGTGACAGTGCGTCACATTTCCGGTGCTCCGAAGTAGAAGAAGCTGCGTAATGTTGGGTACCTTGGGTTTGTTGACTACTACTGTTAATGTTTTCATACTCTCCTCTTCGGTATCCCAGACCGGGACGGAGGTTGTAAGCCATCCTGAAATATCCAATAAATAATTCAGTCGTGCCAACATCAGCCACCTAAAGTGCAAACAAAATTCATTGCCACATTTACAATTCCAATGTTTCTTCTCTGTAGACAACTTGTGTACAAGCCTATATTTATCTTTACCCTGATCAGGAGACCTCACTACCCGTGAGGCCATTTTCTAGGATGGCCTTCGGCTGTGCGTCTGAGGTATGACTTGTGAGGATCTCTTATTGAGGCTCTAATAATTATACCACAAAGGCCTATAACGACCTTGTCTAAAATCAAAGTACCTATTAGCACACCTTATACCATTAGGCATAAAAACAAATTCTCTGTATGCGTCCCTCAACTGACGAATTAAATCATCCAGATTTGGCTTATAGTACCAGAGTTCTTCTAACACAATAACAGCTGCAGAATAATATACTTTGTTGCCGTAAAACCTAATAGCTAATTAATCAATCCTTTGTTGATTGTTGGGAACTAGGAATGCCAGGCGCGGGTCGTCCGGGTAATTTCGGATATGGTCCCAGCTGGCGTAAAAAAAACTCCAACGCAGACATTAGCTGTAAACAATAACCTTTATTCAGATAGTAACAGTACCCTTCCTCTTACAAAATGTCATATAAACTCTATTTCTTACAACATATGTTACATACACTCCTGGAAATTGAAATAAGAACACCGTGAATTCATTGTCCCAGGAAGGGGAAACTTTATTGACACATTCCTGGGGTCAGATACATCACATGATCACACTGACAGAACCACAGGCACATAGACACAGGCAACAGAGCATGCACAATGTCGGCACTAGTACAGTGTATATCCACCTTTCGCAGCAATGCAGGCTGCTATTCTCCCATGGAGACGATCGTAGAGATGCTGGATGTAGTCCTGTGGAACGGCTTGCCATGCCATTTCCACCTGGCGCCTCAGTTGGACCAGCGTTCGTGCTGGACGTGCAGACCGCGTGAGACGACGCTTCATCCAGTCCCAAACATGCTCAATGGGGGACAGATCCGGAGATCTTGCTGGCCAGGGTAGTTGACTTACACCTTCTAGAGCACGTTGTGTGGCACGGGATACATGCGGACGTGCATTGTCCTGTTGGAACAGCAAGTTCCCTTGCCGGTCTAGGAATGGTAGAACGATGGGTTCGATGACGGTTTGGATGTACCGTGCACTATTCAGTGTCCCCTCGACGATCACCAGTGGTGTACGGCCAGTGTAGGAGATCGCTCCCCACACCATGATGCCGGGTGTTGGCCCTGTGTACCTCGGTCGTATGCAGTCCTGACTGGCGCTCACCTGCACGGCACCAAACACGCATACGACCATCATTGGCACCAAGGCAGAAGCGACTCTCATCGCTGAAGACGACACGTCTCCATTCGTCCCTCCATTCACGCCTGTCGCGACACCACTGGAGGCGGGCTGCACGATGTTGGGGCGTGAGCGGAAGACGGCCTAACGGTGTGCGGGACCGTAGCCCAGCTTCATGGAGACGGTTGCGAATGGTCCTCGCCGATACCCCAGGAGCAACAGTGTCCCTAATTCGCTGGGAAGTGGCGGTGCGGTCCCCTACGGCACTGCGTAGGATCCTACGGTCTTGGCGTGCATCCGTGCGTCGCTGCGGTCCGGTCCCAGGTCGACGGGCACGTGCACCTTCCGCCGACCACTGGCGACAACATCGATGTACTGTGGAGACCTCACGCCCCACGTGTTGAGCAATTCGGCGGTACGTCCACCCGGCCTCCCGCATGCCCACTATACGCCCTCGCTCAAAGTCCGTCAACTGCACATACGGTTCACGTCCACGCTGTCGCGGCATCCTACCAGTGTTAAAGACTTCGATGGAGCTCCGTATGCCACGGCAAACTGGCTGATACTGACGGCGGCGGTGCACAAATGCTGCGCAGCTAGCGCCATTCGACGGCCAACACCGCGGTTCCTGGTGTGTCCGCTGTGCCGTGCGTGTGATCATTGCTTGTACAGCCCTCTCGCAGTGTCCGGAGCAAGTATGGTGGGTCTGACACACCGGTGTCAATGTGTTCTTTTTTCCATTTCCAGGAGTGTATTTAACCTCACTCTGAACATTATCAGTTTTCTCAGGTTCATCACCAGCAATTTGTAATCTAATATAAAACGGGTTTGTACCTTGAAACAAACGATTCTTAGCTTTACACTGGGTTTCCAAATCGGTCGAAGTCTCAGATTAGTGTGTGTTCCACACCTAGTCAATAAACCGAACATGAGTAGCACATCACGTTGTCTGCATTACAAACTGGCTTAGAACTTCAACTTTTGTAGTCCTGTTCTCCTCAGTTGTCTGTAATACTACGGTATGTTGATACATACAGTACAAGCAACTGAGGAAGACAGAAATACAGAAGTTGAAGATGTCAATACAGCTCTCAATGTGTTCAGGTTCAAGAAATTACATCTGAGGTTGAATAAGACAACACATAAAATTTAGCAAAGTTTGGAAAAATAACGATTTAATTCCAACTGAAATGATTGTGTATCACAAAAGTCTAAATGGCTCTGAGCACTATGGGACTTAACATCTGAGGTCATCAGTCCCCTAGACTTAGAACTACTTAAACCTAACTAACATAAGAACATCACACACATCCATGCCAGAGGCAGGATTCGAACCTGCGACCGTAGCAGAAGCGCCTAGAACCGCTCGGCCACACCAGCCGGCTACAAAAGTCTAAATCAGGTACAGAACGATATTGGCTACTAAATGAAATTAAGATGCTATATTCGAAAAAAACTGTACATGAACATGATGCTGTATGAGTCTGATCTAGAACTTTCACAGAAGATAGCAAACCCCTCAGTTCTCAAGACACTTACAGAAGAAGCCGAACACAAGGCATACACTGCAGTGAAACATTTACAAAACGAGCATAAACAGTAAATAATGAAACTAAAAATAAAAAAGTACATTTACATTTTGAATGTGAAACCACAAAACACCAACACATTCCAGCCTCGTTTGGTTAATCTAACAGAGGTAGAACTACACGGAAAATAATAAATGCTGCACCAACAGGAAGTCATAGAAGCAATACATAGAAAATGTCATAGTAGAAACTTACATGCGAAGAACAGCAAAATAATTGTGAAATAAACATAAGATTGGCAAAAGGGCTTCGACCTGCTTACTTCCCACGTCAATGAACGGCTTACATCGGCGGCAACGAGCCTCACAAACCGGAGCCGACACAAGTGGTTGCCTCTGACTTATTTAAATCGCTCCGTGGACTCGAGCAATAGTGTAATCTGCTGATGTTACGAGCATGTCATACACCATACTCTACATACTACACCACAGAAAACATTCGAGAGGTGTCAGATCTGGCGACGGTGCTGAACATGGAAATGGTCCAACCTTAGCAGTCCATCGATTGGAATATGCAGCGCTGAGGTGATACCACAAATTCACATCAATGTGTGCTGGAGCTCCGACATACTACATATTATCCGAACATTTAGGGGCATTACATCCAATAGGATAGGAAAATCATCTCTGATAAATATGACGTCGATTTATCCTGTTGTCTGGTTCGCAGTAGATATGGTACAATGTTATCGTCACTAATTATCGCGACCGAGATCCAATAGGATACAAAATCATCTCTAATAAATGTAAGGTTGATTGGCCCTATTAGCCTGGTTCCCAGTAGGTATGGTACAATGTCATCGTCACTAATTATCGCGGCACAGATGTTAATGCCCACCCTTTCTTGCTGATCACCTGTGCACGCGAATTTTCGGCCTCCCAAAGACGCATATTGTGCAAATTTAGTATACTGTGTCCAGTAAACGTGCATTCATCCATGTATAGCACCAAGCAGGGGAACTGTGGCTGGATTATGCGTTGTTGTATATTCAATTGTGCAAACTTTTACACGTGTTGGATAGCCTTCCTTCCGGAAAGCCTGGACTTTCTGCTGATGGTGTGGAGCTGGTGTTCACGGACAACACGCTACACGGCACCTTTACCCGTTTGTAGCGCCTTTGCCACCTGCCGAATGCTGATGGCTGGATCCTTTCCAAACATAATCAGCACGTCGTCCTTCAGCTGCAGTGTTCGAGACGAACACCCTCACACCTGGAGATGTGGCTTTTAGTGCCACGAAACCGGTACTGATCTAGTAATAAAGGACTAAATACAGCTGAAGCGGTTGTTAATACCCTAGGCGAATATTCATAGCTGTGGTTACCCCACCTGCAAGGTTGTCTTCACAAGCACAGAGTGCTGTAGCCTTACTTTACAATGGACACGCTTCTGATAGAAAGTATCTACGAGCGATTTCCCAACTTCTCTGAGGCGGCTCTCGATGACTGTGAACGTGGAATGATGTGTGGTACGTCTGTTTGCAAAACGTTTCGCATATAATCTGGCGGCAGCTTTCCCATTGCAATCCGCTTTGCCATATGCAAGCACCGTGTCGGTCATTTCTGCAGCTGTGTACTAGTTTTTGTCGCACTGCTGTCAACAACATAACTGCACCGGCGGACCAAACAAGATCCGCAATAGGATGCGCTTAAGGGCTGTGTGTATGAATGTAGCGTATGCGCAGGAATGTTACTAGGCTCATGTCGTACATCCGCAGTACATCCATGTCTAAAGGGTTGCATACCTTCCGTATTCAGACACCAAAAAGAAGAAATCATTGCAACCGTTCGTTCTCAGGCTTCGACGCTATACAGCGTCCAAGTCGTGCACTTCCGCACATGGGTTCCTTCATGAAAAGCTATCTGTTCGTTTTCCCGCAGGACATACTAAGCGCTGTTGGTATTTTCCTTGGGTACCGTGTATGCATCACTGGAAACTTGCGTCCCCCTTCCCGGAACAGGTATGTAGTCGTTGCTATGGTTACTGCGCTGCAGGTAGGAGGTCTGCCTTTGGCGGCGCGGCGCCCACCGTGGGCCGCAGCGCCGTCCAGGACGGCCGACATAAATATGAATGTATTTGATTAGATTACAAGCCGCGCGGCTGCGGCTGCGGTGCCTGCTGCAGCGGCAGCCGCTGCAAACAGCCCGGACAAGCCGCATGCAGATTTATTTTGATGAGGCGCCCCAGCTGTTGTGCAACAGCAGCCACGTGTCCGATTTTTTTCTCTCTCTCTGTTCTTTTTTTCTCTTTTTTGTTCGGTGTAGTCTTTTTTCGTATTATTATTTCCCTTTTTTTTTACACTGGCTGTTGGGTGTATTGATTTAGCAGGCCCGCAGCGGGCCACGCGGCCGGCGCTGTCCGTAGCGAGCGTGACGTCATGTGGCACTGTGCAGCGCGGCTACATTATATAGCGGCAATCCATCACGGGCGGCGGGCGGCGCCTTTGCTTTGCGCTGCGCCGCCGCCGCCGCCGCCGCCTCTAGCTGTTCCGGTCGATACGCACGTGAGGAGCTGTAGTATTTCTCCCTGCCAGTTAGCGCACCGTGGCCGTACAAGTGCCACTAGCTGTGAGTGCACGTTGCTTCAATAGGCGAGGCCTATATTTCTAACATCTATCAGTTGTAGAGTTTTGGAACACGTGTTATGTTCGAGTATAATGACTTTTCTGGAGACTAGAAATCTACTCTGTAGGAATCAGCATGGGTTTCGAAAAAGACGATCGTGTGAAACCCAGCTCGCGCTATTCGTCCACGAGACTCAGAGGGCCATAGATACGGGTTCTCAGGTAGATGCCGTGTTTCTTGACTTCCACAATGCCTTTGATACAGTTCCCCGCTGTCGTTTAATGAACAAAGTAAGAGCATATGGACTATCATACCAATTGTGTGATTGGATTGAAGAGTTCCTAGATAACAGAACGCAGCATGTCATTCTCAATGGAGAGAAGTCTTCCGAGGTAAGAGTGATTTCAGGTGTGCCGCAGGTGAGTGTCATAGGACTGTTGCTATTCACAATATACGTAAATGACCTTGTGGCTGACATCGGAAGTTCACTGAGGCTTTTTGCGGACGATGCTGTGGTATATCGAGGGGTTGTAACAATGGAAAAGTATACTGAAATGCAGGAGGATCTGGAGCGAATTGACACATGGTGCAGGGAATGGCAATTGAATCTCAATGAAGACAAGTGTAATGTGCTGCGAATACATCGAAAGATCCCTTATCATTTAGTTACAGTATAGCAGGTCAGCAACTGGAAGCAGTTAATTCCATCAATTATCTGGGAGTACGCATTAGGAATGATTTGAAATGGAATGATAATATAAAGTTGATCGTAGGTAAAGCAGGTGCCAGACTGAGATTCATTAGAAGAATCCTACGAAAATGCAATCCGAAAACAAAGGAAGCAGGTTACAGTGCGCTTGTTCGCCCACTGCTTGAATACTGCTCAGCAGTGTGGGATCCGTACCAGATAGGGTTGATAGAAGAGATGGAGAAGATCCAACGGAGAGCAGCGCGCTTCGTTAAAGGATCATCCAGTAATCGCGAAAGCGTTAGGGAGATGATAGATAATCTCCAGTGGAAGACGCTGCAGGAGAGACGCTCAGTAACTCGGTACGGGCTTTTGTTGAAGTTGCGAGAACATACCTTCACCGAGGAGTCAAGCAGTATATTGCTACCTCCTACGTATATCGCGCAAAGAGACCATGAGGATAAAATCAGAGAGATTAGAGCCCACACAGAGGCATACCGACAATCCTTCTTTCCACGAACAATACGAGACTGGAATAGAAGGGAGAACCGATAGAGGTACTCAAAGTACCCTTCGCCACACACCGTCAGGTGGCTTGCGGAGTGTGGATGTAGATGTAGATGTAGATGTAGAAGTAGTACCGCGTTTGAGATTTTATTTGTTGTTGCTTATCCGAAAGATCAGAGTTCATAGTAGTTGAGGGATAGTCACCTAGTGAAGAAAAATTATATCTGGCATTCCCGAAGGAAGGCTCTCTGCTGCTCCTAATATGTATAAACGATTCAGAAGACAAATTGGGCTGACCTCTTAGACTGTTTGCAGACGATGTTGTCATTTACCGTCTTGTACAGTCATCAGATGTTCAAAAGGAATTTCAAAATGATTGGACAAATTTCTGTATGGTCCGAAAAGTGGCAATTGATTCTAAATCATGAAAAGTGAAAAGTCACCCATGTCAGTACTAAAAGGAAAAAGGAAAATTTCGGTTACACGACAAGTCACGCAATTCTTAAGGCTCTAAATTCAACTATATACTTCGCAATTACGAATAATTTGCATTGGAACGATCACATAGATAATGGTATCGATCGCAAACCAAGTACAATAATTTATTGACAGAACACTTATAAAATGTAACAGTTCTGCTAAAGAGACTACTTACACCACCCTTGTCCGCCCTCTTCTGGAGTATTGCTGTGCGGTGTAGGACCCGCATACGGGGTAAGATTGACGGGGTACATGGAAAAAGTTCAAGGAATGGGAGCTCAGTTTGTACTGTCGCAAAATAAGGGAAGGAGTGTCACGGATATGATACGCGAATTTGTGTGGCAGTCATTAAAACAAAGGCGTTTTCCGCATGAAATTTCAATCAACAACTTCCTTCTCCAAAAAAATGACAAATAGCTCTAGGCATTATGGAACTTAACATCTGAGGTCATCAGTCCCCTAGACTTAGAACTACTTAAACCTAACTAAGCTAAGTACTTCACACACATCCATGCCCGAGGCAGAATTAGAACCTGCGATCGTAGCAGCAGCGCGGTTCCGGACTGAAGCGCCTAGAATCGCTTGGCCACAGCGCTTACTTCACCGAATGCTAAAATATCTTGTTGGTGCCCACTTACACAGGGAGAAATGTTCATCATAATAAAATAATACAAGCTCGCATGGATGGATTTAAGTGTTCGTTTTCTCGCGCGTTTAGGGAGTGGATCGGTAGAGAAGTAGGTTGAAGGTGCTTCGGCGAACTCTCCGCCAGGGGCTTAATAGTGAATTCCAGATTAATCATGTAAAAGTAGATGTAGATGCAGATAAAGGTGCACCCGGAACTGTCTGCGGTTAAAACGGAGGTGGAAAAGTGTGACGAAAGTTTGTCGTACGCACCAGTAGGTACTACAGACGCCCAGGTAAGTTTGGTAGTATAACAGGATAACATCTTCACTTACATTGGTACACTAGGGAGCACTTATTGTTCCACAAGGCTCTGATTGCCACTGTACTTCCTGGAGGTGATGTCTGAATGGTTGGGGCAGTTCGTAGTTCGTGTTGGCAACATGTAGAGGATAGATATTGGGAAAGGTGTACTTCAACGGCGGAATGGGCCAATTACAGAGTAATTATGGTATTGATTCTTTCGCGCTTGGTCCAATGCTGAAATTTCTATGTAATTGTCGGCTAACGTACTTCATTAAAACCAATGGTTTTCAACCTACGGAATGTATTCCTCAAGCTAGCCAATTGGTGGTTGGCGGCTGTGGTGGCGGCGGGGGTTCAAAGGGGAGGAGGGTTGCTGTGTGTACACACGTTCTTTATTTCCTTCCTCCATTGTTATTTCAGTTGTTGTTGTTGTTGTTGTGGTCTTCAGTCCAGAGACTCGTTTGATGCAACTCTCCGTGCTACTCTACCCTGTGCAAGATTCTTCATCTCCAAGTACCTACTCCAACAACATCCTTCGGAATCTGCTTATTGTACTGATCTCTTAGTCTCCCTCTAAAATTTTTGCCCTCCACGCTGCCATCTAGTACCAAATTGGTGATCCCTTTATGCCTTATAACATGTCCTACCAACCGGTCCCTTCTTCTAGTCAAGTTGTGCTACAAATTCCTCTTCTCCCCAATTCTGTTCAGCACCTCACCATTAGTTACGTGATCTACCCATCTAACCTTCAGCATTCTTCTGTAGCACCGCATTTCGAATGTTTCTATTCTCTTCTTGTCTAAACTATTTATCGTCCACGTTTCACTCCATACATGGCTACACGCCATACAAATACTTCCCCAGAATACTTCCTGACACTTAAGTCTACACTCGATGATAACAAACTTCTCTTCTTCAGAAACCCTTTCCTTGTCATTGCCAGCCTACTTCTTATATCCTCTCTACTTCGACCATCATCGTTTATTTTGCATCCCTAATAGCGAAACTCATCTAATACTTTAAGTGTTTCATTTCCTAACCAAATTCCCTGAACATCACGTCATTTAATTCAACTTCATTCCATTTTCTTCGGTTTGCTTTTGTTGATGTTCATCTTATTTCCTTCTTTCAAGTCTATGTCCATTCCGTTCAACTGCTCTTCCAGGTCCTATGCTGTCTCTCACACAATAACAATGTCAGCAGCAAACCTTAAAGTTCTTATTTCTGCTCCATGGATTTTAAGTCTTATTCCAAATTTTTATTTTGTTTCCTTTACTGCTTGCTCAGTTATTATTTATTTTATGGCCTTCATTGGACCACTGTAGTCAAAAATACAAAGTTCTAAACACGTTATTACACATGGATACAATTTGGTTCGACAGTAACTTAATATATTTAGGTAATATAATTATTAGAGGCTATTCTTATATGAAAGGTGTTTTGCTCTTCTGTCTGCCCAATATTTCTTCATTCTTTCTGACGTTTTCTTTCTTTCTTCATCTGAGACAACTCTTCCTGTACTCCTTTTATTGATTTTCATTTGTAGTCTGGTTTGCGGGTCTTGCAGTATTCTGGTTTTCTCTGTCCTGTTTTTTAGGTCATCTACTGTAATTTGAAGTTCTTTTATATCTTCCTTAATTTCTGTGATCCATTTAATGTCGCTCTTGCTATTCCACAATTTTTGTATTATTTTTTTACTAATTCTGTTTTCTGGAGTTCTCATCAGATGTCCAAAGAATGAGATGCGTTTCTTCCTGATTGTGCTCATGACTGGTTCTATTTTCTTATATACTGTTTCATTTGATGCTATTCTCCAATGTTTATTTATTTTATACTGTTTATTTATACATTTGCTAATTATTCTTCTTTCTATTTTTAGTATTCTGTCAATTTCTATGTATTAGTTGTTTTGAAGATAGTTTCAGCTGCATACGTTATTTCTGGTTGTGTAACTGTTTTATAGTGTTTTAATTTTGCATCTATAGATAGGTTTTTTTGTTGTATGTAGTTTTGGTAATGTAATTTGCATAGTTCCGTTTTTTATTCTATTTTGCCATGATGGCTTCTCATTTAGATTGTATGTTATTATTTCGCCTAAATATTTAAATTAATCAACAATTTTGATTTCCTGTTCTCCTATTGTAATTTTGTTTGCAAGTGGTGGATCAGTTAGCATAATCTCCGTTTTTTCAAATGATATTCTAAGGCCTACTTTCTCTGCTATTTCTTGTAGTGGTTTCACTTGTTGCCTGGCTTCTTAAACGGTGTTGGCTAGGAGAGCAAGGTCATCAGCGAATCCCAAGCAGTTTAAGCTAATATCATCTTTTGCCCTTCCAATTCTTATCCCCTTTGGATTGTTCTTGTACCATTCTCTCATTATGTATTCCAGTGCACAGTTGAAAAGTAATGGTGATAGGCAGTCACCTTGTCTTAAGTCTGTTTTTATGAGGAATGGTTCCGAAATTTCTCCTCTAAACTTCACTTTTGATTTGGTGTTGGTTAGAGTGAGTTGTATTATTTTAATTAGTTTTGTGTGGAGTCCCAGATTTCTTAAAATTTTTAATACTGAAGGTCTGTGGAAACAGTCATATGCATTCTTACAGTCTACAAATGTTATTGCCAGAGGTTTGTTCCGTTTCTTGTAGTATGCCATAATCAATTTTAAACTAATTATCTGCTCTGCACAGCTTCTCCACAGTCTGAAACCTCCCTCATATTCCCCTAACTCCTATTCTAATTGCTCCATGATTCTTTCATATAGGATCTTGGATAGAATTTTATATGTGCAATCTAGGAGAGAGATCCCTCTGTAGTAGTCTGGGTTGCTCTTATCTCCCTTTTTGTGTAGTGGGTTGATGATAGCTGTGGTCCAATGTTCGGGAAATTGTTTTGTTACCCAAATTTTTGTTAGAGCCATGTGTAAGGAGGTCTTGACTGTGTCACTTGCATATTTCCACATTTCAACAAAAACCTGATCTTCTCCACATGCCTTATAATTTTTTTGTTCTTTAAGAAATTCTTCTACTTCTTGGAAAGTTGGAGGGTCTAGTTTGTTAGGTTTGGTTTTTATTGGGGTATTTATGTTGATTTGTAAGGGTTCTTTGGGTTCCTCGCAATTCACAAGTTTGTAAAATGCTTTTGCCATGATTTCTGCATTTTCCTTGTTACTGTGTGTCATTCTTCCAACTTCATCTTTCAGTATTAGTGTAGGGGCCTCATATTGTTGTAGTTGTTTCCCAAAGGTTTTGTAGTAGTTTCTGGAGTTGGTTTTATGATAATTACCTTCTATAGACTTTATAATATCTTTATGAAATCCTCTCTTGGTTCTTCTAATATTTTGACTGAATTTTTTTCTTTCATTTTTTAGGTTGATGGCATTTTCTTCAGTTTCATGTGTTTGAAACTTTAACCATGCTTGGTGTCTATCTTCATGGAATGTGTCACATTCTGATGTCCACCATGCATGTTTCCTTCGTGGATTCAAGGGAGCTAGATTTTCTGCTTCTTTTTTAAGATTAAGCACTAGTTGTTCTAGATCATTTGTTAATTTGATGGTTTGTGTTATTTGTTGGTACGTATTGCTCAATATAGAGATTGAATAACATCAGGGATAGGCTACAACCCTGTCTCACTCTCTTCCCAACCACTACATTCCCTTCATGCCCCTCGACTGTTATAACTGACATCTGCTTTCTGACACAAATTTTAAATAACCTTCCATTCCCTGTATTTGACCCCTGAAACCTTCAGAATCTGAAACAGAGTATTCCAGCCAACGTTTTCAAAAGCTTTCTTTAAGTCTACAAATGCCAGAAACGTAAGTTGGCCTTTCATTTACCTATCTTCTAAGATAAGCCGTAGGGTCTGTATTGCCTCACGTATTCCAGTATTTCTACAGAATCCAAACTGATCTTCCCCAAGATTGTCTTCTATCAGTTATTCCATTCGTCTGTAAAGAGTTCGTGTTAGTGTTTTGCAGCCGTGAATTATTAAACTAATAGTTCGGTAATTTTCACACCTGTCAACAACTGCTATCGCTGGGATTGGAATTATTATATTCTTCCTGAAGTTTGAGGATATTTCGTCTGTTTCATACATCTTGCTCACCGGATGGTTGAGGTTTGTCATGGGTCGCTCCCCAACGCTATCAGTAGATCTAATGGAACGTTCTCTACTCCCGGTGCCTTGTTTCAACTTAGGTCTTTCAGTGCTCTGTCAAACTCACTACAGAGTATCATATCTCTCGTTTCATCTTCATCTACCTCCTCTTCCATCTCCATAGTATTGCCCTTAAGTACATCGCCCTTGTATAGACCCTCTATATACTCCTTCCACCATTCTGCTTTCCCTTCTTTGCTTAGTACTGGTTTTCCATCTGAGCTCTTTATGTTCATACAACTGGTTAGTTTTTCTCCAAAGGTCTCATTAATTCTCCTGTAGGCAATCCCTATGTTACCCCTAGTCATATATGCCTCTACATCCTTGCATTTAAGCTCTAGCCATCCCTACTTAGCCATTATGCCCTTCCTATCTATATCATTTTTGGAAGTTTGTATTCCGTTTTGCCTGCTTCATTTAGTGCATTTTTATATTATTTCCTTTCATCAATTAAATTCAATATTTCTTCTGTTACACAAAGATTTTACTAGCCCTCGTCTTTTTACCTACTTGATCCTCTGCTCCCTTCACTTTTCATCTCTCAAAGGTACCCATTCTTATTCTACTGTATTTCTTTCCCCCATTCTTGTCAGTCGTTCCCTAATGCTATCCCTGAAACTCTCTGCAGCCTCTGGTTCTTTCAGTTTATCTAGGTTCCATCTCCTTAAATTCCCAGCTTTTTGCAGTTTCTTCAGTTTTAATCTACAGTTCACAACCAACAGACTGTTGTCAGAGTCCAAATCTGCCCCTGAATGTGTCTTGCAATTTAAAACCTGTCTTACCATTATATAATCTATCTGAAACCTTCCAGTGTCTCCAGGTGTCTTCCATGCATACAACCGTATTTCATGATTCATAAACCAAGTGTTAGCTATGATTAAGTTATGCTCTGTGCAAAATTCTACCAGGCGGTTTCTTCTTTCATTCCTTAACCCCATTCCACATTCACCTAATACTTTTCCTTCTCTCCTTTCAGTTACTAACAAATAAAAAATGTTTGTTAATGCAAAGACGTAAATACTGGTACAAATGAATGATATTTGAATCCGTTACGATTGAGTAAAATGATCTTTGGATTACCAGTTAGATGAGCATTTTATAATGAACCCATAAATAGTTTTAAAAAACTAATTGCAATTTATAATGGTTAATATGTTAATTTGTGCGAACCGTTGTAATGTCAGAAGGTGTTGTGTCTTGGAGTCGCTTCACGTGTGGACAGTTCAGAGTCAACAAAGTTCTGAGAACAAGTTTTCATAACAAGCTAGACACCGATCACCAAAGTAATGGCAGTGACGTGTCAGTATTGATTTCTGAAGCTGCATAAATGTTGTAGTACGTTGTACCTGAATTTCATGATGTACGGTGACTGAAATACAGATCCACCTCTTCGTCTACAAATAAAGAATTAAGACTGTCTTAAAGGTGAGAAGACTTTTGCAGATGAAGCTATGAAGGCTTTAAGATCATTGTAATACCTTGGAAAGTTGTATACTAACAAAGCGGGGTGCAATTTCATTTTTTGCGGGCTTTCATATGAAACTAGAGAATCATAATACACTGGGCAAGTCATTTGAAAATTCTCCTCTCAGCACAGACAAAACTCTCCTTGATCTCTGTGAGTATAAAGTCTCCTTATGAACGGAAAGATTTGGGCAATCCCTGGGATACACTTTTTGTTAGTACGAACTTCGAGCCTGACGCATGTGCCATAACGAAATCAATACCGCAAGTGCTGACGCAGCTCCGATAAGAACGTTTGAGGTGACCTTTAATGCTGAAGAGAAGACATTCGTTATCTTTAACAACACAGGAGTGTTACAAATTGAAAGAGGGAAAGAAGATTAGAGTTTCCGTAAGCAGCAACGTCATTAGAGACGGAACACTCGCTCGGATTTCGAAAGGAAGGGGAAGGATATTGGTTCCGCTGTTTTCAGAGGAACTATCTGAAGTATCTGCACTAGCAGAATAGAAATGTGGTAAAACCAAGTCCGAAAACCATTTATTGGTCTCACCAAAACGAAACAATAATACAATATCCAAAAGAACAACCAACTCGATCCCAACTGCGGATCGACACAAATACAAAATAACAAATAATAATAGTAATAATAAAGACCCGACACTTCACGGGGTGCGAACACAAACAGTTCTACAACGTCAAGAGGTTCGTAGACTATACCAAGTGATCGGCCAGCTAGATGATGTGTCTGGCTGTGGGTGCCGGGGCGACAGTTCTATATCCTTCGGAGCGGTGCATCGAACTGCCTTTTGCCGGCAGTGCGCCGCCTTATAAAGCCCGCTGGCTGATGTATCTGCCGGAACTATTTGAGATCACGTGTCTGGAGCATCAAAGTAGTTGCTACTCTAGCTTCGACCTCTGGTGAAACTGTTCTGCAGGCTCCGCGAACGGGTAGTGGTCCCTGCCGGCTATTGGTTGAGACCTGGTGGTGTGTTGTGTTGTGGCCGTCGCTAAGTCTTTGTTTTCACAACACAGACGACGTAGGTTTTCCCGGTGATTATACACCTTGTGATGCAGGCATCCCGTGATGGCTGGACGAAAAGTGGGATGATTATGCAGTAGGTGCTACAATGTCCGAAGTGTGTGGCCACAGTACTATCCCTGCATTTTCCTGGAGCGATTTAAGAGAATCACGGAAAATTTGAGTCTGGAAGGCCGCCAGATGGGTATCTGAACAATTGTTCTCCATGATAGTCCAGTGTTCTAACCACTTGTAATTCAGATTAATGAATGTACAGCTACAGACACTGAATCACTACCAGTTTACTTTCAGTCCCTTAATCTGAATGACGACGTGAAGAATGTCACAATTTTGGCAATCAACAGGAAGGCACATCCTTTTGGTTCGTGAGTCCTTCCATGAGTTTAATGAATAAAACAGATACATGTAACAGAGATTTTACAATCAATAATTTAGTCTCTTTCACTATTTACAATAAGCCGCCAATGCTGGGATAGATTTTTGGTCCCGCAACTGTAGAAATCCCGTGGTTTTGAGGTGAAGAACTCGCCGAGACATGCATGGAGTGCATTTTCAACTGGAATGGATAATCTGGAGGTCTGTTCGATAGTGAGCGGAAAAAGTGAAAGTCAGAGGGTGCAATATCAGGTGAATAATGACTTCTCAACCCAACTCCAGCATACTATTTTTTGTCGGTCTAGCACAATGAGAGCGGGCAATATCGTGGAGTAGCATAACTTCACGCATTTTTCCTGGTGGCTGTACTTGTAATGCGTATGAAAGACGTCTCATTTTTTCACAATAAATTTTCGCAGTGATGGTTACACCTCGGGGAAGCAATTCATAGGCCACCACATCGTCGCTGTTCCCACAGATATATTATTTTTTGTGGGTGCCTGCAGATCTTTGTATGGGGAGTTCCTGCTTTGTTTGGGCTCAACCATTCATTTTTTTCTCCCAATGTTAGCATAAAGACACAATTTCTCCCCAGCAATGACGATACAGGATATTAAGGTTTAGTGTTATTCACGATATAATTGATGACGAGTAAGCTGAGATGCACCGATGGCCACCTGCTCATTTCTGTGACTTTGCCTTAGGGCATGCGGTACTCACACGCTCGAATTTTGAACTTACGCATTGCATGCAAATGTCGCAGGATGGTCGAATGATTACATTTCACCACATCTGCCATTTATAGAGTATACTGGAGTCGATGATTGTGGATTAACGCGTGTAAAAGGTTTCCCTGAATGTTGAGGATCACTAATGTCAAAACGATCCTCCTTAGAATGAGAAAACAATTTTCTCAGTGTTCTATATCCAACGACATTATCCGTATACACGCCAAAAATGTTTTTGGCTGCCTCCTCTTCTGTCGCCCCACTACTGAACTCAAACAAAAGAATATGTCGGACATATTAAGATTTCTTCACTTTTGCTCTACGTTTTCTAGCGTCCAAAACTCGTTTCACTATGTTCAATCGTCAAAATCACAATCTGTGAACACAAATAGCAACAGTGAACTACAAAGAAGACACTTGACAAATAAACCCAAAGCAACCGCACAAGTAGAATATCAACAAGCAAAACAAAAATGCTACGAGATTTTGCACCAAACTAATACAACAAATCCTCCGTCAAGAAAGTCTTTCTCGTCTTACCAGAGGTTGCTTATTTCATTGTAAACCTGAATTCCCTAACCAAACAATTAAAAAAAGTGTTTGATGTGTCTTTGTAAAAATCAACATATCTCTCTCACTCTCTCTCTCTCTCTCTGTTGTATGTGTGTGTGTGTGTGTGTGTGTGTGTGTGTCAGTGACGGGGTAGCTACTGGCCATGTTTACTTGGCAGCTGGGCCACAATGTTGTCCTACAGTTAGCACCATGGGCGGTCAGTCGGGATCGATGCGGCCACGTGGTCAGTGGTTCAAAATAACAAACAGTATTCCTTTGTCTCGTGACTATTACGAACGAAAACTCTTTCCGGACGCCACATTACACTTTCAGACACCGTTATTATGTAGAAACTATTGTATGTGTTCTACTAACCCTTCATCCTTACATTACACAAGTCTTCTCAACTACTTGACATGCTTCCCTGTTCACTACTTGTTTCACTGTCTACACCATTATTTGCCGCCCGCTCCATTTCCCTATGCACAATTACCAAATTACTACTTTGAATGTCTGCTAATTCATTACACAGTGGTGCTGATAAGCTACGCTCATCGTCACTACTATTTCTCAGTTTACTTTGGAGCCAAGTGTTACGTTTTTCACACGCCATTATTGTCACAATATTTCACACGATAGCACAGAAAAGCACAATTTGAAGATCAAAAATAAGAGACCACATTAACATAGCACTGAAAATAATATCTAGTTAATTGCAAGCGCAGCTGCGAAATACTTGGTGCAAATCTACATGCATGCCACAACTGTTTTACTGTACAACAATGAAAGACTGCAACTACAAAGGAGAATCTCTCTACAATTACGCGCTAGCAATAAGCAAAAGCTACACTAATTACACAAACTACAAGTAAAAATCAGAAGATTCCAGTGAGGTATCCTCGGCTAAGGGTCGACATATGAAACGTCCCCTTAGAAAAATTGTACATTACTGTGCTTAAACTGACACACAATATTTTTTTAGCGCAACGCAATCTGACTTTCAGTAATCCCTACAAGAGAATGGCCCTGACTAAATTAACCTATACGTTTCACAAATCACTTACCTCACAAAAATCTTCGTTACTCGAACTACTGCAATACAGCGAGCGCCACTACTGCCAGCTGAATAAAAGATTCAAACTACGGAAGGCACTAACTACTGATAGGCATAGTTAGCAAATGAAAGATGTTGATAGAGGACAAACAATGTATTTACCTTAAAAGTGTTCAAAAGTCATGATATATATATAGCATTTCATCACATCCATTCTTATAAATGTACTGTTTCTGATGGACACGCGTCCAGATCATCCGCTCTCGAAAATCCGCCATCTGACTTCCCCACATCCACCACTGCTGGCGGCTCACCTCCAACTGCGCAACTCTACGCGTTGTTAACATCCAGCTGTCGAACACTACAATGGCATACAACAATGCAAACTAGCCACAGACTGCACACAGCACAGCCAGTGATTTTCATACAGAGCGCTACGTGGCGTTACCAATACAAAAACCTAACCAGCCTACTTACAATATGACATTACCTGTCTTCAGAAGTTTCAGAAGTTTCAGAAGTTATTTTGTTCTCTAATACGAGTATAGTGCGGGAGTAGAGTTCCTGCTTCTGAAAAGGACTTCGAAAAGGTGGCTGGACGATGGAGTAGGATGAAAGGATTTGCTCTGATAGGAAGCATGTTTCTTCAGTGTCGTTCAAACAAGAGCTTTAAGGTCTAGGACTGGTACGAGGGACAGTGTTCGTTGGTAAGACAGCATTATACAAAGCAGAGGAGCGAGCAAGCTTCCTACACAGAAACAAGATCATACACAGTATTTAAAGGTACAAATAAGTAACGCAAATTGTAACTTGGGTCAAAAATAGAAAAAAAAACCGTGCTTCCTCAAACATTAAAGCTGCGCACTGGACGAAGAAGTTTCAGATCAGATCATACTTCACTACAGAATGAGAACTCATACTGCGAAGAGAGAGAAAAAAAGTGTTCTTAGGAATGCATTTTCTACGTTGTTAGTGTGATCCGATAACGGGTCTACTTTCCTAAACATTTGATGACTAGTAAATTGCCCAGTCGTCTTGCTTCTTGTATTAGTTACTACTGTGATCTCAGAATCCAGCGCATATGTGGTTCGGATTGTCGAACAAGCACCTGTGGGCACTGGCCAGCAGAGATAAAGGAGCAGATCTCTACCCGAGGGAACCCATGCGCAGGCAGTAGAATCTAGCGTTCTATAGAGGTGGTCCAATCTAGCCACTGTGTAACTCAAGTTGCTTCAGCTTCGCAGCCAATATGGTGATGGACATAGGAGAGATGGTATTAAAAAGCGACGTCCACAATTATCCACTCCTGGTACAATCTCGTCCCCCCTCCTCCCCTGCCCCTGCCACACGCACTCTCCCTTGTATATGACAGTTTCAAGTATTTCAAGAGCCGAAGTGGCACATCGTACAGCTACCACAGCACAGATAAGAGGCCTCCTGAACCCGCGTCAACACGAACCGTTGAGAATCGGTTGTTGACATTAGGACTGCGAGTACGCACACCTCACGCCGCAGCACCGAAGTGCATAGCTCGACTGACGGGGCAGAAGCTAATTTAGAAGATGGAATGTCGCGCCGTAGTGTTCACCTATGAAAGCAGATTCTACCCGCATGCAAGTGATGGTCGTTTGCGCGTACTACGTAGACCTGATGAGCGATGTTTCGTAGAGCGGATTCGTTCAAGACTCACTACTACCAGGCCACGCTTTGTGGTCTGGGGCGCGATAAGCCACAAGTCTCGTTCACCTTTGGTGTTCCTGGATGGGACGTTATCAGCTCTCGGTTCATGCAGAATGTTGCTAGAACCGTTTTCTTTCTGTTCTTCCAACAGGAAGGTGACGTGTGCTTCCAACAGGATAATGCTCGCCCACACACTGCCCATTAAACTCAGCATGCTCTACAAGACGTACACCAAATACCCTGGCCAGAACCATCTCAGGACTAGTCTCCAGTCGACAATACACTATGTGATCAAACGTATTCTGACGCTACTAAAAACATACTATTTTCATATTACATGAATTGTGCTGCCACCTACGCCCGGGTACTCCACATCAGCGACCTCCGTAGTCATTAGACATCGTGAGACTTCGAACAAGGTCAGGTGGTTTGATGTCACTTTTGTCATCGTCTGCATGCGAGATTTCCGCACTCCTAAACATCCGTAGCTCCATTTTTCCCATGTGCCAGTGAAATGGAAACGTGAAGGGACACGTACAGAACAAAAACGTACAGGCCGATCTCGTCTGTTGACTGACAGAGACCGCCGACAGTTGAAGAGTGTAATAGGTATACATCTGTTCAGACCATCACATAGGAATCTAAACTGCTTCAGGATCCACTGCAAGGACTATGACATTTAGGCGGGAGGTGAGAAAACTTGGATTGGATAAGCCACAAATCACGCCAGTAAATTCCAAACTACGCTTCGTTTGGCGTAAGGAGCGTGAACATTGGATGATTGAACAGTGGAAAACCGTTGTGTCGAGTGACGAATCACGGTACACAATGTGGTGGTCCGATGGCAGGGTGTGGGTATGGCGAATGGCCAGTGAACGTCATCTTCCAACGTGTGTAGTGCCAACAGTAAAATTCGGAGGCGGTAGTGTTATGGTGTGGTCGTGGTTTTCATGGAGGGGACTTGCACACCTTGTTGTTTTGCGTGGCGCTATCACAGCACAGGCCTGCACTGACGTTTAAGCACCTTCTTGCTTCCCACTGTTGAAGAGCAATTCTGGGACGGCGATTGCATCTTTCAACACGATCGAGCATCTGTTGATAATGCACGGCCTGTGGCGGAGTGGCTACACGGCAATAACATCCCTATAATGAACTGGGGTGCACAGAGAGTCCTGACCTGAATCCTTTAGAACACCTTTGGGATGTTTTGGAACGCCGACTTCGTGCCAGACCTCACCGACCGACGTCGATACCTCTCCTCAGTGCAGCACTCCGTGGATAATGGGCTGCCATTCCCCAAGAAACCTTCCAGCACCTGATTGACGTATGCCTGCGAGAGTGGAAGCCGTCACCAAGGGTAAGGGTGGTCCAAGACCATATTGAATTCCAGCATTACGGATGGAGGAGGCCACAAACTTGTGAGTCATTTTCAGCCTGGTGTCCGGATACTTCTGACCACATAGTATACATGGTTCATGGCGGGACGAGACGTGACTCGTGCTGCTCGTGAAAACTACGTGAACAGTTCAAGAAGACACGGAAAGTAACCCGCGACAGTATTCGTCATCTGTACGACCGAGTGGATGCCTGTTCAGTGCCTTCTTTGCTGTCTGTAGAGAATACGCCACGTCCTAATATGGTTGTTTTAGCATGGGTCGACATCTTGTACCTCGGAACTGCTTGTGCTATTGATATGTAAATGTAATCATTTCATGTACTCCATAAGCACTGTTACCAATACATCTTGAGCGAATTGGAAGCCTCTAATATGGTGTACTAATTGTTTGCGCCACTGTGTAACACAATGAACATCGCCAGGAAAGAAAATTTTTCCACAGTTGACGGTATTTGTAACATTATTTTCTGGGTTACAGTACGTTTTTGCTATCGATAAGACAAGCATTTTTGAGTCATTTTCTCCGCTGGTTGCTCCAGTTTGTTATCACAATGATGTACCATGAAGAGAACTACTCCAGACATAAGGATGTCCTTGTTTCTGTTGTTGAAGAGTTATGTCGTGCACGAAGCTTTGTCAGGGTGATACATGTACGGCCTTATTTGACTGAAACAATAGTATGCAATAGCTGTACGACCAACAGCACAAAATTGAAGCGAGTTATTCATAAACTAGTGTCATCAGACACCTTATTTCATGTATTTAAAAGAATTACATTAGATGATACTGTGCGCCTGTCGGGTCTAGCTGACAAACGTACTTTCACTATCTGAAACAGGTAATACAAGAATTACGTATTTCAGAGGACACTCGCGCTCCAATACGGGATGAGGGACATAGACATACGGAACAGCCACAAATTAATAACACGGGGTACTTCGGAAATTATGAAAGAAATTGGCAAGGTACACCGAATTTTGAGATGGAACCGCCGAAACGAAGTAACAATGAGCAATATGCGACTCGCCGACATGATGATTTTGACTATAAGATGTTTATTACTACACGTAAATTCAAAACATTTAAGAATTCTGGCAACGACATTCATCCACATCATCATCAATTCTCTCATTGTTTTCCTCTCAACTGGTCATTGGAGCACAGGTTAGAATTTATGTGTGGCTATTTAGAGAATGAACCAGCTGTAAGAATGCGATCGTTCATTCACGATTGCCACAGTGAAGGAGAATTTTATCATGCCTTCCTCTCAGCATATTGGTCTCAAGTTACACAAGACCGAGTAAAACATACCATCATAATGATGAAACATTTCAAACAATCTGAATTCTCCAGTCTTGTGAAATATTTTGAAGACTTGTTGCACAAGAATCACTAACTATCAAACCCATACAGCCCCTCAGAACTCATCCGCATTTGCTTAATCAAATTGCCTGAACATTTACGTCATATTATTTTGGCAGGACGTTGCAATGACGACATTGAAGCTTTTCAGGGACTCTTACAAGAATTAGAAATTGACACTGACAATCGCGGAACGCGAAAACAGGAACACAACAATTACAAGTCACATCCGTCGCAATTCCGCGATGAAAGAAATAATAACTGGACACCACAAGGCTATTCTCACAACACAAATCGTGACCAAAACAGACACCACCCGTATGACAACCGTTGGCAGAGTAGTAATAATTACAGGGAATGATCAGCTCTCTGCAAAAGTGACTATCACAGAGACTATCAGAGAAACAGACAATATGAGAACCAAAATAATTATTATCAAGGAAAATAGAATAACTTCAGGCGCAACGGTCCAGCGCGCAGTTACGATTCAGGGAGAAATTCTCCACCACGTGACCGAGAAGATAGAAACTATGGAATCTACCGACATGACGACAGACGATATGATCGTAACGACAGACCTGAATTGCATCAGAACTGGCAAGAATCAAACAGGGGAGGGCCCTCTCGACAAGGTGAATTTGTAGAAGTTAGGTCTCCAAATCCCAATAACGACGCGCGCCAACAAAGACACAGTAGGCAATGACTCATACCGCTGGCAGCCACTAAACGTACTTATGAAACTGACGACGCAGCTGCCGTAGCTAGTAATTAAGTAAAAATGGAAAACATTAGGTACATCTTACTCCAGGAACACGACGTACAACATAACAACATTGCATATCCTGTGATTCACATTACAGTAAGTGACGTAAAATTTACGGCAGTACTTGACTCTGGCAGTCCCATTTCTGTAATTAGTGAAACAGCCTTTAGCAAATGCAACAAATCGAACGATTGCCCCACACTTCCATTACGTAAAATTAAATTACAAGGTGCAATCTTTGGAAAAAGTGTAGATGTACGCCAACAAACCAACTTAGAATTCTTTTGTCAAATCCACAGCTTCTCTATGAACTTTCTTATTGTTCCATTATTGTCGACGGAAATTAAATTGGGAATAGACTCTTTGAATGAATACAAAGCAATCTTAAACTTTCACGATGCTGAAATAAGTTTAGAGAAAGAAGGTAAGTGAATAGCTTTGAAATTTTAAGATTGGCTCTCAAACCATGACGAAGAAATTAATCATCTTTACCTCCTGTTAGACAACAGTTCGGAATTTTCGACGGAACTTGATACTAACAATCACTCTGCAAGTACTGACAAGGATGATATCGACGGCGCATTTGATACTAATGAGTTAATTCATAATAAAATTCAAACAACAGACAATTGTAATGACACTGATAGGCAAGACCTTTTTGAGATTTTACAAGCACATTCCACAGTTTTTACTCACAAAACAGGAACAATCAAGGGATTTCAATACCAATTTCGTGTTCGTGAGCATACTAAATTTTGTGTTAGACCATACGTAATTCCGGCACATTATAGGGACCGTGTTAGAAGAGAAATACAATCTATGGTTGACGAGGGCATTATTGAGCCTGCAGTATGCTCATACAACAATTCATTACATGTTGTTGAGAAGAAAAGTGGATCGATCAGGCTTGTCTTAGATTCGAGACAAATCAATACTATCATCATTCCTGAAACAGACAGGCGGCAAACGTTGGAAGAACTTCTTCAAAATTTTAGTGGTGTAAAAGTGTTGTCTTCTATTGATCTCAGATCCAGCTTTTATCAGATCGAACTTCATCCAGAATGTTGAAAATACACAGCTTTCCTTTGTTTCGGCGTTTGTTAACAGTTTCGGAAACTTCCTTTTGGTTTGAGCATTTCTTCGGCAGCATTCATTCGCGGGCTTAATTCCATATTACCTGAGTTCTTAAAACGCCACATGACCTTATATGTGGGCGGTATTCTGATAACAGAAGCCTCATGGGAACAACATAATCGCATCCTCAACAGCGTGTTACATATTTTTGCAGAATCTGGAATTACAGTTAACTTGGAAAAGTCTGAATTCGCTGGGGCAATCGCAGATTTGGTGTCTCCCTCTGGTGGGAAAGTGGAAAGGTTGCTTGTTCACGTGCATTTAAGGGGCGCTATGAGCTCGCCAGCTGGTCAGTCTGGGTCAGTCTCTCGTCCTCAGATTGCTAGTCTGTCTCTCGTTTGCATTTGTTAGGCAGTTAGTGTCTGTCTGTCGTTCGGAGTGCTAACATGTCTGTGTTCGGATCAACCTTTAAAGCCTGCAAAATGAGAGTCTTTCCACTCCGCCAGTAAGAGAACTCAGAGATTGGTCGCCCTGTTGGGATTTAGTTCCTGCATCTGAGTCTGCGCGTTAGGTCGCCAGTCTGCTCGAGTTTGCTCAGGCAATGGCGGTTGGATCGATCGATCGATCGGTCGGTCGGTCGCGCACTGAGACACAAGATGACTTGTCCGTCTTGAGCGTCGGCGCATGTGAGGTCGCCACGTGAGTCCAGTGGGCCGCGGCGTATAGCGAGGGGAAGTGACTTCGCTGTCGACACGAGAGCAACAGGAGTCAACCCACGACATCAGTCTGGCCGGTGCGAGCTGCGACGCCGTGAAACGGGAGATCGGCGTGCCTTCCTGCGTCCGTTGAAGCGGGTGACAGCGGACGGTTCGGGAGAGCGATTTTGGAGGTGCTGCGCCAGGTCTTCTCGAGAAATCGCAGTTTATTAGAAGTTAAGGTAGTGGGGATATCTTGTTTGATTTACTCCTTTTAAATTCTACTTGTTTTCTTGTTGCCGTTTGGCTATGGGGTCGTTCCAGCATTATTCTCCATTCGCCCACCCGCAGGAAGGTGGTTGTTTATAAATTGGGTGGTCCATTTTTCCCTTGGAGATTAGGGGTGGGTTAGAGCAACCTGCGGTTTGGGTTGTTCGGTAATCTCCCTATCAGTCTACCGTACGTTAGTAGATGCCTGTGTCATGTTTGTCGGATTTGGTGTGTTAACGAATTTATTGCTTGGAGTGTAACGGCCTAATACCTGAAATACGTTTTGATCTTTGGAAACTTTGATATGATTGCCTATGATCTTGAGAGGCGGTATCTGTGTACTGTAGAGCATCTTAACTATTGTTTGACCAACCTTGTAGAATTTTATATAAGATTGCATACCATGGACTTTTATTTAAATGATCATTTAGTATATAAAATTGCCACCCTTTCACCATAAGACTTTTCTTAGAAGTTTTAAATCAAGTTGCACCTTCGGTGGCAAGGTTAATATTTTAATTGTTAGTGTTTTGTACCATTTCTATTCCTCCTAAGGAGGGTGCATAGTTTGTGTGCTAGTGTAAATTGTTAAAACTCTTAGTTTAAAGTTATCTGGTGTGTTGTAGATTTGCACCAGTGTAGTCTATCGTAGGCTGTTGTAAGCGGTCGTAACTACGCCCGTGTCAAAAGGGCGTGGGAAGGTTCTCAGCCTGAAAGCTCACACAGTCAAAACTTGTTTCTTTCTACCTCGGAATAGACTGTAACTTTGATGTTTAGAGGGTGCTTTCTGATTACAATTTTAAATCTGTTTCTTTAAAAAATGCTTTTAGGCACTATTAAAGTGAATAAAATTCCCATTTGTTAAAAGGAATTTGGTTATGATTTCATCAGTTACTCTCTCGCAACTACTTCCATGCTTACATATTGTGATTAAATGTGTTAATGTTCTTGATGAATCGCTAGTAAATAAAATAAATTCTTAAGAATATTCTTTGAAAATAAATCGCGGTTCAGCAGTAGATACTGTACGTGTCAATCCATGATACGATGTAAGAGAGTGCCTGATGGCCCTAATCAGGTTGTGTTAAATAACTAATTATGTAAATAAACATAAATACTATCGGAAACTGGAAAGGGTGAAAGTATAGTGCAATAGAAGCAACAAATTTCCATTAAGCAAGCCGTTACCGGAGAGCTGACAAGTGCGAGAATTTTCGCACAATCAGCTTGACAGTTCGTGCATCCAAGTTGCCTACAAGAATAATATGCAGAAGAATGGAAAAGAAAGTTGAGAATGCACTAAGTGACGATCAGTTTGGCTTTAGGGAAAGTAAAGGCACGAGAGAGGCACTTCTCACGTTGCGGCTAATAATGGAAGCAAGACTAAAGAAAAATCAAGACACGTTCATAGGATTTGTCAACCTTGAAAAAGCGTTCGACAACGTAAAATGGGTACAAAATGTTCTAAATTCTGAGAAAAGTAAGCTATAGTGAGAGAGAGGTCATGTACAATAGCCAAAAGGGAATAATAAGAGTGGACGACCAAGAACGAAGTTTTCGTACTAAAAATGGGGTGTAAGACAAGGATGTAACCTTCTGCCCCTAATGTCCAATCTGTAAATCAAGGAAGCAATGATGGAAATAAAACAAAGGTTCAGGGGTGGAATTGAAATTCGAGGTGAAATGATATCAGTGATACGATTCGCTGTTAACATTGCTATCCTGAATTAAAGTGAAGAACAATTACATGATCTGCTGAACCGAATAAACAGTCTAATTAGCACACAGTATGGACTGAGAGTAAATCGAAGAAAGACGAAGGTAATGAGAAGTAGTAGAAATGAGAATAGCGAGAAACTTAACATCAGGATTGATGGTCGCGAAGTATACGAAGTTAAGGAATTCTGCTACCTACGCAGTAAAATAAACAATCATGGATGGAGCAAGGAGTACATCAAAAGCACACTATCTATAGCGAAGAAGGCATTCCTGGCCAAGAGAAGTCTACTAATATCAAATGTCGCCCTTAATTTGAGGAAGAAATTTCTGAGAATGTACGTCTAGAGTACAGCAGTGTATGGCAGTGAAACATGGACTGTGGGAATACCAGAACAGCTGAGAATCGAAGAATTTGAGATGTGGTGCTACAGACGAATGTTGAAAATTAGGTGAACTGATAAGGTAAGGAATGAGGAGGTTGTGCACAGACTCGAAAGGAACATGTGGAAACACTGATAACGAGAAGGGACAGGATGATAGGACATCTGTTAAGACATGAGGGAATGACTTGCATGGTGCCAGAGGGTCTGATCTGAAGACGTCATCACAGGAGAGGAATTCGTGGTGAAGTCAGAAGACTGGTGACCAAAAGAAAACCGAAGTACCTGCGAATGAGTGCTTAGAAGGCGCTACTGACGTAGAGCTGAAATGTGAGCTTTTCCATTAAGCCGCCATCGAAAGGGCTAAAATTTCACCCATGGCCACCGGCTGCGGGATGTGGTGGATGCGTGATAGGGCACCGGCCCACCTGTCTGCTCACATAAGACGACGTCTAACGCCCCAGTATTGTCCGGGCAGGACACATCGAGCTTGGCCGTTATCTTGGTGTACAACAACACCGAAGCCCAGATATCTGTATTTCTGTCGGGAATAACCTCACGTGTACAGCACTACTGCTGATAAGGTTGAATAAATGGAGTAGCGAGTCGTACAGTCTCGCAAACATTTACGAGAAGATCCTGAGGTGTTTGAAAGGAACTGCTCGGACGAGATCAGTATTTCATCCAAACACGAGGGCGAAACGTGAACCTGTTTCTTTCACCAGTATCAGTGTACAATAAATTGTAACACAGAAGACAATGAAGTAGTATCCTGTTTCCAGTGTGGAGTTGTGATCAATTAGATGGGGCTCAATGAAGATAATGTTTGTTTCTACAACCGCAATTTATTTATTTTTACTGGCACTGGTTTCTGTACACAGTACCGTCCTCAGGCAACCCTACGATCAAAAAATTGGATCACACAGTTAAAACAGCAGTGCAAGAGAAATTTACAAACTAAATAAATTGCGGCTGTAGACACAATCGTATACTTTTTCAGCACTGAATTGATCGCTGTTCCACCGGCAATATGTCGGGAATATGGAAAATGATAATATTCCAGATTAATTTGAACTAACTACAACAATATTTCTTGCTGAAGTCAGTGACTGTCGGTAATAACAAATTCACAGTATTTCAGTTTTGCTTATTCATGTTTATAGTAACGTTTTTGTGTCTATTATCGCATAATTTCTTATTTTAATATGACGCACAATGTAGAGCGGTTGTAAGCTTCCTGTCATGTGTCCAGTTTCAGATTACCTGCAAAAATCCATCCTGAAACACGCCATCTTCTGTACATAGTTTAGACCCACGCAGTCATACAATAATACTATCTCATTACAGCTCTTTTTAACGGAACAGAACAAGGGGAGATAAGGAACAGCTTACTTGACGCAAAATAACGATGATGGGCAAAGACAGATACTTGACTGAATTCCTTTATCCTATTAATTCGTGATAAGCACATTGCCTAACTTTAATAATATGTAAGGAACCAAACTTATAACCAAGCTATGTACAGTTAATCAAACCTTTCTACACTGAAATCTGAATTTTAAAGATAAAAACTTCGCATCGGATATAAACTGATGAATTGCAGGATCCCTTTGCAATTCCAGCTATTGACTTCTTTTCTGAATTCTAAAAACAACCAAAGCAAACAAATGTAGCTTACTGCTCATTCGTGTTTTCAAACGTATATGTTAAATGGGATAATGTCTCAGGAGCATTAGCATCTCTGTTGAAGGAAGGAAGTCTACAAACATTACGTGACATGCCGACTACGAAGTGTAAATTCAGCCGTAAGGATATCGGAATTTTAACGTAGTGGCAATGGTACTCTAACCAACCAAGGTGGCGCAGTGGTTAGCACACTCGACTCGCATTCGGAGGGCAACAGTTCGAACCCACGTCCCGCCACCTTGATTTAGGTTTTCCGTGATTTCCCTAAATCGCTTCAGGAAAATGCTACGATGGTTCCTTTGGAAAGTCACGGCTGACTTCCTTCCCCATCCTTCCCCAATCCGATGTGGACGATGATCTGCCTGTTTGGTCTCCTCCACAAAATCAACCAACCAGCCACGGGATCACAAAAACATCTTAGAATATTTGAATAAGAAACACCATTTAAAGCGTAAATAATGTCACTACGGTGCACGTAACATCCGTGCGTTAAACGCCTGGTACAATGAATCACTACAAGTGAAAAACGTAAAGGAAAGGAATACTATATGCGTCACAAAGAATGGAAAGAAGCTCGGTAAATAAAAATTTAATGAATTCAAATGACCTAATATTCAGATGGAGTAATAAGAGTCCGATTCCGTACGATGTTTCCAAAGTTATACATCTCATCAAACAACGAGTGGACCGAACCAACGTAGATAAGTACCCGCTAAAGATCTGCACACACTGTAAACAGCATTCTGCCGAGCCGTGCAGTACGAACCAAAAAACAGGTACGCATTTACATCA
The DNA here is from genome assembly GCF_021461395.2 of Schistocerca americana. Taxonomy (NCBI): domain Eukaryota; kingdom Metazoa; phylum Arthropoda; class Insecta; order Orthoptera; family Acrididae; genus Schistocerca; species Schistocerca americana. Next base: position 171,661,948 of record NC_060124.1, on the reverse strand, counting down.
CGATATCTTAGGATGAACAAAAGATTCTAACTTCCATTCTACTCACATCTTTCTCAACTACAACAGCGACAAACCGCACCAGCTCATGGCGATCGCCGCCTATCATCCATGTCCAGCTAGACGCTTCTTTGTGCATTCAGACTAAAGTTCCCGGAGAACCAAGCGGTGTCTTCGCTTCCCAATAGCCGCAGCCGAATTTCTTCCTCATAGACTCCTACTGACAATAATCTTACCAGAGATTGATTCTCCTGTTCAGGATGTATCTTTGCAGAGAATGTAGGATTCATAATACGCAAAAGATAATCATATGTGAAAGATGTGATAGTGGCCAACAACTTTCAAACTATTCGAAACTACTCACCAGATGCATGCGCAAAAATTTACTCTATATCTACATGACTGCTTTGCTACTCACCTTTAAGTGCCTGGCAGTCTGTTTATCGAACACCTTCAGACTATTTCACTGCCATTCCACTCTCCAAAAGAGAGAGGGATAAATGAAATCATAAATCATTCCACGCGAGCTCCGATTAACCTTGTTTTATTACGACGATCTAAATGTGGTATGTCTGTGGGCGTCAAAAAATTATTTTCACTTTCGAAGGAGAAATTTGGTGATTCAGATTTCGTAAAAAGACCGTGTCGCAACGAAAAACGCCTTTGTTTTAATGATTACCATCCCAACTCGCGTATAACGTCCTTCACACTCTCTCCTCCACTTCATGATGCGGATCCCACACCGCGCAGCAGTACTCCAGAAGAGGGTCTCTTTAGTAGACCTGTTGTATTTTGCAAGTGTTCTGTCAAGCAATTTTTGTTACACTACTTGCTATGTGATCGTTTCAAACTAAGTCGTGGTCCTTAGCTGTTACGTTGAATCGATAACGCTTAAATTTGTGTGATTTACGCGGATAGCCTCACATATTTCTTTATTTAGAGTCAATTGGCCATTTTTTTTACTATAAAGATGTCTTGTTTACACCATTCTGCAATTTGTCTTGTCGCTAAATGAGAGCATCATCCGCAAATAATATAAGACTGCTGTTCAGCTTGTCACCTAAATCGATTATATAGATTAAGAACGGTCGAGCACATATAACAGTTCGTTGGGGAGCGCTTTTTATTCAATGGTTTTGAGTGAGATACTACGAATTGTGACGTTTGTGATAGGAAATCACGAAACCAGTGGGCAACAACAACGATATTCATTAGGTAAACAATTTGATTAGCAGCAACTTTTGAAGAATGATGTCAAAAGGGTTCGTCGAGAGAGCGGTTGTATATGGATGGTAAGTAAGGAGATGTTGTACAGCATAATCTGGAAGGAACTTAACTGGTATACAATATGGTATAGCTTTTTTTCAGTGACTGAAGTTGCTCCGCTGCACCAAGAATATTTACTTCTACGTTAGTTATGATGCCAGTTGTTCTAGATTAGATTTCTGATTCGTTTTCTTTGGTGAGGTAATTTCTGGAAAACGTATTTTGTAACACAGCCTTAATAGCGCTGTCGTTGGTAACATTACCATTGCTGTCGCGCATTGATGGCACTGATTGTGACTTGCCGCTGGTGTACTTAACACGTGACGAGAAACCCTTTGAATTTTCTGCCAGATATCGATGCAGAGTTTCGCTGTAGAGACTATTATAAGCATCTCGCATTGAAGTCCGGACTAAATTTTGAGTTTCTGCAAAACACCGAAAATCTTGGAGATCATTCTTTTGTAATTGGGATGCTTTTCCTATTGGTATGGCAAGACTGTTCTGACACGATTTGTTCACCAAGGGGGATCTAGTAAGAACGGGAAAGGCTGAGAGTGGTTTAGAAACGAAATTCTACATCAACGTCTACATCCACATAGATAATCCGCAAGCCACTGTAGGGTGAGTGGCGGTGCATACCACGTAGCACTACAACGCATTTCATTTTCTGTTCCACTAGAAATAAAGAGCGAAGGAAAAATGAATGTTTGTATCCTTTCGTATGAGTGCAACTTTCTCGTATCTAATCTTCGTGGTCCTTACCCGCAATGATCTCTAAATTTTCTCGATAGCGTTTCTCGAAAAGGACGTCACCTTTCTTCCAGGGGTACCCACATGCATAGTTGGCCGCTGTGGCCGAGTGGTTCTAGGCACTTCAGTCCGGAACAGCGCTGGTGCTACTGTCGCAGGCTCGAATCCTGCCTCGGGAATGGAAGTGTGTGATGTCCTTAGGATAGTTATGTTTAAGTAGTTCTAAGTCTAGGGGACTGATGACATCAGATGTTAAGTCCCTTAGTGCTTAGAGCCATTTGAACCATCTTGAACCCACTTGCGTTCCCAAAGCATCTCCGCAACACTTGCTGCGCGTTGTTCGAACCTATTGGTAAAAAATCTAGCAGCCCGCCTCTGAACTGCTTCGATATCTGCGTTGAGTCCGACCTGGCACGGATCCCAAACAGTCGAGCACCACTCAAGAAGAGGTCGCACCAACTTCCTATATGTACTACAGGTGAATCACGCTTCCCTAAAATTCTTCCAATAAACCAAAGTCGACCATTCGCCTTCCCTATCACAGTTCTCACATGCTCTTTCCACCTAATAATGATTTTGAACCTTACTCCCAGTTATTTAAGCAGGATCCTAGTAATACTGTACCCGCACATTACAGGTTTGATCTTCCGACTCATCCGCATTAACTTACATTTTTACACATTTAGGGCTAGCTGCCATTCATCATACCAAGTGGAAGTCTTAACTCGTCTTGTGTCTTCCTTCAATCACTCCACTTCGGCACCTTACCGTGCACCACAGCATCACCAGCAAACTACCGCAGATTGTTCAAAATGTTCAAATGTGTGTGAAATCTTATGGCACTTAACTGCTAAGGTCATCAGTCCCTAAGCTTACACACTATTTAACCTAAATTATCCTAAGGGCAAACACACACACCCATGCCCGAGGGAGGACTCGAAACCCCGCCGGGAGCAGCCGCACAGTCCATGACTGCAGCGCCCCAGACCGCTCGGCTAATCCCGCGTGGCGCGGATTGTTGCTCACCCTATCCGGCAAATCGCTTATGTATATAGAGAACAACAGCGATTATACTGCCTATACCAATTATGAAAATGCTGAGGATTTAAACACTGTTGCACTATGGCTTCAAGAAAAGAAAGGGCAAATGACGACGGGAAGAGGGTACCAGAGATTCCTGCTACACGCACATTGGGGTAGATGTAGATGTAGTTGGTCCCATTTCTTTTTCATTTGTTTGGCATTAACGTCTTATTTACCGTCGATGTTATTTCTTTGCATTTAAGAGACATCTGGTGTACGCTTAAACAGGTCGAAAGGAGTGGATAATGTGTCTTCGGGAGGATTCAAGTAAATTTATGTCAGACTTTTTAAATAGGCACGTTTGGCTTTTCATTTCGGTGGATTTGGATGTTACGGTACTGAGATTACGAGATAAAGGAAGCCAGTAAAAGGAACGAGACTCTGGATTCAATTAAGGGAGAGTAATAACCTTAACCAGCAAACCGACCAAAGGGAAACTAGCGGATCACCCCGCGCGGCAATTCTCCGCGGAGCCGAGCGCTGCGCAGCATAAATCGAACTCGAAACCCGACCTGGAGCTTGGGTAATGAGCAACGAGGCGAGTTGTGTAACGAGATACGGCGGCAGCCCGCGCCGGCTTCGCCAGAACCCCGTCTGCTCGCCTCTGCTCGCCCCTGCCAGCCTCTCCCGGCGGGCTCGCAGCCGGAGCTCTGGCCCGCGTCCGCCCCGGCGCTCCTGCGCAATAATCGAATCCGACAAGTCATCAGCGCCGGCCAAGTCCGCGCGCGCCGGGCTCGGCTCCTTCGGGGTGCGCCGGACGCCATGAATATGGATCACCCCCCGGGGCCGGCGACAGCGCAGCCCAGGAGGCGCGCCGCCCTAATTCCATTGCCCCGGAGCGCACTCGCCGTCCGAGAGCCGACACCGCACCGCTACGCGTGTACACTGGCGCCGCGCGCTGCGCCGCGGCAGGTGTACGAAACACGGTCTGGCCTGGTGCGGACCCGTCTCTGTGCGAGTAGCTGCCACACGCGTCCGGTATCATAACACGCAGCCACAACACACCCGCCGACCCACACACACACACACACACACACACACACACACACACACACACAAACACTGTGACAGAGAGGTGTTGATTTTTGTAAACGTGCATCAGAGATCTTTTTTTATTATTATTGTTTGGTTAGCGAAGAGACTCATGGGTTCAGCAGTAGAGCGTAGGAGGAGTCGGGGTAGACCAAGGAGAAGGTGAAACGTCCCCCTTAGAAAAATTATAAATGACCGTGCTTACACTGACACACAATATTTTTAGTGCAACGCAATCTGACTTTAAATAATCGCTACAAAAGAATGGCCCTGACTAACAATAACCTATACCTTTCATGAGTCACTTACCTCACAAAAATCTTCATTACTCGAACTACTGCAATACAGCGAGCGCCAATACTGCCAGCTAAATAAAAGATTCGAACTACTGAAATCACTAACTACTGATAGGCGCAGATAGCAAATGAAAGATTTTGATCAAGAACAAACAATGTATTTACCTTAATAGTGTTCGAAAGTCGGTGTTACAAAAAGGTACGGCCAAACTTTCAGGAAACATTCCTCACACACAAAGAAAAAAATATATTATGTGGACATATGTCCGGAGACGCTTACTTTCCATGTTAGAGCTCATTTTATTACTTCTCTTCAAATCACATTAATCATGGAATGGAAACACACAGCAACAGAACGTACCAGCGTGACTTCAAACACTTTGTTACAGGAAATGTTCAAAATGTCCTCCGTTAGCGAGGATACATGCATACACCCTCCGTCGCATGGAATCCCTGATGGAGAATGGCGTATTGTATCACAGCCGTCAACAATACGAGCACGAAGAGTCTCTACAGTACATTTGGTACCGGGGTTGCGTAGACAAGAGCTTTCAAATGCCCCCATAAATGAAAGTCAAGAGGGCTGAGGTCAGGAGAGCGTGGAGGCCATGGAATTGGTCCACCTCTACCAATCCATCGGTCACCGAATCTGTTGTTGAGAAGCGTACGAACATTTCGACTGAAATGTGCAGGAGCTCCATCGTGCATGAACTACATGTTGTGTAGTACTTGTAAAGGCACATGTTCTAGCAGCACAGGTAGAGTATCGCGTATGAAATCATGATAACGTGCTCCATTGAGCGTAGGTGGAAGAACATGGGGCCCAATCAAGACATCACCAACAATGCCTGCCCAAACGTTCACAGAAAATCTGTGTTGATGACGCGATTGCACAATTGCGTGCTGATTCCCGTCAGCCCACACATGTTGATTGTGAAAATTTACAATTTGATCACGTTGGTTCAAAATGGTTCAAATGGCTCTGAGCACATCTGTGGTCATCAGTCCCCTAGAACTTAGAACTACTTAAACCTAACTAACCTAAGGACACCACACACATTCATGCCCGAGGCAGGAATCGAACCTGCAACCGTAGCAGTCGCGTGGTTCCGGACTGAGCGCCTAGAACCGCTAGACCACCGCGGCCGGCGATCATGTTGGAATGAAGCCTCATCCGTAAAGAGTACATTTGCACTGAAATGAGGATTTACACATTGTTGGATGAACCATTCGCAGAAGTGTACCCGTGGAGGCCAATCAGCTGCTGATAGTGCCTGCACATGGTGCATGGTACGGAAACAACTGGTTATCCCGTAGTACTCTCCATACAGTGTCGTGGCCAACGTTACCTTGCACAGCAGAAACTTCTCTGACGCTGACATTAGGTTTATCGTCAACTGCTCGAAGAATTGCCTCGTCTTTTGCAGGTGTCCTCGTCGTTCTAGTTCTTCCCCAGTCGCGAGTCATAAGCTGGAATGTTCCGTGCTCCCTAAGACGCCGATCAATTGCTTCGAACGCCTTCCTGTCGGGACACCTTCTTTCTGGAAATCTGTATCGATACAAACGAACCGCGCCACGGCTATTGCCTCGTACTAATCCATACATCAAATGGGCATCTGCCAACTCCGCATTTGTAAACATTGCACTGACTGCAAAACCACGTTCGTGATGAAGACTAACCTGTTGATGTGCTTGATGCTAGTACTGTAGAGCTATGAGTCGCATGTCAACACAAGCACCGAAGTCAACATTACCTTCCTTCAATTGGGCCAACTGGCGGTGAATCGAGTAAGTACAGTACATACTTACGAAACTAAAATGAGCTCTAACATGGAAATTAAGCGTTTCCGGACACATGCCCACATAACATCTTTTCTTTATTTGTGTGTGAGGAATGTTTCCTGAAAGTTTGGGCGTAACTTTTTGTAGCACCCTATATATATATATATATATATATATATATATATCAGTTCATGACATGCAGTCTTACAAATTTACTGTCTCTGATGGACACACGTCCAGATCATCCACTCTCAAAGCTCCGCCATCTCTCTCCCCACATCCACCACTGCTGCCGGCTCGCCTCCAACTGCGCAACGCTACGCGCTGTTAACAGCCAACTGCCCGCTACAATAGAGAATATTTCATCAATGCCAACCAGCCACAGACTGCACACAGCACAGCCAGTGATTTTCAAACAGAGCGCTACCTGGCGTTACCAATATAAAAAGCTAAACAGCCTACTTAAAAAGGTACCTGGATTCGGTTAAGAATGATTTTGAAGTAATAGGCTTAACATCAGAAGAGGCAGCAATGTTAGCAGTGAATAGGGACTCATGGCGGAATTTCATAAGGGAGTCTATGCTTCAGACTGAACGTTAAAAGGGATACTCAGTCTTAAATGATGATAATGATGATGATGATGGCTAGCGAACTCAAGTTTGCAGAGAAATCAGCAAACTTTCGTAAGACGACAAAGACATTTTTGCATTAGGTTGTCGCTTCAAGTCGTAGCATTTTTGTTTCGCATGTTGGTATTCCGGCTTCTATGGGTTTACCGTATTTACCTCGCTTTTCGAAAAAGCTACAAATCTCACTTTGTATTTCATATCATGACTGGTTTCGCTCTTCAAACCAGCAAGAATATACAGTTTAAAGTTGGCTAACAACACTAAAGATTGCCTTTACAGTTGGCTGACAGCTCTAAAGATTAATGTGGCTGTATTTTAGTACTTAAACTTGCATTTAATTTACGTTGGTGCTGTCAGTTGAACCGTGGTGCCCCTTTCCTGGCACAGCAGCTCTTTGGCACGTCACTGTCGATTACCCGACTGTACTACGATCTTTGCCCCTGTTGTGTTCTGGGGGCTGTTTTGCGCTCGCGGCAGTTGGGGTCGGACTTGCTACGAGGCGGAAGTGCGTGCTCGAGGGGACGGAGGAGGAAAACACGCGGGTTCGGCCAGCAGCAGCGCGGCCGGGCTACCTTGCAAGACGGACACGAGATTGTGGTGCACCTGCCTGATGTCAACTCCGGGCGCTGTTGGTAGCATTGCTTTCGTGCCTGCTTTCTCAGAGAGACCCATCCCCCAAGACCATCTCGAACAACGCTCTCCATCGAAGGTGTAAGTCATTTTGGTGCTTTTGTTTCGTTGAACGATTTTGGGTTGCAGCAGCGACTGTATTTGTTGGTTGCTTGCCCTAATGTACGTATTGCTGAAGTAAGAGCAGCCGGCAAGGTGTGTGACCTGATGGAGACCAGCAGTCACTACCTCCTTTAAAATACCAGTGTTCCCAAATGATGTAGTAACAGTAAGGTATTGAAGATATTAGGTCATAGTCTTGTTGTAATTTTCTGCATACCAAGCTTACACAATTGGCAGCTAGATTACATACCTATGCAACGAAATTTAAGTGCACGAAACCTAGTATCGTTTTGAAGTTGTGCATTTGAATAACGTGATATTATTTTGAAATTTTTTTCATGTCATCATTGTAAACATTGTCGGCCTTAATCATATATGGAAATATTGTTTGGCAAACTATGAGAGCGTAAAAGTCTGATACTATATTTTCAGCATTGGATTTGTGTACAGTTCTTAGTTTAAATGTTTTACAGTATTGATATTGCTGTAAAACTTGAGTTAATTCTATTGAAAGCATTTATCGGCTCTTCATTTATATTGTTGTTTGTTGATCTCTTAATTTATATTAATTGATGTTTGCTTCGTGTTTGCCGTGTTTTCTGCGGTCTGTTTGTGTTCCAGTTTCCTGCGAGTTGGGCTGTGTGGGAGCATCGCCACGTTCCGCTTCGGTGCAAAGAAGCTGTGACGCGTCGTTTAATGGGAGGTGACTCCCGGTTGGGCCCTAGCGTTTAGGGGTTGTTTTGGACGTCTGGTCTGCTGCTTCCGGCATTTTAAGTCAAGTCACCTCTTGCTGAGGGCAGCCTGGCGTCACTGCCCGTTTGGTAGACGTTTAACCTGTTCCATGCGTAAGTAAAAAAAAAAAAAAAAAGTTTTTAATTTGCTTGTGAATCAGTTGTATTAACTTATGTGCTCCTTCTGTAATTTGGGTTCGTAACTAACTGGTGTGCTTGTAAATCGCTTTCGTATTGCAGATTATTGCCTTAAAAAATCTTTCTGTGCCACCTTCTAAAATCACCTTCAGATTGTAATTTATGTTTCTTAAGTATTGAAGTCACCGTGGCTCATCTTTTAAGTCAATTGTTGTGATGGTATATTTTGATATTGTCTCAAACACGGCCACGTGTTGATTGCCTGTTATATGTTTTTATATGTTTTAAATAAATTGTTAATTATTCATTTTCTAGTTGTTGAGTTAAGGAGTGACATAGTAGGGGCCTTGACCTTCCATGCTAAGTGTACTCCTTATCCCGACTTCCTAGGTCACATGAGTGTCATTGTCATCATTTACTACTGTCTTTAAACGTACTTCAAACGTAAGTTTAAGTACGGTAGTACAGCTAAATCAATCCTTACAGCTGTCAACCAACTGTAAAGACCGTTCTTAACGCTGTCAACCAAATTTAAACTGTATATTCTGATGACACTCTTGTTCATTTGAAGAGCGAAACCGGTCATAATAAAAAACACAACGTAAGACTTGTGGCTGTTTTCGAAAACATAGATTTAACAATTGATCCCGCTACCGAAAATGCCTGCACTTGGTAGATGTACTCACCGATTGCCATTTTTTATGAGTTTACATACTGTCATTTTGTCAATTGGAGATAGTGAGTGGAGCTGCAGCTTCTAGAAAATGGAAAGCCAAGTGGAAAAGTCAGAACATTACCGAGGTATTCTTCTGTTTGGATTGAGTAGAGGGATGGCAACAGTGGAGGCAGCCACAAACATTAGCACCATGTGTGGGGATAATGCCATTCGACGAAGCACGGCAAGAAAATGGTTTCCTCGTTCTAAGGAGGATCATTTTTGACATTTGTGACTCTCCTCGTTCAAGAGGACTGGGGTTTAATGAAGCTAGAATATACTCATTAATCCACCACGACCGACGACAATGAACTCGAGAATGGCAAAAATGATGAAACGTAATCATTCCACCATCGTAGACATTTGCATGCAGTGGGTAGTTTCAAAAATCGGGTATATGGGTAGCGCAAGCTCTAAGCCAGATTCACAAAAATCTGTGGGTGGCCATATGTGCTTCTCTGCTTGATCGTCATCAAATATTTCGTGAATATCATTCCTCTTTCTTACCATGTATCATTACTGATGACAAGAAATATTGCCTTTATGCTAACGTAAGGCATAGATGCGAATGGATGAGCCGAAACGAATCAGCAGCTCCCCGTACAAAGACCTGCACGCATCTCACAAAAAAATTATATCGCGCATTTCGTGGAACACCGACAATATGGTGTACTATGAAGTGCTTCCCTGAGGTGTGGCCACGAATGCTGATATTGACTGTGAACAACTGAGACGTCTTTCAGACGCAATCCAAGAACAACGACCAGGAAGACTGCGTGAACAGATTCTACTCCGCTATAACGCCCGTCCGCATTCTGCTAGACTGACAAAAAACATTACCCAGAAGTTGGATTGGGAAGTCATAACGCACCCACCTTATTCACCTGTCCTTGTGCCTCCATATTTTGTCCTTTTCCTCGTTGTATCGAAGAACCTTCAAGGAACGTCAATTCAGAATGCAAATTCAATCAGAACATGGGTCGTCCAGTTCCTCGTCTCAAGCCCATGTGATTTTTGTAGTAGTGAAGTCGAAAAGCGCCAGCAAACTCTTGTAAATAGTGAAGGGCAATTTATTATTGATGAGTTAATTCTCTTTTATATCTGATATGTTTATCACACTTATAGAAAAACCCTGTGAACCAACCGCATATTAGTCTATACAGTTCACTGTGTGTTAATCGGTATGCATGTGGATAACATGTGTAGATAATACGTTCCAACACACCGCACATAAAAACGGGATATTCCGGTCAGCACCTCGGGTTCTACTGATTACAAAGAGATAGGGTCAAGTGTTTTGTACATCCAACAGTTGGACAGTTGGGTTGTCTTAGCGCTACAGTACTGCGTCAATGCATTAACATTTCACACTTCCTCCTGATTAGGCAAATGGAGCAAATCGTTTTCTTTTTTTCATTTGATATGGTGTACGGCGGGGGTGATGGGACTTACGCAAGCACCATTAGTTCGCATGTAGTTCCCCGGAAAAACCCACACAAGGGCTTTTTTAATTATATTTCCGTTGTCACTAACGGGCAAAAGAAAAAAGCCGACAAGTCCATGATGGCTACGCACAGCAACTGGCCGAAATGTTTGCGACGAATTCCTCAGGTCTCTATTTCGAACAGTCTAGAATCGTTTCTGGATGTCCTTATCCGTTTCCAAGATACAAAGGTTCACAGTTGCTCTACATCTAGGGGTAAAATCCGGTATGGGCCGAAATCTGAATAATAAACGTTGCAAATTAATCAAATTTTAGAAATTTTAATTACGCTTTCTTCAAGCATTTACATGGAAGATCCATCTCCTCATTTTCAGAAAACTTTATCCATATCGAGAAACGCCCCAAAAAGGATTTTTATTTTATTTTATTTTATTTTTGCGTACGAAAACCCAGTCGCGGGTTCCGAGACGGCTACGCACAGAAAATAGCTGTAATGTTTATCATGTATTTCTAAGATCCCGATGTCCATAACTCGAAAATTTTGTTCGGAACTTTATCCATGACCGAGATAAAGAGTGTCAAGGTTATCTAACTTGTACACGTAAAACAGGCACGTAAAATCCGGTGTGAGGAAAACGTAGTTTCTCAAGAAACGCAGCAGGGAGAAATATGCTGCAAAGTGTCTCTGTGTTCTTCTGGGAACCACATATCGTAGTACTGAAACACATACAAAATTTCTTCCACGTAAAATCCAGACTGTTATGTAAAATTTATTTTGCGTTATTCCAATCCCACATAATTGAACTGTCTGAATTTTACTTCCCAATACATTCCTGTCATATGAGTTGTATGTGCTGCAGCAGTAGGAAAAGAAGGGAAACAGCAGAAAAATGCTCCTATCAGGGCACAAAAAACGTGAATATGTTCGTGTTTATGCTTGCATATCCGTAAGAACAGTGCACCGTACTTCTGACAACACAGGCGCAGCATTATCGTGTCGCACAAATTCCCTTGTAACGTGAACAGAAATTGTTGTCCCCTTTTTTTATAGATGTCATTAACAAATTAACTCTTTATGTGACAAAATGTTTTACCCAGCATAACAATTAAATACATTTCATTTTGGGAATATTAACAAATAAAACTGCTAATTTTATTATTTAATTCTATGTCCACCATGATTTAAGGGGTGGTAAATGTAAATGTCCATACCACTGATTTAGGAGCGCAAAATCTATGCTGAAAAACTTTATTAAATCGGTACGAAATCAGCTGTGAGGAAGCGAACATTTCCCAAATGTTCCTGTTCACAACCAGCTGCAGACCACGCATATAAATAAACTTTTGCAGCCACTTCTGTGTCAGAGCATTTTAATGAGTTTCATGAAATGCATCTTCAGGCACTGGCAAATTGACCGCCCTACTGGGAACATCTGTACTAGCTTTTCACCCACTGATCCACTTGGCACTGTGGTATCCTGACTATCGTCAGTTACTGTAGTAGTGTTTGGTACTGCGGAAACAGTAGGTGCTTCAAAATGAAAGTTTCACTCTGCACCGGAATATGCGCTGATATCGAACTAAAAACTGTATGCCGTACCGAGACACGAACTCTGGACCTTTGCCATTCGTGGGAAAGTGCTAACCAAGCACGACTCACGCCCCGTCCTCACACCTTCATTTCCACCAGTACATCGTTTCCTACCTTCCAAACTTCACAGAAGCTCTCCTGCGTGGTTCTGTAGCTATGCTTACAAAGGACACCCGTATTGATTTTATACTTTATAACACAGCAAATATTATTGTAAATTGAACTTAACGTCGTTTTTGTCAGAAGACGTCAAAAAAAAATCCACGGGTGGCAAACGCTAGCCGAAAACAAAACCAGCTCCGAATCAGAGTGTCTGATAGGGCATCATGCAATTACACACTTGTTCGCTGATATCTCAAGACTTTGAAACACAAAAACATAAAAACTATTCATACTCACCAGAAAACTATTCTGAATATACATTCTAAGACAACAATAATAATAATAATAATAATAAAGAAAAACAACGCACTACGAAGGAATTACCTGAATGGGATGGAAGTCGATAGATGTGATGTACATTTACAGACAGACAATTGATAATAATTCCTGAAAAACCCGATGACATATTTAAGAATAAGAGATTAACAAATTGACAAAATTACAATAACGCATTGTTCCACCTCTGGGGCCCTCACGCAAGCAATTATTCGGCTTGGCACTCATTGATAGATTTGTTGGATGTTCTCCTGAGGGTTATCGTAGCAAATTCTGACCAAATGGTGCGTTAGATCGTCAAATTCTGGAAGTGATTGAAAAGCCCTGCCCATAAGGATCCAAACGTTCTCGATTGGGGAGAGATCCGGCTACCTTACTGGTAGGGACAAACGGGTACATATATCAGTGGTAAGTTGGCGCGAGACGCACCTTGATCTCAGCACCCTTTCAGTGAGCTGCCCATTACTTGTCCCTGCGGTCAGTGAGGCAGAAGTTGTACGTCGGCTATCTGATAATGACGACTCCGCGGCTCTGAGTACCACTCTGAAGTAGTCCGCAGCTCGTGGTCTAGTGGTTACCGTTGTTGCCTCTGGATCACGGGGTGCCCGCATCTCGTGGTCGTGCGGTAGCGTTCTCGCTTCCCACGCCCGGGTTCCCGGGTTCGATTCCCGGCGGGGTCAGGGATTTTCTCTGCCTCGTGATGGCTGGGTGTTGTGTGCTGTCCTTAGGTTAGTTAGGTTAAAGTAGTTCTAAGTTCTAGGGGACTTATGACCGCCGCAGTTGAGTCCCATAGTGCTCAGAGCCATTTGAACCATTTTTGATCACGGGGTCCTGGGTTCTATTCCCACGTGGTCGGGGATTCGCTCCGCCCAGGCAAAGTGGCGACACTGGACGGTGTACAGAATGGTAGACTTTACTGGCACTCATGATCACGCAGTAGAGCGCCCCACAAATTAATTGTAACCATCATAATCGTCATCTCTCTGGCGGTTGCTTGGTCGTCACGCACTATCGTCTGTTCTGTCATCTCTCTTGCTCGGCCCTCGCGTTGTAAGGCGACGAGATTTTGGGCACCACACATGTAAGATGCCTCAGTTTTACGTGTCGCTTAAAGTGTTGAATGACACTGGTTTTGCAACATGGGACGGGATATTGTGTGTACATTTCTCTTGTTAGAGATTTAATACACGTGACATCGAGAGTGACAAAAATAACTCCCTTACGTAAATTTACATGTTTAAGTTAGGTAAAAACAGGGTGGAAGCATCACTGGAGGGGAAGCCTGTTTTAATTAGGCACGCTGTGAAGCAACGGCGTGCAGAGCTGCAGCCTATTAAAGGTCAAGCGCAGGTGACGGGCACGGCAGAGAACTGGAGGAAGAACAGTATATCACATGAGCGTCGTGTGAAGACGTAACCTGTGGATGACGCAGTGTTAATAAGGGGATAACAGACCTGGCTGTTCGCTTGACAGCCAGTCAACAATACAACAATGCACTTACTAAGCCATTTGCTGATTGGGCAGCCATGGGTGTTAGAAATGAAAGAGCGACTACGACGGGCTGTTCCATCCAGTGTCAAGTCCCACTGTAGAGGGAAGGGAATCTAGACTGAGGAAACGCGCAGTCAACTATACAACAATGCACTTATTATGCCATTTGCTGATTGAGTAGCCATGGCTGCTAGAAATGAAAGAGCGACTACCATTGGCTGTTCATCCAGTGTCCAGTCTCACTGTAGAGGGAAACGCGCAACTTCCCAGCGCGGCAGGCACTTTCCCTTGAGACGACGTCGAGTGTAGTCGGAGGGCATCCCTCCCTGACGTGACTACAGGGAAAGGAGATATATTAGTGTGAACACTTTGTTCACCTAGCTCCAAAATTCAGTCAAGAGCCGACTGAATTCTTTTCGTAAATCTCCTAGGCGCAGGACGAAAAGAGCCCATATAGTTTAGTTTTTGCGTGAACAGCGAGTGCACGGTAACACACGGCGCACCAGCCTTGAGCATCTGCTCAGCCATTAAAAACAGCTAGGGTGAAGTTAACTTTTTTCGCCTCACGAAAACGCAGGGCAAGTTTGGTGATACAGAGGCAGCCAGGCTCAGTATAGGATTTTGATAGATTTACAGATCCGACGACACACGGCAGCAGCCAAGCCCACGACGCTGTGCAAAACAAGGTAAAGAACACAGCACGCCATTAAGTGTAAATGTCGTGTCACAAGCCAGTTTTTACTCCAGTGATACGCGCTCAAAGTAGGAAGACCAGTCCTTCTTGTAGTATTTCCAGAAATTAACCTATTTCCCTCGTGTGCTCGATGGCTACGTTTGGTTAACATTTGTGGGGAAAGAATAAAATTTGCCAGAGCCGGTAACATTTTTCGAGTAACATTGTTGGACATTAGGATAATCTTCCACCAGGAAGTCTCTCTCACTCAAAATAATTAACCATCTTGAATTTCGTGATATTATTGATCTTTTATATTTTATGTTATTTGAGAAATTTTATACCAGGACCCTTTGTCTGACCAGGCGATACCTGAGATTACTCTTATGCATTGCAATGATCCAACATGTGCAAAAATGATTCCAATAAATACAATTACAGCGAATAGTTGTTGTCTATTCTAACACAGAGGTCCCCCTCCTACATCACTGGAATATTTTAGCAACACTGATAGCAGCTAATTATCTGAAGTCTAAACCCTTGGTGGATTCAAAATGCATTATGCGCGCAAAGTGAAATCGTGCAAACATAACATTCACTTATTACCAACCAGAGGCGTGTTTAGAACGTTCTGTCGTCTCTCAAGGTCGACCGCTCCCTCGTTGACCCTGCGTTTGGCCCATTCCTGCCAACATAGTCGAACAGTAGTGGCATCGTTCCTGTTAAAATGTCGAGCAATTCGTCGATACTCCAACCAGCTTCTTTGAGCCCAACTATACATCCTCGTCCAAATTTTAGTTGCTTATATTGGTCACATTCCTGTCTGCAAGGCATAGCTGGTATCAAACTGAGCACACCGAATGAAATTCGCGAATGTTTTATGCTCTGGTATCGACGTATCTTCTGTTTACTGTCCGTTCCAGCTTGGCAGTGAAATTCCACTGCAGCGTCACACGTTCCTACAAGGGCCGCTGAAATTTAGAACTTGATACATATATGAATATGAATTTCTAACCAATTTGCACAACTCCTCCATGGTGCGTTTTTTTTTTCCTAAGAGCGTAATTTATTTTTTCGAGTCATCAGATTTTCACTCAGTTTGACGCGGCAAGCCACAACCTCTTCATCTCAGAGTAGCACTTGCTACGTACATCCTCAGTTATTTGCTGGACGTATTTGCCCTCTACAGCTCCCTCTAGTATTACGTATGTCATTCCATGTTGTCTTAACAGATGTCCTATTGTCCTGTCCCTTCTACTTGTCAGTGTTTCCACATATTCCATTCCTGCCCAATGCTGCGCAGAATCTCCTCATTCCTTACTGTAACCTGGTAATCAAGGCAGGCAGGATTCGGTTACGATTTTTGACGGGGCCGTAATCAGTTACTATTGGTTCCGTTTTGCAACTACACACATTTATTTTAAAACAGTAATTCCAGACTCAGCAATATATGCAGATATCACACGTTATTAATGAAGGAATAAGCAACTGTGTAAATAATAGTTGTCTCAGTGCATTAAAATTTACCAAATGAGCATGAAATACACACTCAGCTAATAATGTTTTAAAAACAAGCCAATGTGATTCCAATTAGAATTTTAAGGCAAGTAACCTCAGTCACGGCTACAGGCCTTTAACCCCAAGTACGGCACTTATAAAAAATTTTAACAAACGTACTGTAAAATAGCAATGCAATAGCAAAGGTTAATTCAGAAAGAAGGGCAACTGAGCACCAAACGGGTGAGACAAAATGATGGTAAACTTGGTAGCCCAGCCATTGAAACCTGCGGTAACGCCAAGAATGGCAATTACATAAAAATTTAGATATATACAATAAAACAGCAAACACAATAATAAAACACGAGGGCCAGTCACAGACGGTGCACTAGGAATCGACCTCTGAGTAGGTCCGGCAAAATACTTTCACAAGTGATGAGGTAGGCAGCCAAGAGTTGCATTCGCTTCACAAGATGGTAACTCAGACTAGTGGCAGTCTAACGAATGACTAATGATAATCTTACTGAGGCTACCTGACGTCCAGCAAACCAAATCCAAAGATGTAAAAATACGCCAAAGCCGGAACTGGCAGTCTGGACACCACCCACAGAATACTGTGCTTAGAACGCCCAGAACGAGAAAGGTATCCCTGCCACCACGTTAGAAGAATCTCCAACCAACCCAGAATCAAGAAAGCTGTAAGAACTACACGCCTCACCAGACAACAGTGGCAAGGCGAGGAAACGTACACTGTCGTTACATACACTACCCTCCAGGGCAGATAACTGGGGCGTTAGCGGCCGCGAGGTAGGAAAAATACCGCTGGGTGAACTTAACAAATTGTAACAAACTGAATGCTATAAATAGTAATTAGAGTCCCAGGAAAGCTAATCAGATCCGCTTTTCCCAAGCACTCTACTCGCTGCTCATTGCCTAGGCAACACTACGAGCAGCAAAAATGGTTCAAATGGCTCTAAGCACTATGGGACTTAACATCTATGGTCATCAGTCCCCTAGAACTTAGAACTACTTAAACCCAACTAACCTAAGGACAGCACACAACACCCAGTCATCACGAGGCAGAGAAAATCCCTGACCCCGCCGAGAGTCGAACCCGGGAACCCGGGCGCGGGAAGCGAGAACGCTACCGCACGACCACGAGCTGCGGACTACGAGCAGCAACATGAACCCAAGTCACTGCAGAATCGCAAGATCTCACAATTATGGAGGTTTCTCTACTTGAATCCAAATGAACTCAAAGCTTGCAGGATCCGGTTTACGACGATGTCGTGCTCCCTCGTGACCACAGGCCTTTGATCCGACAGTCCATGCGCGCTGCCAGCGGTCCCTGCATGATCCCCCACTGCGCGGACCTGGCTCCTCCTGAGTCCCCAACCGAACTGCACACTCACACAACCTGGAAGAACCACAACGTCGCCCCAAAGATAGAACCACAGTTACTACGTATCGATAACCGCCGCTGCTGCCACTACCGGATAGGCAACATTTGCGAAACCAAGTGGCGCCAATCAACACGAGAAGACAAACAACCACAACCATGTCAACTAAACGATACGGCCTGGCCTCCAACAGAGGACATATACCTACAAACATCACCAACGTGAGTTGCAGCATGGCTCAATTACCTTAGCAGTTCACCTAATCTTCAACACTCGTCTATTGCACTACATTTCAGATGCTTCGAACCTCTTCTTCTCCGATTCCCGCAGTCCATGTTTCTCTACCACATACTGCTGTGCTCCATATGTACTTTCTCAGAAATTTCATCCTTAAATTAGGGCCAGCTGTTGATATTAGTAGACTTCTCGTGGCCAGGAAAGCTGTTTCCGCCAGTGCTGGTCTGCTTCTGATGTCTTCTTTGCTCAGTCCAACACGGATTATTTTGCTGCTTAAGTAACATAATTCCTTAACTTCATCTACTTCATTACCATTGAAGCTGATGTTAACTTTCTTGCTGTTCTCATTTCTCCATCTTCTCATTACTTTTGTCTTTCTTCGATTTACTCTCAATCCACATTCTGTATTCATTAGACTATTCATTCCATTCAGCACATCATGTAGTAATTCTTCTTCACTTTCGCTGAAGATGGCAGTGTCATCAGCGAATTATATCATTGATAGCCTTTCACCTTGAATAGCAATTCCACCCCTTAACCTTCCTTTTAATCTATCGTTGGTTCTTAGATGTACCAATTGAGCAGTAGGGGCAAAATACTGCATCCCTGTCTTAAACTCTTTTTGATCTGAGCATTTCGTTCTTTGTCGTCCTCTCTTATTATTTGCTCTTGCTTCTTGTACACATCGGGTGTTACTCGTCTCTCCGTACAGCTTTCCGCCTATCTTTCTCAGAATTTTTAACATCTTGACAAATCCTATGAACGTGTCTTTATTTTTTTTTAGTCATGCTTCCACTATTAACTGCAACGTCAGAATCGCCTCTCTCGTGCCTTTACCTTTCCTAAAGCCAAACTGATCGTCACCTAACACATCCTCAATTTTATTTTCCATTCTTCTGTATATTATTCTTGTCAGCAACTTGGATGCATAAGCTGTTAATCTGACTGTGCGATAATTCTCGCACGTGTCTTATCATTCAGTCTTCGAAATTGTGTGGATGATATTTTTCGAAATGATGGAAAGTCGCCAGACGCATACATTGTACATATCAGCATGGACAGTCGTTTTGTTGCCACTTGTCTCAATGATTTTAGAAATTCTGATGGAATGTTATCAATCCCTTCTTCCTTATTCGATGTTAAGTCCTTCAACGCTCTCTTAAATTCTGATTCTAATACTTAATCCCCTATCTCTTCAAAATCGACTCATCTTACTTTTTCTACCACATCAGACAAGTCTCCTCGCTCATAGAGCCCATCAATGTACTCTTTCTACCTACCTGCTCTCTCTTCTGTATTTAACTGTGAAATTCCCGTTGCACTCTTAATGTTAGCACCCTTGCTTTTAATTTCACCGAAGATGAGTTTGTCTTTCCTATAAGCTGAATCAGTCCTTCCGACAGTCATTTCTTTTTCTATTTATTCACATTTTTCTTGCAGCCATTTCGTCAAAGCTTGCCTGCACTTCCTATTTATTTCACTCCTTAGCGACCTGTATTTGTGTATTCCTGAATTTGCTGAGGACTTATGTACTTCCTACTTTTATCGATTAACTAAAGTAGCTTTTCTCTTATCATGGCTTCTTCACAGTTACCTTCTATGTACCTTTGCTATTCGTTATTGCTGTATCTATAGCCTTAAAGAACTTCAAGCATACATCCTCATTCCTTAGTACTTTCTTGTCCCACTACTTTGTGTATTGATTGTCCATGACTAATCTCTTAATCTTCAGCCTACTCTTCATCACTACTACATTGTGATCTGAATCTATATTTGCTCATGGGTACGTCTTACAATCCGGTATCTGATTTTCGAATCTCTGCCTGCCCACGACGTAATATAACTGAAATCTTCTCGTGTCACTCAGCCAAGGATACCTCCTCGCATTGTAATTCTTGAACTGAGTATTCGCTGTTACTAGCTGAAATTTATTGCTGAATTCAATTAGTCTTTCTCTCCTCTCATTCCTTGTCCCGAACACATACGCTTCTATAACTGCATTCCAGTTCCCCATGACTATCAGATTTTCATCTCCCTCTACGTATTGAATTGCCCGTTCAGTAACTTCATATACTTTCTCTGTCTCTTCATCTTCAGGATTCGACGTCAGCATGTATACCTGAACTATTGTTGTCAGTGTTGGCTTTCTGTCGATTATGATAAGGACAACACTATCACTGAGCTGTTCACAGTAGCACGCAGTCTGCCCTACCTTCCTGTTCACAACTAATCCTATTCCCGTTATGCCATTTCCTGCTGCTGTTGGTATTAACGTATGCTCATACTCCCGGAAATCCTTTCCATTTTACCTCATTGATGCCTACTGTATCTAGACTGATCCTTTGAATTTCCCTTTTCAGATTTTCTGGCCGGCCGGAGTGGCCGAGCGGTTAAAGGCGCTACAGTCTGGAACCGCACGACCGCTACGGTCGCAGGTTCGGATCATGCCTCGGGCATGGCTGTGTGTGATGTCCTTAGGTTAGTTACGTTTAAGTAGTTCTAAGTTCTAGGGGACTTATGACCATAGCAGTTGAGTCCCATAGTGCTCAGAGCCATTTGAACCATTTTTTTCAGATTTTCTGTCTTCCATACCACTTGCATGCTTTTGACATTCCACACCCCGACTCGTAGAACGTTATCCATTGATTCCTTGTTCAATACTTTTTTCTCACGGTCCCCCCCCCCCCCCCCCCCCCGGCAGACCTCTCCTGGAGATCCGAATGGGATGGGAGACTGTTCCGGAATCTTTTGCCAGTGGAGAGATCGTTGTAAGACTTTCTCAGTTACAGGCAACATGTCCTCTGGATTCATGTCAAGTGTCTTCAGTGCAGTGGTTTCTATTGCCTTCTGCATCATCATGCCTTTGATCATTGATGATTCTTCGGCCATTAAGAGCAGTTTCCCACCCCAAGGACAAGAGAGTTCACTGAACCTCCGTCCGCTTCTCCGCCCTCTTTTTGAAGGTCATAGAATGATGGTTACTTGTTATACCAGAAATCTTCGGCGATGGTCGATTTCGAATCCAGGACCGATGACGTTTTGATTTCCAATCAAAGACATTACCCCTAGACCAATAGAATCGATCGTGCTTAGTAAATAAAATAACGAACAATAACAGAAGGGAGAGAAGGAAACGTAATAGGTGAATATGGATTGGGGGTAAGAAATGTAAGAGGAAGCCGTCTGGTAGAATATTGTACAGAACATAACTTTTATGAGGCACTCAGTGATGTAGTTGTTAGAGTAAAGGACAAGGACAGCGTTCTGCTCATGGGTGATTTTAACGACAGGATTGGAAATCGAACAGAAGGGTATGAAAAGGTTATGGGTAAATTTGGAGAGGATATGGAGGCCAACAGGAACGCGAAACAACTCTTGGGTTTCTGTGCCAGTATGGGCTTAGTAATCACAAACTCCTTTTTTAAACATAAGACATTCACCGGTATACTTGGGAAGGCAAGGGAACCAGATCTGTCATTTACTATATAATAACAGATCAGGAATTCAGGAAGGCTGTGAGGGACACACGTGTATTCAGGGGATTCTTTGATGACACTGATCATTATTTAATCTGCAGTGAAATTGGGATTGTGAGGCCGAAAGTGCAGGAGGTCAGGTCCATATGTAGGAGGATAAGAGTGGAGAAACTTCAGGATGAGGAAATCAGCCACAAGTACATAACAGCGATCTCAGAAAGGTACCAGTTAGTTGAATGTAGTCAATTACAGTCATTGGAAAAGGCATGGAGAAGGTAAAGGGACGCAGTACTAGAAGTGGCGAAAGAATGTCTTGGAACAGTAGTGTGTAAAAGTAGGATGAAGCAAACAGCTTAGTGGAATGACACAGTCAAGGCAGCCTGTAAAAGGAAAAAGAAGGCGTATCAAAATGGCTACATATTAGAACTCAGGTAGACAGATAAAGTTATGTTGAAGAAAGAAACAAAGCGAAACAGATAATTGCAGCATCCAAGAAGAAATCTTGGGAAGACTTTGGAAACAGGTTGGAGACTATGGGTCAAGCTACTGGAAAACCATTCTGGAGTGTAATTAGCAGTATTCGAAAGGGAGGTAAGAAGGAAATGACAAGTATTTTGGACAGGTCAGGAAAACTGCTGGTGAATCCTGTGGATGCCTTGGGCAGATGGAGGGAATATTTTGAAGAGTTGTTCAATATAGGTGAAAATACGATCAGTAATGTTTCAGATTTCGAGGTAGAATGGGATAGGAATGATGATGGAAATAGGATCACATTTGAGGAAGTGGAGTAAATGGTCAATAGATTGCAGTGCAATAAAGCTGCTGGGGTGGATGAAATTAAGTCGGAACTCATCAAATACAGTGGAATGTCAGGTCTTAAAAGGCTACACAGGATAATTGAAAAGGCCTGGGAGTCGGGACAGGTTCCATCAGACTGGACAAAAGCAGTAATCACACCAATCTTTAAACATGGTAACAGAAAAGATTGTAACAACTACAGATGTATCTCTTTAATCAGCGTTGTGGGTAAAATCTTCTCAGGTATTGTTGAAAGGAAAGTGCGAGTATTAGTTGAGGACCAACTGGACGAAAATCAGTGTGGTTGTAGGCCTCTTAGAGGTTGTCAGGACCAGGTCTTTAGCTTATGGCAAATAATGGAGAAGTGTTGTGAGTGGAACAGGGAACTGTATCTATGCTTTATAAATCTAGAAAAGGCATATGACCGGGTTCCTAGGAGGAAGTTATTGTCTGTTCTCCGAGATTATGGAATAGGAGGCAAACTTTTGCAAGCAGTGAAAGGTCTTTACATGGATAGTCAGGCAGCAGTTAGAGTTGACGGAAAATTGAGTTCATGGTTCAGAGTAGTTTCAGGGGTAAGACAAGGCTGCAACCTGTCTCCACTGTTGTTCATATTATTTATGGATCATACGTTGAAAACAATAGACTGGCTGGGTGAGATTAAGATATGTGAACACAAAATAAGCAGTCTCGCATATGCGGATGACTTAGTTGTGATGGCAGATTCGATTGAAAGTTTGCAAAGTAATATTTCAGAGCTAGATCAGAAATGTAAGGACTATGGTATGAAGATTAGCATCTCCAAAACGAAAGTAATGTAAGTGGGAAAGAAATGTAAACGGATTGAGTGCCAAATAGGAGGAACAAAGTTAGAACAGGTGGACGGTTTCAAGTACTTAGGATGCATATTCTCACAGGATGGCAACATAGTGAAAGAACTGGAAGCGAGATGTAGCAATGCTAATGCAGTGAGCGCTCAGCTACGATCTACTCTCTTCTGCAAGAAGGAAGTCAGTACCAAGACTAAGTTATCTGTGCATCGTTCAATCTTTCGACCAACTTTGTTGTATGGGAGCGAAAGCTGGGTGGATTCAGGTTACCTTATCAACAAGGTTGAGGTTACGGATATGAAAGTAGCTAGATGATTGCAGGTACTAGTAGATGGCAACAATGGCAGGAGGGTGTCCACAATGAGGAAATCAAAGAAAAACTGGGAATTAAATCTATAGATGTAGCAGTCAGGGAGAAGAGGATTAGATGGTGGGGTCATGTTACACGCATGGGAGAAGCAAGGTTACCCAAGCGACTCATGGGTTCAGCAGTAGAGGGTAGGAGGAGTCGGGGCAGACCAAGGAGATGGTACCTGGATTCGGTTAAGAATGATTTTGAAGTAATAGGTTTAACATCAGAAGAGGCACCAATGATAGCACTGAATAGGGGATCATGGAGGAATTTTATGAGGGGGGCTATGCTCCAGATTACACGCTGAAAGGCATAATCAGTCTTAAAAGATGATGATGATGATGATGACATAACTTAATCATAGCTAACACTTGGTTCAAGAATCATAAAAGTAGCTTGTATACATGGAAGAATCCTGGAGATACTAGAAGGTATCAGATAGATTTTATGATGGTAAGACAGAGATTTAGGAACCAGGTTTTAAATTGTAAGACATTTCCAGGGGCAGATGTGAACTCTAAACACAATCTATTGGTTATGAACTGTAGATTAAAACTGAGGAAACTGCAAAAAGTTGGGAATTTAAGGAGATGGGACCTGGATAAACTGACTAAACCAGAGGTTGTACAGAGTTTCAATAAGAGCATAACGGAACAATTGACAGTAATGGAGGAAAAGAAATACAGTAGAAGAAGAATGGGTAGCTCTCAGGGATGAAGTAGTGATGGCAGCAGAGGATCAAGTAGGTAAAAGACAAGATCTAGTTGAAATCCGTGGGTAACAGAAGAAATATTGAATTTAATTGATGAAAGGAGAAAATATAAAAATGCAGTAAATGAATCAGGCAAAAAGTAATACAAAAGTCTTAAAAATGAGATCGACAGGAAGCGCAAAATGGCTAAGCTGGAATGGCTAGAGGACAAATGTAAGAATGTAGAGGCTTATCTCACTGGGAGTAAGATAGATACTACCTACAGGAAAATTAAAGAGACCTTTGGAGAAAAGAGAACAACATGTATGAATATCAAGAGCTCAGATGGAAACCCAGTTCTAAGTAAGGAAGGAAAAGCAGAAAGGTGGAAGGAGTATATAAAGGGTCTATACAAGGGCGACGTACTTGAGGACTATAGTTTGGAAATGGAAGAGAATGTAGATGAAGACGAAATGGGAGATACAATACTGCGTGAAGAATTTGACAGAGCACTGAAAGACCTGAGTCGAAACAAGGCCCTGGGAGTAGACAACATTCCATTAGAACTGATGACGGCCTTGGGAGAGACAGTTCTGACAAAACTCTGCCATCTGGTGAGCAAGATGTATGAGACAGGCAAAATACCCTCAGACTGTAAGAAGAATATAATAATTCCAATCCCAAAGAAAGCACTTGTTGACAGATGTGAAAATTACCGAACTATCAGTTTAATAAGTCATAGCTGCAAAATACTAACACTAATTCTTTACAGACGAATGGAAATCTGGTAGAAGCCGGCCTTGGGGAAGATCTGTTTCGATTCCGTAGAAATATTGGAACACGTGAGGCAATACTGACCTTACGACGTATCTTAGAAGAAAGATTAAGGAAAGGCAAACCTACGTTTCTAGCATTTTTAGACTTAGAGAAAGCTTTTGACAATGTTGACTGGAATACCCTCTTTCAAATTCTAAGGGTGGCAGGTGTAAAATACAGGGAGCGAAAGGCTATTTACAATTTGTACAGCAACCAGATGGCAGTTATAAGAGTCAAGGGGCATGAAAGGCAAGCAGTGGTCGGGAAGGGAGTGAGACACGGTTATAGCCTCTCCCCGATGTTATTCAATCTGTATATTGAGCAAGCAATAAAAGAAACTAAAGAAAAATTTGGAGTAGGGGTTAAAATCCATGGAGAAGAAATAAAATCTTTGAGGTTCGCCGATGACATCGTAATTCTGTCAGAGACAGCAAAGGACCTAGAAGATCAGTTGAACGGAATGGGCAGTGTCTTGAAAGGAGGATATAAAATGAACATCAACAAAAGCAAAACGAGGATAATGGAATGTAGTCGAATTAAGTCGGGTAATGCTGCGGGATTTGGATTAGGAAATGAGACACTTAAAGTAGTAAAGGAGTTTTGCTATTTGGGGAGCAAAATAACCGATGATTGTCGAAGTAGAGAGGATATAAAATGTCCACTGGCAATGGCAAGGAAAGCGTTTCTGAAGAAGGGACCGGTTGGCAGGACATGTTCTGAGGCATCAAGGGATCACAAATTTAGCATTGAAGGGCAGAGTGGAGGGTAAAAATCGTAGAGGGAGACCAAGAGATGAATACACTACGCAGATTCAGAAGGATGTAGGTTGCAGAAAATACTGGGAGATGAAAAAGCTTGCACAGGATACAGTAGCATGAAGAGCTGCATCAAACCAGTCTCAGGACTGAAGACCACAACAACAACAACATTTAAGACGAGTGGTATATACAGTATATTTACAAGTACCAAAATGCTAACTTCGCCTGGGATGATTGTCGAGGAAGTAAAGGGAACCACACAGATGCGACTGACGTAGATTCGAGGACAGAAGTCAAGATACCAGTAGCCGCCGTTTTATTTTTCTTTTTGACGCAGTGGTGCCGACTTATTGTTAACTCACGTGTCCTTACAGTACCGCCTGTGATACTCTTAGATGCCTATTTTTCTTCATCGTTTTACACTAGCAGGAATTTACACTTTTGTTAAAAAGGTTTTGCTTCAAATTCTTCATTGGTAACTCCTAACTTCGGCACAGTTGCTATCTCACCTTTTGCTTTCGTTAAGGCACAGTACGGAAATATGCAAGTTACTGTTATGGTGTGTAACACACAGTAGACCTCTGCAGTTGAGAAAAACGAAAAGGCGAGGCGTCTTGTAAAGTGTGTCGGTGAGTCTGCGTCTACATCTGCATCTAAACGACTGTACAGTGATTCACACTTCAGTGGTCGCCGGCGAATATTTCTGGAGCGTTACGCTATTCAATAGCACGTGGGAAAAATGAGCACATAAACCTTATCATACGAGCTCGGATTTTTCTTATTTTATGACGTCAGTAATTCCTCCCTTTGTTGATGGGAGTCAATAAAATATCTTCGCATTCGGAGGAGAAAGTTGGTGATTAAAATTTGTTAAAAACATCTCTAAACATAAAAAAATGAGGCTATCCTAATTTATTTATCAGCTTTGTGACACACTCTTCCCAGGTTCGTGATAACAGAATACGAGTTACCCTTTTCTAAACTTTTCCTTTGTCCTCTGTCCTCTCTGCTAAGAATTCCGTACAGTGCTACAATATCCCAGAAGAGGACTAAGTGTTCTGTCAATAGCGCACAGTCATTTGTTCACCTCCCCCACAAAATTTTCTGTATTATACTTCGAACTTAAGCTGTCTGTAATTGCAACACCTGGGCATTGCTATGCAGCAGAATAATTTCATTGTACACGTTTAAGTTCAAATTTCTGCCCGGTAAGCTCAGAACAGGGCCCATGTGCCATTCAAAAGGGCAACAAACGTACTACCGATTTAACGGACGACAGGGCACCAGACAGACACTGCCTCACAACCTCCAGGCAATGAAAGCAGAAAAGCAAACGCTGTAGTGCTACACAACACGGTAGTATTAAGTAACACAGTGTAACTCCAGCGGGAGAGCGCCGTTGCATAATCATACGTTGGAGAAAGACGCAGTCTCGGTGACCCAGAATAATTACTGAAATCCCACGGCGAGGCAAAGAGCGCTGACGAGAATAATAAACGAGGGCAAACGGGATGATACACACCTAGCCACTGCATCATAGACGCAGGATCGACTGCTTAAATAACGAGGCTTTCAGAGGTCAAAGGTTCATTTAGTTGTTCTGCCATTCCGTCCATGTTGCTTGGACTAGAGAGAATGACGGGCTATTGAGTTTCAGTCTTGCTACAACAATCCAATCGATGATGATCTCCTGACTTTAACGCCGAGATGCCGTCAGCTGGATACGTCCCACGGCCGTGGTCTGCCGTTGCTGCCTACTGGGACATCACGGATTTTGAGAAGACTGGTGTGTGGCCAGCGCTCCACCTCTGAAAGCAAATTGTGAATGATCCACAAGCTGTCTTCTTCACACTGATCAGGCACGTCATGTTCGAACAGTCCCTTGGCTGACCCGTGGACATCTGCTGCAATCTTGGCTGACACATTGTTGATGACAAGAGCCTAGTCTTCACGACAGCTGACATCCTGGACCATGCAAACGGATCTCCTTGCCTGACCATGTGACGGGCTGCCTACACGATCACTAGTGTGAGCTTGGATATCCCACCGAACATGTTTGCCGGTACGCCTTCCCGTCCTCGTACTGCCATCAGCACACCACGTGGCTCTGGTTCACTGAGCTGCAGTCGCAATGTTACGGCTCGCTGACTGGACGTCTGCACTTCTTCAAGGCACATACTAGCACTACTGGCCATTAAAATTGTTACACCAAGAACAAATGCAGATGATAAACGGGTATTCATTGGACAAACGTATTACACTAGAGCTGACATGTGATTACATTTTCACGCAATTTGGGTGCATACATCTTGAGACATCAGTACCAAGAACAACCACCTCTGGCCATAATAACGGCCATGATACGCCTGGGAATTGAGTCAAACAGAGCTTGGATGGCGTGTACAGGTACAGCTGCCCATGCAGCTTCAACACGATAGCACAGTCCATCAAGAGCAGTGACTGGCTTACTGTGACGAGCAAGTTGCTCGGCCACCATTGTCCAGACGTTTTCAATTGGTGAGATATCTGGAGAATGTGCTGTCCAGGCAGCAGTAGAACATTTTCTGTATCCAGAAAGGCCCGTACAGGACCTGTAACATGCGGTCGTGGATTATCCTGCTGAAATGTAGGGTTTTGCAGGCACCGAATGAAGGTTAGAGCCACTGGTCGTAACACATTTGAAATGTAACGTCCACTGTTCAAAGTGCCGTCAATGCGAACAAGAGCTGACCGAGACGTGTAACCAATGGAACCCCATACCATTACGCCGGGTGATACGCCAGTATGGCGATGACGAATACACGCTTCCAATGTGCGTTCACCGCGATGCCACCAAACACGGATGGATCCATCATGATGCTGTAAACAGAACCTGGATTCATCCGAAAAAATGACGTTTTGCCATTCGTGCACCCGGATTCGTCGTTGTTTACACCATCGCAGGCCCTCCTGTCTGTGATTCAGCGTCAAGAGTAACCGCAGCCATGCTCTCCGAGCTGATAGTCCGTGCTGCTGCAAACGTCGTCGAACTGTTCGTGCAGATGGTTGTTGTCTTGCAAACGTCCCCATCTGTTGACTCAGCGATCGAGGCGTGACTGCACGATCCGTTACAGCCATGCGGCTAAGATGCCCGTCATCTCGTAGGCTAGTGATACGAGGCCATTGGGATCCAGCACGGCCTTCCGTATTACCCTCCTGAATCCACCGATTCCATGTTCTGCTAATAGTCATTGGATCTCGACCAACGCGAGCAGCAATGTCGCGATACGATAAACCGCAAATCGCGCTAGGCTACAATCCGACCTTTATCAAAGTCGTGATGGCACGCATTTCTCCTCCTTACACAAGGCATCACAACAACGTTTCACCAGGAAACGCTGGTCAACTGCTGTTTGTATATGAGAAATCGGTTGGAAACATGTCAGTACGTTGTAGGTGTCGCAACCGGCGCCCACCTTGTGTGAATGATCTGTAAAGCTAGTCACTTGCATAACACAGCATCTTCTTCCTGTCGGTGAAATTTCGAGTCAGTAGCACGTCATCTTCGTGGTGTAACAATTTTAATGGCCAGTAGTGTACATCCGGCCACCATCCAACGCCCCGAGACACCTCGTAACTCTGTAAACTCAGTCTGAGAGACGGATGTTATTGCACATACCACTACACCACTGAAGCCTGTAGGCATAAACTGCACCACAGTCCCACACTCTGTGCCAGGATTCCTGCGTGTAACGTGACCCTAGCATTACAGGTCGCAAAAGCATTTAATCGAAACGACATTCTTTAAATTGTTGTAATTTACAGTGTGAGCGGAACTTAACGATATTTTTAGTGCTTTTATGCAGGACCTCAAAATTTATACTATTTCCGGTCAACAGAGGGTTTATGAATCAGACAGATATTCTGCATTAGTTATTTGGCTTTTGTTTTCATTTTTTGGTTATTTTACTAGATGGCAAAAGATAGTATCATCTGCAGACATTGTACTAGTGCTCACTATGACCACAAAGTACGATTGTTTATGGAGTGAGAATTCTTTCGGGCAGAACAGAAATTTTGCAGCGAACACACATTACCTCCAAAGCTCCAATGGTTATAGTGCAGCGTGCATTTTGTCCGTAACTGCTCTGCAGATTTTGAATACCATTACATCGCAATTAAAGACAGATACCGTTCAAAAGTATCATGGATTTTGTACGTGTGTTTGATAGGCATCTTAATCATTTGAATTGGATATCTGCAATGAAATTGAGTTAAAACTTTCGAGAGGTAAATACAAAGGATTTCGATTATTTATGACACATTTCTCAGCTAACATCTGCTTCAATACAGTATCCAAAACAGATTTTTTGATTTAGTGCTGGACAGCCAAAGCAAACGAAGTCCATCCGAACAGGCCTTCAGGATCCAACGGTACCGATCGACCACCATGCCATCCTCAAGCCCTAGGGCGTCGCCGCATACGGGTATGGAGGGGCATGACGTCGGCACACCACTCTCCCAGCCGTTGTCAGTTTTCTTGACCGGTGCGGCTACTTCTGAGTGAAATAGCTCCTCAACTGGCCTCACAAGGCTTGACTGCAGCCCGTGCGCCAACAGCACTCGGCAGACCTCGACGGTGACCCATCCTAGTGCTAGCCAAGCCCGACAGTCATTAACATCGGTGGTCTGAGGAGGAGCGGTTTTACTACTGCGGCAAGGCCATTGGCACCGTGTAGTGCTGAACTTCATCGTATTTCCGAGTTCCTGGTGTAATAAATTATTATGCAGTGATATTGGGAAACGTGCTTTTAGTACACCAATTTGAAACAGCGCGGAAAATCATGGAATTTGGAGATATGATATTCAACAAAGTGGCGATTTTTATTACACTTTGAATTTTTTAAGAACCAAATTCTTCTATTTTTAATTTGTGGAACAATCTCTTTTGTTTGGTAATCCTTAGGGAAACGGAAATACTACAGTTTCGGAGAAATGAATAACATGTAGGAATTGACTATCATAAGTAAATGTTATGTACAGGTGAACATCCTTAAACACGCATACGTTCAGCAGACTGACTGACAGATTCCCATACTGCCGAATTTAGCCGTCAGTTGTCTCGTAAATGTAAATGGGCATGCGGTCACATAAATTAGCCCTACAGTTTAATACTTTCTATACACTCTAACTCTCCCTTGCACTCCTAACTTTGAATAAAATTTTTTGCTGTTTCTAACATTAATTTCTCAGCATACAGTTTTACGGGACAGAGTGTCCAAATACGTTCCATAACCTAATTAATAGCCCTCTACCAAAATTAAACTAGCAAAATAAAATTCAAATTAGTACTGAAACATGAAAATGCGAATGGAAATTAAACAAACGGCATTACTTCCAAAACTATAAAGTACATGTCAGTTTCATTCGGTGAAAGATACGTGTAACGTCTCCGCCGAGCGGGATTAGCCGAGCGGTCTCGGGCACTGCAGTCATGGACTGTGCGGCTGGTCCTGGCGAAGGTTCGAGTCCTCCCTCGGACATGGGTGTGTCTGTTTGTCCTTAGGGTAATTTAGGTTAAGTAGTCTGTAAGCTTAGGGACTGATGACCTTAGCAGTTAAGTCCCATAAGATTTAACACACATTTGAACATTTTGAATTTGTTATGTCTCCCTGGAAGTTAGGCTCACTGGCAGACTGTGGGAACGCAAAGGGCACAGGTGTGAAAAGGCTAGCATGCCGAAAAATGTTTCTACGTGAAAGTCGAGATCCTGAGACAGATATTCTGTGTGGACGGCCGTTGTTGGAAAC
Source organism: Schistocerca americana (assembly GCF_021461395.2). Lineage (NCBI taxonomy): Eukaryota > Metazoa > Arthropoda > Insecta > Orthoptera > Acrididae > Schistocerca > Schistocerca americana. Next base: position 171,630,516 of record NC_060124.1, on the reverse strand, counting down.
AATATCCTACGTACAGATAAAAGCGTCACAAGCCCCGAAGATGCCTTTCGCTAAGCCGTAAACTGCCATTTTGAGAAGTCGAGGGAAGAACGCTTTTGAAAAAGATACGATTATGCAAGGTGATGGAAGACACGGTATGTTCAATCTGAGAAGTCTGCATGAGTCAAAGTAGGTCAGTAGATGTGTTGCTCAATTTTTGTCAGTAAGCCACGGTTTAATTCACCAAAATTATTTTCACAGCGGGGAGGAAGATTTTCACGTGTGTACGTGCACCTTTGTCATTGTTTGAAAGGCGAAATCACTTTCGTGCTGAGAGAGACATTTTGCTTACATCCTCCTATGAGACAGAGATGGGCTGTGTTGACTGATCATGGCACATTCATCAGGAGAGAGGAAACTGATGTTATTGTTATAATTTCATTGGCCGGAACTTGTAAATTTTACAGTAGTTTACTGAAGAGAGTCGGGTATTATCATAATCAGCAAGAACGTTGAGTAGAATAATTTAAACCGACACTTCCTCTTAAAGTTACAGAGAGCCAAGAACCCAACTAAGTTCATCGGACGGAGAGATGCTTTCATCCTATAGCTCCAAAGAGAGAGGATTCCATCCCAGAGCTGATCATAAATGCAGGGGCAGAGCTTACAACATTGAGTTATCACTGCAGGCAACCTCCGTACCTGAGTCTTAGATCGGCGGTGAGAATAAGTCGCATTTGGGCAAGTAGTGACGAGGGGACTGCGAAGTTGTTGTGTGTTAGTCAGGCTTTTATACAATTTTCGTTAGTCTGCTAATTCCGGAATCATTGAGGGTTTACGTGGATGTATGATTCCATTTCCAGTTCCAGCCTCCTCTACCAGTGTCATACCGTGCTCCTTGTATAATTCACTTGAACTTTGCTGCACTTTATTATTAATTGTTTAGTCTGTTGGCATCCAGTTAGTGTGTTTTAGTAACTTTATAGTGAACTCTGGTTTCATTTCATAGTTCGATGAAACCGTTGATACCCATATTTCATCCTTAACTAGGCCATCCCCGTTTAAATTCAGATGTTTACTAGTTACCGTTGTGCGACTTTTTTCTTAATATGTCACACCATATGAGGATCTGTTCACTGTGTAGGTCAGTGGGTTCAGGTATTATCAGCATCTCAGGGGCATGGTAAATGCTCAACCATGGTGTCAGAACAGTAGGTGTCTTAAAATCTTCCCGCCTTATTGTAAGCGCAGTCCTACCTGCATTTGTGCACTTTTCGTGTCGTGTAACTATTATGCTATTTATGCACAGTGACCCTGGTGTGTAAGCAAAAGAAATTAAAACAGGGAGCTAAACCTTAGAGTCACGGTGGCCAAGTCCCTGTGCCTGCTTCACCAGTCCTCCGTTCTCCAAAAGTCTGTTTTAATGCGTATCTCGACACCTAGGTACCCATCTCGCTGCAACAGTGTTACCGGTGGATCATCTTTAGTGACTCTGTCTATTCGTCTTGGAGACTCTCAGAAGTTTACTCACCATTCAGATGTTCATCAAAGAGATAGGATTCGGTAATTATAGCATGGATGAATTCATACTAAGTATTTATTCTCTCATCGTGTTGGTTGTCTTCCTGACATAACCACCTAGGATGTTTATTCCGACCAAAATGTGGACTCGTGGAGTTTACCTCAACTATGTATATGAAAGGGGCTTCTTCAGTCCTCAGTACGATAGTGGTAAAATAAAGTTTTGTTTGAGTAAAACATTACAGAAGGTGATTTCTGTCCAGAAAACAACTTCGCGAACCGGTTGATGAACACTGATCTGATATGGACATAAATAACTATCATGTAGAACTCTCAGGCGGTACTTCTGTTTAGCCCCTAATTCTACCTTATTCGTTGTGAGGAAAGATTCAACTCGAAATTTAGCGCAGCAAAGGTATCCGCGCTACAGTCGTCTTTTATGACTTATTTGTTGTGATCCTGAGTCGGTCGCAGTTGGTCACTATTGCGAACGCGTGCCTCCATTCACAGAATATTATGACGTAATCGGCGTGGGCGATCTTGATATAGCTCTGTTACAACGTGCTCTACTTGTATGTAAATCTGACTACATTCTCTGATTACAATAAGCGTATCAAATATCTTTTCGGTAGAAAATGTCATTAGTGAGCGAGAGATATTAACGTCTGCTTGAAGGTTATTCTGGCTACATTCTCCGATTACCATAAGCATATCTAATACTGCTTCGGTAAAATATGTCATTAGTGAACGAGTAACATTAACGAGGGTATCAACACTACGTTTCTTGCTACACGCTACTAATGACTTCGAGAAAATGAACAGTGTCCTATATATAGACTCAACAGTTCTCAGTACCTTCGGTTGAGTAGCAGGGCATCGTGTGACGCGAATCCAGGAAGCGTTTTATACAATCGTAACAGCACGAAATAAAATTTAAAAAATGTCGTATAGACAAACGAATAAAAATTGATAAATAAGTTTCAGTTTCGAGATGTCTTTTTAAAAGTACTAATGTTTTAGCGTGATCTCATTTTAAATTCTGAAGGTGAATTTCATTTCTCCATTTTCAACCACCTTCCACACAACGTACATTTCACCACTTTACTTAACTTATTGGTTTGCCTGAAAAACATTTTATCTGAAAATATCGAGAATGCACCATTTCCGTGAAAAAGTGCCTGTTGGATACATCTAAAGGAATCTATGTAACTAATGATTGTGGAATATAACGTTATTCAGCAGTATCTTGGCCAGAGGGTTCTAGGCGCTTCAGTCTGGAACCGCGTGACTGCTACGGTCGCAGGCTCGAATCCTACCTCGGGCATGGATGGTTGTGTTGTCCTTAGGTTGGTTACGCTTAAGTACTTCTAAGTTCTAGGGGACTAATTACCTCAGATGTTAAGTCTCATAGTGTTCAGAGCCATTTTAACCATTTGAACAGCATCTTGTAGGGGGAAGGGTTGTGGACGAAATACACTCCTGGAAATTGAAATAAGAACACCGTGAATTCATTGTCCCAGGAAGGGGAAACTTTATTGACACATTCCTGGGGTCAGATACATCACATGATCACACTGACAGAACCACAGGCACATAGACACAGGCAACAGAGCATGCACAATGTCGGCACTAGTACAGTGTATATCCACCTTTCGCAGCAATGCAGGCTGCTATTCTCCCATGGAGACGATCGTAGAGATGCTGGATGTAGTCCTGTGGAACGGCTTGCCATGCCATTTCCACCTGGCGCCTCAGTTGGACCAGCGTTCGTGCTGGACGTGCAGACCGCGTGAGACGACGCTTCATCCAGTCCCAAACATGCTCAATGGGGGACAGATTCGGAGATCTTGCTGGCCAGGGTAGTTGACTTACACCTTCTAGAGCACGTTGGGTGGCACGGGATACATGCGGACGTGCATTGTCCTGTTGGAACAGCAAGTTCCCTTGCCGGGCTAGGAATGGTAGAACGATGGGTTCGATGACTGTTTGGATGTACCGTGCACTATTCAGTGTCCCCTCGACGATCACCAGTGGTGTACGGCCAGTGTAGGAGATCGCTCCCCACACCATGATGCCGGGTGTTGGTCCTGTGTGCCTCGGTCGTATGCAGTCTTCATTGTGGCGCTCACCTGCACGGCGCCAAACACGCATACGACCATCATTGGCACCAAGGCACAAGCGACTCTCATCGCTGAAGACGACACGTCTCCATTTGTCCCTCCATTCACGCCTGTCGCGACACCACTGGAGGCGGGCTGCACGATGTTGGGGCGTGAGCGGAAGACGGCCTAACGGTGTGCGGGACCGTAGCCCAGCTTCATGGAGACGGTTGCGAATGGTCCTCGCCGATACCCCAGGAGCAACAGTGTCCCTAATTTGCTGGGAAGTGGCGGTGCGGTCCCCTACGGCACTGCGTAGGATCCTACGGTCTTGGCGTGCATCCGTGCGTCGCTGCGGTCGGGTCCCAGGTCGACGGGCACGTGCACCTTCCGCCGACCACTGGCGACAACATCGATGTACTGTGGAGACCTCACGCCCCACGTGTTGAGCAATTCGGCGGTACGTCCACCCGGCCTCCCGCATGCCCACTATACGCCCTCGCTCAAAGTCCGTCAACTGCACATACGGTTCACGTCCACGCTGTCGCGGCATGCTACCAGTGTTAAAGACTGCGATGGAGCTCCGTATGCCACGGCAAACTGGCTGACACTGACGGCGGCGGTGCACAAATGCTGCGCAGCTAGCGCCATTCGACGGCCAACACCGCGGTTCCTGGTGTGTCCGCTGTGCCGTGCGTGTGATCATTGCTTGTACAGCCCTCTCGCAGTGTCCGGAGCAAGTATGGTGGGTCTGACACACCGGTGTCAATGTGTTCTTTTTTCCATTTCCAGGAGTGTAGTTACCATCGGTTGCATCATTAGTTCCAGATCACGGGAAACTCGAAAAACGCGTTTGACTAGCTATTTCTCGTTGGCCAATGCTCTGTATGTTACTAATACTCCGTAGAAGAACTGTATCTGTGACGGAAAGATCTATTACTCGATGACAGTCTCTATTCTTATCCGGTCAGTAGGAGATCAAATGCCAGCCATCACATTCGCGAAGTGTGATGTAACTACTGTAATCTTAATCTTAATGCTCATAGACTAAATAGGTTCGAGCCTATCTATCCATTTTCGGTAGTTGGGTTTCTTCCCTAATGAACGGTAATGATAAGCAGGACGAAATGTACAGAGTGGCAGCTTTCTCTAAATGCAGCTAAATGCCGTTTACTAATTTACAAAATTAATTACAAAGTTCCAAACCCTATAACATAGCTTAGATAAGTTCCAGTGATACTAAAAATCTATGTGAAACGGAACCAACACTTGAAATCAGTGCTAGGAAAGGCGATTGAGAGTTCCAGATTATTTTGAAATAACGCTGCATCTGCTAAGGAAATCACAAGTAGTACTCCAGTGCGATCCAACATAATATGCCGCATTATTACTTCTTATCAAATAGGCTTGAAGGCAAACATCGAATATCTCACAGCTCCGCTGCGAAATTGGTATAGCCCACAAGAAACTTTTAAAAGAGTGTTTATTGAAGTAAAACGGAGAGATTTTATGTAGGTGGTCACTGAAAGGTCTAAGATACCTGAGTAATTTCGTTTTGCGTTTGCACAGCTGGCATCCTTCTTTATTAAACATCCGACTTTGCTCAGCTTAGGACCACTCTACATCCACATCTTCATCCACATACATACTAGGAAAGCTACCGTACGGTGCGTAGCGGTGGGTACCCTGTACCATTACTAATCATTTCCTTTCCTATACCAAATGCAAACAGAGCGAGGGAAACACGACTATCTGAATGCCTCCGTATGAGCCCAAATCTCTCGGATCTTGTCTCCGTAGTCCTTACGGGCAACGAATATTGGCGACAGTAAAATCGTTTGGCAGTCAGCTTAAAATGCCGGATCTCTAAATTTTCTGAACAGTCGTCTTCCCTCCAGGGATTCCCATTCGTGTCTCCGAAGCATCTCATAACACTTATATGTTGTTCGAGCCTACCGGTGACAAATCTAGCAGCCCACCTCTGAATTGCTTCGATATCCTCATTCAGTCAGACCTGGTACGGATCCCGAACACTAGAGCAAAACTCAAGAGCAGGTCATATTAGTGTCCTATATGCGGTCTCCTTTATAGGTGAACCACAGTTTCTTAAAATTCTCCCAATAAACCGAAGTTGACCATTCTCATTCCCTACCATAGTTCATACCGCTATGCAACGTTACGCCCAGATATTTAAACGATTTGACTGTATCAAGCAAGAATACTACTAATACTGCATCCGAACATTTTAGGTGTCTACTTTCTACTTATCCGCATTAAATTAGAATTTTCCACGTTTAGAACTAGCTGCCGTTCATCACACCAAACAGAAAATTTGTCTAAGTCGTCTTGTATCTTCCTAGACTCACTCAGTTTCCACACCTTACCATACACCACAGCATATTCAGCATACTACAGCAGGACTGGTAAACACCTACGTCGCGTTGGTGTTGAGTCCATCTTCTACAGCACCCTCAACAAGAAACACGATGTGCAAGGGTCCATCAAGGACGAGATGATGCTCTGCTCGCTGCAAGCGTATATGAAGTATCCCTGTGAGTGTGGAGTTGTCTGTATTGACGAAACCGGTAGGCCAGCAGCACATACCCATACTGGAGCACGAACGCTACATTCGTCGTGGGTAGCACAAGCCTACGGTGGAGGAAAATCACAAAGACCGCGGTAATGATATAGCATTCACCGATACCTGCGTACTTACCAAGTGAGACCGGATTAGGTAAGACATTAATTCTTACATTCCCAGAAGAAGGTCGCAAACCGTCTGAAATTAGTTGTTTAATAAGGAAATAGTACAACAGTGAAAACTTACAATGAAATTTTCAAAACGAGGATCATCGAAACAAATACGACGCTCTTGTTGCAAAACGCTGTTTGGTAGATTTCGATAACTGACGTTAGAGGCAATCTGAACCACAATTTATGGAAAGAACATACCTCTGACTGTTTCGGCTGCACCATTACGAAACATTAAAACAAACACGCGTTCATCGCTTAGACCGTCTGTGCAGCTATGAGTCCAGGTGAATAAACTGCTGTTTGTGGCGATGGTCTTTTCTACATATAGGTTTTTTTAAAAAAGTATTTCGTAGTTTGAGAGGTGGAAGTGTGGATCAAAACAAGAAGAAGTCCTGTAAACATGGGCTTTGTAATGCTTGAATGAAGAGCCACCAGCTCTTCTTCACCTTCTGCACTGTAAAACACATCTCTTTTATTGTCATCTTTTTGTTATTACGAAGGATCTACAGAATGCAATAGAAAACTGAGAATACACCACGCCGGTACTGTGAAAGACATAACTTCTATAATAATCTGTTTGCTGTTACATACACTATGTGATCAAAAATATCCGGACACGTGGCTGAAAATTACAAATTCGTGGCGCCCTGCATCGGTAATGTTGGAATTCAATATCGTGTTGGCCTACAACCTTGACGTCAGCTTTCACTCTCGCAGGCATACGTTCAATCAAGTACTGAAAGGTTTCTTGGGGAATGGTAGCCCATTCCTCATGGAGTGTTGCTCGGAGGAGAGGTATCGACGTCGGTCGGGGAGGCGTGGTACGAAGTCGGAGTGCTAAAACATCCAAAAGGTGTCCTGTAGGATTCAAGTCAGGACTCTATGCAAGCCAGTCCATTACAGGGATGTTATTGTCATGTAACTACTCCACCCCAGGCAATACATTTTGAGCAGGTGCTCGATTGTGTTGAAAGAAGCAATCGCCATCCCTGAATCGCTCCTCAACAGTGGGAACCAAGGTGGTGCTTAAAACAGTATGCCTGTGCTGTGATAGTGCCACGCAAAACAACAAAGGGTGCAAGTTCCCTCCATGTAAAACACAACCACACCATAACACCACCGTCTCCGAATTTTTCTGTTGACACTACACACGCTGGCATATGACGTTCATCGGGCATTCGCCATACCCACACCCTGCCATCGCATTGCCACACTGTGTACCGTGATTCGCCACTCCACACAACTTTTTTCCATTATTCACTCGTTCAATGTTTGAGCTCCTTGCACCAAGCGAGGCGTTGTTTGACATTTACCGTTGTGATGTGTGGCTTTCGAGCAGCCGCTCGGCCATGAAATCCAAGTTTTCTGACCTCCCGCCTGAGTGTAATAGTGCTTTCAGAGGATTCTGATGCAGTTTGGAATTCCTGTGTGATGGCCTGGATAGATGTCTGCCCATTACACATTACGATCCTCTTCAGCTATTGACGGCCAATATCAGTCAACAGACGAGGTCAACCTGTACCCTTTTTTGCTGTACGTGTCCCTTCACGTTTCCACTTCACTATCATATCGGAAGCGGTGGACCTAGGTATTTTAGGGTGTGGGAATGTTGCGTACAAACGTATGACACATGTGGCACCCAACCACCTGACCACGCTAGAAGTCCGTGAGTTCCACGGAGCGCCCCATTCTGCTCTCTCGCGATGCCTAGACTACTGAGGTCGCTTATATGGAGTAACTGGCAGTAGGTGGCAACACAACTCAGCTAATATGTAAAACGATGATTACATACCATACGACCCGCGTGCCGTTTGTCTGCCATTTCTGGCAACCCATCCTATGCGTCCTTCGATGACTCCTTTGCCCTCCAGTATGGGGCGCGTCCCTGTTCTCAGTTACCTCCTGGAGTTCCCTTTCGGCTTTTGCTCCGGCAGCTTAACTTAACGCTACCTGCAACTTTCCCGGTGTGCGTGAACCGCTCACTACCTTGTCGTCGTGCGGCGGCCCATGTTCACCTTGGCCTTCATTCGCTTCCTAAAGATGCTGCTCCAGCCTCGCTCTATCCCCGTGAGTTTCGAGACCTCCGCACGGAACTTCGCGATAGTACCTTTGCGTGCACTTGGACTGACCGTGGTGTCGGGTGTGCTTCGCCGGCCGAAGTGGCCGTGCGGTTAAAGGCGCTGCAGTCTGGAAAAGCAAGACCGCTACGGTCGCAGGTTCGAATCCTGCCTCGGGCATGGATGTTTGTGATGTCCTTAGGTTAGTTAGGTTTAACTAGTTCTAAGTTCTAGGGGACTAATGACCTCAGTAGTTGAGTCCCATAGTGCTCAGAGCCATTTGAACCATTCGGGTGTGCTCCGCCATTGACCCCGACGATTTTCGGTATCGTCTTCCGGAACACTGCTCAGTATTTACAGCAGAGCTCTTCGCCCTGCAACAGGCCATACAGTACATACGGCGACACAGGCTTTCCAATTGTCATCTGCTCCGATTCTCTCAGTGCCCTTCAGAGCCTCTGTGTGCTGCACATATGCCATCCCAAGGTGTAACCGATCCAGGAAAGCTTCCACTTGCTCACCTTTGATGGAGCCATTGTGCTGTTTTGTGTGGGTCGCTGGTCACGCCGGTCAGCTGGGAAGCGAGGCTGTTGACGCTGCTGTCAACGCTGCAGTTTTCCTACTTCGATCCGCTAGTTCTTCCATACCGTTATATGGTCTCTGTGTAGCAGTCTGTCAGCAGGTGACGTCCCTTTAGCATCACCACTGGTTTTCCCTTCATAGGAAGAAGCTCGAGAGAATTAAAAGCTGTCTAAGCGGCTTGGCCGACCTCCTCTCAGCCCTCTCGCCACGAGATCAGTTTAGCTAGGTTGCTTATTGGGCACTGTCGTTTGAGCCATCGCCATTTGTTAAGAGGTAATCCCCCATCATTTTGTGTTCATTGTCATCAATCATTGACGGTTCGTCATTTCCTGATCGGATGTCCTTTTTTTAGCAACTTATGTGCTATTTTATGTTTGCTGCCAGAGTTATCACCCGTTTCAGCAAACGACGCGCAGGCTGTCGACCGCGTTTTACTTTTCATCCGCCGTAACAATATGGCGAAGGATATTTAATCTTTAGTGCAGGAACTCCGTGGTCGCTATGGCGTATTTATGGACCTTTCTCCAAGAGGAAGTCCCTGTTTTTAGCTTTCTTTCCTTCTGTCGACTGGACTTAACATGTAGTAGCCTTTAACTCCCTTTTCGTTTTAGTGTTCTAAGGTTCTGACATGGACGCGTGCGACCTTAATTGTTTTTGCGCCATAAAACAAATAAAAAACTTATCGAAGATCAAACTGGTTGCATAAGAACTATTGCCTGCACTGCACTTACTCAGAACTGTGAATATGATTTGAAGCAAAAGCAGTAACAGATGTTTACTGCATGCTGTATCCATGGACACTAACAGAGGAATATCACCTCATTTCTTTACTGTATTCTACAGCTCTTTTGAAATAGCTAAGTGCTTGCAGTAGAAAAGATGTTTCACCAGTAGGAAAGATGAAAAAAATTTGCAGCTCTTGCAGTATGCGTTTTAGAGCCCATGTTTATTAGATACTGTTTATCGTTTTTGGTACATATTATCACCTCGCTAAATACGGAATAATTTTTAAAACCTTTTTAATAGTCTTACAGGAGGCGTTCCATATCGATTTACTCTTATTTTTTCCCGTCACCCATGGTGTGCCATCTGAACCATTATCACTGTTGCAATTTTGTAATACTTTGATCTAGCTAGAGGTGGCAGGACGTGACTAGAAGTGTAATGCCTGCGCAGTACAGCCTGTTTTCCCTACTGCTGTCATTTCGTGAGCGGAGATCATGGAGTGTGAGCATCACGAACAGCGCGATGTGGGTTCTGTGGCATGAGAGTGTAAACATTGCGGGTATTCACATGCGATCGGTGGCAGCGTGTGGAGAGCGTGCACCGTCACGAAAAAGTGCGCTTTCAACACGACAACGCTCGTCCCTGTACGAGTCGGCAAACCACAGATGCCATAGCTGAAACTGTATCTAGATATTGCCACACCCAGCAGTTTCTCCTGACCTCTCGCGTACTGATTACCATCTATTCGGGGCAATGAAGAATCCTTTGCGAGGACATCATTTCGCAGACTTCCAGGAACTGCGAACAGCTGTCCAGCGATGGATGCGACAGACTACAGGAAAATAATTCTGGGGGAGCATACAGAAGTTTCGGGGTAATGTGTCACTTAGCACACAACGAATGACGGGCAAAAATAAAGTGTAAATCAATGTGGAAGCCCCGTCGAATTTTTGTTGTCACATCGATGGATGCCACTCTACCGAAATGAAAGTGTGTGTATAGCGCTGACCATCCCCTTAACCCAACGTTTAGTGTACCTGAAAGGAACTGGAACGGTCGATACATCGGTTGTATCTCATAATAACGACGAGTGACACCCTAAATGATTTAATTGAGATTGACACTAGCCGAGGAAGCCTGTTTCACTCAAACTGACACTGGCCAAGGAAGCCCAATAACTTATCTTTAATTTTTCTGAATGTACAGTTTACCCTGAATAACGATCACGAGTTACCTTGCTCTATTTAAAATGCCATTTACGAGCACTAGATAATAAATCTTACGCATTAGATTGTGTGAATGACAATCTTCTCCTAAATAAATTGAAGTTTTACAGGACTAATGGAGTAGACAACTAATGAATAATCTCAGATCTAATCAAAAGAATGTAAAAGGTTCGTTTTTTTTGTGATATGTTACAATACAGCATCACCGGTCTATTGCAGTCTGACTGTGTTGGTGAGGCAGTAAATTTATCCACAGGGCAGTGAGTGCGTCACTGCAATTCACTTTGGAGGTGTGGCGGTGGGACTTGTGGTCCCGTACCACCCTCTGACGGCGACAGTACTACAAAAGGTTGGTCCTCCCAGTTAGAATTATGCCCCCGGACTATATCAGTTGAAAGGTTAGTCTTAGTAATTCAACTGATATAGTCCAGGAACATAATTCTAACTGGGAGAAATAAGGTACAGGGTTTCCCATGACTCAATCTTAGGACTACTAATGTTCCTCATGTATGTAAACGATGTTCCGTGTAATATACAACAAACATAGTTAGTTCTTTCTGCACATGACTTTAGTATTGTAGTCAATCCAAGCATACATACAGAAACAGAATAAATGGTAAACAAAGTTCTTAAAAGTGTCACTGACTGGTTTTCTGCGAATGTCCTCATCCTAATTTTTTAAAATACACAATGTTCTCATTTCTGTATATTTAGGGATACTACACCAATTATAAGCTAACACAATGTGAGAAAACATTAAACAGGGTGAAAACTTAAAAATTCTTAGATGTTCATATTGATGAGAATTTAAATTGGAAAAAAGCACATATTGGCACTCTTAAAACAACTTGGTTCAGCCACATTTATACTTAGAATCATTGCAGATTAGTAGGTTGACTTATTTTGCACATATTTATTCAGTACTGTCATATGGAATAATGTTCTGGGGTAACTCATCTTTAAGAAACAAAGCATTCGTTGCTCAAAACCGTGCTATAAGAATAATATATGGTGTTCACACACGATTATCTTGTAGACATCTGTTTAAGAAGTTGGGTATTTCCTCTTGAAGTTTGTTGAAAGTAACCCACTAGAGTTCAAAAGGACCAATGTTGTACATAACAGTACATAAAGGAAAACTGACATCCATTACTCGGCGTTAAGGTTGTCTTTAGTACAAAGAGCGGTGCACAATTCTACAACAAACTTAAGATCACTTACGCAGTGATATAAAATGTCTGACAGATACCGAAGTAAAATCTGGAAACAAACTGAGAAAGATACTGCTTGACAACTCATTCTATTCATAGAAGAATTTCTGTTATTGTAACGTGTGAAAGATAGTGGGTAGGAATTAATAGCTCAGTATATGTACATCAAAATTAGAAATGTTCAGAATGTCCCCATATGTACAAATTAATTTTAAATTTGAGTGTAAAAATGACTCGTTCCACCTCACTACGATTTATCGTGCTAAATGATCTATGAAACATGAAACCAACTAACTAGAAGAGTCTTGATTCCATAATATATCACTTTCTTTGCTACATCGTTGAGAAAAATAGGTTCTACTGGTACTGACACTAAATGTTGTTTTAAAAATTATAATTTTTGATCGGATGATGGAGCAGCCGAAACGACGCAATACATTAAGAACCCAAAATGATCGCAGTGTCATTCAGGAAATCTCTTTCCGTTATTAATAAAAGTAGCCTTGGTTGCCAAATCTCTTAATTCTTCACGGGGTGTAAATCGGGGCTCCTGCCTGCCACCGTTTCTCCTTCCAGTATGCAGAAACGGTCTCACCTGTTAATACCCCTTTCGCTGGACTGTGGAGACTTAATACATTACCTGCAGTTGGATATACTTTTGTCCAGATGAATAACTTAATCTGTGAAGGAACAATGTGAAACGCAGACCAGCAACTGGCAGGTCAGTGTAGTTAATGGGCTATTGTCACAAAGAATGGGATTCAGCACCCTTACAGTACTCGTGTATTGGGAGCTGCTGGCTATCTATAGGTCAAGTAAAAGTGCATAAAATATATACACAATCAAAGATTAAACAAAGATAACTCGTCCAGACCCTGGAGATAATGAATTTCAGAAAAAACGGAGATGAATCGTGGGAGCTAAACGTAATGAACAAGGCAGTTAGCAATGTCGCCTCACATAGTTCGAAAATGAATACAGGGGAAGCTCGACAAGCCTACCCTCTAACATCGGTCAAAGCGTTGTGCTGGTTAGTCGCGGTGCAGATAGTGTAATTGCATCTCACTCAAGACCAAAGTTACCGGGAGGATTCTACCGCGACAAGTCTTGGCTGAGATGATTTAATTTGCACATGGTTGCTTTCAAGATGATTGCATTCATTTAACAGACAGAAGTAGGAGTCAGCGCACTCGACTGTGTGTGGAACGGTGGAGATAAGAGGTAACGACAGCATCATTCGCAGCTCAACCAAATCCTCCATTTTATTTAATAAAACTTGCAGCATAATGTGTCACGACGTTGAACGACTTCAGCTTAGTGAATCAGTGACGTTACAGTGACGAAATGCAGCCAAAAAATCACAACACAATTGTTTGGATTGTTTCTCATAAATGGTAGAAGCTTCTACCTGAAATTCAAAATTATTTACAGCTGTTAAGTTAATGAACTAACGAATGTAAAAAGAAAGGAAACTGAAAAAGTTAAAAACATTGGTTTAAATCAGTTGATTGCTGCATGAACAAATGAAAAGTTTAACTCTTAAAAGCAACTGAATGGCTTAGCTTAGTAAACACGTTCATGATTAAAGCTAACAACATTAAATGAGAATGTTTAAGGAAAGTGCTTGGTTGGTCAAATCTCCGTATCAACTCTAAGTGACGTTGAAGTCAAGTAGGACGCCGACGCAACGATCCGTGAAACGGGGCAAGGCAAACTAACAACCGGTCAGACCAGAAGAACTACAGAAGTCAGTAAAAACTAACACTACAGGTAGGTTAGATACTTACAGACCGATTACGCGCAAAGTAATACAATGTTAGAAAGAGGCCAAGAGGGGGAAGTGATAGCAAGATGGCCAGGCCCAGCTAAAAAGATTTAATCCTGCAGAGGGCCTTTAAAATTTGTCACCAGCCACAGTAAAAATCTGATTTAAGTATTAATAAAACAGTTCAGAAGATCGTTTCCTAACACACCAGGCAATGATGGACTTCAATAAGGAGCCTAAATATTTCACCAACTAGAACCAAAATTATAATTGCAGTTTGGAATGATTTTCAGGGAAAATTTGCTACTAATAAGCAGTAAGACTAATTCGGCCTGCAGCTAACGACCTTTGGGTATGGGTAGACAATAGACTCCTAGAGGTCCAATTTAAGATCACGCTCACGGTCAGGTCGTAATTTGCTGACACCCACGAACCGGCGGTGTAATAAAAGGCCAGAAAGCTTAATCAATACGCTTACTTAAAGATAGTGATACAATTAACGACAGAGCTTTATAAATTTCCAGATTCTTAAAGACGGCGTACAATAAGACGGCCGTAGAGTCTTGTGCCGCAGTACCAATTACACAAGCAGACCACTAATTTGAACTAAAAATTCATTCAGATGTAGTAGAATTTAGAATAGGCGCAGCATTTGACCTCTTCTGGTGGCACGCCCTGCGGCTAACACACAATAATTGCACACAATTTAACTACCGTGAAGTCAATGTTTCCATTCTCTGAGGCAATGTTGAGACAGCTCCTCCATAACAAGGCATCAACAGTTCACAACGTAAAGCAGAGTCTCAAGTAAATACTAGGTTTCGTCTCGGGGATGCACCGCAGATCCACGTTTCAGGTGGTCCTTCCAAGCTTACTTTCCGAGGCACAAACAACGGACGCTGCTCGGTCACCGTTGCGTTTCTTGTATTCAACTCCACTGGTAGTCCGAAACACCCACCTGCCCCAGAAAGGTGAAGGCCTTTACAACTGACAGTACAGCAGTCTGTGCCACTACCTTCACGCCGCCGTCCTTCAGCCGATCCCTCACTGCTTGGTGTCCACCTGCCAACTACCAAAGCGCCGCTGTCGCGCCGCAGGGGCGCGGTCGTCAAAGACAGCCACACAGTGACGTAACCAACAATCGAGAGATCGAAACGATCCGTACTGGTCAAGCACATATGCGACGCAAATGACGATAACTTCAGCTCTACTGCAAGCCGTGAAGTGAAGCCGATTATGAACTGCAACAAAATGTGATTGAGAGAGCATCTCTCAGCAGTTTTGCAACCTCTGTCGCAGCACAACGGTATGCTTATTCCGATAGAAAAATATGGCAGTACGAACGGTTCTTACGGCTCACATGGGTCACTGTGTGATGGCGCGAGACTTCCAAACACTGACGGAGTCAGTGTTCCTACGCATCGGCGTTGCTGAGGCTTGAATGTGAAAAAAACGGTCCTCGACCTTCTGCCGATTTTCGCCATTTTGTGTATTTTATGAACTGGAGCATTAATGCTCACGAAAACTGCTGCAACCTCACCCATCGATGGTCCTCGATCCAGACAAGCTACCAGTGGTTTCAGTTCACTGCGAAACACTGTTTTTTATATACACATTGGCAGATTAAGTTCATTGACTTTTTAATTAATTGATTAACACTGAACTGACAGAAGTCATGGGGTGCGTCCCACTGTCGTGGTGGACATCCTTTCGCCAGGCGCAGTGCAATAACTCGAGTCGGAACGGGCTCAAAAAGTGCTTTTGAGTCCCCCCTCCTGCTTCCTGCTTCTATAGCCGTCCACAACTGCGAAAGCGTTGTCTGTGCAGTGTTTGTGCATGAACTGACTTCTCGATTATTTCCCAGAAACGTTTCATAGAATTCAGGTCGGATCATCTTAGAGGCCAAATCATTTGCCCGAATTGTCCAGAAAGTTCTTCAAACCTATCGTGAACAGCTGTGGCTTGGAGAAGCGGCGCGTAGTGATCCATAAAATTGCATCGTTGAATGGTTGCAAATGGTCTCCAAGTTGTCGTACATAACTAGTTACAATCAGTGATCGGTTCAGTCGGACCAGAGACTCCCGTTCACTCCATCTGAACGCAGCTCATATCAGTGTGGAGCCACCACAAGCTTCTACTGTGCCTCGTTCACAAGCTGCGTCCATGGCTTCGTGGGGTCTGCACCAAACTGGAGCCCTACCATTAACTCTTACCAACCGAAATCGGGACTCGTTTAGCCAGGCCAAGGTTTTTGAGTCGTCTAGGATCCAACCGAAGTGGTCACGAGCCAAGGAGAGGCGCTGCAGACGTTGTGGTGCTGTTACCAAACACACTCGCCTCGGTCGTCTCCTACCATATCCCACTAACGCCAAAATTTACCGTCCACAGCTCGTGATCGTGCGGTAGCGTTCTCGTCTCCCACGCCCGGATTCCCGGGTTCGATTCCCGGCGGGGTCAGGGATTTTCTCTGCCTCGTGATGACTGGATGTTGTGTGCTGTCCTTAGGTTAGTTAGGTTTAAGTAGTTATAAGTTCTAGGGGACTGATGACCATAGATGTTAAGTCCCATAGTGCTCAGAGCCAAAATTTACCGCACTGTCGTAACGGATAAGTTCGTCGAATGTCCCACATTGGTTTCTGCGATTTTGTTTGTCTATTACCACTGACAGCTATACACAAATGCCGCTGCTCTCCGCAGTTACATGAAGGCCCTCGGCCACTGCGTAGTCCGTGGTGAGAGGTAATGCCTGAAATTTGGTATTTAAAAATGGTTCAAATGGCTCTGAGCACTATGGGACGTAACTTCTGAGGTCATCAGTCCCCTAGAACTTAGAACTACTTAAACCTAATTAATATAAAGACAGCAAAAACATCCATGCCCGAGGCAGGAGTCGAACCTGCGACCGTAGCGGTCACGCGGTTCCAGACTGTAGCGCCTTCAACCGCTCGGACACCCTGGCCGGCCAAATTCGGTATTCTCGGCACACCTTTGACACTTCTCGGCCCACTCTTGACGCTGAGGATCACGGAATATTCAATTCCTTAACTACTTCCGAAATGGAATGACTCATGTGTTTAGCTCCAACTACCATTCCGTGTTCAAAGTCTATTAACATCCATAGTGCGCCCATAATAACGTCGGAAACCCTTCCACATGAATCACTGGAGTAGAAATGAGAGCTCATCCATTACACTGCCCTTTCATACCTTGTGTACGCGATACTGCCGCCACTTGCACATGTGGCACATATTCATCCCATGACTTTGCTCACCTCAGTTTTTTAGACCTGTGCGTAGTACCACTGAACTTGGCATTACTTATCTCATACGAATCTATGATAGAAAACGCGATTACATTTTTATTCAACCTTCTTTATTTGTAAGGTGATTTGACTACAGTTAGTAAGATAACTGTCCTGGTTAAATCGTGATCGTGAGAGTAAGATATAAGAAATTAGGGGGAGAGACATTTTTCTCTTCGATATGCGACTGAATCGACAGGGAGTAGCTGATATTGACACAGGATGCCCTGTACCTTGTGGTGAAGTGACCTCAGGATTGTATAATGAAGGGACTACTCCACGCCCTTTGTGTCCTTTGTGCCAGGGACAGCGTCGTAACCAGGACAGTGCAGCAGCAGGCGGGCCCGCATCAACGTTATGCCAACACTGGACGAGGATCCGCGGTGTTGTTCAAGCGTGGTTAACAAACAAACGCTTGCTGACATCTTGTGAAGCGCTGCGGGCACGCCGGCGACAGGGTGGGGGTCGAAGCCAGGCACAGCTAGGAACGCCGGACGTGCAACGAGCAGTGCTTCGACCCCAGTATACGCCGCTAGAATTAACTTCTCCTACCGACTCCGCTTCTTTCTCCACCTTCGCACGCGACCGCTAACTCCGACGCCAACTTAAGACTTGCGGCTGTAGCCCAGATGGGATCTTAACCCGCTTCTAGTATAATTTCTCCGCTAGATTCTGATGTCTGACTGTATGCAGGCTCCGTCTGCTCACACTCAACACCCCTGCGGCACTGGGGAACAAGCTGTCCCACCATTTCGATCGCTAGGAAACTGACAACTGAACATCCTAAAAGTGTCAACAACCGATTTTGATGAAATTGGGCGGGTATGTAGAGGGGCAAAAGTAATGCAATACGTACTTTTTTTTGTTTGTGTCCAGTTTCACTTATACGAGGAAAACACAGCCGGAAAGGTAATCTGGCATATTGGGTTTGGAGGGAATGTCTTTGAAAATATGTAAAATGTTTGTCATCTAAAAGTACCCCGTCTGTACCTTTGCCTTCAAGTCCTTTGGGATCACCAGATGAACGAGTTTCTCGTCCTCGCGACACAAAAGGCTTGACAACATACGTAAACTTGTTAGATGTATGTGGCTTTCAGTGTTGGAAGGACTTTGTGAGAGGTTTCTCAAATATAATTGTGTTGAATGACATTAACTTGAGAAACAATATAATTGTACTGCAGTCACTAGTGCATCATGAATTCCTTTCGCTCAGTTTATAAATGTACTGGAATATGGATATGCAAATCAGGATATTTAGAGGATCACCTGCTACAATTTCCAATCCTGCTGAATATTGTTGTCTAATGTATTCTCCGACCGTGTGTAAGAGAATATTCTGAATTAAGCATTTATTTACAGATTATCATTATTGCAATGATTTTGTATCATGACAGTGAGTTACTTAATTTCCAATTAAAGATACACGTACATGAACAATAAACTAAAAAAATATAAAATGTAAAATAACAATTTTAAACGTAAAATAAAGTAAAATAAATACCTAGACTAATAATGAATATTTAGATATTTTAATGTAAATGTAAATGCCGTTTTGGTAGGGCCTCCTGTGAGGTAGACCGTTCGCCTGGTGCAAGTCTTTCCAGTTGACGACACTTCGGCGACTTGCGTGTCGATGGGGATGAAATGATGATGACAAGGACAACACAACATCCAGTATCCGAGCAGGGAAAATTTCCGACACCGCCAGGAATCTAACCCGGTCCGTTAGGTGTCACATTCCGTCGCGCTGACCTCTCAGCTACCAGGCACGGACTAAATATTTTAAGTAGGTGTGTTGAAGATACTATGACAGCACATTGTGTACAGTTTATTTTCCAGTAATGGTATTCCAGAAACCATCTTTATTACATACAGACGTATGTAGCCTGAAAGCGCCTTTAATTTCTGATAAGGCAAAAGTTTTCATTCTTAAAAATTAATTAATGGTGGAGGATTATTTTGCATAATTTCAATTTATTACAAAGTTCGACTACACAGCTTTCAAGAAAATTAATTACATATCAACTTTTATATGAAAAACAATTTGCACCGTTTCGAAGATATTCCCTTCAAACCCAACATGCCAAATTACCTTTCAGGGTGTGTTTTACCGCTTAAAAATGAAACTGGAAACAAACTAAAAATTACGAAGCGCATTAATTTCTCCCTCTATACATCCACCAAGTTTTATCAACAGTCGCCAGCAGTGGCCATGCGATTAGAGGCGCCATGTCACGAACTGCGCGGCCCCTCCCGCTAGGGGGTTCGAGCCCTCCCTCGGTCATTTGTGTGTGTGTCTAGGGATGATGACATCATCAGTTTGCTCTCTTAGCAAATATATATATATATATCTCAACAGCTTTTTGTGACACTTGTGAGAGACCTTCCTGGGGCGACTTGTGCGTTCTCTACCCTCACCTTTAGTGACACGTGGAAGCCCTGATGGGTGGAATTCGGATGCTGTTTGTCCGCTAAACGAAGTTTCTTTAAGCATGTAGGCTTTAGTGAAACACCGAGAGACATTTTAAAACAGAATCTAACTGATTCTGTCATAATGTTGTGACTTTTATAAAGGCGAAGTGGATATTTGTTTTAAGTAACGGGCAATGCGAACGACATTGACATTGTAAGATTCGGTCACCATGGAAAATATAGGGTTGTTCAAACTTATATTGCTGAACGTTCAGGAAACATTCCTCACAGAACAAGAGAATGTGTTATATCGACATTGATTCGGAAACTGTTTATTTCAATGTCAGAGCTCAGTTTTGGCCAATGTGGGAAACAAACAGGAAAAATTTGTATAAGCACGATATGAAATACTTTCCTACATAAACTGATCAAACTGCCCTTCGTTATCAAGGATACGTGTAACGAATGTCGCTTTCAATCTCTGATGCGCTGATGAATCCATAGAGAACTGGATATTATTTCACAGCCTACCACGATATGAGCAAGAAAACTTTGTACGTCTTGTACTGAGGTTCTGTACTCAAGGTCTTTCAAATGCTCCTACAAATAAAAGCCTAGAGGGTTTATGTCTGCAGAGCACGGAGGCTTTCAACTCTACTTATTCGTCAGCCTTGGAATCTAATACTGACAGGCCTACGAACATTAACACTGAAATGGGAAGGAGTTCCATTTTGGACAAAGTACATGTTTTGTTGCAGTCATGATAGGATACGGACTAGCAGAACAGATAGAATGTTCTCAGAGAAGACGTGGTAAGTTTCTCCATAGAGCCTGGGTGGAACAACATGATGCTCTAACATCACCAACTATGCCAGCCTATATGTTGACAAACTGTATTTGTTCGTGATGTAGTGGCGCAATTTCTTCAGGATTTTCGGCAGGCTATACGTGATGCTTGTGAAAATTTACAATCTGATTGCGTTGAAATGAAGTCTGATCCATGAACGGTAGTTATGCTCATCGTTGAACGAACCATTCGTAGAAGTGTACCTGTGTAGGAAAATCGGGTGCTGATAGTGCCTGCACACACTGTACATAGTACAGATACCGCAGGTTCTCATGTAGCACTCTCCAGACAGTCATATGTTCAACATTACCTGTTGCAGGTAACTGTCATACATTGACATCAGGGTTGTAGTCATCTGTACAAAGAAATTTCTCGTCCTTCTAGGCCTCCAACAATCGCGAATAGCAGACTTAAACTTCCCATGCTCCATAAGACAGAGATCAGTTACTTCAGAAGTCCGCTTGTGAGGGCACAGTCGTTCCAGAAATCTCTCCCAATACTAAGGTTGAGCGCCATAGCCATTACCATCTGCTAAAATGTACAGCAAATGGGCATCTGCGAAGTCTGCGTTTCAGTACACTTCCACTGCACTGTGCCGGAAACCAAGACAGTGGAGAACACTAGATATGTTATGCTACGTGCTTGCACAGTCTATGATGAACGCTAAACATTTGATGCCACAGGGTGACAATTATTGAACTATGTGAAATAAAATCGCCATAACTTCTGAACGGTTTGAGTTAGGACGTTCAGACAGCGCGGTTGGCCGTGGAACCTGATGGTAATTACTATGCACATCCATGGTTTGGTTTAGCGGTGTATCCCACTTTCATTTGGATGGGCTCGTGAATAAGCAAAATAGGTGCATCTGGGGACTGAGAATCCGCACTTTGCGATCGGGAAGTCTCTTCACCATAAATGGGTGACTGTGTGGTATGGAGTGTCCAGTGAGGTAATAATCGGTGTGATATCCTTGATGGCACGATTACTACCAAACGGTAAGTGAAAGTTTTGGAAGATGATTTCATACCCCTAGGAAAAGTTTCTCGGATACTTATTCTGCGTCCGCAGCTCGTGGTCGTGCGGTAGCGTTCTCTCTTCCCGCGCCCCCGTTCCTGGGTTCGATTCCATGCGGGGTTAGGGATTTTCTCTGCCTCGTGATGATTGGGTGTTGTGTGATGTCCTTAGGTTAGTTAGATTTAAGTAGTTCTAAGTTCTAGGGGACTGATGACCACAGATGTTAAGTCCCATAGTGCCCAGAGGCATTTCAACCATTTGAACTTATTCTGCATGCTGGGTATTGCGATTTGGTTCGTGGAAGTAAATTTGTCTTTAGGTGTAAGAAAAACAGCGTTGACTACCATTCGGAAATGAACGCTATCACTGTCAAGAAGAGGCCCACTAAACAATTCGTACCATACCTGCTTTGAAGTCGGTCTTTGTAATTATCAAGTAAGTTTTCATGCGGCTGTTACAGAGAAAAGACCAAGTAAGAACACGAGGAAAAGAGATAAGTAAGACTCGTGCTGAACTCCTGCAACTGGTTAATTTATAAAAGTCACGCTACAGAATGTAGAAATTTGAATTTCTTGCATGTGAATGTGGTCACACAGTTTTGCTTTTACCCACAAATCACTGTCAGCATAATCCGACAGAATTAATTTGCGGACACGTTACAAGCTATGAGTGAAGAAAAAACAAAACATTGAAGATAACAGACACTGAAACGCTTGTGTGTGAAGTAATAGACAGCACCCCTTCAGTGTGGTCACAATATGTGCAAAACGCTGAAAAGTTTCAGAAAGGAGACTTTCACAGGGAGATGAAGATGTATAAAAGCCTTGAACCTGTCATCCTAAATTTACAATCAGATGGTTCCGACTTGGGCTCGGATAACAGATAGTATTACGATGTACATTTTGAAACAAAGTAAAGTAATAATCTTTTTTGTTTTTAGACTCAATGTTTAAAAAATTTTTCTCGACAAATCAGATGCATGCATAGTACAGGAGGACTTCCTAGCATTCATTGAATAGAAATATGCAGCCTATGAAGTATTCAGACTATAATTATAGAACAATGCCAAGGAGAAGTTAAACTTTTCCCACAGGAAACTCCAGTACTTGAACAAGTAAAGCACTGTCCTTTTAAAGGTACGGATTGAACAATGCCTTAAAATGGAAGGAAGGGTTACCTGTCGAGATATTGGTGGTTTTCGTCAGCATTCTGTCGAGTTATTCACAGAAGATGATTAATCTTTTGTTTGTTCAATGAATCATAAATGCATTCTCCCATTGTAATGTCGAACGAATTATTTTAAACTCATAATGTCAGTTGGCACCGAAAAACATGAAGACATACTGTCAGTTTTACCGATAGGCTTTTGCGCTAGTGTTTGCTACCAGTAATTCTTTTTTACGCATAGTGATTTTCATTGAAGTGCAGTGAAAAACACCCACATATGCATATTATACACATTTAAGAAAATTACATGGAGTAGAATCAGCTGTCAAGCAAATATAATGATTTCGGTTTGAGTTTGAAGTTTATTTTGTTCTGTATTACATTTTTACTTATAATATAGTCCAAATCACATTAAATGCAGTAAATTATTGCGTCTTTTCCGATGATCTTGTCGTTAGACAATCGCCATTTTGAGAGAAATAGTACTTGAAGTCGTCACATAACTATGTCAGCTGTTCCGAAGTCACACAGACGATTGCTATGGACACAACTTCAAAGACGTGAAGTAAGGTTTATCTCTCGTAGACGATTGATCGGAAAGGGCTTTTTTTACACGAAAATTTTTTCTGCAGGGAAGTTAAGAAAGGATCCCCATTTCAGTACCATAAAAAAGTGGTTCTACAAAATAATGATAGAGTGCCATATCGATATTAAAATTACCAGTATTTTTGAAAAAGTTGTGGTGATTATACAGACATTTATGTTTGGTGTATGTATTTTGTTTGGTTGTGCGTAAGTTCTTTGTTAATTCGTTTAAACATTCTTCTGTTCCTTATGGAAATAAGAAATTTTTTATATTCCTATTTTTTTGCCAGAATTTCTGAGCATAATTTATTAAACAGTTTATGGTAGCAGATATTTTCTCTTTTTCATTTGAACAATTTTGTCCTTTCATAAAAGAAAATACATAAAACAAGTTGATAGCTTGAATAATACTGGTTTTGCTAAAACATTCCCCAGTTTTTACAATGTAGGTCATAAAATTTTTTTATTCCTGATAAAAATTTCTCTATATAAATGTAACCCTTACTCAAGAGGCTCAATAATGCAAACAACTCTAATTTATTTAAGAATTAGTGGCCTGCAAATAAATACTTTGTGTAACATTTGCTAGAAGTGGTGAGAAAATTTTTACAGAGCTCAAGAATGATTTTAAAACGATTTTGTCGGACAGGTATCATAAAACAATTATTGTGTTGAATCTTCTATTTTTTGAAGATGGAAATATTAAGCAGTGATGAAAGGGAATGAAGAAACCTAAAAACAGTGTTAATAAATTTCATGACCCAGAATTTTTAGTGTGAATGCAACTGATGCTGAATCCCATTAAAAATTTTACCTAACCTTACTTATTTCATTTGAAGAGGAACATGTACTGATTACTAATGATATTTTTAGTTTTGTTCATTATGGTATTTTATGCAACATGAGGCCAGCAGCTGAAAATTATTCAAAAATAAAAGAATAAAAACATAAAATAATTAAAAAATAAATAAAATAAAGTAAAATAAAAAATATAAAATAAGACAAAAGAAAATATTTATTACACCTAAAATCGGTTATTTCCCTGCTTATATACTTATTTATTCGCCCACCCTGTATCGACATGAAATCTTACAACATTTTGTGCCACACATTCTTATAACTGGCAGTTTTCTGTGCTCCCAATAAGCAGACTCTCGAAAGAGCCACCGAGTGCACTCAATCTGCTCAGTTACTACTTAACCAAGAACGTAGTTTCAACATTTTACTTGGGAGGATGACGATTCAAACCCATGTCCAGCCATCCTGATTACGTTTTCTGTGATTTCTCTAAATCGCTTATGGGTAATTCCGGGATGGTTCCTTCGAAAAAGCACAGGCGCTTTTCGTCTCCATCCTTCCCTAATTCGAGCCAATGCTCCGTCTCTAATGACCGCACTGTTGATCGAACGTTACACACTAATCTCATCCTTCTCCTCTTTCACATTTTATGCAAGAAAAAGTTTCATGTGACGCTCATACGTTCTCTTTCTGTCTGTTTCCCGTGACTAATGTGATTATGAAGACGAGTACAAAATGAGCTCCAACATGGAAATACAGCGTTTCTTCATCCATATGCAAGGAACGCATTTTATTCCTCTATGTGGGAGGAATGTTTCGTGAAACATTTGTAATATCTTTTTGTTACACCCTGTATTCCAGTGTCTGAAAACGCAGATATAGCTTACTAACTGCAGTAGTAGCCTAAGACTTGATTATTTTATATTGTAATCACAAGCCCACAAGGACTACACTGAAACTCATCAGTGAGAGTCGTTAAACTCATACACACACATGGATGTAACAATTGGTGGGGATGTGAAATAGGTCACACTGGCTTGTTTTCGCAAGCAGTACATTTCGGTTCACTGACAACATACCAAAACAAGCAATTAGTCTACAAAGAGAATCACTTAAGAAACACTGGTGGGATCTATCCTACGATATTACTCAAATGTATGGGGCGTATAACCAAATAGTACTTGCAGGGGATATTGTTGAACGTATAGAGCGAAGAGCAATATGGGTGATTACCGTTTTATTTGACCTGTGCTACAGTGTCACGGGGATCTACTTGTAAAGTTTGAAGGCTTAGCTTTTAGTAATGAGCTTAGCAACACACTACAGCCCGCTACGTATAGCCCACGAAGAGATCGCGAAGACTAAAATTTGGACTCAAAGAGGCGTTTAAGCAATCGTTCTTGCCACGCTCTGCTCGTGAATGGAATGGGAAGAAAATCTAATTACTGGCACTGTGGAAGAACACTCTGTGACGTACGGCACAAACGTTTGTAGAGTATGCATGTAGATGTAAATCCGTATTTCGCGCTCTTAAAAAAGTAAAATATTACTCTGCATTTTAAAATACTGTTCTCAGTGTACGATGAAGGTTATGTACAATAAGGTATATGAAGAAGAACCTGACACCAAGAAAACAAAGTTATCACTTCACAGCAGAGCGATCAGCTAGAGAACTCTGTGACGACACTCTAGTGCTACTAAATGGTATTAGTAGTTGGCGAAAAATTACAGAAAACTCGACATTCGTGCAAGGAATCTGTGGATCGATACAAAATCTTTGGTATCATTAGGTAGAAACAGTGGATATTAACGAGACGAGTGATGTACACTATGTGATCAAATGTATCCGGACACGCCAAAAACATACGTTCTTCATATTAGGTGCATTGTGCTGCCACCTACTGCCAGGTACTCCCTATCACCGACATCAGCAGTCATTAGACACCGAGAGACAGCAGAATGGGGCGCTCCGCGGAATTCACGGACTTTGAATACGATCAGGTGATTGGGTGTCACTTGTGTCATACGTCTGTACTCGAGATTTTCGCACTCCCATCCATAGGTCCACTGTTTCCGATGTGTTAGTGAAGTCGAAACGTGAAAGGACACGTACAGAATAAAAGAGTACAGGCCGACCTCATCCAAGGACTGACAGAGACCGCCAACAGTTGAAGAGAGTCAGAATGTGTAATAGGCAGGCATCTATCTAGACCACCACACAATAATTCTAAACTGCATTAGTATCCACTGCAAGTACTTTGACAGTTAGGCGGGAGTTGAGAAAACTTGGATTTCATGGTCGAGCGGCTCCTCATAAGCCACACATCACATCGGTAAATGCCAAACGACGCCTTGTTTGGTGTAAGTAGCTTAAACATTGGACGATTGAAGAGTGGAGAAACTTTTTGTGGAGTGACGCATCACGGTACACAATGTGGCGATCCTATTGCAGTGTGTGGGTATGGCAAATGCCCAGTGAACGTCATCTGCCCCAGCGCAGGCCAACATTGATGTTTTAAGCACCTTCTTGCTTCCAACTGTTGAAGAGCTATTCGGGGATGGAGATTGTATCTTTCAACATCATCGATCAAATCTTCATAACGTACGGCCTGTTGCGGAGTGGTTGCACGACGATAAATTCTCCGTAATGGACTGGCTTGCGCTGAATCCTGACTTGAATCCAATAGAACACCTTTGAGGTGTTTCGGAATGACGACCTCGAGCCAGGCTTCACCGGCCGACATTCGATGCCTCTCCTCAGTGCAGCACTCCGTGAAGAATGGGCTGCCATTCCCCAAGAAACTTTTCAGTATCTGTTTGAACGTATGAATGCGAGAATGAAAGCTGTCATTAAGGCTAAACGGTGGGCGAACGCGATATTGCATTCGAGCATTACCAATGTAGGGCGCCAAGAACTTGCAAGTCATTTTCAGCTAGGTTTCCGGATACTACTTCCAACATTCTGCGTGGTTTCTGTTTGTTCTAAGTCGTGTCTCCCTACCACTTTCGCGCAACGACGCTCTGAGCGTCTTTTCGAGGGAATTGACTAGTTTGAACCTGGGACCTGTTGCTGGTAAGGAGACGCCAGACCACACATGACAAGTCGAGTTCAGAAGAGTTAAGAGAGACTAGCGATGATATAACCAAAGACTTAATTATTTCAGCGTCAGCTCCACTGCACTCCCTGTAAAAGAATCTTAATACTAACTAAATTTAGTGGAAGCGGTTCAAGGCTTTCCTATTTTTAGTTAGCTAGTAAAATAACGTCGAAAAAGCAGTTAAGTTTACCATTGGAAATTTTATTCTATTCACAAAACATTGTTTATAAATTGCACTATTGATAAAAGGAAATGTTTTAATACACGATGATAAAAACCGACTGTGTTCAACAAAAATGTGAACCAAAATTCCCTGAATGGGTTTCCAAGTTCTACAATGGATCGAAGGATGACCTATGCCATATCACATCTATAATCTAGGTTTAAATTAAGTTTCACGAAGAGAAAACTATCAAAATGGTCTACAGTGACCCTCAATTATCTTTAATTACTTATCTAACTTGTCGTAAATTACAGTGGCTGATGTGACTTCTCAATAATTATATAACAGAAAAGTCATCGCGTTTCAGATTTTAACTTACGTAGCAAATGAGAATACCATGAGCTTCAATTGACGATCGACACTAGTATTACGTAAAAAGGGGATGAAACAGATGAGACTTCTGCAGTTCTGAGTGAAGCCTTATGCGCTCAAAAATGCGGCATCGCGAGCGTTCATTACCTTGTCGGTGTTCGTCAGGGGGCGGAGGCCGGCGCAGCTCCATGCATCTCGCCGTCTCGGAACCATTTCTTTCTTAACTTCTCCTTACTACAATTTACCCAAGTTGTTTTAAAAAAAAACTATCTGGCTGTGTTTTCATCTGACCAATCAGGCTCTCAATGTTAACCGTAAGCTCTGCCTGCAAAAATTCTGTCTATCCAATGATAAACGTTATACTTTTCGTGGTGGGGCAATGTTTTTAACGTTTGCAACGTAACAGAGACGCGAAAAAGTCTCACATTAAAACTTGCGGCTGGTGTGGCCCTTTTTGTGTTATTGTAAGATCTACCCTGTTCTTCTGGAGGGCTCTTGCTTTTGACATGGGCTGGGGGGTGGTTCTGGTGGTTAGCTGGCGACGTGGGTGTCCGTCCCTTATCGTAGGGCCTTCTAGCGTAATACGGTTCTGCTCTCGGCTTCTGTTCTCGTTTCTCCCCTCGGAACTGCGTCTGTCTCACGGTGGGAAGGTATGACATGCATTTAGGCATTCTTGTGTTAGTCTGCGGTATTCTATTTGCTCACTCGTTACTCGTATTACTTTGGTTAATTTAATGTCACGATTTATTCAGAGCTATGTGACATACTACTGGATTTTCTTATCATGTCAGGGTTTTAATGGAAGGTGTTGGATTTGCCTGACACCTTACATATCACCACCCTTCGAACTTAACTTTTCACTGATGTTAGGCAATGATTGAATCTTTGTCTAAGTCAGTCAAAAATTTTTCCTTTATCTAAATTTTGTTGCCTACTGTTCAGCCACATTATTGTGTTTCTATGCTAGTTTGTATTACTAATTTATATTTTTAAATTCTTCCACATAATTCTCAAAAATATGTTTATATTGACAAGAGAAGAACATTTTTATGCTATTATTATGATTATTTATTTTTAATTATGTTTTTTTCTTTATTTAAGTGTGAAGTTTTATTTTAAGTAATTAGTTATCGAAAGTGATTTGTCTTTCACATCGATTTTCTTAGAAATATTTTTTTTTATAAATTTAGTAATTAATTAAATTCTATTCCTAACACATTTTCTAAATATCATGTACAAGAAAAATGTTTTTGTTTCTAGACACTCATTTCAACATTGTTACACTAACAAATAAGAATTATTTCCAAGAATTGCTTTGACAAAGAAATATACATACACAAATATTGATGTATTATCGTAACAAATGGTACAAATGTTAAAAAAAAGGGAAAACGTCCAACAAGATAATTTTCTATTCTTTGTTTTTATAAGGAGGAAATAAGTAAACTATGGTTATTCTTTTATTCTTATGAGGAGAAAATAAGTGCCATATAGTTTTAGTGTTTATTATGCCTTACTTTTGTTCTTTATATACTGTCCATTTCAGAACTAATGACTTATTTTTATCGATAGTCTATTTTGTAATTTATTAGCTGTCTGGTGTGCTTAACTTATTTAGTTTTTCACACGTTTCTTTTGTACAATTCCTGCATCACATAATTTGATTTCACACATTCACACAATCCTATGAATGTTTAAGCATGAGGTTGGCGAATGTTTTTGCACGAAGGTGATGGACTTGAGCGAGATGGATGTGGGCAAGTATTTGATGTACAGCTTTGTTCATCGTTCCTTGTTGGCTTTGGAAGTGTGTGTTGCTGTTGTGGAGGTCCCATAATGGAATGGAGCTGTGAGTGCAGAATGTCGTGGTTTACTGGCTTTGTATGCATGAAAGTCATCGTTATGTGTCGCTGAAAGCGGTCGTTTTTTTGTAGTAATACCTTGCAGACGACTAGTTTACAATAGGATAGGGATTTGGGAAGGTATGTCGTCTATTCTTCACCCATCTTCTTTCTTGGTCTCAATCTTGCGAATCTTCAACTTCCGTTCTTCCTGCTTTTTCTCTGCTTCTTACTTAATTCTTGGTTCTTCTCTGGGTAGGATATGGAAATATTTATTGATAACTAGTCGCTTTGAAGTTCTCTTCTTAGTAACAGTTTGATAAATTGTTTGGGCATGTCATTTTTACTTTGTGGAAGTTTACTTCAGTTTTGTGCATCAGCGTGCTGCTTAATAGTAGTATTGTGACTTTTACACACATTTTTTTGCCAGTGGTGGCTTGCCCAAGCAGTCTTCTCGTCGGGCCGTTTTTTGCTCGCTCCGCTGAGTCGGGGTGTCCCAAGACCCTCTTGACCTTCCGTATTCTGTCACAGCAGGGTTCCACCACCCTGTGGTTCAGCAGATTTACTGCCCACTTCGACAACCCTCTGTTGGTCTCACTGTCCTTTCCCTTCTCTCGACGCTTCTGCCTTGTAGGAATCGTGTCTTTCTAATTACATCCATTTCTTTCTTGATACATCTCGCGTTGCAACTTGTGGGTCATTGCATCTGGTCTTTGCTGGATTTTTACAATGGTTCTTACAAAAAGTTTTACTTATAATCATCTAACGTATGTCTAGTACCTACATTGTTTACACCTTCTTAAAAAGCTTTACAAATTTCGGCGCCCTTTCCATGTTACAATTCTAAGATATTTTGAGTCTTAACTTCTACAAGACTCCTCAAATTCGTTTTTTATTTTTGTGTAGAATCGCGGTATATAGCATTTTAGTATTTCATGCTGTTAGACTATCTACGTTTTATCCCTTCACCTTCATCTATGGTACTATTGGTGTTAGTTTTGTTTTAGTTTTAATTGAAACTACTTTCTTTTTCCCACCTTCCTCTCTCTTCTTTCTTCTTTCTCCTGACAATCTTATCTGCAACATAATCTTGAAATATTGTGCTGATTATTTACTTGAACTTCTTGCAATTTTTCATTGATTTCTTTATGGACTTCTAAGATGAGTTGAGGCGATTCCCCATTTTGTGGATATCATTCTAATTCTTCATCCTCCTTATCTTGCGTCATTCTTAATTGTTTGTTTATAACTGGTATTTCTTCTAATTTTAGCTTTTGCTCAAAGAGAAGTGTAACATTCCAGATTGTTACGCTACCTTTCCCCATATCTATTATTGCTCGTCTCTCATTTAAAAAATCTGCACCTATAATCAAATGTACAGTTAGTTTAGGTATAATCACAAAGTTGGCTTAGATCTTTTGACCTTGACACGAAAGACTTAACCTTGTTTGTCTCGTAACTTCTGCAGCATTGTTTCTAATAGGACCTCTTACTTTAATCTTATGTGTTTTCAGAACTGGCAATTCCTCATTGGCATTACACTGCATGAATAAATTTTCTGAGATCACAGTCAGTTCACTTCCGCTATCAATTGCGATATTGACTGGGATATGCTTCACCATGGCCTTCACAATTGGTTGAATTTGAAAGGGTTGGTTCTGTTCTTCTTCTTGCATCAACGAATCCTCCACTGAATCATACATGAGTCCTTTCAGGAATTTCCCTTGTGAATTCGAACTTTCTGTAGGATAAGCTTCGACTGCTACTTCTCTCTCTTTCATTTCCTCTTATCTATTTCTTCCTTCATTTACGCTTTCTTCAACATCCTCTACTTTTCCCTCATCCTCCTCTATCTTCTCCTTCCTCGTCGCTACTTCCACATAATCGCATCAAAACACTCTAATTATCGCTTCATAACTTCCTTCATTATATACGTTAGGTTGTGTGCCCACTAGTAACTTATTTTCAACTTCTGTCGACTGCGCATTATCCTCATTGAATTCGCTTTCCCTGGTTTCCATCTCAAATAGCTCTGCAATACTCATTATTTCGTCCTTTCCTCCTACATTCGTTGTGCATGAATCTGGTAATTCATCTTCGTCAGTATTCTCCCAATTACTTTCGTCCCAATGTGATATTATTATTTTCCTGTCTTCGTTTTCATCTGGTCCCTGCGGATTTGTTTCTTCCTTTTTCTCTTCTCGTGATAAACTATTTACTTCTCTGTTCAAGGTGCTGCAATTGTCCTGGGTCGGTGCGTCATTCCCTTTGCCATGGGCGCTTAGCTGTCAATTCGAACGTTTATCTGGGTTTGGTAGTCTTACCTCCACCTCTTCTATCTGTATTCTCTTTTCTTGTTCAGCTTGTTGATAGTGGTTTCTTTGTTGATAATTTGTCGGTCTATTGGTTTTCCAGTACCCGTTCTGGTTGTCGTTATTCCCTCAGTAATAGTTGTTGCCGTTCCTGGTTGATTTATAGTTATTGCCGTATTCTCTTCTAAATCCATAACCGGTTCTTTGTTGAAATCTATTGTCGATTCTTGGTGCGAAGTTATCACGTGGTTCGTAATTATTGTTTCTTTGTACTGTGTCTTGTAGATTCCACTGCATTTTGCTTTCGTTTTCTCGTGCGCTTCGTCTTTTTCATGCGTCATCTTCCGAAAATATGAACTCTAGTTCCCTTAGAATACCTTTGAATGCTTCGACGTCATTGCCTCCGTGACCTACTAATGATTGCTCGTATTTCAATGGTAACTTCATCGCGCATAATTTAATCAACTCTCCGTCACTGTATGGTAGATCTAAGCATTGATTTTTGTTTGCCGGTACTTCGAAAAATTTCACGGAGTCTTCTGTCCTGAATTTTCAAAATATGGGTTCTGTAGTAATTCGTACTTCACTCTGTTCTTTGCTTCGCTGGACCAACATCGTGAGAGAAACTTCTCTCTGAAATCTTCGTACGATCGGCATGTCGCTGCAACATTCTTCATGATTTCTGCGACTGTTCCTGACATGTGTGCACATATAAAGTCTAATTTGTGTGCTAGCGTCCAGTGTTCTGATAATCCTACTCGGAATTGATCAATAAAAGTTCGTGGATGTAATGAGTTTCCTTCTCGAAAGGGTTGAAATTTTCTCACTGTGTGGAAATGATCGTTGTCGTACTTCGTCATGGTTCCTTATGAAATTCGCGATTCTTCGCCACTTTCGTTGATGAGCATTTCTCCCGTCGTTCTTTCCGGTTGTGGTAGATCCATTGGATATTGTCCACTGTAACTTCCGCGTACCCGCGTTGCAGGATGTCTGATTTCACGTATGTTACTTTCCGCCTGTGATTGGAATCGCAAATGCATGATATCTTCGTCAATTGTTTGTTTTTCCGGTGCTGTTACAGATACGGATGTGGTTGCAGACTCAGTGCTTGTTCGATCCTGTTCACTACGCTCTTCAATGGTTTGCAACAATTATGTTCGCAGTTTCCGAAATTGTCGCTTCGTTTGCGCTTCTATTTAGACTATGTGGTTATCACATCTTTTCAGCGCTGCTTTTGTGACACGTTTGTGTAACACACAGTTTTCAACAATTTTACGTGCTGTACCTGCTGCTTGTCTAGTAATTACGTTTATCTGTTTCTTTAGTTTCTTGACTTCTCCCTGGGTGTTGTTATGTAATGTTTTGATCTCGCCCTGAATGTCGTTGCGCAATGTTTGTACGTCCGCTTGTACCTTGCCAATGTCTGTTCTCAATTGATTGTGACCTGTTACTAAGTTTCCTACCAATTCTCCAGATTCTTTTGCCTCGTCTTCAATATGAGTTAGGTCTAACTGAATTTTTTTGTTTTGTTCTTTAATCTCACGCATTTGTCTCGTGGTTTCTGCAATTTGTTTCGTCGTTTCTGCATTCTGAATTTTAATTTGGTTCGAAATTTCTTTATTTTGTCTTGTCTTGGTTCCCGTCATTAATTGTAATAATTCCTCCAGATTGGTGGGTCCTATTGCATTTTCTTCCGACGTACTACGCTCTGTGTTTTCGCTCAATTGTTGATTTGCAACCGATTGCATTGAACTGTGCGGTGACACGTTTCTGCTCGCATTTCTTGTACTCTGTGCTGAGGGAGCTCTGATTACTTGTACCATGGGTTCTACGTATTCAAGACGCAAGTTAGAATCCTCATCGGCTGTCTCTCTACTTTCCTGCTCCTCTGTCGTATACTGACTTACGTTTTCTATGCCTTGACGTACATTAGCCTCTTTATAGTGCGTTATGTGTCCTATTTCTCGCGATACTGCATCGTCTGTTGTACTGTCCTCTATTCTCTGTCCATCTTCATATTGGGTATCTACCACAATTCGGTCAAGGTCTCGATCTGCCATTGCTAATCTTTCCGAATCCCTTACTTCCTGTTTTAAAAGCAATTCACGCGCCCTACTTCGCGTCAACATTCGCTCATACGATCTCACGCGTTTCATTAACTTTTTGTACACACGACTTGACAATCAATTCACTTACTTGTTGGGTCAGAACCAACTTGTCAACGATGTATCCGCCACCTGTGCGCTTGCATTGGAGAGAAAAATTAATTCTAGCAATATTAACATTCATAACTTAATTATGATATTGTCTCTGCTAGAATGTCTCACTTTCTATTTAATACTTTCTTACTACCTATCGCTGCAGCTACTGTTTTCGACTATGTATAACTTAAAGAAAAACAATTTTGCTACAAATATTTTTCAACAAGATATTTTTCTGACCTAGTTAGGCATGTGGTCGACCTTCAATCATGGTATTTTACCATCCTGGCAGGGTCGCCATTGTCTAACATTCTACGTGGTTTCTCTTTGTTCGAAGTCGTATCTCCCTACCACTTTCACGCAACGACGCTCTGAGCGTGTTTTGTAGGGAATTGATGAGTTTGAACCTGGGACCTCTAGCCGGTAAGGAGACGCCAGACCACACATGAGACGAGTTCAGAGGAGTTCAGTAAGACTAGCGATGATATAACCAAATACTCAATGATTTCAGCGTCAGCTCCACTGCACTCCCTGTAAAAGAATCTTAATACTAACTAAATTTAGTGGAAGCGGTTCAAGGCTTTCCTATTTTTAGTTAGCTGGTAAAATAACGTCGAAAAAGCAGTTAAGTTTACCATTGGAAATTTTATTCTACTCACAAAACATTGTTTATAAATTGTACTATTCATAAAAGGAAATGTTTTAATACACGATGATAAAAACCAACTGTGTTCAACAAAAATGTGAACCAATATTCCCTGAATGGGTTTCCAAGTTCTACAATGGATTGAAGGAAGACCTATGCCATATCACATCTATAATCTAGGTTTAAATTAAGTTTCACAAAAGAGAAAACTATCAAAATGGTCAACTGTGACCTTCAAGCATCTTTAATTACGTATCTAACTTGTCGTAAATTACAGTGGCTGATGTGGCTTCTCAATAATTATATAACAGAAAAGTCATCGCGTTTCAGATTTTAACTTACGTAGCAAATGTGAATACCATGAGCTTCAATTGACGATCGACACTAGTATTACGTAAAAAGGGGATGTAACACATGAGACTTCAGCAGTTCTGAGTGAAGCCTTATGCGCTCAAAAATGCGGCATCACGTGCCTTCATTACCTTGTCAGTGTTCGTCAGGGGGCGGCGGCCGGCGCAGCTCTATGCATCTCGCCGTCTCGGAAGCAACTCTTTCCTAACTTCTCCTTACTACAATTTACCGAAGTTGGTTTAAAAAAACTATCTGGCTGTGTTTTCATCTGACCAATCAGGCTCTCAATGTTAACCTTAAGCTTCACCTACAAACATTCTGTCTATCCAATGAGAAACGCTATACTTTTCGTGGTGGGGCAATGTTTTTAAAGTTTGCAACATAACAGAGATGCGGAAAAGTCTCACGCTAAAACTTGCAGCTGGTGTGGCCCTTTTAGTGTTATCGTAAGATCTATGCTGTTCTTCTGGAGGGCTCTATCTTTTAACATGGGCTGGGGGGTAGTCCTGGCGGTTACTTTTCGTGGTGGGACAATGTTTTTAACGTTTGCAACGTAACAGAGACGCGAAAATGTCTCACGCTAAAACTTGCGGCTGGTGTGGCCCTTTTTGTGTTATCGTAAGATCTATACTGTTCTTCCGGAGGGCTCTAGCTTTTAACATGGACTGGAGGGTGGTCCTAGCTGTTACGTTTCGTGGTGGATCAATGTTTTTTAGGTTTGCAACGTAACAGAGACGCGTAAAAGTCTCACATTAAAACTTGCGGCTGCTGTGGCCCTTTTAGTGTTATCGTAGGATCTATACTGTTCTTCTAAAGGGCTCTAGCTTTTAACATGGGCTGGGGGGGTGGTCCTGGTGGTTATCTGGCAACGTTGGTGTCCGTCCCTTATCGTAGGGCCTTCTAGCTTAACACAGCTCTGCTCACAGCTTCTGTTCTCGTTTCTCCCCTCGGAACTGCGTCTGTCTCACGGTGGGAAGGTATGACATGCATTTAGGCATTCTTGTGTTCGTCTGTGGTATTTCATTTGCTCCGTCGTTACTCGTATTACTTTGGTTAATTTAATGTCACGATTTTTCGGAGCTAGGTGACAAACTACTGGATTTGCTATCATGTCAGGGTTTTCATGGAAGGTGTTGGATTTTCCTCACACCTTACGTACTAGTCTATCAAGAGGAAATATAAAATTGTGTTAACGAAGGTGTAACGTGGAGTAGGAACTTTTCCTAATTGTCGTTTTACATACAAACAGTGAAAAACGTGGAATAGAAAATCGAAGCAATTAGATTTCGATGTCCAAGGTGAGTTTCGCTAAGCTATCAGTTACAACATGAACTTCCATTTGTTGTTCATTTGCAAGTCATGATGAGGAATGGTGAACCACTGTCAGAGAGGCAGACGATTTTCGACGCTACACTACCACAGGGGGTGTGCAGATCTGAGGATTCGAGCTGACCAGGATGAATATTTCCTTCGTACTGAAGGCTCGTTTGTTAATGTGAACAGACTCGCTCAAACATCTACTAAGGTTTGTACATAAATCGTAACGTAATCACTTTAACTGCTATTTAGAAAAATGTTTACTTTTCACTGCTGATTGCTTTTGCACCTGATTGATTGACAATTACCATCAGTTATGTCGAGGGTTTTGCACGTAGCAAAAACCATTAGAAAGCCAAGAGAGCACAAAATATTTTTTTTATTCAAGACAACCAGTCATAGCCGTATCTTCAGGTCTTAAACATTTTTTTGTAGTGAAACATATGTTTAAAAACACACAGCGCCTTGTACAAAAGGCCATGTCTATATGGATATGAATATGGACATGTCCTTTTGGACAAGCTGCTGTGTGTTTTTAAATACTTAAGCGATGACAAACATTTATAATGTGCTGAGTTTTAGCCACCTGACACCTTGTGCATGAGGTTTAGCGTACAATGAACATGTTTTACTACAAAAAATGTTTAAGTACTGAACATGACAGGTAAGACTGTAGAGGTCTGTTGTCTTGAATAAAAAAAGTTTGGTGCGATCTTGGCTTTTCGATGGCTTTTAACAGTTAAAACAAATCGCCCTTCAGTATTCTCATAATGAGAAAATTCAATAAAATCACTCTCAGTATGATGTAACTCTGTATGTTACCCTGTGGTTTCAGTTCTCTTTTATTTTGTGCACTTTAGTTTAAAGTTACCTGTAACTGACGGCATGAATTACTGTCCACAAACACTGACGAGTTATTTTGTTGTCGCTCCTGGAATTTCATCCTCGGTATTTACGTATCTCGTCATGGCGGCTCATATGCCGTCGTGTTACCTCCTCAACTGTGCTGCTGATGACAACCTGTCCGCAGTAATCAAGCCTCCCACCATTTCTCCGTCTCTCTGTCCCCTCCCCTCTCTGTCTCACATACATATCCTCTCTCTTTTTTCCCGCATTTCCATACGTTCCCTTCCTCTCCGCCCGTCACTCAGCTGGATGTCGGACTTTTTATCAATTGCTTTACGCGTTACGTCAATAAATGTCAATATTAGGCCAGCCAGATTTCGCTCATAATTTTCGACATGAGATTTACAGTGATATAGGCACTAATCAGTACTGACAAATATTTGTTGATCGTTACAATTATTTTCACAGCGCCAACAGCTTACCAGCCCTCTGTATCATCTCTCGTAACTTCTTCCACCCGCCCTCTCTCTCTCTCCTTCTCTCACTCTCCCTCTGTATGTGTGTGTGTGTGTGTGTGTGTGTGTCTGTGTGTGTGTGTGTTTGTGTTTGTATATTGTGTACAGTTTGGAAAAGAGCGTGTATGTTGGGATTTAGACATGGCATGTATCTACGCACTAAAACCTAATGCCTGAAACTAGAACCTCTACGTTTGATCCTGAACGCGCCCTTACCCTTTCCACTCTGTCCTAAAAGTGCAGCTTTTTCCACCTCTGCATATTTACTCAAGCACTCGTCTGCAGCATGAGATGGCTAACGCACACTAGTGCAATGGTACTCATGAATTATAACTGTTCTCATCACCATCATCGTCACGTAGTAAAATTTTATGGTTTATTCGGTCTATTTCTACATCTGCATATATACTCCGCTAGCCACCAAGCGTTGTGTGTTGGAGGGCAGAATTCACGCCAAGGTCATATTCCCCCCCCCCCCTGCCCCTGTTCCTCTCGCGGATCGCACGAGGGAAAAACGACTGTCCGAACGCCTCAGTACAAGCACTAATTTCCCTTATCTTTGAATGGTGATCATTGCGTGATTTGGAAGTTGGTGGTAATAATATATGCTCTACATCCTCCGCGAAGATCATATTTCGGAATTTAGTGAACAGCCCCTTCCGTTTAACGCGTCGTCTCTCTGCAAGTGTGTCCCACTCCAAACTTTCTATGAGATCTGTAACGCTATCGCGATGGCTAAATGTACTAGTCACAAATCTTGCCGCTCTTCCTTGGACCTTTTCAATCTCTTGAACGAGACTCAACTGGTAAGGGCCCCACACAGACGAACAATACTCAAAGACTGGACGAACTAAGGTATTTTATCAATTTCCTTTGTTGAAGGACTATATCGCTTCAGGATCCTACCAATAAACCGCAATCTAGAGTTCGCCTTGCCCATTACTTGTGTAAGCTGATCATTCCATTTGAGATCATTTCGAATAGTCACACCAAGATGCTTGACGGATGTTACTACTTCCAAAGACTGGGCGTTTATTTTGTACTAGTACATTAATGTGGATTTTCGCCTTTTTATACGCAGTAGGTTACTAATATTGATACATAACTGCCAGGCATTACACCACGCATTTATTTTCTGCAAATCCTCATTGATTTGTTAACAACTTTCGTGTGACACTACAGCATTATCGGCAAACAGTCTAATGCCGCTGTCAATATCATCAACCAGATCGTTTATGTAAATCGTAAAAAGCAGTGGACCTATTACGCTGCCCTGAGGCACACCTGAAGTTACGCTTGTTTCTGTTGAAGTCACCCCATTCAGGACGACATACTGCTCTCTGTCTGTTAGAAACTTTCTATCCAACCACATATGTCACCGGATAGACCGTAAGCGCGCACTTTTTGGAGCAAGCGACAGTGTGGAACTGAGTCAAACGCCTTTCGAAAGTCGAGAAGTATGGCATCGACCAGGGAGCCGGTATCTAGAGCACAGAGGGCCAGCTGTGTCTCGCATGACCACTGTTTCCGAAAACCGTGCTGGTTTCTGCAGATTAGCTTCTCAGAATCTAGAAAGGTCATTATGTCTGAGCACAGAACATGTTCCATCATTCTGCAACAAATGGATATCAGTGGAATCGACCGGTAATTATGTGCATCCGATTTCCTATCCTTTTTATATATTGCTATGATCTGGGCCTTGTTCCAGTCCCATGGAACTTTCCGCTGTTCCAATGATCTCTGATAGATGATGGATAAGAATAGTGCTATATTTGTAGCATAGTCAGCAAAAATTGGTTCAAATTGCTCTGAGCACTATGGGACTTAACATCTTAGGTCATCAGTCCCCTAGAACTTAGAACTACTTAAACCTAACTAACCTAAGGACATCACACAACACCCAGCCATCACGAGGCAGAGAAAATCCCTGACCCCGCCGGGAATCGAACCCGGGAACCCGGGCGTGGGAAGCGAGAACGCTACCGCACGACCACGAGATGCGGGCGCATAGTCAGCATATAATCTTACGGGGATACCGTCTGGGCCAGATGCCTACCTGGCGTCTAAGGATCTTAACTGTTTTACAAGCACAGATACACTAAACACTATATCAGCTATACTTGCGTTTGTTCGTTAATTGAAAGGGGGAATGGTGCTGCAGTCGTCTACCGTAAACGAGTTTTTCAAAGATAGGTTTAGAATTTCGGCCTTCTATTTATCATCATCTGTCACATTACCCCTAGTGTCAGCAAGAAAAGGTATAGAATTATTTGTAGTGTTTATAGATTCTGCGTACGACCAAAACTTTTTGGAGTTATTTTTAGAATCTGCAGATAAAAATTGCTTTCAAATTCGTTAAAAGAGTCTCTCATTGACCTTTCGACACCTGCATTCATTTCGCATAATTTCTGTTTGTCAGCGTGCAGTGATTACGTTTAAAACGACTGAGCAAAATTCTCTGCTTTCTCAGCAGCTTTAATGTTTGTTGTACCAAGGTGGAACCTTTCTGCCCCCTACATTTTTGCTAAGCACATACTTCTCTAGCACGTGGTTGACAATACCTTTAAATTCCATCTAAAGGTGCTCAATATCTTTGCGTCCCGCGGTGAATGCGTGGAGCTGACTATGAAGATATTCATTAATGACACTTTTCTTTCCCAAACAAGAAATCTCTACACTATTTCTTTGTTTTTTTTTTGCATCTTCCACTGACATAGAAGCCACAACGACATTATGGTCGCTAATACCTTCTTCTAGATTAACTTCCTCAGAAAGATCAGGTCTGTTTGTCACCAAGATATCTAATATGTTCCCATCTCGAGTTGGCTTTCTAACCAATTGCTCAAGGTTGTGAAGTTATTCTAGGAGCGCTCACAACATACAAGAGTCTTTCCTTCTGCCCTCTGTGATAAACGTGTAATTTTCCCAATCAATGGATGCCAGATTAAAGTCTCCACCTATAAACTATGGATAATTTGGATATTTGTTTCCTATGTACTCAAGACTTTACTCAAGACTTCCCTTAAAAGTTCTGCGACGTTTGTTGCGGCTGCTGGTAGTCTATAAAAACATCCTAATACAATGCTCAATCCTTCTCTGAGTGACAGCTTTATCCAGACTACTTCACAGTCCGACGCAGCATAGATCTCAACTGCGCTTAAACAGCTTTTAACTGCAATGAACACACTACCTCTCATAGCATCAGTCCTAACCTTCCTAAACATTGTCCAATCCGAGTTCAAAATTTCACTGCTCTTCATATCTGGTTTCAACCAGCTTTCGGTACCTAATACAATATTGGAATTGCTACTGTGTATTTCGGAGAGTAGCTCGGGAATCTTGCTACAGAAACTTCGACAATTCACTAACATGAGATTTAGCATATTTTAATCCTTTGGAATGATCTGTTTGGGAGAACTAACAATTTTTACAGTTGGCACACCTACATCAGTTTCATGAACTGGTACTTTTCTAGGCCAACGGTTTGTTTCCAGTTGGGAGGAACCTAATCTAAAATCCTCCATGTACACACCATCGAAGGAACGTTGGACTTCTTCCCCGCCCTAGCCGCTATGTTCTTGAGGGGCTCCATGACCCGCCTAATATTGGAGTTCCAAATAACTAACAAACCCGAACCCCCAAGTCCCTGTCCGGACCATGTTGAAGGAGCGGCCACTATCTTGGCGGAAGGAGCATTCTGGCCCGGCTCAGCCTCCCCGTCAGCATATCAGATAGCACACTGAATCTATTGGGAAAGTGCATGGGATTTGGCAGGAGCCTGCGCCATGCAGCCTTCGCCTTGAGGCTCGAGACATCGACACAGTCCGCCACCCACAGTGAGGTGAGAGTGGGCCGGCCGGCTCAGTCACACCTGAGGTCAGCTCAGTGACAGAGAGCTGTGACATCTAGTGAATACTAAAGAATAAGACAGTAACCTGTAGTAAACTGCTAGGGGCTATCTAGTGTATATTGTTAACGAATTAAACAGTAACCTATGGTAAGCTACACCTACTGATTATCCCTCGTATATATGTTGTTAAGAAGCATTTACGTACATGCGAAAGTGACCTAATAAAACTATAAAAACTGCTACTTTAAATTGCCGAGTCTAAATGACACTAATAAACCTAAATACTGAGAAATGCACGCTGACAGATGCAAGTACAAAACAAAACCTTTGGCTAACAATAAGCAGAATGTAAAGCACAAATACGAACTCTACTTTATAGGAACCGATGGGCTTACAGTACACGATCACTATAGCCCACGACAAACTAAGGAATTTAAGCAGACGGCGAGGTGAATTTTAGCTTTCTGCTAACTAAACCGTATGTAAGAATGGCTGAGAAGTTGTACTGCACGTTCTCCATCAGTTCTTCGCACTTGTGATGCTCATTAATTCTGAGTCTTACAGAAAGATCAGCGGTTGTTTTGCGACATCCTCATTACTTATGAGGTCTCTTCTGGAGCAACCCTTAACTGCACGTAGCACTCTCATACCGCATCTTTTTCATTAAATGGCAACTCCAGTTAATAAAAAGACATTTTGTTAACTGAAGCTGTGACGTAAATTCACTAGGGAAGCTTCCAGCCATTTCTTATGAGATCGCAAAAAGGCTCTTTGGAAGGAAACTGGTTATTTGTTGTTTAAAAAATGTGTATATCCTGATAATGTCACACAGAATACACTTCATACCAAGTACAGCGTCACATGTAAGAGCGTGGTTTGACAAGTCACATTTTTGTTTCACGTCAGCGGTTGGTTAGCCTGGTAATTCCAAGGATCGTATAAAGAATTTCAACAAGGTATAATCCTCAAAAGAGACTATCTCAAGAAGTAAGATTATTTGTTACGAAACAAACATTTTTATGCTTTCTTACCTAACACGTCAAACTACCATACGTCCTTAACATCAGTTTTCAACTCTCACTCTCTGACCTACATGTGACCAGCTTATTTCAAGTCACTCATTTAGCAGTCACAAATGATATAGGCTCACAAATAATCTTGACCCTATGCTGAAATGGTTCAAATGGCTCTAAGCACTATGGGACTTAACATCTGAGGTCATCAGTCCCCTAGACTTGGAACTACTTAAATCTAACTAACCTAGGGACATCACAAACATCCATGCCCGAGGCAGGATTCGAACCTGCGACCGTAGCAGCGGCGTGGTTCCGGACTGAAGCGCCTAGATACGCTCGACCACAGCGGGCGGCCCTATGCTTAATAGACCATTCTTTATCAAATATAATAACATGACTTTTCTTGTTACAGCTAAATGGTGATGAATTGACACGGTTTAGATAGTAAATTGACGATGCGTGGCAGAGTGTACTTCTGGTACGACTAACTGGTGTCTCAAATTCTGTTCCACAAGCAAGTGGCGCTTGGGAAGAAACATGGTCGGTATGCCACTGTAATGCCTCTAATATGTCGAACTTTTTCGTAGAGGTCTTTTCGAGAGACGTGTGAGAGCAAGTAATGTACTGTCCGACTCGTCCCAGGAATTACTGTCTGGAAGTTTGACGAGTGAACACGTCCGTGATGCTCGAAATGTCACTAGTATACCTCTCTCAGGTGCACTACGCCTCTCTTGTAGTGTCTGCTGCTGCAGTTCGTTTACCATCTCTGTTGCAGTCTCGCGCCGGTTAAGCGATTCCGTGCCGAAACGCGCTGCTTTTCGTCAGACTTTCTCTATCTCTTCCGTCAGTCCTACCCGGCGACGGTCCCAGATTGATGATCAGCATTCAAGAATCGGTTGAACAGGCGCATTGTCGGCCACTTCTTTCGTGGATGAGTTGCCTTTCTTAAGGAATCTTCTTCTGAATGTCAGCCTGGTATCTACTTTTGCTACTATTTACTTTATGTGATCATTTCACTTAAGATCGCACTGGATACATATTTTCCGGTATATACGGCTTCCAGAAAATTGTCATCAGTACTGTAGTCGTACAGTAGTGGGCTTCTTTTCCTATGAATACTTCATAAGTTATGTTTATTTGCGTTTGGGTTAAACAGCCACAGCCTGCACCATTCGTAAATTCTTTTTATGTCATTTTGGAAACTGATAGTGTCTTATGGCGATGCGACTTTCTTATAGACAGTCGCATCATCTGCGAACTGTCTTAAATGACTTCCGAAACTTTGTTTTAGATCATTTATCTACATTGTAAACAGCAACGGT
This sequence comes from Schistocerca americana, assembly GCF_021461395.2. Classification (NCBI taxonomy): domain Eukaryota; kingdom Metazoa; phylum Arthropoda; class Insecta; order Orthoptera; family Acrididae; genus Schistocerca; species Schistocerca americana. The sequence continues at coordinate 171,586,619 of NC_060124.1, read as the reverse complement.
CCTATCATACTTTCTGGGCGTGCTTGAAGGAAGTCTTGAATCCAGTCGCAAATCTTGTCCGATACGAGGTACTGTCTTATTTATTTTCATTAAACGGCAGTGCGAAACGGTGAGAAACGTATTCCTGAAGTCAAAGAGCATGGTATCAATCTGAGCACCGTTGTTTACAGTGCTATGGACTTTATTGAGAAACCGAACTGAGTTTCGCAAGACATCCGTTTGCGTAATTCATGTAGATTTCTATACAACTGATTATCATTCTCCAGTAAGCCATACTTCTTGAGTGTAAAATATGTTCCACGATACTACAACAGATTGACGCTAACGATATAGGCCTTTAAATATGTCCACCATCCCTACGGCCCTTCTTGGAAACGGGAATGACCTGCCCATTTTTCCTGTCGCTAGGTGCCCTTCGTTGCTTCAGCGAAGTACGACAAACTACTGCTAAAAGGCGAACAGGTTCTTTCGCATAATCTCGGTAGAATCTAATTGGTATCTCATTAGGTCATGATGCCTTTTCATTATTAAGCGATTGGAGTTGCTTTTCTATTCAGCGATCGATTATCTCAATATCTACCACTCCGACGTTTATTCGCTGTGAAACGGGATGTGATAATCATATAGATTAGGGGATGCTTCATGTCCAAGAAGAGGAACGCTTTAATTAAAATACCTGTCTCATTTCTGCTGCTTCTACATTTCAGCAGAAGCATCACCTTTCTTGGGGCACATTCCCCAGAAAAAACTCCTGCTGAGACCATATTCCCATTAATCAGAAGTTACGAGTCACTTGCTGGTTTAACAGTAGCGTCTAATCTATGGCGAATTACAGTCTCATCACTGACATTTGATAGGGATGGAGATAGTGGCAGCTGATCGTCAAGGGGACTGGAGGCTGTGGACTAAAGTGCCTGATCACAAAATTGTGCAACCTTTGCTGGTTAAATTTCCAAACCTGATCACCATCCAACTCTGTTCATGATGATTCGCCCATCAAATGAGGACTTTAAGCTTAGCGCCCACCTTCGTACTATCTTAGTGAGGAAAGCTGTGTGCCAGTACTCTCCTTTCATTTTTATTTGGGTCATCAGTCATATCACAGGTGTGATGCTGCTTGCGTCGTTTCGCCTCCAGTGTCAACCTTTCTATCTCTGAACAGCACTTACACGCAACGACCTCAGTTATTTGCTGCACGTCTGTCTCCCCCTACCGTTTTTATCTTCTACAGAGCTCCCAGTACCATGGGAGCTAATCCTTCTTGTTTTAATACACATCGAAACATCTTGTTCCTTGTTCTTGTCGATGTGTCCCACATAGCTATTTCTATTCTCACCGATTGTGTGGAGAAAGTCATATTTCTTACGAGTCCTTCAATAGCACAACATTTGAAATGCTTCGATTATCTTCTGTTTCGGTTTTCCCACAGTACCGTTCCCATCTATGCAATGTTGTGCACCAGAAACATATTTTCAGAAAATTCTTCCTACAATCGAAAATCGTGGCCAAACCGAAAACGTATCCCAGTACAAACTCTAACTACATTAAATTTCCTACAAAAAAAGTCCTGTTCTTTCTTTCTTTTTTTTGCGTGTAGCGAACGAAAGAATACGCAAATTTATCGGGTGGTGTTTGAAGACTATGCAGGCTGTATAAAATTCAGCGGTAGGAGCAGCTAAATCTCTCAGTATGTGTGTCCTGTAAACCGTCTCTATCATTCAGTAGTTCTTCTAAACGCTCTCCAGTTACGGCTAAACATGCTACGTGATCCTAAAACTAATAATTCTGTACGCCTCTCTTGGTGCGTGGGAACTCGTCACATGTAATAGTAGTCGATAACTGGGCAGTCTGCAGCAGATGAATCTGCGTTTGACACGTGGTCTTGACGCTACACTGGCAATGTTGACAGCCAGTGTGACGCCACAGAATTAAACTGTGCAGACGTAAGTGAATAGAAGGGCGACGCGAATTCTGTTAGTGGCGAGAAACGCTTATTACTCGGACCAGCGGCGGAGTGAGCTCGACAGCATGTTTTATTGGGGGGGGGGGGGAGAGGGGGGGGGGGAGGGAGAGCGGGGGGGAGGGTGAGAGAATGTGGCTCTCGCCAATGAAGTGCCGCCAGAGTGGTCCTCGACGGGGGATCGAGAATTCATTACTGCGCCCAGACGACTGCCATTAAGTTAGTCCAGCCACGCCGGCGTCCTTTGTCGGCCCTCGACACAGAACCCCGTCACGTCTCTTCATGTTAAGTCTGGGGAGGAAATGGAACCAGTGTAATAGGGGTTTATGTGAGCAGCTGCCGTTCCTGACATTTGTAATAGGGTCCCGCAGTAAACGTCAGGGGCAAGTGGGAGTGGAGAGGCACACTCTGAATGTATCCAGGGCAAAGTTGCCAAATGCTACATCATTTTTTTTCTCTCAGTTAACAGACTGGCAGGTTCACATTGTTTCTTCTCTAGTCTCCCAATTGTTACTCCACACTACAATACACTTTTTCCTCAGGTGGAAAGTGTGGCTTCAAGTTTCATTTTTATAAATCTCGAATATTCTCGAAGACAAAAGAAGGACGTGCGACGAACTAATTATCTGAGTGGGACGGTAGTCGGTAGATGTGATGGAAGTGATGTACTTGTACAGAAAAACAAATGAGTTCAGTTTAAGAAAAATTGGATGTTTTATTCAAAAGAAACAGCTTCACAGTTTGAGCAAGTTGATAACGTGTTGGTCCACTTCTGGCCATTATGCTAGCAGTTATTCCACTTGGCACTGGCAGACAGAATTGTTGGATGTCCTCTTGAGATTTAACGTGCCAAATTCTGTCCAATTGCTTGCAGGATCCTGCCTATAATGCTCCCAACTTTCTCAACTGGGGAGAGATCTGCCGATCTTGCTGAACAAGGTAGGGTTCGAAAAGTAAGAAAACAAGCAGTAGTAACTCTCACCCAGTGCGCGCAGGCACTATCATGCTGAAATGTAAGCCCAGGACGGCTTGCCATGAAGGGAAACAAAACGCTGCCCAAAATAACTTCGATGTAATGCTGTGCCATGGACGACAACCGAAGAGGTCTTGTTATGAAAAGAAATGGCTCTATTGATCATCACTGCCGGCCGGTGTGGCCGAGCGGTTCTAGGCGCTACAGTCTGGAACTACGCGACCGCTACGGTCGCAGATTCGAACCCTGCCTCGGGCATGGATGTGTGTGATGCCCTTAGGTTAGTTAGGTTTAAGTAGTTCTAATTTCTAGGGGACTGGTGACCAGAGATGATAACTCCCATATCACCCAGAGCCATGTGAACCATTTTTTGATCATCATTCTTTGCTGTTGAGCGGTATGTCGAGCTCTGATTGCTATCCCACCGTTGTCCAGGGCGTCTCCGTACACGCCTTCGCTGTCCACCAGGGCCCAATTCGAATCGGGTCTCATCACTGAACACAATTCTACACCAGTCAATCGGATTCGAGGCCGAAGACGCCCTGGACAGTGGTAGGATGCTAACCTGTCTATCACCGGCCATACAGCCTGACGACCATGAGCGATAGTCTGAGATGTTATTTCTTTTCGTATGTAGACCCATTTGTTTGTCATCTGCAGAACCCCTAAAATCGCAGCTGTACGTCGACATTCCACGCCCGCTTTTGTTGCCCTTCGTGGCAAACCATAACGGGCTTACATTTCAGCATGACAAAGTCCTCCTGCTCGCAGGTGTCCCGAACTGAGAACGTTTGGATCTATTTAAAAAACAGTCGTAGGTTACACAATATTCTCTATTAATTTAAAAACAACGCGTCTCGCCCGGATAGGGCATCATCAGGTGACATTAAAGAACCAGAGGTTTCCTGCCTAAAAGCATCCGTAAAGAACACATGATACCGAGTAAAACGTACCAAAAGGCAACCTCATGCAGGCCATGACATGAGCAGGGGATTTTGAGGATCTAAACCACGAATTGGACACAATTTGGCACAATATTGCTCTAGAAGACACCCAACAACGCTATTAATCAGTGACAAGCCGAATAACCGCTTGCGCAAGGACAAGAGGTGGACCAACTTGTTCAATATTATCTAGCTCTTCCTCCTGAATAAACCACTCGTTTTTTTTCTGAAATTGTAACGATTTCTTCATCTGTACATGTACATCAGATCTACCGATGTCCGTCCCGTTCGGATAGTTCCTTCGTGCTGCGTCGTTTTTCGTCTTAGACTGTACATGATGCAGTCCAACCGAACATTCCCTGCTCTGCCAAGAAAGTGTTGCCTCGTTTCCCAATCTTTCCCTCTGAGCATTACCTAACTTAAATCGACAACGTTCCGTTACCCTTTGTTACTTTGATTGGTGTTCACCTTTTAATCTCTTTTCTAGACGCTATCAACTCTTCAACTGCTCTTCCAAGTCGTTTGACGTCTCTGACAGAATTACGATGTCACAATAAACCTCAAGGTTTTAATTCCTTCAGTCTGAACTTAAAATCACTTGCCATGTTTCTGCTTCGTCTCCTTGACAGCTTGTTGACTGTTTAAGTTGAATAACATCGGTGACATGCCGCAACTGTATCTCACTCACTTCCTAACTACGGCTGCTCTTTCATTTCCTTGGACTATGGTGAATGCAGTTCGGTGTTTTACAACTTCTGGTTAAATTTATGTATTTCACTGCTGCTATCTAGTCGGCATTGTCAAAATCTTTCTCTGAATCAAGAAATGGTGTATAGGTAGGACTCCCTTTGTTTACAGTATCTTCTAAGACAAGGAGGCAGTGTATTCGGCTTGCGGACCGTACCTTGGTACGAGTGCCATTGCACTCGGCCTGGGTATCACACTTCTTCCACCACCATAACACTGTCTGAGCGCGAGGAGAGGGAAGGGGGGAAACGGCGAGTGCACCGCATTTAAATGGCAATGCAGTCGCACTACGTATGTCTTAATTTTATATTTCACTTGTCTCAACAACAGATAAAAAAAAGTTTTTCATTATTAATTATTTCTGGCGCACTGGACGTGTAATTTTCATCTGGTACAAACTGTCGGTATAAGAACAGACGCAAACAATTTCACAAATTTTTGCACACAGTTCCACACGTGTTAGTGACTTATTTAGTTTCATAATCGAAAAAACTCACATGCTGTTCGACAAGTTGTAGCACATTTGCAACTTAATTATGGAGGCGTGGAAACTACGTGGGGAAAGTAATGTAGAAGTTCTGGAAATGTTTAACGTTAAAAGGATTTGTCTTTAAAACGGTAATTACCTTGCAGTACAGTCAGTTACATCTGCACATACCCATGGGCGCTTTCAGCCGAAACGGCGAACGGTCTGAAAATAGCTCGGAAACAGGTGCAAGGTTGTCAGTGTCCTCGAAATGTTTAGTTAACTGTCATTGTAGTTCTTTCAAGGACGCAATGAATCCATCAAACCTCGGGTTTACTATAACGCCAGTGCGCTAGGGAAACTGGACTGTCTTACCCAGAAGGAGTCCGGTCCACTAGGAAATTTTCTCTTTAAATGTATTCCCTTAAAAACTGAAAGAAGTCGTATACAAGCTTGTTGTACTTAATAGTTCATCACAGGATCCTTTGATCAAAATTAAATTCTTTCTGTATGGTGTAATGTCGTTTGACGGCAAGAATTGAATATCCATCGCTTAAGCGACTGCATAATATATATCGATAACTCTCGTCCCTCCTTTCTGTGATTTCTATTCATTGAAAGACTTTTGTGAAGGTAGATTGCTGGACTACGTGTTTCTGTGCAAAGGGCCATTGGACTTCTGACAAACTTCTACAATCAGCAGTAGCCATAGTTCAGGCTTATGTTTTCTCAGTTTTAAGAACTTTATATTCCAAAGAAGTCTACTAAACTTATGTTCACAACTCACTCAAACCACCCATTCCACACTGCTACGGTCGCAGGTTCGAATCCTGCCTCGGGCATGGATGTGTGTGATGTCCTTAGGTTAGTTAGGTTTAAGTAGTTCTAAGTTCTAGGGGACTGCTGACCACAGATGTTAAGTCTCATAGTGCTCAGAGCCACCCATTCCACAAATAAATAGCGAAGTGTCAACAGCGCTAACACCACGATTCTGCCGAAATGAAGAGAGTTCTGCTTACAGAAAAATGCCACTCCGCAGTACTAAGTGAAATGTGGTGCAGTACCGAATGCCTCAGGGAGGGAACGAGCGAGGATGAGCCAGGCAGGGCCTTGATCTGTTCGCATACCGAACATCCCGCACGCCTGAGTTCGGCACGCCATGGCCGGCCCTGTTCTATGTTGACTCGAAGGGTCAGTGTTACCTCTCTTGTTACCACATTTCTCCGGAACTTAAAACTCACCCTCCGCCGGCCAATACTAGTTTCAGCACTATTCCATCAATAATTCGTCTCAGTATTTTGCTACCATTACTATGATGTTCGGTAATATACACACCTGTCAGTACCGGCCTGTTTTGGAACTGGAATAATTGCGCTCTTCTTGGATTCTGAGGTTAGTCTACAACGTTGAGTTGTGCGTAGAAGATAGTGTGATTTGTAATTTAGTTCCGTAGTTTATTATCATGCTGATTTCTCTTTTTTTATTGAAACAAATCATTTGATAAACAGAACGAGAAACCAGTCCATGTTGCAAATATTTAATTTTTCATTCGATAACTGGTTTCAGGCTGAGATCCATTTTCAAATCAACATAGAGTCGAAAATGGAATTTCTCAAGATATCTAAAAATGTTTAATTTACGTTAGAAAGCATACAGATAACTATATGCTATTTTCTACTTTGTTATCTTGATCTGAAAATGGGTCTCTTTCCGAAACTAGTCATGGAATAGAAAACAAAATATTCGCAACTTGCACCGGTTTTTCGTTCTATTGATTAAATACCGACTATCCCATTTATCTTGACTACTACAAATAACTTTTTGTCTAGAAACAATGTATGCATTGTAAAAAGCAAACGTTGTTTGCATAGCATGGGGACATTCGCCAACAGGACTGCCTTTCTTGTAACTTTGTTCGTTGCGAAGTTTTGATCAGTACTGTATCATCTCCTATTAGTATTGTACATTTTTATTTTGTAATTAACTTCCTGCCTTTAAGACCTATTGCAAAATTCATCCCATCGTACCATTTGCATCAACATGATAGAACTGAAAACGTAACACGTACGTGATTTCGCAGTACCGGCAGACAGTGTTGAAGCCCAGGGTAATGCAGCTTGTCCGCTTGCTGGAGTTGACAGTAAACAAGTGTAAAGCGAAGGAAAACGCGCACCAGTGCCTACAAAGAATACCAAAGAAGGAGGACTTTATTGTATACAACATATCGTTTAAAATTACTACGGTACTTTACAAGAAGTACGTTTATTATAAACATGAAAACTTTATTGCAGTTGTTCTTCTATTAAGTTAAATAGATGAGTAGTATTTCTGCGCCCTCTTCGTTGCAGTAACCAACTGAGATGGCGAAATGGTCAGCACACCGGACTCGCATTCAGAAGGACGACGGTTCACATCCCAGTCCCTCCAGCTACATTTAGGTTTTCCCTGATTTCTTTAAACTCACTCCAGGCGAATGCTGAAGTACCTGAGGTATTTCCTTTGAAAGGGTACGGTCGATTGCCTTCCCCATCCTTGAAACAATCCGAGCCTGTGCTCTATCTCGATGTACACTGGATGTTAAACCCTAATCTTCCCTCCTTCTTCGTAGTTTTATACTGTGCTTAAGCAAACCTCCAACTGACGACATTTGGCTGAACGAGAAGTGTGCATTTTCTTCGTGTTTCCATTCTCTTATCGTTAATTTCAGCTAGCGGAAGAGTCAATTTATCCTGGGAACTTTCTCTGAGCGTTAGAACAGTGGAATCAGAGGCATTTCTAAATTATGCATTTAATAACATGACATTTGTGTGAAGGGCCTACTTTAATACGTTTTTCAACAAGTCTTTTTAAGAGGGGAAGGGTATTACCAGATAAAAGGTGTAGAGTGCTATTTAGAAAATAGGTATGTGAGAAAAGAAATGAGTGACTTTTTATATGCCAAAGTCCCCATGTTTTTTTTTCATGCAATAACACTGTCCCCTTCAAAGTAGTTCCATTTGGCAGCTATACAACGACGGAGTCGTTGTTTCCAGTCTTCGTAGCAGCGCTGAAATGATTGAACTGTTACGGCTCTAAACATGTCGGACACATCCTTTTGTGTGTTCTCCAGAGTCCCAAAATGATGTACCTTTACAAATTTTTTCAATTTCGGGAAAATAAAAGTGTCAAAGTACTCAGGTCGGAAGAATGGGGAGGGAGGGGGGCTGTGGAACAACAGGAACGCCTTTGGGGTAAAAGAATCCGTGATGGGTTCGGACGACTGATATGAGGAGTTGTAATGGTGCAGTATCCACTTGTCTGCAAAGTCTTGTCTCACTCGTTCACCCTTTTTCTGAGTCTTTCATGGACAGTTTTGTAAAACACATGGGAGATAATTTGTCCCGGAGGAACAAATTCTTCACGCACGAAAACCCTATTATCAAGAAGCAAACCAGCGTTGTTTTGATATCTGATTTACTCACTCGATCTTTTTCCGGGCAATGAGATCTCTGTGTACCACTCCTCCCTTTGCCTCTTGGTCTCAGGGTAGTGCTCAAAAATCCACTACTCATCACGCGTGGTCACACGGCTGAAGCGTCCGTGGTCACTGGACGTCCTCTCAAGAGCATCAAGTCAAACGTTTCTTTGGTTGTTCTTCTCTTCAACTTGTAACCTCCCCGTTTCTAAGCGGCCTACTGCATTGCGATATAACTGACCGTGATCACATTTGCGTAGCGAAATTTTACAGTGAGTAAGGCTATCGTTAACGAAGGAAAATAACACCGGTTCGTTGGAGGAAGGTATACAACAGACTCTCCTGAAGGAAGAATCTGTTCTAAACTTGAGCTAAGTACTGATGATAACTTTGAAATGGGTGGAATATAGTGCAATCTCTCACGAACCACACAGGGAGGAAAAAGAGAACCACATAATATTTACCAGAAAAATCACTGATAATAAAAAAAAGAAAACACTAATTAGCTGAAAAGGGGAGCATTAAACGGTCACCAGACTGCTAGGGCCATTAATCTCCAGAACCTTAAGAAAGGTAACAGCAAAGAAATTTAAGCAAATAATCACTGGAGTGGCAATAGAAGGTTGTCACGCTTTTCCACAGCACAACAGTTAACGAGAAAAATAAATGAATCCAAAAACACTGAGTTTGCAGTTACTTATTCTGAAATACTTAATTTCGAAAGTAAAGTTAAATGGAGTTACTGGTTAAATAAATGTAACTAAAACTATGTTATGTAAGAAAACTACTTTTAGTAAACTCGGTGTAACGTAATGCAAAATTTAGAATGAGGTCAGCAATTTACTTTTCGTTATTGAAAGTTTGAACTAAATTGTCTTTGGGATAAGAGGCAATTGGTTTTACTTTTAATATAACAACAATAAAACACCAAGCCAGCAGAAGTCGCTCGCTTAGCTAAATACCGAATAAATGAAATTGCGCACTTTTAACTTGTGCTGTATCTTTATTGATTGGTTTTGCCAGTTAAATTTTACGCCATGTTAAGTGAATGATGTTAATACTCATAACTGAAAACTATTTAGCCCTCTGTTATACAATACAAGAATGAACAGATACTGAGGCAGAAAATTTAGACATAAACTGGTGATTAGCAAACATATAAAACTGGCGCTAAATAGTTAATCAACTTTCGTATTGTTACGGCACTCGGTGATTGCATGGAAAGGAACGGGACTCTGCCTGGTAATAATGTCTGAGGACAATGACAACACAGGTGCCCTAGATGTTTAAACTATTGCAGGTTATTGTTCATGTTAGTCATACTTCGTGAAATAAATGTCACAGGGTAATGACTACGTAAGTTCACAATTTTTCACTTAACAGTCCTGCGATGTTGTAGCTTTGCGGACGAAGAAGAACGTAGCCGACGACAACGCTGACCTGCCGTTGTTGCTGCTGCTGGATGAGAACCGCGAGTGGTCTCCAGCTCCACGGATAATTATGGGACAGGCAACAGTTGGAATTGCAGGTCCCTCCACCTGTCCACTACTACAGTGCTCTCAATACTCGCGGGTTAACTAATCAGACGCGACTACATTGGCCCAGACATAGGTGCACACCGCGTCTGCCGGAGCGCCCGACAAACACTTCCGCAGTCTTTCGTTCAAATGGCTCTGAGTACTGTGGGACTTAACATCTGAGGTCATCAGTCCCCTAGAACTTAGAACTACTTAAACCTAACTAACCTAAGGACATCACACACATCCATGCCCTAGGCAGGATTCGAACCTGCGACTGTAGCTCATTGCTATCCACCCTATCCAAAAGATCATTTATGTAGATAGAAAACAACAGCGGATCTACCGCACTTCCCTGGGGCACTCCAGATGATACCCTCACCTCCGATGAACACTCACCATCGAGGACAACGTACTGGGTTCTAGTACTTCAGAAGTCTTCGAGCCACTCACATACTTGGGAACCAGTCACATACGTTCGTACCTTGGTTAGGAGTCTGCAGTGGGGCACCGAGCCAAACGCTTTCCGGAAGTCAAGGAATATGGCATCCGTCTGATACCCTTCATCCATGGTTCGCTAGATATCATGTGAGAAATGGGCGAGTTGCGTTTCGCAGGAGCGATGCTTTCTAAAGCCGTGCTAATGCATGGACAACAACTTCTCTGTCTCAAGGAAATTCATTAAATTCGAACCGAGAACATGTTCGAGAATCCTGCAGCAAAGCGATGTTAAGGATATTGGTCTGTAATTTTGAGGATCCGTCTTTCTACCCTTCTTATATACAGGCCTCACCTGCGCTTTTTCCAGTCGCTCGGGACTTTACGTTGGGCAAGAGATTCGCGATAAATGCGAGCTAATTAAGGAACCAATGCAGTAGAGTACTCCCTGTAAAATCGAATTGGAATCCCATCAGGACCTGGTGATTTATTTATTTTCAACGCATTCAGCTGCTTCACAACCCCAGGGATGTCTATCACTATCTCCTCCATACGGTAATATGTACGTGACTCGAACGGCGGTATGTTTGTACGATCCTCCTGCGTGGTAGATTTCTCAAATGCTAAATTTAAAACTTCAGCTTTCGTTTTGCTGTCTTCCGTTGCCAGGACAGACTGCTCAGTTAGCGACTGGATGGAAGCCTTCGACCCCCTTACCGATTTTACGTAAGACCAGATTTTCCTTGGGTTTTCAGCAAGATCTTTTGCTAAGGTATGACGGTGGTAGTGGTTGAATGCTTCATGCATCGCTCGTTTTACAGCAGCACGAATCTCTACTAACTTTTGCATGCCCTCATTCTCCCGATCTTTCTTGTACCGCAAGTGCACTGCCTTTGCTTCCTGAGCATTCTCCGAATTGCGCTGTTAAACTACGGTGGGTCTTTTCAGTCCGTAACCCACTTTTTCGGCAATGCATGATTTACAATGTGTTTAAAATTTGCCCATAATTCTTCCAAGTCCATCGTACCAGAAGTAAATGAAGTCGATTCATTTACTAAGTGGAATAATAACAACTGCTTATCTGCTCTTTCTAGTAAGCATGCTCTCCTAGCCTTCTTGACAGACTTTTTAACTTTCGTAACCATAGTCGTAATGACAACATCATGATCACTAAACCCTGTCTCAACACTGACACCGTCGATGAGGTCTGGTCTTTTCGTGGCTACCAGATCTAAAATATTTCCATTACGCGTTGGCTGTCGATTTAGCTGCTCAAGACAGTTTTCGGATAATGTGTTCAAAAGTAATTCACACGACGGCTTGTCTGTACTACCTGTAATGAATCTATAGACAACTCAGTCTATACAATGTAGGTTGAAGTCGCCTCCGACTAATATAGCATGATCCGGGTACTTCTGCGATACAGAATGTAGACTCCCTTTGAATGATTCTAGAACTGTCACGGTGGAACCTGGTGGCCGGTAATAGCACCCCACAATTAACTTTATTTCCCCTAGCCCTGTTAAACGTGTCCAGATAACTTCACAATCACACTCTACTTCGACCTCAGTGGACACAAAATTTTCGTCAACTGCAATGAAGACTCCACCTCCTACGGTGTCTAATCTGTCTTTCCGATACACGTTCCAACCCTCACTAAACATTTCAGAACTTCCTATCTCAGGGTTCAGCCAGGTCTCAGACCCGAGAATAATTTGCGCGCCACACGCTTCCTGGAGGGCAGTAAATTCAGGAACTTTATTCGGAACACTCTGAAAATTTACTGCTAATATCTTGATATCTGAAGTGTCTGTACACTGAGTGTGTCCTGATTTCCCTGCCTGCACGTCGACTGGTGAGTGTTGATCAGGGCACCTCGCACTACTGCCTAGCCTAAAAAAACCCCATGTGCACCCCCCAAGTACTCTGCTACCCGAGTAGCCGCTTCCTTTGTGTAGTGCACCCCTGACCTATCTAGGGGTGTCCTACAATTCCCCACCCAATAGCGCAAGTCTAGAAATCTGCAGCCAAGACCGTCACAGAGTCGACGAAGCCTCTGCTTGAGACCCTCCACTCGGCTCCAAACCAAAGGACCCCCGTCCACTCTGGGAACGATGCTGCAAATAGAGAGCTCTGCTTGCACCCCGCGTGCGAGGCCAGCGGTATTCACCAAATCCGCCAGCCGCCCGTACGAACTGAGGATCGCCTCAGAACCCAAGCGACAGGCATCATTGGTGCTGACATGTCTTGCTTACCCTGTAACTGGAAGCGGCATAATTGACCAACACATCTACGTAAACGTTCCCAGTTAGATTACTTTCAAGGATGGAAAATATGCGAATCACTTGATCACACACTAATCGAAAGCACACGTCAACCTTACGACTGTCCCGAATATGTTCTCCTACGACATCAGGGTTATCTGAGCCCCAGATCAGGATGTTATGGCGGATACTGAGCAACAAACATGAAAAGTAGCCTCATCCGAAAAACACACAAGCTTCACGAAATCATTGTCCTTATCCAAAAGTTTCAGCAGGTCCAATGCATATTGTTTATGTTTTGCGCGACCAATTGTTTGTAATGCGCAGAGAACTTGGAACTTGAACGCACACAATTTAAGAGTTTGCGAACTACTTTATGCACTGTACTCTTTGACACTTGGAACCTCCGCGAAACTTGTCTAATCGATTTAGTGGCGACCTCGTGAATGCGTTTTGAATAGCCTCCACGGTCTTCTCTGAAACAGAGGGTCTGCCGCTGTTTGTCTGTTTCCGAACCGACAACGCTGGTAGAAAAGTTCCCATCCATGTTCCGATTAACTTCACATCAGGTGCATTAGTTTACATAGTGGGACACAAAATTTCACTGCAAATTAATCGGTGATTTGGTTTCTGCAAAGCCACACAAACGGTGAAATCTCTCCTGGGGCGGAAGCCACTTTTACAATATAGCTCACACGGCGCTGCTTGTGGCGAAAGTTTTTCAATGAGACACAGCTGTACAGAGACTTCATGCATTACCTAGTAGAACTGTAACAAGAAAGAAACATTACAACCACATATATAATTAGCAGTTAATCTTGAAATCAGGTTAAATATTGATTGACACAGTGTGTGATGGGTGACTAAAGTCTCTCTTATGTGTATCTGTTTTGTTAATTAAACTTATGGAAAATATTACGAACTTCAGCACCAACCCGGCACACTGACTCTACAAGCATGAGAGAAAGTAAACATGGACAGAGTATTCATTTCCGAGGAATAAATGCATTCCCATCACAAGTATGTTGCCATTCTTTAGAACTATATTTCATAGGGTGACCCTACGATGTGCGCTAGAGTGCAGCTGCTGGTAAACGCGTATGAACGTACCCGGCGATCCGTAACAACCGTTACCGTGCGATTCGAAGAGTAACTGCTGTAAATGTAAATGTGCGGCGCTGCGCGAATCTGTGTGTGAGTGTAACCGGCGCGCCTAATTTTAGGGATTGGTCCGCCGCGGTTATTTCTAAAAACTGTTGACGGCGAGCTGCGAATCGATAGGGCGCGTACAGCCCGCTGAGTCTGCCGGAAGCGACGCGAGAGCCCGCGAATTAATAGGCTCCTCTGCCCACATAGTTGTCATCCATATATTAACTATAAATGGCCCGCAATTACCTGTGACCGTCGCGGCGCGCGCGCACAGCCCTCTAATGGCGCGCTAAGCGCCGACCATCATTTATTCAACTGAGCTGTCCGCAGCTCCACCACCCTCCCCCTCTGTTCTCTCCACCTCTGGGCTCTGCCCGACGCGCCGCCAACAGCTGCAGACGGCGGAGGCCCTCAAAGACCGCCGCCATATCCGTGGCGCGTTATTACGTCTAAAGCACCGTCGTACATCGTGCCTCCCGTCTAACTCCTGGGGAACGCTTTGGCGTGCCGATTCACACTCTAGGTGTCACCAACCTCTTAACCAACCAGTCATGTCTACAATGAAGAGCCAAAGAAACTGTTACACTTGCCTAATATCGTGGTGGGGTCCCGGGAGCACGTAGAAGTGCCACAACACGACGTGGCATGGACTCGATTAATGTCTGAAGTAGTGCTGGAGGGAACTGATACCATGAATCCTGAAGAATTGTTCATAAATCCATATTAGTACTATGGGGGAGACATCTTCTGAACAGCACGTTGCAAGGTATTCCAGACGTGCTCAATAATGCTCATGTCTGGGGAGCATTATGGCCAGCGGAAGTGTTTAAACTCAGTAGTGTGTTCCTGGAGCCACTCTATAACAATTCTGGACCTGTAGGGTGTCGCATCGTCCTCCTAGAATTGCTCAAGACCGATGGAATCCATAATGGACATGAATGGACGTAAGTGGTCAGATAGAAGTCAGAATCGTATCCATACGCATCAGAGGTCCAATCTCACTGTAACTGCACACGCCCCACGCCATTACAGAACCTCCACCAGCTTGAACAGTCCCCTGCTGACATGCAGGGTCCATGGGTTCACGAGGTTGTCTCCATACCCGTACAAGTGCATCCGCTCGATACAATTTCAAACGAGACTCGTCCGATCTGGCAACATGTTTCCAGTCATCAGCAGTCCAATGTCGGTGTTGACGGGCCCATGCGAATGAAATGGCTCTAAGCACTATGGGACTTAACATCTGATGTCATCAGTCCCCTAGACTTAGAACTACTTAAACATAACTAACCTAAGGACATCACACACATCCATACCCGATGCAGGATTCGAACCTGCGACCGTAGCAGCAGCGCGGTTCATGACTGAAGCACCTGCAACCGCTCGACCACAGCGGCCGGCTCCAGGCGAATGGTAAAGCTTTGTGTTGTGCAGTCATTAAGGGTACACGAGTGGGCCTTCAGCTCCTAAAGCCCATATCGATGATGTGTCGTCGAATGGTTCATACGCTGACACTTGTTGATGACCCAGCATTGAAATCTGCAGCAATTTGCGGAAGGGTTGCAAATCTGTAAGGCTGAACGATTCTCTTCAGACGTCATTGGTCCTGTTCTTGCAGGACCCTTCTCCGGCTACAGCGATGTCGGGGATAGATTTGGTGTTTTACCGTATTCCTGATATTCACGATGCACTCGTGAAATGGTCGTACGGGGAAATGCCCATTTCATCGCTACTTCGGAGATTAGAGTCCCATCGCTCGTGCGCCAACTATAACGCCATGTTCAAACTCACTTAAATCTTGATAACCTGCCACTGTAGCAACAGTAACCAATCTGACAACTGCACCAGACACTTGTTGTCTTATTTAGGCGATGCTGACAGCATCACCGTGTGAAACGCCCTGCTTAACCCGCAGGACAGAACAGATAGAATAAATTGTGGAAAGGGGCCAAAATAAGTGGCTGTCAGTTACACTCGAACACACAACTTTATTATTTGATCAAACATTGCAAGAGCCCAAAAAATTTCTTAAACTCACAGCTTTAATCTTTGGGACTTAACTACTGGCTGAAAGCCACTTTAATTTAAAAACGGCTGAAGGCCAATAACTTAAAACGTAAGCATACCCAGAAATTTAAAAGGCAAGCCTTTTCTTAAAACAGTTCTTTAGTTAGGCTGAAGTAAACAAGTAAAATTCAAATCGGCTGAAGGCCCAATACTTAAAACTGCAAAACATAAATTTTTTTAAAAAAATACAAAAGTCCTTACGTGAAACACTTCTTTAATTTAGGCTGAATGCCTTAAGAACAAACAACTGAAACTCAAACCGGCTGAAGACCGAAGACTTAAATATTCAAAATTTCTTGAAATGCAAAAGGGCTTACGTGAATCAGTACTTTACACTAGGCTGATGTCGTTAAGAGTAAAACAACTCTAATTTAAAACACAAAACTGGCTAGAAGCCATACAAGTACCAACAACAAGAACAAATTTAGAAAAATAAGGCAGTCCAACCAAGGGCACCCAGATGATCGTGGGTCGGCCTGTAATTCAAACACTAACGCTCGCTTAGGCAGTCGAGCCAACCATTGAAGATCCGACGAGAACCGAAACGACCGACAGGCAGCGGACCCACCGAAGCGGACCCACCGACAAGATAACTTCCACTTCCCCCGACCAGGGCATAACAGGTGGTTCAGTGGAAGATATTGGCGCCCACAACCAATGATACACGGAGCTCTGAAACTACGCACCGTGCTGGACTGTAACAACTCGATGAGGAAACTACACTGCCTGAAATTTACGTCAACGGACAGGGCAGGTAACCGGAACGTTAACGGCCACAAGGCAGATGATTCGGCTAGTGTACTTCAGTTCAAATAACCAAATACAGTGAACCTCCACCGGAGGGTGGCTAGAATTTTCCAACTTGAAAACCACGTTGTTGCTCGCGGGAATATTCCAACATCCGACAACGAACTCAAAATGACACAATGTGAACAGTCTTGACTTGGTGGTAGGTTAAATCAAAACACAACTTTCGTGTCCAGGGTCGGTGAGCCACGGATTTTGTAGCAATGGGAACACTTTTTCTTTCTTTTTTTCACTTTATTGAGACATACATAACCCATTTTCTAACACCTTTGAGTGGGTGTATTAACGCTAAACTTTGCTATTAGTTTTACAAAAGTGATTTATTTATATGACCACACTTCCAAGCAAATAAAGAAAATAATAGATTGTATAAATGAACGGCCTCTTAGCCTCTCTGGTATCCACCCACAGAGTTTCCCGTTCTTAGCCACGTGGAGAGGGGCCACTACTACTAGAAAAACCACTCCATTTATACCATTCTTGTATTCCCTGCGCCACCTTATTGAACTCACTACAAGTACGAGCTGCTACAAGTCAAGTCAACCAATATATTTACATATTTACATTTGCGCAGTAGATCTTGAGCGCTCTCACGCTGTTTAACATCTCCCAAGGTATGGATCGCTGAGCCTCCTATGAGATTTTGTTTATCAATTTTGCGAAATTGTTAAACAATTTGCCATTCCTCAATACTTCGTCAAAATGCTTGTTTGTAGAAGCTGCCTCTCAATTGGACACCCTGTTTGTCTACTGGACAGTCAAACACTGTATGTTCAGGCGATCCCTCGTAGGCACCACAGTCACACCCTGGTGTTGGCCTTTACCCTATACAATGTAGGTACGTGGGATAGGGACCATGACCTGTAAGGAAATGAACTAGGCCCTGTGAGGGCTTCATTACCTTGTTCTTTAGTCTTTCCCTTACCGTAGGTAGAAACCTATGGACTCTACGGTCCGTATTAGACCTATCGCATTCTCCCTGCCAAATGTCAAGCACTCTTCCTTTAATAGCTTTAACACTTATCAGAGGAGTGCCCATAATACTTTGCACTTTATCAGTGTTTTGGTTATGCAGCCAATAGAAGGCTGCGTGCTGCCTTATTATCAAGTCTAGTGGGCATAGCCCCATGATTACCAATAGTGCACCTGTGGGACTAGTGTTGAATGCCCCAATATATCTCATCAAAACATTCCTCTGTATTCGCCTGAAAGCAGCGCCAGGTAGTACCAGAGCTAATCTGTGGGCCCACACCCTGGATGCGTGCCCTATTATAGGATCCAATATACTGTTATGATATGTATTGATTGCCTTTGACGGTAAAAGGAATCTTCTTTGTCCAGTTGATATTAATTTGTTGAACACAGCTAAGGACTTAGTCGTCATTTGCTCGACATGCGGAATGAAATTCCATATCTCATCTAGATTTACCCCCAAGTAACGGACATATCTCTGTCGCGATACTATCTGGTCATTAATTCTGACTATTGGGTCCCTATTTAACTTGTCTTTCTGTGGCGCAATAGACAGACTTCTGACACCAATTTGTTAACAGACCAATAGCCAGACGCGAGCGATCCTCAGTCACATTGCGAGTGTCACCTTCTACCAGAATAATGAGATCATCCGCATATGTGACAACGCCCAGAGCTGCAGCAATGGGAACAGCGCCACACACTCCGACATCGCGTAGAGACCGCCAGCGGGCCCCTGCCAAACTACGCACCGCTGAGAATTCATCGCTGCTCCACGCCAACCAACCGACTGCTCAGAGTCAGTACGCCGACAAAATTAAAAATAACTTGCCAGTCCAAATCACACAAAGTACATACAGTTTCACGAACACTTGCACGAAGAACTAGACAATGCTAACGGCAGTGCCTATACAATAACAAGAGACGAATCACAGCCAACCCATAAGCGATCGCTGGCCAGAAACACGCTGTCTGGCAAGACGACTGAACGACGACCAACCAAAGTCGTCCCCACTCCATCATGTATGTCGGCCACCGTCGGGAGAGTCATGGCGTTCCGGATCTCTCTCCTGCCGCGCCCCGAATGGACTTGTGCCGCGTGCCAACTCAAACATTGCCACGTCCGAACTAACTGCCGGCACGTTCCAACTGAACTGGTCGACACACGACGACCGGGAAGTAACAGCAGTCCAGCAAAAATAATACAGCAGGGCTTAAATCGATAAGCACTGCTGCTGCAGCTCATGGGCAGGCAAAGCAGCAACTCATGTGACACAAGTAACTGAAACTAACATAACGAGGTGGCTGTACGGCCAAAACAGGATGTTAAATAAAAGCTGGCACGAACACGAGCCACGCACGGCTCACCGTGTTCTGTCTGTTAACGTATCTCGTATCTGAATACGTCATGCCGATACCAGTTCCATTAGCGCTTCAGCGTACTACGAGGGCTATGCCGAACGTAAAATTCTTAGAAATGGAAATGAAAAATGTTTTATTTGCAACAGTTCGCTGCACCTTCCGCTCCGCTGTCCTAGCCTTGTAGCAATTTTCCAATACGCTCGTCATAGGAGGCAGCCGTCTGTGCTTCCCGCAGCTTCTGTACGCTGGTATGCAGTTCGTTGTCTGTGCTAGATACTTGTCCTCATAGCCAGCGCTTCATGAGAACAGATATGAACACGAGAAGGAGCCAAGTTCGGGCTGTATGGTTGGCGATTAAACATTTCCCACCGAAAACAGCGCAGGAGCTTCCTCACTGCGCCTGCAGCGTGTGGCTTAGAATCGCCATTAAATACACAACAGTTACATTATGCGGGGTTGCATGAAATCAGGCGAAACCTCGCAGTAAGCACCCATATCTGTTGGGAAACACTAATTGGTCTTCATTTGGTCGGCTCATCGCATCGTATGATATCCTCATTGGTGCGGAATTCGGATATGACAGCGTCTCGATATTGGATCGTGTGGAAACACTTGACATCAAGGTTCCTACCAATCCAGCTTACCACCACAAGGAACTGTCTCAGTACTGTAGCCCAAGAGTATCGTACACCCTTCACATCTCCCCCTGTCACTAAATCTGTTTACGTAGCTCGGCAATGGAAATAAGATTCATACATTCATCAGGCGAAGCTCATGGGTGTTATCATTTTACAAATATGAACAATACAGCAAGATCTTTCGCGTGCGGCATATGGCACGCCAGAGACGCTGAAGCGAACACAACGATATTGCTTTGCACGGGTACATTGTCTTTACGGGAAGTGGCTCAATTATCAGGCACAGTGGGCGTGATTTCGAACATCTCGCCGCATACTGTGAGAAGTTTAATTACATTAAAACAGTCTTATTGTATTAAAAACAGGTTTAAAATATGTGAATTGACTTGAGAATGCCAGTATTGGAGAAACATGTAAATTTATTCTACTTTTCGACAGGAACTAATGTCTGTCTAGTAATTATGATTCAGGCAACAAGGCCTTCGAAGCGACCAGGCACATGCTGCTCGCTGTCTTTCCTTTTGCAGCAGAGTGCAGTCCTCGAAATAGCAATAGGGTGAAGTGTAATTCGAAAGTGCTATTTATTTGGCTCACATCGCCACATCAACTAACACAATAATTTGCACTGCTCATCGGGAAAGTTGTAGAACCTTCTAGACAAGTGGTATTCGGGACAAGTGAATTAAGACTTTTTCAGGTTATTCATAAGCCTGCTATGTTGTTAGCGAGTTTCCGGTAACGGAAAAGTCTTTTTACCTCGGTACTTTGGATTGTTCGATTCTCCGCTTCATGACACCTCTCAACAGGTTTCTGTCACACCAGATGCTGCTGTGCTATCAACGGCCATTGAGCGAGAACCGTTCGCTTACAGTGTCATCTCGACATTTGGGAGCTTCAGCAGGCCTCAAAGCTGATTTCAAATTGCCATTGTTTTTTACTTTTAGAGATAAATGAAGAACAATGCCCCTATTACCTCACTAATCTTTCAAGTGTCCTGGATGAGCTGAATCAATGAAAAGAAAACTAGACTGGTAGCAGCCAACGTGTTTCCGCGAGCTATCGGTAATTTTGGCATCAGATGGTCCGATGCCTGTTTGAAAGAGATGTGTACAATGACATTTCAAAAGGTAATAGTTCTTGCTCCATGAAATTTCAGGTGAACTGGCTGATGTCAATAACTTTTGCCGCGATATTTTGTCGTAGTTTTCTAGCCATCTTCAGGTGTACACTGGCGAAGGTACAGTAGTGAAAAATATTGTACTCGAATGTCGCTTCGCAATCGTTATTTGAGAGCTTGTGACTGTGGTGTAAGTGTGTTTGCTTTTTACTTTCCCTTACACTTTTACCCTCCTCGAATACTAAACTAAATGTGTTGCACTAGAGGATCGTTAACAATCAACATTCCATTCCGCTTTTTCCGCCACTGCCACTCTGGGCGCCTCACCTTTTCGTTTATTCCGTTTATTATTCTAACCACTGTAAGTACCAAAATTTTTCTCACATGTCAAATCTTGCATTAGGTATGCTCCTCCATGGAATAATAAATGGATGAACAACAATGCCATACAGCCAATGATGCCAAAATAGCACATAACATTCAGAATCACGAAACTGGAAAATAACACACCTAACGAAATACATTTTTTAAAAAAACTTAAAGTCAGACCTAAGCGCTGGTCTGGCCATTTTATAAAACATGATTCAGATTACTATAAAAACTCTTACAAATTAATCAATCAATTAAAATTTTGGCTTAATCATTATCTAAAATCCAGTCAGTACTCACAGGTGACCTCTGAACCTTACAGTTTGATCTCTTTTAATTTGCATTGTTTTATGTGTTATGTAGGGAAGTATTTTTGAATGGAGTCGTATCATTACCAAGCACTTTAGTAGTCCATTTAAACGGAAATTTTTATGTTTTGATCAAAAGAATTTGCACAGAATGGAAATACATAAACATGAGATTCTGTGAATTAATATACAATTTTAGTGAGAAATTTAGTAGATACAGTCTTGGCACTCAGTAAAGAATGCCCCAGGCAGATTTATTGCTTGCAGTTTCTACGAACGCATCTGGTTTCTCTGTATTTGCTTTTGCAGTCCACACACTATCCTCGTGAGCTGGCAGTTGATTCCAATTCAGAACTTTTCACACAACAAAGCTCTCGACTTCTCTTAGTTACCATTTTTGGATATGTTTTTGACACTGTCCTTTCCTGAAGATGTACTTGCAGAAGCGTAAAAGAAAGCTGTGTCGAGAATTCTCTTCTTCTCAGTTGTTCTTTCTTATTTGAGATGCAAATAATAACGGCGTTTCATATGTTTTCCTCTTCAGCGTCGTTAGAATATGCCATGATGCAGTTATGATTCTTATAAGATTCTAAAATAAGGTACCAAACAAGAAGACGTCTGTTCTTTTAGTAAACAAATCAATACTGTCTACATACATACACGGGAATAACCTAAGCGGAGATAACAATAAACTGACACCAGTGCACCCGACTGCTCTGTGATACTTTGGCACTGTCTGTTGCAATCTAACCGGAAGTGCAGTTCTCAAAAAACAAACGATTCCTATTATGGTCACTAAAACGTACTCAGAAGATAGCTTCTTGGAAGCAATTTTCATTCAGTGTATTAATGTGAAAATGTCCTTGATCCCACAGACTACCTGCGTGTACCTACAGGTTCGCTATACATCTCTCAACACTCCTTATTTCTTCCTAGTGATGCACAGAGAAGTGCAACTCCCACATTCCTGTGCTTAGTGCCTATACTTTCTGCACATTGCGCAAAATTCAGGCTTTGCTCCATTACCCAGTCAAATGACACTGAGAGTACATAGTGGGACACAATCTGCCCCTCGTGAGTACCCGGCTGAGAACAGCTAAGGCACCTCCTGTGCCGACCTTCTTTTAAATTGTGGATATTGTGAGATATTCTTATTGCTAACGTCCACGCGAATATCTGAAAACTAACCCCAAAAAAATTCCTGTAACTCTTATCTGATTCTCAGTACACAATAAAACATACTAAAATCTTCGAAAACCAACACAAAAACGAATAGAAAGATAGCCCCCAACAAATTTCGGTGGTGAAACAGGACAATGAAGAACTAATTTATCTGCTTCTTCTTTGCTGCAGAAAAGATGCAAATCAGAATATTACAAATATAGCTAATTTATTCGATAGACTTTAGTTATTGTTATGGTGCTGAAGGTAATTTCCTGGTTTGAGGTGCAAGAAAAAAAGAATGGTTAAAATGCTTGGAATTGTAGATGACTGAGCATCATAAGTTCACAGTGAACAGAGAACCCTGAAGTAGGACACCACAATCAGGCGTGAGACTACTTTCGGGTGTTCAGCATACCTCTATGGAGGTAGTAAGACGTGTAAACAATGAGCTAATCAGTAAAAAAAATTGCCCCACGGATGAAATAATGTGAATTAACTAATGAAAAAGTCGCGCAGTGGTAACTTCTGAAACATGGGGTGCCAACAGGGGTGGACCTGACAAACATAAGAACATGGATCGATAGCTCACACAGATATATCAAAATAGTCACACTCAAATTTATTACACAAATGAGAAGGTTCCCCATAGTGATGCAGAGTGATCTACAGAAGGACATGTTAAGACCTTTAAACGTTCATGGTGTCCGGTAGAAGACTTGATTAAAAACAATTAATGTTTTTTTTCAAATTTCAAAATATAAAGTACCGAAGTGGATTACTATATTTTCAAATGGTGGGCATGAAGTACCGCTCTACCCCTTCCGCCATAGATGTGAGTGTTTAGTACAACTGATTTTGAATGCAACTAATCAATAGAATTGAAAACTAGAGCAGAAATAACAAACCTAGGAAGGGATATGCAAGCACCAGATAGTAGCATTTCGTTATAATCACAAACTAAAACATTTGACAGAATTATTTTTGCGTAAGTGGTATTTCAAACCAAAAACTTCAATTTCTCAGTGTCTGAGTACTAATGCTTATAACTATGATCACAAGTTTGAGAGACTATCAATATGCTAATTTATCCCATTTCAATAAGCGTACGTTCCTTGTTGATTTGTCACTTCCGTAGTTACTCGCATTTGTCTTGTCGTTGAGGAACCACCATGTAAGTTACGTGTACAGCCTGCTTATTTAACAATAAGTTAACATTAATTGTCTAAAAGCGTTTAAATTCGTAGCACTAGGCGAAATACTTCCCTTTCATGAACTACATAACATTTTTGGATTATATGTATTATTTATGATCATTTTTATGGTAATGGGAATAATTATTACTGACTTTTTTATGTTTTCAGATCACTAAGAATTCCTTATAAGATGCATTTATGCAGTCTGCAGGCATGGAAGATAATCACACTTAGCTGGAGGAATCTCCTTTGAAGAAATTTCTTTATCGAGAGGGCACCTTTAATGTTCTTTACTGTAAGTGCTTAGTAAATAAAGAGTGCTGTGTGTGTGTGAATTCAATTAGCCTGGACCAATCCCGAAGCCAAGCTAGTTCACAATCCCTTCATCATAACGCAAGCAGTGGTTGCACAACTACGTCTGAATCATACTCTGCAATCCAGTTAATGGTCTGTGGCGGAGCGTACTTGACGTACTACTAACTAATCCCCCTACTCTGTTCCACTTAGAAATGGCACGTGGGAAGAAGGTTTGTCAGTAAGCCTCTGTATTGGCTTTAATTTTTCGAATTTTGTCGTCGTGGTTATTATATGTGATATATGTGGGAGGAAGTAATATACTGTCCAACACTTCCCGGAAAGTGCTCTCTCGAAGTTTCAGCAGTACACCTTTTCGTTGATGCACAACCCCTGTCTTCAAATGTCTGCCAATGGAGTTTTTTGAGAACCTCAGTAATGCTACCGCACCGATTAAACGATCCCGTCACGAAATACGGTGCTCTTCATTGTGTCTTCTCCATCTCTTGTATCAGTCCTACCCGGTAGTAATCCTATATTGATGAACAACACTCAAAGAATAGTTTCACGATGTGCATTATACACCACTTCATTCGTGGAATAGATCTGTCATGGTAGGTGGCTGCAGTGGTGGCTGCAGCTGAGTCTTGCCATGGCATGTGTGTCCATCAAAACTCTGCAAGGTGGTACAGAAAAAGTTTTCAGGGCTTCCCGGGAAGAAGTGCTCACCTAAGATGAAGTGTTCACTGCTCACTGTACAGAAATGGTACTGAGTGCCCCAGTGTTGGGAACTCTGCACCCATTTATGATAAAGACTGCGAGTACTGACCCATGAAAAATTCAGAAATATGTTACAAAAATTCCTTCCATTATGTTTCTCGACTTCTTTGATAAATGAGAGGTCGAAGTCTTCTGTCGCGCCAAGAGTGTGATTTTCTGTACTGGCCAATGAGACAGGAGGCACGTTCTGCTCGCTCTAAAAATAGTTTTCATGAACCAATCAGGGTTCATTTAGCAAGATTGATTAAGAACACCTGGCTGCCTCCTTTCTTGCCACAGCTTCGTTTTTCGGTTACAGAATGTGCCATGTTCTGTCCACAGCACGGATACATACCTGTTTGAAAAGCATTATTAAGACCACAGCATGTGACTCTTCACTCAGGGCTTTCGTAAAGAAACACATTTATGACCGCACACAGCGCCCCTGTGTGGAAATGTCCAGTGGAAGCTCATCTAACTTGCTGGCACAAAGAAAGGACTCTAAGTGGAAAAAGACAGAACTGAAACTAAAGGAATTCGTAATCATTGCAACAATTGGCACTTGTGTGTATACTCTAGTGCACTACTCATTATGACTTAATGGAGCGACCTATTTTAAATGAATGAATGATATTTAGGTTACGTATCAATTTGGCAGGAACTGCCATGTAATGGCACAAAGTGACACCGATGCTGTATGTCATGAAGGAAAAAGAAACTGTTAGAATGAGGGGACGTTCCACAAACTTAAAAATCCGTCATCAAAACATGAAGACAAAAAATTAGCAATTTGGAATTGAGCTCCAGTATTTGAATTCCACAGTAGCTTGAGTCACTGACCAATGGTGCAGATAGACAGAAATCCAGCTTGTAATATTAATGTTTTATGAAACGACACACTCGTGCTATAGATGTACTTCAGAGTCTAAAGGATCATGCATTTAAATCAGGAAAGGAACTCAGTTTAAATGAAGAAATGACCTTAGTACAGTAAATGAAGACAAGCACTTTGAAATTCCAGCTACAGGATTAATAGATCTTAACGTTATAAAAGTATAAAGAAAGCACGTTTGGATTAGGAAACTGCTTAGTTGGGCTTCAAGGTTCACACTAATAACTTTTGATTAATGTTTAACTACAGACAAAATTTGTTATCTCTTATATGAGATGTTCCAACGAAGTATAAAAACTTGAAGAACTTATTAGACAAATGCGTGCGTAAAGGATGACGCTATGTATGGAATGAACTCTCAGACACCAATGTTTTGAATCAATATCAATAATTTGTCTCAACGTCACCAGCACTTCGCAATTTCCACAAGTGTACACTCCACAGAATTCCATGACACTCGCAGCACCTCGCAGGGAGTCACCACACAACCGGAAACGCTACTCTCCAAAGGAAAAACATGGCAACGCGGACCAGCCCAAAATGTCTCCAGCTCGCTGCACAAAAGAGTGACAGTCTGATGGGAAAATTTCGAGAGAACGTGTAACCTCCCCCTCACTTATCGACCTTAATGACAGTGAAAAATTAAACCGCGTGTACCTAATGGAAATTTGGGAAAAGCAATCGTCACCGAAGTTAATCTATCGGTAAAGAGGGAGGAAAGGGTTACATCTTAATGAAAGGAAAAATGCAAGTGAAACTGGTGGAAATTAATTTTGAAAAGGGGTAAAGTTAATAAAGAAAGTAAATGTGCGGCCGTTACGTTAACAATTAACTAGCGGTAATTAGATATTTGAGATTTGGAGGAAATCACGGTCGCCAGTCCTAAGGACAATTACTATAGTAACTGAAAAAGTAAGGTTATTACACATATAATTAGCACTAGAAGCGTGGCAACTGAAGGTTGACACGTGTAGTGTGAAAACTGAAAGTTTGTCAGAAGTAATAAATTTCGCTACACTCTGACTTAATTTAGAAGAAGAATTAATAAAACCAGAAAACTGAAAGTTAATTTAGTGACTGAAATTAATAAGAAGCTTTCTTTCTTAAGCACATCGAAATCCAGTAAAATACGGTTAGTCTTGGACTACCTCAACAATCATTTCAAAAGCAACTTGACTCTACGCAATTTAGAAATAAGAGAATTAACTTTGAACTTGAATTAAATGATTCTGAACAATTAACAATAGTAAAATTTAGTACGTACCAAGCTGAGCTGCAGTCACAGGTAACTAAAATACGGTAACAAAACTCGCACTCTTAATTTGTGCTTGTGCAATCTAACTATTGTAGCCAGCTAATGCTTGAATTGAACTTTGAAATTAAAGCAGTGAAATGGAATTATGCTGGCGTTTGAATTTCAACGACACTCGAGTTCATTTCGGAAAAGGAAGGGACCCTGCTTGGCAATGCAATTGGGACAATGAGCAACAAAGGTTCATGCTAAGTTGCTGTAATTTTGCGAGGCAAATGGAACAATTTGAAAAGCTGAGGTCTGCCATACAGTTCTGAAACTTTACGTGCTTTTAGTCTTCCTTGTTGGTTGATTGAAGGTTTGAAGCCGTCGATCGAGGAGGTGGCGACAGTCGCTCATTGTCGGCCGTCGCTGTTGCAGAAGCTGGATGTTGGCGCGCCTTCTTCTCGACACGGTCACCAGGCGAAACGGGCTCTTGATGTGCGCCAGCTAATGCTTCCCGTCCGCGACACCATGTCAGAAACTATCATCGCGAGTCGAGCGCAATTACATGCTGCCAAACCCCGAAAGCGCGGCAACTCGCGGGAGCGTCACACAACACACCTGCTCCACTCGCTACTCCAGCCAGACTCTCACTGTTCTGCCCGCGCTCCACGCGGCAGAGTTAACACTACCAAAGATCCTACACACTTTGATTCTTCACACGACCTATCGACGTAATCGTTCGATAGCAGTTTTCCCTAGGCAAGACCCAGCGTAAAAATACAAATACTCTTTACACAACAAACCAATTATACATCGACATAAGTGCATAAATATATATATACAAACAGTAAAACAATTACAATATATAAAGAGACAGAAATGTCATATCTTGAGGTAACAAAACAAGGAAAAAAAATAATAGTACAATAGATGGAAATAGGAGGATATGCATTTCCGGCGTTACACGTGCCCCACATTGTCTGAGGATGTTCGTGTAACGTAAACAGACTCAGAAAATGTCCCAAAAAAGAAACAGCGGAAATGCATATGCTCAAAACATCAACAAAATTTAGCATTCGTCTAATTAACCATAAATCAATTTTTTAGACCATAATAATTGAGTGGAGACACTCCTAATCTTATTCCACTCTGTCATCTTGATCAAAATAAAACAGGTTGACAACCTATTAAAATTCGTAGAAAATATAGAAAATGGTTTAGCTATTCCAAAATCATTAAAATTCGTAACACTATGAGAAATGGAATACTATTTGCAAAATTAATTAGATTGCATGGTCATATAACCAGGTAGATCAAAATACGCAAATAAATAATTAAATAGACTACACATTTTATATAACCTTTTCATAATTAATATTCTCGTCACGAGAATCTACTTAACGCTAAACAAGAAAATATTACTCAGTAGATCGAAAAAAACATAAGTATTGACAACAGAATTCTTTCACATCAGCTGTCCGGGAAGAAAAACTATTCCGCCTTTCGTACTCGCAAGTACAAAGAATGCCGACAGCGGCACAAGAGCCGACAGCGGCACCGCCTCGCCAGTATTGTTGCGCCCGCCTGTGCGGCACGCTTGATCTCTCTCGCCCTTGTAACGGCATTTCCAGAACGTCCGTTTCACTGAATTCTTTCGGTAAAACTCACTCCCGAGTAATCTCAAGGAGTCCATAAACACTATCACAGTGGATAACGCAACACTGTCCATCATCACAGGCATGTACTAGCCTGAAACTTAAAACAGCGTCTTAGTACATCGGCAATGACTAATAAAACACACATTCATGAAATCTGACAGCTAGTTACAAAAGCATATTTACATTCCTTAATCTACTGTGACTCAGCTGAAAACTTAAACTAGCAGCTTGGATTTTTCAGTTGGTTAAACGTCTAATCAAAATTAATTACTTGTTAATTACAAGTTCTTTAATGATCTCTAGGTCAGGCAAAAGCATCGCAACATGGCACATCCTTAAATCTTCTAACTCGCTCGATTTCTCATGAGCTTTTACAAGTACTAAGTCTCCGATTGCAAACTTAGCAAAACGCGCTTTAGCGTCATGACGACGTATGCGAGCATCGGCTTTAAGCTTCATTACTTCTCGCAAACGATCTTTTTTCACACCAATACTAATGTTAATCCGTGGAGGGAATTTGATTATCTCTTCCAATTCACTTTCTACACTTTTGTCAATGCCGAAATTCCTCATGTTACGGCAGTTCAAACTCATTCCTACGTCAATGTCATCCGGCCAGTTAACAATGTGCATAGGCTGGTATTGCCTATGCACACCGTCTCCTGCCTCATCAAAACCAACTACCATTGTTTTATCTAGTGACATACATGTCAAAGTTTTGCTCTCGCAGTTAATCACTGCACGGTACTTTAATAGCCAATCTAACCCGATAATTACTTCCGTAGTTAAGTCTGGCACGACGACAAACTCTTGTTCAAATCGTGCCCCACATATCTCGAAGTTGACAAAAAACTGTTTTGTGACCGGTTTACTGGCCTTCCCAGTAGCACCGATAATTTTCACTCCTGTTACTGGCATAACTACGATGCCAGGTCTGTCTTTCAGTAACTCAAATATTTTCCCAGATACAGCACTCAATTCTGCACCGGTGTCAATCAACACGTTTAGTTGTAGGTCGTGCATATTAACAGACACTACTATCTGTCTACACTTGTCCTCGACTGTTTCTTTATTTTCCCACAGTAAATCCTCGTCTATATCCAGGTCATTCCAGAAAAAACCATCCGGCTTTGATCCTAAATCCGGTTTATCTGGCGGCCTTTTCAGCCTCTGTTCACATACAGTTTTAATTTCAACACGTTTGTCCTGAGGCTTAGTCTGTAGCGTCGCCTCCAATACCGAAACCTTTTCCTGTAACTCGTCAACTAGTGAGTGTTGCTTTGCTATCAATTCACTAATTGTCACCTTCGTTGATTCCTCTTTAATCAGATTGATCTCATCTGCCAATCTACCTGGAGACATGTGCCCAGTAGTATCTGCAATTACTTCCTCTGGATCTGCGCAACCCACACTGCTATCGTCTGACCGTATAACGTCAGCTCTAACCTCATACACACTGTAATCTACGTGGTTTTCTACCAATCGTGTCCGGCTATCACTAAAATTTTCGTAATCTTTCTCCTTAATACTCTCGCAACGTTTAAACTGGAGGTTTGCGTCGGATGGGTCGGCTACTTCTATCACTATAACTTTCGGTAAAGTCTGCCGGTTAGGGCCAGAACTTTCCGTTACTACTTCAACATCTAACTCCTGCGGGACGAAACACGACGAATCTTGCTCGTGCTCCCCATTAACATCAACTATTTCTGGTAAAGTCTGCCGGTTAGGGCCAGAACTTTCCATCACTTCACAAATACTATCTTCCTGTGGGACGAGACGCGGCAAATTCTGCCCGCGCCCCCTATAAACACTTTTCCCGTACAGGCCCCTATAATCTCTTAGTTCGTCGTATAAGCGACCGAACTGCCTTAACCAGACCTCATCCCTCTCTGCATCCCCTCGCTCAACGACGGACGTGTCATCCGACATCTGATCTTCTCTCAACAATTGCGAATCATTCTTAAACTCAATCTCCAGATCCGCTGTGGGTATTACAACTGCCCCTTTATAATCGATTTCCGGAACACTACTTAAATTGTTCTCACTGACAGTGAATGTATTTTCTACTGCCGTGTATACAGTTGATCTACTAGTTGTGGGCGCACTCCTTTCTCCTAACACTGGCACACTCTCCCGCCGTTGA
The DNA here is from genome assembly GCF_021461395.2 of Schistocerca americana. Taxonomy (NCBI): domain Eukaryota; kingdom Metazoa; phylum Arthropoda; class Insecta; order Orthoptera; family Acrididae; genus Schistocerca; species Schistocerca americana. The sequence continues at coordinate 171,555,727 of NC_060124.1, read as the reverse complement.
TTATTCCACACGGAATTTTCATAACGACGACACCTGGGTTTTCTCCTGTTATTGGGCCGCCAAAATTTCTCCACGCCTGGTCGACCCCTCACCGGCGCGGCTAATGGTTTCCCTGTCTCGTCCCAGCAGATACGCTCCCCGGATGCTGCTGAGGGGGCTGATCACACCCTCTGGCGTTATTACTATTCTGTGAAGCCCGTATCACGTTAGTATGATACTGGTTTCCGTCATTCCTGTTATTATTTGCATTGTACCGATTGTTATTACGGTCCGAACCATTATTGTTATTGCTGCCATGGTTGCGGTATGCATTATTCCCGTGGTTATCGTTGTTGTGGTTGCTGTGGTACCCGTTGTTGTTACCACGGCCTCTGCCACTGTCGCGATTATTGCGCCAATTGTCCTCGTCCTCCACTCTTTCCAGGAAATCATTGATTGTCCTGTCATTGCTTCCTACGTATCGTTTTGTATCATCTGGAAGCTTCTTGTAGAGTTCCCAGACTATTTCGGATTCCGAGCGGCGGTCACGCAAATATTCCAACTTGCGGATCCAGCCCTCACAAAACTCCTTCATCGAACCGCGCGAATTCGCATCGAAAGGCCTCGATACGACAAATTCGCGCCAGACACTTTGCTGTTTTTGCTCTGACCAGTATTCAGCCACAAACAAATTTTTAAATTCGTCAAAAGTCAGGTTCGTAATGTTGAGGTTTAAGCCCCAACGCTTGGCATCACCAGCCAACACATCAATAACCGCATTAACTTTTCTCTCATTAGTCCATGATCTGGTTAAAACTCTTTCACAATTTTTAATGAAATCCGTCGCATGTATACCGCCTTTTTTCAAGGGGTCGAACCGCTCCTCTTTCGTCAACAATTCCGAACTATGTGCACAGATTGGCACATAGCTCTGTTTTTCGTCATGTTTCTTTTCTAATTCCGACACTCTCGTAATTACTTGGCAAGTGGTTGTCGCAAGCGTTTCTACTTCCTTTTTTTGTTCTTCGCAGGTATTAGCCTGCTTCGTCACTTTGGTATCTACTTCGGATACTAAAGCCTTTAAAGTTTCCACCTTCTTTTGATCCTCTTTTTTCACTAATTGAATTTGTTCCGTCACCTTATTCTCGATGATCGGAGCAACTGATTCTCCTACACTTTTCTCGATTCTACTAATTTCGGAATAAAAACGAGTATTTATGCTCGCAATTTCCGCCTGAACGCCTATCATTTCCTGTTTAAGATTACCGATTTCGCTATTAATCACAACAATATCTTCTTTGATTTTATCAACTTTTGTGTTAACAACTCCAACATTGTTGTTAACAACATTAATAGCTTTGTTCTGATTGTCTAGCATCCGTTCAAATTTTTCAGACTGAGCTTCTTACTTGGCCGATTGACTCTTGATTTCGTTAATCAAAACATTCAATAAATCAGCTAAATTCCCGGAAACTACCGGTTTTACTTCCGTAGCGGCTTCCTCTTTAATTGTCCCCGCGTGTTCGTCATCAAGGGGTTCAGATTTGATTTTCACTTCCGATTCCGAAACATATTCTAAAGTTTGGAATTCCATTTCTGCTCTTTGTTGCGTTTCGGCGGTCGCGTCTTTCACGCTAGCCGCCTGCCCCTGAACAAAGGGTACTGCGGTGCGCGTTTCCCACTGTTCGACCGATTGTTCCGTATCCAAGTCTACCAAATTTTGGTAATTGTTGCTTTCACTCATTTTAATAATTTTCAATATAAATGCCAAATCTCAAATATAATTAGGATTCCTCACACTAATATTCTCGCTGACGTATCGACCATTTCGTAACCAGTACTTTGTTACGAGATTTGTACAATGCAAAATTCGTGTCCAGAACAACCTCAAATTTGAAGATTGTCCTGTCACGGTCGCCACGTGTAACCTCCCCCTCACTTATCGACCTTAATGACAGTGAAAAATTAAACCGCGTGTACCTAATGGAAATTTGGGAAAAGCAATCGTCACCGAAGTTAATCTATCGGTAAAGAGGGAGGAAAGGGTTACATCTTAATGAAAGGAAAAATGCAAGTGAAACTGGTGGAAATTAATTTTGAAAAGGGATAAAGTTAATAAAGAAAGTAAATGTGCGGCCGTTACGTTAACAATTAACTAGCGGTAATTAGATATTTGAGATTTGGAGGAAATCACGGTCGCCAGTCCTAAGGACAATTACTATAGTAACTGAAAAAGTAAGGTTATTACACATATAATTAGCACTAGAAGCGTGGCAACTGAAGGTTGACACGTGTAGTGTGAAAACTGAAAGTTTGTCAGAAGTAATAAATTTCGCTACACTCTGACTTAATTTAGCAGAAGAATTAATAAAACCAGAAAACTGAAAGTTAATTTAGTGACTGAAATTAATAAGAAGCTTTCTTTCTTAAGCACATCGAAATCCAGTAAAATACGGTTAGTCTTGGACTACCTCAACAATCATTTCAAAAGCAACTTGACTCTACGCAATTTAGAAATAAGAGAATTAACTTTGAACTTGAATTAAATGATTCTGAACAATTAACAATAGTAAAATTTAGTACGTACCAAGCTGAGCTGCAGTCACAGGTAACTAAAATACGGTAACAAAACTCGCACTCTTAATTTGTGCTTGTGTAATCTAACTATTGTAGCCAGCTAATGCTTGAATTGAACTTTGAAATTAAAGCAGTGAAATGGAATTATGCTGGCGTTTGAATTTCAACGACACTCGAGTTCATTTCGGAAAAGGAAGGGACCCTGCTTGGCAATGCAATTGGGACAATGAGCAACAAAGGTTCATGCTAAGTTGCTGTAATTTTGCGAGGCAAATGGAACAATTTGAAAAGCTGAGGTCTGCCATACAGTTCTGAAACTTTACGTGCTTTTAGTCTTCCTTGTTGGTTGATTGAAGGTTTGAAGCCGTCGATCGAGGAGGTGGCGACAGTCGCTCATTGTCGGCCGTCGCTGTTGCAGAAGCTGGATGTTGGCGCGCCTTCTTCTCGACACGGTCACCAGGCGAAACGGGCTCTTGATGTGCGCCAGGTAATGCTTCCCGTCCGCGACACCATGTCAGAAACTATCATCGCGAGTCGAGCGCAATTACATGCTGCCAAACCCCGAAAGCGCGGCAACTCGCGGGAGCGTCACACAACACACCTGCTCCACTCGCTACTCCAGCCAGACTCTCACTGTTCTGCCCGCGCTCCACGCGGCAGAGTTAACACTACCAAAGATCCTACACACTTTGATTCTTCACACGACCTATCGACGTAATCGTTCGATAGCAGTTTTCCCTAGGCAAGACCCAGCGTAAAAATACAAATACTCTTTACACAACAAACCAATTATACATCGACATAAGTGCATAAATATATATATACAAACAGTAAAACAATTACAATATATAAAGAGACAGAAATGTCATATCTTGAGGTAACAAAACAAGGAAAAAAAATAATAGTACAATAGATGGAAATAGGAGGATATGCATTTCCGGCGTTACAAACGGTCGAATTACGCCAGAAGTTAGAAGGCGCAGTAAAACCACTCCAAAAGAATTTGATATAGGCAAGTCAGACGGCTCAGCCGTATAGAAAGATGTTGAAGACTACACCGACTGATAAGAAATGAGAAGATTCTCCGTGCAATCGATGAGGAGAGGAATACATGGATAACTCTGACAAAATGAAGAGACAGGTTGGTACGACACGTGTTATCACAGCAAGGAGTAACTTCTATGGTCCTTCAGAAATCTGCAGCGAGTAAAACAGTGGGACTGAGTCAAACGGTAGGACAGAGATTGAAATGTATCCAGTAATTGAGGACGTAGGGTGAAGTGCTACTCTGATGTAAAGGACGAAGAGTTAAACACAGGAGGAATATGTGATCGGCCAGGTAAGGAAGGAAAGAAAGAGCTCCTCTAGTTTTCAGACGCTATGAAACGTCCCCTTAGAAAAATTGATGAATTACTGTGCTGATAAACCTGTTACATTATTTGATTTTCACAGCTGAGCAGAAATGAACGTACTCAGACATTTCGCTCTTTACCTATTCTGATCAACGCTAAACTGACACACAACATTTTTAGCGCAACGCAATCTGACTTTCAAAAATCCCTACAAAAGAATGGCCCTGACTAACAATAACCTATACGTTTCACGAATCACTTACCTCACAAAAATCTTCGTTACTCAAATTACTGCAATACAGCGTGCGCCAATACTGCCAGCTGAATGAAAGATTCTAACTACTGAAGGCACTAACTACTGATAGGCATAGTTAGCAGATGAAAGGTTTTGATAGAGGACAAACAATGTATTTACCTTAATAGTGTTCAAAAGCCATAATATATATAGCAGTTCATGACATCCAGTCTTACAAATTTACTGTCTCTGATGGACACACGTCCAGATCATCCGCTCTCAAAACTCCGCCATTTCTCTCCCCACATCCACCACTGCTGGCGGCTCACCTCCAACTGCGCAACGTTATGCGCTGTTAACAGCCAACTGCCCAACACTACAATAGCAAATTCCAACAAAGCAAACCAGCCACAGACTGCACACAACACAAGTCAGCGATTTTCATATAGAGCGCTAGGTGACGATACCAGCATAAAAGCCTAAACAGCCTACTTACAAGTTGCATGGGGGCGATGACCTGCAATTGGCAGTGTCATAACATGGAACGTGGTAAGTCTTCCGCACTGCTGACCGTAAACAGGGAACTGTCGTCACCAGGAACTGCGTCAGCGTCTTCACAAAGGAAAAGGCCCCTTTAACGGACGCCCAGGTTCCTATTTAGCGTTAAATTTACAGTAATTAAAAAAGTGTAGCCGCAGCATCTCCACCGCCATTTGCGGCCGAACAAACGAGCTTTTAATGCGCGCCTTTCAGGGCAGGCGGAAGAGCCGGTGGCTTCTCGGATATAAACTGCGGCGTTTTGCCTTTCGCCTCTTCTTGGCAAGGATACCTTCCGCGCCAGAATGCCGGAGGAGGGATGCCGCACGCCCTTTCCTTGTTGGGAGGCGAGTATACTTTATTTATGTTCCAGATGGGAACGTCGCGGCCAGATTCCGACGATTTATGCACGGATGCGGTAAGTGCGGACGACTGCGCAAACTGGCGCTGTTCGCGAGCGCCGAGGTAGCGCAGTGCGCGTCTCGTCCCGCCAAAAAACCCGGCCGCTCCCGGTGTCCCTCGATTTGTCCGTCATAACGGCTCAGAACTCGTTCGAGCTGCGTTCACATAGTGAACCAACGGAACAAGCGTTGATAAATTCATGCGCCATTCGTTCATGCAACTAATGGTGGAATAAGACGGCGGCGAGTGCTTGAAGCTAATTAAGGGGTAACACCACAGTAGATATTTAAAAAAAACCTAATTGACTTAAAAGCTGCACTAAACCGTGTAACATACTAAAATAAAGGCCGAAGTCCTAACCCCTAAAACGAAAATCTGTTGTATGGAATTCCTCTAGCGCCTCGAATGACCAGAACTGGCCTACCTGCGGCAACTCGGTCCCCCTGTGTCTGGGTATAGTTAGAAGTATTTCGAAACAGTAATAGTTCAGCTTAATTTCGGCAAGCGTCACTGCGTGTAAGAAGAAAACAAGTGTTTCGCATTGAATCTTGTATTTGGTGTGCGGTATTCACTTTTGACAGTTTATTTGTGATCACTCAGCACCCATTGTGGCCTCTCAAGTGAGAATGAGTGGTAAGAAAGTGTACTCAGACAGAAAAGGTACGAAAACACCGTATCCAACGCTGCGTCCAAGGAATATGTCATCAAAACGTCCAAGGAATAGATATGAGGCTCAGAACACTTCGGAAGAACTCAGTCCCTCTGCTAAGAAACTAAAAGAGACTGACCAAGATTTTCATGTGAATTACCTACTGAGCTATAGGATTACAAATCTTCTTGCCGTTTTCTCTGTTAGTTCTCAACAAATGAAATGTAAAACGTGCAATGCAGTCATCACTTTGCTAGAATGAAGTCCTCGAGGCCCAAATTTCACAATAATTATTGCTTATCCAAAGTGCCGTACAAGTTGTCATATCAGCAGTAAGTTTATACGGAACGCATAAAAAAATCAACAGTCGAGTCGTCCTAGCAAATGCACCTGCTTGCAGTAGGGCTAAAAGGAATTATAGTGTTTTGTGCGTTCATGGAATTGCGACGACCGATATTTCAGTCGCTCTATGATAAACTAGTGGATATAATTTCGGTAGCAATGGCAACAGAACGGCAAGCCAGTGCTGGGACAGCAGATTAAGGGTAAGAGTTTTCTAAAAGTAGAATATTTCATTTGTTCTTGTTTATAACATATTATAAAACTTGAAACGTGTTTTTCACGGAATATGATGTGTCAAGACGGTACGCAGCCTAACTCCAACAATTTTCAAACTTTTTATTTGAAAATTTAACGAGAACTTTGAAACACCATTTAAAAGTGAACACTTAGGGGATAATCCGTCAGTTAGTTTAAACAACATTTATTAACAAATGACTGTACTTTTCTTGGTGAAAGTTGAATGGCTTTGTTCAAGTACTCACCAGTTACACAAAAATAATATTCCTAAAATCCCCTACGTGGTTCAGTAGCTACTCTCATGTAGACTACATTGATTATCTTTCCTTTTGTCCAGATTCGAATCGGCACCAGTTATAGTGCGTGCTGCAAGCCGTCTCAAATTGAACGTGCCCCGGGAGTATTCCTGTAGTGTTGCCATTTTGTAATATTTTCTGATGACTTTCCTAGTGATATACTTAAATATGCTCAGTATCTACCCCGCGTATTATTTCTCTACCAGTTTTTCTTCTGACAGTGCCGTTATTGATGTTACCCCTTAACTTTTGTAACCGGATGAAAAAAGCAATCAGTGTATAGTGCAAAGGGTGTCCCCTGTATCCGCTTCTCCATATTACTACAGATAAATAAGGGTCTTCCACATTTGTAAAGCAGAACATAGAGGTTCGTATAGTCCATGCACCTGTTATGTTGTAAGGAGCGTGCCAGTACTCTCCATTACACTGAAAACAACATCGTCAACTTAATGCTATTCTTTGCATTCTGTAAGCACTCAGATATCGATAGTAACAATCGGAGGGCGAAACATGGGGGCGCTATTCTAAGCATTGTTCTGAGACGGGGTCTGTATGCGAGAGTGGAAGCAGTAGTGTCGTCGAAAGCTCGGGGACAGAAGACGTGTCACACTGCCCTCACGTCGATGATCGCAGATCTTACCACACTCGAGGCCTGATTTCATTTACATAGACATGACAGATTTAGACGGCTTAGCTACTCTTGAAGATGGAATTTAAGGTATAATTCGCAAGCATAGAGCAAAAGCATTTGCAGGATTAGGATCGTGATTGTTAGTCCGAGTTTGCAATAAGCCCTTGTTTTGCTTGTCAGTTAAAGAAGCCTCATTATCCTCCATATAATAATAATTATTCTCCACATCTAAATAATATGCTGTGGTTATTAAATGTTTATGTAACTTTGAAATTGAAATAATTTGTTAATCTGGCATTCAGCCATGATTGATACCTATGTCACTGACATTGTCTATTATTTATGAAGTTTAAGACAGACTTACTTTATAAAATCCCTTCTCACAAGTTATTTAGTAGTTATCAGGACCCAAACAACTCCTTTTTATTAAATTCATTCTTAGTAACAATAACCGTCAGCTGCTGCTACTGCGAAATTGGTTGCATATACGTTACAATGTTGTATAGAGATCTATCCACAGGAGCAGCACTCAGCTCGTTGCTTCGTATTTCTTGAAGTGAAGCAGTACGAAACTTACTATTGGGTAGCAGGGCAGCAGTAGTTAGGACACTTCAAACAATAGGTAATGGTGATTATGTCAACAAATAGCTAAATGTTCAAGCTGTAAACTGACGTAAACCATTTTAGAAATAAACAGGTCTATGTACCTATAAAAATGGGAGACCTTACTTTTGGGATTACCGTCGTAATTTTAAATGAAGTACCTTAAACAAAAAAGGCCGATAATAGTAATAATAAGTACACTTTACTCAAAACAATTAAATCTTAAATGGGTAAATTTTCATCTATAAGGCTATTTAATTTGCTGTACGTTTCTTTCCCCCAAAATGGCAATAAAAATAATGTAAGAAAACCTCATTAAAAATTTCGAATAGTTAAAATTTCACCTCGGAGCATAATTTTTGCGATAGATACGCTTTGTCCAAAGTAGCGACAACAATAAAGATACAAAAACTTGTACGGAAAATAATCTGATTCTAAAAGGCTACATTTTAATCTCAAAACTAATTCAATTTATACTGTACATTCCGTCCGAAATAAGGATAACAGTAATAATGAGAATTTACTCAAATCCATGAAATCTTAAATAGTTAAATTTTCATGTGCAGTGCAGATTTTGCTGTAAGTTTCTTTCGCACAGATTGGCGTTAATAAGGACGGCACGAAAATTTATTTCATATAACAGGTTTAAATAGTTAAGTATACATCTCCGAAACAATCAACTTTTACCTGTAGGCATTGATATAGCAAAGTTATCGGATTATAGTATTACAATAAACGGATATAATGAAACCAACGGCCACTCCGAAGGTCTACCACACACTTTAGCACCAAGATGTGACACCATCAAGGCTCTGCCCTTGACAGGCTGCTGGGAGCGGAAAATTCCAGAGAGAGGCCATGTATATAACATGCTAATGTTGCCCGTAAACAACCAGTGAGTGCCGAGATAAAGCCAAAATACACGTAGGTATAATTAATATGCTTACATATACAAGAAACAACTCTGGGCGAAAGCAAACCCGGTCGACGATGGATCGGGCACAAGCGACAGTGAGCACGGCTGCGCTACAAGCAAAGAAACAAATAAGGACGATACACGACACAGGAGTGCAAAGGGCACGACGTCAGTACCTGAGTTCACCTTACAGACAAACACAAGTTAGTTGAAATTAGGAATGTGCATTGAAAATCGTCAAGTTAATGGTTGTATCTCACACAGTGCAGGCCAAAAAAAGGGACTGGAGCCAAGCATAATTCAGTACCCCGTCGGAGGTTCAAGTCCTCCCTCGTGTTGTGTTGTCCTTAGCGTAAGTTAGTCTAAGTCACTTTAAGCTAGTGTGTAAGACTAGGGACCGATGACCTTAGCAGTTTGGTACCTTAGCAATTCACACACATTTGAACATTTTACAACTGTGGAGTCAACGTTTTGTTGCAGACGTAACAGAGCATTATAGCCTCGCAGCTATGAATACCGTCAGAGCTGGATCCAAAAATTCTGTGACACTGTACACAATTGAAGGGTTGCAACACTCAACTTGAAGACATTCCCCCACACTCATTCCACAGAACCAGCGTCCAGCATCTCCAGGGTAAGAAATATAGGCTGCCAGCGCAACACACTGGCCACCATGCTGAAAACACTGGGACCCACCACGGCGGACCACCACGCCATACAGCCCAACCGAGACGGCGGCCGGAGAGCCTCTCTCGCTCTGGTGGTTCTCATCGCAGACCCTGGCGGAATAAACACCAGAGGAAGAAGGAAGGGTCTGCTGCTCACCGGTGTCCACTGTCAAGTCGCTTTCAGCTCCGAACTATCTCCCAGCTGCCTGAAAGGGCCAGTAGCTGGCTCTACAGACCTAGCGAAGCGCGCAACGAAAAGATAGCGCAAATTGCCGAACCGAAATGTCGCATACCAACCACTCGGCTCAAAAAGTTATCAAAGACAAGCTCGTATTTCACTGCCTGGACAGCGAATTTCTTAATACGAGAGGCTTCGAAAGTAAACAACTTATTTAGATAGTTTAGGATTCCCTGATAAACGTTAGCACCATCTTCAGTAACTTTGTCCTCGTCTGATTTGCTCAGTCTCTTCAGACTTTGATTAATAAAGAAAGGAAAAAAGAAAATGTAGTGTACTGCCGGGAACAAGGACACCCAGCGTATAGAAATTTTTCGTAAAAGAGTTGATTATTCTCTTTCAACGAAGTCAGTGATTTTTTTGACTTCAAGAGTTTCCTGCCTAGAAGACAAATAGCTACAGACTTTCAGTACTGTACTGTCTGCGTACATTTTAATCATTTTGCATGCATTTTAATTGTATTGCGAATAACTTCACAGATACTATTAGATTCAGTTATACTATTATTTAACATTTTGAACAACCTAGTTATGTTTCTCAGAGTTCGCCGCTACACTGTCTATTCCGAAACGAGATGTATCAGAAACTTCTAAACAGAGTTCATCTAAAATAAACTTAAGTTTTGCGACAGCTGCGTCAGCTGTTTCATTACTATCGTCATACACTGAAGAGAAAAAGAAACTCGTACACCTGCCTGATACCATGTAGGGCCCCCACGACCACGCAGAATTGCCGCAACACGACGTCACATGGACTCGACTAATGTCTGAAGTAGTGCTGGAGGGAACTGACACCATGAATCCTACAGGACTGTCCATAAATTCATAAGAGTACGACGGGGTGGAGGACTCTTCCGCACAGCACCTAGCAAGGCATCACAGATATGCTCAATATTTTTAATGTCTGGGAAGGTTGGTGGCCAGCGCAAGTGTTTAAACTCGGAAGTGTGCTCCCGGACCCACTCTGTAGAATATCTGGACGTGTGGAGTGTCACGTTTTCCTGCTGGAATTGCACAAGTCCAACGGAATGCATAATGCGTATGAATGGATGCAGGTGATGAGACAAGATGCTTATGTACGTGTCACCTGTCAGTGTCGTATCTAGATGTATCAGGGATCCCATCTGCACACGGCCCACTCCATTACAGAGGATCCACCAGCCGGAACAGTCCCTTGCTGACACTCAGCGTCCATGCATTCATGGGATTGTCTCCATACCCGCACACGTCCACCTGCTCGATACAATTTGAAACGAGACTCATCCGACCAGGCAACTTGTTTCCAGTCATCTAAAGCCCAATGTCGGTGCTGACGGGCGCAGGCGCAGCGTAAAGCTTTGTGTCGTGCAGTCATCAAGGGTACACGAGTGGGTCTTCAGCTCCGAAACTCAAATCGATGATATGTTGCTGAATGGTTCGCAAGCTGAACTTCGTTGATGGCACTAAAATCTACAGCAATTCGCCGATGGGTTTGTAATTCCGTCACGTTCATCGATCCTCTTCAGTCGTCGTCGGTCCCGTTCTTGCAGCGGCCTTTTTCGGCCGCATCATTGTCGGAGATTTGATGTTTTACCGGTTTCGTCAAATGCACGGTACACTAGTGAAATGACCGCAAGGGGATAACCCTAGTTCATGTCTACCTCGGAAATGTTGTGTCCCATCGCTTGTGCACCGACTATAACACCACGTTCAAACTCACTTAAATCCTGATAACTTGCCATTGTAGCAGCAGTAACCGATCTAACAACTGCGACAGAGACTTGTTGTCTCGCAAAGGTGTTGCCGACCGCAGCGCCGTGCTTAGATATCTCTGTATTTGAATACGCATGCCTATACCAGTTTTCTTGGCACTTCGGTGTAGAAGCTTAGTAATTTCTCCAACACTTCTGATACCTCAGAAAAATGTTTGTCGATTTAGGAAACCGCATATATTACGTTTATTGGAGGCATGCCAATGGCCTTGACGCAGTGGCATCACTGGTTCCCGTCAGAACACCAACGCTAAGCTCTGTCGGGCTCCGTTAACATTTGGATGGGTGACCGTTAGGGTCTGCTTATTGCTGTTCTCGAGCAGGACGCACTAAGGCTTCTGAAGCCGATAGAGGAGCTGTTTGATCGAGAAGTGGCGGCTCTGATCACGAAAACTGCCCATAACCTGTCCGCATCCGCACCTAGAAACAGCTGTCAGCTGAGGATGACAAGGCGGTCGGTCAGTACCGTCAGGCCTTACTAGGTCTGTTCAGGATATTGTAGGCATCTGTTGAAACAGAAAAATATGCCATCTTTTGATATTGCGACCAGACGAAAGGACGTTCCCCTGACCATAACTGTGAGTTTTGTGTTTGCTGTGTGAGAAGGCTCAACTCATCAAAATAGTACACATAAAACATTAGCTCACTTTATCACACAAATGAATGAAAGATTTACTTAACTCTGACACAGTTCTTTGCCACAGGATTCCTTGATAATTTACAACTTTCATTCACTGTGAAAAAGTCCACTAAGTAACAAACTGTTTTCTTGTGGTGCAATGTTCGACACTTATATCAGTGCAAGTTCATCTGAAACTTTACAGTTACACTGTGATATTGACTCCTACAAGAGAGGTGTAGAAGTGGGTAGCAGTCTTGCGTGCTCGACACTATATTGACCTCGGTGTGTAGGTGCTGCAGTGCTGGGAAAGACGCGTGGCCTCCATGTCAGTGGTATCGATTCGGTTTACTGACTCTGGTGTGATACCACGATCTCTGGACGATACCACATTTAATTAATTTTATACGAGATTACCGAATGCAGCGCCAAATCTTCTTGTACCAGTATCTCATACTTCACGTCTACAATGAAGTTTTGAACTTAACTTCGTGTCTTGGCACAAAAATAATTATACTGGACTGCTGCTAGTAGCATGCTGCACTCGACAGATGCTGGGTGGCGATGCCAGTGTTACGCTCTGGGGAACATTCATTTCGGTTTCCGTGACACTTGTGTTATTAATCGAAGGAACCATCACAGCCATGGATTATGTGAACAGTTTTTCAGACCACAAATATCCCTTGATGCTTGATGTCTTCCCTCACAGCGATGGCATCTTCTAGCAGGATAACTGTCCATGCCACAAGGTCATCATCATGGTATAGTGGCTTCAGGAACAGGATAGTTTACTGATCTTCATGTCTTGGCAACCAAATTCGCCTGGTCTGAATCGATGTAACACTTGTGGAGTGTTATTGTGCGCCCAGGTCGCTTCGACGAGGCACTTTCCCGTTATTTATGGTGGCCTCATGACCTGTAGACGTCAGGAAACCTTCCACGGTTGAATCCGCGCAACGTGGAATCGTTGTCTACTGCGTTCCAAAGGTTGCTAATGGCGCTGTCAAGCAGGTGGTGGTAATACTTTGGCTCATCATGATCTATGTGTAGAAGAGTTATTCTTACGCGTGATAGTACCCGCGAAAATACTGTACTGTGGATCTATTTATAGTTGTAACTAACTAATACATGTGGTACTAGTGCCCCAAAGGAACAATACCATTTCATTTGCGTGCCACCAGGTCTTGTGTATCTGACACGTGAGGCACCTCATCTCTGACATGTTCTGGCCACTTGGTTTTTAATGGACTACCATGTCATGGTATCCTCTGAGTACTCGGAGTAGGAGAAAATCCAGCGCATGTGAACTCTGCTGCCGTGAATATAATATGGCGATGATAAAATTCGCTGTTAAGTACAGTTTAAGGTATTGTTGGATGCAGTCTGCTGTAATTGCGACTTTGTTGCTGAGTGATTGTGCAAATATAGGCATCTGTGGGTTCATCTGTGGATATTAGTTATAATAATAAATTCCAAGTTAAAATCTGAAATACAGTGTCAATATTGTTATGCAACATTCGCCATATTGTATTAATTGCTGTGGCTGGAAACGACTGCAAGAAGTGGCTTTTGTAAGCATGAATATGGAACAAAATTCTATCAAAACAATGGTGGAACCATCCAATACTTGACTTTAAGAAGCAAAAATAGAAGAGATAATTTACTTTCTGAAACTCAAAATCTGATGTGTAAAGATGCTTAGTGATTAAACGTAGTTGTAAACACAGCCACATAAAACCAACTGGCATTTGCAGATTACATAAGAGAATATTTATTTTATCAGTTAAACAATACTTAGTACAGATATATTTAGTGCACACCTTTTCAAAATTTTGTAGGTAAGAAGTGTATTGGCATTTGACATCAGTGTTCATCATAAGTCTTTCTTATTTTTTTTACACACTGCAGTTATTTGTCAGAAAGATAAGTTAGTTTGCGTCCTTTTTTCGATTTCTGATTGCCACAATTTGTGTTACTTTCTTTTTTTACACTTCTCGCATAGAATTTTCATAGCTTTTGAATATAAATTGGCACTGCTTTGCTTTTCCAGATTACAGTTATTCTGTTTATCTCTAAAATTTTCAGCTCAAAATTACCGTAATTTTCATCAGAATCAAACCACTTACAGCCTTGGAATGGAAATGAAATCCCATGCTTCTTTACAGAGCGTGAGGGAACGATGTGGGAGAACCGCACCACCATACTAGGCAAGGTCCTAGTGGAGGTGGTGTGCCATTGCCATTCTCCGACCGTAATGGGAATGAATCATGATGATGAAGACGACACAACAACACACAGTCATCTCGAGGCAGGGAAAATCCCTGACCCCGCCGAGAATCGAAGCCAGGACCCCATGCTCGGGAAGCGAGAACGCTAGCTCTGTTATAATGTTGCTTGTAAACGCTCTTTTTTTTCAAAGTTTTTACCAGATCTCGAAATTTCTGTGTTTAAATTGGATATTTTCGAGAACACCCGGGCTAGTCAGCATTTGTGTAGCCAATAGAAAGCTCTTTAAAATTCGATTAGCAGTAAAATGATAATTATGTTTTAAAATTAAAATATAGAACGCTGGTAATTTGTGAATGTAATGTACTGAAATTGCAATTTACATTGTTGTTGACATAACATGCTGTAGTTTTAACTTATAGCATGTTCTAGATATAGAAAATTATGATGGATAGAAGTAATTATTATTAAAGTCAACATGTTAAAAAAGTGTTATGGTAATACTGAAATAATCTAAAACATAGATTGCAGATGTTTTAACCATCTAGAACCAAGCAGATTTTTTTATCAGTATAATATTAATAACTTGATTATGGAGTACTAATCTTCTGCATCAGCATTTATTTAATAGTTCCTTATGAGTCGTTAATTAAAATAAACACCTAATCGCTGACAATAGGGAAGAAACTAAAGGATGTATCCAATCCACCTAGTGTAAAGCTGGTTTTATTTTATATTTTCAGTCTGTTTTCCAATATTCCTATCGCAGATGCAATGGAAGTTTTACCAGTATTTTTACATAAAACCAGAACAAGTCCCGCAGGGACAGAAGGTATAAGGATATCAACTAAAACATGCTTATTCACAAATTATTTCTAATTTCAATAGGCTCTGCACAGGCAGGCAGATGAGTTAGCAATGGGACCTCCCTGAGCCTCTTATTTGCTGAAATGTTTATGGATAATTTTGAGCAAATGTTTTTAAATAAACAGCCTCTTTGTTCTAAAATACAATGTTTGACTAAATATTTGGATGATGAACTGTACTTGTGGACAGGTACCACCTGACAAATAAATTTTTTTCAACATTTAAATTCATACCACGGTAAAATCAGAATTACAGTAGAGTTGGGAAGAGACTATCAACTTTTTAGACCTCACCATTAACGTCAGTAAACAACAGCATTTAGTTAAGTAATAAATAAATGTAACTTCAAAGAAACACTGATACTACATAGTTCCCAGTGACCCTTAATACACAAACATGCAGCCTTCCTCTCCATGGTGCTCACAAACCAAACCAGAATTGAAAATGGTTAAATAAATAGCACACAGAAATGATTATAGTCCTAGCCTAACAGGAAACATACTCCATAAAAAGAAGAGGCATAGGATAAGATCAATCATTCATTATCTTCAGACAGCACAAAACTTCGTTGACAACAAATGAGCACTTGCCGGTAGGACTTCACAGGTTCTTGCCAGAAAACTACAATCCAGTGAATACACACCAGCTTTTTTACACAATGGATACTGTTGTCCACCTGTTGTTCAAAAGTAAGGATAAGACTCCTACTTTAGAACAGAGTGGAATTTATAGAATCTATGTGGCAAGTTATATGTAGGTCAATCAGGTAGGGCTATAGCTATTAGACTGACTGAGCATGAAAGGAGTTGGAGACTGAAAAACAAAGATTCCACTTATGCTCAACTTGCTCTGAATGAGTGTCATTCATATGATGTGAAATGTGATGTTCCCCACAGAGGAACTTACAGCAGAAAACCAACATTAGACGTAACTCTGGCCATTAATAACCACCAAACAAAGATTCATGACCTGGCCCTTAATGACAAAACAGAGTTCCATCTTTTGCCCTTGTTAATTTCTTTCAGCATAATATAATAAACACACTCCACAGACTGTAGACTGATTTTTCTCCCCCCCTCCCTTTCTCGATATATTCATCACGTTCATAAATTTGCCCATATATCATAGTAGCATGTTTCATTACCCACTTGTTCAACATTTTTGGCTTATATATTCATATGGTTTTAATATTTCAATATACTTTAATATGAGATTTATTTGTTCAGTGTCTCTTTAGGTATTACATTATACTTTTGTTTTGTATCGATATAGTGGTAAAATATCACATATCTTTGTAAAACTGTCTTTGTACAGCTATGAGTTCTCGCTGAAGCTGTTCAGACTTTCCGGTTAGTTTTATGTTATCCGTCGGTGGCCTAAGAAGCAGAAACCGGGTGTATAACAAACTATTACATAAACATTATTGTGGAACATTAATAATGTGTATTCAAATTGTTAATATATCCATGTTCCTCCAAGAACCGACGGAACATGCCAGCAAAAATATAATAAGTCTGGAGCAGTATATGGAGAAATATCCAGGTGGGACTAACGTTTTCAGTTTACTCATATTCGTCTATTCTTAGTCATATTTGATCACAATACATAACTAATGAGGAGGTACTGAATAGGATTGGGGAGAAGAGGAGCTTGTGGCACAACTTGACTAGAAGAAGGGATCGGTTGGTAGGACATGTTCTGAGACATCAAGGGATTACCAATTTAGTATTGGAGGGCTGCGTGGAGGGTAAAAATCGTAGAGGGAGACCAAGAGATGAATACACTAAGCAGATTCAGATGGATGTAGGCTGCAGTACGTACTGGGAGATAAAGAAGCTTGCACAGGATAGAGTAGCGTGGAGAGCTGCATCAAACCAGTCTCAGGGCTGAGGACCACAACAACAACGTGTGATATATTACTATAGGAGCGCAAAAAGAAAAGATACAGCAAGTAGAGGTCCTAACCCCTTCAAAAGTACTGCCTGGTTATTAGTCTCTCTGAGTATAACACCCATACAATATAAATTACACATGAGTAACAATTAAATACATAAAAATTTACATACTGCAAATTACATAGTTCATATTAAGTAAGGAAGGAGAAAGAAATATGTATTTATAAACATGGCAGAAAAAATTCCATCTCAGTTGTTCTGGTGCACTTTCTTTTCCCCACCAGTTTTCTTTCTGGTTTGAGTGGCCCACCACGAACTCTCTTGTAACAATTTCTTCTTCTTCGTATCAGTGCTTCTTATTTTAGCACTCCACCTTCTATACCAAACATCTCAATTGCTTCTGTTATTTTATGATTTCCGTACAGTCCGTTTCATTTCCATACAATTCCGTGCTTCAAACATAAATTTTCTGAAACTTTTTCTTCCAGTTAAGGCCTAGGTTTGACACTAGTAGATTTCTGTTCACCACGAATGCCCTGTGTGAGCTTTGTTTTTTTGCGGTAGGAGGGTTCACTTCATCTACTTAGTGTTCCCTAGTTGCGGTGCAAAGGTTACCACCAATCTCATTCTCTTACTTCTCCTTAATTTCGGTTTACTCCGAATCCATAGGGTGTGGCCTTTAGACTGCTCATCACATTCAAAACAATTATCAGACCTTCCTCTCTTCCACCGGGGACAGAAATGCCATCAGTGAATCTTATCATTGATATCCTTTCAGCCTTAATTTTCATTCCACTAGTAAACTTTTCTTTTGTTTCCGTCGTTGTTTCCTCAATGTATGGATTCAAAATTAGGGCTGAAAGGCTGTATCCCTATTTGTTCTTGGTCTTTCATTCTCTTTTGTTCTCTCTTTCTTCTGGTATATATTTCTGCATAGCTTATATTTCTCTATTGCTCACACCTGCTTTCCTGAGACTTTCGATCTTGAAGCAATTTACATTCTCCAATGCTTTTCATATAACGACAAATCATATGCAGATGTCCTTGTTTACCGATGCCTTACTTCCATATCAAGTGCAACATCAGAACCGAGTCTCTGATGCCGAAGCGATCATCCTCCAACAGATGTTCAGTTTAATTTCTATTCTTCTATATATTATTTTTGTCAGCAATTCGGATGCAAGAAATGTTAAGCTGATTGTGATAGTTCTCGCACTTATGCGCCATTGAGATCCTCTGGGTGATGTGGACGATATTTTTCTGAAAGTGTAATGGTACATCTCCAGCCATAATCAATGTGAAAAGTCATTTGGTTGCCACTTATTCTAATGATTTAAGATATTCCGAAGGAATGTTATCCATGTCTTCCACTTTATTTACCTGCAGTTCTTTCAGTGTTCTGTTAAACTTTAATACTAGGTCCCCAATGTCTTCTCTACCAACTGCATGTCTTCTTGTCTTAGGTCATCAGACAATTCATGCTTCTCGAAGAGTGTTTTGGTGTACTTTCTCCATGTATCCGCTCTCTCCTCTGAGTTTACCTCTTTTGTGTCCCTAATTCCCTTATTAAAGAAACAACCCTTATGTCACTTGTAAGTACTAGTATGATGAAAATTACATTTAACTCCTTATCGGAAGAGAGTCTAAACTACTATTTAGATATTTTTGAGCAACATGAAATATTCCGTCATACTTAGCTGTTCCTCTACATTCGTTCCACAAATTCAGGATTATTAAATAATAGATTACTATTTACTTATTTCCTCTCACAGGTTGTAATAAATGGAGATCAAGCCTACTAGCTCAGTACATAACTTCAGATTGTACTTTCGTGAAGGCAAGAGAAAAGAAAAAAATTCTGCAGTTTTGTTGCACAAAGAAAAAGCAGGTCACGAAAACAGAGAATTTTGTAACTACTTAGTTTGCTGAGAATGTATACCTTGTAAATCACGCCTCAGTCTGCTAATAAAACTCAATCCATGCGTTATATTTAGCTGAATCCCTCTGTAAACAGTGAAACGACGACTAAAAACCTTGCGACTCCACATAAAGTAAATAACGGAAGTCTTTCCCGTCTCCGTTCATCTTCTGAGAAATTCTAATTACAGTGAGAGCTGTGCACTGTCAGAGTATCGCTTAAAATTAGCTGTCGCGGTTTCCCAACGTTGTCTTCTTTTTCAGTACAGATCTACGTAGTTGTACGTTATTCTGTAGAGTGACAATTGCTGCGTTTTCTTTTCATTGAATATGCCGTTCAAGAGACAAACAATCAAATAACTCTTTGTTATACCAGTAATATGTCGCAAAACAAATTACCTTATTGCCACCGTATTCACTGGGAAAGACGCTATTTCCAATAGTACTTAAAAAGAAACTTTTTTACGTGAACACTACTCAAACCGAAATTAGTGACCTTTTGAATAAAATGTCTATTGAAGACAGTAAAAACCAAAATTGCTTGATACAGTTTACTGACTTAGGTATAATGAAATTGAAAAACGACGTTTAAAAAAATACTGTTTTTTGATCCATTCACTTGCAGACCAAACTTATTTACTTTCTAATAGCCTAAACCAAGTTTTGAAACTCTTAAAAGATTACAAACAACAGCGATCATGACTCTTTCAATAAATACTGAACTGTCGGAATAATGACCATATCAGCTGCAGCATTACAAAATTTGCCAAAAGAATAATTTTCGAGTTTGGTTAGGAATTTAATCGAGAATTATCGAAAAGTGAGATAAAACTAAGAAATTTCTTAGCCTCTAAAAATTAGTCAACAGGTATAATGAAGTAAAATGCTCCAACTCTCTCAAAATGCGGATAAAACACCGAGAGATACGTTGAAGTAACTGCATCTATAATGTTAAATTTAGGCCAGTTAAAGCAGGAAATAAGCTAAAAGGCATGTCGAAACTGTGTGTACTTTCGTATTATTACTGCATATCTAGTGAATCAAAAATGTAAGAAAAGAATTGAAACAATACTTCAAAGTACGAGGGCAGTTCAATAAGTAATGCAACACATTTTTTTTCTCGGCCAATTTTGGTTGAAAAAACCGGAAATTTCTTGTGGAATATTTTCAAACATTCGCGCTTCGTCTCGTATAGTTTCATTGACTTCCGACAGGTGGCAGCGCTGTACGGAGCTGTTAAAATGGCGTCTGTAACGGATGTGCGTTGCAAACAACAGGCAGTGATCGAGTTTCGTTTGGCGGAAAACCAGGGCATCTCAGATATTCATAGGCGCTTACAGAATGTCTACGGTGATCTGGCAGTGGACAAAAGTACGGTGAGTCGTTGGGCAAAGCGTGTGTCATCATCGCCGCAAGGTCAAGCAAGACTGTCTGATCTCCCGCGTGCGGGCCGGCCGTGAACAGCTGTGACTCCTGCAATGGCGGAGCGTGCGAACACACTCGTTCGAGATGATCGACGGATCACCATCAAACAACTCAGTGCTCAACTGGACATCTCTGTTGGTAGTGCTGTCGCAATTGTTCACCAGTTGGGATATTCAAAGGTTTGTTCCCGCTGGGTCCCTCGTTGTCTAACCGAACACCATAAAGAGCAAAGGAGAACCATCTGTGCGGAATTGTTTGCTCCTCATGTGGCTGAGGGTGACAATTTCTTGTCAAAGATTGTTACAGGCGATGAAACATGGGTTCATCAGTTCGAACCTGAAACAAAACGGCAATCAATGGAGTGGCGCCACACCCACTCCCCTACCAAGAAAAAGTTTAAAGCCATACCCTCAGCCGGTAAAGTCATGGTTACAGTCTTCTGGGACGCTGATGGGGTTATTCTGTTCGATGTCCTTCCCCACGGTCAAACGATCAACTCTGAAGTGTATTGTGCTACTCTTCAGAAATTGAAGAAACGACTTCAGCGTGTTCGTAGGCACAAAAATGTGAACGAACTTCTCCTTCTTCATGACAACGCAAGACCTCACACAAGTCTTCGCACTCGAGAGGAGCTCACAAAACTTCAGTGGACTGTTCTTCCTCATGCACCCTACAGCCCCGATCTCGCACCGTCGGATTTCCATATGTTTGGCCCAATGAAGGACGCAATCCGTGGGAGGCACTACGCGGATGATGAAGAAGTTATTGATGCAGTACGACGTTGGCTCCGACATCGACCAGTGGAGTGGTACCGTGCAGGCATACAGGCCCTCATTTCAAGGTGGCGTAAGGCCGTAGCATTGAATGGAGATTACGTTGAAAAATAGTGTTGAGTAGCTAAAAGATTGGGGAATAACCTGGTGTATTTCAATGCTGAATAAAACAACCCCTGTTTCAGAAAAAAAAGTGTTGCATTAATTATTGAGCTGCCCTCGTAATAACTGAAGAGCTATTGAAAGAAACAATAAAACAATGGTTCGATGATCAAATATGTTGTCCAGAGTTTTGAAGGAAAGAAGGAATAATAGTAGAGAAGAATGTAAATTAGTATCTAAAGTACAATTAGGTGGAGAAAACAGATGAGGTTTAGGCATTCTCTTCTCCTATAGGCAAATTTGTACAAAACAGTAAAATAAAGATGTAAGTATCACATTAACGCAAAGAAAATAACTTAATTCAAGAGAAACAGGTGAGAATATAGTTACAAAGCGTGGGAGTTTATGAAAGTGGAAGTCAGCATAAGGTAAAAAACGGGATAAATTGGAAATGGGAGGCAGTCAAAATACGATTCAGCAATGGAATGTTAAGAAACTGTCAACGAATAATGTATGGATAAACAACGTGTTAAAATAATGGTCAAAAACTGTTTCAGAATAGTCAACATCTTTTCCAACAGACTAAGACAGCCTTTGCGCCGCCTATCGGGGTGAAGGAAGGTAAATACGGAAACGCCAAAGACCCGACCCCTTTCATTGCCTAATGCGGTGTAGAAAACAGGATGGCAATCAACGCAGCTTCCAGTCGTCTCATACCCTTATGAAATAAACGTCCCGTATAATTTTCAGAAGAATCATATACCATTCTTCCTGCTACACTTTGGCAAGTTCAGTTAACGATTATGGAGGTGAATATTTCTCTCCAAAGTAGACCACAAAGGCTAAAGAGTACTGACATATGGTATCCCTGGTGGGCAGGGGAGATGCGACGATTTATCTCTGTACTCAGGAAACCACTCCTGTACAATGCGAACTGTGTGGTGAGGATCCTTGTCATCTTGGGGTACAGCATCACCAGCGGAGAACAAATATAGTACCGTGGAATACACTTCATTAGTTAAAATGATCACGCAATCCTTGACAGTAATACAACCTTGCAGACCAACCATGGGGCCCATGGAGTACCACGATATGGCTTCCCAAATCATTCCGAAACCCCCGTCGCGTTTCAGTCTTGAGACGTAAACTAGGCCAGAAGTTGGAAACAGTGTGAAACAAGACTCGCCCTACCAAATCACGTTCTTCCATTGCTCCATAGTCAAGATTTTAAGCCTTCTGCACCACGTTGTCCTGTGTTAACGGAAATTTGCGACACTGATGAATGATTTTTTTCAATCCCAGGGCACCCCTCATTTCCCTCCTCATGGAGCTCCGTTCGTGTTGTTTTTATGCTCACAAGATGCACGGGCGCTACATTCAATTCTGCAGCGACTTCTGTAACTGTTCCCCTCCTATTTTTCGCCACAATCCTGTTCAATGAATGTTTGTCACGATCACACTTTCGTCCGCGTCGTGACTTAGCGGATGAGATTTTTCAGCTTTCCCTGTATGCGGTATAAGTGTTCGATACGGTGCTTCTTCAAACGCCAAACGTTTCTACTACCTTGGTTACGAAAGCGCCAATCATAAGAGCGCCAACAACTTGCCCACGTTCGAAGTCACTTAGCTCCGATATAATACATCACAGCTACGCAGTAAACTCTTGTGACTACGACTGATACTTGCAAAGTATTGGGAACATTGCACCAGTGGCATTCGTAGCCATATACAACAGCGCAAACTGCAGTGTTGGCCATTATTTGCTTTTATGTTCAAGCATTCATTTTTCGCGGTGTTCCCACGTTTTATTTCCAATCCCAGAAAGAGTTAGAACAAATCGACGACAAGGAAAGACATCAGTGCAGAGGAGTAAACGACTTATTGAGTCGGTGTTATAGATAAAGTTTGAAATAAGCACAACGTAGAATGACGATGTCAGTGTGCACAAAGGAAGCTATAAAACAATACAGCCATGGTAGAATCACGCTGCAGAGCTGCTTGACAACTAACTTGAAGCGGGCTTGCATTTGAATGAGGATAAATATAAGGTGATGTTCAATTTCAGAAGTTAAAAGGGATGAAATACAGGGGCGGAAGATTATATAGAAGTGCAGGAACAGTATTGCCGCCTTAAGAGAAGAAAGACGTGGAAGGGAAGCAGAAATTAAATCAGGTAATACTGAAAGAACTACATTACGAAATTAGATACTAAGAGGACTAGATGAGTTTCACTTTTTGCGAAGGAAAATAACTGAAGACTTAAGAAGCAAAAATTCTACCTAGTAATTAAAAGACAACTAATTCTCGAAAAGAAATTAATGAATTTATCATCTAAAGTAAGATTTTTATATTTTCCGAAATCCTTTGGCGAAGTATTTGTTCAAAGTGAAGAGAACAGAAATGTGTCGATACAGAAGAATGCTGAAGATAGGTATATCGGAAAACTATTGGAGGGGTACTAAATCTAACTGGGTGATTTTCATATTCCAGTACGCGTAAAAGAAGTGATCCTGAGGCGCAAATGAATAGTTAATTTGGCAAATGTAAGAGAATGTGAGGTGTAAATATTGTACACTGACATGAAATTTTGACTGGAACAAGTTACTTCAGTCAGGTGAGGCTTGTAGTAGTTACACAGAGAAAAGACGTGGATGGAATCGACTGGCGTGGACTGCTGCACCTAACCAAACCTCGGATTGATGTGCAAAGGCAATAGTTTCTCGCCATAGTACCAGAAAAGAAATATCCATGTAAACAACCAACCGAAGAAAGAACGTCCGGCCACATGCTGTCAGAAGGAAATCTCTTAAAAACAAGAAAAGATCAAAAACATAGCATTGTAGACAATATAACTTACCACGAATCTGGCAACATAAAATAATGAATATGTGTCAGTCCCCTGAAAACCTATTCATCAGTATTTCCTGAATGTAAACTTTTCAACATCATCTGCGTCTTTGTTGTGGTAGTGAAGCTGTGGGTACTTTTTGTAACTATGTTTTCGTTCTCCATTTTTACTCTAAACTCCACCGTAGTTGGTCCCAAACCCAGATGAGAAAGGAGGAGGGGGTGGAGTAACACCTCTTTCATAAACCTTGGTTCACCTGGCCCCAATGATAGCACTTCGTCAGGGTCCTTCGTGGCGAAGACAGCTGCTGTCGACGGGGCAACGTGGGACCAGGGGCTCTCTACAATGACTCGAAGAGCAGAAGCAGCAACTCTCTCTGCTGCGGTTTAATTAACAGAGATCAAAGGGTGAGGCAGGTCCATTAAGACCTGGTCGGTACTCTACCAAGGAGAAGGTACTTTGATTTAAAACCCAGGCCCCTAGGGTGTGGGTTGTGGGATGGGCTGATTACCCATCGATGTAAAAGAAAAAATAAAAAAAAAGTAAATCATACTTCATAGGACTCTAAGGAACAAGATGGATAGTTCTTGAAGTCGACGATAAGACCATGATAAAGAGAAACGAATAGATGTTAAAGATATATTTGGTGTTAATGATATGTTGTGGGGAGGTGCCTGAAATATATGAGAATGTTTTTAAACAAAGGAATTGGATGTTATAGAAAACTTGAAACAAAAAAATTATATTGCTGTAATAACAGAACCAAAGAAGAAACTGACAGGAACAAAGGATTTAAATAATTGCACGTTACTTTACCGTGGAGTCAAGCAAAGGAACCTAGCAGTGGGTGGTGTATGTGTTCTTATACATGAAAAATATAAAATAAAGACAGATTTTTATGACTACATAAATAAAAGACAGTAACTGCTAGATTCAGAATTGATAGAAGGCATTTATGTATCATAAGACTATACGCACATGAAGAAGAAACGCACGAAGAGTCTGCAATATTTTATGAAGAGCTGGAAAAACAAGTAAATAAATATAACAAAACTGATCATTTTTTAATATTAGGAAATTATTAGACTGAACTCTAAGACTTGGAAAGCTACCAATACTAGATACAGTGGGCACATGAGGTAAAATAACTGTAAATGAAAATGGAAAGATATTAAGAGATTTTCCTACATTTAATCGCCTAGAAATTACAAATATCTTCTTCAGATAGAAAGACATAAACAAATTCACCTGGAATTGAAGACATTCATGCTCAGTAATTCCCTATGTAATAGCTAATAAAAAAAGCTCTCAAATTTGATAGAGGTAATGATACAGCGGTAATGATATAAGCTCTGGTCACTTCCTACTTACTTCGAAGTTAGAAATATGGGCAAGCTGGAGGAACAAACAAAGACAAACCATAGTCAAAACTTGAAATATAGAGTTCATCTTCTACGGGAAGGAAGCATAAGGAACTTATATCAACAAATACTCACGCAGGAGTAGCAAATGGTCGAAACTAAAGACAATATTGAAGAGGAATTGGGAAAGATTAAAACAGCAGTGTTGAAAACAGTTAGAGAACTGTAAAAGATCAAACCACAAAAGGTTTTGAAAACATGGAATACAGAAATAGCTAACAGTATTATAGAAAAGCAAGTAAAGCGTGATTTCAAACTTGGAATACAGAACTAGCTAACAGTATTAAAGAAAAACAAGTAAAGTGTGGCAAATAAACATAAAGGAAATAAAAAGAAGAATTTAATAAAAGCTGCCATAGCAAATCCTGGGAAAATTCATTGCTAATGTTGAACATGATATTCACAGAAGACAGATTATAGCGTTTAAACCTATGAAGCATGTGAATAAAACGGGGAAAGGCACTGGAAACATTAATATAACAACGTAAAATCAATGGATACACCATTACAGAACTTTAGGGTATGATGAAGATAGTGAATTTAGTTATAATACTTTATAACAGCTCTGCAAATAAAATAGACATAAAAGAACTAAAGGAAGCCTTAAATGTAACAAAAAGTAATAATATACTGACCTAAATTGGATTAATGCTGAATTAAACAAATGTGTAGGAACCATCGCAGAATTTTACTTTCTTCAGTTTTTAAATATCTATTGGAAGAACTATTCTGTGCCTGAAGAATGGAACGCAGCTAATGTTGTTCCAGAATTAAAAAAGAACAGTAGGAAATACACAGCAAATTACAGAGAATAAGTTTGCTAAATGAAGGATATAAAATGTATGGCAAAATTCTTAATAAAAGGCTACAACTATCGCTGACGCAATAATCTCAGATGAACAAACGTGCTTCAGAAAGGAACGATCGTGTTGTGATATTACGTTTGTAATAAGAACAGCTACTGAAAAACGTCGGGAATTCGGTTTAGAAACGCTTTTAGCATTTATCTGATTTTGAGGAAACCTTTAATAAGGTAAAATTGTCACTTTGGGGCAAAATATTGGAAGCAGAAGGTTTTTTCCAAAACATCTTATTAATGCCATAAAGAGTGTATATGGAAATACAAAAACTGTTGTAAGTTCACGTTCGAAAATGTCACATGAAATTTTAATAAATGAAGGATTTCGATGAGGGTACAGTCTCCTACCCGTTTTATGCAATTCATATATTTGCAAGGTTGTTACGAAGTGGAGAGATGAAATACACTTAGGGATTAAACTAGGACCTAGCGTACCATTAAACACCCTGTTACATGCTGATGACCAGAACGGGGAGCAGGAACGGAAGGTAACTTACAAAGGGCAGCATACAGATTGAACCAAAACTCAATATATTACAACTTAACTTTATCTGCAAATAAGGCAAAGATAATGGCATTCAGAGGAAGGAATCCAGTCGGATAGAAAAAATAGCGGATGAGAAAATCTTAGAACAAGTATTCCACCTCAGTGATGCAGGATGCGATATTAGGTTTAACTGACGAAGACATTGAGAAGAAGGTTAATAAATATGTACATTTACATAAACCATCATACGGTACGTGGCAGAGGGTACCCTGTACAACTACTTGTCATTTCCCCTCCTATTCCACTCGCAAATACAGCGAGGGAAAAGCGACTGTCTGTACACCTCCGTATGAGCCCTAATTTCTCGCATCTTATCTTCGTGGTCCCTACGAGCGATGTATGTTGACTGCAGTAGAATCGTTCGATAGTCAGCTTCAATTGCCGATTCTCCACGTTTTCTCAATAGTATTTCTCGAAAAAAATGTCGCCTCCCTTTCAGGAATTCCCGTTTGGGTTCCCGAAACATCTCCCGAACACGTGCGTGTTGTTCTAACCTGCCGATGACAAATCTAGCAGCCTGCCTCTGAACTGCTTCGATGTCTTCATTGAATTCGACACGCTACGGATCCGAAACACTACAGTAGTACTCAAGAATAGCTCGCACCATCGTCCTATATGCGGCCTCCCTTGCAAATGAACCATTCTTTCCTGAAAATCTCCCAACAAACCGAAGTCGACCATTTGCCTTCCCTATCTCAGTTTTCACATGCTCGTCCCATGTCATGTCGCTTTGCAACGTTGCGCCCACATATTTAAACGACTTGACTGTGTCTGTCAGGGCACTATTGGCCGGCCGGTGTGGCCGTGCGGTTCTAGGCGCTACAGTCTGGAGCCGAGCGACCGCTACGGTCGCAGGTTCGAATCCTGCCTCGGGCATGGATGTGTGTGATGTCCTCAGACGTTAAGTCGCATAGTGCTCAGAGCCAGCGCACTATTAATATTATATCCGAACATTACAGGTTTGTTCTTCCTATTAACCTGAATTAACTTACATTTTTCCACATTTAGAGCTAGCTGCCATTCACAACATCAACCGGACATTTTGTCTAAGTCATTTTGTATCTTCCTACAGTCACTCAGCTTTGAGACCTCACCGTACCCCACGCCATCATCAGCAAACAACCGCAGGTTTCTGCCCACGCTATCCACCAAATCATTTATGTATAACGAGAACAATAGCGGTCCTATCACACTTTCCTGGGAAGGTCCTGACGATACCTTTGTCTCTGATGAATATTCAACGTCGAAGACACCATACTGAGTTTTATTATTTATGGAGTCTTCGAGCCATTCAAATATCTGCGAACTTATTCCATATGCTCGTACATTCGTTAACAGCCTCCAAGATTAGACAACTTACCACCAGAATTTTATAAATATGGTGGACCAAACATTACGAAGCCACTGTTTGTTCTAACTTCAAAGATTTGGGAGTGCGAAGTAATTCCACAAGATTGGAAAGATGCCTGCGTTTGCAAGATTTACAAAGGCAAATGTGACATTTCTGACTGCTGTTCTCACAGGGGAATCTCTCTTCTCTCTGTAGCAGGTAAAGTCCTGGCTCACATACTCAACAACCGGCTAACGCACCTTGCAGAAAAAGTGGTACCAGAGACCCGCTGTAGCTTTCGCCTAAACAGAGGCACAGTGGATGCCAAA
This sequence comes from Schistocerca americana, assembly GCF_021461395.2. Classification (NCBI taxonomy): domain Eukaryota; kingdom Metazoa; phylum Arthropoda; class Insecta; order Orthoptera; family Acrididae; genus Schistocerca; species Schistocerca americana. The sequence goes on along the minus strand of NC_060124.1, from coordinate 171,527,157 downwards.
TTTGTTGTCAAACAAATGCAAGAGAAAAGCTTAGATAAACATCAGCCTCTCTTCATGTGCTTTGCACACCTGAAAAAAATTTTCGCCCGAGTTCCATGGGAAGCGCTCTGGATTATATTAAAGAAAATCGGCTGCCCTGACAAAATTATTCACTTGATTAGACAGTTTCATGAAAACATGACAGCAAAAATCCATGAAAACGAGCTTTCAGACCAGTTTCCCTTGACATGCGGTGTAAAACAAGTCTGCGTGCTGGCTCCTACACTCTGGTCACTTTATTTCGCAGCTGTTATGAGAGATGCGACCAAAGCCTGCAGTGATCAAGTGGGTCTTGCCTCGCGAACAGACAAAAGTGTCTTCAACATCTCCCCCCTCAGAACAAAAAGTCGTCTAAATAAAATACCTGTCTTAGAAATTCTATACGCAGTTGACGTATGCGTGATGGCTAATTCTCCTGAATCTCTCCAAACATGCATGCACCTGCTAAATGGCTCCTGCAGAAGAATTGGTTTAGTCATAAGCATCACCAGGACGCAAGTCCTTCTACAACCACTTAGGGGTCCCAATACGGACGACTGCTGCATTAAGTTGGACAACAAACATTTGGAAAACGTGTCACACTTTAAATATCTAGGTAGCTAAATTAGTAGCGACAACAGCCTGACAGCAGAAACTGCAGCTCGTATAGCTAATGCAGCCTCAGTTTTCGGCAGACTGAATCACCGGGTATGGAAATCACATGATCATAGATTACAAACTAAAATTATGGTCTACAGAGCAATAATTTTACCAACTTTACCCTAAGCCTTGGAAACCTGGTGCTGTTATAAAGGAAGCTAGACACCTCTCATCTTCGCTGTCTGAGATCAATTCTCCGCATGATATGGGAAGACCGTGTTCCAAAAACGGAGATTTTGCGTCGCGTGAAACTGCCTGTCATTGAAGCTCTCTTAATGAAACACCAACTGAGATGAAGTGGCCATATTATACTTATGGACGACAGTAGACTTCCCAAAGCGGTGTTCAACTCAGAGCTCTCGTGTGGAAAGCGGCGGCAAGGTGGCCAACACCTGCGGTATAATGACACCATCAAACGCCACCTCATAGCTTGTGGCATTCCGAGCAAACGTTGGGAGGAGCTTGCATTGCACCGATCAAGTGGCGCTCATCTGTGCACAAGAGTGTGGAACAATTCGAACATATCCGCCTAAAGAACCTGGACGATAAACGAAAGCTCCGCAAATCTAAGCCCAACCCTAATTACATCTATACGTTTAACTCCACTGGGCAACTGTATTGCGCTTCGTACTACCGGATCTTCAAAGCAAAGCTCGGTTTTGCAACCCACATCCGAGTCTGCCACAATACGGACTAAACGGCTGACGGAGTCGCTGTCGCCGGACCCGGCCAGGAGGACATGAAAAGCCTGCGATGGGGTGCCGTGTCAAATGCTGGCGGAAATCTAGGAATTTGGAATCTGCCTGTTATCCTTGATCCATAGTTCTCAGTATATCATGTGAGAAAAGGGCATGTTGAGTTTCGCACGAGTGATGCTTTTTAAAACCATACTGATTCGTGGACGTAGCCTTCTTAGTCTTAAGAAACTTTATTATATTTGGACTGAGAATGTGTTCAAGGATAGTGGAGCAAACGGAAGTTACAGATAGTGGGTCCACTTTACCTGCGGAACAGCTCGAAGATCTTTTGGATGAAAAACAAGAAAAGAAACAAAAATGAAATTCTATAAAGTTATGGCTATACCTACTCTGCTATATGGTTCCGAATCATGGACAATGACAGATAAAGAAAAATATCACGCATACAAGCAGGAGAGACGAAGTTAGTGAGGTATGTACGACGCTGTAAGAAAATGGATAAAATAACAAATGAAACAATGAGATAAGATGTAAAAAGCTTTCCAGTTCATGACAATATAGAAGCAAGATCATATATTATCGGCCGACAGGGAAGAAAGAACTAGATAGTCCTCGTTAGACATGGATGCATGAATGAGAGAGACCGGAACAGGTGATTACAACATCTAATCCTTGGTAGGAGATTATTATTGTTATTATTATTATTATTATTACTCTCTTGACTAACTAGGAGTTCTAGTAACCCTCTTAAACACACATTTTAATGTGGTTTTTGCATCCTCATCTGCCTCTTCCAACATTAATAGTGTTACCTGTAATCACACGTGCCTAATTGTGAAGAGCTTGCCCCGCAGCTACGGTACGCGTAAACCGCGCTGCCTTGCTGCGTAGTAAAGCTGTAACAGAGACAGCGCTCGAAGTTCCCAGGTTCAGAAACGGCAGTCGAATGAGGCGACTGTCTCTTCAGAATATACGGATGGACTCGGTTATATGCGGTGAATACGTAAAACAAGTGGTGAGAAATCTGGATTTATTGAACGAGTTCTGGTAAAATGCGTAGCGGAAAATCACATGCAACATGCTTCTTCGAATATTTTTAAAGCTTTTGGTGTCATTATCATCAGGAAGCTACAATAGAAATTGAAGAAATTCAGAAACTAATTTATAGGAGTTGTTTAGGGAACTTACAGAAGTTGTTTGTGGAAATTATATGGCAATTTATGGTAGAAAGGTGACTTTCCTCTAGTGAAACACTATTAGGAAAATTTGGTGAGCCAGCAGTCGAGAAAAGCAGTGTGATAGTTGTGATGCCCCTTCGTATTTCTGTTGTGAGGATATCGAGAGTAACACAAAAGGGAGTCGACATGCGCAGAAGTACATCGTTACTTTTTGCTAGCTCACTCCGTTAACGGAACAGGACATGAATCGACCAGTATTGCCACGAAGATCCTCGTCCACATGTTATGCACAGGTTTGCAGTGTGAAGCGTTTCACCGTCTCCTCAAATTACCCTTGAGCGTTAAGGACATTCGTAACCTACTTTCACGTTGAGCAATAGTGACCAGGGGATCATGAAACGAATGGTAACGCTTTCTGGTAACTTTACTGAAAGACGTGACAAGAGCACAATAACCTTATCTTGAAACTCTTCCATTTGGTCCGTGTTTGCACAGAAAAATAACAATATCAGAATTGAGTTTGCCTTCATGCAAAACACCTTGTTATTTGTTTACTTATTTATTTCCCTAACTAGATTCGGCGACAAATATACTCTTGGGACTGCGGTAGTGTTGTGGAATCCAGTTATTTGGTGCGTACTGAGCTGTTACTTAGTCATTCGTGTACTCACGTTCGTTGGACGGCATGTAGCTGATTCTGATTGTTTATGATCAAGAACATTACGCCATTTTGCTGTTCGCGTGTGTCGCGAGAAGTGTATGGCATGTTTCGAGAAGGCTATGAAAATGTAGCCGGAATTACGACGGTTTCTGCTCCTTACTTACGTCTCTGTGTGTGATGGGGAAGTTGTTCTTTTGCGTGTGTGTGCTTTCTGTTCTATGTCCTTGGTCATTTCTCTCAGAGCGGTAAAGAGTGTGTTGTTACAAAGTGTTGTGTTTTCGTTTATTACATTATTCCCTTCCACTAGAGCCTTTTGTATGTAGTAATTTTCTTCTGTTGTTAGCTGTCGGTATAGTTGTTGCTGTCTTTCACAATGTATAGATCGTTTCCGATATTAGTGGGGTTATTAATTTTTGTTCATTAGGTGTTGTGCGAAAGTTGAATGTGTGCGGTCAGTCTTCAGAGCTCCCATGTCTTCTGTATACCTTGTTTTGAAGTGAGCACATGAGTGCTCTAACGAGTGAGACAGTTGCAGATGACATGATGTACACTGAGAAATAACGGCAACAGAGAAAGCACAGAAATATGCCACAAACAGCGACAATAATTCTTAAAAATATGCCATAACGTACAATAAATAAGGTAGTATGAAAGTATCCACAGAAAACTTTATTTTACGACATGAACAGTAAAAATATAATAATGTGTTACTGTGTTTGTATAACTGTGCTATTTTTCTGCATGTTTTAGATTAAAGAAAACCCACTGATGATGGTGATATTTGTCGCCGAAACTAGTTGGGGAAATAAATAAGTAAACAAATAACAAGGTGTTTTGCATGAAGTCGGACTCAATTCAATATTGTTGTTTTTTTATGATAAGACCATGAAATTTGTTTTCTTAAAAAGGAAAAAAACATAACTATGCAATTTTTCATACTGTATAACAGATATCTATGAGATCAATTGAGTGATAAAAGGTGCAAAAAACACTCGCGCATGCCAATAATGGAGAAAAGAACAGCAATCCATTGTGAAAGCCATCGTTTTATTACAGCAGACGTAGTTTTAAACTGTTGCATAGGCACCTTCAGTGCATTTTACCACAGGTGACACTAGTCCAAGTGTGACGTAGTAAACAATATTGGTTGCTATAGATCGTACACATATTCCCAGAGAAGGTAGTATTCGTCAAAGCTAGGAAAGAGTTTTCCTCTGTTCAGTAGCCACGCGTATTTCACTTTTACAGTTTCAGTGCCTATTTTAATAATAGTTACCGCATGTGACTTGAGCTGATTAGCCCGTGATTCATGTAATATTTTCTTTTATGTAACCAAGTAACATCATGTACTTCTGAAGAGGATGTTCGAAATATCAGTCAAATGTAAATAAACTGTGGGTTAATGGTTGGCCGTTTACCTTGCTGACTGAAGTTTACTTATATTCGTTTTTAAGCGCCATGTTGAAGATGAAGAATTGTTTGCATTCTGTTTGTTAAGTAGGAGGAAACGATAGTATCGGGAGAAACGATCATCAAATAAAATAAGGGTACTCAGAGTTCGCACTGAAAGATAATATGGGTTGGTTTTTTTATTTTTTAGTTGTTTATTATTTTTTTACGCGCTGTTCGAGATTGGAATAAAAGAGAGCTATTGTGAAAGTGGTTCGATGAACGCTCTGCCAAGCACTTACGTGTCATTTGCAGAACATCCATGTGGTTGTAGTTGTAGAAGTATGATTTAAACTATCAGTGTGAAAAGCCATCAGTTCCATAAGAACTTAGATCTTCCAGCAGTGTATCACGATCCACACAATGAAACATATTAAAAAGATCTCAGAGTATACCGGCTGCTGATATTTTATTATCTAAAGCATATATCAGTTTGTGGATGAATGTGCAAATAGCATTCTCACTTATGTAACCCTTATGGCATCCGGAAATTTTTTTTTTTCAAATGAAGTGTGACACTGCTCTTGAGTGCACCATTTTTTCTGATATTTTAATAAGGAAGTCAATAAAGAAACCGGCCGAAAATCAACTGAAACTTTTAGTCATATTTCTTACAATGAGGCTTAACAAGTGCACATTTTAACCTCTCTGGAAAAATACCATGTGCGAGTGGCGCATTACATATGTTAATACGGACATTATTTTTTAACTTAGAAGAACGTTTCAGAATTATGTTCGAAATTCCGTCAACACCATATGAGCATTTTTAGGATTTTTATAATTATTTTAATTTCAATGAAGGGTGCCGGTGCTACTTTCCGTTGCTCAAACTTCTGCAGAATAAAAGTTTTTGTATATTATCTTGCTCCTTCATATGAAGCATTTAATCCTACTTTTGATGCTACATTTCTGAAACAACTTAGAAAGTACTTGCAGTTGATGAAATATCAGTCGCAAGATTATCAAGTAGTTTAACTTACTATTATGGTATCTTATTCAGTGACTGGACTGGCCCGTCTTCCGTTGACGGTATCCCATACAGTTTCAATATTATTGTCAGTGTTATTAATTTTTGTCAGGATGTGAGTACTTCTGGGCATTTTAATGAGTTCCTTAAAATATAACAGTATTTTTTTACAGTATGCAGTAAAATCAGATCTCGACTTACTATGGCCTTTATACAAATTTCCCTCTTACCCTCATACTTGAGTGCTGCTCAAGTGGATGGGAACTGTATTGGGTCCGAGTAACAAGGGGCAACAGGAGTACAGAAGGGCCACGTAAACGACCAGATGGTTCGGCAAGTGGTAGACCGTAACATGACTGCTGAGGCACATAGGTGCGTCTCACGTGAACTTGCTCAGATAACTGTAGGCAAGAAAAATTAATATTCTTCAACTCGCCTACGTGTCTATTTCGTAGACGTCACGTAGATGACACCAAGAAAATAGCGGCTAACACACATTCGTACAAGAAGTCATTCTTCTCTCTTCCATCCATGGGTGCCATACACAACCACGTTTACAGCTGCACCTACGTTCATACTTTGCAAACCGCTATTAATTGCATGCAAGAGGATACTTCTTATGTGTATTACAAGCTAATGTGCCATCCTACTACTTTCATATATGGAACTAGACACGAATTACTGCTTCAACCACTTTTATCGCATTTATAACACTGATCTTGCTTTATCTGTCCCTATGGCTGTGATACCTAGGTGTTTCTAGGACATTTCGACGTTCCTCACTTAATAGTGGTGAAAGTTGTGTCACAGTTTTCAGTCAGAGTCGAGGGGCATAAGTGCAATGCTCATTATAAAACAATTATTCACTCATACCAGAAGCGCGTGGACAATGCTTGTTCTTTTATCTGAATTCTTAATTTAACAGTGAGAGTAACAAACTTAACTGCCCAAAAGGGTAGCCTACCCATGTAAACATTGTAGCACACTGTAAAAGATCTTGGAATCTGAGTCTTGACTGAGAGTAACAGCTATTTATGTCCAATAAAGTGTGAGGACAAATGAAAATAAAAACTAGCAGAGAACAAATTCCACTAAAACTAAAATGAATTTACAAAAGTAGGCTGACACTGTCGGGAGGTATCAAAAAGAGTGGAAACCGTATGTAAAAAACATATCAAGGTCTGCTCATTGGGGCATCTCGCGATTTCATTTTAAAATGACACAAATTATAATCAAATTAAGCAAAACAACTTGTGTGATACAGTAAGCTAGTAACGAGCTGCACATAATATGAATCGCCTTATCACAATTGCAACACTTGCATTTCACCAAAGTTAGCAAAGTGTGCACTCATTAGCACCAGTGGCAACTGGTAGACGGGTGACCCTCATCACGGGCAGCGATCGAGTGGCCTACCACACTGGCCCACAGCAGAAGCACCGAGAATCTTAATTCATGGTCCTCAATCGCCTAACTTTCGAAAATCTCTGGAACTTGTCAATGTGACGCACGAAATGTCGCTTATTTTATGAAAAACTGGAGAACGCTGCAAAACCTTGTCACTCCGGGCGAAAAAATCTCACCTTTAAAATATAAATGGTTCGTACTGGGATGGAGCAATGTCCCATCTATTGGTTAGTTTCTTCGTGGCAAGCACAGTGGCTGGGTGACTGAGTTCGATAGCGGAAGCCATGGACCTCTCCCACGCTGTTGTGGTGGCGCCTTGGTGGGCCATCCTTTAACGTCCGAATGGGATAGGCAAGAATTCCGCGCTCATTTGTCCTCTGGAGATGGTAGTGACGGCACGGTGCCTTCTGCTCAGCGACAGACGAGGCGCCGGCTCTGACGATAAAAGCACGAAACAGGTCACAGCTTCACTTCCTCGATAACGGCCCAACTTCCAGCGGACCTTCGCCCTTCTGAATGAGAGCCACGAACCACCTCCGGCCGACAAAGAGGACTCGCAGTCCATGCTGGGATAACATCTTCCCAGTGAGTAAAAGCAAATCTTTCGTCCTAGCAAATATGCACACTACGCTCTAAATAATAATATCCTTCAAATGGTGGCAAAAGTGAATCAGTATCGGAAAGGAATATTTGACGATCATGTCACAATTTTTTGTCATTATACAGCTTCTATGGGATAGGCAACGCGTAAGTGAAGGTGTCTGCTGCTTCAGTGTTTCCAGAATCCCGGTGACACTCTCCTGCTGGTCAAACAAATTTGTGACGAATCCATGCATCCTGCTCTCAATGCAATCAATATTCCATGTCAATCCTATCTGCTACCAGGCCATACACTTCAGCAACATTTTAGGGAGGATTTTACGAGTCCTTTTGTAAGCAATCTCTTTTAAAGAGTTATTGCACTTTCCCAGTGTTCCATGTGCTAAGAAACCGATGTTCACCTACAGCTAACGAGTAAAGTGGTGCAATGGTTACCACAGATGACTTGGGTTCCGACTCAAATAACCTCAATCTCGACGTTCCGTTAACTTTACTCTCTCTGTAACCCCCACCCCTTCTCCCCCATCCTACAGATGATCCCGTGAGATGATTTCATTTCATGGCCCTACTAGCATTACAAGTAGCCATCTCTATGAGTTTATTAGTTCGAGTTTTGACTTATTGATACTGCGGACAATGTAATAATAACATCAGTGTTTCCACTCTGCATCGGAGTGGCCGCTAATATGAAACTCCCTAGCAGGGTGAAACTGTGTATCAGACCGACGCAACTGATCTACTGTCTGATCTGTCCAAGCACGACGCAGGAATTGTCCGCACAGCTTTACTGCAAAATGAATTTTGGAAACATCTCCAGGCTGTGGCAGCTGATACGAATTTCCTGTTAGATTAACAAATGTACTCCGGACCGGGATTCGGAACCGAGAACTTTTCCTTTTCTGAACATCAATGTGTTTTGTAAAATACACATTTTTAAGTTTCGGAATCTTTAAAGCAATTTCATCTTTGTACTACATTGAAATGTTTGAAGATCTTACTTGACATTTGTGCAGTTTTTCTTAGATTTCACTAGAGTGAACCACATCATCTACTTGAAGTCTGATAGTACGAGGCCTGTTCAGAAAGTAAGCTCCGATTGATTGCCAAATTGAAACCACAGTGAACATCAGAAATGTTTTACTTGTAACAATTAGCTACACCTTTCAGCTACTTCTCTACGTAGTCGCCGTTCTGACTTAGACTTTTGTCATAGCGTTGTACCAACTTTTCAATAGCCTCATCATAGAAGGCAGCCGCCAGTGCTTTCCGCCAATTCTCCACGCTGGCCTACACCTCGTTGTCTGTGTCAAAATGTTGTCTTCAAAGACAGCGGTTCATGTGACCAGAGATGAAACTCAGGGGGAGACAATTGCGGACTGTATTGTGGGTAATCTCACATTTCCATTTGAAAACGATGCAGGAGCATCTTCATTGCCCCTGCAGAATGCGGCTGAGAATTGTCGTGAAGACGAAACAGCACGACAGTTATGTAATGTTAGCTGCATAGCTTCAGGCGAAATTTCTCACCAGGCCCTCGTACTTGGCAGCAGACACTATTTTCTAGACATCTTTACGCACTCACTGCGAGCTCAGAAATGAGAAGAGCGACGTGATGCTAACTGGGGTTATACTAGAGACACTACCCAACACATCTGTGCAAAGCTTTATCGGATTTTCATAGTCGTTTCCATTTCGCGACCGATCGGAGCTTACTTTCTGAACGCCCCTCGTATTATTAATATTGTATGCAAGTCACAACGATGCAGATTTTTGTAGAAGTAGACAAGAACTTCACCTAGTGGTTACAGCATAAATTCACGGAACATTTATATACGCACCACATTTCTGATACGTCTGCAAATTCTCCATTGCTTTACGACTGTAATTTTCCGGATAATAACGCCGGTTTATCGGTCGTATAACACACACTCCATTGTTTGAAGCGCAGCCTAAGAGCAGTCGGCTCACCCGAAGCTCAGTTCTACAAGATTTCTAAGTCTTTAATGTTACCAACACTGGACGACTCTGCATAAAACCCGAAAGTTTCTGTCTTACGTCGACACAGGAGAGCTCCAGTCGGCAGCGGAGAGGCACAGCTAATTCTGCAAACTCTGCCTCAGAGTTTCGAGGCTGGCGTTCCAAAGTTGGACCCCAAGTTGCGGATAGCAAGAGCCCATTAGCTTTTAACACTACATCGCGCATTGGCAACTTTCCGCTCGGCGGCTGCTGAACGAATGGAGGCGATGCAGGCGGTAGCGTTGCCGGCTCATAAAGGACGCCGCGCCTGGCATGCCGGCAACCCTCCTCATTGCGCGGGTCTGCGGCCGCGTCTGCCGGCCGGGCGCAGGCCACGGCTCAGCGAGCAATTAGATGCTGGAACAGACACTCAATACTATCAGCGTTAATTATCGCGCAAACTTAGGTCGGGCATGGCGGGCAGTGCGTAAATGAGCTGCGACGAAGCTGGCGCCGCCGCTGTAGCCGGTATTTTGTAAACAGCCCTAGTTGGTCGGAGAGGGGGGGAGGGGGGGCACCGGTGTCGTAAGCTTCGCAAAGGCACTGCGAGCCTGTATAGTACCCTTGTCTAAAGAAGTACTGGTTGTTAGTGTTCAGAAAAGAGATTGTAATTCTCAAACTGTAACCAGGCATTACAAGTGTACAAGGAAACAGTGTGGAGGGGTGTTCGGACGCAGATGATGATAATGAACCGGAACCACATTCTGATGACTAATCTAACTACTGCCATAATGTGTTCTATTCGAGTGTACAGATACTTAAAAACACATCAACAAATTTATCTATTAAGGCCTCCTTTGTTAACCTATATCAGCACGCCACCGTACTTAGTCGTATCCATTTGCAAGCTCCTTAGCAATTTTTGTGTTCCCATTAGTTCGAGCAGAAGATATCGGTAGTAAGCACTTTTGTCCGCTCCTAAATTTCTGATGCCGTCAGTAACAGGTTTTGAGCATGATCCTCACGGGAAAGATTAAGTTACTGATTTTAACGTAAGAGAGATTTTTAAAAATTTGGCCGAATTAAATCGGTAGTGTTAGAGGGCCAGACGATATTCAGAATCTCACATGGAGCGCATACTCTGCAACTTGGGCGGTTTGCAGATATATGCGAAATTGTTCAGGAGAATTATTTAAATTCAAAATGCTAATACTTGGTTATTTTCTCTATTTAAAATGTATATACGAAATGGTTTTAAATAAAAGTATTTAAATACAAAATGTAAAATATGTTTTCTAAAAGTACCATTATTAAAATAAAATACCTTTAGTCAGTGAACTTTTATTTCACTGGTTTGACACCAATTATTTTTCAAATAATTCATCTTTCATGTTCTGCCTCTGTGACCCAATTATCATTCCACCAAAGGAAAATAGTCCTCCAGCAGGAGCAGAGCTTCGTAAACAAGTATTATATATACGTAAATTTTTTAAGCAGGTGGATATCTCTTCAGGGAATCTAAATTATTGTCATTATCTTTTAAATATATTATTGTTTCCAGATCTGTTGTTGTGCTGGCACTCTCACTGGCTACAGAAGAATCAGAGTCGCCAACAAACATGTAACAACACTCACTTTTTTATCAGAACGATGCAACATATTCCCGTCTTCTTCTACTAGTTTCTTCATACGGCTTCTGAAATAAAAGTTTCTTTAATCCATTCTCTGCTAGCCTCCGGTATCCATTACAGTCTGAATATAGGATAAGATAAGGATTCTAATACGCCATCTTCTGCTTTTGGCTCCTCTAATTTGTGTAATCACACAAAACTCCACAGTACGTAGGATTATGCATTTACAAGCTCCTTAGAAGTCTTTGCGTTCTCATTAGTTTTGGCAGAAGACATCCGTAATAAGTATTTTTGTTCGCTTCTAAACCATTGATGTCGTCAGTAGCAGGTTTTGAACAGCTCATGTATTCGTTACGGAACTATATTTCAGTTTATTTGAAAGCTGCTAACCCCAGTTTCCTTGAAGTTTGATTTAAAGTACCTTTTAGTTTCAGTTGATCATGAATAGATATATAGTACGTATTTCATTGTGTTTGTCATGTATGAGTAGGGGATTTATCAGTTGATTCTAAATGTTGAGTTAGCGTAAAAGTTGGTAGCATTTCTCCATAGCCGGCTGGGGTGGCCGAGCGGTTCTAGGTGCTACAGTCTGGAACCGCACGACCGCTACGGTCGCAGGTTCGAATCCTGCCTCGGGCATGGATGTGTGTGATGTCCTTAGGTTTGTTAAGTTTACGTAGTTCTAAGTTCTAGGGGACTGATGACCTCAGAAGTTAAGTCCCATAGTGCTCGGAGCCATTTGAACCATTTTTTTTCTCCACAAGTTTAAAGAACACAACAGATCCACATAACAGAGATTTTAGTCACCCATAATATACTCTCCGTCGTTAATTACAACGCTGGGGTATATTTTCGATTTTGCGACTGTAAAAAACAATGTGGTTTTGAGGCCAGGAACTCGTCGAGTCATCTTTGGAGCGCACTTCCATCCGGAAAGGCAGTTCCTTGAAGGACGTTCGACAGAGAGCGGGAAAGATGAATAAGGGCGTAAGATCAGGTCAATAGGGAGGGTGCGGAATGACTCTCTAACTCAGCACCTTTATAGTGTTTACCTCTCTCTCTCTCTCTCTCTCTCTCTCTCTCTCTCTCCCCAGCGCAGCCGAATGCGCTCGGGCTTTATCGTGGAGTAGCATCACTTCTCGCTGTCTTCCTGGTCATTGTTCTTGACAGCAAATATCTACTGTGATGGTCACACCTCGGGGAAGCAATTCGTAGTACACCACACCATCGCTGTTCCACAAGTAGCATGACATTATCTTTTGTGGATGCGGCAACATTTTTGCAGTGGGAGCCTCTGCTTCCTTTGGGATCAGCCATTCCTTTCTTTCCTGATGTTAACATTAAGACACTATTTCTCGTCACCAGTAACGATACAGGGTATGGTTTCGTGTTATTCAGGAGTAAGCAGCGATGCACACATAGCCGCCAATTGATTTTGTGATTAATGGTTTAGAGCTTACGGTATCTGTACACCCAATTTTTGAACCTTTCCCGTTGGAGGAAAATGTCACACGATGGTGTAACGATCACAATCCATCAGACTTGTCAGTTCACGAGTACACCGATATGGATCATTGGGGATTAATGCGTTTAAATTATTTCTTCAAACACCGAAGGTCTTACCAAACATCAAGACTGACTGACGTCGAAACAATCCTCCTTAAAATGAGAAAACCATTTTCCTGCGTGTTCTGTCCAGTGGCGTTATCCCCATACACGACGGAAATGTTTCTGGCTGCCTCCTCTATTGTCGCTCATCTATTGAACTCAAAACAGAAGAATATGTCGGAAATGCTACGATTACTCCAATTGATACTTCATTTTCTACCATCCACAGCTCCAATTACTATATCCAGACGACAAACGACAACATGTAAACTCAAACAGCAGCAATCAACTACAAACAAAAAAATGGCACTCGGTAAGTAAATCCGTACCAATAGGAATACCAGCATGAAAATTAGAAACAGTAGGCACCAATGCACAACCAAATACATTTCACAGACCTCCGGAGACTGTGATCACAGATTTCAAAGGGCTGGACGTTTTGACATGGCTGCATCATAAAATTTTTCCTGTGGATTACTTTGGGATCTGGACTTAAACATATCTCTTGAAGCAGTTAAATGTAATGTGTTTGGCCTCACTCCCTACTTCCTTCACTTCCTTTTGAAGTACTAGGCGCCATCAGACGGTTTCAGTACGTTGTACATCAAACAAAGAGTAATGGTAAACATAAGGTATGTGTTCAAGCCTAAACGCCTCCTCTAATAACTAGAGCCAAACACATTCACTAGACTGGTACACCTTTGGCGCTTGTTGCGGATTTTCTATCCGATATGGAACTATTTTTCTTTAAACAAATGTCTCATTGAATGAACAAAAGCTACGAGGTATGAAATAAAAAAAATCGAGAGTAGTATTTGTCATTATACAGATACAAAATACCTACATTTCAAGAGTTTCAAATAAAACAGAAAACGTATTTTCAAGAAAAGTCTTTCAAAAGCAGAAAAATGGGTGTCTGTTGTGAAAACAACAATAAAAATAAACTGCACAACTGTACTACGAAGTGCATGGTATAAGATAATTTTATTCTATCATAAATTTCGGTTGCTTCTAAAGTGTCATCCTAGCTCGTATAGGTCTACGCATCTATCTAATGTTTGTGATACATTAGAGGTACACTTAATACTGACGGAAATAATTGAACTTTGAATTATTAAGTATGTGTAATTGTAATATCTTGGGGCTACTACTTCCAAACTGATAAAATTTAATTTCGTAACTAAGTGAAGTTATTCTTGTTAATTTTACGAACTCCCGACCAATGTAGCAAGGTGTAATGATTCTGTACCATATGACCTAAGTCTCCCAGAGGTCCAGCATTAATCATTTTGTCTGCCCCGAATATGGGTGATACAATGTACTGAAGTAAAATTGTGAACTGCCAATAATAACAAAACATCTGTTATATCGGCTCTTCGATCTCGTAATGCAGTAGCAGCCGCCAATGATCTCCGCTGCCTTTAAATTTTCTGATCGTAAATAATTTCTTATATGGCATTGTAGGATACTGATTAGGGGCTATTCATTTCGAATTTTCTTATATGATACGAGGTTGTAAAGCTGGCTTCCTTAATTCCCGGACTGCAGTTATTAGAATCAGAATCATATATGTACTCACGCTAGCGTCATCATAACAGAGTCCCCGTTGATCGCTAATTTTATACGCATGTGATCCGCTTACCTTACAGAAACTATATGTCACAGAGTAAACACTACGGAGTAAACACATGACAGCAAATTGGCGTGGAGACATCCACTCCCAATGCCATTTTCACAGCTTCCTCTAGCCTGCTCTGAGTGCCCAAAAATAATCGTTGTTCGTGCCCTGAAGGACTGCTCCTTAACTAACTACGCATATTGCATTCGGGAGTCAGGCGTAAGTTGCGAATCCTACCGTCTGTTTTGACCGATGACGCAAATAGGCTATGTTGTGTTGTGGGACGTCAAGGTGACGAGTTGTCTTTGAGTCGAATCATATTTGCAGATGGAATTTTGTAGTATTTGGTGGTGTTCTCTTGTTTTCAGTGCTTTTTCTTCGAAGTGGTTTGTTTGATATGTTATTTAGTGCGTTATATGACTTTGTGAATTGTGTGTGTGTCTCAATTAGTCTCAATTTGCTATTAAGTTACTTTGACTTTGCGTATTGTTGTTGGTGGACCACTTCTTGTGTTTGGAATTATTAGTGAAGTGTGTTTCGTATGCTGAGAGGTTTACTATTATGTTCTTTACTTCTCAGTCACACAGATTACAAAAATTTACGACTAGGTCATTGCTCGTTGCAGTGGGCGAGGACGTGTTGTTCTCGATGAAGTTCCTGCAGTTTTTGGACTGATTACACACTATTTTGTTTTGTCTTATTTTTTTAAGTTGTGTGTGTGTGTTTGTTTGTTTGTGTGTATGTGTGTGTGTGTGTGTGTGTGTGTGTGTGTGTGTGTGAGAGAGAGAGAGACAGAGAGAGAGAGAGAGGGAGAGTGAGAGAGAGAGAGAGAGGGAGAGAAAGAGATAGAGCGTGTGCATGTGTGTGTGCTTTGTGTGTGTGTGTACGCACGTGTTGTTGCCCATCTTAGATTTATGTGACGGCGCATTTGTGTGTTGGGTTGTGGTTGACAGATATAGTGTATCTTGGTTCACCATCTCTGCGTATGTTACGTTTTTCGTATGACAGTTGTGAATAGGTTTTTGTTTGTTGCACTGTGGACTCCGTTTTAGGTACTTATGGTAAGCAAGGTTTGGATGACGGATCTGATGATTTGAGTGTGATAGTATTTGGTACTATGAGCTTTGTTTTGGCTGCCATATAGGTCAAGGGTAATTCGCTGTAGCGGGTTTTGGAGTTGTATATGCGTTAATGGTTTCGAGAGCTCCGTATGAGCTACATATATCAATTGAAATTTTCGGTGCTGGGTTTTCGAATTTTGTGTGCGTTACTGGTATCGTGGTCTTCGTTTCAGATGAAGCGAAATTTCCGATACCAATAGATTCCGTTCTGCACTTTTTATCTGTGTTGAATGTTGAGAATTTGGAATCTTTGGTGTTTGGATTAAAATTATTTTGGAATGGTGCTGTTACTCTTTCTGTCGTATATTTAGTTTGACCCCTCCCAAACCCCCGCTTCTTCTCGATGTTTTCCCATTAGTTTCATTCTATTACTAGACTTAAATATTTCGGTGTTATTTACATTTGCTCGCGAGTGTAAACAGTGATGTCATCGTCGCCATATTATATACGCTTGGAAGATGGGCGTCCACCATCCTGAAGACGGCGTGTGTCAAAGCAAACCGTAAGAATCGTAACTGCCCCTTTTGTCGCCTCGACAAACAGTGATCGACTTATATACAAAATTCCTTAATTGTACTTCGCGGCATCTGGTCGCATAAACTTCATCATAACTGGTTTCGATTTCTTAGCTAGTCATCAGATAATGTGCTTTAAAAGAACGTCATAGGTCGATAGTAAAATGCCAGGAAACCAAATTAAAAAATGAAATTAAGTTCTACACGCAACTATAAGCACATGGATACGTTGTGTAGCAACTCGTCACACTATAACTCAGCTGATCGGAAGAGATGGTGATAATGTATTTTGATGTACTGTGATCGGATTGCTGGAACTGAAGGCTAGAGTTAAAGACACAATAATGCACTATTGGCACCTTTCCCGAATTACAAACATAAGTAAAACATATCTACCGAGTGAGGTGGCGCAGTGGTTAGACACTGGACTCGCATTCGGGAGGACGACGGTTCAATCCCGCGTCCGGTCATCCTGATTTAGGTTTTCCCTGATTTCCCTAAATCGCTCCAGGCAAATGCCGGGATGGTTCCTTTCAAAGGGCACGGCCGACTTCCTTCCCAGTCCTTCCCTAATCCGCTGAGACCGATGACCTCGCTGTCTGGTCTCCTTCCCCGAAACAACCAACCAACCAACCACCCAAAACATATCTACAGTGTCGGTATAATACGTCAGCTGTAGTCATGATAATTAAGTTCCACATATAACTGACGTGATTAAAGATGCCCCTTTACTGAGTTAATAAAGTCGGAAAGAGTGATACACTCGTAATTATTCGATCTGGTAGCCGTTCAGGTATGATTCGTAACAGATCTTCTTTGTGTCTGCAATGATTTTCTGTTATTAACTGAGCAAATTTCACATTTGTGATTGTATGTAACGTTTGAACTCATAACGATCATGCAGATTATTCCCAATAGAGAAGCCATGTAACATAATCGTGAACTCAGTTATGGCTTATACAACTTGACTGTTCCTACTTGGTAACACGTCATTACCACAGAACCCCTGTGCTGATACGGCGAAACAACTGCTGGTCTGGAATTCTCGTGGCAAATTTATCCTCTTGAACCTGAAAAGAAACGATTACGGAAACGGAATTCCTCTCAGTTGGTACAGTTCGTGTGACGTGTCCTTGAACTAATGAGTGAGGTGAAGGCAAAATTATTTTGTGCAGGTCATTAGTGGAAGGTCTCATGGTTTCTCAGTCCCGCCATCATTTAATGAGACTTATCATAGGAACGAAAGACAAATAAAGATAGGAGATTTTCTTTTGATTTGTGATTATTAGCCCCTTAGCCCCCAATGAATGTAAGTGTGTTTACGTAGGAAAATAAGAATAACATTACGTGAATCTCGAGGTACACACGTCGCTACTCGTCTGGGTATTCGTGAAATGCACATAGCGCAAAACCACTTTGGTGAATGAAATATCATTTTACAAAATTCAGTTACTAACAAATACAGGGTGTAAATGGTAAGAATGCTACACTGCATTAATCGTAATCACAAATGCCACTCTGCTATTCGTTCTACCTTAGTAACTATCACTCATTACTTTCCCAATATGGCTCACCAAGTCGTAAATAAAGAAAAGAATTTCCTTGTATTGCAGTGGAGAAATATTACGTATAATCCACAGTATCGTTTCACGAATGGAAGCTGTAAGCTACCTTCAGATATTGCCCTTCGTGTTTCTCAGTAAAATTCAATACAGTCACGGCAAAACACCCACCACATCAAACACAAGCAAAAGTACGATTTCAGCTCAAAAGGAATAGAATGAAGAAGAAGGCTTTGATCTCCTTCAAATTTGTATGCCATTTCTAGTATCTCAGCGTCTTCAATTCTCATTGACTGAGACTACTACCCCCTGAAAGATTTTAGGCAAGATAAAATAGTATACCAGACACATCACTGAGTATACGGTAAATCGATGAGTGGGCAGAGATACGACAGCAAAGACTGCTCGCCTGTTGTAGACGTGTAGGATCATAACACAAAGCAAAGCACTCCGTCATCAAGTCACAAGTGGGCCATCGGGACCATCCGACCGCCGCGTCATCCTCAGATGAGGATGCGGATAGGAGGGGCGTGTGGTCAGCACACCGCTCTCCCTGTCGTTACGATGGTTTTCTTTGACCGGAGCCGCTACTATTCGGTCGAGTAGCTCCTCAATTAGCATCACGAGGCTGAGTGCACCCCGAAAAATGGCAACAGCACATGGCGGCCCGGATGGTGACCAATCCAAGTGCCGGCCACGCCCGACAGCGCTTAACTTGGGTGATCTGACGGGAACCGGTGTATCCATTTAGCTATCATATTTTTTAACTCTGATTCGGAAAGAGGGCCTCTGTCTTTATTCCTTTAATGCGCCGATACTCACGAGGTGCAGCGGCACTATTATTGTTGTTTTTGATAAAACAACATTGCGATTAAAGCTCTGCTCACCTTCTCCAAATTCATGTCGACTATCTGCAGTTGTAATGGACACTGATGTTCGTGTTTCGAAACTACGTCGGTACTACTAGCACCGGCGCATATCTGCAACTCATGACACTACCACAACAAACGACGCAAATCCAGCAGCGAACAGTCTTAACATCATTTCTATAAATCTGGGTACCCATACGGTAAACAATTTTCCGTCTACACTGGCTCAAGATATTGATGATAACCACATTACATATGGGAGCTATAGACACCATTTAAGTACTTTAATATAAAATTATTTTAAAGGCAAACCCTTTTCATAATAAATCGTTTTAAAAAATTAAAAGAGACTGGAAGCTACAAATGCATTAGAAGCAAGTTAGACGACGACCTCCTATGGAAGTCATTAACGACTGACGAACTGGTCACCGGCGGTAGCAAGGGCCTACCCACTAGTTAGTATGAAAGGAATGTAAATTCAGACTACAATGAAGAGCCAACGAAACTGGTACCCTGCTTAATATCGTGAAGGGGCCCCGCGAACACGCAGAAGCGACGCAACACGGCGTGGCATGGATTCGACTCATGTCTGAAGTAGTTATGGACAGAACTGACACCATGAATCCTGCAGGGCTGTCCTTAAATCCATAAGACTACGAGGGGGTGGAGATCTCCTCCGCACAGCACCTTCAAGGCACCCCAGGTATGATCAGTAATGTAATAATGTCAATGCCTGGGGAGTTTGGTGTGAAACAAAGCAAGCGCTGTATCGTGTGTGAGATACGGAGGCGAGCTAATGTGTCGGGACTTACCCCAGTTTACTGCTAGTAGCGCCACGTCACCATAACGCGGCTGCGCGTAACCCACAAGTAAAGCACCAGAATTCAGTACGAAATTAAAACTCAAAATTTATGTTTAAATCTTTGTTAAAAAATAGTTTAGTGTTATAATGTTCCAAATACCAAGTCTTTATGTTCTAGACTTAATAGTTTACGTAAAATGCCGTTTTAAGAGAAAAATAAGTGGCCCTAAATAATAAAGCTAGAAAGCCAGAATTTGGTCAGAAGGTGTCTTTAGAAAACATAAGAAAGTGCCGCAGGTTCCCAAAACCATAAAACAAAAATTAATACCGGAACCCAAGTTTTTAGGAAAAATCAAAAGCGCTAAATATTAGCCTTAGAAACAAGAAAATTTGTTTTGTGCTTCGGTTCATCGCAAAAATTGTAACTGAGAGACCACATTAAGCTACCTTTTATAGTTTTTCAGTAATTAAGTAAAAATCAGATTTGTAACTAAAATATACCCAATAGTTGTAGATTAAGTACATATAATTTTAATGATAGAGAAATTTGGTTAAAGGGGATGATAAACGGTACCAAATGATAGACCTGTACCAAATTTGACAATTGTAGTATTAATAACAGCCGACATAAATGTTAGTAAAGGTATGGTTCAGAAGTAACGATCTACCGTCAGTTCCACTATAAAAATTATAGAAGGCAAAGTTTTCATTGTAGTGAGCTGAAACCTTTTCTGTGCTTTCAAACAGCTTAACTGTATACAAGTAAAAATTAAGTAGTTTCTGAGGTAATTTGTAACATGTTATTCAAGATTATGTGCCACAGAAAGCAGTCGTTCGGAGGCTGCTGCAGTATGCAGATAGCGTAGACAACAGATGTTCCGTCGGCCGTCCGCTCCGGCACCTATATAAATACAGCCCGAGAGGCAGTAAAAAGGTTCACTTCGCATTCAGCCACTGTAAGATCCACGTCTGTTAAAGGTCGGATCGCGCTCTGCCTCGGATGACGTCAGAGCCTAACAGTGCCGAAGTACATATGTTGCAGTAAAAAACTAATAGTGAACACCGTTCTGGAGCGCTTAGAATTCGCCAAAGTAACTTAGTGTGCCGTCCGTGTGAATTACAATTTAGCGTGGCAAGTGGTCATTTTATTTCAACTTTATGGGCGAGCATTAATTTTGAACATTTATTGCAAACTTTCAATTAAGTAAATTTAGTCAGGGTGAAAGACAATCTGGTAGGAACGTATATCATTGTGTAACACGTAGTTGAGGAGATATGACGTCATAAACAATGGGACGCATGAAAGACTTGCCTTTGCATAAACCTTCATTTGGCAACATTGCTCTCATGCAACATCAAACATGCAGTCTGTTGTACGCAACATGTTTCAAACCTCGTGCTTGAATTTGTAATGGTGCTTTCAAGCAATTTTTAAGTTCTGCTATTCTATTGTCTCTGGTGAAAAGTTTCGGAGTACATCTTTAGCAGACGTCGTGCAATGTCATAATTTTTCGATACTGCGGGCATTGTTATTTATTGTGTAATGAAAACTGCTTTATAAACTGAAAGAGGAAGTGTTATAGGTGAGTTGTTAGACAAATATGTCCGCGAATTCTTACCTGGGTCTTTGTATATTTATTTATCATTTCTGGGAAGTGGAACCCTGAGTTTGAGTGTTGGATGGACTACAAGACTAGTAGTAGAAGAAAATAGCTGCTGGTGGTTCAGTGAATGATGTACTCTATTGCCAGTATTGATCACTGGCCGCAGTAAGGGCGAAAAGGGAAGGTGCAGACTCTGCCCTCAGGGATAGTCGACTATAAAAATCGGAAGATATGGAATTCATACAACTGAGAAACAGCCAAACTTACAAATTTCATTTTCACATACTTGATGAATAGTTTCGGGTCGGCGCCCTTTCCAAGTTATCCACGTAGTCAAAATGGTATTTCCCAAAATATAAGATACAAGATGACAAACATATACGTACAATAAAGTGCAAATGAAAAATTGCAGAGCATGAAATGACATTTGTAACTTTGGCTATTCTTACGTTTTATTAATTAACACAAATTTCTGCCCTGCAATTACTCGAGATTGCTGGAAGTTCGTAAATGTGAAACCGTTGTGTGCTCCGTACGAAAAAGGAAATGTTTCAAGAAATTTTTAAAACATTTGTAAAGTAATTAGTATGAAGCGCATATACACACAGGAGTTCGAGTCTTTAAAATATCTGTCGTTTGTCTGGTGTTCTCTCAAACGCTCTTCTATTTGTCCTAAATTGTTAACATGTTTTTAACACAGCTACTTGGTATACAATAAGCTGCGCCAGAAGTGCTGGAGATATCACGACAGCAACAGAATGCTATGCCAAGAAGTGCAGTAATCACCGTGCCGTGAATTAAACGGCCAAAGAGGTGTTTCATCGATAACAAATGTTACCATCAGACCACACCGACAGACAATTTGTGCGCGAGAGGAAAAAAAAAAAAAAAGAATACCTCTCTTCCTCCCCAGCGAATCCGCTCTCCTGTAGAACCTCTTCATCCCTCAACCTGCCTTCAGAGCGCGCCTCAGTCTTCACTTTTTTGCCTTTCTATTACGACCGAGAAAAGACTAATAAACACTCTCATTAAAACCGCCCTCTTTTGAAAAGAATAAATAATGAGGTGTAGACTTTGTTCCATCGAACCTTGTTAGATCTGGAAGGAACTTTGGGGCACCGACCTTGCGGCATACCCTGAGAATAAGTATTATCCAATTAAATTGAAGAACACAAATAATTACTGCAGTGTTCTGTTCGTATATGTCGTGATAGGCGCACTCAAAATGATGCTCTGAAATTCGAGTGTCCATTACATAAACTCTGTCACTTTACAACTTAGTTATGTATGGAGCCTCTACGAACTGATAAAACGCTGTAGTAGTTCTTGTCTATAGATTGTACCATGAATCACCTCCAGTTTTCTCGATCGGTCCGACTGGCGCGCGAAGGACGTAGACCACATTCACATCCTCACAGACGTGAAATGACACATCGACTGATCCACATCCTGGAGTTACATGAGCATTATTTAAAAGTTTACCTACTCTACTAGGAGAACTACACTGTGACAACGAATAATAACACGTGTGACTAGCTTTCGAAGTTTTCCATCGTCAGCAACACGCTACGACGCTTTGCAAAATCCGCTATTTTTACGTCGCCTTTATTACTCCTAACATGTGCAGGACGAAGATGTCCTGTTTTTTCTTATGCAATCGATGAAGCTGCAAAGGTACTTTGGTGTGAGTATCTCCCGTTAGGGAACGACGTTGACATACTGGGTGTAGACGGTAACTGATTACAACGCTTGACACTGATGTAGAGTCAACCTATACGAACAATTAGATGCAAGACACTTGTGGCCAATGAAATCAGAAAAACTTCAAATTGGCCTAAAAATCTACTAAGTTAGAGTGCTTATGGGTCTCGCGAAATTTTCAATGTTTTCTCGATTTCTACTCACCAGCTATTAGTCCGAAGCAAATAATGAACGGAACTTCTTGTGTTGGCAATTTAATATAGTTTAATTTTGTACTGCGATAGGTTTTCGCTGGATGCGAAGGTTTGAAAATTATTCAAGAAAAACGAACAAAAGTCACCTTCAAATGCCCCCTTTACCCCACACTTAACACATTCAGCTCGCGCTTTGTAGTATGTTGTTCATGACTCATTCCTGCCATTGTACAAAAATGTGAGACTATAAGAATTATTTACCATATTCGATCGTTTATGGTGTTCGCTGACTAGTCTTTTAGCCGCCGAATTAGTAGGCCATTTCCTTAACATTATTAATTTAACTTTCCAATAGCTATAATTAAAGATGATGATGATGATGATGATATTTGGTTAGTGAGGCACTGAACTGCGCGGTTGTCAGCGCCCGTACAAATTCCCAACCTTTTCTCAGTCCAATCACGCCAAGTTCATGAATGGCGATGAAATGATGAGGACATAGGGCTTTTATAAATGCTATGCAAAAATTGATTACGTCTACACTTCGAACTTCGATCCAAACAGAACCCTTACAAATGCTGTACTTTCACTGTAAGAAGGCCAGAGTATTCGAATTACTTAATCATTAAATGAATGCGTTAAATTTCACAAAATCGTGGGCTAAAATATACACAAACGTCAGTTTTAAAATTTGTAAGTGGACGACTAAGCCGGTGGCGAAATAGCCCAGTCAACGAAGACCAAAAAAGGTGGAATATGGGAAATAATTCGTGTACTTACAAATTTTTGTACAGTAGTGGGTCAGCAAAGGTTAGACTTACGTTTTTTTTCCCCTTGAATAACTCGTAAAACGTGACCTCTAGTGTAAACGTATACCAGTACAAAATTAAGCTATGTTAAACTTCTTACAAGAAAAGGTGCAGTTCATTTTTTGTTAAGGATAATAGCGTGAGCGTAGAGGACGAGTGAATATTGTAAGCCTCGCCAGACGCTCATACACCGTAACTTATGTAGTTTTTATAGACCAGTTTGAGGTAGTTTCCCGTCTTGATAAAAGACAGGTGTCTCATATCGAATTGTTCATGTGCATTTACTCTACACCAGTTTGGGACGTTGTAAACAGTTGTTTGCACACTGTACGTGACGAGGATCTCTGCCTTCTCCTCCCCTCTGCCTCACCGTCCAGCTGACCGGTTATACGTTATCATATCGAAGTCAAATCGATTGATATATTTTCACGGCGATCCAACTCGCATGTAGGCGACAGGTGTAGGGCGTACTACACCCCTTGTCTTTTAAGGGGCTCCGGAACGCCCTATACTTGCAATGTTAAAACAACGCTTATAAATTACATCTTTCCTCACAAAGTATTTGAGGTACGAAGTTGAACTTTTTACAGATTATTTATTGGAATATGGGCTACAACTTAACACAGGGATTTTACAAAATTTTAGTTCAGTTATTAAAGATTTTTTTTTTTTCAATTGTAATGAAAATTTACAACACTTTTTTGCAATTTTTACTTTATATATTCAAAAATATACAGTTTTTTGGAAAAAGGCTGTGTTAAATTATGCAGAAGGTACTGTGTAACATTTACTGAAAGTTTGAAACAAATATGTTTGGAAGATCCTTAGAAAACATGTAATTAGTATGAGAAAATAAAAGTTTTGGGAATCGAGCGACAAAGATTGGATTAGCTTTTTAGTGCTTTCCAGGTCCATAGGGTGGATTATCTTCATCCTCTGCAAACTCCTCCTCCAGCTTCCTCTTGTTTCTCCTCCTGTTTACTCTTGTTTGTATTTCTAGACTCTTTACAGCCCTGTCTGCAGCCCGAAGGCGTTCCTTGTCTAAAGCAAGCATCGCTCGTTGTTGTGTTCGTAGATTTTGCTACCATTTTCTTCAGTTGCAGTTACTGCAACACTGTTCCAAAAGGTGGTCATGTATGAACACTTATCACATTTCAGTTGTATTTCACTAGCAACTCCTACGTGCTTTATTATGGAGAGTTCCAGACCAACTTCACTACAATGAATACATCTTACACAGGTTGAAAAAATTCCTTTGAGAACCGACATATCAAGTATTTCTTTCACATCCGATTCGCCCATAAAACATTCATAGTTTTCACTCATTGAACCAAGCTTCTTCTGTGAAGTATTTTCTTTCCCACTTTGACTGCTATGGGCAGGTGTACTTGAGAGGTTAGGTTCACTCACTTGGTTATCGTCTTTATTGTTTACAGTAATAACACATACCTTTGGCTTTCCAACATTTCTCCTTTCTTAAATGCCTTCAGAGGATTTCTAATAACTTTACTTTTACTCATTATTATACTTCAACAAAACAGAGACTCAAGAAACAGAATTAATTGCGAATATTTTCGAGATAACGACAGAGTATATAAACATGAAACAATCGACAATCACACCAGCGATATATATTGAACCATCACAGGTTAGCCACAACACATACTTTATCTCACATCACTAAAATGTACCTGATGAACACGGACGTTAATAATAACACCATTTGACAGCAGTTTAACAGCGCCACAGTGGGTCACGCCCATGTAGAACACATTTAAAAAAAAATTTAAAAATAGTTGTAGTCTTCGGCATTGAATAAATTATATATCTATTAAAAGGTAATAGTCTGCAGATTCAGAAAACGCAAAAAAGTAAAAATTGAACTTTTCATGATTTTGAGCCTTTCCGGAGCCCCTTAATAACTTCATGCTTGATTTTCGTTGTAACTGTTTTCCGTTCACTATTGCAATTACGGATGTTGCGCTATTTTCAAGTATAGCAGTTGATGTAATATTATCCCAGGAATAAGTTACTGGCATGTAGGGTGAAGTCGGTCAGTGGGACAGATATAAAAGCATAGGAGACGCTTAAAAGCAGAACAAGGACTAACTACGACTGCAATATTGTGTTCAAGGACAAAGGTAAATATTTTTATATTCACCTTGCTTCCTTTAGCTTAATCCATTCATCTGAATTTTGTAACCCAATATGCTCTACAGAGTGCCTGCTAGATCATCAGATGTGTCTCCAACCGAGAACATATGGGGGCTTCATCGGACGAGAATTTCAGAGTCATCGACGAACAATATTAACCGTCCCTGTACTGACCTACGAAGTGGAACAGGCATTGAAATCTATCCCACAAACTGACGACCGTAACTTGTACACCACAATGCAACCACACTGATATGCTCGAATTTAACATTTTGTCGGTTACACCGGTTGTTAATGAACCAGCATTTCACATTTGCAATGGCTAATATTGCGCTTTCATTAACTTGTGACCTTGCAATGTTAGTCGCTTAAATATGTTACCTAGACAAATGTATTCCAGTAATTTCATTGCTCTAAATCAAATATATTTTGTTATTGTGAATTTCTTCCGTCAGTGTGAATGCTTGTAGTGTCAACGCTTAAACATCAGACTGACTTCTCATGAACTGATGTAGATATAACTTTTATCACAGATTAAAAATATTTTACGTACCATCAACTAAAATTCGTTCTAAATCTGAAATCTACTGAACGTCACTTCCGAAGACAGCACTAGTGAATCAAGTGCACGTGTTTCACTACTGGCGAGATTTCACAATTAGAGACGGCAGCTATGTATCGAAATCTTGGAAATATCGTTATTTGGAAGAAATTACTCCAATATTTATTCATAGATATTAAACATTGATAAATCGACTTCACCATTGCATTATCCGATTTCATAATTGTAGCTTCTATATACTTTTACTTGGAACAGGATTTAGAAATCGATCTTTTGTACGTCCTGTCACACTCAACAAAACGTAGTTTTATTATTTACATCAGACTGATAAGTTCCTGGGTTAGGCTTCAGTGACCTTTAGTGGCTTCTAGAATTTATTCCCATCGTATCTTTGATCTTTCCACACTTCTTCTTTCGTTCCTATTCGAGGCTTTCGTTAGTCTCCTTTCACTCAAACGTTCTAGAGCATTTTCTATTTTTCATGTAGTTTACGTTTATATTTGCAACTTTTCTTTAATTGTTTCTGAATCGATGCCTTTTGTAACATCCTTGTACAGACCCTAGAGCCTTCATTTCCACTGCTTCCTCGTGAATTTCATTTCTGATTATCCATGACTCACTTCCATAAAGTTGTGTAGGGACATTAAGCTGGATGTCCTTCTCCGTTTTGTTTCTTGACATTCTTCTTCTGGCGTCTCATATATCTGAAATTATTTAATTTAATATCTACGTCTCTGTTGGCAAAAAATAAACCCAGCGTGACCACAGCTTGAGAATTATTCTGTTAGTTGGTTCTTGATCATTATTTTGGCGTTTAGGCAGTTCCTTCCACAGAATGGCATCACCATTCTTTTTTTTGCGGAAATATTTAGTTCACATTGAGCTTGAAACGCACCTTACATAATACTCTGCGCAATCAATCTTCTGTTTTATCTATCACCAGCAGTTCGTCAGTAAATAACGCAGCGTTAATAAATTCGCTTTGTCCTAGACGTTAGAAGTACACTTCTTCACACGTGATTTGTGTCGTCCGAGTATGTGTTTAACAGAATAGGAGAAAGACTATAGCTTTGTTTTACGCTGTAATTTATAATTAGTACCTGCTGTTCTCTTCTTTTCGCAGGACTAATCGGTGTGTCTAAAAAATGAGATCGACAGGAAGTGCAAAATGGCTAAGCAGGGATGGCTAGACGACAAATGTAAGGATATAGAAGCATGTATCGCTAGGGGTAAGACAGATACTGCCTATAGGAAAATTAAAGAGACGTTTGGAGAAGTGAAAACCACCTGCATGAATATCAGGAGCTCGGTTGGAAAACCAGTCCAAAGAAGGTAAAGTACAAAGGTGAAAGGAGTACGTAGATTGTCTGTACAAGGAAGATGTACTTGAGCGCAATATTATAGAAGGGAAAGAGGACGTAGAGGAAGAGAGATATCACACTGCGTGAAGAATTTGACAAGGCACTGAGAGACACTAGGCCTCGGGAGTAGGCAACATTCCGTTAAACCTGCTGATAGAATTGAGACAGCCAGCCATGACAAAACTCTTATATCTGGTGAGCAAGATGTATGAAACGGTCGAAATAACCTCAGACTTCAAGAAGAATATAATAATTCCAATTGTAAAGGAAGTAGTTGCTAACAGGTGTGAACATTACCGAACTATCAGTTTAATTAGTCAATGGCTGCAAAATTCTAACACGAACTCTTTACACACGAATGGAAAAACTGGTAGAATCCGACCTCGGGGAAGATCAGTTAGGATTTCGCTGGAATACACGAGGCAATACCAACACTACGACTTATCTTAGAAGCCAGGTTAAGGAAAGGCAAACCTACTTTTATAGCATAGGTAGACTCACAGAAAGCTATTGAAAATGTTGATTGGAATACTATCTTTCAAATTCTTTATGTGGAAGAGGTAAAATACAGGGAACGAAAGGCTGTTTACTATTTGTCCAGAAACCGGATGGCAAATATAGTCTAATAGTTACAGGGGATGAAAGGGGAGCAGTGGTTGAGAAGGGTGTGAGACAGGGTTGTAGCCTATCCCCGAAGTTATTCTATCTGTATATTGAGCAAGCAATAAGGGAAACAAAAGAAAAATTGGAAGCAGGAATTAAAGACCTGGGAGAAGAGATTAAGACTTCGAGGTTTGCCGACGACATCGCAATTCTCTCAGAGACAGCAAAGGACTTGGGAAGATTAGTTGAATGGAATGGACAGTATCTAGGAAGGAGGATATAAGATGAACATTAGCAAAAGTGAAACGAGGATAATGGGATTTAGTCAAATTAAATCACGTGATGCTCAGGGAATTAGATTAGTAAATGAGACTCTTAACATAGTAAATGAGGTTTGCTATTTGGGAAGCAAAATAATTGATGATGTTCAAAGTAGGGAGAATATAAAATGTAGACTAGTAACGGCAAGAAAAGCGTTTTTAAATTAGAGAAATTTGTTAATATCGAGTATGGATTTAAGTGTCAGGAAGAGCTTTGTGAGAGCATTTGTATATGTGGACGATAAATAGTTTAGACAAAAAGAGAGTAGGAACATTTGAAATGTGGTGCTATGGTGCTACAGATGAATGCTGAAGTTTAGATGGGCGGAACACGTAACTAATGAGGTGGTACTAAATAGAATTGGTGAGAAGAGAAATGCTCTTGAAGAAGGGAGCGGTTGGTAGGACACGTTCTGAGGCATCAAGGGATCACCAGTTTAGTACTTTAGAGAAGAGTGGAGAGTAAAAATCGTAGAGGGAGACCAAGAGATGAATACAGTAAGCAGATTTAGGGGGTGTATGGTGCAGTAGTTACTCGGAGAACAAGAGGCTTGCGAAGGATAGAGTAGCTTGGAGAGCTGAATCAAAAGCTGTCTTTGGATTGAAGACTACAACAACAACACACATCGGTGTGTTCAAATGTAGTCTATTTATTGCTGCTGTATGATATTTGGAGCATCTATGTCTCTGTAAAATTTTCCTTATTACTAACCTCTCTACCTTGTCGAGCGCAATCGACGGCTGTAATACGTATCGGATACGCACTGATAAGCCAAAACATTGTTCCCAATTTCCACTGCAAGGCTGGATGCCTCCTGGTGGTGTTGCGTACACGTGACGCAGTGAGGTAAGTATGTAAGCAGAGCAGAGATGAATGGGAAATTAATTTAGCGAAAATATGGGTTGCAAATGGAGACATCCACTGACTGCGTAATGGCAAATTATTATTACGCAAAGCCTCTGCACGAGTATCTCGGAACGGCGAAGCAGGTAGGATGTTCACGTGCTACTGTCGTGATCATCTACAGAAAGAGATAGAAGGACAGTAAAACTACCACTAGGTGATAAGTGTTTGGACGTCCACATCTCTTCACACAACGTGGGGTATGAAGCTTTGCCTGCTCTGTAAAATAGGATAGATGGAAATCTGTAGTACCTCTGATGAAAAAGCACAATGCTGTTGGACGCTCAAGTGTTTCGGAGCGCTCTGTTCCATAGTACATTGTTGAACGTAGAGCTCCGCAGCATATCACCCCTGCGTGTTCACCTGTTGGCACAACGACATCGTCAATTACGATTATAGTAGGATCACTGAAACCGTGTCGGCTTGTTGGATGAATGACTTTTTCGCTACCCCAGGCCGATGTTGTCTTCATAAATGCCGTCATCGAGACGAATGGCGGCTCGAAACGTGTAGCCCGCTACACACGCAGACTGGTGAGAGCAGTATTATGCTATGGGTGACATTGTCCTGCGCCTACATAAGACCGGTCGTAGTAACCGAAGACACTAAGTCAGCTGCAGGCCACCTGCATGCCTTCGTTCTTGATGTCTTCCCTGACAACGATGTCATCTTTCAGTAGTGTAATTGTCCGTGTCTCAAAGCCAAAGTCGCCCTTCATTGGTTCGCGGAGCATGTTAGTGAAATCAGGTTAATGTCTTAGCCACCAAATTCGCCTGATGTGAATCAGATGATCGCATGCTGGTCGCTATTGAACGCCATCACCACGTGCACGAATCAGCTGCCAGTTTTTTACGGCAGTTGCATGACTTGTACTTAGACACCTGGTGCGACATAGCTCCACAAATCTGCCAACAAACTGTAGAATCGTAAGTACGCAGAACAGTGATGTATTGCTTTACAATGAAGGCCCAACAAGCAATTAAGTAGGTGGTCATAATGTTTTGGCTCATCAGTGCATGGAATCAGTGTATGGCATGCAACAAAAAATATTTGAAACATTTCACAAAATTATGAGTATTTACAAATAGTCATTTGAGACTAGCACAAACAAGTGATACCAGTTTTCTAAGAAGACGTGTTGAAACTCCACATTTTGTGTGAGAGAACGGGTTTTTGTTTCATCCATGTCAGCTGCATTCTTGTTTCCAGACCTCAAGCACCACACATGCTTCACTGCCATGTAGCTGGAACTAAGAGGGCGAGCTGAAAAGTAATGCCTCCTAATGCTTTATGTAAAAACTCTTAGAGTTTCTTAAATAAAACAAACGTTATTAACGTTCTACATTTTTATTCTTCTTGTCTGGACATATGGAGTCCTCTGCCGCTTGAGGGCTACGAATTGTAGCGTGTAGGACGGCGGTGAGTAACGTAACTTTGTCTGTGCCTCCGAAACATCGTCCTGTAATCGAGTTTTGAATTCGAAGAGTTCGTCCTGTCATGGAGCACCAGCTCCATCAGCACATGAGAATGCCAGAACGACCAACGAGCGCTATGAAATTTGCAACAATCCGACGCCTCGGGTTCATTGTCCCGACTTGGCCCCATCCGACTGTCACTTGTTTGAAAAAAGAACACCTTCGAGGGCTTCTCTTTGATAGTGATGAAGCGGTGTAAATAGATGAGAGGTTGTGGCTCCGTGAACAAAGTCAAACGTTCTTCAGTGACGGTATCAACAAACTGGTCTCTCCTTGGAAGGAATGTATTCGTCACTAGGGTGACTATGTTGAGAAATAAATACTTAGAAGAGAAGAATAAATATGTATTACGTCAATAATGTTCGTTTTATTTAAAAATCATTAAGATACTTCACATAAGAAATTAGGAGGATATACTTTTGAGCACGCCCTCTTATTAACAAAAAGTTTTCATAATTTGTTTGTTTAACATGAGAATTTTTAGGTCTAACTAATGTCATACCAAGCATTGTGATTTTACTATTAAACTGTTTCCTCCAATCACAAATTGCACACTCATCCATTTTATGCCTGATCACAAGCTTACAAGTTCTCTTCTGGAGGATTTCGTCAGCATGTGTAGGGAACACACCCATATATTTCTCTGCCTATTTGCGCTACCGAAGGTTTGTAAACAAACATTTTGGATCAAAATTTCCTATTTTTAAAGGCCTGCAACATCATCACATAGTCAGAAGAAACGGAAACGAAACGACTGTGAGGCAATATAATTGTTTTAGTTTACTACCTCCAACATACTGTATGTACAGATAATACTTGTCATTTTGAATAGCGATAGATGTTTTCTGTAAACGGCGTTGGACTTCTTTAATACACTTAGAAACGGTACAACGAAACTATCAAAATCAGCTGCAACGTATGTCACTAATCAGCAACTAGTTTCGGTAAAGCGACTTACTTCAAGTCACGAATATCATAAAATCAAATTAAAGGAAGGTTCCTAGACTTCAAGTAGATAATTGTCATTTGCAGCATGTCACTTGCCCATACGTCCACTAGCCTACACATTTTTCAGTCATTCACTAAATACAAGAATTCATCATTCATTACACAGTTTAGCATGTTGTCACATTAAAGGGATATCATAAAAATCATAAGTCACCCGAAGAAAACAACATGTTTCGAATTCCACCTGTCATTGCCTGACATTGTGTAAGTAGGCTGTTTATGTTTTCTTATTGGCAACGTTACGTAGCGCTCTGTATGAAATCACTGGCTGTGCTATGTGCAGTCTGTGGCTAGTTCGCATTGTTGTCTGCCATTGTAGTGTTGAACAGCTGGATGTGAACAGTGCGTAGCGTTGCGCAGTTGGAGGTGAGCCGCCAGCAGTGGTGGATGTGGGGAGAGAGATGGCGGAGTTTTGAAATTTGTAAGACTGGATGTCATGAACTGCTATATATATTATGACTATTAAGGTAAATACATTGTTTGTTCTCTATTAAAATCTTTCATTTGCTAATTTATGCTGCTTGCTTTGCCATTTATATTTTTTATCATTGCTGTTTGTGTTGATTGTTTTGTGCTGCTGCATTGCCTCGTTCCTTAGTTTAGCATCTGAGCTCAGTAGATTTAAGTTAGCTTAAGATGGGGTAGGCTATATGAGAGAACGAGTTGTGATGAATTGGAAGAAAGGAATTGAGAAGCTATAAGAAAATGGTTTGGCAAAAAAAGTATTTTGTTAGAAGATATGAGCAAACAAGTAGGGTTTACAGACAACAGGTTTACGTAGGATTTTCTTGGAAATAAATGATGAGGTAAGATAATGGAAAATACATAATGAGGTAAGAAATATGTGAACATATAAATACAGAAAGCATGCTTCGAAAGGATTTTTTTGGTGGAAACAAATGTTGACATAAGACGAAAGATCTATGGAATGGTCCTGTAGCGCTAAATGTGCGTCTTGCTGTAAGATAATTCTGTTGAAGTGTCGTAGTTATCGTCCTCTGTAAGCAAAGTTCTGCTGAAGTAAATGTACTCACCTCATCATAAACAAAAATGAGATGCTTTCCGGATAGATATGGTAGTTATTATGTTTATTGCCGCGATGAAGAAAGTACTATAATGTAACGTATTGTTGTGCTACGAAAACGGCTGTCTCATTGTAGCTATACCACAAAAGTTACTAATAAAACATGTTTTACTTTCCAGAAGAATTCAGAAAACCTGTGCAGATATAAAACAGATACACCGCAAAAACAACATTGTAAATTGTCACTCATTAGTAGCGTCATGATAAAATCGTGTAGCTGTCACATAAACTAACCACTGTGTCATCTGGTATCTCACAGAAAGTACTTTAAATCCAGAATGTATTTTCAAGTAAACCAAAATGTTGCATTAAAATCTCATTAGCAGTACTGGTAAATGTTCTAAGTATGTGAGCCTTATAGTCGTCACGTAATCGTGCAACTAACAAGCAAGAATGTTCACATACAATAACACTATGTCGTCTGTTCACAATAACAATGCATTCGTAATTTCTGTTTAAATAAGTTCTCTTGGTTCTTGACTAGATATTTGACTTCAAACATCGTTGCATATTAACAGATTCTAAGTCTGACAAAGCATACTAGTAATGTAAAGTGAAAGTTATATGGCAAAGACAAAGTTAAAAAGCAGATTATCTTTCAATAAACGGTTTACGGTTTTACATGTGAAATGTTGTGCAAACCTTTTCTCTTCCTAGTTCGCAGAGTTCCAACTTCAACGCAATTATCATGTGGTATAAGTCGGATTCTGTAAGGTCCACTGTAAACTAGAAAGAATTTGTGACTCAAGTGTTTCTTCTTATGTGACAATGGATGAGCTTTAATGAGAACTTTCTGACCAATATATAATTTCTTTGCATTTGCTTTACCTTGTTGTTCTCTCCTTTTGTCTGCTGCAGATTTTATATTTATAATAGCCAAATCAATTATGTCTTTGTGTCGAAGTTTACGTGTATTCGGGAAAGGTACATGCTCTCTGATTCTGTTCGGTGGTTCTTCATTCTTCAGTACAAAAGTAGGTGGTAAAGCAGTGGAGTCATGAGGCATTTCATTCAGCACATTTTGAAATAAGTGTAAATATCTGTCCCAATGCTGATGCTTTCTGTCACAATAAAGTCTGCAAAGCTTATTGATTTCTTTCATAATCCGTTCGGAGGGGTTACAATGTGGTGAGTACAATGAAATAAAAACAGGTTTGATTTTATGATTCCGAAGCATGCGTGACCAAACAGCAGATCTGAATTTCGGTCCGTTATCTGAAGTGACTTTACTAACGTGTCCAACTTCATGTAAGAAATTTTTAACAAAGGCG
Organism: Schistocerca americana; assembly: GCF_021461395.2. Taxonomy (NCBI): domain Eukaryota; kingdom Metazoa; phylum Arthropoda; class Insecta; order Orthoptera; family Acrididae; genus Schistocerca; species Schistocerca americana. The sequence goes on along the minus strand of NC_060124.1, from coordinate 171,492,787 downwards.
TTGGATACAGACCGTCCAGTGGCTTTGCGTAACGGAGGGAAAGAAACAAATTTTGAAGTAAGTTCAACAGCGACTAGAATGTACGAAAATCCGTTCGATGTTCTGACAAGGGGTCCCAAGAGATCAACAGCAGCAAATTCTTTTAATTTAGAAGGAATGATAGGAAACAACGGAGCACGATGTGAGGTAATAGATGGTTTCGCCTTTTGACAAAGTTTACAAATAGACAAGACTCTTCGAATTCTCTTTTCCATATTGTTAAAATAACAAGTTGTCCGAAGAATATGATAACATTTTCGTTGACCAAAATGTGCGTAGCTGAAATGAATGTACCAAATGAGCTTATTAACAAAATCATCTGAAATGCAAAGTACCCATAGCTTGTCATCAACAGTGCAACGTTTGAAGAGTATGTGTTTCTAATCAGATAATAATGCCGAATCTGTGTGTGTGTCTTTTCATGCAATTTACTTTTGATGTCTTTCCAAATCGGATCTTTATCTTGTTCATGAGCAATGTCCTTTAAAGATGTGGTGATGAAGTTTTCAAAGGCGACTTTCTGAATGTAAAGAATACTAAAATTATTCTCGCGATTGCCTTCTGTGTTACTTTTCTCAAGCCCAGCCGGTGCGCGTGACAGTGCGTCCGCAACAATGTTCTCCTTGCCGGGAATGTACACTATTGTGAAGTGGAATTCTTGCAGAAACAATGCCCAACGTTTTAACCTGTTATGATTTAATTTTGAAGACATAAGAAATTGTAATGCACGATGATCACTGTATACTTTTACGTGCTTACCAGAAAGAAAGATACGGAATTTTTTAAATGCCCAAACGATAGCTAAAGCTTCTAATTCAGTAACGGAATAATTTTTTTCAGATTTTGTTAGCACTCAGCTAGCAGAAGCAATCATTTTCTGAATAGTAGTGTCATTTTCCATGGCTTCTTGAAATAAATGGTCACCAAGACCGACTTTAGAAGGATCTGTACTAAGGCAGATATCTTGAGACAGATCTGGATGAGCTAGTATTGGTGCGTTAAGTAACGCTTCTTTCAAAGAATTGAATTCCAATTGTGCTTGTTCGTCCCAGTTCCAAATAGTATTGATTCCAGTGAGAGAACAAAGTTTTGGTGTAACAAGAATTTGCATACTCAGAAAACGACGGTAAAAATTTGCGAGACCTAGAAAACTGCGGACTTGTTTTTTTGTGGATGGAACTGGAATGCCTCCGATTGCTTCTAACTTTTCAGGATCCGGCTGAATGCCTTCAGAAGAAATAATATGTCCCAAAAACTTCACCTTTGTCCTCCCAAACTCAGACTTATCCAAGTTAACTGTAATTCCAGATTCTGCAAAAATATGTAACACACTGTTGAGGATGCGATTGTGTTGTTCCCATGAGGCTTCTGCTATCAGAATATCGTCCATATATAAGGTGACGTGACGTTTTAAGAACTCAGGTAATATGGAATTTAGCCCGCGAATGAATGCTGCCGAAGAAATGTTCAAACCAAAAGGAAGTTTCCGAAACTGATAACTTCAAACCAAAAGGAAGTTTCCGAAACTGATAACAAACGCCGAAACAAAGTAAAGCTGTGTATTTTCTACATTCTGGATGAAGTTAGATCTGATAAAAGCTGGATCTGAGATCAATAGAAGACAACACTTTTACACCATTAAAATTTTGAAGAAGTTCTTCCAACGTTTGCGGCCTGTCTATTTCAGGAATGATGAGAGTATTGATTTGTCTAGAATCTAAGACAAGCCTGATCGATCCATTTTTCTTCTCAACAACACGTAATGGATTGTTGTATGAGCTTACTGCAAGCTCAATAATGCCCTCGTCAAGCATAGGTTGTATTTCTCTTCTAACACTGTCCCTATAATGTGCCGGAATTACGTATGGTCTAACACGAAATTTAGTATGCTCACGAACACGAAATTGGTATTGAAATCCCTTGATTGTTCCTGTTTTGTGAGTAAAAACTGTGGAATGTGCTTGCAAAATCTCAAAAATGTCCTGCCTGTCACTGTCACTACAATTGTCAATTGTTTGAATTTTATTCTGAATTAACTCATTAGTTTCAAAGATGCCGTCGATATCATCCCTGTCAGTACTCGCACAGTGATTGTTAGTGTCTAGTTCCGTAGAAAATTCCTAACTGTTGTCTAACAGAAGGTAAAGCCGATTAATATCCTCGTCATTGTTTGAGAGCCAATCTTCAAATTTCAAAGCTATTCACTTACCTTCTTTCTCTAAACTTATTTCAGCATCGTGAAAGTTTAAGATTGCTTTGTATTCATTCAAAAAGTCTACTCCAAATATTATTTCCGTCGACAATAATGGGACAGTAAGAAAGTTCATAGAGAAGCTGTGGCTTTGACAACAGAATTATAAGTTGGTTTGTTGGCGTACATCTACACTTTTTCCAAAGATTGCACCTTGTAATTTAATCTTACGTAATGGACGTGTGGGGCAATCGTTCGATTTGTTGCATTTGCTAAAGGCTGTTTCACTAATCACTGAAATGGGACTGCCAGAGTCAAGTACTGCCGTAAATTTTACGTCATTTACTGTAATGTGAATCACAGGATATGCAATGTTGTTATGTTGTACGTCGTGTTCCTGGATTAAGATGTCCCTAATGTCTTCCATTTTTGCGTACTTCCTAGCTACGGCAGCTGCGTCGTCAGTTTCATAAGTACGTTTAGTGGCTGCCAGCGGTATGAGTCATTGCCTATTGTCTCTTTGTTGGCGCGCGTCGTTATTGGGATTTGGAGACCTAACTTCTACAAATTCACCTTGTCGAGAGGGCCCTGCTCTGTTTGAATCCCGCCAGTTCTGATGCGATTCAGGTCTGTCGTTACGATCATATCGTCTGTCGTCATGTCGGTAGATTCCATAGTTTCTTTCTTGTCGGTCACGTGGTGGAGAATTTCTCCCTGAATCGTAACTGCGCGCTGGATCGTTGCATCCAAAGTTATTCTTTCTCCCTTGATAATAATTATTTTGGTTCCCATATTGTCTGTTCCTCTGATTGTCTCTGTGATAGTCATTACTGCGGAGAGGTGATCTTTCCCTGTAATTATTACTACTCTGCCAACGGTTGTCATACGGGTGGTGTCTGTTTTGGTCACGATTCACGTTTTAAGAATAGCCTTGTCTTGTATTACTTCTGTCATCGCGGAATTGTGACAGATGTGACCTGTAATTGTTGTGCTCCTGTTGTCACGTTCCGCGATTGCCAGTGCCAATTTCCGGTTCTTGTAACAGTCCCTGAAAAGCTTCAATGTCATCTTTGCAACGTCCTGCTAAAATAATATGTCGTAAATGTTCAGGCAATTTGATTAAGCAAATGCGGATGAGTTCTGAGGGGCTGTATGGTTTTGAAAGATACTGATTCTTATGCAACATGTCTTCAAAATATTTCATAAGACTGGAAAATTCAGATTATTCGAAACGTTTCATCATTATGATGCTATGTTTTACTCGGTCTTGTGTAGCTTGAGACCAATACGCTGAGAGGAAGGCATGATAAAATTCTCCTTCACTGTGGCAATCGTCAATGACTGATCGCATTCTTACAGCTCGTTCATTCTCTAAATAGCCACACATAAATTCTAACCTGTGCTCCAATGACCAGTTGGGAGGAAAACAATGAGAGAATTGATGAAGCCATGCTTGTGGATGAATGTAGTTGTCAGAATTCTTAAATGTTTTGAATTTACGTGTAGTAATGAACAGCTTATAGTCAAAATCATGGTGTCGGTGAGTCACACATAGCTCATTGTTACTTCGTTTCGGCGGTTCCATCTCAAAATCCAATGCGCCTTGCCAATTTCATTCACAATTTCCGAAGTGTCCTGTGTTATTATTTTGTGGTTGTTCCGTATTTCTATGTCCCTCTTCCCATACTGGAGCTCGAGTGTCCTCTGAAATATGTAATTCTTGTATTACTTGTGCCAACTGATCTTGTACTTCCCGGATTTCTCTTTTATACTGTGTATTGATTTGATTTTGATTTTGTTTGAATTTTCTAATTTGTTCATACTCTTCAGTGTCCGTGATGGCTACAGGTCTTGTGTCATTCAGATCATCATCTACCTTTGTAGATAAGTTAGTGAACTGATCTGAAAGTTCGACTAGTTTATCCGTTAGTGAAATTATTTCCTCTGTGTGTTTTTCTGAACCATGTTTCAGAGTGTCCATTTGTGTTGAAATCGTATCTACTGTGTCTTTTAAGTTTTCCTGAGTTTTTGCTAGCTGCATAACCGAATCGGTAGATGCAGCTGAGTCAATTTTAGCTTGCAAGATGTCGTGATTTTCATGAACAATAGTTTGCAGTTCCTTTATGGCTGCTTCGTGATTCTGTAATGCATTTTCATGACGCGAAAATATAGATTGGAAATGTTCACAAATTTGTGTTTTTACGTCGTTACAGACTTTTTAACATTTCGATTCGATTTTATGTAACACAGTAGCTAAACCTTCACGTGTTTGTTCAAGCGTGGTGTGAAGATTTTGTTCCACTGCATCTAACTTTTGAAGATTTTGTTCCATTGTGTGTAACTTTTGTAGCCTTTGTCCCATTTGTTGCATTAACTGTAATAACAATGCACTGGTGTCTGAAACATGTTCTTCAGTGCTTTTCGGCAGTGAATTTGCACCGGCAACATTCACATTATGACAAGCGGAAAATGGGTCTTGACTCATTTGAGAAAACGGTGAGAACCCAAAACCTGAGTCTACAGTATTTGCAATATTGTGTCCTGTCATTTCGGAATCCTGAGGCGAGCTGTTGCCGATCGATCGATCGATAATGCTTCCCTGTTCACTAATTGTTTCACTGTCTACACCATTATTTGCAGCCCGCTCCATTTCCCTATGCACAATTACCAAATTACTACTTTGAATGTTTGTTAATTCATTACACAGTGGTGCTCATAAGCTACGCTCGTCGTCACTATTATTTCTCAGTTTACTTTGGAGCCTAGTGTTACGTTTTTCACACGCCATTATTGTCACAATATTTCACATGATAACATAGAAAAGCACAATTTGAAGAGCAAAAATAAGAGAACACATTAACATAGCACTGAAAAAAATATCTAGTCAATTGCAAGCGCAGGTGAGAAATACTTGGTGCAAATTTACATGCATGCCACAACTGTTTTACTGTACAACAATGAAAGACTGCAACTACAAAGGAGATTCTCTCTACAATTACGCGCTAGCAATAAACTAAAGCTACACCAATTACACAAACTACAAGAAAAAATCAGAAGATTCCAGTGAGGTATCCTCGGCTAAGGGTCGACATGTGGAACGTCCCCTTTGAACAATTATACAAGACTGCGCTTAAACTGACGCACGATATTTTTTTTAGCGCAACGGAATCTGACTTTCAATAATCCCTACAAAAGAATGGCCCTGACTAACATTAACCTATACCTTTCACAGATCAGTTACCTCACAAAAATCTTCGTTATTCGAACTACTGCAATACAGCGAGCGCCACTACTGCCAGCTAAATAAAAGATTCAAACTACGGAAGGCACTAACTACTGATAGGCATGGATAGCAAATGAAAGATTTTAATAGAAAACAAACAATGTATTTACCTTAATAGTCATAATATATATAGCAGTTCATGACATCCAGTCTTACAAATTTCAAAACTCCGCCATCTCTCTCCCCACATCCACCACTGCTGGCGGCTCACCTCCAACTGCGCAACGCTACGCGCTGTTCACATCCAGCTGCCCAACACTACAATGGCAGACAACAATGCGAACTAGCCACAGACTGCACACAGCACAGCCAGTGATTTTCATAAAGAGCGCTACGTAACGTTGCCAATAAGAAAACATAAACAGCTTACGTACAATTGGTTGCACCGGCCAGAAGATTAGGTTGCATCCAGGCCGCTCAGTTACTGACCTGGGGCAGAATTGAAAATATCTGCCGATTTTGACCGACGTCTGTCGTTAGCCGAATCGTCCGATATCGCTTCCACTGTTACCGCGGCCTGACGACAAAGATTGAGCGTCGTAGGAGCTGATCGACTGCGTGGCGTGCTTATTACGGTGGGATTAGAAATCAGCGGCGACTTTACCCCAATGCTTGGTATCTGAAGCAGATTGAGCGATTTACTAAACAGCTCCTGCCTCAATAATACAATGGAGACTTATCAATAGCCGAAACATGAAATTTTGAAATGACAAAAATTCCACCGTCGACTATACTTATTGTTTATTTTCCACTACTGACCTGTTTCACAAATTATTTTCGATCACCTAGGCACCTATCGGAAAGAAGGGGATGAAACAAATATGATGGAATGTCACTAGCTTCATCGAATCCACGCTTTGTGATTATTGATAACTTCTTAAATTATGAGAACATCAACACTTTCACTGGAGTAAGTGCTCGTATTTCAGTGGCTGAACATATTCCACATTTTGTTCACTTTCATCTGTCTCGGCGGTAGGAATCCAAGTGCGAGAAGCGTGGTAACCTTAAATTCGGTCTGTAGATAATTCTGGTCGCTGATCTTGCAGGCGTATTGGGCCGCATATTTAGCAACTCATACGTACAGAAACCGCGCCACGTTCTCTTAGAACGTTCCACCGTTACAAGCGCTGTACAGGTTATGAGTTATAAACAAAACAAAAGCGTCTGGCTGGCTGCGGCTATGCAGAGGACGAACGCTGTAAAATGTTACTTGTCCTCGTTTAAGCTTCATGTCTGTATTTTTGATGTGAGAAACTGAAGCTGAGAAAAACACGACACAGGGTCAGATTTCGCTCCGTAGGTCGTCAGATGAAAGGTAGCTCGGTGGGCAGTTAGCTACATGTTCCATAGATAGTTTCCACGATATTTTAAACGATAATGATGTAAACCGAATCATTTTACGCGATTTGCATGTATATGCAGTTTTAATACTACTGAATATATTACTTTGCAGCCCTACTCAAGCATGTAAGCTTAGAAAGTATGTCTGCTTTTTTTTAAGAAATAGGTTGCTCGTTTTTAAATAAAATTTCCTTTATGAAATAGGAGATATTCAGAAGATATTATTTTAGTTTGCGTATAAAACATGACGTTACCTGTATAAAGAATTCTTTGAAAAATGTTCACTGTTGAGGGTAAATATACACAGCGTACACAGGGCGATGTGTGAAACTGATACCGATTACGCGCTTCCGCTGTTGTAGAAATCTGCTCCAGATGCTGCAGATACCGTGTTGAGCTGAAAGTGGTAACCAAAGTACGGAGAAATATTCTTCGGGGCTCTGTTGCATAGGAATCAGATTGCTTTCAGTTCTGAGAAATGTCCAGGTACTATTGTGGATTTGAATGATCCATGAAGTGACTTCTTTTCCGAAGAAAACATCGAACTATTTCAATGGAACTGAACGCTTCCGTCGGAACTGTTCTCAAGCTGGTGTTTATTAGTAAATCTCAATAGAAGTATATCGCTGGGTGTATAATAACACGTACCTTCTTGATATGAACAATATTTTATTGTTCTATTAAATGATTTCCTTCCATATACACTTATATTTTACAATGTGAATCAAAAACTCGCAATGGCGTCGATTTTTACATCACAAGAATGGCTCTCCTCTCCTACTTTTTTTTTTTTTTTTTTTTTTTACTCTTAAGAAGAACAAAAGTTCTATCTCCTCAGAATAATTATGTGAGCGCTGACCGCCACAGAGTAATAAACAATATCTTTGTCTCTCTCTCGCACTGTCACAGCAAGTTACGCTGCATGATACATCATACCCGTCAGACGTATTACGTTACTCGACAAATGATCAAATACTTTTGTTGCAGCATACTGAACGCCTCTCCCATAACATGAAGTTGGTTTTTGCTTGCTAGGTGGGGTCGCTTCAGAGCTATAAAGGCCAATTTACTTTTTTTGAATGGGATATTATAGTTTCGTACTTGTTTTCTGATAGTGGCTGTCGAGACGAATCCAATGATGTGTAACAGTAAGGTCTTTGAAGGTCAACGAAGGTCACAAACGTAGCATGAACGTCCGTTTGCAGAAGATGGGATTTTACGCACAGTGCTCACGGGTATGTCTAATTTTCGGGCAATTCTCCGTGCACTACACGTTTAGACATCACCACTCGTATCCTCCTGCATTGCTGTGGCCACTGCTTCCACCGACGTCGAATCATTTCATTTCCTCCCTCTACCATGTTGCACATCAAAAGAACCCGTCTTTTCAAATTTCCGCATCATTTTCTCCAGACCCACGGCAGTCATCGGACCAACGCCTTTTTTTTTTTTAACCCTCCAGTGTTCGGAACTTCTGCAGAGCGAAGTATGCACAGTCATCATTCTTGTAATACAGCTTTAGAAGCAAAGCGCTTTCCTGCATTAAGACAGTCATGGCGAACGTCGCAGACGCGAATGGAGGAAAATCCGTGTATCCGGCGTTTTTATACCAACTTCAATGGGTCGTGCGCATGACAGGTGTTTGCATTTACGTATTCTGACACATACAGCGCCATCTATTGGTCAGTTTTCACACTATTATTTTTCTTCTGCAATACGCTTTCCCCCTTATCCGATAATATTCCTTAGCAATTTGACGTCATTCTGACCAGTGGTGTTATTTCTATAGCGTTCTGAAAGTTTAACTTTAATTTTAATCATCCTGTGTGTATGAGTAGAAGTGGAACTAAAAGTGAACCTTGTGGGACACCCACAGACATTTCTCCTGTCATTAAATTTTTCTCTTCTTCCGACATTGTTGGAGTTGGTCATCAAAACATTTTGCATTCTGTTTTTCTTAGGTATGCTTCAAATTCCTTGTCTCAAAAACCATAAATAACTATATATTCCAAACAACTGAAGTCTGTCTAAGAACACAACATCATCTACATAAATAAACACCTTTTAAGTATCACAAAAATAGGACCAGTTTTTTTTATTTAGTGCTAGTAATATTTGGTGAGTCTGGAATCCTCACTGTGATGCACTAGGTAAATTGCTTCCACTTAATTGTAATTTTTCAATGTTGTGAAGAAGACGGCAGGGAGGAGAATAGATGACATTTATTTCAGTCTCTCTTGTCTGCTTTCTTGTGACATATTTAAATCTGTCTGCCAAATTCCCTGTGCCAATGGTGAATTATTGAGTTAGACAACTCTCAAGAAATTTGTAAGTGGAATTCCGTTAACATAAAAGGACCAGTTGGTTTTGGGGACATTTATAATTTTACTATAAGTTGACGCTATTTCTAGTTGCTTGAAGTTTTGTTGAATGAATCACTTTTGCGTCTACTTTTATAAAATGATTTTAAAAATACTTGCTCCAATTCGATACAGAAACATCCAACATGGGTTACCTAAACCCATTTTCAAATCGTCCTGGGGGACGGAAAGTTAAAATTACAATTTATCCCGCGAAATGTTACAGAAATTATTGAGTGTATATAAGCAGATAGAGAACATATCGCACCAGCATATACGTACCAGAGAGACAAAACGGTATTTTCCGAAAGAGCATATAAACCACATCAATATTATACATATATGTATAACGAAGTCCAACACGATGAAAATTCATTAAAATACTCGCAGCTCATGAATTATCAGCTAATGCACTGACATTCAATTTATTTCTGATAGTATTTTGTACACTGACTTGTTGTCTTGCTTCCCATTTCAAATTATCCCAAAGGGTTTCAGTCCTATTATTTGCGTTACCAGCTTCTGTCATGCATGTTACTGGTCATTATAATCACTTCTAAAATACTATACATCTTTTTTGTAAAATGCAAGTAACGTAAGATATTGACTTCTTCCGGGTCTATGATAATTTACTGTTCCTCTTATGTCACTTTAGTTATCAGAGCTTACTTGTTGTTCTTTTTTTGTGGATTTTCTGGTTAATTTTGTTAGGAAATAGACTTTCAAATATTAACGCTAGTTTATTACGAAATACATTGAATTTCACAATGGTGTATCTTTCCATATGTGCCTCATCCCATGTAACCATGTTAAGTCAGTCTTCAAATATTTTATGCTGGTGTCATTAATGAATCTCACTTCTTCTTGTGAATACATCTCAGAACTTTAGGGTGCCACACTCTATATTTGCATTATCTGTGAATCATGATCAGATAGTCCATTTTCAACTTGGTACTCGGTAAATGCTCAAGCTCTACCACTGTCGATACAAAGGTTATCAGTCAGGGTCACTGTCGCACATGAGTTGAAAAATTAACTGACTGGGTCGTATGTTGCAAGCTTGCATGGGCATGGAGATCGGGGGTTGTTGACGTGTGAACAACTTTATTCCACTCCGTTGACCCAACCACGTGACTAGATGCTCCTTGCACTTATGTCCGTGTGTGGCACCGTTGGTTGTGAGCGGACTGCTTAGGCCATTCTCTGAGCGTCTAGCTACAGCATATACAATAAAAATAGAAGTAGTAGCATAGCATTCAGTGACTTTACAATGAGCACTTAGCGAGTAAGCCTAATGTGGCCGAACACTTTAATTTCTACCGTGTAGACTCTTGATAATCTAAAGATGATTTGAAACATGAAACACTAGTAAAGAAACTGCAGCATAGGCGTGGTGTTGGTGAATAAATAGAACGGTGTTTGTCTCGATATAGCACAAGTTACAACAAATAGTATGGAGAAGAATGTGGTGAGATAAGCTCGGCGAACACTCTTCATTCAAATTTCAGATTATTTCCAGATTTCGAAGCTCTTTGTAAAACATAATTGGATCAAAGCATCCATTGGCCCTTAAAGACCATAATATCTGGTTGGAGAATGAAAACGATTCATTCAAATCTCTACATAGTGTAGACTTTCAGAAATCATCTGTGCTTTTATTATTTCAAGGTAGCCTTCTGTATCGTGTCTATACGTGCTGTTGATCTGATAAAAGCCTCTCAGTAAAAAAACTTCTCAGCACTTACCATCGTACTAAAATCTACAGCTTCAAGATTTGTGTCTAATGAAGATACATTCTGTAATCTGTCTCTACAGTAATAGTACTTATGGCTTGTTAAAGCTATTCAAAACAGTTCGAGTTTATTAAGAGAAATTGCTCGTTTACGTTTATTCTCGTGCTCGATTGATTTGACACAAAATGGTTCAAATAGTTCAAATGGCTCTGAGCACTATGGGACTCAACTGCTGAGGTCATTAGTCCCCTAGAACTTAGAACTAGTTAAACCTAACTAACCTAAGGACAGCACAAATATCCATGCTCGAGGCAGGATTCGAATCTGCGACCGTAGCGGTCTTGCGGTTCCAGACTGCAGCGCCTTTAACCGCACGGCCACTTCGGCCGGCTGACATAAAATGAATTGTGCTAAAGTATCTACCGCACGACTTATAAGTAATAGCAACCTGCAATACCTGAGGCTTGAATATTATATGTAACAGATTCCATAATGCATTTCATATGCATCACACGCTTTCAGAACTTGGCTACAGTTTTTATTGTATTGGTTTCACCCTATCAGACATTGCTGTATACATTCCGAGAATGAAACTGGAGTCAGCGGATTTTCTCTAATGGTGTGTCTTGCTCACGAAATGATACTGACACTTCACGTTATTTTGAAGAGATATACGCATTTATAGCATTAGTGCAAGTATAGGAAAAGAAAAGACACATTCAAAATATCCAAGGATACCATACTCCACAGCCTCGCATGACGATAGAATCATAGCGCAGGATTTTTGAATAAAATTTGTATACGTTATTTGTGTCTGTTTTTTAAGTTATCCAAGTTTCATTATGCAGTTAACCATTTTCGAGTACGTTTTCAAATGGTTCAAATGGCTCTGAGCACTATGGGACTCAACTGCTGAGGTCATTAGTCCCCTAGAACTTAGAACTAGTTAAACCTAACTAACCTAAGGACATCACAAACATCCACGCCCGAGGCAGGATTCGAACCTGCGACCGTAGCGGTCTTGCGGTTCCAGACTGCAGCGCCTTTAACCGCACGGCCACTTCGGCCGGCGAGTACGTTTTCAGTAACATTACATAAGGTATTTAGTAATTTACCGAAAGTTCTTACAGCAATGAAAGCATTTTATGACTGTTCACTGGATTTAACATTTACTTCTCGTTACGCATTACAGAGTTTGAGATCCTCAGGCGACGAAGTTGGATTTCAGTTTATCAGCTTTAACGTCAGCCTTTAATATTACGATCACTTAACAATTATTTTATTGGAGCCAACGCCTAGATTTTTAACAGAATGTAGTTACTATCTTTAAAAACATATTTTAACAGTCAATGACGTTTGAAGCATCCCCAACTCTCTTGTGGTTCCCTTTTTAGGTACTCCACGTCGACGTCTGCCCGTAGATACGTATCGTCGGTAGGTTTTCCGGCTTTACTTCACGACGTGATAGCAACGACTCTCCGATGAAGTGCGGGCCTTGTGATTTGCTATTACTGCGAGTCTTGTAAATATCGCTTTTATTTAGTAATTTTCCGGGCTAAAACCCTCCCCTTTTATGATTAAGACAGCCTGCGCCACCTTTGGGAGGGAGTGGAGACGTCAAAGAGAGTGAGAAGTTCATATTCAGCAGTCCGTAAAACACGTAAACGTTAACTTCAGTTCGCGCGTTAGTTAATGCCTTTGCTTTCCGCTAGATGGTGCTGACTTACTGCTGAATAGCTTTGGTTCCGTAAAACCTTCACTGATTAGTACTAGGTAAATGAAATAGGTACAACACTCTTGTATTTCACTTTCACTCTATGTTCAAGGCTTAAATGGTGATGGATGATGGTCTATTTAAAAGGTTTATAGCCTGGAGGAATCTAAATAGTCCGCAAATGCCGATATGCACTCGCTCTACGTCCAGATTCGCAACTAACGGCACACGACACTTTCAAAAGCCCACACGTTAATATCTGAATACCGGTACCTCTGAATTCACTCGTATCAGCAGATAATTTGCGTCTCTGTCGTCTATATGTCCGTAAAGTTCCAATCCAGCACTAAAGTCCTAAAATCCCTTTAATACTCCGTTGTTACCAACAGTCAGAGATAGCACACTACATCACTTTTAACCTCCGTAATATTCTAACGGTTTATCATGAATCTTAACATGACAAATACCAATCTAATTATTGTCTCGCTGACTGACACGAGTTCCCCGCGCTTTAACGAAACAATCAAGGAAAAAAGGCGGCAGTAATGACGAGCAGGCCTTTTTATAGGTTTTTCATCACAAGAGTTTAACGTCACTCCCTTCTCCCATGACGGAGCTTCCGTGGCTTTGCTGTACTTAGATGTTAAACTACTTGCTGATATACTATAATTTTGATCTGCAGTTACCTAACTCTGATTCTACACTATTTTATCCTCTAAAATTCTATTCTTAATTTTAAATTATTCTTTCTACAGCTTTTATCACTGTAAACTGAACCGAGGTGTCACACGTTCTATTAGTCAGCTTACTGTAGAATGATGGAAAAAATATTCAAAGCACAGTGGTTCTTCTAGCGTCATATTTTAAAATCCGGCTTCTCGAAGCAATTCATTTTCTTTTCTGTGCGATGTATGAAGCAGTCTGAGCGTAATCTGTAAAATTTAAATTTACGCTTTCCAGTGTGTCAGATTCAGTACCTGTCGAGTCAAATTTATAATTTTATTTTGTACAGACTTAGGACATCAAGACTTTCAGATCAGCAGTTCTCTGTCACCTGTTTGTGGCAACAGCGCTTCATGTTGCAAAATGTTCATTCGTCATACAATGAGCTGTTATGTTCTATAGTTGATTCGCTATGAGATTTTTCAGAGACTCTTTGGTAAGAGGTCTAACAAACGAAAAACCTGTTCATAATTCAAGGTAATTGAATCAATTCACTTTTACCACCTGTGACTGCAAAAATAATAACCTATTTAGTGTACTTCGTAGAATGTCTTACAAAAATTTTCGAGAGACCTGGTTCTCTAAATTTCATGTAACTAAACGCGAAATATTGGGAGAGGAATGTTTGTAACAAGCCCACTGCAGGTCTTTCTAGGGTATTCGAATACACTTCCCACATATGGCACAAAATTGCGATGGAAAATGTAGTGCAATCAAACACAGAGAACAGTTCAAACTTGTCTAAAAGAAGTTAACATCCTATTAACCATACTGGAACTTTGAGTGTCTTCAAATTGTCATCTATCCATCTTCATTCGTAGTAAACTGTCTGGTGCCACAATGCAGCTGAAATATAACTACATCTACCCCATACAGGTATTGTAATAGTTCTCAGCATGCGCTGCTAAGTTCTGGTTTGTGCATAACCAACTCGTTCACCTTTGAATTAATGGTTTCCTTAGAGTTGAATGCACCAAGAATGAAATGCTTCAGATTCTGTACACTGCATTCAGTCCCCCATCCTCCCCGTCATTCACAACCACACGTACACACACGCACACACACACACACACACACACACACACACACACAAACATCTTTAAGCATCACTGTGGTTCAGCCATTTCCTCTAGTATGATATATGAAGCAAAAGTTTCCAGTAAGAGAAATCCAACCGAAATAGGGATTTATGATTGCTTTCATTGTTTATTCAATAATTTTGGCTTCACCACTTTATTATTTACCTTTTTACCTAGAAGAGTAGTTCACCGCAGTTTCCCATAACCTCAAGTACAAATACCACATATACCCTTTCATCTGCTCTTCTTCCAACCTTATTCACTTTCAGCATTTCCTGTCAGTTTCTTTACACATTTATTATATAGAAATTAAAGAGCAATGGTGAAAAGATCTTCTATCAGTTTCAATGTAGGTTTGACATTAACATCTTCCCATACGGATATATATGCATTTTATCTTAGCAGTGACTTAAGTTCTCATCGTTAATGGTTCAAATGGTTCAAAATCAAATGGCTCTAAGCACTATGGGACTTAACAGCTGAGGTCATCTTTCCCCTAGACTTAGAACTACTTAAACCTAACTAACCTAAGGGCATCACACACATCCATGCCCGAGGCAGGATTCGAACCTGCGACAGTAGCAGCAGCGCAGTTCCGGACTGAAGCACCTAGAACATCTCGGCCACAGCGGCCGGCAGCAATGGGTTATTTACCTTATATTTTCCCATAAATGCTCGTACAACTGTCGGTAGTATTCATTTCATTTGTAAGTTCGGAACCAGAAGTCACGGTAATTTCCTTTTCTGTTAAAAATCCACACTTATTTTTGTAAAATACTTTTAAAACTTTTCTCTATATTTACTGAAAATTGGGACTGGTAATGTTTCCAGTTCAATTGTTCTTACAGCCAAGTGTTGTTTCAAATGGCAAATATCTAAAAGAGTTGTACCGCAGGGGTCTAGGTCTGAGGTAAAAATGTAAGTGGTGTTAAATTGCATATATGAGACCCAAAGCGAAAAGGGACCTTTCACCGGAGAATTAAGCTTTTCAGTGCAAGCAACATACCTGTTTTCGTTTCTTTGCATATTGTTGTAATTTACTTCATTCTGTAGACACACATATCGATTTGAAAGTTGTTTCAATCCCATAGGAGTCAATAATACCATTAAAGTAATCGATGTCAGTCTGCTGAAACATGATCTTTGACATTATGGGGAAATAACAGTGGCCCCTCTTCTAAACATCGTAGCTCGCAATAATTCACAAAATAGTATGTCCTAAATTTTATAGACGTATTATTTTGCTCATAATAGCTTTGTATAAGAGAAGAACGTTTTATGAATACAATAATGTCAAACAACTCAAGTGCTCCCTTTGTATGTGAGAGCTATAATGGCCTGTGGTGCAAATTTGCAGCTTGCAGCTCTAAAACGCCAACTGACAGCTGAAGTTACTGAAGCAACGAGAACCTGTATATATAGCAAATGTTTGTTGTTGCTTCTAGCAATGAAATAGGTAAAGTTACAGTGAATTGATATGAGTGGCTAAATGTCTTGGCGAATAGTAATGCTAACACAGTACCTCACATAACTAAATATATGCACTTTGAGTCGATCGATAGCCACTAAGATAGTGTACATTGCAAAATGGACATTGATGGAAATGAATTTGCGCACCGTATGGACCCGACAGGTGTCCTGCTACAGTAATTCCAGCAGGGATGACAAATCAATGGGAAGATTATTTATTTAACAATATCAGGACCTATTGCAAAGATGAATGAAAAATATTCTGTGCCCTGAAATAGAACAGAAGAACCTGAAGTAAGTGACAATGAGGATCCTGAGGAAGGCCCTGACCAGCCAGATAAATCAGAACTAAAGAAGATGGGGTGAAAATGCTTAAAAACATTCCAGAAACAAGTATTTTAGAAGCAGAAAATCAATTGTTCTGCTACTACAATATAAGGTGTTTCAGTGATAGATTTTTGTGGGTTTTGTCAGGTAAGAATTTTAGGTGATTGAGCCCTGCGCACTGGCTTCGTAGTCAGAGCAGTGCCTCTCCGGCCATCGATGATCGTCCGTGGTTTAGTCTTAGGATCAGAGACCCTGGTCTGAGGGCCTTCGCTGGACGACTGTGTAAGCGCACGCGGTGTGTCGCTTGCTCTCGAGTCCCTCAAGTTTGGTTACGCGGTGGTGCGAGGGAACTTCGCGAGGTGGCGGCACACGCGGCTGCTGGCAGAGTGAGAGAGCGAGCTGTGATTCTGCGGAGCCAGCCCGTGGTCGCTGAGTAAGAGTCTCGCGTCTAAGGGGCCAGTTTGTAAACTAGTGTTCACAAACAGCGGTGACCGTTTGTCAGTTTCTGTAGTCCATTTTTTCACAGATGGTTGCGGACTCGGCCTCTCGATACAGGATCTCAAATCAAACAGCCGTGTAGTTTCCAAAACTATTTTATTTGGCTACCAGTTTCGGAAATTTACTACTCCATTTTCAAGCCACTGACCAGCGTGTAGGAAGATTCCGCGTCGGTTCTGGTGACCAGCATTCCAATACTGTTATTTGTAGATGTTTGCCGACCGGCAGGTGGTGGTTGAAGTGACCGCTACAGCGAGCAGAAGTCTACAAATACCAGTATTTGAATTCTAATCCCTGTTTTGCCCAAAACCGACGTGGAATTTTCCTACACTTCGCTCAGGGGCCTGAAGATGATGTACTAAATCGCCGATGCTGGTAGCCAAATAAAATGAGTTTTGAAACTGAACGGCTGAAAGTTGTTTCAATTGACATCCTCTTTGTTAGTTTGGTTGGTTCGGTAGCTAAAAGGCTGTTTAAAGCTTCATTATATCCCATAGCCTGGTTACGGTTGAAGTACGAGTACAGATCTGTGACCGGATTGCCAAACTGAGCGTATATGTTATGAAACAGCTGGCTGGTCTAAGAGATGTAGTGTTAGTAGTTTTGCCCATGTTTTACTATCCAAGTTTCTTTCTCCCGTTGAGGAATATCTTAACTTCAATTGGCTGTAATTTAGTATGCTGTCCATATTTAAAGAACTAGCATGTGCTGTTGTTTTACCATACTTCAGATGTTTTTTTGCTTTAAAGAGAGTTCCTTGTACTCAACCATTACGTAAAGATTTTCTGGGTGGATGAGCACTGAATTGTTTATAATTCTGGTACAGTTAAGTGCCTGTTGCTTCTCGTAAACCGAGGTGCTGTATGTGAACAGGTTGTTGACTTTCGGAGTGCTGGTGGAACACAGGTAACAGGCTTAAATTGTTGGCACTGCTGCTGATCCGGAAATGTTTCATAAAGTGCTCCAGCACCGGTCAAACAATTACTTCTGACTAGAAGTGTCTGGAAGTCACTCAAATTGTTAGATTGTTAAGCTGGTATGGGAGGGAGTGATCATCTGTCGGCTTAATTAACAGACGGCCAAGTTAAGAGGCTAAAATGAAATGCTTTTGTGGAGTAAAACGGCAAGAGATAATTGTAATACTTGCAATAACTTTTCATTGCAAACTTTTTGTGTGTGTTTGCGTGGGCTACGTATTCTTGTGCTGGTATTAAACATCTTAATTAAGCGCTGTGACATCTTGTCTATGGCTAGTGCTAACAGGATTCTGTTTCAGGTATAGTAAGTTAGGCTAACCAGAAGGGCAAGGCGTGTACTAGCGTAAAGAGGAAGGCCAGCAAGTGCACTGGAGGACAACCCATTTATAGAACTAATACCAATATTGTGGCGCATGAACCCCTCCCCCTTCCCTTCTCTCTCTCTGTCCAGCAGGTTAAGTAGCGTTATTTATTCCTTGGTTCTCAATAGATTCGTAAGAATTGATCTGTTGTTTAATTGAGTACCTTGAGTGATTTCTCGAGTCAACCGTTTGTGAAATTATGAATGCTAGTTATGTGTTTCAAGGAGAAAGGCCATACTCGAAAGTTCTTGCAATTCTTTGTAGACTTTTTTCAATATTATTGAACTGTCAGCAATCAACTTTTCAGAACTGAACATCTCTGTTCATGTGTTTAAAGTTTTGAAGCGACTAACATTGAACCAAATTTTAAGGTATGCTTGTAAAGTGGCTCGATACCTTACCGCTCTCCTCCCTCTCCTATGTTTCGGTGGTTTTGGGCCCTTTAATGGCTTGAAAGTAAAATTTTTGTCTAAGAGAAGCTATAACACAGGGTAAAAATACAATATTTTTCAATAAACCTATGGAGGGTACGCTCTCTCAGTGTGCAGACAGTTTATCTGCTTTCAAACTTTTGTGTACTTTAATGAAGTATGTGCGAAGGGATTAACCACTTAATGTGTTGTGTTACTTTAAAAAAGTCTGTACGATTTGATAAAGGACATTTTGAGGGTAGCACATATGCTGAATTTGTTTCTTAAATGAGTTAAATTAGACGATGGTAATAAAGTTAAACTTCAGAATGCATTATTTCAAAACACACATTTTTCATCATCTGTGTTCAACTAGTGATAACTCGCTCAAATTGAGAAATAGAAATCTGTTTCTTTAGGTTGTTCAGGATTCAAATCTCAGTTTAAAAATTACAATAGCTCAGAATCAAAAATTTTGGACCAGAGGTCACTTTTCGCTTTCCATCTCACATGTAGTTTTAGAATTTATGGCGCTAACCTAGGAATGCTGGCTAAATTCTTACCATATAAGGCACTATGAAACATAATTTTTTCTGGAAGTGTGCAGGGAAAATACGCTATTTGCATTTCAATCGTGAGGCTTAAAAAACTTAGGCTCAAATTCATTACCAAGCATAACGCTGCTTTTAGCGAAACTGTTTTACGCTAACGACGCAGACAGAATAGAAGAGTTCGCAAATTAAAAGGAACTGCTCGACAAAGACAGCTAAATGCAATGACAATAGCACTCGGCAACAATGGTCCGGTGAAGCGACATATTTAATGCTGCGAAGTGAAACAGAACTTGTAATTGGCGATTAAATATTAGAGCTGCCCAGAAACGACGACAAGGACGGACCACCGACTGTTCACGCACTCTGGGTTGGTGCCTCAAATTGCAATCCTTCCCACACCAGGCCCTGTCTCTCTCTCCCTCTCTCTCTCTTTCCATTATTACTGTTCTCTTCAGTTACTGCGGAAAACAATGTCAGCAAAGACCGGCGTTCATTAAAAACGAGGCCGTCTTCATTATTCCGAGCTGAAATTAAAGAATCTTCTGGGGATGGACGAGGCGCGGTGAATGAAATGAAAAGCCCGAAACGCGAACACGAACGCCAGTGCCAGCACGCCGCACCCCTGCCCCGTTTTGAAAAGGGCCCGCGCTGAATATTTCGTGTATGAAAACCGGGGACTGGCAACGGGGCAAAGAAAAGGGAGGGAGGTGAATAAAAAAAAGAAGGGAAAAAGGAACCCGAACACGGGTCTGTCAAGCCTACGTCAGCGCCACGTCATCCCACGTTTTCATGTAGTGCGGCGATGTGGTGGGGGAAACACGCCTCCGCGCCCGCCTGCAAAGCCCTGAGCCATGGGCCGACATGTGGGCTGCCTAAGCCGGGAGCACTGCATGCGGTTCTGATGTTGACGACGACTAACTAGCCATCTTCTACAGCAGTCTCAAAGTAGCATCTTCCCTCTGTTTCAGTCCATACCAGTCAGTGGTGATTCTTTATTTTCTGGGACAAAATAGTCTAGACAGGTTGATACGTTTCCATTTAGTACCTAGTTTCGGCTACTGCCATCATCAGGTGTAACCACAGAATCCCTAAAACTATGTTCAGTACTGGTTGTCAAAAAATCTGTGGCTATGAGGGGCATCAACTGAAGTATATTATGTTCAGCACTAGTTGTCGAAAAATCAATATCTAAGTGGTGCATCAACTGAAGTATCGCTTAAGTTTCTTTTTCTTTACCGTAATTTCATCCCCTTCGACCCGTGTGGAAGGGGGATGGGCCGTCAGCGGCACAAAAATTCCGCTCTTCAGCAAAGGGCTTTAAAAAATATAACAAACACGAAAACAATTATTACTAAAATGTGAATAGTTTAAAGATGTTTCTATTAACTATAAAAAGGATGATTTATGTTGGTGTTTACGTAAAACATTAAGAGTGTTGTTTTTTGAATAAAATCCAGTGACTACAAAATAAAAAAAGAAACATATGTACTATGCAAGTTGAAGGTGGAGGGGGAGAAAGCAAAGGGAAGGAATTACTGATTTCAGATGCATCGGGACTTTATGCAGTATCAGCTCTGACGATTGAAAATGTGGGCCACAGCAGGAGTGGAACCTTTGAGCTTCTGTTTACTAGCCTAACGGACACAGTGTTTAGCGCCGTTGCGCGGATTATTTGATCACGCCTCTGGCTGGTCCACATTTTCACCAAGCGTCACCTACCAACAGTCCCCCATCCATATCCCCCATAACCGCTGCTTTGAGATCTCCACAGTAGGTCGAACATACCTGTGCAACACTTACGCTGGTAGGAAAAGTTTTGGGGAGAACATAATGTTCAGTGGATTCACGGGTGTGGGCATATAATGTTGGGGTCCGCCAGGTATGTAAGTATGGCAATGACTGTAGGTGTTCAGTTGGATAGTGGGAAGACAGAAGCTGGGGAGGTGTTTGGCATGCAGGTGGAGTACTGGTATCAAGAGGAAAAGAATGAGGGGAAATAGAAAGGGAGAAGAACAGGAGAGTGTGACAGGTGGCACTGGTGAATATCGAGGTGGTTCTGTGTTGTAGTCTGTGGAAGCTGCATTGGGGCAGGATATGAAGTGTGTGTAGGTATAGGTACACTGAGATGTGTTTGTAAAGGCGAAGCAGAACACAGGGATCGGTGGTCAGAGGGATATTATTGGAATCTAGTCTGCGGATGGATTGGGATGTGCTGAGGTGTTCAGTGAGGCTGATTAGGGGTTGGTATTTGATGAGAAGCTAGAGGATTCACGTGTATGATGGTGAATGTACGCGGATCGTCAGGCAGAGTGTTTAATGTTTAGAGATTTGGAGGGATTTATAGTTCTTTGGTGGGAGCGGATATCCAGGCACGAGTTCTTGTGACGATCCAGTGGACGAAACATCTAAATAAATGAAAATATACACTGAAAAGCCAAAGGAACTGGTACACCCGCCTAAAATCATATTGGGCCACAGTGAGCACGTAGAAGTGATGGAGCGAACTGACACCATGAATCCTGAAGGGCTCTTCATAAATCCATAAAACTGCGAGGGAGTGGAGATTTCTTCTGAACAGCATGTTGAGAGTCATCTCAGATATGCTTCATAATGTTCATGTCTGGGGAGTTCGGTTTCTAGCGGAAACTCAGAAGACTGTTCCTCGAGCCACTCTCTAAAAATTCTGAACGTGGGGGGTGTCGCATTGTCCTGCTGTAATTGCCCAAATCCTTCGGAACGCACAAGGGACATGAATGGATGGAGATGATCAGACAGTACGTACGTGTCACGTATGAGAGTCGAATTTAGATGTATCAGGAGTCACTTGTGACTGCAGTTGCACACAACCCACACCATTACAGAGCTCCACCAGCTTGAACAGTCTCCTGCTGACATGCAGGTCCATGGATTCATGAGTTTGTCTTCATACCCGTACACGTCCGTCCGCTCGATACACTTTGAAACGAGACTCGTCCGACCAGGCAAAATGTTTCGAGTCATCAACAGTCAATGTCGATTTTGGCGGACCCAAACGAGGCGTAAAGCTTTGTGTCGTGCAGTCATTCAGGGTACAAGAGAGGGCCTTAGGCTCCGAAAGCCCGTACCGATGATGATTTCGTTGAATGGTTCGCAAGGTGACACTTGTTGATGGTCCAGCATTGAAATATGAAGCAATTTGCGGAAGAGTGGCACTTCTGTCACGTTGAATGATTCTCTTCAGTCGTCATTGATCCTGTTCTTGCAGGATCTTTTTCCTGCCGCAGCGATGTCGGAGATTTGATGTTTTACAGGGGTCATCATATTCATGATACAATCTTGAAATGGTTGTACGGGAAAATCCCTACTTCATCACTACGTCGGAGATGCTCTGTCCCATCGCAGACTATAAGACCACGTTCAAACTCACCTAAATCTTGATGACCTCTCATTGTAGCAACAGTAACCGATTTAATAACTGCGCCAGGCTCTTGTTGTCTGTTTACATATTTCTGTATTTGAATACGCATGCCTATATGAGTTTCTTTGGCGCCTCAGTGTGTTAAGCAATCCACGTGGCTTTATTTGTAAAAACCAATAGAGACCGAAAATACGTTTAAGGAATTCTTTTCTTTTTGCATGCTTCTGTGTCTGCGCTGAAAGCTGTAGTGTGGCGCCTTACATAGTGAGGTCAGTCGCCTCCTAGATGGCGCGCATAACAGGAACTGCTTTGTGCTTCCACAACTCATTAAAACAGTCAAATCAATTGCCAGTAGTTACGTATGCCTCCATAGAGGGCGGTTAACACGGAACTATTTAATTCATCCGCCAAACAGACCGCAGTTGCACATTAATACGCCAAGCACTGGCCTTAAACGGCTGCACCGCGACACTCTACCAGTTTCACTTCCAGCTGCTTACAGTGTTCGGACAGTTCTCATCTGCAGTCATCGGCCGACCATTTCTAATCGTCTGACAGTTAACGTTTAGTGCCGAACTTTAATCAGAGCGTTTTTCTATTGAAAGAGAGAACACATAAGCAACCCCTAAGTGCAGTGCGTACCGAACTTCAATTAGAATTGTTGTCGTTATCTACTGTCTTACTTCAGATTAGTTTCATATTGTTAAAGAGCAACGCCTTCTAACAAAACTAAAGCAGGGGATATTTTGATGTACATTATTTTAATAAATGATTTTTCATGTTTCTCATGTGTTGCCGCAGTTATTCTGTGCATTCTCCTACCTATGTAAGGCATCTGACCGTGTGAATCACAATATTCCTCTAAATAGACTGAAGTATTATGCGAATGATTGTACAGTCAAGCAACCGATACTGTGATAACCACCCAAAGAATTCAGAAAGCTGTGTTAATAAGTCACTCAATATAGTCCAAGGACATTATTGTGATTGGTGAGAAATCGTGTATGTGGTTCCTCAAAGCTCAGTCTCTATTCCAAAACCTACTGCACTCATCTTGACTTCACTGCTTGAACTACTTTTAGTATCTCATTTCCAACTCTGATTCCCTGAGCATCGTTTGATTTAATTCTGATACACTCTGTTGGCTTGTTTTATCTTTGTTGTTCATCGTATGATCTCTTTGCAAGACATTATCCATTACGTTTAACAGGTATTCCATATTCAGCCGGCATGAGTGGCCGAGCGGTTCTAGGCGCTACATTCTAGAACCGCACGACTGCTACGGTCGCAGGTTCGAATCCTGCCTCGGGCATAGATGTGTGTGATGTCCTTAGGTTAGTTAGGTTTAAGTAATTCTAAGTTCTAGGGGACTGATGACCACAGCAGTCAAGTCCCATAGTGCTTAGAGCCATTTGAACCATTTTATTCCCTATTCAAATTTCTCTTTGGTTTCTTGATCTGCTTGCTCCGTGTACAGACTGAATAACTTTGGGAATAGCCTACGACCCTGTTTCACTAACTTCCCGAACAGGGGCTACCTTTCATGTCGTTTGACTCTTATAATTGTATTCTAGTTTTAGCACTAGTTTTAAAAACCTTTCGCTCACTGTATTTCACCCATGCTATATTCAAATTTCAAAGAGCTCGTCAGGCATATGATTATGTATTGACGTACTTCATGACGATCTGTCACTTGAGAATGGCACAACAAGCTGAACAGAGCTTGCAAATAAATAAGTTTAATAACAGTGTACTTCTACGCATTTCTTTCTTTTAGTAAACTAAGGGTTATTATGGTCAGGAGGGAACAAAGTAATTCTCAGAGCGGTAAAAAAAGAAAAAATCTCGAATATGTCGTTATTATAAAGATCGTACAGAATAGCTGCAATATAATTATCAGCTTTCTTCCACGAAAGAACTTTTTCGGCTTTGACTGCCATTTTCAAGCAGCCTGCAAATTCAGTGGTAGAGAGATCATTTCCGTACATAATACGCCTTGCATATTGTAAGGATGCTTACCTCTAGGTGAACTTGAAATCCATAAAACATCGTTGTCACGTAACTGCTGCTGCTGAGTTGTCGGTAAAATTACGTAATTGTGATATTACTTAGACGTTAAATATGTTTTGTCAGTAATCTTGCAGTTATCTTACTATGACGTTATACGTTTACAAAGTACATACGAATACAGAGCGATGGTATTCTATGCACACGAGAAACCATCCACAAAGAATATTAACCGAACATACAGATTTCGAACAAAAACTTTACCGAAAAAAGTTTGTTGAAATAATGGAACACGAAGAGAGATTTATAACAAATAATACACAACAACTGAAGCAGCTTAAGTCGAAATTTAACTAGTGACAAGTAACATAATCTATGCCTAATTCCATATATTTTCTAAACATATAATATCATAGTAACAGAACTGCCACATTACTTCCAAAACCTATTTGAGGCATAACAAATATTATAATATCGTGAATTTTCCGACAACAGAGCACTGAGATTTACTAACAGTATCAGTAACAAATCAATGTAATATGCAAGGCGTATTATGTACGTAAACGATCTCACCAACATTGTACTCGCTGGGTACTCTAAAATAACAATGAGAACCGAAACAAAGATGTCGTGAAATAAAGACGGATTTTTGCTTTATAGCTATTCAAAATGGTGCAAATGGCTCTAAGCACTATGGGACTTAACTTCTGTGGTCATCAGTCCCGTAGAACTCAGAACTACCGGATAGTCAGAAAGTCGGTATAAATTGGAAAACTGAATAAATCACGGAATAATCTAGATAGAGAGGTACAAATTGACACACATGCTTGGAATGACATGGGGTTCGATTAGAACCAAAAAATACAAACGTTCAAAAAGTGTCCGACAGATGGCACTTCATCTGACCAGAATAGCAATAATTAGCATACCAAAGTAAGACAAAGCAAAGATGATCTTCTTTACAGGAAATGCTCAATATGTCCACCATCATTCCTCAAAAATAGCTGTAGTCGAGCAATAATGTTGTGAACAGCACTGTAAAGCATGTCCGGAGTTATGGTGAGGCATTGGCGTCGGATGTTGTCTTTCAGCATCCCTAAAGGTGTCGGTCGATCACGATACACTTGCGACTTCAGTTAACCCCAAAGCCAATAATCGCACGGACTGAGGTCTGGCGACCTGGGAAGCCAAGCATGACGAAAGTGGCGGCTGAGCACACGATCATCACCAAACGACGAGCGAAAGAGATCTTTCACGCGTCTAGCAATACATTTTTTTTGTTCTAATAAAGCCCCATGTCATTCCAAGTATGTGTCAATTTTTACCTCTCTATCTACATTATTCCGTGGTTTATTAAGTTTTCAAATTTATACTGACTTTTTGATCACCCTGTACTTAAGCCTAACTAACCTGAGGACATCACACACATCCATGACCGAGGCAGGATTCGAACCTGCGACCTTAGCGGTTGCCTAGAACCACTCGACCACCCCGGTCGGCTTTATAGCTAATCTGGACATTCTTTACAGTAATGTAATTATCTGACGTACACTATGCTAGAGGCTCTAATGAAGAAAAAAAAACGTAAAATAAACAAAGAAGAAATTTGAGAAAGATAGAGAGAGAGTGCCACGCTGGACTCACATTCGGGAGGACGACGGTTCAAAGCCCTATCCGACCATCCAGATACAGGTTTTCGTGAATTCCCTAAACCACTTACTGCAAATGCCAGGATGGTTCCTTCGATAAGGGCATGGCATATTTCCTTGCTCAGCCTTAACCAGTTGGAGTATGTGCACCGCCTCTAATGACCTCTTCGTCGACGACACGTTGAACGTTCATCTTCCTTCCTTCCATTCCTGCTTCCTGATATTTAATGCAGTCTGCCCGTATTCCATTAAGTCATCTTCTCAATCTTATCTCAAACGATAGAGACACAATTTTGACCGCACCTTCTCTTCACGACTGCCGGTTCCGATCTGTCTTGCAGATCATTTTCAAGTCTCGCGCCGCGAGGTGCAATTGTCAACAATGGTATAAAGGGTATAAAATTCGTCATTTATATACCATCCATAGCACTACCAGCGGAAAATAGGCGAATACGTTCATCTTTATTTGAAAGACTCTGACTGAAACGTGGTGTGCCAGCTGCTTCACTCTACCTTACTCAGTACCTTCAAAAAATTTCCTAAATTTGTGATATGACAGCACGTTCGTGCTCCTTTTAACCCGAAACCTATCCCTCAATAAACTACCGTAAATATAACTCGTTCACATCCACTATTCCGTCGTTGTAAGTCGCTCATCTCTATCCACTCCCACGTGATCAATCTCACTCGCACACTCAGCACAACTCATTAAGTCTTGGTGTCTGACTGCCACTGTCTCCAGTTTCACAGCACAGCCACAGTCTCCGTTCTGTCCTACTACTACTGTCTCTCCTCACTCTCAATGTCTACCTCTTGTTCTCTCTTACTGCTACTGTTTCATTGATTCCTTCCCCTGCATCTGTGTCTTCTTACTGTCACCATCTTTCTCTTTCTCTTTGTTAGTGTTATAGTATCTCATTATGACTGTGCCTCAGCCATTTCTCCCTCCATCTCTTTATACCTCTCCCACTACCACTGTCTTCTTCACCCTTATCCTATCACTGTTCTGTCACTGTCGACTCTGTTCCACTGTCACTGTGTCGGTCTCTTTCTCTCACAATGCCACCCTTTCATTTGCTCTTTCTTTACTGCAACTACTGTCTACTATGGCACATTATTTATTACATTTCCGTCTTTTTCCCACTCCAATTGTGTCTGTCTCTCACAGCATAAAAATCATGTAAATATGTTTGCATGCTAAAATTTTTGAGAAATATTTTGAAGGAGCTCACGAAGGTGGAATGAGGCGGTTGGTACTCCACTTTTCAGTCAGAGCCTTTTACATGCGACCATATTCGCATTTTGTGCGTTCCGATTGGAGGGATTTCCCACTGATTATCTTCTTTTCCTCCTTATATGGAAAGAACGTTATGAGTCAGGAAAATTTTGATATTTTTCTTGAATGAAATTGAAATAACACAAAACTAATTTTACAAATGAGTCCGGAATTTACGTGGAGAAAAATTTTGCAAGTGCTTCGGTACTACTACATTGGGTTCCCAGAACCCTTCTGATGATATATCAGACATTTTACAACATATTACTTCGTGCCTTGTCACTTTATAACTACGTTTTCGCCTCACATCGGATTTTACATGCACCTTGGAATCGGATAAAGGTATCACGAAAATTTTCAAGGTTGTTTGGAATTGGAATCTTAGAAATATATAGCGAAAGTTTAGGGCATTTGCTGTGCATAGCCGTCTTGGAATCGCTGCTCTGATTTGCTTTCCAAAAATCACCATTTTGTGGTGTTTCTTGATAACGGAAAAAGATTTTTGAAAACGCGAAGATGGCGTTTCTCGACAGCGATTTGCTGCCTTTATTTATTTTAGATATCCACTGCTGACGGCGAAAAAAACTTTGCAAACGCTTTTTACGGCTTTTCTCAGGAACTTCCCATGAACTAAATGGTGCGCCATAATCCCTTCAAGGCGCTCCATAAACCACATCCCATACAAAAAGAACCAATCGATTTGCTCCATTTCATTAAGCTGGATGAAGTTTTAATATTTAGGCTTTGACCGTGTACGTTAGGATTGTTACAGAATTACGGTCCTTCATTTGGATACACAAAGGGTTTCTTGTCCAAGAGCTACCCAGAATACTTGACCATGCCTTTCTATCACCAATATAACATGAGGTATGACCCTTGGCCAAATTCCATTTTTATGGGTGGAGCTTCGTACTTTCCCACCTTTCTTTTCATTATATTCACAATCACTACTTCTACTGCAGTCTGTTGTCGGAGTCAGTTCTTGGTTCTCTTGTCTCTGCTGTTATCAACAAGCATCTACCTACCGATAACTGAGCATGTCCCCTTTGTTGAATGGTTTCCACATTGAAAGTTCACGTCTGTTCTGCCACAGATCAAAACAAACTAATATTTTGCGGCACTCGAGCAATCAGGATACAGGCTCAGAAAGCGGTAGCGATATTGTTTGTGTGACCCATAGGTTTAGTTTTGGGGTTCCGTGATGCAGCGGGTCGCAGCGAGAACACCACTGGTCACAGAAAAGAGACTGCTTCGTCGTGTGTTGCTGTTAGAGACGCTTCAAGCTTTCTGAATGAATTTTTCACTTTTCAGCGGACTGTTAACAGATATGAAACTTCCTGGCAGGTTCAAACTGTACGTGTGGCCCTTGCCTTGAAATCGGGACTTTTATCTTCCGTGGGTAAGTGCACTGCCGACTGAATTGCCGAAGCACGACTCATGAACCGTCTTCGCAGCTTTACTTCCGCCAGTACCCCTTTTCCTACTTTCCATGGTCACGATTTCGAGTTGCAGTCTGGCACACAGATCTGTACTGCCATCGAGTTCCGATTCATCCTTTGTCCGTTGGTACTGATTTGATGTTACTGGCAGTCTACCATATTTTCAGCCATAGACTAAGTGTCAATCTTGGCATGCGTGTACTATATGGTTACAGCACTGACCTCCCTAGATTGTGTCAATCTATGACACAGAACAAAGACTGGTTGTAAACTGAAGCTTGGTTTTGGAAAGCCTGTCAGATTTACAAAAACTATCGCAGGTGGGTTTTCCTCTTCTGTTTATTTCTTTTGCTTTCTGTCCAGTCATATCAGTATTTTCTCCAAAAGCTGGTTTTCCTGTTTTTGAAAATCAGCAAGTAAATTTCTGTCTTCTACAACCGTTTTCAGTGAATGTATATTTTCAGATAGTGAAATTCGAGACGACCTACAATTATCGAAACTCCGCGAATATAATATGCCGAAATCAGCCTTTTGTAATAGAGATATGGCATCATATTGACGGCGAGTGTTCATAAATATCTGAAAAATCTTGCGGGACGTTGAGCGAATGCGCTTCAATGGGAATGTGTAAAAGTGCGTTACTAACTACAGTGGGAATGAAAACAAAATTGAGCAATAGAACTGACATTGAGCATAGTTCAAAATGGGCACTGACTAACACCAAAACCGAATTAGAAATGATAGAAATAAGCAGCACTGTGTATCTCATTGACTCATTATTTCTTGGAAAATAACGAAAGTTTTAATAATTGTTCGTCCATTATCATTTTGAAAAATACTTTTAGAGTCTTCTTAGGTGCAAAATTTTGTTTGGTTCTTGTATATGATCTCCATCATGATCTATGGTCTCATAAATCTTGGGGACCTGTAATCTAATTCATTTATTTACTTTAGTTTACACTTAATTTCATAAACGATTTTCCTTACGACTATAGTCTATATTGTTCTGTTTGGTTTATAATTCTATAGATTTCCAGCTAATATTGCTTTTTCATGTTCCTGAACTGAGTGGCTTGGTTCAAATGGCTCTGAGCACTATGGGACTTAACTTCTGAGGTCATCAGTCCCCTAGAACATAGAACTACTTAAACCTAACTAACCTAAGGACATCACACACCTCCATGCCCGAGGTAGGATTCGAACCTGCGACCGTAGCGCCTAGAACCGCTCGGCCACACTGGCCGGCTGAACTTAGTGGTGTATGTATCTTCTATAGAATATGTTTCCTCAGCTTTTCTAGAACGTTAAGGTAAACGTTTATCAGCTTATGCTCTCCAATTATATATCATCCAATTTATTAAACTAAAACAAAAGAGAATTTTTTTATGTAATGTCATTCCGTACATTTGATTCATTAAGCAAAAGCACTCCGTCTTGAGGACACAAGTGGCCCATTGGGACCATCCGACCGCCGTGTCATCCTCAGCTGAGGATGTGGACAGGAGAGGCGTGTGGTCAGCACACCGCTTTCTCGGTCGTTATGATGGTTTTCTTTGACCGGAGCCGCTACTATTCGGTCGAGTAGCTCCTCAATTAGCATCACTAGACTGAGTGCACCCCAAAAAATCGCAACAGCTCATGGCGGCACCATGGTCACTGATCCAAGTGTCGGCCACGCCCGACAGCGCTTAACTTCGGTGATCTGACGGGAACCAGTGTATCCACTGCGGCAAGGCATTAGGCAAAAGACAGAATAGAAATGTATTTTCTGGAACTCTAGTAGGTTTTTGAAGTTGGAGTCATAGTACACCACCGATAGGATTATAATATGAGCCGAACCGTAAAGAATACAGCAAAAGACTTATTGATATAATGAAATTGCAAGCAGATGACAGCCTCAATAGAGCACTTTGTGTATAATGGAGCATACTAAGTTACGTGATTTTGGTTGTGCATCTATTTTAAGTTAGTTGTTACACTTAACGTAAGATTGAACAAGTAATTAGCTAAAACTAACAATACTTACAGTAACTAACATATATATTACAGCAATTCTAAACGGTTGAATGTAGAAAGCAATATGGAAGGTCAAAAGTTAACACACAGCTTTCGGAATATTGGAAACAACATAAAAAGTAAGCAACAGATCTAGAAGAACAATTCGCACATACCTAAGAAACAACGATATGTTTCAAAGACAAATGATGGAAGGAAAGAACCATTGAATAATATTAAATTACGTCACATTTTCGAACAAATATGCCGCATTATACACATCCGAGATGGACACGGGGGTCAAGCGGGCTTGTATCCGGCTGGACAGAAATGAACAAAACATTGTGATGGATGTCTGGTCACGAACACTCAGGGTGAAGTGTATGTACATAGACCGGAGTTACAGGAGAGTGAAGAATCTAATTTAATTACCATCTTGTTGCCGAATAAAATATAATGAGTTAGATGGGGATGGACACAACTGAGTAAAGTTGAATGAAAGACATCAGGAAAGATTCGACAGCAGCAGCAACAAGAAAAAAGCTGTGAACAGCAATGTAGAACAGATCGAGCATAAGGAAAGTGACAGAAGAGCGTAGCTAGACGGATACCAGGGTAATTCCACAGAATCAGAGGGAACCGGGAGATGCGAGAGACGGAAGACAAACTGAGGAGAAACGTGATGTGCTGAATAAGTCACGACACTATTGTGCCGAAACTAATTAAGTAAATCAAACATTTTTACAATGTCAGTTCTGTTACCAATATGATGATCACAATTTTCATGGTATAACGTTAGTGGAAAAACATGATATATTAACGGAAAGGCATGGTAACAAGCACCAAAAGAATCTCAGTTGGTTCTAGGAAGAACGGGAGAAGGTGGGAAGAATAGATAATGAAAAGAAAAAAGTTCAGATGGAAAGGACAGAACGATACTGAAAGAAATGTGGATAATGAAAACTGCGAGAGTGTGACAGAGATATGGTTCGCAATTGGTAGTCACCGAGAGGGAAGTTGAGCCCTTTTTTAAGGGACTGAAGGTGAGGTAATCTCGTGGGCCGAGATCAGGACTATACTGAGGGTTCCAGAGTGTCTCCCACTGGAGTTGTCGTAGCTTCAGCGTGGCGACGTTTGCAGTGTGGGGACGTGCTTTATCATGAAGCAGCAGCTGTTCTTGTTGCAGTTTTTATTCCACAACGGTGGCACATTCTTGAACTCTGTTTGAGTATTTGGGATCGCCAACAGGTCAGATTAAAAGAAGGTACCGAAGAAATTCATAGACGTGCTGCTTGATTCGTTACCGGCAAGTTCGATCAGCACACAAGTATTGCGAGGATGCTCTGTGAAATGAAGGTGGAATCACTGAAGGACGTTACTTATTTTTGACATTTATTTGTTTATACAGGGTGTTACAAAAAGGTACGGCCAAACTTTGAGGAAACGTTCCTCACACACAAATAAAGAAAAGATGTTATGTGGACATATGTCCGGAAACGCTTAATTTCCATGTTAGAGCTCATTTTAGTTTCGTCAGTATGTACTGTACTTCCTCGATTCACCGCCAGTTGGCCCAATTGAAGGAAGGTAATGTTGACTTCGGTGCTTGTGTTGACATGCGACTCACTGCTCTACAGTACTAGCATCAAGCACATCAGTACGTAGCATCAACAGGTTAGTGTTCATCACGAACATGGTTTTGCAGTCAGTGCAATATTTACAAATGCGGAGTTGGCAGATGCCCATTTGATGTATGGATTAGCACGGGGCAATAGCCGTGGTGCAGTACGTTTGTATCGAGACAGATTTCCAGAAAGAAGGTGTCCCGACAAGAAGACGTTCGAAGCAATTGATTGGCGCCTAAGGGAGCACCGAACATTCCAGCCTATGACTCGCGAGTGGGGAAGACCTAGAACGACGAAGACACCTGCAATGGACGAGGCAATTCTTCGTGCACTTGACGATAACCCTAATGTCAGCGTCAGAGAAGTTGCTACTGTAAGAGGTAACGTTAACCACGTCACTGTATGGAGAGTGCTACGGGAGAACCAGTTGTTTCCGTACCATGTACAGCGTGTGCAGGCACTATCAGCAGCTGATTGGCCTCCACGGGTACACTTCTGCGAATGGTTCATCCAACAATGTGTCAATCCTCATTTCAGTGCAAATGTTCTCTTTACGGATGAGGCTTCGTTCCAACGTGATCGAATTGTAACTTTTCACAACCAACATGCGTGGGCTGACGAGAATCCGCACGCAATTGTGCAATCACGTCATCAACACAGATTTTCTGTGAGCGTCTGAGCAGGCATTGTTGCTGATGTCTTGATAGGGCCCCATGTTCTTCCACCTACGCTCAATGGAGCACGTTATCATGATTTCATTCGGGATACTCTACCTGTGCTGCTAGACCTTGTGCCTTTACAAGTACGACACAACATGTGGTTCATGCACGATGGAGCTTCTGCACATTTCAGGCGAAGTGTTCGTACGCTTCTCAACAACAGATTTGGTGACCGATGGATTGGTAGAGGTGGACTAATTCCATGGCCTCCACGCTCCCCTGACCTCAACCCTCTTGACTTTCATTTATGGGGGCATTTGAAAGCTGTTGTCTACACAACCCCGGTACCAAATGTAGAGACTCTTCGTGCTCGTATTGTGGACGGCTGTGATACAATACGCCATTCTCCAGGGCTACATCAGCGCATCGGGGATTCCATGCGACGGAGGGTGGATGCATGTATCCATCCTAACGGAGGACATTTTGAACATTTCCTGTAACAAAGTGTTCGAAGTCACGCTGGTACGTTCTGTTGCTGTGTCTTTCCATTCCATGATTAATGTGATTTGAAGAGAAGTAATAAATGAGCTATAACATGGAAAGTAAGCGTTTCCGGACACATGTCCACATAACATATTTTCTTTCTTTGTGTGTGAGGAATGTTTCCTGAACGTTTGGCCGTACCTTTTTGTGACACCCTGTATATATAAATGCATATATATAAATGCATACAAAGAATTTTGTTTAAAGTTGCTGCTGTCTTACACAGTCATACTAATTTGATACGTAATAGCTTGTAGATGTATTTAAATTTAAAATTAAAAGTGTACTTAAATAAAGAAAAAGAGATGGAATTTTAACATAGTTATGATGTGACAGCTCTTCCCTTTATACCTCCTGCGTGCATGGTTACGTCTGTTGTCTTGACGGTATTGTTGTTGTTGTGCTCTTCAGTCCGGAGACTGGTATGATGCAGCTCTCCATGCTACTATATCATGTGCAAACTTCTTTATCTCCCAGTACCTACTGCAACCTACATCCTTCCCTCCACGCTTCCCTCCACCACTAAATTGCAGATGCCTTGATGCCGCAGAACGTGTTGTGCCACAAATTCCTCTTCTCCCGATTCAATTCAGTACCTCATCATTATTTACGTGATCTACTCATCTACTCTTGAGCATTCTTCTGTAGCACCACATTTCGAAAGCTCCTATTCTCTTCTTGTCTAAACTACTTATGGTCCATGTTTCACATCCATGCATGGCTACACTGCATACAAATACTTTTAGAAAAGACTTCCTGACACTTAAATCTGCACTCGATGTCAACGAATTTCTCTTCTTCACAAACGCTTTTCTTTCATTGCCAGTCTACATTTTATATTCTCATTACTTCGAAAATCATCAGGTATTTTGCTATCCAAGTAGCAGAACTCGTCTACTACTTTAAGTGTCTCATTTCCTAATCTAATTCCTTTAGCATCACCTGATTTAATTAGACTACATTTCATTATCCTCGTTTTGCTTTTGTTGATGTTCATCGCATATCCACCTTTCATGACACTGCTCATTCCGTTCAACTGCCCTTCCAGGTCCTTTGCAGTCTCTGAGAGAATTACAATGTCATCGGCAAACCTCAAAGTTTTTATTTCTTCTCCATGGATTTTAATTCCTATTCCAAATTTTTCTTTTGAGTCCTTTACTGCTTGTTCAATATACATATTGAATAACTTCAGGGATGGGCTACAGCCCTGTCTCACTCCCTTAACAACCACTGCTTCCGTTTCATGCCCGTCGATTCTTATAACTGCCATATGGTTCACTTACAAATTGTAAATAGCCTTTCGCTCCGTGTATTTGACCCCTGCCACCTTCAGAATTTGAAAGAGAGTATTCCAGTCAAACTTGTCAAAAGCTTTCTCTAAGTATACAAATGCTAGAAACCTAGGTCTGCCTTTCCTTAACCCAGCTTCTAAGGTAAGTATTAGGGTCAGTATTGCCTCATGTGTTCTAACATGTCTACCTAATCCGAACTGATCTTCTCCAAGGTCGGCTTCTACCAGTTTTTCCATTCGTCTGTAATGAATTTGTGTAAGTATTTTGCAGCTGTGACTTATCAAAATAATAGTTCGGTAATTTTCACACCTTCTTGACGGTGGTAATACTTAATTTAATGTACCGATTAGTTACGTTATTATTCGCGAGATACTACTGCGTAAATTTACAGCAGCGGAATTTGAGGCCGACTGCAGAACGATTCTACTGCTGCCACCATACATTTCCCGTAAGGACCACGAAATAACATACGAGAAATTATGGCCCGTACAGTGACTTTTAGACAGTCGTTTTTCCCTTATTCTGTTTGCGAGTGAAACAGGAAAGGAGACGACTAGTAGTGGTACGCGGTACAGTCCGCCACGCACCGAACGATGACTATGCAAATGTAGATGCACGTATTACACCAACATAATCTGGGTCGCTCAACAAAGTCAACATAGAACAATACGACCCATTACGTCCGGAATGACCATCGTACAGTTGTATCAGTTAACATTTGTTCTCTGAGTGATAGTTTCCAGACTTCCTGGCGCCTCTTTTCAGTAGCTAGGTGTAATTTTCCGCTCACAGAGAAAGCTCCCCACAGAAGCGAAGCTGTCTGTGCAGTCTGCGAGGTCACGGTCCCAGTGGCCGTTGGCGTAATTAAGCTGTGGGCGTCACCGCGCAGCGACGCAGGTTACGCCACGCACAGTAAACAAACGACTGGCGCCCAAGAAGCGCCCTGCGCTGGCGCTTGGCCGCAACGGCGCTGTCCGCAGTACCGGAGGGCCATTGCGAGCCACTTGAGGGGCCCGGGAGGTGCAGGGCTGCGCGTGACAGAACAGGGGAGCGCCCCGGGCTGAGGGATGGGGGCCCAGGCCTACCCGCCATTGAGGACCGCTTCCTCGGCCGTTCCCGCTAACAGCGGGAGAGGACCATGGAGCAGTTCAGCACAAAGCGCCACAAACGCATCAAGCTAAGTGGGGAGGGAGCCGCTGCAGCCAGCATGGCCAAGTTGAGAGGCTGTTAGGTGGCAGGGAGAACACAACGTTTTATTTGCAGCACCACTATATATTACCTCGCTGAAACAATACAATTCCAGTACTATGCTGGTCGTTAAAATTGCAACAGTACGAAGTTTGCAAGCAACGAACGTCAAACTGACATGACGTGCCGAAATATGAATAGTTAGCATTTCAGTATAGGTAGAAGTAAAGCCTTCTGCGCTCTGTATACAGGGTATTATAGAAAGTATTCTATACTTTGAGAGGGTAGTATGAACAGTAACAGAAACAGATGTTCAGCGCCGGCCGGGAAGGCCAAGCGGTTCTAGGCGCTACAGTCTGTAACCGCGCTACCGTTACGGTCGCAGGTTCGAATCGTGCCTCGGGGATGGATGTGTGTGATGTCCTTAGGTTAGTTAGGTTTAAGTAGTTCTAAGTTCTAGGGGACTGATGACCTAAGAAGTCAAGTCCCATAGTGCTCAAAAAAAAAAAAAAAAATTCTGTGACCATCGAACCTAAAGTACACGTCTCATAATCGGTGAACACTTGTTCGGCGGGAGAGGTCTGTTTCACAGTACGAATATAAACAAGTTCTCGTAAGTCTTAAGACTGCACTTCAGACCACATTTTCATCGGACATTTTTTCTTGTTTTGGTATGTGCTGCCACCACTATGAAAAGCATAGAGCTTGCAGTAGAAGACAAGCGTTTCACAGCACACAAGATCAACAAGTGTTTATATTCGTAGTTCTTCAGGTATGCATTTCAGAGCCCTAGTTTATTGGGTATTTCTTGTCTTGTTTCCGTCATACTAACGTCACTAAAGATACGAAAAACCCTTTTCCAACGAAAAATTTCGCAGCGCATTTCTCGTTCAGAAATCGGCATTTGACAGTAGGCTGTTTGCAAAAATGAATTAAACACATTAGATGCTAGTTGGCATTCATTATATCAATGGGGTAAGTTGAAAATTTGTGTCAGACAAGGATTCGGACCCAGGTGTCCTGCTTACTAAGCAGATGTGATAACTACTATGCCATCTGGACACAATGGTCACCACAACTGCGAGCACTACCCTAGCACGTCTCGTACCAGACCTATATTCTCAGCTTACAACATGCACTACTGATGTGGTACCGTTGCTCATCGGCGTCTTTACTTACAGCATCTCGCCACTTCCCGCAAGAGTAGAACTTGGTTTGTATCTGCAATGAAACGATCATTGACCATAACCACCATAATTACGTATACACTACGTGACAAAATATCCAGACATTTACCTGAAAATGACTTACAAATTCGTGGGACCCTCCACCGGCTATGCTGGAATTCAATATGGTGTTCGCCCATCCTTAGCTTTGATGATAGCTTCCACTCTCGCAGGCATACGCTCAATCAGATGTTGGGAGGTTTCTTGGGGAATGGAAGCCCATTCTTCACTGAATGCTGCACTGAGGAGAAATTTCGTTGTCAGTCGGAGAGACATAGCACGAAGTCGGGGCTCCAAAACATGCCAATGGTGTT
The DNA here is from genome assembly GCF_021461395.2 of Schistocerca americana. Classification (NCBI taxonomy): domain Eukaryota; kingdom Metazoa; phylum Arthropoda; class Insecta; order Orthoptera; family Acrididae; genus Schistocerca; species Schistocerca americana. The sequence continues at coordinate 171,455,113 of NC_060124.1, read as the reverse complement.
CTATATGATTCAGGTCACGACTCCGTGCAGGCCAGTTCATTTCAGGCATGTTAATGTCATGTAACCACTCCTCTACAGGCCGTGCATTATGGACAGGTGCTCGATCGGGTTGAAAGATGCAGTCGCCATTCCCGAATTTCTCTTCAACAGTGGGAAGCAAGATATTGCTTAAAACATTACTGTAGGCCTGTGCTGTGAAAGTGCCACGCAAAACAACAAGGAGTGCAAACTTTCTCCATGAAAAACACGATCAAGCCATAACACCATCTCCTTCGAATTTTACTGTTGGCACTACATACCATGGCAGATAACGTTCACCGGGCAATCGCCATACCCACACCCTGCCATCGGATCGCCACATTGTGTACCGTTATTCGTCACTCCACACAACGTTTTTCCACTGTTTAATCGCCCAATGTTTACGCTCCTTACACCAAGCGAGGAGACGTTTGGAATTTACCGGCGTGATGTGTGGCTTATGAGCAGCCGCTCGACAATGAAATCCATTTTCCTCGCCTCCCGCCTAACTGTCATAGTACTTGCAGTGTATCCTGATGCTGTCTGGAATTCCTGCGTAATGGTCTGGATAGATGTCTGCCTTTTACACATTACGACCCTCTCCAACTGTTGGCAGTCTCTGTCAGTCAACAAACGGGATCGGCATGTACTCCTTTGTGCTGTACGTGTCCCTTCACTTTTCCGCTTCACCATCACATCGGAAACAGTGGACTTAGGGATTTTTAGGAGTGTGGAAATCTCGTGTACAGACGTATGACACAAGGGACAACCAATCACCTGACCACGTTCTAAGTCCATGAGCTCCGCGGAGCACCCCATTCTGCACTCTGACGATGTCTAATTACTACCGAGGTTGCTGATATGGAGTACCTTGCAGTAATTGGCAGCATAACGCACCCAATGTGAAAAACTAACGTTTTTGGTGGTGTGCGGACACTTTTGACCACGTAGTGTTTATGTGGAGTGGTATGAGCTGAAAATTTGGGTTTGATGAGATAAGTGCTAGGGTATTCGGTGCAGTTGTGCTGCTACAGTGTCTGGATGTCGTAGTGGTCAGCACATCGAAGCAGTAAGTAGGAGATCCGGGCTCGATTTCCAGTCTGGCTGATTTCCAACTTGTCCCATTGATATAAATCAACATCTAATGTTGTAGAAAAATCAAACAGCTACAGCTGTCGTTTAGATGTTATTTATTGTGTAGTTACCAGTTTCGGCGCTTCAATGCACCGTCTTCAAGCTTTAGTTGCTGTTGAAGTGGTTATCACGATCCTTAAATACGATACATCAATGATCAACGTAAATGGTTTATACGAAATACCTGTAACTGTGGTGTCGTCTCTCCAAACAACTCTCAACTGTTGGAGAGACGACATCACAGTTACAAATATTCTGCTTAAAACAGTTATGTTGGCCGCTGAAGCATCGTATACACGGATCGTGATACCGCTTAAGCATCAACTAAGGTCTGAAGATGGTGCACTGAAGAACTGAAACTGATAGCTACACAATAAATGATGTCTTAAAGACGGCTGTAGGTTTTTCATTTTCTTACAGCAGTGAACGGCTGTAGTCCCCCAGACCTCTAGCCACAAGGATGGACACATAAAAAGCCATTTAAATGTCTTTGATTCTTTTGTGTCTGGAAGAACAGACACCATATATATGGCTGGTTTTTTGTTGTAATATAGCATTAAGCCTTGTGTGAGAAGGTGATATGACAATCAGCACATGTCGGAACTCGGCAATGGCAGAATCTGGCACATCAACGCCAGCCTGGATCGGTATCCTATGACTGTTATGTGTACGAAAGCAATACTCAACGTCAAGTACTAGCCCAACTGTCCAAAGCGACTAGCATCCGAGAGGACAGACGTGTTGTTCTCTTGACTCTGCAAGATCCTACAGCCACGATACCCGTCTTGATTAAGGAAATATATTCCTTTGTATCAAGACAAATAACCGCACGAACAATCTCTAGACCAAGACATTAGGATGAAAATTTTTCCGGTTTCACTTGTTGTGTGAACAAAGAGAGGCGAACCACGATACTGGACACAGTGATATAATACATCATCTCTTCAGATTAGTTCTGGATCAGTGTGCAGCACCGCGGTGCAGGTGTAAGCGTGCAGAGACTCCGAGGAAAATGAAGGCCTTTAGACCCCTCGCATATAAGGGTTCGTAACGCACGCAGGAACGTTGTAGGACATGAACTCATTACTAATGTCTTTAAGGAAAGGCGTCTTTTCTCTTCGTGTTAATGCGTAATTCTTTCATTTACCCTCTGCAATATATTGTAATGGTTTTTCCTATGTACCAGCATGGTCTAAATTTCATCGAGCAGTGTTACTTGGCAATGACACATCATGCGAAACTTACTTTCGTATTTACGTTTTGGACAATAGTGTACGTTACCAGTTCCTAACAGGTGTCTCACATAAACGACGAAGTTTTCAGTGTTATCATCTTTAGGAAGTAAATCCTGTCGGTTTTTCGGGACTGATATTCAGTTTCCTAGAAAATATCTCGATGTGGAAATTTATCTAAATATGTTTTAGTTTTCATGTTCAGTGGCGTACAGCGGTCTCATGATCAAATAGTGCGATTCATCACTCCTTTTGCTTAGAAATCCCTTTAACGAGAGAAAATGGATGAGGGCGCCACGGAACTTGAAACAGATCCCGGAGGGATCCCTCCTTCGATGGGTTTAAAGTTTCTGTTCGCTTTATCAACGAAAGGGCAGAATCTGTTGATTCTTATAAGTAAATCTGCCATTTTATTTCGGTATCGATTCAGTTGCTTTGTAATGTGAGATGGATTCAGTATTGTAGCCCATGTCCAGTCAGGCGAATGGTTTATTGTGTGTTCCTACAAGTAGTAAGGAAGCCGAATTACAGATATGGTGTTCTCTTGGTATGACTGGCTCGACATATTTTGGCACCCTAGGCGGATATGTATTGCTCCTCTGTTGGAGTGTGGTACCCAGGAAACTCTAAAATATAAATTTTCACGGCCGGCAATGTGACAATAAATAAAATGTTCTGGGGTATTATGCCGTCGTCGGATGGATTTTTCTTTGAAACCCAACGTTTCCCCTCCAACTGCGGAGGACGTTTTCAAGAGGGATCGTAGCTTCCGATTCACTGACTGCAATAAAATTCCGCTGACACGTGTTTCTTGCGCAGTGGCGTGAAGTTACACGCTTCGAATACCAGGCCGCACTAGGCCATTCTCGGTTGCCGTCGTCCACTGCTGCTGCCACCTGATGTTGGAAGAATCGTACACGTCTTCTTCAGCACCGGATTCCAGATGTCATGTGCTCCTGCCCACAAATACACTGAATCTTATAGATTCTTGATTTTTCCAGGGGTTTACGAGCAACCTTGGCCAGTTTTAGGTGATGCTGTACTCTCCGAGTTGGTCTCCAGATTGCCACGATGTTCCGCTCTCCCAAGATTTTTCCTATGCGATCAGTAACAGAGCATTGCAGTAATCTACAAATCCAAAAAATGTTTCAAATGGCTCTGAGCACTATGGGATTTAACGTCTGAGGTCATAAGTCCTCTAGAACTTAGAACCACTTAAAACTAACTAACCTAAGGACATCACACACATCCATGCCCGAGACAGGATTCGAACGTGCGACCGTAGCGGTCGCGTGGTTCCAGACTGAAGTGCCTTGAACCGCTCGGCCACACCGGCCGGCCTAGAAATCCACCAGGAAGGTAAAGCATCACCAAAATTGGCCAAGGTTGCTCGCAGTCCGCTGGAAAATGCAGGAATTTATAGGATTTCGTGTGGTTGTGGGAAGGCGTATGTGGGTGCGACAAAAAGAACGGTCAAGAAACCACTAGAAGAGCACAAGCGTAACTGTAGATTTGGAGACACTGACAGATCGTCTGTTGCGGAAGGTGCTGTGCAACCAGGAGACTATCACATTCATTGAGATAGGACTCAAGCATTGGTAGCCACAAGATGATACCGCCAAAGGCTTTATAGAGAGGCCACAGAAATTGTTTAACACCCCAGGAATTTCGGTTGGAAGGAGAAGGACATGAAATGAATGACGTCTGGATCCCTGTGGTGAACACGATACAAACGAGTCTTCCATCACAGGGTGGTAGCAACAGTGGAGGACAGCAACCAGCAACGTCCAATTGCGCCCAGATATTCAAAGCATGTGATGTCCGGCCACTGCGCAAGAGCACGTGTAAACGGAATTTTGTTGCAGTCAGTAGCGAGCCTGGAAGTTGTCGAAGATCAATGATGATTGTGAGAGTAAAGTGTGTGTTTAGTGGTGCTATTGGAATGGATCAGTGTGTGTACGTGTGTGTGTGTGTGTGTGTGTGTGTGTGTGTTAGTGTGTGTGTGTGTGTGTGTGTGTGTGTGTGTGTGTGTGTGACTGTGATATCGTACTGAAAACGAAACACCAAGACTCGCAGAAACGCATTTCTGCCATCCTGACATCACAATGAAAGTCTTCCCAGAATAACTGAAGTACTGATAATGAAGCCGTGACTTAGAAATTTATGTTGACGATGTAGTAACACTATTGAAAGACACTACACAGTTTTATCGTTAAGTTTTCCATCAAACGGGTATTGTTCACCATTCAGTGGTGTCTCTGGATTTTTATAATGACTATCAAACGGTATGAAACTCCCTGGCAGATTAAAACTGTGTGCCGAACCGAGACTCGAACTCTGGATCGTTATCTTTCGCGGGCAAGTGCTGTACCGCCTGAGCTACCCAAGCACGAGTCACGCTCCGCCCTCACAGCTTTACTTCTGCCAGTATCTCGTCTCCTACCTTCCAGACTTCACAGAAGCTCTCCTGCGAACCTTGCAGAACTAGCATTTCTGGAAGAAAGGATATTGCGGAGACATGGCTTAGCCACGGCCTGGGGGATGTTTCCAGAATGAGATTTTCACTCTGCAGCAGAGTGTGCGCTAATATGAAACTTCTTGGCAGATTAAAACTGTGTGCCGAACCGAACACGAATTCGGGACCTTTGCCTTTCGTGGGCAAGTGCTCTACCATCTGAGCTACTCAAGCACGACTCGCGCCTCGCCCTCACAGCTGTACTTCTACTGCCAAACTTCTACTATCAAACGGTAATTCAAAAACTATGACACATCAAGAGTTATAGGTGACGTGTTGTCGCGGCTCTTTTAGTTTCAGTGTCAGTCACCCAGCTGCCCCGCAGAGCCTGCGGGCCCACACCGTCTGGGACTGGGTGAACCACTGCCGCCGTGGCTGGAGGAATGCAACGCGCGACTGCCTACCTTTGGTTTGCCAGGAGCTCGGCCTCTTCATCATCTGCCCCTTATCTGGCCACCTGATAAATCGTCCGCCCAAATAATTAGAGCGCCGGCTAAATCCATTCGTTTAGCATATTTAATTACAGCTGCTGTGCGGGCGATAACATCTCGAATGACTTAAGGCGCGCTCATTACACGCCCCTCTGTGTTCGCTTCTCTGCGCTGGTGGCGCACTCAGCCACACACACACACACACACACACACACACACACACACACACGCACACGCATACGGCTTGGCAATTTTCACCCTACCTCCGAACTCTACGCCAGCTCGCTTACATTAATTATGTCCACTAATCGTCGATTATGAACTGGATAACCTCTTTAGACAATTAATATTCGATAAATCTCGCACCCATTTTAACTCAGTACTACAAAATAAACCAGGGTCATTCACTCGACTTACTGTAAATCTGCTGCATCGACCCTACTCCTTTGCCTAGACTGTTGCTTTTTTATGTAGTACTATTATATATGTACAAACAGGATTTGACTGGGCAGAGTGAAAATAAGGAAATAACGTTGTTGATAATTAAGCGCGGATAATGCTACCTAAATTAAGTTTAGAATCGTCTTGGCAGTCGTTTTCAGTTTTTTTCTGTTCATTGAGAGTACTGTTCAATCAAAATTAAATGTTATCATTTTTCCTCCTTTACAAACAATACTTAAGTGAAATTAAATTGCAGTTTCTCGTTAAGAAATGAACTGTCTTTTATGCATTTATAACCACTGAACTTAAACTTTTTTCTTGTAAAGAAACTAAAAGTCTTAATGTAATAAGCAAAAACACAGAAAGTTTACTTCTTCATTAGTAGCTAAACAGCTAAACTCACGTTCACTAGTTAAAATACACTGAACAAGGGCGTTCAGAGGAGATTAGAAGTCTTAAAACGTAGAGCATTTGGAGACAAACATTTGTTCCTTCAATGGGCAAAAAACGTGAAAAGATACAAACGATTGTTGTCCCGCGAATAACTCTCATAGTTCTTCTAAAAACAGATCCGCTATGTACACAAAACCCTTAGCAGAAAGTAAAGTTTTCCATTAAAACAATAATATCAACAAAAGTAAATTTATTGAATAAATAATTATCTTCTTGTATTTATCTTTACCTGGAATTCACCATCAAAGAATAACTTGTTCTGCAGCACTACTAAATGTTCAGCGCCCTCTGCCATTAATTTTAAACGTCTCACTACAGGATTAAACACCTCAGACGACTAACCCAGAACCTTGCCGTTCAGAGGTAGTGCTATTACCCATCCAGCCACGACATACTCTTGCCCACCATCCGGTGAGGGGTAGAGTTTTAGTCTTCCATGAAAAACGCGCGCCCATCTGTAGAGTGGATCAACATTCCTTATGGAAGCTAAGAAAAAGGCACAGAAGATTAGACACTATAAGGGATTCAAATACTCCTTAATTGAGCTACTGAAATTCGAAACCCTGTATGGAGTACATTTTTACACTCTGCTACAGCCGCAGGTTCGAATCCTGCCTCGGGCATGGATGTGTGTGATGTCCTTAGGTTAGTTAGGTTTAAGTAGTTCATCTGGTAGCCATAACAGCTCAAGATAAGATATGCCACGTGTTCATCATGGCAATGAATCTCAAGCATATAACTAACACCGTGGAGCTATTGAGCCTAGAGTATGTGGCGACATAGTCCAGCACTCAACACAAAGTTTACTATTGGAATTATATTATCTCCCCTATCTCTGACCTTTGAGCTGAAATATCCATGTACACACTGCCAAAGGGAAATGAAGCTATGAGTGAAGAAATGGGATCAGCTGAGAATTGAATACTGGATTTGCAGTCTGTTACCCACCAAACTCATATACTTTCAGGTTTCTCCTCAACAAGTTGTGTATTCTAATTCGCAACATAAATTGGCGCAGTACTTTTTCAGTACTACCTACGACTGCAATAGAAGAATGTGACAGTTCCCACCCACACTATTTCCAGTATGTCGAAATTCACTCATGTAGGAAAATAGATTTGAATTACTTTATCGTACAGGCAAGTATCATAAACAAACAATTTGCCACACTATCACGCAGTTTCTTGAGCACAGTGCTGACTGACCGAATTCACTCAGTTTAACGTGGGGGGTATGTACACTGAGGGGGGACAAAAGTTTTGGAATAGCTCCTAATGTCGTGTCGGATCTCATTATAACCGGCGTACTGCAGCAGCTCGAGGTGGCGTGGGTTCAATAAGTCGTTGGAAATCACCTACAGAAATAATGAGCTCTATTGACAGCCATAATTGCGAAAGTGCTACCTGTCCAGGATTCTGTGCTCTAACTGACACACAAATTATGCTCTAATTGACATACAAATTATGCGCCACAGATGTTCGATGAGAGTTATGTCAGGCGATGTGGGTGCCCAAATCATCGCTCAAATAGTCCAGAATGTTGTTCAAATGAATTTTGAACAATTGTTGCTACCTGACATGGCGCATTGTCATCAATAAAAATTCCATCGTTGAATGGCTGCGAATGATCTCAGACTAGCCTAGCAGAACCATTTACAGTCAATGGTCGACTCATGTGGACCAGAGGACTCAGTCCATTCCATGTAAAACACAGTCCACACCACTAAGTAGTTACCACCAGTTTGCACAGAGGCTTGTTCACAAACAGGATCCATGGCTTCGTGAGACCTGGGTCATACTCGAACCCTGCCATCAGCTCTTACCAACTAAAGTCGGGACTTACCTGAACAGGTCACGGTTCTCTAGTCGTCTAAGGTCCAACCAATATCCTCACGGGCCCAGGAGAGAAGCTCCGTACGATGCCGTGGTGTCAGCGAAGGAACTTGCTTTGGTCTTCTGCTGCCATAGTCATTAACGCCAAATTTCGCACCACTGTCCTAACGGATGAGTTTTTCGTACGTCCCACATTGATAGCTGTGGTTATTTCACGTTGTGTTGGTTGTATATCAGCACTGGTAAGTCTACGCAAATACCGCTGCTCTCGGTCGGTAAGTGAATGTCGTCGGCCGCTCTGTTGTCAGTAGTGAGAGATATTAATGCCTGAAATTTGGTATTCTCGGCATACTCTTTACACTGTGGATCTCGGAAATTTGAATTTCCTAGCGATTTCCGAAACGGAATGCCCGTGCGTCTTGTTCCAGCTACAATACCGCGTTCAGAGCCCATTCATTCCAGTCGTGCGCCCACAATCACGTCGGAAACCCTTTCACGTAGATCATCTGCTTACAAATGACACCTTCTCCAATGCACTGCTCGGCTAACCCTTGAGTACGTGATATTATCGCCATCTGTATATGTGAGTATCGCTATCCCATCACTTTTGTCACCTAGATGCACACACGCCAAAGGACAAAGAATACGTACAATGTTATATCTTTGAAAGCCCTTAGTGCAACCACTGTGGGAGAAAAAAGTGGTACAAATGGCTCTGAGCACTATGGGATTTAACATCTGTGGTCATCAGTCCCCTAGAACTTGGAACTAATTAAACCTAACTAACCTAAGGACATCACACACATCCATGCCCGAGGCAGGATTCGAACCTGCGACCGTAGCAGTCGCGCGGTTCCGGACTGAGCGCCTAGAACCGCTAGACCACCGCGGCCGGCACTGTGGGAGAAACCAACCGTTTAATTCGGATATTCTTTGACTGTGATTCGTAGGTACAGTTCGAAATGTATTCCAAGTATTTTCATCTGAGCACACGATTAGCGCGATGTTCCTACTTGATTGAGCACCTCAAGTTAAACATGCCAAATGGTTGTTATTCCTCTGACTGTTCTGGTCGCATTGCGCATACATTAATTATAGTTGCATAAGAGGCAATATTAAAGGATATAACCTGTATTGGGAGCTAATATGTAGACAATATTAGCACTGCCAAAGCACTATTTTCAAACCCGCATACTTTGGCAGCTAAGTAGGAACATACTCACAGGAGATCAGATGAGTCATTACAGTTTACAAAACTGGAGACCGCGGAATTGTTATTATTATTATTATTTGTACTGGTGGGGCCACTGTTGCTCCCTGCATCTTCACTTATGCATTGGATGTATTCCAGATTGGTCTTGTATGCTTTAGCTCCCTACAGTTCATTTAGTACCATTCCCTGACGTATTAACAGACGCCCGGTCATCTTGTTCCTTTTACGCTAGCGTTGTCTCTGCTCACCGATTCTGCAGAAAACCTCCACGACGCTTATCCTGCCAGTCCACTTTATTTTTAACATCCTTCTGTAGCATCAAATCTCAGATGATTCGATTGTCTCCTTTTCCACTCCCCACAGTCCCCGATTCACTACCAGACAATGCTTTGCTCCATACGCATATTCTCAGAAACTTCTTTGTCAAATTAAGGCTTTTGTTAGATACTAGTAGAGTATTCTTCGCCAGGAAGCTCGTCTTCTCCTTTACTGTCTGCTTTTTACACTCTCATTCTTTCGTCTATCATGTGTTATTTTCCACCAAAGGTAGCAGAATACCTTCACTTCGTCTGCTCTGTGACAAGCTATTTTTGCCTGTATTTATCTGTAAGCTCATTACTGCTACTCTTTATTACTCTCATCTTCTGTCAGTTTACTCACAAACCATACCCTGTACTCTATAGACAGTTGATTCCACTCAGCAGATCTTGTAATCACACTACCATTAGTGAAGCTTATCACAGATATCCTTTCACGCTGAATTTAAATCCCACTCTTGAATCTTCCTGTTACCTTCGTCATTGCTTCTTCAGTGTTTAGGTTGAAAGGTGTAGGTGAAAGATTACGTCTATGTCTCTTTTTGATCCTTGCACTTTGTTGTTGGTCTTCATTTCTTGTTGTTCCCTGTTGCTTCTAGCGCAGATTGCATGCCCTGCTGTGCCAAAACATTATAATCATTTCTTAATTGCTTGTTTTATAGTCTTTGGAAGGAAATATATCGCTGACTTTGCGTATCTAGGATCCGACAGTTTGCTGGTAGGTTTGTGGAGATATTTACAGGTAGTGTGTTTCGCGTGAATAACGTGCCCCATGATAACCTAAATGGGTTCCATAGGATTTACATCAGGCGAATTTAGTCACCGAAACATCAACGTGAGTTTGCTGTAATGCTCCTCAAATCCCTGAAGTATGATTCTGGCTTCGAGACACGGACAATTAGCCTGCTGAAAGAAGAATAAAGTGATGCAGGTCGTTCGCCGCTGTCACAGCGTCTTCGATTACTAGCACAGGTCCCATGCAAGCGCAGGAGGATGTCTACCGTACCATAATACTGCTAATGACAGTCTGCGTCTGTGGCGCGCTGCACGTTTCGAGCCGCCTTTCTCCTCGATGACGGCGTTTGTGGAGACGACCATCGACCTACTGGAGCAAAAATGTGATTCACCCAAAGGGTCGACACGTTTCCGTTGGTCGACGATCGAATCCAAATGCTCCCGTTCTCACTGCAACCGTAACTGACGATGTTGTAGGACCAACACGTGAACACGTACGGGAGGTCCGCTGCGGGGCTCTATGATTAACGCGTACGATGAAAGGTGTGCTGCAAAACACTTGTGCGTGCACTAACATCGTGCTCTTTAGGCAGAGGTGATACATATCACCATCTATCCTACTTTACAGAGCAGGCAATCTTCTGAAGGCCACGTTCTTTGAAGAGCCATGACGTCCAAACATTTAGCGCCTTGTGGTAGTCTGACGACAGTAGCACATGAGCATTCGACCAGCTTCGCCGTTTGCGAGATGCTACTTCACTTACTCTGGGTAAGAATAGTCCACCCCTTTGACAAAGTAGTTTATCTCAATTGATTTACCCATTTGCAACCCATATCTTCGCTAGGGTGATCCCCTGTCCGTGTCTGCTCCGCTTTTGTTACCGCACCATGTGCCCGCAACGCCACCTGGCAGCATCCAACGACGCGATGGGCTGTGGCCATCGTACTCGGATTTTCCCCAGAATTTCGAACGTCTAGCTCCCTTTTATACTTTCGAAGGCGTTTTCTAGTTCGACAAATCCTATGGAGCGCCTTCACTGTGAGAGGTAGACAGTTGCAATCCGCCAGGTTGTTTGAAAACTGCGTATACTTCGCTTCAGAGTGAAAACCACATTCCAGTGTGGCGTTATAATTTTGTTAATTCTTTTTTGAGAATTTGTGAACCAACACGGCCTACGGTCAAAATTTCTAAAATTTATTTGGAAATTCAGAGTGTTTATTTTGTAGTGTGTTACCTAGATCTTGCATGTTAGCTGCCGGGCTTGTGGCAGAGCGGTTCTAGGCGCTACAGTGTGGAACCGCGCGACCGCTGCGGTTCCAGGTTCGAATCCTGGCTCGGGCATGGATGTGTGTGATGTCCTTAGATTAGTTAGGTTTAAGTAGTTCTGAGCTCTAGTGGACTGATGACCTCAGAAGTTAACTCCCATAGTGTTCAGAGCCATTTGAACCATTTGTTTGTTACCTAGATCGCAGATTTTCAAAATCTCATCCCAGACTTGGAACGTCACACATAGCTTCAGCGGTGCTACGGAGCACCTGTTGTTCGTCTTGCAGAAATAACGTTCACTCACATTGCGGCGAATTTCTTCTTCTGTAGTCAGTCCACACCCCTTACCTGTTAGAAAATGGGTGACGTTTATCAGCTAGAGAAAATTGTTGCGTAGACTAGCTGTATTACTCGCCCTTACGGGTTGCATCAAATGTATCCTGGCATCGGGTTAATTTATCTGTTGAACAATAGTCTTTGAGTGAAAAATCCAAAGTATTCTTAGTCGTTTGTTACAAAAACACCGCGAAATACGTGCTAAGTTACAGATTCGGCACTCACACGCAAACATAGTCACTCACAACAGCCAGCCATTGGTATCCAACCGAACCTTTTACAGGAAAGATCACGAAACTGCTTGTCTGTGACCGAATGCTCCCGCAACTATCCCACAACTCCATCCCTCTGAACGTTCAGTACTAGGTCCGACACTTACAATACCCCACGTGGATTTTATTTGATTCAAAAGTCACATTTCACAATGTAAGGTGGGCATGTAGTTTTAATTTACATAAGTTATTGATGTGAGAGAGAGAGCAAGTTATGTTACTTTAAACAATCTTTGGTTTTGATGTTGCAAAGTCTTTGCCTCTGCACAGCTTTAAACTTTCTTAATTGAAGCGTGGTAGGTGATGGGCGTATTCAAATGGTTCAAATGGCTCTGAGCACTATGGGACTTAACATCTATGGTCATCAGTCCCCTAGAACTTAGAACTACTTAAACCTAACTAACCTAAGGACATCACACAACACCCAGCCATCACGAGGCAGAGAAAATCCCTGACCCCGCCGGGGGGCGTATTCTATAGCGCTATGTTGACTAGTGATTGTGTCTGTTAGTTGGCGAAAGATTGATTGTAAAGGACGGTTAGGATAAATAAGATGTACATCTTATAAAGCGAAGAGAATACAAATTTTGAACAATGTTATCTCGTATTGAAGAAATTGTAGAAATGATTGTTGGGAGCTAGTTAACTAGGTTGAGCCTAGTATTTTTCAGATCAGTATAATGTGTGAAGGTAACGCAAAGTTTTTACTTCGACTTTTCGAATATAGGTTTCATTCTAAAATTGTTGCCTTGGTATATCATTTCTTAGAAATAGTTACTCTCCCCATCCCACTGTTTATCATTAGGCATTACCACATGTGGTATTCACAGTGGAAATTTTATTTAGAAATATAAATCTAGCTTAGTCACTGCCTGCTTGCTGTTTGCTGTTGTGTCTTCGAGAAATCTGCAACAATTGTCTCAAGATGTGGCGTAAGTGGAAATCTTGTTTAGAGCCAGATGATTATTGCACATCAATTTCGGGTTTAATATAAAGACAAGTTGCATTCAGACCAATTACAGTTCAGTTCTAGATAAGTACTGTGTGGTCAAAGTTAGCATAACATTTGAGCTAAATTTCAGATAGAAGCAATTATTGTGTGGATGTTACAACACATAAAAACAGGGCTTCCATGCGTTCTTCTTTCTCGCTCATTCGCGCTCTCTTTGTGCCACCCCATCGTCACGTTTATCCCATAATTCCTACTCAGAGCTCCTATACATACATCAGATCATGATGAAAGTTGGGTCCCGAACTGGGTTTCAACTTCACAAAACAGTTATTTAGATAAAAAATACGTACTGTTCTCAGATTGGCTATGAAGCATCATAGCCAATCTGATATTAGTATTAACCCGCGCAATCTCACGTCTTTTACATTTGTCCAGTCACTACTTAATAGTCGTTACGAGCAATTCCTTAGAAGAACAGCTTATAACGCCCACAAATATCAAAATAATTCCCTCTTTAGACAGCTGAGTTATTGAAAGATGATTCTTGTTTTCCACAATACCAAAAAATGGCGAATTGCTCTTTACAAGTTTTCCCTGAGAGTATGATTCACTCTCAGTGCAACCATAGTTCTGATGATAATGTACACTCATTTAATAAATGTAATAATATTAATTTATTACATTATTCTGCGTTCACATCTTCATTATCACAACCAACAAATTATGTTCAATCAATGTAGTATTCACAGAAGATAGTTTAGTTTCCAAAATAAATTGTTTTTGAATAAGAATTTAACACTCCACAAGATGCAGACATCTTTTGGACATCCCTGTCACTATTGGGAGCTGCTATCGGATACTTCTCCCATGCTGTAATCATCACTCAGTAGATACACCGATCAGCCAGAACATTACGATCACCGACCTATTATCGATATAAATCCGTGCAGGCAGTAGCAGCGTCATCTGGCAAGGAATGACTGCTAGTCAGACACACGCATAGTGCATGTAGTATCAGTGACCATACAGACCCTGTGTAGAACGGCGTTGTCTGAGTTTGACCGAATACAGATTGTGATGGTCTGGAGGCTCGGAACGAGCATTTCAGAAAATGCACGACTTGTCGGGTGTTCGAAGGAACATCATGCTTTACTGCTGGGCAGAGTACTCGTGCAAGTGTGTCTGAACACACGGTGCACCGAACACACCCAGCGATGGGCCTTCGCAACCGACGACCCACGCATGTTCCGATGTTCCCACCACGACATGGGCAGCTGCGAGCGAAATAGGCAAGCGGCTACCGTCACTGGACATTGGCGCAGTGGCAGAGCGATGCATGGTCTGACGAATCCCGATACCTTCTTCATCATGCGTATAGGAGGGCACAAGTCCGTCGTCTTCCAGGGCAACAGTTCCTTGATACCTGTACTACAGGATGGAGACAAGCTGGCGGCGGCTCCATTATGCTCTGAGGAACACTCATTCATGAGTACAATGTAGCTCGAGCAAGGCACCATGACGGCCAAGGAGTATCTTACACTGGTTACAGACCATGTACAGATATTCATGACGATCATGTTTCTCCAATTTGCCAGATTTGAAGTCAATCGAACACATTTCGGATATGATTGAACTTGCCGTCGGAGCTCATCGCTCTCTGCTCGGAATTGACGAGAGTCAGGTGACCTGTATGTGCTGATTTGGTGCCAACTGCCTCCAGCGGTCTACCAAGATCTCATTGCTTCCATGGCACGATGCATCACTGCTGTTATCCGTGCCAAAGGTGGACTTACCGGCTGTTAGGTAGGTGCTCATAATGTTCTATCCGATCAGTGTAAAGCTGTCTGCTCGCTACCGGCTGACTTCCGTAGGCACGAGACAAGGAGCTACGCCTCAATAGAAATGCGATTGTAGATGTGAGACTACGAAAGAGTGATGGAGAGAGAACGCCCTAGCGACCGATTCGGCGCCTCCACGTAAACCCCCACCCGTCAAACAAACTTCCTCCCAGTCCAGCGAAGCGTGGTCCTTTTGTGCCCTTGCCCTGCGCCCTTTTTGGTAATTACTCGCAGCTAGGCGTCATTCAAGAGGTGACATTAACAGCTGTTGCAGCGAACGGTGTGCGCTTAATCACTCCCCACGCACGTGCCGTACTGGCGCACGCTATAACGCCTGCTCATTCCGAGTAGTGCAATGTGTGTAAGTACAGCTGCGGTGGAAAGTGCTCTGTGTAATAAGTTTCACCACTCCACAAGCCAGTGCCTGAGATGAGTGGCATCCCTGCCCTCTAACTGATCTATATGGCTCTGATTCTAAAAGGTTACACCAGTTGCTGAGAAATTTAATTACCTGCTGTGTACTTACTCGGCACTGTTGCGTATAACGTATTTCGGTCCTCTGCCTCGTCCTCTGCGTCCTCTATTCCGAACTTGTCAACGTCTTTCCCGATATAAAATGCCTGACAAATAATGTGAAGCAGTCTGAATGGGGGTGGGAAACGTAAGGGAAATTCACACGTTGCGACAGTATGTTAAGCTGTTCCAGTGACTACGAAATCGAATGAACGTAGAACTTGGCAGTATGAGACACTTATCCAAATGACGTTTCACGGGATGTGGTCTGCATGCATGCACTGATTCGGAAGGGTAGAATAAAGCCGTTGTATACTCTCCAGAAGCAAGCTGGCCCACAACGTACTGTTGTAATTGGTCTATGTCCTGAATACTGGCGGTGGTGTGGAGTCGACTTCCAAGTTAGTCCTACAGATGTTTCATTTCGGACAGATCTGTGAGCCTTTCTGGGAGTACCTCAACATGACGTAGACAGTTCACTGAAACACATGCCGTACGAGGACTTTACAGTTGAAAAATCGGACAGCTGTACTGTGCTATCAGAAGTAACACAAAGGATTGCAGGACGTCCGCGACATACAGTTCCGCCGTCAGAGTTCCCTCAGTCACCACCAGCCCTGACCTGACGTCATACTCGATGGCTCCCCACAGTATGACGCCACTATGCCTCTCCAAAAGCTGGAAAAAAGAAACCTCGGCCCAGGTCGCCGCCATATTGGCCGATGGTGATAATCCGTGGTAGTGTACAGGCGCGATTAATCGACGTACACAGTGCAACGACATTCATGAGTGATCCATCTTTCCTGGACACAGCACCATTCCAGACGCAGCTATTTATGTTGTTGTTTTAGAGTGGGTGGTAACTCCTTATCCTGTCTGCTACTATTATCCTCCCAGTGGTATGGGAATTCAATTTTCCACCGAGACTATTACGGTTCTTTGATGGCAGGCGCAAATGTGAAGGGTTTACGATGTGCTCAGTGCACAGCACGGCGATCCTCTCTCGTGATGGTCAGATGTGGTAGACCGGAACTTTGATGAAGGGTGCGCCTGCCCTCATGTTCGCATCCAGCCCGACACTGGGCCACTGTGACATCGTAATGTCATGCAACTATGGGAACTGCATGACTATATCAATCGTCTGACCGGAGAGTCACGGAACGAGGTCCCTTTCAAATTATCCATGTAAGTCAGTGCAATCGCTCAATATCTGCTGCTGTTCACGCCCCTTGAAGACTCTACCATGATTTCTAATAAGACTAGAACAAATAGCGCTAATGCAATTTGGGGGTCGTTCTACTTGCCAGAGAGAGATGCAAGTCCAGTAATTTGTGTCGTGCATGTACGAGGTTACATCGACATTCGACCATGTTTTCTGGATGGTTCAGTTTTTGTCACGTAGTGTGTAACCATTTTGTCATGGACCTCCCCTTGCTCTTTCCCAAGCCATGTCACCTTAGCACACTTCCCTTAGAACTTCTTCGTCGTGTGAATTTCCCTTTCGATCTCTTCACTTTACGGTAGGTGACGGCAGTGGCACACGCAGGTGATAGCTGCGATGCTACCTGCAGTATGCGTTACGTCTGAATGCGCGTAACCTTGCCACGTAGCCACGATTATGACTTTCAACAGGTGGCGGAGTCAGAGCAGTACTGAGGCGACAATGCGCCCTCGGCAGAACTGCCGAAGGTGCTCGACCCCTACCCCTCCCCAGAGAAACTACATTTCTGCAATGCTTTTCTACACATATTCAAGAAATTTTGTAATTTTGAAGGCATGTTTAATAAAGCTGAAGCTTTATTGAAAAATATTACTGAAATGAGCTATTAACTGAAAATTTTTGCAGACAATAAATTAAATATGTCTTTGCAGTAAATAAATTTCAAACTGTATAGGCTCTCTAGAACAGACTGAAAGTAAAAGAAAATCTGTCTCATTGTTTGCAGCAGCGACTGTATTTGAGTATGATATAAAGTATAGAGCATATTTTACTTCCTTCTCATGAATTAGTAATGAGCATTAACTATTAACTCCAAATAACAGGAAAAGCACTATAATTAGGTGTTAAGAGAAAATCACTATCCACATAAAATTTTACTTTCCATTGCCTTTGAACGAAGCAAACTCATTGCCTATGTCATCGTGTTGTGTTCTATCGACAGGATAGCTGAAGGGATAGTCCGCTTCACCTACAATAGACCGCAAGTAATATTTTATTATCTTTAATTTCTTGAAACTGTGATGACAAGATACTGCAGTCCTTGATGTTGTCACAAACATCCACAAACTATTTCGATCTTTTGATAAGCATATCGTAAACCCTACTTGAATAAAAAGACAAACTTCCGTTATCCAGCCTGAAAACTGTGTCAGCGCTCCTCAAGTTCCTTCGTCCACCCCTGGTATCTGAGTGGTCAGCGCTACGGAATGTCATACCTAACGGCCCAGGTTCCATTCCCGGCTAGGTCGGAGATTTTCTCTGGTCAGGGACTGGGTGTTGTGTTGTCCTTACCATCATCATTTCATCCCCATCAGCACGCAAGTCGCCGAAGTGACGTCAACTCGAAAGAGTTGCACCAGGCGAACGGTCTACACGACGGGAGGTCCTAGCCACACGGCATTTACAACAGTTCTTTCTACGGGAATTCCAAAGCCGCTATTTTATCAGTCAGTTGAACTGAGTTGATATTTGTGCTGTGTTTGGCACCAAAATCTGCTGTATATTTTGCAAAATAAGACACAGACTATTCACTTAATCCGTCCCCAATAATAAATTAAAATTAGATGAAATGATCTGTTGTATGTAAGACCTGTTATGCTGTTCACCTACCACGGTATCAAATAGTTTGAAGCACACTAGCTTAAACCATTTGATTACAAGCCTCACGTGACTGAACTTTTCGCAAAAATTGGAAGCCCTTGGCAAAAGGCGTATTAAGTTCAGCACCCGTTCGACAACCTAAGATATCCTAACGGCAAAAACTCCATTGTGGAGCATGATGACTGGGTAGGGGGCAGCTGTATGAACCACGAGAACTGTTGATAAAGAATCCACATGACGTCTTTTCCATGGAAGTCATTTCTTTGTGATGCCACTTGGCCGAAATACACTACCGACCATTACAATTGATACACCAAGAAGAAATGCAGATGATAAACTGGTATTCATTGGACAAATGTATTATACTAGAGCTGACATGTGATTACATTTTACGCAGTTTGGGTGCATAGATCCTGAGAAATCAGTACCCAGATCCACTACCTCTGGCCGTAATAACGGCCTTGATACGCCGGGGCATTGAGTCAAACAGAGCTTGGATGGCGCGTACAGGTACAGCTTTCCAGTGCAGCTTCAACACGATACCACAGTTCATCAAGAGTAGTGACTGGCTTATTGTGACGAGCCAGTTGCTCGGCCACCATTGACCAGACGTTTTCAGTTGGTGAGAGATCAGGAGACTGTGCTTGCCAGGGCAGCAGTCGAACATTTTCTGTATCCAGAAAGGCCCGTACCGAACCTGCAACATGCGGTCGTGCATTATCCTGCTGAAATGTAGGGTTTCGCAGAGATCGAATGAAGGGTAGAGCCACGGGTCGGAACACATCTGAAATGTAACGTCCACGGTTCAAAGTGCCGTCAATGCGAACAAGAGGTGACCGAGACGTGTAACCAATGGCACCCCATACCATCACGCCAGGTGATACGCCATTATGGCGATGACGAATACACGCTTCCAATGTGCATTCACCGCGATGTCGCCAAACACGGATGCGACCATTACGATGCTGTAAACAGAACCCGGATTCATCCGAAAAAATGACGTTTTGCCATTTTTGCACCCAGGTTCGTCGTTGAGTACACCATCGCAGGCGCTCCTGTCTGTCACGCAGCGTCAAGGGTAACCGCAGCCATGGTCTCCGAGCTTATAGCCCGTGCTGCTGCGAACGTCATCTAACTGTTCGTGCAGATGGTGGTTGTCTTGCAAACGTCCCCATCTGTTGACTCAGGGATCTAGACGCGGCTGCACGATCCGGCAGAGCCATGCGGATAAGATGCCTGTCAACTCGACTGCTAGTTACACGAGGCCGTTGGATCCAGTACGGCGTTCCGTATTAGCCTCCTGAACCCACCGATTCCATATTCTGCTAACAGTCATTGGATCTCGACCAACGCGAGCAGCAATATCGTGATGCGATAAACCGCAATCGCGATAGGCTACAATCCGGCCTTTATCAATATCGGAAACGTGATGGTACGCATTTCTCCTCCTTACACGAGGCATCACAACAACGTTCCACCAGGCAACGCCAGTCAACTGTTGTTTGTGTATGAGAAATCGGTTGGAAAATTTCCTCATGTCAGCACGTTGTAGGTGTCGCCACCGGCGCCAACGTTGTGTGAATGCTCTGAAAAGCTAATCATTTGCATATCACAGCATCTTCTTCCTGTCGGTTAAATTTCGTGTCTGTAGCACGTCATCTTCGTGGTGTAGCAATTTTAATGGCCAGTAGTGTATCAATGTGACGAGAGCGTTTGCACTCTCGACCAGCGGGCAAGGCTTCTTCTGGCAGGCAGAAGATAGGAATACGAGCGGTAGGAGAAGTCATCTACTCTCCCAGTTAACTCTTAAATCGGTTTTTTGTCAGTTTTTGCACCCTCTCTGTGACTGCGCCATTGTCTGGTGCCTATCTTGCTCCTGAGATGCCTTCCTCTTCATCTATCTCTATTAGCCACGCAATCTTCTTTTCCTTTATATTTCCTTAACTAAGTTTCATCATGTCTCTATTCTTCTCCTCCCTTCACCATGAGTCTCCCTCATACTCCCTGCTGCCAGCACTCCTATCTAAAATCTGTCTCTTCAATAATGTCTAATTATAACAGTACTTGTGACCTAAGAATATAAACTCTATATGTATGTATTTTTCCAGGTGTACCTTTCAAATTGGTTATTTCACTTTTGTACTAGATGTAGTTTAACATGCCTACTAAAACATATGAATGTAAAATAAGTAGAATGCCTGGTTAGATGTAAGAGAGGGCCTGATGGCCCTAATCTTGCCAGGTTAAATAAATAAATATCTCACCATGGCCTTGGTATGGCCCAGGTCAGTAGGTCGTTACTTACCCTGTGCGCTCTGTAGATGTCCCTCTACCTCGCTGTTCGGTTTCAAGCACAAAGCACAGGTATCTGAAACTAGTAGCGCTACAATGACATGGATAAAAGGATGTAGTACCATTAATACATATCGTTTGTTTAGAATATCATCTGCTTTTATTGGTTAAAAAGGACAAAAAACCGAAAACTGTTATTAATATACTTTTATAAATATGACTGGCTGCACTGCGCTAAGTCGCAAAGGTGAAACCGCACTCTTGATAACAATCAAACGCTCTAACAGTGCAATATTTTACCAAGTGCATAGGTACCTCTAAACACTTCGACATATCATCTTGAAGTGACCTCTGACCGACGTTACATCATCTCAGGAACCTGAAACATCATGCTGCTTAGGTTTTTGTATTTTTCACAATTAGTAGTCATGGTTTTAATGATAAACTACCAATTAACTTAAGAAAACATTATATGTTGTGATGTAGAAAGACAGAGAGCGTCTAGGTCACTTTTTATATTTATATTGAAAGCCTATTTCGAGCCACTATGAAGGTTATCCTCAGATCCAAAATCTAATATCTGCCATCTTCAACTCGTCAGCTTGGTGAAGATTCGGATATCTGCTTCGGCTTGCTGCGGTTGCCACTAATCAGTTAATGGATCTGAGGATAAACTGTAACTGAAGGTAGAAACATGTATCTCAATCAAAGATTAATAGTCACCTATATGGTATCTGTCTTTCATCATCATTTTGAAAGTGATCACAGTGCCCTCAGGTGTCATGTTTTCAATTATGACAATACTTTACGGGATGTAAAAAACTACTTCTACAGGTGCACCGCCTCCCTGCTAGGCGTCGATGAAAATTTTGACATCGATGGACAGCGAAGGCGTTGAAACTGCCGTGTGATACGTTTTAGGTATTTATAACATGGATTTCTTTTTACTCTCGGAAATCAAGCGTTTTGTGTACGAGAAACCGATAGACGCTTGAGAAGAGTTGGTTGCCCTTTTGGCCGAAGCTGCAGCCACTATTCAAGAAACACCCGGTTGTTTTGTGCTTGTCAGACTATTATTAGCGTACAGATACGAGTTGTACATTAATATGACGAGGAGTTAGCTGGACTTCCCCACCTGATTCGTGCGAGAGACGCCTAATGCACTGCTTATTCCACTAACAACATCCAATATTAGCGTACGTCGAGGCTCTGGAGAAAATAACCCAAAGTTGAAACATATCCGATATAAAGTCCTTGTCTGGAAATATGAACAAGTGTTCGGCGGGCTTTGTTGGGCTACAAGTCGACAATGATACCAGTTAAAACGTCAATTTTGTACTTTGTTTGGACTTTACCTTGCAGGAACGCATATTATTGCGCTGGTGTGACTACCTCTGCCAACTCGAAAAGAAAGGTGAATGAGCTGGTGGCACATAGAGGTGAATTCAAGTAGGCTTTTGGAGTTAAGATCAAGCTCACAGCATGTCTGTCGTATCCGATAACTGACTGTGCTGTGACTACTTTTCTTCACAGTTCTGTCCGCTTCAGCAGTTCATTTATAGTGTTTGATTGCAGGAAAGCAAGAAATTAGCTCCTTGTCCAACCAGAATTTCTAAATATTAGTGAAATCAACAAATATCCTTCCCCACAATTATTCTAACAATTGCAGACTGTGCGTATGCTCTCGCCACAGGGGACAGCTACGTGTCTTCGGAGTCTTTCGCGGCGCAATTCTCGGTTTACAGGTCGTATCACTTCAAACAAAATACTCGAGCTTTCGATTGCTGCTCAACTTACCTTCCCACACATGGCTTACTTCGGCCCTCTCTGGAAGGTTAAAGACGCTGCTATCATAACTGTATAACGGGACACCGTCTCAGCCGTCGCAGTCGGTGGCTTTTCACTCTTTGTGACGATAGTGCAGACTACTATCAATAGCTTCAGTTTTTTTAACCTAAAGTGACGCGGCTTTTAGGCCGAGAAGATTTTACTCAGGTAAACAACTGTGAAAAATTCAGAGGTATATATCTCACTGATAACCAATAATGGGCCATGGAGAAGCTGTGTTGGAGCTGCTCACAAACTTCATTAAGACTCGCCATGCTGAAAGTTCGTAGAAATATGTTATTGTGATGACTGTGTTAACGTTTGAATAGAGAAAGGAAGAATTTAGCTGAAAAAGGAAGTCCCATGTTCATCTTGGGAACAGCTAAGTGGTCTAATACTACAGCTTGAAAAGCTTAAGTGGTACTTCGTTGTATGCAGTCCACTGTACTTTACTATGTATTATTGTGAGGGACCAAACAACAAATAATCAAATAAAATTACGTTCGAGAACCTAGGTAGTAGTGTTATTGTATCAGAACCTTCGTTATCCAATTCATTAGGGAGTAGTCATTGGTTTGACGAGGAGCAGTGGGAGTAGGAATATTACTTCTACTGCTACTACGTAACATGCATTGTAAGTTGAAGCCAAAATTTTGAACTGACAATTTATTCATCAGGCTTGGTAACTTTTTGTGGATTATAATCACATGTACAAAGTGCTTTCACCTAAAATGGGAGTATATGGAAATATGAAGACATAAACGCCAAATAACGTAAAGATTATTTAATTTTGTGTGTTACATTACAAAGGCAATGTGTAACTTTTTGCTCAGAGCACTATAAATATAACTATGAAAACTTGATGGAAACGTGGAGGACGATTAGTTGGCACTGAGTAACAAATAAGGAAACTGAGACACTATTAGATGCTTGAGAGTGAAAGGAAAAACAATTTCTAGAATTTAACTGGGATATGTACGTATGTATTGTGTTAGTTAACGAGCATTTCGCTCTTATTTAAATATATGGCTGAAAGAGTCAGCCTTCAGGACTTGTGAAACGAACCCTGTCGTCGAGGGCCAGGTGCCACAAAGAGCGCAGATTCGCCACGAGATGGGAAATTCACAGGCGTTTATTGCGCTGAATGAGGCCTAAGAGGTGTAGCGTGCAAGTGGGAAACACGAGAATCTACGTCATAGGGAAATCCTGTAGAAGCATTTTGTGGCCAGGGAGACGTAGCAGTGTTAGATATGACGGACCTAAGATCGCCCATAAAGGGAAACATCTATGAAAACTATTTAATTCTGTAGTAATTCAGGGAATGAAGCCACAGTAATTTTAGTCTACCATCCTTCACAAATGTTCATGGTGATCCCAATAAAACTTGAATATTAGTCGTATATGTAACAGTTTAGGATTTACAATTAAAGTGAAATTAGCACTTTTTGTAACAAAGAAGTCAATGCTAAAATCTGAACGCTTTGGTCGATCTTAACGATCGATATTTCATATAGAAGCGCATCATTAAAATGAAAAATGTTGTAAATATCATCTCTGTAACTTTAAATGGTTCAAATGGCACTAAGCACTATGGGACGTAACGTCTGAGGTCATCAGTCCCCTAGACTTAGAACTACTTAACCCTAACTAACCTAAGGACTTCACACACATCCATGCCCGAGGCAGGACTCGAGCCTGCGACCGTAGCAGCAGTGCGGTTCCGGACTGAAGCGCCCAGAACCGCTCGGCCACAGCGGCGGGCTGTAACTTTATTTGTTTAAAAGATTTAGTAAACTTAAAAGATATAGTAAATTTAAATTATCAGTAATTTCAGCTAAGAATCTGATCACGATTTCCTTCACACAAAGTAAATTGAACGATGACGGCATGACACCTTATTGAATCCTTAGGTAATAGAATACTTGTAAAGTTTAATGCATAATAGCTACTTTGTTATTTATTTATTTATCAGAAATCACGTTGGTGCAAGGCTACTGGTCATGGTATTCAAAGCTACGAAGGAAATTGTATTGGTTTTGTGTAAAAGAATTTAACGTTTATTATGTAATGGACATTATTGTTATTTTATTTAGAACGTTAAAGTGGTCTGGTTTTGGTTATTTAAATATTTTAAAATGTAAAATAATCTAGAAAAAGCTGTAGTCAATCATATGAATGGTTTCAGGAAAGGGAACTGCCCTAGTCAATTGAGCGACGATGTTTGACACACGGGGTTGCGGCCGGAGACTGGCAGATGGACAGTGCTAGTGCAGACGCGAAAGCGGACAGTTCGGCTGGAGACACCAAAGTGGACAGTTGTGGTCAAGACACCAATGGAACGGTTCGGATTGAGACGCGAAAGCGGACAGTCGGTCTTTAGGTAGCTAGGAAGTGAAACAGTTTAGAAAATTTCGCGTTGTGTGGTATCGCGGGAATTGGTCTCTGGTCGGTGAGCAGAGGCGCCCCTGTTGTGAATTCTAGCTTTTCGTGTAAACAACGAGTTGGAATATTGGACTTGTGTTTCGCGATGAGATTGTGAATGATCTAACTGTGTCAAATGGATATCCGCTCGAGTGTAACAGTAACTCTAGAACGACCGCTTTCGCTATTAGTTTGCTTTCTGAATAAACATTATTTTACCCAAATCGCAACTGTGTGGCCTACATCATTTATGCGTCGTCAGTTTAGCTCCCGATATTATTATTACTGTTATTCTATGTTATATTAACTTTATATTTCGTAAACTTGCCATCAGCCAGACAATTTAACCAATTAATTTAGGGCGTGTAATGCGACACGTGCGGTTCAAATCCAAGACGAGTTTGAGCCAAGACATTTCGACGAAGAGCAACCGCATGTGAGCCCAAACATATATTTGATATTAGCTCGCAAATGCAAAACTGGTTTCAAAGATTTTACATCAGTGTCTTTCTGAACGTTGGCATAGATTTGAATATCAGAAACTGATAAAGCAAGTCTACACAATACTAAAAGCTCAATTAATGACTAGCGATAGGTGAACATGTGCTGGACGTGTGGTCATGGGGTATCGTCTTTGAGTCATAATCAAAACGTCTTCGGTCCCAGGTTCCAATTCCGCAGTTCCTTAAATTTTGATAAATAGTGAGCATTGGCACCCGAAGACTTCCGGCATAAGAAGTCACCCTCATTCTGCCAAGAACCTTGTCATGGAGGGCGGAGGAATGGACAGAGCTTCAGTGAACTCTCTCGTCCTAGGGGTGGGAAACTGCCCCTGAAGGCGGGAGAATCAACGAAGATCAATAGCATGAGGATGCAGAAGGCAGTGGAAACCACTGCATTAAGTCAAGTAACATGTGTGCACAGGACATGTGGGCTGTAATTGAAGAAGCGTGAAGATGATCTCTCCTTTAGCGAAAGATTCCGGAATAGTCCCCCACTCGGATCTCCGGGAGGGCACTGACAAGAGGAAGGTTACCACGAGAAAAAGATTGAATAATCAACGAAATAATAACATTCTACGAGTAGGGGCGTGGAATGTCAGAAGCTTGAACGTTACAGGGAAACTAGAAAATCTGAAAAGGGAAATGCAATGGCTAAATCTAGATATAGTAGGGGTCAGTGAAGTGAAGTGGAAAGAAGACAAGTATTGTAACTCTTCAGGCTTTCCCGTTGTGATCTTGACATGTGGAATAATCGGGTCTACTGCCGGATGTATGTGTCGCTCTGGCACAATTTTTCGGCCACGTAACTCGTTGCCTTCTTCAGGTGATACCTGAACTGCCATATCGGAAAATCTTGTCCAGTACTGGACAAGATCCTCCATTACGGCAGTCTCCGGTAGCACCTGAAGAAGGCAACGAGTTACGTGGCCGAAATATTGTGCCTGAGTGACACAAACATCCGGCAGTAGATCGATTATTCCACATGTCAAGACAAGTATTTCTGGTCAGATGAGTATAGGAAATACCAACAACAGCAGAAAATGGTACAACTGGAGTAAGATTCGTTATGAATAGGACGGTAGAGCAGAGAGTGTGTTACTGTGAAAAGTTCAGTGATAGGGTTATTCTTATCAGAATCGACAGCAAACCAACACCGACAACGATAGTTCAGTTACACATGCCAACATCGCAAGCTGAAGATGAAGAGATAGATAAAGTCTACGAGGATACTAAAAGGGTAAAGAGTATGTAAAACGGGATGAAAATCTAATGGCCATGAGGGACTGGAATGCAGTTGTAGGGGAAGGAGTAGAAGAAAAGGTTACAGGAGAAAATGGGCTTGCGACAGGGAATGAGAGAGGAGAAAGACTAATTGAGTTCTGTAACAAGTTTCAGCCAGTAATAGCGAATGCCGTGTTCAAGAATCAAAAGAGGAGGAGGTATACCCGGAAAAGGCCGGGTGATACGGGAAGATTTCAGTGAGATTACATCACGGTCAGACAGAGGTTCCGAAATCAGATATTGGATTGTAAGTTGTACCCAGGTTTAGATATAGATTCCAATCACAACATAGTAGTGATGAAGAGTAGACTGAAGTTTAAGACATTAGTCAGGAAGAATCAATAAGCAAACAAGTGGAATACGGAAGTACTAACAAATAAGGGAGATATGCTTGAATTTCTCTAAGGCTGGAGATACAGCAATAAGGAATAGCTCAGTAGGCAGTACAGTTGAAGAGGAAAGGACATCTCAAAAATGAGCAATAATAGAAGATGGAAAGAAAAACATAGATACAAAGAAGGTAACTGCGGAGAAACCATGGATAACAGAATAAATACTTCAATTAATCGATGAAAGGAGGTAGTACAAAAATGTTCCGGGAGACTCAGGAATACAGGAATACAAATTGCTGAGGAATGAAATAAGCGGTGAGTGCAAGGAAGCTAAGACGAAATGGCTGCATGACAAATGTGAAGAAATAGAAAAAGGTATTGGAAGATACATTAGACAAAGATGTTGTATGTCACCAACGGCTTTCATTATGTACCCTGAGAAACAAATGGAAGAATATTAGGAAAAGAAAGATATAATTGTAGGAGGAGGAAGGATAAAGGTAGTTAGGTTTGTAGATGTCAAAGTAGGGGTCCTCAGTGAAGGTTCCTGGAATATTTGGCCACAGCGTTTGCGTCTAGAGGCTTCATAAACAACGTACCGTAGCTATTTTTGTGTAATGCAGGAGTGGCCCAGGGAAGTGCGATACGACCACTTTGAATCTCTATGTGCATAAACGATATAACGGAGAGAGTCAGCATCAGTCTGCAAATCTTTGCTGGTGACCCCTTAGAGTAAGGTTGGTTCAAATGGCTCTGAGCACTATGGGACTCAACTGCTGAGGTTATTAGTCCCCTAGAACTTAGAACTAGTTAAACCTAACTAACCTAAGGACATCACAAACATCCATGCCCGAGGCAGGATTCGAACCTGCGACCGTAGCGGTCTTGCGGTTCCCGACTGCAGCGCCTTTAACTGCACGGCCACTTCGGCCGGCCTTAGAGTAAGGGAAAGTGTCTGTAGAAGGATGCTTCGGATGGAATTTCTATTTGATGTGATGAAAGGCACCTTGCCCTAAAAGTATAAAAATGTAATTCATTGCGGATGCGTATGAAACGTAGTCATGTACTGTTCCAATACAGTGTGAGTTGTGTGCTGCTTGACACACGTCGATTATATACGAGGGCTATTCTGGAAGTGAGAAACGATCGGTCGCGAAATGGAAGCCACTGTGAAAATGCGACGAGGCTATTCATAGACGTTTTCGGCAGTGTCTCTAGTATGCCCATCGATAGCATCAAGACGCTCTTTTCAGCTGTGAGCGCACCGTGAGCGAGTGAAGGTGCCTAGAACAACAATGTCTCCCGCCAAGTAGGAGGGTCCGCTGAAAGGCTTCGCCTTAATGAATGCAGCCCACCTAACACAACTGCCACGCACTTCCTTCTCCATGGCAATTCTGAACCGCACTCTGCAGGGGCAGTGAAGACGCCTCTGCAGCTTTTACGATGGGAAGTGTTGATTACCCTAATTGGCTCGTCCTGAGTGTCATCTCTGTTCACATGAAACGCTGTATACGAAGACAACACTTGGGCGCAGGGTACGCGCCATAGACCAGCGTAGAGAATTATCGGAAAGCACAGGCGGCGGCCTTCTATGACGATGAGGTTGGAAATTTGGTATAAAGCTCCGACAGATATCTACGTCGGAGCAGCGACTATGTAGAGAAGTACCTGGAAGGTGTAGCTAAATGCGCAAAGAAAACAGTTTTGATTTTGCGTGTGGTTTCCATTTCGCGACCGATCGTTCCTTACTTTCCAAACAACCCTCTTACCTAGACGCAACATTGAAAAGCTGTAGCCGGACGTGGTGGCCGAGCGGTTCTAGGCGCTACAGTCTGGAACCGCGCGACGGCTACGGTCGCAGGTTCGAATCCTACCTCGGACATGGGTGTGTGTGATATCCTTAGGTTAGTTAGGCTTAAGTAGTTCTAAGTTCTAGGGGACTGATGACCTCAGACGTAAAGTCCCATAGTGCTCAGAGCCATTTGAACCATTTGAAAAGCTATGTGAAATGGAACGAGCACGTGAGCTCGGTGTTAGGGAAAGAGAATGTTCGTTTAATTGGGAAAATTCGAAGAAAATGGAGCTAATCTATAAAGGAAGCCGAGTACAGAACTATAGTGCGACACATTCTTGAGTACAGTTCGAGTGTTTACGATTGTCAGCAAGTCGGATTCAGAGGAGGAATGGAAGCAATTGACGGGCTTGCTGCTAGATTTGTTACCGATAGGTTCGAAGAACACGCGAGTGTTACGGAGATGATGCGTGAACTCAAATAGGAAGCCCTGTAGGGAAGGCGACGTTCTTTTCGGGGACCACTATTTACGAAATTTAGAGAATCGGCACTTTTGGATGACTTCAGAAGGATTCAACCGCCACCAACATATACGTTTAGCGTCAGGACCACAAAGAGGTGATACGTGGGATTAGGATTCGTACGAGACAGTCGTTATTTCCACGCTCCATTTGCTAGTGGAGCGGGAAGGAGAACTAATAGCAGTGATAGCGGTTACCTTTTGCCAAGCACCATACGGTACCTTGTGGAGTATGTATGTAGAAGCAGACCTACCGAAGGCAACACAGTGTGGGCAAAGTAGACGCACATAATTATGTCATATGTTGATAGAATTTCCGTAGAAGTTATATATTGAAACAAATGAAACCACAGTGCTGTAATATCCAAAAGATGGCGTTAATAGTCTGTAATATTATTGGATTTCAGATACTTAGCAAATGAGATATTTGTCATATAAGAAAAGAACAGCCATTGGGCTCCATGTGATTAAGATTTATATTATTCTACATCTACATCTACATCTACATCCATACTCCGCAAGCCACCTGACGGTGTGTAGCGGAGGGTACCTTGAGTACCTCTATTGGTTCTCCTTTCTATTCCAGTCTCGTATTGTTCGTGGAAAGAAGGATTTGGATGAATCAATTACACTAATCACATATTCACACACCTAGTTCGTAAAGATATTAAGCATCTCAGCGCATGTGTAAAGAGACGAAATTATAATGTGCGCCTACAGCAAAGGCGCGCGTCCAGAGTTAAAATATTTCAAATAAACACTACGACCCGCTGGGCGCAGATATTTAAATCATTGCCACAGCGCTCGATAGCAATAAGCTGCGAAACATTTGAAAGAACTATCCATCATTTGTTAAGATATGTTCTAGAGACTTCATTGCCATTTTACGTTTCGTCGGCGACTTGTTAAGACATGTTGTGTAGCACTGCTACAAGTTATATTTTATTTAACGTCAAAAACCATGTAAATCACCAAGCAAAAACGCTTCGGTAAACCGTGTGAATCTAAAAAGTACTTACGCGCACGCCAGAATATTTAATTTTTAAGAAATCTCGGACAGACAAAAGCAGCGATTGTTGAACTGCTCCATGAATTGCAGAAACATGAAAATATAAGTTTTGTACTCATTGTATATTTGTTAATGTCTATTAATTTAGGGTCTTTGTACTTTGAGAATATATTCATGCTTCACTTTACAGAAAATCTCTGCTTGTTCTTTTCTTTAAACACACCGTGATTTTTCAATGTATGTAAGCTTTGTTACAGGTTCGCTCTTCATCGTGGAATCTCACTGTATTCGGGAGGATATTAATGTGTTCAATTTCCGATCTGACCACTTTTACAAAATTTCACTGTTTTTCATTCATTTCCATTTTTCTTTTTATTGTTCAGATAGGTGCCTTGGGTATTTTCATCGAAGATTCTGACCGCGTGAAGGCAATCCGGGTCAAAGGTCAGTCACGAAACCACCTTCGCGTAATCGAACCTTACGTTTCCTGAACACAATCGAGAACCGACGCATCGGCACTCGTACATTAATTTTTCTCTGTTTGCAAGTCGTAACAAGAACGGCAAAGCAGAAGTGCCGTGAGTACGCAGTCTAGTGTTATAGTTTGCATTTTTATCTTGGCGGCAGACATTGCCAGACATTATCATCATCACTGTTACATTTGATTGAATGTGTGAGAATAGCAAAATCTATAATACTGGAAGTCGGACTGAAAGCAAATGGCCATGGCCAGTGTATTTTCTTGCTAGTAACTGTTCTGTCTTTAGTGGCTTACTCTCTGAGCTGTGCAAATTATTTTCCCGTGTGCGTATTTGCTGTGTGAAACGTACAATGCCCCCGTAGCAAGGGCGAGGTTTCGCCGTCATAAGGAGGCAGCCCAGGTCGCAGACTTTTTCCCCCTTTGTTGGCTGGCGGCACGCGAGTGTCTACGCTTTTGGGGTAATTAAGTGAAAGGCAACGCCCTAGCTCTTTTACATGACGCGGAGAATTTCTCTCATACTTGCCGCCCAATCCTTTCCTTCCTTGTGCCACCATATTATGATTGTGTTTGTGTGTGTGTGCGCTTGCTAGAGTGTGTGTGTCTGCGTGTGTGTGTGTGTGTGTGTGTGTGTGTGTGTGTGTGACAGAGAGAGAGCGCGAGAGCTGCTTTCCTTGGCGCCTTTGTTTGAGGTGGCGCTCGGGTCTCGTGTGCCGTTGGCCCTGGCGGTAAATTAAGCCGCGTAGGAAGTCCGGACTGCGTCAGCGGCGCGATTCGCACCGCAGTCTCTGCTGCCGACTCCTGTGGTGCTCTTTCACTGGGGAAGGGTTGGCAGAGGGGGAGGGGGGAGGGCTGTTAGCTGGTGCACGCACTTGGCGCACACTTCCACACCGTGAGCCATCTTTGTGGAACGAATCCAGTTCCACTAAATGTACTCTGCTCACCCTGCAATACTATGACGACTTTCCACAAATACTACGTTAGAGAATCAAGTAACTTGGCACTCTCCCATCGACAATGAGATATTTCTTTCTTTTCTTCGGTTCTTGTAATTGAAATTGTTGACTTTCAGCTTACATCATACAGCCAACTCGTACTTCCATAAAATGTACAGACTCATTTTGATAGAGAATTAGTGTTAGAAGATTTATTGGTTTGCACACACACACACACACACACACACACACACACACACACAACACACTGGTTACAGGCAGCCCAGTACCGTATAATCGTTGTTACATCAAATGCCATGGAACAAACTTTTATACAGTCCCTTCTCAATGATGTACTTGTATTGATCTTAGATTCGTATACCTGCGGCAACAGTGAGCCAGTACGTCGCGTTGAAAAAAGTCTCTGACCCTGTGTTGGCATCAAAGCGGTCACTCAGAATGGTTCAAATGGCTCTGAGCACTATGGGACTTAACAGCTGAGGTCATCAGTAACTTAGAACTACTTAAACCTAACTAACCTAAGGACATCACATACATCCATGCCCTAGGCACGATTCGAACCTGCGACCGTAGCGGTCGCGCGGTTCCAGACTGAAGCCATGGAACAAACTTTTATACAGTCCCTTCTCAATGATATACTTGTATTGATCTTAGATTCGTATACCTGCGGCAACAGTGAGCCAGTACGTCGCGTTGAAAAAAGTCTCTGACCCTGTGTTGGTATCAAAGCGGTCACTCAGAACGGTTCAAATGGCTCTGAGCACTATGGGACTTAACAGCTGAGGTCATCAGTAACTTAGAAAGCCGTCACTCACTGGCACATTACCTTATGATGGAAAGTCAAGTTGCTGACTATGGGAGTGGTTTACATAGGATCTGCACTTGAAAGTTGCCACAACCAAATTAACAAATGGCAGTGTCCACGGAGGTGACAAACGTCATAGGACAGGCAGATGAACATGTACAAATGGCGGTAGTATCGTTTACCAAGGTATAAAAGGGCAGAGAATTGGTGGAATGGTGGAGCTGACATATGTAATCAGGTGATTCACGTGAAAAGTTTTCCGGCGTGATTATGGTCGCACGACGGGAATTAACAGACTTTGAACGCGGAATGATACTTGGAGCTAGACGCATGGGTCATTCCATTTCGGATATAGTTGTGGAATTCAATATTTCGAGATCCACAGTAGCAAGAGTGTGCCGAGAATACCAAACTGCAGGCATTATCTCTCACCACCGACAACACTGTGGCCGACAGTCTTCACTTAAAGACTGAGACAACGGCCTTTGTGTAGAGTTGTCAGTGCTAACAGACAAGCAACACTGCATGAAGTAACCGCAGAAATCACTGTGGGATGTACGACAAACGTATCCCCTTGGAAACTATGGCGAAATTTGGTGTTGATGGGCTATGGCAGCAGACGACCGACGAGAGGGGCTTTGCTAACAGCACGAAGTTTCCTGTATTGCCTCTCCTAGGCTCGTGACCCTATCGGTTGGACCCAAGAAGACACAAAACTGAGGAATGGTCAGATGAGTCCTGATTACAGCTGATAAGGCCTATGGTAGGTTTCCAGTGTGGCACAGACCCGTCTAAGCCATGAACCCAAGTTGTCAACAAGGCACTGTGCGAACTGGTGGTGCCTCTATACTGGTGTGGGCTGTGTTTGTTTGGAATGGACTGGGTCCTCTGGTCCAATTGAGCCAATCATTGACTGGAAATGGTTATGCTCGGCTACATGGAGACTATGTGCAGCCGTTAATCAACTTGATGTTCCACAAACAACGATGGAACTTTTGTGTATGACAATGTGCCATGTCACTGGCACACAATTGTTCACGATTGGTTTGAAGAATATTCTGGAGAAATCGAGCGAATGATTTGGCCACCCAGATAGCCCGACATGAATCCCACCGAACATTCGTGGGACATAATCTAGAGGTCAGTTCGTGCAGAAAATCCTGCTCTGCCAACTTCTTCGCAGTTATGGACGGCTATAGAGGCAGCATGGGTCAATATTTCTGCTTGGGACTTTCAACTACTTATTAAGTCCAAGTCGAGCTGCTGCCTTGCGCCGGGGAAACGGACGTCCGACGTGAAATTAGCAGGTGTCCCACGACTTTTGTCGCTTCATTGTATTAGCCTTTAGCATTCTCCATATGGATCAACATTTCTGCAGAGGACTTCCAACGACTTCTTGAGTCCATGCCACATCGAGTTGCTTCACTACGTCGGC
Source organism: Schistocerca americana (assembly GCF_021461395.2). NCBI lineage: Eukaryota > Metazoa > Arthropoda > Insecta > Orthoptera > Acrididae > Schistocerca > Schistocerca americana. The sequence continues at coordinate 171,421,142 of NC_060124.1, read as the reverse complement.
CAAAAGGAGGTCCACCACAATATTAGGGGTATGCCATGACTTTTGTCAGCTTCAGTGTGTTAGCCTTTAGCTTATACCATATCGGCAGCTTGTTTTTACATAAAATGTACAGGAATTGATAGAAAATTAGTGTTAGAATATTTAGGCCTTTGCACGCTCACACAGGTTACAGAATAGACCAATACAGTACAATCACAGTAAAATCAAATGTGACAGGACACTTCTACAGTCCATAGTCAGTGATGTGTTGGTCTTAGATGCAGATACCTGTGGCCGCAGTTAATGTGTACGTCACGTTAAGAAGTCCCTGATGGCCAGTTGGTATCACAGCTGTCACACACTAGCACATTACAATATGGTGGTAAGTGCAATCACCAATTACGGGAGTGGTCATTATAGGATCAGCACCTGATAGTTACTCGACATAATGAATAAGCGCCAACATCAAGCTCTGAGAGCTTGTTTCGGAGCAATGCTCTCCGCCCCTGGCGTGCAAAGGGTCGTTGTGCAAAGGGACACCCCCCATGCAAACGTCGAACCCCCGTCTAACGTGAGATTAATTGTCTTGCAATCCCGTTGAATGTAGTTGCAATTGAATCCACTGTTGGACGTGGGCCCCTTCTTGCCTGTCACACAAGGCAGGGGTACTTCTGTAGCTGATCGGAGTCAGCCGCCTCCTCTCCTTCAGCAGTGTTGTCCACGGTTTAGAACGCTCAGCTGTACGTGAAACATTGCTGTGATCAACAACAACTGGGCTACGCTAGTCACACTTCGTCCTTGTTCCAGATCCCAGATGGTTATTCCCTATGTGAAGTCATCCAGTTGTTGTCTTCGCGCCGTATTATAACGATGAACACCACCACAGAGCACCTTAACTGCTCGCTAATTGGCAAACACAGACCTTTCTCGTCCCTTCAACTTGTTGCGAGTACAGCCCTTTTCAGCGCTATAATCCCTCTGACCTCATGCCATATGACGTCCAGCTTTCCGCGCACGGCTGGAAGTTCTCTGGTAACATGCTGCATCACTTTCATCCGTTTTCACCTAGTTCTTAGTACACTATGTGGTCAAAAGTATCCGGAAACCACCAAAAACATACGTTTTTCAGATTAGGTGCATTTTTCTGCCACCTGCCTCCAGGTACACCGTATCAGCAACCTCAGTACTCATTAGACATCGTGAGAGAGCAGAATGGGGCGCTCCACGAAACTCACGGACTTCAAACGTGGTCAGGTGATTGGGTGTTACTTGTGTCATACGTCTGTACCCGAGATTTAAACACTCGTAAACATCACTAGGTCTACTGTTTCTGACGTGATAGTGAAGTGGAAACGTGAAGGGACATGTACATCATAATAGCGTACAGGCCGACCTCGTCTGTTGACTAACAGAGACCGCCGACAGTTGAAGAGGGTCGTAATGTGTAATAGTCAGACATCTATCCAGACCATCACACAGGAATTCCATACTGCATCAGGATCCACTACAAGTACTATGACATTCAGGCGGGAGGCGAGAAAAATCGGAATTTCATGGTCGAGCGGCTGCTCATAACCCACACATCACGCCGGCAAATGCCAAACGACGCCTCATTTGGTGAAAGGAACGTAAAAATTTGTCCATTTAATAGTGGAAAAACGTTGTGTGGAGGGACGAATCACGGTACACAATGTGACAATCCGATGGCAAGGTGTGGGTATGGCGAATGCCCGGTGGACGTCATCTGCCAGCACGTGCAGTGCCAACAGTAAAATTCGGAAGCGATGGTATTATGGTGTGGTCGTGTTTTTCATGGAGGGGGCTTGCACCCCTTGTTATTTTGCGTGGCACTATCACAGAACAGGCCTACACTGATGTTTTAAGCACCTTCTTGCTTCCCACTGTTGATGAGAAATTCGGGGGTGGCGATTGCATCTTTCAACAGGATCGAGCAACTGTTCATAATGCACGGTCTGTGACGGAGTGGTTACACGAAAATAACACCCCTGTATTGGAATGGCCTGCACAGAGTCCTGACCTGAATCCTATAGAAAACCTTGGGGATGTTTTGGAACGCCGACTTCGTGCCAGGCCTCACCGACCAACATCGATACCTCATCTCCGTGCAGCACTCAGTGAAGAATGGGCTGCCATTTCCCAACATACTTTCCAGCACCTGATTAAACGTATGCCTGCGAGAGTTGAAGCTGTCATCAAGGCTAAGGGTAGGCCAAGACCATATTGAATTCCAGTATTACCGATGGAGGGCGACACAAACTTGTAAGTAATTTTCAGCCAGGTGTCCGGATACTTGTGATCACATAGTGAATGTTATGTTACTTTATCTACCTCATTCTTTAATTTTCCAGAGTGTTTTATCTTCATTAGCATGTTACCAAAGATACCATCGTTGACCTCAAATGAAACAATCTGTATGGTTCGATGAACTAACGTTGTACAGAAATTTCAATTTGCCTACTCTATCATCGATTGGATTCATCGTCACACAGTTTGCTCTACGGCCGCTCCTCAAATTCCGCGTTCGTGAGGTGACGCTAGCCCACTCCCGATGCACTCATCACCGTTGGGGAACATCAACAGTCCACAATTACCTTCTTGCAAATGTTCCTATTGTCAGTTCTTCACATTGATATGAAGGTCAAATTCTTAACTATCTGTACTCTGAAACGACATATCAATATTCGTCGTCTTTGTTGTCGGACGAATGTTGCTTCCATATAATAACATTGTCATAGCCACTCATTTGTCACATGCCATGTTTCTTTCTCTTCTTCTCTTGTTTTTCAGATTTCTTTCTATCGTCCCGTGTACTGATTATTTTTTTGCTGACGTCTTTCCTACATTATTTCTGAAAACGATTAAGCGTCCCAGCAATTGAAGGAAGCCTCAGAGTCCAGTCTTCATTCAGTATTTGAAATGCTTAGGAAGCTCATCGTAGCCAGAACCGTTAACACATGCTGCGTCGTATGTGAGTTACAATTTTTTCTTATCGTCAGTATTTGCTGCAAAAACAGAGGTGCAGCGTGATTACCAGACTATGCGCAAACTTTCTGTTTCAGTTATTGAGAGTGTGTCGTGGAGTGAAGGCGTCAGCCAGAACCTGACTTCTTCGACATTCCTTTTATCCCTACTGAGTAATAGCAACAAAGACCTAGTGTTACACTCCATGACCCATCCAGTACATATACATACTTGACACTACACAACTAATCAGAAGTATACTACAAACCATCCAATCCAGGTGTCCTACATTATTTCCGGTACTTTACACTCATCAAATAAAGTTTCGTAAGTGCTCTGTCACAGTGTCACATCTTCTCACTTCTGAACACCGGAACAACGCAGTGCCGAATCGTTCTAATGAATTCTGGTACATAAAGAATATTCAGTACTGACAGAAGCAACGTACAGAGTTCCTCTAGCTCTGACAAAAGATGCTTTCTTACCACCATACATTGACTTGAAACTGCATCAAAGACGTGAATCAAGGCATGTGTCACTGTAAGTACAGAAGACGGTATTGACAGTAGAAAACAACACTGTTTAGTTTCCTAGGTGTTAACGACGTATCTCATTGTTCACAGGGGAGATCCTACTATAGTAATCACTTAAATCAGAAAAGTTTCATCCATTTCAATCCGCCGTCCGCAGCTCGTGGTCGTGCGGTAGCGTTCTCGCTTCCCGCGCCCGGGTTCCCGGGTTCGATTCCCGGCGGGGTCAGGGATTTTCTCTGCCTCGTCATGACTGGGTGTTGTGTGATGTCCTTAGGTTAGTTCGGTTTAAGTAGTTCTAAGTTCTAGGGGACTGATGACCATAGATGTTAAGTCCAATAGTGCTCAGAGCCATTTGAACCATTTGAACCAATCCGCCACATACGTTTCTATTTTGACAGGCCATTACTGTATCGTCAGCGTTTATTTTTCATGTATATGTTTGGTTTAAGTGCGTTTTAAGAATAATCCTTTGTTGTTGTTGATGAGTATATTGTTGTTAATGATGTTCAAAAAATGTTCAAATGTGTGTGAAATCTTATGGGACTTAACTGCTAAGGTCATCAGTCCCTAAGCTTACACACTACTTAACCTAAATTATCCTAAGGACAAAAACACACACTCATGCCCGAGGAAGGACTCGAACCTCCGCCGGGATCAGCCGCACAGTCCATGACTGCAGCGCCCTAGACCGCTCGGCTAATCCCGGGTGGAGTTGTTGATGATGATGATGATGAATGTGACGTTGAGCGAGACCGAAGTAAGTGTGTGGGAACATGTCTTAGCATTTATGTTTCTCCTCACGAACAGCTCCATGGGAGTCGCCGGGATTAACGGAGGATGCATGTAAAGTTTATCAAAAACGTTGAAATTTTTTTTTTTTTTTTTGGCCACCACGTAGTTCTGTAGGATATTGAAATACTGTATCCAGTTTTAGAAGTTTATTTCGTGCTACAAATGATGTGAAAGCCCTCTAGTTTGAAGCACTGCGCAGTGCCACGCTCCATTTTCTACACGACTCTGTCCTTGTTTGCTATATTTCATCATTTCCTGCCCTCAGAGAAGACAGATGTAGAATACAGGAGGTTGTCAGCTCGTTTACGATTTATTATATAAATACAAACATGGTGGGACACAAATCGCGAACGAAAGCTTTAATAACCTCATTTAGAAAAGATGCCCAAAGACAACATTTTGCTCATCTGCTATTGTTAAAATTGCCTCTTATGATGCTTGTCTGACGTTCAGTGTTGTTAATGGAGGAAAAAATCAGGGTTCTTACGAGACTAAGATTTGATGCGGGTTGCTTCACTGGTAACCTAATGAAGAAGATTGACCACGTGCCTATAGCTAGTTCTGACATTTTAGTGAAGAATATTGCCCGAAGGGCGTTGCAGAAGGATCGGACTTGAAGAAAAGAGCCACATGAAGACCAAAAGTACCAAATGTCTGGTTCTGACCAACTTTACGGTACTTGCTTCTAACATAAATCCTAACAAAATCTTTTTTCTGCATATCTCGCAACTTCGTCAGTGTATAATGAATATTTTCTGCTTAACCATTGACAAAAAAGGTGACATTTGCCCTGTTATACTTACTACAACACTACTTCCTGTGATAAAAGATTTTCCAAACTGCGATAGTGACAAAATTATTTAAATTTTATGAAATAATAACCGATGTTTCATACATTTAAATCAAAAAGAAATTCTTGTAAGATTTGTAAAACTGATGTTAAAAAACTGGCACACCATTTTGATTATCTAATTACTAAGAATAACCTCTGACATTTTGGTAGTGATGTTGTTGTTTTGGTCTTCAGTCCTAATACTGATTTGATGCAGATCTCCATGCTACTCTATCCTGTGCAAGCTCCTTCTTCTTCCAGTACCTACTGCAACCTACATCCTTCTGAATCTGCTTAGTGTATTTATGTCTTGGTCTCCCTCTACGATTTTTACCCTCCACGCGGCCCTCCAATACTAAACTGGTGATCCCATGATGCCTCAGAATATGTCCTACCAACCGATCCCTTCTTCGAGTCAAGTTGTGCCACAAACTTCTCTTCTCCCCAATCTAATTCAATACTTCCTCATTAGTTACGTGATCTACCCATTTAATCTTCAGCATTCTTCTGTAGCACCACATTTCGAAATCTTCTATTCTCTTCTTCTCCAAACTATTTATCGTCCATGTTTCACTTCCATACATGGCTACACTCCATACAAATACTTTCAGAAACGACATCCTGACACATAGATCTGTACTCGATGTTAATTTCTCTTCCTCAGAAATGCTTTCCTTGCCATTGCCAGCCTACATTTTATATCCTCTCTACTTCGACCATCATCAGTTATTTTGCTCCCCAAATAGCAAATCTCCTTTACTACTTTAAGTGTCTCATATCCTAATCTCATTCCCTCAGCATCACCCGACTTAATTCGACTACATTCCATTATCCTCGTTTCGCATTTGTTGATGTTCATCTAATATCCTCCTTTCAAGACCCTGTCTATTCCGTTCAACTGCTCTTCCAAGTCTTTTGCTGTCTCTGACAGAATTACGATGTCATCAGCAAACCTCAAAGTTTTTATTTCTTCTCCATGGATTTTAATATCTATTCCGAATTTTTTTTTTTTTGTTTCCTTCACTGCTTGCTCAATATAGAGATTGAATAACATCCTGGAGAGGCTACAACCCTGTCTCACTCCCTTCCCAACCACTGCTTCCCTTTGATGTCCCTCGACTCTTATAAGTGCCATCTGGTTTCCGTACAAATTGTAAATAGCTTTTCGCTCCCTATATTCTACCCCTGCCACCTTCAGAATTTGAAATAGAGTATTCCAGTCAACATTGTCAAAAGCTTTCTCTAAATCTACAAATGCTAGAAACGTAAGTTTGGTAGTGATGAGTAACACAATCTTTTACAAATGTTCCTCATCTGATAGTACGTGATCTAAAAGTATCCAGCAACGTGCTGATAACATTATTTGTTCGATAAATAGAAGAAAACAATGTAGATTATAGCCTATGACATAAGAGAACATGTGTAAAATTTGTCTCAAATGTCTCTGAAGCAGTAAATATTACCATAGTTTATATATACATGTGTATATTCACATATGTCCCCCTTAATGTGCGAAACTAGGTGACGAATTAACACCAGCAATGTCAGATTCTCCCAAAATGATCCACTACGGAAACCTCAGAGATTTAACATATGGCATTTTGATGTATAAACAGCAGCACTCGTCTACTAATTTTACTATCTCATTTTCTAACCTAGTTCTCTAAAGTGCTGACCGGTTAGCTGAACTGGGAGTACAGAAGCTAAAGATATTCACATTATCGTTCAGATGCACATCCCTAGTAGAGAGCAGTATCAGGCCTCAATAATAGGTAAAAAATTTAAACCGTATCCATGTCTCACTTACCACGGCCATTCCCGCGACAGAATTGCTTACGCCTCTAAGAAGTTTAGGTTTCGTACCCGCAAAGAGATCGGGCTGAATCTGCCCGATAGCCTCGATGGTAAAACTAATAAGTATAAAAAGTAGTGAGTCTACATAATTAACTGTGACTTTTTCAACGTCGTCTGCCTTAGCGAATCGGGCAGAAACTTTTTGACCATGGACTGAGAGCACACATAGGAGTGTTGGAACTTTAATAGTAACCACTATTCTTGTAGAAATTACACAAAATACATGAATATTTCAAAGTTTTACTTTCCTTCAGAGTAGTCACCAACACTGTGTACATCCCGCTGCCAAGCTACGTGGAAGTCATAGGATACACTTAGCATCGCCAGTTGTGTTGATGGTCCGAGTGTAGTGGTCAATTCCCCGACGAACTTGTGTACCATTTCTGAAGCAATGGTCATGAAGTGCTTCCTTCAGTTTAGGAATCAAGATGAACTTGCATGAGAAGTGTAAGTCTCGAGAGTGTGTGCTACAGCACTTCCCATCGATCGAACATATTAGCCACAACGTGTGCCATACGCACCAGAGCACTGTCTTGCAAAGTAATGGTCGGTTCCTGCAGAACGTAATGTCACTTCTTTCTCCAAGGTGGTCGTAGGCTGCGTTCCGTGAATTAATAACTCTTGGGTGCCATTTAAGAGACGAGGGCCATGTGATGAAATCCTTGTACGTGGGTATGAGAATCTTGTGTTTTTAACCTAAGGGGAAGGATCTAGATATCTACATCTACATCTACATACATAATCCGCAATCCACCATACGGTGCGTGGCGGAGGGTACCTCGTACCTCAACTAGCATCTTCTCTCCCTGTTCCACTCCCAAACAGAACGAGGGAAAAATGACTGCCTATATGCCTCTGTACGAGCCCTAATCTCTCTTATCTTATGTTTTTGGTCTTTCCGCGAAATGTAAGTTGGCGGCAGTAAAATTGTACTGCAGTCAGCCTCAAATGCTGGTTCTCTAAATTTCCTCAGTAGCGATTCACGAAAAGAACGCCTCCTTTCCTCTAGAGTCTCCCACCTGAGTTCTTGAAGCATTTCCGTAACACTCGCGTGATGATCAAACCTACCAGTAACAAATCTAGCAGCCCGCCTCTGAATTGCTTCTATGTCCTCCCTCAATCCGACCTGAAAGGGATCCCAAACGCTCGAGTAGTACTCAAGAATAGGTCGTATTAGTGTTTTATAAGCGGTCTCCTTTACAGATGAACCACATCTTCCCAAAATTCTAACAATGAACCGAACACGACTGTCTGCCTTCCCCACAACTGCAATTACATGCTTGTCCCACTTATTATCGCTCTGCAGTATTACGCCCAAATATTTAATCAACGTGGCTGTGTCAAGCGCTACACTACTAATGGAGTATTCAAACATTACAGGATTCTTTTTCCTATTCATCTGCATTAATTTACATTTATCTATAATTAGGGTTAGCTGCCATTCTTCACACCAATCACAAATCCTGTCCAATTCATCCTACAGTCACTCAACGACGACACCTTCCCGTACACCACAGCATCATCAGCAAACAGCCGTACATTGCTATCGACCCTATCCAAAAGATCATTTATGTAGATAGAAAACAACAGCGGACGTACCACATTTCCCTGGGGCACTCCAGATGATACCCTCACCTCCGATGAACACTCACCATCGAGGACAATGTACTGGGTTCTATTACTTAAGACGTCTTCGAGCCACTCACATACTTGGGAACCAATCCCCTATGCTAGTACCTTAGGAGTCTGCAGTGGGGCACCGAGTCAAACACTTTCCGGAAGTCAAGGAATACGGCATCCGTCTGATACCCTTCATCCATGGTTCGCAAGATACCATGTGAAAAAAGGGCTAGTTGCGTTTCGCAGGAGTGATGCTTTCTTAAGCCGTGCGGATGCATGGACAGCAACTTCTCTGTCTCAAGGAAATTCATTATATTCGAACTGAGAATATGTTCGAAAATCCTGTAACAAACCGATGTTAAGGATATTGGTCTGTAATTTTGAGGATCAGTCCTTCTACCCTTCTTATATACAGGCGTCATCTGCGCATTTTTCCAGTCGCTCGGGACTTTACGTTGGGCAAGAGATTCGCCCAATTAGGAATTAGGTATTTCTGTCCATCGATCAACCAATCCCTATTCAATTATCAGTGAAAAAGCGGTCTCCCATCGACATTGGTTCATTAATATCTTTGGCGAGGTTCTGTCATAAATGTGATCCCTCCCCCTTAGCATCTTCACCAATGACGCGTGCCTGATCAGTTGTGTTACTGCTAATATCTGGTGTACGCTACGTTTTGTTTCCCAACCTGTCCAAGAGATGGCGTGGCAAGTTTACGTTTGGCACCAGTACCCATAACTGCTCTACCCTAGACTTCATGGGATCTACCAACTATCCAAAATGTTTGTAGACGTTCTTCCTCGGTGTTTTGGCTAACATCCAGCACAGAGATAGCTTTTCACATTATCTTACTACTTTCCCGTAACCCACTTTTCTGTTAGGCTTATTTAATCGCGACTAGTAAGTCTGCTACGTTGCCGTGCGGTTGATGATATATCGGCCAGCTAATCCTGAATTTAACGCAGTGTCACATACCCCTCTTATCCTACAAGGGTAGGAGAAATCCGATTAAACTAAAGCAGGCCTCGGTTTTTTTTGCCTCAGATTTCTGATGAAATACCGTCAGCTCTTGTTGACTCAGTCAAACCCCAGACTGTTCTTAATGTTAGCACGCTTTTTATCGTTTCATAAATGCATGTAATCTTCCCAGCACTTACCTGTCGTATAATGCAAGGCTAATGAATTTCTCCTTTGTTTTTTTGTAAACATTCTTATAAATGTTTTACCTCTATGTATTGTATACTAACTTTGTTTGTATAAGGACATTTAAGTCGATAAGGATGTTTCAGTCTATGCTTTATGCTCCATCTCCTCTCCCACGCCAACACAGATTTTGGTGCATTTTCTTTCGCGTTCCCTCCCATCTAAACATCGCAATAATTTAATTTTTATCCTTTATTCAGGTCGTGTTTTACCTAACAGATCCACAGCGACTTCAGCTCTTTACTTTCGTTACTGGCTTTATAAAGTCAGTATTTTTAATGTAATTTGTAAGAGCATGTAGCATCTAACAATTGTAGACAGCCTATTTTATTCTTCCGTAAATTTTGTTAGAACAGTATCAACATAAGTCAATAGCGATACGTGTCACCATACCGCATACCTTCCATACTTCCTCTCACTGTTTGGAATTGTGCCTAGATTTTAAAGAGCCTTGAATAATTCTTTCTACTGTAATACTGTAATTCTTTCTACTGTTTATTATTGGCCATCATCTGTATGAATTACGACTGGTCTGTGATTGTCCCACTATGCTTTGGCCTCCTTGTCCTCCTTCCAAATACTTCCCTTCAGCCACCAAGTAGATAACGTGATATACTGGCACAGATATGATTATACGTTTTTCACTACTGTTTTTAATTATCCGTATAAATGTTTGCTGCTATTATCTTTGCAACTTTTCTAATACAACGTTTTGTTATTAACATGTCCATATAATTTTAATAAACGCTTTTAACACCAACTGTAATCGTACAATTATGTCACAATTGGCAGGAATTTTCTTAAACGGCAACCTGCTGTCAGTTAAGCACCGATATTGAAAATGTAATTACGCGACATAGCATGATGTATTAAAGCATTTAGTATGGTACGTAATGTAATTGTGAATGGTGTTATATTTTTGTTCTTAATGTCATTCGCTTCACAAATGGTACAGAGGGTCGTTGGGCAACAGACCATTGGCCGCCCCCACCTGAACGATAATATTAATTTCTTCAGCTTCGATTTCGAGTAGGTTTTCGTACGTGCAAAAACCAGGCTGAATCGGCCCCATAGTCTCTATGGTAAAACTAATAAATTTAAAAGCTAGTTAGTCTACAGAAATAGCTGTGACTTTTGCAACGGCGTCTTTGTTAGCCAATCGGGCAGTGACTTTTTACCATGTACAGAGAGCAAAGAGGAGGGTTGGAACTTTAATAGTAACAACTATTTACGTACAACTTATACAAAATGCATGAATGTTTCAAAGATTTGCTGTCCTTCACCAACATTGTGTACATCCCGTTGCCAAGCTATGTGGACGTTATAGGATACACTTAGCAGCGCCAGTTTAAAAATAAGTGAGTCTTAGCTTTTAAAGACCTAATAATGCAGTAGTATAATATGACTGGAAGACCGAGAACGAAGTGCTCTTATTAAAAAGGCTGTAAGACAGGGATGCAGTCTTTTGCCCCAACTGTTCATAAAAGAAAGACGGAATGTAAAGAAAAGTTCAAGACTGGAATTAAAATTCATAGTAAAAGTATATCAATAATAGGATTTGCTGATGACATTCTTATCCCCAGTGAGATAATTACAGGAAATCTTGTGTGGTACGAGCATATAACGAGTTCAGAATATGGACTGAAACTAATTGAAAAAAAGAGAAAATACCCAAGTAGTATTACTCGTGAATGAGAATATTGCCAAGGTTAAGGAATCTTTTGAGAATAAGGGAATTTCAAAACTTGAACACTACCCTCCAGACCGTTTGTGAAACAGATTAAGAACACGCGCATGACGACATCCTTCTTGTTCGATGATAGAGCTTGTGAATCTGTTGAAGTTATGAACCCACGGGCCTCCTGCTTAAGGGCACAACTTAAAAGTCACAGAATGGACAGTCCAATGAGGCCCATTGTTAACGATATTGGTAGTCCAGCTTACAAGCTGTGTATAAGTTGAATGACATTTTAGTAAGAAATTATGTGATCGAGCGGCAATTTTCTGTTAAAAATACTTATGACCTTCTTGAGAAAATTAAGAATGTTCAGATACCAGGTAACTATAGATGGATGTTATTAGACATAGTAAACCTATACACTAATCTCCCTGTAAAGGAAGTCATTCTTCTTGTTAGGAAGAATTTTATTAAGAATGGACGTATGTCCGTTGGCGAGACTGATAAATTTTTAAATCTTTTAGAGCTTATACTATCGTACAATTGTTTAGATTGTTGGCTCGCAGGTACACGAGCTAATACATTTGTCAGTCGCCTTGAGGAAAGTTGTTCGTGCAACAACAATAGTTAGCCGATTTGAGCTTATAATATTATCGATACGTCGACAATACATTGTTATTGTTTCGAGATAATAATGTTAGTTTAATGAAATTTTCGAGGCTTTCAATAACGAGCATCACAAGATGCAATTTACATAGGAAAAGGGAGAAAACAGTTTAATTACTTTTTTTGGCCCATTCGTAACTGGATAGAGACCATACCATTATAGTAACGAATTATTTTTTTTTTTAGTATACAAACTCTCGGCGCTTGAGCATAGCAGTTTCGTTAAAGGCCCGTTCATGTATATTTAACCGTGTCTCTTCTCTCTGTGATTTCTCTAAAATCAAACAGCACCCAAAGGCGACGGTGGCTCGAGCTGGACGACATTTTGCTTAAAGGTACGGAAACATTTGCCATGCCAAGTCACCCAACAATCTTACAATGACTAAAAACACAAAATAAAACATACATAGTTCAGTAATTACAATGTATTCTTAAATAAAAATCACAATTAAATCTATACTTACGTTGTATAATTACGAGTACCGTTTGGTTGTAACTCGTGAATAAAATAACGAAATAATGTAGTATTAATTGCGGTGTGTCACATACGTCCGATGTGAACAAGACCTAGAAAACAAAAGTGATTCTTCCTCTTTCGCCAGTAATATGACGATCAGAAATCTTCAAATGTTTCCAGCGGCTGCATACAATATTTATGTAGCTGTGGACTATATCTGTGGCTCAAATTATTTATTTCATTACTTATAATTCCGTTTTCTGCTAAGAAAAGTTCACCATGCAAATGTGCCTTTAAACTTCCCTCTGAGTTGCGAGGCGAAACACCTGCAGGCGATTAACTCACTCTAAAGCACATTACATACGAAAGTCTACAAATACACATATCATATACAAAATAGCTTTCAAAAATAATAATTACACAAAACAGATTTACAATGTTTGGATGTGGCGCTTGCGCCTAGGACAGTTTTATGTTTATATTGCGCCTACCACGCATGAGCAGTTGCTTAAAGTTCAGCACTACCGGGGCCGTTGCGAAGCGAGTTCACCACACGACACATAGTTTATACTTAGTCCGTATGTTCATGTGCACAAGACGTCCCAGAGACAACATTTATCATCATGGATTTCACAAATGTGGATTAACATTTAAAACAGATACAAAATCCTAAAGTTACAACACTTGTTGGCATGAAATTACAAGTTCTTATTGCTGATAGTCTTTTTTGCACAGTATTGCGCTTGAAATGTCTTTTTGTATCAGATATAGAGTCTTTTTTACGATTTGTCGTCGTTCACAGTTCCATGAACGGAAAGCATACGATAATTTTATGAAGGTGAGCATTGTTTATGGCAGTTAAATGTCATAGTTCGCAGTTTTGATACTGATGCATGTGCACTGGTTACACTGTTTGTTTAGACGAATGTCACTATTTTTGTCCTGTATCCATATAAGTACAGGGTGATCAAAAAGTCAGTATAAATTTGAAAACTGAATAAATCACGGAATAACGTATATAGAGAGCTAAAAATTGACACACATGCTTGGAATGACATGGGGTTTTATTAGAACCAAAAAAATACAAAAGTTCAAAAAGTGTCCGGCAGCTGGCGCTTCATCTCATCAGAATAGCAATAACTAGCATCACACAGTAAGACAAAGCAAAGATGATGTTCTTTACAGGAAATGCTCATATGTCCACCACCATTCCTCGACAATAGCTGTAGTCGAGGAATAATGTTGTGAACAGCACTGTAAAGCATGTCCGGAGTTATGGTGAGGCATTGGCGTCGGATGTTGTCTTTCACCATCCCTAGAGATGTCGGTCGATCACGATACACTTGCGATTTCAGGTAACCCCAAAGCCAATAATCGCACGGAATGAGGTCTGGGGACCTGAGAGGCCAAGCATGACGAAAGTGGCGGCTGAGCACACGATTATCACCAAACGACGCGAGCAAGAGATCTTTCACGCGTCTAGCAATATGGGGTGGAGCGCCATCCTGCATAAACATCATACGTTCTAGCAGGTGTTTATCAGCCAGGCTGGGGATGATGCGATTCAGTAACATATCGGCGTACTTCTCACCCGTCACCGTAGCAGTTACCTGCTGTCCAGCGCCATCTGTCGGACATTTTGTGAATTTTTTTTTTGTTCTAATAAAACCCCATGTCATTCCAAGCATGTGTGTCAATTTTTACCTCTCTATCTACATTATTCCGTGGTTTATCAAGTTTTCAAATTTGTACTGACTTTTTGATCGCCCAGTATATAGTTCTGGCAGTACCGGCCATGACCTTCTTCTTCTGTGCGGATGCACACATATTCCCCGAACTCTTACGTCACTTGGCAAGAATGGCTTCCACGAATAATGAGTGCGTTTGTGTGGGACGCTACGAATGTAGTGTGTGGACATTCAAGGTGAGAATGTGAGTCTCGCCGGAAGCGTGCGCGAGATAGTCCCTGCTGTCGCCCTGTCCTCTCTGCCCTCGGTGGCTCAGATGGATAGAGCGTCTGCCATGTAAGCAGGAGATCCCCGATTCGAGTCACGGTCGAGGCACACATTTTCACCCGTCCCCGCAGATCTATATCAACGCCCGTCAGCAGCTGACGGTATTAATATAACTCTAATTTATGTCCTAGGTCGTACATTGCCTGTTAGAAGACTGGTGGATTCCCATTCCACAGCATAAGTTCGTGAAGGTATGGAAGGAGAACCTCAGAGGCCACATGCTGGCGTCGATACTCGTTTAGACCAGGTAAGAATGTCCGTCATTTCCGAGAACATATTGGTCTCTGCGGACCCGACCAAACTTCCTCTACCTGTCGAGTGGTCTTCCTCGTTTTGGAACAAAGCGACCATAGGTGCAGCAGGGAACAAGTTCTTGCTATTCAGACTTTCAGAGATCCAGAGATGCAGCGCAGTAAATGTCAATTTGCGATGCAGTCAAAAGTGTCGGTGCACTTCACTATGACAGTTTTTTTCATGTACTCAGTTTGTCAAGCGATATACATATATTCGTACACAAGTAGTTGTCACGTAGAACAAATGTCCGTCGTCAAGTTTTTACGCTAACAGTCCATAAGACGATTCTACGTTAACAGTTTGTGAACAAATTTCAAACATAAATAGCTCACCACGTCTATATACATTGCAATATATTACGCGGTTTTGCACACCAGTTTCCTCGTAATCACAAATTCAGCGACATATTGTAAACGTCCACAAATAGTTTCTGGTTACGCAACTCTCATAACTTTTCCCAGATAACATATAGAAGTGAGCATGTATCATTTAGCTTTACCTAAATACAGATACGTACATAGAAACATGTCGCATATAGGTTTTTTGCATAGCTACAAATACATACAAACATATTACATATTGGCTTTCCATAAACATAGAAACATATTTCTCTTGTCTTCACAGAAGTAGGATTGGTCACATAGAAATATTTTTCATATAGCTTTACATAAGTTTACAGTATTTACAATCATTACAATCTTACATCTATGTTTTGCTTTTGCAAATGATGTCATCTGATATAGAGGAGGATTAGACGCGACATCCAACACCAGCAATTAGGCCAAGCGCACAACTACAAATAAACAAATAACAAAGCAAGGAACTAATATCAAACACGCGCGACACGAGTGTAAGTGTGTAGAGTAAGCATGACCTTAGCTACTCGTAAGTGTGTGTGTTCAGTGGTGAGATGCATATCCAAGCAGCTGCAAGGTGAAAGTGTAAGGGTGTAGAATGATTAAGTTCAAATGTTCAAATGTGTGTGGAATCTTATGGGACTTAACTGCTAAGGTCATCAGTCCCTAAGCTAACACACTACTTAACCTAAATTATCCTAAGGACAAACACACACGCCCAAGGGAGGACTCGAACCTCCGCCGGGACCAGTCGCACAGACCATGACTGCAGCGCCCTAGACCACTCGGCTAATCCCGCGCGGCATTGATTAAGTATTCAAGTTAATCAGTCGTTAGCAGTCGAAGACTGACGATGCAGATAATCTCTTCACATCTGTATAAAAGTTAATATGAAATTTAATTAAAGTTTTAAGTGGCTGCTGTTAGTATTCGGCGAAGACGAATCTCGTCTTTCTCGTTCTGCTGCTGACAAGAACAGCTGAAATAATACTCTTATACTACGTAGCTTCTCTGTAGAAGTACTGTGAGGTACGTGTATTTGACAGTTGTGTAAGCATGATCCATAGATGTGTTTAATGTTGTGCAGGGAATATTCTGAGATCACGGTGAGCATATTGTCCAATATTTCTGTTTGTTTTAGGATGCTGCAGTAGATATGCACCAGGGGGCGGAATGCCGACAGTGATATGAGGACCGTGGTACAGCAGACGCCATGTCGCGTTGCGCCGCTGAAGAGTAGACAACTTACGGTGAGTAAGCAAAAGCACTAACATACTAGCTCTAAATTTCTGCATCCGCTTGACAGTGTGCGCATAAATTTTCATCCTAATTTTGGCCCCTGCAGTCAGTGTCGCACAGACTTCCCTTACCTTTTCGTCGTGTGTTGTTTGTTGAAAAGGTAGTTTTGGTAACAACGTTGTCCAATCTTTGTCTTCTTTGCGATCGAACATGAGCTCATTAGGAATGTACGGAGTTTCATAAACATTGAGGTTATTGTGTACCTCTTCAAATAAAGGCAAATATGTTACCCAATTCGTAAGAAATGTAGGCTCATAAATCTGTTAACCTCACGGAACACGTGATGAGTAGGATTACACTAGGGACTATATCTTGAAATAAAAATACCCTTAATGCTATTGTCTTCGACAAATTTATGAAACTTGTACTCTGTATAGTATGCAGCATTGTCGGATAAAATAGCTTTTTGTTTTACCACGTGAGGAATGTAGTCACATGAGAAACGACGAATGATGGCAGTGACAGCAGTAGATCATATAGTAAAGTGGCGGAATTAAAGCTGTGAGGACGGGGCAGAGTCGTGCTTGGGTAGCTCAGTTGGTAGAGCACTTTCCCGCGAAAGGCAAGAGTCCCGAGTTCGAGTCTCGGTCCGGCACACAGTTTTAATCTGCCAGGAAGTTTCATATCAGCGCACACTCCACTGTAGAGTGAAAATTTCATTCTATAGCAAACAGTTTAACATGCTTGGAGAGTAAATCGTAAAATACAAGAATATATTTCACACCACCACTGCTTGTGGGATGTGGACCACTTATGTCAGAACTTACAATTTCTAGAGGTTTACTGGATAGAATAGAATGCAAATCAGGCTTCGTAGACAAGTTCAGCGGTTTAGATTTTTGATAGATCGCACATGTTTTAAGTATACTGTGGATCTTACATCTCATATTGCTAAAGTATCAATAGGTACTACGCTTTGGTAGGAACTTCTTGGTACGAAAATGACCCCAAAAAATGTGTGTGCTAAATTAGGCGGCGTTCAGAATCCTTAGGAATACAAACACACCAAGTAGTGGCTTCAGGGTGACGGCGATAAAATAACCCATCATTACGTATCAAATATCGGTTGGACAGATAATGTTCAGGTTGATTTGTGAAAAAAAACTCTTATCTTACTCAGGTGCCGGCCGGAGTGGCCGAGCGGTTCTAGGCGCTACAGTCTGGAACAGCGCAACCGCTACGGTCGCAGGTTCGAATCCTGCCTCGGGCATGGATGTGTGTGATGTCCTTAGGTTAGTTAGGTTTAAGTAGTACTAAGTTCTAGGGGACTGATGACCTCAGAAGTTAAGTCCCATAGTGCTCACAGCCATTTGAACCATTTTCTTACTCAAGTGAGGATCAGATTTCTGCAACATCGACATAATTCCACATAAGTCGATATAATACTGGTGATTAGCTTATCCTGCGTGAGAAATATTCGGTAATCATTCACATTCTCCAGGTCAGAGTTACGCTCATTCAAGCCTTGAGGCAGACGAGACAATGCTTCGGCAATGATGTTGTCTTTACCCTTAATATATACAATTTCAAAGGAATAGTTTGCAAAGATAACGTCCAACGTGACAATCTGAGATCTACCAGCTTAGAAGTTAACAGAAATGTGAGAGCTTAGTGGCCACTATAAATTTTAGTGTGTTTATCATACAAATGAGAATTAAATTCTTAAAGGCCCACGCTATAGAGAGTGTTTCAAGTTCTGTGGTAGAGTATGTGCATCCACATTCACTAAGTGTGCGGCTCGCAAAACTAATCATTTTCACATGTTCTTGTTCTCCCTTCTTTACAACCTGAAATAAACAACAGCCTAAGCGACAGAATGAGGCATCGCATGTCATACAAAAATCTATGTTAAAATCAGGGTGATCCAAAATAATTGCGTTAACCAAAGCTTGCTTAATGCTACGAAAGTCTTTCTGACACTGGTCATACATGTTTGCTGTTTAGTAGTTGGTGTGGTATTAATCCTCGAATGAAAGAATAAAGTCCAAGGAATGATTTCAATTGCTTTCTAGTCCATGGACTAGGAAAATTACTGACTGCGTCTAACTTACTTGGGTCAGGTCGTATACCTTGAGCATTAGTAATATGCCAATGATACTTAATTTCACTGCAAGCAAATTTCGACTTTTACAGATTAGCAGCCACTCCACCTTCTGCGAATTTATGTAGAATTTTTTTGCAAAGTGTCTATGTGTTTAGACCAAGTCTTACTAGCTAAGAGTACGTCATCAATGCAGTGAATAACTGATTCAACTAATTCATTACCAAGTACAGTATCCAATGCGGTGATAAACGCGCCTGTACTGACGTTCAGATTGAAGAGAAGGACACTAAATTGATAGGTTCGCCCCCCGAATGTAAATGCAGTGTACTTTCCTGAATCTGACATGGTTGGAACTTGCCAGAACTAATTGGTCAGATATATCGTAGAAAAATACTTACAATCTAAAAATTTCTGGAGTTGCTCTTCTAAAATGGCTCTGAGCACTATGGGACTTAACATCTGAGGTCATCAGTCCCCTACAACTTAGAACTACTTAAACCTAACTAACCAAGGGATATCACACACATCCATGCCCGAGGAAGGATTCGAACCTGCGACCGTAGCGGTAGCGCGGTTCTACATTGAAGCGTCTAGAACCGCTGCCACAGGGGCCGGCTGCTCCTCTAAACTCTCAGGTTACGTGCGAACAGGTAAAATAATCCCATTAATTGCACGAGCATTCACAACAACTCTGATATTCCTGTTGGGTATCTTTACAACAAGTAAAGGGCTGCATTAAGGATATGTGGAAGGTTCAATAATCTTCCACTCTATCATTTGTTTCAGCCCGTGTGTGTGTGTGTGTGTGTGTGTGTGTGTGTGTGTGTGTGGTTTGAGGTTTGCGGGTGCTAAACAGCGTGGTCATCAGCGCCCAAACGCATAGAAACAGGAACACATGCGGTGAAGGGTCGAAGACGGACAGCGAACAAAGAGAACGGCTGAAAGACACAGACCTGACGCAGTTCCAAATCCTCACATACAGAGGCAAAACAAGAGGAGAAGAAACGCACTAAAAAAGGAAAAGAAACACAAGGAAAAGAGAGCAGAAATAGAAGTGAAACAAGTAGGTAATCGTGACTGGCGGACCCCTTACCTAAAACCTCGGTGAGCCAGTCACCCAGCAGCACATTAAAACCCTCTCCCTAAAATCCGAGGCAACAAATTGGACAGGACACAAAACCGTAAGACCTTAACCACAGTCGTTGCGTCGTCTTGCAAAATAGAGGGCAAATACGGTGGCAAGGAAACCACCGCCCTCTGGTCAGAGACTAAATGGCAGTCAAGTAAAATGTGGCGCACAGTAATCTGGACGCCACAAGCACTGCTGATTGGGGAGTCCTCCCGCTGGAGTAAAAAACCATGCGTTAAGGGACTGTGCCCGATGCGGAGGCGAGTGAGGAGAATCTCATTCCGCCTACAGGACTGGTAGGACGTACGCCATGGCTGCGTGGTGGTCTTGACCAGACGCAGCTTATTTTCACCGACTGTCAGCCACTCCTCTTCCCATTGACGCATAACACGAAAATGCAAAAGGGAGGTAACAGCATGGAGAGGCACGGTACATTCAACAACGTGAGGGAAGGAACATGCATCTTTGGCAGCCACATCCGCCAGTTCGTTTCCCTCAATACCCACGTGCCCCGGCACCCAGCAGAAAGGGTTTCAGCTCGTACCACACAGCAGGTCTTCGGGATAGTGGCACATTATAGGTCTTGTGGAAGAAAATATGGTGAGGCTTAACTTCTATTTTTTACACATGTGTGTTGATCACACCTGGTAGTTTGCTAAATATTTGTGTATACTTGGACAAAACATCATAAAGTTCATTACATTCATCATGTGTGACAGCTGTGGTTTCTGATAACATATTACTAATTAAAGTTTTCAAGTCCTCATACTCGGCATCAGGTGTATGTGTTAGTGTGTCAACATCATCATTGTCCTGGATTAACTGAATCTTGTACCCTGTAAAATATTTAGCGTGCTTCAGAGTCCTGGTTTCCAGATCAACTGAAATTTCACTGCCCTTATCTCTAAGTATACATTTACGTTGGGACAAGTCAATAGTGCTGCCCTTCTCGCACAATATATCTAAACCTAAGATACTTTTAGTGACCAGGTTTTGGACGACGAGGAATGGCTGTTGTACGATTCCATTACCTTCCTTGACTGTCACGAATACCTGTTTCTTAACCTTAGAAGACATTACCTACGGCAGTTAAAATTTTATAGTTCTGGGCAGGATAGTCTGGTACGGATTCAAACCCACACATTTTCTTGTAAAAATCGTAGGACAAGACACTAACAGCCGCTCCTGTGCCCAGAATTATATTAGTTTGAATACCACCCACAAACACTGCAGTTGTGGCCAAAACAATTTCAGTGGATGATGAACGCAATTGTGTATTCTCTTGCAATAGTTCATCAGACAAGTTTTCGTCATGATTATGCCTTATGAATAATAGTGGTTGCTGTATACAACTGTCAGGGACATGCTTGTTGTGCCGTTGCAAAGTGGGTGTGTCAAATAATAAATTTAAATTGAAGTCGCCCTCCAATTCTCCCACATCCACTACCTGGGGGCCGGCCGAAGTGGCCGTGCGGTTAAAGGCGCTGCAGTCTGGAACCGCGAGACCGCTACGGTTGCAGGTTCGAATCCTGCCTCGGGCATGGATGTTTGTGATGTCCTTAGGTTAGTTAGGTTTAACTAGTTCTAAGTTCTAGGGGACTAATAACCTCAGCAGTTGAGTCCCATAGTGCTCAGAGCCATTTGAACCATTTGAACTACCTGGGGCACAGTAGTGACTGTTTTTAGTCTGACGTCGTCACATTTGTAGTAGCTGCAGGCGAAACGGAGGTGGAGTATCACTAGTGGCTCTGAGCACTATGGGACTTAACATCTGAGGTCATCAGTCCCCTAGAACTTAGAACTACTTAAGCCTAACTAACCTAAGGACAACACACACATCCATGCCCGAGGCAGGATTAGAACCTGCGACCGTAGCGGTCGCGCGGTTCCAGATTGAAGCGCCTAGAACCGCATGGCCACACCGGCCGGCTATCACTAGTTACTTCAATAATATTTACATTTGGGTATTGTTTATACCTATCTCCGAACTGTGGCAGTCGTTGTGTTTTCATGTTTTAACTCGCCTGATGGTTCGTAGAAGCATTCCAATTCTGAGTTTGCATACGCGGCGGCGGCAATCACCAGCCCATATTATTGTTTTGCTGCGGCCGTGTCGCAGTGTATTGACACTGGGCAGCGTAGTTGTTGTTACTCCAGCTCTGTTGCTGGGTTGCTGAATATTGACAGTTACTTTTCTTTCTCTTAAAATTTTTGTTACCATTTTGATAATAATTATTACCGTTGTAGTAATACTTCTTGCTGTTGCTAAAGCGCTGTCTCTTATTGGATTACCGCCAGTAGAATAAGAAGTGTTATAATTGATATTTGTGCTGTCTTGAACATGTAGGATATTTTGTGTGTATACATTTGCCATTTGAAGCGGTTGATTCTGTTGGTTTGCGTGTCCGACGGCTGCCAGCACGCCTGGATTGGGTTGCCTACCCTGCGTATTTTGTTGTAAACACTGTAGCAATTGTTTCGTCGTATGGATAGCTGGTCCCTATAAAGCATTTCAATGGAATCGAGCACTGTGAGAAAATAGCCTGCGTCGTTGTCTGGGATGTGCAGAAGTTTTCTTTGAAATTAAACGAAAGTCTTGCCTTCAATGGGCGGAGCATGTCGAGCGTTGCAACTGGATCGTCAAGGAAATGTCCCATATGTAAATATTTCTCAAATTACCAGCGCAAATTGCCGTGATTAGGATTGAATGGTTCATGTTCTACAATCTGCCTAACAAGTCGTTCCTCTACAGATTGTGACCAAAATTTTTATAAAAAGGTTCTCTTAAATTATTCGTATGTGACGCATCTGTCGGCTTCATTATACGCCTATACAGCTGCGTCGCCTTGGATATAGCCGACAACATAAGATATCCTCTTACTGTCACTCCACGTACGAAGAAATGCATTTCTGAAGGCATTAAGAAAGACGACAGGCTGTACGATTCTTTTTTCACATACAAATGGCTGAAATTGTCTGTGTTTTATGAGGCTCTCCTCTTCCTTGTCATTATAGTAATGTTTAGTTTCAGAATGATTAGTGCAAGGTTCAACTGGGCAATGTAAAGGAAAATGTTGTTTACAATTATCACCATTGCAATGCAGTGTGTCATGTCGAGGTGTCAATTGTTGTTGTGAGTACGTAGTGCACGATGTGTATGCGTCATAATTGTTCTTGTATTCATTGCCAAACTGTGTGTCTTGGTTGATATTACCGTCATTGCACACTGGTTGTTCGTAATTGTCAAAGTGTTTCGATTGCGTAGCGGCAGATTATGCTGCTTCTCTGATTACGTGTTTGTTGCATTCCGCGACAGTGTCGTGGACAGCAGCAGGCAATTTTTCTTGTATGCACTCGTCAAAATAATGTTGTCAGTACTTAGTCTTACTTTATCAGAAAACTATTTGTAATTGTGTCAACCTTTTCTTCGACATCGGCAATACGCGATTTTATATCATCATGCTCTGCCGGATAAGATTTATTCTGAGTAATTACAGACTCCCATGTTTTGCCGAGATTGTTTACTTGTGCTCGGTATCTGTCACATCTTTATTTGTGTTTTCTTGTTTTAATGAAAGCTCTGAAAATTTCGCTTTCAGGTAGGACACTTGTCCAGTCTGTCTATTATTTATATCCTCAACACCACTACACAAAGTGTCGTTTGACGTTTTAAGTGATGCGAAATCTTATTTAATTTCCTAATGTCCTGTTTCCATCTCATCATGAGCTGTTTTCAAAGTGGCGTCAATGTCCTGTCTATGTTGTGTCATTTGTTTCATTACAGCATCGAACATACCAGCAATACTAGTGATGTGCAGCTTTTCCGCCCCCCGCCACGTAGTTAGACATGACGTGAGATACCAAAATGGGTTAGGAATTAGATTAAGGCGTATTACTGGTACACGGTCTATTTTCTAAATTTACGTCACCAGAATAGTCACTAACATGTCGCTCGTTAGTATTCGAGTCAACCGTAACGTCACTTTCATAATTTAAGGGCATGTCAAAGTCGGATTGCGTCTGTGTTTGCAGCCTCTGGTTCTCCATCTTAGCTAATTGTTTTCTGGTCAGTGCCATGCCACACGTTATGTATGACACTGTAAAAATTTAAACTCGTATGTGTAACCATAATAAATATAAAAAACTATTCTCGCTGTGCGACAATGTCGAACAAGAGAATTAATTGTCGAAAGTAATGGTGGAATTTTAAATATTAATGACTGCATGCCATATTATATCGCAGAGAGCTAAAATCGGCCATATTGTGAACTGACAAAACTCTATTCTTGCACTGTATGAATAATGAAAATAATTTTGGAAACCGCGATGTAGCTTAAAATCAGTGCTACGGAAACGGAAAATTGTGATAGATCTACCAAGCATGCTACGATAATAAAATGCGCTTGGGCAAGATTGCTGATGTAAAGATGCGGTGCCTTATCTTGTATCCGCGATTGCAGCGTAATTTCAGGTGTCATCATACATTCGAGGAATTAGTCTTAGCCGGCCGAAGTGGCCGTGCGGTTAAAGGCGCTGCAGTCTGGAACCGCAAGACCGCTACGGTCGCAGGTTCGAATCCTGCCTCGGGCATGGATGTTTGTGATGTCCTTAGGTTAGTTAGGTTTAACTAGTTCTAAGTTCTAGGGGACTAATGACCTCAGCAGTTGAGTCCCATAGTGCTCAGAGCCATTTGAACCATTTGAATTAGTCTTACTTCAATGTATTCCAGTCTCGTATCCCGTTTGTCGTTTGTAATAAACCTGTGACAAAGGAAAGAATATATAGTAGATTAGATTAGATTAGATTTTCGTTCCATAGATCCGTGCTGAGGAGATCCTCGTGGATGTGGAACATGTCTTTTTTTTTTTTAAAAAAAAAAGCTGATATAATAATACTAAAAGTATGAATATACACAATACATCATTTGTTTCTATTAAAAAATTCTTGAATGGAGTAGAAGGAGTTGGCCACTAGTAAGTCTTTCAGGCTCCTTTTAAACTGATCTTTATTTGTAACTAAATTTTTTATGTTTGCTGGCAAATTATTGAAGATGAGTGTTCCTGAGTAGAGGACCCCTTTTTGAACTAAAGTAAGTGCTTTTAAGTCCTTGTGCAGATCATTTTTGTTCCTGGTATTGTATGTATAAACTGAGCTGTTTGTTGGAAAAAGAGATATATTATTTAGGACAAATTTAATTAAGGAGTAAATATACTGAGAGGCAGTAGTTAGTACACCCAGTTCCTTGAAGAGGTTTCTACAGGACGTCCGTGAATTTACTCCACAAATAATACGTATTACATGCTTTTGGATTCTGAAAACTTTTGTTTGACTTGAAGAGTTATCCCAAAATATTATACCATATGACATTATGGAATGAAAGTATGCAAGGTTTTTCATTTTTATGTCGCCTATGTCTGCTAACACTCGAACTGCAAATACAGATTTGTTAAGGCGTTTCTGCAGTTCTGTGGTGTGCTCCTCCCAACTGAATTTATTATCAAGTTGTAATCCCAGGAATTTAAGACTACCAACCTCTTCTATCTGCTCTTCTTCATACTTTATGCATATGCTGGGTGGAAACCTCTTACAGGTTCTGAATTGCATATAGTGAGTTATAACAATGCGTCCAGACACGAATTAGCCAATGTAATTAAATTTTTTGGCTTATTCGTAACTGGATCGAGACCATAAAATGAATTATAGTAATGAATTTACAATAAATTTATACAAACACTCGAGGTTTGAGCGTGACATTTTCGTTAAAGGTCCGTTAACGTATTTTTAACCGTTTTTTCTCTCTGTGATTCCCCTAAACTCGGAGTTCGTTATCAAACAGCACCCCAAGACGACGGTAGATCGAGCTGTACGACTTTCTGCTTAAAAGTATGGAAGCTTTTGCCATGCCAAGTCACCCAATCATCTTACAATGACTAAAGACACAAAATGAAACATACATAGGTTAGTAATTACAATGTATTCGTAAATAAATAAGAACACAATTAAAAGTACACTTACGATTTACAGCTACGAGTGCTGTTTGGTTTTAACTCGTGAATAAAATAATGAAACAATGTAGTATTAATGGCAGTGTGCCACATACGTCCGATCTGGACAAGACATAGAAAGCAAAAGGTAACTCTTCCTCTTTCGCCAATAATATGACGATGAAAAACATTCAAATGTTTCCAGCGGCAGCATACACTATTTATACACCCGTGGACTATATCTATGAGTAAAATTATTTATTTCATTACTTATAATTACTTTTCTGCTAAGAAAAGCTCAGCATGCAGATATGCCTTTAAAGAAGGACAATTAATTTTCGTGATTTTACATTAACAAATATCAATGGGAAGCATTGGTCCTCTATCTACAGAAAACCAACGACAACAGACGCAAATATCCCGTTTCACTCTGCCCACTTCAATAGGTATAAAACTTCCTGCTTCTGTAATTTGGTCAGTAGAGTAACAAAAATTCCCATAGCGGTTGTTGAGAACACCAATGAAATACGTATACCAAAACAAGTATCATTTGGTAATGGGTTTCAACCAGAACTGATCGCCCATATACATTCAAAAATTCTAAAAAGACCTCTGATCTTATAAATGAGATCTTCCTTGAACGACACAGAAGTAAGTTAAAAGTTTTTACGGGCATGACTTACAGAGGTCGTTTGTTTAGTAACGTGGCACATACTTTTCGCAAAGTTTACGTTAAAATAGGAATTAATAACAACAGCCCAGTGTCTAAATTGTTAAGATAATATGTGTAACTATTCGACCCACTACTAAGACCATCTGTATAAAAAGTAGCCTCAATAGAATGAACCTCTTAGAAGATCTACAAGTCTATATGCACTTACACAAGGAGCCTACGAACTTAATGAACGAACATACAGAATCCAAGAACAATTGGTTTTTCGACTGTTTTCGTAATTTCTTATGCACTTAGATTTGTATACACTTATTTTATTGTTATCCAATACGTAGATCCACTATTGTACTGTATTTCTTAGTCATTCCCTAGGTATCTTTCATGATGTCTTACTTTGCATGATATATAGGGCTCTTTCGATCTATTTGGGTGCTCAGCGTACTTTACTATGGTAGAGGTCTTATTGTGGTAATCAGCATATGGACATTTCCATGGCCGCCGCGATGGTCTAGCGGTTCTAGGCGCTTAGTCCGAAACCGCGGGATTGCTACGGTTGCAGGTTCGAATTCTGCCTCGGGCATGGATGTGTGTGATGTCCTTAGGTTAGTTAGGTTTAAGTAGTTCTAAGTTCTAGGGAACTGATGACCACAGATGTTAAGTCCCATAGTGCCCAGAGCCATTTGAACCATTTTTGACATTTCCTATTTTCCTTTTGTTGCGCGTACGGTACTCTCCTAGTGATTCAGTGTGGCAGTATTTCTGGCCAAATTTTTCGTTACGACAGTTTTGATACATGTCCCCTAGATCGATAGTGAAGTGTACTTAGATTCATTTCTTTGACTGGGATCTACCTACGTCTTTGTAAATTACTAGTTTTCTTCTTTGACTGGTTTGGTTTGAATTTTTATCTAACAGTCGACAGATGATGGTTGAAGTGATCGCTATGGCAGGCAGGTACATGCGTTATTTTCTTTCTTGTGTGGTTACTTCAGTTGTGGTTCCTTTCGTTTATTACTTCCTATGTCTTATGTCATTTAAACAGAAATACTAGTATTTGAATGCTGGTCCCTCTTTTTATCAGAACCGAGGTGCAGTCTTCCTACATGTCATGATATTTTTCGTGCGTATATTGTTTTTCACGTGTTTTCTTTTATGTAAAGTTTTGGCGCACAGCAGCCATATCAGCTTTTAAGCACATATCATACGGTTTTTGGACAATATAGGTACCTTTATAGTATCTAGATTACATTTTTCCTTTCCATTCTTCTTTCCTTTCTTCATTAGAAGTATACTGAGTACAGTTTTATTGATAATATGTACTTTCATAGTATTGTGGTTTTCAATTTTACTTCTTCCTTTTTCGGTACAAGTATGATGAGTACGATTATGAGTAAGGTTGGTAGATTTTTAGGTAACAACATTCGAATTCCATTTCATTTAATTAGGGATGTATCAATGTTTGCACTTGACATACTTGGGTACACATTCCCCTTGCAACAGTCGTATGTTCTGACTGCATATAAGCATCTGAGGCTGTCTTTCGCTGTGTGGCCCTTTTTGTGATTTTTATATTACATTGTGTAATTTAGTTACTCACTTATTCCTGTGTTCCCACTCATGCAGTACCATAGCACTAATTCGGATGAACTTTACCAAAAGTAGTTAATGTTAAGGAATGTGCTGCTTTCATTAACCTTTCGTATTTGACATGTATTGGGATACTGCTGGCACGAGTTATTTATAACATTTTCCCCATTCCTTTAAGCACTAACTATGATTATTAACGACACGTCCTCAACAGTTACTGATTCCTTAAGGTTGTGATGATTCTAGGGTGCTTGTTATCTAACACTCTTCCGCTGGATTCCGCTATTTTTCGCTACAGTTAACTTGCTGGTTACTGACATAAAATAATATATATGCTAATTTGGATAAGCGCACTGGAACTGCTTACGTTTTACTGATACGCTCGTTTCCCTATCCTTTTTCAGAAGAGTACGGCTTGAGTCCCTAGCAGTTTTAGTATTGGTGCGAGAATGCCTGTGCTTCTCTGTTTTCAATAGTTGGTTTCTGCTTTGCGCGTCCACACCTGTACTTTGTTCACCTTCGATACATAAGCAGCTATGCCCTCCTTTTATAAGAATATAGGTTATGTACTTAGATGTGGGTTTGGTTTTATTGGTCTTGTAAATTGTAAGTTTATATGACTTTACAGAGTATGTTACATCTATGAATATACTACTGCACACGTAACAGAGGGACCCTTGTTTCCACACGATGCTCAGAGCAATAGGCATGCTAGTTTTTGAAGATTTTCAAGAGATTATATGAGTTTCATGACGTTATTTGACATGATGTAATGGAACCACTCTTACTGACTCCGTAATCTTCACTAGTTGACTACGTTGTTTCTCTCCTTTACTTCTCAACTGTGACGCAAAGTAAAACGTTATCACTCATGTCGTGTGATCTCCATTTTTTACAGAGGTTAGTCATCACCTGGGTTTCCACACATTTTATTGAACTGGCAGCTGTCGTTCAGACAAGACTATGATGTCTTTAGCACTCTATGTGGTGATGACATGGGTCTAATTTTTTGCTTTCACAGTTTCATGTTGCAACGGTTTATTATTAATGATTTCTAACGCAGGAGTCCTGGTAACACATAACATTTTGAATCTGATATGGATGTACTTTCTCTCTCTGTTTTCCCCCTTTGTTTAGTTCATGCCAGTATGTTAAGCATTCTTTCACATAAGATGTTTTTATACCACAACCACAGTGGATGGCTTGTACAACCGTCTGTAAGTTGAAAATTTCTGATCATTTTGGTCATGGTTAATTAAAACGGAGTTCTACTTTACAATGTATCAGCATAGTTTCCCGGTTATGATTCAGTTCTGGGTTCAAAGCTTTCATGTGCGCTGTACATAGGAGACACCACTATAAGAGGAATACATAATTGTAGTTTGTGACCTTCGCGCTTCTCGCTAACATTTTCGTACTACAAACGTGTAACGACACACGATACTGTTTTTACTGATCTTCAACATTTACAGAAGGTTTTCTTTACACATGTTCATTACTTAGTTTGTAACGTTGCTTACCTAGGCTGTGTAGTAACTATTCTCCAAATAATACAGATGTCGTTAGTTTTTTTGCAGCTTCCTAGTTTTTACACAAGTCCTGGGTGACGTAGGTTAACGTTGCCTTATCACAATTACTTGCTTACCTTCATTCTTCGGCATGTAACCAAGATGGTTGCTACACTACATTTGTTGGCATTATGGTGTTAGTGTTGTGAGTTCTTCCTTCTGTGTATTGTTTTCATATTTCATGGCGAGTGTTCGTTTTTACGCGACTACTGGTTTTATTAGTTGACGTGAGTGTTTATTCAAATTGCACACTTGAACCTCTACTACCTTATTAATACCCGACACAGTGTTCTGGCATATTCCTGTTTATCCACATTCTCAATTAACCATCTAATCACAAAGTTACTAACTGACGTATTACACACTGTGAAATTTAAAATGGTCTCGACGAATTACATGTTTCAAGAGATTCAAGACTTCAGCCAGCCGTCGTAAACTTCATTCCACGATATTTCAGCTGGACACATGAAGAATCTGTGCGACGCCTTCCTATGGATGCTGCCGAAGAAATAAGAAGAGTAACTTGCCGCGCCCTCTTGAAAGCTCCTCGTAAAGGCGTTAATATAACCTCTGAAGAAATTGCCCCACTTCGAAATCTCCGAGGGGATCCGGACATGGTGGTGCTGAAGACTGATAAATGTAACTCAATTGTTCTGTTACCCCGTAATTTCTATTTGGAGATGTGTGGTCTGCTAGTGATACTATGTGCTGGAAGACTGATCATCACCTTACAGCACGTGTGAAACGGAAGACTGAATTCTTCCTAGTTATCTCCAGAGACCATCAAGCGGTTAAGACCAGATTGCAGTGCACCACCAAGACTGTATGGTCCTCCTAAAGAGCACAAAGAAGGTCTTTCTTTACTGTCTATAGTGTGCAATACTGACACCCCCACATATGATTTAGCCAAACATCTTGCTTTCTTGCTGAGGCCATTGGTTGGCAAATGTCCACATTATTTGCGGAGCTCTGCCGATTTTATTAACAGACTGGGGTTCTCCACCTAAGTAGTTGAGATCTTCTAGTGAGTTTTGATGTAGTATGTCTTTTTACAAAGATACCTCTTGCTTATTCCTTGTCACTAGTTGGTAAACAGTTTCAGTCGGACATCACTGCTTTGTTTCGACATGCTATTTCCTCAACCTACTTTATGTTTGACCAAGAATGTTTTGAACAGATTGACGACGTGGCCATGGGCAGCCCCCCTGTATCCCATAGAGGCGAACTTTTTTATGGAGGATTTTGGGGAAAGCGCACTTGAATCATCCGTCTCTGATCCAACAGTTATTTGGAGAAACACGGATGATACTTACGTAGCGAGACCCCACAGAGAAGATAAGTTAATGGAGTTTTTACAACATCTTAAAAAATAGATTAAGGAATGGCAAACCTACGTTTCTACCATTTGTAGACTTAGAGAAACCTTTTGACAATGTTGACTGGAGTACTCTCTTTTAAATCCTGAAGGTGGCAGGGGGAAAATACAGGGAGCGACAGGCTATTTACAATTTGTACAGAAAACAAATGGCAGTTATAAGAGTCGAGAGGCATGAAAGGGAAGCAGTGGTTGGGAAGGGAGTGAGATAGGGCTGTAGCCTACTCCCGATCTTATTCAATCTGTATATTGTGCAAGCAGTTAAAGAAACAAAAGAAATATTCGGAGTAGGAATTAAAACCCATGGAGAAGAAACAAAAACTTTGAGGTTCGCCGATAACATTGAAATCCTGTCAGAGTAGTAAACGAGTTTTGCTATATGGGGAGCAAAATAACTGATGATGGTCGAAGTAGAGAGGATATAAAATGTAGACTGGCCATGGCCAGGAAAGCGTTTCTGAAGAAGAGAAATTTGTTAACGTCGAGTATAGATTGAAGTGTCAGGAAGTCGTTTCTGAAAGTATTTGTTTGGAGTGCAGCCATGTATGGAAGTTGAAACGTGGACGATAAATAGTTTAGACAAGAAGAGAATAGAAGCTTTCGAAATGTGGTGCCACATAAGAATGCTGAAGATTAGATGGGTAGATCATATAACTAATGAGGAGGTATTGAATGGAATTGGGGAGACGTTTGTGGCACAACTTGACTAGAAGAAGGGATCAATTGGTAGGACACGTTCTGAGGCATCAAGGGATCACCAGTTTAGTATTGGAGTGCAGCGTGGAGGGTAAAAACCGCAGAGTGAGACCAAGAGATGAATACACTAAGCAGATTCAGAAAGATGTAGGTTGCAGTAGTTACTGGGAGATGAAGAAGCTTGCACAGGATAGGGTAACATGGAGAGCTGTATCAAACCAGTCTCAGGATTGAAGATCACAACAACAACAAACTCCATTCACGAGAACATTAGATTTACTATCGAATTGGAGAAAGATGGTTGTCTCCCATTCCTGGATGTTTTGGTTAGACGGAAGAGTGACGGCTCTTTGGGACATTCTCACTCACACTGACTTGTACTTGCCCTCCACAGGTTGCCATCGCTCATCCCAAACCATGAGTATGCCCATACAGTGTCAGATGCTTGCACATTTAAGGACAGTGTTCAGAGACAATGGATATTCGACCCGGAAAATTAAGAGGGCATTCTCAGCTAAAACCATGAAACGGGAAGTGGATAGAGAGGAGTACTTACCAGCAAAGTCCCTAGCTTTTCTTTCCTTCGTTTGAAATATTGCCTTCAAAATAGCAAGAGTCTTTAATAATTTTCAGGTGAAAGTGATTTTACGCCCACCATCTAAGATTTCGGACCTGCTGGGATTAGGGAAGGCTAATTTGTTATTGCGGAAGACGGAAGTTTACAAAATACCTTGCCAGTGTGGTATGGCCTATATAGAACAAACAACATGCACAGTGGAAGAACGTTCCACAGAAGATAAATGTTGGACTCGCCTTCTGCAACCCAGCTAGTCTGCAGATGCGGAATATGGTATCTCCAATAGTCGTTCAATTGAGTGTGAAAGAATATTAATTTTAGCCACAGCAACATCTTTTTGAAACTCCATTATAAAAGAATCCGTCGTAGTACACATTCAGCTACCAGCTGGATAATGCGTGGAATCCCGTCATCTCTGAGATATTTTCTCCAGACGAAGATGCCAGAATCCTTCGATAACTGCGTCGAGCGGCAACGCCGAAGACATCTGATCCTTGCAGCTCCACCACCCAGGGCGCTGTTGCCGAGTTCCTCTGTCACCGTGACTGTGACGCATGCGCGACAATACTATCAGCGCCCTCTGTAAGGCGGAGTGGAGAACGTCTTCATCTGTCTTCGATGATGACTGGCAGGCGCCCAGTTGAAATATCTTGGAATGAAGTTTACGACGACCGGCTGCAATTCCGAAATCTCGTCGAACATATTACACAT
Source organism: Schistocerca americana (assembly GCF_021461395.2). NCBI lineage: Eukaryota > Metazoa > Arthropoda > Insecta > Orthoptera > Acrididae > Schistocerca > Schistocerca americana. The sequence continues at coordinate 171,388,238 of NC_060124.1, read as the reverse complement.
TGTATACCCTGACACATATGTTCTGGTGGTTTTTCCGCCGTAGGTTATACTCTTCTTTATCTTCCCTTGCTTAAGGGCTACATGACATATAGAGACACGCGATTTTGGTTGTCCTGGTTGTAATGAGTGTCCTTCTAATATACTGCACGTGCACGCCGCAGTACTTCTCTTACTTCATAGTTTATGGTTTGGTGTATCACTTTGCCACACATCTGCTTACAAGCTATCTTTCGTTATTTTTGTATTTTCCATAAATTGCAATACTTGCTGCTTAATGGTAATTCGTTACAGTGTGTTACATTCTATACATAATTCGGTTAACTAGAAATGTTTTGTTAAATAAGTTGCATCTTACGAGTATGTTATCAATAAATTGCACTGATGTAATTTTATATTCTCCTTTTATTATTGTTATTAGCATATGGAATAAGGTGATACAGATAGTTATCAGGTTGATTTCCAATAAGTGGTATATGTCTTACTAGTACATGACAGCGTGTAATCAAATGCTTTACCTACAGCTTTTACTCGTCATTATATGACTATACTTCTTTACTCCAGTTGTTTCACGCGCATTGCTTTAGCATTACACTGTGATTATCTATGCATAACATGAAATATTGACCTCCGTTTAGTAGGTTCCTTTTCTACGATTGTATGATGTATATACTTTTCTCACTAGTAGAATTTAATACAGTGTGCAACTGTTATCTTAATTTACTCCTTAATTTATCTGTAACTGTATGTAACTTCCTGTACTGGTTGGTATTGTTATGTTATTATATATTACCACTGTATATGAGACATGCACCACCCCCTTTTTTTGGTTATCTATTTCGTACTGGTACTATTGTTGTCTGTACACAGGGCTTGAACTTGTAGCCAAACAAAATAAATTCCTACATCAGACGGCTGAAAGCTGTTTCACTTGACATACTCTGGCCGGCTGATACAACCACCTCTGAAAAGATGTACATACAGAGAAAGAGTAAAGTAGTGAGAGGTAGCAGAAATAGCGAGAAATTTAAAATCACAGTTTGTGATCACGATGTAGATGGAGTTAAGGAATTCTGCAACGTTGGAAGCAAAATAACCCGTGACGGACGGAGCAAGGAGTACATCAAAAGCAGATTAGCACAGGAAAAGAGGGCATTCCTAGGCGAGAGAAGTTTGCTACTATCAGACATAGGCCTCAAATTGAGGAAGAAATTTCTGAGAATGTACCTTTGGAGCACGGCATTGTATGGTAGTGAAACGTGGAGAGTGGGAAAATCGGAACAGAAGGAAATCGAAGCATTAGGGATGTGGTGTTACAGAGGAATGTTGAAAACTAAGTGGACTAATAACATAAGGAGTGACGTGGTTCCCCGTAGAATAGGCGAGGAAAGGAACATATGGAAAACACTAACAAGAAGCAGGGTCACAATGGTAGGACGAGAGTTAAGACATCGGAGAACAACGTCCGTCGTACTAGAGGGAGCTCTCGAGGGTAACAAACTGTAAGGGAAGACAAAGATGGGAACACATCCAACAAATAACAGAGGACGTAGGTTGAAAGTGCTAGTCTGAGATGAAGATGCAGGCACACGAGAAGAATTCGTGGCAGGCTGCACCAAACCAATCAGAAGACTGAGGTCTCAAAGAAAGAAGGACTTGCCCCGAGCCTCTTTGCGTATTCACGTGCAATCATTTACTTTATTTTGTTTACGTTCAGAGACAACAATCAGTCCCTGCCCCAAGTATGCAGCCTTTACATGACTTTCAGCAATTCAATACGATCTTCTAGCATCTTCCATTGTTGTTGAAATATGGAGTTATATCAGCTGTCTGAATAACCCTGTATACGAGAAAATACCGTATAAGGCGCCGATCCCAAGAGCAGAAGTTTCGGCCCTGCCGATATTCTGCCGGATCTTTGTTGGGAGAGCTCTACCGTGTCACCACACAGGTGCACAAAGCCCCTGAAGAGTCCTCCTTTCTCTCTGCAGTCGGGCCTGATGGGACAGGGGATTGTGCTAATCGCTCGTAATGCCGAGTGATCGTCAGTCGAGCTACAAAACCGCTAGCAGCGGCTGGGGTGGTGGACGCGTCCGACAGCTCGACATCCCGGCTCAGTCCACCTGTCACGTGATCCGTCCACTGCTCGAGCCATACGAGTCCACATGGCAGCGTCCGGCGGTTCTGAACAATGAAATGTCCCGCCATTTCTGCACATCTCATGGTGTTATTACGATAAAAGCAGTAGTGTAAATCACACACTGTGTCATTACTTCACCGTGATTGTGTGCAAAATACGAGTAATCTTATTTCTCCTTACCGGTGACAAAATCTGATATATTTCATTCATTTTTAGATCTGTATTGCGCAACAGAATTAGAGAATAACTTTTCCGATTCCTCGTAAATGTCTCACACTGCGACGCACAAGTTTGAAATTTGGCTCAGTGGTGGATATAACCTTCTTCTCTAATGGTGAAAAGCCGCAGCGCCCTGTGGCATCGTGGTGGCTATAACCTACTTCTCTAATGGTGAAAAGGCACGGCGCCCCGTGACATCATCTTCGGGCTCGTACCTGTCAGAAAGATCGACACTATCTCTGACTGGCTGCTGCTCTAGCGCCTGAAGGTATTCAAACCGCACTCACGGATTAGCGAATGGGTTGTCTAATTCTCAGCGCTGGAACAGATGCGAGGCTTAATGTGTGTTGAATATCCCGACTAGTACCATTGTAACTTGTGCAATAAACTCAGGTGGCCGGCACCGAAGATGTAGCTGAACTGGGTGGATGTGGGACAGGGGTTCTTAGAACGACCCTTTAGCGTTATATTTATGCACATGTTAATGTTACACTCTCCCGTTATCACGTCTCAGGAGGGCGGAAAAAAGGTGCGCTGAATAAGCGCAAGTATCCACACTACTTCACTCTCAAATTTTGTCTAATGGTTTTGAACGGTCCCTAGCTTCAAATGGCTCTGAGCACTGTGGGACTTAACTTCTGAGGTCATCAGTCCCCTAGAACTTAGAACTACTTAAACCTAACTAACCTAAGGACATCACACACATCCATGCCCGAGGAAGGATTCGAGCCTGCGACCGGTTCCAGACTGTAGCGCCTAGAACCGCACGGCCACTCCGGCCGGCACGGTCCCTAGCTGTTCCAACTTGTGTGCGAGAGCAAAAACTTGGTTCAAGCAGTACTCTAAAGAGATACGCTCAGTTTCAACCGGTCAGATTGTAAAAATAACATTTGAACCAGAAAATACAATTTCTACAAAAGGTACTGAAAATATTTATATATTTCTTTAGCTCGGCTTTCGGAATTCTGGGGACCTGTATTAAATGCAAACAAATGAATGGTAACAATTTCAGAATTAGAAACTGAACAATTTAATTGAAGACATCAAACTGTTAAACTACACCTCACTCTTGTAGTTGTGTTTCGACATACATTAACAAGCACGGTATTAACTAATACAGAGAGAAGAGCGTTTCCGTTAGAAGATGTTGTCTACCAACAAACTAACACGAATGGACATTGGTACATTTAGTTATCAGCTCAGAGCAGGCAATAAGGCACTGGTAAAGAACACTATAAAACAAATAAGCAATGATAATAGATGTACAAGTAAATTTCTGAAAGAACTTGCAGCTGGCTTCAACTTTCAGTAATACATTTAACACTGTGCTGATAATACTCCTCAAATACAAATCGGGCTCGAATACAACGTAAGGAAGTATTTTTAGAATTAACAGAAACCATCAAAAATGTACATAGCTTGCCTTTTTAAAATTCATATAAAAGTGTATGAACATTATTTGAGCCAGAATGCCCACATGGCTTCAACTAAGGCAGGAAAACTGAACTTACGTTAGTGCTGAGTACACCTTGCAGGAACATACTGATGCGCTACCCACAGAATAAGCGTGAAGCAAAACAAATTTTGAATTAACCAGTATGAGAACGTCTGTTGACAACACTGGTGCTATGAATCATCAAACACACAGCATAAGGACACGGGTCACAGCACGTAAGTCCCACTAGCTTCTCGTACGGTGCACCCATAAGACGCTCACCAAAGATGTCCGTGTGGCCCAGCCATTCCTCTTTACCTGCAATTTCCTCAGATATCCTGACAGCAGACGTAATGCCAAGGTCGTCTTCCACCGGATTCGAGATTAGTTTTTCTTTACACGTAAACTGGCAGATTGGCAATGCAGACCTATTGCTTGGAGAGCTGTTCGATTCCAGCAGTTGGTTGTAGCGTCCATTCCCCTCGCAACAACCAGACGCTGCCGCTGGATGTCCATCATATTGTTATCGCTCGGCAACAACTCAGGCCGAGCTGATCCGGGGCGGCGTTAAGTCTACGCGGCAGGCAGCGCACGTGACCCCTTCGCCCCCCCCCTCCCCTCCCCCCCCCCCCCCCCGGGAAGTACTCTCTCTAAGCAGGACGTTGCTCGGCTACACGCAGAGGAGCTGAATCGCACCCTCTATTACATATCTAAAGCAGGTATGGCTCAGACGTCATAAAATTACTGGCGAATAAGGCAGTTCCGAAAATGAGCTTCATTGGAACACGGTCCACAAAGTGCAGTCCGCCCACAAAGGAGGTACTTTACTAAACTCTCATCCGACTCAGGGAAGCTTCAGTTTTGATTCCTTCCAGCTAGGACGTACAGGAAATGGACCAAATTGGAAGAAGAACAGCGTCTTTCGTTAACAGGACATGGATTCTCATCCAACTGTAGCGAGAAGCCATAAGACAGACCTTCTGCAACTCGATGAAATTTCTTGCTAAAATGCGAGAGTGTGCGTACCCATGAGAATCAACTACTCTACTGGCCATTAAAATTGCTACATCAAGAAGAAATGCAGATGATAAACGGCTATTCATTGGAAAAATATATTATACTAGAACTGATATGTGATTACATTTCCACGCAATTTTGGCGCATAGATTCTGAGAAATCAGTACCCAGAACGACCACCTCCGCAGTAATAACGGCCTTGATACACCTGGGAATTGAGTCAAATAGAGCTTGGATGGCGTGTACACGTACAGCTGCTCATGCAGCTTCAACACGATACCACAGTTCACCAAGAGTAGTGACTGGCGTATTGTGACGAGCCAGTTGCTCGGCCACCATTGACCAGACGTCTTCAGTTGGTGAGAGATCTTGAGAATGTGCTGTCCAGGGCAGCAGTCGAACATTTTCTGTATCCAGAAAGGCCCGTACAGGACCTGCAACATGCGGTGGTGCATTATCCTGCTGAAAAGTAGGGTTTCGCAGGGATCGAATGAAGGGTAGAGGCCGACCAGTGTGGCCGAGCGGCTCTAGGCCGCTACGGTCGCCGGTTCGAATCCTGCCTCGGGCATGGATGCGTGTGTGATGACCTTAGGTTATTTAGGTTTAAGTAGTTCTAAGTTCTAGGGGACTGATGACCTCAGATGTTAAGTCCCCTAGTCGTCAGAGCCATTTGAACCATTTGAAGGGTAGAGCCACGGGTCCTAACACATCTGAATTGTAATGTCCACTGTTCAAAGTGCCGTGAAAGCGAACAAGAGGAGACCGAGACGTGTAACCAATGGCACCCCATACCATCACGCCGGGTGATACGCCAGTATGGCGATGACGAGTACACTCTTCCAATGTACGTTCACCGCGATGTCACCAAACAGGGATGCGACCATCATGATGCTGTTAACAGAACCTGGATTCATCCGAAAAGATGACGTTTTGCCATTCGTGCACCCAGGTTCGTCGTTGAGTACACCATCGCAGGCGCTCCTGTCTGTGATGCAGCGTCAAAGGTAACCGCAGCCACGGTCTCCGAGCCGATAGTCCATGCTGCTGCAAACGTCGTCGAATTGTTCGTGCAGATGGTTGTTGTCTTGCAAACGTCCCTATCTGTTGACTCAGGGATCGAGACGTGGCTGCGCGATCCGTTACAGCCATGCGGCTAAGATGCCCGTCATCTCGACTGCTGGTGATACGAGGCCGTTGGGATCCAGCACGGCGTTCCGTATTATCCTCCTGAACCCACCGATTCCATGTTCTGCTAAGAGACATTTGATCTCGACCAATGCGAGCAGCAATGTCGCGATACGATAAACCGCAATCGCGATAGGGTACAATCCGACCTTTATCAAAGTCGGAAACGTGATGGTACGCATTTCACCTCCTTACATGCGGCATCACAACAACGTTTCACTAGGCAACGCCGGTCAACTGCTGTTTGTGTATGAGAAATCGGTTGGAAACTTTCCTCATGTCAGCACGTTGTAGGTGTCGCCACCGGCGTCAACCTTCTGTGAATGCTGTGAAAAGCTAATCATTTGCATATCACAGTATCTTCTTCCTGTCGGTTAAATTTCGCGTCTGTAGCAAGTTTAATGGCCAGTAGTGTAATATCCTGCTTCTTCTAGACGCATCAGTATAGGGGAACATTAATAAAAGCGACAAGCTACCAGGAAGGACCACTTATTGGAAATGGAGGGAAAAATGTTCTATGAACATGTGTTCAGAAATGCATCATTGTCACGGCAGATGGCGTTGACGAACGATAGTTCCTATGACCACTTTCCGTGTGTTCCTTGTGTGTTGCAGGCTGTGTGGTTGATGAAGTGCACTGTAAGCATCAGAATGATCCGGCATTCATGTCGCGAACATGCCGAGATTGTGTTTGTGTACGTCCAAGCAGATGGAGAGGCAGCACAGCTGTAGCAAAACAAGTACGCTCACAGGTTCCAACAGCATCATGCAACATTACAAGTCCTTTTTGGGCTTTTGAATGATAATAGGCCCTTTCAGACTGACGAATTTGCAGGGAGACGGCGAACTGTACGTAGATCAGTTTTGGAGGAACGGATCTTACAACGTATTTAGACGTACCCTAGAACAAATACCAGTCAAGTGGCCTGACAACATGGTGTTAGCTAAAGTAGGATTATGTGTATCCTGCGTGACAACCTCTAATACAAGTACACCTGCAATGAGTGCAAGTAGTGTCAGCTGCGGTCTTCCCTATACTGGATGAGTTTTTCGATGGTGTTGCACCAGACCATCAGAATTATGGAATTTCTGTGGGCAGTTCTCTTTAACGACGAAGCAACCTTTACCACAACGGGCTGCTTACAGTATGCTGCGTCAGTAACGCAGCCTCCAACACACAAGGAACAGATGGCACGTGGTCAGAGGAACTGTCGTCTGTAAGCGTCATCTACAATAGCAACGATGCATTTCCGGACACCATATGTTCACTGGGCCTTTTTGCTGCACTTCCAGTCAGGAGTCCGTTGCGCAATTTGTCGATGTTATTAATATTCTTATGCATTGCCTGCTAGGAGTGTAAGAGCAGATATTTTTAATTGTGACTGAGGACAGTGTACTGAACAAGATTACTTTAGTTTATACTTCATTTGCTGTCTAATAATTGAAGCTATCAGGAATAGCATGTACTTAGGTTGGTTCCTACCTCCAAGTACATGTGGCAGAAACAAGTCATTAATGATTATGTTTCCCCTGGAAGGTAGAGCAAGTGGTGAGCAAAACTGTCAGTCCATACTGACAGGCGTAATCCACTCAGTGGTGCAATTACGACTGGGCAGAAATCATTAGGTAGCATATTATATGATGTGTTAACGTGTTTGTGGGAAGGCTGTCAGTCGCAGAGGACAAACAACTGACACACAGAAGTGGGTACATATTAAGTTACTAATGATTACAATATCTGCACTTATGTCCCTCACCCTGTATATGTATATATATGACGAGTAGCTCATAACAGTTTCACCGTGTGGAGAGGCCGTTTCGCTGTGACTGCACTTGTAGATTAGTTTGACAAGTATACAAAAAATAATATCAAACCTGAAACTCACTCATGCATTCCTTCTGTCCACATTTAAGCTCACCTAGACTGAATAATAATGTAGTACCTCTAATTTGAAAGGAGTTCGCAAGGAATGGCGTGTTTTACGCAATCAGGAATATTCAAAACAGTCTCTTGTTTCACAACCGCGATATCTTTTGTAAGGCAAATCATTTTTTCTACTGTAACCAGCACTTGGCGCAGTTCAGAGCCTAAATCTCGCCAAAAATTCCATTTCCTGTTCTTTAATCTGTAACGTTCTGAAACTATACGTAATTTAAAGTTCTGCTTATTGTTTCCCTAAAAGTAGTAAATCTTTGCTCCACTTGCCACGCGGGATGATTATGTGGTGGGCACCCCACAAAGCACTTCAGACAGAAACGAAAGATGTTTTTCAAATTCTGCAGTTCACGTGAAAGTTAGTATCAACCAGTTCCACAAACTCGCAATCCTGAAATTTCTCGGTATCATACAAAGGTGTCCGTGCCCAGCCATCCGATGCCTCGCACTCCTCGCTCCATATTACACTTCTAGCGCATGGTTTCGACCAAATGAAATACGAGCCAGAGTCAGGGTTCCTTATACATTTCGGTGTCGTCCGCAGGGGACCTAGAAACGGAGCACACGCCTCTGTTACGTTAGCGCTCCTGCCTCAGTGATCAAAAAGCACCCTCTCTGCCTATTAAATATTAATAACTTCTATTGTGGTCGTACCATATCTGTAATTTTCCTATGGTAAATCGATATTCGAAAATATTTCTTTTTAATTTCACTTTCATATCTGCGGCGTATAATGCGCTAAACTTTACATTTGTTAATGTTGAGGGTCATCTGCCAGTTGCTGCATCAAGTGTCAGCTGCCAGTTGCTGCAACAGTCATCCAGACCCTGCTGGACTTCATTCATTTCTCTACAATTTTCTAGATTTCCGACGTTATCCACTGCGTCACTTATGTATGAAATGAACAGTAAGGCTCCTGTAACACTCCGCTGGGATACACCTGAAGCGACTGGTACTTCTCATATATTAGTTGCAAGCCTAAACCCTTGTAGATATGAGTGTGCATACCTCCCGCAAGTTTTTCGTTGCTGACAGTGTACTCTTTCTTATCAGACCCTCTGCATTTAACTCTTTACAAATGTTCCTTACCACCGATACTGCTGGTGTCTCATTATAAACTGGACGATCAGATCGATTTTTCAGGAACATGTACTCTTATGTAATAATTACAAGACGAAGGTGTGTGTACCGTATACACTTAATAATAGAGAGGATAAATAACGATAAAGATTCTAACAACACATTCTTTGCCGGCCACTGTGGCCGAGCGGTTCTAGGCGCTTCAGTCCGGCATCGCGCTGCCGCTACGGTCGCAGGTTCGAATCCTGCCTCGGGCATGTATGTAGGTGATGTCCTTAGGTTAGTTAGGTTTAAGTATTTATAAGTCTAGGGGACTGATGACCTCAGATGTTAAGTCCCATAGTGCTTGGAGCTATTAGAACACATCCTTTAAAGAACAAGGACTGTCAGAGAAACCAAAAAAATGCATTTAGCAACAAATTTGGGCGTTTAACGTTGCAAGCTTTTGATTCTCCCGGTGCACCATAGCGCATGTATACAACAAAGAAGCGATATTTATTTATGATTCATTCAAATTTCAGAAATAGAGTGGAGTCATTAAACTAACTAATAGGGTGGATTAAAAGAAACAGTTAAAAAGTAAATAAAACTGTATGGCTTCCAGAATAATCTATCTCGCGATACTGACCCTTCCTACAGTGGTAAACTTGTGTAAGGACTAAATGGTTCAAATGGCTCTGAGCACTATGGGACTTAACATCTGAGGTCATCAGCCCACTAGAACTTAGAACTACTTAAACCTAACTAACCTAAGGACATCACACACATCCATGCCCGAAGCAGGATTCGAACATGCGACCGTAGCGTTCGCGCGGTTCCAGACTGAGGCGCCTAGAACCACTCGGTCACACCGGCCGGCAAGGACCAAATCATGTTTCGGATAATTTAGTTTATGAAGTAGTAAATATCCTGTTACTTACGATGAAAACGAAGTTTATACGGCAGTTTGTAAAAATAATCTGAATGTATCCTTATCAATAAAGGTTTTCATATTGCGGTTCGTGTCAGCTTTGATCTATCTTATTGTTTGAAGTGGGAGCATCTCCGCTACTAGGTGCTAATGTGTTGCAGTTCATGTCGGCTTCGGCCAGTTTTTCTTCAAACTGGGAACATCTCTGCTACTAAATGCTTTTGTATTGCAGTTCATACCAACTTTGGCCTTTTTTATTTGCGCCACTACTTGCTGCCTGTAAGGGCAGTGTTGTATACAATTAATGGTAGAAGGGTACAAGATGACCCATTCTAAGAGAACACAATTAAATATCTGGCTCCTGCTTGTGTTTCGCTAGGATCTCTTCCATGCTATCACAAATGAAGTCTGATACTGCGTACGTCTGTATTTGGTTCATTAGGTGGCAGTGTGGAACTGCATCGAATGGCTTCTGGAACATGGTGTCAACTCGGGCTCCGATATGTACTGGTTCCTCTGAGGTAATAGTAAGTGCTGGGTTGCACACTAGCGTTGTTTTTGAAATCTTTGTTAATTCTTATATATACTTTACATCTCCAGATAGATGACAATACTTGAGCATGAAACGTGTTCCATATGACTGAAGGCAGATACAAAGGCATGTAGCAGCGAGCATCTGTTCAACACATTTCAGGCGACGGAAGTTTGTTATGAGGTAGGACATAGTCTACACACAGAGTTTAAAATATTACATTCTACCAGATGACCACGAACAATAACGCCAGTTTATTGGAATGATCTTCCAGAGGCTACGGTAGAAAGGGAAATAGTGACCACCGAAAATTAGTTTCCTTGCTTTTGCCATCGCTGTGTATCTTATGTTGGCTTTGTTGTCTCGTTGTTTAGGGGAAATTACACCTTTTTCTTCGGCGCAGCTGCGTTTTCGCCCTGGCCTACACTTGAGACAGATGCTAGCTTACACAAAAGATACCTGAAATGGAGTTCCCAGTCTGAATATGTCGGCCCTAAGTAGCCACTGTCACTGGATAAAGAGCCAGTGCACGGAGACACATCGTCAGATCTTTGGACTGGCTCCTGAGGAACACAGTCGTCCTGCGCAGTAGGTGGGCTTGCGTTAATCACAGGAAGGCCTTTGTTAAAAATCTTCAGTCGAGTGAATGGTAACACATGTTTCTTGAAACATGTATACACTCCATACATGTCACAATGTCTCATAGTCCATAGTACGTGTGACTGTGTCGACTTTGCACGAAAGCTTCAATTTTTTTAGGTTTTTGAAGAAAGACAACTTAAGGGGCTCCGGACAGTTTTAAACCTCCAAGTTTTCAATTTCTAATTTTTTTTCTTTGATCTTATTTCACATCTACAGTATATCTTTTATGATAAGTGTAGTTTCCTTTTGCAACGATATACAATACACATACATTACTGCCTTAATTCTGGTTTATTCACTCATTTAAACAAAACACTAGAGATGTTATTTAGGACATGGGGATTCAAAAGATTTCAAAGCAGTGAGGAGGAGAAGGTATATGGAGAAAATGTAAGCATAACGAAACTGGAATTTATAGTTCATGAACAAAGGCGAAGGAGTACGAGGCTGCGACGGCTGAAAACTGCAAACAAGAGAAAGACATCGAAGATGGCAGAGGATTAGTTGCTAAGAACAAACTCGCGGAATCTGTCATAGATAAAATTGAAACCGGGTATAGCAGGGCTATCATCTACATCTACATCTACATGACTACTCTGCAATTCACATTTAAGTGCTTCGCAGAGGGTTCGTCGAACCACAATCATACTATTTCTCTACCATTCCACTCCCGAACAGCGCGCGGGAAAAACGAACACCTAAACCTTTCTGTTCGAGCTCAAATTTCTCTTATTTTATTTTGATGATCATTCCTACCAATGTAGGTTGGGCTCAACAAAATATTTTCGCATTCGGAAGAGAAAGTTGGTGGCTGAAATTTCGTAAATAGATCTCGCCGCGACGAAAAACGTCTTTGCTGTAATGACTTCCATCCCAATTCGCGTATCATATCTGCCACACTCTCTCCCCTACTACGTGATAATACAAAACGAGTTGCCCTTTTTTGCACCGTTTCGATGTCCTCCGTCAATCCCACCCAGTAAGGATCCCACACCGCGCAGCAATATTATAACAGAGGACGAACGAGTGTAGTGTAAGCTGTCTCTTTAGTGGACTTGTTGCATCTTCTAAGTGTCCTGCCAAAGAAACGCAACCTTTGGCTCGCCTTCCCTACAATATTATCTATGTGGTCTTTCCAACTGAAGTTGTTCGTAATGTTAACACTCAGGTACTTAGTTGAATTGACAGCCTTGAGAATTGTACTATTTATCGAGTAATCGAATTCCAACGGATTTCTTTTGGAACTCATGTGTATCACCTCACACTTTTCGTTATTTAGCATCAACTGCCACCTGCCACACCATACAGCAATCTTTTTCTAAATCGCTTTGCAACTGATACTGGTCTTCGGATGACCTTACTAGACGGTAAATTACAGCATCATCTGCGAACAACCTAAGAGAACTGCTCAGATTGTAACCCAGGTCATTTATATAGATCAAGAACAGCAGAGGTCCCAGGACGCTTTCCCGGGGGACACCTGATATCACTTCAGTTTTACTCGATGATTTGCCGTCTATTACTACGAACTGCGACCTTCCTGACAGGAAATCACGAATCCAGTCGCACAACTGAGACGATACCCAATAGGTCCGCAGCTTGATTAGAAGTCGCTTGTGAGGAACGGTGTCAAAAGCTTTCCGGAAATCTAGAAATACGGAATCAACTTGAGATTACTTGTCGATAGCGGCCATTACTTCGTGCGAATAAAGAGGCTGCGTTGCACAAGAACGATGTTTTCTGAAACCATGCTGATTACGTATCAATAGATCGTTCCCTTCGAGGTAATTCATAATGTTTGAATACAGTATATGCTCCAAAACCCTACTGCAAACCGAAGTCAATGATATAGGTCTGTAGTTCGATGGATTACTCCTGCTATCTTTCTTAGACACTGGTGCGACCTGCGCAATTTTCCAATCTGTAGGTACTGATCTATCGGTGAGCGAGCGGTTGTATATGAGTGCTAAGTAGGGAGCTATTGTATCAGCGTAATCTGAAAGGAACCTAGTCGGTATACAATCTGGACCTGAAGACTTGCCCGTATGAAGCGATTTGAGTTGCTTCGCAACCCCCAGATCAGTTCGATGGATTACTCCTACTATCTTTCTTAGACACTGGTGCGACCTGCGCAATTTTCCAATCTGTAGGTACTGATCTATCGGTGAGCGAGCGGTTGTATATGAGTGCTAAGTAGGGAGCTATTGTATCAGCGTAATCTGAAAGGAACCTAATCGGTATACAATCTGGACCTGAAGACTTGCCCGTATCAAGCGATTTGAGTTGCTTCGCAACCCCCAAAGTATCTACTTCTAAGAAACTCATGCTAGCAGCTGTTCGTGTTTCAAATTATGGAGTATTCCATTCATCTTCCCTGGTGAAGGAATTTCGGAAAACTGCGTTCAATAACTCCGCTTTAGCGGCACAGTCGTCGGTAACAGTACCATCGGCACTGCGCAGAGAAGGTATTGACTGCGTCTTGCCGCTTGTGTACTTTGCATACGACCAGAATTTCTTCGGATTTTCTACCAAATTTCGAGACAGTGTTTCGTTGTGGAACCTATTAAAGGCATCTCGCATTGAAGTCCGTGCCAAATTTCGTGCGTCTGTAAATTTTAGCCAATCTTCGGGATTTCGCGTCTTCTGAACTTCGCATGCTTTTTCCGTTGCCTCTGCAACAGAGTTCGGACCTCTTTTGTGTACCACGGGGGATCAGTTCCATCTCTTACCAATTTATGAGGTATGAATCTCTCAATTGCTGTTGCTACTATATCTTTGAATTTGAGCCACATCTCGTCTACATTTGCATACTCAGTTCGGAAGGAATGGGGATTGCCTCTTAGGAAGGCTTCTAGTGACACTTTATCCGCTTTTTTAAATAAAATTATTTTGCGTTTGTTTCTGGTGGATTTGGAAGAAACGGTATCACTCAAAATGTTAGTTGTGTAGAAGATGTGAGGAAGGTTGTATGGGCAGTTTTGTTTCACCTCTCTTCAACAGACGGACCTGTGGCCTCGGAAGTGATTCATGGTACAAATACAACAGACTACAGCATAATAGAGAGAAATTTATTCACAGACCAACTATACCTTTTGCCGTATCGAAAGAAACTTTCAAGGATTTGTCAGTTGTAAGACTACTGAAGAACTGTCTTTATGGTCATTCTCAGAATCTTACCGAGACAATCAACAGCAAAATCTGGACCCGAATTCCAAAGACAGTGTCTCTGTCAGTTAGTACACTGCATTAGGATGCCTTTGCTGCAGTGGTAACTGTCAAAAATAAAATGTTGCAGTGTGTGAAATCCTGAAAAGACTGCTACAAACTGTTGGTAGTTGCCGGCCTCGGTGGCCGTGCGGTTCTAGGCGCTCCAGTCCGGAGCCGCGCTGCTGCTACGGTCGCAGGTTCGAATCCTGCCTCGGGCATGGGTGTGTGTGATGTCCTTAGGTTAGTTAGGTTTAAGTAGTTCTAAGTTCTAGGGGACTAATGATCACAGCAGTTGAGTCCCATAGTGCTCAGAGCCATTTGAACCATTTTTTGTTGGTAGTTTCACGGAGAAACAAGTGTTACATTTAGATAAAGAAAGACTTCGTCCACCAGAGAGAGCTGTTAGAGACTTTGAATCGTTGCAAGACAGCACAAAGAAGCAGCAAAAAGGAAACTGCAAGATGAGATAGAAGGGCAGCAGGCAACCTTTCACGTGGAGCATCACAACTTTAATAGCTGTTTCCCATAAGTTGCATTTATTTAAGAATAAAATCTACTTTTTCTCAACTCTTACTTACTACAATGTGTTCAAAATTACAGGGTATACTGGTAGAAGTGTTGGACAAATTTTTTATTTTGTAAATAATAGAGAAGTTAGAGCCTTACGTATGCAGAAAAGTGAAAAGTGTAGACAAGGTTTTTTCATTTTATGTTCACTTTTTACAAAATTAATTATTCTCTTTAATCAAATTAATTCTTTTAGAAACCCCTCTGTTAAAGTTTATGAAATGTGTACCCAACAAGTCATATTTCTTCAAAATTTTAGTCCCGAGCGCTTTTGAGAAAAGGTACCTTTTGTATGAATAAATTTAGCACTGATTAAGATAATGATTTTCCATCCTGTCAGAAGCCTTAATAATAGCTGTCAATTAATTATGACAAATTTCTAGATTTTTTTCAAGAACACAGTCATCTTTCTTTTGTGGTTTATGTTACGTTTTCCCAGGCCGGTAACACTGAGGACAGTCCCTGGCTTATGTTTCATCGAGCCATCTAACTACGAAAAGTAATTCACATCCTTCTGTAATATACAGGGTCAGTCACTATTGCCACCTAGAATAACTCCGCATGTATGATAGAGCTGAAAACTTTGTGAGACAAAAGTTGCATGAGACAACGGCGGCTGTAATATGACGTTGGTTTTTTGTTACTAGATGGGGTTGCTTCAGAGGTATGAAGGTCCAGTTGGTTTTTTAAATGGGATGCTATAGTTTGGTACTTATTTTCTGATAGCAGCTATCGAGACGAATCCAATGATGCGTAACAGTAACGTCTTTGAAGGTCAATGAAGGTCACAAACGTGGTGTTCGAAGTAATGACCACTGGTATAAATGCGGTGCTGCAATCTTCTTATCATGGATTGAGTGGTATTCCTTATCATATCGGCATTTACCGAAGCACATGCTCTGCCAATTCTCTCTCGCGTATCTTTGGGCATAGTTGGAACGTCTTTATAAACAATGTCTTTTACGAATCACCACAAGAAGAAAATCCATGGGCGTCAAGTCTGTCGAACGGGCCGGCCACGACACATCTCCCCCGCGTCCAATCCAACGATTTCGGAATTGTCTCTGCAACTCACTTCTAGGCATCAGCAAAAAATGCGCAAGACATCCATCGGGTTGATACCACATTCTGTTCCTTGTTCGTAAAGGTATTTCTTCCAATAACAGACCTAATGTTTCTTGCAGGAATGTGTTGTACTTCCTACCATTAGGATTACCTTCGATGAAACAGGGGCCTATAATTCTGTCCTTCAGAATCCCACACCATACATTCACCGACCACGGTTTTTGGTGTGCAACTTGCCGGATCCAACATGGATTTTCAGTTGCCCAATAATGAATTTTATGCAAATTAACATTTCCATGCCTCGTGAATGTGGCCTCGTCAGTAAATAAAATCAAATTAATAAATTCGTCATCCCTCTGAGTCTGAAGTGAGCCCAAATACAGAATTCAATGCGACGCATACACTCCGTACCAGTTAATTCACGGTGGAGACTAATATGATAAGGATGATATTTATGGCGATGCAGAACACGAACAACACTACTCTCGCTCATGACACATTCCCTTGCGATTTGACACCAACTGACACAAGGATCTTGATTCACAGTGTCAATGGTACCAATTTCCGTTTCCTCGTTAGTAACTTTCATTTGCCGGATATGTTTCCGATGCTTTAAAGATTCAGTTGTTCTCAGTTTATCATACAAATATTTCAATGTACGACGCGTAGGATGAGTACGTTGATGATATCATTCGGCTTTTAAGTCTCTAGCTCTCACTGAATTTCGTTGGCACTCTCTGTAAATGAGAAGCATATCGACTTGTTCTTCGAAGGAATACATCATTCACACTCGCTTGATTCGACTTTACTAGTCTTACCGTTCCTATTAGTGTTGTATTGCGAAACCGTCGAATGGTGTTCACATGTCAGTGGTACGTTAGATGGTTACGCCATATTAGGCGAATATTTAATATTTGCACGATATACGAGAGAGAATTGTCAGAGCATGTGATTCGGTAAGTGCCGATGTGATAAGTAATACCATTCAATCCATGATAAGAAGATTGCAGCACTGCATTGATACCAATGGTCTTCACTTCGAACGCCTTCTGTAAATGGACGTTCATGCCACCTTTTTGACCCTCATTGACCTTCATTGACCTTCAAAGACCTTACTGTTACACATCATTGGATTTGTCTCGATAGCCGCTATCAGAAAATAAGTACGAAACTATAGCATCAAATTTAAGAAAACAAAGTGGACCTTCATTTCTCTTAAGCGACGCCACCTAGTAACAAAGAACCAACGTCATATTATGATCCCCATTGTCCCATGCAACATTTGTGCCACAAGCTTTCCAGCTACTATCGTACTTTAGGAGCTATTTGAGCCGTGCGCGGCTCGTGTTCATGCCGTTTATTGTTTGTCATCTTCTCTTACAGTACTGCTACCTCGTTTCCTTTTATCCATTTACTGGCGTCACCACCTGGCTGCCTTACCTGCCGTGAGTGGCAGCAGCAGCACTTATCGATAAGTGCTCTGTCGTACCATCTCTGGAGCGACCGATATTATTTACGGGTCGTCATGGTTCTGGAGTTCAGTCGGGACGCAGCAGCAGTGAAGTCGGTCACGGAGCGCCGGTGAGGCGCGGACAGCCAGAGCTCGCCGACCACTGGTGACACAGTTGAACTGTCAGACGAAAGAAGACTGGAGCGGGAACTACCGTGGTTGGTCGTTCGTTTGGTCGTCTCATCGGCCGAGTGTATTTGGTTCTTTGACCGTTTCCGGGCCTAGTCAGTCTGTCGGATGGGCCAGAGCAGTGAGGAAGCCTCCGTGGCGCTTAGTCAGTCTGGAGCCGATGGCGGCGTGCACGCGCAGTTGGAGTGTGAGGCGCTTCTTGCGAGGGTTGCGAAGTTCGACGCCCACCGAGCCTGGACAGTAAAGTTGAGTGCTCACTTAACCTACTGTCAAACCTCAACTGCTATCACAACTCTTCCTCTGATACTGGTTGTGGCTTTCTGGGAGATTCCCGCGAGTAACAACGTGTGTGCATTGAAGTCGGCTAGAATTTCAGCCATCTTCCTGTGCAGTGTTTAACTTAATTTAATTCTTTCCTTCATTAATGAAATGTACCAGCTGTATCTTCTGCCTTGTGGCCGTTGAAGTTCCGGTTACCTGCCCTAGGCGTTGACGTAGTTTTCGGCAGTGTATTTTCCTCGTTGTGATGATGCTGTCGAGCACTTCATGTAGTTCGACAGCTGAGCTTAAATTAAAAATTGGAAATTTCTTTGCCTGGGCTATAAGCCGTGAGATGGGCTTCAGCCGAGTTTTATGTGAAGCATTTTAGGGTAAAGCCTTGGGGGTAGCCTATTTTAGTTGAAATTTAGAAGCTCTTCCCTTCAGACCTTAAGAAGTAAAATTGTTTTGTTGATATGTGGCCTTCAGCCTTCTTTCCAGCCTATTTAGATCAAACATTGAAAATTTTTGTCTCGGCCTTAAGCCGTAACACTGATCTTGATTAATGTGTGGCCTTCAGACGAGTTATATGGGGAAAATTTAAGCTAAGGCTTTCAGCCTATTAAATTGAATATAATTTTTTTTTTCTAAAGAAGTGAAAGCTCCAGAAGAACTCCTGTACCTCAATTCCTTGCTTAGGTCGTGTGTCTAGGATTTTTGATGTGGACTTCAGCCGATCTAAATTAAATCAAAGGAGGTCTTTCATTAAAACCTTGAGAGTGATTCTTCCTTGTGTGATTGTGTGTTTTGACAAATAACTTTTATATGTTGAGTGCAACTGACAGTAACTTATTTTGGCCCCTTTCCACGAATATAACCTCACCCACTCTGTACTTCTAGCCCAGTGATTTCGCTATTCTAGGTGGCAATAGTTAGTGACTCACCCTGCATTTTGAAGACTTCTTTTGATCTCAAACAGCAGCTTTCACAAAAGAAGATGTGCTGCATAGCATTTGAATTTAATATGACAGTACTACTTGCGCATTCCAAGAGGACTCTCGGTCACGTAATTGATGGGAGTAGCTGCATCAAGTGAATTCAATTACTGCTAATAAGTTCCGACCGATACAAACATTTGGCAGCAGACTACACTGTATTTAATTGGTCTAACATTTCAGTAGATAAGATTTTAGTATTGCCACATACAGCGAGTGTCGATAGCTGTGACAACTGAAACACGCTGCCAGTTGCCAACTACACCTGGCCACAAGAAAACGGGGCCGCCAACGAGGACAGCACCGACACGTGTACCGTGCTGCATGAAGTGCCCAGTCTACACTTACAACACTGTCTTGTTTTTGAACTGTTTGGTTTTAGCTTTTTGTTTATGTTCAATATCAGGCTTACGACTGTTCCACTGTCATATTTCCCATTTCGTAACGGGAGTAGAGACAAAAGAACCAGTTTGATCTTACGTGTTCCCAGCATATAGAACTATCACCAAGTGGAAACTATCTGCAACCAGCTTCGGTGCGTATTGTGGACGTTTAAAGTCATATTTTGGGAACCAAATGCCTACGTGCGAACTTTTATAAAACACTTTTAGAGAAAATCGTCTTACGGAGCATCGATGCAGATACGCCATATCTGTAATCGAAGCGAGATCCTAGATTAAGGCATAT
Source organism: Schistocerca americana (assembly GCF_021461395.2). NCBI lineage: Eukaryota > Metazoa > Arthropoda > Insecta > Orthoptera > Acrididae > Schistocerca > Schistocerca americana. Next base: position 171,368,727 of record NC_060124.1, on the reverse strand, counting down.
GCCTTGAACCAAATGCCTTCATGGCTAACTTTATCCGTATATAGATCCAATACCTGTGCATCAAAGCATACATCGCACATCTAAAATCGAATTGGAATCAAGAATGGGCTTTGATAACTCAGACATACATGGGATAGTTTTTCACTCTAAGAGAGCTTTTGCGAGTATTACGTGCCGTGTAAACAGCGCTGAGAGTCGGCTCGCCTTCAGTGTCTGAGAGTGGGGCAAGTTCCACACAGTCGCGCTCTTTGAGTTCAGATCGCTCGTGTGGACGGCAGCTTCCACATCTCGCGAGCTGGTCGTTGTAGCTCTCAGAAAAGAGAAACTGTACCGTAATATGCCATATATCTCAGTTTGTACACCGCCATATCTTAGAAACACATTTTGTCACACACATGCACGTGTTAAATAAAAGTACACACGAAAGTGCGTGTTTTGAGCCGCAATATGTGGCCGTTGCATGCTTCTATACGAAGAAATGGCCCGTTTTACCTCCTTAACGAACACCTTGAGCCGTTAGCCTGTTTCGAAATTTCTGGGTGTATGATGTAGAAACTACATACACATACTACACTCCTGGAAATGGAAAAAAGAACACATTGACACCGGTGTGTCAGATCCGCCATACTTGCTCCGGACACTGCGAGAGGGCTGTACAAGCAATGATCACACGCACGGCACAGCGGACACACCAGGAACCGCGGTGTTGGCCGTCGAATGGCGCTAGCTGCGCAGCATTTGTGCACCGCCGCCGTCAGTGTCAGCCAGTTTGCCGTGGCATACGGAGCTCCATCGCCGTCTTTAACACTGGTAGCATGCCGCGACAGCGTGGACGTGAACCGTATGTGCAGTTGACGGACTTTGAGCGAGGGCGTATAGTGGGCATGCGGGAGGCCGGGTGGACGTACCGCCGAATTGCTCAACACGTGGGGCGTGAGGTCTCCACAGTACATCGATGTTGTCGCCGGTGGTCGGCGGAAGGTGCACGTGCCCGTCGACCTGGGACCGGACCGCAGCGACGCACGGATGCACGCCAAGACCGTAGGATCCTACGCAGTGCCGTAGGGGACCGCACCGCCACTTCCCAGCAAATTAGGGACACTGTTGCTCCAGGGGTATCGGCGAGGACCATTCGCAACCGTCTCCATGAAGCTGGGCTACGGTCCCGCACACCGTTAGGCCGTCTTCCGCTCACGCCCCAACATCGTGCAGCCCGCCTCCAGTGGTGTCGCGACAGGCGTGAATGGAGGGACGAATGGAGACGTGTCGTCTTCAGCGATGAGAGTCGCTTCTGCCTTGGTGCCAATGATGGTCGTATGCGTGTTTGGCGCCGTGCAGGTGAGCGCCACAATCAGGACTGCATACGACCGAGGCACACAGGGCCAACACCCGGCATCATGGTGTGGGGAGCGATCTCCTACACTGGCCGTACACCACTGGTGATCGTCGACGGGACACTGAATAGTGCACGGTACATCTAAACCGTCATCGAACCCATCGTTCTACCATTCCTAGACCGGCAAGGGAACTTGCTGTTCCAACAGGACAATGCACGTCCGCATGTATCCCGTGCCACCCAACGTGCTCTAGAAGGTGTAAGGCAACTACCCTGGCCAGCAAGATCTCCGGATCTGTCCCCCATGGAGCATGTTTGGGAATGGATGAAGCGTCGTCTCACGCGGTCTGCACGTCCAGCACGAACGCTGGTCCAAATGAGACGCCAGGTGGAAATGGCATGGCAAGCCGTTCCACAGGACTACATCCAGCATCTGTACGATCGTCTCCATGGGAGAATAGCAGCCTGCATTGCTGCGAAAGGTAGATATACACTGTACTAGTGCCGACATTGTGCATGCTCTGTTGCCTGTGTCTATGTGCCTGTGGTTCTGCCAGTGTGATCATGTGATGTATCTGACCCCAGGAATGTGTCAATAAATTTTCCCCTTTCCTGGGACAATGAATTCACGGTGTTCTTATTTAAATTTCCCGGAGTGTATATGGATTTAGACAAAAAAAAAAAAAATGAATGACAGTCTTACTCGCCACCCATTGAGCCACATCAACCCTGCAGTGAGCTTTTCTATGAAAGTATACCTGTGTTATCGGGACAGGCGCTGTGTGAGAATGTCATCGCTCTGTCGGCAGAAAAGTAATGAAGAGAGCTGCCAGGAGGTGGACTGAGGACGAAGTTGTGCATTTAATTAATTTGTGCAAGGTAAGGGGAACGTTACTGGTTGTACAACTACTGGAACAGAGGAGCTGTGATAAGAAGCAAAGTTTGTTGGGTAAAATGGCTAGTTTTAAAGCATCCACAGAAGAAATTTATCAGAACATCCACAATTCACGGAATCAAACAAAGTAGTTTTATAACAAAATTAATTAACATCGGGAAGAAAGTGAAGTTAAATTTGAAAGTAATCGTTTTCGAACTCGGAAAATTGCCATTTAGCTTGCAGTAATACAGCTTTACTTACAGTTTTACGTGACGTAGTGTTTATTGATTACATCATGGTGTTGGCTGTTGAACAACAGACGTTCAGGAATTTTCGAGTGGTTTCTTAAGTCAGTACAAGTAAAAACATTCAAATGGCTACACATCCAGAAAAGCTTCATTTTTAAGATATCCATACTTAAGCTTTTGAATATCTGTGGGTATCAAGAAGTAATTGGTGAAGTGTTATTTCACCATAATTGTTGTTTTAAGAAATATTAAAGGGAATAATAGTAGATAATGCTCGAAATATTAGTGTCACAAGCACTCCGTCTTTAACACTACTGGATTTACCCATAATAGTGTCTAAATTCACAATTTTGTGTCCAGTTATGAACAGTATTTCTGCCATCTCCATCTCTGTCCTTCTCGTAAAATTCCGATACTGCTGTGGATTTTCCATCACAAGCTCTAAAATGAGATTCTTGTCTGCTCCTAAAACATTCCGCCACCTAAGCTGCTCTCTTCCCCAATACCAATACGGTGTTCTAAGTTTTTCATTTGCCATTAAAATTATTAAAAGTACACGTCCAACTCGATCTCTTCCCCTTCCTTCACGCACAGAACTACGACAGTTAAATTTCGCGGAGATTTTTCTCTTAGCTCTGACAGACACTTTCTCACCCAGATGTATGTAAACCCATCTATCATCTGCTCTCGCTAGACTCACAGACTCTGAATGAAAGTACACACGCGAGAACCTATGAGACAATTAATTATCAGCGAAAATTCGCCACTAGTGTAAACAATTGTGCAGGTACTATTTGAGAGTAGTACCAAACTGTCCGAGAGCAAAAACGTGTCATGTGTATCCTAGCCCTTACGCTGGAGAAGGGGAAAAGATGCTGATATCCACTGGAAGTATAATAGTAGCAACTAACTGATGAGGTATCGTCTTGGAATTCATGGTTTAGCAAACGCATTTAGTAGTCACATCATGCTTAACAACAGTTGCCCACTAAAGATGGCCACTGGGAATGCTCAAAGATACGTATAGTCTGGCGATAATCACCTCTTTGTTCAAGAGAATACGGGTAGGGTTGTTAGGTTCATTAACTGAATGGATATGTTCATGACGGTGCAATCGTAATAGCGCCATGACTCTGTTAAGTGCAATTAACTTCTCCTATGACGCAAACCGACGTCATACGCACTGAAGAGAGTGTCAGCCTGAAGTGTAGACACCATTTCACAAGAATGCGTATTCAGAATGGAAAAGCACTTTGTCAGGAAGCTAGACAGTGGCGCTGAAAGTGAAGGAGGCCAAAACTACAGATCTGGTTACGCTCCTGCTGAAACTGAGTAAACAAAAAAATCGAACATTGAAGTCATCACAACCCAATGGCGACACCCGGTTACAACAGCCTGTCGTCCCCACTAGGGTGGGTGTGCTGCTGTTGAACAAATACTGCCATCCAGGCTCTCATAAGCACATCCCCACCACAACAAAAAAAAAAAAAAAAAAAAAAAAAAAAAAAATGTGGCCTAAATTCTCATATTCTCAGATGACCTCAGATGCTGGGCGACGTTCTCTGTACACGATTGTATCGGTGTCTGTATGTGATACCGAACACAACCGTCTTCATCAGCTGCTAAGGCCATTGCAGTACCAGATGAAGCACCGAGTCAGCTTACAAGCTTTGCTGTAGGCACCCTCCTGAGCACAGGATGCTATGAAAGCAACTTGGCGCCTTTCTACCTCTGGGTTAACATTGGGATGACTATCTTCTGCTGGCGACCATCACCCTGATGGGTCCCATTATGAAGCCCGGGATAGGGGCTGCTTAGTCTCTCTGCTGCTGCTCACTGGTTCATGTGACTCCTCGTTACTACTGACAGACATCTTGTGCAGTCATATGACATCTATTGCTACTTTGCGGTTTACCACGCTTTAAATACCGTCCTTGGCGATGTGGTACGCTACAACCTAGAGACACCCAGGCTGCTAGGAGTTGCGCCTGTCACTCTTCGACGGTGGCAAACGGCAGCGTTAGTCTTCGGCGGCTTCGCTCATGCCAGAACCCACTGCTGTCAATGGGTGCTGTCTCCAGGGCCAGAAGTTGCTGGCTTCGGAGGATGGCACGTCTTCAGCCAGTTGGATCGAGGGCCTGAAGTCTCCAGCCTGCTGAAATCCCGTCCCCGTATTAAAATCAATAAAAGTCGGTTGTAAACAGGATGCATCGCAAGCGGTTCGCTGTGCGATCCGAGTTTCCACCGCCTCACAACACACGTTCATGCGACTAAGGGGCACTTTCTCCAGACCACCAAAGGTCTATTCCTCCGTCACTACCAAGATCAGCTCTCGACACCAACAGAGCTAAGGACGGTTTTGAGAGGAAAAATTGTTCTGAAGATGTCGGGCAGTTGATGATAACCAGAACGAACAAGCTTTAGACTTTATAGTGTGAGTTGACCTATAAGAGACTGTAGTAGAATTTGAAACTAGTGTCGACGAAGAATCAGGATTAGTTAAATGCTAACATTTCTGGAACGACAAATTGACAGTGTGGATTACAAAAGTGTAGTTACAACGGCGTAATTAGGAACATTCGATAGTGGGAACTAAAACCAAAATTTGTGTATATTAATTACAGCAGACACGTCAATAACAATAAGTACATGGTTTACTTCTGTGTCGGACATGATGTTTTGTATGTCATCTCCCACAAAATTCTAATTACAGAACAGCTGACTAAATAAAAATATACGTAAATTTCAAAAGGGGACTTTACATAATACGCACATAGTCTACCGACTCCCAGATCCTGGTCTATTTGATCCGTCCACAGCCCATGGTCTAGTGGCTAGCGTTGCTACTTCTAGATCACGCGGTCCCAGGTTCGATTCCCGGCCAGGTTGGGGCTTTCTCTGCCCGAGGACTGAGTGTTTGTGTTGTCCTCGTCATTGTATCACCACCATAATTTGTGGTAGTCACTAGATTGTACTGTAAAAAAAAATGGACTGTGTAAAATTTGAGACTTTACACGGGCGCTGATGACCACGCAGTTGAGCGCCCCACAAATCAAACATCATCATCATCTATTTGATCCACAAGCTATCAAGACAGTAAATCAAGGATCCAGACTTTACAAGGAAGTCGCAATTTGCATTAGGATAAATAATATTTTCACTCACTTCATGCATCTATTTGGCGAAGTTCTTGAGCCCTCACTAATCTCTGTGTCTTAAAGTGAACTGGAAGTAGAGAGACTCGAAATACGCCGTGGCTTCTGTGTTCCACACATCTAACACAAATTCCAAGACTGCCTTTCATTTCGCTGTCACAACAATCACAATATCATCTGAAAATGCAGTTACCGGTTTCGACCAGACAATGGTCATCATCAGTGTCTGAATGAACATCTGGCAAGCCAACATGTGAGATCCAAACAGTTTTTTTCTAAAATTGATTTAAGTGTTCAAGAGCTAAGCTTTCTGTTAATGGATTTCGTAGAATACCCTCATATAAAAGTCAAACGTGGAAGATAAAAGTTACAGACGACGAGACAGCAGAGGATTCTGAAACTTGAGGCTCCAGAATGCTGATCAAGAACTGATGGGTAGATCGTCTAACTAATGAAGTGGTACTGAATGGAATACGGGAGAAATGTAATTTATGGCATAAGTTGATTAAATGAGAAGATAACGTAATTTAAAAAGGCATCAAGAAATAATACTTTGGTAATAAAGGGAATTCTGGAGACTAAAAATTGTAGGGAGGGACCAGGGATTAAATAAAAACAAGCATGCTCAGATGGACGTAAGTACATAGATATTAAAATAACTGGTGAGGATAAACTGTCGTACATATATACATCAAACAAATCCTCAGACTGAAGCTCATAACTACTACTTCGGTGAAAATCTTGGATAAACGAAAAAGATACGAGAATGGAACTGTCCGTCGCTGTTTTCTACTAGCACACTAAACTAATGACCGATTTTTACGACTTCTTCTGTTGAAGACATCTTTGTACGCCAGTACACAAAGTGTACGTGGATAACACAACTATTTCTTGATAGTCTGTAGTAGAATCAGGCGCCGCTGAATCGTCTTCAAGTCACTAAGTGAGTTGGCGCAATGGAGAGGATCAGAATTATCGTCTGTCCGCCAATATAGAATCCCGTTTCGTTATTTGTATAAACCTATTAAAACAAATTCTGGGATGGATTCTTTCCATAGGACATGGTCACTGTACCTTGCCGTCTGAGCTGGCTATGCGTTTTGAATATTGCACTCTATTGACACAGCTATTTGCAAATATACTGTGCATAAATAAAATCTTTAAATAGTAATGTATCACCAGTTTTTATGTTCTGTGACTTATCGAAGGCATTGGATTGTGTCACTCATTATACTATATTAGAGAAATTAAGTTTTCGTGGAATATGTAAGTCAGCGCATGCCTGTTTTAGTTCTTAAGAAACACGGAGCAGGAAGTTAGCCTAGGCTGCTCGAGTAATACGGAGGAGGACGTCAAGTCATCTGCTTGTGGAGAAATTACAATGAGATGGATGACTGGCTCACCGCTTTTCTTGCCACGTGTTAAGGATCTACCACTTCGATTGATTCAGGAAGAAAAATTAGTTCACTTCACTCATAAAAAAGCGCTGTTATTAGCTGAGCAAAAAGCAACAATGGAGAAAATACTTTGCACAAGTAGACCAGCCTTAAACAACAGAAAAATGTGGTTCACCTATCTTTGCTCGATCAAAAACATCCCACTTCTTATTAACCTGGTATACCAACAAAAAACAATAGCTAGTTAAGTCTACTGTCTTTGGTGTGCATATTGATGAAAACTGATACCGAAAAAAGCATATAGCACACCGGCAAAATCGATTAGGTTCAGCAAACTTGCGCAATGAAAACTTAAGTCAATATTTTTGTACCTTTTCATTCCTTGGTGTGTTATGTGATAATAATCTGTAACTTCTCACTTATGCAGAAAGTACTCGTAGCACAAAAGGAAATAATTACAGTAACATGTGGACTTGAGACACATATATATTTAACTCTGCTGTTATCTTTGGATCAATATGATCTGAAAGGAATTTGTTGTTTCATAAGTTTTTAATATCTATATTATATTACATCCAATTTGATGACTTGGTTTTTCCAAACATTCTAAGTACCTTAAAGCTCAAACTAAAAAACTACTTTTCTCCCATTTACTAAAACTTAATTTGTTACACTTGTGTTCCTCGGGTCAGTATGACCTAGGGGGCTCAAAAATTCACAGAATGTAGAAATATGATAGTGCAGTTCTACTTCTACATGCCTGAGTATATGTATAATGAGTTTATTATTGCAAACTAAATATTTGATTCCTCATGTTCAAATGTTCGAAAGTCATGCAACAATGATTGCGTTCAAATTATTAATGCACATTATCTCTAACAGTTACATTTTATCGGCTGTTGTGTTCAGACGCAGTTCATGACCTATACTAGTAATTTCTGTGTGGCTATCATGACATAACGAGTTCTTTCCGATGAGCAATAAGAAGCGTTAGTAAATGCATCTGACAGCGAAGAAGAAAACCACACCAGTGATGACAACATTTATCCTTCATCTGATTCGGAAGACGTTTCAGATATTGGTACCCCAAGTGACAATGTTCTAGCTTTTCAATTGTTTTAGTCTAAAGACAAAGAAATCACGTGTAGCTCACAATCTTTTCCGCAAACTGGAAGAGCATCTAGTGCAAACATAATAAAACTGACTCCTAGTCCGACAAGATACGCTATCGTCAGAGTAACTTATACAAAATCATGTCTACAAGTTATGGTGAACGATAATTCTCAGAGCATTGTGGTGGAAATGACTAATATTAAGAATCGAAGAGCTTATGAGAGTAGCTGGGATCACTGCATGATGTTACACTGGCTCATGTGTGTAAACCATATGGTAAATCAACAAGGCATCGGTGTAATCCAGTAACAGGCAGCACCATCTTACCTGCCGTAATGCTGCTGAAACGGTCCTGTTCCATCACGCATGTGTTACGTTTTGATGACAAGTCTGATCGAAGATCACGAAGAGTAAATGATAAGTTGACACCTATAAGAGTTCCGTGGGATAAGTGGGTGGACATACTTCCAAAACTATATAATATTTGCACAGATGTAACTATGGATGAACAACTGGTAGCTTTTGAAGGAAGTTTTCTATTCAACCAATGTATGTTGAGCAAACCCTCAAAATATGGGGTAAAAATATGGAATTGTGTGACTGTGGTACTTCTTACGTTTGAAGACACAGATACATATAGTAAAATAACCTGGAAAAGCACCTGACAAAAATCAAGGTATGAGCGTTGTCATGGGCGTCACACATGAGCTTAAAGGGCAAATGTCACATATGAAGGGCTTTTGTTCACTTTGAGATACAGAGTCCTAAAGTTAAATGAGCGCTGAAAAATCTGCAGTTGAGGTACCAGAAATATTCAAGCATATGGCTTCTTGGTAGAGATGAACCTTTCTTTCTGTTTGTTTGAATCATTAATTTCAGAAGCATAATAGGCAGAAAAGTGGAGGTAATGGAGTTGCACCACTATTGAAATTAGCCCTTCATATGACAGTTTCAGTACCAGATACAAATTCTGTCCATAAGTTGTGTTTACAACACAGCAATGAAGTGTTGAAATTGTAATCATCATGATTGTACAGCTCACATCAGATACCACTGCTCCAATTGTGGAATTCTAAGTAAAAATCTATTCTCATTCTTCCTGTGATTTACAGTTTATACGCCAAGTAAAACTCTATTGTGCTAAGCTCACTAACGGCCTGAGGTTACATCATTGTTGAGATTGATGACATGCAGTACTGTAACAAACGACCTTACATTCAAAATTATAATAATTTCTAACAATTTATAATCGTCATGCCATTCAATGGCTGTGGACACATACCATTTTGGGTCATTGTGACCTGAATGAGAATAAGTTTATAGCTTTCTTACGGAAGGCAATTGAGTTAAGACATATCTATAAGCAGCTGAGAATATTATCAACAACCTCACAACATATTTATCCAGTTATGAAATTTGTTAGTAACAATCCATAGGAATTTGAGAGTAACAGAAATTTTCACAATTACAGCACTAGAAGCAAAACTAATGTGTGTTACCCTTTAACGTATTTAACTTTGATGCAGGTACGTGGAAAATCTGCATTCTACTCAGACATCTGAAACGTTTTGAAATGTAGGTTAAAAATGTTTTCCGTTGACAGGTCTTTCAATGTCGTAGAGGAATTCTGGAACAGAAATAATTATTTATACACAGAAATAGCCTTTACTTAGGAAGCATGTAGCCATACGAATATTTTTTCCGTATTTGTGTGTGCTATGCTCCTTTTTTTTTTTTTTTTTTTTCTTTGGATGACACGTTTACCGTGAATATGGTCTATGGAAGGTCATTCTGGCCTCTTCTTTCTTCTTGTGAACAGGTACAACAAACTCGATACATTTAAAGAACTTTATTGTTTCCCTTTCTTTGCTTAAAAGAGTATGTTAACGAGAACTACTAGCGTCTTTCGAGCATTTACTCACTCTCAAGACAACAATGGCTGTGGACACATCATCGTCCTAAAAGTATATATCATGAATCAGATAACGTGGACAGTTACATATTGTCGACCACAGGCCACCATGCTATGCGTGACTTTGCATTTGGTATTTGTTTTCTCTTGTATATTGTTTATGATGATGATGTGTCCTATATAGTTGTGGACTTGAAAATAAGAACATGCTCGAAACTAGCTAGTAGCCCACAATAAAGTACTCACATAAACTAAGAACCTGGTAGAGAGTTGTTTTCCTTTCCAAGAAGCTCTTCACCTATTCGCTTCAAGTATGCCCTTAGTTCACATCACTGAGTATATCGTATCTCCCTTTTACCTTCCAATTTTTGTCAGTTTTGGACGACCAATTAAGGTCCCCAAAGTGGACGGTATATAAGGAGGCTTATATGAGGGTTTAAAGGCTGTTGTTAATAGTTTGTCTGTTTATGTCAGTGATAATGGACTGTTTGGGTCGCGTAAGACCAGCTGTGAAATTGGTCCATGAAGCATAGTATTACGAGTAATGCATTAGTGCAAGCAGCTGAGAGGGTAAATTTTTTATGAAATAAAACTGACATCAGTGCGAAGATAATGCTGATGGTAAAGATAATGACGACTATGATGCTGCTTAGTAATAACGCTTAATGAAAGTGACCACCGACTGGTGCTGTGCATATCTGGCATGTCAGAACATGTAAAAATTGACCTTCGTGAACGAGCAGGAATTGCACAGTCGCGTAATGACGGACAGCCTGTGAAAGAGAGACAGCCTCAATGTGCCACAGGGTTGGATAACGTCTGAGGGGCCGGCAACTTTACATTTGCTTGCGTTCTCTCCAGCATGCTACACGCACCATGGAAGACTGCATTAGTAAATTCTATATAATATTCATGAGCGATACCTTGTTAAGCACATACCCTCACTCTCCGTTGTAACAAATGTGTCATTTATTGTGTTTTAATCTTATACATGTCAGATCTCGTTATCAAAAGAAATCCCGAATCGGCAGGCCTAGTTGTGCTGAGCGAACAAGTTGGCGGTGTGGTTAGAACATCGGAGTCGCATTCGTGAGAATGCCGGTTCCAATTACTGCCCAGCCACACGAACTTAGGTTTTTCGTGATTTCTCTAAAACGCTCCACAATCCGAGTTTGTGCTACCTCTGTAATGAACTTGGTGTTCACAAGGCATTAAAGTCTAATCTTCCTTTCTTACTTCCAATTGTGGTGCATAAAGTACACGTCAATAACAAATCAGAATGTGTAGTCGTTCCCAAAACGATAAGACACATATGCACAACTCTCGTCATCGAACACCCGTCACTAGTGTCCCCGTCTTTTAATATTTATTATCACGCAGTCTAGGCTTTCTATCTTGCGACGGTTCACTAACGGCGACGCACAGGCCTCTAGGATGGCTTCACTGTCCATATGAGAGGTACTGCTATATTCATCTGTAGAGACAAGCTCTTTCCTCAAACCAATGCCATCATGGGCTTTCATAATAAACGATGTGTGTCACTGAACTAAAAGATTATCTCCTTCGATTTGGCTTATCAGACAACAAATGGTCAACTGAAGGATTAATACGATTGCTCTAAAATAAAAGACCTACATATTCCATACGACGATCGCCAGGTGAACAGAGTACCAGTCGGTTTCACTGTCATCACAGTTCAACAGGAATTCTTCAACCGCAGTCACTAACTGTAATTTTTACCTTTCAACATTTCACAATTTCTGTTACATTTCGTAGGTTCGCTGATGGAAGTCTAAAACGCTAACAAATTATTCATTGCATACAAGTACTTGGAATTAATGCTATGCGACTGTTTAAAAAAAAGTCATGATGTATAAAAATTTATTCGTGGTAGATAATTACTTTGAATTAATGTTGAAAATGAAGAAGTTAGCAAATTAACAGTTTTGCTAGAAGCTGTATCCTTTCCGGCACTGAAGCCATGTATCACAACCGGCTGTTGGACGAAGTACGCTAGAAATAAATAAAAACCAGGCCAACTAATCCTTAATTGTTTTGACTGATCCCTGTATTTGCATTCCAGTGGAGCTTGAAAAGGCTCTAACAACACCTACTCCCGCGTATATCCCTCTTGGGCAAGTGAGGCAATATTAAAGGCAATCCGTCACTCGCTTACAGGGCAGAACAGACGTCGAATAAATGAGACGAGAGAGAGAGAGAGATAGAAAGAGAGAGAGAGAGGGGGGGGGGGGAGGGAGAGAGAGAGAGACTCGATGAACAAGGTGCAGAGGAGCGGCAAACAGAGCGAGCTGCTGTGTTTTTTTTCGCCAGCGGGAGACCCAGTTTAGCCGTTTAACGGGATGAAGAAGCAAGAGGAGCGCTGCATTGCGACCCGGGAGGAAGAGATTCGGAGGCGACACAATTCTCATTACCGCTCTGAAAAGACAGGGGCGGGGCGGTACCAAGTTTTAGCCAGTCGCTTTCGTCGCTGCAGACGGCGAGTAGCGTTTTTATTGCCATTGCAGTTCAGCGAGACACCACTTGAACCTCCCCAAATTATACTTGAGGAGCAATGTAACTATTCACAAACAGTTACAGTTATTTTACTTTTAACACAATTTAAGCTAAAACTGTACAGGCTACTTCCGAAATACAAATATTCAAAGTTACCCTATTCGTACACGTAAAATCTGGTGTGAAACGGAAACGTCATTTATAAAGTGACGTATCACGCAGAAACATGCTGTGAAGTATCTCCGGTATCATCACAACGGTTCTGGGAACCATATTTTGCGTTACGGAAGCACATGTTAGACTTTCGCCCTCGTAAAATTTTACGTTAGTAAACTATCAGAATTTTACTGTCCCATAAATTCCTTGTCGTATGATTGACATGCCCCGCTGTGGCAGAGAAAACAAGGAAACTAGCGGAAAAATTCTCCTCTTCAAAAGACACTGACAGTAAAGTGGCGTTCCAACTGACACATTCTATCTTCCTCAGTAGCTTTAAAAACGTTCCCGCAAATTGTAGCGTGAGAATATATTCAAGCTATTTTTGCTGAGGGAGACCCAGACAGAGGCTATGAGAAAAATACAGAAATGATATAAATACCGGAAGGTGGTAGGCTGCGGTAAAGAAAGAGCGAAGGAGACTGTGGGAATGTGAGAGAAAGAGAAGGACACAGTGCCAGTGGAATGTAATTGACAATAAGAGAACAGAACTGGAAAAAAGTGAAGGAGAGAGTGCCAGTGGGAGAAGAATACAGAGATGGAGAAAGTGGAAACGAGTGAGAGCCAGTGATAATGAGAGATTCTCTTTGACTGTGATAACGAGGAACAGACACTGACAGTGAGGAGAGACAGAAGCAGTGGGAAGGAATGTGTCAGACAGTACCACAGAGAGAGAGATCAAGAGGATACAGTGACAGCTACTGCAGTTGTAGGACAGAGCAAAGGGGACTGTGCTTATGATACAGGAGACAATGACAGAGAGACACAAAGAGATGACAACAATGATATGGGCTGAGTGAGTAAGTGAGAATGGGAAACTAGGATTGGTAGTTATGAGTGACTCATAACGTTGAAATAGTGGGTGTGAAAGACTTACAGTCAGGGGAGCTTGTGGCAGTGAAATGAGAGTTGCATGTCAATAAGAGCGCGAAAATGTTCGCATGCCAAAATTTTTAAAGACGATGTTTTTTTTTTTTTTGGTCATCAGTCTGTAACCTCCCCCTCACTTATCGACATTAATGACAGTGAAAAATTAAACCGCGTGTACCTAATGGAAATTTGGGAAAAGCAATCGTCACCGAAGTTAATCTATCGGTAAAGAGGGAGGAAAGGGTTACATCTAATTGAAAGGAAAAATGCAAATGAAACTGGTGGAAATTAATTTTGAAAAGGGGTAAAGTTAATAAAGAAAGTAAATGTGCGGCCGTTACGTTAACAATTAACTAGCGGTAATTCGATATTTGAGATTTGGGGGAAATCACGGTCGCCAGTCCTAAGGACAATTACTATAGTAACTGAAAAAGAAAGGTTATTACACATATAATTAACACTAGAAGCGTGGCAACTGAAGGTTGACACGTGTAGTGTGAAAACTGAAAGTTTGTCAGAAGTAATAAATTTCGCTATACTCTGACTTAATTTAGCAAAAGAATTAATAAAACCGGGAAATCGAAAGTTAATTTAGTGACTGAAGTTAATAGTGAGCTTTCTTTCTGAAGCACATCGAAATTCAGTAAAATAAGGTTAGTCTTGGACTACCTCAACAATCATTTCAAAAGCTACTTGAATCTACGCAATTTAGAAATAAGAGAATTAACTTTGAACTTGAATTAAATGATTCTGAACAATTAACAATCGTAAAATTTAGTACGTACCAAGCTGAGCTGCAGTCACAGGTAAGCTAAAATATGCTAACAAAACTCGCACTCTAAATTTGTGCTCGTGTAACCTAAATATTGTAGCCAGCTAATGCTTGAATTGAACTTTGAAATTAAAGCAGTGAAATGGAATTATGCTGGCGTTTGAATTTCAACGACACTCGGGTTCATTTCGGAAAAGGAAGGGACCCTGCTTGGCAATGCAATTGGGACAATGAGCAACAAAGGTTCATGCTAAGTTGCTGTAATTTTGCGAGGCAAATGGATCAATTTGAAAAGCTGAGGTCTGCCATACAGTTCTGAAACTTTACGTGCTTTTAGTCTTCCTTGTTGGTTGATTGAAGGTTTGAAGCCGTCAATCGAGGAGGTGGCGACAGTCACTCATTGTCGGCCGTCGCTGTTGCAGAAGCTGGATGTTGGCGCGCCTTCTTCTCGACACGGTCACCAGGCGAAACGGGCTCTTGATGTGCGCCAGCTAATGCTTCCCGTCCGCGACACCATGTCAGAAACTATCATCGCGAGTCGAGCGCAATTACATGCTGCCAAACCCCGAAAGCGCGGCAACTCGCGGGAGCGTCACACAACACACCTGCTCCACTCGCTACTCCAGCCAGACTCTCACTGCCCGCGCTCCACGCGGCAGAGTTAACACTACCAAAGATCCTACACACTTTGAGTCTTCACACGACCTATCGATGTAATCGTTCGATAGCAGTTTTCCCTAGGCAAGACCCAGCGTAAAAATACAAATAATATTTACGAAACAAACCAATTATACATCGACATAAGTGCATAAATATATATATATATCCAAGCAGTAAAGCAATTACAATATATAAAGAGACAGAAATGTCATATCTTGAGGTAACAAAACAAGGAAAAAAATAATAGTACAATAGATGGAAATAGGAGGATATGCATTTCCGGCGTTACACGTGCCCCACATTGTCTGAGGATGTTCGTGTAACGTAAACAGACTCAGAAAATGTCCCAAAAAAGAAACAGCGGAAATGCATATGCTCAAAACATCAACAAAATTTAGCATTCGTCTAATTAACCATAAATCAATTTTTAGACCATAATAACTGAGTGGAGACACTCCTAATCTTATTCCACTCAGTCATCTTGCACAAAATAAAACAGGTTGACAACATATTAAAATTCATAGAAGATATAGAAAATGGTTTAGCTATTCCAATATCGTCAAAATTCCTAACAGTATCAAGAAATGGAATACTATTTACAAAATTAATCAGAGTACATGGTCATAAAAACAGGTAGATCAAAATACGCAAATTAATAATTAATTACATAGAATACACATTTTTACATAACCCTTTCATAATTAATATTCTCGCCATGGGAGTCCATTAAACGCTAAACAAGAAAATAACACACATTAGATCGAAAAAAACATAAATATTGACAGTAGAATTCTTTCAGCTGTCCAGGAAGAAAAACAATTCCGCCTTCCGTACTCGCAAGTACAAAGAATGCCGACAGCGGCCCAAGAGCCGACAGCGGCACAAGAGCCGACAGCGGCTCGACTCGCCAGTATTGTTGCGCCCGCGTGTGCGGCACGCTTGATCTCACTCGCCTGTGTAACGGCATTTCCAGAACGTCCGTTTCACTGAATTCTTTCGGAAAAACTCACTCCCGAGTAATCTCAAGGAGTCCATAAACACTATCACAGTGGATAACTCAACACTGTCCATCATCACACATGTACAAGCCTGAAACTTAAAACAGCGTCTAAGTACATCGGCAATGACTAGTAAAACACATATTCATGGGATCTCACAGCTAGCTACAAAATCATATTTACATTGCTTAATCTACTGTGACTCAGCTGAAAACTTAAACTAGCAGCTTGGATTTTTAAATTGATTAATAATCACTCTCTCTTAAATCATTTAGTCAAAATTAATTACTTATTAATTACAACTTCTTTAATGTCCTCTTGGTCAGGCAAAAGCATGGCAATCTAGCAAACCTTAAATCTCACACTCTATATTTACATATTGTACAAATTACCCATTGTGTGGTATTAATCGATCCTAGGTTGGTACATTTTCAAGTCTACTATATTCCGTGTACCTAATCGTTTTCCAGAGCTTGGATACTCTAAGCAATAAGCATTTGTGTGAGGTATACCAATGACTTTATATGGTCCATTATAAACAAACTTAAATTTAGAGATTTCATTGTCTATCTCGCTCGATTTCTCATGAGCTTTTACAAGTACTAAGTCTCCGATTGCAAACTTAGCAAAACGCGCTTTAGCGTCATGACGACGTATGCGAGCATCAGCTTGTAGCTTCATTACTTCTCGCAAACGATCTTTTTTCACACCAATACTAATGTCAATCCGTGGAGGGAATTTGATTACCTCTTCCACTAAACTTTTAATTCTGTCATCCAACAGGATTTCCTCTGGAGAAAATCCCGTAGATTCATGTCTCAAGGTGTTCATAATTCTCTCAAATACTGCTACATATTTGCCCCATGCCCTATGGTTGTGATGGCAATAGGTACGGCAAAGTCGGCCTAGCTCGCGCATATACCTCTCAGCGGGATTCCCAGCCGGACAATAAGCTGAAATATGGATCACCTCGACCCCATTACTTTCCATGCCTTCATTCCACAACTTAGAAGTAAATTGAACCCCATTGTCTGATAGAATCGCCTTGGGCTTGCCAATATGAACAAAATAATCGTTCACAAGCTTGCTATAGACCGCTTTGGCTGTAGCTTTCCTAATCGGGTATAGTTTGATGAACTTGGAAAAAGCTTCTAGCACTACTAAAATGTAGGCAAAGTTTCCTGATGACTTGGGCAAAGGTCCGTACAAGTCCACGCACAGTAACTCAAAGGTGTCGTTAGGCCTTATACTTTGCATAGGACCACGACTCGTACAGTTGGTAACCTTCACCTTCTGACATAAATCGCAAGTTTTCACTCTGTCAGTAACTCGTTTTAACATGTTGTTGAAATGCACTACTTCACTCAGCTTTTCCGTACATTTCTTTGGTCCACAGTGACCATACGCCAAATGGTAGTAGTCTATTATTTCCGTGACGTATTTGCTGGGCCAGCATACCCGCCAAATATTACTATCTTCACCCTTACGTATGTACAAGATATGATCGTATATCTTGTAATATTTCCTTAATTTCTCTCCTTCTGGACTCTTTTCATCATATCGGGTTTTCACCATATTTAAACAACCATCCTCGTTCTGATGACGACGTAGATTCTTACAAATGTTCATTATTAATTTACGTCCCTCAACTTGTTTAAAATAGTGCAATTTGACCACTCCATCTGCCTCATCTTTCAATAGACCTTGAGTAGACTCGGGCAACCGCGACAGCGCATCCGCTACGCAATTGTCGGTCCCTTTTACGTAACAGATGTCATAGTTAAATTGCTGTAAATACAGCGACCACCTAGTCAGTCTTTCGTGAAGTAGTTTACAATCCTTCAGATAAGTGAGCGCCTTATGGTCCGTATGAATAATCACCTTACGGTCCCATAGGTAACCCCTGAACTTCTTGAATCCCCACACGATAGCGAGACACTCTTTCTCAGAAATCGTGTAGTTTCGCTCACTTTTTGATAAAGTTCGACTCGCGAACGCTATCGTCCGGTGTTCCTTATCCTCTCCTTTACCAACTTCTTGGAACAGTTCTACCCCCACCCTGTAATTCGACGAATCCGTTCCCAGATGGAAGGGTAGCGATAAATCAGGATGAAATAGTATGTTAGATCTTAACAACTCGTCTTTTAATCTCTCGAAAGCGGTCTGACACCCGTCAGTCCACACAAACGGAACATTTTTGCGTAAGAGGTTATTCAAATTTTCATCATTAAACACTTGTCCTTTTACAAATTTACGGTAAAATCCTGTGAGCCCTAGAAAACTTTTTAACTGTTTCCTAGACTTGGGTGGAGGACAATTCCTTATTGCCTCTAGTTTCTTTGGGTCTTTCGTAATGCCAGCAGTGGTAATTACATGCCCTAAAAATTTCAGTTCCTGCTTCACAAATTCGCATTTCTTTAGCTTTAGAGTCATTCCGCCACGGCGCAATGCTCTAAAAACTTCATCTAACAGGTCACAATGGTCATGCCAAGTGGCATTGGCCAACAATAGGTCGTCAACATATACAGTTAATCTTGAACTCAAAGCCGGTCCTAGCACTTTATCTAGGGCCCTGATGAATACGGACACAGATATATTAAGTCCAAACGGCAGTACTCTATACTGATAACACCTGCCCGCAAACAAGAAGGCGGTGTATGGCCTAGATTCTTCTTCGAGTTCTATTTGCCAGTAACTAGCCGTCAGATCGAGGCTAGTCATGAACTTAACGTCATGAAAACGTTGCAAAATCTCCTCCATACTCTCTGGTCTGTCTGTTTCACGTTGAACGACCCTATTCAACGTGCGTGCGTCAATCACAATACGCACACTACCATCCCGTTTCGCTACAATGACCAAACCGTTATTGTATGGACTTGTACTTCTTTCAATCACTCCCCATTCGATCATCTTATCTACCTCCCGTTGCACTGCTTCCTTTTTGGTCAGCGGTATAGCATACGGTCTCACGAAGAATGGTTCGTGCGGAATTACATGCAACTTGCATTTATATCCTTCCACAAGACCCGGTTTGTCTGAAAACACACTCTTATTCCTCATCATCACTTCATACAGGCCTCGTCTTTGTTCGTGTGTTACGTTTGACATACCGTCTACAATACTTTCCAATTCAGTTTCTACACTATTGTCAATGCCGAGATTCCTCACATTACAGTAGTTCAAATTCATACCTACATCAATACCATTCGGCCAGTTAACAATGTGTATAGGCTGGTATTGCCTATGCACACCGTCTCCTGCCTCGTCAAAGCTAACTACTATCGTTTTATCTAGTGACATACATGTCAAAGTTTTGCTTTCGCAGTTAATCACTGCACGGTACTTTAATAGCCAATCTAACCCGATAATTACTTCCGTAGTTAAGTCTGGCACGACGACAAACTCTTGCTCAAATCGTGCCCCACATATCTCGAAGTTGACAAAAATCTGTTTTGTGACCGGTTTACTGGCCTTCGCAGTAGCACCGATAATTTTCACTCCTGTTACTGGCATAACTACGATGCCGGGTCTGTCTTTCAGTAACTCAAATATTTTCCCAGATACAGCACTCAATTCTGCACCGGTGTCAATCAACACGTTTAGTTGTAGGTCGTGCATATTAACAGACACTACTATCTGTCTACACTTGTCCTCGACTGTTTCATTATTTTCCCACAGTAAATCCTCGTCTATATCCAGGTCATTCCAGAAAAAACCATCCGGCTTTGATCCTAAATTCGGCTTATCTGGCGGCTTTTTCAGCCTCTGTTCACATACAGTTTTAATTTCAACACGTTTGTCCTGAGGCTTAGTCTGTAGCTTCGCCTCCAATACCGAAACCTTTTCCTGTAACTCGTCAACTAGTGAGTGCTGCTTTGCTATCACTTCACTAATTGTCACCTTCGTTGATTCCTCTTTGGTCAGATTGATCTCATCTGCCGATCTACCTGGAAGAATGTGCCCAGTAGCATCTGAAATTACTTCCTCTGGATCTGCGCAACCCACACTGCTACCGTCTGACCGTATAACGTCAGCTCTAACCTCATACACGCTGTAATCTACGTGCTTTTCTACCAATCGTTTCCGGCTATCACTAAAATTTTCGTAATCTTTCTCCTTAATACTCTCGCAATGTTTAAACTGGATGTTCGCGTCGGATGGGTCGGCTACTTCTACCACTACAACTTTCGGTAAAGTCTGCCGGTTAGGGCCAGAACTTTCCGTTACTACTTCAACATTCAACTCCTGCGGGACGAAACACGACGCATCTTGCTCATGCTCCCCGTTAACATCAACTATTTCTAGTAAAGTCTGCCGGTTAGGGCCAGAACTTTCTATCACTTCACAATCACTATCTTCCTGCGGGACGAGACGCGGCGAATCCTGCCCGTGCTCCCCATAACCACTTCTCCCGTACAGGCCCCTATAATCTCTTAGTTCGTCGTATAAGCGACCGAACTGCCTTAACCAGACCTCATCCCTCTCTGCATCCCCTCGCTCGATGACGGACGTTTTATCCGACATCTGATCTTCTTTCAACACTTGCGAATCATTCTTAAACTCAATCTCCAGTTCCACTGTGGGTGTTACAGCTGCCACTTTATAATCGATTTCCGGAACACTGCTTAAATTGTTCTCACTGACAGTGAATGTATTTTCTACTGCCGTGTCTACAGCTGATCTACTACTTGTGGGCGCACTCCTTTCTCCTAATACTGGCACACTCTCCCGCCGTTGATTATTCCATACGGAATTTCCATAACGACGACACCTCGGTTTTCTACTGTTATTGGGCCGCCAAAATTTCTCCACGCCCGGTCGGCCCCTCACCGGCGCGGCTAATGGTTTCCCTGTCTCGTCCCAGCAGATACGCTCCCCGGATGCTGCTGAGGCGGCTGATCACACCCTCTGGCGTTATTACTATTCTGTGAAGCCCGTATCACGTTAGTGTGATACTGGTTTCCGTCATTCCTGTTATTATTTGCATTGTACCGATTGTTATTACGGTCCGAACCATTATTGTTATTGCTGCCATGGTTGCGGTATGCATTATTCCCATGGTTATCGTTGTTGTGGTAGCTGTGGTACCCGTTGTTGTTACCACGGCCTCTGCCACTGTCGCGATTATTGCGCCAATTGTCCTCGTCCTCCACTCTTTCCAGGAAATCTTTGATTGTCCTGTAATTGCTTCCTACGTAGCGTTTTGTATCATCTGGAAGCTTCTTGTAGAGTTCCCAGACTATTTCGGATTCCGTGCGGCGATCACGCAAATATTCCAACTTGCGGATCCAGCCCTCACAAAACTCCTTCATCGAAACGCGCGAATTCGCATCGAAAGGCCTCGATACGACAAATTCGCGCCAGACACCTTGCTGTTTCTGCTCTGACCAGTATTCAGCCAGAAACAAATTTTTAAACTCGTCAAAAGTCAGGTTCGTAATGTTGAGGTTTAAGCCCCAACGCTTGGCATCACCAGCCAACACATCAATAACCGCATTAATTTTTCTCTCATTAGTCCATGATCTGGGTAAAACTCTTTCACAATTTTTAATGAAATCCGTCGGGTGTATACCGCCTTTTTGCAAGGGGTCGAACCGCTCCTCTTTCGTCAACAACTCCGAACTATGTGCACAGATTGGCACATAGCTCTGTTTTTCGTCAAGTTTCCTTTCTAATTCCGACACCCTCGTAATCACTTGGCAAGTGGTTGTCGCAAGCGTTTCCACTTCCCTCTTTTTCTCTTCGCAGGTATTAGCCTGCTTCGTCACTTTGGTATCTACTTCGGATACTAAAGCCTTTAAAGTTTCCACCTTCTGATGATCCTCTTTTCTCACTAATTGAATTTGTTCCGTCACCTTATTCTCGATGATCGGAGCAACTGCGTCTCCTACACTTTTCTCGATTCTGCTAATTTCGGAATCAAAACGAGTATTTATGCTCGCAATTTCCGCCTGAACGCCTATCATTTCCTGTTTAAGATTACCGATTTCGGTATTAATTACAACAATATCTTCTTTGATTTTATCAACTTTTGTGTTAACAACTCCAACATTGTTGATAACAACGTTAATAGCTTTGTTCTGATTGTCTAGCATCCGTTCAAATTTTTCAGACTGAGCTTCTTGCTTGGCAGCCTGAGCTTCTTGTTTGGCAGCCTGATCTTCTTGCTTGGCCGATTGACTCTTGATTTCGTTAATCAAAACATTCAATAAATCAGTTAAATTCCCGGAAACTACCGGTTTTACTTCCGTAGCGGCTTCCTCTTTAATTGTCCCCCCGTATTCGTCATCAAGGGATTCAGATTTGATTTTCACTTCTGATTCCGAAACATTTTCTAAACTTTGGAATTCCATTTCTGCTCTTTGTTGCGTTTCGGCGGTCGCGTCTTTCATGCTAGCCGCCTGCCCCTGAACAATGGGTACCGCGGCGCGCGTTTCCCACTGTTCACCAATTGTTCCGTATCCAAGTCTACCAAATTTTGGCAATTGTTGCCTTCACTCATTTTAATAATTTTCAATATAAATGCAAAATCTCAACTCTAATTAGGATTCCTCACACGAATATTCTCGCTGACGTATCGACCATTTCGTAACCAGTACTTTGTTACGAGATTTGCACAATGCAAAATTCGTGTCCAGAACAACCTCAAATTTGAAGATTGTCCTGTCACCAGGTCGCCACGTGTAACCTCCCCCTCACTTATCGACCTTAATGACAGTGAAAAATTAAACCGCGTGTACCTAATGGAAATTTGGGAAAAGCAATCGTCACCGAAGTTAATCTATCGGTAAAGAGGGAGGAAAGGGTTACATCTAATTGAAAGGAAAAATGCAAATGAAACTGGTGGAAATTAATTTTGAAAAGGGGTAAAGTTAATAAAGAAAGTAAATGTGCGGCCGTTACGTTAACAATTAACTAGCGGTAATTCGATATTTGAGATTTGGGGGAAATCACGTTCGCCAGTCCTAAGGACAATTACTATAGTAACTGAAAAAGAAAGGTTATTACACACATAATTAACACTAGAAGCGTGGCAACTGAAGGTTGACACGTGTAGTGTGAAAACTGAAAGTTTGTCAGAAGTAATAAATTTCGCTATACTCTGACTTAATTTAGCAAAAGAATTAATAAAACCGGGAAATCGAAAGTTAATTTAGTGACTGAAGTTAATAGTGAGCTTTCTTTCTGAAGCACATCGAAATTCAGTACAATAAGGTTAGTCTTGGACTACCTCAACAATCATTTCAAAAGCTACTTGAATCTACGCAATTTAGAAATAAGAGAATTAACTTTGAACTTGAATTAAATGGTTCTGAACAATTAACAATCGTAAAATTTAGTACGTACCAAGCTGAGCTGCAGTCACAGGTAAGCTAAAATACGCTAACAAAACTCGCACTCTAAATTTGTGCTCGTGTAACCTAAATATTGTAGCCAGCTAATGCTTGAATTGAACTTTGAAATTAAAGCAGTGAAATGGAATTATGCTGGCGTTTGAATTTCAACGACACTCGGGTTTATTTCGGAAAAGGAAGGGACCCTGCTTGGCAATGCAATTGGGACAATGAGCAACAAAGGTTCATGCTAAGTTGCTGTAATTTTGCGAGGCAGATGGAACAATTTGAAAAGCTGAGGTCTGCCATACAGTTCTGAAACTTTACGTGCTTTTAGTCTTCCTTGTTGGTTGATTGAAGGTTTGAAGCCGTCGATCGAGGAGGTGGCGACAGTCACTCATTGTCGGCCGTCGCTGTTGCAGAAGCTGGATGTTGGCGCGCCTTCTTCTCGACACGGTCACCAGGCGAAACGGGCTCTTGATGTGCGCCAGCTAATGCTTCCCGTCCGCGACACCATGTCAGAAACTATCATCGCGAGTCGAGCGCAATTACATGCTGCCAAACCCCGAAAGCGCGGCAACTCGCGGGAGCGTCACACAACACACCTGCTCCACTCGCTACTCCAGCCAGACTCTCACTGCCCGCGCTCCACGCGGCAGAGTTAACACTACCAAAGATCCTACACACTTTGAGTCTTCACACGACCTATCGATGTAATCGTTCGATAGCAGTTTTCCCTAGGCAAGACCCAGCGTAAAAATACAAATAATATTTACGAAACAAACCAATTATACATCGACATAAGTGCATAAATATATATATATATCCAAACAGTAAAGCAATTACAATATATAAAGAGACAGAAATGTCATATCTTGAGGTAACAAAACAAGGAAAAAAATAATAGTACAATAGATGGAAATAGGAGGATATGCATTTCCGGCGTTACAAGTCTACTGACTGGTTTGATGCGGCCCGCCACTAATTCCTTTCCTGTGCTAACCTCTTCATCTAGAGTAGCACTTGCAACCTACGTCCTCAATTATTTGCTTGACGTATTCCAATCTCTGTCTTCCTCTACAGTTTTTGCCCTCTACAGATCCCTCTAGTACCATGGAAGTCATTCCCTCACGTCTTAGCAGATGTCCTATCATCCTGTCCCTTCTCCTTATCAGTGTTTTCCACACATTCCTTTCCTCTCCGATTCCGCGTAGAACCTCCTCATTCCTTACCTTATCAGTCCACCTAATTTTCAACATTCGTCTATAGCACCACATCCCAAATGCTTCGATTCTCTTCTGTTCCGGTTTCCCCACAATCCATGTTTCACTACCATACAATGTTGTACTCCAGACGTACATCCTCAGAAATTTCTTATTCAAATTAAGGCCGGTATTTGATATTAGTAGACTTCTCTTGGCCAGAAATGCCTTTTTTGCCATAGCGAGTCTGCTTTTGATGTCCTCCTTGCTCCGTCCGTCATTGGTTATTTTACTGCCTAGTTAGCAGAATTCCTTAACTTTATTGACTTCGTGATGTTAAATTTCTCGCTGTTCTCATTTCTACTACTTCTCATTACCTTCGTCTTTCTCCGATTTACTCTCAAATCATACTGTGTACTCATTAGACTGTTCATTCCGTTCAGCAGATCATTTAATTCTTCTTCACTTTCACTCAGGATAGCAATGCCATCAGCGAATCGTATCATGGATATCCTTTCACCTTGTATTTTAATTCCACTCCTGAACCCTTCTTTTATTTCCATCATTGCTTCCTCGATGTACAGATTGAAGAGTAAGGGCAAAAGGCTACAGCCTTGTCTTACACCCTTCTTAATACGAGCACTTCGTTCTTGATCGTCCACTCTTATTATTCCCTCTTGGTTGTTGTACATATTGTATATGACCCATCTCTCCCTATAGCTTACCCCAACTTTTTTCAGAATCTCGAACAGCTTGCACCATTTTATACTGTCGAACGCTTTTTCCAGGTCGACAAATCCTATGAAAGTGTCTTGATTTTTCTTTAGCCTTGCTTCCATTATTAGCCGTAACGTCAGAATTGCCTCTCTCGTCCCTTTACTTTTCCTAAAGCCAAACTGATCGTCACCTAGCGCATTCTCAATTTTCTTTTCCATTCTTTCGTATATTATTCTTGTAAGCATCTTCGATGCATGAGCTGTTAAGCTGATTGTGCGATAATTCTCGCACTTGTCAGCTCTTGCCGTCTTCGGAATTGTGTGGATGATGCTTTTCCGAAAGTCAGATGGTATGTCGCCAGACTCATATATTCTACACACCAACGTGAATAGTCGTTTTGTTGCCACTTTCCCCAATGATTTTAGAAATTCTGATGGAATGTTATCTATCCCTTCTGCCTTATTTGACCGTAAGTCCTCCAAAGCTCTTTTAAATTCCGATTCTAATACTGGATCCCCTATCTCTTCTAAATCGACTCCTGTTTCTTCCTCTGTCACATCAGACAAATCTTCACCCTCATAGAGGCTTTCAATGTATTCTTTCCACCTATCTGCTCTCTCCTTTGCATTTAACAGTGGAATTCCCGTTGCACTCTTATTGTAACCACCGTTGCTTTTAATGTCACCAAAGGTTGTTTTGACTTTCCTCTATGCTGAGTCTGTCCTTCCGACAATCATACCTTTTTCGATGTCCTCACACTTTTCCTGCAGCCATTTCGTCTTAACTTCCCTGCATTTCCTATTTATTTCATTCCTCAGCGACTTGTATTTCTGTATTCCTGATTTTCAAGGAACATGTTCGTACTTCCTCCTTTCATCAATCAACTGAAGTATTTCTTCTGTTACCCATGGTTTCTTCGCAGCTACCTTCTTTGTACCTATGTTTTCCTTCCCAACTTCTGTGATGGCCATTTTTGGAGATGCCCATTCCTCTTCAACTGTACTGCCTACTGCGCTATTCCTTATTGCTGTATCTATAGCGTTAGAGAACTTCAAACGTATCTCGTCATTCCTTAGTACTTCCTCATCCCACTTCTTTGCGTATTGATTCTTCCTGACTAATGTCTTGAACTTCAGCCTACTCTTCATCACTACTATATTGTGATCTGAGTCTATATCTGCTCCTGGGTACGCTTTACAATCCAGTATCTGATTTCGGAATCTCTGTCTGACCATGATGTAATCTAATTGAAATCTTCCCGTATCTCCCGGCCTTTTCCCAGTATACCTCCTCCTCTTGTGATTCTTGAACAGGGTATTCGCTATTACTAGCTGAAACTTGTTACAGAACTCAATTAGTCTTTCTCCTCTTTCATTCCTCGTCCCAAGCCCATATTCTCCTGTAACCTTTTCTTCTACTCCTTCCCCTACAACTGCATTCCAGTCGCCCATGACTATTAGATTTTCGTCCCCCTTTCCATACTGCATTACCCTTTCAATATCCTCGTACACTTTCTCTATCTGTTCATCTTCAGCTTGCGACGTCGGCATGTATACCTGAACTATCGCTGTCGGTGTTGGTCTGCTGTCGATTCTGATTAGAACAACCCGGTCACTGAACTGTTCACAGTAACACACCCTCTGCCCTACCTTCCTATTCATAACGAATCCTACACCTGTTATACCATTTTCTGCTGCTGTTGATATTACCCGATACTCATCTGACCAGAAATCCTTGTCTTCCTTCCACTTCACTTCACTGACTCCTACTGTATCTAGATTGAGCCTTTGCATTTCCCTTTTCAGATTTTCTAGTTCCCCTACTACGTTCAAGCAACTGACATTCCACGCCCCGACTCGTAGAACGTTATTCTTTCATTGATTATTCAATCTTTTTCTCATGGTAACCTCCCCCTTGGCAGTCCTCTCCCGGGGATCCGAATGGGGGACTATTCCGGAATCTTTTGCCAATGGAGAGATCATCATGGCGTATCTTCAAGTAGAGGCCATATGTCCTGTGGATACACGTTACGTGTCTTTAATGCAGTGGTTTCCATTGCCTTCTGCATCCTCATGTCGTTGATCATTGCTGATTCTTCCACCTTTATGGGCAATTTCCCACCCCTAGGACAAGAGAGTGCCCTGAACCACTATCCGCTCCTCCGCCCTCTTTGACAAGGCCGTTGGCAGAATGAGGCTGACTTCTTATGCCGGAGGTCTGCGGCCGCCAACGCTGATTATTTATCAAAATTTGGGCAGTGGTGGGGATCGATCCCAGGACCGAAAACGTTTTGATTATGAATCAAAGACGCTACCCCTAGACCACGGGTAGCTAAATTGTGGCAGCCGGTACCCCACTTTACAGTCAGTCTTTTAAGCAGGAGCAAATTCAACTTTTCTGTGCTCCGATAGCAGCATTTTTCCACTGGTTTTGTATATGAATGAAGACAGTCAACTTTAACTTACCCATAGTACTACATAGTTCTTAGTTTTAAATTAACCGTCCGATTGCTGATATACATATTGCAACGATGGGTTACTTTCTACAGTTGCTTTCAGGACCAGAATGTCCATTTACCTTTCGCACGTGTTAACCTGCTTTCCACTGGACTTTCGGCAGTCAGAGGACAGACGCTACTCGTCCCACAATTCTGTGGAATACTGAATTCGCTGCAGTTGTTACGCGGCGTCAAACGTCAAAAAATGGTTCAAATGGCTCTGATCACTATGGGACTTAACTTGTGAGGTCATCAGTCCCCTAGAACTTAGAACTACTTAAACCTAACTAATCTAAGGACATTACATACATCCATGCCCGAGGCAGGATTCGAACCTGCGACCGCAGCGGTCGCGCGGTTTCAGACTGAAGAGCATAGAACCGCTCGGCCATACGTCGAACGTCACGCAAAATTTTGGAAGAGAAAGAACGTAGACGGAGCATTTCGCAAATCAAAACAGAGACAATGTCCCGTGGCGCGATATCAGGCGGCCTCGGAGCCAAATGTTGTAATGCGTGACCCATACGTCCTTACGACACAAACCGTCGCTGAGGCAGCTCATTGTTAGTAGGAACACGCAGCGTGATTGTAGCTTAATCGCATCTATTGAAACGAACTTAAAGCACTTCTTTTTGGATTTTGGCTGTATCGACTCTACACACATTTGGTAACGAACGAGCAAGCGAGAAAAGTGTGGGCACTGAAAAGATGTCACCGCCAACCACAATACTCGCCAACTACAGCCATTGTAAACTGTTAATTTCTATGCGTAGGTTGAACTTCACCTCAAGTTTCTATCTTCTTTCGTGTATAAAATGGTACTGTGAAATCAGATCATACTTTCTGAAATACATCGTATAAATCAGAACAACAATAGCAAGTTCCACTCACACTATTGCGTGCAAACTCAAGCTGCCGCCAGATACAATTAGTGTCAGTTGCTCTCATAACCTAGATGATAGGGCACAAGTCTTTGGCTTGGGTTCGATCGTTACTACCACCCCGTGTCCAATTTTTGTATCTCTGTTTTGATCTGTTTTTGGAAACCAAATGAAGGACATGTTTGGCGAACTTGAATTTGCCCGCACAATTCCTGAGTTCAATGGTAAGTAACCTGGACATGGCGCAACGTATCGATTTTTGTGTTACTGTGGTTTTTCTTTTTTGTGCGTGATTAAGAATGATATACTACTCCTATGATTATTAACATACATAATACACAGCCACTCTGGTATCATTAATCATAGAAAACACCCTCAGTTGCATAAAAATTGTTAGCTCTATTTCAAAATTATAGTCTTTCAACTTTCCCATTTATCTCTGATAGAATTCTCACTTTCGTCCACATGTATTATTACTTGCCTTTTCATACGTCTGTAAGTTGCTAGAGCATAAGTCAGTGAAATTATATTTACGGTTATATACTCTTTCCTACGAACAAACGTTCTAAAGCTCACAATTACGCTATTATCTGGAGATGTGAACAGGTACGATTACTAGATGTATATTTTGAACAAAAAATCTTCAAAAACCTTAGTAACTTGTTGATAGTAGGAACACGCAGCGTGATTGTAGCTTAATCGCATCTATTGAAACGAACTTAAAGCACTTCTTTCTTGGATTTTGGCTGTATCGACTCTACACACATTTGGTAACGAACGAGCAAGCGAGAAAAGTGTGGGCAGTGAAAGTTACTAGATTTTGAGAAAGGTGTAAAAACTACACACAAGTGTAGTAAGCATTAATGACGCATAGTATAGAATCACTGTCAGCAAACAGTAGAGTACGAATCAACTGTCTTCATTACAGTTCAACTACGTTTCTTACGATTATGTTGCTTGAAGGCTTCCTCTTTCAAATGGTTCAAATGGCTCTGAGCACTATGGGACTTAACTTCTGAGGTCATCAATCGCCTAGAACTTAGAACTAATTAAACCTAAATAACGTGAATCTAAGTGTTTTTGCTTTCTTTTTTTGCAGGGGAATGTACTTTTTCGTACTCATAATAATAAATCGTGACGACAATATTAACGATGTCAATTCTTTTCGTTTTTAATTTCATCATTTCATAAAATCATAAATCGCAAATCTTTTTCTTACAATTAAATAATAAAACTTACATACAGCGTGTATAGGTCCTCTGGGAACGAGAAATTTTATTTATGGTTGACACGACATGTTTAAACCAACTGTTATTCTGTGTGTACAAGAAAACGCAAACATATTAATTATCTCACTGTCATGTAGGCGAAAGGCAGTATCGATATTGCAGGATGATCTGTGTTTGGAGAGCAATGAAACAATTGAAATGGACTTTCAAAATTATTTTATTTTGGTCGAATCTTCATATGAGAAAGAAATGCCATCTCGTAAAATATGAAGTACTATAACCAAACCACTTATCTCAGTAGCTCTAGCGTCCCTACATGCGTGAATTCCATTCTACGTTTTTTAGATATTAATAACGTGCAGTACAGCGCGAGTTGTAATTTGTGATGTTGGCCGCCATTTGCAAGACTGCAGATTCTTATTCAAATTACTCCAATATTAAGTGGCGTAAGAAAAAATCAATTAATTTTTGAGTCAACATACTTCAGTCAAGTTAACTTCACTCGTTTTGCAATGAGTCGTATCGATATTAAGACATTCTTGTGGTTGTCGCTGCACGGCAGTCTTTTGCTCAAGTAACGGGATTTACTCAGTTAAGACAGTTATCAGCTTTGTGTTAATAATAAAGTACCATGCTAAAGGTGTTTCTCCAAGCGAACCCACGAAAGTATAAATTATATTGAAGTGAAAGGACATTCAATTAAAGCCCTGAAATATTTCTAAATTTAAAAGGTTGAGGTGGTTCACACCAAGCTTCTCCTAATCTATTTTACGTCTACACAGCCACTCCAAAGTGATTTATTTATCGAACACTTGAATATAGAAAGCCTTGACAATATTAAAAATCATAATACTTGCCCGTAATAAGAAGTTGTATTGAATATGTTGTTTGTAGCCTTACGCGATCTTTTTATTATTATTATTAATATGTAGTATTCCGCCTTATTGCACGGCTGTGTCTCCGTTCGGAGAATTTCTGATGCCAATGTTCCCTATCTTCAGCGTCTTCCTGCAGCTTGCTGTACCCCTCTCCATCCTTCATGTCATTCAAAAGTTGAATTCTTCTTTTTCCTTGTACTATCTTTCCTTTAATTTTCTCTTCAATGACTTCGTGCATGAGTCTTTCGTGTCTGTGTCCGATCCAGTTGGCCTTCCTCTGAAGAACTATATCCAGAATGTCTCTCTTCTCTTCCACTCTTCTCAGTACAGCCTTTTTCTTCACCCGATCAGTCCACTTGATCTTCTCCATTCTCCTCCAGCACCACGTTTCCGAACTTTCAGGGTATTTTTTTCCTCAGGTTACATTCCATTCAGAAGGTCGTTGCATGCAGCGACTGTTATATTGACTTGTAAATACTATATTTCAACTATCAGTCGTCCTTTTGAAATTTTATTGGAAGATCTAGATTTCAGCTAGAAACTAGTCATTCTCAGTGCACCATCATTTTTGATCAATGCATGCAATGCCTGTTGGTCGGGCTTCGTCTACAGTTGATTGAATACTTCACTCGCCACGGGGCGAGACTCAGCGACTGACAATACCCTTGTCTGACGCCTCTTCCTATTGCCAAGCTGTTTAGTTGTCCGTAGTCCAGTCGCACCTTTACCCTTTGTCCTAGGTACAAGTTGAGCAATAGTTTCCGGTCTCTCCAATTTATTCCTATCTCCTTAAGGATGTTCATGAATTTTATACAGTTGTCTCTGTCAAAGGCCTTCTACCAGTCTATAAAAGAACCACAAACTTCTTCGTTAGCAGCCAAAACTCTCTCCAACGATATCCTCACTGTGCCGACGGCGCCTATGGTTCCTTTTCCCTCCCTAAATCCAAACTGGTCCTCTCCTAGCACTTCTTCAATTTTGTGTTCCAGCCCACTGTTGACTATTGTTGCAATAATCTTCGCTATGTATGATTGGTTGGTTGGTTTGGGGTATAAAGGGACCAAACTACAGGGTCACCAGTCCCTTTTCCTGACGCAAGCAAGTCTCAAGGTTCAAAAGCACCCACATCTAAAAAGAAAACGAATGGAAAGAACAAAAAACGGGGAAAACATACGCCACAAGGAAAAATAGAAGAAGGTATTAAAACCATAGAGTATATGTTCTGGGCTGGATGATCACAATAATAAGAGAGGATGAGCCAGCCACTATGCAACACATTAAAATGTCCGCCCCGAGAAGGCAAGGCGAGATGAACACATGTAGGGAAAAGACGACCACCAAGACAAACAAATGCAAAGAATGTGCGGTAGAGTCAAGTGGAGAGAGGGTAGTCCCCCCCCCCCCCTAGATGGTACGATAAAAACACGCCTTACGAGGAGGAGATTAGTGTTTAACGTCCCGTCGACATCGAGGTCATTAGAGACGGAGCGCAAGCTCGGGTGAGGGAAGGATGGGGGAGGAAATCGGCCGTGCCCTTTGAAAGCAACCATCCCGGCATTTGCCTGAAGCGATTTAGGGAAATCACGGAAAACCTAAATCAGGATGGCCGGAGACGGGATTGAACCGTCGTCCTCCCGAATGCGAGTCCAGTGTGCTAAGCACTGCGCCACCTCGCTCGGTCTCGCCTTACGAATAAAACGTAAAACTAAAACTGCTGTAGAGGGATTGTCGCCCAACATCGAAGGTAGGGTGCTGGGAAGGTTAAAAGTCCGCCGCAGAGCGGCTAAAAGTGGGCAGTCCAGCAAGATGTGGACGACAGTCATATGTGAGCCACAGCCTCGCGACGGAGGAGGTAGCTATGTTTTAGCCACATATGGCCAATGCGGAGCCTGCAGAGAACCACAGAGTCCCTGCGAGAGGCCCACATGGAGGTCTTCCTCACAGTCGTAGTCTCCTGAAGAGCACGCAGTTTGTTGAGCGTAATGAGATTATGCCATTTCGTCTCTCAAAGCTAAAAACCTTGTGGCATAATAATGATCGCAAGTCAGTTACAGGGATACCGATCTCCAGAAGCGGTTTCCGTATAGCCTGTTTGGGCAGCCTGTCAGCAAGTTCATTTCCTGGGATTCCGACGTGGCCTGGGATCCACACAAACACCACACAATGACTTTACCGTTCCAGGGCACCGATGGACTCTGGATAGTCGCTGCCAAAGAATGGTGGGTGGTAGTACTAGTCGATAGCTTGTAGGCGCTCAAGAAATCAGTACAGAGAAGAAAGGACTCGCCAGGGCATGAGCAGATGCACTCAAGAGCATTAGAAATGACCGCTAGCTCTGCAGTGAAAACACTACAACCATCTAGCAAGCGAAGTCAAGGTGACCATAAGCCATTGAACCGTCAGTGTAAAGAAGACGAGGAGATGTCGCTTGTAGTCGGACGAGAGATGTTTGATCATCTGACTGTGGATCCGATCTGGCCCAGGAGTTGTGTCGTTGCTATATGCAAGGACGCTGAGTAGCTCCCACTCTGTAAATGGAGCATTATACAGTTCACTGTGATGTTCAGTGAACGAGAGGGCTTCCCTTTTCATCCACCGTTTGAGGGTGCGAAATGCTGGGGGATAATTCTCTGACGTGGAGGCTCGAGAATAGTGCTCAGCAAAGTGCTGTGCAATTGCGTTTGTGTCGGTAGGAAACACGGCATTGACGTTAATGCTGGTAACACCTGTCGGCGTCTGGTAGCCAATAACATGTCTGATCTTCGTGCAGACTTGGGAAGGGACGTATCGCACCCAATTGTCGAGATGGACCTCTCCCAACACGCCTGTTTCTGTCTTTTTATGAGCTTTCGAAAGTAAGCACGGAACCGTTTATAAGCTATTAGTTGCTCTAGGGAAGGGTGCCACTTACGTCGCTGTAGAGCTCGCCTACGCTCTTTAATGGCCTCAGTGATTTCCAGCGACCACCAAGGTACTGACTTCCTCTGGGGGCACCCTAAAGGACAAGGGATCGTGTTTCCCACCGCAGAAACGATCGTTCTAGTGACCTGACTACCACGTCGATGGTACCATGTGGAGGAGTTTCAGCAGTGAGAGCAGAGCTGATAATTTCCCAGTCTCGCATGTTTAAAGTCCATCTTTGTATACGTCCGGGGAATGGGACTGGGGGAGTGACAGGAAGATGGGAATGTGGTCACTACCATACAAGTCACCGTGGGCTCTCCAGTGGACAGATGGGAAAAGTCATGGGCTGCAGAGGGATAAATCAATGGTCAAGAAAGTGCCAGGATCCACACTGAAATGTGTGGTGGCCCTTGTATTTAAGAGGCAGAGGTCGAGTTTTGACAGGAAAGTTTCGACTTCTCTGTTTCGCCCAGTAACCACAGTGCCACCCCACAAGGGGTTATGGGCGTCAGAATCTCCCAAGTGTAGGTAAGGTTTATGGAGTTGATGTAACAGTGCAGCCAATGCGTTCAGGGGTACTGCACCATCTGGAGGAAGATATACATTGCAGACTTATTTCCAGCGTTGTCCTTATCCTGACAGCCACAGCTTGAAGAGGGGTTTGAAGGGGCAAAAGTTCACTGCATACTGAGCTCAGGACATAGACACAAACACCACCTGACACTATATTATAGTCGCTATGGTTTTTGTAATATCACCTATAGCCACGAAGGGCATGGGCCTGCGTTCAACGGAACCAGGTTTCCTGGAGGGCTATGCAGAAAGCAGATGTAAATCTTAACAGTTGTCATAGCTCAGCCAGGTGGTGGAGAAAACTGCAGCAATTCCACCAGACGATGAAGTTATTGTGAGACTTGGAAGGCATGAAGCATGCAAGGAGGCAGGTTACTCCTCAGGGTCACCTGCTGCCACTGATTATTTGTATCCATTCCTATTGTGGATGAGGCATCAGTGAAATCCAGGTCCTCATGGGACGCTGAGATCTCCACCTTATCTGCAGTTGCAGAATATGTAGGGTCTGGTAACGTTGGGGCCACCGGAGGGTGCTTTTTCTTAACGGACTTCTTTGTTTGCTTGCCCTCTCGCTTCTCTTTAGCGGCTTGCTGGGAGGATTTCTCTGAAGTAGCTTCAGGCATAGAGGAACATCGTGAAACTCTTTGTCCAGCAGCTTTTGGCTCTTTTAGCCACTGGCGAGTGTCTATTGTGGAATTAGTGGAGACCTTGGGAGAGAGGATGTTGCTTCTCCAGCTGGGGGGAGAGGACCAATGTCCCCTGCATTTGGGGGAGGGGGGGGGGTACTTTACTCCCAAAGTAGGTACTTTGGGAGCAATGGAAGGATATTTTCCCCCTATCACCAAGGGGGCAATGTATTCTGGAGGCCCAGAGGGCCCAATGTTCGTGGCACAGAGTGTGTTACGACTGGTACTTGTGATGGCAATGGTAATGTAGCTGCAGCATATGTCGACTTCAACCGAATGAGGTGCAATCGATCAAATTTACATTTAGCCTCTTGGTAAGTCAACTGGTCCAGGGTCTTGTACTTCATGATTTTCCGCTCTTTTTGGAGTACTGTGCAGTTCAAATGGTTCAAATGGCTCTAAGCACAATGGGATTTAACTTCTGAGGTCATAAGTGCCCTAGACTTAGAACTACTTAAACCTAACTAACCAAAGAACATCACGCACAGCCATGTCCCAGGCAGGATTCGAACCTGTGACTGTAGTAGCAGCGCGGTTCCGGACTGAAGCGTCTAGAACCGATCGGCCACAGCGGCCAGCTACTGTGCAGACTGGCGAGCAGGGGATTGCTGCTCTCTGCAGTTAATACAAGTGGGAGGAAGCGCACAGGGAGTATCTGGATGCAGTGGGCGTCTGCTGTCTCGTCATGTGGCGTTGGAAGTGCAGTGGGAAGATGTGAGCCCCAATTTACATCACTTAAAGCACCTCATAGGAGTAGGGACGTATGGTTTAACGTCACAACGGTAAACTCTCACCTTGACCTTTTCAGGCAATCAATCACCTTCAAACGCGAAGATGAAGGCACCGATAGGAACCCCGTTGTCTTTGAGGCCCCTGTAAACGCCGCAGATGAAATGAACACCCCCGTAATTTTCGATTGGCACGGAGCTCGTCGTCAGACTGCAAGAGGAGGTCGCAATGGAAAATTATCCGCTGGACCATGTCAAGGCTTTTATGGGGAGTGACAGAAACAGGAATATCACCCAGCCAGTCATAAGAGAGTAACGCCCGATGTTGGACTGGGGATGCTGTCTCAATCAAGACTGCACCGCTTCTCCTCTTGGACAGCACTGTCACTTCCCCAAACTTTTCAAGATGTTTAACAATAAATTGAGGCTTCATAGGTAGAAAGGAGTCCCTCTCCATTCTGCTACAGACTAAATAACAGGTCAAATATTGGTCTGTCCTTTCTATAGCCATACATTCCGCCCATGGCGTAGCGAGGGAGGGAAACGATTTAGGGTCATATCTGTCAGCAGTGTACTCGACCTTGTCCTTCTTAGTGACTGCTTGTGCTGTACGATCACCGGCAAGAGATTACAGCCCACTTCATTGCAGGTCATCCGCACTGATGCCACCCACTCCGTTCAGGGGCTCTCCCCACGGGCTCCACCCAGCCACAGCAAAGGCCACCCAGCAGGATGGCCGTTTCCATCCTGATGCAGGAAGACAAGCATCTTCTCCTTGGCATACTTGGGGAGTTTACAGCTCAGGCCTCAGCAGTTCGATCCCTTTGTTGCCAGGGGGCTACCACCAAATGGATACATGATGGCCACACCACAGCGGACTGGCTACCTTGCTGGATATTGGGCGCAGAGAAATCCAATATTGTCATGGGACAGGAGACAATGGAAGAAGATGATATACCCCAGAAAGTATCCTCTCCAGGTAGTTGAATTGCAGACGGAGATGCAAAGCCTTGACAAGAGGTTCAGGAGATCGGAGCTAAGGCCACTATGGATAACACCACGTAAGGTGTCCTTCCCTGTATAGCCCGCACTTTTGTAGAATTTGGGATGTGGCAAGTCAAACCACAAAATGCGACCTGAATATATAGGGCTGAGAATTTCGAGACTCCTTGTAGTCGCCTCTTACGACAGGCAGGGGTACCTCGGGCCCACTCTATCCCACAGACCAGCAGGACCAGCAGGGGGAGCAATGTGTGAGATTAAACAGATTGTTCTGAAATCCTACGTTCTTTGGCTTGCTGTTTATTCTCAATAGAAACCATTGTGAAATCCAAGAAGACCTTACAGCATCCCCCACTTCTGTAAGTTTTGTTTATGAAATGAGTCAATACCTTCAAACCCCCTTTTCTGATTTCTTTCAGCAAATTCACCACTATGTCGTCATCTCTTGTGGCTTTCCTCCTCTTTATGTCCTTAATCGCCTTCCCTACTTCAGTTTTCAGTATGCTAGGTGATCGTACGATGCAATATTAACAGCACAAGTACACACACACACAGATCACAGATATATATATATATATATATATATATATATATATATATATATATATATATACGAAAAAATCACTACAAGTGTTATAGGTTTTTTACTCGAAAATTGCTGTAAAATGACATTTCTGTGTGTCAAATTTCAGAAGATTTCTAACGGTAGGACTTGCACCACAGGTTCAGCCTAGTAGTCTAGGGATGGTAAATACGGCTCCGCGCTGCTGTATCGTCACAGAGTACCCGCTCATGTCGCAGCTGAGGAAGGAGGTTGAGAAGCGGCACGAGTGATGCCCTGAGGTCACTGGAAGGAGGCCGGCTCTGAAGCGAAGGGAAGCGAGGCGTGGGCACACCCGCCACAGGCTGCGCCATCCTTCCGCGAATTCCAACCGCCGCAGCCCTTTTCAAGAGTTCATTAAAACGAGCTCGCAGATAAGACCGCGGCAGGGCACACGTAGCTGGCCGCGCCTGGCGAGAAAAAACTTCTAATGAGTTTTTACATTTGATATATTCTCGCTCCTCTAGACGCGCTACTAAAAATAATAAAAAAAAGTGGATGATGTTGTTTCTGAGACCATATATAACATTTTAATTTCCTGCTAACTTCTTGGCTTTCCGAGAGCCTCTCACGCACACACACACGGACACCGCGTTTCCCTGTGAAACTTTTATTCTCGCCGTTTGCCTACGGCCTTAAGTACATTCCAGGCAAGAGGACAAATGGACGTCATAAGCAAACCGGGTTGTGGAGCGCTAATATTAAAACAGGAGCAGTTTAAGCTAAATGGAATTCTGTCACAAAAGAATCCTTTTCCTGTGCGTGCTTGAACTGGGCACACATAATGTTCAGCCGGTAGCGGTCAGCGCCTCATGCACCGAAAAATTCGTATTGTTCCTGACGACTTTCTATTACAAATTTTTGAGCTTAATCAGTGCAATACGAATGAAACAAATAATATTCGCTTTTTACAAGGGCACACTCGCAAAGACCGGAAAGTCAAATCGATTGCTCAAGTTGAAAGTTGGACATTAGTAGTTCTTTACAGAGTTGACCAATGATGCTGCTGTGGTGTGCATACACGAACTCTAGTCTCTGATATTATTATCGAAAGTGGTAGCGAGCGAACAATTGTTAAGAGGAGTCGGAGGTGGTCGGACGCAACCTGCCACGGAGAGAAGCCCCGCGACATTAGTGGTTGCAGTCTGCCGTGATCGTGCTAGTAGCACAGGAGGAGACTTTGGTATTAATTGAGGACTTTTCGGAAATTTGCCTTTTTGTTGCAAGTAGTTGTTGGTTTATTGTGAGGATATTCGTACCTTTGTTGTGGCTAGAGATGTGTTTATTCAATATACACGTTGTGTAACAATTAAGGTCTGTGTAAAGCTTGTCAGTGTTTAAATAATCTATTTTGCGAATATATTGCAAATTAAACCCTTTACTGGTTTCCTTCATTTTTTTACACCGTCTACGGTTAGTTCACCAAACGCCTACTGATCATTCAGTTTCTAGAACAGAAGAATATGGCAGTAGTTCGTGCAATTATTATAATTAGGCATTGCACTCTGCATGAATCGCAGTAATGTTTTTGAAATATTTTTAGCCTGTTGCTGATCACGTAGTTACAGCGGCAAGACGGAGTAATTTGACCGTTGCGCACAGGACAACTGCAGAACATTTGTTAGGAGTTGTTAGAGAATATTTTAAAAATGTTAGTCAGATACTTGAGAATTGATTTCTTTACGATTTTTAGGTATAGTAATTAATTTCTGTTCCCTTTTGTTCTCAGAATTATATTATTTTCAGAGATGCTACACACATATCTCCAAAGGTCTTTTGAAAATATAGTTACGGATCCGTGTCAGAGTTAAACGTGAAAGAGCATTGTTGCGCCAAGTAGCAGAGGCAGTCGGAAGGCGGGAATCGTTGAAGGAACTGGACGCAAGCGGCCGTCAGCGTTCCTGCAGGTCTTAATGTACGTCCGTGAAGCGATGGCTGGAACATCTTCCAAGATCCCATTCCGTCACTCGGATCCTTTAGGGAAAAAGTCTCGCACGCCTTCACGAGTGATCAATCTTCGCCATTCGTCAAAAGCTACCACTACTTCGCTAGCGCCGAACCAACCTACCACCACCATTAGCAAATGAGTACCCAGAATGAATGAGTGTTTTTTCTGCGTTCCTGAAATGCGTTGTAACAATAAGAAGACGCCATCTTTAATTATTCCATGATTACCTCGGCCGTAAGAGACAGCATTCTGAGGACTGATTTGATAAATGCAAATAAAACAGTTTCTGCGTCAGTCGCTAGTTTATTTTGCCAGTATGCGTTTCTTCAGGCCACTATCTTCAGGTATAGACTTCATTATTTACAAACAGCTGGTGTTGGTGAAGAGTACATACGTCTTTTCACAGTCGCAGGTCAAGGACAGTGTAGGTTACACTTATCAGCCAGAATAGTATAACGATCAAACAGACGGTATGTCCACCTTTCGCAGGGATATAGACGGCGACGGGTCGTGGTATGGAACAATTAGAACTTGACCACATCTGCGCACACAAGCCACCAAATTCCCGCAAATTCCAGGAAGGAGGGCGATGAACTCTGACGCCCCATCCCAGATGTCTTCGATAGGGTTCAGATCTGACGCGTTGCGGGGCCAGCACATCGAAATCGCCACTGTGATCCTCGAACCACTCCATCACGCTCTTGGCTTTGGGACATGGCAAATTATCTTGTTGAAAAGTGCCACTGCCTTCTGGAAAAATGATCGTCATGAAGGAATGTACATGGTCTTCAATCATTACGATACTCCTTGGCCGTCAAGGCGCCTTCCACGAGCTACACTGGACCCATGGATTCCCACGTGAATGTTCCCCAGAGAATAAAGGAGCCGCGGCCAACTTGTCTCCTTCCAGTGGCACGGGTTTCAAGGAGCTTTTTCCCTGGAACACGACGAATTCGCACTCTCCCATCAGCATGATGAGGAAGGTATCGGGATTCATCAGACCGTGCAACACTCTGCCACTGCGTCAAAGTCGAGCGCCGATGGTCATGTGCCCATTTCAGTTGTAGTTGCCGATGTTGTGGTGTTAACATTGGCACATGCATGGTTCATCGGCTTAGGAAGAACATGTTTAGGAGTTTTCAATTCCGCCACATGTTGCTTCCTGTTCTGTTTTACTTGTCTGCCGAGCGTAAGACGTAAGACATCTGCAATGAGAACTGGCCACAAACCCCACGATGTCTGGACGTGGTTTCACCACATGTTGAAGCCACTCACCACAGCACTCCTCGAACATCCGACAGGTCGAGCAGTTTGCGAAATGCTCTTGCTGAGTCAGTGGCCAGCACAATCTGCCCTCGGCCAAACTCAGGTAGATAGCGCGCCTTCCCATTCTACAAACGCACAGCACGCTCACTGATACTACATGCATCGTGCTTGTGTCTGACCACCGGTCATTCCTCGTCAGGTGACGCTGCTATCACCTGGACGGGTCTATATCGATAGTATTGTGGATGATAAGTGCATGTTGTCCCTTCTGCGGGGTGGTGCAGTCTTGAAAAACATGCACACTATTGCCCGAAGTTTGTCCTCTCATTGCTGGTAGTTATTATTGTATTCTGAGGCGAATTCTGGACGTGGGTTTTAAAGAAATTACTTGCAAGAAACAGCTGCAACCGATGTACACTGGGCAGCCACCTTGCGACCCGTGGCTGAAGGTGCACTGTCACGCCACCCTTTCCTGTTTCAATCGCTGGACAACACATATGGCGGGTAATCATTTTCTGCATGTATTCCAGGCTCACTTCATTTTTTGTCTTCCAGTCATATTTTTACCTCTTGATTCTTATACATATTGTATACTGCCCGTCAATCTCTGCAGCTTAGCCTATTTTTGTAAGAATTTGGAACATCTAGCACCATTTGAGATTGTCGAACGCTTTTTCCGGGACGACAGATGCTATGAACATGTCTTGATTATTCTTCAGTCTTGTTTCATAAGCAATCGCGCCGTCGGAACTGCCCCTCTGCAGCCTTTACCTTTCCTAAACCAAACTGATCGTCATCCACTAAATCGTCAATTTACTTTTCCGTGAGTCGTACACGGCTCGCGTTTATCCAATTTATTGTTTGTCATCTTCTATTACGGTACTGCCCCCTCGTCTTCTTATTCCATTTACTGGCATCACTAACTTCCTGCCTTACTTGCCCGTGAGCGGCAGCAGCAGCGCGCATCGATAGTGCAGCAGTGAAGTCGGGGACGGAGAGCCAGTGAGGCTCCCGCAACCAGTGCTCGCCGACCGCTGGCGACAGACATGAACTGTACGACGGAGGGAGAGTGGAGCGAGACGTCCGTTAGTTGGTCGTTCGGTTGGTCGTCTCATCGGCCGACGTGTATTTGGTCCTTTCACTGTTTCCGGGCATGGGCAGTCGTACGGTTGGCGTGAAGCGGCGAGGAATTCTCCGCGGGACGTAGTTTGTCCAGGGCCGCTGGCGGTCTCTATGCGGTGTTGGAGTGTGTGGAGCTGTTCCCATTGCTACGAGGTCCTTGGCTCACCTATGCCGGACACGAAAGATAAGTTATCCTGTCGCTTGGTCCGTTGACTGTCTGTCGGTTGGGTTGTCGTCGGATCGTGAATGGTTGGTCCGACTGCCTGTCTCTCCAAGGCGAGAGTTAGTGTTTGGATTCCAGGCTGACCCTCGAACATCTGAGCGCCCTTGGGCGTACTGCCTGTTGTTGTTTGTACTTGTATGGCTTATAGCCAATTTTTTTTAAAGTTAAGGTTGTTTTGCCCTTAAGACGTAAGATTCTTTAGGCCTTCAGCCTAATGTAAAGAACTGTTTCACGTAAGACCTTTAGCAATTTAAAAGTTTTAATTTTGTTGAATTTTAAGTGCTGGTATTCAGCCGTTTTTGAGTTTGAGTTGTTTTGCTCTTAAA
Organism: Schistocerca americana; assembly: GCF_021461395.2. Classification (NCBI taxonomy): domain Eukaryota; kingdom Metazoa; phylum Arthropoda; class Insecta; order Orthoptera; family Acrididae; genus Schistocerca; species Schistocerca americana. The sequence goes on along the minus strand of NC_060124.1, from coordinate 171,326,542 downwards.
GCTTTCAGCCTAGTTGAAAGAACTGTTTCACGTAAGACCTTTGGCATTTTAAAAGTTTTAATGTTGTTGAATTTAAGTGTTGGGCCTTCAGCCGGTTTTGAGGTTGAGTTGTTTTGCTCTTAAGGCCTTCAGCCTAAATTAAAGAACTCTTTCACGTAAGGCCTTTGGTATTTAAAAAAATTATGTTATGGAGTTTTAAGGGTTAGGCCTTCAGCCGATTTGATTTTAACTTGTTTGCTCAGGAAGTGTCTGATTCTTTGGGCCTTCAGCTTAACTAAAGAACTGTTGTAAGTTAAGGCTTGCCTTTTCAATTTCTGATTATGCTTGCGTTTTAAGTTATTAGCCTTCAGCAGTTTTTAAATTATAGTGGCTTCCAGCCGGTAATTAAGTCCCAAAGATTAAAGCTGTGTATTTAAAAAAAATATCTGGACTCTTGTAATGTTTGATCAAATAATGAAGTTGTATGCTCTAGTGTAACTGACAGACCCTTATTTCGGTCCCTTTTCACAATTTAAACTACCTGTCCTGCGGGTTAAGTGGGTGTTTCTTCTGTTTATTATTCTTGTCAGCAACTTGGATGCATCGCTTTTTAAGCTGATTGTGCGATAATTCTCACGCCTGTTTGCCCTTGCTATCTTTGGAATTGTATGGATGATGTTTTTCGGAAAGTCTGATGGTATATTGCCAGTCTCACACATTCTACACACCAGCGACAATATCGTTCCGTTGTCATTTCTCACAATGATTTTACAAACCAGATGGGATGTTATCTATATCTTCTGCTTTATTTGATCTCAGGTCATCCAAAGTTCTTTCAGATTCTGATCCTAATACTGGATCCCATGTCTCTTCCCTAACAGCTCCTGTTTCTTCTTTCGTCACGTCATCAGACTAGCCCTCCCCGTCATAGAGGACTCCAGTGTACTCTTCTCTTATATTTTGTCTCTCCTCCGAATTTAACAGCGGAAATCCCATTTCACTCTTAATGTTACCACCATTGCTTCTAATTTAATCAAGACTGTTTTGATTTTTCTGTATGCTGAGTCAGTCCTTCCGACAATCATACCTTTTTCAATTTCTTCAGATTATTCAAGCAGCCATTTCACCCTACCTTACTTGAACTTCCTCTTTACGTCACTCTTAAATGACTATATTTCTGTATTCCTGAATTAGTTCGAACATTTTTGTTCTTACTGCTTTCGTCATTCAACTGAAGTACTTCTTCTGTTACCCATGGTTTACTGGCACTTATCTTCCTTATCCAATGTTTTTCTTCCCAACTTCTGTGATTGTTCTTTTCTGAGATGCGTCGCTGTGTCTGTAGCCTTAGAGAATTTCAAGAGTATTTCTTCATTACTTAGTACTTCCGTATCCCAATTCTTTGCTCATTCATTCGTCCTGACTGATCTCTTAAACCTCAGTCTACTCTTCATCACCATTAAATTGTGATCCGAATCAATATTTGCTCCTGTGTACGCCTTACAATCGAGTATATGATTTCGGAATTTTTGCCTTGTCATTATGTTATCTTTCGGGGTGCACTCAGCCTCGTGATGCCAATTGAGGAGCCACTCTACCGAATAGTAGCGGCTCCGGTCAAAGAAAACCATCATAACGACCGGGTGAGCGGTGTGCTGACCACACGCCCCTCCTATCCGCATCCTCAACTGAGGATGATACGGCGGTCGGATGGTCCCGATGGGCCACTTGTGGCCTTAAGACGGAGTGCTTCATTATCTAACTGGAATCTTCCTGTATCTCACAGCTCTTTCCAAGTACACCCCCTACTCTTGTGATTCTTGAACAGACTATTAGCTATTACCAGCTGAAGTCAATTGCAGAACTAAATTAGTCTTTCTTCTCTCTTGTTCCTGGTATCAGGCCCAGTAACTTTTCCTTCTGCTCCTTCGCCTACAACAGCATTCCAATTGTGCTTGACTATTACATTTCCATTTCCGTTTACGTATTGAATTAACTTTTCATTATTCGAATGTACTTTCTACGTCTCTTCATCTTCTGTCTGCGACGTCACCAGGTATACCTGAACTATTGATAGTTTTTATTCGAGGCAGACAAATCTACGGTCCTCTTGAAATGAACAACTAGTAGAAAATTCTCATTTCTTTGTTAGCATCATTTCAGCAACGTGTATTGCATAAAGGCATTGGTAAAGCAGCGCGATTCTTAAGTGTCTCTCCTCTGTTTCAAATACTGATGTACTCAACGGCGCAAATGGTCAAAGTGTGACAATAATTTTATCATAAGCGACGCGTAATGTGTCCCAGACCAAAAGCGAGCCGTAAATTTCAGCATTAGAATTGCGACGACCTACGTACCATCTTGGATTATTTCAGGCCTAACAACACTTCAACTTTTTCATAAAAGTCAACTTTTCAGATAATAAGAACTGAAAAAGGAAATTTATTACGACATTTAGCCTTTAGTTCATCTCTCTCGTACGCCGTTTTCTATTTGGTTTAACACTAGTTACCAAAGAGCTCTGTGGTAGCCTTCAAAGTGCAAGACTCTGTCGCTGTCCCTTTACCAGCTTCAACATATATTTCCACAAGAAGCACTTCACTTTGTTCCGCTGCCTTAACATCCAACAAGTGAAGCCAGCATATGACTGTGTGTGGGAACCAGCAAATGTTGCACCCGAACTTCAACACTGCTCCTGTCCCTGAATCCTTAAGATGTTATAACTCGCGTCAGAATTTAATATTACTTGTAATAATAGGATGTCAACGCATAAAATGTTCTGTCTTGTTGTGACGGAAACTGTAGCAGGAGGCTATATGCAGCCATCATACACTCCTGGAAATGGAAAAAAGAACACATTGACACCGGTGTGTCAGACCAACCATACTTGCTCCGGACACTGCGAGAGGGCTGTACAAGCAATGATCACACGCACGGCACAGCGGACACACCAGGAACCGCGGTGTTGGCCGTCGAATGGCGCTAGCTGCGCAGCATTTGTGCACCGCCGCCGTCAGTGTCAGCCAGTTTGCCGTGGCATACGGAGCTCCATCGCAGTCCTTAACACTGGTAGCATGCCACGACAGCGTGGACGTGAACCGTATGTGCAGTTGACGGACTTTGAGCGAGGGCGTATAGTGGGCATGCGGGAGGCCGGGTGGACGTACCGCCGAATTGCTCAACACGTGGGGCGTGAGGTCTCCACAGTACATCGATGTTGTCGCCAGTGGTCGGCGGAAGGTGCACGTGCCCGTCGACCTGGGACCGGACCGCAGCGACGCACGGATGCACGCCAAGACCGTAGGATCCTACGCAGTGCCGTAGGGGACCGCACCGCCACTTCCCAGCAAATTAGGGACACTGTTGCTCCTGGGGTATCGGCGAGGACCATTCGCAACCGTCTCCATGAAGCTGGGCTACGGTCCCGCACACCGTTAGGCCGTCTTCCGCTCACGCCCCAACATCGTGCAGCCCGCCTCCAGTGGTGTCGCGACAGGCGTGAATGGAGGGACGAATGGAGACGTGTCGTCTTCAGCGATGAGAGTCGCTTCTGCCTTGGTGCCAATGATGGTCGTATGCGTGTTTGGCGCCGTGCAGGTGAGCGCCACAATCAGGACTGCATACGACCGAGGCGCACAGGGCCAACACCCGGCATCATGGTGTGGGGGCGATCTCCTACACTGGCCGTACACCACTGGTGATAGTCGAGGGGACACTGAATAGTGCACGGTACATCCAAACCGTCATCGAACCCATCGTTCTACCATTCCTAGACCGGCAAGGGAACTTGCTGTTCCAACAGGACAATGCACGTCCGCATGTATCCCGTGCCACCCAACGTGCTCTAGAAGGTGTAAGTCAACTACCCTGGCCAGCAAGATCTCCGGATCTGTCCCCCATTGAGCATGTTTGGGACTGGATGAAGCGTCGCCTCACGCGGTCTGCACGTCCAGCACGAACGCTGGTCCAACTGAGGCGCCAGGTGGAAATGGCATGGCAAGCCGTTCCACAGGACTACATCCAGCATCTCTACGATCGTCTCCATGGGAGAATAGCAGCCTGCATTGCTGCGAAAGGTGGATATACACTGTACTAGTGCGACATTGTGCATGCTCTGTTGCCTGTGTCTATGTGCCTGTGGTTCTGTCAGTGTGATCATGTGATGTATCTGACCCCAGGAATGTGTCAATAAAGTTTCCCCTTCCTGGGACAATGAATTCACGGTGTTCTTATTTCAATTTCCAGGAGTGTATATTCAAGTGTCCGATAAATAAATCACTTTGGAGTGGGTGTGTAGACGTAAAATAGATTAGGAGATGCTCGGTGTGAACCACCTCAATCTTTTAAATTTGGAAATATTTCAGGGCTTTAATTGAATGTCTTTTCACTTTAATAAAATTTATACTTTCGTGGGTTCGCTTGGAGAAACACCTTTAACATGGTACTTTATTATTAACACAAAGCTGATAACTGTCTTAACTGAGTAAACAGGGTTGTGATATGTGTCCAGACACTGGCTCACTAAAAGTTACCTAATCATATTCTCACGTACGTGGATAGCACCCATTTCTCAAACGCAGCGTGTATGCACAACAATTACTCTGCTCCGAAGAGAATTAGCACACCATTATATTGGAACCACAAATTGTATTTGGCATGCTTTTTAGCTGTAGTTATTCGAATAACTGCATTTTGACGGAGTACCTCTCCAACGATAACAACGCACGTTTCAGCTACACCGACCGTTCGAAGAATGAGGATGGGTAGGACAGCAGTTCTCATTTTCGAGTGATATTGAAGATCCACAAGCACGATTATTTCAGCAGAGCGTTTGGTTACTGTACGCAGCGAGATGGTTCAAATGGCTCTGAGCACTATGTGACTTAACATCTGTGGTCATCAGTCCCCTAGAACTTAGAACTACTTAAACCTAACTAACCTAAGGACATCACACACATCCATGCCCGAGGCAGGATTCGAACCTGCGACCGTAGCAGTCGCGCGGTTCCGGACTGAGCGCCTTAACCGCGAGACCACCGCGGCCGGCTACGCAGCGAGACACTTGGGTTCTGAGTTCGTCAACCCTTCGCTTCCCGGTCAGCATTGGAAGTATTAGGAGATATGTACAGCGGAAAATCCAAACATCCAACAGCATATCATGAATGTGATGTTACGGATCACAAATAGAAAAATCCAAGTCACACGAAGGGAACGTCACACATTCAACCACCACTGTTACAGGATGCAAGTACATCGTATTGGCCTGGTCGGATTCCTATAGTGCGACTGTGCCGAAGATCTCAACCTCATCTTCTTGTTTACATTAACAGATACGAAGCTACAAGCCAGCTCCTACAACGCCTGGTCACGATCAATTGGTATTTGCCGACATGTGTCACGGCACTGTTTTGCATGAAAGACTTGAGAATATATCGTTTTTCGCCTTTTATGTTCCTTCTTTTGGGAAGAGCAGGTCAACATCTAATACGATTGTAGGGTACTTTTCGTATATGAACAGGTTCTGAATCCGATATATAGGATGCTCTTAAAGTGTAAACCTCGTATATTGGTGAGAAAAACTTAAGGACGAAATTAGCTTCCATATGACGTGTAACTGGCAAGCAACATATTTCAATGAATTTTCAACTACACAAAGAAATAACTGCTGAGAAATAGAACAGAAGGTAACATAAAAAATTAACAATGTGAGGGAAATAAAAAATGAAATATTTATTTAGAAATAGTAATGACACAGATGTCACCGCGATTTTTGATGACACCTTGGGCATTAAAACCGGCGGAACATGGTTCTTAATAGGGTGTGTGATCACCACGGACGACAATGCATGCCCTAGAACGCGCTCCCACGTTGGCCACTTGGTTGCTAGGGAGCTCTTATGGCAGGTACTTCCATTCCTGCACCAGCCCTGTTGATGGTCCGTGGTGCATTTGGTAGTGCCGCATTACGTCTTCCCAATACGTCCTACTCATTGTCAAGTCGGTGTAACGCTTTGGCAAGACCAGGCGCCAAATAACCTCTCGTCCCTAACGCTCCTGCAACTGCGATGTTCAATGTGATCCCGCATTGTCATCCACAAGAAAAAGGTCAGGGACCAACGCGTCACTGAAAAGGCACATTTTGGAAAGGGGTACAATGTCACAATAAATTTTTCCGGTCACTTTATTGTGTTCAAAGATTGTCAGGTCAATTCGGCCATGCAACATTAACACTTTCCACAGCTAAACACCTGGACTACCAAAACGATCATTCTAGGTTAATACTGCTGGGATCATTACGCACTCCCACCTCGCACCATGTGAGGGTAACGTCCAGAATCACTACTCAGATTGACTCTGAGCCGTGAAGAGCACGTGACCTCAGTCCTCACCGATAGTAACTGTGATTTTGGCACCATCGCGAACGATGCCGCCGCTGATCGTGTGTCAACAGGATGTAACATATTGGCCGTCGGGAAAATAGACCACACCATGCAGTTGCCCTGCCGCTGTTGACCATGATATTACGCTCCTTACGGTCCTGTAAAATGCGTTTCCAATGGCACTCGATCATCTGCTCCTCTACTTCATAGAATGATAATAGTTCAAATGAATGTTGTTAGTTGAATACCGGTACAGTAAAATACTACTATTATTGGAGCAATTTCTTGTCATGTTCTACCACTTCCTCTCCTACGGGCTGCAGTGCATGCGGCTCGGAACGCTCTCCTATGCACGTGAAACAATACTGTAAGCAATACCAAACACCCAGAAAACACTCGCCACACTTCGTTCTTCTTCCAGTTTAAGGACAGTCGTTCCTCGTGTGAAATCTTCAAAACGCTGTCTCCCGCCCATGTTGCAACGAACAACATCACTACTAGCTCGCTAATTCAGACACACTGTCTTTTCCCGCAACTTTGTTCATGTCCACCGATTTGCTAATATTTAAGGTTATTTGATCTATTTCACGTTCATGTTTTCATAGCACTTTTTTTATTTTACCACATCAAATACTGACGAATCGATTCCACAGACCGAACGTGTGGAGACCATAAAAAAATGCACGGAAGTATGTTTTTTAACACAAACCTACGTTTTTTAAAATAGAACCACGTTAGTTTTGTTAGCACATCTGAACATATAAACAAATACGTAATCAGTGCCGTTTGTTGCATTGTAAAATGTTAACTACATCCGGAGATATTGTAACCTAAAGTTGACGCTTGAGTACCACTCCTCCGCTGTTCGATCGTGTGTATCGGAGAGCACCGAATTACGTAGGTATCCAAGGGGAACGGTGATGGATCTTAGGTACAGAAGAGAATGGAACAGCACATTACGTCCACATGCCACGTGGTTTCCGTTTTCAATTACGGAGTGGAATAGAGTGTGTCCCGATATGTCAGGCCAATAGATGTTCAATGTGGTGGCCATCATCTGCTGCACACAATTGCAATCTCTGGCGTAATGAATGTCGTGCACGCCGCAGTACATCTGGTGTAATGTCGCCGTAGGCTGCCACAGTACGTTGTTTCATATCCTCTGGGGTTGTAGGCACATCACGGTACACATTCTCCTTTAACGTACCCCACAGAAAGAAGTACAGAGGTGTAAGATCAGGAGAACGGGCTGGCCAATTTATGCGTCCTCCACGTCCTATGAAACCCCAGTCGAACATCCTGTCAAGGGTCAGCCTAGTGTTAATTGCGGAATGCGCAGGTGCACCATCATGCTGATACCACATACGTCGACGCGTTTCCAGTGGGACATTTTCGAGCAACGTTGGCAGATCATTCTGTAGAAACGCGATGTATGTTGGAGCTGTTTGGGCCCCTGCAATGAAGTAAGGACCAATGAGGTGGTCGCCAATGATTCCGGACCATACATTTACAGTCCACTGTCGCTGTCGCTCTACCTGTCGGAGCCAGCGAGGATTGTCCACGGATCAGTAATGCATGTTCCGTAGATTCACTGCCCCGTGGTTTGTGAAACCCGCTTCATCGGTAAACAGGTAGAACTGCAACGCATTCTCTGTTAATGCCCATTGACAGAATTGCACTCGATGATTAAAGTCATCACCATGTAATTGCTGTTGTAGCGACACATGAAACGGGTGAAAGCGGTGACGATGCAGTATGCGCATGAGACTACTTTGGCTCAGTCCACCGGCTCTCGCAGTGACCCGTGTACTCATGTGTGGGTTCATGGCAACAGCAGCTAACACACCAATTGCACCCGCTTCTCCTGTGACGGGCCCGTTACGGACCCGTTGGCGTGCTACGACCATACCTGCTGCATACAGTTGGCGGTAGATGTTTTGCAATGTGCGGCACGTTGGATGCTCTCTGTCCGGGTACCGTTCCGTAGGCTTCAGCTGCATTTCGTCGACACTCGCCATAGATGAGTATCATCTCCGCCTTTTCAGAGTTCGAATACCCCATGGTCACAGTTCCTACAACACTACACTATCGCTGACGTCTGGTAACACGGTGTATTACAGTACATGCGGACACTGCGACAGCTAGACCAAACCACAACAGTGCACTACAGCCACACTCGTAAACACGGTCGTCATCGTAAACATGCCCCTGCAGGTGCTGCTCGCCGACCGTGGCCCGTGTTTGTTACAACACGCAACTGAACGTCGGAGGTTTCATGCGTCAAATTTAGGTTACAATATCTCCGGATGTAGTTAACATTTTACAATGCAACAAACGGCACTAATTACGTATTTGTTTATATGTTCAGATGTGCTAACAAAACTAACGTGGTTCTATTTTAAAAAAACGTAGGTTTGTGTTAAAAAACATACTTCCGTGCATTTTTGTGTGGTTTGTATTAAACAATTACACTAGCCCCTCTCCTCACGTTCGGTCTGTGGAATCGGTTCGTCAGTATTTGATGTGGTTTACGAAATATATCCAGCGGTAGCGTTAGGTGGCTCACCCTGTATATATATATATATATATATATATATATATATATAGTGAGAGGCCAATGTCCAAATACCCAGGCTAGTGAACACGGATCGATACTTATTGCCCGAACCGCCCGTATCTGAGCCAAAAGTATCCTTTGAGAATGGAAAGACTTATCCCAAAATATAATAACACGCACCATAAGCCAATGAAAACAAGCAAATAGACTACTTTTGACTCAAGCTTACTTCGGATACCGTTCGCATAGTAAAATGGCAGCAGTAAATTTTTGAACAAATCCTGAACGTGGACTTTCTACGACAGCTTACTACTTATCTCAACACCTATAAATTTGAACTGTTCAGTTTCACTAATCATATGTGAGCCGTGGTAAAAATTTCCGTTTTGAAGAGCGCGCCGCAGTCCCCCTCCGTTTCTGGCGGTGGCGCCGCTGTGAAAATCGCAGCTTTGGTGTCTCCCTCTGGTGGGAAAGGGGAAAGGTTGCCTGTTCACGTGTATTTAAGGGGTGCTATGAGCTCGCCAGTTGGTCAGTCTGGATTATACTCTCATCCCCAGCTTGCTAGTCTGTCTCTCGTCCGCATTTATTAGGCAGTTTGTGTCTGTCTGTCGTTCGGAGTGCTAGTATGTCTGTCGTCCGCATCAACCTTTAAAGCCGGCAAAATGAGAGTCTTTCCACTCAGCCAGTAGAGAACTCAGCGAGTTGTCGCCCGGTCGGGGCTTAGTTCCTGCATCTGAGTCTGCGCCTTAGGCCGCTAGTCTGCTTGAGTTTTCTCAGACAATGGTCATTGGTAGTTGGATCGATCGGTTGGTCGGTCGCGCACTGAGACACAAGATGACTTGTCCGACTTGAGCGTCGGCGCATGTGAGGTAGTCACGTGAGTCCAGTGGGCTGCGGCCTATAGCGAGGGGTAGTGACTTCGCGGTCGACACGACAGCAACAGGAGTCAACCCACGACATCAGCCTGGCCGGTGCGAGCTGCGACGCCGTGAGACGGGAGATCGGCGCGCCTTGCTGCGTCCGTTGAAGCGGCTGGCAGCGGACGGTTCGGGAGAGCGTTTTGGGGGTGCTGCGCCAGGTCCTCTCCAGAAATCGCAGTTTATTAGAAGTTAAGTGATTGATGATATGTTGTTTGATTTACTCTTATTAAATTTTACTTGTTTTCTTGGTGAGGTCACCAGCCGTTTGGCTTTGGGGTCGTCCCACCATTCTTCTCCGTTCGCCCACCCGCGGGAAGGTGGTTGTTTATAAATTGAGTGGTTCGTTTTTCCCTTGTGGAGTAGGGCGGATTAGAGCAACCTGCGGTTCGGGTTGTTCGGTAATCTCCCTATCAATCTACCGTACGTTAGTAGCTGCCTCTGTCATGTTTGTCGGATTTGGTGTGTTAACAAATTTATTTGCTTGGAGTGTAACGGCCTAATACCTGAAATATGTTTTGATCTTTGGAAACTTTGAAATTATTGCCTATGATCTTGAGAGGCGGTATTTGTGTACTGTAGAGCATCTTAACTATTGTTTGGCCAACCTTGTAGAATTTTATATAAGATTGCATTTCATGGGCTTTTATTTAAATGATCATTTTAACATATAAAGTTGCCACCCTTTCACCGTAAGCCTTTTCTTAGAAGTTAAAATCAAGTTGCACCTCCGGTGGGAAGGTTAATATTTTAATTTTTAGTATTTTGTACCAGTTCCATCCCCCCTACGGGGATTCATAGTTTGTGTGATTGTGTAAATTCGTAAGACTCTTAGTTTAAAGTTTTCTGGTGTGTTGCAGATCTGCGCCAGTGTAGCCTTTCAGAGGCTGTTGTGAGCTGTCGTAACTACGGCTGTGTCAAAAGGAGCGGCGAGGTTCTCTGCCCGAAAGCTCATATAGTCAAAACCTGTTTCTTTGTGCCTCTGAATAAATTGTAACTTTGATATTTAGATGGTGCTTCCTGATTATAATTTTAAATCTGTTTCTTTTAAAAAATGCTTTTAGGGACTATTAAATTGAATAAAATTCCCGTTTGTTAAAGGGAATTTGGTTATGATTTCATCAGTTACTCCCTGGCAATTACTTCCATGCATACGTAGTGTAATTAAATGTGTTAATGTTCTTGATGAATCGCTAGTAAATAAAATAAATTCCTAAGAATATTCTTTGAAAATAAATCTCGGGTCAATATGCCCATTCTGTGTAGTCAAAACTTTAGGTTTTGTTGAATTATGTTTTAGAAACTGTAAAAAGTAAGTCTTACTGTGACTTAGCGTTAGTTTATTTTCTACAAGCCAAGAGCTTACGTCTCGAACTATACCATTGTAACCTCCCCACCGCAATTTTTTATAAGAAAATATAGCAATACTTAATAGAAATGGGGGCCAAGTGTAACCTCCCCACAAAAATTTTAAAAGAAAATAACGATACTAATTAGAAATGCTGATGGACATGGCTCTTTGCGTAACCTGCTTACAATCAAATGTACTGACAATGGCAACAAATGTGAAATTCGCAATCTGACTCAATTATAAATCCTTCAAAAAATTAAAGTCCATTCAGTGACAAGAAAATTCAATTAAACCGAAATATCGGTTTTTGGCCCTGTGTAAAAACAATCAGAATTAAAGTCTTACCTCAGAATAAATGGATGTCACATATCTGCTCTTGTTGTTGCGCACCACTTGGAGGAACTACATTGCAAATAATAATATTCTCCTTTTTTTTTTTTTTGTAATTCTAGTGAAATTTTTCTTCAAAAAGAAGTGGAATGAAATGGGAAGTGCAACGAGATCTTTAGTTCAAAAAAATTAAACTTTTGAGAAAATGCTTTTGAAATAAAAAATTATTATTGGGAGACTTGTTGGAGAATAATTACAATAAATAAAATTTTTCATTATCTAATGATTATATTAATTAACAGTATACCTTATTCCTCATCTTGACCATTGTTGCCGACCGCCTACATCACACAACCGCACTGGGCTGCTACTACTGACCGACCGCTCTGCATGACGACTACAGACTGAGTACTGCTCTCAACTAGACAGAGCTACAGACTCGCAACGACTGACTGACTGCTACTCTGCATAGCGACAACTAACTCGCAAAGACTACTACTGACTGAGAACCGCTCGCAACACTCGCGCGGTCAAGCGCATACTCTCTGGTCACAGATGCTACAATGCCTCGCCATCGCTGCTGCGTTACATACGTGTTTCATAACCCTCCACTCGGGGGGCAAAAATTTGGCAGCGATGGTGAGTCATTTGGACTTGCCAAGCGCGGCAAAATTTTTCTTTAATTAACAAAATCCTACAACTTACAGAATATTTAAATGTTGTGCACACGCACTAAGTACAAAATATATCAGACAAGGACAAAATGTGAATACTAAACATAGTAGCAAATCAGAAAAAAGTATATACAAACTTTTTGACAGATAAAGTGCACAGGCACTGAAAAAATTCTTTAGCATATGCAGAACAAATAAACAGACTGGCAAGAATAATTAGATGTAGTACATAAAGTAAATGTTGTGCACACGCACTAAGTACAAAATATATCAGACAAAGACAAAATGTGAGTAGAAAACATAGTAGCAAATCAGAAAAGTATATACAAATTATTTGACAGATAACGTGCACAGGCACTGAAAAAATTCTTTAGCATATGCAGAACAAATAAACAGACTGGCAAAAAATATTATGTTGACAAGTGTACATGCACTGAAAAATGTCTTTAGCATTTTCACAACAAATAAACATAATGGCAAAAAAAAATTCATGTCCAAAGTGCACATGCACTGAAAAATGTCTTTAGTATTTTCACAACAAATAAACATAATGGCAAACATCATGTCGACCAGTGACATAAGTGTACTCACACTGGAGTTTAGCGAATCGAAAAATGTATAACCTATGAACATAAATGATGTTACCAAAAAAAATTTTTTTTTTTTTTTTTTTTTTATGTGACAAGAATCAGGATAGGAAAGGGAAGGATTGCATCATGGTTATAGCACTTTAGATTGCACACAGCTGCTCTGAAAGTCCATATCTTTCCACAGTAGTACAACACCAAGTGACACAACTTGAAGTTCTTTTCCCATCAGAATTTATCAGTGTAGCCAAGACACTGAACTGTCGTAGTAATGTTCCATGTTTTCATTTTGGCAGTACATTAGGTACACCAAACAGTGGGACCATAATAATGTCTTCATCGCTCATGGTGGTGGACAGCATGTCGTGTCAACACCACACTCTTACAAGGCACACCAACGTAGAATTAGTGCAAAACCAAATATAGTGCTCCATGATCACTGGGATAAACAGGACAAATGGACATTGCAGTAATTCAGGGTAGTCAGCTTATGAGGTGAAGGACATCAAGTCACATAATATTGACAATTACAGTCTTCATTGATAGTTCGTGGCATTCATAGCCCAGTTATTGAACATTTCTGTACCAAGTATGTAGTATTACAGAAAAATGTTCATTAATTGTTTTACACAGAATCAGTAGCCTTCTTTTCCTGGTTACAAAGCATTATGAAATAATCGCATTCTTTTCAGTTACAGAGTATAATCAAGAATCATTAACCTTCTCCTAATTACAGTTAATTAATCATTTGTCTTTAATTAATCATTTGTCTAATTACAGTTAATTAATCATTTGTATAATTACAGTTAATTAATCATTTGTCGTTAATTAATCATTTGTCTAATTACAGTTAATTAATCATTTGTATAATTACAGTTAATTAATCATTTGTCTAATTACAGTTAATTAATTAATCATTTGTCATTTCAATATACTAAGAATTATTAGTCTTAATTAATTACAAAGCATTATTAAACAGTACCATAGTTAATTAATTATGTGTCATTCCAATCTATTAAGAATCATTAGTCTTTTCCTAATATAAAGCATTATGAAACAGTCACATTCATTTCCAACAACAAAGTATCAACATTGGAAACAAGAGCTAATCAATGGCATAATTAATAACAATTCGTGGAGTGACATTAATTATTGGCACTCAGTGGCCATCAAGTATTGAATAGAATAAAACATAGTTCATCATTCAGTATTATTCAGATCATTACAAAGTCATTATTAAAAATCAGTTAATTACAGTCAAATCATTAGTAATCACAGGCATTACAATAAACAGTGGCAGTTATTAGCTAGTGACAAAGCATTATTTTGAATATAGTCTCATTAAGAGGTCATTACTCGAGTGACATGCTATTCAGAGTTGATCAGTATTATTCAGAATTATCATAAACTAGTGACATTATGTGGGACTGGTAATACATTTTTTTTGGTAGCAATGCATTGCGTTGGGATCGATAATTAATTGCTGAGGCATAATACTTTTTGCTTTTGACCTATTGCTGCAAATGAGGATAGGTAACGTCATTCGTCATGAGTCAGCTGTAGCAAGATTATGTAACAAGGCAGTACATGTGATCACATTTATAAATGATAAACACAAATGGGTAAAAAATATAAAAATGCAAGTACTAGAACAGGTATAATAAGTAACAGGTTTAGTAAGTGTCATGAAAAACTTCTCCTGGAAAAAATACAAAAACGGATTATTGACCTGAAAGAAGAAACGCACACTATGCTGAAAAGTAGTGAACTTCGAATTAACAAGTAGTGAAATGTGTATAAAATGTGTTCCATAGCTGTCCTTTCCAAAACTTTCCGTCATCCTACTATGCAATGTAACACCTGCTGTCAAAGCAAACCGCAACAAATACTTAAATAACTACGTGGCATAAAGAAAAAAAAAAAACTTCATTATCCATATCATCATAACTTCACCATTATCATCACCTGTAAAGAAAAACTTCATTATTCATAATACCATTTCCTTCATCATTATTCATCAGTATTCACTATCATCTGCAAAAAATCACTTCATTACTCATTACCTAACTATTCCTTATCTCTAGCATATTTCATCACTAAAACTAAGATGTGTAGTTCTCTCTGACAGCCTGCATCAATCACCTTGTATTCTGAAAGAAAAAATTAGTTAAGACTGCTATTCTGTGATGAGTATAGTATATTCTTGTTAATGTTTGTTAATCCTGATCCATTTACTCTTCCTCATAAAGTTATCGCATCTCCTTTCGTTTATTCCGTAGGTGAAATTCCCATTTCTGTTGAATTTATTTCTTACATACATCATTTCTTTCTGAAATTGATGACAGAGATTAATGTCTTGCATTTAAATCCTATACCCACTAAATAATGACTGGTTTATGGTGACACAATTAACCATACAGCATAACATGACAGAAAACGTAATATGTCCAAGACATTGATAGTGTTCGGATGCGAAAAAATGTACACAGAATAATACAATGCAGTAGCAAAAAAAAATGTGAAACAGTCACGATGTTGAGATGTCATAATGCAAAAAAAAAAAATGTCAAAGTCGACTGGTGTGTGTTATATCTTAACTATTTCATAGTGCATACAAACAAAACTGGAGTACAGTCATATACACAAAAAAAATGGAAAATGTGCACGGTCTGATGTGTAACGACAAGAAAAGCGACCCGCTAACCTTACCTTGCCGGGCACTTGCCAAGAAAAAAAATACGATAATCATCAATAAGTAGTCACATAAATATAATTGCAGAAATAGTCGTAAATGTGTAAATTCATCTGGAAAAATATGCACGGTCTGATGTGTAACGACAAGAAAAGCGACCCGCTAACCTTACCTTGCCGGGCACTTGCCAAGAAAAAAAAAATACGATAATCATCAATAATTAGTCAGGTGAATTAATTGCATTAGTAAATGGCATCATAGTGTGTTGAATCATACAGTGGTTTCACTCAATAAACGGTTTAATGTTTGAGATATGGTGATTGCCTTTCGATTTTCTGGTTCTCAAAGTTTCGACGTGTACAACATTGGGGTGAGGGATGCTGCGAATCCGATACGGACCTGCGTATAGAAGTTCAAATTTACTGCACTTACCTTTTAATTTGCTGGATAAATAGTGTGTACGTACTAATATCTTCTGTCCAACGTGAAAGTCGCGGCGTGTACAAACCTGTTTTTGCTGTCTTCTCCGGCGCTCTGCGGCACGTTTGATGTTGTTCAGCGCAATGTCAATTATTTCGTGGTGTCGTAGGCGACGATTTTTGGGGAATTCTATTAATTCTTTAATTTTGTTCGGTGGTTCAACGTTTTTCAGTATAACAGTCGGAGATAGCATAGTGGATTCATTTGGAATGGAATTAATTACATCTTGGAATGAGAGTATGTGTGTATCCCAATCAATATGTCTTTTGTGGCAGTATATTCTGCACAGCTTACCAATTTCCTTCATTAATCTTTCACAAGGGTTCGAAGAAGCGTGGTACTTGGATATATAGATCGGAGAAATGTTTCTAGCTCGTAACATGCGTGTCCATACACTACTACGAAATTGAGATCCATTATCAGAAATTACTTTCATTACATGCCCTACATGAAATAGAAAATGTTTTACAAATGCTTTCGAAACAGTTTTAGCAGTAGCTTTGCGTAACGGAGTGAAAGTAACAAATTTTTGAAGTGAGCTCAACAGCGACAAAAATGTAGCAAAAACCTCTGTTAGTTCTCGGAATCGGACCAAAAATATCTACTGCGGCCATGTGTCTTAATTTCACAGGTATAATGGGATATAAAGGAGGAATATGTGAAGTGGTGTCTGATTTAGCTTTCTGGCAAATTTTACAAGACGCTAAAACTCGTCGTATACGTTTTTCCATGTTGGTAAAATAACAGTTCTGTCTCAGTATAAGAAAACATTTTCGTGCTCCGTAATGTGCGTAACTTAAATGAGTGTACCAGATTAATTTGTTAACCAGTTCATCAGGAATGCATAATAACCACATGTTGCTGTCAGGATGAGAGCGGCGAAACAGAATGTCATTGCGTACAGTGTAGTGGTTCCTAATCGTAACATTTTTCCTATCTTGCCAAAGGTGTTTAATTTCTTTCCACACATTGTCCTTATTTTGTTCTTGTGCTATGTCCTGTAATGACGATGAAATAAAATTTTCAAATGCAACCTGCTGAATGTACATGACACTGAAATTTGCTTTGCAGAAGTTGGTTGCTACGTCTTGCTGATTGTTACTGAGAGAACGCGATAGTGCGTCTGCTATAACATTTTGCGTACCGGGAATGTGAACTATTGTAAAATTAAATTCCTGTAAATATAGTTTCCATCTGCTTAACCTGTCGTGAGTGAATTTAGCTGAAAGTAAAAATTGTATCGCTCTATGGTCTGTGTAGACGGTGGTATGTCTGCCATAAAGAAAGTGCCGAAATCTCGTAAAAGCCCATACAACACATAATGTTTCCAGTTCTGTAACGGAATAATTTCGTTCAGCAGGTGACAAAATGCGACTTGCAAATGCGATGTTTTTAATTACTGTAGAACCATCTTCTTCAATTTCCTGAAAAATATGTACACCTAAAGCGGTGTTAGAACTGTCAGTGGCAATGGAAAAATTTCTGGTGAGATCTGGGTGCGATAAAAGTAGAGCATTCAATAAAGCATGTTTCAAATAACATTCTCGTGAACAAAATTCTGCGTGTCAAAAGTAATGTTTGCGTTACTGTAGTATGCAATCTGTGCTGTATCTGGTTAAATTCTATCGTTCGTCCTGTTATTTACGGGAGGATGCTGTGGCATATCCACTATATGAACTGTTCTGTTATTTCTTACTGACGTGTTACGCTATGGATGACACCTATTGTCTGGATCATTCATGATAATGTGTTGTTGCTAATGTTCTTGCTGCTGAAAAGATCGACTGTTATTAAATGTACGCTGAAAATTGTGCTCATCATTTTTACGTCTGTCATGATAGTAATTTCTATACGGCGCATTGCGATAGGAATTGAAATGGTGTGTTGTCTGTACGTAGTTATTTCTTTGCTGCCATGCGTTACTATTTGTTGGAGCTGGGACTATACGTGCACGCGGCGAAACATTTAAGTTTGGTTGACCTTGTAGACTGCATTGTTGGTTAGGTATGCTAAGCGGCTTACTTTCATGCTGCTGTGGTGAAAAACATCTATTGTTACAAAAATATGGTTCCGACTGCTCAAAATTTTATACATACTGATGATTACGATTTTATCTGTAATTAAAATTACGGCGGTACTGGAGTGCCTACTGAAAATTGTCACATTCGGTAAAAGATTTGTCGTATCCGGTTTTCATTACATACGTTTCTTAATACTAGGTAGAGCAATAGTTAAAGAGCAGTTTGGATAGATATAAAGGATAGTAGAAGAAAAGGCAGCAGTGCAGAAAACTAAAGATGAAACAGCACTACTACAGCTCGGGGCCCTATGCTCGCTACGGCACATATTCATTAAAGCGTAATGAATCCCCTGAGGTCTTTACGCACTGCAAATAAATTTTAGCTTTTGTGTTACAGGCAATAGCGGTAAAATTTCAAAGGCAAATTGTTGTATCCGTGCTAATTCAAATTTCTTCATTACAGGCAATGCTGTTGTAAATACAAAAATAAATTGTCGCATCTGGTTCAAAGCTAGCTTCTGCATTACAGGCAATAGCGGTGAATGTACAAAGATAAATTGTCGTATACAGTGCAAAGCGTGTGCCTGTACGCTGTCATTATTAAATTCCTTAGATTTTCTTACAAATGCAAATTGCTCGAAATCTACGTTCTCGTCACTTAGTTTGATAATACGTTCAGGTTTGTGTGAAAGTCTGTTTGTCTGTGTGATTTCGGATTTCAAGTTGCGTAGCTTTTCAGATTTTAAGTCGCGTGGCTTTTCGGATTTTAAGTCGCGTAGTTGCTGTAAATTGTTCACATTATACACGCTGCGTAAGTCTGACAAATGCTCGCAACGTGGCGGATTCTGTGACGTATTGGTGACTGAAATAATTGTTAATTCTGTTACTTTAATACTTTCGTCAATCTGGTTATTGTGTCGTTCACTTTTCTCGTCAACTTCCGTATTCGGAGTGTATGAAACTTCCACTGACTCTAAATTAACTTCGTCGCGAATCTGTACTTCGTTTTTAGGGCATTGTTCGGTGACTGCATTAATTTCGTGTATCTGTGTTGCGTTTGTTGAACATTGTTCAGTGACTGCATTAACTTCGTCTTTATGTAATTCTGTTGTGCTTACATGTGTACTATTTAATTCTTGTGCAACAGTGCCAACTTTTTCATTACTGTTATTAGCACAAGTCTTAGTATTCACACGTAATTGTACTTCAGTGTCCTGACATTGTGTGGTAACAGCTGTAATCTGTTCGCTAACTTGTTTGTTCTGTTCTTTACGGTCGTCTTGTTTTTCGTTTGTGAGATCGACACTTTTATCAATTGTTTCGCTAAGTTGTTTGTAATGGCTGTCGACACCCTCATCTACCTGCCTGCAATGGTTGTCAAAACCTCCATTAAGTTGTTTGAAAAAATTATTCATCATTTCCCTCCGCTGTTTGTACTGTTCCCTAAGTTGTTTGAAATTTTCATTCAGTTGTTTACTCTCTTCCCTAAGTTGTAGCAGTATTGCCATAATTGGATCCGAGCCAAAATTACCATTTCTATTATCTGTACTGTTCAATAGTGGATCTGGAATTGTTTCACTTTCTGTAACCATTTGGTCATTCTGAAATTTACAAAAAGGTTTGTCAGTCAAATGTATACTATCAGTCATTGTTTCGGAATTAAATAAATCCGTCCTACTTTGTGTGATCTGTTCATCTTCATTAGACAAATTTGTCTGCTCGTCACGTGAATTTACTAAATCGGTTATGTTAAGCTCGGCAGCACTCATTACTATAGACTGCTCCGCGTCATCAATTGTCGTCAAGTTAACAGACGAGACAATTGAGTTCGTTTGTTCATCATTAAGGTGAAAGTCATCATTAGTGGTTGGAATGCACTGATTGTTAGTGAACGCAGGATTGTCATCATTACGTTGCGTATCACAATTACTATCGGTCACGTTGTTTAAGTCGGTAATTTCATTCACAATACTTCGCGATACACTATTCACAGTCTTTCGCGGCATTTTTACAATAGTCAAAATTTTTCACAAAGCAAATAAGCACAATGCAAAAGCAACACACAAATACAACAAAGCAGCAAATTGCCGTTGACCTGTAGAAAGAAAGTCACAATATTATTAAAAGCGTTGCGCCAAATCCTAATTATCTAAGCAAATAAGAGCAGATATCTGACTGTCGCTCAAAAGACTCTCAACGAAATACGATCCTGGACTGGGTGTCGCCAAGTGTAACCTCCCCACCGCAATTTTTTTTATAAGAAAATATAGCAATACTTAATAGAAATGGGGGCCAAGTGTAACCTCCCCACAAAAATTTTAAAAGAAAATAACGATACTAATTAGAAATGCTGATGGACATGGCTCTTTGCGTAACCTGCTTACAATCAAATGTACTGACAATGGCAACAAATGTGAAATTCGCAATCTGACTCAATTATAAATCCTTCAAAAAATTAAAGTCCATTCAGTGACAAGAAAATTCAATTAAACCGAAATATCGGTTTTTGGCCCTGTGTAAAAACAATCAGAATTAAAGTCTTACCTCAGAATAAATGGATGTCACATATCTGCTCTTGTTGTTGCGCACCACTTGGAGGAACTACATTGCAAATAATAATATTCTCCTTTTTTTTTTTTGTAATTCTAGTGACATTTTTCTTCAAAAAGAAGTGGAATGAAATGGGAAGTGCAACGAGATCTTTAGTTCAAAAAAATTAAACTTTTGAGAAAATGCTTTTGAAATAAAAAATTATTATTGGGAGACTTGTTGGAGAATAATTACAATAAATAAAATTTTTCATTATCTAATGATTATATTAATTAACAGTATACCTTATTCCTCATCTTGACCATTGTTGCCGACCGCCTACATCACACAACCGCACTGGGCTGCTACTACTGACCGACCGCTCTGCATGACGACTACAGACTGAGTACTGCTCTCAACTAGACAGAGCTACAGACTCGCAACGACTGACTGACTGCTACTCTGCATAGCGACAACTAACTCGCAAAGACTACTACTGACTGAGAACCGCTCGCAACACTCGCGCGGTCAAGCGCATACTCTCTGGTCACAGATGCTACAATGCCTCGCCATCGCTGCTGCGTTACATACGTGTTTCACCATTTGAAACAGTACCAACGTTGCACACAGTATCCTTTACTACCAAGCCAGTGTCATCACAAAATTGAAATATTTTAGAATCACTTGTAATACCAGAGGGCATGTCATGTATGATTACGGCTGTATGAGTCCTGCTCAGTGATAAAATCCCCAATGTGTGCGGATAACAGGGAATAATCTCCTATTTATATTGTTTGATCAGCTACGTTCTCATACGTATTCAGCAGCAAAGGAAACAGTGAAACAAGCAGGCGACTGCACTTACAGCTGACTTACAGCCTGCGCTACTCATGCAACACGGATCCATTTCAAACGGAAACTGTAATGTCGGTGTCGCTGCCGGCTTTGGTTCCGTAATACGCGGGGAAACAGGATTCCGACAAGCGGGACGAGCGCCTCTGCTGCTGCTGACGCGTCTCGCACAGGCCTCTTCTCTGAGATGCGAAGGGCCGCGGCTGGGATCTCGCGCCTGACACAAAGCCGGATCAGCTCATTTGCAGAATGTGCAGCGGCGGGCGGGAGGTGACTTGTCACGCACAAGTTAACGCCGGGCGACCAAAGTGAAATCTAGTTACTCGGCGACGCGACTTGCCGCTTACGGCCGGGGAGACTCCATCTGACAGACGCCTCAAGATATCGAGCGACGCCGGGCGGGCGACAGTATGCGTCCCGGAATCGAATTAGTACTCTGTCAGAGGCGCGCTATCACCTCTCAGGACTTGAGCGAGCGAGCGAGGGTGACGGCTGGCCGCCTGCTCGGCGCAGAGGCAACTTCAAGCAGGCGCGACTGTTGCAGGGGTTGGACAAAAATTTTGACACACCGCTAGAAATGCACGCTTGGAGATGAACGCAGATGCTGGACAACGCTGCAGTAGCGCTCTTGTGTTTGATCATAAACGGCACCTGCGCAACGAGCCATTTGTCAGTCACAGCAGGAGCAGATTATTGCTTAACGTCCCATCGACAACGAGGTTATTACAGTAGGAGCACAAGCTCGGATTAGAAAAGGATGGAGAAAGAAATCGACCGTGCCCTTTCGAAGGAACCGTCCCGGCATTTGCCTTTAAGCGATTTAAGGAATTCACGGAAAACCTCCCGAACACGAGTCCAGTGTGCTAACCAAATGTTCAAATGTGTGTGAAATCTTATGGGGCTTAACTGCTAAGGCCATCTGTCACTAAGCTTACACACTACTTAATCTAAATTATCCTAAGGACAAACATACACACCCACGCCCAAGGGAGGACTCGAACCCCCGCCGGCACCAGCCGCACAGTCCATGACTGCAGCGCCTTACTACAGTCTGGAACTGCGCGACCGCTGCAGTCGCAGGTTCGAATCCTGCCTCGGGCATGGATGTGTGTGATGTCCTTAGGTTGGTTAGGTTTAAGTAGTTCTAAGTTCTAGGAGACTGATGACCTCAGATGATAAGTCCCGTAGTGCTCAGAGCCATTTGAAGTTTTATTTTTTATTTTTTTAAATTTTTTTTTTATTTTTATTTTTTGCAGCGCCTCAGAGCGCCGGGCTAATCCCGCGCGGCCCACTGTGCTAACCACTGCGCTAGCGGACTCGGTGTGTCAGTCAGGGTCACAATAGTGTTATACAGTGTGTCTCAGAAGTTGTGGTCAATAATTCACACGCGGAAAGGACGGGCCGATAGTAGCTAAAAAGCTCCAGTAAACATGGGTCCATAAATTAACTCTTGCCAAGCTATCCCATTAATTCGGTTTGGGAACCAACTGTAACCGCCCCTGGATATGGCGGTATTTACGTTGGCATATCGAGGTATGATGATGATGCCTTGGTGTACCGTAAGGTGTCGAAGTTGAGTGACTGTACGAAGATACAAGACGACAGAATTTCCAGTCGGTGTAACCGATGGCGGCTAGTTTTAATCGTGGAAAAATGTATGTTAATGTGGATGAGTAGGAAGATAAATCATGTATCGTTCGGATACAGTATTACTAGTGTCATGCTTGACACAGTCAAGTCGTTTAAATATCTCGACGTAAAGTTGCAAAGCTATATGAGATAGAACAAATATGTGAGAACTGTGATAGGGATGGCGAATGGTCGACTTCGGTTTATTGGGAGAATATTAGGAAAGTGTGGTTCATCTGTAAAGCAGATGGCACATAGAACGCTGGTGCGACCTATTCTTGATTACTGCTCGACTGTTTGGAATCCGTCTCAGGCCGCATTGAAGGAAGACATCGAAGCAGTTCAGAGGCGGGCTGCTTCATTTGATACTGGTAGGTTGCAACAACAAGTAATTTCCACGGAGACGGTTCGTGAACTCAAATGGGAATGCCTGGAGGGGAAGTGACGTTCTTTTCGTGAAACACTATTGAGAAATTTAGATAAACGGCATTTAAAGCTGATTGCCGGACGATTCCACAGCCCCCGACATACATCGCGCGTAAGAAGCACGAACATTATGTACGACCAATTAGGGCTAGTACCGAGCCATACAGACAGGCGTTTCTCCCTCGCTCTACTTGTGAGTAGAAAAGGAAAGGAAATCACAAGTAGTGGTACAGGGTACCGTCCGCCACGCATCGTACGGTGGCTTCGGATTATCTATGCAGGTGTAGACTATCTGTTTACGCTTGCGCAACTGCTTTTCCTTTCCACATCCGTGCACTGTGCCGCGCCGGCCTCACAATCAAACGTCAAGGCACCACGGACAGAGGTTACACCAGTGAATACGCTAACATGCATTTCATGTATGACAAAGCGAATGGCAGTGCCCTTGAGGCTGCACGATTATATGAAAAAGCTTTTCCTCTCCGCAGGGATCCCGACAGGCGTACATTTTGCCGGTGTACAACAGCACCTTCGGCAAACCGGGAGTTCCACAAACCATGTACGAGAAGGTCGACCCAGATCTATGACATCTGATGGTGAGGAAAGGGTGTTACGCATTGTACGCGAACGCCCGAGTACTTCAACAAGGCGTATTTCTACCCAAGAGCGTGTCCTGAATCAAAAAGCAGTGTATGGTGAATTTTAGGTCGTCAAGTACCCATATCATCTCCAGCGAGTGCAAGGCGTCAACAATGTACATTTCACTCCAAGAGAGAATTTCTGGCAACAGGTGCAACAACAGTGCACCCTGGATCCCCTGTTTGCAAGCAGTATTCTGTTCACGGATGAAGCTGGATTTAATCGTGAAGGTATTTTTAGCTACCGTAACTGTCACGTTTGCGCCGATATCAATCCTAATGCAACACACCGTATCACAAAATCAGCAGTTTTATTCATTGAACGTCTGGGCAGGACTGCTCAGAGACTGCATAATTCTACCACACTTCCTACCACAGAGACTAACCGGACAGCAGTACATTTCGTTTCTGCGGACTGAACAGGTGATGCCCACTGAACCAACGCCTGAACACGTGGTTCAAGCATGACGGTGCTCCAGCACATTGTCATTTTCGAGTGCGCCGGCTTCTAGCTCGGCCGTATGGTCAACATTGGATCGGTAGAGGAGGGCTTGTACCAAGGCCTCCAAGGTCTCCGGATTAAATCCCATAGATTTCTGTGTGTGGGCTCATGTCGAAAGCCTGGTCTACTCTATCGAGGTCAACATCTTGAGTAATTACGCTTGTGCATTGAAGCAACCTTCCAGTATTTACGGAATTCCCCAGGACTGCCTGAGAGGATTCACAATTCATTTCAGAGACGAGATCAATGTTGCATTCAGACGCATGGACAACAATTACAACACCTGCTTTAACGTTTAGACATGCCATGTGTTACTAGACACTGACGAACCGCAACAGAAAATTTATCTCGACAACGGTTGATTTGTCGATCCATGTTTATTGGAGCTTTTATAGTTACTTATGGATTGTACTTTCCATGTGTGAATCATTGACCATCCCTTCTGAAATACCCTGTGTGTAGCTGTGAATGACTTACGCCAGAGCTAAGTGAAATCAGGAGTCGGCAAGTTGTTGGTGCTCGTATCGTCATTGCTTGCCTTATCAAGGCAGCAGAAATGCTTGGTCTTTCAAGAGGTACCATATCCAAGAGCTACAGCACGTACAGACAAAGCGAAAAACATCATCCGTTTAGTTCCAACTCATACGAAAGTGTGTGTTGTGTGATATTGAAGGACGGTCATTGAAGGGTACTGTGACGAAAAATAAGAGGAAGGGAGCTCCATAAACAGGGAACTACAGAGCAAGGAGGGTTTCCAGAAATAAGAATCAGTGATGCAAATGCTCATAAAAGGAAATAGTTTCGAAGCCACAATACCTGGAGTATGGAGCAACAGGAGAAATCTTTCGATCTGATGAGTTCTGTTTCACATTGTTCCAACTTCTGTCCAAGTTAACGTCCCAGGTGTGAAACAAGGTGGGGATTCATTGGTGATTTGGGTAGCCACATCGAGATAATCCATGAACTCTATGGATCCCATGGACCCCACGGCCTTCAGGAAGGCATTTGACACCGCACTGCCATTTAGTCCAAAAGAAATGAGCTTACCGAGGATCGATCCAGATTTGCGATTGGATTCAAGACTTTCTTGCAGATAGAACACAATACGTGGCTCCTAACGAAACAAAATCAACAGAAGTAAATGTAATTTACAGAGTACTACAAGGAAGTGTGGCAGGAACGCTACTGTTTATAATGTAGAGTGCTTAAATGATCGAGGAGGAAATGTATGAAGCTGTCCGCAGATGATGTGATTGCCCACAAGAAGGTAGTGATGCCAGAAGAATGCATTGCTTATAGCAGACATGTGTAAAATTGGGAAAGTATTAAAAAGGCAATCTCGGGATTGAAATTGCTTGACCACGATGGTACTTGTGCGTGGGGTGCTCAGCTGGTAAAAGCACTGCTAAGGTTACACAAGTTTTCACGTTCTATTCCTGGTCCGGAAACGATTGTATTTTGTGACGAAATTTTAAAACTTCCGACACGCTGATTCTGGGTGACAGGTTCCTTGTGTTCATTTACAAGGGGTGAACAAACTAGCGGGTCCTGTGAGGTTTTCAGGGAAATCATACACCATTATTCCTACAAAACAGTAGCAAGTTCAGGTAACGATCATGGAGATGGATAGCGACGACACACTGTGCTCTCCAAAGTTCACAACAAAGGCTCAATAACATTGAGAACGGGTGGCTGTAGTGGCCAGGGGAGATATGAAAGTTCGTCCTCATGCTCACAAAAGCAGTCCCGGGAATTTAGACCTTTGTGAATGAGCTCTCTGACGTCTTCAAGCACATCACCACCATTGGGGAACAACATTGTACCACGGCATGGGAATTATCAGCCAAAATGGACACATAATCTTTGAAAGTAATGAGATCTTGTATATCTCCATCTACATCTACATCAATAGTCCACCAGCCACTTAACATTGTTCGCTGGAGGATACTTCTGGTACTACGAACTGAGCTCCGCCACTCCAGTTCCCTGTGTAAGTAGGCTGCTTAGGTTTTTATGTTGGTAACGCCGCGTAGCGCTCTGTATAAAAATCACTGACTGTGCTGTGCGAAGTCTGTGGCTGGTTTGCATTGTTGGAATTTGCTATTGTAGTGTTGGTTAGTTGGCTGTTAACAGCGCGTAGCGTTGCGCAGTTGGAGGTGAGCCGCCAGCAGTGGTGGATGTGGGGAGAGAGATGGCGGAGTTTTGAGAGCGGATGGTATGGAAGTGTGTCCATCAGAGACAGTAAATTTGTAAGACTGGGTGTCATGAACTGATATATATATTACGACTTTTGAACACTATTAAGGCAAATACATTGTTTGTTTCTATAGAAATCTTTCATTTGCTAACTGTGCCTATCAGTAGTTAGTGCCTTCAGTAGTTAGAATCTTTTATTTAGCTGGCAGTATTGGCGCTCGCTGTATTGCAGTAGTTCGAGTAACGAAGATTTTTGTGAGGTAAGTGATTTGTGAAAGGTATAGGTTAATGTTAGTCAGGGCAATTCTTTTGTAGGGATTATTGAGGGTCAGATTGCGTTGCGTTAAAAATATTGTTTGTCAGTTTAGTGCTGATCAGAATAGGTAAAGAGCGAAATGTCTGAGTATGTTCAATTCTGCTCAGCTGTTTGAAAATCAAATAATGAAAGAGGTTTATCAGCACAATAATTCATAAATTTTTCTAAGGGAACATTTCATACCTGTTCCACTCGCCAATGGCACATGAGACGAATGATTGTCGATAAGATTATGTATTAGCTCTAATTTTTCTAATTTTCTCGTAGGGATCATTCCTCGAGGTGGTGTGTGGAAGGTAGTAGGCTAATGTGTATTCCTACTCATCCCGGGAAGTTTCTTTAGTAAACCTCTCCTCGGTGCACAACGTCTCTCTCAAAACCTCAGCCACGGGAGTTTGTTGAGCACACCTCTAACGCCGTCGCACTGACTAAACGATCCATTTGACGAAACGCACTGCTCTTCGTTGTATCTTCTCTGCGTCTTCTATTAATTCTACCTGGTAAGGGTACGATATCGATGATCTATACTCAAGAATCGGTCGAACAAGAACCTTGCAAGCCACTGTACATAGAAATGGAGATGTTCCCCATTTGCGCGCATTGCAGACAGATAGACAAATACTATACGAAACGCATGACCGTATCAGTTCGCCAGTATCCGAGGCCTACCTGGTATTGTTTTATCTGAATTTGATTTGTTGCTCATTTAGAGACCTTTTACCACACATTTTATAACAGATCGCTCATTTTACAGCTTTTTATGCAGATTGCAAACTATATTCCGTATTACAATTAGCAATTATTGTTTTCAGCATATACAATGGGAGTAATAATAAAGTAGAAGTACATTAGAAATTGAGACAAACAGCCAACAATCTTTGCGTTTTGAGAAGATATGAATATAGATGATAGGAAAGACTCGGGTAGAAAGAGGGAGAGAAATGTCACGCTATCTGAGCCAGCCTGGTCTGAAAGCCTCGGAACTACTTCGAGCCTTGCAGTTCCAGTTCGCTACAGTTCAATTTACGGATTAATATTTCTAAACACTAGTTACAAAAACACTATAACTACCATGTACATTGTGGAAAGCACAGTGATGTGTGAGTGTTAAGTATGTTATTTCTTGGGGTTAATAATTAACCTTCATTTCGTATATTATGTGTCTTGAATTTTACCTAAAATGTTACTTACATACTAAGTGATCAATTACAAATGTTATATCCCAACAGCGTTATAACGAGCGCGGGGTGGATGTACCTGCTGTTTATACTTAAGCTAGAACAGGGCTGATCCGTTACATTGCTTATTTTAATAGTTTAATTATTGTAGATGTTGTGTATGGCTGTCTGCAGTGCGTGTTAGTGAAAGAGTTCGCTGTTTGGGTGAGTGTGTGTTTCGGTACTACTGTCTGTGTTGCTGCACGAATTGGAACTGCTGTCTTACGTGCTTCGTCTCCGTTGCATTGTTCTGTTATATGGCCGTGTCTCTTTTGTATTCGTCATGTAATTTACTTGACGCATCGCCAGCGATTTTGTTTACTGTCTCCCACTCGTCTTTGTCTCTTATTGCCCGTATCACCTCATTGTACTGCGTTGGTGTCTTGCGTGCTGCTCTGTGTCAGTGACGGTGAAAAAGTATGTGTTTTGGGGATCGATGTTCCCCACATGAACAAGTAGCCCTCTAGTTGCAGTGTAAATGCACGGGGTAAGGTCTGTGACCTGCCTTGGTTTTAGCTTCAGTTGTTTCCTCGCATTTGCACTTCACAATCAAATCACCAACAGACGACCTGGGCAGTTTTATGAAGGGTTGAACTGTCTCCGATGGATCTGCTACTCAGGTGCATCCAGTAACTAGTCCACGTTCGAAGTCATTGAAATATCCTGAGCGACCATTCTGCTGTTACTTGTTTCCTGGTGGGAGCACAGTATTCCCCGCCTCTTTTGTACTGGCGGGTCAGCCTCTCGTGCCACCTGGTGGTCAGTTCCACATCACACAGCGGCTTCAGACGGTGTACATTGTCTCGCCTGTTCCCAGGACTGGGAAGGTTTGCCATTTGTACGCATAACACACAGCGAGGAGACAGGAAGAGGTGCGGCAAGGGGTGAGGGAGCAGCGAGAGAGCGGCCGTTTGCACGTGCGCTTCCACTGGCCCTGCGAGCGCCTCTCGTGGTGTGTGGCGGGTGGCGTGGCGGGACGGACGGTAGGCGAGGCGAGGCGTCGGCGGCGGGCCTATGGCGCCCCGGGCGAGAGAATCTCCACTCCAGCCCGCAGGCGCCAGCCGGGGTCCTCCTCAAAGTAATTAAGGAGGCGGCAGAAACTTTTCTAATTGGAAACAGGCGCGATGGCAAGGTGGGGGGGGGGGGGGGGCGGAGCGGATCGAGGAAGGGCGGCGGTAGCGACCCGCAGAGGGCAGGGGGACCGGGAGAAGTGAGCGCCACGAAAAGGCGGGGGAGGGTGTCTGGCGGGCGGCAGGGCTGGCCAGGGTGGGTGGGGTGGTGCGTGGGAAAGGGGGGGGGGGGCATCCGATGGGAGGCGTCGTCCAGTCAGAGGAGACTGTGCTCCATTTGTGTTGAGATGTCGTAGAACATGTGCAAAGCTTCAAATACCTCGAAAGGGTGACGGAAACCGACTGCAAGAGCAGCAGGGGAATTAAAACCGGTATCGCAGTAACTAAAGAGACATTTTATAAGAAAAGGATAGTTTTTTGCAGCAACACGGACAGAGATTTCACGAAAGGCTAATAAGACGCTTTGTATTGGGTGTCTTCCTGTATGGTGATGAAATATGGACACTGTGGGCACTGAGGATGGAAGACAGAGCAAGACTGGAGGATTTTGAATTCCGCACATGCAGAGGAAGGAAATAGTAAGTTATATTGACAGAATGAAAAATGCAGATGTACTAAGAAGAGTAGGACAACAAAGACAATTACTGGGTGTAATAAAAGTATTGAAACGATATATTTTTTGTGAGAAGGAAGATCGCTTGATCTAAAGATCTTTATTCCAGTAAAAAAAAAAAAAAAAGGAAAATGGTCTTGTAGCATCATTCGCCACGAGGCCCCGTTCGGGAAAGTTCGGTCACCTGGTTGCAAGTACTATTTCATGTGACGCCACATGGGACGACTTGCGCGTCGGTGATAGTGTAGTGATCGCAAGGTCAACACAACACCAAGTCCACGAGCGGAAAAAATCTCCAACTCAGCTCTGGAATCGGCCCCGGCCTGCTGCGTAGTCGGCAAGCCAATAACCAATTAGATAAGCAGGCGATCTTTATTCCTATTACTAGTTTCAATAGAATTGTGCTGTCATTTTCATATGGGCATTACAGTGTATGAAAAGGAAATAGGCACCCTGCACAAATACAACCTTTTTTTGGGATCACAAAAATTTTACAAAAACTGTTGCTTACTTGTGTGTATATGTTCACATACATGTGTCATCGACGTTTTGAGAACAAAGTGCAAATACATAAAAAACCTCCATATGGTTTGTCATTTTTAAAAAAAAGAATGCTCCCAGATGGGTTGTCAAATCAATAAAAGGTAAATATACAGCATTCACACACCAATAGAGTTAACACTACACGCCATGTAGCATATGTAATCATATACGAAAATGTATGCAAAAGATTTCGTAAAGGTTAGGTCATCCCAGAAAATGGTTTATTTTGTGCGGATTACCAATTACCCATTTTCTTTTCATACACTGAGTTAGTTAGTTAGCTACGTGTTCCATTGATCAATCTCACGGAACCAATTATGATGTGGAACGTGTCAAGTGCGCAGGAAATGCACACAGGATTCAAGGGTCTTTCTTTAAGCTTAAAATGTTTATTACCTACCCCATTCCCTTCAATGGCACAATACGCTTGTATTATGCCTATACATTCATTTATTCATACTCAAGAATTCATCTATGGTATGGAAGAAGTTGGCAAGGAGATATGACTTCAGTTTATTTTTGGAACTATTGCTGCTGTCTCTCAGACATTTTATTTCATCTGATAACTCATCGAAAACTTTTACAGCAGCATATTCTACCGCTTTCTGTGCCAAAGATAGATTAGTTACAGGATAGTGTATATCTTTCTTTCTTCTGGTATTATAATCATGAATGTCAATGTTGTTTTTAAACTGGTCTATGTTGTTGAGAACAAACTTTTTTACTGATTAAATGTAGTGTAAGGCTATTGTTAGAATTCCTAACCTCTTAAACAGACCCCTACAAGATGTGCGACTATGAGCTTAACACATTATTCTAACGACTTTCTTTTGAGTAGTGAATACTTTTTGTGTAAGTGTTGAGTTGCCCCAAAATATTATTTCATATGACATCAGAGAGTGAAAGTATGCGAAGTATGTCAGCCTGCTGATTTTTATATATCTTCAAAATTAGCAATTATTTTCACTGCAAAATTGCTGAACCTAGCCATTTTAGAAGATTCAAAATACGAATTTTCCAATTAAGATTCTCATCTATATATACACTCAAAAATTTTGCATGCTCTTCCCTCGCTACTGACTTCTGTTGAAATGTTATATTTATTGAAGGAACTGTACTCCTTGCAGTACAAAATTGGATGTACTGTGTTTTTTCAAAGTTCAGAGCAAGTCCATTCGTAGAAAACCAATCAATAACTTTTCCAAAGACGTTAACTGCATCATTCTCTGTTGGAATCTTTTTTACTGGATTATTAATGATGCTTGTATCATCAGTGGCATATAAACTTGTACTACTGTAGTGGCGTGAACTTCGTGTCTATTATTTAATAGTCATGGGCGACTGGAAATCGGGAGTAGGAAAAGGGAGAGAAGGAAACATAGTAGGTGAATACGTCTTGAGGGTAAGAAATGAAAGAGGGTAACGTCTGGTGTGATTTTGCACAGAGCATAAATTAACCATAGCCAAAACTTGGTTCAAGAAACATAAAAGGAAGTTGTATACTTGGAAGAGTTCTGGAGATACTAGAAGGTATGAGATAGATTATATAATGGTAACACAGGGATTAGGAACCAGGTTTTAAATTGTAAGACTTTCCAGGGGCAGATGTGGACTCTGACCACAATCTATTGGTTATGAACTGTAGATTAAAACAGAAGAAACTGCAAAAAGGTGGGAATGTAAGGAGATGGGACCTGGATAAACTAACTAAACCAGAGGTTGTACAGAGTTTCAGGGAGAGCATAAGGGAACAATCGACAGGAATGGGGGAAAGAAATACAGTAGAAGAAGAATGGGTAGCTCTGAGGGATGAAGTAGTGAAGGCAGTAGAGGATCAAGTAGGTAAAAAGACGAGGGCTAGTAGAAATCCTTGGGTAACAGAAGATATATTGAATTTAATTGATGAAAGGAGAAAATATAAAAATGCAGGAAATGAAGCAGGTGAAAAGGAATACAAACGTCTCAAAAATGAGATCGACAGGAATTGCAAAATGGCTAAGCAGGCATGGCTAGAGGACAAATGTAGGGAAGTAGAGGCTTTTCTCACTAGGGGTAAGATAGATACTGCCTACAGGAAAATTAAAGAGACCGTTGGAGAAAAGAGAACCACTTGTATGAATATTAAGAGCTCAGATGGAAACCCAGTTCTAAGCAAAGAAGGGAAAGCAGAAAGGTGGAAGGACTATATAGAGGGTCTATACAAGGGCGATGTACTTGAGGACAATATTATGGAAATGAAAGAGGATGTAGATGAAGATTGAATGGGAAATATGATACTGCGTGAAGAGTTTGACAGAGCACTGAAAAACCTGAGTCGAAACAAGGATGCGCGAGTAGACAACATGCCATTAGAACTACTGACGGCCTTGGGAGAGCCAGGTGAGCAAGATGTGTGACACAGGCGAAACACCCTCAGACTTCAAGAAGAATATAGTAATTCCAATGCCAAAGAAAGCAGGTGTTGACAGATGTGAAAATTACCGAACTATCAGTTTAATAAGTCACGGCTGCAAAAGATTAACGAGAATTCTTTACAGACGAATGGAAAAACTAGTAGAAGCTGACATCGGGCAAGATTATTTTGGATTCCATAGAAATATTGGAGCACGTGGGGCAATACTGACCTTACGACTTATCTTAGAGGAAAAATTAAGGAAAGGCAAACCTACATTTCTAGCATTTGTAGACTTAGAGAAAGTTTTGAAAATGTTGACTGGAATACTCTCATTCAAATTCTAAAGGTGGCAGAGTTAAAATACAGGGAGCGAAAGGGTATTTAAAATTTGTACATAAACCAGATGGAAATTATAAGAGTCGAGGCGCACGAAAGGGAAACAGTGGTTCGGAAGGGAGTGAGACAAGGTTGTAGCCTCTCCCCAATGTTATTCAATCTGTATATTGGTCAAGCAGTAAACGAAACAAAAGAAAAATTCGGAGTAGGTATTAAAATCCATGGAGAAGAAATAAAAACTTTGAGGATCGTCGATGACATTGTAATTCCATCAGAGACAGCAAAGGACTTGGAAGAGCAGTTGAACGGAATGGACAGTGTCTTGAAAGGAGGATATATGATGAACATCAACAAAAGCAAAAAGAGGATAATGAAATGTAATCGAATTAAGTTGGGTGATGCTGAGGGAATTAGATCAGGAAATTAGACACTTAAAGTAGTAAAGAAGTTTTGCTATTTTGGGAGCAAAATCACTGATGATGGTCGAAGTAGGGAGGATATAAAATGTAGGCTGGCAATGGCAAGGAAAGCGTTTCTGAGGAAGAGAAATTTGTTAACATCGAATACAGATTTAAGTGTCAGGAAGTCGTTTCTGAAAGTATTTGTATGGAGTGTAGCCATGTATGTAAGTGAAACATGGACGATATATAGTTTGGACAGGAAGAGAATAGAAGCTTTCGAAATGTGGTGCTACAGACGAATGCTGAAGATTAGATGGGTAGATCACATAACTAATGAGGAGGTATTGAATAGAAGTGGGGAGAAGAGAAGTTTGTGGCACAACTTGACAAGAAGAAGGAACCGGTTGGTTGCACATTTTCTGAGGCATCAAGGGATCACAAATTTAGCATTGAAGGGCTGCGTGGAGGGTAAAAATCGTAGAGGGAGACCAAGAGATGAATACACTAAGCAGATTCAGAAGGATGTAGGTTGCAGTAAGTAAGTAAGTACTGGGAGATGAAGAAGTTTGCACAGGATAGAGTAGCATGGAGAGCTGTATCAAACCAGTCTCTGAACTGAAGACCACAACAACAACAATCATCAGTAAACAGTGCCATTTCGCTTCTTGTTTCAGATAGCAAGGGAGGTCATTCACACATATCAGTAACAGAAGGGGACACATGATCGAACCCTGAGGAAGACCTAATGTAATTTCACATCAGTTAGATGACGTGGGAAGCTTCCTTCAATCACTTAATCCATATAACGAAATGCCAATCTGAAGATGACAGCACAATTCTGTCGGAACTAGAATTTGGAATAAAGATCTTAAAATCAAGCAATTTAGCTGTCACAAACATAGATCAACCCAACAACATACATAAGTTACAAATCAAAACGAAACTGGATTGGACATGTATTAAGAATGAAGAAAGGGGGGGGGGGGAGGAGGGGCTTGTAAAAATAGTGAAAAAAATAGTCTTATAAGAGAACGTGGAATGAAAGAAGAGGCGAGGAATGAAGAAGTATCAGATCCTGGATGATATTATATGGACGCCAGCATAGACAACAGCGGCATTAAGAAGGAAGCTATGGCTCACAGGAAATTAAGACGCGAAAGACTTGAAATTTAGCAGAAACAGATGGTCATATTGTAACTGAAGGTTACTATGAATTCTGCCCTGAAGTCCGCGGTGGCAGAAAGCTTGTTTACAGCTATAGTTCGTTAGAATGGATGGCTGGTTGCACGCCATAGTTTGCTCAAAATTTCCATTGGCCCGTCAGTTCACCAGGAGCACGAGTAAGTGCGGAGCAGAGTAGTCACGTCTCGTTCGGAATGCAAGATACTCATCATATAAACATGTGACCTGCGTCATTGGATTCTGGAAGAGATAAACTATGTTTTGATTTTAGTCTCATAACAGAAATGCATTTTATGACGACGTCACGGAATTTTCTACAGCAGTGAGGTGTTTTTGCTATCTATGTTGAATGTATCCACTTAGCAAGGGGAGCCTTAGGGTTACAACAACTTTTATCTACTCTAAACCAGAAGTCTGTCAGAGTTTTCCAAGACGAGAAAATTCCACTTCAGCACGTCGCACAATGGTCCCATCGCGCGTCAAGTACTAAATGATCGCCCATACGGTTTCGCTACGAGAACCTGTTCCCTAGGTTTATAACAACGAACCTGTTATTAAATTTGCTGATCGACCTACTTATTTCTAACATAACAAAATATAAGATTTATACGCATTTATCGCGGTAAGATAACGTATCCTACATAGGCGATAGCTTAATTCATAGCAGTCTTTTCATTGTGCTTGCCTGCATGTCAAGGTATCCTCTGTACGGTGAGTGGCAATTTATCCTGAAAACACAATTTTGTTACGGAACTTCTTATTACAAATTGCATACTTCAAACATTCAATTGCTGAATCGGGCTACAGCTTGTTTCCGCGAGAGGGCGCCAAAATTAAACAGGATGTAGAGGATGCTCCATAGAACAGTCAGAGATAGGGAACCTGGGATCGGACAAGCCAGCTTAAGGAGATTATAGGAATAAAATCACATCACTGTCCAGTTTTTTATCTACATTAATTAACTGCAATCGTCGTTGACACAATGTTCGGCCCTGGTAGATGAGTGGTCAGTGCAACGGAATGTCATACTTAATGGCACGGGTTCGATTCCCGTCTGGGTCGGAGATATTCTCCTCTGAGCGACTGGGTGTTGTGTTGTCCTTATCGTCGTCATATCCTCCCTATCGACGAGCAAGTCACCGAAATGGCGTCAACTCGAAAGAATTGAACCAGGCGACCGGTCGACCCGACGGGAGGACCTAGCCTTACGGCATTTCCATTTTCCACTGACACAAAGAACATACCATTTGTTCAGCATATTATAAAATGTACTGAAACTGACGGCCATCAACCTCAATGCAAGCATTCGGTGAACAAGCTTCTGACGCACCCTGACGGATATCCCTGGCGTGTTTCGAATCACATCAGAGGGAGCTACAATTCTGGCATATTAATTCCATCTCCGTATCCAGTGGGGTCTCATACGCAAGTGACTTTAGATATAGGAAATAATCAAGGGGATTCAGATCACGTGAACTCGCAGGTCATGGAATAAGACCTCCCCTTACAAAACAGCGAGCAGAGAATGCAGCACTGAGATGGTTGCGGACATCCACAATGAAGCGAGGCGGTGCACCGTCATGTTGTATCCACGTCCTCTCACGAACAGCCAAGAGTTCGTTGTCCAACAACGCAGGTAGAACTCTTTGCACGAGCCTCAAGTACAGGTGACCACTGAGACGGCCAGGCAGACGATATGACCCAATGATATCGTCACCTGCGATGCTGGCCCAGATATCTGTTTGTTTCCTTCCAGAAAATAAAGAGTGTACATGTAAATAAACAGCACAGTACGTGTAAAATTTGTACGCATCTTAGTTGCAAATGAGATGAAACACAGTAATGCTAGACAAGACGCTAGAAAAGTTTACTTCGATGTCTCTTTAAGCTGGCTTCTCCGACCCTAGGTTCCTTAACTCGTTGAGTGGAGCATTTTCTGTGTCCTGTTACATTTTTGTACGCTCTTACGGAAACTGCCTGTATACGTACGCCTTAGAGCGAATCTTTGTTTGTTTTCTGTGCCATGAATTTCAAAATCAAAGGATGATGTAGAACTTTTCTAGACGTGTGTACTTGCCAGCACTGTGTCACTTATTGGGTCATGTTTAGTCATTCACTTATACTGTTACTTTTTTATATTTCATGAAATTTACAATTAGTGCGTGCATGTGAGGAAGCGCTGTGGTACTAGTGGGAGCGAGTAGACGCGAGCCAACGGGCAGCCGGCTGCTCGCGGCCTGTGAGAAGAAGGCAAGTGGTCGCTGGTGGCTGCTTCCCGCTCTCCCACTCTGCTCCGGCGGACAGGGGAACACGGGTTGTTGGGAGCGACCGCCATCCATCACGCGGCCCCCCCGGTAGGGGTGGCCGCCGCTCGTTAGTCATCGCACACGGAATCCTCGCGAGCAAACTTCTGCCGATCGAAGACGCCTGAAAAATGAAGACACGCGCGAATACCGAGATCGCGCTGCCTCTGCGACTACGATATGCTCCTTTTGTCATTTTAGTCATAAAAACACACAACAATTCTATTTCCCACACCAGTTTTTGGTTGGCCTATTAAATACACATGCTCCAAATTAATTACTGCAACAAATTTTTGAAAGCATATATTATCCTCTTGTTAAGGTCTTACATCGTAATTCTGTCAGAGATAGCCAAAGACTTAGAAGGGCAGTTGAACGGAAAGGACAGCAGCTTGAAAGGAGGATATAAAATGAACATCAACAAAAGCAAAATAGGGATGGTGGAATGTACTCGAATTAAATCAGGTGATGTTGAGGGAGTTAGATTAGCAAATTAGACACTTAAAGCATTAGATGAGTTTTGCGATTTGGAATGCAAAATAACTGATGATGATCGAAGTAGTGAGGATATAAAATGAAAACTGGCAATGGCAAGGAAAGCGTTTATGAAGAAGAGAAATTTGTTAACGTCGAGTATAGATCTAAGTGCTGGGAAATCCTTTCTGAAAGTATGTGTATGGAGTGTAGCCAAGTATGGAAGTGAAACATGGACGATAAACAGTTTAGACTAGAAGAGAATAGAAGCTTCTCATATGTTTTGCTATAGTAGAACGCTGAAGATTAGATGGGTAGATCACGTAATTAATGAAGAAGTGCTGAAAGTAATTGGGGAGAAGAGGAATTTGTGGCACAATCTGACTGAAAGAAGGGATCGGTTTGTAGGACACATTCTGAGGCATCAGGGATCAACAATTTAGTACTGGAGGGGATCGTTGGGGGTAAAAATCGTAGAGGGAGACCAAGAGATGAATACACTAAGCAGATCAAGAGGGATAAAGGTTGCATTAGTTACTCGGAGATGAAGAGGCTTGCACAGGATAGAGCAGGATGGAGATCTGCATCAGACCAGTTTTCGAACTGAAGACAACAGCAACACGGTGTTTAGTCTGAAGACTGGATTGATGCAGCTCTCTACTCTACGAGAGTGTAGACCTCTTCATCTGTGCTTTACTACTGAAAGAAACATTCGTTCTCCCTGCTTGTCGTAGCCAACTCTTGATATCCCTCTACAGTTTTTACATCCCCACACCGCCGTCCATGACCAAACTGATCTTTACTTGAGGCCAAGGTATGTGTCCTAGAAATCGGTCTTTTCTTTTATTCAAGTTATGCCACAATTGTGTCTTCTGTAGGGGGTTTGTAAGTGAATGAATGGTGGGAACGGTTTTCAGATCACTGACAAGAATTCAAATGTGTCTGCAATATGGGTCGAGGCACCTAATACGCAATCTAACCTTAAATCATAATCAATGGAGTCTGATACGCAATGTAACACTGAGATGCAATCTGACTTCAAAAGAAATGTAACCTCAAAAATGCAATGTGACTATAAAGTTGGGTGTGCACCTGTGACTTACTGTGAAAACAAAGGGAAGCAAGTAACTAAATCTAAATCGCAACTCAGAGGTAAATGTGATGAAAACGTCTCGTATAAACTGTAGTTGAAATGAAGTCATTTGCAAATGCAAGACTGAACTTGCATTCAAAATTGGAGTATGTTTGCTCTTCCAGTAAATTCCCCACGCCGTAAATGCTGCTAGTTTGGTCTCACTATGTTACCTGGTGAGACGCCGGAGTTGTGAAGTATTATGCCGCTTGGTGTGAACTTACAATCTGGTGAGGGCTGCAGTGGGTCACGGCGGTAAACTACTACGGCAGGTGTCGTCGAGTGGCCCTTCTCGGACGAGGTCGGCAACAACTGTCCTGCTCGACGGAGGCAACAAGAGTGCTCTTTCTGAAGTTACGTGACTTATCTTTTCAGTTCGGTGTATGGGCGTGAGCTGCCTCCGAAGTTCGGTGGGATGGAATGTAGCGAATCGGAATTGTTGTTACTTTAATAAACTTCTCCTTGCTGTACTTTTGGCCGGCCGCTGTGGCCGAGCGATTCTACTCTCTTCAGTCCGAAATCGCGCTGCTGCTACGGTCGCAGGTTCGAATCCTGCCTCGGGCATTGATTGATGTGTGTGATGTCCTTAGGGTGGTTAGGTTTAAATAGTTCTAACTCTAGGGGACTGATGACCTCAGATGTTAAGGCCCATAGTGCTTGGAGCTATTTGAGCCTGTACTTTCGTTTATTGTGCTTAACCACCAGTCGTTCAGGGGATGGAAATACCTTCTCGTCTCGCACTTAGCTGTCTGCAGCTAGAAATGGGATTCGTTTCAAGTTCTGACATTTACCTTCCTCCCTACGATCAGCCCTCTTGGTCACAACTATTTTCCACTTCCCGCTGACAGTCTCCTTCACTCTCTACTCGACAGTTTGTTGCTGTTAACGAATGGGAAGCTTGCATTCTATGTGGAAAGAAAACCCGCATTCCGATTTCTTTTCCACGTACCTAAAAGTGGAAAAATCCTACGTCATGGTCTCTCAAGAGGTGTCAGGTATTTACGTCTGACAGTCTTCCGGTGTGGGCATTTCCCGATAGTAAACTGGGGAAGCGAGAATTACTTCAGACCAGAGTGCTTCTGTTTTTCCAGGCACACATTGTGTTCGAAGGTGCTGAGATGTCACGGCCGGCCTCGCCTCCTGATTTCGAATCAGAAATGTATTTGCTATAAGCTGTACTCTTTAGCTGAAGCCTTCTTTCTGTAGCACCCCATAAATATGTATTTTATTTTTCAAATTTTTTAAATGAAATCATTATCAACATCTAATTGTAAGTTTTTATTGTTTATTTGTTTTTTATTTAATTGGTTAAAGATGAGTGAATTGTGGGAAATAGTGGCAAATTTCATTTTGTCTTCGGTTATATGCCTGAACACATGGAGAATATTTACCTCTTTGGTTACCATACTTTATGTTTGGGGCAAGCGACATTACTGTCGTGTTGCCGAGAAGTCGTGTGTGTGTGTGTGTGTGTGTGTGTGTGTGTGTGTGTGTGTGTGTGTGTGCTGGGCTGTTGGCCGTTGGGAGCTGATTACCGATTTTGCATTCCTGTGTCTGGTACACTTGGAATGAGGTAATACGTAACAGAATTTGTACATTTGATGTGAGTGCTAATTGTAATAGTCTCGCAAGCTACTATGACATAATTTTTCATTCTTAGAATCATCATTACGTGAAATATGAAATTTCGTTCAACTATCTCTGCCTAGGCAGTCATATAATGATAATCAATCATGTGCTCAGGGTATTGGCAAACTAGTCTCCACCCCATTTAATGCGTTTCCAAAAAAGTGAGAAGTAAACCTTAAGAAAGTACGTGTACTGATTGCTCTTTGGTATCTGGTGGTATCTGTCTCATCCTTTGTCGCAATGACTGAAGGAGGCCAAAAGTTCTCATGCAACTGTAACCGAAACTCTTTGTTCATTTTGTGTCCCAATATTTTAGTTTAAAATTACGTTTTAAATTATTTAATCTTTGGGTGTCACACTTTGTCTTAATGGTTGGTTGG
Organism: Schistocerca americana; assembly: GCF_021461395.2. Lineage (NCBI taxonomy): Eukaryota > Metazoa > Arthropoda > Insecta > Orthoptera > Acrididae > Schistocerca > Schistocerca americana. The sequence goes on along the minus strand of NC_060124.1, from coordinate 171,285,812 downwards.
TTTGGAGGAAAAAACCGAAAAGCGAGGACATCGGTCCCATCGCTTTAGGAAAGTATGGGGAAGGAAGTCGGCTGTGTCCGTTCAATGGACCATTCCGGCATTCGCCTGAAGCGATTTAGGAAAATGTCGAAAACTCTAAATCAAGATGGCCGAACGTGGGTTTGAATCCTCGTCCTCCAGAATGCGAGTCCTGAATGCTAACCACTGCACCACCTCGCATGGTTTATCTTAAAGCTTGTGAGTGAAACTCACCTAATATAGCTGGTGCGCACTGCACTGTTGCGTGGTCAGTTAGATGCATTCCTTACGAACGGCATGAATTTAGGCAAACATCTGCATTAATTTCAAGCACACACGCGACGCTGTGACTTCTCCTACGTATTAAGTCAGAACAGAGCAGCGTCTCTATTCTTCATTTAAGGGTCAACTTTACTGTCAAGATGAACAACTGCGTTTTGTAGTAGGAAACGCTGATCATTTGTAATTTTTCCATATAATGCTGAAGTTATGCTTATAACCGCATATAGATTTTACTCGTAAAGTTAAGCGTTTAAAACTTTATTGTTGATGTGGAAGTCATGGAGTATTTGACGGATAGATATTTCTCGTGTTCAATTAGTAATCATTGCAGCCAACGTATCCTATGTCTTAGAAGTATTAAGCAATTAGAGAACCATGCTGAAGCATTTCACAGAGAAGCATAAAATTCAATAATTATACATCTCCTATACGATACAGGCTGTACGGTAATTACAATATGAAGAACAACAAAGTAGGAAGTTCACACAAGGCACACCACTATCCATTTCAAACAGAGGTTTCCCCAGCAGAAGGTTCGGCAAGAAGTTCTCAGTTTCACCACTGCGATTTTGGTTGTAGAGGCATTTTCGAGTGAAAGATGAAAAATAGTACCAAACATGTCCGAACGGCATGTCGTCGTCGTCGAAATATTGCAAAATATTAGGGAACATGTGTGGACATATATAGCAGTCGAATTGAAAGCAGGCATTACAGTTAACGTTGTGCCCGGTAGACACACTTTAAGATACTGTGCTGTGATGACGATGGCCAACACAATACTTTGTAGTATGATATTACATTCTCACCACTACTAACAAAGTGCTCCTTACAGCGCCAAATTTGAAGATGTCCTGCTAGCCAGGTAAATACCGGTCATCATTAATGAAAAGTTTCATCCTGGCGGTATTTTCCATCCATCATGCATACAGAAATTCTAGTTTCCTGAGACTTATCACTGATTATAAAGTAATGTCAATCACAGAATACTCGCACCACCGTTTCCTTACCGCGACATACAGGGCTGTGAAAGCGAGAGTGGAGATCATGTTCCACGCACCATTCCTGTGTTGTGCGTGTAGTCTGAACCACGTGTAGAGCCCGCTGCATTTGCCATGGCAATTTGTAGACTCCAGCCTTCGACAAACCCATATCTATCCATGCCTGAGCGTTGTACCTCCAAGGGACACTCAAGCAGTATTCTGCTACGGGAATCGTGGCCTTGTGGAGATCCTTCTGAGATTCAGTTATGAAGGAGTCTGTGAAAAGGAGTTTGACGGAAGATTTTATTAATCGTGACGGCGTCTTTCAACCTGATAAGGCATGGGACCTGCTTTTTTTAATAATTACAAAACTTTGAAACTTTGTGCCTGATGACACGATTCGTGGATATCAACGTTGTTAATCTGAGCAACGAATTTCATCTCCGCGGACTCGCAATTCGCCTGAGGGCGTGGTTGCAGTATCACCGCAACGCATGCGCCTGCGCACCGCACATTGACGCCGGTCATCCAGCGGTAACCTATTCGCATGCGCCATTGCGCCAGCTTTTGGTATAAAATTAGCTATATGCACCTGACGACTACTGAGTGGTTGTCAGCCGAAATACTGTGACAAGGTATCGACGTCATCCGGCTGCAATCCCGAACCTAAATGAATACTCATTTCGCTGGGAAAATTTCATGAATCCCATCATATACAGACGTCAAATAAAGTTTTGCATCATCCCGGTTACCAGAACTCCTGAAGATAAACGTTGACTGTAGATGTTGTATCACAGACACAGTCCATTTGACTGTTCAGAGATGTTACCCGCCCAAAGATGTAAACAACCACGCTTGAGCAGCGCCTATTAGACGGAGGGGGCCCGACAGCCTATCAGTTCCAGTCATTCCACTAGGAACGAGGTACACGGCTCGTCTTGTCAGTAGTTCAACAATGCTTAGACGGTCAATACCACGTTCCGATCGCATCCGCGTTGTTACTTTGTGGCAGGAAGGGCTCTCAATAAGGGAAGTGTCCAGGCGTCTCGGAGTGAACAAAAGCGATGTTGTTAGGACATGGAGGAGATACAGAGAGACAGGACCTGTCGATAACATGCCTCGCTCAGGCAGCCCGACTACTATTGCAGTGGATTACCGCTGCCTAGGGATTATGGCTCGGAGGAACAATGACAGCAACGCCACCACTTGGAATAAAGCTTTCGTGCAGCCACAGGACGTCGTGTTGGGACTCAAACTTTGCGCAATGGGATGCATGATGCGCAACTTTACTCCCGACGTCCATAGCGAGGCCCACCTTTGCAACCATGACACCATGCAGCGTGGTACAGATGGGCCCAACAACTTGCCTAATAGACCGTTCTCCTCACCGATGAGTGTCACATATGCCTTCAACCAGACAATCGTCGGAGACTTGTTTGGAGGCAACCCGGTCAGGGTGAACGCCTTAGACACACTGTCCAGCTAGTGCAGGAAGGTGGAGGCTCCCTGCTGTTTTTGGGTGGCATTATGTGGGACCGACGTGCGCCACTGCATGACCGTATCGGCAGCATATTGGCGGGGAATTCATCTTCATGGGCGGCAAATCGCGCCCCCATCGAGCACATCTTGTGAATGGCTTCCTTCAGGTTAACGATATTGCTCTACTAGAGTGGCCAGCATGTTCTCCAGACATGAACCCTATCGAACATGCCTGGGATAGATTGAAGAGGGCTGTTTGTGGGAGATGTGACCCACCAACCACACTGAGGGGCCTACGCCGAATCGCCGTTGAGGAGTGGGACAGTCTGGAGCAACAGTGCCTTGACGAACTTGTGGATAGTATGCTACGACGAATACAGGCATGCATCAGTGCAAAAGGACGTAATAGTGGGTATTAGAGGTACCGGTGTGTACAGCAATCTGAACAGCCACCTCTTAGTGTCTCGCTGTAAGGTGGTACAACATGCAACGTGTGGTTTTCATGAACAATAAAAATGGCGGAAATGATATATATGTTGATCTGTATTCCAATTTTCTGTACAGGTTCCGGAACTCTCCGAACCGAGGTCATGCAAAACATTTTCTTGATATGTGTTGATTATCTGACACATGTAGGCCTATACTCTGGTTAAAACAACAGTCGATATCGCAATAACAGTTGTTTATTATGACCGGTTTCGGCTTATGTTATAACGTCATCCTCAGATTTGTGTCGGCCCTGCAAGGGCAGGAACAGCAAAGTTACAAAAAGTACTGCTACATATGATATTAAAAGAAGATAGGGAAATGTCGTAGCGTTTACCAAAACTGCTGATGCTTGCAGCGGCTCTTCGGCTTTTCACGTGTTACCACGATCGTACGCTGTGATTGATGACTGTAGAGGCATGGGTTGAATAATGTGCAATTCCCGCATCAACTATGGGTTACGTCAGCAACAGCCAATGGCAAACGCTTCACAAGAACTGAAATGTCGTTGCTAAATGAAATTTGCGAAGTAAATTTTCGTATCCCAAGTACGAGTAAATAAAAAGATAAAACATAGTAATCTGTCAGGCAAGTAGTCATTTATGTTAAACTAAAATAAACAATCTTACAGAACGAGAGAATGAGCAGCGCCATCTAGAGACACTGGTGTGAATGACAAATACATCGTTCTTATTAATGTTTTGTCGATAAACGAATAAACTAGAGAGTAGTAATTACATGACATACAGATATTACATAAAGACATAATAGCAGGTAAAACTACGTTAAAAGATACAGCCATTAAAATATATACACGTCGTTGTATGCTTACTAGGCAGTACCCTCTGGTACAAATTCTGTACGACATCTTTGTCTAGGCAACGTAAAGGCCAAGATGGCCGCCATGAAATCTTTGAACTGCCAACTGAAAGGGAGTCCGTTGTCATGGTAACCGAGGAGCCACCAGCACCAACCATAGGAGTAAACGCTTCAGAATTTTTCTTCCTTCTTTTGTCACCATGCGTAGTAGTGCTGTTTGCAATTTTGCTGTTTCTACCCTTGAAGGGCCCAAGATATCTGACTTTGTAACATAAGCTGAAACCTGTCATGATAAACAAATGTTATTGCGATCTAGACCATAAATGTTATTGCGATCTTGACTATTATTTTAACCAAAGTATAGCTCCAGATCACTGCGCTCCTCGAACAATGTTGTCTAAATTAATAATGTTGGCCTATAGTCTGTTGTGACTTCGTCGTTATACAGGAAAATACACTGTGCAGTATAAAAACAAAAAATCGCGCTGAATCGAACATTTATATACATATCTGTACTCTTATGTGCGTATCACAGACACGGTGTACGTTATTCAAAGTAAGTATAGCGATGTGATTATCAATATATCTATAAATAAATGATTGTTTCGTAATGATTAATTTTCAATCAGTCAATTCTTCCTCCACTTGGGTGTACGTCGTTGACTAACATTGTTATTGTTAACTCACTTCCAGCATGCTGGATAACAATAGGCTTTGAAATTACAAAACCATCAGAGTTACACAGAAATTTGCTTTTATTCAGAAGGCGACTAATTTCGGACCTTAGTCCATTATCAAGCCATCTACGAAAGTTCTGTCATAACACCATAATGTGTGTACGCTAGCCACATTGCTTGTCATACAATTATCGGTAGCTTTATCACATCACGACGCGATCGCAAACAACCATAACTTTACTGGAATGGATGTGGGCAACGAAAGTTTCCACATCCATAAAGGAGTAGGTGCAGCTTAGCTGTGTAGTGTAATTGATCATAAACAAAAGTGAGCAATTTCTAGGACAAATTTGCTCCGCTGAAAAACAGTCAGTTCTTTTCGCTTTTGGGAATCAAACTATTTCTAACGGTAATCAGAGCCATAGCTTGTGTTAAGTGACGATAGATCTTTTTATTTTATTTTATGACGAAACAGTTTGTTGTTCCATCGCTTTGAAAAATTCACTACCTTGTAGCTGAGCGGCTGTCTGGAAGAGGGGAAACCACTACTGGACCAGTCGTGAATACTGCATGAACCGGCACTGTTGTGGGGTCCGCTGCTGGCTGCTGACGTCACACCACGCCTACGTCGGTAGCCTGGGATGGGCGACATGCACCTACCATGTTTACCGGTTGTCAACGCAGGAATACTTTCATCAGTAGTTCAGGGTGAGGTGCAACCGGCCCAGCCGTACACTTGCGTCCACCGATTTATACGAATCAGATTCCATTTCTGTCCAGAGGTGTGTAAGTACAGGGTGTATCGAACTACAAACTATGGAATAACCACGTATAATTCTGTGGATGAAATTCCGATGTTACTCCACATACTCGATAACATACGTTTGGTTTTCGATAGTGAATCATGCTAATCAAATGCCTAATTATATCTGATAATGAACAAGAAAATAGGACAGCGGGTCATCTACCTCCCTTTGACACACAACACAGGGACGCTCACCTCACTCTACCTGGACACCTCTGCCAACAAAATGGAATTATTACATGCCTGAAGATGTTGGGATGCGTTACAAGCGGTCCTATAGTCGAAATTAAAAGTGTGTCAGATTTGTGCTTTAGGAACAAGAATGCGACTAATGGCAAATAATTGTGAGACATCTCTTAGGATCAGTAAGTATAGGTAAGACATGAACGTATCATTTATTCATGAAACACAAACAGAAGAAACAGAAGGGAGACCTTGAATAAAGTATCCAGATTTAGCTTCAAATAAACTGAGGATGATGACATACGTGTGGCAAAATATTGAGTATGTGTGATTCAACTGCACGCAGATTCCTTCAGTCAACTATTCATAGCTAACGTGCGCAGCATGAAGTCCCATAGCACATTAATTATTCATAAACGGTTATCTAACCCCATCAGTTAAAGTGCACAGCTAAACACACTATAAATTTTCTTGAAGAATTAATCAAGTCCTTCATATTTTTCCAGGTGACTTCAAAGAGCAGTTATATGTTTCGGAAATTGAGTGACACAATTCCGTATTTATCTTTCTTTACTACTACGGTCGGTTTCGGTAGCACACAACTACAAACAAATGTGTACCAACACCGTAGATTAAAGAGTAAATACAGTATAAAACGTACGAAAAAAGGCTAATATTATTTAGGTCGTTACAAATACCGACATGACACGAAATCTTGATAGTTGTGCATCCCCAGCAGCGCAGTAAAGGTTCTAACTAGGAATAAACTATGATATATGACACCTTGTACACACTTCTCATTGTGTTACCTAAATATTCGATATGCAGTCACATCACGTGGTAGAACATTTTCCAGACTTGTAGCAAAATAACGTAAAGCGGAGTCAACACAATCAGTGGCAAAACTACCTCGCGCTTCAAAAGCTTGAACAACAGATAAATAAACGTCAGTCGTTACCTAATCGTGATGAAGTGAGCTTGTGGACAAAACATGTACCAAAGGTGATTGATCACGAAAGTCAACAGTACAGAGGTGTAACATACATTAATTCACACTTTCTTAGGCAATGCTAACGGAAGATCATACTTTTAATTTTGATGGTTCCAAGCTAATCGCAAAAACCGCGAAACAAGTCATGATTAAGAATAAATAGAATATGAACCAGAAACTGAGCTCATCAAAAAACCTTGGACAGATTACAAAGCAACAATAACTGATGTAGCTATACCCAGTCCATTGGCACTTTTTTATGTGATGTTGGCATAAAACGTAATTATGAGCTTGTGCACAACAGTATTTTTTTTTCTAAATAAACTGACAAAGATCTAACCACACATTAATCACAAACATCAAACACATGAAAAAATAGTATACAAACAACATTGTGTGAGCACAACATAAACATAAAGATTATACGAAATATGCATTACATTCACATGTTGAACTAAAAACTTAGAAATAACACTAAAGTCTCTCGTAGAACACTAGATTTAAGGACAAAATGGAATTCTCTGCGCTAACACATTACGAGCTAAACAGTATGTTATGTTGTTTAATTTTTACGTATTAAAAACAGTTATAAGGGAACAGGAGGAGTAAAAACATAACAAAGATAAAGCTTTTATTCCCCTTCCTACCAATCAAAATCACAACGTATGGAACAGCCTATGGAATTATATACAGTATCTTATCAATGGGGTCTAATCAATTCAAAAGCAAAAAACAGGTAATATCTATAGAAAAAAAACACTCATAATGTCCCCATAGTTTGACACTGAGGTAATTTCCATTGTGACATTGTGCTTGTGCTGAGATGCTAATTATGACATACCAAATATATAACTCACTTATTTTTGTTTGTGGTCCATACAGTGTCTATGGCAGGTCTTTTCGCGTCTTACACAGTATTTTACGAAATAATAATTACTTTTTAATGGACGTATTTGCTTAGCCTTCAGTAAGGGTTTCGGTCTTTATAGAAGTTTAATCCTTATTTATCATCAAAATGGTCTATAATAATTGATTTTCTTGAGACTGAGATTTTAGATTATATTGTATTGTTCTCATGTTTTTTATCATGCTTCTATAATGCTGTTTCTACATGGCTTTTTGACATATTTAACATCTGAATTTTGTGACTTAAATGTGATTAGATTTTTGTCAGTTTTGGAACAAATATCTTTGGACTCAAGGGGAAAATTTATGTTTTGTGCCAACCTGAAATAATGTAGGGATGATGTTACACTTCACTTATGACTTCAGAATTAAAGAATGGGGTTTCCAGTTTTTTATAGCGTTACAGTTGACTTGGAATCCTCGTAGAAACGACTATGACTTCGCCCCAGGGTATAGCAAGTTTGATTTCAGGTTGATTTTTTATTTTTTTATTTTTAGTACTGATTTGTTTAGAGGGCTTTAAGATTAACCTGGAAACGTCAAAATAAAAAAAAAAATTATCTCGTATTTCCATTGTTAAAGAACATGTGTAAATTTGAATATGTGAAATACTATACGTTACTTCTCTGTTTTTGTTGCTTTTCAAAATCAATACCTTTGGCATCCGTTTTGTCCATATGCTCACCTCATCATGATAAGTTATCAGTTGCTGTTTAATGAGTTATTTCTTATTCTGTCTTAGATAATTTACTACCTAGATGAAGATGCACCATCATTAAGAGTTTATAATTAAAATGAGATTTTCCATGTCAGTACTTATAATGACACATGAGTAATATTAGTCTCTTTTCGTAGGTAGTCACTCTTCAGTCTAACGATGTTTGTGCATTTTGTCCCACAGTTGTGAATTTCTTAATTAATACAGGTACAGAGAAGATAGCATAGATACCTCATAACAGAAACTGGTAGCAATAATAAAGAAAGATTAATACAGGTCTTTGTCACGAATTTTCTGAAGTGTTAGTACAGTCTTTCAGGATAATAAGAAAGCAACTGAAATTGTTGTAAGATCTGCAATATTCAAATTCTGATATTCGCAATAGTTAGAGCTCCAGCTTACTGCCAGATTCCAATCCACTCACCCACACACCCACCCTCTCACCCACACACTCATCCTCCCCCCCCCCCCCCACACACACACACACAACACCAACAATAAACAAATTACAATGTCACCATCTTCGAACAGAGTTTACTTATCACATCTGCTTACTTCTTCCTTAAATGTTTCTACTTATGCAGGTTGTTCACAGAGCCCCTTCAAAGCTTCTCTTTCTTGCCACAAACATTTAGCATCTCGTCTAATTTCAGTCCTCTTTGGATCACGTCATCCTTCACCTGGTTTCTCCTGTTTGTTCGTGGTGTCCCTATTAGTCTACGTCCATATTCCATCCATTGTAAGGCTCTTCTCGGAAGTCTTTCTGGTCCAATTCTCTAAATGTTACCAAACCGTGTAAGTCATTTACTCTCCATAGATCCTTTTAGGGGCTTGATCTGCAGGGTGTTTCTCATTATTTCGTTCCTTACTCTGTTCCTTCTCGTCTTACTGAGGATTCCTCATAGAGAGCGTATCTCAGTTGCTTTTATCTGCTCAGATCTTTCATTGATTGTGTCCAACAATGTGGTCCATATGTCAGAACTGGCAGATAGTATGACTTCTACTTCATGCTCTTTGGTTTGTCAAGTATTTACCAATTTCTCATTACCTCCGATACACGACAATAAAATTTCGAACAACTTTCTATTCTCTCCGAAATTTCGTCCTTGATGTTTTCTTTCTTGGTTAATTTACTTCCTAGATACTTGAAAGGAATAATTTTACAATTTTTTCATTGCAAGTTTCATGTGTCATTTTGTTCATTTTCATTAGCTCACTTTTTGTTACGCTTATTTCCAGTTCCTCAACTACTCTCTGGCAGGTGTTCCGTCGTTCATTCAATTTCTGATTTTCTCCACAAATCATCACCTCATCTGCATACATTATGTCTTTCATATCATCTACTGTTGACCTTTGGTGAGCTTTCCCTATAATGTTGTCCACGACTATATTAGTAAGCACTGGTGACAGCACACATCCTTGCCAAACCTTTTAGCCCATTATAAACCACTTTGACTTTTTGCCATCTGCTATAACAAATCAGGCATTTTTTGTACAAGTTTCAGACTCTCAGTTGCATTCCTTTTGACAATTTCAGTCTATTCAGACCTTGCTCTATCTCTTTAGTTCTAACAGTATCACAAGCGCTCTTTTGTATCTACGAATACAATTTCGATGTCTTTCACAAACTCCCATATCTTATCTACCAGCTGTCTAGCTGTAAATGTAGTATTTATAGCTTATCTTCAAGGTCGAAATCGTTGTTGTTCATTTCTTAATTGTGGATCTATCTTATTCCTGACTTTCTGTGAAATTACCTTTTCATAAATCTTCATGTAGTGACGCAGTAGTGCTACTTCTCTGTAACTTTCACAGAGCGCGTTGTTACCCTTTTAAGGATATCTAAAAACCTAGTCCAATTATCAGGAATGTTTCCACATGCCCACACTGTCCTTATTATTCTATGCGGCCGCTGAGTTCCGTTAGGTCCCGCGGCTTTGATCATTTCCTCTGTGATTTCACCTACTCCTGCAGATTTGTCATTTTTTATTTCCGATACAGCTTTCTGTACACCCTACATCTCCCGATCTTCTCTTTCTATTTCCACTGTGATGGTGATATTTCTTTCGCCACCTCTACCTCATCACCTGCATTTGTTTAATCCTGATCTTAATATTGGCTTTCAATGTTTTCTTTCTATACTTTCAAACTTCTTCTTTGTTGTCTACTGCCAAAGTTTAGTCTATACGTCGAAGAAGCAATGACGGAAATAAAAGAAAGGCTGAAGAGTGGAATTAAAGCTCAAGTTGACCCATCCACTTCAATCAGAGGACTTCGTTCTTGGTCTTCCACTCTTTTTGTTCCATCTTGGCTCTTGTATATTTTTCTTGTCTCTCCCTACATCCTACCCATACTTTTATCAGAATTTCAAACATCTTGTACCATCTGACCTTGTCGAACGCTTTTCTCGGGTCGACAAATCCTGTGAACCTGTCTCGATTTCTATTCAGTCTTTCTTCCATTACCAGCTGCAACGTCAGAATTGCGTCCTTGGTGCGTTCCTAAAGCGAAAGCGAAAACAAAATAATCGTCGTTTAAAACATGTAAAATTTTTTTTCCATTCTTCTGTATGTTATTCTTGTTAACAACTTACATGCATGAGCCGTTAAGTCGATTGTGCGATAATTCTCCACTTGTAGCCTCTTGCAGTCTTGGGAATTGTTTGGCTGACGTTTTTTCCGATAGTCTGATAGTGTATAATCAGTCTCATAACCCTAAACATCAACACAAATAGTCGTTTTCTTGTCACATCTCTCAACGGTTTTAGAAATTCTGATGGAATTTTATCTATCCCTACTGTCTTATTCAATCTTAAGATTTTAAATTCAGATTCTAATAATAGATCTCCCAACTTTTCTGTATCGACTTCTCTTTCATCTTCTATCACGTCATCAGACAAGTCTTCCCCCTCATAGAGGCCGTCACCTACCCATTCCCTCCCATGCCCTTAGCAGTTGAATTCCCATTGCACTAATGTTACCGCACTTGTTTTTAATTTCGCCTAAGGTTTCTCTGACTTTTCTATATGCTGAGTCAGTCCTTCCGACAATCATTTCTTTTTTGATTTCTTCATATTTCTCATGCAACCATTTCACGTTCGCTTCCCTATACTTCCTACTTATTTCATACTTAAGTGATTTGTGTTTCTGTAGTCCTGAATTTCCATGATAATTTTTATAATTCTTTCTTTCATCTATCAACTGAAATACTACTTCTATTACCCATAGTTTCTTCCCAGTTAACTTCTTTGAACCTATGTTTTTCTTTCCAACTTCTGTGATTGCTCTTTCCATATACTCCCATTCCTCTTTAACTACCGGTAAACTGTCTACTGTGCTTTTCATTACCACAGCCTCAGAGAACTTCAAGCACATATCTTCATTCCGTAGTACTTCCGAATGCAATTTCTTTGCGCATCAATTCTTCATGACCAGTCTCTTGAATCTCAGATTTCTCTTTATCACTGCTAAATTGTGATCTTAGTCCATAATGCAGGTCCACCTTACAATCCACTATCTGATTTAGGTATATCTGCCTGACCATTATATGATCTAGCTGAAACCTTCCCACATCTTCCTGCTTTCCATGTGTACATTCTACTCTGGTCATTTTTGAACAAAGTTTTCGTTATTAGTAACTGAAATTTATTGCAGAACTCAATGGGTCTTTCTCCTCTCTCATTCCTATTACAAAGGCCATATTCCCCCGTAACCCCTTCTTCTATTCATTCCCTGCGACTGCATTCCAATCCCCTATGACTATTAGATTTTCATCTCCCCTTACATACTGAATTACTTGTTCAGAATGCTCGTATACATTCTTTATCTCTTCATCTTCGGCTTGCGACATCTTCATCTGTATCTGAATTATCGTTGTCGGTGCTGGTTAGCTGTCGATTCTGATGAAAACTGTTCGCAATAACACGCTCTCTGCCCTACCTACCTATTCATAACGAATCTATGTCACTTATACGATTTTCTGCTACTGTTGATATTACCCTTTGGTCATGTAACCAAAAATCCTTGTCTTCTTTCCATTTCACTTTAATGACACCCATTTTATGTAGATTGAGCCTTAGCATTTCCCTTTTCAGACTTTTTAGCTTCCCTAACATGTTGAAACTTCTAACATTCCACACCACGATTCGTAGCGCGTAATTCTTTCGTTGGTTATTAAATCTTTTTCTCATGGTCGCCTCCCTCTTGGCACTCCCTCCAGGATATCCGAATGGGGGATGAGTGGGGAAACTTTTGCCAAAGGAGAGATCATTATGACATTCTTCAGTTACGCAATACACGTCCCGTGGCTACATATCGTTTGTGTTTCATTCAATGCTTTCCATTGCTTTCTTCAGCCTGATACCGTAGATCATTGCTGATTCTTCCGCCTATGAGGGGCAGTTCCCCACTCCAAGGTCAAGATAGTGCCCCGAACCTCTGTCTGTTTCTCCGCCATCTTTGACAAGGCTACTGGCTGAATGACGGTGACTTTTTATGCGGGAAGTCCTCAGACGCCACCTGCTGATGACTTTCATTCAAAATTTAAGCGGTTGTGGGTGTGGAACCCAGGACCAAAAACATTCTGATTTGTGGGCTGCAGGTAGACCGTGGGTTTATTTATTTCTTTTTAGTTTCATGTTGTTCGGTACTCTTCGTTGCATTTGTTGGGGCGGACGTCCCATGACACCATTTCAAGTTCACTGACGATCCATTCAATCTTTTTTTTGTATTTTTTTTTTATTGCAGAGGGCAGCCAACCCTCCGACCGAACAGGCTGAGCTACAGTGCGGGCTATGAAAGACTGTCGAACGCGGGACCATTAGTAGGATCATCTACGATGTACCAACTCACGTACCAGAGGTCTTGGGTTCAATGCCTTCACTATTTTATCAATTCTTATAATTTATTCCTATGTTGGTTCTTCAGGAACAGTAGGTGCATTCCCATGGATGCTACGCAACGTAGAAACATTCGAATCGCAGGTATTCGAAACACCACGAGCATAGCGTGAAGGCTGGTCTGACACACTGACATTTCTTCGTATGAACCTCATTCGGGGAGGAACGTAGTTAATATTGGCGAAGATTTCACACGTTAGTGACAATTTCGTGCCAAACTGTGAACAACAAATCACGTTCTTGAACACTGGCGCTTGAAGTTGATTATGACTCAAGATACACTACAGGAATTTCACTAAAAACAGTTTTAATGATTCTCATTCTTTTATTCATTCATCTACATACAGTTAGCATACGAATAACATTATAAGAGTATACACTGGGAAACATTGTTATAGTAATCCTCGGCAGACGTAAGGAGATAAGTGAAAACAAAAATGAAAGTAATAATTGGGTTCCGAACACGTGGCGCAAAATTGAAAAGAAACCCTCGGCGCGGTCCACTGCGCCATCATTTTGTCTGTCGAGACTGTGCAGTAAAGGAACATAAACTGTCTGGAAAACTTTGACCGTCGTGTTTATCAGAAACTGCCGCGCGTCTACGGAAAAGCGAAAGCATACGTTCGTTTATTTTGACCACTCTTCCACTGAGCGACGTTTCTGGGAAATCGGACTATGGCACTTGCGTGTTGTCCTCTCAGTCAAGTAGCTCCTCAATTGGGCTCACGAGGGCTGACTGCACCCCGCTTGCCGACGGTGCTCGGCAGACACGGATGGTCACCCCTCCCAGTGCTGGCCAAGCCCGACAGCGATTAGCTTCGATCACCTGACGGAAGCCGGTACGGCAAGACCGTTGACGTCGAAGAGATAAACTGTTGTGAAAACAATATTACAGTTATTTGATAAAATACATTGCTGTAGGTTACTACGAATAAAGATATATCTCTTTAGGTTTTAGTAGTTTACAGTAGCTGAAGCTAGACAGCAAAAAATGTATTGAAGACTCAGAATCCACCATTATTTCACGAAGAGAAAGAATTTTCAGTTGCTGAGACACAGGACGTGACAATACGTACATACTCAGCAGCAGTACTGTGGAGTCCATATTACTTACACTGACTTCTGCAGGGCATCTAATCCTCACAGAATAGTATTTCCACATCCCATCTTTAAAAGCCCCAAGTGTGTGCTGGGGTGGATCGTTGGTGGAAGCCATATTGTAAAAACGTCAATACATGTTAGCTAATCGCGTATGTGTTTAGTATTTCCTTATACGACGAGAAGAGCAAACTGTCACATCATGTAGGAATTAGTCTGTGGCCTACACTTCACTGAAATATTTCCAATAATAGAATGTCTAACTAAATTCCCTTTACAAACTCTAAGAACTTATAGCGGACACCAAGGTGATTAAGTTAAAGATAGGAACTCATGTCAGAAAGCGCACCGTTTTCCTACTTAACGCAATTTTCCAAAAGCCCATGCAAACTGTGAGGGACAGGAAAAACCCACAGTGGTACAACAACAAAGCTAGAAAACTACTGCGAAAGCAAAGAGAGCTTCACTCCAAGTTTAAACGCAGCCAAAACCTCTCAGACAAACAGAAGCTAAACGATGTCAAAGTTAGCGTAAGGAGGGCTATGCGTGAAGCGTTCAGTGAATTCGAAAGTAAAATTCTATGTACCGACTTGACAGAAAATCCTCGGCAGTTCTGGTCTAACGTTAAATCAGTAAGTGGCTCGAAACAGCATATCCAGACACTCGGGGATGATGATGGCATTGAAACAGAGGATGACACGCGTAAAGCTGAAATACTAAACACCTTTTTCCAAAGCTGTTTCACAGAGGAAGACCGTACTGCAGTTCCTTCTCTAAATCCTCGCACAAACGAAAAAATGGCTGACATCGAAATTAGCGTCCAAGGAATAGAAAAGCAACTGGAATCACTCAACAGAGGAAAGTCCACTGGACCTAACGGGATACCAATTCGATTTTACACAGAGTACGCGAAAGAACTTGCCCCCCTTCTAACAGCCGTGTACCGCAAGTCTCTAGAGGAACGGAAGGTTCCAAATGATTGGAAAAGAGCACAGGTAGTCCCAGTCTTCAAGAAGGGTCGTCGAGCAGATGCGCAAAACTATAGACCTATATCTGTGACGTCAATCTGTTGTAGAATTTTAGAACATGTTTTTTGCTCGAGTATCATGTCGTTTTTGGAAACCCAGAATCTACTATGTAGGAATCAACATGGATTCCGGAAACAGCGATCGTGTGAGACCCAACTCGCTTTATTTGTTCATGAAACCCAGAAAATATTAGATACAGGCTCCCAGGTAGATGCTATTTTTCTTGACTTTCGGAAGGCGTTCGATACAGTTCCGCACTGTCGCCTGATAAACAAAGTAAGAGCCTACGGAATATCAGACCAGCTGTGTGCCTGGATTCAAGAGTTTTTAACAAACAGAACACAGCATGTTGTTATCAATGGAGAGACGTCTACAGACGTTAAAGTAACCTCTGGCGTGCCACGGGGGAGTGTTATGGGACCATTCCTTTTCACAATATATATAAATGACCTAGTTGATAGTGTCTGAAGTTCCATGCGGCTTTTCGCGGATGATGCTGTAGAATACAGAGAAGTTGCAGCATTAGAAAATTGTAGCGAAATGCAGGAAGATCTGCAGCGGATAGGCAATTGGTGCAGGGAGTGGCAACTGACCCGTAACGTAGACAAATGTAATGTATTGCGAATACATAGAAAGAAGGATCCTTTATTGTACGATTATATGATAGCGGAACAAACACTGGTAGCAGTTACTTCTGTAAAATATCTAGGAGTATGCGTGCGGAACGATTTGTTGTGGAATGATCATATAAAATTAATTGTTGGTAAGGCGGGTACCAGGTTGAGATTCATTGGGAGAGTCCTTAGAAAATGTAGTCCATCAGCAAAGGAGGTGGCTTACAAAACTCTCGTTCGACCTATACTTGAGTATTGCTCATCAGTGTGGGATCCGTATCAGATCGGGTTGACGGAGGAGATAGAGAATATCCAAAGAAGAGCGGCGCGTTTCGTCACAGGGTTATTTGGTAACCGTGATAGCGTTACGGAGATGTTTAACAAACTCAAGTGGCAGACTCTGCAAGAGAGGCGCTCTGCATCGCGGTGTAGCTTGCTCGCCAGGTTTCGAGAGCGTGCGTTTCTGGATGAGGTATCGAATATATTGCTTCCCCCTACTTATACCTTCCGAGGAGATCACGAATGTAAAATTAGAGAGATTAGAGCGCGCACGGAAGCTTTCAGACAGTCGTTCTTCCCGCGAACCATACGCGACTGGAACAGGAATGGGAGGTAATGACAGTGGCACGTAAAGTGCCCTCCGCCACACACCGTTGGGTGGCTTGCGGAGTATAAATGTAGATGTAGATGTAGATACAAGTGCACAGCACCCGTGTGATGTGGTGGAAGAAGATATGTCCCAGTCACACACAAATCCAAGAATCCTCCCCAAATGTACATAGTATCGTTCGTGAGACCCTCGAGGGGTGCGCAGCATGATATTTTTCATTAGCCCACACATGAATGTTGTGGGTATTAACACTTTCGCTGGTGAACTTGGCTTCATCTTTGAGAGTAATCCGCCTTGCGAAGTCGGACTCATCCACACAGTGGCATAAGAACCACATGCAAGGGTGGGCACGTGACGCTAAATCCTGTGGCTGCATTGCCTACACCTACTGGGAGCGGTGTTGGTGTAGCTGCTCCTTATGCATAACACACCAGACAATTTGGTGAAGCACGTTCATTCTACCTGCCACGTTTCTGTTACTCGTCTTCGCGTTCTTTCCACTGCATTCAGTTCGACCTCTTCATCTCGGCTGTGTAGCGCCGTCTTGGAGCCCATAGAGGGCTCTGCAGGTCTTCGAGGCCCCCTGGCACACCCTAACAAAGAGGGGCAGTGACGGCGTCTGGTGGTGAGGAAAACGCTCCTCATACAGTTGACGGGAAGCCCTCCACTGCTTCGAGCTCCGTCAACAGCAACGCACTCAAACTGAAAAATACGCACAACCTGCATTCTCTACTGTAGTGAATGATATCTACAGTACAGTGTTACGAGCACAACAGTAAGTAGCAGCTTCTTAACAAAGACCACAACAACAGGTATGTATCCCTCTGGGCAGGTCACAAACTCGACAGAATGACATGTAAACGTAGCTGTGATAGGCAGGGGGCATCGTGTGATGGATGAATGAGGTATGTAATAACCTCGCCGTAGGCGCCGGAAATGCTGGAGTTTTTGCATGTAGCGGAAAAACGCTACGTTTCAGGACATTAGTTCCAATGTTAAACTGAACATTGTTGATCCATACTACAAGTCTTTAACGTCTGTAAAAAGTATTAAGTTACTCGATGTATTTCCACGTAACGTAAAACAGTAACTACTCCAACCGATTCTGTCTTGCTTTGATGGAGTTTCCCATTACACAAATAGTAAGAGCTCCAGATGGCTCTACCTATCCACGAAACTTGCGCAAGATTTAGACAGCTTTTCAGGCAGGCGGTGTACATCACAAAAACTGAAAAACTCACTGACACCAGTTGTTGTTAGGCAAATTGAAGGGGGAAGGCAAGAAAGGAAACAAACTAAAGATATCAGCTGAATCGAGACTTTGTGAGGAATCAGCTGGGATGAGTGATAATCTATGGCAGACCGGGACGCGAACCCGGCCCTCCTGCTTATTAGGCACTTGCATTAAGCACTAAGCCAGTGAAACACCGTGTTTATCGAAAATGCGCACACTTTAGCTACACGCTTCTCGACCTACTCTTACTCCCACCTAATGCCACCTACCCACAGTCCCCGACCATGTACTCTATGCTTGCTAATGTTAGATTACCACTGGAGGTCTAACGTATACGTACATCTCCAATGACAGCTGTGGTGTCGTTGCCCATCGGAGCGAATCAGTCAGACGTCTTTTGCCCGGCGTAGTGCAGCAAATCGACGTGACGTTGACTCACAATATCCTTAGAAGTCCCCTGCAGGAACATTTAGCTATGCAATCTCTATAGTCCTCTATAATTGCGGAAGTGTTGCCGGTGCAGGATTTTGTGTACAACAGCCTTCTTAATTGTTTCCCATAAATGTTCGACGTGATTCATGTCGGGTGGTCTGAGTGGCCACATCATTCGCACGAATTGTCCACAATATTCTTCAAGCCAAACCCGAAGAACTGTGGCACGTTGACATGCGGCATTAATATCCATAAAAATTACATTGTTATTCGGGATGATGAGCACCGACTCCATTCCATGTGAACACACACACACAAACACACACACACACACACAAACACACACCACGATGGAAACACCACAAGCTTTCACAGTGCCTTGTTGACAACTTGGCTTCGTTGAGTCTGCGCCACATTCGCACCCTACCATCAGCTCTTACCAGCTGAAATCGGTCTCACCTGACCAGTCGTGAAGGATCCAACCGATATGGTTACGAGCCCAGGAGAGACGCTGTAGGCGATGCTGACCTGGCAGCAGAGACACTTGCATCGGTCGCCTGCTGCCACAGTCCATTAAAGCTAAATTTCTCCTCGCTGTCCCGACGAATATGTTCTTCGTACGTCCCACACTACTATCTGCAGCTGTTTTGCCCAGTGTTGCTTGTCTGTTAGCAGTGACAACTCCAAGAAAACGCCGCTGCTCTCGGTCGTTACGTTAAAGACGACTGCCAATGCGTTGTAAGCGGTGAGAGGTAATGCCATAAATTTGATATTCTCGGCACACTCTTGACACTTTAGCTCTCGGCATATTGAAATCACCAACGATATCGGAAATAAAATGTTTCATGCAACTTGCACCAACTACCATTCCTTATTCAGAGTCTATTAATTCCAGTCGCACGGCCATAATCACGTCAGAAACCTTTTTACACAAACAACCTGAGTACATATGCACTGCCCTTTTATAGCTTGTGTACGCGATACTGCCACCATCAGTATATATGTATATCGCTATAGCTTCACCTCAGTGTATAGCCACTTACCATTACTAGAAGGCATTGCATCCGACAATAACCTATAGTTCAATAGTTTGCTCACAGGGGCGAAACTGCTAAGCGCCTTCGCAATCAGTGTATGTCAAATTTTTCATGACAGTCAGGTCTGGCACATCCGTCTGATAACGTTGATTACTTGCTGTTCCGAGTTCTGTTCCGTCAGAAACATTCATATTATTAGGTTCATGTTGTTCAAGACTTAAATAACACGGTCTGTGGGTTTGTAAAATTCTGGATGTAACTACTGCAGTTCCACGCTCCCAAAAGATCAGTAAATATACTGGATAGCCATACAGTATCGCAAAGAAGTTGCGAAACACTGGCTAATCATACAGTGACCATCCAGGTGGGATCATATGGCCTAAAATGTTCCATAATGTAGACTGAATGTGCCGTAGATGTAGTTTCCACCTAAATTTTGTGGCTGAAAGTTCACATGTACAAGCCGCGCTGTCTCGGGTGCCTTGCCACGGTTCGCGCTGCTCCCCACGTCGGAGGTTCGAGTACTCCCTCGTGCATGCGTGGGTGTGTTGTGGTTAGCGTAAGTTAGTTCAAGTTAGATTAAGTAGGGTGTAAACCTATGGTCCCATGAACTCAGCAATTTGGTGATACCGAAAATTTCCAAATTTCGAATTCACATTTACAAGTTATTGCGGCGCCATTATTTACTTAACAAATATGTAATTACGAAATAACAGTGAGCTACAAATTTTAAATTGATCTCCTGAAAAAGTTGTGTTTTACAAATACCAGCCAACACGCCAGGATGTGTGTAACGCTGGTATTCTGATTACGTCAGTCGCTCCCTTCTCATCTTAGAGAGCACCAAAGTGATTCAAGGGCATCGTGTTAGATCTCCTGTTTTTGGTGAAGGTTTCCTCAGTATTTCTCCACGCATATGAAACCCCTAACAGTACTGCATATTTGCACTGTAAAATCACTATCTTTTTGTTATCAGTGTATTAAACTAAATCTTCCTCTATCTCCCTTTCAGTTTTATAGCTCCTGTTCACTAACTCGTGTCTGACCCAAAAGAATGCTGCTTTCAACAGAAGATTAAAGTTTCAGCTGTTATCTTGACGCAGCTTCCCTTTCGAGGAACCTCAGATGTGTTCCTTCCTCTCGTCCGGCAGCGAAGTGGTTTTCTTTCATATTGCCAAACAGACTCCATCTCTCCCTGTCCCCACATATTTCTGCGTCTCATCTGATAACTTTCACATGCAGTTTGTTGCTCTTTCGCGGATCAGTTAGTTTCTTCTCCAGATCTAAATCGTTTCATGTTACAACCCCGCGTTTCTACTAGTACACTATCTGTTCAAAAGCATCTGTCACCCCTATGTAATGCGGAATACACTACTAGATGTCACGACAGGCGGAACCAGCGGTATAAAAGGAAGGAGAGAGTATTGTGTTTGTCACCAGAAAAGCATTAACAACGGAGTGGATCGGTCAAGAGACAGCTCAGTGAGTTAGAGTGTGAACTAGTCACTGGAAGTGGCCTTCGGTCTTCTAACTGGTATGACACGGCTCCTCACAAGCCCTTCATCTCAGAATAGCACTTCCAACTTAGATCCTGGATTATATGCTGGATGAATTCTAATCTCTGTCTTCCGCTATAGTTTTTACCGTCTACAGCTCCCTCTAGTACCATGGAAGTTATTCCCGGATGTCTTTCTTCCTCCGATTAAGGCCTATGACTGATACTACCAGGCTTTTCGTGGTGCGGAATGTCCTTTTCACCATAGCTGGTCTGCTTTTGATGCCCTCCTGGCTCCGTCCATCATGGATTATTTTGCTGCCTAGATAGCAGAATTCCTTGACTTTGTCTACTTCGTGAGCCCCAGTTCTTATTTTAAGTTTCTCGTCGCTTTCACTTCAGGTACTTCTCACGACTTCCGACTTTCTTCGATTACCTCTCAGTACATACTCTGTACCCATTACACAGTTCATTCCATTCAACAAATCCTGTAATTCTTTTTCACATTCACTGGGTATAGCAATGTCATCGGCGAATCAAATCACTGACTTCTTTTCTCTCCAATTTTCATTCCAGTCCAAATTTTTTTTTTTTTTATTTCTGTCATAGTTCCTTCGATACATAGACTGAGCAGTAGGGGCGAAAGTTTACATCCCTTTATTACACCCGTTTTAATCCGAGCACTTAGTTCTTGCTCTTCCGCTCTTATTGTTCTCTATTAGTTCTTGTACCCGTGGTCTAGGGTTAGTGTCTTTGATTCATAATCAAAACGTCTTCGGTCCCGGGTTCGATCCCCGCCACTGCCTAAATTTTGATAAATATTCAGCATTGGTGGCCGAAGACTTCCGGCATAAGAAGTCAGCCTCATTCTGCCAACGGCCTTGTCAAAGAGGGCGGAGGAGCGGATAGAGGTTCAGGGCACTCTCTTGTCCTAGGGGTGGGAAATTGCCCCTAAAGGCGGAATAATCAGCAATGATCAACGACGTGAGGATGCAAAAGGCAATGGAAACCACTGCATTAAAGACACGTAACGTGTATCCACAGGATATGTGGCCTGTAATTGAAGCAGTGTCATGATTAACTCTCCATTGGCAAAAGATTCCGGAATAGTCCCCCATTCGGATCTCCGGGAGGGGACTGCCAAGGGGGAGGTTACCATGAGAAAAAACCTGAATAACCTACGAAAGGATAACGTTCTAGGAGTCGGGGCGTGGAATGTCAGAAGCTTGAACGTGGTAGGGAAACTAGAAAATCTGAAAAGGGAAATGCAAAGGCTCAATCTAGATATAGTAGGGGTCAGTGAAGTGAAGTGGAAGGAAGACAAGGATTTCTGGTCAGATGAGTATCGGGTAATATCAACAGCAGCAGAAAATGGTATAACAGGTGTAGGATTCGTTATGAATAGGAAGGTAGGGCAGAGTGTGTGTTACTGTGAACAGTTCAGTGACCGGGTTGTTCTAATCACAATCGACAGCAGACCAACACCGACAGCGATAGTTCAGGTATACATGCCGACGTCGCAAGCTGAAGATGAACAGATAGAGAAAGTGTATGAGGATATTGAAAAGGTAATGCGGTATGTAAAGGGGGACGAAAATCTAATATTCATGGGCGGCTGGAATGCTGTTGTAGGGGAAGGAGTAGGAGAAAAGGTTACAGGAGAATATGGGCTTGGGACGAGGAATGAAAGAGGAGAAAGACTAATTGAGTTCTGTAACAAGTTTCAGCTAGTAATAGCGAATACCCTGTTCAAGAATCACAAGAGGAGGAGGTATACTTGGAAAAGGCCGGGAGATACGGGAAGATTTCAATTAGATTACATCATGGTCAGACAGAGATTCCGAACTCAGATACTGGATTGTAAGGCGTACCCAGGAGCAGATATATACTCAGATCACGATATAGTAGTGATGAAGAGTAGGCTGAAGATCAAGACATTAGTCAGAAGGGATGAATACGCAAAGAAATTGGATACGGAAGAACTAAGGAATGGCGAGATACGTTTGAAGTTCTCTAACGCTATAGATACCGCAATAAGGAATAGCGCAGTAGACAGTACAGTTGAAGAGGAATGGACATCTCTAAAAAGGGCCATCACAGGAGTTGGGAAGGAAAACATAGGTACAAAGAAGGTAGCTGCGAAGAAACCATGGGTAACAGAAGAAATACTTCAGTTGATTGATGAAAGGAGGAAGTACTAACATGTTGCGGGAAAATCAGGAATACAGAAATACAAGTCGCTGAGGAATGAAATACATAGGAAATGCAGGGAAGCTAAGACGAAATGGCTGCAGGAAATATTTGAAGACATCGAAAAAGATATGATTGTCGTAAGGACAGATTCAGCATACAGGAAAGTCAAAACAACCTTTGGTGACAATAAAAGCAACGGTGGTAACAATAAGAGTGCAACGGGAATTCCACTGTTAATTGCAGAGGAGAGAGCAGATAGGTGGTAAGAATGCATTGAAAGCCTCTATGAGGGTGAAGATTTGTCTGATGTCATAGAAGAAGAAACAGGAGTCGATTTAGAAGAGATAGGGGATCCAGTATTAGAATCGGAATTTGAAAGAGCTTTGGAGGACTTACGGCCAAATAAGGCAGAAGAGATAGATAACATTCCATCAGAATTTCTAAAATCATTGGGGAAGTGGTAACAAAACGACTATTCACGTTGGTGTGTAGAATATATGAGTCTGGCGATATACCATCTGACTTTCGGAAAAACATCATCCACACAATTCCGAAGACGGCAAGAGCTGACAAGTGCGTTAATTATCGCACAATCAGCTTAACAGCTCTTGCATCGAAGCTGCTTACAAGAATAATAAACAGAAGAATGGAAAAGAAAATTGAGAATGCGCTAGGTGACGATCAGTTTGGCTTTAGGAATAGTAAAGGGACGAGAGAGGCAATTCTGACGTTACGGCTAATAATGGAAGCAAGGCTAAAGAAAAATCAAGACACTTTCATAGGATTTGTCGACCTGGAAAAAGCGTTCGACAATATAAAATGGTGCAAGCTGTTCGAGATTCTGAAAAAAGTAGGGGTAAGCTATAGGGAGAGATGGGTACAACAACCAAGAGGGAATAATAAGAGTGGACGCTCAAGAACGAAGTGCTCGTATTAAGAAGGGTGTAATACAAGGCGGTAGCCTTTCGCCCCTACTCTTCAATCTGTACATCGAGGAAGCAATGATGGAAATAAAAGAAAGGGTCAGTAGTGGAATTAAAATGGAAGGTGAAAGGATATCAATGATACGATTCGCTGATGACATTGCTTTCCTGAGTGAATGTGAAGAAGAATTAAATGATCTGCTGAACGGAATGAACAGTCTAATGCGTACACAGTATGGTTTTAGAGTAAATCGGAGGAAGACGAAGGTAATGAGAAATAGTAGAAATGAGAACAGCGAGAAACTGAACATCAGGATTGATGGTCACGAAGTCAATGAAGTTAAGGAATTCTCCTACCTAGGCAGTAAAATAATCAATGACGGACGGAGCAAGGAGGACATCAAAAGCAGACTCGTTATGGCAAAAAAGGCATTTCTGGCCAAGAGAAGTCTACTAATATCAAATACCGGCCTTAATTTGGGGAAGAAATTTCTGAGGATGTACGTCTGGAGTACAGCATTGTATGGTAGTGAAACATGGAATGTGGGAAAACCGGAACAGAATAGAATCGAAGCATTTGAGATGTGGTGCTATAGACGAATGTTGAAAATTAGGTGGACTGATAAGGTAAGGTTTTACGCAGAATCGGAGAGGAATGGAATATGTGGAAAACACTGATAGGGAGAAGGGGCAGGATGATAGGACATCTTCTAAGAACTGAGGGAATGACTTCCATGGTACTAGAGGGAGCTGTAGAGGGCAAAAACTGTAGAGGAAGACAGGGATTGGAATACGTCAAGCAAATAATTGAGGACGTAGGTTGCAAGTGCTACTCTGAGATGAAGAGGTTAGCACAGGAACGGAATTTGCGGCGGGCCGCATCAAACCAGTCAATAGACTGACGACAAAAAGAAAAAAAAAAAAAAATGGTTTTTGTGCATATTACTCACTGAAGAGCCAAAGAAACTGGCACACCTGCTAAATATTGTATAGGGCCCCCGCGAGTTCGCAGAAATACCACAACACGACGAGTAAGGGAGTCAACTAAAGTCTGAAGTAGTTCTGGACAGAATTGACACAATGAATCCCGCAGGGCTGTCCATAAATCCGTAAGAATACGAATGGGTGGAGATCGGTTCTGAATAGCACGCTGCAAGACATCCCAGATATGCTCAATAATGTTCATGTCTGGGGAGTTTGGTGGGCAGCGGATGTTTAAACCCAGAAGGTGCTCCTGGAGCACTCTGTAGCAGTTGTAGACGTGTGGTGCATCGCATTGTCCTGCTGGAATTGCCCAAGTCCGTCGGCACGCACAATGGACATGAATGGATGCAGGATACTTACGTATACGTCACCTGTCAGAGTCATATCTAGAAGTATCAGAGGTCCCATATCACTCCACCTGCACAGGCCCCACACCATTACAGGGCCTCCAACGTCTTAAACAGGCCCCTCTTCACATGCAGGTTCCAATCGGTCATGATATAGTCTCCGTACTCGTACACGTCCATCCGCTCGATACAATTTGAAAGTAGACTCATCCGACCAGGCAACGTGTTTCCACTGCGCCATACACTTGTTGTCTCGTGTAGGCGTATTCTGCCCGTTTACAAATCTCTGTATTTGAATACGTATCCCTGTATCAGTTCCCTTGGTTCTTCAGTGTGTATAATCCGTACTTCTATGTAGCTTGCCCCAACTTTCGCCGTTTTACATTATCTAACACATTTCCAGTTCGACAAATCCTATCAACGTGTCCTGCTTTTTCTTTAGCCTTGTTTCAGTTACCACCTGCAACATCAGAACTGCCTCCCTCCTGCCTTTACTTTTCCTAAACCCAAACTGATCGTCATCTAACAGATCCTCGATTTTCTATTCTGAGTGATATATCCATCAGAGACATTTCAGCCCTCCTA
Organism: Schistocerca americana; assembly: GCF_021461395.2. Taxonomy (NCBI): domain Eukaryota; kingdom Metazoa; phylum Arthropoda; class Insecta; order Orthoptera; family Acrididae; genus Schistocerca; species Schistocerca americana. The sequence goes on along the minus strand of NC_060124.1, from coordinate 171,259,991 downwards.
AAACTGCCCACCTCTACTGTAGGCGATGTGACTGTGTAGTGGGAATTTGAAGGATGTAGCCACAGCTAAAACAAGGCATAAGATATCATGTACTGACAGAGTGGGACCGTCGGGCATTGCAGAAGGTGGTTTTAAAAAATCGCGTTGAGTCAGTGGACGGAATCATTGGTGATTTCTGAGCTACCAGCGGTATAGCAAGCACAACGATTCTTTGTGGTGAATCACGCTACACCACGTGGCAATCCTTAGGTTTTGCGACAGTGAAATGGGGATGAGGTGGCGTTGGAGTGTGTCTTCTCTTGAGGAAGAATGGGCTGGCATTCATCCACAGTCATTTACACACCTCACTGACTGTACTCCCAGCAGAATTCAAACGGGCATAAAGGTGAAGGGTGGACAGAGACTCATATCAGTGTCCGCTAATAAGTGTCCACATACTTTTGGTCAGATTGTGTGTCACTCTAGGGAAAATTACTTAAAAAGTTATTAATAAGAATACTTAAATACTTACGATTATTGCTGTAACTATTAGGTTCAACTCATGTACTACCAACATTGCTGTGTTAGTTTCTTAAGGATGTCTTGTCAGGAGTAAGAGAGAGGCTTAAACTTCTAATTGTGAAATATCAGGATCCAAACCGAAATATACTCAAAGCAGAATTACGAGGGCAGTTCAATAAGTAATGCAACACATTTTTTTTCTGAAACAGGGGTTGTTTTATTCAGCATTGAAATACACCAGGTTATTCCCCAATCTTTTAGCTACACAACACTATTTTTCAATGTAATCTCCATTCAATGCTACGGCCTTACGCCAACTTGAAATGAGGGCCTGTATGCCTGCACGGTACCATTCCACTGGTCGATGTTGAAGCCAACGTCGTACTGCATCAATAACTTCTTCATCATCCGCGTAGTGCCTCCCACGGATTGCGTCCTTCATTGGGCCAAACATATGGAAATCCGACGGTGCGAGATCGGGGCTGTAGGGTGCATGAGGAAGAACAGTCCACTGAAGTTTTGTGAGCTCCTCTTGCGTGCGAAGACTTGAGGTCTTGCGTTGTCATGAAGAAGGAGAAGTTCGTTCAGATTTTTGTGCCTATGAACACGCTGTAGTCGTTTCTTCAATTTCTGAAGAGTAGCACAATACACTTCAGAGTTGATCGTTTGATCATGGGGAAGGACATCGAACAGAATAACCCCTTCAGCGTCCCTGAAGACTGTAGCCATGACTTTACCGGCTGAGGGTATGGCTTTAAACTTTTTCTTGGTAGGGGAGTGGGTGTGGCGCCACTCCACTGATTGCCGTTTTGTTTCAGGTTCGAAGTGATGAACCCATGTTTCATCGCCTGAAACAATCTTTGACAAGAAATTGTCACCCTCAGCCACATGACGAGCAAGCAATTCCGCACAGATGGTTCTCCTTTGCTCTTTATGGTGCTCGGTTAGACAACGAGGGACCCAGCGGGAACAAACCTTTGAATATCCCAACTGGTGAACAATTGCGACAGCACTACCAACAGAGATGTCAAGTTGAGCACTGAGTTGTTTGATGGTGATCCGTCGATCATCTCGAACGAGTGTGTTCGCACGCTCCGCCATTGCAGGAGTCGCAGCTGTGCACGGCCGGCCCGCACGCGGGAGATCAGACAGTCTTGCTTGACCTTGCGGCGATGATGACACACGCTTTGCCCAAGGACTCACCGTGCTTTTGTCGACTGCCAGATCACCGTAGACATTCTGCAAGCGCCTATGAATATCTGAGATGCCCTGGTTCTCCGCCAAAAGAAACTCGATCACTGCCCGTTGTTTGCAACGCACATCCGTTACAGACGCCATTTTAACAGCTCCGTACAGCGCTGCCACCTGTCGGAAGTCAATGAAACCCACCTGTCGGAAGTCAATGAAACTATACGAGACGAAGCGGGAATGTTTGAAAATATTCCACAAGAAATTTTCGGTTTTTTCAACCAAAATTGGCCGAGAAAAAAAAAGTGTTGCATTACTTATTGAACTGCCCTCGTATTTCCGATTCACACGGTCTCTTTAAAGTCAATCAATTGGGTTTGCAACGGGTATGCAACGTGTCCCTTATTGGCTGAAACGTTTATGGATAAATTTGAGCAAACATTTTTAGATAAAGAGCCTCCATGTTCTAAAATACAGTGTTGGAATAGGTATGTGGATGATGTACTGTGTTTTGGCCCAGGTTCCACCAGCCAATTAAATGAATTCTTTCAACGTTTGACTTCACATCACAGTAAAATCAAGCTTACAGTAGAGTTGGGAGGAGGGCCTATCCACTTTCTAGGCCTCAGCGTTAACATCAGTAACCAACAGCAACACCTTGCCGTTGGTGGGGAAGCTTGCGTGCCTCGCCGATACAGACAGCCGTACTGTAGGTGCAACTACATCGGAACGGTATCCGTTGAAAGGCGAGACAAACGCGTGGCTCCTGAAGAGTTACATCAGACTTTTCAGTAGTTGCAGGGGCAACAGTCTGAATGAGTGACTAATCTGGCATTGTGGCATTAATCAAAACAGCCTTGTTGTGCTGGTACTGCGAACGGTTGAAATTGAGGGGAAACTACAGCCGTAATTTCTCCAGAGGGCATGCAGCTTTACCGTATGGTTAAATGATGATGACGTCCTTTTGGGTAACATATTTCGAAGGTAAAATAGACCCCAATTCGGATATGCGTGCGGGGACTACTCAGGAGGACGTCGTTATCAGGAGAAAAAAAAACTGGCGTTCTACGGAACGGAGTGTGGAATGTCAGGTCCCTTAATCGGGAAGGTAGGCTAAAAAATTTAAAAAGGGAAATGGATACGTTAGATATAGTGGTAATTAGTGAAGTTCAGTGGCAGGAGGAACAAGACTTCTGGTCAGGTGAAAACGGGGTTATAAATACAAAATCAAAGAGGGATAATGTAGGAGTAGGTTAAATAATAAATTTAAAAAAAAACAGGAGCGCGGGTAGGCTACTACAAACAGCATAATGAACGCATTATTGCAGCCCAAATAGACTCGACGACCACGCCTACCACAGTTGTAAAAGTTTATGTGCCAACTAACTTCGCAGACGACGAAGAGACTGAAGAAATGCATAATGAGTCGGCCGCTGTGGTCGAGTGGTTGTAGGCGCTTCAGTCCGGAACCACGCGGCTGGTACGTTCGCAGGTTCGACTCCTGCCTCGGACATGGATGTGTGTAATGTCCCCTTAGGTTAGTTAGGTTTAAGTAGTTCTAAGTCTAGGGGATCGATGACCTCAAATGTTAAGTTCCATATTGCTGAGAGCTATATGAACCATTTTTTGAAACGTATGATGAGATAAAAGAAATTATTCAGATAGTAAAGGGAGACGAAAATTCAATAGTCATGGGTGACTGGAATTTGATAGTAGGAAAATGAAGAGAAGGAAAAGTCGTATGTGAATATGGAATGGGGATACGGAATGAAACAGGAAGCCGTCTGGCAGAGTTTTGCACAGAGCATAACTTAGTCACAGCTAATACTTGGTTTAAGAATCATGAAAGAACGTTACATACTTGGGAGAGGCCTGGAGACACTGGAAGGTTTCAGATTGATTATATAATGGTAAGACAGACATAGGAACCAGGTTTTTAACTGTAAGATATTTCCACGGGCAGATGTGGATTCCGACCACAATCTCAACTGTAGATTAAAACTGAAGAAAATGCAAAAAGGTGGAAATTTGAAGAGATGGCCCTGGATAAACTAAACTGAAGAACCAGAAGTGGTAGGGAGTTTCAAAGAGAGCATTTGGGAACGATGGACAAGAGCGGGGGAAACACATACAGCAGAAGTAGAATGGGTAGATTTGAGAGTTGAAATAGTGAAGGCAGTGGAGGACCAAGTATGTAAAGAGACGAGGGCTTGTAGAAATCCTTGGGTAATAAAATAAATGTTGAATTTAATTGATGAAGAGAAAATATAAAAACGCAGTACATGAACCAGGCAAAAAGGAATTCAAAAGTCTGAAAATGAGATCAACAGGAAGTGCAAAATGTCTAAGCAGGCATGGCTAGAGGACAAATGTAAGGATGTAGAGGCATATACCACGTGAGGTAAGGTAGTCACTGCCTACAGGAAAATTAAGGGGACCTTTGGAGAAAAGAGAACCGCTTGTACGAATATCAAGAGCTAAGATGGAAAACCACTTCTATGCAAACAAGGAAAAGCAGAAATGTGGAAAGGGTGCGATATAATTGAGGGCAATATTATGTAAATGGAAGAGGACGTAGGTGAAGATGAAATTGGAGATATGATACTGCATGAAGAATTTGACAGAGCACTGGAACACCTAAGTCGAAACAGGGACTCGGGAGTACACAATATTCCATTAGAACTACTGAAAGCCTTGGGAGAGCCAGCCCTGACAAAATTCTACCATCTGGTGAGCAATAGGTATGAGACAAGCAAAATACCCTCAGACTTCAAGAAGGATGTAATAATTCCAATCCCAAAGAAAGAAGGTGTTGACAGGTGAGAAAACCACAGAACTATCAGTTTAATAAACCATGGCTGCAAAATACTGACACGAATTCTTTACAGATGAATGAAGAATCTGGTGGAAGCCGACCTTGGTGAAGATTAGTTTAGATTCCGCAGAACTGTTGGAACACGTGAGGCATTACTGACTTTAAGACATATCTTAGAAGATAGAATAAGCAAAGGCAAACCTACACTTCTCGGATTTGTAGACTTGGAGGAACCTTCTGACAGTGTTGACTGGAATACTCTCTTTCAAACTCTGAAGGTAGCAGGAGTGAAATACAGAGAGCGAGAGGATATTTACAATTTTTACAGAAACCAGATGGAAGTTATAAGATTCGAGGGCCATGAAAGGGAAGCAGTGCTTGGGAAGGGAGTGAGACAGGGTTGTAGCCTATCCCCGACGTTATTCAATGTACACATTGAGGAAGCAGTAAAGGAAACAAAAGAAAAATCTGGAGTAGGAATTAACATCCATCGAGAAGAAATAAATGCTTTGAGGTTTACCGATGACATTGTAATTCCGTCAGAGGCAGCAAAGGACCTGCAAGAGCAGTTGAACGGAAAGGACACTGTCTTGAAAGGAGGCTATAAGGTGAACATCAACAAAAGCAAAACGAGGATAATGGAATGTAGTCCTGCTAAAATAGATGATACTGAGGAAATTGGATTAGTAAATGAGACATTTAAAGCAGTAGATGAGTTTTGCTATTTGGGGACCAAAATAACTGATAATGATCGAAGTAGGGAGGATATAAAATGTAGACTGGCAATGGCAAGAAAAACGTTTATGAAAAAGAGAAATTTGTTAATATTTAGTATAGATTTAAGTGTCATGAAGTCTTTTCTCGAAGTATTTGTATGGAGTGTAGCCATGTGTGTATGTGAAAAGTGGACTATAAATACAAGAGAATAGAGGCAAGTAAGGCTAGCAACCTGCTTCCCTGGTACTTTAAATATGATGCTGGCAACAATCAGAGCAAAATGCCTCGGACCTTTGGAGGTGACGGAGTCCCACCTCTAACTGACAAACCAGAGACTCCTAAGATACGACTTGGCAAACAAATGGTAATGAGATGGGGAGCTATTAATATCAAGGGGGGCTACTCTGGGAAGAAGGCAGAGCTGGCAGAGGCTGCAAGTAAGATGGAGCTGGACGTTTTAGCTATTAGTGACATTCGGGTAAGGGGTGAGAAAGAAGAGGAAGTGGGAGAATACAAGGTCTACCTGTCAGGAGTCAAAGCAGGAATAGCACAATGGGGTGTAGGGCTTTACATCAGGAAAGAAATGGAACCCAACGTAGTTGCAATAAGCTATGTAAACGAACGACTGATGTGGATAGATTTGACAGTGTCTAGCTAGAAAATTAGGATTGTGCAAGTATATTCGCATTGTGAAGGGACAGATCAAGATAAGATGGATAGTTTTTATGAGGCACTCAGTGATGTAGTTGTTAGAGTAAAGGATAAGGACAGTGTTCTGCTCATGGGTGATTTTAATGTCAGGATTGGAAATCGAACAGAAGGGTATGAAAAGGTTATGGGTAAATTTGGAAAGGATATGGAGGGCAACAGGAACGGGAAACAACTCTTGGATTTCTGTGCCAGTATGGGCTTAGTAATCACAAACTCCTTTTTTAAACATAAGAACATTCACCGGTATACTTGGGAAGGCAGGGGAACCAGATCCGTCATTGACTATATAATAACAAAACAGGAATTCAGGAAGGCTGTGAGGGACACACGTGTATTCAGGGGATTCTTTGATGACACTGATCATTATTTAATCTGCAGTGAAATTGGGATTGTGAGGCCAAAAGTGCAGGAGGTCAGGTCCATATGTAGGAGGATAAGAGTGGAGAGACTTCAGGATAATGGAATCAGGCACAAGTACACAACAGCGATCTCAGAAAGGTACCAGTTAGTTGAATGTAGTCAATTACAGTCATTGGAAAAGGAATGGACAAGGTACAGGGACACAGTACTAGAAGTGGCCAAGAATGTCTTGGAACAGTAGTGTGTAAAAGTAGGATGAAGCAAATAGCTTGGTGGAATGACACAGTCAAGGCAGCTTGTAAAATGAAAAAGGAGGCGTATCAAAAATGGTTACATACTAAAACTCAGGTAGACAGAGAAAGTTATGTTGAAGAAAGAAACAAAGCCAAACAGATAATTGCAACATCCAAGAAGAAATCTTGGGAAGACTTTGGAAACAGGTTGGAGACTGTTACATGGATAGTCAGGCAGCAGTTAGAGTTGACGGTAAATTGAGTTCATGGTTCAGAGCAGTTTCAGGAGTAAGAGAAGGCTGCAACCTGTCTCCACTGTTGTTCATATTATTTATGGATCATATGTTGAAAACAGTAGACTGGCTGGGTGAGATTAAGATATGTGAACACAAAATAAGCAGTCTTGCATATGCGAATGACTTAGTTGTGTTGGCAGATTCTACTGAAAGTTTGCAAAGTAATATTTCAGTACTAGATCAGAAATGTAAGGGCTATGGTATGAAGATTAGCATCTCCAAAACGAAAGTAATGTCAGTGGGAATGAAATATAAACGGATTGAGTGCCAAATAGGAGGAACAAAGTTAGAACAGGTGGACGATTTCAAGTACTTAGGATTCATATTATCACAGGATGGCAACATGGTGAAAGAACTGGAAGCGAGGTGTAGCAAAGCTAATGCAGTGAGCGCTCAGCTACGATCTACTCTCTTCTGCAAGAAGGAAGTCAGTACCAAGATTAAGTTATCTGTGCACCGTTCAATCTTTCGACCAACTTTGTCGTATGGGTGCGAAAGCTGGGTGGATTCAGGTTACCTTATCAACAAGGTTGAGGTTACGGATTTGAAAGTAGCTAGGATGATTGCAGGTACTAGTAGATGTGAACAATGGCAGGAGGGTGTCCACAATGAGGAAATCAAAGAAAAACTGGGAATGAACTCTATAGATGTATCAGTCAGGGCGAACAGGCTTAGATGGTGGGGTCATGTTACACGCATGGGAGAAGCAAGGTTACCCAAGAGACTCATGGGTTCAGCAATAGAGTGTAGGAGGAGTCGGGGCAGACCAAGGAGAAGGTACCTGTATTCGATTAAGAATGATTTTGACGCAATAGGTTTGACATCAGAAGCGGCACCAATGTTAGCAATGAATAGGGGATCATGGAGGAATTTTATAAGGGGGCTATGCTCCAGACTGAAACTCATAATCAGTCTTAAATGATGACGATGATGATGATGATGATGAATCTTTTGAAATGTGGTGCTACAGAAAAATGTTGAGGATTAAATGGGTAACTAATGAGGATGGGCAACTAATGAGGAGGCATTGAATAAAATTGGCGAGAAGAGGAATTTGTGGCACAACTCGCATTGAAGAAGGAATCGATTGGTAGGACATGTTCTGAGGCATCAAGGGATCACCAATTTTGTATTGGAGGGTAGCGTGGAGGGTAAAAATCGTTTAGGGAGACCAAGAGATGCATTCACTAAGTAGGTTCAGAAGGATGTAGGTTGCAGCTGTTACTCGGGGATGAAAAAGCTTGCTCAGGATAGAGTAGCATGGAGAGCTGCACCAAACCAGTCTCTGGACTGAAGACCACAACAACAACAACTGGGAAGTAACCTCAACAGACACTGTAATACCAACCAGTTCCCAGCATCTCATAACACATAAACGTGCATCCTTCCACTCCATCGTGCTTCGCCTATTACTAGCCCAAACCACACCAGATTTTGAAAATGAATTGAGAATAATTAAAGAAATAACATGCAGTAATTGTTATAGACCTTCACTGATTGACTGTGTACGGCATCAGCAAGTAGAAGAGACAGAGGATAACCGCCCTCCTTTATCCACCGCAGACAGCACAAAACCACACTGATATGAAATGGGCCCCCATGCCCTCGCAGGTTCCTGTTAGGGAAATAAAATCCAAGAAATGTACTTCAGTTTTTTACGCTATGAATATTGACTCGAACCTTCAGTTCAACAGTAAAGATAAGACTCCGCATTTAGAACGGAATGGAATTTATAGAATTTCCTGCTACCTGTGTTGAAGATTATATGTTCGTCGCTCAGACAGGGCTATAACTAATAGACTAACTGAGTATGAAAGGAATTGGAGGCTGAGAAAGAAAGAAGACATCAGTTGTTGGGAGAAAGAAGATATATTTTACGGAAAGGAAAATATGAATAGTATCTATTACGTAAAATCAAAATTACTTCATTTAAATGCTTTCTTATATACATGGAGCGTACCAATTATAAAGTAAAAAACTTTTATAGATTCACGAAAGTTGATATAAGACTTCATCATCTCTTTTTAGCGTCAGTGGCAAACTACATAAAAGTCTGAGGAAAAGGCGTAGCAAGTGTTTCATCTGGAGTCATAAACATGGACACTGAGGAGAGAGGATGAGAAAAGACTAGAAGCATTTGAGATGTTGATGTAGAGGAGAATAGAGAAGATAAGGAGTATGGCAAGAGTAGCGAAAGAGTGTTGGGAAGCGTTGGTGAGAGGCGGAGATGACAGCTGGAGGTTACAAGAGAAAGGAAGAACTGAATGGGACATTCGATGAGACTTGCTAACAGATGCTTCTGAAGGTGTAGTTCCGGGAAGGAAATTGAGAGGAAGGAGGAGACATATGATGACAGATGAGATGAAGGGAAGTGGATATTGTGCGGACCTGAAGAAGATGTCAGAACACAGGGGAGCATGGAGTGTTACATTGCGAAAAACGGCCTTTGGGCCAAACACTGATAATGATGACTAGTTTTCTCAATAGGAGCAAGGCTATATGAAGTGCTGAGAAAAAGACATGTACACTACATGATGAAAGGTATTAGGACAGCCCCCCCCCCTCCCAAAACATACGTTTTTCACATTAGGTGTATTGGACTGCCACCTTCTGCCAGGTACTCCAAATCTGCGACCTCAGTAATCATTAGACATCGTGAGAGAGCACAATGGGGCGCTCCGCGGAAATCACGGACTTCGAACGTGGCCGGGTTATTTGGTGTCACTTGTGTCGTACGTCTGTACGCTACTTTTCACTCTCCTAAACATCGCTAGGTCCACTGTTTCCGGTGTGATAAATGGCAACCTGAAGGGACACGTACAGCACAAAAGCGAGCAGGCCGATCCCGTCTGTTGACTGACAGAATCGCCGACAGTTGAAGAGGATCTTAATGTGTAATAGGCAGACTTCTATCCAGATCATCACACAGGAATTCCAAACTGCATCATGATCCACTGCATGTACTATGACAGTTAGGCGGGAAGTGAGGAAACATGGTTCACATGGTTCAAATGGCTCTGAGCACTATGGGACTTAACTGCTGTGGTCATCAGTCCCCTAGAACATAGAACTACTTAAACCTAACTAACCTAAGGACATCACACACAACCATGACCGAGGCAGGATTCGAACCTGCGACCGTTGCGGTCGCGCGGTTCCAGACTATAGCGCCTAGAACCGCTCGGCCGGGATTTCATGGTCAAGCGGCTGCTCATAAGCCACATATCACGATTGAACGTTGTGTTGAGTGACGAATCACGGTACACAATGTGGCCATTCGATGGCACGGTGTGGGTATGGCTAATGCCCGGTGAACGTCATCTGCAGCGTGTGTAGTGCCAATAGTAAAATTCGGAGGCGTTGGTGTTATGAAGTGGTCGTGTTTTTCATGGAGGGGGGCTTGCACCCATTGTTTTTTTGCGTGTCACTATCACAGCACAGTCCTACACTGATGTTTTAAGCAAATTTTGGCCTCCTACTGTTGAAGAGCAATTCGGGGATGGCGATTGCGTCTTTCAACGCGATCGAGCACCTGTTCATAAAGCACGGCCTGTGGTGGAGTGGTTACACGACGGTAATGGCCTGCACAGAGTGCTGACCTGAATCCTATAGAACACCTTTGTGATGTTTTGGAATGCCGACTTCGTGCGACGCCTCACCGACCGACATCGATACCCCTCCTCAGTGCAGCACTCCATGAAGAATGGGCTGCCATTTCCCAAGAAACCTTCCAGCACCTGATTGAACGTATGCCTGCGAGAGTGGAAGCTTTCATCCAGGCTAAGGGTGAGCCAACACCATATTAAATTCCAGCATTACCGATGGAGTGTACCACGAACTTGTAAGTTATTTTCAGCCAGGTGTCCGTATACCTTTGGTCACATAGTGTCTATGTCTTGCACGAGTTGAGGAAACTAAATGTAATATTTATAATAAAGTTTTATGTTTTATCCAAAATGTTCAACGGATAAAAAAAATACTTTACCATTGATAAACTTTATTTATAATAAAATAGTGCAAATGAAATAACACTGATTTCATGCAACAGATAATTCTGATTCCCTCCTTGCCCTGTCGAATAGATGAGATGATTAGGTGATGCCAGGTGACGAATTAGTGAAAAAATTAAAGGGAGGGAGGAAGAGTAATAGAAAAGGAGGAAAATGCTTGGGTGCTATGATACGATAAACGCCTTACGATGGGCAGCTGAGTAAAGCCGTAGGAAATTCAGCTGAAAGGGGATAATTGAGCCAAAAGTTAGTAAAAAAAACGTACAAGAACTGTACTTTTGGTGGTCTGAGGCGGCAGCCCTTGCACTCGCCACACTATGGAAGGGTTCCCAGCATCCACGGCGGCATCACCGATTGTCCAGCACAGCGTATACCAATATCAAAAACAGCGAGTAACAACTTCTGCCCTCCCCTTCGCTGCTAACTCCCCAACACTGACGCACTGCCCGGTAAATGAAATTTTACGCTACGAAAATTGCTCACGTCCGTACGTTATTTTTGGGTTCGTTTGGCCATTACACTCAGTTGGTGAGCGTAATTGGATTAAAAGGGCTAATTGTCTGCAGAATGTATGCGGGATCGCGCCGTTGTTAATAGCGGGCGCGGCGAAACCCGATTCCGGGTCGCAGCTCGCCGGAATCGTAACGAGAGGGAGGGAGGGAGGACCGGGTGGGCTACCAGGGCTAATGAGACACGGACGTCGACGCCGCACTGCGTCGCTCCTCAGGGAGCGCTGCGGGTGGCCCACCGTGGCTGCAGAGGGCACCCCGATGAGTCCAACAGTCAACTGGCAGAGGGGGCTGGATGGCAGGTGGGCGTTTCAAAAGCGTCCTTCATGTGTGATGGTCATCTGACGACAACACCACTTAACAGGCACTGACGCTGTATCGAGAGGTACAGAACTATTGTGAAGGGCAAAAGGTAACAGAGGGTAGGAGAGCGTACCTTTGAACACAGGACGATTTATAGTCAGCACTCTGTGTACATCTACTTCAACGTCATACATCGCAAGGGTACTTTGTATCAGTCTACGAACGATTTCCTTTCCTTTTTCATTCGCAAAGGGAGTTCTTGTGAAACACTGTTGGCTCACACGAAGTGTTCAGTACTATCGACAGGGATATCTAATTGATTCCATACTTGTAGATTTCGAGAAGGCTTTTGACACTGTGCTACACAAGCGACTTGTAGTCGAATTGCGTGCTTGTGGAATGTCATCTCAGGTGTGTGACTGGATTCATTATTTCCTGTCAGAAACGTCACACGTCGTGGTAATTAACGGAAAGTCATCGAGTAAGACAGAAGTGATTTCTGGCGTCCCTCAAGGTAGTGTTATAGGCTCTCCACTGTTCCTTATCTATACAAATGACTTAGGAGAGGATATGAGCAGCCATCTTACGTCGTTTGCAGATGATGATGTCGTTTATCGTCTTGCAAAACGATTCAGAAAAGATGCCTGTATGGTGCAAAAATTGGCAGTTGACCATAAATAATGAAAAGTGTGAGGTCATCCACGTGAGTGCTAAAAGTAATCCGTCAAACTTCGATTACACGGTAAAACAGTCTTATCTAAAGACCGTAAATTCAACTAAATACATAGCAATTACAATTAAGAACAATTCAAATTAGAAAGAAACATAGAAAATGTTGTGAGGAAGGCAAACCAAAAACTGTGTTATATTGCCCGAACACTTGGAAAATGTAACAGATCTACTAGAGAGACTCCCTACACTACGCTTGTCCGTCGTCTGTTGGAGTACAGCTGCGCAGTCTGGGATCCTTACCAGATGGGAGTACGTCGAGAATGTTCAAAGAAGAGCAGCACGTTTTGTATTATCGCGAAAAAGGGGAGAGAGTGCTCGGACGTGATACTGGATTTAGGATGGGCACCACTGAAACAAAGGCGTTTCTCGTTGCACCGGTATCTTCTCATAAATTTCAATCACTAACTTTCTTTTCGGAATGCGTCCGCCGCGATAGCTGAGTGGTCAGCGTGACGGATCGCCATCCTGCGGACCCAGGTTCGATTTCCGGCTGGGTCTGAGATTTTCTCGGCTCAGGGACTGAGTGTTGTGTTGTCTTCGTCGTCATTTCATTCCCATCCAGCGCGCAGGTCGCCCAATGTGGCGTCGAATGTAATAAGACCTGCATCAGGGCGGCCGGACCTGCCCCTCAAGGGGCCTCCCGGCCAATGACGCAAAATGCTCATTTTAATTTTTTTTTTCCGAATGCGAAAATATTTTGTTAACGCCGACCTATATAGGGAGAAACGATCATCATAGTAAAATAAGGGAAATTAGAGCTCACACGGAAAGATATAGCTGTTCGTTTTTTCCGCACGATGTCCGACGGTGGAATAATAGAGCATTATTGTGGAGGTGTTTCGATGAACCCTCTGCCAGGCACTTAACTGTGAATAGCAGAATATCCACGTAGATTTAGAAGGGGGGGGGGGGGGAAGAAATACCGTCTATATGCCTCCGGACGAGCCCTAGTTTCACTTACTGGAAACTGCCAACGGGAAACCGAATATTTCCTTCCCGCACGTGAATGATACGTTTGTTTTGAGGAGGCAGGGCAGAGAAGAAGTACGTCGTTTACACAAACAGCTCAACGGGATCAGTCTGAAGATTCAGTTACACATGGAGGAGGAGGCAGGTGAAAGACTAAATTTTCTTGATGTGATAGTTTTCAAGAGAGAAGATGTTACCTTGGGCCACATTGTTTACCGAAAACCTACGTACACAGACCGTTACCTACACCAGCATTCAAACTATCACCCACAACAAAAGCGGCGTGTCATAGAAACGTTGGCCGATAGAGCAAGGAACATCTGCAAACAACAGATGCTTGACATACAAATAAAACATCTCACCAACGCATTGCTCAAGAATGGTTTTTCTTCCGCTGAGGTATAAAGAGCGCTAAAGACCACAGCAAAGAAACTAGCGATGCTTAAGTGCCTGTGAAATGAAAAGTTTTCCTGCCTTTCATTAAGGAGTTTCAATCTGCCAGGAAATTTCATACCGTATTCTGTAATATATTAAAGGTGTGTGGAATTTTCTGTTAATTCTACTGCTGTAGAGTTTTATGACGAAATTCTACGTATTTTTAAAACTAGTTACTTAACGTGTGGACGATTAAGACGTATTTGGTCGATGGTGCTCCACTTTGTACCTTTAAACGGAAGAAGGTGTTCTACTATGGAACATACGGAATTTAAATTAACTGAGTTAACATCTCAACAAACTTTTCTATCCTGAAAATGGTAATCGGTGTTACTTTTCCAACAGCTTCAATATCAAAATGTAATAAAATATTTAACTTGTAATTTGTTTTTGGTAACACTTCTTAATTAGATTTCACTTAAGGATTACTGGTGTGAAGCAGTGTGACAACATGACGTACAGTATTGACAAGATTTTCTCGTTTGCAACGCTTTTCAATTTAAGTGAAAAATTTGGTGCGTGACCATTTGCACCTTGGAACATGCTTTCGCATTTGGATAAATCTTAATGTACCGGACTATTTTTTGCAATTCATAAAATGACTGCAGCACATAAAAAGAGAGTACAACCATTTAAAAATAGTATCGGAAAATATATTACACTTCTGCTACTGGGCTGGATAGAGACGAAAGTGAGGAAAGTGGTCCGTAGTATAGCACTCTACCTTACCTTCGACATTATCGTCTCACATTTCTAAAGGCGATGTCTTACACTGCGTAATATCCATTTCACAAGAAACCTTAAGATTTTAGTACATAGTACTTTGTGTAACAATTCCTTTCTGTGGCGTTTACACTACTTTGCAGGTCCTCATTTTATTATCATTATTATTGTAGTTATTATTCACATGTGGGTCCAACTGAGCCTTTCGAAGTACTACTAGGTACATTTCCAGTGTTTTATTTCAGCTTCCCTTCTTGCCTATATTTATTTTGACTCTCCTAGAATGGGTAATGTTCTGCCCGTCTGACTCTGGTGTCCCAAACGTCTTGTGTTCTTTGCCAGCCCGACTGTATAGTGGTGAAGCTTCCGTATTAAGGTTTTTCCTGTCTGCTACATCAAACTGTGTAACTACTACTTCCTTTTGGTCTTCCTTTACAGCACCTATCGATTTTATCGTGTCAGTTTTAGCTTAACTACGAGTTTTGTAGAGTTCCACAACCTTTCTACTCTGTTTGACTACATTCTTTTAATATCCTCATAGAAATTGATATCGCGTTTTTTATAACCTTTGGTATCATTCGCAATTGTTTTTAATTATCTCTTAGTCTGTATGTTCCCTCGTCTGTAAAATGTTGGTCTACTTTTGGTTATCTCTCTTGGATTCCTTCATTGTCTCTGTTTAAAATGAGTCTTCCAGCTTTACAAGAAAAATCTAGTTTGATAACTGTGTCGTAGGTGCTGATTTTATTTAAGCAGATTTACGTTCACTGTTCAAGCAGTAGTGAGATCCATCAGCTACATACCGTCCCTGTCAGTGCGCAGTATACGTGCAACTGGAATGTGCGAAACCTGAAGTTGATGAGGGAATATATTCGTCGGCGGTAATACGGATATCTTTTAAATATTAATTACCAATAAAAAATTTTAATGCGAATATAAGCCGGTGGTACGGGATGTTTTATTCAAACTAATCTTCGGGTTTGCTATTTCATTTTACCAAAACAAAAGTGCCATTCCAAAAATGAGCAACAGAATAACATTAACTTTACAAGAAAATAGAGATGACCGGTCATCAACGAACCGGGAATTTTCTCCAGGCATCTGAAAAATTTTGCAGAATGATTCATCATGCAGCCTCGCTCGTCTCTGACGTAAATATGTACTCTGTCTTAGTGTGAGTATGCTACAATTTTCCATTCAAGAAAGTGCAGAACCTTTGAAAAATCCCTCGGACCACTTTTGATGTTTTGCAGAGTGACTTTCAGTACTTTCTGTGATATTAGCCATGGTAGGAGCAGTCCTCAGACCCGTGGTTAGAAACCGTGGTCTTTAAATAAATATTTCTAACGAACTTTCCCTACTTTTATGATGCCAAATCTTTACTACAACTGCAAACAAATGTGTAATTTCCGTATTTGACACCGAAGATAATGTGAATAATAAAGTGGCAACCCTTTTTAAAAATTACAGGAAATTTCGAATGTGAACCACCATCGGCTGCATATTGAAATAACGACAATGAAAGTTTTTACCGTGGAGGGATTGGAACCTGGAATCGTCGCTTTATGGAGTAGTCACCTTAACAGCTTCGGGCATCCGTGCAGGAATTACGGCAAAATCCAAATTTACAAACGCCCCAAACTGCAATAGCACATCACATATATTCCCGTCCAAGAAAAACATATTTATTGAGAGTCGAGGGTCTGATACTGGCGAATAAATACGAAATAGCAGTACCTGTGTTATTAAGGCATATGATTCTATGTTTCTTCGGACATGCATGCAAGCATTAATTATTTATAAAATGATTGGGTAGAAAGACAACCTGGTCATACGGGATGCATTTCCGAAGGAATATCGCATCACACTTCTTAATAACACAGGCACTACTATCTCGTTTTAATTTTTTGGAAGACGTGTGACACATCATTTCGGAGCAATAGAAGCAATCTCATTCGCCATAGTTGTTGTCACGTTTCAATTTACATGGTTTTAGACCTTACAACCAACGGATGTTAAAATCCAATGCAACAACGAGCCAGCCTTAGAAGATCTGGGAAAAGCAGACATATCTTCCAGCGCTCAGCGAAAACAGAATGCAAACAGTTAGGATCTACTCTCGCAGTCCATCTAACATAGTCCGCCATGTAGCCTACAACGTCTCTTAAGGGACAAATTATGAATAGAGTATGTTCAGAAGTAGTAATGTGTGGACGAAGGCGAATGCTACAAGTTTCCTCCCTTTCAGTCGCAAATGGCTTACAGCAAGAAAGACTTTTGGTGCTATGTCGAATCTCTGTGACTTTACTTTCTTCGTCTTTTCACCAGAATTGCCTGGGAAGAAGCAATATATTTGTAGATTCTCACAAGAACGTAATTGTTCTCAGGTTGTTTCTTATGGGGCCCTACACGTTGACCTCTCCTGTGCATGACTACTGCAACAGATAGCTATTTGAACCTGCTTAATGAGGTCATGCTTTGGTCTCTGTGTACAAATTGTAAATCTCCACACTTTCCTCAAGTGCCATAATTACCACTCCCTGATGTCCCAGTGTGTTACCTAGAAATGTATTCATTATTATTTTATTATATTATATTATTATTTTAATAAGTCTGCGTCATATCTAACTTCTCCATTTCTATTTAGTATCTCCTTAGTGCTTTACTTCTAATATCATTGGAAGAAGTAGCGACGAAACGACTATTCACGTCAGTGCGTAGAATGTTTGAGACTGGAGACATACCATCTGACATTCGAAAAAGTCATCCACACAATTCAGAAGACTGCACCAGTTGACAAGTACGAGATTCAGCGCACATTCAGCTTGACCGCTCATCCATCCAACTTACTGGCAAGAATAACATACCGAAGAGCGGAAAAGAAAATTGAGACTGTGTTAGATGACGATCAGTTTAGCTTTACGAAAGGTAAAGGCCCCGGAGTGGCAGTTTTGGCGTTACGGTTGATAATGGAAGCAAGACTAAAGGGAAATCTGTACACTTTCATAGTATTTGTCCGCTTCGAAGAAGCGTTCGCCAATGTAAATTGGTGCAAGATGTTTGAAATTCTAAGAAAAATAGGGGTAAGGTGTTAGGAAAGGTGGGCAATATTCAATTTGTTCAAGATCGACGAGGGAACAATAAGACCGGAAGACCAAGAGCGAAGTGCTCCGGTGATAAATGTTGTAAAACAGGGATGTAGTCTTACGCACCTACTGTTCAATCTATAAGTTGAAATAGCAATGACGGATATAAAAGAAATGTTCAAGAGTGATTAAATTCAAATTGAAAGGATACCAATGATAAGATTCGTAGATGGCAGTGCTGTCCTCAGTGAAAGTGAAAAAGGATTTGAGGATGTGCTGAACTGAATGAACAGTGTAACGAGAACAGAGTATGTATCGAGAATAAATCAAAGAAAGAAGGAAGTGTTGAGGTGCAGCAGAAATGTGAACAATGAGAAACTTCACACCAGAATTGGTGATGCAAAGTAGATGAAGTTAAGGAATTCTGATACGTAGGCAGCAAAATAATCATTGAGCAAAGAGGAAGTAAAAAGCTGATTAGCATTGGCAAAAAGAGCATTCTGGGGCAAGAGAAGTATATTTCTATGTGACATAGGTTTCAATATGAACAATAAATTTCTGAGAATGTACTTTTGGAGTACAGCATAGTTTGGAAGTGAAATATGCGGTGTGGGAAAACCGGAACAGGAGAGAATGTAAGCATTTGACATGTGGTGTTACAAAAAAACGGTGAAAGTAAGGAGGAACGGTAACCTAAGGAATGAAGAGGTTCTCCGCAGAATCGACGCGGATAGGAATGTATGGAAAACCTGCAAGAAGAAGGGGACAGGATGGCAGGACATCTGTTAAGATATCAGTGACTAACTTCCCTGGTCGCTAGAGGCAGCTGTAAGGGCAAAAACCGTAGAGGAAGAGAGACTGGAATGCATCCAGCAAATAATTGAGGACATAGTTTGCAAGTGTTACTTCGAGATGAAGAACATGGCATAGTTGAGGAATATGTGGTGGACCACATCAAACCAGCCAGAGTGCTGATGACTAAAAAAAGAGGCTCCTCAGCATTTAATCGATCCATACAAGCAATTGTCTGTATTCTTCTGTAGCATTTCATTTCAAAACCTTCCCTACTTTGCTGTATTGTTTGTCATCCACGAGTGCATTCCATACATGCCAAACTCGAGACGGATTCCTCCAGTAAAATCTTTCAAACACTTACATTTGTATTTGACCTTTACAAAGTTGCTTTGTTTCATTAAATGCTTTGTATCATCAGTTTTCATTTTATGTCCTCTCTCCTCCACCCTTCATCTGTTAGTTTGCTGCCCAGGTAGCAACAGACACCTACAACATTGTCTCATTTCCTTATTCATTCAGCATCTGCTGATTTCATCCAATGTATTCCTTTACCTTTGATTCACTATTGTTACCGTTCATCTTGTTAACTCTTTTTAACACATTATTCTTTACCTTCATCTGCTATCCCTTCGCAGTGCCTGTTAAAATTGCGATGAAATCGGTGACCTCAATGTTTTAATTTCTTCTTCCTGAACTTTAATCCTCTTCGCAATTTCTTCTGTTATTCCTTCGCAGAAACCCCAGTGTGTGGTTTTAATAACTTTGGAATAGGCTAAAACCGTATCTTATCCCTTTCTCGCCTACCGCTTCTCTTTCACGTTCTTCCACTCTTAACGTATCAATAGAAATTGTAGAAAGTCTTTCGCTCTCTGTGTTTTATTGTTCTTTCATCCAAAAGTTGAACGAATGTCTTCTAGTCACCTTTGTCAACAGCTTTCTCTAAATTTGCAAATGATGTAAACGTATATTCTGAAAAAAAAGCCGTAATTTCGTGCTGTCTTCCTTGCTCCTACATTCTTCCTGAAAGCGAGCTGTTCTTCCCAGAGGCCGGCTTCTAATTTCTTTTTTTTTTTCATTCTGCTGAGGTGTTGGCATTCTTAACAGTACACCACGCGTTAGCTATGGCGTAATAGATGTTATTTAGTAATTTGTCGAACAGGTGGAACTTGTGAACTGAAGGACGCACAGCTGGCAGTGAGGCGGCTAGGAGGGTAAACGGCAGCTCCAGAAACGGTAAGGTGAGAGCAGGAAGCGAGCAGCAGGCCGCGGGGCTGCCAACTTGGTTAATTACTGCAATGAAGGCAGCCGGTAGCTGTACCTGCCTGCACTGCAGCGGGCTGATCGCCCCTCTCTGCACAGTGGTTTCCGCCTCCGCGCCTTCCTCTCTCTTCACGAACGCTCTTGGATACGATAGCTCCAGCTTAAAGGTACGTGGAAATCTTATCGTCTACTGCTGCAGTGAGAGAGGAAACATCAGACCTGCAGAGTCAGCTTAGAACATGTGGAAAATTTACCTCAAGAGAGACACCTCTGAGTAAAGGGGAAATAAGACGGTTGGGACACTTTTTCGTCCGGTCTACGCATCTTGAGGTTGACCAACTTACATCACCACCCATTCCCCAACCCCTATGATACAAGATCCCCACTACCCTCCCCCCCCCCCCCACCCCCATCGCAATAAAATATGGCGAAAATAGCACACCTCCCCTCAGTTAAAATGGCTGCGCAGCCAGAGTGTTCTCAGTTTCAGTTTTGTCATTTTTTATTTTCTTAAATTTAACTTGTTTTCAACGAATTTCAACATACTAATCACTGATCTGATTCAAACAATTTCTGTCTCAGTTATTTGTTTTCCTACGTATGTCACATTCGTCACCTTGCATTAACTGTTTATGTATAATAAACTCAGCCTGTACTACGTTCAAACTTATACGACGCTATTGTGTGTTGAGTTATTATTAGTTTTCCATCTTCAGCTTAGTGAAATTAAGCCGGCCGGAATGGCCGTGCGGTTCTGGGCGCTTCAGTTTGGAACCGCGTGACCGCTACGGTCGCAGTTTCCATTCCCGAGGTAGTTTTCGAACCTGTGACAGTTGCGGTCGCGCGGTTCCAGACTGTAGCGCCTAGAACCGCTCGGCCACTCCGGCCGGCACATATAACTTCAGTTCAGTTTACAAAAATGAAGCGTAGATAATGCAGTGCAAGAAATACAGCAGAATGAAGACCATGCCAACTGGGAATCGAAGTCTTTCGACGTCACCTGCTGATAGCAAAGGGGGAAGAAGTAGTGGTTTGGAGAATATGTAAAGAAACACGGTAAGTAATTGACACACTAACTGTATACACAGAACGCTGGTTCCAACCTAAAACAACCAAAAATGTACAATGGTATGTATTCAGTTTGCTGAATAACTGCGAAAGATGCTTTATGAATAAAAGCGAAACACGTCTGTTGTAATTATCATTAAACTGTAGTAAGCTCAAGAGCGAAAACAAATAATAACTGATTTTAACAGCTACTGCTGAAGATTGGCATGTAGACAAAAATATTTTATATTGTATTCCACTATGTGGGAGTGTTATTATCAGTATATTGAATTCGATTGCAATCACGAAGAAGTCGGGCAACATGACGTGGCATGGAGTCGAATAATGTCTGAAATAGTGCTGGAGGGAACTGACACCAAGAATCTTGCAGGGCTGTCCATAAATCCGTAAGAGTACGAGTGGATGCCCAGCGGAAGTCATTAAATTCCGAAGAGTGTTGCTGGAGCCACTCTGTAGCAATTCTGGACGTTTGGGGTGTTGCATTGTCCTGCTGGAAATACCTTAGTCCGTCGGAATGCACAACGGACATGAATTGATGCAGGTGATCAGACAGGATTTTTACGTACGTGTCACCTGTAAGAGTCGTATCTAGATGTCTCAGGGGTCCCATATCACTCCAATTGCACACGCCCCATACCATTACAGAGCCTCCACCACCTTAAATAATCCCCCACAGGAATGCAGGGTCCACGGATTCATAAAGTTGTCTCCACACCCGTACACGTCCATCCACTCGATGTAATTTGAATCGAGACTCGTCGGACCAGAGAACATGTTTAAAGTCATCAACAGTCCATTGCCGGTATTGGCGGACGCAGGCGAGGCATAAAGCTTTGTTTCGTGCAGTCATGAAGGGCACACGATTGGGTCTTCGGATCCGAAAATCCATACCGATGATTTTTTGCTGAATGGTCCGCACGCTGACGTTTATTGATGGGCTAGCACTGAAATCTGCAGAAATTTGCGGAAGGGTTGCTCTTCTGTCACGCTGAACGATTCTATTCAGTCGTCGGTGGTCTCGTTCTTGCAGTATCTCTTTCCGGCCGCAGCAATGTCGATTTGATGTTTTACCGCATTCCTCATATTCACGGTACACCAGTGACAACGGTCGTATAGTAAAATCCCCATTTCATCGCTACCTCGGAGATGCAGTGCCCCATCGCTCGTGCGCCGACTACAATGCCGTTGTCCTCCCTATCTTAAAATATGGCGCTCCAGTGTTTATGGTAAGTAAAACCTACACACAAAACCTAATGGCAACACGAAAAACACTAAAACAGGAATAAAAATGAACGCAAGGAGCACAACCGAAAAAATTATCAGAAATGCAAAAATAAAACCACTTATGGGTAAGATGGATAGAACTAAAACCCAAAATAGGTGCAAAAGGAGACAAGAAAGCCATATCTACAATACTCGAAGAAAATTATATAACGTTCACATGTCCTAGAGTGAAATAACCTGATTCATCGTAAATCGCCACAACCCGTGTTAAGGCAACTGATACACAGACAACAGCTACGTTAAACGCCCAAACCCAGACGAGGACAAAATGAAACACTTAACAGAAAACGAACACAAGATGAAGGAATCAACTAAAAGTAGGGACAAAATGTTCACTGGCGCTTCCCAGCGTCGCTGGACGTCCTTCAGTATTCGCCAGCCCAGCGACGGCGATATTTCACCGTGCTAGAAGGATCTACTACCCAGCTGTACTGTATCATATCTACCAGAGTAAATTCATAGAGAAATTTTTAACAGTAAAACCATAAGAATGTGTGTCTCTAAAAGGAGAAAGATATTTTAGAAGCGAATCAGGACCTTTAATTTTCCCCGCCCAGTCCCCTTCACTTGAAACAACTGACTGGAGTATAGGCAACACGCAAGACTGCACCAAGCCGCATCTCAGGAGCATAACCAATAAAAAAGGACACCTAGCACTACGGTTAAGCGTCAGCAAACATTCTGCCTTCAACAAAAATTGTTCCCCATTACGTGATCTATCACTCCTACACGTTTGACACAAATACTTTGAAACACCCCTCATAAATGTTGGTTGGTCTGTCATTTTTAAAGGTAACTGCAGTCATGGTAGATAGGAGTGAGAACAACGTTTCATACACGCCAACGACTTTAAAATAACAATACTGCTGAAGAGCAGTATGTACGTATGCATTGAACTGGGGACCAAGAAATGACGGAGAGGCCGTAGCCCTCAGTGGTACATAACACCACAACAGGCTACAGCGGTCCACTCACCCCACCGCCGCCCCACATACAAATGTGTGTGAAATCTTATGGGACTTAACTGCTAAGGTCATTAGTCCCTAAGCTTACACACTACTTAACCTAAATTATCCTAAGGACAAACACACACACCCATGCCCGAGGGAGGAATCGAACCTCCGCCGGGACCAGCCACGCAGTCCATGACTGCAGCGCCAGAGACCGCTCGGCTAATCCCGCGCGGCACCGCCGCCCCACACCGAACCTATGGTTATTGTGCGGCTCGGCCCCCAATGGACCGCCCCCCCCCCCCCACCCCCCTGGAACGTCTCATTCTACACGAGTGTAAGTCCGATGTTTGCATGGTAGTGTAATATGGTGTACACGTACGTGGAGACAGTGTTCGCGCAGTAGTCGCCGACATAGTGTAACCGACGCGGAATAAGGGGAACCAGCCCGCATTTTCCATGGCAGATGGAAAACACAGGATGGCCGACACACTGGACCTCGACACTAATCCGCCGGGCGGATTCGTTCCAAGAACCGGCACGCCTTCAGACCGCACGGATAGCCAGGCGGGCTGAAGAGGCGTATGTGTGGGTGAGTTTTTGTGTTTTACGATTGCATATGGACGGCACTTTGACAATAATATTATTTAATATCGTTGACGTGTATGGAACGTTGATCATGTTCTTGTCTACTATGACAACTGTTACGTTTTAAAGTGGCAGATGCACATTTTCGTACACCCACACAGGATGATGGCATGAAATTGAGGAAATAGGAGTATTCATTTGAAAAAGACTAATGGCAGAAGTCAACTGATAGTGACGTTAGTAACAGTGAGTACATTACCTTGGTGCATAAATTCGTAGCGTTTTTATTCAAATGTTCAAATGTGTGTGAATTTCTAAGGGACCAATCTGCTGAGCTCATCGATCCCTAAACTTACACACTACTTAAACTAACTTAAACTAATTTACGCTAAGGACAACACACACTGTCATGCACGAGGGAGGACTCGAACCTCCGGCGCAACGGGCCCAGCGATTCGTACACATGGCGCCTCTAACCACGCGGCTAAAGTTTTTGTGTTGCGTGTTGGTATTCTGGTTGCTAAGGAGTTATTCATCGGTTGCCAATTTTTTTATTTATCGTTCACTGTTGCTATTTGAGTTTACATATTGTCAATTTGTCATTTTAGTGAGTGGAAATGTGGACGCTAGAAAATGCAGTGCCAAGTGGGGAAATCGGAACATTTCTGACATATTTTTCTGTTTGAGTTCAGTAGAGGGTTAACACCAGTGGAGGCAGCCAGAAACATTTTCACTGTGTATAGTGATAATGACAATTGACAGAGCAAGCCAAGAAAATTGTTTTTCTCGTTTTGACATTATCGACTCTCCGCATTCGGGGTTTGGTGAAGATCTTTTAAAGGTTTACAAATCTGTTGTATGGGAACCGGATGCGCTCAGAGAAATTTACAAAAAACAGCGGGTGGCCATATCTGCATTGCTGCTTGCTCATCAACTGGCTCGTGAAAAACACCTACCATTAATACCGTGTATCGTTACTGGTGACGAGAAATGCTGTCTCCATGGTAGAAGGAAAAAAGCAAGGACTGGTTGAGCGCAAACACAGCAGCAACTCCCCGTACAAAGATCTGCGAGCAGACACAGAAGATTTTATACGTCTGGTTGAACAGCGACGGTGTGATGAGCTTCCATGAGGTGTAATTATCACTGTTGATACTCACTGTCAACAACTGAGACTTCTTGCAGACGCAATTCACGAACAACGACCAAGAAGACCGTGTGAAGTGATACTAATCGACGGTAACGCCCACCGTATTCTACTAGACTGACAGAAACTCTACACAGGGAAGTCATTCCACAAACAAAACCTTCAAGGAACTTCCTTTCCGGATGAAAATGCGCTCCGAAATGGCTTAACGACTTTTTCTCCTTAAAACCAGGCGATTTCTACAGTCGCGGAATCGTAAAGTTTCCCGTGTAGAGAGACTGTTGTAAGAAGTGAAGCAGAATAATATTATTGATGACTAGAGCCTCTTTTATGCGTATTGTTGTGTTTATTAAACTTATCGAAAGACACTACGAACTTATGCACCAATCTAATGTAAGAGTCAAGGTGGATAATGGAATTGTCCTTTAATAAATCTGTGGCTGTGTGCCTGATACGAGAAATCTTATACTTTATCTGAATTTTATCCATAGTGGATGCTGTTGAACTCTGTGACTGTTCATTTTGCGTTTTCGTGTTATGCGTCAATGGGAAGAGGAGTGGCTGGCAGTCGGTGAAAATAAGCTGCGTCTGGTCAAGGTCACCACGCGGCCATGGCGTACGTCCTAATAGTCACGCAGGCGGGATTAGGTTCTCCTCACTCGCCTCCGCATCGGGCACAGTCCCTCCACACATGGTTTTTTACTCCGGCGGGAGGATCCCCCAATCTGCAGTGCTTGTGGCGTCCAGATTACTGTCCGCCACATTTTACTTGACTGTCTTTTATTCTCTGACCAGGGGGCGGTGGTTTCTTTGCCACCGGATTTGCACTCTATTTTGCAAGACGACGCTAGGACTGTGGGTAAGGTCTTACGGTTTTGTGTCCTGTCCAGTTTGTTGCCTCGGATTTTAGGGAGAGGATTTTAATGTGCTGCTGGGTGACTGGCTCACCCAGGTTTTAGGTAAGAGGTCCGCCAGTCACGATTACCTACTTGTTTCACTTCGATTTCTGTTCTCTTTTCCTTGTGTTTCTTTTCCTTTTTTAGTGCGTTTTTTCTCCTCTTGTATGTGAGGAAATGGAACTGCATCAGGTTTGTGTCTTTTAGCCATTCTCCTTGTTCGCTGTCCGTCTTCGTCCCTTCACCGCATGTGTTCCTGTATCTATGCGTTTTGGCGCCGATCACCACGCTGTTTAGCGCCCGAAAACCTCAAACCACACACACACTCATTGATAGGGTGTAGGAAAATTTCCGCTACCAGTCACATTGTGCTCGTCCTCAGGTGTTTATACATCCATGTACATGTTTATATTGCTGGAGGTCAATAAAGATGAAGTGTCCTTATTATAATTATGCTGTGGTGACAGTTTTTCCACGCAGATGCACATTTGTTACTGTTTTCACATTTATGTTTACTTTTTTTAAAATTTAGCTGCATAATTCTCTACTGTGTGGTGAACTCGTGATATACACTGTGTTTGCATACAAACAAGTATAGAAACACTCTACAAGCAAGCTGATTATATAAATTGCTTAAGAATTATAAATATGTGTTCTTGAGAACATTATCAGACCGTCGACAGTATCGCGAATACCAGGAGCTGGAATGAAGATTAGGCACAAGAAACATAATCTCAATTAACCATACCTAACTTTTGTCAATCACCTCACCTTATTAGCGAACGACCGAACGACACCGTGGAGGTTACCTGCAACTAACAAAGCGTTTGCTGTGTAGTACTCAAGACCGCCTTGAAGATCAACATTCAAAAGGCAGAATTCATGTCTAACATCGGTGCAGCACGCTGTATAATTTCACTGAAAGACACCACCATAAGGAAAGTATCTGCAGTCAGGAACTGAGCAGATGTCTCCATCAGAGGGAGAACATGTCCGTAGACACCATGTGTACCAAGTTGGAAAGGGCATACCAGTCCTGCATAAGTATCTATTCGTCCATAGGCCCCTCAAAGAATCGTCAAGTACGACACTGCAACTCGATAGCAAAATCCTCCGCCCGCATTCCTTTCATGAAAGGTACTACGTACTTCACAGGAAACTGGAAATGAAGAAGAAGAGGATACTGAGTAGGTTACTGTTACCAGAAGAATGCGTCTGTAGAATTCAGGACAACGAGGAGCTTTACAAACACCAGCGCGACTTTGTCACTTGTCCAAGTAAAAGGTGACTTGGTTTCTACGAATCACGGACCCACATGAATCTGTAAAGTCACACGAACGGTATCGTCGTAGTGACAGGGAGACGGAACGCTTCCCAGAACAAGTGTATCGCATTGGTTAAGTCGGATCTGGGTCACCTGGAGACTCCACTGGAGCAAACACAAAACCTACTATCTTTCCGGCAAGCCAACCGACGGATAGTTTTCCCAGGGACTCTCACCAGTAAGATGGTCACAGGGACCAAGTGGACTGAGAAGAGAAAGCGGGTGCACAGACGGAAAATGGAATACTGGAAGGACAAAAGAAGAACATCTTTACCGAAGAGTGGACAAGAGCCCTGTGATCCTGAGCAGGCAGAAGCGAAAACAATAGGAGGAAGAGGAGGACGATATGACAGCAAATTCACCTGTCGTGTGCTTATATTTATGACTGTTTCGAACATCAAATAGTTACAGAAACAATACCGAAGAACATGAAGGAAACTTATGAGGCACTAAACAGGTAGGAAACGCTTCAACTGAACAGATATTTATGAGGACTGACATTTAAATTGCAGTCCAGTAATGCTAATTTTCGAAGAATTTCCTAAATGTATTGAAAATATATGCTGTCATCTGCTATGACATACTTTTATTATTGGTACCATCCAACGCCTTTGCACCCCTTCCCATGCTTTTAATACGTGTTACAACGTCTTAAATGGACACAACGACTTTGGTCTAGACAGGGAGACTCCTTTGGCTGTTTGTTGTTTTTCCCAGTCGTGCCCTGAAGATACGGTTACCTACGAATTCACTGAGAACAGGAATAAAAATGAACCCAAGGGGCACAACCGAAAAATATAACAGAAATGCAAACATAAAACGGGTAAGATGGATAGAACTAAAAGCCAAAACAGATGTAAAAGGAGACAAGAAAGCCGTAACTACGGTACTCGAAGAAAATTATATAACGTTCACGTATCCTAAAGTGAAATAGCCTGATCCATCGTAAATCACCACAGCTTCTATTAAGGCAGCTGATACACAGACATCAGCTACGTTAAACTCCCATACACAGACGAGAACAAAATGAAACACTTAAAACGAAACACAAGATGAAGAAAATAACTAAAACTAGGGACAAAATGTTCGCTGAAGCTTCCCAGTGTCGCTGGACGTCCTTTAGTATTCGCCAGCTCTGTGACGGCGAGATTTCACCGAGCTAGAAGGATCTACTAACCAGCAGTTCTGTGTAATATCTACCACAGTAAATTGATAGCGCAATTTTTATCAGTAAAACCATAAGAATGAGTGTCTCTGAAAGGAGAAAGATGTCTTAGAAGCGAATCAGGACCTTTAATATTCCCCACCATCCCCTTCACTCCAAACAGGTGACTGGAGTATAGGCAACACCAAGACAGAAGCACGCCGCAGAATGCCTGCACCTAGCCGTCTCTCAGGACCGTAACCAATGCAAGTGGACACCTTGCATTATGGGTAATCGTTAGTAAACATTCTGCCTTCAACAAAAATTGTTCCCTATTACGTGAACTATCACTCCTACACGTTTGATGCAAATACTTTGAAATACCCCACATAAATGTTGGTCTACGAATTCACTGTGTTCGTCGCCGAATTATACCCTATCTTAAGGGCGCTGGCGCAGATGAGGTACGTCACGAATGCGAATTCCTCATCTGCTCCTAGTCTTTGAGTACCCTTCACTGTCTATAACAGTTTTGTCAGGCAGGTTAATTAGTCTACAAAATGCAGAAAGGCCTCCTCCACCTACAAAGCCTGGGGAAGGCGGTGTCTTTCTGCTGGGTACCCGGGCACGAGGGTATTAAGGAGAAGGAAACGGGAGATGTTGCAGCCAAGGAGGCGTGTCGCGATCCTGAGTTATTTCAGTGAGACACCCCTTGCATGCTATTGCCTCTCTGTTTAAATACAAAGGTGGGGAGAAAGGTGACAGACATCAAGCTGAGTCTAGTAAGGTTCACACAGCGACCTTGGCGTGCCTCCTTCGAGCCATACAGATGAGGTGAGGTCTTTGTCACTGGCCTTCGCATAGGATACTGGCCTACGGCGCATGGCTTCTTGCTACGGGAAGAGGACCATTCAGTGGGTGGTGCTTCTGGCGTACGGATCACAATACGCCACATTTTAGTAGGCTGTATTTTGTACTCCTACAAGAGGGCAGAAGCTAATTTGGCAAAAGGTTTGCCTTCTTTTTTAACTGACGATCAATCGAACGTGTACGTCTCTTAAGTTTTATGAAATTTCCAACTTGTTCCATAATATTTTTGTGATTTTTTTAACATGTGAACGTTGCTGGCTCACCGAAGTTTTTTTTAGTGACATTTCTCTGTGTCATTATTTTAGTTTTCCTCTTGTATTCCACGTCTTTTAGCTGCCAGTTTTAGAAAACCTATCAAATATTACGCTTCTTACAATGTGTGAGGCCATGTGATTGTGTAGTAGCTGTCATTGAGGTTGGGAATGAGTGAGTATAATTGTTTCAGACTTACTCTTCCGCGTTTTATGACGTTTTATATATTTTCACCTGATAACCTCACCTTTGATCGCCATTAACTGCAAGCATACAATTTATTATTGTCAGCACTTTCGGTTATCACAAATCATCATCAGGAAAAGCAACTTTAACAAACACAATTTAGGAACCCCCTCTAACTTACGATTTCTGACATTCTAAAAGGATGGCAGCAATAAAAGCTTCTCACATTAGCAGTTTGTGGTGCATTACGATTTTTGTTAAGTACTTGCAAGGTGTGGAGCAGCACATACTGAAAGTCCCTGAAACAAAATTTCTCGATGGGTCCTTAACGGCAAATGTAGTCCAACATGGGAACTGACGTTTAAACATCGATATCTCCTACAATAATACAGTCAAAATGTTAAAACTGACATTATTATGTAGAACGTAGTGATGATACTCTGTGCAGTTTTCGTCTGATGATGTTCATGGACGTTCATTTTATAAGCGTTACAATTTTTAATTTCCAGTGTACACTGGCAATTACAAATTCAAACCATTATAAAATAAAAGTAATCTCATACATTAATAAAGCATCAAACCTGAAGCCTTACAGCGTATATCTGCACCATGGGCTGGTAAACCGTGTGCAAGAGATTTTTCTTTGAGCAGCTACTTACTTTCAAATTAATTTTCCAGTTCTTATGTTGCGCAGCCGCAATATAAATTAAAAACGCTGCATACGATTATTTAATAAATGATTTTTAAGAATTTTCCCAAATTTCAGGAAGTTAGCTTTAATAATTTCTGAGAAGAGGTACGTTATATGTCAAAAATCAGTCTAAGGCACCTTCCTCTGCCTCCTTTGCCTAGGTAACATTTGCAGATTTTCTTCTGCTGCCTGGGCTTTGACAAATCCTGCTTCAGCGATGCTTGTGAGTACCTTCAGTGTGACTACACCTGAATGGAAGACTTATCTCTGCAGAAATTTTACATACGTTTCCAGTATTAAAAACTAGACAGGCCACACAAGCAGGTGTCTTCACAGCATTTGAGGATGCATAGACTGTGTTTGGACAAGCCATCCACATAAGGTGATTGTAGCTATCTTTCTTATTTTGTGTTTTCCTATGTACACGTTTCTTCAGCAGTTCACGATCGACTAGGTAAGAATATTGGGCACACTACCCGTTGCATTGTTTTCACACTACGTACATGTCACTGATGGATTTTCCAAAATATATTTGTACTGGCTGCGTTTCTTTGTCTATGACTCTATTAGCACCACAGAGGTAAAAGAAGAAAGGAGATGGCGCTATAGACTTACTCTGTACGTGTTTTGAAGCCAGAGAGGGCGAGGCGTGCCGCCATCTTTAACCCAAACCATTAGCAGAATATTTGCGAATCTCGATGATGAAATCTTCTCAGGTTATCAGCTGAGTAATAGCGCCGTCCTGCGGCAACGTTTCCACAAGTTTCCTACTTGTCATCTTCAGGCGAAGTCTTCACCTGAAGATGACAAGCAGGAAACTTCTCGAAGCTTTGCCGCAGAACGGCGCATTGACTGGGCTGATAACTCGAGAAGACTTCATCATTAGCAGACTACTGTTTACGGTTCCTTCTTGTTTGTTATTTCTGTCGTGTGCACGAATTAGTTGTTTTAAATACTAAAAATTAGAATGCTTACGTGAATAACATAGTGCCAGGAAAGCAATTTTGAACATTTTCTTGTTCTTGAATGATTCTAAGACACATTTGGCCTCGTTAATCTAGCTTGACATATTTAGAGTAACCAAAAATAGAAGTAAGTGATGTGAAAGATATGCTTTCCTAATTATTTAATTTCACTTTTACTGTATTTGTATCGATTTCAAACGAAGCTGAAACTCCGAAACCAATGCTTATTTGCTTACTGGTACCGGTACTGCTTCTTCTTCGTCAAATTTTCAGCTTGCAACTCATATGCACAACATTTTTATTGTTCACTTTTGCAAAAAAAAGCTTACCTACGCGTTCATTTCTAGCCCATAAACGTGTACAACAAGGGAAGATGGAAGGCATGTTACCGTTCCTTGTGCATGTCATCAGAGTGAACGATTATTGAAATGTCAACGAAATAGAAGTGCATAGAAGTATATATCCTTGCATAATAGGGTTCTGATTGTCAGTGCATTAGTTTCAGTGTGGTATACACATCTTTTAACTTTGAACTCTTGCCTATGATGCAGTACTATAAATGTAATTAAGGGATGGTCTCAAACGCTTATACCCAGTAAAATAAATATTTTGCTTTAACATGTACGTCATTTTCTTTTAGTAATTATAACCTAAACAGCATAACGCACACTGAGGTGAAGCCTACTGTTAGCTCTTCCCAACAGAAATCAGGACTCATCTGACCATATCATGGTCTTCCAGTTGTCTATATCATGCTTTGAGATACACCAGCGCTAACTTAGTCAGTCTGTGATATGCTCCTTCTATCATTTGCAAGTTAAAACATAATACTGTGGAACAAGCCATTTTATATTAGCGCCAATGTTTATGCAAATATGTCTCCTTGCTACTCATTTATTAGTTTCTTTGCTTCTTAATTACAGACAAATGTTAATCAGTAATTCCCACCCATCACCATTGGCACATTACAATAACGCATAGTCATCTGCGGAACTGGATGAGTTGTCAAAGGGAAACATTTTCAGTTTAGTTTCAAATCTTACTTTGTTGTTTGTCAGGCATTTTATATCACTGGGTAAGTGATCAAAAAACTTTTGGCTGCGGAAGTGTGAACACATGTTTGTGCTACAGACATCCTTAGTGTGGCGTCATGAATGTCTTTTTGTTCTTCTGGTATTGTTATCATGCACATCATTGCTCCCGCTGAAGTGCAGATTTACTTACAACAAACGTCATAAGGGAATAACTAAAACTGAAGCGGATAGATTGCTACGCACACGCCGAGCAGCACGCAGGCACGACGAAAAGAATGATGGCATAAGCTTTCGGCCAAAGCCTTCTTCAGAAAGAAAGCAAAACACAGACAAACACACACATAAACACACACTCATTTATACAATCATGTACAAAAACTCTCACACACCTGAAAGATGTTTAGCC
The DNA here is from genome assembly GCF_021461395.2 of Schistocerca americana. NCBI lineage: Eukaryota > Metazoa > Arthropoda > Insecta > Orthoptera > Acrididae > Schistocerca > Schistocerca americana. Next base: position 171,227,543 of record NC_060124.1, on the reverse strand, counting down.
ATAATCTTTTTTGAAGAGTGAGGCGGGGGGTGGGGGTGGGGGGTGAATAATGTGAACAATGCATGATTATAGACGGGAAGAACGCGATGCTGCATCAACAACCAACGCAATCATGTAGCCGTGTGTTGTGCGGGGAGGAGACCGTTGACGCAGTGTGGCTGGGACTTTGGAGAGTTTGCGGTTTGGAAGGCAACAAAAAACACAGGAAAGACCAAGATGAACATCGCAACCATTAATCATGTATACAGACGAAAATATTGATTGAACGGCTCCAATTACTAATGAAATGTGATTCCTTTAAACTTTAGATTACGATCGGGCCGATTACTGCACCCGCAATCCACGCAAGCTGGCATTTTTGACTAAACAACTACGTCGCCACAAAATCAATGCACCCGATGGTATTTGGGATACGACCACAGAAGTCATAGATATCCGCAATGGCCTAAACTGGGCATGGGCATGTCAGGGTGAAAACACGGGAAAGTACCACCGCAGTGAACTATGTAGGTATAAATGCGGTGAACCAAACGTTTAGGGCTAAGTACGATGGTGGACGTCAACTTCTAATTTGTGACGTAGTGACAATTCCCATATCTTTTTACCTCCATATTTAGCACCTCCCATGCCCACGCGGCTAGCCGTGCGGTATAACGCACTGCTTTCCAGCTGGAAAGGCGTGCCGGTCCCCGGCACGAATCCGCCAGGCGGATTAATGTCGAGGTCCGGAGTGCTGGCCAGCATGTGGATGGCTTTTAAGGCGGTTTTCCATCTGCCTCGACGAATGCGGCCTGGTTCCCCTTATTCCGCCGAAAACATTGGGGGTTACTCTCGTCCTGAATCAGAAGTTCCCGCGGGGGGGAAAGGGGAGGGTGTCCACTGGGGGCCGAACCGCACAATACCCATAGGTTCGGCGTGGGGCGGCGGTGATGTGAGTGGACTGCTGTAGCCTGTTTGTGGGTTGTGTACCACTGAGGGCTACGGAGGGAACGAAGCCTGTCCATCGTTTCTATGTTCCCAGTTCAATACATACATACAGCACCTCCCAGTAGTTTCCCATCTTTTAATTTCTGCAACGACACAGGCAGGTATAATGTCTGCCACAGCATTCTAGATATATCAGCAATTCGTTTTGGTTGTGCGGCTACAAGTTTAACATAAAAAAGTCTAACGTAGGGAGGGTGAGGATGACAGCATGGGAGAAGGTTGCGTCATAGGTGCAGATACCGAAAGAAAATGTTGTAAAACATGTTTCTAGGCGAATTTCGGTTATGAAACTAATAAATAAGCAGTAAAATTTTTTAATTTTAATTTTGCCCCTTTCTGCCCTCAAGGATGGACAATGCTAACTTTCTTCACTATTACTGCCCAATGAGTGCACCAAAGGACTTGGAACAGCAGTTGAACGGAATGGACTGTGTCTTGAAAGCAGGATACAAGATGAACATTAACAAGAGTAAAACGATGATAATGGAATGTAGTCGAATTAAATCAGGTGGTGCTGAGGGAATTAGACTGGGAAATAGGACTCTCAAAGTAGTAGATGAGTTTTGCTATTTGGAGAGGAAAGTGACTGATGATGGTCGAAGTAGGGAAGGTAGAAAATGTAGACTGGCTATGGCAAGGAAAGCGTTTCGGAAGAAGAGAAATTTGTTAACATCGGGTTTAGATTTTAGTTGCAAGAAGTCCTTTCTGAAAGAATTTGTATGGAGTGTAGCCGTATATGGAAGTGAAACATTGACGATAAATAGTTAAGACAAGAAGACAATAAAAGCATTCGAAATGTGATGCTAGAGAAGAATGCTGAAGATTAGATGGGTAGATCACGTGACCAATGAGGAGGTACTGAATAGAATTGGGGAGAAGAGGAATTTTTGGCCCAACTTGACTAGAAGGAGGGATAGGCTGGTAGCACACGTTCTGAGGCATCAAGGGATCACCAATGTACACTACTGGCCATTAAAATTGTTACACCACGAAGATAACGTGCTACAGACGGGTATTTTAACCGACAGGAAGAAGATGCTGTGATATGCAAATGATTAGCTTTTCAGAGCATTCACACAAGGTTGGCAGCTCTGGCGACACCTACAACGTGCTGACATGAGGAAAGTTTCCAACCGATTTCTCACACACAAACAGCAGTTGACAAGCGTTGCCTGGTGAAACGTTGTTGTGATGCCTCGTGTAAGGAGGAGAATTGCGTACCATCACGTTTCCGACTTGTAGCCTATCGCGATTGCGGTTGATCGTATCGCGACATTGCTGCTCGCGTTGGTCGAGATCCAATGACTGTTAGCAGAATATGGAATCGGTGGGTTCAGGAGGGTAATACGGAACGTCGTGCTGGATCCCAACGGCTTCGTATCACTAGCAGTCGAGATGACAGGCATCTTATCCGCATGGCTGTAATGGATCGTGCAGCCACGTCTCGATCCCTGAGTCAACACATCGGGACGCTTGCAAGACAACAACCATCTGCACGAGCAGTTCGACGACGTTTGCAGCAGCATGGACTATCAGCTCGGAGACCATGGCTGCGGTTACCCTTGACGCTGCATCACAGACAGGAGCGCCAGCGATGTTGTACTCAACGACGAACCTGGATGCACGAATGGCAAAGCGTCATTTTTTCGGATGAATCCAGGTTCTGTTTACAGCACCATGATGGTCGCATCCGTGTTTGGCGACATCGCGGTGAACGCACATTGGAAGGGTGTAATCGTCATCGCCATACTGGCGTATAAGCCAGCGTGATGGTATGGGGTGCTATTGGTTACACGTCTCGGTCACCTCTTGTTCGCATTGACGGCACTTTGAATAGTGGACGTTACATTTCAGATGTGATACGACCCTTCGATTCCCGGCGGGGTCAGGGATTTTCTCTGCCTCCTGATGACTGGGTGTTGTGTGCTGTCCTTAGGTTAGTTAGGTTAAAGTAGTTCTAAGTTCTAGGGGACTGATGACCATAGCTGTTAAGTTCCATAGCGCTCAGAGCCATTTTTTTTTTTTTACAACCCGTGGCTCTACCCTTCATTCGATCCCTGTGAAACCCTACATTTCAGCAGGATATTGCACGACCCCATGTTTCAGGTCCTGTACGGGCCTTTCTGGATAGAGAAAATGTTCGACTGCTGCCCTGGCCAGCACATTCTCCAGATCTTTCACCATTTGAAAACGTCTGGTCAATGGTGGCCGAGCAACTGGCTCGTCACAATACGCCAGTCACTATTCTTGATGAACTGTGGTATCGTGTTGAAGCTGCATGTGCAGCTGTACCTGTGGATGCCATCCAACCTCTGTTTGACTCAATGCCCAGGCGTACCAAGGCCGGAGGTGGTTGTTCTCGGTACTGATTTCTCAGAATCTATGCACCCAAATTGCGTGAAAATGTAATCACGTGTCAGTTCTAGTATAATATATTTGTCCAATGAATACCCGTTTATCATCTGCATTTCTTCTTGGTGTAGCAGTTTTAATGGCCAGTAGTGTAGTACTGGAGGGAAGCGTGGAGGGTAAAAACGGCACAGGGAGACCAAGAGATGAATACACTAAACGGATTCAGAAGGACGTAGGTGTCAGTAGTTACTCGGAGATGAAAAAGTTTGCACACGATTAGGTAGCATGGAGAGCTGTATCCAACCAGTCTCTGTACTGAAGACCACAATAATAATAACATGAGTTCTTCTCTGAACTTCATGACCTTGACTTCGGCGGTGGGTCAAACTCTGAATTTTTTCCTTTCTCTTTTCTCGCAGAAGTGCTGAGGAAGTCAAAGTAAACGTGGTGAAATTCCCTGAACAATATTTGTTGAATCCTACTTAGTCGTAAAACGTGGGCTATCTAGCAAACCTGCTTTCTCGGGTTGCTAGAAAATATTCAAAGAAATCGTATTAATGAGTTTTATTGCAAAAGGAAAAAATACGATACTTAACTATGTGTTAAAAGTATGTGTCGCAAGCAAAGGGCGACAGACAAAATAAGAAGTCTCTTCAGTATAACAATTCCAAGTTCGAGCTACATAGAATGTAGAAGCAAGTAACAATTGTTGATTCTTGTGTCCTAGTTGCTGGTGTTGACGCTGCTGTAGATCTGGGACGCGACTAGTAGGGCGCGGCGCTTATGTTCTCTTCGCATAAAGGCCGCTGCTGTCACGTTGTTGTACTGGAGAGGGGTCGGTCAGCGTGCTATTGGCTGACGTCTGCTTCACAGCGCTCTCTGCTCTCTTGTTCCCGGCTGGCGTGCCCATGCTTGATTGTAGAATATTGAATCTGCGCTTCTATTCTTACTGCGTGACTCGCAACGAGATTGTGCTCGTATACCTGTCACGTTACAGCGGCGGTAATTTGTATTTAGTATGCGATCGACGTTCCAGCTTCCTTTACAAATCTCACCGAGCAGAAGCAGCAGCTGTGCCACACGTATTCTCTCGTCCCGGTGAGTACTTTTCTCCTCGCTGGTCACGTCAGTTACCTGGCTTGCGGCATTGTGGCGTCTCCATTATCTGCGCTGTCACATCTGGATGTGAGTTTATGGGATGCGTATCCCTCGCGAGAATGGGGTCGCAGCAACACGCGGCAGCGAACAATGCGGATCTCGCACTTTCCATTTGAAAGTCTTCTCTGTTTCACACTTACCGAGCTAAATGAGATGTAAACATTGCTCCCAAGTGTAACAGAACTACTCGCTGAAGTTTCGACAGAAAGTAGTGTATGAAGCATGCGACCACAAAGCCTAAGTTAAACAGTACTTCACAAAAGCAGTGAGTGAACAAATGACATTAGTGTAACGCGTATCCGGTTTACCCATCGTCAGATACTTTGGGAAAAGGATACACTGTCATGAAATAAAAAATTTTAACAGCAGTGACGTGTATAGGTCCTGTGATCGCATTTACGAGGGACAGAAGGGCAGGGACTTTGCTATCAGATCTAGGGAGCATACATAAAAATATAACACTGCTCTCGGCTGCCATTTACGGCAGAGGGGACGTTCTATGCCTCCTATCAAAAGTTTGAATATTCTCCACGTCGAAGCCAAAGGACGAAAACTGAGAGTTCTGGTGCAGTTAGAGATCCACGTGCAACAGTCCCGTAACTGGTCTACAGTACTGATTGCAAAATTGCATTTCAGTTGCTAAAGCTTCTTTAATATTTTCAGTGATGAATCGGATACGTCAATTACATGCTTAACAGCCCCTACCTTTATCCTTACAGTTTTTATTGTATTAGACACATTTGCTCTCAGTGGATTTTACCCTTTGCTGCGTATCTGGTAAGGTAGTTCCATTTATAAGCTATTATACTATAAAGTGTCCTAGTTCAAATGGTTCTAATGGCTCTGAGCATTATGCGACTTATCTTCTGAGGTCATCAGTCGCCTAGAACTTAGAACTAATTAAACCTAACTAACCTAAGGACATCACACACATCTATGCCCGAGGCAGGATTCGAACCTAAAAGTGTCCTAGTCCTGAGCAACATACAGCCGTGTCATAGCGATATTCAGATGGCGGCAGTACCGCTTACACAAAGAGCAAGACAGGAATACGTTGGTGGAACTGTCATTCGCATTCAGGTGACAAATGTGGAAAGGTTTCCGACGTGATTGTGATCGCACTATTAGAATTAACAGACTTTGGACGTGGAATGGTAGTAGGAGCTCGACGCAAGGGACATTCCATTTCCGAAATCCTTAAGGACTTTAATATTCAGAGATCCAGATTGTCAAGAGTGTGCCGAGATTAACAAATTTCAGGCATCACCTCTCACCACGGACAATCCAGTAGGCGATGGCTAACAAACGAGCGGAAATCACTGTGGGACACACGACGAACGTATCCGTTTATACAGTACAGTGAAATTTGGTGTTAATGGGATGTGGCAGCAGACGACTGACGAGAGTGCCTTGCTAAGAGCACGACATCGCCTGCAGCGCCTCTCCTGAGGTCGTGATTAGATCAGTTTGACCCTTGACGACTGGAAAACTGTGGCCTCGTCAGATAAGTTCCGATTTCGGTTGGTAAGAACTGATGGTAGGTTTCGAGTGTGATGCAGACCCCCACGACGCTCTGGACACAAGTTCTCAACAGGCACAGTTGTGGCTCCATTATGTTGTGGGCTGGAAATAGTAACATTGGGCTACATGGAGGCCATTTACAGCCATTCGTGCACTTCATGTTCCCAAACAACGATGTCATGTCACTCAGCCACAATTGTTCGCGACTGGTTTGAAGAACATACTCGACAATTCGAGCAACTAGTTTTGCTTCCAGATCGCCCATGGTACGTATATGAGACGCAATCGAGAACTCACTACTTGTACAACATCCTGCACAGGAAACATTTTCGCAGTTACGGATGGCTATAGAACCAGTATGGCTCGATATTTCTTCAGGAGACTTCCAACGACTTGTTGAGTGCATGCCTCGTCGAGTTGCTGCACTTTGCCTGCAAAAGGAGGTCCCACACCATACTATGAGGTAACCCACGTCTTCTTTGACCTCAGTATACGTTTTCAGACACTAAATGCAATGTAATGTCACCTGTAGTATTTTAACATTACACTCTTCACCAGCATCACCGGAATGACTGTTAATTGCAGTTGCCAATTGTTTTTTCACTATTTGTATGTGATTCAGGATACGCAATTTGTTATGTATTACAACATATATTTTTAATGATATTGTTACCATGTACGTCTACCATTGTTCATGACGCACTGATTCCTATGTGAACAGCCGTATTTTATTGTTTTCTGTGGTGATGTCTCTCAGCTTCTACACTCCTGGAAATTGAAATAAGAACACCGTGAATTCATTGTCCAAGGAAGGGGAAACTTTATTGACACATTCCTGGGGTCAGATACATCACATGATCACACTGACAGAACCACAGGCACATAGACACAGGCAACAGAGCAAGCACAATGTCGCCACTAGTACAGTGTATATCCACCTTTCGCAGCAATGCAGGCTGCTATTCTCCCATGGAGACGATCCTAGAGATGCTGGATGTGGTCCTGTGGAACGGCTTGCCATGCCATTTCCACCTGGCGCCTCAGTTGGACCAGCGTTCGTGCTGGACGTGCAGACCGCGTGAGACGACGCTTCATCCAGTCCCAAACATGCTCAATGGGGGACAGATCCGGAGATCTTGCTGGCCAGGGTAGTTGACTTACACCTTCTAGAGCACGTTGGGTGGTACGGGATACATGCGGACGTGCATTGTCCTGTTGGAACAGCAAGTTCCCTTGCCTGTCTAGGAATGGTAGAACGATGGGTTCGATGACGGTTTGGATGTACCGTGCACTATTCAGTGTCCCCTCGACGATCACCAGTGGTGTACGGCCAGTGTAGGAGATCGCTCCCCACACCATGATGCCGGGTGTTGGCCCTGTGTGCCTCGGTCGTATGCAGTTCTGATTGTGGCGCTCACCTGCACGGCGCCAAACACGCATACGACCATCATTGGCACCAAGGCAGAAGCGACTCTCATCGCTGAAGACGACACGTCTCCATTCGTCCCTCCATTCACGCCTGTCGCGACACCACTGGAGGCGGGCTGCACGATGTTGGGGCGTGAGCGGAAGACGGCCTAACGGTGTGCGGGACCGTAGCCCAGCTTCATGGAGACTGTTGCGAATGGTCCTCGCCGATACCCCAGGAGCAACAGTGTCCCTAATTTGCTGGGAAGTGGCGGTGCGGTCCCCTACGGCACTGCGTAGGATCCTACGGTCTTGGCGTGCATCCGTGCGTCGCTGCGGTCCGGTCCCAGGTCGACGGGCACGTGCACCTTCCGCCGACCACTGGCGACAACATCGATGTACTGTGGAGACCTCACGCCCCACGTGTTGAACAATTCGGCGGTACGTCCACCCGGCCTCCCGCATGCCCACTATACGCCCTCGCTCAAAGTCCGTCAACTGCACATACGGTTCACGTCCACGCTGTCGCGGCATGCTACCAGTGTTAAAGACTGCGATGGAGCTCCGTATGCCACGGCAAACTGGCTGACACTGACGGCGGCGGTGCACAAATGCTGCGCAGCTACCGCCATTCGACGGCCAACACCGCGGTTCCTGGTGTGTCCGCTGTGCCGTGCGTGTGATAATTGCTTGTACAGCCCTCTCGCAGTGTCCGGAGCAAGTATGGTGGGTCTGACACACCGGTGTCAATGTGTTCTTTTTTCCATATCCAGGAGTGTATGTTGTAGAAATCTGAAGTCACCAAACACGATGTAATCGCCAATACTGTGTTTTAGTTCCTTAATATAATTGAAAGTATATAGTGCGATTTACTTTTGTTAAAAAATTGGTTTCTAAAAGATTATAATCCTAAGGCCCTGCTTTTTTCTAGGAGATTAATTTCTTCACGCTTATATTCTCCTACATTTCCTAGGATTACTGATTAGGTTTTGTTTCAAACCAATTTGCATATATCCTTACATGCCTGGGTAACTCTCAAATAAGACTGTCATGTTTTAGACATACCAACAGTTCGTCGTATAACGTGTTTCATACATTAGATTTTTGTATGTACTCGAAAAGAAAAAAAACGTTGATTTTTTAATTATTGTACATGTAATGCCTGACACATGAACATCAATTGTCTCCAGCTGAATATGTATATGTCGGAGTCCACATCTGCCCCTGAAAATGTCTTACAATTTAAAACCTGGTTCCGAAATCTCTGTCTTACCATTATACACTGTGTTACAAAATGGTACGGCCAAACTTTCAGGAAACATTCCTCACACGCAAATAAAGAAAAGATGTTATGTGGACATGTGTCCGGAAACGCTTAATTTCCATGTTAGAGCTCATTTCAGTTTCGTCAGTATGTACTGTACTTCCTCGATTCACCGCCAGTTGGCTCAATTGAAGGAAGGTAATGTTGACTTCGGTGCTTGTGTTGACATGCGACTCATTGCTCCACAGTACTAGCATCAAGAACGTCAGTGCGTAGCATCAACAGGTAAGTGTTCATCACAAACGTCGTTTTGCAGTCAGTGCAATGTTTACAAATGCGGAGTTGGCAGATGCCCATTTGGTGTATCGATTAGCACGGGGCAATAGCCGTGGGGCGGTACGTTTGTATCGAGACAGATTTAGAGAACGAAAGTGTCACGACAGGAAGACGTTCGAAGCAATTGATCGGCGTCTTAGGGAGCACGGAACATTCCAGCCTATGACTCGCGACTGGGGAAGACCTAGAACGACGAGGACACCTGCAATGGACGAGGCAATTCTTCGTGCAGATGACGATAACCCTAATGTCAGCGTCAGAGAAGTTGCTGCTGTACAAGGTAACGTTGACCACGTCACTGTATGGAGAGTGTTACGGGAGAACCAGTTGTTTCCGTACCATGTACAGCGTGTGCAGGCACTATCAGCAGCTGATTGGCCTCCACGGGAACACTTCTGCGAATGGTTCATCCAACAATGTGTCAATCCTATTTTCAGTGCAAATGTTGTCTTTACGGATGAGGCTTCATTCCAGCGTGATCAAATTGTAAATTCTCACAATCAACATGTGTGGGCTGACGAGAATCTGCACGCAATTGTGCAATCACGCCATCAACACAGATATTCTGTGAACGTTTGGGCAGGCATTGTTGATGATGTATTGATTGGGCCCCATGTTCTTCCACCTACGCTCAATGGAGCACGTTATCAGGATTTCATACGGGATACTCTACCTGTGCTGCTAGAACATGTGCCTTTATAAGTACGACGCAACATGTGGTTCATGCTCGATGGAGCTCCTGCACATTTCAGTCGAAGTGTTCGTACGCTTCTCAACAACAGATTCGGTGACCGATAGATTGGTAGTGGCGCACCAATTTCATGTCCTCCACGCTCTCCTGACCTCAACCCTCTTGACTTACATTTATGGGGGCATTTGAAAGCTGTTGTCTATGCAACCCCGGTACCAAATATAGAGACTCTCCGTGCTCGTATTGTGGATGGCTGTGATACAATACGCCATTCTCCAGGGCTGCATCAGCGCATCAAGGCCTCCATGCGACGGAGGGTGGATGCATGTATCCTCGCTAGCGGAGGACATTTTGAACATTTCCTGTAACAAAGTGTTTGAAGTCACGCTGGTACGTTCTGTTGCTGTGTGTTTTCATTCCATGATTAACGTGATTTGAAGAGAAGTAATAAAATGAGCTCTAAAATGGAAAGAAAGCGTTTCCAGACACATGTCCACATAACATATTTTCTTTCTTTGTGTGTGAGGAATATTTTCTGATACCTTTTAGTATCTCCAGGGTTCTTCCATGTATACAACCTTCTTTCATGATTCTTGAACCAAGTGTTAGCTATGATCAATTTATGCTCTGTGCAAAATTCTACCAGTTGGCTACCTCTTTCATTTCTTACCCCCAATCCATATTCACCAACTACATTCCCTTCTCTCCCTTTTCCTACTACCGAATTCCAGTCACCCATGACTATTAAATTTTCGTCCCCCTTCAATTTCTGAATATTTTCTTTTATTTCGTCATGCATTTCTTTAATTTCTTCGTCATCTTCAGAGCTAGTAAGCTTATAAACTTGTACTACTGTAGTAGACGTGGGCTTCGTGTCTATCTTGGACACAATAATGCGTTCACTATGCTGTTTGTAGTAGCTTACCTGCACTCCTATTTTGTTATTCATTATTAAACCGTCTCCTGCATTACCCCTATTTGATTTTGTATTTATAACCCTATATTCGCCTGACCAAAAGTCTTGTTCCTCCTGCCACCGAACTTCACTAATTCCTACTATATTGTAACCTCCCCGCAAAAATGTAAGACAACGATAATGTGGCAAGTGTAACCGCCCCATAGAAATTAATGAATGAAAAACAGGAAAATGGTGCCAAATGCAACCTCCCAACAAAATAATGTTTAATAATAATGCAAAAAGGAGCCATGCGTGAACTCCTCACAAAATTGATAAATGAAAATTGACCATAAACCAACAACAATATTAATTAAATAGTGAACCATGACCCAAATGGATCTCTCAGCAATAATAATAATATCTGGTAAATTTTATAAGGACAGCAGCGCTGACCTTCGGCCCTGTGAAATAATTGAACCTGATAAATTTTATAAGGACAGCAGCGCTGACCTTCGGCCCTGTATTCTGAATAAAAAAAGCAAAAATTCTTACCTCAATAAAAACTGCTTCTATATCTGCTCTTATTTATCGACACAGCTTCGTGCAATGCTGGCGTATATTTAATTTTGATTCTTGGAGGAAATGCATAGGAAAAATTCTTTAAATTGAAATGAATGCTTTTCCTTCAAAAGAGTGGGAAAATTCTTTAAATTGAATTGAATACTTTTTTTTAAAACAGTTACTTTATTAAAAAAATTATTATTGGGGCATTTTTGAACAAATTAAATTACAATTAACATACATTATTAGATTTGCGCAATGCTGCGTCTTTACCTTCTACAACAATACACATCGTCCCGAATCGTGACCAGAGTCGCGAGAAGAGCACGCCGCCGACGCATGCCGACTTCTGCTCAGTACAACCGTCCACTCGCTACTACCGTATCCGACTGACTACTACTGCAGACTCGCGCAGACTAGCGCAGACTGACTTCTACATGCTACTCCTGACACAGTACAACTGAACACTCGCGTGGTCAAGCGCAGACTAGCAACGATAAATAACTCTCTGGTCAGAGATTCTGTCATGCCTCGCCATCGCTGGTAATGAATACATACGTGTTTCATAGCCCTCCGCTGGAAGGGGGGGGGGGGCAAAAATTTGACAGCGATGGTGAGTCATTTGGACTTGCCATGAGCAACAAATTTTTTTGATAATTAACTTTACAATCACAGAATATATACAGATATATGTAGGTGTAGAACATGAAATAAATATATAGTGCACACGCACTGAGTACAGAAGATATCAAGCAAAGACAAATGTATATACAATGAGTACAAATCATATTCACAAATGGCAAAAGTGCTCACGCACTGTAGTACAAAACATATCAGCAAATCACGAAAATGTATAGGTCATGAATACAAATCATGTTAGCAAAAATGTTTTTCACTATGTTACAAGAATTAGGATAGGAAAGGGAAGGATTGCATCATGGTTGTAGCACTTTAGGTTGCACGCAGCTGCACTGAAAGTCCATATCTTTCTACAGAAGCACAACACCAAGTGAGACAACCTGAAGTTCTTTTCCCTGAAGTATTAATCAGCGTAGCCAAGACAGTGAAATGTCGTAGTAATATTCCATGTTATCTTTTTGGTGGTACATTAGGTACACCAAACAGTGGGACCATAATAGCATCTCCATCGCTCACGGTGGTGGACAGCATGTCGTGTCAACACCACGTTCTTGTAAGGTACACCAACGTAGAATTAGTTATAGTGCTCCATGATCATGGGTATATACAGGACAAACGGATATTGCAGTAATTCCAGGTAATTAGGTCGGAAGGTGAAAGACATTAAGTCACATACTAGTCTTCATTGAGAACTGCACTAATAGCTGGTGGCACTCATTGCCCAGTTATTGAACATTTCTGTACCATGTATGTAGTATTACAGAATAATGTTCATGAGTTGTTTTACAGAGAACATTGGCACTCATTGTATAATTATAAAACATCAGAAGTCATCATTGAAAACAGGAGCTAATAAATGACATAGTATTACAGAATAATGTTCATGAGTTGTTTTGCAGAGAACATTGGCACTCATTGCCTAATTATAAACCATCAGAAGTCATCATTGAAAACAAGAGCTAATAAATGACATAGTACTACAGAATAATGTTCATGAGTCGTTTTACAGAGAACATTGGCACTCATTGCCTAATTATAAACCAACAGAAGTCATCATTGAAAACAAGAGCTAATAAATGACACATTATTACAGAATAATGTTCACGAGTCTTTTTACAGAGAACATTGGCACTCATTGCCTAATTATAAACCAACAGAAGTCATCATTGAAAACAAGAGCTAATAAATGACATATTATTACAGAATAATGTTCATGAGTCGTTTTACAGTGAACATTGGCACTCATTGCCTAATTATAAACCATCAGAAGTTATCATTGAAAACAGGAGCTAATAAATGACATAGTATTACAGAATAATGTACATAAATCGTTTTACATTGGCACTCATTGCCTAATTATAAACCATCAGAAGTCATCATTGAAAACAGGAGCTAATAAATGACATAGTATTACAGAGTAATGTTCATCAGTCGTTTTACAGAGAACATTGGCACTCATTGCCTAATTACAAAGCATTATGTATTTTTTTAAAGCAATGCATTGCGTTGCGTAATTACTGAAGAATGATAATATTTGCTTTTGATTTGTTGCTGCAAATGAATATGTGTAACGTCATTCGTCATGAGTCAGCTGTAGCAAGACTATGAAACAAGTAGAGTATATGTAATCACATTCATAAATGACATAGGTTTAATGAACAACTGCTTGTAGCACATTAATTTCATAAATAATTTCTCCTGCAAAATACAAAAATGGATTATTAAACTGAAAGAAGAAACGCTTTTAAGGTGAAAAGTAGTGAACTTCGAATTAACAGGTAGTGAAATGTGTATAAAAAAACTGTGTTCCCTAGCTGTCCTTTCCAAAACCTTCAGTCATCATACTATGCAATATAACACATACCGTCAAAACGAACTGCAACAATTACTTAAATAACTACATAGCATCTCTTAACTAACAGCAAATATATAAACTTCATTATTATTTTCATCTGAAAGAAAAACTTCATTATCCATATCACCATAACTCCATTAGTATCATCACCTGAGAAAAAAACTTCATTATCCATAGTAGCATATTCTTCATCATTATTCATCACCATTCATTATCATCTGCAAAAAAATGTCACTTCATTACTCATTACACAACTATTCCTTATTTCTAGCATATTTCATCACTAAAACTAAGATGTGTAGTTCTGTCTGACAGCCTGCATCAATCGCCTTGTATTCTGGAAGAAAAAATTAGCTAAGACTGCTATTCTACGATGTGTATAGTATATTCTTGTTAATGCTTGTTAATTCTGATCCATTTACTCTTCATTCTGAAGGTGAAATTCCCATTTCTGTTTAATTTATTTCTTTTACACGTTATTTCTTTCTGAAAATGATGAACGAAGATTAATGTCTTGCATTAAAATCATATACTCATTAAATAAAAGCTGGTTTATAGTAGCATAATTGAGCATACAGCATAGCATGACAGAAAATGTAATATGTCAAAAACATAGATAGTGTTCAGAGGCAAAAATGTACCCAGTGTATCACAATGTAGCACCAAAAAAGGAAGTAAAGTAGTCACGATGTTGAGATATCATACGGCAAAAATGTCAAAGTTAACTGGTGTTTGCTATATCTCAACTATTTTATAGTGCATACAAACAAAACAGGGAAACAATCATACATACATAAAAAATGGAAATATGCACGGTCTAGTGTGTATAACGACAAGAAAAGCGACCTGCTAACCTTACCTTGCCGAGCACTTGCCAAGAAAAAATACGACAATCATCAGTAAGTATTCATGTGAATATAATTGCATAAGTGGTCATAAAAATTAGCAAATGGCATTACAGCATGTTAAATCATAAAGTATCCTCATTCAATAAAAGGTTTGATATTCGATATGTGATGGTTTCCTTTGGTTTTTCTGGTTCTCAAAGCGTCGACGTGTACAACATTGGGGTGAGGAATGCTGCGAATCCGATATGGACCTGCGTATAGAAGTTCAAATTTACTGCACTTACCTTTTACTCTATTGGATAAATAGTGTGTACGTACTAATATCTTCTGTCCAATGTGAAAGTCACGGCGTGTACAAACCTGTTTTTGCTGTCTTCTCCGGCGCTCTGCGGCACGTTTGATGTTGTTCAGCGCAATGTCAATTATTTCATGGTGTCGTAGTCGACGAGATGTAGGAAAGTTTACTAATTCTTTAATTTTGTTAGGTGGTCCAACATTTTTCAGTATAACAGACGGAGATAGCATAGTGGATTTCTTTGGTATGGAATTAATTACATCAGCACGTTTCAAAAACGTTTTCGTGAACAAGATTCTGCGTGTCAAAGGTATTGTTTGCGTTACTGGAATATGCAACTTGTACTGTATTTAATCAAATTCTATCTGGCGTGTCATTATTTTCGGGAGGATGCTGTGGCATGTCGACTATTTGTACTGTTCTATTATTTCTTCCTGACGTATTACGTTCTGGATGATACCTATTGTCTGGTTCATTCATGATTATTTGTTGTGGCGGATGTTCTTGCTGCTGATAAGACCGACTGTTATTATACGTACGCTGAAAATTGTGCTCATTAATTTTACGTCTGTCATGATAGTCATTTCTATACGGCGCATTGCGATAGGGATTGAAGTGGTGTGTTTTCTGTACGTACTGATTTCCTTGTTGCTGTGCATTACTATTTGTAGGAGCTGAGACTATACATGCACGCGGCAAAACATTAAAGCTTGGTTGACCTTGTAGACTGCATTGTTGGTTAGGTATGCTAACCGCCTGGTTTTGTTGCTATTGCGGTGAAAAACCTCTATTGTTACTAAAAATGCGTTAGCGCCTGCTGAAACTTTTACACATACTGATGATTATAATTTTATCTGTTATTAATGCTACGGCGATAGTTGTCATTTCGGGAGTGTCTAAAGAGAACTGTCACTTTCGGTAAAATTTGTCATATCGGGTTTTCTTGGCTCATTTCTTAATCCTAGGTAGAGCAATAGCTAAAGAGCTGTTTTGATAGATATAAAGGATAGTAGAAGAGAAGGCAGCAGTGCAGAAAACTAAAGATGAAACAGCACTACTACGGCTTGGGGCCCTGTGCACGCTAGGGCACATACTCATTAAAGTGTAATGAATCCCCTGATGTTAATTACGCGCTGCAAATAAATTTCAGCTTTTGTGTTACAGGCAATGCCGGTGACAATTCAAAAACAAATTGCTGTATCCATGCTAATGCTAGTTTCTGCATTACAGGCAATGCTATTGAAAACACAAAAACAAATTGTCATATCCAGTTCAGTGCGTGTACCTGTGCTCTGTCATTTCCAACTACTTTAGATTTTATTACCAATACAAATTGCTCGTAATCTACGTTCTCGTCACTGAATTTGAGAACAGGTTTGTGTGAGGATCTGTTTCTCTGTGTCATTTCGGATTTTAAGTCGCGTAGCTTTTCGGATTTTAAGTCGCGTAGTCTGTAAATTGCTTAAGTTACACTGGCTGTGCGAGTGTGACAAATATTCGGAATGTGGCGTATGCTGTGACGTGTTATTAACTGAAACATTTTTCATTTCTGTCACTTAAATACATTCGTCAATTTGCTTCTTCTGTTGTTCACATTTCTTATAGACTTCCGTATCCACAATGTGTGAAAGTTCTGGTGACTTTAAATTAAACTCGTCGTGTAACTGAGTCGCATTTTCAGAACATTGTTCAGTGACCGCACTAATTTCATCGCTATGTGATTCTGTTGTGGCTACATGTACACTCCTGGAAATGGAAAAAAGAACACATTGACACCGGTGTGTCAGACCCACCATACTTGCTCCGGACACTGCGAGAGGGCTGTACAAGCAATTATCACACGCACGGCACAGCGGACACACCAGGAACCGCGGTGTTGGCCGTCGAATGGCGGTAGCTGCGCAGCATTTTTGCACCGCCGCCGTCAGTGTCAGCCAGTTTGCCGTGGCATACGGAGCTCCATCGCAGTCTTTAACACTGGTAGCATGCCGCGACAGCGTGGACGTGAACCGTATGTGCAGTTGACGGACTTTGAGCGAGGGCGTATAGTGGGCATGCGGGAGGCCGGGTGGACGTACCGCCGAATTGTTCAACACGTGGGGCGTGAGGACTCCACAGTACATCGATGTTGTCGCCAGTGGTCGGCGGAAGGTGCACGTGCCCGTCGACCTGGGACCGGACCGCAGCGACGCACGGATGCACGCCAAGACCGTAGGATCCTACGCAGTGCCGTAGGGGACCGCACCGCCACGTCCCAGCAAATTAGGGACACTGTTGCTCCTGGGGTATCGGCGAGGACCATTCGCAACCGTCTCCATGAAGCTGGGCTACGGTCCCGCACACCGTTAGGCCGTCTTCCGCTCACGCCCCAACATCGTGCAGCCCGCCTCCAGTGGCGTCGCGACAGGCGTGAATGGAGGGACGAATGGAGACGTGTCGTCTTCAGCAATGAGAGTCGCTTCTGCCTTGGTGCCAATGATGGTCGTATGCGTGTTTGGCGCCGTGCAGGTGAGCGCCACAATCAGGACTGCATACGACCGAGGCACACAGGGCCAACACCCGGCATCATGGTGTGGGGAGCGATCTCCTACACTGGCCGTACACCACTGGTGATCGTCGAGGGGACACTGAATAGTGCACGGTACATCCAAACCGTCATCGAACCCATCGTTCTACCATTCCTAGACCGGCAAGGGAACTTGCTGTTCTAACAGGACAATGCACGTCCGCGTGTATCCCGTGCCACCCAACGTGCTCTAGAAGGTGTAAGTCAACTACCCTGGCCAGCAAGATCTCCGGATCTGTCCCCCATTGAGCATGTTTGGGACTGGATGAAGCGTCGTCTCACGCGGTCTGCACGTCCAGCACGAACGCTGGTCCAACTGAGGCGCCAGGTGGAAATGGCATGGCAAGCCGTTCCACAGGACTACATCCAGCATCTCTAGGATCGTCTCCATGGGAGAATAGCAGCCTGCATTGCTGCGAAAGGTGGATATACACTGTACTAGTGGCGACATTGTGCATGCTCTGTTGCCTGTGTCTATGTGCCTGTGGTTCTGTCAGTGTGATCATGTGATGTATCTGACCCCAGGAATGTGTCAATAAAGTTTCCCCTTCCTGGGACAATGAATTCACGGTGTTCTTATTTCAATTTCCAGGAGTGTATATTAATTAATTCTTGTGCAACAGATCTATTTTCTTCACTGCTTTCCCTAGCATGAGCCTTAATTACTTCACATAATTGTTCTTTTGTGTCGTGACGTTGCACGGCAACAGCTGTAATCTGTTCACTAACTTGTTTGTTCTGGTCGTTAATGTTGTCGTGTTTTTCATTCGACTGTTCGCAACTTTCATACCACTGTTTGACTATTTCAAGAAGTTGTTTGGAATAGTTGTCTATCATTTCATTCATCTTATTGGAATAGTTGTCAAGTATTTCATTAAGTGGTTTATTCGATTCATTAAGGTTATCTTGTTTTTCATTTGCCAATAATGCCACAACTTGATCCAAGCCAGTATTACCAACTCTATTCTCTGTACTGTTTGATGGTGTACCTGCAATTGTCACGTTTTGTGTATCCATTTTTGATATTGTGTGATTCTTGAAAAGGTTTACTAATCGGATGTGCACTGTTAGTCACTATATCAGAATTAAATAACTCTGTCGTTCTCTGATTACACTATTCATTTTCGTTAGAAAAATCTGTCCGTTCGTCACGTAAATTCTGCAAAACGGGTGTGTTAATCTGGGCAGTGCTCATTGCAACAGAACGCCCCTCGTCATCAATTGTCGTCAAATTAACAGAGGACGCAATTGAATTCGTTTGTTCATCATTAAGATAACAATAATTATTAGTGGTCGGTACGCACTGATTGTCCGCAAATGGAGGATTGTCATCATTACACTGAGTGTTGCAAGTACTATTGGTCAAGTTATTTAAGTCGGTTATTACACTCACTATACATCGCGATGTACTGTTAACAGTTTTTCGCGGCATTTTTACACAAATCTAGATTATTCACTAATGAAACAAACACAATGCAAAGTGCAACAAACACAAATACAACAAAGAGCAACAAATTGCCGATGATCTCTGGAAGAAAGAGTGACACATTAGTAAATGCGTTGCGGCAAATGCTAATTGTATTTAAGTAAATAAGAGCAGATATATGACTACTTCACAGAAGATTCACAAAGAAATACGATCCTGGTCCGGATGTCGCCAAGTGTAACTTCCCCGCAAAAATGTAAGGCAATGATAATGTGGCAATTGTAACCGCCCCACGGAAATTAATGAATGAAAAACAGGAAAATGGTGCCAAATGTAACCTCCCAACAAAATAATGTTTAATAATAATGCAAAAAGGAGCCATGCGTGAACTCCCCACAAAACTGATAAATGAAAATTGACCATAAACCAACAACAATATTAATTAAATAGTGAACCATGACCCAAATGGAACCTCTCAGCAATAATAATAATATCTGGTAAATTTTATAAGGACAGCAGCGCTGACATTCGGCCCTGTGAAATAATTAAACCTCATAAATTTTATAAGGAGAGCAGCGCTGACCTTCGGCCCTGTATTCTGAATAAAAAAAGCAAAAATTCTTACCTCAATAAAAACTGCTTCTATATCTGCTCTTATTTATCGACACAGCTTCGTGCAATGCTGGCGTATATTTAATTTTGATTCTTGGAGGAAATGCATAGGAAAAATTCTTTACATTGAAATGAATGCTTTTTCTTCAAAAGAGTGGGAAAATTCTTTAAATTGAATTGAATACTTTTATTAAAAGAGTTACATTATAAAAAAAACTATTATTGGGGCATTTTTGAACAAATTAAATTACAATTAACATACATTATTAGATTTGCGCAATGCTGCGTCTTTACCTTCTACAACAATACACATCGTCCCGAATCGTGACCAGAGTCGCGAGAAGAGCACTCCGCCGACGCATGCCGACATCTGCTCAGTACAACCGTCCACTCGCTACTACCGTATCCGACTGACTACTAATGCAGACTCGCGCAGACTAGCGCAGACTGACTTCTACATGCTACTCCTGACATAGTACAACTGAACACTCGCGCGGTCAAGCGCAGACTAGCAACGATAAATAACTATCTGGTCAGAGATTCTGTCATGCTCGATTAAGGGATCTGACATTCCGCGCTCCGATCCGTAGAACGCCAGGTTTCTTTCTCCTGATAACAACATCCTCTTGAGCAGTCCCCGCCCGGAGATCCGAATGGGTGACTATTTTACCTCCGGAATATTTTACCCAAAAGGACGCCATCATCATTTAACCACAAAGTAAAGCTGCATGCCCTCGGGAAAAATTACGGCTGTAGTTTCCCCTTGCTTTCAGCCGTTTGCAGTACCAGCACAGCAAGGTCGTTTTGGTTAATGTTGCAAGGCCAGGTCAGTCAATCGTCCAGACTGTTGCTCCTGCAACTACTGAAAAGGCTGCTGCCCCTCTTCAGGAACCAAACGTTTGTCTGGCCTCTCAACAGATACCCCTCCGTTGTGATTGCACCTACGGTATGGCCATCTGTATCGCTGAGGCACGCAAGCCTCCCCACCAACGAAAGGTCCATGGTTCATGGGGAGCCTTAGCACCGCCTATTATAATTAGTCTACAGCCATCCTCGTCGCTTCAATGAAATTCTACAAGTGTTTCATATTGACATCTACAGGGCGCCGGTACACAATAAAGGTAGCAATAAAACGAATTGGGGGCGTGAGAATTTCTTAAATTTGCTGTACTGATAGTCTATCTGCCTCCATCGAGATTAGAACCGATAACAAACCAGACCCCCTTTACAGCAGCAAACACCTTTCACTACGCTAGCAAACAACCCAGGCTAACAGCCCTTTATTATTACCCCAGACGTGAATAAGCCGGCAATTTCGCAATGAAAATGGCAAAATGATCTACGGTTTCTGTTGCCCAGAGCTTTCTGGACTCAAATACATGAATTTTCTTCCTTTATGTCACCGCTTATGTGACAATCATTCGGGATGTTTATTTAAATAACAAAATACTGCTATTTGCGAGTACATTTAGTAGCATAATTCTGCACCACCCCAGGAAATAAACCGCTACATAGCTGCAAAACGCATTCTACGATGTTTTGAATTCTCCATTAAATTCCTCGCAGCCAGAAAACGTTCATTAGCCGAAGTGTTTCTTAAGCTAGCTAGCAATGGGAATGTTCGCACGTCTAAATCGCGGTGGCATTAATACTGGGATCTGAATTACCACGTGTATAGGCAAATGGATATTATTTGCATTCCTGTAAACGTGATTTGTATCGAAAGTGTAGATACGATTAATTTGCTGATGTATCGACTGCAACTAGAACATTTTGAATAAAGAGTAGGGGTAGTTATTTATGCGGCCGTCATCTTCAGTAACTATTGTAGCTAATTACGTTGTAACGATTTCGTCACCTAAATCGGGAAAAATGAAACCCTATCAGTCTCACTTTCTTGACCGTCTATCTGTCTACCCAACCCTTTAAACCTGTTTACCTCGAGTACGTGTAGACATAATAAGAGGAAGTGTATCGCACTTCCTGAGGTACACAGTCACTTGGTGTTGTAAAAAAGTGAGCTTCTGTGACAATGCAATCTAAAGAGACGGCAGTTTATGTGAAGAAAATTTAGGCGATAGGTCAAAAAATGGCTCTGAGAACTATACGACCAAACTGCGTAGGTCATCAGTCCCCCAGACCTAAATCTACATAAACCTACCTAACCTAACACATATCAATGCCCGGGGAAGAATTCGAACCGACGGCGCAAGCAGCCGCGCGGTCTGCTATAAGACGCCGTTGAACGCACGGCTACACCGCGCCGGCCAGCTGTTAATATCATCTGGTGTTGCTAAAAGTAGTTCACTTCTGGTGAATGATTTTCTGCGCAGTTCATTTAAGATAGAGTAACTAAAATGTATTTCATATTGCGGAAGAGGAAGGACGCCTAATTCATTTCCCTTTGTCTTTATTTATGATGTTAGATTCGGAATCTGAGCATACGCACTATCCATAATCACACTTTAGCGCCAAGTCATAGTCACAGATATACGAATACAGCACATTGGCTTATACTTCAGGTATTTATTTTCCCACTAAGTGCTGGCAGACGATGTTGCGGCGTCTTCGAAGCGCGAGCTTCGCCAGTGCCAGCTATCTCAGCACATCAGCTAAGCGAAAGTTTTCTTCCTGCTAGTCTAATCGACAATGGCAACATCGCAGAATACGTTTCACAACTATGTGATCGTCGATTTAGGTTACTGTATGGTTCATAGTTATGTTAGTAAATCCACTCTATATTTTTATTTCCTGTAAATTACATTTGCCACATGATTCGCACTGTACACGTAGGAAATGTATGTTATATGGTCCAGGAAGCACGTTCCAACAGAAATTGCTGCATACATTTATATTTATGTTGCGAATTAGTCGTCTTATCCATTACATGGACAACGAGGATGCTCTGTATTGCTACTGTTGTTTCATAGCTTAGTGGTATTGTGTGCTGGTGGCGTTGCCAGTTTACATGCTGCGCATGTAACACACAACAAAAGCGTTGGATGCCTACAGTGATAAGTCTACTTGAAAAATGTTTGTTGTCATGGTACTTCACATAACTTGCTCTTCGACTTCCAATTTGACAACTGTGGAAAAATGTCTTACCTTGCTAGTCCTAGTTTCAAATATTGTCTGACTTAGAAAACGTAAGCATGAAGGAGTCCGTGAAAGCAATTATTTGCTGTTATAGCAAACTTTTGAATCCATTTTACACTTGAATTCTCCGTATTGATTCTGAGAGTTTTGTTATTGTTCTTGTTATTTACTGTCTCAATGTCATCCGTGAGAATAAAATTAAAGGCAGTGGGATTAGGTTCCTGATCTGTATACCGTGTATTAATATCTGCGCTGCTGCGTAAATTTTAATGGTTATATTCTTTACGTAAAACAGACTGTCGGTTTCAGTCCTATGATCGACAGTAAACTTCGTAAATACAATTACAGAATAGTGGCATATCGATTAAGGTTCCTCACCATCAACAACAGTTGTTACCCATAGTTTTGTATTTGCGATTTGACCGTCGCCCTTTAGATACCAACCTGATCTTTCCACAATGCCATTTTTCACTTGCTTCTTAATATATCCTATAACTACAGATTTGTTGAAAATATTTAATGTCAAATATGCTATTCCACAAATTAAAAACTTCCAGTTATTCTTTGTATCTTGAAACTTACTACCTTTCACTTTCACTGAAGAAAAGATACATAATAATAAAATTAAATCATTGATTAGAATCTCAAAGCATACTGTGAATGTTTAAAACGAAATGAACTAAAAATTATCTTCTTGTCTAAAACACGTTACTGTTCCAGAGAACTTCGGCACCTCTCAATATTTTTCACACCTCTGATGTTTAGCCACATGTGGACAAACAGTGGGTCTCATGAAGCAGCATTGTTTATCCGTCACAAAATAAAACCTCAAAAATCAGTAAATAAAACTATTCTTCTACTGTTGCTCCGTATCGCATATACCAACCGCCCTCTGCTGTGACAACGACTCTAACTCTATTGGGTATTTGATTTTTCTCTTCTTTTTCGGGCATCCTTACCTCCCTTCTTGCCCAACCTTCGCTCTCCAATTACTCCTTCATCGGCGAGCTTCTCCTCAATATTTTTCATTTGTGCTGAATTGCTTTTTACCCTTCTCGCATATACACATGTGTCATGTATTGTTTAGAGACTGCATGAATACATAACGTGAGTATCTCTTCTCTTACCAAATTAAAGTTTACATATCTTGTTGTTAATTAATTTGCTTGTCCAGATTCCACTTACTGCGTTTCCTTAAAATTATATAAAATATACGTCTGAAAAAAAAAAAAAACTTCAATAAAATATACGTCTGAAAAAAAAAAAAAAACTTCAAACATCTGATGCAGCTGATTGGTTAAGGGCTAAAAAAAAACACCTCTGCTGATGCTGCTTAGTATCACGTATAGCCTCCTTCGGCTTCCACAACGGCTCGAAGTCTGTTGGGCATTGAGCCCACAACTCTAGCGACATAACTAGGAGATTCAAGTAACTCATTCCAAGCGTCATGAATCACATCAGAAGGCTGTCGGCGAGTCGACGGTGATTGTCCCTTTCCCCATACTACTCTGACCATTTCTGCCCAAATATTCTCAATGGGATTCATGTCTGCTCCTTTAGGTGGCCATTCCATTACAGTAATATTACTATGGTCGGCGAACCACCTCTTAACCACACGTGGCATATGAATGGGCGAGCGATCTTGTTGGATCATGATCTGATCATCGCCAAATCTTGCTGTCTCAGAAGGCAACGTCACGTTCTCCAGACTTGAAACGTAACTGCGCGCATCGAGTCTTCCTTCCACTTCCCACAGGCCACTTCCCTTCGGTCGATATCCATGTTACGACTCCCTGCCACTCCTTCGGCAACTGTAAATATACTTTGGATTATACCTTGTACCTTTTGGCCAGTAAACAAGTACTTTTCCGGTTGATGCCGTAGAGAAAACTTTTTCGTCCGTGAAAATCAGACGCCTCCAAAACTGGAGAGGTTTGTCGACATTTTCAGCAGCGAAAACAAGGCTGGCTTCTCTATGGGAAACAGTCAATGTCTCTTTTACAGCAGGGCTTCCTGCTCTTAGTCCTCCTTCCATTAGACGACGAGTGACGTTCTTACTGCTAACACTGAGACCCAAAGTCTGCTGAATTTGTCGTGCGTTGACAAATGGGTGGTTCTCACTGAAACGGCGTATCTGCCGATCCTGAGCTGTTGTTATTTTGCGGAGACGGCCATGAGGCCTTCCACTCAGGTTACCACCCTCTTCCTTTCGTCTAATCCACCTGGCTACCGTCGACTTGTGAAGACCCATAGTTCTTGCTATATAGCCATTTGAAAATCCCTCTGCTGGAGTGCTATTATAGCGCCCTTGTCTGCCCCAGCCAGATGGGCCATTTAGCGTTTACTGAATGATTCGTCGCGGTTTATATCTGCTGTGAAAACAGCGCTAGTAGGAAACAGACTGCCTCCTCCACGACTGCAGCCACAACGCAATGGCCAAGTATGTGTAACACGGAAATCGATGGCATAAACGAGAGTTCTCAAGCCCGTACCCGTGTCATTACATAGTGGAGCAACTTAGAATCTGTAATTTTTCTCAGAAGGGGCTCGTCCGCTCTTGTCATCTCTTATTCTGATAAATATTACATTAAATAAAATGTTTACGTTTTGCTTATACGGCTGGCCTAACGCAAGAAACATTTCTGAAATATCTGAGGCAACCTGAAGAACACTTCGTGAATTTTAGCTGTAGAAGGTTGCCTTACAAGAAGGAAAACGTGTTTATCCTCGCTCGCTGTGTTTCCAAGTGGCGCAGTTTACTCTGAGGCATACATCTCGCCGGGCGTAAGAAGCGACTCGACTAACGAGGGGAAGTCCCCTGGTGCCATACGCTGATTGTCCGGAAACTTTGCTCAGTGAAGGAGAGGACAAAATAAACGAACATGTGTTTCGGGCTCTCTGCAGACACTTGACTGTTTCCGAGAAAACGATGGTCGAAGTTATCAACGCGCTGTCGCTATAGTGTAGATACCTTCTTCGCTCGAGGATGCAATTGAAGCGGTGGTTCAGTGGCTACCATCTTTCCTTCTTAACTTTGATTCCCGAGTTCGAGACCATATTGGTTTTTTATTATTATTTTTTTCTCCCTCACTATCAGAATTATCTATGATTTTTTTTTTCCAATTTACGTTGAAATAATGTTGTCGTTGTTCGTCATTTAACTTTCTGTGTAGTTAATGAATTAAAATAATAAAGAATGAGAAATTAATGTGAAATATTTTTGAACCTCCTTACAACCTCAGATCTGTAAGGTTGCAAGGACATTCACAAATATTTCACATCATTTTCTCATTCATTTATTTTTTTTTTAACTGCTTTCATTACACAGTAAATTGATTGACAAATAACAACAACATTGTTTCAACATAAATTAGAATAAACGTTCGTAGATGATTCAGAGAGTAAGGGTAAAGAAAAAGGAACAACCGGGTTTCGAACTCGCAGTGCAATGTTCTGAAGTCGAGACGGTAGTCGCTGAGCCATCGCTTCAATTGAACCCCTACATCCTAAAAGGTATCTAAACTATAGCAACAGCGCATTGAAAACTTTGACTGTAGATTTCTTAGAAGCGGTCGAGTGTGTGCAGATAAACCAAGACACGTGTTCGCTTATTTTGTCTCCTCTTTCACTGAGAGAAGTTTCAGCAAGATCGGGGTAAGACACTTGGCGGGTCCCTTCGTAAGTGGCGTACGTTGCGATTCAGTAGACAGATGGCGTCCACTTTTCTCGACTGCTCATTGAAATGTTTGGAAAATTTCGTTCTTGTAGTGGCAGTTTGCATTATGAGGGCTGATTTTCCTGATAACTGTCTTCTAATCGACTTTGCTCCTAATTTACGTTGCTGTGTAGTAGACCTACTGCAACTAATTGAACCGGAAATGTTTGTTTATTTGGATAGTCCGCTTCTTAGTGGCCATATTTTACTGTAATATTTTCCTGTGTGTCAAAACGGCAAGGTTTGATGACCACTGCAACTTGGTAACATCGGTAACAATT
Organism: Schistocerca americana; assembly: GCF_021461395.2. Taxonomy (NCBI): domain Eukaryota; kingdom Metazoa; phylum Arthropoda; class Insecta; order Orthoptera; family Acrididae; genus Schistocerca; species Schistocerca americana. Next base: position 171,201,035 of record NC_060124.1, on the reverse strand, counting down.
TAATACTTTGAAACAGTTACCTGTGGTGTACGAGGAGTGTACTCTGTTGAATGAGGAATACATTAAACACGAAAGCTGCGTCCAGTAACAATAATTAACTTTCGTTTACATGACAAAATAGGCGTCAAACTACTGTCAGTTCATCTCAGTACCCAGTAAAACTAAAACTGGAACGATCGCAAACATACTTTTGTGGGGAAGGCAAACGAAAGACTGCGTTTTATTGGCCGCGTACTAACAAGGGAACCTCCCCATCGCACCCCTCTCAGATTTAGTTATAAGTTGGCACAGTGGATAGGCTTTGAAAAAATGAACACAGATCAATCTAGAAAACAGGAAGAAGTTGTGTGGAACTATGAAAAAAATAAGCAAAATATACAAACTGAGTAGTCCATGCGCAAGATACGCAACATCTAGGGTAATGTGAGCTAAGGAACACCGTGGTCCCGTGGTTAGCGCGAGCTGTTACGGGGCGAGAGGTCCGTGGTTCAAGTCTTCCCTCGAGTGACAACTTTAATTTTTTATTTTCGGTTTATGTGACAATCTCTTATGTTTTCATCACTTCTTTGGGAGTGATTATCAGATCTACAAGAAAACCTAAATCGGGCAAGGTAGAAGAATCTTTTTACCCATTCGCCAAGCGTACAATTTAGGTGGGTCGACAACATATTCCTGTCATGTGACGCACCTGCTGTCACCAGTGTCGTATAGAGTATATCCGACATGTTTTCCTGTGGAGGAATCGGTTGACCTATGACCTTGCGGTCAAATGTTTTCGGTTCCCATTGGATAGGAACGTCCTTTCGTCTACTAATCGCACGGTTCTACGGTGCGGTCGCAAAACACAGACACTAAACTTATTACAGTGAACAGAGACGTCAATGAGCGAACGGAAGATCATAACTTTGCGAAAATAAAGAAAGTAAACTTTTCACTCGAGGGAAGACTTGAGCCAAGGACCTCTCATTCCGCAGCTGCTCACGCTAACCACGGGACCACAGCGCACCTGAGCTTTTATTATCCTTGATGTTGCTTATCTTGCACATGGACTACTCATCTTGTATATTTTGCTTATTTATTTCATAGTTCCACACAACTTCTTCCTGTTTTCTCGATTGACCTGTGTTCAGTTTTTCAAGACCTATCCACTGTACCCATCTTATAACTAAATCTGAGGGGGGGGGGGGGGGTGCACAATAATGGATCTAGATTTCTCATAAATAAATGGAAGTTTCTTAGAGGGGATCTGTAGACTGTTGCTATTAGATTTGCAGTTACTAGCTATAATAACTAAGTAATATCTACTGACTTGCAGATATCTTCTCCTTGTTTTCCTTTACTGTTTACTGAATGACAGGTGGGGAAGAATGCAGCCCCGTCTCACCCCGTTCTCGATTGCTGCCTCTGTTTCATGCCCCTCGACACTTAGAACCTCAGTTTAGCTTCTATGTTAAGTTGTCAATAGCCTTTCGTTCACTGTATTTTACTCACTCCGTTTCAGGATTTCTTAAAGTACACTCAGTCTAAATTTCAAAATCTGTCCTTAAATCTACAAATGATATAAAGGTAGGATTTCCTTTCTTCAGGCTGTGTTAGAAGATAAGGCGTAGGGTCAGCACTACTGGACATGTTCCTTCTTTTCTCCAGAACCAAAACTGAGCGCCTCCGACGTCGGCTTGCATCGTTTTTTCCATTCATCTGTACATAATTCGTGTCAGCATATTGTAGGAGAGACTTGTTAAACTCATCGTTCGGTAATATTCACACCGGTTAGCTGCTTTCTTAAGAGTAGAAATCGTTACAATCTTCTTGATGATTGAGGGTATTTTGCTCATCTTATATAGCATGCTCACAAAGTAAAACAGATTCTTCACGGATGGCCGTCCCAACAATCTTAGTAATATTGAGAGAATGCCGCCTACTCAAGCAGACGTTTCGCTTAGATCTTTCAGAGCTCGGTCAAATTCTTCTGGCAGAACCATGTCTCCCACATCATATTCATTCATTTCCTCTTTTCTTTCTATAACAGTCTCTTCAAGCTTTCCCCTTATATGGACTCTCTAAGTATTCATTCCTCCTTTCAGCCTTACTTTTTTCTGCCTAATATCGGATTTTCATTTGGGCTCTTCATATTCATACACGTACTTCCCTTTTCTCCAAATATCTCTTTAATTTTTCTATACACCACGCCCATGTTTCCCATAATCATGCATGTGCTTCTATAGTCTTGGATTTATCCTGTGCCTATTCTGCTTTGCTGTTTTGCATTTCCTGTTAATTTCACTTTTTAAGCGTCTGTTTTCCCTTTCACCTAATACATTCTCAGATTTTTTTTTAATTTACTCCTTTCGTTGATTAGTCTTAGTCGCTTACGCATCATCCAAATATTTCTGTTGTGCATTCACTGGCTCACCTCTCAAGGCTACCCAGTCGTCACCTGTTATCTTCCTTGCGCTTGCTCTCTCTGAAAATCTCAACAGCTTCTGGTTCTTTCAACTCATCCAGATCTCATCGCCTTAATTTCCTATCTTTGACAATTTCCTTAATTTTAATCTGGAGTCGGTAACCAATAAATGATATAATCCAGATCTTATTCTGGAAGTATTTTATATGTTAAAATCTGATTTCGAAATCTCTGTGTTACTATTGTGTAATTTGTCTGAAACTTTTTGGTGTCTGTAGGATTCTTCGAAATGTAAATCGTTCTTCCAAGATTTTTAAATCAAGTTATAGCACCAGTTACATTGTGATCGGTCCAAAATTCTACCAGGCGGATCCCCCTACCATTCCGTTGCCCATATTTGCCTGCTATTTGTCCTTCTCGTGCTTTCCCTGCTATCGAATTCCGGTCCCGTTCGCAATTAAATTTCCGTCTGTCTTTACTATTTAAATAGTTTCTTTTGTCTCGCAGTACCGTCTTTCAACATCTTCATCATCCGTGGAGTTTGTTGCCATATACGCTTAACCACTGTGGTGGATGTTCGCTCTATGTACGTCTACAATAATGTGTTCATTGTGCTCTTAATAGTAGCTTATCTACATCGTTCTTTTCTTATATACTGTTAGACCTGCTTCTGTATTACATCCATTTGATTTGATACTGATGAGACTGGAAGTCTTGCTCTTCCTTACATTGCATTTCACGAATTCGCACCATATCTAATTTCAACCTATCCATTTTCCATTTAGTGACATACCTACCCTAATAAAGAACCTATCATTCCTACATTATTTTTATATCAAGGGCTATGTAAGGTACATATGCGACAGCTTGAACTGGAAGGAGACAGAAAAGCAACCATGCCTTTTATGAAGGGACCATTAGGACATTTGCAATGGACCCCGTCCGCCAGGATACAGGACCCATCCTTTTTTTGCAGTCTGATAAGTAATATACGAGGACGAGACAGAGAAAAGACTGGAGATCCTGTTTTGGCACATCTGTTGAAGCTCTCATCGCCTAGACTGTGAGACATCGTTGAAATCTCCATCGGGCCAAGAGAACAGCAAAATTCCCCATGAATAGCCTGATGGAGAATTAAGCCTAAGTTACGCTACTGTTTGCGTAAATTTCCACATCAGGAAGGGGTTAACGAAATGATATTTCTTGTGTAGCTTGTGACATGACAATCTACAATCGCCTGGAAATACAAAATTGTACATGCACTTTAATCGTGGGAATTACTCATAAGTATTGACGACACCCTCTACTGCGATCAGAGCCTCTAAGCGTGTTGTCGTGGAGTCGGCCTAGAAATGCTGCTGACGAACATACTGACACACGGCTTGCAAGCACGTGCACAAATCATCGACAGTAGTTGCCGGAGGACATATTCGACGGGCGGTATCAGGCGAGCGTGCTGCCCAGGCAATCAATGGTACCGGCCTTTCTGCGAAGAACGCTCGCACATCCCTCGTCACTTGTGGTCCACTGTACTGCTGAAATATCGCGTACATAGAGCTGCGTAGAGGAGGTACAGTGCCTCGGGTTCTAGAACCTCCACGTAGCGTCTGCTTTCAGATTACCCTCAACAACCCGGAGCTTAGATCGCGAAGTACAGCACCTATGTTACCTTCCTTTAGCTATCCCGAAGGCCACAGCATTTCCTGTCATGCACGGAAATACCAAACCTGCTTTTTTAGTACAAACGCAGACAGTTATTTCTAAATGTGCGTGAGAAATATACAACGAATTAAAAAGTTTCTACCCAACAGGACCTTCTTGACTTGTGGGACAGACTAGTACGACATTCCGTGTGGGACGGCGACGTGTCTGCAAGATAGCATTTGAGAGCTTACGATCGTAGACGAGCAGTTGCACGGCTTGAAGTCAGTCAGTGTGCTACTACAGTGGCCACAGTAATGGCTGAGTCAAAAAGTATTGTCTCGCCATTAAAACAGGCCTCTGAGCTGAAGGTGGAAATGCTGTGCGAAAGCATGCCGGTGGTCGTAGACGAACCACCTTACCGCAACAGGATAGATACGTAGCCCTAGTGGCGAAAAGGAAGAGACAACTTACTCTTAAGCAGATCGCTGCAGACCATGCAACCGTTACCACTACACGTCTCTCTGGCGCAACCATTTCACGGTGGTTAAACTAACCTAGTTTCTATGCTTTCAAAGCCACTTCAACAACCTCACTGTGGGTAAATAGTTTATTGGTGTAGGGAGCATGTTGGCTGGGGTGTACTTCCGCTTCACTGTGGCAAATGTAATTACGGCCACCACTTAGTGGAAAGAGAGCGAGGGGAAGACGTTACACAGCACAGAAGGCTCATGAACATCATCGGTATGGCCTAGATGTTATGGTGTGAGCAGGCGTTATGCACAATGGCCGAACACCGCTGCATAATTTTGAGCGGGATACCGTTACAGCATAACGTGCGTTTAGGTGTGCCTTGGGTCCGGACTTCCTTTTTATGGGCGACAATGCCCGCCCGCCCACACAGGACTTCTGAGATGTCAGACACACAAGAAAGTGAAGATATTGAACGTATTGAACAGCCTGTGTACTCCCCAAACCCCAAACTGTAAAGCATGTCTGGGATTCTCTTGAGAGACGTGTTATCAACGAACGCACCCTCCCCGAACCGTGCAAGAACAGAAAACTACCTTGAGGAAGGAATGGAACAATATCCCCCAACGACTCCTAAACAGTTTGGCAGCCAGCGTGAATAACAGGGCGAAACGTGCATCATGTCCGATGAGGGGATGTTCCTTACTGAGAGTCCTATATCGACCTTTATGTTGGCAGTCTGACCTGTGTCAAACGTGAACGTCATTTATGTCTGCTATTCTACTTTGCCATGTTGCAAAATCTCCACCATTTCTTAGTTATAAATATTCCACTCCACATCAATTACTTATGCTCGTATACTGTGTCTCATAGCGTCCATCATTGCCTGTTATTATTCCCGTCCAACAGTGTCTCCGTTCCTAACCAATTGCCAAGGAGTGTGCATCGTCCCACGTATGCCCCACCTGATGACTGAGACGAGAAAATGAGAGAATCGAGCCGGTGAGGATGCTTCCCGGCAGTCATTCTTCCCCCGCACAATTCGGGAATGGAACACTTAAGTTGGAGAAAGATTTTGGTACTGGAGATAAACACCAACATACACTGTAAAGCTGACTGCGGCGTATAGATGTTTCTTGGCGAGACAAAAAAGGCAATAGATATCGGTGCCCATCTCGATGCCGAGTTTCTCCATTCGATACAGTCCTCCCTAATAAACAAAATATGTGCATAGGTAATATCAGACCATCTTTGTGTTTAGAGTGATGAATTCCTTGCGAACAGAATACAGCAAATCATACTTAAACGGAGAGCATCCTTCAGCGTCAAAGTAACTCCAGGTGTATTCTATGAAAGCATTATAGGAGCATTACCGTTCACGATATATATATATATATATATATATATATATATATATATATATATATATATATATATATAGATGACCTACTACATAAGGTCAGAAGCTCCATTCGGCTGTTGTATGCAGAGAAGTACCAATGCTAGAAAATTGTGGCGAATTGCAGGAAGAGCGGTAGAGAATCGGCAGTTGATCGTCCAGACACATAAATTAAATTATTGCACATAAAAAGGCGTGAAGACCCGTTCCTGTGTGATTCCAGGTATTATGAACAGTCACCGGAGACAGTCTCATCTATTAAACATCTGAAAGTATGCGTGTACAGCAATTGAAACTGGAATGACCACATAAAGATAATCGTTGGAAAGGCAGACCCCAGAGAGATTCGTTGGAAAAATCTTTGATAAGTGTACTCCACTCCGAAAAAACTAGATTACAAAATCCTCGTTCGGCGAATACTTGAATATTGCTCATCAATATGGGATCCGTACCACATATGATAGACAAGGGAAATAGAAAAGATACAAAGAAGAGCAGAGCATTTCGTCACAAGTTCGTTCTGTAAGCACGAAAGTGTCACAGAGGTGTAACCAGAACTTCTGCAGCAGACAGTTTAGAGGAAGTAGTTGGACATTATGACGTGGTTTAATGTGGTCAGCCAAAATGCTACTTGCTTGTAGCATTTTTCGAAAAGATCGTCATAAATGCAAGAGAACAGAGATTCCAGCACGTTTCACGTTTGGAGGCTCAGCAACAGTTGTTCGTCCCACTCGCAACTTCAACTGGATAGGGAGGGGGGGGGGGCGAGATGGAGTGCTGAGGGATACTGACAGATGCACTCAAAGAACTCGTAATGTAAGAAAACAATATTTGTCTTTCCCTTCATATTTTTGAAATTATAGTTTCATGTAGGTTATAACCTGCATAAAGACATTATGTAAACTGACTAGATAACTTGTGTTGAATATCTGTATATAACATCTCTTAATTGTCAAACCTATGTTTATTTACTTGTATTGTATACCTTTATGTAACATCTCTTAATTGTCAAACCTATGTTTACTTATTTATAGAAGGGTTTGTTAAACTTCTCAAAATCACGAACATGGAAACGTAAATAAATGACCTTTACTTCCATGTTGCTTAGGGAAGATTTTTTAGTATATCTTAACCAGACGTTAGTGAAAAGAATACTAGCCAACCTCTTATCACAAGTGCTTGTGTGAAGCGGCTGGCGCCGAACAGTGTTGGGTAAAGCGTCCAAGTGTTTTCAGATGCAGCAACAAGTCAAGACATTTTTCTTCTCTTTTTTTTTTTAAAAAAAGGAAAAAATGCAGCTAATGGGACGACAGAGCTAGACTTAAATTGTAAGAGATACAAAGATACTGGAAGGTACTGCAGTGTGTTGACCAATTACTGCTCATATATATGTGCGCCATTAGAACGGCAAGAGCACTTTCATATCTTTATAACTGTAACGGGGACAGACCAGTGAAAGTTGATATTGTGACGAACTGCTTCGAACAATATAGCAACAGTACGTTAATGTAGGATTAAATTATTAAGGACTGGTTGTTTCGCTTAACCTTCCATCGTTTACTTTAGTAACGTGTTTCGTGGAAAGTATTTTATATGTGCTGTAAGGATTTGAGTATTACGGCCATTGTTGTTGTAACATTTACACAAAGAGACTGCACACTGCGTAAGGCATGGTTAGACAAATTTCTTGTCCATTTTGATTTACTGTTTTTCCATTAAGGTAACTGTTAAAGACGCAACTTGCAGTACAATCAAGATATTGGGTTGAATGTGAAGAATGTTCACAGTGATATAAGTTTCAAGCTCAATCAAATACTAACGGTTTGGAACAGTTAAATATTAACATTTGCTCGTAGTTATTACGCAAATACTTAGTAATTCTGACTGCAAAATTGTTGAAACTGTGGTTGCTCTAATAATCGTGATTTTCACTAAAGTAAACTGGGAAAGTGTCACAACAGCTTTCCCAATGACTTTTCATAGAAGATGAAATGATTTTTCATATGTCCCTTGCCAAGAGACGAAGGATTAATTTAATGTTTCTACTGAGGTGAGTACTGAAGGTAAGACTGTACTGGTTCTTACCCCATTTGTGAATACTGGCACTCAACATAAAACTATCTGTAAATAACCCAGTGAGTTGAAGTGAAAGGTGGTTAGTCTATGGCCACAGCATTATCTACTAGACGCTTCCATAATTATGGTAGGCCGTGCAGCAGTTTGATCAAACCTTAGACACCGATTACCGAGTTAGTGACCCTTCGCTCACAGTTTCAGGCAGCGTTGGCTTTGGTCACATCTTGAGGCTATTGCCAATGGCCATCACTGCTGGGGTCAGAGGGGGCGATCCGAGGGACGTCCAGCAAGACACGCGTGTCTCCCGATCGGTCCACTACTGTGGCCACCCCTGGTACTGTCGGCACTGAGTTTCATCCCTCACCTGTCGTCGAGTGGATGGTTTTCCAAAGTGTGACTGGCAGTGAAAGACTTTCTTAGATCAGGGAGCCTCTCCAGTTCGGGTGATGAGCAGATTTCGAGAGCTATCTCTGGCTGACGAAGTCCATGAGCCAGATGAAGTTGCTCAACCTGTTGCAAGGAATTCTCTCCGCCTGCAGAGGGTAGGATTATTATTACTTTGGATCTCCAATGTTAGGCCCATAGTGGTGACTTTGACGGATATCGCTGAGAAGGAGGGGACGGAATCCAGTGTGCACTCTCTGTACATACTGGGAGGCGTCAATCGAAATTAGCAACAGGTGCTTCCGGATGCCATGAAGAGCATACGGTGCAGCAAACTGCTGATGGTGTTTCATGTTGGTGCTAACGGTGTGTGTCACTTTGAATCGAGAGAGATTCTCTTTACTGTTGGGCAGCTAGATGAAGTAGTAAAGAGATTAGCATCTCGCTTGCGAGATGAAGACAGACCTTGCCATCTGTAGCATCGTCGGCAGAACCGCCTGTGGTCCTTTCGTAGAGAGCGGAATTGAGGGTCTTTAAGAGACCGAGACGATTCTGCGATTGTGTAGACTGCAGATTCCTCAACTTGCGCCATAGAGTGTTGAGACTCCGGGATCCGCTAAATAGGTCACGAGTCTTGCACACAAGAAGTGGCTACGCAGATACCGGGAACTGTGTGGAGAGGACTGGGTGGTGGGCGACTTATTAGGTTACAGCGTCTCGCGAAACAACAGGAAGGGTGTCAGTATAAAAGGGTGTAGGACAAACACTGGAAGGTAGACCTAGAAACAACCGGTATTGTAGCTTTGTTGGGAAAGAACCAGAGTTCGAAGCCCTAATAAAAAGCGTTGAATCTCAAATTTTCACAGGCACGGAAAGCTGGCTAAAGCCGGTAATAAGTTCAGCCGGAATTTTCCCAAAGGACCTAACCAGCTTCAGAAAAGTCAGATTAAAATCCACTGGAATTGGATTGTTTATTTCTCTCAGAAGTAGTGTACCTTATAGTGAAATTGAAGTAGATAGTTCCTGTGAGTTAGTACGAATGGAAGTTATGCTTGACAGTAGAAATAAATTAATAGCTAGTTCCTTTTAACGATCTCTCCCCCCCCCCCCCTGGAACCATATGATACAGTAGCTCAACAGTTCATAGAAAACTTGAGTGTCATTTGAAATAGGAACCCCACTCATACAATTCTAGTTGGTGGTAATTTCAATCTACCCTCGATATGTTTGCAAAAATACTTGTCTAAGTCGGTGGTAGGCATACAACGGCGTCCGAAATCGTACTTGCCAGGAAATTATTTTGAACAATTAGTGGAGGAACCCACTCGAAGAGTAAATGGTTGCGAAAACATAATTGACGTCTTAACAACAAATAATCCTGACCGGATAGGAAGCATCGTGACTGACACAGGGATTAGTGACCGCAATGTTGTTGTAGCTAGACTGAGGGCCGTAACATCCAAACCCAAGAAAACAGGTCAGAACACTATTACAGAAACAACGAAAAAAGTATGCCAAATTTAATTGAACGCAAATCCCCAATACCGGTGAAGTTTAACAGAAGCTCGAACTTCATCGCGAGATGCTTTTAATAAGTTCTATAACGAGATCCTCTCTCGAAGTCAGGCAGTAAACGCAAAGAGAGTCTCGTCTTATGTAAAGTACACCAGCGGCAGCAGTAACTTCGCTGCGCACTATCAATGGTGATCTTGTTGATGAACTGCCACTAAAGCAGAGTTACTACATACGGTTTTCCGAAATTCCTTCACAAAATAAGACAAAGTAAGTAGAATTCGAATGAAGAACAACTGGTAACATGTGTGACTTAGAATTAGAGATCATCATTGTAGCGATGCATCTTAAAACTAATAATAAAGAAAAGTCAGGCTAGCAGTCCAGGTTGTATACCAGTCAGCTTTCTTTCAGAGCATGCTGATGAAGTAGCTCCGTACTTAGCAATCATATACAACTTCTCACTCATAGAGAGTCCGTATCCAAAGACTGGAAAGTTGCACAAGTCACTCCAATATCCAAGACAGGGAACAGGAGCTACAGACCCGTATCACTAACGTCGATTTGCAGTAGGATTTTGGAACATATACCGTGCTCGAACATTATGAATCATATCGAAGAAAATGATTTATTGACAAATAACCACCACGCATTCAAAAAATAACGCACTTGTGGTACACAACTAGCTCTTTATTCTCAGGAAGTAATGAGTGCTATTGACAGAGGACGTCAAACTGATTCCATCGTTTTAGATTTCCATAAGGCTTTTGACACCGTTACTTACAAGCGACTTCTGATTAAATTGAATGCCTATGGGATATGCACTCAGATGTGTGACTGGATTCGTAGTTTCTTGTCAGAAATGTCACAGTTCGTAGTAATTGACGGAAAGTAATCGAGTAAAACAGAAGTAATATCTGGCGTTCCCCGAAGGAAGTTTTGCAGATCCTCTGTTGTTCCTAACCTACATGAAAAGATTTATGAGGCAAACTGAGCAGCCCTCTTAGACTGTTTGCAGATGATGCTGTCATTTACCGACATGTAAAAAAATGGTTCAAATGGCTCTGAGAACTATGGGACTTAACATCTGAGGTCATCAGTCCCCTAGAACTTAGAACTACTTAAACCTAACTAACCTAAAGACATCACACACATCCATGCCCGAGGCAGGATTCGAACCAGAAACCGCAGCGGTCGCTCGGTTCCAAATGGGAGCGCCTAGAACCTCTCGGCCACAACGGCCGGCTACTGACATGTAAAGTCATATGATGAACAAAAGAATTGCAAAATGATTTAGACAAGATATCTGTATGGTGGGAAAAGTGGCTTCTAAATTACGAAAACTATCCGCTAAATTTCACATACACGATAAATCACACAAATCTAAACGCTGAAAATACTTAGGGATTACAGTTACGAATAACTCAAATTGAAACGATCACATAAACAATGTTGTGAGGAAAGCAAGACTTCGTTTTATTGGCACAACACTTATAAAATGCAATAGTTCTACGAAAGAGACTGCTTACACAAAGTTTGTCCACCCTCTTCTGGACTACTGCTGTGTGGTGTGTGATCTGCATCAGATAGGAAGACGGTGGACGTCTAAATAGTTCAAAGAAAGGCAGCTCTTTTTGTATTGACACGAAAAAAGGGAGAGAGTGACACGGACGTGGTACACGAATTGGGTTGGGAGTATTTAAAACACAGGCGTTTTTCGCTGCTGTTCGACCTTATCACGAAATTTCAGTCACCAAATTTCTCCTCAGATAGCGCAAAATATTTAGTTTACGGCCACCTACATACGGGGAAATTATCATTATAATAACTTTAGAGAAATCAGAGCTCGTTTTTCTTGCGCGCAGTTCGAGTGTGGAACGGTAGACTAGTAGCTTACCGGTGGTTCGAATGACCCTCTGCCAGGCTTTGATTATGAATTACAGAGTAATCATGTAAATGTAATTGTAGATGAACCTAACTATTCAAAATTTGATACTGCAGATGTTACAGAGTAATCATATTGATGTAGTTGTAGATGTACCTAACAGTTCAAATTTCGATATTAAAGATGTTGGAATACTTCTACTGTCGGTAATAGTTTTTATTAAGGATGTTCTTCAATACACTGAGTCGCACTGCTGGCATATTCATATCCACAGATCATATTTCTGTAGCACTTCACGCTTCTAGAAAGTTCTGAGGCGACCTACACCTTTAGGAAGAAAAGATCGCTTAAAAGTTTAATAAAATATAGATTTTAGGAAAGGACAATCATATCATGATAACGTTCTCCATATCAGACAGTTATCGTAAAAATGCAGAAATAAAAGGTGTGTACATGAGATTTGTTGACGTGGAGAAAGCTTACGACAATTGCTGCTCCTTCTTCTTCTTTTCCTTGTGCCTTTTTCCAGCATCGTCGCAGGGCCAACAAGGTTATGAACGATTTAGAGATGGTTAAATTAAGGGATCGTCCCTGTCGCCACCCTGTTACCACGTGGAAGGGAATACATCCACCCCAACTGTCTGCGTTGCAGTGTTTTTCACGTGAAAGTGAGCGGAAGTTTCCTAAATGTTTGTGGAACTGAGTCGTAACTTGGATACCAGCCCGATATTCACGTGGTGCTATATGGGAAACAGCCTAAAAGCCACTTCGTGTCCGGTCGGCATACCGATTCTTGTCTTAATCCACCATGAAGATTCGATTTTGGACCCTCGCACCTCTCTCTCCTGGAAGGGCTATGTGGACCGATGGAGAGTATGGCAGTTCCTCTACAGTAAGATTATAGGAAGAGATGGTAAGAGTTAATGTGACGAAAATGGATTAACCTCGATAGAAAGTTATACACAGCCGGCCGAAGTGGCCGTGCGGTTAAAGGCGCTGCAGTCTGGAACCGCGAGACCGCTACGGTCGCAGGTTCGAATCCTGCCTCGGCCATGGGTGTATGTGATGTCCTTAGGTTAGTTAGGTTTAACTAGTTCTAAGTTCTAGGGGACTAATGACCTCAGCAGTTGAGTCCCATAGTGCTCAGAGCCATTTGAACCAAGAAAGTTATACAAGAAAACAAAATTAATGGTTTAAGTGGGAAGAAAAGATAGCCGAAGTATAGAACAAAGGTGTAAAACAAGGTTGTGGAATGTCGCCTATTTTGTTTAATATTTATATGGGACAGGTACTGAATGCGTAGTAGAGGAAATGCTCTAGAATGTATCACGTTTCGGCATCTACCTGTAGAAGTACCTGCACTCGACAGCTGTGAACCATTTGGAAACTAATGTGACAGGGTTCTATGTCCAACTAAATGAAAGGTCAAACAGTTGCTTTGTAGTTTTACTCGAAAACTTCCCCCTATTTTAATCCAAGTCACTGATTTCCTATAGGTTATGCTCAGGTCTCACACAGTTCAAATGTCTGTAACAGGCAAAGGAAACAGATATGTGTGGATCTCGCCAAATAATATTAAATATCACTTTTTCAGCTAGTCTTTGCACAAGTGACTGTTACAAACCCTCACTAACAGTGGCAGTAGCAGTTCATTAACAGCCAACTAGGCAGTTACAACGTATATTACAGGTACATGTTTTATTAATAATCTTCCCACAACGTACAGTGGCAATAATTGTACATATAATCGAAGAGATTTACTCGCATTCCGACAGATACTGCCCTCAACTTGCAGACGAGTTCACGTGATATTGCTTATGCTACATTGTATTGGAATATAACGGTTCCCGAGGCTGATGTAAATAAACACAAATACTTGACACATCGCATATTTTTCTGTAACAGAATCGTAGTGCCAAAGGAATGACAAACGTAATCGAATGACGCAATCAATGCAATGTTAAGACTTGTGAAAGCAAATCTGAGACTCAACACATACTGACCTACATGAAGTCAAAGCTAAGACTGAACACAGAATGACTGAAATGGTGCAAGCGCCGGCCTTATGAAGACTCGCCCTAGAATGTTAAGCAGTTTTAGTTATTAAGTTATGGTTTGACAATCCCGTGAGTTAAAATGTTCACTCCTAACTGGCAGTTGAATCTACAGTCAAGTTTGGTTTAACATATATTGGATATAATGATGAAATTTAGTTATTGAAAACCACTCAATTATTAATTAGTAAAGCTTTTCACAAATAAGGGGGTTATTGCATGCAGAAATTTCAGATTAACAAAAGTATGTGACTAAATCTTGGGGTGTTACAATACTTTAGTCATAATCTGTTCCGAAAGTTTGGGCTAGATCAAAATTTTAATTGACAATATCTGATAAACTAATTAAGTTTGGGCGTATGTAATTATATTGAAACTCCCTGGCAGATTAAAACTGTGTGGAGGGCGAGACTCGAACTCGGGACCTTTGCCTTTCGCGGGCAAGTACTCTACCAATCTGCCAGGAAGTTTCATATCAGTGCACACTCCGCTGTAGAGTGAAATTTTCACTCTAGAAACATCCCCCTGGCTGTGGCTAAGCCATGTCTCCACAATATCCTTTCTTTGAGGAGTGCTAGTTCTGCTACGTTCGCAGGTTAGCTTCTGGAAAGTTTGGAAGGTAGGAGACGAGGTACTGGCAGAAGTAAAGCTGTTAGGACGGGGCATGAGTCGTGCTTGGGTAGCTCTTTTGGTAGAGCCCTTTCCCGCGAAAGGCAAAGGTCCCGAGTTCGAGTCTCGGTCCGGCACACAGTTTTAATCTGCCAGGAAGTTTCATATCAGCGCACACTCCGCTGTAGAGTGAAAATTTCATTCTGTAATTGTCTTACTGGAATCAGGGGAAATTACTCTCTGTAGTGAATGGAGTCTTTCCTTCAGATTTAACGTATTGGCTCACAACGTTTTTATGGATAGCTCGCTGCACAAAATTTTATAATTACAAAAACTTTTCCACTATTGCATTTCTGGTGAAGCTAATTATTACAACACAATAAGAACAGTAAAATGCATTATCTCAATAATATGGTTTTGAAAAGAATTTTCATTTATAGGAAACTGACATTTTGTGTAATGTGTGCTCGGTGTCGTAATATTGCCGTTAATATTTGAATAAGAATATTAGGAAAGGAGTTTTAGGTGTACTTTAACTTATTAATTAGAAGTGTAAATAAAGTAGGATGGTGTGGGCCAATCCTACTTTGTCACGAATGAAAATAGAGGTAGGTATTAATACTATTACCTCTATTTTCTTATTATTTTGCGAATGAGCAGGAAGTATTCTCTCGAGATGACAATTATGTGGAATAAATGCTGAGAAAACTGAAGGAGTATGACAGTTAGGTTTGGGAATGAATGTGGAAAAGACTGAGTGAATGTGTATGGGACAGGATTTTAGGAAAATTGACATGGGAGAAGGAGCAATAAAATCCTGTAAAAGCTAAAATACAGGATGTATCAAAAAGATTCATCCGATTTGGCACGTCTGTTTTTCTGAAACTAATAAACATATGCAATTTTATGAACAGGAAACTCAAAAATTCTTTTTTCATTCCTTTTCATAGGTGTTCAATATATCCCCCTTGAGATGCACAGCGTATGTCAATGCGGTATTCAGATTGTTCCCAAACTGCAGCAGGCATGTCTTGAGGTATAACTTCCACAGTTGCTGTAATGCGATATCTCATTTCATTCATTGCTGTTGGAGGCACATAAACAGAGTCTTATATGAGCCCCGGTAAGAAAGAATCACATAGTCAGGTCCGGTGACCTTGGGGCCACTAATGTAAGGCTGAATCATTTGGTACAGTGCGACTGATCAGTCGTTCAGTGATTCCCCGCACTTTCAGATGCCAGTGTGACGTCGCCCCATCCTGTTGGTACATGTAGTCATTGAAATCAGTCTGCAACAAAGGAAAAAGAATGTTCTCAAGCATATACTGATAAGCGTTTCCTGTAAAACTGGACCATACACCTTTTCCCCTAAAACTCCTGAAAATACATTAAATTTTAGAGTCCCACTCATACTGTACAACTTCATGTGGTTTTTCCGTAATCCATATTCTCATATCATGACGGTTCACCTTTCCACTTAAATGTAGTGTTGCCTCGTCACTAAGCACTAAGCATGGAAGAAAACTGTTATCCTCCATCTTGCCAAGAACGAAATTACAGAATATCACAGATTGCTGTTTATCAGCTTCACGGAGAACTTGCAGTAACTAAATTTTGTATAGTTCCATGTGTTAACGTCGACGCAACACACGCAGACAGACATCGGGGACATGTTGAGCTGTCGAACTGCACGGCGAACGGATTTCTGCGGACACCTTGTGTAACTATGGATGATGCATTCGACGTCTGTGTCAGACACTCGGGGACGGCCCGGCGATTCACCTTTTTTTGTTAATTAATGTGTGTGAAATCTTATGGGACTTAACTGCTAAGGTCATCCTTCCCTAAACTTAAACACTACTTAACCTAAATTATCCTGAGGACAAACACACACACCCATGCCCGAGGGAGGACTCGAACCTCAGCTTGGACCAGCCGGATTGGCGTTCACACATACAATCTGTTCCTCGAAATTGATCGTGCCGTCGTCTAATACTCTGTGCTGTAGAAGGATTCACACCATACCTAGTACTAAACAGTTATTACTGACGCGCACTGCGCAAAACGTAGAACACAAAACGCTTTCTGTTGTCCCAACACAGCTTTTACTAGAACTGAAATGGGCGCACACTGCTGCTACCTGGCGGGAAACATGTAAAACTCGAGAGTTTGCTCTTTCCAATAGTACGTTGTTCACGCCCATATCTCCAACAACATAATACTTATGATGTTTTAAACATCGGATGATACTTTTTGATACACAATGTATTTGGGAACAATAATAGATAACTCCAGTACATGTGACAAGGATAATAGTTACAGAATAGCAATGGGCACTACAGCTTTGCATGGAATAATGTGGAATAACAGTATTCTGAACGACACTAAGATAAGAATATTTCACAATGTGGTGCAGAACGTATTTCTATATGGAACTTAGATGTGGCCCAAACAAGGAAACTTCGGGAGAAAATTAGGATGGGTGGAATGACATGTGTGAGAAATCTACTGTTAGCGAGGCAACATAGGATACAAAATGTGGAGGCAACGAGGCGAATGTAGACAACATGTTCCTTAGGCAATACTTTTGGAGAATGGTACATGCACCTACAGAGAACGCCCAAACAAAGGCAACCACGGAAAATTGTAAACTGGGAGCCGCTTAGAAGAAGGAGAGGAATGCCAGAGCTGAGATGGGTAAAATACACATAGAAATCAGTGGAAGAATAAATTCTAGGTCCAGATGAGTGGAACGAAAGAGGCTGTGGACTTCGAAAACGCGTAGCTCCTAGGGGGAAACGACGAAGAAGAAAAATAATAATAATCCGGGAATATTTCAAAAGTGGAAGTGTGTTTGTTTGTTTGTATGTATGTATGTGTGTGTGTGTGTGTGTGTGTGTGTGTGTATGTGTATGTGTGTCTGTGTGTACGTTCTGCACCTCCTCCTAAACCACTGGATCGATTTCAAGCAAATCTGGTACACTTATACGTTACTGTCGGGCGACAATCGCTATGGAGGTAAGAGGTGGGGGTGAAAATGCAACAAATAATTTCAGACCTTTAAGATCTTTTTCGTTGCTGACAACCCCTACAAAATGATCACAAGTCAAATGTTTATCACTTACTACTTTTCCACTATTCATACAGCAAAAACGTACCGCATGAGGCATGACGTTATGATTTATCAGTTTTTCACTGCTGACTGTGTTTGCAACACATTTCGCAAATGCACTGTACATGTACCACTGAATGTAACTGCAAAATTATATCATCGTGCTACTCAAAGTGCAGGAGATATGTCGTTGTAAACAATGAGATGCGTGAAAACTGCCGCGTCATGCATGACATTAACATATTACTTCTTTTCTACTAGCTCCATTCGCAATGGAATTTGCAGACTGTATCCAGATATAGCTCTGAACGTACCTACGATATCATACCAGTCACTTAGTTGAAGAGAGATGAATTCATAAAGAGTGAAATTTGTGGAAAACTGCTACCTTGTGCATGACGTTCAAATTTATTATTTCGTTCCTCCTCACTCCGTTCGTAACACAGTTGCAGACAGTATACACATATTCCGCTGAATGTACATACTAAACTATATCATTGTACGGCGCATAGTTCATGATTAATGACGTCATAAACTTTAAGAACAAGGACAGGCATGACCGTACAGGTATAAGTAAATACCTGGGGTACGCCATGTTTCTCCGTTAGTAAGAAGGTGAAAGACAGATGTAATAAAATCAGAAGCGCCGTTACATATCCTCTGCCACATAGAATAATGTGGCTTACGCATTGTAGACTTTGATGTGGATGTGGGCCTCTCCGTCAGTCGTTTAAATCGCCTAAATGGAATTGTCAGACCATCTGGACACCCGACCACGTTGTGAGGAAACACAGCCCGGCTGTTTCAGAGCTGACAGCGGCTCGGCTAAAGGGTGTTTTTCAGCGACAGTACAAACGCTGTGAGCGCAGCGGAGACGCGACATGCCGCTATTGTGCGAGGCGGGTTGCAGAGTCGGCGCGGCGGCAGGCGCGGCCATCAATCAGCGACGCTGCCGGCAACAATGGCGGCGCCGATAGGGGCGTCGCGACGCAGGCGTCGGCGCCGCCTCTGCCGACCATTCATTACTGCGCCGCCAGATAGTCGCATTGTTATGTTCTATTAGGCGCCGATATCGCCGGCAGATAAACGGCCCGGATTGCGGGCCGGCCATGCCGACCGCTTCCGCGGCCCGCGGCAGCTGCGGCCGCAAGATATTTCAAAGTTACGTCTGCCGCCTGCGGGCGCGACGCGCATTCTGGCCGCCTCGCCGAAGCGATCGTTCTCTGCAGTGCTGCCTACAACAGAGGGGGATACATTTACAGGGTTTGCAGAAATCTGTGGGGCTGGTCCAAATTTCGCTGAATCCGTATCTGTCCCTAAAGGAAGAGCATTACAGTCAATCATTTTAAAAACGTTTTTACACATTTTACAGGTAGACCACACGGTAATTGAATTTATTGTACTTTTTTATGTTTACAATACGTGAAATTCAGAACTCAAATATCCTTCTTCCAAAGCCGTTCGATGGTACTCTCAAAAACTCTCAAGGAAATCGAATTTTTCTGGGTACCGGTAATACCATAAAATAAACTTGTTTGTCCGACGGGTGCGTCTCTGTTAAAATTTCGAATAAAGTTACGTGCTTTATGGGTGTTTTGGTGAAGTGTATGATACTCAAGGACAGTAAAACATAATTTGCAATTTTCTATATTTAAACAATCTTTATTAAAAATTAAGATTGATTATTAATAATTTATGTTACAAATGAAAATAATATGTAATTAGAGATAAGATTAACCGAATTTTTCATGAAGATGAGAATTAGATACATGTCAGTAACCATTTCTCTAATGAATTTTATATTTAATTGATGTAACTACTCAAACTGAGTGGAAAACAAACGATAAAGTATTGACACAAGCTGGACTCGAATAAGTGATTACCAGTCTCGAGTGTTACTGATTTTTTTCTATCCTTATGTGTTGTGTTCTTCATGGAAATGCTACTGGAATATGAACCTCTGTTTAAAAATCTGCATCTTCTTTTTATTTTGCTGCGCCTCCTTCCCACCTCCCCCCTCTCCCATTATAGCCATTCCATTTGCTCTCCTTGAGTTGCCTTTTCCGTCTGCTTTTGCACATTCTATGTTGTTCGTTAAAACATAACAATTCTCCTGGAAAACCGAAGAAATGAAGTAACGTAAATATTCCGTTTTATTTGGCTACATCCTTATTTTTTGTTATTCATCTAAATTAAATTTCTTTTTAATTGTAAATTAAATGAGAAGGAAAATTTCCAGTTCATGGAAATGGAAAAGAAATGTTATAATGCATTGAAGTCCGATTTGCTGGTTGTGTGTTCTTTCATCCTTAAAACGTTAAGTAATT
This sequence comes from Schistocerca americana, assembly GCF_021461395.2. Classification (NCBI taxonomy): domain Eukaryota; kingdom Metazoa; phylum Arthropoda; class Insecta; order Orthoptera; family Acrididae; genus Schistocerca; species Schistocerca americana. The sequence continues at coordinate 171,181,161 of NC_060124.1, read as the reverse complement.
TTCCGTTCTTTTTAAATACTTCATGCCTGTCTTTCTTCTAAAAATAGAATATATACTTGTATATAAATGCAAAGAAATCATATTTTGCTCAAATCCAATCGCTTGTCATCTATAGAAACAGAGGTCCTTCTTCCTTTGTTAGGAAAATTAGAGAAATGAATAGAAGAAATTTCTTCTCCTTCGTTGTAGCGTATATTCTTTGGACTACTGTATCCAACTTCGACATCTTAAGATGCATTTAAGATACAAGTAACACAATGAGCAAAACTATTAATATTAATTACACAGTAATAAAGAGTATTCACCAAACTATGTACTGGTCTTAATATCTAAGATGCAGCAATACCATGCTCTTGCGCAGTCTGCAAAATCATTTTGATAATTTCACTTCAAGATTTCATGTTGTAATGCTGTCATTTAAAATTAAATTCCATTAAACTCGATGTTTCTGATGTTCATCACGTAGTGTACGAATTGACCCGATAGCCTTATTACTATTCTTTTTTTCTGCTCTGGGTATCGCTTTTGATCCACTGTCACAACCTATTGCATAGATTTCCAGAAAGCATATGACACGGTGCCCATCTCAGGCTATTAACGAAGGTACGAGCATATGTAATAAGTGCACAGATATGTGAGTGGCACGAAGACTCCTTAAATAATAGAACCCAATGTGTTGTCCTCGACGGCGAGTGTTCATCAGAGACAAGGGTATCGTCAGGAGTGAGCCAGGGAAGTGTGATAGGACCGATGTTGTTTACTTCATAAGCAAATGACTTGGCTGACAGGGTGGGCAGCAATCTGCAGTTGTTTGCTGACGATGGAGTGGTGTACGATAGGGTGTCGAAGTTCAGTTCCTGTAGGAAGATACAAGACCACTTAGACAAAATTACTAGGTGGTGCAATGAATGACAGCTACTCCTAAACGTGGAAAAATTTAAGTTAATGCACATGTAGGAAGAACAAACCTGTAATGTTCACATACAATATTACTATTGTCGTGCTTGACAGTCAATTCGTTTAAATGTCAGGGCGTAACGTTGCAAAGTGATACACTCCTGGAAATGGAAAAAAGAACACATTGACACCGGTGTGTGAGACCCACCATACTTGCTCCGGACACTGCGAGAGGGCTGTACAAGCAATGATCACTCGCACGGCACAGCGGACACATCAGGAACCGCGGCGTTGGCCGTCGAATGGCGCTAGCTGCGCAGCATTTGTGCACCGCCGCCGTCAGTGTCAGCCAGTTTGCCGTGGCATACGGAGCTCCATCGCAGTCTTTAACACTGGAAGCATGCCGCGACAGCGTGGACGTGAACCGTATGTGCAGTTGACGGACTTTGAGCGAGGGCGTATAGTGGGCATGCGGGAGGCCGGGTGGACGTACCACCGAATTGCTCAACACGTGGGGCGTGAGGTCTCCACAGTACATCGATGTTGTCGCCAGTGGTCGGTGGAAGGTGCACGTGCCCGTCGACCTGGGACCGGACCGCAGCGACGCACGGATGTACGCCAAGACCGTAGGATCCTACGCAGTGCCGTAGGGGACCGCACTGCCACTTCCCAGCAAATTAGGGACACTGTTGCTCCTGGGGTATCGGCGAGGACCATTCGCAACCGTCTCCATGAAGCTGGGCTACGGTCCCGCACACCGTTAGGCCGTCTTCCGCTCACGCCCCAACATCGTGCAGCCCGCCTCCAGTGGTGTCGCGACAGGTGTGAATGGAGGGACGAATGGAGACGTGTCGTCTTCAGCGGAGAGAGTCGCTTCTGCCTTGGTGCCAATGATGGCCGTATGCGTGTTTGGTGCCGTGCAGGTGAGCGCCACAATCAGGACTGCATACGACCGAGGCACACAGGGCCAACACCCGGCATCATGGTGTGGGGAGCGATCTCCTACACTGGCCGTACACCACTGGTGATCGTCGAGGGGACACTGAATAGTGCACGGTACATCCAAACCGTCATCGAACCCATCGTTCTACCATTCCTAGACCGGCAAGGGAGCTTGCTGTTCCAACAGGACAATGCACATCCGCATGTATCCCGTGCCACCCAACGTGCTCTAGAAGGTGTAAGTCAACTACCCTGGCCAGCAAGATCTCCGGATCTGTCCCCCATTGAGCATGTTTGGGACTGGATGAAGTGTCGCCTCACGCGGTCTGCACGTCCAGCACGAACGCTGGTCCAACTGAGGCGCCAGGTGGAAATGGCATGGCAAGCCGTTCCACAGGACTACATCCAGCATCTCTACGATCGTCTCCATGGGAGAATAGCAGCCTGCATTGCTGCGAAAGGTGGATATACACTGTACTAGTGCCGACATTGTGCATGCTCTGTTGCCTGTGTCTATGTGCCTGTGGTTCTGTCAGTGTGATCATGTGATGTATCTGACCCCAGGAATGTGTCAATAAAGTTTCCCCTTCCTGGGACAATGAATTCACGGTGTTCTTATTTCAATTTCCAGGTGTGTATATGATGGAACGAGCACGTGAGAGAGAACTGTTGTAGGTAAGGTGATTGGTGGACTTCGGTTAATGGGATAATTTTAGAAAGGAGTGGTTCACCTGTAAAGGAGACCGTATATAGGCGCTGGTGCGACCTATTCTTGAGTATTGCTAGAGTGTTTGGTATCCCCACCTGGTCGGATTGAAGGAAGAAATCGAAGCATTCGGAGGCAGGCTGCTAGATTTGTTACAGGTAGGTTCTAGCAACACGTAAGTGTTACGGAGAGGCTTCGTGAATTCAAATGGTAATCCCCGGAGGGAAGGCGACGTTCTTTTCGAGAAACGCTATTGAGAAAATTTAGAGAGCTGGCATTTGAAGCTGACTGCCGAACGGTTCTACTTCCGCCAGCATACACCGCGCGTAAGGAACACGAAGATAGCATACGAGTACTTATTATTCGTACGAAGGCATACAGATAGTCGTTTTTCCCTCGATCTGTTTGCGAGTATAACAGGAGGGGAAATTACTAGTTTTGGTACAGGGTGCCCTCCACCATGCACCGTACAGTGGATTGCGGAGTGTGTATGTGGGTATCATTGGATGGATCTTGATATATTGCGGTCCGTTGTAGCGATGCAACCTTTTGTTGAGTCCATTCCCAGATTTCGCGTACGTCGTTACATGTAAAACTGTGTGTCAGTGTATCCTCTTCATTACACCTATTACAATTCGATGAATCCTCAAGATGGATACAGATTCGGGACACGAGAATCAATTAATTCAAAACTTTGTACTATTCTGTCCTATCATCTGACGTAACCTGTTTGCTGTGAATGTTCTTCCAGACCCCAGGCCAGGCCAATTGTCATGAGAGTATTTAGTTTGCAATGCGTTAGTATCTGAACGTTTCTTAATACGATGGTACCAGTTCTTTGCATTCCACATTTTGTTTTCCTGTGTTATGTAGTTGTTCTCGACTATGGACGTTCTGACCGTTGAATGTATTTTGGCAGTACTGATGGGTGGTGATTGGTTTCTGGTGAGCTGGTTGCAGACGTATACTTGTCAGTCTGGGAGGGCTGAATTTCGATCTTCTAAGGGCACAGTTTACTAGCAATGCTTTGCATTTTGCGTCAGTATCTATTAATCCGATGCCACCTTCTTCAAACGGTAATGTTAGTATGCTGTATTCTACCTTGATAATATTTTCTCGGAGTATGAAATATCCAATTACTGATAGTAGACTTCTGGCTGTTGGCGCTGGTACTAGAAACCAGGAACATTTCATAACGAGCGAGGATTGTACCAAACAGCTCTGATGCCTGGTGTGAAACTCGACCTTACACACGCATCAAGATAAGTTTATCATCATCTCGGCTCTGAGAGTTCCGTAACCTGTACAAAAAAATTGGAATAGAAAACATCATAAACATCATTTTCGCACTTTTTATTGCTCATGAAAATCACACATTGAATGTTGTACCACCATACACCGAGATATTAAGAGGTGGTATTCCAGAATGCTGTACACACCGGCACCTCTAACACCCAGTAGCACGTCCTCTTGCATTGGTGCATGCCTGTATTCGTCGTGGCATACTACCCACAAGTTCATCAAGGCATTATTGGTCCAGATTGTCCAGCTCCTCAACGGCGATTCGGTGTAGATCCCTCTGAGTGGTTGGTGGGTCACGTCGTCCATAAACAGCCCCTTTCTATCTATCCCAGTCATGTTCGATAGTGTTCATGTCTGTAGAACATGCTGGCCACTAGTCGAGCGATGTTGTTATCCTGAAGGAAGCCATTCACAAGATGTGCACGATGGTGGCGAATATTACCTTCCATGAAGACGAATTCCTCGTCACTATGCTATCGATATGGTTACACTATCGGTCGGAGAATATCATTCACGTATTGTAGAGCCACTACGGTGTCTTCCATGACCAGCAGCGACGTACGTCGGCCCCACGTAATGCCACTCCAAAACAGCAGGGAACCTCCACCTTGCTGCACTCGCCGGCCGGTGTGGCCAAGCGGTTCTAGGCGCTTCAGTTCCGGGACCGCGCGACCGCTACGGTCGCAGGTTCCAATCCTGCCTCGGGCATGGATGTGTGCGATGTCCTTAGGTTAGTTAGGTTTAAGTAGTTCTAAGTTCTAGGAACTGATGACTTCAGATAGTCCCATAGTGCTCAGACCCATTTAAACCATTTTTTGCTGCCCTCTCTGGACAGTGTGTCTAAGTCATTCAGCCTGACCGGCTTGCCTCTAAACATGTCTTCGACGATTCTCTGGTTGGAGGCATATGCGACACTAATCGGTGAATAGAACGTGATGCCAATCCTGAGCGGTCCATTCGGCATGTTGTTGGCCCCTTTTTTACCGCTCTGCATGGTGTCATGGTTGCAAAGATGGACCTCGCCCTGGACGTCTGGAGTGAAGTTGTGCATCGTGCAGCCTATTCCGCACAGTTTAAGTCGTAACACGACGTCCTGTGGCTGCCCGAAAGCATTATTCAACATGGTGGCGTTGCTGTCAAGATTCCTCCGAGCCATAATCCATAGGTTGCGATCACTGCAGTAGTAGCCCTTGGGCGGCCTCAGCGAGGCATGTTATACAGTTATTGTCTCTCTGTATCTTGTCCATGTCCGAACAACATGGCTTTGATTCACTCGGAGACGCTCTGGACACTTTCCTTGTTGAGAGCCCTTTCTGGGACAAAGTAACAATTCGGACACTATCGAACTGCTTTATTGACCGTCTAGGCATGATAGAACTACAGACAACACCTCCAACCTCGTGGAATGACTGGAACTGATCGGCTGTCGGACCCTCTCCGTCTAATAGGCGCTGCTCATGCACGGTTGTTTACATCTTTGGGCTGGTTTAGAGACATCTCTGAAAGGGACTGTGGCTGTGATACAATACCCACAGTCAGGACTTCTGGGAAACCGCCTTTGGTCGGTATCGGCGACACCGAGGATAATACCGATCATTAACCTTTTTGAGTTATAGTGAGCTGTGGTGATTGGAATGGTTGTCGCCCAGGGGTCTGAACACCGAGTGTGTCTATGTGGCTCAGAGAACTCTGCAGGAGGTGGAGTTCGGAAACTTGTCATGTTATTCACATGAACTGTATTTAGATGGTTATTTTCGTGTCCCACTCAGAGACAAATTCTGATAGTTGTGTTTTCTTTTTTATCAGCTTGCATTGGGCAAGGGTAAACGAATGAGAAACTGCGGTAATTTTGACAGGAGAGCGCATGTGTTATGTTCACTTCCGGTTGTAAAGTTTTTCCTGGTCAAGATGAAGCATTAAAGCTTCATTCTAATTGTTTTTTAACATATTGTTTTAAATCAGTTATTTGATGTTTTTAGAAGTTTGGATGGTCATTACAATAAAATCATGCTTAGAAGTGTTGGGTTACGCCTACCTCCTCACCCCCAGCCCTTCTACTTACTGCTCTGTAACAGATATTAAACATTATCGAAAAACTTCAAAATCGATTTTCTCAAGAGTTTTTGGGAGATGCACCAAACAGACTAGAAAGATTCATATTTGACTTCTGAACTTCACATACCATAAATATAATAGATTACAAAAATCCAGTTGCAGTGTTGTCTCGTTAGTTACCGGATTTCAGATGCACTGCATTTCCATATTGTAACGATGACTAAGAAAAACCCTCTTTTCCCGACTAAATTGCTTCCTGAAGTATCCTGGCAGATTAATCTGTGGGCCACACTAGGACTCGATAGCGAGACCTTCACCTTCGCAAGCAGGTGAGCTAACCGAGCGCGGCTCACGACGCGTCCTCACCGCTTTGCTTCCGCCAGTACATTTCCAATTTCACAGAATTTTCTCTGCATAACTCGCGGGACTAGCACTGCTTGTAGAGCACTTGCCCGCGAAATACAAAAGTCCTGCGTTCGAGTTGTGTTGCGGCGCGCAGTTTTAATCTGCCACGATGTTCCAAATCAGCGCACACTTTTTTGCATTGTAAAAATTCATTCTGGAAAAATTATTTATTTCTCGTAAACAGCTCTTCCTGAGCTAAAATTTTTTTACTTTTTTCTACTACTGCATAGGAACCATAAAAAAAAATAATAAAGCTCGGGGAAAAGTTCAGCTTGTTTGGTCACCTTTCAAATAATTTTTTCCCCTGTAAATTCGATGGCAAACTTGGGCCGTCTCGTTCCGTGGCAACTCCCACTTGATAACACTTAGACTTAGTCTTACTACGAATACATAGCGAACAAGACACAGTAAGAACATCTGTGGAGTCAGAATAAACCTAAGTGATGAGAATCGGGAATTATCGCGGAACGAAGGTGCCAAATTTTGAAATGGTTCAAATGGCTCTAGACTATATGAGGTCACCAGTACCCTAAACTTAGAACTACTTAAACCTACTAACCTAAAGACATCACACACATCCATGCCGGAGGCAGGATTCGAACCTGCTACCGTAGCAGCGGCGCGGTTGCGGACTGAAGCGCCTAGAAGCGCTCGGTCACATCGGCCGGCTGCCAAATTTTGCCACCGAAATTACGGAGGGTAAAACGTTTGCTCGAGAGGTTAATATGTGAGTATGAATATTTTTCCAGGGTTGTATTATTATTATCATTATTATTATGGTGATGTAAAATAAGTGTACAAAGTGTATAGCTGTAGGGCTAGTAATGTTTGAAAAAGGAACCGTATTACCTGGCCAAATTACAAGACGAGAAACATTCTACCGCCAGAAGTTTTAGAGCTATAACAATGATATTTCACTAAAATCCTATAATTAAAATATATAATAAAGGAATATAAAATTTTGACTGAAATGCTGTTACTTTAGGGACAAAGGCGAATTCAACGAAATTTAGTCACTAAACTGTTTGCAAGTATTTTACTTGATTCATTGATGCCACCGTTTTGCTATGAGGGGCATCATGTAGTCGGTATGCTCGTATCTCTGGGAGGTTGAGTGGTAGGAATTGTCTCTTTGAGATCTTGTGAAACTATCTAGATGTTATATCACTGTAGTATTAAGTGCTCATGCATCCAAGTTCCTTACGAGAATAATATACTGAAGAATCGAAAAGAAAATTGAGGAGGTAAAGGCACGAGAGAGACAATTCTGACGTTGCAGTTGATAATGGAAGCAAAACTAAAGAAAAATCAAGACACGTTCATAGGTTTTGTCGACTTGCAAAAAGCGTTCGACAATGTAAAATGGTGCAAGATGTTCGAAATTCTAAAAACGGACGGCTAGGCTATATGGAGAGATGGGTCACATATAATATGTACAAGAGCCAACAAGACGACCGAGAACGAAGTGCTCGTATTAAAAAGGGTGTAAGACAAGGATGTAGCTTTCCGCCCCTACTGTTCAATCTGTACATCGAGGAAGCAATCATGGAGATAAAAGAAAGGTTCAGAAGTGGAATTAAAATCCAGGGTGAAAAGATATCAACGATACGATTCACTGATGACGTTCTATCCTGAGTGAAAGTGAAAAAGAAGTACATAAGTTGCTGAACGTAATGAACAGTCTAATTAGTACACAGTATGGCTTGAGCGTAAATCTAAGAAAGACGAAGGTAATGCGAAGTAGTAGAAATGAGAACAGGTAGAAACTTACCACCAGGATTGATGGTCACGAAGTAGATGAAGGAATTCTGCCACCTAGAGAGTAAAATAACCAATGACGGACAGAGTAAGATGGACTTAAAGAGCAGACTAGCAATGGCAAAAAGGGCATTCCTGGCCAAGAGAAATCTACTAATATCAAATATCGGTCTTAATTTGAGGAATAAATTTCTGAGAACGTACGTCTTGAGTACAGCACGGTATGGTAGTGAAACGTAAGCGGTGGGAAAACCTGAACAGAAGAGAATCGAAGCATTTGAGATGTGGTCCTACAGACGAATGTTGAAAGTTAGGTGGACTGATAAGGTAAGGAATGAGAAGGTTCTGTGCAGAATCGGTGAGGAAAGAAATATGTGGAAAACGCTGATAAGGAGAAAGGACAGGATGATAGGACGTCTGTTAAGACATGAGAGAATGACCTCCATGGTACTAAACGGAGCTGTAGATGGCAAAAACTGTAGAGGAAGAGAGAGATTGGGATACATCCATCAAATAATGGAGGACGTAGGCTGCAAGTGCTACTCTGAGATGAAGAGCACAGGAGAAGAATTCGTGGAGGACCGCATCAAACCAGTCAGAAGAATGATAAAAAAAAAAAAAAATATTCCAATCGTACAGAGATTTCTGAAAACATATTTTTTTACTCTACACTATTGAAAATCTATTGTTTTTCTCCACGCAACTAGTTTCGACTGGAACTCGTCATCATGCAGTGTTACGAGTTTGTAATACGAGTACTGCCTGCGATGTAATGCGCTCGTAATTAGTTGCGTGCACATCATGAGATTCTCACCAGTTTGATATAGCCACTACTTATTCTTCCGCACTGCCAACCTCTTAATTTCAGGGTACCACTTGAAACCAATATCCTCACTTATTTGTAGGATATGTTCTAATTCCTGAATTCTTTTATAGTTTTTGTCCTCCATAGTTCCCTCTAGTACCCTTGAAGTTATTATTTGAAGTTATTATTTGATGTCTTAACTCATGTCCTACGATCCTCTCCCTTCCTCTTCGCCGATTCCGAGGAGAGCCTTTTTATTTCCTGTCGGTCCATCTACTTTTCAATAGTCTTCTGTGTAACAGAATCTTAAATCAATCAGTTCTGTTCTTTTCCTGTTTCCATGCAATCTATGATTCACTACCATACAATATTCGCGAATTATTTTCCCAAATTAAGACCGATGCGTGGCACTATAAGACGTACTTTGGTTAGGAATTTGCTCCGTCTTTAAAGGGTACTTTCCATCCTAAGTTTGCAAAATTCCTTCGTCTACATCGTGGGCCTCTGTTTTGATGTTCATCGCTAATCTCAGTTCTGTTACACCTCATCACTTTCTTCTTTCTTTGCTTTACTCTCAATCCACAGTGTGTACTCATTAAACCGTTAACTCCAGTCAGCAAGTCCCATAACTCTTCTTTACTTTCCCTGAGTATAGAAATGTCATCAGTGAATCCTACTCGGGAACTTTCCATTTATATCCGTAAAGGCTTCTCGGTTGTATAGATTTCACTGTAGGGGGTAGAGAATTCAACTCTGTTTTAGACACTTCATAATCAAAGCTCTTCGTTCTTGAGTTTCCATTCATATTGTTTGCTCTTGGATCTTGCACAGATTGTCTATTACTCATCTTTCCCTACGGTTTATACCTACATTCCTAACGATTTCGAAAAAGTTACACCATTTTACATTCGCGAACGATTTTTCTAAACCTACTAATCGTATGAGTGTCAATTGATATTCTGATGTCTCCCTTCTATTACCAAACACAACGTCAGAACTGCCTCCCTGAAGCCTTCACCTTTCTAGAACTGGAACCAGAAAGATCGTCATCTGTTACTCTATTTTTTTCCACTCTTCTGCATGATTTTCTGGTCAGCTGTTATACTGATCGTGCGATAGTTGTCGCTCTTCTCTGTAATTTCTTTCTTCGAGATTATGTGGCTTATACATGTAGAAACCTCAGTAGGTCGGAAGATAATAAGCCGTTAGCTGAAGACAAAATAACTTTATTGATCCAAAAATGCCGTGTTTTGGAGTGCTCTGCGGGATTCTGCCCACTCGTTTCTTATAGGGTGCCTAGGAAGCTGTTTTCTCGGATAGCTATACAACACACAAGCAAATCATATTAATGGAGTTTACTACAGTAAGTGAACTGTCAATACTCAACTTTCGTTTCTACATGATGGGTCGCAAGCAATTGGCGACATCATGATAATCAGTGGCCTTTGATATATACAATTTCCATGCAAGCTAATAACACAAGTTCATAAGTCACTGCTATCGTTAATATCACTGCGGCTCTTCTAGTCCTCTCTTCTAGTGCTGCTCTTTTAGTGGGTCTCTTGTGGTGCGGTCAAGGCTACACGGCGCGTCGCTTTTATTCTCTTCGTTTAGAAGCCGCTCCTATCGTGGTGACGTCCTAGTCAGCGTGCTATTGGCTGACGCCGTCTCACAGCCCTCTCGGCTGTATCGTTCCTGATATCCGTGCCGGAACTTGTCGTTAAGCCGTAACGTTCCTACTCCCCCCCCCCAAAGTGACGGACCGTCGTTGTGTAGGGAGCGCGACAACGGCGGGGGAGGCAGGAGTCTATGCTCAGTGCTGGAGAGGAAGCAGTAGCTGCACCGAGCGTCCAGCTTCCGGTCGTATCCCGCCATCTGGCCTTCTCTCTGGCAGAAACGTCCCACGGAAAACGACCAGAAGGTTACGCGTCCACCCTCTGATGCCAGGAACCAGATGAAGAAGGCGGCGACTGCTGCGGTGTGGGTGGGTCCAGCTCCATCCGTTGGACGAGAGGAGGCGGAGGAGACGAAGGCTCCGTCTCCATGGGATCGACCCACGGTGTCATGATAACATCCTCTGGCGGCTGCTGTGGCCGCGCTGTCCTCGGGATCCGTGAATCTGGGGGGAAGAGACACTGAGAGATCAACGTGCACTCGACATAGCCATCTGGACCTAAAATAAGGTACATGCAAGCCCCAAGTCGACGGACGATTTCGCCACACGCCCACCGTCTGCTACCGCTAAACGCCCTTTAAAAGGCAGTGTCATGCAGCAGTAAGCGATACTTGAGGCCTTCCTTCGGCACCGGACACTGAGGAGGGTGGAGCAGGTGGAACAGTGCCCGATGACGGCGGCCGCGAAGCAATTACGACGGCAATGGTCCATCGCATGGGTGCGAACTATAGGAGGCGAGAAACAGTTGCAATGCTTGATCGCTGGTGTGTGCGGAGTGAAGTCTGGCAGTCTGCTGCTTGAAGGTTCTGACAAAACGTTCCGCTTCGCCGTTTGACTGTGGAAGGAACTGTGCACTAGTCTGATGCTGTATGCCCTTGCGTTTCAAATTAATTTGACGTGAACTTTGTCTGACGCTATTAGTTCAGGTAAACCTTCAAAGCAAAAAGTAGAGGACCAGACCTGAACTGTGCTACGTGACGTGGTCGAGCTCATTGGCACAGCAGAAGGAAACTTGCTATGTGAGTCAACCACAACCAACCAACGAGAGTTCCAAAAAGGTCCGGCAGAGTCTATGTGCACACGTTGCCATGGTGCCTGCGACTTAAGCCAAGCAGAGAATTTCTGTAGCTGAGCGGACTGATTTTCCGCACATGCATGATACAGTGACTTCATCTGTTCTATTTAGGCATCCATACCCTGCCGAGTACAGTGTCGACGTGCTAACTGTTTCATACGAACAAATCTCCATTGTCTTTGGTGAAGTAACTGTACAGTACTTTTTGCAAAGGTTTAGGGACCAATGCACGTGACTGTCCACTGTCATTTAGAACAAGAATCGCACCATTCTATTCAGCGAGGCTATGCCGACGTGCAAAGTCCCGGAGCACTATAGAGTTCTTTATGCTATGCAAAGAACGAGGCCATGATGTGCGAATGTATGTCGGTAAAATGTTCAAATCTGTATCAGCTTCCGTGCCCTGTGCAATGTTCCTATAGTCCAGCAGAAGACTGAAGCAATTCAGAATCCTGAGCATCGATGTGACAACAAGCTGCAGCAGAAGCGTCAGAGCCTGTATCTGGGCCAATCGGAAGACGTGAAAGTGCGTCCACATTACCATGTTGAGCCGTCGGACGATGCACAATCTCCTACTGGTACTCAGACAACAACAAAGCTCATATTTGCAGTTTTTGGCCAGTTCGTACATGAACCGGTTCCCTGGCATGAAACAAGGAATGCAAAGGCTTGTGATACGTTACTAAGTAGAATTTCTGCCATACAGATAGTGGTGGATTTTGGTGACACCATACACAATAGCCAGCGACTCTTTCGCAGTTTGTGAATCGGTGCACTGAGCTTTGGACAATACTTTTGATGCGAAAGCTGTAGGCCTGTATTTAACACCAAGTCTGTGCAAAAGCACTGCACTGATTCCGTAAGAGGAACCCTCAACTCGCAATACGACTGGTTTGTCAGGAGCAAATTGATGCATCTTCAAGTTTTTGAAAAGCTACTTTTCAGTCATCTCTCCAAATAAAGGGGACTTTGTTTCAAAACAAGCGATGCTAAGGAGATGCTATTCGCGCAGCATTCGGTATGAATCGAATATAATAGTTCATTTTTCCTAAGACTGACTGCAGTTCTGTGACACTACAAAGATTTGGCAAATCTCGTATGCGACTGAAGAGGATGTACACCCTGACTGCAACTCAGGTTTTAAAAAAATATAGTTTCCCAGTCTTCATTTTAGTCCTGCATCAGATAACACACGAAACAAAGCACGCAAATTTGCAATACGTTCTTCAGATGTACGACTTGTTACGACAAAATCATCCAAATACACTCCTGGAAATGGAAAAATGAACACGTTGACACCGGTGTGTAAGACCCACCATACTTGCTCCGGACACTGCGAGAGGGCTGTACAAGCAATGATCACACGCACGGCACAGCGGACACACCAGGAACCGCGGTGTTGGCCGTCGAATGGCGCTAGCTGCGCAGCATTTGTGCACCGCCGCCGTCAGTGTCAGCCAGTTTGCCGTGGCATACGGAGCTCCAACGCAGTCTTTAACACTGGTAGCATGCCGCGACAGCGTGGACGTGAACCGTATGTGCAGTTGACGGACTTTGAGCGAGGGCGTATAGTGGGCATGCGGGAGGCCGGGTGGACGTACCGCCGAATTGCTCAACACGTGGGGCGTGAGGTCTCCACAGTACATCGATGTTGTCGCCAGTGGTCGGCGGAAGGTGCACGTGCCCGTCGACCTGGGACCGGACCGCAGCGACGCACGGATGCACGCCAAGACCGTAGGATCCTACGCAGTGCCGTAGGGGACCGCACCGCCACTTCCCAGCAAATTAGGGACACTGTTGCTCCTGGGGTATCGGCGAGGACCATTCGCAACCGTCTCCACGAAGCTGGGCTACGGGCCCGCACACCGTTAGGCCGTCTTCCGCTCACGCCCCAACATCGTGCAGCCCGCCTCCAGTGGTGTCGCGACAGGCGTGAATGGAGGGACGAATGGAGACGTGTCGTCTTCAGCGATGAGAGTCGCTTCTGCCTTGGTGCCAATGATGGTCGTATGCGTGTTTGGCGCCGTGCAGGTGAGCGCCACAATCAGGACTGCATACGACCGAGGCACACAGGGCCAACATCCGGCATCACGGTGTGGGGAGCGATCTCCTACACTGGCCGTACACCACTGGTGATCGTCGAGGGGACACTGAATAGTGCACGGTACATCCAAACCGTCATCGAACCCATCGTTCTACCATTCCTAGACCGGCAAGGGAACTTGCTGTTCCAACAGGACAATGCACGTCCGCATGTATCCCGTGCCACCCAACGTGCTCTAGAAGGTGTAAGTCAACTACCCTGGCCAGCAAGATCTCCGGATCTGTCCCCCATTGAGCATGTTTGGGACTGGATGAAGCGTCGTCTCACGCGGTCTGCACGTCCAGCACGAACGCTGGTCCAGCTGAGGCGCCAGGTGGAAATGGCATGGCAAGCCGTTCCACAGGACTACATCCAGCATCTCTACGATCGTCTCCATGGAAGAATAGCAGCCTGCATTGCTGCGAAAGGTGGATATACACTGTAGTGCATGCTCTGTTGCCTGTGTCTATGTGCCTGTGGTTCTGTCAGTGTGATCATGTGATGTATCTGACCCCAGGAATGTGTAAATAAAGTTTCCCCTTCCTGGGACAATGAATTCACGTTGTTCTTATTTCAATTTCCAGGAGTGTAGTTAGAGGCGTTTGGTACTTGCGCAGTCAGCTGTTCCAAATACCTTTGGAAAACGGCGGGTGCGGAAGCACTGCCAAGAGGCAAACGCAAGCATTTAAACAAACCAAAATGAGTATTTACTTCACACACTTTGAGATTCTTCATCGAGCGGTATTTGAAGGAAAGCGTCGATCAAATCAATTTTTGAAAAGTAGCGACCAGCGCCTAATCTGTCCCTGAGATCATCTGGGCGTGGCATGGATAGGCTTCAATCACGGTTTGTGGGTTGTCTGTAGAGTTAAAGCCAACATAGAGACGAATGCGACCTGAAGGTTTGTGGAGCAAATCCAGTGGACTTGCTCCCTGACTAGCTTGTATGGGCGCAATAGCTCCTATATCTTGCAATTCTTGAAGTTCAAGAGCGACTTTGCCCTGCAATGCAATGGGAAGAGTTCTGGCAAGGCAAAATTTTGTCTGAGCATTGTCTTTCAGACTAATATGTGACACAAAATTGTTAGTCTTGCCTAAACCTTCAGAAAAGAGTTCCAGGAATTCTATTAGCAAGCTAGTTACACTGTCTTTTGTATGGAATTCAGACACTGACAACATATTGTCCTGAATGTTGAAGCCAAACTAATCAAATGTATCAAGACGAAATATGTTCTCACAATTGCATGATTGTAGCACCGTAAAAGTCACCGTTCGCGTATGCGAGTGATACATAATAGCAAGCAAAGTACACTTTCCGAGAACGTGAATGTCTTGTCCACTATAAGCCATCAGTTGCTATCTAGTTTTAGACAGGCGTGGGGAGACTAACAGTTCATATGTCTGACGATTTAGGAATCTTACAGAGGCACCCGTGTCCAAGTGAAATTTCGCACGGTACTCACAAAGAAGTATATCAACAGAAAATCTGTTGGACTGGCGTATCACTAAAGAAACTGCACGCTTACTAGGTTTTCTGACGCCTGTTGAAGACTTTGCATATACTTCATTAATGACATGGGCCTTGTGACTAGAATTTTGTGAGTGGGCCAACTTCTTATGGTTGCTCCGTTGCAAACATAGGGATTGCATATGGCCTCTCCTGACACAAGCGTAACGCTGGGCTTGTCGGCAGGGGCAGTCTTGGCGTTTGTGCCATGAATAACACCGAGGGCAATACTTAATTCTGTTCGCCTTGTAGCCATCCGTTTAGCGAACCGAATGCGCAGCGTGAAGCGTTGTTTACTCGGGCCGCTGAATGGGTCGATCGCAAACAAGGGACTCAACCTGACAGACTGCTGGCTGCTCAGATTTATCGGCTGACAGGGCACCTGAATCGTACTGATCTCCGATTTTTGCACTGCCTGCTAACAAGATCGATCCGACTGTTTCAAAATCTGTTCTCTGAGTTTCACATTAGGGACAGTGTACACGATCGCGCCACGCAACATAACATCTGAATATAAAGCACCACAAGCACATTTTAATTTGCATCTCCTCGTTATACCCTGCAAATCTGTTACCCACTCATTTTTCCGTTTGTTCTGTTTGTTCTGACTGGTTTTTGCAATTGAAGAACTGATACCCAGCGGCTACCACATTCACTTGTTGGTAATAATGGCGAATCTACCGCCTGTTCAAATGAAAGTACGGTCGGAGTGGTGTTAGGAAACATCTGAATTAGTCGGAACACTGCACTTAATACTGTAGACAATAGATTCATAGTACCTGGTACGTTGTGGGTGAGTATGTGGGCTTCGAATTGTTGCAACCACTCGAGTCAATCCTCGTCTTGTTCACGAAGCTGGCGAAAGGGCGGTATTGCCGTTCCGTCGGGCGCACAGCGTTGGCCAGTAGCTGCTGCAAAATGTTGAGCAGGGTGGAGATTTGCTCCATCTCGAACTGAAACATCTGCATTAGCTGTGTTTTATCTAACACTGGTGGCTGTGGCGCCTGAGCGGTGGATGGGATAGGCAGGGTGGGCATGTTGGAAGAGACAAATGCAAGAAACAGACAAGGCTAGCAAGAAAACTAAGAGCAAAGGCAAAGAAAATTTCTGAAATGTCCTCTTAAAAACACTGATTAGCAAAGAGACTGCTAGAGCAAGTAAACTCCCCTGCAAAAAAAAAAGACAAAGTTAAGGCGCCAGCAAAACATAACAGAAAATTCCATGGCGACGTGGAAATACAAGGGTTCGAACTTTAATAGTGGCAACTATTTCTTTACACCCCGCACAAAACAGATACGTGCTTCAAAGTTTTACTGACTTTCAAAGTAGTCACCAGCATTGTGTATAACCCGTTGCCAGTGATGCGGAAGTCGTAGGATACTCTTAACGTCGCTAGTAGTGTTGATAGTTCGGGGCGCGGTCTGTTGCCCGACGAATTTGTAGTAGTTCTGAAAAGAATGCTGTGAAGAGTTTTCTTCAGTTTAGAAATCCAGCTGAACTCACGATGGCTTAAGTCATGGGAGTGCAGCAGATGGTGTAGCACTTAGCAGCCCCGTCAGTCAAACAAATCAGTAACAGCTTGCGCCTGCGTGCTTCAGCATTTTCCTGCATAATGATGGTCAGGTCCTGCAGAAAATGTCATCACTTCTGTCTATGCTGTACATTTTTGTAACGCAACCTATGACTAGCTTAGAGACCGAAGTGACGCTTTCTGCAGGATCTGACTATCATTTTGCAGGACAATGCTCAAGTACGTACACTGGAAGTTGCTACTGATTTGTTTGATTGGTGGGGCTGCTAAGTGCTATACCACCTACTGCACTCCTGACTTAAGCCTCCGTGAGTTCAACTCGATTTCTAAACTGAAGGAAACACTTCACGGCATTCGCTCCAGAACTGCTACAAATTCGTCGGGCAATTGACCGCGCCGCTCGAACTGTCAATACAACTTGTACTTCTAAGAGTATCCCACGACTTCCATATCGCTGGCAACGGGTTATCCAAAATGCTGGAGACTACTTTCACAGTCAGTAAAACTTTGAACCACGTATCTATTTTGTACCAGCTGTAAATAAATAGTTGCCACTATTAAAGTTCGAACACTCGTAATCAATGTTCTTTGATATATACAATTTCGACGCAAACTAATTACACAAGTTCGTAAGTCACTGCTATTGTTGATATCACTACGGCTATTCTAGTGCTCTCTCCTAGTGTGGCTCTTCTATTGCAGCCGAGGCTAGGTGGCGCGTCGCTTTTCTTCTCTTTGTGTAGAGGCTGCTCCTGTCGTGGTGACGTCCTAGTCAGCGAACTGTTGGATGATATTTTCTGGCAGTCCTCTCTGCTGTATCGTGCTTGATCTTTGTGCCGGAGCTTGTCGTTATGTTCCATCACCAGATAATTCTGGCACCGAAGGTAATAAGTTGACCTGATAGTTACAGGATACTGACGTAACCAACACGAACTGACACTGATGATATTTCTCAGCTACAGTGTAATAAAGTGTAATTATTTGGGGTGATCTGCAAGGTTCCTCCTGTATAGCTACACCCCAGAACTTGTTGAGGTTGTCGTCTACAGTACTTTGTACATACCCACTCAGTGGCGTAAAGGGTGGAAAATAGATTATATGTAATGTAATCAATAAATATTCTTTCGCTTTCTACCATCAACTGACGTCTGTACCTCGTTATGTCCAACGTCAGTAGATATCATTCCAAATGACTGCTGGTTGACATTGGACCGTTAGTAATGTGATGAATTTTGACTTAAACGTAGGATTTATTAGAGTAAGCACTCGTTTTATAGAAACCTACTTTAAACTAGCTAACGACAAATTCTAGCTCATACACTGTGTTTTAACAGACATAAAATGTTACACAACATAACTTTAAGGTGCGATACTTTGCAGTCAAACTACTAGATTCTAGGAAGCATTTGTCTGACATCTTCTGTCCATTGTGATGAAGTGACACACGTACGTTTCTCAATACGTCCTACTTCGCTACCAGATCGAACTATTCTGACAGCTAGTCAGGTACCGGTTCGATCTCATGTTGCCTGTAGTTTCATGTTGAAGTACGATGTTCCCAGCGCCTCTGTTAGCGAATTCGACAATCCCTGATGTTATGTGTAAGTATGGGTCTCAGTTGCACAGCTGTCCTCAGGAGTAAATAATCTCTTAGCAGCTAAAGTGTAGCCATCCGATAGGCTATCTAATTTTTGGCTGCAAGTAACAAGAATTGTAACAGGTTTTGCATATACTCAAACATTTAACATTTTAAACCATATTTATCTTAGTTTCCTTATTGTAATGAATGTACAGTCGTGCTCAAAAGTATCCGAACGACCTGAATGGAATTTCGCCAGATTCGCATGCAACCCACATAACGCAGCTGTTTAGCAGGTCCCCTAATCGCTCCTTGGTACAGTCATTTGACTATTGAAAAAGGTTGTAACAAGGCACCACTAGAAAACACTGCTCTGTATCGCAATAACTCAAGATTTAAAGTAATACCACGATACTAGAAATATCAGGGAACACCTTATCACAGATAAGACTGTCCTTAAGGCTTGTAAGCTCACTTTTATTGCAATAAATTACACAACACAAACATTTTTAACGGACGCGAATTCCTACCCAGCATCTATTGCCCATGTTAACGAACTACGAGAGATGTTAAATATTGCTTCTTCACAAGTAACTTACTTGAAATGCCGTGAGGTAAAGCTTTGCGTTCGAGAGGGATTCGAACACAGAACCTAATCGCATTGTTATCGAAGCACAATCAACTGTGACATATCTGATTTTCTCGGCAGTAGCTAGATGTTTTAACTGAAATGACGAGACGAATCATTAATTTTTTCCTTCCCAGGACTCCAACCCAGCACCTATCGCTGTTATATTCTAGAGAAAACGGACCTTAAATATGGGTTTGTTACACCAGCAGCAACATGTGAGCATGCTTGAACTAGAAATAATATGACGAAGAGTTCAGTGCTGACTGGGAATCGAACCCCACACATATCGTTGTTGACTACACACAAACGGACTTCAACTACCGAATTTTTCTCCACCAGCAGCTCGGAATAACATCCTTGAACTTACAGTGATCTCGCAAATAGTTATATGTCTCACTGGGAGTCAAAAACGTCAGATACCGTTAGTGTTGACAACGAATGAAAATGCATTAAACATCAAAATTGTTATCCACCAGCAGAGAGGTGTTCTCATGCTAGAGCTTGGTAATTCATAATGAAAACCTTAGTGCCCAGCCAAGATTCGAACCCATTCACGCGTAATATGTGGAGATGTTGAGCAATCTGCAGTTTTGAACAAACAACAAATTGTAGCCGAGCTGTATTGTCACGAAGAGATCAAATTCGTCGTTAAGGGCGGTCTGAGTTGCATCCCCAGTTCAGATCCAATTTTATCGACATACAGAAGCTCAAATAAAAGATGGAATAAGTGTCCTGTAACCCTACATAGCGTTTGTTTCGTCACTAGATGTACACTCCTGGAAATTGAAATAAGAACACCGTGAATTCATTGTCCCAGGAAGGGGAAACTTTATTGACACATTCCTGGGGTCAGATACATCACATGATCACACTGACAGAACCACAGGCACATAGACACAGGCAACAGAGCATGCACAATGTCGGCACTAGTACAGTGTATATCCACCTTTCGCAGCAATGCGGGCTGCTATTCTCCCATGGAGACGATCGTAGAGATGCTGGGTGTAGTCCTGTGGAACGGCTTGCCATGCCATTTCCACCTGGCGCCTCAGTTGGACCAGCGTTCGTGCTGGACGTGCAGACCGCGTCAGACGACGCTTCATCCAGTCCCAAACATGCTCAATGGGGACAGATCCGGAGATCTTGCTGGCCAGGGTAGTTGACTTACACCTTCTAGAGCACGTTGGGTGGCACGGGATACATGCGGACGTGCATTGTCCTGTTGGAACAGCAAGTTCCCTTGCCGGTCTAGGAATGGTAGAACGATGGGTTCGATGACGGTTTGGATGTACCGTGCACTATTCAGTGTCCCCTCGACGATCACCAGTGGTGTACGGCCAGTGTAGGAGATCGCTCCCCACACCATGATTCCGGGTGTTGGCCCTGTGTGCCTCGGTCGTATGCAGTCCTGATTGTGGCGCTCACCTGCACGGCGCCAAACACGCATACGACCATCATTGGCACCCAGGCAGAAGCGACTCTCATCGCTGAAGACGACACGTCTCCATTCGTCCCTCCATTCACGCCTGTCGCGACACCACTGGAGGCGGGCTGCACGATGTTGGGGCGTGAGCGGAAGACGGCCTAACGGTGTGCGGGACCGTAGCCCAGCTTCATGGAGACGGTTGCGAATGGTCCTCGCCGATACCCCAGGAGCAACAGTGTCCCTAATTTGCTGGGAAGTGGCGGTGCGGTCCGCTACGGCACTGCGTAGGATCCTACGGTCTTGGCGTGCATCCGTGCGTCGCTGCGGTCCGGTCCCAGGTCGACGGGCACGTGCACCTTCCGCCGACCACTGGCGACAACATCGATGTACTGTGGAGACCTCACGCCCCACGTGTTGAGCAATTCGGCGGTACGTCCACCCGGCCTCCCGCATGCCAACTATACGTCCTCGCTCAAAGTCCGTCAACTGCACATACGGTTCACGTCCACGCTGTCGCGGCATGCTACCAGTGTTAAAGACTGCGATGGAGCTCCGCATGCCACGGCAAACTGGCTGACACTGACGGCGGCGGTGCACAAATGCTGCGCAGCTAGCGCCATTCGACGGCCAACACCGCGGTTCCTGATGTGTCCGCTGTGCCGTGCGTGTGATCATTGCTTGTACAGCCCTTTCGCAGTGTCCGGAGCAAGTATGGTGGGTCTGACACACCGGTGTCAATGTGTTCTTTTTTCCATTTCCAGGAGTGTAAATAACTAGTATAAGAAAGGTTACTGGTGACAGAGTTTCTACATGTCGCCACCTCTGACTTTATTGTGGTTTGCCGGCAGAAGTGGCCGTGCGGTGCTAGGCGCTGCAGTCTGGCACCGCGAGACAGCTACGGTCGCAGGTTCGAATCCTGCCTCGGGGATGGATGTATGTGATGTCCTTAGGTTAGTTAGGTTTAACTAGTTCTAAGTTCTAGGGGACTAATGACCTCAGAAGTTACGTCCCATAGTGCTCAGAGCCATTTGAACCATTTTTTAATGCAACTTTGAACACGATTCCCTTTACTTCTCAACCCAAAATAGTAGTATGTGGGAAAAGGGCTAACTTCTGAGACATTTAGTTGTTTTCAGGTTTAATAGACGGCCAAGCAGCAGACGCATCTCGAAGCTTTTCTATTATGTCTGGGGAGAGCCAATCGTACCAAAATAATCAGAAAAGTATCTTCTACATTAGCTGTCGCCTGGTAGTGGCATTTTATTCTTCTTCAAACCTTGTTTGACAGCTTTAACTTAGAACAAGTTTTCTACATGCATGTAATCAGTAAACTGCATGTGCATTGTCAGACTGTTATAGATAACATCAGAGAATTCGCTTATATCTTTGATGATTAATTTTTCTCTCATGTTGAGTATTGCTTTAACAACACTAAATGAAACATTACGAAAATTGAGCACTGTTTTATAAGAAATGAATTAAAACTACCCACGATAATCTTACGACGAAAGTCTGTTTTAATAAATCTGAGTATCTGAACACGAGCGTGCCTCTATCGGCCCGAATTCGTAAAATACTACTCACTTAGATTTCGATTAGGTCTTTGTTTAATTAGTATGCTGTGTCGTACTCAACAGGTATGCAAATGTGGCATTTCATAAATAAAGTTATGTATTCCTAGAAACCCAAAATTTGTTTGTCAGCGGAGTAAAGAGGCGTTACTTGTTGTGCAGCATTGTAAGTTGTTTACCGTTGCACTATGAGCTGAAAGTGTTTTTTTCAATTCGCTTATCGATGTTTGATCTGATTGCTTGTAGCTCTTTCACAGATGGGATAATAACGTCACAGTCAGCGAGACTGGAAGCGCGAATCATAATAGACACATTTCCACAGGTCAGCACGTTTCCACGTAGCTAGGGAAGTGGCATGCGCTTGGGTCTCCTCTTACGAGTCCAGTAGTGGCTAGAACTCGTAAACCGCTATTTAAAGGACGAGATTAGATGCGATTTCCACGTGCAATAACTTTTCTGGGCTGAAAACCGTAAATTTACAATCTTCTGTTGCACCTCAAGCGATAATAACTCAGATTATTCAATGGAAATGACAGGAAAAATCAAGTGATCTTTGAGGCTTAATTCCGTGCACACCAGGAAGTAACTCGTCGATCACAGTGTTGCCAAACACACCTTGCCTTGTTGCCAAATCTCAGTTACGGTACCAGCAGGAAGAAGACGAACCTATGTGATCCTACAGCGGGCTGGGATGTGACCATAGCTGGTGTCTCAGAGACATGGCTGCTACGGCCTGGAATACGCAATGCGTCTGATTCGCATTTCTGTAACTAGGTATAGTGACTGGAGCGTAGTTACTAATAATGCTCAGAAGTGACTGATAACTAAGCATCATAAATCAGTAACTCTAATAGTTGTTTTTATATTTCTTTCGTAACTGTACTTAAAACTAAGAAACTCTTTCACTTACGTTTTCATGCCTCGCCGATAGTCGAGCACAACAAACAAAAATAAAAAGCGAATGTGTGTGTGTGTGTGTGTGTGTGTGTGTGTGTGTGTGTGTGTGTGTGTGTGTGAGAGAGAGAGAGAGAGAGAGAGAGAGAGAGAGAGAGAGAAAGAGAGATAAAAATAAAAAATAATGCGAGAGAGGATAAAAAACTGTGTACAGAAATTGAATACTGATATGTGAAGAAATCTTTCATTAAAATGACACGTTCCATATCATTACGAAATGTCGTATTCATGATCTATGGAACAAGTATTAATCTCATCTAATCATATCATATTGCTGACTAACCATGAACAGTTATGAATTACCGAAATTTTCGCCAATACCAGTAACTAAATCTAAACTTGAAAATAAAAAATGACAGTTTTTCTAATAAACCGGGACTCCTATCAAGACCCTTTCATCCCTGTTAACTAACCACGAAAGGTGTCTGATATACCTCAATTCAGAAGTAACAAAGTGTGTATGCATTGAAAGATGAAGCGCATGATATGAAGTTCTGTGACGGAGATACGAACCCAACACGTAATCGGATTGTTAACTAAGTAAAATCAAATGTTACGTATCGGTTTTTCTTACCAGCTGCTAGGTGTTTGAATCTAAAATAAGAATACAAATTTTTGTGCCTTAGCGCAATCGAACCGCTCTCCTATTCTTCTTCTTTATCGTCCACGAATATAGCTTAAGTGCCGGCCGCGGTGGTCTAGCGGTTCTAGGGGCTCAGTCCGGAACCGCGCGACTGCTACGGTCGCAGGTTCGACTCCTGCCTCGGGCATGGATGTGTGTGATGTCCTTAGGTTAGTTGGGTTTAAGTAGTTCTAAGTTCTAGGGGACTGATGACCACAGATGTTAAGTCCCATAGTGCTCAGAGCCATTTGAACCATTTTTATAGCTTAAGTATGAACTGCTTACTCACCAACAGTAAGATGTGTGCGTGTTTGACCAGAAGTTGTTGGCAACACATGAACAGACATTAAAAATGCATGGTAATTTTCACTAGCAGGCCGTTGTGCGTGTGATAGGGGTTGAAATGAAATTATGAATAATTTTGTACTGGATCAGGATTCGGAGCTACATAATTACCTTTGGAGGAGACCTAGAAAATATTGCAGTCTTCGGAAAAGGAACTAAATGATTGAACTATACTGTTCCGAGAGATTCAGATCCTCGAAAGAGGAGATACGAATTCGAATCACAATCCAGCACCAAATTTTTCGACGTCTCTAGTTCAATTAAGTACAAGTAAAATAAGAGCCCTGTTCCTTTAAATGGCTATCGGTTCATCAAATAAAATAAAATTTTCTAATGTAAGTAAGTTTACTGGCGATTGTATTTCTTTTTACCATGACCTCCACCTATGTCATTTTCCAACGTAAACCGGTTCTGCCCATTTGGTAATGAAGGAACGCTTTGTGTAATGCGTAATCTGGATTATAACATCTTTCTCTTGAGGTTACCAGAGGTAAAGTAAATCTGTTTGTGCCTCTTAAAAGTAAAAGCCTGAACCCACGCGTTGCACCTGTGATAGTTCATTCCAACAGACCATTGTGGCCACATTTCCCAGTCCCAGGAGTGTGCTGTAAAGGATGATGTGCTTAGCTCACAAAATTAGTCACGGTGGAAAAAATGCGAGTCTATTAAATGCTTAAGTAGAAGCAAGCTTCTGACGCGGAGATAATGCTATTCTCAGGTCAGCGGGATATTGAGACTCTTCTAGGCATCATAGCCTCGATGTGAAGCCATTTTGAAATTTTCACTCATTAAGGTTCTTATTTCGAGAAAATCCACTGTGAAATGTGAAGTTACCGAATAATTCGATTATTACCGTCATTATTCCTATCAATTTCTTCATACAGGTGGTTTAATCCATGTGCTTTAGGATCATTTAAGGCCTTTTGTTCATTATAGAAGTAGTTGCCCAAGAACAGGTTCTTTCCTTGTCTACGGAATCCTTTTCATGTTAATATCAAACATCAGCAATTACTCGTAGATCACATTGAAACTAAAGTAATTGATGAAGACGTTACTTGATAACAAAAACGCGCTGCCTTCTTCGTTTACTTGCGCCTAGAAATGGCTGTCGAATACTGACTAACCAAAAGCCAAGGGATCTTAATGCCTTCCGATATACGTCGCTGTCAGTTCTTCGATAAGATCTGATCGACGTGGTCTGTTTCAAGTTGTGTATGAGAGAGAATGTTTTAGAAAATCAATTGTTTTCCTTTGCAATAAACAGAAAGATTTTCATTCTTATCTATCCAAGTCCCAAATTTTCGCAATATTAATCCAAATTTGATATTCGCTTCTATAATGTAGGAAAGTATTTCACAGTTGGAAAACCCGCATCTGACTCATTGTCCTTACATTTAAAAGTCGCTGACCATAAATTCTAGGTCAGAGTGACACCAGTTTAGGTAACCTAATGTAGCGAAGACTGTTCACCAGCGCTCTTTCTCACCGGAAAATACGCATTCCACTCATTGGGCTATATAAGTACACAGTAACGGTAATTTCTGTGTGTATGCAATGCATACGGATTGTACAATTTAGTGGTGCTCCCTCTTTCACTTCTGTATACAATATGCCTGACCTAAACGGGACCTTATAATTACAGGCCCTGGGCAGTGCAACATCATATTGACAACAGTAATGCGCTTATACTGACAACCTCGCTGTTCGTTTTACCTGATATTGTAATCATTTAAATAAAACAACATGACCTTCCAGTGGGAGACATTTCGTCCCCCTTTTCATTCTGTGAAATTTGTCAGTAAGCTTTTTGCCTTCCAACCAGCGAAATGCGGCAGAGTACGGCCGATAAACGATTCACCAACCACGATTCAGTGCCGTTAAGACGATTTCTTTAAACATTGGCGTAGCTGAAGGAATTTAGTTTTTTCTTAAATCGTCTTATGCAGCAACGTTTACAGATATCTTAAATAGGAAAAGCTCTTTATCCAGGTAGGAAGATTGTAAAACAAACTTCCCAGAGTTTGTATCAGGTTAATCTTTTCGTCTGATAGCACTGCGTAAGTATTTTGTCTGAGATGTATCACAAATAGTGCTCCTGTAGCTGTGGGAATCATTGGTTGAAAACGAGTTTAACACCAATGGGTGCAGTACTGCTAAATATTCAAAATGATTATCAACCTAAGACTGCGTTCATCCACAAACTGAGGCGTATTTGTAATATTGAAGCTAGACTGTGTATCCTTGACTTCCTTGAGTGGGCATTGGAAGGCGTTTACACACACATACAAGAGGGTAATCACAAAGATGTCTCCTAAGGGACACACAAGTGCCAACGCAGGCACAAACGGAGATCCTAATTTTCATACCAAACAGAAACCCCACTGTTGGCTGCATGGTGGCAGGGTGATAAGTAGCAAGACTACGAATATAAAACTCTCAGGTTCGATCCCTCCTCAGTCCTACGATTTTTATGTGCCATTTTACACTTATTTCCCCTCGGGCAGTGTTTTTTGATGTGAAAAATGCCGAGTTGCACTGTGGTCCGAAAGCCTCGCTAAACTGTAGGTTCCCCTATTAACTGGCTAGGTAAGTAAACTCAAAGGTCGGAGGAAAGCAACGGCATACCACCTCCAACAATACCGTGCCTATTAAAGCGCTGTCATGTTCAAACAACTCTTCCGACTGATGACTGCTTTACTTTCTATGGGTTCAAAAGTTAATGATCTTCGGGTTATTAACATTTTCGTGTTTTCATCCTGCAGCTTTGATACCAGTAAACGTAAGTAACCGGCCGAACACTGTCACCGTTCGAGTTTTCAAGGTGGTAGACGACGATGCTGTCGACCCCAGTTACAATATTGGTCATGGCTGTGTTTCAGTCGAATACCTCTAGGTGCCTGTCTGCGTATTTCAAGATATACTTTTATACACTTGATACCCATCCAAAATGATACCTAATAGAAACATGAATCAGATATGTTTTCCGTGCAATATATCACACAACACATCAGTGCAGCGAGATTTTGTTTGTGTGTTGCGCATGGTGCAAATAATATTTGTGTTTTCCTTGCTTCTCTGATAGGTTTCACCCCACTGAATGCGAGAAAGCTCACGAATAGAATGTCAATAAGTGGAATTTCGCAATAATACACTTAAAAATTGTATTTTTGCATTACATATCCCGATGAAAATAACTGTAAACGGGTTATATGCCTACTTGCTTATTATTCACGCTTCTAGATGCTTTCCTCAAAAAATAAAAATAAAAAGAGACAGAGACAGAGATAGAAAACAGGAATGTATTTCAAATATCAGCTCAGTGACCCCATTTTCGTCGCTTGATGGATAGTCGATAGGTAATACCTCATTGTACTAGCGATATGTATGGTTACAGGGTTCTTTCTTTTCTCTCTGCAAACAACCAGATCAGAATTCAGTAACAAAGTGGTAAGAACACCTACACAGTGCGCCAATTGAACACTCAGCCTTTCTTGGTTATGTTGTTAATCGTCTGTAATGCAGTAAACATCCTTGAGTATTGATTTGTTATTAGTACCACTGTTATTGTTATTCGTCACCTCACAACAGCTTTCCTGTCACTCATTACCGTAGATGCACGTAACGAATGGATCAGGTTGAATGGAATATGGGATGTTTCGTCATGGAGAAGATACACATTTATCTCGGCGTCCTGTGTTCAGAGTCATATGAAAATCTCAATAAGAGAAGACGACAGTGGGATGACGGTGATGCAGGCAAAAACACCCAACTATTTCTGTCGATTTAACGCCATGACGACAGACAAATTGGCGTCTCACTGTATTTTGATTATAATTCGTTAGCCTTCTTGCAACCTTATTTAGTACCTTGTGGGAACAAGCATAATGTTTTGCTTTTTGAACACCGAACAATAACAGACAAAGATAGTAGGTGGAAGGATACAAAGAAACAATCAGACTCATGGGTGTGGATCCAGTTCATCATTAGAAGACTAAACAAGAGGGAAACATTACGAAAGCAATGAATTCGCTGGTTAGTACACATTATTTGTATAGATCTGAAGATGAAAAAGCCCAGATCTGCACAGTGCTCGCATCTGCACCTTAGGTTCTGTCTTAATGGGCATAATTTTTGGTTTCTTCTCTTCTGAATTTTCAAATGAATTGATTATTACGTGGTACAGAATAATAAGTTAACTGTGTTTCTTACAGCTTCCATTCGCACCAACATTTCTCTACAGTCTCGTGCAATTCCTGAAATTCTACTTGTATGATCACAAGACTGCACGTAGATCCAATCGCTTTCGAGGTGCAAAATATTTGTTATCGTACTTTTCATGACAGGTGGGCAAAGTTGATTTCCAAAGATTTTTTATTGTACTGTAATTACATTTTGTTACAAAGTAACAAGGTAAGTGTTTATTCGCACATATTTTGCGGGAAACTGTAATCGTGATGGCAGATTCCACACCTGGATGTTTGACACAACTGGTAGGAGAAAACGCTGCATATTAACTAAGCCCCGCGCCTCTTCTCCGTATCCTCCTATGACACCAGCACGGGATTCTCCTCCTACAACGCTATAGAGTTGTTACTAGCACAGCTGAGAATTGGCAACATCGTCACAAAAATTTGGCAACACTGTGACAGTGCAATCACTTCCGCGTATGGTACTGAATTGACTCGCTAAATTTACTTGATATATCCTTCCCATTTGTATGACTCGTGCTGTATAATCCTCATGTAAACTAAGACACAGAGACGGAAAAATCAGTTTTTTGAATAACGGAATGCTATTTTTCACATAAGTGACAACTTTTATTATCGTTCACGATGCGTTATGAGGCTGAGTGACCAATACCATGATGAGAGTGGCATGCCAGCGGCCATGTGTCCGTAGCCCCGTGGTACCGCCTGTGTCT
Organism: Schistocerca americana; assembly: GCF_021461395.2. Lineage (NCBI taxonomy): Eukaryota > Metazoa > Arthropoda > Insecta > Orthoptera > Acrididae > Schistocerca > Schistocerca americana. The sequence continues at coordinate 171,152,371 of NC_060124.1, read as the reverse complement.
CGTGTTACAACGGTTCAAGGAGTCGGCAGTTCCAACCGTGGCAGGCGCCGGCATGGGCGAAGATTTTTCCGTGGCTTATTTTATGGAGCTGCGAATTACATCAGAAGAAAACCTTTACACATAAAATCCTCTTGGCAGCTCGACTCCGTAAGTTGTGTTAATCGTCATAGATCTCGGCTTTCTGACTGACAAGCTGCTTCACAATACAAGCGCCTCTGAAGAAATTCGAATCAACCGTCAACGACACGAAATTCAATATTGTTCTTCACATAAGACTCACATGCCAGGGTGATAAGTATGAACGAAATGAATTGATAAGCAAATCGCAAGAAAATACGTTCAGCTCGTAGTGCAATGAGGAAAAACCTACAATGCTGCACAACAGGTAACGCCTCTTTCCGCTGCTGACAAACAAATTTTGGGTTTCTAGGAATACATAAATTTATTTACGAAATGCCACATTTGCATACCTGTTGAATATGACACAGCACGCCAATTAAACACAGACCCAATCGAAATCTAAGTGAGTAGTGTTCTACTAATTTGTGCCGATAGAGGCACAGTCGTGTTCAGATACTCAGATTTATTAAAACAGACTTTCATCGTAAGGTTATCGTGGGTAGTTTTATTTCATTTCTTATAATGCAGTGCTCAATTTTCGTAAGGTTTCATTTAGTGCTGTTAAAACAATACTAAACATGAGAGAGAAATTAATCATAACGATATATGCGAATTCTCTGATGTTATCTATAACAGTCTGACATTGAACATGCAGTTTATTGATTACTCGCATGAAGAAAACTTGTTCTGAGTTAAAGCTGTCAAACAAGGTTTGAAGAAAAATAAAATGTCATTGCCAGATGACAGCTAATGTTGTTTTTGTTGTTGTTGTTGTGTTCTTCAATCCTGAGACTGGTTTGATGCAGTTCTCCATGCTACTCTATCCTGTGCAAGCTTCTTCATCTCCCAGTACCTACTGCAGCCTACATCCTTCTGAATCTGCTTACTGCATTCATCTCTTTGTCTCCCTCTACGATTTTTACCCTCTGTTGTTGTTGTTGTTGTTGTTGTGTTCTTCCGTCCTGAGACTGGTTTGATGCAGTTCTCCATGCTACTCTATCCTGTGCAAGCTTCTTCATCACCCAGTACCTACTGCAGCCTACATCCTTCTGAATCTGCTTAGTGTATTCATCTCTTGGTCTCCCTCTACGATTTTTACCCTCCACACTGCCATCGAATACTAAACTGGCGATCCCTCGATGTCTCAGAACATGTCCTAGCAACCGCTTGTAATGATAAAAGTGCGTAAACAATACAGTGATATCATCAACAAAATAAAATTGTATCGCAGTGGAGCGGTTAACTAATATTATTGTAATATTCTGGCTGCGACAACCAGCGAGGATGTGCTACCGTAATTGAGACGACAACGCTCTTAGCTGTGGAAAATAGTATCTATGCCTTTCATAATTTTGGAGATAAGAAATGGCTATTGGACACTGTTTTTTGGGGGTCAGATATGTAGTTTGCATATAGATGTAATTAGAGGTACAAAGGAAATACAACCTGTAATCTCATTAACCAAGACTAAAAAAATTATTTTGTGAAAAAGAAAGTAAATATTGTCTACGAACTTTTATTCGATATAGGATATCCGGACCGTCATAAAACAATTGGTGTGTTTAGCAATCCAGTGCATAGTCATTTCTTCGTGAAGTAACAATACTTAGCGAATCTGCTGCTATCACGGTCCGAACGACGCGAAACATTTTCCCGTCAGCCTGTGTGTTAAAGACGTTCCGTAAGCGACCAGTTTGTTAGTAAGAAGATATACTGCCGCTGTTGTTCAACCTTCTCATTCTGAAAGTGTTTCCAGAAAATCTTACGGTGACTGTGAGTACTCTAACTGCCAAGAGAGAAGGAGTCTTCATCGTGAGCTGTAGCAGTTTTCTCCGACTTTGGCGTTCTCTGAGAACTGGAGAAACGGAAACCTCCGACCGCCAACTCATCCTGTACCTAACCCGCTCCCTCCTTAGAGCAGCCACGAAGAAAACATTCATCTATAGGCAAATTTTTTCACAGATTTTTATATTAGACAGGTCTATGCATCTAGGCAAAAAGTCGGAAGAGAGTATAAACAAAGAACCTGTCTTATCTGTGTCAAATCGAAGGTCAAGTTTTCTTTACGACGTAGCAGTTCATTATACCTACTACTGCATAGAAATGCGTGCATCTATATCTACACCTACATAAATAACTCGAAACCCACTTGACGGTGTGCGGCGGAGCGTAATCCACGTTATACTAACTGATCCACACTTCCTTGTTCCATAGGCAAATGGTAAGTGGGAAGAATGATTGCCGATCAACTCCTCTACAAGCTCTAACTTCTCGAATTTTCTCGTTGTGGTCATTTCGCGAGACATACGTGGGAGGAAGCAATATGTTGACCAACTCCTCACGGAATGTTTTTCCCCTAAATATCTACAGTTAACCTGTCCCTGATCAACGACGCCTCACTTGTAGCACCTGTCTCTCGACTTCGTCGAGCATCCCTGTAACGCTCTCGCGCTAATTAAACGTTCCCCTGTCGAAAGGCGCCATTCCTCGTTGGCTTTTTTCTATGTCTTCTATCAGTCCTACCTGGTGAGGGTCCCATGTCGATGAACAGTACTCAATAGTCCGTCGAACAAGCGCCTTGTAAATCCCTTCTTTAGTGGATGAAATACATTGCCTTCAGATTCTTTCTTTGAATCTCCGACGTTGTTGTTGTTGTGGTCTTCAGTCCTGAGACTGGTTTGATGCAGCTCTCCATGCTAATCTATCCTGTGCAAGCCTCTTCATCTCCCAGTACTTACTGCAACCTACATCCTTCTGAATATGCTTAGTGTATTCATCTCTCGGTCTCCATTTACGATTTTTACCCTCCACACTGCCCTCCAATGCTAAATTTGTGATCCCTTGATGCCTCAGGACATGTCCTACCAACCGATCCCTTCTTCTAGTCAAGTTGTGCCACAAACTTCTCTTCTCCCCAATCCTATTCAATACCTACTCATTAGTCACGTGATCTACCCACCTAATCTTCAACATTCTTCTGTAGCACCACATTTCAAAAGCTTCTATTCTCTTCTTGTCCAAACTATTTATTGTCCATGTTTCACTTCCATACATGGCTACACTCCATACAAATACTTTCAGAAACGACCTCCTGACATTTAAATCTATACTCGATGTCAACAAATTTCTCTTCTTCAGAAACGCATTCCTTGCCATTGCCAGTCTACATTTTATATCCTCTCTACTTCGACCATCATCAGTTATTTTGCTCCCCAAATAGCAAAACTCCTTTACCACTTTAAGTGTCTCATTTCCTAATCTAATTCCCTCAGCATCACCCGACTTAATTCGACTACATTCCATTATCCTCGATTTGCTTTTGTTGATGTTCATCTTATATCCTCCTTTCAAGACACTGTCCATTCCGTTCAACTGCTCTTCCAAGTCTTTTGCTGACTCTGACAGAATTACAATGTCATCGGTGAACCTCAAAGTTTTTATTTCTTCTCCCTGGATTTTAATACCTACTCCAAATTTTTCTTTTGTTTCCTTTACTGCTTGCTCAATATACAGATTGAATAACATCGGGGGGAGGCTACAACCCTGTCTCACTCCCTTCCCAACCACTGCTTCCCTTTCATGCCCCTCGACTCTTATAACTGCCATTTGGTTTCTGTACAAATTGTAAACAGCCTTTCGCTCCCTGTATTTTACCCCTGCCACCTTTAGAATTTGAAAGAGATTATTCCAGTCAACATTGTCAAAAGCTCTCTCTCTAAGTCTACAAATGCTAGAAACGTAGGTTTGCCTTTCCTTAATCTTCCTTCTAAGATAAGTCGTAAGGTCAGTATTGCCTCATGTGTTCCCACATTTCTACGGAATCCAAACTGATCTTCCCCGAGGTCGGCTTCTACCAGTTTTTCCATTCGTCTGTAAATAATTCGAGTTAGTATTTTGCAGCTGTGACTTATTAAACTGATAGTTCGGTAATTTTCACATCTGTCAACACCTGCTTTCTTTGGGATTGGAATTATTATATTCTTCTTGAAGTTTGAGGCAATTTCGCTTGTCTCGTACATCTTGCTCACCAGATGGTAGAGTTTTGCCAGGACTGGCTCTCCCAAGGCCGTCAGTAGTTCTAATGGAATGTTGTCTACTCCCAGGGCCTTGTTTTGACTCAGGTGTTTCAGTACTTTGTCAAACTCTACACGCAGTATCGTATCTCCCATTTCATCTTCATCTACATTCTCTTCCATTTTCATAATATTGTCCTCAAGTAAATCGCCCTTGTATAGACCCTCTATAGACTCCTTCCACCTTTCTGCCTCCCCTTCTTTGCTTAGAACTGGGTTTCCATTTGATCTCTTGATATTCATACAATTGGTTCTCTATTCTCTGAAGGTCTCTTTAATTTTCCTGTAGGTAGTATCTATCTTACCCCTAGTAAGATAAGCCACTACATCCTTACATTTGTCCTCTAGCCATGCCTGCTTAGCCATTTTGCACTTCCTGTCGATCTCATTTTTGAGACGTTTGTATTCCTTTTTGCCTGCTTCATTTACTGCATTTCTATATTTTCTCCTTTCATCAATTAAATTCAATATTTCTTCTGTTACCCAATGATTTCTACTATCCCTCGTCTTTTTACCTACTTGATCGTCTGCTGCCTTCACTACTTCATCCCTCAGAGCTACCCATTCCTGTTCTACTGTATTTCTTTCCCCCATTCCTGTCAATCGTTCCCTAATGCTCTCCCTGAAACACTCTACCAACTCTGGTTCTGTCAGTTTATCCACGTCCCATCTCCTTAAATTCCCAACTGTTTGCAGCTAATGTAGAAAATACATTTCTGACTATTTTGACACGATGCGCTCTCCCCAGACATAATAGAAAAGCTTCGAGATGCGTCTGCTGCCTGGCCATCTATTAAACCTGAAAAGAACTAAATGTTGCAGAAGTTAGCCCTATTCCCACATGCTATTATTTTGGGTTGAGAAGTGAAGGGAATTATGTTCAAAATTCCATTAAATTGATGACTGCGTTTTAAAAAAGGTAGCAGCGGATGTAGTAGTACTCGTGACGCTTACCGTTACGCTTTTGTTTCACTTCTTTATTTATTTTTTTATTTATTTATTTATTTATTTTTTCTCCTTCCGCCCCTTCAACCCATCCTGACGGTCGCCAATTTCTGCATTCTCGGCCTGGCTTCTATGCCATTAAAAGAACGTTAAATACAATGGATGCTTCTTCTGAAAATGTGGAACACTTCACGATTTTGCGTGTCATCCTTGCACAGGGGCCATGCTAATCTTCTCTGTATCGTTCCAATTTTAGTATACGTACCGCTGAAGCGAGTACAAGCTAGTAGCTAGCTGCTCCAGAAGTCGACAATAGTTCCTCCAGAACTTCCGCATTCCACAGTGCTGTGAGATAATGCATAAGGGGGGATGTAGACTTCTGAGAGACAGACAGTTACAGCTTTCCTTTTGCACTGCACGACGGTTTCAACAAACAGATAGCGCAATAGAGTAGCTCAAATGGAAAGGAACACTTCATATTCAAATTTCTGCATCCTACACTGTTGGCAGTTCTGTATAGGTGGCAGTTACGTTATTTTATTTCGGTGATTACAAAATAGAGTCGAATGTATGCATTGGAAAGCCGAGGCAGCTAGTTCATGGCGATTAGGTCAACCAAGTAAATGACTGTACTGAACATGCTGCAAACCACTACAGGAGCCTGTGTGAAAGAATTCTCATCGAGTGTGCTGCATCGGTGTTATGATAGAAAAATGAGTAACAGAGAAAAGGATTTGGTGGTCTGTTGGATTGGTGATAGGTTCGTATACTGACGGCATAGGTTTGATTCCACTTTCTGCCGATGCTTTTTTATGGGGAGGGACAGATTCTATTCGCCTCTGGCTACGCCAAAAGAAGAAAGTATAATGGCATTGTGGTCTAAAATTCACATTAAACATGATATTCCCTCTCTACAAAGTAGACGTTAGGTTGAACCACAATAAAGTCAGGGGCGGCGAAATGTAGAAATTCTATCACCAGTATCCTTTCTTATACTAGTTATTTATTTCTAGTGACGAAACAACGCTATGTAGGGTCACAGGACACTTATTCCATTTTTATTTGAGATTCTGTATGACGAAAAAATTGGATCTGAACTGGGGATGCAACTCAGACCGCCCTTAACGACGAATTTGATCTCTTCGTGACAATACAGCTCGGCTACAATTTGTTGTTTGTTCAAAACTGCAGATTCCTCAACATCTCCACATATTGCGCGTGAATGGGTTCGAATCTTGGCTGGGCACTAAGGTTTTCATTATGAATTACCAAGCTCTAGCATGAGAACACCTCTCTGCTGGTGGATAACAATTTTGATTTTTAATGCATTTTCATTCGTTGTCAACACTAACGGTATCTGACGTTTTTGACTCCCAGTGAGAGATATAACTATTTTCGTGATCACTGTAAGTTCAAGGATGTTATTCCGAGCTGCTGGTGGAGAAAAATTCGGTAGTTGGCGTCCGTTTGTGTGTAGTCAACAACGATATGTGTGGGGTTCGATTCCCAGTGAGCACTGAACTCTTCGTCATATTATTTCTAGTTCAACCATGCTCACATGGTGTAACAAACCCATATTTAAGGTCCGTTTTCTCTAGAATATAACAGCGATAGGTGCTGGGTTGGAGGCCTGGGAAGGAAAAAATTAATGTTTCGTCTCGTCATTTCAGTTAAAACATCTAGCTACTGCCAAGAAAATCTGATATGTCACAGTTGATTGTGCTTCGATAACAATGCGATTACGTTCTGTGTTCGAATCCCTCTCGAACGGAAAGCTTTACCTCACGGCATTTCAAGTAAGTTACTTGTGAAGAAGCAATATTTAACATCTCTCGTAGTTCGTTAACAGGGGCAATAGATGCTGGGTAGGAATTCGCGTCCGTTAAAGATGTTTGCGTTATGTAATTTAAAGTTGATATTTGCTAACTGATACTTCCTAAAATCGAGGTATATCACTCTCTGTATGCCTAGTCAGGATTGACTGTTAGTTTCCGTCAGTCACGAAATCTTAGTCTGCAAGACCTGGGTTTGAATCCATATGCAGAACGAGACGGTTCATCATGTCATTTGAAGTTAATACATATTCTCAACTAGCTGCTCGCGAATAACTTCAATTTTTAATGTCATTTTGTGTTAAATAACAATTACGGTTTGTTACTTTGAAGAGGAAATGCTGAATACGACGAACTTACTACGTGCATTACCTATCTGACGTAATAATAAGAGTGGTAACATTTAAGGTATGTGATTTATTGCAATAAAAGTGAGCTTACAGGCCTTAAGGACAGTCTTATCTGTGATAAGGTGTTCCCTGATATTTCTAGTATCGTGGTATTACTTTAAATCTTGAGTTATTGCGATACAGAGCCGTGTTTTCTAGTGGTGACTTGTTACAACCATTTTCAATAGTCAAATGACTGTACCAAGGAGCGATTAGGGGATCTGCTAGACAGCTGCGTTATGTGGGTTGCATGCGAATCAGGCGAAATACAATTCAGGTCGTTCAGATACTTTTGAGCACGACTGTACCTTGGATTAAGATGAACATTTTGATAAAGACATAGCTTCGCATTTTACTTTTCCGCGACACAAGTAGTACTTTACGGCATTTTCACATTTATGTAATCATTCAAATACTTCTTAGCACTGAAGAGTGAATGATTTTCTTCCCCTGTTAGGTAGGCTAGCTAGGTAGTGGGGGCTACCATCTTAGGCATCCTAGAAGACCTGGTAAATTAAAAAATGGAATTGAAAGACACCGTTTGATCTCAAAAGCTAATACTGGTAGGGTCGAAAAAAACGAAATTTAGTCAAATGAGGCTGGAAAAGTGGAAGTAATGCCAGACTTAGCCAAAGATCCATTTGGTTTCTGCCCATATACTTCTCCGGGGCAGAGTAGATTTAGGTCGAATGTCAGCAACTGTCTAGTCTGGCATGGGTGATCGTACCAAGTCCATCGATTCCAGCAGCGTAGCTCTCTGGATCACTGAATTTACAGACCTCCATATCACATTAACGTGACAATCCATGGTAAAATAAAATAGTAGGATCCTTCCGCTAGCAAGGGAACGGTCCAATCTGACATCTCAAAACCTGGTTTTTACACAGGAAAAATTCCTGTCAAACTTTCAGCTGCTGAGACACACTGCAAGTATTAAAAAAATGTTGCCCAGTTCGTAGCTCGCCAGACGTTTGGAGAAATGTACACACCTGCCGTAGCTGTAGCAGACAGTGCATGCATAACGTCGTGGGCACATATTCTTGCTTGATGGCACATAAGTAAACAGATAACGTGACACAGTGCGATAGTAATTTGTAAAGTAAATTTCAGTTTCTGTTGATAGATTCCCTGACACAGTTATTCACAGTTACTCTTTTCTAGAATTTGCAGCTTATTTAACATCCATAATAGTTAGCGTTGCCTTTGCGGTATCGCATTCCAATGACGTCGATGTTTCGTCAGAAATTGTGGAAACAATGAAACAAACGGAAAATAGCTCGGACAGTTCCATGAAGTTCGAATGATGATTTCTATGATAATGAAAGCCCATAACAAAAACTGAGTAGCTTACAAGAGCGCAGGAAACATACACAGCAATAATTTTAGTGCCAAGGAAAAGACTGTAAATCTTTCGTTTAAACAAAGGAGGAAGAAAGGGCTTAAACTTGAGGAGTGTGCAAATACAGTGTCAATTCAGAAGATCTGAACATGAATTATATATATATATATACATATACATATATATATATATATATATATATATATATATATATATATATATATATATAAGAAGTATTTACACAAAGTAGGAAATATGTACCAAAATGAAACTCGCAAAATTGTGAAACAATGACTATTCCAAAGATTTTGAAATACTCGTGAGAATCAGTGCTCCACTACCGATGGAGATCTACGAGACTGGGCGATCTGAATTATAAGTGACATGATCATTATTGATTTCAATGTTATTCGACCTGACTAAATTCAGGAAATTACGAGGATAGGAAATCCCAAAAGTACGAATTTTATCTCAAGTAAACATGTAGTGGAGATGCCATATACAGGTATATCACAGAGAAGTTCGCGGCTGATATGGAGACAAAGCTTCTTGTTAACCACCAAATGTTGTGTATAAAGACAATTAGGTTTTGTGCCAGAACTGCATGTAAATCGCACTTCAACGTTTTGAGCCAAGAAAAAGTCGCTTGTGCAGTCGACGAATGCTACGAAAAATTCGTATAGAACAATGCCATACCTTTATATCTGTCTTCAGAAACATCAAGGCAAATTAGGACCAGAAACTGAAAAAAGGAGTGTCAAAAATCTTTTAACCGATGTAGCAAGATCTGGAAAAATTAGAGAAAATGATTTTCTATGTTATTTTTGAAACGTCTTCTTACGATATGCAGAAAATTTTAAGGGACACATGGCCTGGACATAACAGCATCTCTTTCTTTAGGACGACCACGAAAAGGTTGTGAATATAATAATCGAATTCGAATTCGACCTACAGCTAGTAGTTTCATTCAGCCACTCGATAAAAGAATGTATCCATTTTTGGGAGAACTGTCAGGCAATATAACTTCTACACCTACATGGATACTCTGAAAACTACATTTAAGTACCTCGCAGAGGGTTCATCGAACCACCTTCACAATTCTCTATCATTCCAATCTCGTATAGCACGCGGAAAGAACAGACACCTATATCTTTCCGTTCGAACTCTGATTTCCCTTATTCTTCTGTTTGTCATTATTATCAGCGTAACAGTATTGTTAAACTGTAGTCATTTCTGCATCGTCAGTTTACATCACCAAATTTTACGAATTTGATCAATTATACCTGTTACGCATTATAATACGCAATATAATGGCCACGGCCATTTCTTACTCCATTCCAGTTCTGTCTACATAAAACTACTAACGACTGTGAAGCGCCTGAATACATTAATTTTTCTTTTATTAGGTGTACCTGAAGTAAGGAAAATGTTTGTTTCTGTAAGCGGATACACGCTTCCCATTTTTGATGACGACTACAGTGAATAAACAGGGAATCCTTTCACTGTTACTAAAATATACGTAATTCGAAAACTATAATGAGAACTATGCTGCATGAATTGGGACTGATAGAAGTCGTCTGTGATGTAACACAATACGCTGCGAGGATTTCCTTTCGTCTGTTAATCACTTGCGTAACAAATCTGCAACAAGTTACCTTTCGGTTAAACAGCAAGTTATTCAAAAAGTTCATAGTTTGAGACATTTTTGGTGTGGTTTAAGTGTTTTATATTCGCGAGTGTTCACTTTGGACTTTGCGATATGTGGTGGTACGTTGTATTATCACGGTTGCTTTTCTTATTCGTCGATTTGCGTGCTAGGTGGGAAGGGCTGTAGAAATTGCTGCTAGAAGTGGTTCTTACAGTGACAAAAATACACTTAAAAATGCTTGCAGTGCGCTTTAGCAGCGTATTACTTTCGGTGTATTCTTCCTGTGAAAAAATGTCACATTAAAACATTCCTTTGTAAGTTAAACTGGAGAATTCAGGAGGCAATTCATAATGAGCTGTATGGTCCTTAAATAGCCACAGCCAATCTGTTTATGGAGTACTTAGAGGATACCGTCATGGACACGGTTCCTGGAAATATTGCTTTTACTGATATGTCGACAACATTGTCGTTGTCTGGTTGCATGGACGTGAAAAGATGGGAGAATTCCTGGACCATATCAACGGCATCTCTCACATCATCAAGTTCACTATGAAGGTAGAGACAGTTGGTGTCTTGCCGTTCTTTGACTTTGTCGTCCGCCGTAAACCGAGAGGGTGTCTCAGCCACAGATTTAACTTTTCCACACGGGCCGATATCTGCACGCTAGCAGCTATGACCACCCGTTGTGTCCTGAGGACCTTGGTGCATCGAACGAAAGTTGCCTCAGATGCTGATCAACTGACAAAGAGACCGAGCCACTTACAGTAAGTATTCAAGAAAAACGGCTGCAACAACCATCAGATTTCGTAAGACATATTTCCGAAAACACGTAGGCAGAAGGACCCTGAGGAACAAAGGAACCCAGAGGAACAAAGAAGCTCGCATTTTTGTCGTTCTGTGGCTAACTTGCATGAAAGATTAGCCGGCTGCTAAAGAAATCGATTCGCTCTTCTGAGCTCCAGGAAAAATTTGACAGCTTTTAAAACCTGTGAAGGATGATGTAGACCTCAGAACGCCAACGTAAATAAAATAGCGTACGGGTGTGGACAGTTTTAAGTGGGATAGACTGTGAATACTATTGAACAGCGCTGTGTGGAACACGAGAGATGTTTTAACATTCAGTACCCCGAAAAAGCACACAGATATCGTTTGCATTCGACGAGACATCTGTTATTACATGGACTAATAGTTTCTGTTCAAATGTTCAAATGTGTGTTAAATCTTATGGGACTTAATTGCTAAGGATATCAGTCCCTAAGCTTATGCACTACTTAACCGAAATTATCCTAGGGACAAACACACACACCCATGCCCGAGGGAGGACTCGAACGTCCGTCGGGACATGCCGCGCAGTCCATGACTGCAGCGTCTTTAGACCGCCCGGCTAATCCCACGCGGCAATAGTTTCTGTGGTAGCGTCACAAAAGAAGGGATCAAGATAAAATTTTGTGACAACGCCCTTAAAAAAAGACATCAGCCTGCATCTAAGCACGGCCTGCGATGAGGCCATCGGAAGGCTGAAGCAGGAACGGCAGGCGCGCTAGGAAAACATTACTCTGTGTGGCAATGGAACCAGTCGCGTTACAGAAGGCAGTGCGTCTATGCAAGGACGGCAGCAACAACTGAAAAACAGTCACAACTAGACAATGGCCAAAGAGTATTTGGCCGAAGGCTAGTCGATATTAAACCCCTTGAAGTGACTGGAAGTTCGAGAAAATTTTGTCAATACATATCGCCGCGTACCGCGTATTCTTAAAGGCGCCTTATCAATTTCCCCTAATGTGTGCCCGGTTACTTTTGAACGAAGTCATGTAGAATATATGGATTACTTCAGTGTATCGACGACAGCATAATGCTGTCTTCTAATACAGACGAAATAGCCATTCGTAATGCAGTCTCGATACAGCAGCGTCAATCGTTTTCGGTCTAATAAAAGGTGCACTACGTGACCAATAGTTTGCTAATTCAGACGGTGCCGTCAAAGCTGTAACACAGTGGCCATCCTCATCTGGTTCAGATTTCCACGAGCGTGGCACACAGGCCGTCGTTATAGCGAAAAGTGAATAATAAATGGTGATCACTAAGGGGAACATGAGAGCATGGAGCTGTGTCTTCTGTGTCTGTTCTAGTTTCAATGAAAATAAATAGGAGGCATTAGTTTCGCTATGAGCATCGTACTTTATTGCCACCCTCTGTTAGAGCAATCGCCAGTGGCTCGGCTGTATCTGTCCCGCCGGCAGTGGCAGACTACTTGTCGCCCCAGGCGCGGTGCGTCGCGGGTTGCGGACCGCCGCAGGGGCACCGCGCCGCTCTGCTCCGTTGAGCGAGGCTGCGGATGGGAATGCGGCGGGAATGCAGCGGCGCGGCGAGTGAGCCGTCGCGTAGCGCACCTCTGCCGGGCAGCATCCGCTGCCGCTGCTGCTTCTGCGGAATTAATCAACGCGCCTCTGCCAGCCGGCGCTGCCACTTGCTGCTCTGCGGCCGACCCACAACCACCTCTCAGCCTGCCTATCACCAAACTGGTCTCCGCCGCTGGAGTGATTCACCCTCCTCCCCGCCAGGTAGTTCACTGCCGTACAGTAGGATTTGGGTGCACTGGGGTTCGTTCTGGGAACTGTGCTGATGTGGGCTGAATTTATTTTACAAACAATTTATCTGTATTACTGCATTGAGACAATTCGTTGTTTAGTGCTGTTGCCAACAATTTGAAAAGTTCTTCACCGACTTACTTTAAATTTTTACACGATATTCCAATAAATTCCAATAATATTCAGACGAATGTAGGCTGTATATTTTTTTAAACAACTTTACATATGTTCTCTGTTAAAATGGACTGTGAGGGAAAAATAAGCGTCGTGCTATGCTGTGCTGTGAAATCGTGGGGTCTCATTTTTTTTCCTGCAGTCAGTTTCAACTACATTAGGAGGGGATTTAAACATTAGACAAATTGATTCTTCCACACACATTCTTTCTTCTTACATATAATTTCAACACAAAATTGTGTACACATCTATGTTCTGTTTTTATTTTTCTCTCCCTCGAAGTCGGTTTCCACAGAAAACAGGAAAGTTGTATTTATGGCTTATCGGCTTATGATTAGGATACTACTACGGGATCTGAAGTGTCTGAAGCTTTGTAAATCCACTAGTTGTCAGACGAAAACTATGAATCAAAAGTCATTGAAGGCCGGCTGCTGTGGCCGAGCGGTTCTAGGCGCTCTGGAACGCGCGACCGCTACGGTCTCAGGTTCGAATCCTGCCACGGGCATGGATGTGTGTGATGTCCATCTGTTAATTAGGTTTAATTAGTTCTAATTTCTAGGGGACTGATGACCTCTGATGTTAAGTCCCATAGTGCTCAGAGCCATTTAAACCATTTGTCATTCAAGTTCCACAATCACAGATGCAGCAGCAAGGGATGTCTGTCATATCCCATATACAATTTACCCATTCATTTAAATCGACTTCCTGATCAAGGATTCGTTGGGAATAACAGGTCAGAAAGAGGGAAGAAGAGGAGATATATAGAGGGAGGGAATGGATATAGAGAGCAGAAGGCGAAGAGAGATAGGAGTAGGAGGAACTGGTCAAAGAGAGGGGGGAAGAAGAGATAGTTAGGGAGATTGGGTGGGAATAAGAATGAGATTTAGACGTATTTACAGTTGCCATACCTATTTAGTAATTCCAAAGCACTACTGGGTTTGCTAGTTAAACGTAAAATATCCATGTTGGCAACTGACACTAAGGAATACAAGTTAACGTAATATGCTTCCAATCACAGTTCTTGAAGTAAGGGCTTGCAATGAAACCATACCAACATAAAATTCTTTCAGCGCAGTGTAACAAAATTTAGATTAGACCTCACCCCATGAGGAAAACTGGGCCAACAACAACAGTTGTTCACAATACATGGCAAACAGAAATAGCTCCCAAAATTACTGTTTCTAATAAACTAATAATCACAAGACAACGCCCTGGCTAAATTACGGATTATTTGCATTAACACCCCAAATTAATATATGAGCACGCCTGTCACCAGCTATTCACCAAAGGAACGCTACTATCGACTCGTTAGCATACCACCTACCTAAATTTTACAATTACAATTTTCTGCACATTGTGACATCAAACTCATAGCATAATAGCAACAAGATAATTTTCCGCACAATGGCACATACAAAATCAGTCTTGTTCACAGTGTAAAATTAAAGAGACCACAATGGCCTTTGCTTGGTGAATCCATCTGAGTTACCAGTGTGCAACGCAAAAAAAAAAAAAATCACAACACACTGCACTGCGCGTAAATACCGCCTGTGTGGAATGCTATCGATAATTCGTTATACTCAAATTACAGCCTGTTCTCTTCGATGCGCTAACTCCCTTGGCGCAGTGGTAACACCAGTTCCCGCAAGATCGTGACCCCAAGTGAGAAGATTCTTGGCTGAGAAATAGCGCCCCGTTTACGAAAACTGACAACGAGTGGCAGAGCAATGTGCTGACCAAATGTCCCTCTATATCCGTATACAGTGACGCCTATTGGATGAGGATGGCACGGCAGTCGTCGATACCACTGCGCCTATGGATGCCTGTTCGGATGGAACCTTTTTACTGCATGCTACGCTGTATCACTCAACCGACCGAATTACCGCTGTCAGATGTCGGTCACTAAATGTGAGGACCCTGCCTGCATCTCCCCTACAATCACCGTTCTCTCATCCAGGAACTGAATCCAACGTCCCCAATGGTAGCTTGTGTCGGTGCAGTGGCCACGCCTTGCACTGACCAAACTTGGCTCTTGGGCGCACTTGCCTTCTAGGCTCTCCACCCATTGACTCCGCCATTCATTAACCCCGTAGATCAAAGTGTGACAGCTACTTCGATTGATACGAGTCGGGCCAACAACCCAATAGTCTCCTGACAACCCACTGTAAATCGTCAGCTGCAGACCACTGCTGCAGACCACTGCTGCAGACCACATTTTCTGCTCCACTGTCCCTACCTCCAAGCGTTGGTTGCATCAGCAGTCTCGGCCGCCATCCCTGCTCGGTCGCACCTCCGAAACACCGTCCCAGGCTTCCCGGCTGCTGCCCCGACATCATGGTACTCGATTTCGGGAGGCGTGTTCACTCTGACAGCGGAGCAGGTCACTGACATAATTCCGTCTGGCGCCCTCTCAGATCAGCCCAGAACGTCGCTAGCTCTTGCATAACGGCCGCCGGACGCGCCCTCAGACCAAACACTTGCGCAATTGCAGCCCTGTCGCTATGCTGCTGCCTCGCCACGGCAGGAACAAAGACGTCCTACGAATTTGAAATTCATGGCACACTACCTGCTGCGTCGTGATATCTTCAGATTCAGATATCTAGAGATGGAGAATCTATTATAAACTTTGTCAAAATACACTCCTGGAAATGGAAAAAAGAACACATTGACACCGGTGTGTGAGACCCACCATACTTGCTCCGGACACTGCGAGAGGGCTGTACAAGCAATGATCACACGCACGGCACAGCGGACACACCAGGAAACGCGGTGTTGGCCGTCGAATGGCGCTAGCTGCGCAGCATTTGTGCACCGCCGCCGTCAGTGTCAGCCAGTTTGCCGTGGCATACGGAGCTCCATCGCAGTCTTTAACACTGGCAGCATGCCGCGACAGCGTGGACGTGAACCGTATGTGCAGTTGACGGACTTTGAGCGAGGGCGTATAGTGGGCATGCGGGAGGCCGGATAGACGTACCGCCGAATTGCTCAACACGTGGGGCGTGAGGTCTCCACAGTACATCGATGTTGTCGCCAGTGGTCGGCGGAAGGTGCACGTGCCCGTCGACCTGGGACCGGACCGCAGCGACGCACGGATGCACGCCAAGACCGTAGGATCCTACGCAGTGCCGTAGGGGACCGCACCGCCACTTCCCAGCAAATTAGGGACACTGTTGCTCCTGGGGTATCGGCGAGGACCATTCGCAACCGTCTCCATGAAGCTGGGCTACGGTCCCGCGCACCGTTAGGCCGTCTTCCGCTCACGCCCCAACATCGTGCAGCCCGCCTCCAGTGGTGTCGCGACAGGCGTGAATGGAGGGACGAATGGAGACGTGTCGTCTTCAGCGATGAGAGTCGCTTCTGCCTTGGTGCCAATGATGGTCGTATGCGTGTTTGGCGCCGTGCAGGTGAGCGCCACAATCAGGACTGCATACGACCGAGGCACACAGGGCCAACACCCGGCATCATGGTGTGGGGAGCGATCTCCTACACTGGCCGTACACCACTGGTGATCGTCGAGGGGGTGATCGTCGTTCTACCATTCCTAGACCGGCAAGGGAACTTGCTGTTCCAACAGGACAATGCACGTCCTCATGTATCCCGTGCCACCCAACGTGCTCTAGAAGGTGTAAGTCAACTACCCTGGCCAGCAAGATCTCCGGATCTGTCCCCCAATGAGCATGTTTGGGACTGGATGAAGCGTCGTCTCACGCGGTCTGCACGTCCAGCACGAACGCTGGTCCAACTGAGGCGCCAGGTGGAAATGGCATGGCAAGCCGTTCCACAGGACTACATCCAGCATCTCTACGATCGTCTCCATGGGAGAATAGCAGCCTGCATTGCTGCGAAAGGTGGATATACACTGTACTAGTGCCGACATTGTGCATGCTCTGTTGCCTGTGTCTATGTGCCTGTGGTTCTGTCAGTGTGATCATGTGATGTATCTGACCCCAGGAATGTGTCAATAAAGTTTCCCCTTCCTGGGACAATGAATTCACGGTGTTCTTATTTCAATTTCCAGGAGTGTAATTCAGTTCGATTCCTTTGATGTATTCCTTAATTTGGGTTATGCATGAGCAACTTTGCACTATTCTTTTCTTCCACACTTATTGTACATCTCCCATTGCGTAACGCTGCCCCTACCGAGCTGCGTCTGTGTATGGATGATGATGTATCCCGACACAACTGTAGACCTGGTGTAACAATAAACCTGATTATTACGTTGATTAGACACATTTTCATTGATCCACGACCCATGATGATACTGTACCCGCTACAATGGTAACTGTCGATGGCTCTTGGATGAACATGGGAGCATGTTGGAAATGTCTGTTGTGGAGATCCTGTTTCAACAATGTGCATTAAACGGAGTGTTTTGAAACACTTGTGCTTGCACCAGCATTACACCCTGTCACCACATGTACCACAGATCACTGCCTAGCCAGCTTTACAAAGGAGACAAGCATCTTGATTCCACGTTTTCTGATGATTCACGGTCGTCCAACACCTTATTTCCTACTCGCCGTTTCGCTGTCCTCCAACCACTTTTCACAGATTCCCACGACACGAACAGCCCATCAGGTTTGGCTGTTTCCGAGATGATAATGCCCAGGCGCCGGCCAAAGCCGTCTATTCTCTGTCAACGTCACTTATATCAGTGAACTTCTCCGTTTGCGGCCCGTGTCGTGTATATATGATTCCCTGTTCGTCTTTTCTCAGCTCATAGGTTTCATTCCTTACATAGTGAGGTTCTTGCAACGTCACCGATTGTTTTCAGTTCAGTCATAATTTTTTGGCTCATCAATTTATATTAATTGTATAATTATGTTCTTATTGGGTTCTTCAGCCCTAAGATTAATTTAAAGCTGCTCTCAAAGACTAAGAAAATCTCTTCATACCTACATAGTTATTAAAACGAAGATCCATTTTAACTTGCTTTCTGTACTGAAGCTGTCATCTTCTTTTCCATTTATTATGCCCCTCATTTCTCTGCATGACAGCCTCTTGTTTCCTCATAATGTGTCATATCCCTGCTACCTTCAGAATTTATAAGAGTGCATTTCATCAAGTTGTTCCATAAATCTATTTTCTCCCCAAATTCCTTTAGTATTTCTTTATTACATACACGATCAACACATAGAATTTTCAGAATTCTTCTCCACATTCCCAAAAGCATCATTTTCTTCTTCTCTGGACTGTTTATCATCCGTGGACCAGACAAATATCTTCAGAAAGAATTTCTAACATTTATTTTCCTTTTAGATGTTAACAATTTTCTCTTTTGGGAAACACTTTTCGTGCTACATCCAGTCTGCATTTTATAATACCTTTACGTCGACCATCGCCATTTACTTTGTTGCCTGAACAACAAACGACATCTACCTCTTTTAGTCTCTCGTTACCTAATCAAATTCATCTCTAATTCCCCTAAGTTAATTTGAATCCACTCACTAACCTTTGCTTTACTTTATTTGATGTTCATCTTCTAACGATTACCTACTGATTATTGTTCAACTGATGGTCTAATTCCTTTGCAGTCGTGATAAGTTCAAATTGTAACCGACAAAGCACGAAGTTTTAAATTTTTTCTCCCTCAACTTGAAGATATGTCATTTGTTTCCGACACTGCTTCCTCTTGTACAGATTAAATGACATCACAGGTATACTACAATCCATTCTCCCACATTTCTCAATTACCACCTCCTTTGCGACTGTTATAACCACACATTGCTTTCATGCAAGTTGTCGATAACATTTCGCTGTATATATTTCATCCGTCAGAATTTCTGAGAATGCGTTACAATAAAAATAGTCGAAGCTCTACATCTACAAATGCTGTATGTGTGGGTTTGCCTTTCTTCAATCTGTCTTCTAAAATATGTCGTAGAAGCCTCCTAAGGCCCTTAATTTCTCCAAAACGGTAATCCAGCTAATATTTTCTTCGTTAAGTTGGAAAATAATTAGATCTTTACATCTTTTGTTATGGTACAAGGTACATAGGCCTTCGTTCGATATTTTTCGTAGAGAATGTATGCGAAGTCAATATCAATATGATCTAGTATTACCCACTATTTCGTGCGATTATATTTTTTACCAGTACCAGTTACTTGGTATTATTTACTTCTGTTACTGACGAGAAAAATGTTGTTCTCATTTATCATGAGGGCAGGCTTAGCTTGTATACTGTAACCGTCGCAAGTTGTATGTAATTCCTGATTTGCTACCAGCCTTTATCAATACATCCCACCAACCCTACACTTGACTCGAAAGTAGTTAGTGTTTCACAGACACACAGATTTATGTAAATGAACACAAAATGTAGACAGACAAAAACTGAACGAAGCAAAAATGGGATTAAGGAAAACAATGAGTGACGCGTTTGATGAATTCGAAAGCATATTTACCTCTAAAAATGTTACAAATTATCGTAAGAAACTTTTGTCTTACGATAAGACAGTTAGCGAATCAAAGCCAGCTATCCTGCCGCCTAGTGATTGTAATGGACCGAAAATATATATGACAGACAGAAGGTTGCAATACTAATCTCCGCGATCCGAAATTGTTTCGCTGAGGAGAATTATATTGCATTCCCTTCTTTCATTCGTCACACGTAGAATAAAGTAACCGGTATCGAGATAAGTGGGCAAGGAATAACAAATCAACTAAAACTTCTCAATAAAAAAATTCGACTGGGCCTGATGTGACACCTATACGATATTACATGGAGTGCAAGAAAACAGTCGATAACATCGGAAGCTTTGTGCGACTGTTCACAGATCATGCTGCCACACACAGATAATCGCAAGGACTTGAAGGATGTGAGTATGACACAAAAGAATCCAGCGGTTTGTAATTTTGGGAATCGAGGGTAGATATTTGGGTGGATGATAGGAAACAGGCGTCTTGAAGGCGATGAGGTGTGAGTCGTCCATGGTACAAAGACGAAAGGGATGGGGAAAATGTAGCGAGCTGGGGCAGCCATGAATGCCGAGGAGTAACGAGCCGGCGTTGATAGGATGGATAAATATCGAGGAAAACCTCATTATCTGAGAGAGAGAGGCAGCTGAGGTTTCTCTCGGAGAGGAAATGGAATGTGTGTGGTCTTGGTGTGGTTTATCGGTATTGGCGTGACAGCTTACCAGAACAGGAAATTAGTGAGGAAACAAATCGGTTGATGGAGCAGAATTTGCTGATAATATGGGCATTTGAATGTGTGAATAACAATATTCTGATAGATAAACACAGGTTTTATGGAATTGATGGTGTAGTTAACCAATGGGTAAATATGTACCTAACCAAAAGAATGCAGCAAATTGTTCTTTATAATGGAACCAATGTAAGCAATGAAGATTCTTCTGATGTGGGAGAGATCATTTATGTAGTTCCACAAGGATAAATCTTATGCATCCAAACGAACTTTCCCTAGTACATGATACACAGAATTAGTTATTTGCAGATAACTCTAGTACTGTATCCAAATATTCATAGAGCAACAAAATAAATAGTAAATGATGTTATTAAAATTATTACTCATTGCTTTACTAAGGACCATGTCATTGAACTTCAGGAAGATACAACCTGTCAGTGATCCACGTCTAGAGGTGCTACACCGGTGATGATGAGAGGAATACATAATGAGAAATAATAAATAGGCTGAAAACTTCAAAATTTTCAGATGCCCATATTGATGTGAAGTTAAATTGGAAAGAAACACATTTTGGAACTTGAAAAACAACTTATTTCAGCCACCTTGACACTTAGAATCATTGTAAATCTTAAGGAGAGAAAAATCAGAAAGTAGACAAATTTTGCCTATTTATCGTTATGTGGCATAAAGGTCTCAGGTAACTCATTTTTAAGAAAGAAAGTCTTGATTATTGTAAGTCTAACATGTGGTGCTCACCAAATACCATTTTGTACACACCCACTCCACTCTGTATTTGTTCCATCATGAAGTCTGTTGTACATGATCCACGGGAGTTCAAAAGGTACAGTAATTATATATTAAGCTTGTCTTTATAACGAAATGATGTACACACAACCGCAAAAACAAGTTTTGGTCACTTACACAGTGATATAAATTGTCTGATAGACAGCACTTTTCAATTTGAAAACAAACGCAGAACTTCTTCATTTGTGTGGCCATAGTGTCCGTAGTTGCTCTACAATTCTTGAGGGTATTTTTACTTTGTCGTTGCACTATAAAAATGCATGATTTTTTTTTCGCTAGACGTGTTTCCCTTCATTTAGGTAAAGCATCATCAGTGGCCTGTAATGAAGTTATCTACATTTTGATTTGATTTTAGATCGAAAAAGAGTTCGTTAAGAATATGTTGATTTGTACTAACGGTGATTTTCTCTTGATTTCTAGCTTGCATCGGGAAATGAAGTCTGCTAGCACATCATCGTTCTTCTGTGACAGACACTGACAATTTTGGTCTTATTTTTAGACTGATAATTATTTTGGTCGAATTTTTAAACTGATAAAATATTGTCACTGGGCCACAATTCTTCACGAGTGGTTTGAAGAACAGTTTGGACAAGTCAAGCGAATGATTTGGTCACTCTGATTGCAAGAAATGAACCCAGTCGGACATTTATGGGATATTATCGAGAGATCAGTTCATTCACATAATCCTGCACAAGCAACGCTTCCGCAATTATGGCACCTATAGAGGCGGCATGGCTCAGTTTCTCGGCAGGAGTCTTCAGGCGACTTGTTGACTCCATGCCATGTCGAATTGCTGCACTGCGCCGGGCAGACTGAGGCCCGACACTACATTGGTAGGTACCCCATGCATTCTTCCGACTCCTCAGTGTAGTTTGCGTTAAAAAAGTGAGATAACATTGAAAATCTCGAGCGATATGCAGTTTAGGTAGTCTTTCTGGGCAAATTTGTGATAGGTTCCCGACATTATGAACCCCAGTGACCCCTATCAAATTGTTCGTTTTGATTTTCTCTATACTATTGTAGTACGTTATAAACATTGACAATGAAATGAGTAACATAGAAATTGAGTAACAATATACATTATATGCATTCTATCTCGGAAAGTATTCGAAACAGGGTATACGTCTGTATGAAGTTTTTGGTCCAAATGTCGTTCCTGTCACAACCCTGGCTTAGGATATGAAATAAGAATTTACATAAAAGTTGTACGCAACCGGGCCTTACAGGAATGCTATCACTATGGCGTCCGACGTGCGTTTGGGAACATGGTGGTATAATCCCTATCCGATCAGCAGTATTTATGTCCTGATTGGTTTATCTATATCTTCCTCTAAAGATTTATACCAGGTACAAGCGTATTTCGTTTGAAAAGGGCACGCTTGACTGCCGTCCGCACCCTTCTCCAACGCAATCATGTTCCCAGTCCCCAAAGATCACATCAACGACGAAACGTCTATACCTCGTCTTCCACCCTCTCTTATCCCTTAGAAATACCTTGCTGTGGATGTTCATGACGTAACGTGCTACTCCTTACAAGATAAGTACATGGAGTAACTATTGCACAGAATGTTGCATTGTCTCTTGCTGTAAACGACAGTTAGTGGCAAACAGCCAGTGTAGTATAATCGACTGGAATCGATCCTTTCATGATTCGATGTTCGTCACTCAAAACTCTTTCCTAAGAAGCTCCCAGTATGGTTTCCTCGTAAAACTTCGATAGCGAGAAACTAACCTTTCGGTAATCTAAGTTTTGTTAACCGGTTTAAGACTTTTAATCACGTACGGCGATGAGCGTGTTTGTCGAAGTGTCGGCCGGTTAGTCGTCGCTTGCTCTTACCCTCTAGGCCGGGTCGGTTGTTAAACGGCCAGCAGGGAACATCAGTAGGCGTTGTCAAAGTGTGCCTTAAGTCTCAGCGGAGACTTTTTCTCAGTGTCTTTACTTTTGCTTCTTGTATATTGTTTTAATCTTGAGAATATTGAAAACGCCGAACTTACGCAGCTTTTGATGGTATGCTTGGCGATGTAATGCGACTCCAATAAAATTGTACTCCAACTCACAGAAACACATGTTGCCCGAATAGATACGATTTATTTTGTAATCATGATGCTCTTTAACATACCTACGGTAAAACAGTTAGAAAACCATCATAAATAACGTAAGTATGTAAAATTTCGGGTCTGTAGTGACTTTATCACAATTAGAATATTCCGTGACTGTTTTATGCAGCGACAGTCCCACACTAACACTGTTCAACATTCACAACGCAGAGTAGCGTACGTCGCTGCCACGGTTATTCTTTGTGAGAGGACGAACATGTTTTCCAGAAGAGATGTCCCAAGAGCCAATTGAGGCAGCTACTTCCACAGACCAACCTGGAGACGTTGGGCGCTCTACTGGCTGGAGATGACGTTATGTGTGGCTGTGGCCAAGAGCAGGACCCGGGACAAATGCTGTATTGTCGCCGCTTTGGTGCAAGAATATGCTTAAAGGTAATGGCGAAACTATCTCGGGCGCATTCTTTTAAGCAGCATGTTCGAGCGGACTTCCAAAATAAATAAATCAGATTCCTTATCCAAACCAGTCTCTTCTGAAAGAGGAAACTACAAAATTTACAAACATAAAAAAGTGCACCAAACTCTGCACAAAGAGAGGTTTCTTAAATAGAAAAGGTCAAAAAGTTAAAATATCTGGTAGTGATAACTCAACAAAATGTGTTAGGAAAATATGCCATAAATGAATGCACTCACCAAATGGAAAGAGCATATTGAATTACAAAATAATGCATTACAAGGCGTTAGAGGAACCTAAATGTCTATTCGAAAGATCCGTACCCAATGTCTGGAAAGTTGCACAGGTTGAAAGGTCTCTGTTGGATTCCTTTCATGTTTGATTTCTTAAATCTGTTGTCATTTATGGAATAAATTCCTCTTCTAAATTTACTGTGGCGTTTCTGACTATCTGGGAGGAGACTGAGTAGTGGAACGTGTTACCTTTACACGTAAACAAGAACGATCTGTCACACTACTACACTTTAAAACACAGTTTATATGTAATTCATGTCACACAGTCTCATACGGAACCTACATCCGCTTTCTGTTATATACTGTATATGATAAGATACTGTCATCCCCCTTCTCTTCTGTGTCAGAGGATGAATGATCAAATGTGTTTGTAGTTGCATGCTTGAGGGTAGCAGACAAGGCTGTCTGCTAGAGAACAGTAGGACCAACGTCGGAACAGGTAGCTACGCTTTCTTAAAGCAGAGAGGTTTCTATCCTTAGTATGGTTCTGTCCGTCCGTTGTCATGTTGGTATAGGAAGCTGCCCCTCTGGCCCCTTCCGTTTTGTCTTTGTGAGCCACCCTCAGGAAGCACGCTCGGTAGTAGGCAGTTGCAGTCTGGCGGTGGCGAGCGTCTGAAGTGGTAAGATCTCTGGCTAAGCGCGTGTCTGCTAAGTCCATAGGACAATGGATTTGTTAAGTTCAGCCTAACTGAAAATTTAATCATCTTTATTTCGGGTTTAGCTCTAAAATATCTAAGGTTATCTTAAATTGCAGCGTAGTGTAATTCTCGTGTGATGTTCAGATTATTTTGGGGTAGTTGCTTTGTCATTACTTTGTGAGTAAAGTGGAACCACGTGTTGATCAGTAACTCTAACTAAGTTCATCAATCTTAAATGTGAATGCTTGTGTGATTATAACGTCTCGTCTTGACAACATTTTACAATATAGCAACTTTTCTTTATGCTTTTCTTTATGTTCAACCCACGTGGAGTGTACTTTGCGAGACCAGTACCACGTGCTTATATAACTGTTTGACCCATCAGGTTAATAGTAAGACGTTAGTAACCAGTTCAAGGTTTTTCTTTTGTCAATTGCTTTTCGATCGAATTTATTTTAATTATCAAAATTACTGTGGAGTTATACGCTTTCTGTAAACCAAGTTGACCACGTGGAGCATGTGGTGTAATCATCAAAGTAGCCTTCAGCTATTCTTTTTTGGAAGATTTCACAAAGAGTTAATATGAATTTAGTATACCAGTGTGTGGTAATTACATGACGGACAGGATTGTGTTACGAACGTAATTTCTTTGGGTGAAAACTGAATCTGTTGGTTGTGGTTAATTTCTTCTTGCTTATGTTTCAACGTTCTTTGGGTGTTGTTTTGTGAATGCAGTGTTGTAGGCAGTCTCCCAATCTTGGCTCCATATTTGATGTGTTCCGTAAGATTAAAATCTCACATTTTTACAATCCTTAAACAAGGCACCAGCTCAGTTATAACTCACGTATAATATGCTGAAATTTCAATGAACAATCTTAAAATAAATTTCCAAATATAAACTGATTTCTTTCTTTTTATTTAAATTCTCCTTTTTATATATAGATATATTACCGGTTGTTGTATGACTGTAAAAGATTATAAACAATGTTAGTCTGATTGGTAATGTGGTAAACCTAGACTAGTTACCTGGTGAAACAGTTGTGCAGTAATGCACGGTTAACTTCTCCCCAGACAGCTCACAGCTTTTAACCCGCTTTTATTCTACTATTAGCACCCGATTTCAGCATAGCAAATTCATGTAGCAATATTACACATGGCGACCCTGTTCTGTGATTCCTCTAGACTCTGGAATCTCTGAGACGTTAGATTGCAAGCGTTGTATAATCTTAATTTTTTTCCCTACAGCGCTCAAACAACTTCTGCGTTGTTTCTGAGGAGACTTTCTAAAGATTCACTGCGTTGTTGAGCGGCGTTGTGTTATTTGTGTTGTTGTTTTGTTTTCTATATTTGTGTGTTTTATATGTGTGTGTGGTTTTTTTTGTCGCTTGTAAATTCCACTGTTTCGATCAAAGATAAAAATTTGTTTTGCGTGTGAAAAAGTGAGTACTAGGTTGGGTACCTTTCGTGTAACTGTCGAAATTTTTGGGGGATACATTTACTGTGATTAGTGTGTTGCGTACTGGGTATAAATTGAACTAATGCAGACACGTAACCAAACTAAAAGTAAGCGGTCCGACAACTTAAGCAACATGGACCAAGGGGATAATTTGATTTCGAATGTTAACGCGTCGGGCGGTTCCGAAAATGCAATGGGAAATACTTCAGACGAAATACAGAACAGCACGAATGGGCTCACATCAGAGCCACAAATTAATTTGCCTCCTACTAACCAAAATGATTTGGCAGAACTCATGAAAGCCTTATTGCAACAAAATAAAGAAAACGCACAGAAATCAGAAAAATCGTTCCGAGAACAAAAAGAATCATCCGAAAAATCGATCCGCGAGCTAGGCGGACAAATAGACGAAAAACTAATCCAGCAGACAAATAAAGTCGACAAGTCGATGCAGAGAGTGTCCGATGATATCTCACAAAGAATAAACAATCTGGCAAGTGAAATAAAAAGTGATATTATGAAATAATTAGGCCGTACATTTGAACAAATCGATGATCGTCTGCAAGCCTTAGAACAGAGCAAGCGGAGTCGCGATGCCGAATCTAAAGAAAGCGAAAAACGGCTACTTAGGAATTTCCAAGAGCTGAGGGAAGAATGCCAAAGGAAACATCAGCAGGTACTCTCGAGGGTCCAAGAGGCAGAAACGCATTGTCCCACATCCGTTAGCAACACAATAGCGGACAACAGTTTAGCGATCCACGCGTTGGAACAGCAAGTAGAACAATTGAAGCAGACTGGGGAGGAGGACAAGAGACAAATAGATGATAAGATTGCGGCATTAGCGGACATTGTAGGCACGATGAAGCTGACGGAAAGCGAGAACAATACTACACCGGTAGCGGCCGCAGAGACCGAAGAAGTGCGTTCGCTTCTGAGATTTCAGAAGGGACAGTTCGAAGTGAACAGGCAACACAAGGCTGTAACAGGCGAATTACAAGAACGCGTGGCGCATCTGGAAAACCGCATGGCGTGTGATTCCGAACTCGCCAATAGCACTAAAAATAGCCGTACGAACAGTGCAGAGAGGGACTCCGGCCACGAGGGAGACTTTGACGACAGGGAAGAATGTAATTTGAGGGGCAGACATGAGAAAAATAGAAACATTCAAGGGCCTCGACAGGAGGAAATGCGGGGATTTGATTTCAAACATTTCCTTACGGTAAGAAAGTTTGAGATATTCCGAAATTCGCAAAAAGGAATACATCCACGAGCGTGGCTCGAGCAATTTGAGTTCTGTCTTCCTCCCGACTGGACAAGTTCACATAAGATAGAATATATGTGTGGCTATTTGGAAGGCGAACCGGCGATTCGCATGAGGTCGGCAGCGCGTCACTGCAACTCCACTCAGGAGTTTCGACAAGCCTTTCTCTCCGCCTATTGGTCGGAAGCGGCACAAGATAGGGTCAAACATGGCATAATTATGCTGCCAAATTTGAACCAGTCTGGTTTCGGCAGCCCTGCACGCCTATTCGACCACATGCTGCAGGCAAATCAATTTTTATACGATCCATACGGGCCTGCGGAACTAATTAGGATATGCATCACCAAATTGCCGATGCACTTGCGGCACGTCATTCTTGCGGGACGATGCAAAGAGGACGTGGAAACGTTTAAAACACTTCTCCAAGAGTTGGAATATAATACAACAGAATGCCCGCCTAATCAGGCACAAAGTTATTACGGGGCACAGCAGCGCGACCGCAGTCGTGGCCGTATTACTAATCAACGGCGTGACTGGTCGTCGCGACGCGAACGGAACAATAATCGGGACCGGCCGTATAGAAACTGGGGTAACAGTCGCGAACACAGGTGGAACAACGGAAATGATCGAGGACGTGGACAAGATCGTGAACGCTACAGGTACGGCAACCAGAATCGATACTACGATGAATACGGTGGGAATAGGACTGTAGGGGGAGCACCTCATGATGTTTAAATTCGGCCGGCCAATCCTAGACATAATCCAGCAAATGGAAATGAACAAAACCGGCAATGACAAATGATCAGCGCAGAAGGCGCCCAATCAGAACAAATGAGCGACATGGCAAATGAGTAGAAAGGACAGTGAGAAGTAGAGAGGACGGTGAGGAGAAAGAATTGATTAGTATAAATTTGCGACGTATGCATTTTGAATAATATGTTGGTAAAAATAATGATAAAGATGTTTCTATGTGATTGATTGAAAGATGTTTTTCATTTTTTTTTTCTTTCCTTGTGCAATTAGGATTTAGTTTGATTCAAACGTGAAGATAAAAGGTTTCCTTGTGAACGAGTGAAATGCTGGTTTTTTTTTGTGTGTGTGTAAATTGAAAAGAGCCGCTCCTGAGAGAAGCAAGATCTGTGTTGAATTAATGCAAAACTCAGGGGAATATCCGATCTGTGGGTATTATGGGTCTGGCAAACACAGGTCCCCAGCTGTTAGTAGCCTTGTTTCCGATTTTCTGCTTTCAGTGCTACTATCTATCTATTACTATTCTATATCTGTCAGTATAAATGAGGATCTCTTACTATAGTATGCGTGCTGTATGAATATTTTAAGATAGGAGAACTCTGAGAAAGGAATGAGTAAGTTTGGAATCTTGAAAACAGGATGCGATAATACGATTGTTTAACCATTGGCTTCCCAATATGCGATGATATGTTAATATTGATGATATATGTATTTTTTGTTCTTTATAGCTGAGTACGTAAAGTGCTGTCTGTGGATTTCGTAAGTATATTGATTCCCTTCAAGGTGAAAGAAGAATTGTGGTTTGTGTAATTTACGTGGCTCTGAAATATTATAATGGCAGTCAATACGAGCAGTTTTTTAGCAAATGGAGAATGGTACAGAAATATGGATCCTTTCTGTAGTCATGACTGATGTTGAGCCAAAGCCTGGAAAACTTATTCTGCGTTAATACTTGTCCCAGAAAAGCGACGTTTATGTGTTTTGCTGATGCTGTGAGCATTACAGCTTACTGTTTTTGCTGGTGCGGGATGCACTGCAGCCTATATGATTTGTACTGAGGAAATTTCCCACTTGAATGCAGAGGAAGAGTAAATAAATTTGATTATGGGACCGAAGGAAAGCTTGGTTTAAGGTAATAAGGATGAACCAAAACATTTGTCATTTAAACTACAGGAGGATTCGGATATTTTGTGTCTCTTGTGAGTTCAACATGTTAAGATGAAACTGTTTTACAGAATAGAGGAGACCACAATTTTGCCATTCATGAGAAATGAATCCAGAATAACCACCACAGGCGAAATAACTGATTTGGAAGCGAAAGGTAACTTAAAGAAGGAACGAAATCGAAGCAAAATGGGTAAGAAAATGTAGTATAACCTGTATAGTGCAGACATTTTTACCGTTCTCAGAGCCATCTGTGTGATTAATTCCTGTGATAACGTAATTTTAGATGAAATTTTCTTACTGTTTTATGTGTGAATATATGAGTATGATAAATGTATAATTGCGAGTCTCTTTTCAGGTGTGCGAACTGGTATAAATGTTTTGGAGTGTAAATAACCATTGTTCTTTTTACTGTGTATGTTTAAGGAAAGTTTCTCCATATTTATCATGTGACAAGACGTATGCCGCGAGCGTCAAGAAGAGGACGAATTAGAACAATGTTGTAGTGGTATATACACGGTGTTGAAATAGCATTGAAGTAGCTTATTGGCTTAACTAGTAGTGGATAGAAGTAGAATATTGAGTAATGCATGTTTATGGGTAGTTAGTTTGTAGAATAGACAACAGGTGTGCATGTATGTGTGTGTAAATAACATGTGAACCCTATGCTATCCTGACCTATACTTGCACAAGGCATAATCCTATTCATTTTAGTGAATTAATAAGTAGCATTGGATTTATTAAAACGTAAGTGAACCACATTAGTGATGTGGATTTAAATATTATATTGTCAGTTCATTTAATTTTTTATTTTTTTTGCATTGTAAAGTCATTTCACTTTTTTTTTTTTTTTTACATTGTCAAGTCATTCAAATTTTATTTTATATTGTCGATTCATCTAATTATTTAAAAAAAATAAATAAATAAAAAATTAAGTCTCACTTTGTTCTTAAAAATTGTGAAAGACAATACTAAGTGGTATTATGTACGACATTGTGTAATCACATAAGGATGATGAAAATTTTCTGTGAATGCAGTTGAGAACATGAAAGCGAACCGGCAAAACTCTTAAGAGACAGCGGGAGCAGCCGGACTAGTTGTAAACTGGCGGGTTTCCCAGCAGGACACGCAGTCAGCCAGACCACTTCGGGAGCGCGGCCGACAACAAAAGAAGGGTACGCGGCAAACACTTTCCCTTGCACCTGGAGCTAATGGGCGGCCGCCCCGTGCGACCCTTCCTCGAGGCGATGACCTGAGATGGGCGAGCGGTCCACCGCGCGGAAATCCATCTGCTGGCAACGCACCACACGCACGCGACCGTGACGAGACGGCCGCGGAGAAACAACACAAGGGGCGTGGAGCCTTTTGACAGGTACTGTCCAGAAAAACTTGCAGACGTCAACGACGCCTATCGACATTTCCTGACGGATGCCTACTGTCAAGCGACAGTAAATCATGGTTCGATGTTCTCTGGTCGCTAAGGGTGGCACAAAAGAAGAGCCATTAAGTGTCATCCTTGCCCAGGAATATCAAACCGACGAGTCAATTGAGGATAACTCAAGAATGTAACAACACAAAGGGCGTGGAGCCTTTTGACACATACTGTCCAGAGAAACTGGCAGACTTCAACGACGCCTATCAACATCTCCTGACGGATGCCCACTGTCAAGCGACAGTAAATCATGGTTCGATGTTCTCTGGTCGCTAAGGGTGGCACAAAAGAAGAGCCATTAAGTGTCATCCTTGCCCAGGAATATCAACCTGGCGTGTCAATCGAGGATACCGCACGAATTTGACAACACAAACATGGAACCAAATCGAGATGTACGTGACACAGACCACCAAGAGAAACTTCATGAGAGGGCAGAGACGGCGGGATTGCACGCAACAGATGGACAAAAATCCCTACTGACAGCTGCGGCGACGAACCCCCTCCCCCTCCCCTTATATTGTGCCTCGGAACAGTGGACCTAGTGAGTGTATCAGTGAACAGTGATTATACGGTTCTTAGTTCAATGCATATACGTGTGTTTCTGTCACAGAAACTTTGACTCGTGTGTTTTGCAGGGATTCGATTTATTGGTGTTTACTAGACTGACTCTTGTATTTTGCAGGTGTTCTATTTATTAATTTTTTTTAGACTTTGACTCTCGTATTTTGCAGGTGTTCTATTTATTGTTTATTTTAGACTTTGACTCTTGTATTTTGAAGGTGTTTTATTTATTGGTGTTTTTTTTTTTTTAGATGTTGACTAGTGTACTGTTTTATTGATCAATGTTTGTTCTTGTGTGATGTATTAGATTTGTGTTATTTTGTTTCGTAAATTCATTCATGTGGCATTGCATAGTTTATCAGTCAGATTGCTATTCATTCTCATTGGACTGTGATCGATTAGCCTTTGCATGGGGCATATTTATTGTGAGGAACCCCTTAAGGGTAACAATCACATAATTATTGAAGTTTCAGTATAATGACACAGTGCTCATTGTTTGCTAGCTAATTGAAATATAAGAGAGTGATTAAATTGTGCCACATAGTTATTTTAATTCTACAAATTACTAGTTTTATACGATACAGAATTTTTTTGCGATAACCACTTTGTAAAACATGTTTTTTCTCTTATCATTTTTTTTTTTTTGCTTTTGCGGATTGTGCATTGTAATGTTCTGCTTTATAATACCGATGTTATTTGATGTTCTTTTTTTAATTGCTGTGGCATCTTTGCTATTTTCATAAATTTTACTTGTTAATAAACAGTCATAAATTTTCCTGTGATCAGTTGGCTCTTGCAATGAGCAAATACTGGTGAACTCCATAAGGGTAACAACCAGAAATTGTTTTCATATTAATGACACAGGAACCACTGTTTTTACTTGCTGACCGAATTAGGTCTACACTATCTTTTAAATAGGTGCCACAGATTGTGTTTTTTTTTTTTTTTGTTTGAAATTTGTAGATTTTAAAGATTTGTTGAAATTATTGTGTTTTAGCAAGTAGCTGGTGACCTTTTGCCTTTTTTTTACATTTTTGGTTTAAGTAGGGTGTGAGAAGCCTGCTTGGGAATGTCCTAGCATGGCCAGAAAATTCCCTGCACAGTCTTTTCCCGGAGCGTTGGGGTTATGAAAGGTCTCTGTTGGATTCCTTTCATGTTTGATTTCTTAAATCTGTTGTCATTTATGGAATAAATTCCTCTTCTAAATTT
Source organism: Schistocerca americana (assembly GCF_021461395.2). Classification (NCBI taxonomy): domain Eukaryota; kingdom Metazoa; phylum Arthropoda; class Insecta; order Orthoptera; family Acrididae; genus Schistocerca; species Schistocerca americana. Next base: position 171,120,042 of record NC_060124.1, on the reverse strand, counting down.
ACTGTGGCGTTTCTGACTATCTGGGAGGAGACTGAGTAGTGGAACGTGTTACCTTTACACGTAAACAAGAACGATCTGTCACACTACTACACTTTAAAACACAGTTTATATGTAATTCATGTCACACAGTCTCATACGGAACCTACATCCGCTTTCTGTTATATACTGTATATGATAAGATACTGTCATCCCCCTTCTCTTCTGTGTCAGAGGATGAATGATCAAATGTGTTTGTAGTTGCATGCTTGAGGGTAGCAGACAAGGCTGTCTGCTAGAGAACAGTAGGACCAACGTCGGAACAGGTAGCTACGCTTTCTTAAAGCAGAGAGGTTTCTATCCTTGTTCTGTCCGTCCGTTGTCATGTTGGTATAGGAAGCTGCCCCTCTGGCCCCTTCCGTTTTGTCTTTGTGAGCCACCCTCAGGAAGCACGCTCGGTAGTAGGCAGTTGCAGTCTGGTGGTGGCGAGCGTCTGAAGTGGTAAGATCTCCGGCTAAGCGCGTGTCTGCTAAGTCCATAGGACAATGGATTTGTTAAGTTCAGCCTAACTGAAAATTTAATCATCTTTATTTCGGGTTTAGCTCTAAAATATCTAAGGTTATCTTAAATTGCAGCGTAGTGTAATTCTCGTGTGAAGTTCAGATTATTTTGGGGTAGTTGCTTTGTCATTACTTTGTGAGTAAAGTGGAACCACGTGTTGATCAGTAACTCTAACTAAGTTCATCAATCTTAAATGTGAATGCTTGTGTGATTATAACGTCTCGTCTTGACAACATTTTACAATATAGCAACTTTTCTTTATGCTTTTCTTTATGTTCAACCCACGTGGAGTGTACTTTGCGAGACCAGTACCACGTGCTTATATAACTGTTTGACCCATCAGGTTAATAGTAAGACGTTAGTAACCAGTTCAAGGTTTTTCTTTTGTCAATTGCTTTTCGATCGAATTTATTTTAATTATCAAAATTACTGTGGAGTTATACGCTTTCTGTAAACCAAGTTGACCACGTGGAGCATGTGGTGTAATCATCAAAGTAGCCTTCAGCTATTCTTTTTTGGAAGATTTCACAAAGAGTTAATATGAATTTAGTATACCAGTGTGTGGTAATTACATGACGGACAGGATTGTGTTACGAACGTAATTTCTTTGGGTGAAAACTGAATCTGTTGGTTGTGGTTAATTTCTTCTTGCTTATGTTTCAACGTTCTTTGGGTGTTGTTTTGTGAATGCAGTGTTGTAGGCAGTCTCCCAATCTTGGCTCCATATTTGATGTGTTCCGTAAGATTAAAATCTCACATTTTTACAATCCTTAAACAAGGCACCAGCTCAGTTATAACTCACGTATAATATGCTGAAATTTCAATGAACAATCTTAAAATAAATTTCCAAATATAAACTGATTTCTTTCTTTTTATTTAAATTCTCCTTTTTATATATAGATATATTACCGGTTGTTGTATGACTGTAAAAGATTATAAACAATGTTAGTCTGATTGGTAATGTGGTAAACCTAGACTAGTTACCTGGTGAAACAGTTGTGCAGTAATGCACGGTTAACTTCTCCCCAGACAGCTCACAGCTTTTAACCCGCTTCTATTCTACTATTAGCACCCGATTTCAGCATAGCAAATTCATGTAGCAATATTACAAGGTCACACCAATATTCAAGAAAGGTAGTAGGAGTTATCCACTAAATTACAGGCCCATGTCATTAACGTCGATATGCAGCAGGATTCTGGAACATATGTTGTGTTCGGACATTACGAATTACCTGGAAGTAAACGGTCTATTGACAAACTGTCAACACGGATTCAGAAGACATCGTTCTTGTGAAACACAACTAGCTCTTTACTCGAATAAAGTGATGAGTCCTGTTGACGATGGACTTCAAATTGATTCCGTATTTCTGGATTTCCGGAATGCTTTTGACACTGTACCACACAAGCGGCTTGTAGTGAAATTGCGTGCTTATGGCATATCGTCTCAGTTATGTGACTGGACTAGTGATTTCCTGTCAGGGTGTTCACAGTTCGTTGTAACTGACGGAATGTCATCGAGTAAAACAGAAGTTATCTTTGGCGTTCCTCAAGGTAGTATAATAGACCCTTTTCTGTCCCTTATCTATATTACCGATTTGGGAGACAATCTGAGCAGACGTCTTAGGTTGTTCGTAGATGACGCTATCATTTAGCGACTAGTAAAGTCATCAAAACAAATTGAAAAACTATTTAGAAAAGATATCTGTATGGTGTGACTATTGGCAATTGACCATAAATAACGAGGAGTGTGAGGTCATCCACATGAGTCCTAAAAGGAATCCGTTAAACTTCGGTTACACGATAAATCAGTCAAATCAAACGGTCGTAAATTCAACAAAATAACTAGGAATTACAATTATGAACAACTTAAATTGGAAGAAACACATAGAAAATGTAGTGGGGAAAGGCAAACCAAAGACTTCGTTTTATTGGCAGGATACTTAGAAACCATGACAGATCTACTACGGAGACTGCCTACACTACGCTTGTCCGTCCTCTTTTAGAATACCGTTGTGCGGTTTGGGATCCTTACCAGATAGGATTGACAGAGTACATTGAAAAAGTTCAAAGAAGGGCAGCACGTTTTGTATTGTCACGAAATTGGAGAGAGAGTGTCACTTAAATTATATGGGATTTGGGATGCCCATCATTAAAGCAAATGCGTTTTTCATTGCGGAGTAATCTTCACACGAAATTCCAATCACCAACTTTCTCCTCAGAATAGGAAAATATTGTGTTGACGCCGACCTACATAGGGAGAAACGATCACCAAGATAAAATAAGGGAAATCAGAGCTCGTACGGAAAGATATAGGTTTTCGTTCTTTCCTCGCGTTACACGAGATTGGAATAATAGAGAGGTACGAAGGTGTTTGATGAACCCCTACTAGGCACTTAAATGTCATTTGCAGAGTATCCATGTAGATGTAGATGTAGAATGCTCGTGCTGAATTATAAACTAGACAACCTAAAAATGATCAAGAGAAGAATCACGATGAAAATTCGAAGTCCAAGAAGCACAGAAGCCTCGAAACTAAGGGGCAATGACGAAATAAATCTATGTATGAGAAACATTTTAGTATATTGAAACAGGACGAATAGTAACAGTTTGACAAAACAGATATTAAAGTATATCTTCGAAAAGAAAGTAATAACAACTTAGACCCGAGAAGTTAAAAACCTTGTAAAAGCAAAAGAAGTGGCAGAGAGAGATATTTACAGAAGGAAATTAATTTTAGAAGGGTTCAGCGACAGAAGTAATTAGATGCATGAAGAGATCCAAGGAAAAGAACGAATGGTGGTGAAAAGACGAAAAAATATTAGGCAAAAAAAGAGAAAATGTCAACTAATATTAACTGTCACGCGGTCTGTGGTCGGCCCAAACATGGGAAAAAATTTCATATGATATTGATGATCAATTTTTGCAGAGGAGCACCACGTTAATATGTGGTATGCTAGTCGAGGTCAACTAAGAGCAGGCACAGATGGCCCTGTGAGCCAGATAACTGCCAAGTAAGCATATAATTTCATGACGGACATTACATAATGTTGGTAATGCCTCAAAATGCGTCTCAGAGCCCACTGTCCATCTTCGGACGACTAATGAATCGCTCCTAATCATTCCGAAACACATCGTGGACGTCTGTAGAAATTTCTAGTAAGTGAACTGAATTCCTGCAGGAACAGATTATGACGGAAAATACTGAAGATTTGTATAATTTGTTTGTTTTTTTTTTTACTTTGCTTCACGTGGGAACGCATAAGCTCTGGAACACGTAATAATGTGTTAACAATTGAATAATAGTGCATGATCGAGTGTTTTCTTCTTTTTCATTGCTGAAGACTTTTCTGACTTTTCTTTCTCAGCTGTTGGTCTTCTGTATTAAGACATTGCTCTTTAGTATGACTGTTAACTAGAAGACGGAAGTCACCGCTAAGTCTGTAGTCATTAAGTAGGTATCTCAGTTTTTCATACGAATGATGAAATGACTTTATTTGCACACCATAGTTTTCTTTATTTATTTATTTACTGTTCCGTGGGACCAAATTAAGGAGAAGCCTGCATTGTCATGGAACGAGTCAATACATGAAATTATAACACGATAGTAGAAACAGATAAAATGAAGTACAAGAAACGTATTCAGGCGACAATTCGTAAGTTTAAATAAAGAAAATCGACAATGTAACACTGGAATTTGCTTAATTTTTCAGCTCTTCCAGGAGCTCCTCGACAGAATAGAAGGAGTGAGTTTGGGCTACTGATAAGATGTTTGAGTTCTTGTGGTAGCTTATTGAAAATGGATGCAGCAGAATAGTGCACACCATTCTGCACAAGAGTCAAGGAAGTGCATTCGACATGCAGGTTTGATTTCTGCCTAGTATTAACTGAGTGAAAGCTGCTAACTCTTTGGAATAAGCTAATATTGCTAGCAACAAACGACATTAAACAAAATATATACTGTGACGGCAATGTCAGAATTCCCAAACTATTGAACAGGAGTCGACAAGAGGTTCTCGAAATTACACCACATATAGCTCGAACAGCCCGTTTTTGAGCCAAAAATACCCTTTTTGAATCAGAAGAATTACCCCAAAAAATAATACCATATGACATAAGCGCATGAAAATATGCGAAGTAGCATTATGTGTTTTCAAAGGACTATTAGGAGCGTTTACAGGAAATAAACTCTTGAAATTTGTAAAATACTACTCTCTAAAATCGTAAGCCTACACGAAGCGAAAGCTGAAGAAACTACTTTCATTGTGAAAATGCTCGAGCAAAATATGTTTCTCTTCAAGACCTATAGAGAGCAATATAGTTCACTGACGCTTTTCTTCAACGATTTAATCTAGACGAGTTTCAACATGACTTGTATTCTACACAAAGCGAACTCCTTACATCTTTGTACATTTCAGCAACCACATACTTCTCGCTGGCGAGCTTACGTCGAGACTAAAATTCAGCTCTTGTCATGACTGTTCTACTTATGTGCTGTAGAGCTTAAGGAAAATGCATCGCAAGCACCATCAATCACGTAGCAAAAGAAATACACGTTTAGGTGTTTGCTTACTATCGAACGATCTCTCCGTTCCTCTCCGACAAAAGAACTGCAGTGTGCTTTCGTGCCTAAGTGCTTCCACAACTGCTGTTGCTCGCAAGAATTGATAGGATCTCAGACACCGGAGCTCTTAACGCAAAGTGAAGTGCATGATAATGACTTTTCGATATAACGGAGCAAACGATCCGAAAAATGCTAACGAGGTCTTCTCGTGGGTGATGGTAGCAGCTACTTGCCTCTCACTAACAGCAGTCTCCTTTTTCAAGGGTCCTCACGATATTTCAGCGCATGGAACCGGCTGCATTAAAGGTAGAACACTTTATATGTCGCTCACGGCGGTATCACTTTTCGTGAAAGACCTGCTTCCGCTACACGTAGTGGATTAATTAGATTGTGTCAACATAGAAAACCACATCCCATACGGGAAGGGATATCATCAGTAGTCACACCGCAGCTTATATAGATTTGTCAGTTACGTCCTGGGAACGTTCTGTTGCAAAACATAGTACCCAGCAAAAATGTATAACATAATAAACACCTCAGTTGTTGTGTTGGTTTTTAGTCCGAGGACTGGTTTGATGCAGCTCTCCGCGCTACTTCGTCACGTGCGAGCCTTTTCATCCCCAAATAACTGCTGCAACCTACATCCATTTGAATCTGCTTGCCGTATTCGTCTCGTGATGTCCTTCTACAATTTTTATTCGAAAAACTTCCTTCCACTACTAAGTTGACTAGTCCTTGACGTATCAGATTGCATTATATCAACTGGTCCTTTTAGTTAGTCAAGTTGTGCCACAAATTTCTTTTCTCACAATTTCTGTTCAGTACTTCCTCATCAGTTACGCTATCTGCTCGTCTAGTTTTCAGCTTCATTTGTTGTGCCACATTTCGTAATTTTCTATTCTCTTCTAGTCTGAACTGCTTATCCGTCACGTTTCACTTCCGTACGAGGCTACATTCAAGGCGAATACGTTCAGAACAGAATGTCTAGCGCTTAAACTTACGTTCTTCAAAAACACATTTTTTGTCAGTTGCAAGTCTACATTTTACACTGAGGGGACAAAGAAACTGGCACACCTGCCTAATAATGCGTAGGGCACCCGCGAGCACACAGGTGTGCCGCAACATGGCGGGGCATGGACTCGACGAGTGTCTGAAGTAGTGCTGGAGGAAACTGACGCCATGAATCGTAAAGGGCTGTCCACAAATCCGTAAGGGTACGAGGGGCTGGGGAACAGCACGCTGCAAGGCATGCCAGTTCATGTCTAGAGAAATTGATGCCCAGAGGAATGATTAAACCTCAGAAGAGTGCTGCTGGAGCCACTATGTAGCAATTCTGGAAGTGTGGAGCTTCGCATTGTCCTGCTTGAATTGCCGAAGTCCGTCGGAATGCATGATGGACATGAATGGATACAAGGATGCTTAAGTATATGCCGCCTGTCAGAGTCTTTTCTAGACGTATCAGGGGTCCCATATCACTCCAGCTCCACACGCCCCTCCAATTACAGAGAATTTGTTCAGTCCCCTGCTGTCATGCAGGGCCCATGCATTCATGAGGTTGTCTCCATATCTGTTCACGTCCATTCGCTCGCTACAATTTGAAACGGGACTCGTTCAGCCAGGCAATCTGTTTCCGGGACAACAGTCCAATGTCGGTGTTGACGGGCCCAGTCGAGGCGTAAAGCTCTGTATCGTGCAGTCATCAGGGGCATAAGAGTGGACTTTCGGCTCGGAAAGCCCATATCAGTGATGTTTCGCTGAGTGGTTCACACGCTGACACTAGCTGGTGGCCCACCATTGAAACCTGCAGCAATTTGTGGAAGGGTTGCTCTTCTGTCTCGTTGAAAGATTATCTTCAGTCGTCGTTCTTGCGCGAAACGGTGTCGGAGATTTGATCTATTAACGGATTCCTGATATTCACGGTGCACTCGTGGAATGGTTATACGGGGATGGCTGGCTCTGAGCACTGTGGGACTTAACATCTATGGTCATCAGTCCCCTAGAACTTAGAACTACTTAAACCTAACTAACCTAAGGACATCACACAACACCCAGTCATCACGAGGCAGAGAAAATCCCTGACCCCGCCGGGAATCGAACCCGGGAACCCGGGTGCGGGAAGCGAGAACGCTACCGCACAGTTATACGGGGAAAATCTCCACCTCATCGCTACCTCGGAGTTGCTGTTTCCCATCGCTAATGTGCCGACTATAGCACTACGTTCAAACTCACTTAAATCTAGATAACCTGCCATTGCAGGACCAGTAACCGATCTAACAACTGTGACAGACAGTTGTTGTCTTATATAGAGGTTGCCGACCGCAGCGCCGTACGCTTCCTGTTTACGTACATCTGTATTTGAATATGCATACCCATACCAGTTCCTTTGGCGCTTCAGTGTATTTGCTCCCTGCTGCAACGATCGTCAAATGTTTTGTGGTACAAATAGCAAAACTCATCTACTAATTTTAGTGTCTCATTTCCTAGTCACTCAGCAACTTCTGATTTACCCTTGTTTTGTATTTGTTAATGTTCATCTTGCATCCTCCTTTCAAAACACTGCTCATTGTATTCGACGACTCTCCCAACTCCTTTGCTGTCTCTGACACAATTACAATGTTACCGACTAACCTCAAAGATTTTATTTATTCTTCCTGATCTTTAATTCTTTCACGGAAATTTTCATGGTTTCTTTTCCATTCCTTTTTGCTCACTGTAGACACTGAATAACATAGGTTACAATTCTGTGCTTCTCTTTCGTGTCCTTCGACTCTTGTAACCACCATCTGGTTTCTGTACAAGTTGTATATAAACTTTCACTCCCTATATTTTACACCAGCTAACTTCACAATTCCAACAATGTATTCAATATTTTCAAAAGCCTTAAGTAAGCCAACAAATGCTATAAACGTAGGTTTGCCTTAATTTAATCCATGTTCTAAGGTAAGTCGCACAGTCAGTCTTGACTCGAGTTTTCCTACATTTCTTCAGAATACAAACAGATCTTTCCCGTGATCCGGTTCCAGAAGTTTTTCCATTCTGCAGTAAATAATTTGTGTCAGTATCTTGGAACCATAACTTGTTAAACTCATAGTTCGGGAATATTCACACCTGTCAGCAACTGCTTTCTTTGTAATTGAAATTATTATAATAAATCTTGCACACCAGGTGGAACAGTTTTGTCACGACCGCCTGTCCTAAGGATATCAGTAAAGTACTATAATTCACTCTTTTTCACGGTTCTCTGTGGCACCGCTCTCAAGCAGAATGACGAGTTTTATGCAACTACTGTGGCTTGTGAATGCTAAAAATAATTTAAATGAATGTAAAGGTACACTTCACACTCCGTAGTTTCTACTACAATTGCACAGCCACATCGTAGGTTAACAGCACACACAGTCCTATGTAATAACAATGTTAGCAGCTGTAATCAGTGAATTTTGAGTATACAGGTGCAATGGTTATGGCTGTTGACACTCATTTCTGTCGAACAGGGCAGGTTGATATTGCAAATAACTATCAGGTCTAAAACATACCTTAAAAGAGTTGTTTTATACGTCACCTTGCATTTATTAAATACTTACTGAAATGTGATGTTCATGAGCAGATTGTGGCGGTACGCTATTGCCAGCGTAAAAGATAATGGAATCATGAGCCAAAATGTAATTTTTTGTGTTTTTGCGTTACTAGAGGTAGTTATGGAAGAGCACGCACTTTCAAACTGTTAGTTGAATTAACCACCTTGTTATGGGAAACGTAATTTGACGTGTAATGCAAACTACCAGACATTTTGCAATTTTCAACGTACACTGTTATTTGATGAAGATTCGTTTCAATAACCCTCAGAACAATTCATTATGGACTGGAACCGTCCATCTGTTACTGTTATATGCTGAACTACAAAGCTGTAGAACATGTGAAGCTTCATTTTCGTGTTATGAAAACTAAATTATAGAGGTAGTCTTGAGACATATGAGCTCAGCTATTCATAAATGACTGCAAAAGACTTTAGAATCTAGTTCTACCAACTTAAATTTACATCGCCACTATTTCAGTTTTGCTGTGCACTTCACAGTGTGAAATCTATTAAGTAACAACAACACAAGTATTCTTCACTAAGCAACCCTAATTTTTAGGACTTTTCATATTTTCTACAAAGGGTTATTTGACTCGGCTCTATACAGAAATGCAGTTAAGGAAAGATTTGCCATCCACAATAGCACTGTTTTTTTCCTCGTTTTAAACGATGAGAATAACAGTCTATTTTCCAAGTGGAGAGCTGTATCAATGTGGTGGAAGTACTCGGTATCAGAGAGGTTATTCCCGAATTCAAAGAAATCGGAATGAGAATTCACATTTACGTTATTTGTTTTTCTCTGAATTCCTTTGTGGTAGCTATGCTGTAGACACACGTACAATTCCATGATTTTAAAACGAACAGAGGATGAAATACACTTATATATTCGTTTTGCACTATGTAAATAGTCGCGGCGCACGAACAGAGGATAAAGAACATTGCCACATCCGAGCAAAGAGATATGTATAGGAATTCGGGTAAAGGGCATTTACCTTCGTAAAATACTTCTCACTGGACGAGTCCTTTAAAAGTGTCATCACTCACTATCAGTAACGAGTGCTGTAACTGTTCACTTTCTTCTGTCATATGCGCTGTTTACGATTTTATTGGAACAAAAGAAGTGATTCGACGGTCAATGAGCCCTCTGATGAAGTTATCATAAAAACAAGATTCCGTGACTCTTTTCTTATGGATTAAAAGTGTTTTACATTTACACGTCTTAGGGATACAAGATGCGGATAAGAATGACGCCAAAATCGGCTTGTTTAACTATTATTAATTATTCTACGGCTTACAAATACTTATGATCATTTTAAAATACAGGAACATCCAAACGCCTCATGTTTCTAGTAGGTACGTGTCATTCTCAGGCTTATTGTACCGGACTATCACATTTCTTCTTAAAGGTAACTTACGTGAGATCCTTCCACGACAATGCATTTGTTGGGGGTTAAATGACCTTTGTTATGTATCAGATCTTGTGTTCCTTGATAAACTCTGCATCAGCTAAGTTTATCCGTAATTTTGTAATGAATAATCTCTTGCCAAACATTTAATATTATTCTTTAAAAATGTCTGTTAGATACTTAAGTGATGTTTTAAATGGTAGAAATTTTTTTGAGACCATAGGATTCAGCTAACATATTCCTCATAACAAATCACTTATAAGAGATTTTCGAGCTCTTTCAGGTCTTCGACTCATTTTGTTGAGGGTTTCAAAGGCAGGAAACATTACCATTTGTCATAACTAGCTTCACATAACTTTGGGAGACCAATAAATAAGGCCAGAAACAGCCGTGCAAGCCGTGTGTGAAAGATAACTACCACGTACATAGTTCAGAACTTCCTGTACAAGACTATACTTTCATAGATTTCATGAAAGGCGGGATCGATCAGAAACACCATCTCCTGTTGTTACAGTGGTGAGATCCATTCCGGGAAACTCGAGATATTGCTCTCTCTGAGAAATACCTCTTAGGGAACTGCTGCTTTAGTATCTGTCAAGGCAAGTAAATAATTTTATTCATTGCTTGATCATTGGTGTTACGCAAAATGATGTATTTTTTCGTTACGCTATTAATAAATAACATTTCTTGAATAACAGCTGTTAGAGTGGAAATATGGATCACATTTATTTATTTTTGTATTTATTTCACCTGGTCCCCTCTCTCATCTAACCAGACGTCCTTAGTGTGTTACCATTAGAATTTGTATAGCGCATGAGCTGTATACACGGTATTAAGAAAAAGTATTCCATATTTTGAGAAGCGGTAGATTCAGCGAAAACAAGACAAAAATATCCAGTAAATGTAGCCTCTAAACTGTATATCTTTAGAGCTCTGAACACTTGTTCATCCTCGCTATGTGAAACACATCTCTTCTACTGCAGTCTCTATGCTGTTATGAGGCCGGCCGCTGGTGGCCGAGCGGTTCTGGCGCTATAGTCTGGAACCGCGCGACCGCTACGGTCGCAGGTTCGAATGCTGCCTCGGGCATGGATGTGTGTATTGTCCTTAGGTTAGTTAGGTTTAAGTAGTTCTAAATTCTAGGGGACTTATGACCTCAGCAGTTGAGTCCCATAGTGCTCAGAGCCATTTGAACCATTTTTTTTTTTTTTTTTTTTTTTTTTTTTGCTGTTATAAAGAACCTACGGAATGCTGTAAACACCTGAGGAAACATTCATGTCCATGGACATAGCATGCTGTAAACGAGTTTGTGTTGCAACTGTAGACTGTATTCACAGGACAGAGTAAGGGCAGCTCATACATTAGTTCTAATTGAATGAGTTTCTGTTTTGGTAAGTTTGTGAAATGCATTTACAGTCTAGTTTTATCTTTGCACTTACCAACATAACGGAAGGCCATTATTCCGCACGGGAAACAACTGACATCATCTGCTTATGATCTGGCAAATGGAATGAACAGTCGAACCTACGCACTGTATGCCGAGAAATATCCAGAAGGCAAGGGACAAATGGGTCAAATGGCTCTGAGCACTATGGGACTCAACATCTTAGGTCATAAGTCCCCTAGAACTTAGAACTACTTAAACCTAACTAACCTAAAGACATCACACACACCCATGCCCGAGGCAGGATTCGAACCTGCGACCGTAGCAGCCTTGCGGCTCCGGACTGCAGCGCCAGAACCGCACGGCCACCGCGGCCGGCAACGCAAGGGACAATCTGCACAATTATACAGCTGTGTTTTACAGCGAACAGCAGACTCTGGCACCATAGTTCCAACAACGACGGATCGTGGCAAACATTGCACCATTTTTACTCCTATAGCGGTGGAACAGGAACTGTAGTGAACGCTGGAGGCACGTCCTGGTGTCAGCGTACGTAGGATTTCAACATCTACGACTGCTATTCATGCTCTGGTCTGGGCGACCCTGCATGAACATTTTCTATACCCATATCGAAGCCCTTCGATCACATGCGTCCAGTCCTTCGGCCTGTTATTAGACAGTTAGTTACTGACATGAATGTACGTTTAAAACACACATTTTGGAAGCATAAAGGCACACCATAATTTTCGTCCGTTAATTTGTTAATTTTATTTATTATTCCAGACCGAGGTAGTTAGATTTGTGCATAAAAGTTGAGTAAATGTAACAAGTAATGCCATATGTTAGGGCCGCAGAGAACTAGTTGTGTAGTGGTTGTTGTATTTTGGTCTCCACAAACGTATAATTCTGTTTCTTGCTACTTGAAAGAGTACTTCCGTAAAAAGCGAAATTCTTTGACAAAAATTTAAATGTGTAATGTGAATTAAGAAAATATTTATAAACAGGTTTGTGAATATGTCAAAGATAATTGCTGTTGCTAGATCAAAGAGCTTATTATTGCTAAATGAAACGAGTAGCGGTGTACACAAGTAACTCTCGAATGAAAGCGTGTGGGATAGTACTTAAGTGGCAATGTCTTGAAATGTAAGAAGAAAAGGTTTGCCATTGTGATTTATTTAACATAACACTGCGATCGAAGGACTGAAGGACAAACTGAAGCCACGCTGAGTGGCCGCGCGATTAGTGGCGCCATGTCACAGATTACGGTGCCCATTCCGCAGGAGGTTCGAGTCCACCGTTGGGAATGGGTGTGTGTGTGTGTTGTTCTTAGCATAAGTTAGATTAAGTTACGTTAAGTAGCTTGTAACTCTAGGGACCGATGACATCAGCAGTTTGGTCCCTTAGACGTTCACACACATCTGAACATTTTGACAAAATGAAAAATTGTCACTCTACCACAGTGTCACGACGTCCATGAGAACAATCCATCCAAATTGCTCATTGTCTTGTGAACAGTTTCTCACTGGCTCTTATGGTTCATGTTTTGAAGCTAGACAATTAAATACGGTATACAGAATTTACTTCCTTTACTGAATGTTTTACAATCCATCATCATAAAGTTAAGTCGGTTGTTAGTTGAAGTTTGGCACTAAAATAGAAAATTGTTTTACAGACATCTTTTTCAAATATTGCAGTGAATTAACAGATTTATTAACAATACAGGATCATTTTTATTACTATGAATGTTATTTATTGCGTGATTAGTGGTGCAGTTTGACGAATGAGTATGAGTGTTTCCTTTAATCGTTGTTGTGGTGGCATATTACTGTGTGATACGTTGCTGAAGTATATTGCCCCATTAACAATACCTACGTCAACCTACCAACTATAGCCAATGTTTTTTTCTTCATTCTAATTTCAGGTTATCAGTTCGTGCCCGTACAAGTAAAATATTAAACTCTCTGGCAGATTAAAACTGTGCGCCGTACCAAGACTCGAACTCGGGACCTCCGCCTTTCGTGGGCAAGTGCTCTACCAACTGAGCTACCCTAGCACGACTCACGCCCCGTCCTCACAGCCTTACATCTGCCAGTACCTTGTCTCCTATCTTCCAAACTTTGCAGAAGCTCTCCCGCGAACCTTACAGAACTAGCACTTCTCAAAGTAAGGCTATTGCGAAGACTTGGCTTAGCCACAGCCTGGGGGATGTTTCCAGAATAAGATTTGCACTCTGCAGTGGAGTGTGCGCTGATGTGAAACTTTCTAGCAGATTAAAACTGTGTGCCGGACGGAGACTCGAAGGCTGTTGCTAAGCCATGTCTCCGCAATAGCTTTTCTTTCGGGAGTGCTAGTTCTACAAGGTTCGCAGGAGAGCTTCTGTAAAGTTTGGAAGGTAGGAGACGAGATACTGGCAGAAGTAAAGCTGTGAAGACGGGGCGTGAGTCGTGCTTGGGTAGCTTAGATGGTGGAGAAACTGCCCGCGGAAGGCAAAGTCCCGAGTTCCAGTCTCGGTCCGGCACACAGTTTTAATCTGCCAGGAAGTTTCTAAAGTCCATGCTAAAGCGACGCTTGAGGTGTAAAGAGTGAGGCAGCTGGACAGTGAATGATCGAAATTGAATGAATCGCAATGATGGATTGCGCTATACCTGTGACAGTGCGGAGAAATGGTATGAGTTTGGCGAATGCCATAATATTACTTGCAAATCGTGTGTAGTGTCAAACGTGCGGTAAGGAACAGATGTTGCTACGGCCATGTGGGCATATCCCGCGGTTAGGATGTCCTACCCCTGTTCCGCTTAACAAAACAACATCTTACACAGTTGTGTACTGCGTAGAGGAACAACACGGAGACAATGATTGTTCCAACATGACAACTCACTGTGTTATAAAGCGACATCTGTCAGGCAATGGTTTGTGGAGAATAACGTTTCTGAAATGGGCAGAGGTGCCCAGAGTCCTGACCTCAACCTAATCGAACACCTTTGACATGAGTTACACTGTCAACTTTGCTTCACATTCAAAAATCAAAAAACACTGCCTCTTCTGGTTTCGGCTCTTGAGGAGGAGTGGGTTGACATTCCCCTACAGGCATTCAGACACCTCATTGAATGTGTCCCCCTCCATAAAGGCGAAAGGTGGGCAAAACTCACATTAACGTAGATTTTTCTGTACTTTTGATCAGATAGTGGCAACAGCATCGTCTGCGAACAGCCTCTAGGACATGCACATATGTAATTTCACTGCAAAAAAAGAGAGTCATCACAGTTCCCAAGCACAGACGAATCTTAAACATTTACATATGATGCTCAACTGCATGTGCGCTGCCTGTACGTGAGCATAGTGCGGTGGCGATCGGAGAGACATTTATGTTTCAAGCGGACATTGTCCTTAAAAGTGTAAGGACGTGGCAAAAAGGGACTACAGCGTTTCATCTTGCCCATGGGCTTATGGTGACTGAAGTTTCTCGATTTGTTGGTGTTTCGTGGTGGACTGTTCAACGTGTGTGCAAGCAGTGGTATAACACAAGTGGCCACGAAATGAAGACGTCAGAATTTTGGTCGGAAAAAGAATCTAACAGGGAGTGGAGGCACGTTTTACGGCCTCTGAATCAAAATCACTTGGCCTGCAAAATCACCTGACTCCAACACCATAGAAAATCTGTGGGACACGGTGGAACAGCGGGTAGAAAGCCGACATCAGCATCTCTGCAATTTGTTGGAGCTGCGAGATCAAATCTTAAGCTAGTGGCTTAACCTGGATGCGAAGGAACTGTCAAAGCTTCTGGACACACTTCCTAAATGAGTCCAGATGGTTGTAAAGTCCAGGAGCGTAATTACTTGGTATTAAAGGATGCATATATTGATTGCTCTAGGGACGAGTGATATTTGGCCCAGTGAGCTTACAATGGTGAGCTGTAGCGGCCTTGTATCGCTGTCATTAGGGAATTCCTTTAGTTACTTGTACATCTGACGTTAAGACCGGTCAAATATATCTGTTTGTGAAGACTAGAATTTTTCCCAGTCCAGTCTTCCGTAACTTCATGACGACAAACAGTTTTTGGTGTTGCTCAGCAATAGTCGTACAATATTTTTTTAAATGAATAATTTTTAAATGAATTTGACAGTCTGGTTGTTTATTTAATTACGACCCGGATTTCGGCCTTTTATGCCATTTTTAAGTGTCTGAGTTTATGCCATTAACCTATATTGCAGGACATCAAGCTCAAAATTGATCATAAATGAAGAAAAATATTGTCTCCTCACGAAATGCTAGATGTAAAATCATCATCTAGTAAAACGATCGTGTAATAATGGTGGGAGCACATCATATTTAGTAAAAAAATGACCATTTAATATTGGTGGAAGGACGTCATATTTAGTTAAACAAGTAACATGCTCCTACTATCAGTAATTTTGGAAATTTGTGGAAAGTTCCTAAGAGGCATAACTGCTGAGCACATCGATCCCTTGGCTTACACCCTACTTAAACGAACTTACACACACACACACACACACACACACACACACACACACACACACACACACAGCCATGCCCGACGGTGGACTCGAACCTCCGACAGTGGGAGCCACATGAACCGTGGCAAGGCGCCTCAGACCGCGCGACTTCGGCGCGCGGCTCACTATTAGTAGATGATCTTTTTACAAGACTGTGATTTTACATCTGGCATTTCGTGGAGAGCCACTATTTTTTTTTAATTTATGGCCAATTTTGAGCTTGATGTCCTGCAATATATGTTAATGACATAAATTCAACCACTTGAAGATGGCATAAAAGGCTGAAAGCTGCGTTGTCATTAAATAAACAACAAGACAGTCATATGGCGGTGTGTTCATTTAAAAATTCATGCCAACAGTTCGCGAGCCTTTCTGACGGAAATAATGGCGGTTCCATTTTATTCCGTAGTCACCTAGATTCGAACCGACTGTCTGAGAATCGAACATCACACAAGCGTGCTTTTTCCACCATCCGTAAACGTTGTACGTTACTGGTGCGGTTAAGATCTGTGAGAAGAAAGTTAAAACCTTTAGTGCTAGTTCGTGCACATCAGAGAATACATCTTCCTGGCGTCATTAATTGAGATTGTTTTGAGTGTGCCGCATCTGACTAGGGCTCATCCAGACGCTTCCTCCGGCCTCCAGGAGCCCAGACGAGCTGACATGAAACCTGGCGGAACAGAACTAGACGGCACTCGATCCACCCGCCTGGGGTGCCAGAAGGAGCGCTGGCTTTGCGGTTGGAAGTTGCCGGCGGACACGGCTCCAGTCTTAGAGCCATCCGGTGTTGCGGTCTCTGGCGCCCATCCTCTGAGGGCCAAACTGCCACCCGCCGCTGAGCCGTCTCTCCCACGCTGTCGCTTGTGAGTGAGGAAAGACGAACTGCTGTCTCGCACACACGCTTTTCTACAGTAACATCATGAGTACGTGAACGGAATGCATGGAAAGTTTGGTAATCATTCAGTTCAATCATAAGTATTTGGTCACCCTTATATAATGCGGAGCCGCTTGATCTTGGGCGCCTTGTAACGGTTCGCGCGCCTCCTCCCCGTCTGAGGCTCGAGTCCTCCCTCGGGCATGGCTGTTTGTGTTGGCCTTAATGTAAGTTAGTTTAAGTAATGCATAAGTCTAGGGACCGAAGACGGCAGCAGTTTGGTCCCATAGGAAATTACCACAAACTTAAAAAAAAAAATTATAATGCCGATTTCATCAATACATGTCAAGAGAGGCAGACCCGCCAGTATAAAAAGAGGCAGTGAGTCCTGTGTTGTCACCAGAGAACCAGCAAGAAGGAGTCGGTAAGAAGAGCTCAGTTACCTCGGAAGTGGACATCGGGTGACATCTGAGTTCCATATCCATCATGGACATTTCAAACCTTCTAAATACTATTGGTGATGTAACAGTGAAGTACAATAGTGGAGAAAGACCTCATCTACTGACATAAGGTACCGTTAAACATTGCGAACTTTACGTCTA
This sequence comes from Schistocerca americana, assembly GCF_021461395.2. Classification (NCBI taxonomy): domain Eukaryota; kingdom Metazoa; phylum Arthropoda; class Insecta; order Orthoptera; family Acrididae; genus Schistocerca; species Schistocerca americana. Next base: position 171,102,590 of record NC_060124.1, on the reverse strand, counting down.
AAAATCGCAGAAAATCAGCGGAGAAATCACTTGTGAGTTACGAAGTACTACCAGCAGTCCAGTTAACACAATTCTTGTGAGTAGGGAGTTAAAAAGCATAGGGTGCAGTGGATGAGCAGAATCCCATGATCCACTATTTCTGTAGTCAGCGCTAAGTGACGCTTGAGGTGAAGTGAACAGCGACGCCATTGGACAGTGATAATCCGGCCACTGTGGACGAGTGGTTCTAGGCGCTTCAGTCCGGAACCGCGCTGCTGCTACGGTCGCAGGTTCAAACCCTGTCTCGGGCATCGATGTGTGTGATGTCCTTAGGTTAGTTAGGTTTAAGTAGTTCTAAGTCTAGGAGGACTGATGACCTCAGATGTTAAGTCCCATAGTGCTTAGAGCCATTTGAACGATTTTGGACAGTGATATGGAGTGGTGAATCACGCTGTGACTTGTGGCAGTTCAATGGAAGGGTTTTGGCTTGGCGAATGCCTGGAGAACTATATGTATTGGCAACAGAGAAGTACAGAGTATGTGGTGTTATGGTGTGAGAGTGTATTTCATGGTATAGACGTGACACCTCTGCATGAAGTCAGGATAGCAGTTGGGAGCCTGTGAAGCGTCTCTGACGCTAGTAAAACATTGTCGAAGTTCAGTTATTTATTAACCATGTTTACAGTCGTATTGTTCCACACCAGCCTTGTAGCCGATGCCTCATTCAGCTGAGTGTTGGATTCTCGGTGACGGCTGCCGAGTCAGCTTCTCGTCTGCAGGCCCAGGCGATGAGTGTGTGACCTCCCGCCGCGGCGTGCAACCGTTGTGGCTATGGTCCAGCGCGAATGGCCTCTAGTGCTGGAGTGTGCTCGATTTCACTCTGATTTCTATGTTGACACTCGACCCTCGATGATCCAACCACAATGTGGTGTTGTTGGGAGTCGCGTGGACAGTCGATCACCTTCCTATCGGCCAGGTGGCTTTAAGCACCCAGAGGTGCCTAAGTGTTGAACAGGAACGTGGATCTCACCGGGCCCTGCTGCCAATTTCCGCGCTGACGTTCGGTGCTTCCAGCACTCCGTGATGTGGTGTTGTCGGAAGTCAGCTTCTCCACCAGGAATGGTAGGCGGCGAACAGTATGAAGTTCATGAGACAAAGACCGTCATCTCAGGTACATCTTTGACTGGTTCGTAGAGTGTTTTCAAGTATCTAGGACATAGATCCGCTACAGTATCCTAATCGCGGAATCGAGTGCTATTGCAGTGAACGCCATAGATTCCAATGATGGGCTCCTTGACAGCTGAAGAACTCGAGTATTTAAAGGGAGCTAATGTGATGCTCGGTTCATAATGACCTCCTGTGTCCTTTCTATTGAGCTACATGCGCTTAACAGGATCCTAACCACTTCGCTCCTTCGCTGATACTGGTTTTTATGGCATAGGTACAGTTTCCTTCGACATCTCTTACGAGATAAGGAATAGCTTTGCCACGCTTCAGCTGGTTTCTGTCCTTGCTGTTTTCTGCTGAGCTCATCCTCCCTCACACGGTGCACTATTGTAATGTGCTGAGGCGTGAGCCACTTTCGACATACCGCTTATTTCCTGGTTCTGTCTCTGCCTCTGGTGTGACCACGCTTTGCTTGTAGCAAGCTGAATGAGTTTTAATAAAATTTTCTAGTTTTCAACCCCTTACTATTCTGTGTCGTAACTATGGTGAAGATGTTCTACTCTTATTGTGTTTAACAAAACGCTAAATCTGGAAGCGTATCAATCCATTTTCAGCGTTGTGTACTGCGTGTAGTGGCCGAGCAATTCGGATACGTTTATTGTTTCTTCAGTCCGACAACGCATTCTGTCATAAAGCAGCATCTGTGAAGCAATGATTTGTACAGAATAACGTTCTTGAAATGTCTTGGTATGCCAGAGCCCTGAGCTGAAGCCCATGGAACACCTTTGGGCCGAGTTAGCAAGTCGACTTCGTTCCATACCCCAAGTTTCTCAGATTTCGGCTCTTGAAGGAGAATGGGCCGCAATTTCTCGACAGAAATTCAGACACTTGATTAAAAGAGCCGTAATAAATCCGAAGGCTAGACACACTCTATATTAATGTCCACTAACAGGTGCCTTGATACTTTTGGTCAGATAGTGTAAGAGTTTGTAGCAAGTCTGTGATAACGCCTTCGGATTTTCCTAATTTCGAATGTGAACTTTCATCGTGTTACCTAGTAAATAAAATAAGTATTTGTGAAACATCAGGCAACATACATAGTTTGAGCCTACCTGTATTGAGTTTGCCTACAGAGAACTGAAAGGATTTATCGTGATCTTAAATTTCCACTTTTTATATTGAGGTTGGACTGGTTGTTCCACTCGCTTATTTCGTTTCAATGTAACTCATGTTCTCTATCATTTATGAAAACAAAGAGTAGGCACCTTCGTGTATTGGTTTCAAATTAGTATTATAACCGAGTGAACAGTCTGAATTAACTAAGCATTCGTGTGTGTCGAATTATTTAATTTAATTTGTCTTTCTCTGCTGATCATTGTATCCATGATCCAGCGTGAATATTAATTTACGGAGAAAGAATTATATGCTTCCCAAGTTAGTTAAGAGGTTAGGGATAGGACCTGCGTGTGATGAGTGTGAAGTGTTGCTGTTAATGCAAGAAGGATGCAACATAATGAGTAATTGTGCCACTGACTTCCAATCATTCACATGTTGATGGCACAACAGAGGAAGTTCTTGTCCAATTTCAGAACAAGTTTTTGCGTGTCTTACTCGTGAAATTTTGCTGTTAATCCACGATCTATCCCATATGGTGAGTACGTATCTCTGGCATTGACTTCCAATCACTGACGAGGAACTGGCTGCGTGGTCGCTACAGACTGATTTCGTAGAATTTCAAGTAGGCTAAACATGTAACCGTGTGAAGGATTTGCTAGGATACACTGATTATTTATTTGTATATTATCAAGTGTGTTTTTGTCTGTTTCACCGCCACTTTCTCAATTTCATGCTGAAGTTAGGCAGTGATTGTTCCCGCCAAAGCTGTTCAGCCTTCCAGTGGCCACGTTGTGTGGATCATTTCTAGAAACATTAGACTTTAGCCAGTGTATGGTTGGCACCAAAATGGAACTTACGTGTGAGAGCCAATTAAATCCCGAAAGCAACACAATTTTTTCCCAGTTCATTGCATAATAACGCAATAGATCACTTATGTTTACATACTGAGGGCCCTCAGCGCGTGCCATATAACTGCTTTGTTCTCCACTGAATTTGGGACAAGTGCCACAATAAGTTGTATAATTTAAGAAAATCAACGTCAGTCTTCAGGCTGGTAATTTCAATCACCTGACCTCATCTAATATTACAATCCTGAAGAGATTTATCCCCTGAAATAATATTAATCAGTCAATAACTAAATTATAAACCGATGTGGTTATTTATTGTGTCAGGCAGTGGTGCAAATGCTACCTCATTTGTTTGCTTGCCAGCTCGTTGCGTTATCCGTTGTACTTGGTTGTTCAATTCTAGAAATAACTAATTAATTGAGTAAATAAATAGTCTGGGCGTCATCATTTATAATCAATAGGAAGCATTTAATCAAAAAAGGCAGCACGATTGTTATCCACTAAAGAAACTTTAATTCCCACTATCAGGAAGTTTGCCAACTGCGGATATTTTAGTCCTGTCAAAGGCGTTTATATAAGTCGACGGAACGTGAACTGTTATCAAGAGTGTTAGAAACTCCTTGGACTTTCGGCTCTGTCGGCTGTGTATCTTCTTGGTAAAACAATGCAACAATTTGTACTACAATTTACGACTCTTATACAGTGGAATGCTAATCGTTAATTCACAAACTGGCAGGTGAATAAAATCTCTCTGTGCCTATTCTTCCTATACGGTTTACTGAAATGAGAATTCTCATAGTAAGAAATATGAAACTTGTCGGTAATTACGTTCCACCAAAAATAAGATGTTGCGTTAGAGCTTACATGCAACCACAAAAAATAAGAACACACAATTACTGTTATTTATTGAATCGTATGTCTAATCAGTATCATATTAATGTATTCTTCTGTCACTTTTTCGAGGAATGATTTCATTCTTAAATTTGGTAAGCAAGCTATTACGGCGTAAAGTCAATCTCCGACACACCAGTCCTGTTAGAGAATAGATGGCTGTGCAAGAAATCAGCCAATAGCACCTTGACCGAGCCCTCTCCAGGATGACAACGAGACAGCAGCGGCCCCTATGTGGAGAGAACATAATCGCCGCGACCAACTGGTGCGGTGCAGTTGAATAGCAGCTTCAGAATTAGGCACTTGTGTAGCACCGTGAACGCTAGTTACTACCCTTGTACTACGTAGCACAGACTTGGAATTTTTTAATACTAAAGAAGCTTGATTATTTTGTAAGTCACCCTTTGCTTGCGACACATCTGTATACTTGTAAAAGTTAAGTATTGTCTCTTTTCTTTTTGTAATAAAACTCATTAATACGATTTGTTTGAATGTTTTTTAGCGAACCGAGTACGAAAGATTCCTAGACACCCCATATTTCACGACGAGCATGGAGCCAAAATACAAACAAACTGCATTTGTTCCCCTATTGTGTGTTTATTATGGACCAGTATTCAGGTTATTAGACCAGTGTCCGGTGGCACCAGACTAGCAAGAACCAAAAACATTTATAACAGCTGTTACGAACACAAGAAAACATTTTTCATGACATTGTCAGAGAGTATCAAATGGAGTCGTCATCGCACGAGTTATACATGAAACACTTTATAATAGTTAGTGGGTTAGTGTGGTACAATTGATTGGGAAAGAGATTGACAACGGACAGAATTGTAATGTAAGCAGTTGCCACTACACGAGAAACACATTTCAATGCAGATTTTACATGGAGTCCTTATTGCTAATATTAAATTGACTGAAATTGCAACTGTAGGTTTTCACCTAGGAGGACACACGTTGTTAAATGTTATGTAGGATAAGGGTAATAGCTGATACTTTTAGAGACAAGCATGTTAAATAACAGTTCTCAGAATGAATAGTACGTAATGAGAATAAAAAAGAACGAGTGTTATATGGATATGTTATAAGGGACAGTAGATATAATATCATAAGAAGAAGAAAAGAAAGCACAGATTACGTTAGCAAGAAGATGTGAATCAGAAAATATAGATTAGTGACCAAAAATTTTATTAGGCTTGTACAGAAAGCATAAAATTTAAATTACAGCAAACTAAATCTGGGCAATCCAATAGGTACAAAACCGTATGACTAAGAACTGTGAGAAAAAGTTTTAAATGACGCATATTGTAGTATAGGGTTTTTGGTAAGTAAAGATGAGTTTGGTCATTACAGATGTCGACTGCTCGTGGTCTAGCTGCCAGCAAAGCTCCCTCTAGACCGCAGGGGCCAGGCATTGATTCCCGGCCGGGTCCGAGATTATCTCCAATTGTGGAATGGATGTCTGTGTTTTCCACATCATTTCCTTTCATCTTCATTGATGAGTCGAGGTCAAATAGAAACAGTTTCAGCAGATGACCGAAGAGCCCCTGACTGCCTCTCCTGGCCAATAACACCATGCGATCAGGTTTCATTGGAGTTGAGGTTAGGGTGTATGGCTGAATGGTTGGATCCCGCGAAACTCAAAAGTGGTGGTGCGCTCAGATGTATAGGATCGTTTACTTAGGTCGATTTTTTTCTAAAAAGAGAACAGAATGAGGTGTAATTCAAAATTTTCATTTAATTGTCACATCGCAAATTTTCAAACAAATGCTTTTCCTTTACTCTATTTCTCTGGTAGGCAATTTTTTTTTAAAGTTAAGCCAAAGTAGTGTACTAGGAACTAAAATAAACAAATAATTATAACAATAATAATGATAATAATAACGTTAAAACGTGATAAAGTATATTTTAACTAAACTATTGTTACGTTAAATCATTTTCTATGTTTTATTACTACTATTAAAATTGCAAATATCTGTGGTAAATTAAAACTGTGAAATGGCAAGCTATATTTGGGTGGGTGGGGAGGAGTGAAGGATAGACGCTCACCAACAGTGAAACAGTAGTCTTCTCCCCTCCCCCCACCACCACCCTCCGCCCCATTAACAAATCCTGGATCCGTGAATGTTCTCAGCTAATCAGTCGACCTCGGAGAGCAGCTAAAAAATGTCTTCTTCACTTACGTACTTGTAAGCTGGCTTGCACAATAGAGCTCCTGTGTTACGTCATTCGATTTGCTTGTTGTATTCCATCCTTGAGTCTGACAATGGAGCTGTGTTGCTCCGAAGTAGAAAACATGTCATACGCATGGACGTCACAAATAAAGACAACAGGTCAAAATATTCCAAACACACATTATTAAAAAGAAATATACTTTTTAAGTATATCTACATGTCTACTCTGCGATTCACACTTCAGTTTTTGGCAGAGGTTTCTTCCGGCCACTTTTACTCTATTTCTCTACCATTGGACTTCTCAAATCGCGTGGGAAAAAGGAACACTTAAATCTTTCTGCACAAGTTCGGATTTCTCTTTTTTGGCTAGGATCATCATTTAATTGAAGTTGGCGACGTAAAATATTTTCACATTCAGAGGAGAAAATTGGTGATCTAAATTGGGTGAAAAGGTCTCGCCGTAACGAATAGCACCTTTGCTTTAATGATTGCCATCCCAACTCACTCACCATATCCGTGATACTCTCTTCCCCATTTCAAGATAATACAAAACGAGCTTTCTTTCTTTGAACTTTTTCATTGTCCTCCGTCACTCTTGTCTGGTAAGAATCCCATACTGCACAGCAGTACTCTAGCAGAGGACGTTTAGTGTAGGAATACTTAACGTGTTCTGCCGATAAATCGCAGTCTTTGGTCGGCTTGTCCTACAACATTATCTATGTGGTTGTTCCTGTTTAAGTTATCCGTAATTGTAATACCTAGTTATTTTAGCAAATTGGCAGCCTTTAGATTTGTGTGGTTCATGCTGTAATCGAAACTTAATGGAATTCTTTCTGTGCTCATGTGTATGACCTCACATATTCCATACTGAGAGACAATTGCCACTTTTCGCGCCATTCAAATATAGTGTCCAAGACGTTTTGCAGTTCGTTTGGATATTCTGATGACTTTACTAGATGATAATTTAGAGCATCCTCTGCAAACAATCTAAGAAGACTGCTCACTTTATCTCATAAATCATTTATGTATATTAGGAACAGGAGAGAGAGAGTACAATCCTTCCTTGGGGAACGCCGGTTATTATTTCCGTTTTACTCGACGAGTTTTCGTCGATTACGGATCCAGTCGCACAACTGGAGAGATACTCTGTACTCACGCAATTTGATAAGATGTTCCCCATGAGGAACGGTGTCAAAATCCTTGTTGAAACACACTAATATGGTATCATTTTTAGATCCCCTGTTGACAGTATTCATTTATTCATCAGAATAAACAGACAGTTGTGTTTCACAACAACGATATTTTCTGAATTCGAGCTAACTGTGTGTCAATATACGGTTACCTTTGACGTAATTCATAACGTTCGAACGCAGTATGTACTCTAAAATCCTATTGCAATTCGATGTTATTTTGTGATATGGGTCTGAAATTCAGCGGACTACTCCCGCATTGGTGTGACCTGTGCAGCGTTCCAGTGTTTTGGTACGGATCTTTCGTTGAGCGAACGGTTGTGAATGATTGCTAAGAATGGGTCTACTGCATGAGTATACTTTGAAAAGAACCTGGCTGGTTTCTGGAACAGAAGACTCGACTTTATTAAGTGATGTTAACTGCTTCGCTACACGGAGGCTATCTACTTCTAAGATACTCATGTTGACAGTTTTACTCGATTCGTATTCCAGAATAATTACTTAATCTCCTTTGGTAAAGGAATTTCCGCTTAGCGGGGCTCTCATAGGTGATATTTTGATTTGTATCATGCAGTTGTGTCTTGCCGCTGATGTACTTTACATCTGACGAGAATCTCTAAAAATTTTCTATCACATTTCGAGACAGCTTTTCATTGTGGAAGCTATTAAAGGAATCTCACATTGAAGTCCGAACTAAGTTTCGAGTTTCAGTAAAACATAGCCAATATTGGAGATTTTGTGTTCTTTTATATTTGGCATGATTTCTTTCGTTGCTTCGTACAAAAACAACTCACAACTCGAATTTCGCTTAGAAAGCGATGGAGAGTTACATGACGGGACTGATTATGACAGACAGTAACACTGGAAGAGACTCAGGCAGCAGATTGAAGAAGAAGTAACTGTAACAGTAACGAAAATGAAATGGATGGGGCAGAAAACGTATATACGTACCCAGGCGAACGGACAGGAGTTCGTTGCAGACTTTCGCGAAATGAGAGAAGACTGATTCGATGACTTAAAAGAAGGTCTGGAGATGTCCGGAGTGTAGCCATATATTGACGTGAAACGTGGACGATAAGAGGCTCAGACAAGAAGAGAATAGAAGCTTTTGAAATTTTGGGCTGCAGGATAGTACTTACGACTGTATGTATAGGTCAGATAATTAATGAGGACATACTAAATCGATATGGGAAAACAAATAAATCTGTGGCACAAGTTGACTAAAGGACGGTATCGGTCGATAGGGCACATCCTGAGGCATCGAGGAGTTGTCATTTTGCTGACGGAGGGAGTATGGTGGGATACAAACTAGAGGAGGTTACGGAGGCTCGGCTACAGTGTGCAGCTTGAAATGTACGTAGGGTTCAGTGGAGCAGAGACGACAGGACTTGCACAGGTAACCAAGCGTGAGGTGATCCATAGTCGAAATGAATGTCGCAAGGACAATAATAACAAGAACTTACAGTTATGAGATACCAAAATCAAAACAATAACAAAACCATTCACGTATGAGATATCACAACGGCAACAACAACAAAACGATACCCCTATGAGATAAAACAATACGAAGAGTTGCTAATCATAGTGATGATCACTTTTGAAAAGCAATACAATTGCGACTCAGCGTTGCGTGGATTCGACTAATCTTTCACCGATTTTCAGAGACATATGGCACCAGCCGTCAACACATGTGATTTTTTCTCATGGAGCTGGTACCTCATACTGTCTCAAGTGTGCTCCTTGGGGCTCAGATCAGGCGAATTTCGTAGCCGAAATAATGGCGCAAACTCGTTACGGTGCTCCTAAAAACCATTGCAGCACGATTACGTCCTTGTGACACGGCGGTTTTCTTGCTAGAAGGTGCCACTGCCTTCGGGGAAGATATCAAGCAAGCAGAGACGCGAGTAGTGCTCCACGATTTTCACGTAGTTCACAACTGCCATGTTGCCTCTGATTACTACCTCAGGTCTCAAAGAAGCCCAGTAGCATATTAGTGTCCCCACAGGCCTACGTCCGTGGCGCTGTGCACGTTCAAAGAAGCCGTTCGCTTGGATGGCGGAATTTCCGGAGCCGACCTTCGACCAGGTATAACAGGAACCGCTATTAATCCTCCCGGGAGACACGTTTCCAGTGTTCCACGGCCCTACCTCGATGATCCAGTGCCCATTCCAGCTGCAATTAACAAAATCGTTGGTTCAGCATGGGAACACTCAGGAGTCGGCTACAGCAGAGCCCCGCATTGAACCATGTACGCTAAACCGTTCGCTTTGAAGCACTTGTACTTGTATCAGCGTTACAGTTTGTAATAAGGTCTGCCACAGATTGCCACCTGCCCTGCTTTATATAGTCGGTATGCCTCAGAACTCCACGTTCCATCACCTCGTCACGTGCTTCACTATAGTATCACACGAACAGCCGACAATCTTCGCTGTCTCAGCGATGCTCGCTCCCATATCCCTGGCCACAGCAATCTGTCCTTTGTGAATGTCGCTTCTGTCACTGGATTCCTCAGTTTCCATCCGATACAGTCGCTGGAATGATTCACCACTCGTCCGTGTTCCCCTTACATTCTTCCCTCACCGCATCACACGCCCATAATGCTATCAGGCGGCATTTAGACTCGCAAGGTGTTGTGGTCATAATGTTTTGTAGATGACAATAGGATATGCTCTAGAGCGATTTGGAAATGTGCAGTTCCAAGATCGCAACTCACCACGAAGCCTTTAGTAGCTCTTTGGCAAGCACTGACTGTCGAGTAGCTGGTGATGTCGATGATGATAACGAAGATGACGGTAATGATGATGAAAGGCGGACTTTCAGTGTGCATTCGACGCAGTTGTGTTTTGAATAGAGAAGATGTGTATGCACGTGTGATTTTGGATGTGTGTCCACACGGACGAGGCGGCAGAGCTCCGTTCAGCTTGAATACCTCACCGCAAACTACAACAGGAAGCTCGCTGAGGGGCAATATCCGCCACTTGATCACTCGAGGTCGGAAGGGATCGGCTGTCGGTCGCGAGCTCACCTGCGGAACAGTCGGCGGGCTGTAGTTGGGAGCCGTAGCCAACTACATCCGAACGCGTTCTCCAGCAATGCGTCACTGGCGAGTGCCGTCGAGGTCATTAAACCACTGTGTGACGAACATGAGAATGTCAACATGACCAGTTTACCTGCTGGAAGGTGCCATCACCGGTCGCAATATGTGGAAACATAGACGCACGTACTTACTTTTGTATGAACACACTTTTCTGTTTGTCTGATGAAGCCAGCCACTATTTCGTTGCTGTCCTAACTTTTTTTATCTAAGAAGACCTAGATCTAACGTCGTCAATTATTTCTTCGAAATATTCCAAAGGTAAGGGTTGCAAAATACTAACACGAATGATGTACAAAACTGAAGCTCTGAGGTTAAGAGATGGGGCACTGGCGGAAGTAAAGCTGTGAGGTGTGGGATGGGGGATAGTTAACTTGAGTAGTACTTGGATAAGTGTTGTGAGTTGGATATAGCTCAGTCGATAGAGCGCTTGTACCTGTGAAAGCCAAAGGTTCCAGGGTCGCATCCCGATCCAGCACTCACTTTTACTCCGTAGCAAAGCCGTAATCTTCAGATCGACGCACACTAGGCTGCAGAGTGAAAATTCGTTCTCGTATTAACAGAATGGCTCATGTAATTCTTTTTTACAGAAATGAGAATTAGGGGTACAGTTAACGACGGCAGACTTGTTTCCAGTGGTTTACACCACTTACATTCTGATTTACGTAGACTTTAAAGGATGGCAACGGTGCCACAGCTTCTGACGTAATGCTCAAAGCAGCAAGCTTCATGACAGTGCAGACAATCCGCATTACGACGTTACAACATTACGGCAGAAACTGTGGCACCTTACCACTATTTAAAGTCTAAGGATATCAGAATTTATAAGGTCCAGAGCACTGAAAATCAGTCGTCTCTGATTGTACCTCTAGATTTCATTTCGGTATAAAAAAATATATACATGGCATTTCAAAAAAGTTACCTTTGTGTTTAACAGCATTTGTTTACTTGTAGAGATTGTGCATTCCTGCCTACTGCATGAGCCCCTGACATAGGTGCATCCCCGACCAACAGCATTTTTTCACATTTTTTTTTTCATTTCTGAAATATATGAGGTAGCGTAGTTGAGTGGGACACCATGCATATTCCGCGAATCTCCCACCTTCGTGACCAAAACTACGGGATTAAACTTTTTTTTTTTCGTCTGCAATAACAAAACTTTTGGTACTTACACTGCCAGTTTCGGTGAACGATGACTAGAGTCAGATCTGTTTTAAAAGATTACCTAATATGGAGAAACCATAGTGACATCGTCAAAAAATACCCACAAAATCAGCTTAGCAGCCTCGCTCATATTAAAAATATGGTATAAACTCGGTAACAATGTGGCAGAGTCATCCAATCGACTTTTTCGCAGTGCCTACATCACCGCCATCGACCCTGCTGGGTATAGGAAGTAGGGAGGAACATTATTCACAAAAAGATAGCAAGTCCTGATAACCTTTACAGCTGTCATGGAAGGAACTATGCTGCCATCCTATCATGCAGTACGAAAATAAAAACAAGGGGGACAACCTCCGGCAACCCTCACTCTGGACGAGCACAATATCATCTGCGTATGCTCTACATCTGAGTGATGAATACCTTTGGGAGATCCTACTATGTCGATGGTGAAGGCCTGCGAGGCGCTGTTCTAAGGCAATCGCGTACAGCAGAATCGACAAGGGGCAACCCTGCCTGACAAATCGTAGGATCTTAAAATAGTCTGTTCTCCATTAGTTGATCACCATTGCTGATCAGGCACCACACAACAGCCGCATCACTGCAGTGGTCAGTAATGGCGGAATACCTATGCTGTTCATCACTGACGTGAAGATCCACCCGATGAAAGGCATAGTAGATATCTACAACAACCTGTGCCCTCTGTAAGCGACGACGCAGGGCCGTGAGCAAAACTTCAGTGCGGGGCACTCCCGCATCACAATGTTTGTGCCCCTTGTCCAACACAGATTACACATTCAAAATAATTTCAAATTCCGTCTGTGACATACTACCAATGATTCAAAAGAATGTTTCTACAGCAGACCTATTGTTGTGATATGAAAATAATTAATCGGAGATGGAATCTTAATAGGTATGTCAATTACTAAAATGTTAATAATAAAAACTAACTTATCTATGGGAATCCTTCCCTTTTAATGAAATTTAAAATTAAATAAGGGTCACAAGTGTTGTTCAGGATATACACTTAAATGCCTCCATCATTGACTGTGCTCTACACGGGACGATTTTTTCCACCGTGTACAAACTCCAGTGACTGATCGATGAGAGAATACGGAGCAAAAAAGGTCTAATGAAACTACGTCCCGAAAGCCATGCTACATACCATTTATTCAATCATACTTTGTTACAGAGATTGCGTTCCAATACGCGCTGTGCCATGCAGCCACAGTTACAGTGTGCACGGTTTCCTCCTAGAGGCTGGTACTGTTCCTCGTACGTAATATCCTAGGGCCTCTCCTGCCACAGTAATTGGTAATGTTGTGTCCGATTCCCTTCTCTTTCTGACTCACCTTTTAGTCGATGTGACACAACGTTGTACACAATGGTTTAGTATTTGAATCGAGAGCTTGCCGAAATTGTGTTTACTTACGGAAAGGCAAATGGTAATAGGCGGTGGGCAGCAAGGTCGTATCAGGAGACCTACCCCGCAGAAAACAACCACAGCATTCAATGTTTGCAAACAGTGTTTCATCGTTCGTAAGAGACAGGGTCGTTTCAGGAAGCAGGAAATCATGAAGAACGTACCCATACCAAACTTGGAGGAAAATGTGGTTAACACTGTGGGAAGAGACCACCGTGTCAGTACCAGGCAGTTGTCCCGCCACTACAGGGTAAGCCACACGACCGTGTGGACCATGGACCATTCACTTACAGCGTGTACTAACGATAAATTTCCACATAACAGCAGTTTTGTCACTGGCTTCTTCACCGGGCAAACACGATTGCGGGAAATGTGTCATCCATCGTATTCACAGATGAGGCCACCTACACACAGAGTGGTATCTTCAACTTCCATAATAACCATCTGATGACAGCGAATCACGAGCATCGGTGCAGCTGTAATGTGTGGGCCGGGATAACTGGCGACCGTTTTCAGGAACCAGTCTTCCTTTCACGTGGCCTAACAGCCGGAAGTATCGCCATCTCTTGCTGGTGACTTTGCCTCCCCTGCTGGAAGAAGTGCCGTTGATGATCGGAAGGGCTCTGTGGTTGCCACATGATGGTGCTCCAGCCCACTTCGCCGTTGATACCCCAGTCGTGTCTTCCCCGATCGATGGATTGGACAACGTGGTGCATTTGAATGGCCTACTCGTTCACCGAATCTCAACCCGTGCGATTTCTAGTTTTGAGGCCATCTCAGAATTATCGTGTATGCAGAGCCATTCCAGATTTTGAGACACTGAGCAGCGTATTCATGCTGCCCTTGACACTGCTCGGATTCAGCCTGGCCGTTGTGGATGTGTGAGGCATTGCATGCTATGGCGCATACACGTATGCAATGAGGCACACGGAAACCTTTTTCATCACATGCTGTAACTGTGGCTGCGTGGTACAGCGGGTATTAGACAGGGTATCTCTGTAACAAAGTATGATTGAATAAAACGTCTCTAGCACGGAAAGGTCTGATGCAACAATGTCTTTCGAACATTCACCATTTATTTTTACGCTTAGCTCTTTCTCAAGGATTTTGGATAGCATTTTCAATTCCTCGTCCTGCATGTATTTTAAACCTCGTGGGTATAGCAAATCTGAATACTTTGGAATACTTAAACAGATGGCCCAACCTTTCTCTCAAACTTTTTAACACTGTGTCAACGACAGGGTAGAAAAAATCGATTTTGTACTTTTACTTTCTATACTATGTCGTCACCATCATAATTAAAGCGCTTCGCCTTTTTGCCAGTTCACTTTTCTCCAAATTTTGATTCAGTTTGTAAACTGTCAGCTCTCTGTTCACTGTTACCTGCGCGTTAACAAAACTTCCTTCAAGGAAGTTCTCTATATACTCAACTAGAATTTTGAAGCATTTAGTTGATAGTTTCATCTCCATGTTTTCTGCTTGAAGTTTCTTGCTTGCTTTATCAATGGCAAAGAGAAGGTCAGACTATGTGACAACTTCTACAGCAATAATTCGTTCACAGCAAGCGAGTGTGCTTCGTTCTTAATTTTCGATTCAACAGTGCTGTTGCTCACCTCAAGAAGGGCATATCTGACTTCTCTTGTCTGTTATCTTATAGCTTTGACACTCTCCACACTACTTTCCCAGCGAGTATCTGAAAGCTTCTTCACTGTTAAAGTTGGTACCATGTTCAGTAACATGTCTGAGTAAATGTATTCAAAACAATGTATAGTCTTTGAATTGAATAAAAAAATACGAATACTTTTCCTGTAGCTTTTTCCGCATCTCATAACTCAAGATTAAGACTGTGACTGGCAAATGGCATATAAAATACTTTTGGATTGCACTTCAGCATTCTGGCTTCAACACCACTTCGGTGACCTTTCATATTTGCGCCATTGTCGTAACTTTGGCCTATGCAATCATGAATATTGAGTCCTAGTTGATTTAGTTTCGACCAGAGAGTTTCAGTCAAACTCTCTCCTCTTGTTGAAGTGAGACTCAACAAGTCGAGGAAGTGTTCTTCTACAGTCACTGCGTCCCCTGATAAATTTACGAACATAATAGTCAGTGTTATTTGCTCATTGTGGCTTGTATCAGGAGTGCAATTACGTATGATAGAAAAATATTTACTTTCCTTTACAAAATTAACAATGCTGTTTTTCAATTTGTTGGCAAGCAAATTTATGATTTCATTCTGAATGCTTTTTCCAATATAATGGTCATGAATCTCTTGTTTTTACCCGCCTTGAATTTTCCTGCAAAACAGGATCAAAATCTATCATTTCAATAAAACAAAGAAAATCATTATTTTCTTGATAGAGCTTGTAGCTCGTTCTCCTTAAGGCCATATTATTTTGAACTAGATACCTGATGGCGAGTATAGTCTCTTTTAGAACCTGACGACAACGTTCCTTCTCTTTTTCCAGTAGTTCAAAGTCAATTGATGAATATCACTTTTTGGCTCAAACGTGTCTCACATTCTATCAATTTTTTGTACAGTTTATGTGGTAAAACGACTATTCATGCTCTTGAAGCCGATTTCCTATATGAACGTAGTCACAGAGTCTATCACTTGACAGCTTGTTTGAAGGTGCTCCGAAAAGTTTACAAGAAAATCGAAAAACATTGTCGATAGATTTCTAACACACAAGTCATTTACGATCCCTTTTTTCTCCATTTGGTAAAGTTCTTACATAAGAATGAGTTGAAAATTTTCTTGTGTTTTCATTTAAGGTATACTAAAAATTTATAATTTTAGTAGCTCCTTTCTGTACAATTTCATTTAACATGGAGGATGTTATTGTATTAACTCAAGTGCCTGGAAACGAAATTATGATTACTTCACAGTTTCTACTAGTAGGCCTGCCTGAATGTGGAACAGCTGGAGCGCATTCAAATGCTTCATGTTCACTTCTATCTAAAGCATGGCATGATGAGAGGCCATCGACCTTTAAGCACACTTCGCTCTCACTGCCCGGAGTTGCTGGTCGAATAAATTTTGCTAAAGCGCCTTTTTGTGAGTTCAAGAATTGTTCGTGTTGTAGCTTTTTCTTGATCTTTTGAGCACTAGAACCGTATTTTCGAAATCTGTCCCTTTTATGAGACTTTTCCTGTTGTCACTTTCAACTTCACAGGACAGGAGGAAACACTACCTTCACACAGAGTTCAAAAATGGTTCAAATGGCTCTGAGCACTAGGGGACTTAACATCTGAGGTCCTTCAGTCCCCTAGAACTTAAAACTACTTAAACCTAACTATCCTAAGGACATCACACACATCCATGCCCGAGGCAGGATTCGAAACTGAGACCGTAGCTGCCGCGCGGTTCCAGACTGAAGCGCCTAGAACCGCTCAGCCACACCAACCGGCCACACACAGTGCGCGCACAACACGTGAAACAGCGTGAACAGGAAAAGCACCGTACGTTTAGACTGATGACAATAAACATATCATTCTGTGGGAAACAGCTGCTGACAGAAGGATGTAATGTTTGATTGTTAGCCACAATAGCGACTAGAAAGGGCACGGAGAAGCGCTGAGAAACATGGCGTACCTCTTAATTTACCCAAGATCAGTAGTCACATATTGACAGTAGATATTACTGTACGCATCAGCATCATAGCCCCTGGTTCCCTCGACTCCAATGCAGGCATAATTTTCTGAGACGTACTCCAGTGGCCATAGTCGTGTCACAAATGGTATATACCTGAATTACATTACATTAAGAGTAGTCTCAGAAACACAATAGTTTTCATTTTATCTGTAGTAACAAAATTACGGGAGACAGTTTTCCAATTACCTTCTAATGTTTTGCGTGGGGCACCTAGATGCGCGGGGCCCTGTGCGACTGCACCGTTTGCACATGCCTAAGGCAGGCTCTGCGACGCCACTACAGTATCCCAAAGCTGTATTGATATTACTTGTGTCACCAAGACACTTCTGATCTGCATGTATACGATGTGCCTGCCACGTTTTCATACGACTGGCCAGTATGCGCACAAAAATCTTATGGTTACTATCAAGGAGGGTCAAGGGGCTATAATCACATGGGACTGTGCGGCTGATCCCGGCGGAGGTTCGAGTCCTCCCTCGGGCAAGGGTGTGTGTGTTCAGAATGAGATTTTCACTCTGCAGCGGAGTGTGCGCTGATATGAAACTTCCTGACAGATTAAAACTGTGTGCCCGACCGAGACTCGAACTCGGGACCTTTGCCTTTCGAGGGCAAGTGCTCTACCAACTGAGCTACCGAAGCACGACTCACGCCCGGTACTCACAGCTTTACTTCTGCCAGTACCTCGTCTCCCACCTTCCAAACTTTACAGAAGCTCTCCTGCGAACCTTGCAGAACTAGCACTCCTGAAAGAAAGGATATTGCGGAGACATGGCTTAGCCACAGCCTGGGGGATGTTTCCAGAATGAGATTTTCACTCTGCAGCGGAGTGTGCGCTGATATGAAACTTCCACCAGGCTGTGGCTAAGCCATGCTGATATGAAACATCCCCCAGGCTGTGGCTAAGCCATGTCTCCGCAATATCCTTTCTTTCAGGAGTGCTAGTTCTGCAAGGTTCGCAGGAGAGCTTCTGTAAAGTTTGGAAGGTGGGAGACGAGGTACTGGCAGAAGTAAAGCTGTGAGTACGGGGTGTGAGTCGTGCTTCGGTAGCTCAGTTGGTAGAGCACTTGCCCGCGAAAGGCAAAGGTCCCGAGTTCGAGTCTCGGTCGGGCACACAGTTTTAATCTGCCAGGAAGTTTCGTGTGTGTGTTTGTCCTTAGGATAATTTAGATTAAGTAGTGTGTAAGCTTAGGGACTGATGGCCTTAGCAGTAAAGTCCCGTAAGATTTCACACACATTTGAACATTTTTGATAATCACAAGTTTGTTTGCTGCTACTCGACTTGGGTATGACGATCACGAGCCCTTCTGGGAATTCAACGGGAATCGGGAGTTCCTGCTTCAGTATAGCTCATTAAATGTGCGTAAACACATCGGTGTCGTAATGGTCACAGAGACACGGTAAAATTCCAGCGGGAACCCGTCTGGACGGGGGGACTTCCTCACTCATAATTTCAGTTAAGACATCTGCGGCTCTAGCCGGGCGGAGTGGCCAAGCGGTTCTAGGCTCTACAGTCTGGAACCGCGCGACCGCTACGGTCGCAGGTTCGAATCCTGCGTCGGGCATGGGTGTGTGTGAAGTCCTTAGGTTAGTCAGGTTTAAGTAGTTCCAAGTTCTAGGGGACTGATGACTTCAGAAGTTAAGTCCCATAGTGCTCAGAGCCATTTGAACCATCTGCGTCTCTGTTCCCATGTGTCTCGTCTGGAGATTCCGTTCAGGACGGTCTCCAGCTCATTCTGGCCCTTCTCGATAGTCCCACAGAACCTGCAAAAATGATCCGTGAACGCCGGTTCTATGTACCGTCGTGTTGTAAATCAACGGTCTTCGCCGATATCGATCTTATGAATTAACGTCCTGCGTCTTCAGTATCTTTTCTATACCACAATGCATCGAGGGTAGATTTTAGGGCACGCAGTTCTGCGACTTCGCGAGTACTACTGTACCCTCCATCCTTAGCGTCGCAAGCTGTATCAACATCGCCTTGACTCTGTGGGCAGCTGTCTGACTTTGCGGTGAAGGCTGTTGAACAAACATTTCCCGGAGGGCCGTAAAGTAAAAGCCAAGAGGTCGTGCGCTGGCATCAAGAAGCCTGCTTTGCATAAACTATTAACGTGCTCCTTAAAGGTCACTTCGCGCACACCATCCACCACAGTAGGACCCAGCCATAAGTATTTCTTCGGCGGAGGCAGCTGCGCTTCATGTCCTTCACCGTGCGGCGGCAATTTGCGTCACGCATGTGGGAGACGTTCATCTTCCAATTACTTCTCCGTCTCCAAACCTGTTGTCTAGCGAGGGTAACCTTGCAAATATATGCCCCATGGTCTGCAAATGACGTCGACCAAATTTGTACGTTGATCGCCGACATTACACCTACATCACACTCAGTAACCCATCAAATGGTGTGTGGCGGAGAGCACTTCCTGTACCACTAACTGAGCCCTCCAACCCTGTTGCACTAGCGAATAGCGCGTGGAAGAACGATTGACAGTAATCCTCTGTATTGGCTGTGATTTCTCGAATTTTCTCCGAGTGGTCATTAAGCGAGAGGATTCTGGGGGGGGGGGGGGGGAGTGGGGGGGGAGTATTATTTTGTCCGACTCCTCCCGGGAAGTTCTCTCTCGAAATTTCAATAGTAAAAATCTCTCCGTAATGGACAATGCCTCTCTTGTAACGTCTGCCAGTGGGGTTTGTTGAACATCTCCGTAACGCTCTCACGCCAGTTAAACGATCCCGTGACGAAACGCGACGCGACGCTCTCTGTTGGATTTTATCTATCTCTCGTATCAGTAGCATCAGGGTAGGGATCTCAGACAGATGAACAGTACTCAAGAATTGGTCGAACAAGCGCCTTGTAAGCCACGCCATTAACTCCCTTGCAACATGGTACGATCCAAACAGCTCGCAGAGTGGCTTATGAAACACATGTATACTGGTTGTTTGTGAGGCTTCGAGTCCCATCTAACGACTGTTTCCGTCCCGTTGACATGCTCCCGAAGTTGTTGCCTGGGAGCGTGGTTAGGATGTTGGTCTTTCCAGGAGATCACATAATTAATATGTCCACCGATTATTCAAGAACCGTATCGTCACCGGAATAAAATTCTGCATGTTTCCTTCTCTTATCAGAGCTTGATGGCGCGTAAATATCGATGAGCTACACGCCGTCTATGGTAACGGCCTTACCGCAGGCCGAAGGCAAATGTGCCACGTTGTCTACCTGTATCCCTTCCTTCAGTAGTACTGCTGTGTCAAATACCCTCTCGTCATACGGGGAACAGTAAATACCATAACCGTAAAATATATGTTGCAGCCAGCACGAAACTTCTGTAACAGCGTTATTATACGTCTACAGACCTTAAATGTCACTGAGCACATTGATCTTCAGAGGCGTCCCAAAGCATTTACTGTTTAAGAATCCTACACTGAAGAGCCAAAGAAACTGGTAGACGTGCATAATATCGCGTAGGGCCCCCGTCAGCATGCAGAAGTGCTACAACATGATGTCGCATGGACTCGACTAATGACCGAAGTAGTGCTAAAGGGAACTGATACCATGAATCCTCCAACGCTGTCCATACATGAGTAGGAGGGGTGGACATCTCTTCTGAACAGAACGTTGCAAGGCATCCTAGATATGCTCAATAATGTTTCTGTCCGGGAGTTTGGTGGCCAGCGGAAGTGTTGAAAATCAGAGGAGTGTTCCTAGAGCCACTCTGTGTTGCTTCTGGACGTGTCCTGCTGGAATAGCCCAAGTCCATGGGAATACAAAATTGACATGAATGAATGCAGGTCATCAGACAGAATGTTTACGTACGTGTCACCTGTCACAGTCGTATGTAGACGTATCAGGGGCCCATATCACCTCTACTGCATACGGCCCTACGAGCTTCAACAGTCCCCTGCTGAAATGCAGGTTCCACAGTTTCATGAGGTTGTCTCCATACCTGCGCACGTCCATCCGCTCGATACAATTGTAACGACGCCGTAAAAAAATTAATGGATTACTGTGCTGGTAAGTCCCTACGTTATTTGATTTTCAAACAGCTGAGCAGAACTGAACGTACTCAGACATTTCGCATTTCGCTCTTTACCTATTCTGATCAACACTAAATTGACACACAACATTTTTAGCGCAACGCAATCTGACTTTCAATAATCCCTACAAAAGAATGGCCCTGACTGTCAACCTACACCTTACTTCAATCACTTACCTCACAAAAATTTTCGTTACCCAAACTACTGCAATACAGCGAGCGCCAATACTGCCAGCTAAATAAAAGATTCAAACTACTGAAGGCACTAACTACTGATAGGCATAGTTAGCAAATGAAAGATTTTGATAGAGAAAAAACTATGTATTTTCCTCAATATTGTTCAAAAGTCAAAATATATATCAGTTCATGACATCTAGTATCACAAATTTACTGTCTCTGTCCAGATCATCCGCTCTCAAATCTCCGCCATCTCACTCCCCACATTACCGAGCGAGGTTGGCGCAGTGGTTAGCACACTGGACTCGCATTCGGGAGGACGACGGTTCAATCCCGTCTCCAGCCATCCTGATTTAGGTTTTCTGTGATTTCCCTAAATCGTTTCAGGCAAATGCCGGGATGGTTCCTTTGAAAGGGCACGGCCGATATCCTTCCCCATCCTTCCCTAACCCGAGCTTGCGCTCCCTCTGTAATGACCTCGTTGTCGACGGGACGTTAAACACCACTAACCTAACCAACCATCACTCCCCACATCCATCACTGCTGGCGGCTCACCTGCAACTGCGCAATGCTACGCGATGTTCACATCCAGCTGCCCAACACTACAATGGCAGACAACAATGCAAACTAGCGACCGACTGCACACAGCACAGTCAGTGATTTTCATAGAGAGCGCTACGTGGCGTTACAGATAAGAAAACCTAGACAGCTTACCTACATAGCCCCCTTCCTCCCCACAAAAAATTTTACAAATTGTTTTGGGCACTGGCCAATACATATTTGTTAAAATTTTTTCATAATTACAATAACAGAGAAATCAAATACACACACTTTTTGATACAATGTTCGTCCAAACCTAAAATTTTCTCACGGTCCATAAAGACAGTCCTGATCGTTCATCACCGTAAAATACCAGTGTTTTTCTCAAAGTCTGAGCAATAAGAGAAAATGCACACGGAAGTAGTGGATATCCATGCAGTCTTGAAGAAGTAGTGTTGTCCTTCCAACGGAAAGACAGTGTTGACTCTTGACATGCAGACAGGTAATGGGCCGCAACAGAGCAAACCCACTGCAGAGTCAGTCGAAGTTTTGAAGAATATTGGTAGGTAGGTCATCACAGAGTAGACCCACTGTACTCCCGGTAGATATTACGGTATTGGTGGACCACCAGAGGTGCAGACCCAGTGTAGTCATTGTAGAAATGGTGGTATTGGTGCGCCATCAGAGATGCAGACCCACTGTAGTCCTTGTAGGGACGGCCAGCAGCCATCTGTTGTGACTGTGCAGGTGCACAATCACCATCGAAGAGTCTTGTGGAAAATATAGCAAGTCCATAAACCACCACTTGTGCACTCACAAAGATTTTGGAATTGTCCTTAGAACCAGCAATGCTGTTAATCAGTCCCTTGCTGAATTATTAACACACGTCCAAACACTAACAGTCCTTTTTTTCACATATTGTGCATATACAGAAAAATGTGCAGTGAAATGAATGCTTACAAGTTACTTAATTTGATTAACTGGTGTCAATTACAATTTTATAACATGAGAATACAATAACAAAGGTACAAAATACATCATTAAAGAACATGACAATACAGATAACATTTGTAGTAATACGGGCTTTACAAAAGAAACGAAATAACATATACATTAGTGTTACAGGAATTATGACGTAAGTACATACATAAAAGATCAGAATAATTTTTGAAACATCAACTTCAGACATGAGCAACAAAACAGAACAGATAAATAATGTCTAAGCATCTTTACAAAGTAAATAACATAGTATTAGAAAAATTCTACAACATAACTCTCATCAGCTAAACACATAAAGACAGGAAAAACACAAATACACAAGGGTACACAAACACATAGCAGAATAACACAAGAGGAAAGGCCAGGGTTTGTTTTCAGTGTGACATTTGGAACTGCAGTCCAACCCAAAACTTCATTCCATAGATCTTTCGTCTTATTTCAACATTTGTTTCCACCAAAAATATCCAATCCAAGCATGCTTTCTGTATTTATATGTTCACATATTTCTTATCTCTTTATTTATATTCCATTATCTTACCTCATCATTTATTTACAAGAAAATCCTACCTAAACCTGTTGTCCCTAAACCCTACTTTTTTGTTCATATCCTCTTTCAAAATACTTTTTTGACCAAACCATTTTCTTATAGCTTCTCAATGAATTTCTTCCAGTTCATCACAATCCGTTCTCTTATATAGCCCACCCCATCTTAAGCTAACTTAAATCTACTGAGCTCAGATGCATAAACTAAGGGACGAGGCAATGCAGCAGCACAAAACAATTAACATAAACTGCAATGACAAAAAAACGCAAATTGGCAAAGCTAGCAGCAATAAACGTAAATTAGCAAAGCAAATGCAACATTAGAACTAATATGAGCCAATGTGCAGCAACAAGATAAATAAATCAGTAGTAAAACTGGCTTAACAGAGTAATACAAAGTTAAATTCAGTTGCACAATGCCTGGCAAACAGCAGCAGAAAAACCAATAACTTATACCTAAATATGACATAGCTCAAGCAGAAAAAATATTACAGTAAAAATAAGAAATGTCTAATAACTATGTCACATCTGAACACTAGAGTGATGCATCACCTTGACTTACCCTATGAAACTAGTTACCCAGTCATTGACAAAAATTATGTATGCAATTCCTGTGGAGGGAAATGTCTTTTTGTGCTCCCTCTTTTTTTTTTTTTTTTTGGAAGTAGATCATAAAATTATTATTTACTGGATCTGTAGGCATAAAATATCTATATTAGTACATCTACTAAATTTTATTCTAACCAATGCTGCAGTGCAGCTAGAAACTAGATATTAAACAAATTAAGCAAATATGTACAAAGGAACGCATGAAACATCATTCACTAGCCATATGGCATTTCATAAGGCAGTAAAAAAATCTCTCAGCTAGAAAGACAGTAGTCATAATCAGGTGTATAGACATAAAATATTTCCCCTCATTTCATTAGGCATTTCAGTAAATATCATAAATTAAGAGCTCCACAGTGTAATCATATGTTTTCAAGTTTGATCGTGTCGTATTTGATATGCTTTCTACGAAGAAATGTCAATAGTGAGGATAATGGATTTTTTTTTACCTAATGACTTTTTCTCCAGGCGACTGGCACACCTGGGCGCCACTTGGGTCACTTAGCTGCCTTACCGAAATATTTATGACAGCAGTTTGCGCTACAGTGACAGCCTCATATAAAAAATTTCACAGGTCGAAAATTTGCGTTACAAATGTGTAGAAACAAAATCATATAAATATAACAGTGTCCAAAAAATTTTCGCCGGCATTGTGATACATTCACCCATGTACATACATTTCATAACTCTTAAAGTACGATTCTTGGTTTCCAACATCCTTTTTCACAAACCAGAGTCCATAACTACTACTCATTATTCCATACCTTATTACACATGTATATATTCGTCGACACTTCTTCAATATTTCATCATAACAGATACGTAGCATAATCAAATTCCTCATATAGCATCACAATGGTTCCAAAAAAATATGAACAGTTCACAAAGTACAGACAAAATACAATTTCGTAAGTGTGAAGTTATCCAACGGTGTAATTACGTAAACATCTGTCACTGATGTAGTAAAATAAATGTTTGTCTCTCTCAGTTAAATGATCAGATAGCTGTGTAATTTATGTGTTAGAGAAATATGATACCGACACGTAAAGTTGTATAAGCAAATACCGTATTAGCTAGGGCTCCTTGGCTTGCCAAACACATGGTACACAAAGTAAGCATGTACCTCCCTGAGGATTAATGTAATTATACCATCAAGTGTTACAAATTACAGCAATGGAATGAAATGTCTCATGAAAAACCTTTGTATGTTTGTAATTCAAAAATCTTTAAAAATAAATGTTTTATGTACAAAATTAATCACTCAAATACGTGTACTGTAGCGCTAAACTGTGCGTCTTGTTGTATGATAATCTCTGTCATTACTTAAGGGTAAAAGATGTGGGAAGTGTCGTAACTATCGTCGTCTGTAAGCAAAGTTCTGTGTAAGTCAATGCACTTACCTCGTAATAAACAAAATCTAAATGCTATGCGTATATATATCGTACTTATTACGTACAGTACCGTATCAAGAAAGTACTATACTGTAACGTATTGTTGTGCTACGAAAAAGGCTGTCTCATTGTGGCTATACCACAAAAGTTACTACTAAAACATGCTTTACTTTCCAGAAGAGTTCAGAAAACCTGTGCAGATATAAAACAGATACACCGCAAAAGCAACATTGTAAATTGTGTCACACATTAGTAGCATCGTGATGTAATCGTGTAGCTGTCAAAGAAACCAAATGCTAAGTCATCTTTAATCTCACAGAAAGTACTTTAAATCCAGAATGTATTCTCAAGTAAACCAAAATGTTGCAGTAAAATCTCGTCAGCTATACTGGTATATGCTCTAAGTATCTGTGCCTTATAGTCGTTACGTAATCATACAACTAACAAGCAAGAATGTACACACACAATAACACTGCGTCGTCTGTTTACTATAACAACGCATTCGTAATTACTGTCTAAATATGTTCCCTAGGTTCTAGACTGGATAGTTAAATTTAAAACATAGTTGCATGTTAACAGTTTCTAAGTGTGACAAAGAGTTCTAGTAACGTGAAGTGAAAAGTTTTATGGCAAAGACGAAGTTAAAAAGCAGATTATCTTTCAATAAACGGTTTTACATGTGAAATGTGGTGCAATCCTTTACTCTTCCTAGTACGCAGAGTTTCAACTTCAACGCAATTATCATGTGGTGTACGTCGGATTCTGTAAGGTCCATTGTAAACCAGAAGGAATTTGTGACTCAAGTGTTTCTTCTTATGTGGCAATGAATGAGCTTTAACGAGAACTTTCTGACCAACATACAGTTTCTTTGCATTTGATTTACCGTGTAGTTTTCTCCTTTTGTCTGCAGCCGAATTTATATTTTTAATAGCTAAATCAATTATGTCTTTGTGTCTAAGTGTACGTGTATTCGGAAAAGGTACAAGCTCTCTGACTCTTTTCGGTGGTTCTTCATTCTTCAGTACAAGAATTGGTGGTAAAGCAGTGGAGTCATGAGACAGTTCATTCAGCACGTTTTGAAATAAGTATAAATATCTGTCCCAATGCTGATGCTTTCTGTGACAATAAAGTCTGCAAAGCTTATTGATTTCTTTCTTAATCCGTTCAAACGGGTTACAGTGTGGTGACTACAATGAAATAAAAACAGGTTTGATTTTATGTTTCCGAAGCATGCGTGACCAAACAGCAGACCTGTATTGCGGTCCGTTATCTGAAATTACTTTACTAACGTGTCCAACT
This sequence comes from Schistocerca americana, assembly GCF_021461395.2. Lineage (NCBI taxonomy): Eukaryota > Metazoa > Arthropoda > Insecta > Orthoptera > Acrididae > Schistocerca > Schistocerca americana. The sequence goes on along the minus strand of NC_060124.1, from coordinate 171,076,309 downwards.
ACACGTAAGAAATTTTTAACAAAGGCATTGGATACAGACCGTCCAGTGGCTTTACGTAACGGTGTGAAAGAAACAAATTTTGAAGTAAGTTCAACAGCGACTAGAACGTACGAAAATCCGTTAGATGCTCTGACAAGGGGTCCCAAGAGATCAAAAGCAGCAAATTCCTTTAATTTAGAAGGAATGGTAGGAAAAAATGGAGCACGATGTGAGATACTAGATGGTTTAGCTTTTTGACAAAGTTTACAAATAGATAAGACTCTCTTTTCCATATTGTTAAAATAACAAGTCGTCAGAAGAATATGATAACATTTTCGTGGACCAAAATGTGCATAGCTGAAATGAATGTACCGAATGAGCTTATTAACAAAATCGTCAGGAATGCAAGGTACCCATAGCTTGTCATCAACAGTGCAGCGTTTGAACAGTATGTTGTTTCTAACCAGATAATAATGCAGAAATCTCTGTGTGTGTCTTTTCTTAGCATTTGCTTTTGATGTCTTTCCAATTCGGATCTTTATCTTGTTCATGAGCAATGTCCTTTAACGATGTGGCAATGAAGTTTTCAAAGGCGACTTTCTGAATGTAAAGAATACTGAAATTTTTCTCAAGGTTGCCTTCTGTGTTACTTTTCTCAAGCCCAGCTGGTGCGCGTGACAGTGCGTCCACAACAATGTTCTCCTTGCCGGGAATGTAGACTATTGTGAATTGGAATTCTTGCAGGAACAATGCACAACGTTTTAACCTGTTATGATTTAATTTTGAAGACATAAGAAATTGTAATGCACGATGATCACTGTACACTTTTACGTGCTTACCAGAAAGAACGAAAAGGAATTTGTTAAATGCCCAAACGAAAGCTAAAGATTCTTACTCAGTAACGGAATAATTTTTTTCAGATTTTGTTAGCACTCGGCTAGCAAAAGCAATGGTTTTCTGAACAGTAGTGCCATTTTCTACGGCTTCTTGAAATAAATGGGCACCAAGACCAGCTTTAGAAGAATCCGTGCTAAGGCAGAATTCTTGTGACAGATCTGGATGAGCTAGTATTGGCGCGTCATGTAGCGCTTGTTTCAAAGAGTTGAATTCCAACTGTGCCTGTTCGTTCCAGTTCCAAATAGTGTTTTTTCCAGTGAGAGAACAAAGTTTTGGTGTAACTAGAATTTGCATATTCAGAAAACGACGGTAAAAATTTACGAGACCTAGAAAATGGCGGACTTGTTTTTTTGTGAATGGAACCGGAATGACTGATTGCTTCTAACTTTTCAGGATCCGCGTGAATGCCTTCAGAAGAAATAATACGTCCCAGAAACCTCACCTTTGACCTACCGAATTCAGACTTTTCCAAGTTAACTGTAATTCCAGATTCTGCAAAAATACGTAACAAATTGTTGAGGATGCGATTATGTTGTTCCCATGAAGCTTCTGCTATTAGAATATCGTCCACATATAAGGTGATGTGACGTTTTGAGAAATCAGGTAATGTGGAATTTAGCCCCCGAATGAATGCTGCCGAAGAAATGTTCAAACCAAAAGGAAGTTTGCGAAACTGATAAATGCCGAAACAAAAGAAAGCTGCGCATTTTCTACATTCGGATGAAGTTCGATCTGATAAAAGCTGGATCTGAGATCAATGGAAGACATCACTTTTACACCATTAAAATTTTGAAGAAGTTCTTCCAACGTTTGCGGCCTGTCTGTTTCAGGAATGATGCTAGTGTTGATTTGCCTCGAATCTAAGACAAGCCTGATTGATCCATTTTTCTTCCGGTCCCTATAATGTGGCGGAATTACGTATGGTCTAACACAAAATCTAGTATGCTCACGAACACGAAATTGGTATTGAAATCCCTTGATTGTTCCTGTTTTGTGAGTAAGAACTGTGGAATGTGCTTGTAAAATCCCAAAAAGGTCCTGCCTATCAGTGTCACTACAATTGTCAATTGTTTGAATTTTATTCTGAATTAACTCATTAGTATGAAATACGCCGTCGATATCATCCCTGTCAGTACTCGCAGAGTGATTGTTAGTGTCAGGTTTCGTCGAAAATTCCGAACTGTTGTCTAACACGAGGTAAAGCCGATTAATTTCCTCGTCTTGGTTTGAGAGCCAATTTTCAAATTTCAAAGCTATTGACTTACCCTCTTTCTCTAAACTTATTTCAGCATCGTGAAAGTTTAAGATTGCTTTGTATTCATTCAAAAAGTCTACTCCCAATATAATTTCTGTTGACAATAATGGAACGATAAGGAAGTTCATAGAGAAACTGTGGCTTTGACAAAAGAATTCTAAGTTGGTTTGTTGGCGTACATCTACACTTTTTCCAACGATTGCACCATGTAATTTAATCTTACGTAACGGAAGTGTGAGGCAAAAGTTCGATTTGTTGTATTTGCTGAAGGCTGTTTCACTAATTACTGAAATGGGACTGCCAGAGTCAAGTACTGCCGTACATTTTACGCCATTTACTGTAATGTGAATTACAGGATATGCAATGTTGTTATGTTTTACGTCATGTTCCTGGAGTAAGATGTCCCTAATGTCTTCCATTTTTACGTAATTACTAGCCACGGCAGCTACGTCGTCAGCTTCATAAGTACGTTTTGTGGCTGCCAGCGGTGTGAGTCATTGCCTATTGTCTCCTCGTTGGCACGCGTCGTTATTGGGATTTGGAGATCTAACTTCTAGAAATTCACCTTGTCGAGAGGGCCCTGCCCTGTCTGAATCCCACCAGTTCTGATGGAATTGAGGTCTGTCGTTTTGTTGGTAGTTTACACAGTTTGTTGTTTGTCAGTCATTTGGTGGAGAATTTCTTCCGGAATCATAACTGCGTGGTGGACCGTTGCGTCTGAAGTAATACTGTTTCCCTTGGTAATTATTTTGGTTCCCATATTGTCTGTTTCTCTGATTGTCTCTGTTATATTCATTACTACAGAAATGCGATCTTTCTCTGTAACTGTTATTACTGTGCCATTGGTTGTCATACGGGTGGTGTCTGTTTTGGTCACGATTTGAGTTGTAAGAATAGCCTTGTCGTGTCCATTTATTATTTCTGTCATCGTGGAATTGTGACGGATGTGACCTGTAATTGTTGTGTTCCCGTTTTCGCGTTCCGCGATTGTCAGTGTCAATTTCCAATTCTTGTAAGAGTCCCTGAAAAGCTTCAATGTCGCCTTTGCAACGTCCTGCCAAAATAATATGTTGTAAATGTTCAGGCAATTTGATTAAGCAAATGCGGATGAGTTCTGTGGGGCTGTATGGGTGTGAAAGATACTGATTCTTATGTAACATGTATTCGAAATATTTGATAAGACTAGAAAATTCCGATTGTTCGAAATGTTTCATCATTATGATGCTATGTTATACTCGGTCTTGTGTAGCTTGAGACCAATATGCTGAGAGGAAGGCATGATAAAATTGTCCTTCACTGTGACAATCGTGGATGACCGATCGCATTCTTACAGCTGGTTCATTCTCTAAGTAGCCACACATAAATTCTAACCTGTGCTCCAACGACCAGTTGGGAGGAAAACAACGAGAGAATTGATGAAGCCATGCTTGTGGATGACTGTCGTTGCCAGAATTCTTAAATGTTTTGAATTTACGTGTAGTAATGAACAACTTATAGTCAAAATCATCATGTCGGCGAGTCGCATATCGGCCATTGTTACTCCGTTTCGGCGATTCAATCACCAAATTCAGTGCGCCTTGCCACCTTCTTTCATAATTTTCGAAATGCTCTGTGTTATTATTTTGTGACTTTTCCGTATTTCTAAGTCCCTCTTCCCGTGTTGGAGCGCGAGTCTCCTCTGAAATATGTAATTCTTGTATTACCTGTGTCAACTGATCTTGTACTTTCCGGATTTCTCTTTTGTACTGTGTATTGATTTGATTTTGATTTTGTTTGAATTTTCTTATTTGTTCATACACTTCTGTGTCAGTGAAGGCTACGGGTCTTGTGTCATTCATATCATCCTCTACCTTTGTGGATAAGTTGGTGAACTGATTCGAAAGTTAGGCTACTTTCTCCGATAGAGAACTTATTTCCTCAGTGTGCTTTTCTGAACCAAGTTTCAGAGTGTCCATTTGTGTTGAAATCGTATCTACTGTGTCCTTTAAGTTTTCCTGAGTTATGGCAAGTTGCGTAACTGAATCGGTAGATGCAACTGAGTCAATTTTAGCTTGCAAGGAGTCGTCATTTTCATGAACAACAGTCTGCAGTTCTTTTATGGCTGCTTCGTGATTCTGTAATGCTTTTTCATGACCCGAAAAAATAGGTTGGAAATGCTCTCAAATTTGTATTTTCGTCATTACAGACTTTTTGACATTTCGATTCGATGTTATGTAACTCAGCAGTTAAACCTTCACGTGCTTGTTCAAGCATGGTGTCTCACTTTTCAAGCTGTTGCTCTGTTTGTCTTTGATTTTGTTTCATTTGTTGCATTAATTGCAATAATAATGTATTAGTGTTTGGAATCTGTTCCTCTATGCTTTTCGGCAGTACATTTGCACCAGCAACATAAACATTTTGACGAGCAGAAAACAGGTCATGACTTATTTGAGAAAACGGTGAGGACCCATAACCTGAATCTACAGTATTTGCGAGATTGTGTCCTGTCATTTCGGATTCCTGAGGCGAACTGTTGCTGACCGATCGATCGATAATGCTTCGCTGTCCACGAACTGTTTCACTGTCTACACTATTATTAGTCGCCCACTCCATTTCGCTATGCACAATTACCAAATTACTACTTTGAACATTAGGTAATTCATTACTCGGTGACGCTAACACACTGCTTTTGTCTTCACTGTCATTTCTCAGTTTACTTTGGAGCCAAGTATTTCGTTTTCCACACGCCATAATTGTCACAATGTTTCACATTATAACACAGAGAAGCACAACTGGAAGAGTAAAATAAAGAAAACACATTAACATAGCACTGAAAATAATATCTAGTTAATTGCAAGCACAGCTGCGAAATACTTGGTGGAAATCTACATGCATGCCACAACTGTTTTACTGTACAACAATGAAAACTACAACTACAAAGAAGATTCTCTCTACAATTATGCACTAGCAATAAACAATAGCTACACTAATTAAACAAACTACAAGAAAAAATCGGAAGATTTCTGTGAGGTATCCTGGCAGGGTCGCCATATGTAACGTCACCTTAGAAAAATTAATGGATTACTGTGCTGGTAAGCCCCTACATTATTTGATTTTCAAACAGCTGAGTAGAACTGAACGTACTCTGACAATTCGCATTTCACTCTTTGCCTATTCTGATCAACACTAAAATGACACACAATATTTTGACTTTCAATAATCCCTACAAAAGAATGGCCCTGACTGACAATAACCTATACCTTTCGTCAATCACTTACCTCACAAAAATCTTCGTTACTCAAACTACTGCAATACAGCGAGCGCCAATACTGCCAGCTAAATATAAGATTCAAACTACTGAAGGCACTAACTACTGATAGGCATAGTTAGCAAATGAAAGATTTTGGTAGAGAGAAAACAATGTATTTACCTTAATATTGTTCAAAAGTCGTATTATATATATTAGTTCATGACATCTAGTATTACTAGTTTGCTGTCTCTGTCCAGATCATCCGCTCTCAAAACTCCGCCATCTCACTCCCCACATCCATCACTGCTGGCAGCTCACCTCCAACTGCGCAATGCTACGCGCTGTTCACATCATGCTGCCCAACACTACAATGGCAGACAACAATGCAAACTAGCCACAGACCTCACACAGCACAGCCAGTGATTTTCATACAGAGCGCTACGTGGCGTTACCAATAAGAAAACCTAAACAACTTACTTACACAATTTGAAATGAGACGTGTCAGACCAGGCAACATGCATACAGTCATCAACAGTCCAATGTCGGTGTTGACGCAGCCAGGCGAGGCGTAAGGCTTTACGTTGTGCAGTCATCAAGGTCACACGAGTGGGTCTTCGACTCCTAAATCCCATATCGATGATATCCTGCTGAATGGTTCGCACGCTCACACTTGTGGAAAAACCAGTATTGAAATCTGCAGCAATTTGTCGAGGGGTTGCACTTCTATCACGTTGAACGATTTTCTTCGGTCGTCTCTGGCCCCGTTCGTGCTGGATCGTTTTCCAGCCCCAGCGATGTCGGAAATTTAATGTTTTACGGGGTTCCTGATATTCACGGTACTCCCGTGAAGTGGTCGTACGGCGAAATCCGCACTTCATCACTACCTCGCAGATGCTATGTCCCACCTCTCGTGTGCCGTCTATAACACCACGTTCAACCTCACATAAATCTTGACAACCTGCCATTGTAGCAGCAGTAACCGCCCTAACAAATGCGCCAGACACTTGGTGTCTTATATAGGCGTTGCCGATCGTAGTGCCTGTTTACATATCTTCGTATTTGAATAGGCATGCCAGCACCTGTTTCTATGGCGTTTCACTGTATCTGATACTCGTATTGCATGGCTGTCATCGTAGATAGGGCACCTTAGGGTGGATAATACCGCCGTAAAGAAGCTACACTGTTTCTATCACCCGCTCCCATCGCCTCATATCGTCTGAAGCTATTCCATGCTCCCTTTCGGACTGACAGCGAGACAATGTGTGGGCGCAGCTCCTCTAGTTGTGGGGCGGGTATTGTGTCCAGTGTCCCAGGGTCCCATCGGTACCGTGCGTTGCAGCGGCACAGCCTCACCGGTATCCTGGTGCAGTCGATCGCGCCCCTCCGCTCCCGCTGGGGCGCCGTCACGGCAAAAGCGGGTCGCAGTTCGCCGTTGCCCCCAGCATCTACATCTACATCTACATTGATACTCCGCAAGCCACCCAACGGTGTGTGGCGGAGGGCACTTTACGTGCCACTGTCATTACCTCCCTTTCCTGTTCCAGTCGCGTATGGTTCGCGGGAAGAACGACTGTCTGAAAGCCTCCGTGCGCGCTCTAATCTCTCTAATTTTACATTCGTGATCTCCTCGGGAGGTATAAGTAGGGGGAAGCAATATATTCGATACCTCATCCAGAAACGCACCCTCTCGAAACCTGGCGAGCAAGCTACACCACGATGCAGAGCGCCTCTCTTGCAGAGTCTGCCACTTGAGTTTGTTAAACATCTCCGTAACGCTATCACGGTTACCAAATAACCCTGTGACGAAACGCGCCGCTCTTCTTTGGATCTTTTCTATCTCCTCCGTCAACCCGATCTGGTACGGATCCCACACTGATGAGCAATACTCAAGTATAGGCCGAACGAGTGCTTTGTAAGCCACCTGCTTTGTTGATGGACTACATTTTCTAAGGACTCTCCCAATGAATCTCAATCTGGTACCCGCCTTACCAACAATTAATTTTATATGATCATTCCACTTCAAATCGTTCCGCACGCATACTCCCAGATATTTTACAGAAGTAACCGCTACCAGTGTTTGTTCCGCTATCATATAATCATACAATAAAGGATCCTTCTTTCTATGTATTCGCAATACATTACATTTGTCTATGTTAAGGGTCAGTTGCCACTCCCTGCACCAAGTGCCTATCCGCTGCAGATCTTCCTGCATTTCGCTACAATTTTCTAATGCTGCAACTTCTCTGTATACTACAGCATCATCCGCGAAAAGCCGCATGGAACTTCCGACACTATCTACTAAGTCATTTATATATATTGTGAAAAGCAATGGTCCCATAACACTCCCCTGTGGCACACCAGAGGTTACTTTAACGTCTGTAGACGTCTCTCCATTGATAACAACATGCTGTGTTCTGTTTGCTAAAAACTCTTCAATCCAGCCACACAGCTGGTCTGATATTCCGTAGGCTCTTACTTTGTTTATCAGGCGACAGTGCGGAACTGTATCGAACGCCTTCCGGAAATCAAGAAAGATAGCATCTACCTGGGAGCCTGTATCTAATATTTTCTGGGTCTCATGAACAAATAAGGCGAGCTGGGTGTCACACGATCGCTGTTTCCGGAATCCATGTTGATTCCTACATAGTAGATTCTGGGTTTCCAGAAATGACATGATACGCGAGCAAAAAACATGTTCTAAAATTCTACAAGAGATCGACGTAAGAGATATAGGTCTATAGTTTTGCGCATCTGCTCGACGACCCTTCTTGAAAACTGGGACTATCTGTGCTCTTTTCCAATCATTTGGAACCCTCCGTTCCTCTAGAGACTTGCGGTACACGGCTGTTAGAAGGGGGGCAAGTTCTTTCGCGTACTCTGTGTAGAATCGAATTGGTATCCCGTCAGGTCCAGTGGACTTTCCTCTATTGAGTGATTCCAGTTGCTTTTCTATTCCTTGGACACTTATTTCGATGTCAGCCATTTTTTCGTTTGTGCGAGGATTTAGAGAAGGAACTGCAGTGCGGTCTTCCTCTGTGAAACAGCTTTGGAAAAAGGTGTTTAGTATTTCAGCTTTACGCGTGTCATCCTGTGTTTCAATGCCATCATCATCCCGTAGTGTCTGGATATGCTGTTTCGAGCCACTTACTGATTTAACGTAAGACCAGAACTTCCTAGGATTTTCTGTCAAGTCGGTACATAGAATTTCACTTTCGAATTCAATGAACGCTTCACGCATAGCCCTCCTTACGCTAACTTTGACATCGTTTAGCTTCTGTTTGTCTGAGAGGTTTTGGCTGCGTTTAAACTTGGAGTGGAGCTCTCTTTGCTTTCGCAGTAGTTTCCTAACTTTGTTGTTGTACCACGGTGGGTTTTTCCCGTCCCTCACAGTTTTACTCGGCACGTGCCTGTCTAAAACGCATTTTACGATTGCCTTGAACTTTTTCCATAAACACTCAACATTGTCAGTGTCGGAACAGAAATTTTCGTTTTGATCTGTTAGGTAGTCTGAAATCTGCCTTCTATTACTCTTGCTAAACAGATAAACCTTCCTCCCTTTTTTTATATTCCTATTAACTTCCATATTCAGGGATGCTGCAACGGCCTTATGATCACTGATTCCCTGTTCTGTACATACAGAGTCGAAAAGTTCGGGTCTGTTTGTTATCAGTAGGTCCAAGATGTTATCTCCACGAGTCGGTTTTCTGTTTAATTGCTCGAGGTAATTTTCGGATATGCACTCAGTATAATGTCACTCGATGCTCTGTCCCTACCACCCGTCCTAAACATCTGAGTGTCCCAGTCTATATCTGGTAAATTGAAATCTCCACCTAAGACTATAACATGCTGAGAAAATTTATGTGAAATGTATTCCAAATTTTCTCTCAGTTGTTCTGCCACTAATGCTGCCGCACTAGGAAGTTGTTCTGCATCCGTGGTCGGCTGATATGTACACGGAAACTCCCCAGAATTCAAAAATTAAATTCAAAACATTCTTGATCACAATCTAGCTAAAATATTTTTTTATTGCAGTGAGTGACCGGTTTCGACTCTATAAAAGAGTCATCTTCAGACTCCAGAGCGGTGGATGGATACTGTTAGATGAGTTTCGTCGACCCTCGACGCTCGTGTAACTGATCCACAGTTCGTGGATGTTTGTGGGAGACTTCGGAATCTTGCTCCGTCGAATTCTCTACGCCCATAAGTGCTGCGAACGGTACCGAAAACAGGGCGCACTGCGAAAGCTGCGGGTGTTCAGCGCGACGTCATCCTTGCATCGTTCGCCAGGATCTGCCACCGTCCGTATGCTCCAGTATGCTTCTGCCGCGAGTCCTACTTCATCTCGCAGAAGTCATGGGGAGTACAGTCGGTTTTATTTGTCAGTTTGCTGCTGCTATGTACAAATGACCTGCCACCTTATTACTACACAGAATGTTAAGTCGGGGACCCCTGACGTCCTAAGCAGAACACCTCTTTGGGCACGTTTCACAATGATTTTATGCGTTGCAAGCCTGAGTCGACGCGCTCAAGGGCTCGCTGCAAAGCATACTCTACATTCGTATGGTGCGATACGATATGTACATACTGTGTTTATGGGCAGTAGATATTTTGTTGTATTTAGTCTTCCAGTTTATGCATTATTTTCATTGATTTGTAGGTTGTAAGTCTGATATGTTCAATGAAATTCACTGTGTAATCAATGTGTGAAACGAGATATCTTCTCACTCTTTTGCGTCGCAAGATTTTATTATTTAGCTTGAAGCTTGGGTTTCTTATAAGTTCGCCTTTCAGTAGTAAGGACACCGTTTTATTAGCTGTAATTGTTAGTTTATTGGTGTTACTCGATTCATTGATGTCTACGAGGAGCTGAGTAGTCTTTAGTTGTGTTTTCCTGAGTATCCTAATACCTCTATGAGCAAATTATCAGCGTACGCTACTGTGCCCTTTGCTCTGTCATCTCTGTCTACGTTATCTATCAGCGGCTCAATAGCAATGTTCCAGAATATGTTTCCACTTATGGACCCCTGTGGGCACCCTTTGGTGATTTTCTTAATAGCTCTGTCTTTGTAGCAGTCGAGGTTGGTTGATATGGGGGAGGGGATCAAACAGCGGGGTCATCGATCCCGTCAGATTAGGGAAGGATGGGGAAGGAAGTCGGCCGTGCTCTTTCACAGGAACCATCCCGAAATTTACCTGAAGCAATGTAGGGAAATCACGGAAAACCCAAATCAGCATGGCCAGTGGCAGGTTCGACACCCCCCCCCCTCCCCCCGAATCCAAATGTGAGTCCCATGTGCTAACCACTGCTCCTCCTCGCTCGATGCACTAGTCGAGGAAGCTGTTATATAAAGCTTTTGGGACTTGAATTTGCGAATAGTGCACGCCACCAAAGGTTTCAAAAGCGCCAGATATATCACCTCCCATCACGTATCTGTTCCGCGTGCTCTGAGTTACGCGTAAAGCTCTATTTACTGCCTTACCTCGTACATTCAGTAGACTGATCACTGCATTGGCCGTCTTCCAACAGGCGGGTATTCTGCCTTGTAGTAGAGAGTCATTAAGTAAGTCTGACAGATGTGGGACAATTAGTGGTGCAGCAGTTTTAATAGTTTCGTTATTACAAGCGCTAGCTCCTCACGAGCGGAAGAAGTAGTGATTCAACCACTTAAGATCACTGGTGTCCTAAATTAAAGCAGCAGACGGGAATTTTGCAAGGTTGCGTTTATTTTGAAACAAAACGGTATAAATAGATGACAGTAAAGTAGAAACAATATGAAGAATACAAAACGTAAACTGCAACATGCATAACGGTAGCTAAAAATGTCCGTTTTTTCCAACTTAACAGATTTGCACACACATTTCGACAATTGGTTAATGTGCTCAGTACGGGGTGTGACAACCTCTGACACAATACAGGCCTGACAACGTCAGAGCATGCCGTGAATGATGTCATCAATCTTATGTTGACACAATAACGCCCATTCTCCCTACAGAGCTGCTCGTACTCTTGAAGAGTGGTTAATGGATGCTATCGTAATGCAAGCCGTCTCCCCAGTGCACCCCTGACTTCCTCTATGGAATTCAAATCGAGAGGGCTCGCAGGTCCCGCCATCCGCGCAATATCTTCCGTTCCAACAAAACGTTAGCCACCCGCTCTCTATGAGATCGAGCATTATCGTCCATCAATACGAAGTCTGGGCCTACAGCACCTCACAACAACCGAAAATGAGATCCCGAGATCTCGTCACGGTACCTGACAGCGGGTAAAGCTTGCCAGTTCACCCATACAATGAGTTCAAGTAGTAAACGTAATCCTTGCCCACACCGTTAGGGGTCCTCCTCGATATCGGCCTCATTCCACAATGTTTGGGTTCCGATATGATGTTCCACGTTCCCTCCAGATGTGAATACATCCCTAAAGACTAAATTCGGACTCATCTGAGAAAGTAGCATTGGCTCTCTGTTCCACCGTCTATGTGGCATGTTGATGACTCCAATCTATACATTCCCTTCGCGTTAGAGGTAGACATACAGCAAGTCTACGACAATTAAGGCCACTCTGCCGAAGCTCTTTGTACACTGTTTGCTCTTTCACCGTGAGAGTGTGTGGGTGCAGCTCCTCCAGCTTCATGTGGTCCCCACTGGTGGAGTCTTGTGGCCAGTCTCCCAATGTCTCGATATAACGCATCCAGTGGGTGATGCGAGATCACAAGACAGTCGCCGTGCGGTATTAAGGCGGCACCGTCATGGCTTTACAGCCTAATACCGGTACTCTGTTCTGAAGTCACACATGGTCGGGCTTAACCAGGTCTTTAGCATACAGTTTGGATCCCTATAAACTGTCATCATAGCCGACAAACTACAGAACGATTCACACTAAGACATCGGACCACATCAGATTGAGACTGTCCTGCTATCTTCCTTTGCGTGGCCCTCCACCGCAGAGAGTCTGTTAGATATCTTCTCTGTGTCATACTGCAACGTCTGTGACTGTGTACACAGCGATTGTGGATGTGGGACTAATCGTCAAACACTACCTCGTTTCATAGGTCCCCTAACGTCATCGTTGGCATGGTTGTCCGTTTACCGGCATGCCGTCTTCCGTCCAGAATGCGATCTTACGGACATCTGGCAGACAGTTAGTGTGATTATTACGTGAATTAGACACAGGACGGGTAAATAGGGGTTTCTTTCTTTAATTTTGGACACCGGTGTAGTTAATGTCAATTTGTCCACGTAGGTCTGTGTGGTGGTATTGGTCTTAGGTAGGGTCATCGTCTGGTAGCAGCTTATTTAGCAGGTAGTCTGACGAACATCTCCAGCCTCCGTCCTTGTACCGTTTTGTCGTTTTAATTTTGACATTACAGTTGGTGTAGTTAGTCTCTCAGTTCGTATTTCGAAGGGCTCTCTCCCCACATGTTGTTCTGTAAGTTGGTCCTGACAAAGCTGTCCCAACAGTCCCGTCTTGTTTTCTGTAATTCGCCTTTGTGCAGTGGTTTGACTTCAAGGTATTACTGCAACCGTACTTCTTCTCCTTGTGTTGTCTTTGTTTGTTGGTAGTATCGTCTTTTGTCTAGTGAGTCCTTCTACACATTCAATAATATCATCGATCATGGTATACTTTGTTTACGTATTTGTTCAGTACATAGTTGTGCAATTTTTGTTACCAGTAAATCGCGCGTTTGTTACCACGATTGCTTCTTTGGGGTCGTTTACCCGTATAAGGTTCTTATAAGCAAGCGACTCCGTCTGTACATGTATCAACTTGCTTAGTTCAGTACTAAACATTCTACTCCTCACAGAATTCATATGTACGATCTTCACGATGGAGAATATCTTGTGTATACATATCCCTTGGTTCCACATTCTTTAAATTGAAAGTCGGTTGAGGAGTGCGTGGGGGAACACGCAGTGGCAGCTGTAACAAATATGTCTGGGTACACTCAGAACGTACGTGTCCCTCTTTTCCACGTCCAGAGCATGTTCGTGTCTGTTCGTCTTTGACGCCAATTGCCCTAAATCAGCGACGTGCAGGTGCGATGGAACATGTTTTTGTCGTTCTATCCGTATTTGTCTGACGCCATTGAAGACAGGATATGTTTCGAAACTCTCCCGGCTTTCAGCCAGACTGATGTAGAACCGTTCCGTAAGGGCTCAATGCGTAGATCACCAATTCTTCAGGCACCTCGGACGGGAGTACAAAGACTCGGAATCAAGTCCTCGTCGGTGTCGGAGCAGTATTTCGTCACCAGACACCCTCCAATGAGCTAGACATAGACCACGCTACTGACTGTGGTAGGTGTCTTCCCACTACAACATCAGGTTCCATATTTTCCTCAATCCGTAAAGAACGTTCGATCTTGTAATCCAATGTTCGAGCACGTTCGTTACCAAAACTAAATGTCATTGTCGATTTGAGCAATGACTGCCTTGATTCGCTCTGTGCACTTGCTACACTTAGCGCATAAACACCTCCCGTGGAACACATGCAAAAGCCGGATTCCGAACCATCCAAACGCGACTCACTACCCGTCCTGACAGCTTTAGTTCCGCCAGTACCTCGTCTCCTGCCTTGGAAACTTCACAGAAGCTCTCCTGCGAAACTTGCAAGACAAGTAGTCCTGGAAGAGAGGATATTACAGAGACATTGCTTAGCCCAGTCTTTGGCTAGCTCATGTCTCTGCGGTATACTTTATTCCAGGAGAGCTTGTCTTCGAAGTTTTGCAGGAGAGCTTCTGTGAAGTTTCAGAGGTAGGAGATGAGGTACTGGCGGAACTTAAGCTGTCATGAAGGGTCGGTGAGTCGCGTTTGGGTAGCTTAGACGGTAGAGTACGCCCGCAAAAGGCAAAGTTCCTGGTTTCAACTCGCAGCCCAGCAGACAGTTTCAATCTGCCAGAAAGATTCATATGAGCTTACGTTCCACTGCGGACTGATAATTTCAGACTGGAAATTCAAGATTTGTGTGTCGACACTAAGCAGATTGAGTATGTATTTTCAGACGATGTGACTATGGTTTCCTTACTTTAGGACACGTTTGAAAAGAGATCTGAAAACTATCATCGCTGGCCAAAACCGGTAGTCTGAAGACCAAACGTTTTGTGATCGTAGACGGAAATAAAAGGAACTCATTCTACAGTTCCTGGCTCACTGTTTTTATCGCGACTCTGTCGCAGTTTGTGAAACTATGAAATGGTAACAGTGTCGCTTGTTAGACCTAGCCTGACAGTATTTCATGTCTTGGCGAGTAGCCTTTTTTTAGTAAACACTTGCGCTCTTTTTCCGGTATGGCATAAATGTAATTATTATGGGCCTCAGTTTAGTTGCATCAGTTACGCCGCGTCCTACAGTATGGCTTCTGCCGATATCAGTTGCGTTAACATGCACGCTGAGTTTGGGACGAGCGACAGTGGCAAAAAAATTGTCAGTGTTCTCCTGACTACTTTCAGGCAGCCCTAAACAAGTGGAAGCTCTTCCTCTTACAGTATTTGGTTTAGTCCGTCGGTGGTGAAGGAAAACTGCCTGTTTCCAAGACAGACTGGGATATTTTGTTAGTGCTGGTTGTAGGACAATAGGAGTGAATGGGGACATGGGGATGGTCAAAAAGTGTGGTGGAAAGGGAGAGGGGGCTGAGATCGTATAATTTTAATTCGAACCTTTTGTATAAACGATACTGTATTTCTCTCTGCACGATCTGTGCCTGTGCTCCAGGGCAGAACAGCTGGAGAAGCACGATTTGGTGGTTACCCGCAGCAGTTATGACCCGCAGTCACGGATGCCGGGTCGCCGTATCGACAAACAGATTTAGCAGCAATTACAGCGGACACTGTGCAGTGGTACGTGAAAAAAAAGAAAAAAAGGAACGTGAAAGAATGACGGCGTGGTGCAAGCGCACGAGCGCGGCATTATTAAAAGACCAAACTGAATGAGGAGGCAGTGGGAGGGGGAGGGGCCTAACAGCGCGGAAAGAGCAGCCGGACGGCCAGGTTTTTTGACCGCCGCGCCGCGCCGTGCAGCGCAGAAATCCCGGCGAAGCCAGCCAGCCAGCGGGCGAGCTGCTTATGCGCCGCGCTGTGCCGGGCTGTACTGTGCACAGTGGAGCGAGGCACGCGGCACTGGGCGCACCGGGGAACGCCAGCAGAAAATAAAACCAGAGGCTGGCCGGCGGAACGGAACGGGCCGATAACGGAGCGCCAAAGTGCGCGCACTTGCTGCCGCCGGCCGAAGCGGCTGCCGACTAATCCCTGCCGAACGCCCACCTGCGCCACGCAGATCCCAGTCAATATTTGATGTCGAAATAAAATATTTACCGGGCCGGAGGCGTTGCAAGGAATACCGGGGGCTCACTGCCGGGTCAGAGTGACGAGGCCGAAAAGCCGTCTCTGTTACTCGTATAAGCGAGCGTACACCATTGCCGCACAGCCACGTCAACACCATCGATTTTTCGGGTATTCTGTTTTTTACCTATCAGTTCAATATGTACACACACACTCTGCAAGCCACCATGCGGTGCATGGCGGAGGGGTACGTTACACCAGTGTGTGGTCATTACCTTTCCTGTTCCATTCGCGAACGTAGTGAGATGAATACGATGTCCGTGTGCTTATATGTATGAGCCCTGATTTCTATCATTGTGTTTTCGTCGTCCTTATGCAGCAGTATCATTTAGCGGTTTACCGCACGTTGTTGTTGTTGTTGTTGTGGTCTTCAGTCTTGAGACTGGTTTGATGCAGCTCTCCATGCTACTCTATCCTGTGCAAGCTTCTTCATCTCCCAGTACTTACTGCAACCTACATCCTTCTGAATCTGCTTAGTGTATTGATCGCTTGGTCTCCCTCTACGATTTTTACCCTCCACGCTGCCCTCCAATGCTAAATTTGTGATCCCTTGATGCCTCAAAACATGTCCTACCAACCGATCCCTTCTTCTAGTCAAGTTGTGCCACAAACTTCTCTTCTCCCCAATCCTATTCAATACCTCCTCATTAGTTACGTGATCTACCCACCTTACCTTCAGCATTCTTCTGTAGCACCACATTTCGAAAGATTCTATTCTCTTCTTGTCCAAACTGGTTATCGTCCATGTTTCACATCCATACATGGCTACACTTCATACAAATACTTTCAGAAACGACTTCCTGACACTTAAATCTATACTCGATGTTAACAAATTTCTCTTTTTCAGAAACGCTTTCCTCGCCATTGCCAGTCTACATTTTATATCCTCTCTACTTCGACCATCATCAATTATTTTACTCCCTAAATAGCAAAACTCCTTTACTACTTTAAGTGTCTCATTTCCTAATCTAATCCCCTCAGCACCACCCGATTTAATTTGACTACATTCCATTATCCTCGTTTTGCTTTTGTTGATGTTCATCTAATATCCTCCTTTCAAGACACTGTCCACTCCGTTCAACTGCTCTTCCAAGTCCTTTGCTGTCTCTGACAGAATTACAATGTCATCGGCGAACCTCAAAGTTTTTATTTCTTCTCCATGGATTTTAATACCTACTCCGAATTTTTCTTTAGTTCCCTTTACTGCTTGCTCAATATACAGATTGAATAACATCAGGGAGAGGCTACAACCCTGTCTCACTCCTTTCCCAACCACTGCTTCCCTTTCATGCCCCTCGACTTTTATACCTGCCATCTGGTTTCTGTACAAATTGTAAATAGCCTTTCGCTCCCTGTATTTTACCCCTGCCACCTTCAGAATTTGAAAGAGAGTATTCCAGTTAACGTTGTCAAAAGCTTTCTCTAAGTCTACAAATGCTAGAAACGTAGGTTTGCCTTTTCTTAATCTTTCTTCTAAGGTAAGTCGTAGGGTTAGTATTGCCTCACGTGTTCCAACATTTTTACGGAATCCAAACTGATCTTCTCCGAGGTCCGCTTCTACCAGTTTTTCCACTCGTCTGTAAAGAATTCGCGTTAGCATTTGGCAGCTGTGACTTATTAAACTGATAGTTCGGTAATTTTCACATCTGTCAACACCTGCTTTCTTTGGGATTGGAATTATTATATTCTTCTTGAAGTCTGTGGCTATTTCGCCTGTCTCATACATCTTGCTCACCAGATGGTAGAGTTTTGTCCGGACTGGCTCTCCCAAGGCCGTCAGTAGTCCTAATGGAATGTTGTCTACTCCCGGGGCCTTGTTTCGACTCAGGTCTTTCAGTGCTCTGTCAAACTCTTCACGCAGTATCTTATCTCCCATTTCATCTTCATCTACATCCTCTTCCATTTCCATAATATTGTCCTCAAGTACATCGCCCTTGTATAAACCCTCTATATACTCCTTCCACCTTTCTGCCTTTCCTTCTTTGCTTAGAACTGGGTTGCCATCTGAGCTCTTGATATTCATACAAGTGGTTCTCTTCTCTCCAAAGGTCTCTTTAATTTTCCTGTAGGCAGTATCTATCTTACCCCTAGTGAGACAAGCCTCTACATCCTTACATTTGTCCTCTAGCCACCCCTGCTTAGCAAATTTGCACTTCCTGTCGATCTCATTTTTGAGACGTTTGTATTCCTTTTTGCCTGCTTCATTTACTGCATTTTTATATTTTCTCCTTTCATCAATTAAATTCAATATTTCTTCTGTTACCCAAGGGTTTCTACTAGCCCTCGTCTTTTTACCTACTTGATCCTGTGCTGCCTTCACTACTTCGCCCCTCAAAGCTACTCACTCTTCTTCAACTGTATTTCTTTCCCCCATTCCTGTCAATTGTTCCCTTATGCTCTCCCTGAAACTCTGTACAACATCTGGTTCATTCAGTTTATCCAGGTCCCATCTCCTTAAATTCCCGCCTTTTTGCAGTTTCTTCAGTTTCAATCTGCAGTTCATAACCAATAGATTGTGGTCAGAATCCACATCTGCCCCTGGAAATGTCTTACAATTTAAAACCTGGTTCCTAAATCTCTGTCTTACCATAATGTAATCTATCTGATCCCTTTTAGTATCTCCAGGATTCTTCCAGGTATACAACCTTCTTTCATGATTCTTGAACCAAGTGTTAGCTATGATTAAGTTATGCTCTGTGCAAAATTCTACAATGCGGCTTCCCCTTTCTTTTCTTCCCCCCAATCCATATTCACCTACTATGTTTCCTTCTCTCCCTTTTCCTACTGACGAATTCCAGTCACCCATGACTATTAAATTTTCGTCTCCCTTCACTACCTGAATAATTTCTTTTATCTCGTCATACATTTCATCAATTTCCTCATGATCTGCAGAGCTAGTTGGCATATAAACTTGTACTACTGTAGTAGGCATGGGCTTTGTGTCTATCTTGGCCACAATAATGCGTTCACTATGCTGTTTGTAGTAGCTAACCCGCACTCCTATTTTCTTATTCATTATTAAACCTACTCCTGCATTACCCCTATTTGACTTTGTATTTATAACCCTGTAATCACCTGACCAAAAGTCTTGTTCCTCCTGCCACCGAACTTCACTAATTCCCACTATATCTAACTTTAACCTATCCATTTCCCTTTTTAAATTTTCTAACCTACCTGCCCGATTAAGGGATCTGACATTCGACGCTCCGATCCGTAGAATGCCAGTTTTCTTTCTCCTGATAACGACGTCCTCTTGAGTAGTCCCCGCCCGGAGATCCGAATGGGGGACTATTTTACCTCCGGAATATTTTACCCAAGAGGACGCCATCATCATTTAATCATACAGTAAAGCACGTACCAGGTGGTTATAACTGAATGGGAATATTGAGAAACTCCACATGTCCAACTGCTGACAGAATTGAGTTAGTTGTGATTTTGTACTTTGAACATGCCGGGTGTTTCCGTAAGAGCGTGCAAAAAACTAACAGCACAGAGAGGATGCTCCACTGAACAATCTGAGGTAGGGAACCTCAAGCCTGTGATCCCAACATGAGGACACATGGAACTTGTCTACCACTTTGTCTAGCATTACGGTTTTCCCGCTGATTTACAGATAACATTTGTCCAAATCAACACGTACTGTGCTGCTTATTTACGTGTACATTCTTTATTTACTGCAAGAAAACAAGAAAGACGAGCCGTATCTTGTACCTGGCAGCCTGAATGGCCACCTGTACGTGAGGGTCGGCCAAAGCGTTCCGCCAGAGTTGTTGCAGAACGTACCGTTGGCTGTTCGTGAGAGGATGCGGATATAACATGATGGTGCACAGTCTCACTTCAGTGTGCTTGTTCGACACCATCTAAATCCTGTATTTCCTGATCGCTGGCTATTCCATAGCCTGCGAGGTCATTTAACATGCATCTCCTTCGTAACTTCCTATGAGAATATCTAAAGTCACTTATGTATGAAACTCCAGTGGATACAGATTTCGAATTAGTTGTAAAATTGTAGCTGCCTGTAATGTGATTCGAAACACACCTGGGATATTGGTCATGGTGCGGCAGAAACTTGATCGCCAATGTCATGCTTGCATGGGTGCTGATGGCTATCAGTTTCAGGACATTTCGTAAGATATAGTACAAATGATACGTTCATTGTGTCAGTCATGGTATTTGGAGTTAACTAGTGTAAATAAATATCTTCTTAAGCTTCCTCCTCCGACCCCAGATTCCCTACCTCAAATTGTTCAGTGGAGGACCATCTATTTTTGTACGCTCTTACGGAAACACCCTATATAGGCCGATCACGATATACGCATATGTTATGGCATTTCCTGCGCTGTCATGCATCCATTCTATCACCTAAACCGAAGAGAAACACCCACATGCACAAAAGACATGTGCTCTCTCAAAATGTTATGTGGTCAGAACTGGTTTAAACAGAGAGAAATATCGAAATGTGCCTATAAATGACAAGAAAATGCAGGACCTAAGGTGATTTCTACCATTCCTACTAAAAGAAGAAATCATACAGAACTTCCACACTGACGCAGACAATTGGCCAATGTGTATCAAAGAATGAACCGTATTTGGAGTAAAGTTCTAAACACAATGGAAAGTAGCCATAATTTAATTTTTTGTCTTTATTAGCAATAAACGAAGAATTAAGTAGAGATTTAAGTTCATTTAATACAAAATATTGAGAAATCTCACACGTTCTCTTAATAAATTTAACTTAAAGTCAAGAAAACTTATTACGATTGTTTCCAGTCCATTGGCATTCTTCCTTCTACATTCATTGTAAGGTGGCGACATAATTTTCCCCTTAACATACTATTTTAAATATCTACTCATCAAGCCAAGGAATTGGATTCCACACATAAGTGATACTTATTTGCGTAGTACACGGAGTAATCATTCATATATGGCCGACATGGACTCGATACTAACAAGCATTCCCTACTTTGAATGTTCATAGTCACGTAGTATCGCAATAACTTTGAACTGAAGAGGACGCAGGGAGTTCCCAGCCGTCAAGAGAAGTAGAACATGGAACTCATTTCGAGAGAGGCCATAAAAAGTCGGCCACTTGCAAGAGGGAGGCACGCTTCGTTAGCTAACAATAATCCATTAAGCGAAATTCTCTAACTCACACATCTTAACATAGCAGAGGTCCGCATGGCCGCTCCTAGAGGATCAATACATGGATTTTTGCATTAACGAAAAAAGTTGAGTCAACAAAATAAAGTTAATAGTGGGTCAGAAAAGACTGGACAGAGCACAGGTAGATGCCTGGAAAAGCTTCTTGGAATGGAATGCTTTCAGAATCACAATGGGGGGTCTTTGAAAAGCACATAAAACATGGTCATGTTCCTTTTTGCTCATGGTCATGGTCAAAAAAAAAAAAAAAAAAAAAACAGTGGAAAGCAGCGCTATATTTAACAAATACTCGCATATCACATAATGAAGACGTGGAGGACGCGAGGTTGCACGTGGACAGCGTGTTTGGCTGGGTCTGAGAGTGTAGGAGCCAAACATGAATGCTATAGACCAGATTTCACACCCAATACGCTTCTGAAGCTTCATTGGGCCAAGGAACGACGCACGTTGTACCGCAATCAGCATTGGCCGCTACGAGGTGTGGTATGGGATGAACACAAGGTACAGTGGGGGAAACAAAAAAGATATACAGACTGGGGCCGTGGGTAGAACGGAGACGTAGCTTCAGACCAGGGCCGTGTGTAGACGAAACACTCCCTGTTCTGTCGGCGCAGAAGAGCTTTTTATTGGACACTTGCGTTCACAGAGTTCAAAAATCTCGTAATATCTCCTGAGTAGGGATCACGGATTTCGACCAGAGTTAGTTACATTCTGTGGAACAGTTAAGGAGGACAGAGGTGTACACGTCGCTAAGCCAGGGCTAATGGACATTTCCAGTAATTTAGCTGGGGAAAAACAATTTTTCCTCTCACAAAAGCACAGGGTGGTTTCCGACTGCTGATACAGTCAAGACCAGAATAGTATTGACGTTTACAGGTCCGCATAGCGTCGAGGAGCCCCCTTTCATCATACGACACTGCTGACCACAGCAGCCGCTGAGAAAGCACGATAAATATTGCGATTGCTCAGGAGCTATGTAAGGGAGTCACAGCTTCTGTGTGCACTCCAGTTGTATTGGAGTTGCGTTACATATTTTCTTCTCATTCCTTCGTGTCCTTGCTAGCCACGTATCGAGTGTGTGTTCATAGAGCTTAAAAGCCGAGAAACGTATCTGTAAATATACGTTATTGTCGAGATGAAATAGCATGGACAAGGGGGTAGACTGAAGTGTTGGAAGTGAAACATTTTGGACGGTAAATCGTTTTGTGATCATTGTACTGTAAGTTACGCTACGGGTTGTTGTGTAATGTAGGAACGCTTTTGAAAGATTGTTATGTGTTTATGTTTACCACAATTAATGTAATTTGGTTTGTCAATTCATTGTTAAAATCTTCCTAATTATAGAGGATTTTCCAACGTCATTGAAAAATGATAGTCAAGGAAGGCAGGATTCGGTTACGATTGTGGACGGGGCCGTCATCAGTTACTGTTGGTTCCCTTTTGCAGTTACACACATTTATTTTAAAACGGTAATTCCAGACTCAGCAGTAAATAAAGATATCACACGTTATTAATGAAGGAATAAACAACTGTGTAAGTAATAGTGCTTTCAGTGCGTTACAATTTACCAAATGAGCATAAAACACAGACTCAGCAAATAATGGTTGAAAAACAAGCCAATGTGATCCCAGTTAAAATTTTAAGGCAAGTAACCACAGTCACAGCTGAAGGCCTTTAACGCCAAGAATGGCAATTATAAGAAAAGTTAACAAACATACTGTAAATCAGCAACTCAATAGCAAGGTTAATTTAAAAAGACAGGCAACTGATCACCAAACGGGTGAGACAAAATGATGGTAAACTTGGTACAACAACCATTTAAACCTGCTGTGACTCCAAGAATGGCCATTATATAAAAAATTTAGGAACATGCAACAAAATAGCAAATAAAATAATAAAACACAAGGACCAGTCACAGACGGTGCACCAGGAATCGACCTTTGAGTAGGTCCGGCAACAAAACACTTTCGCGAGCGATGAGCTAGGGAGTCAAGAGTTGCATTCACTTCACAATATGGTAACTCAGACCAGTGGCAGTCTAACGAATGACTAATGATAATCTTGCTCAGGCTGCCTGACGTCCAACAAACCAAATGCAAAGATGTAAAAGTACGCCAAAGCCGAAATCGGAGGTCTGGACTCTGCCTGTAGAATATTGTGCTTAGAACGCCCCGAACGAGAAAGGAATCACTACCACCAGAGTAAAAGAATCGCCAACCAACCTACAATCAATAAAGCTGTCAAATTTACACGCCTATCCGGACAACAGCGCCAAGGCGAGGAAACGTACACTGCCGTTGCATACGCTAATCCCCAGGGCAGGTAACTGGGGCGTTAGCGGCCACAAGGCAGGAAAAATACCGCTGGTTGAACAAATAGTAACAAACCGAACGCAATAAATAGTAATTAGAAGTCCCGGAAAGCTAATCAGATCCGCCTTCCCCAAGCACTCCACTCGCTGCTCCTCGCCTCGGCAACACTACGAGTAGCAACACGAACCCAAGTCACTGGAGAATCGCGAGATCTCACGGTGGTGGAGGTTTTCTCTACTTGAATCCAAATGCACTCATTACTTTTGAATACTTTGTGGGAGTGAACAGTGAGCAATGTGTTACAAATGTTTACTATCAAAAACAGTCTTGATCACAATTTATTTATTATGGTGACCGGTTTCGACCACTACAGTGGTCATCTTCAGACCTACAAGTCGTATACAAAGCTTTAATTAGAGGGTTGCATTCATTAAAGAAAATACATAAAGTTATAAAGCTATAAAACTATAAAACGATGAATTACCAACGAGTAAGAACCTCCTTCAAGTGGCAAATCTCTACTGGAGAAACCAGTGCACGTCTTACTGTATATAATGGAGGCTCCACCCACTTCTGACGGAATGATGTCATTACTAACCAATAGATTATAGGTCGAGTAACAATTTAAATTTCTTAGTTAAAAGAACATTGTCAAGGAAGAACAATAAACACATACTAAACTTAGTTTGTTTAACAGCTATTGCCAATTAAGAAGCGTTAAAAATATTTAAACACGTAGGATAAATGAAATTAATTTTGACAGTACATGGGTTGCCCTACCAAGGCCTGTTGGTGCACCATTTGGAACCATTGGTTGCCATGGTGAAGTTGGACGCCGTACCAAAGATGTGGCAGCAGGCGTTTTTCTAACGAAGTTGTTGCGAAGTGGAATGGCAAAAACTGTCCCGTCAGGCGATGTACTATTGAGCAGTAATATGTCTTTCTTGAAACGATTTTCAATGAGAAAGCTGCAATAGTCGTTAACTGACATGTATAGTCCGTGCTGCACAGATACGATTTGCTGGTGTAATAAGAGACTTCCATTTACATAGATTACATGATAATTCTTACAGAACAGTACTAATAACAACTAATAAAAAATCGAGAGGGCGCGGTAGTTGTGCATATTTATGAAATATTGTCTATGAAGTTCATATGTAAATTCCATTTTCTTTTTTCTTTTTACATGTGACAATTTTTAAAAGGCATTGCTATGTCTTATGTTGCATGCCAGTCTTATAAACAAATAAAAATAATGAAAATGGAAGGAATTTAAAATTATAGAACTACAAGCCGTAGTGTCAACAATAAAGGGATGTGAATTTGCGATATGCAGTCTTAACGCATGTTAGCAAACATTCCAACCACAGATAGTCATAAAATAATGTTTGCGAATGAAAATTACAAAGTAAAGATAAAATATTTCCTAAAAGTCTTAATAATTTTAAAAACGAAAGGACAGAAGAGTGAACATTCTAAAGCAGATCTTCAAAAAAGTAAACCGTCATCTGTTTTAAATGAACGACTTGAATTCAAACGAAGGACAGAAGAGTGAACATTCTAAAGCAGATCATCGAAAAGCACAAAAAAATGTTTGTCTTTGAATTCAAGTTGTTCATTTAAAACAGATGACGGTTTATTTTTTTGAAGTGATTAGATTTCAATTTCTT
Organism: Schistocerca americana; assembly: GCF_021461395.2. Lineage (NCBI taxonomy): Eukaryota > Metazoa > Arthropoda > Insecta > Orthoptera > Acrididae > Schistocerca > Schistocerca americana. Next base: position 171,051,473 of record NC_060124.1, on the reverse strand, counting down.
CTAAAGTACAGTATGTAATATTTTCAAATTGTTAGAAATGCAACCCTCAGAATGATTGTATCTATCAAGATGTTGACCAGATATTGATTTGGTACGTGCAGTACCAGTAGTTCCTTAAAACGTGTTATAAAGTTACGGCCAGTTTGGTCAATATACTGTGTCTCACAGTCATTACATAATATTTTGTAAACGCCTGGCTTCTGGTGTATATTTGATTCCCAATTTGTGTGTTTCAGTTTCATCTATAGTGCATTATTGGTTTCGAATACTATTGTCACACTTGTATTCTTAAATAATTTAATTATTTTGTCTGAAATAGGTCCCATGTATGTCATTTTTGTAAATATCTTCCTTGAATATATTACAGCATCATTTCTTTGTTGTAATTTTTGATATAACAGATCAACTTGATGAGAATTATAATTGTTAGCCTCTGCTATCTGTTTTAAGGTATCAATTTCCGTCTGGATTGAATCAGGTTGAAGAGATAATTTCAGTATCCTGTGTATCATTGATTTAAAAAATGCCATTTTTTATTTTAATGGATGGCATGATGTAGCATTTATTGTGAAGTCGGTTGATGTGGGTTTTCTATAAATAGAAATATTATGTTTTCCATTCCTGTTTGCAATTGTGAGCTCCAGGAAATTTTTACTATTGTTACTTTCCTGTACTACTGTAAATACAAGTTTTAGGTGTAAATTACTTAAGTTGTTAATGAAAGCATCAATTTCTTTCCTTAGAACTGTTATATAATAGCAATGTGTCATCAACATATCTTTTGTAGTATATAATTTTATTTGTTATTTCTGGATTATTTTTCAAAAATTGAATTTCAAGATAATTGGCGAAGGTATCTGCTATAGTGCTAGCCAGGGAATTCCCCATTGCAAGTCCATCTTCCTGAATATACATTTCATTATTAAATATACACTCCTGGAAATTGAAATAAGAACACGGTGAATTCATTGTCCCAGGAAGGGGAAACTTTATTGACACATTCCTGGGGTCAGATACATCACATGATCACACTGACAGAACCACAGGCACATAGACACAGGCAACAGAGCATGCACAATGTCGGCACTAGTACAGTGTACATCCACCTTTCGCAGAAATGCAGGCTGCTATTCTCCCATGGAGACGATCGTAGAGATGCTGGATGTAGTCCTGTGGAACGGCTTGCCATGCCATTACCACCTGGCGCCTCAGTTGGACCAGCGTTCGTGCTGGACGTGCAGACCGCGTGAGACGACGCTTCATCCAGTCCCAAACATGCTCAATGGGGGACAGATCCGGAGATCTTGCTGGCCAGGGTAGTTGACTTACACCTTCTAGAGCACGTTGGGTGGCACGGGATACATGCGGACGTGCATTGTCCTGTTGGAACAGCAAGTTCCCTTGCCGGTCTAGGAATGGTAGAACGATGGGTTCGATGACGGTTTGGATGTACCGTGCACTATTCAGTGTCCCCTCGACGATCACCAGTGGTGTACGGCCAGTGTAGGAGATCGCTCCCCACACCATGATGCCGGGTGTTGGCCCTGTGTGCCTCGGTCGTATGCAGTCCTGATTGTGGCGCTCACCTGCACGGCGCCAAACAGGCATACGACCATCATTGGCACCAAGGCAGAAGCGACTCTCATCGCTGAAGACGACACGTCTCCATTCGTCCCTCCATTCACGCCTGTCGCGACACCACTAGAGGCGTGCTGCACGATGTTGGGGCGTGAGCGGAAGACGGCCTAACGGTGTGCGGGACCGTAGCCCAGCTTCATGGAGACGGTTGCGAATGGTCCTCGCCGATACCCCAGGAACAACAGTGTCCCTAATTTGCTGGGAAGTGGTGGTGTGGTCCCCTACGGCACTGCGTAGGATCCTACGGTCTTGGCGTGCATCCGTGCGTCGCTGCGGTCCGGTCCCAGGTCGACGGGCACGTGCACCTTCCGCTGACCACTGGCGACAACATCGATGTACTGTGGAGACCTCACGCCCCACGTGTTGAGCAATTCGGCGGTACGTCCACCCGGCCTCCCGCATGCCCACTATACGCCCTCGCTCAAAGTCCGTCAACAGCACATACGGTTCACGTCCACGCTGTCGCAGCATGCTACCAGTGTTAAAGACTGCGATGGAGCTCCGTATGCCACGGCAAACTGGCTGACACTGACGGTGGCGGTGCACAAATGCTGCGCAGCTAGCGCCATTCGACGGCCAACACCGCGGTTCCTGGTGTGTCCGCTGTGCCGTGCGTGTGATCATTGCTTGTACAGCCCTCTCGCGGTGTCCGGAGCAAGTATGGTGGGTCTGACACACCGGTGTCAATGTGTTCTTTTTTCCATTTCCAGGAGTGTATGTTCGTATGTGTGTGAACTCTAATGGGACTTAACTTCTAAGGTCATCAGTCCCTAAGCTTACACACTACATAACCTAAATTATCCTAAGGACAAACACACACAACCATGCCCGAGGGAGGACTCGAACCTCCGCCAGGACCAGCCGCACAGTACATGACTGCAGCGCCACAGACCGCTCGGCTAATCCGGCGCTATTATTAAATGAAAAATAGTTAAAATCTAGAGTAGACTTCCGCCAGAAGTGGGCGGAGCCTCAATTATATATAGTTAGACTTGCAGTGGTTTCTCCAGTACTGATTTACCACCGGAAGGAGGTTCTTACTCATTGATAATTCATCGTTTTATAGCTTTATAGCTTTATAACTTTATGTATGTTCTTTAATGAATGTAGCCCCCTAATTAAAGCTTTGTATACGACTTGTAGGTCTGAAGATGACCACAGTAGTGGTCGAAACCGGTCACCGTAATAAATAAATTGTGATCAAGACTGTTTTTGATAGTAAACAAATGCACTCAACTGAAAACTTGCAGGATCCGGTTTACGACGAGGTCGTGCACCCTCGTGACCACAGGATTTCGATCCGACAGTCCGTGTGCCCCATCAGCAGTCCCGGCGTGTTCTCACACTGTGCGGACCTGGCTTCTCCTGAGTCCCCAACCGAGCTGCACACTGACACGACCCGGAAGAAGCATGACGTCGCCCTAAAGATAGGGCCATAGAAACTGTATATTGATTACTGCCGCTGCTGCTAACAGGCAATGCCTGCGATACCAAGTGGCGCCAGAAAACACGAGAAGAAGACAAACAACCGTAACCATATCAACTAAGTGATACGGTCTGGCCTCCAACAGGGAACAGAAACCTACCAACAGCACCAACGTGAGCCGCAGCACGGCTCAGTTGCCAACAACACACTTTAAACCAATGTGTATGGTGATTCTGTAATAAAAAGATTTAGTACAGTTAACAGTAGTTCATGTGTTCTAGAGTAGGACTACCCCTTCCTTAGTGAAATATCTTAGAACTGTATGACGGTTGGTTTCCTGAAGTCTAATTGTGACTTCATCTGGGCTCTCCTTGACTTGCAGGGTCTGGCTTCTCTTCAGTTTAGTTCTGTCATATATCTCTGTGTGCCAAGTGGTAAGGACGGGTGATCTCGAACCGAGGGAGCACATTACATCATTTTAATGAAAAATGATAACTCCTCCATCTGAATATGTATTGGAAGACCCAAAGGTACTGGCCGTCCACCAGCTCATCCCCAAACTGTAGGTATCATTGGGCGCAGATATGCAGGAACATGTGGTCAGCACCCAACTCTCCCATTCATTGGCAGTTTTTGTGACTGCAGCCATTACTTCTCAGTCAGATAGCTCCTCAATTTGCCTCACAAGAGCTGAGTGCACCCTGCTTGCCAACAGTGCTCACAAGACCAGATGGTCACCATCCAAGCACTACCCAAGCCTGACAGCGCTTAACTTCGGTGATATGACGGGAATCTGTGTTAGCACTGGAGAAAAGTCGTTGGCTGGACGGAGAGTAAGAAGAAACCGGAATTTCGGCATTATGTTGAGACCTGGAAAGTTTTTTGTGTCTCCTGAAAAGTTTAATTTTTTGGGAAATGGCGGTGTCTGAGCATTCCCGTTCAATTAAACTGACGGTGTTCCGAGAGCAACAGTGTGGACTGAATACATCGCAGAGCGCTGAAACATCGCAGGTATGTTCATTAATCGGTGTTCTCACGAAGTATGCTGTAAAAATTATAGTCCCACTTTTTGTCACTGGGTGGGAAAATATATCATTGTAAGCAGTCAGAATGTGATGTGGGTGCAGGAAAATCAAACATTCTAAAGGTGGCTCTGGCAAGTTTGTTATGGTATGGTTACTAGTTACAACGTGTATTCACTACGGTTTGTCGACTAAGGAACATACTTCACGCATAATACGGCATGGTCGACTTGCTCGCATCATATCCGGTGTAATTACAACGATGTGTCGGCATATCCCGTCCTTCAGATCAGGAAAATTTCGGATATATACCTCACAGACAGGGTCTTTCAGATATCGCCCCAACCAGAAGCTACATGGACTTAAGTCGAAGGTCTGGAAGGCCACAAATCTTGAAATTGCATAGAGATGATGCAGTCGCCATCGAACTTCCTCAAAGAAAATTTTTCATGTAGCATGTGACATGTGGTGTCGTCACATTTTAAACGAAAATAGTGTTGTAGACATCGTTGCTTTCCTGCAAACCTGGCATCATTTGTTGCACATGAAAGTTCTTATAACGTCCACATGTCACTACACACCTAAGAGACCTGTGAGGTGTAGTCTCCTCGAAGGAAAATGGACGGAAAATGAAGGAGCTTACAAAACCGCTCCAGATAGTCACACAAACTGTGAGCAGTGGATGTTCCTGCACAACACGTGCCGGAGTAGGACCACTTAAGCGACAGTTCCGTGCATTCGCGTCAACCTGCAGTGAAAAATAGTTGTGAAATCATATGAACCGTTGACTAGGGGAGAGACATTTCCTGTGACCCAGCTCGAGGACTGGCTGCAGAATGTGAGGCATGTGCTGCTCTGTCGGCTGTAGCTACAGCACCCTGATCAACAACTGCCGTGGGAACGGGCCACTTCCCTCACCCTGCTGCACCACTTGATTCACCTGGTGCTTCAAAGTTTTTGATCATGGTCTTTAGCCCGTTAATTGATACGGGGCCTCTTCCACCTGTTATTGCTGCCGTGCTCTTATTGCTGCCGTCCTTATAAACTTACTTTACCAGCAGTTCACGGTGTTGCTTCTCAAAGCCATTGCGTTTAGCATGGTAAATTTCAACCTTCTTAAACCTTTACGCCAACAGTCACTTAAAAATCAACATACGTCGCCAAGCGACAAACAGCGTACTGTCGTCAAAAATTTAAATTTCTGACTGCTTGTACAGCCATATTTTCACTTGATGGCATAAAGCGGAACTATTATTTTTTCATCACACTCCACTAGCGCAACGGTTAATGAACGTATCTACGACGATTCAGCGTCCTCCGACGTATTCAGTCCGTAATGCAGCGCTCGGAACGCCGTCAGTTTACTGGGACCACCTGGCACCTGTCCTCTAAAATTCCTAAACAGTGGCTCACGGAAGAACTACTTCTGTTGAGGTTCAAAATGGTTCAAATGGCTCTGAGCACTATGGGACTTAACATCGGAGATCATCAGTCCCCTAGAACTTAGAACTACTTAAACCTAACTAACCTAAGGACATCACACACATCCGTGCCCGAGGCAGGATCCGAACCTGCGACCGTAGCAGTAGCGCGGTTCCGGACTGAAGCGCCTGGAACCGCTTGGCCACCGCGGCTGGCTCCCTTGAGGTATTCCCATTTGAGATCACGAAGGACTCTCTTTCTGATCTAACCTACCGGTGCCAAATCTGGCAGCACGCCTCTTAATTGCTTCGACGCCTTCATTTAATCTGACTTGACGGGGATCCCAAACACCTGAACAGTACTGAAGAATGGGTCACTAGTGTTCTATACGCAGTCTCTTTCATAGACGAGCTAAACTTTGGTAGAATACTCACAATAAACTGAAGTCGACCAATCGCTTTCCCTACTACCGAATACAGTCGCTCTGAAACTGTACACCTAGATCGATGTGACTGTGTTAAGCAGCACACCACCGACACTACATTCGAACATTCCAGGACTCGTTTTTTTCCTACTCATCTGCACTAACTTACATATTGATTCATTTAGAGCAAGCTGCTGCACATCATACAAAATAGAATTTATATCCATTGTGACACTGTATTAAACTTTATAAGCTAAAGCTAAATTTGGAGCTCATAGAGTAGTAGAAATGACTATAACGACCTGGTTCGTATCAAAACTGCGAACGACACAGTTATGAAGAAATTGAAAGAATCATAGTAGAAAAGCAGAGTACTGCTTGCACCATAGGACCTTTGATAACTGGGTTGCCGACAGTCAGGGCCAGGGCAAATGCATGATATCATGCCCCACCCTTCTAATCCCCACTGACTTCCCAAGCCATATTCCTTCCCCTTCAAAGTCATACCCCTTTTCTTGTAAATAGCTCTGTCAGAGACTTTCTAAGTCAATACAGATATTTACTGTCTTATTGATGCTACCCAACTGGCATCGCAAAGTTGGCAACAGAATTGCATGTTGCTGCCTGACGCTGATAGCAGGCATGCAGGATCAGGAGGCCAGTGGTGCGTGCCCACTGAGCCACGCCTCCAGCGGCTCTGGACTACAAGCGCCCTCTGCCGCCATGATATAGGATGGCCAGTGGTAGCCACACATCCCAATGTGTGTTGACTACAACATCACAGTTCAATCTTAGTACAGTGAGCCTCATCCTAGTTGCTACTGTAGGAACTGGACTCTAATTCTTGCTGCATCATATATGATGAGTCTTTGTACACTTGGAGAAATACAGGTTAAGTGATTTCTTCTGTTTGTTGTGTTAACTTCTCCAATAATAATTTACCTCTCTCGATAACAGCTCATTATTTTACTGTCCTCATGTCTCTTTCAGATGTTTCTCTGTAGAGGGTGCTGGAAAACGCTAGAAAATCACGAGGTGCCTAAGTCAGTCTAGTTGTCTTCAATCGCAACAGATTTAGGAAGATAAGGCAAAGATCATCACATCATTTGCATGCTGGAAAATGCCTCCATCCCCAGGTACAAAAGTAGACCCTGGTATATATCATAGCCACAGGAAGAGCATAGAGGTGCAACCAGAAAATGATGTGTTGCACGTTGAGGATGATGTAGTCAAAAACCTGAAATTCTACAGGTCAGGGCGTGGAATATTAGGTAACTTAATACTATAGGTTTTTTAGAAGATCTGCAAATTGATGTGGTGTAAAAGTTTTTATACAAATATGCTATTACAGTTCATTGTTGTCTACGTTTCAGACTGGTGGACGGGTAGTGGACTCACATTCATAGAACACGTATGTTATCCCTTAAAAATGTGGCTATGGTTACATTTCTTGCTTTAAATTACGTAACATTACCGAAAGGGAATTTTGAAATAACCATAGTTTTAATAGTCAGTTTCTCTATTGTGAGTTTACCCTAAAGTAGTCCATTACTATCTGTCCATTCGAAGTATCACACGTTTAAACTATAGTGCACATTCATAGCTGAGTACTTCATTAAACTAGACATGACATCTCAATTAGCGTAAGGTCAGTTTGCTGCTCTTATACTAGCGGTCGATAAACTCTGTCAGCCGGCTGCTGTGACCGAGTGGTTCTAGGCCCTTTAGTCCGGAACCGCGCTGCTGCTACTGTCGCAGGTTCGAATCCTGCCTCGGACATGGATGTGTGTGATGTCCGTAGGTTAGTTAGGTTTACTCAGTTCTAAGTCTAGGGGACTGATGACCGCAGATGGGAAGTCCCATAGTGCTTAGAGCCATTTGAACCATAAACTCTGTCATCACCGCTATACGTATATCTTTGATGTTTTCTTCGTAGCTGTTTTGCCTGTCAAATTTCTGTGACGTTCTTTTTATAGATGACCATTCCCTTCCACTGAGCTACTTAGGGTGGCATACAGTATCGCAATGAAAACAGCTTTACAGACATTTAACGCAACTCATCGTTCCTCAGTACTTCAACATACCAGTTCTTTCTTAATTGATTCACTCTATTCATTCTGTTATTCATTGCTTCGATACGTTCTTCAATCACCAGACATGGGTGTATTAGTAGTGTGCTTCCGGGCAGACAAACGTGTTGCAGTTGCCGTCTTTTGCACAATAATTTGATGACCAATGGAGGATCGAAGATTGTGCAAAATATGGAAACAACAGGATGGCTGCATTCATACCCCAAAGAGCATCATTTAACTCTCATCCCACGAAAACGTAAGATATCACGTGTATTAGATGTAAGTAAGTCGCAACGAAAAAATCTCATACTAGAATCATATTCTCCAAATGGAATGTTATCTTTTTACGTGTATCGTCTTCCTGATAGAAAAGGTAAAGCGTCCAGAAGGGGACGGGGAAACTTAATTAAACTTGACGGGTCGAATGGATCTGTGATGTTATTTCAGTTGTTCCAAAATCGAAACAGATTTACAAACAACTTACCAACATCAGCTCACTTATGAGCGTGACGTTGTACACCATCTGAGCTGGACGGAAGCACTGATTCGTTTGAGAACAGTATCACAGAGACATTGTGTTTTCTTCTGAGGCACGCTGACTCACAGCTGTTACAACTGCTCCTTGTGATCCTCGATACTGGCACTGTGACATATGTCCGAACTGTTATGTGCTTCCCGGTCAAGGCATCACTCCAAAAATAACTGTTAGTGTGGTCACGTTGACGGCAGCTTACACATGGCGCCGTAATTCCCTAACCCGGTTGTTGTGGTCACAGACCAATGGTGCAGGGTGTCATATAATCTTGCAAGAAATCCATTATGCAGATGTGAAGGGGCTGCGATGTGCTTGGTGCACAATAATGATCTTTGGTGGTCAGTTCGATCAAAATGTTGAAGATTAGTATGTCTGCCTTCACGTACCTATGTAGTCCAACACTATACAACTATCACGTTCGAGTGCCCCACAAATCTGGATATTGAACGACTCAAACCCCGACAAATGAAAACCCACAATAAGGCCCGTTTCCAACTGCTGATAACGCTGTCTCGGACGAGTACTCGACATCTCCATGTCCTTCACAGTGATCACTCAACTTATGAAGCTGTTAGCACCCTTATATGTTGTATCAGGCCTATCAACATTAACGCTCTCTGATGGTCATTCTGTATGTCCCTAAGAACTGCGGTTCTTAAACTGCTTAAATACCTGCAGATGGTTTGTACATGTACGAAGCTATACTGGCATCCGATTATATCTACTGGGTGCTAGGCAGTGTACACTGATCATCCAGAACATTATGACCACCGACTTACTACACATATATAAACCCGTCCAAACGATATCAGCGGCACTTGGTGATGAATGACTGTTAGACACATGCACGATGCATGTAGAATCAGTGTGTAGAATGGGGAAGGAGTTTGATCAAGGACAGATTGTGATGTCCCGGAGGCTCGGCACGAGCATTTCGGAAACTGCACAACTTGTCAGGTGTTCAAGGTGTGCCGCGGCGAATGTCTTCAACAAGTGAAAAAACAAAGGTGAAACCATGTTCTGGGGTAGTGAGGTTTGGCGTCTGCCCCTCGTTATAGCGGACGTCGTGGTCTGGGCAGGTTCGTAAAACAGGACAGGCAGCGAACACTAGTGGGACTAACATCACACTTTAATGCTGGGCAGAGTGCCAGAGTGTCTGAAAACACAGTACACCAAATACATCTAACTATGGCCGTCTGCAGCCGACTACCCATTCATGTGCCAATGTTAACACAACGACATGGGGCACTATGACCAAAATGGTCACGTGACTATCAGCTCTGGATGTCGGCGCAGTGACAGAGCGTTGCATAGTCTGATATTCCGATATCTTCTTCATCTATCCAATGGGGGAGCCCGAAGCTGTCGTTTTCCAGGGAAACAGCTTCTTGCCACGTGTAGTGCATGACGGAGACAAGCTGGCGGATGCTCCATTACACTCAGGGGAGATTCACGTGGGTATCCATGAGTCCAGTGGAGCTCGCGCAAGGCATCATGTTTACCAAGGAGTATTGTACATTGGTTCCAGACCATGTGCACCCCTTCAGGTCGATCATGTTTCCCAATGGCAGTGTCATTTTTCAGCAAGGTAGTGCGCTATGTCACAAGGCTTGGAGTGTGATGGAGTGGTTTTCGGAACATGTTGACGACTTCCAATTGATGTTCTGGCCCCAACTCACGAGATCTGAACCTGATAGAACTCATCTCGGGTGTGATTTAACGCGGCGTCAGAGTCAATTGCCACCCTCCACAGAAACTTTTGGGATTAGGTGACTTGTGTGTGTGTGTGTGTGTGTGTGTGTGTGTGTGTGTGTGTGTGTGTGTGTGTCTGCAGAAGTGGTGTCAGCTTCCTATCAAGGCCTACTTCCTTCCATGGCAAGATGCATCACCGCTGTTTTCCATGTCAAAGGTGGACATACCGGATATTATGTGCGTTGTAATAATTTTTCTTGCTAAGCAGTGTATATTCACGTTTTTATTTTGCTTTTTAATGTTAAATTTTTTTTTTAAAAATTCCAACCTTTATGTCGTACCAATCTGGTTCAATAAAGATATTATAAACTTGATGTCCGTTCATACAGAATCAGAGCTTTCTGAGGGACTCCCATTTTTATGACAACAAAAAAAGTTCAAATGGTACTGAGCACTATGGGACTTAACTTCTGAGGTTATCAGTCCCCTAGAACTTAGAACTACTTAAACCTAACTAACCTAAGGACAGCACACACATCCATGCCTGAGGCAGGATTCGAACCTGCGACCATAGCGGTCGCGCGGTTCCAGACTATAGCGCCTAGAACCGCTCGGCCACCCCGGACGGCTTATGACGACACACTTATTCCTCATGTTAGCATCCAGCACAATTAAACATTATGTAAAACATACATTGAAACAAAGGACACGTAATCTTAACGCTGCACCACATGATTGACTCTAGAGCACTGAAGTCACAGAGCATTTGGTAAGAAGGTACGTTAGCTTAAATGCTATTCAGTGTGAGAGACAGCGTCAGTAGGGTCTGATGGGGTATATATATCCCTCAGACTGGATCCATGTTTTCGTCTGCAATAATTTTATGGTGATAACATGAATGTTACTTCGTATACAATTTTATCTAATATGAGAATACGAGCGAGTTTGTGTGCGTTTGTTTGTTTGTATAGTTGTGACTCGTGTGTTGTTATTATACGGTCCAGCCAAATCTATGTGCCCACCGTCGGTTTTCAGCATCAGTGTGCAATAACCAGTCACTACCAGTAGACGGTATATAAAGCGTGTCGGGGGGATGGGGTGGGGAGACGTGGAAACCGTGCAGTCACGGTCGTAATGTGGAAACTAAGTGATTTATCCGACGTCCAATTGGTGCATGAACACTGGCTTTCGGACTAGAGGTGGAAGCATTTCTGAAACAGCTGGGTTTGTAAACTGTTCACATGCCACCATGGTTGAACTACACTATGCGTACCGAAATGGCTCTATCAAAAACCGATATCGAGATAACTGTGGTGCATAATGAGCCATAGATTACAAAGGCTGAAATTGGCACACCAGTACCATTACAAGTGGTCTTTTCAAATGAATCACGTTTTATGCGCCGCTGGCGTGTATGACTTTTAATGTCTGCGAGCAAACACCCTGCAACTATCTTTGGAAGGATCCAGGCAGGAGGTGGGTGTGCTGTGATCTGGAGAACGTTTTTGTGACGCTGCCTGCAAGGCACATTGGTTCAAAGCAAGTATGCAGCCATCGCTGTTAGGTTTCCCACGGTACAGAGGAACCCACCAGCAGGACAACGCAACGTTTCTCGCATCTCGCAGGGTACGCGCGTGATTCGAAAAGCATCAAGATGAAGTTACCGTAGTTTCATGCCCACCAAACTCCCCGGATTTAAAACCGCTTCCATCGAGGGTCCGCACCATGGAACCTCAACTGGGAAACCTATCGCAGCTTGCATGGCAGTGCAGCTGGCATGGTTCTCCACATCCCTGTCGGTATTTGCCAGAAACTCATTGACTCTTCTTGCACGTCTCGCAGCGGACTGCGCTGCAAAAAGTGGTTATACAGACCTTTGACATCTATTCTGAACTCTAAGAACTAAACTCCACCATAAAGGCCATGAAGGACCAAGGGTACTGACTGGCCGCCGTGTCATCGTCATCTCTTAGGCATCATCACTGGATGCCGATATGGAGGGGCATGTGGTCATCACACCGATCTCCCGGCCGTATGTCAGTTAACGACACTGGTACCGCTACTTCTCAATCAAGTAGCTCCTCAGTTTGCGTCACAAGGGCTGAGTGCACCCCGCTTGCCAACACCACTCGGCAGACCTGAAGGTCACCCACCCAAGTGCTAGCCCAGCCTGACAACGCTTAACTTCGGTTTTCTGACGGGAAACGATGTTAGTACTGCGGCGAGGCCGTTGGTCTTTGACCTCTATTCACAATAATGTAACTGAACAGTGGATTTTACCTGCAAGTGACAAATAAACGACCCATAAAATGTCTTACATTACTTACAAGGGGAGGCCACGACGTTTGGAACGCGGATTTACTGCAAGCTTCGTACACTCGCAGTACTCCATGATGATAATAAAGTGTGTAAGCAGTAGCGCGTACTTCTCAAGTGTTATTGTGAAAATCGCAAGATAATTTTGGTCGTCGAATATATATCTGTGCGTGGGTATTTGAACCATGAAGCGGCTGCAGCCGAGTGGTGCCGGCATGGTAGCTCAGCGTGTTCGGTCAGAGCGTTAGCTACCCTTTTTAATAAGAAAAACTGAGCGAACGGGTCATCGAACAAACTGAAATGGTGTCATCGGACGCCCGCCCTAAGCAAATTCAACGAACAATATAGAACATGACTTTTTTTTAAAAAAAAAAGAAAATAGTGTTTGGCGTTCAAACCGCTGGATCGCTGGATCGAGTTCGGTTCGTCAGTTTTTTTTTATTTTCAAAACAGTCATTTTCTTTATTATTTATATTACAATTGATATAATGGAGAAAATACGTGTAATAGGATGAACTTTTACTAAATTTACAATGTTATTTGGCAGTCTACTAATTTTTATTATCACAAATAATGTAATATTCACAACTATCGACTAGTAAACGATCAAACGCATAAAGTGATACTGAGAATGTATGCTTGTCCGTGATTTGAGAAATCCCTTATACCTGGAAGGAGCTCGAAACGACTTGTTACCTCCACGTTTTGTGCGGTACAGACGGCTTTCGAAAGATGTACAACTAATCGTCGCTTTCGACATTACAAGTTGCAGGATGGTATTTTTCGTAAAAACATGGAAAACAAAGTCAAACGGCACCAGCTGCATTGAATAAATGCTATAAATGCTATGTTTCCGCGTACGCAAGGTCTATTGATGTTTTCCGTGGAAAAACAAACCTCTCTTTGAGACGATAGTTTGGAAGCTAACCATGCATGACGCAGTATTTCCTTAAAAATCGGCGCTGATAATTGGTTATTCAGTATCGAGTGTTTCTAATAGCGTCTTCCGAGAAGCAACTTCTCGTTCTCTTTCGATTAAATACGAACAGGTTTGAAGACACGTACAAGCATACATTTTCGGTATCACTTCATGCGTTTGGTCGTTTACTAGTCAATACTTATGAATATTATATTATTTGTGATAGTAAAAATTAGTAGACTGCCAAATAACATTGTAAATTTAATATAAGTTCGTCCAATTACGCGTATTCTTTCGATTATATGAATTGTAATATAAACAGTAAAGGAAATGAATGTGTTGAAAATAAAAAAACTGATGAACGGAACTCGGTCCATGCGATCCAGCGGCTTGAACGACAACCACTTAAAAAAGAAAAAAAAACATTTTGTTCTCTATTGTTCGCTGAATATGTTCAGGGCGGACGTCCAATAACACCCGTTCAGTTTGTTCGTTCATCCGTTCGCTCAGTTCTTTTTATTATGAAGGTAAGCTAAGGCACTGACCGAACACGCTTTTTTTTAAAAAACCTTTATTAAAAAAAAACAATGTTACACATTCCAAATACATACTAAGTTATACATACATGAAGTTATTTAAACAAGACGGTTTGATCATTTCAATTACGCTGACGTTGAGGAAAGACAACAGAAGATTGTGTTACTGACTAAATTACCAGAAAGAATTAAATTAAACATCAAGAAAATTTTTTTTAAAGACATTCAAACTTTAACCTGAAGAAGTAAAATCTGCACTTTGAATTATGAGCCGCAATCGTTACAGAAGCATAATTAGTTCTTTATGATGGATATCAGCAAGTTGGGGGATATTTTAAATATAAAGCAGTTTAATAATCATATTAGACAATTTCTGAAATACTTGAGAATGGCGGAAAGGAGATATATAATAAAATTGACTAGCCTTCCAACTACACTTTCTGGACATTAACTGAATCTAAGTATCTGAAGTGATCAGATCTATATAAACAGTCTTTCACTGCAAAAATGAACAGGGCAATATGCCAGCCATTGAATATTACATTTATCAGATAGAATCTTATGATTTTAACCAATCGATAAGGATATTTCTATAAAAACTGTCTATTTCCTAATTTCTAGTATAAGCCAATAATGCACCTTTAATGTTTTGTGTTTGGCACTATTAGACACACAAATAACAACGTCACATAAGTTCTGTACATTAGCTTATAAATTTCAAAAAACTGCTCTCTGAAGTAGAAAAAGCACACATCATAAATATACTGTAAAATCTTAAATAGTATCCTTAAGGTAACTACAATACGTCACTGTCAACACAGTCTTCTTTTTTATATTAACCAATGCCCATTCTTTCAAATACAATTTCTAGCATATTACCGAACTTTTTCTTGTGATTCGAATAGCTTCTAATTTTGTGGAACTCACACAGCATGTGTACCTTGAAGTCTATGATGCTATCGGATCCTAATTTGCTAAGGACGTAGTTAACAAAATTTCCCAGCAACCAGTACACAGCGTTATTTTTTGCTTCTGGGAAATAGCGTGTTTCAGGCCTGTGTATCAATGACAGCGATATATACTCAGGGGATGTTCTTGTAATCAGAGATATTTGCTCCCGGATCCACTTCCAACTTTTCATGTGACCACTGCAAGTATATCTATGAATTACTGTGTCAACTAGATGGCATTGTTGACAAATTTGTTTCACAGAGTCCGATTGCGTGCAGTCTTTCATTGGTGCTAACTATGTTGTTAACTGACTTGTACCATGACGTTTTCATATTAGACGTGAGCACATTAGAACTAATGTTTTTCCAAATCTCAGTCCACTCAATGTTTGGAAACTGTCGTTCTATTTTGTTTTTTCCTTCGCTTTCCTTTCGTTCCCGCATTATGGCTCTCGATGTTAAGTGTCGGGACTGCCTGAGTTCGATACTGACATAACTAAACTCAACATAGAAAATCCTCACGCGCTGTAAGCGACTGTTGATATTCTGCACGTCAATCGGGGGAAGCAGGCTTGGAGGTTTAATGATCTCGAAAAGTCGGCTGGTTATGCTTTCTCGCGAGTCTCTTATTAAATTAACTTGCCTTTTGATAAAAAGAGCAGAGGCTTTATCCGTTATATCAGTTAATCCTAGTCCACCATTTTTAGGATCTAAAGTGGCTACTTTAGCAGGTACTCTGAACACTTCACCTCTCCACAAAAAGTTTGTGATTTTGGACATCATTCTCCTCGCTATCATTTTCGGTATTGGAAACAGCTGGGCAGTGTAATAAGCCTTAGCAAGGATGCATGAGTTGATATACTGTGTTTTTTGAACTTGGTTCATATTTCGAGTTAAATTCTCTACAATGGCTCCCTGCACTTTATCTGCTGCAACTTTCCAATTTAAAGCCGTCATTTTCATAGGGCATGCTGTCAGGGTGATCCCAAGTATTTTATGTTGTCGGACTAATTTTGCCCACTCGACGTTGATATTATCAAAACCTCTGAGATTTAACATCTTACTTTTTTTCCGTTTGCTTTGGCTCCAGATGCTCTACAGTACGAATCAATCACTGTTGCTAGCGTGGTTACCTCGTCATTATTCCTTATAATGACCCCTATATCGTCAGCATAGGCTCTTATAACTGTTTTATTTCCTGATAATGTTAAGCCTTTTAATGTAGCATGGACATGTCGGAGGAAAGGTTCCAGCGAAATGGCGAAGAGCGACATGGACAGAGGACTTCCTTGAGGAACACCTCGTTGTATTTGCATCGGCCTGGATTGTTGACAATTCACCGCTATTTTAGCATTTATTCCAGTTGCTATGTTCTTAATCAACTGTATGACCCTATCGTAGAAACCTATTTTCTTCAATGTCTGTAGGAGATATTCATGGTTTACTACATCGAACGCTTTATAAAAATTTAAAAACAATAAAGCACGCTTTATGTTTGTTACAGAAGTTATTGCAATGATACCTCTGAATTCCGCTAGATTTTGAAAAATGGTTCTGCCTTGCGCACAGTTCTGATGTTGACTAATAATTTTATCTGTAAGGCATGAAATTCTCTTGTTTATTATTCTAGCTATTAATTTATAATCAGAATTCAGCAGTGAAATTGGACGAAAATTATTTAAATCTTTGTTTCCATTATTTTTTGCCACCAGAACAATTTTACTCTCCTTAAACTCAGCCGGAATCATTTTACCCTGAATAACCTCATTTACAATGTCCGTGATTTTCGCACCTACTATTGGCCAGTAACGGGTGTAAAACTCTGCTGGCAGACCATCTGGTCCTAGGGATTTTTTTGGTAGTGAGGCGCACAGAGTCTCATACACGTCTTCTTCACTGACAACCTCGAGAAAATTTTCGTTGTCATCTTCTGTCAGCTGTGGGGCTAGGATCTCAAGGAATTCTTCCAAGGAAGCATCACTAGTTTGATGTACAGAATATAGCTCGCAATAATAGCGATAAATCTCGTTCATGATATCCTGCTGGGTTCTGAGAATCATACCGTGTTTTGTTCGAATTTCTTGAATAAAAGTCCTTCTCCCGTTTTTCGTTTGCTTCACTAAATAATATAGGGAAGTAGTTTCATCTTCTGACACCAAATTTGCCTTCGATTTTATTTTCAACCCTTCCATTTGATTTCTCTTGATATTAAGTAACTTGGCTTTGACTTTCTTGATGTCTACTATCCGAAGTGAGGAACCTGCTGACATTTGATCATATAGATCTCTCAAAACGGAATTGTAATACTCTATAGTGCATTTCATTTCCCTTGCGCTCTGGGCACTGTATTGAATAAGAACTTTCCTCAACTTTGGCTTTGCCATTTTAACCAACCAGTCAATAGCAGTGGCGTATTTACTACGGGCTCGCAGGCATATTGCCCATGTTTCTTAAATCAGATGTTCTAAATCACGATTTACTAACAAGGAAGTGTTCAAATTCCACTGATTCTTGAATCGGCGAACCGGCTGTCTTGTTAGATTTATGCAAGCTAAGACACTTGAATGGTCTGAAAAGTACGTAGGAATGGTTTCTACTTTTGTCACGGAAGTTACAAGATTTTTAGAAATATATAGTCTATCAATCCTGCTACGTGATGTTGCCGTGACATAAGTGAACTCAACAGTGGAGGGGTATTTGATTTCCCATATATCCTTTAATTCTAAACCAGTAACTAATTGTTTTAGTTCATTTGAGAAATTAAAATTAGGTAACTGATCTTTTCGATTTAAAACACAATTAAAATCACCTCCAAGTAATAACTGTCTTGGCGATTTCCTTAACAAGTATATCAAATCATCTTTGAAGAAACGTGCCCTGTCAGCTCGATGAGAACTTCCTGAAGGGGCGTAGAAGTTGATGATAGTCACATCATAGATATTTAGTCCTATTCCCCTTCCGGATTCCAGTCGTCCCACCTCGCTTACTGTAATCCCTTCCCTCACCAAAATAGCTGTTCCAACACTTGTTTCGGGAGACACATTTATGTAACTGACAAAACCGGGAATTACCAAATCCGAAATTAGAACTTCTTGTAACAGGGCAATATCAGTCGCGGATTCGTACAAAAATTCCATAAGGGCCGATAATTTCAAACCGGTCGTGATTTTATTTATGTTTATGGTGGTAACAGAATAAGATTGCGTCATTGTGCTGTCACTATGTAGTTGTTTTCATGAACTAATTTAGTTTACTGTGGTTCAGGGTTCAGTTAAGCTGTAACAATTTTCTCGGAAGGCTGAACATGGAATAACACTTCAATCAGTTTATTAGTTACTGTCCTGTTTTTTTCTACTTCTGGTACCGCAAGCAGACTGATTTCCTGGTAAATTTTGTGATTTTTCCTCCAGTGATTCGTGTACGACCGTTTCGGACGGAACATTCTTTGGGCTTGGGTCGCCCGTACAGGATTTTCCCTTCCCTTGGTTACGAGCTACATTCTCATTTGGTTGCGTCGGTATTTTACTTCGCGGTTTATCTGGAGCAGCAGCAGACGCTTTAGCAATTTCGGTTGCCGGCGCCTGCCCTTAGGTGTTCACCGTGATTTCAGTTTGGCCACCACTTCCCCGTTCTTTATTAATTTCACTCACTTTCTGATCGAGGGAAACAAATGGAGACTGCAGTTTTGCAACCCCTCCCTGAATTTGTTTATTAACAGATAGATTCTGATCTTTGCAATCGGCTACTGCACCTGTTGTTTCTTGCAAATTAATGCTGCTTACACCCCCTTCATTTTCTGGTACCGTATGTGTATTATCTTTCTGTTCATTAGTCTCCATTCGCATTTTACCTTCAGGTTCCTCTGCCTTCTCATCGAACTGTTTTTTCTTGCGAAGTGAGGGAGTGGGACAAGCCAGCTCGTCCTCTGAACAACTATCAGATATCTCCGAAGGTCGTTTTTTCGGTTGCGTTTCAGTTTCACGAGTAGTGGCAACAGGGTTTCCTTTTATTGTTAACGGGAGAAATTGACTTATCGTGAAGGGAGACATCAGGTTGGCCCGCTGCCTTAACATTCTCAACCAGTTGTTCCGGGCTATTCCTTGGTAACAGATCATTTAAGGTAAGCTTCTGATGCTGTATCAAGTTACTTTTAAGAACAACAGTTCGCCGCGGACATTCCTATCTGAAGTGGCCGGTTTCGTTACATATATGACATGTAGCTTCCTGAACTGTATAAACAATTTGTGCCTTATACCCACAAACAGTTATATGATTCGGAATATTCGTCTTAACGTTCATCTCTACACAGCGGGCCCCGTTAAAACACTGCAGTTTAAAGCGAGGCGACCATCTTTCATTTGCAATTCATTTAACGTCTCCGTAGTTTGAAAGAGCTTCCTTAATGTTATCATTTTCAATTTCAATGGGAAGATTCAAGACACGAACGGTTTTGTAATGAATGTCTGCTCTATAGATGGAAAACTTACTTATATAACCATTTCTATGCACAAAATCTACTTCATAGCCCCACTTTCGTAACACCTTATCAACAGTCGAAGTACTGATTAACTTGACAAAAACGCAGTATTTTTCCTGATCCAGTTGCCATGTATGAACGGTTTCAGAATTTAGACCAATTACCTGCGTAATCCAGTCATCTATTTCCAGGGATGTCGGCTGAACAGGACGGGATTCCTTGTCAAAAGCAAATACCAGAGTATTCTTCCTGAGGTTTGTAGCCATGGTTAATCCAGCGAAGCAATTTCGGTTAAACAACCGAAATCCCAAGTAGCAGCAGCAAGACCAGAAAGGGTGATCAGATCACAAGGAACAGGAACGAACACGGAGATTAACAGACGGACAGCACTCGGAGAAGCACAAGTACAGCGATGTAAACACTGAAGTACAGCGCAACAGTTAACAGCGGCCACTCGCGAGCGCGGCTGAAACGGAACTGGTAATTGGTTATGCAGTATCGAGTGTATTCTAATAGCGTCTTCCGAGAAGCAATTTGTCGTTCTCTTTCGATTAAATACGAACAGTTTTGATGACACGTACAAGCATACATTTTCGGTATCACTTTATGCGTTTGGTCGTTTACTAGTCAATACTTATGAATATTATATTATTTGTGATAGTAAAAATTAGTAGACTGCCAAATAACATTGTAAATCTAGTATACGTTCATCCAATTACGAGTATTCTTTCGATTATATCAGTTGTAATATAAACAGTAAAGAAAATGAATGTGTTGAAAATAAAAAAACTGATGAACGGAACTCGGTCCAGCGATCCAGCGGCTTGAACGACAACCACATAAAAAAGAAAAAAAAAACATTTTGTTCTCTATTGTTCGCTGAATATGTTCAGGCCGGACGTCCGATGACACCCGTTCAGATTGTTCGTTCATCCGTTCGCTCATTTCTTTTATTATGAAGTTAAGCTAAGGCACTGACCGAACACCAAACACGCTGAGCTACCGTGCCGGCACCACTCGGCTGTAGCCGCTTCTTGGTTAAAATGGCCATGCACAGATATATATTTGACGACCGAAATTATCTTGCGATTTTCTCAGTAACGCTTGAGAAGTAAGCGCTACTGCTTACACATTTTGTTGTCCTCATGGAGTACTACGAGTGTACGAAGTTTACAGTAAATCCGCGTTCCAAACGTCGTGGCCTCCCCTTGTCAGAGGCGCACAGTAGTAAAACATCTGTGGATACTAAAGAAGCTGAGGACTTTAACTTATCCTCAGAAAAACGCCATCTAAGAGGTGTATACAGTATATGCACTGAAGTAGTGGGTTTAGGAACAGGGACCTCCTTGCTTGGCAAAAATAGCAATTTTATTCTCAAAGGCAACTGTAGAACATCGCACGGTGCAAAATGGTCATATACTCTGGATTCGGCGCTTGTTACCTGAACACATTTGTGCCCAATTTGTTTTTCACATTCACATGTTGTTAGTAACGAAGTTTAGAAGAAAACTTTTGAGGCGTTATAAATACTGGTCCCTGTAATAGATCCGTCACATTGGATACCGTCAACTATTTAACGATGCCGTAATTTCCTCTAGATGTCAGTTCGGATATCGGTATCTTAGATACAGACAAGAATGAAAATATTAAATACTCAGGGGAGTACCACACGTCACACAGCTACTTTCACCATAGTGGATGCTGTTGTTGTTACGTTGTTGTGGTCATCAGACTGAAGACTGTACACGCCTGTCTGTCCATTGTTAGAACTGACGTATTTAAGTAGTCTGCCTTGCCAGAAAGTTTCGTACCTTTCTTAATCTGATCGCACAAATAACAATGAAGGAAGTAATTTGTTGTTCTTTTATGTTTTCTTATTGTGTTACAATTTTTATTGACGTTTCATCAATTGTCCTTTGCATATGGATTGTTAGTAACGACGATTTAACAGTACTACTTTGCATTACCAAATTACGTTTTTTCATACATCACAAGTCAACTGTCAACACGTTTCTGCAGAGTGATCGAAGCTTTCTTCCTTCTTTTGGATCAAGAACTGACGAGCAAATGGAAATGGATATAAACCGTTAGAAGTGAAAGAATATTCTAGAATATACTTCGTATGGGTCTGGCAACAGAAATGAGTTAGCACAGGCGAGGAGTTTGAGGAGGGGGCAGCAGATGAGCATTTAGGTTTACACGTGCCGAACAGGGAGACGAATGAGGCTAACGAACCACAGTAGAGATGTATGATCATCTGAGACGAAGCTAAAAAATTGGTCTAAACTCAACAGCGTGAGGTGTTAATCAAAATAGCTGTTTACATGGTGCTGGTAGGATACAATCAAGGATATAGGTACTGAAGTGGCCAGTTTACACTGGGACACACGCACCTCCCTCCAATATTTAAACAATTAAATATTATGAGTTTAGATTAACCAATGCGGAGATAGGAAATCACGGGAATAACCGAAATAGCGCAACGCTTCACTGCAATTTGCATTTATTCTAGCACTTGATAACAGACCAAGAAAATGCCGCGTGTTACAGTTGACAGATAGTAGCATTAAAACAGTAATAAACACCTCATTCAGTTTTCTGCACTTTAGTTAAAGTTCAACAGGGGAACACAATTTAAGTTCTCCCATAAATCTAAATATGGACGTAGGCGCGTTACAGAACTGGTTATGAAACAGTCGCTCATAACATCAAGGCAGACACACTCCATGTAAAGGGAAAATAATCAGCAAGTTTACACATTGACTAGAACATTAAAATAAATAACAGGATAGTGCACAGTCCACAACACCTTACGACGACAGTTAACTTCCAATAAGTTCCTTTCTTTACAATGACATTAAGTATAGCTCAACAGTAATAAAAAAGAAAATTAGATTCCACCTACAAATATGTAAATACGTGGACGCGCATAAGCACAATTAAAAATTGGTGGAAGAACAATAAATTAGATATTGACAAATCTATACTCAAAGGCGCCGCACTCCATCTAAATACCCCAAAAATGGCAACTTAATGGCTACCTAGAGTAACAAATTAAGAATAACATGTTTATAGATTGACTAGAGTAAAGGAATAAATAACAAACACACAGCTTCTGACGGCCGATAAACTGTGTTGGGCTATTGAGCAGTGATTAATTTAAAATAGCCAAAACATAGGCTAAACAGGTTAGCAGCGTATGTAAAGACAGGCGTCGAGCAAGGGCTCTGGTCAGAAGGCAATCAAAACTAGCAGGATTGCCCTACAAGGCAGACGTGCCAACACATCCGTTCATACCTCAGAATCAACCAGCGCAACGTAAATCATTGACATATTTCAGATAATATTTTAAAACAACCTACTTAAATACCTTTGTTTACCACAAGCCTTAATTAGTTAACAGGTTAGACTCTGTTATTGAAGCCATGCAAATGAGGTAGCAAGTTAAGGTCTCAGAATCTACTTTGCCATTTAACACGCGTCGCGACGAGGAAAAGAAAGAATCCAACTAATTAATTGAAAGTCACTTCTTGGATCCAGTATTTGACGATGAGAGTCAAGATTACACTCGCAAACAGCACACGCAGAACCCGAGCATAAGGTGAACATTAAACAAAGTGCTCCTTGTTCAATGATTTACACAGCGACGAAACAAATAACCTTCGCCGAATTACTATACACCCCGGAATGCCCAGTTGCTTGCAAATAACGCAAAATAACCGTCAAAACGTCTTACTTTACGTCCGACGACATCCGTAGGATAGGAGTTTCAATGGGCAACCAGGCCTAATCCCATTTGACCCACCCGCGACCAAGACAGTAACATTGGCGGCTATCACGGCCTTAAAGATGGATCACACCTGACACGAGTCGCGCCAAACATCAACAAAACAGCGTGGCCTCCTGTACGCTCCCAGACGTCCGCAATTAGAGTTCCTCCAGACCGGCGCTCGCCGCAAACACGGCAGACACCCGGCTGCAGCAACGCCACAGCGCCCTCTCGCTAGGGTAAGAAAACAGCAGAGCGCGAAGCCCAAAATTTTTATAAAGGAATGCTCTACAGACAAGGAGGAAACGCAGAGAACCAACCGTGACATTTCGTCACCGTTCATACACTACTCTACAAAGAAAACTGTAGAGGAAGCATGAAAGTCTGACAGTGAAATATCGATGGTTATTAGAAGCATTAAATTTCCATCAGATTACGTTGATTTTGAGAATAACTCTTCTGCACCACGGCCCAACTGAGTGAAACATATCTCTCTCTTTTACTATTTTTCAAAAAGTAAAAATGCTGCTTTCTTTATGAAGAAACTCGTGTGCGTCTCAAGATGGCTTTGAGCACTATGGGACTTAACATCTATGGTCATCAGTCCGCTAGAACTTAGAACTACTTAAACCCAACTAACCTAAGGACAGCACACAACACCCAGCCACCACGAGGCAGAGAAAATCCCTGACCCTGCCGGGAATCGAACCCGGGAACCCTGGTGTGGGAAGCGAGAACGCTACCGCACGACCACGAGATGCGGGCTGTGCGTCTCAAGAGCTCAAAGTGCGGATGAAGTATAAAATGCTGTAAATGTTGCTGAGGGTGGAAAAAAATACGAAAGACATATTAAAATTGATGCAAACGATCACAGTGATAGGATTGTTGATTCATATTTCTTGTGCACAGTAACTCATTTGCACCAGAAATTTAGCACCGGACTATCATAGACGCACTTATGCAACTTGACATCGGTGCTTGCTTGGATCATAAAGAGAAAACGATCTATTTTTGTCGATGGACATCAGTAATGTAGTGTTTCTGAAGGTAGTACAGCATTCGGTATATTAATGAAAAGAGGGAGACATCATATGTAGAAACTGTAAGCCATTTTGCAAGTATTGTTTTTATCGTGATGGGCAATTTGAAAAATGTAAAAGGTCAAATGGTAACAGTATGCAGCAAGCAGCGCAAGGAGAATTTTCTGTTCTCTAACACGAATCAACGAATCGGCTCTGAAGCCAGCAGTCTTGAATATTTCGCCACTCACTCACTCACTCACTCTCTCTCTCTCTCTCTCTCTCTCTCTCTCTCTCTCACACACACACACACACACACAGAGAGAGAGAGAGAGGGAGCGAGGTATATAATTACGAGGGAGGTATACCTCCTGTGTGAGCGCGCCGTATTAGTGTAACGATTCCGAGACGGCGTTGAGATGCTGAGCTAGCAGTCAGCCGCTCTGCTGGCTGTCTGTTAGGTGGAGAGGGGATGGTGGAAGGGGGGGAAGGGGGAAAGGGGGAAAAGGGGGGGAGGACCATTCGTCAGCCGTCCCGTCCGCGGCAGGAAGAGATGTTTAACGAGGCCAGAATCGAGTTAATTATATCGCCATCCGGGTGCTAATTGGACGTGGATTGAAACTGCAAGCGCTACAATCGGCTGAAGCCTAGTCGCACTTTGCAGCTCAGGGTGAATCGCAGCGAGGTACGTGCCCATCTGGCGTGAGACTCCTAAACGGCGCTTTCGAGCAGCGACAGCGAGACTCATTTCGACGCGTTCTTCACCGTTAAGTGAGAAATGTTTTGAGGAGACAGTAAACCCGATTATTTTGCACTAGGAGCACACGTAAACAGACTTAATACCGTAAAATGGGGTGAATACTAACAGTTTTCATCCGCAGATGAAAAAATTGATTATTAAGAAGCATATAAAAATCAAAATTATATAAGTATTGTTTCTATTTATTGGTCTTTTCGGGTAAATACGGATATTCCAAAATCTCTGTCGAGTCTATGAGAGTAAGAAACAAAACTTATCTGTTATGAATGAAACACACGCAACACTGGTGTAATATTCCACGATATTTATTGTCTGTCACACGAACCGGTTTTCGGCTGTTATGTCATCATAACGTACAAAGATAGGTATGTGGAGCAGTGATATTTTGTTGGACCAATGGTTTCAAACGTGTTCAAATGTGTGTGAAATCTTATGGGACTTAACTGCTAAGGTCATCAGTCCCTAAGCTAACACACTACTTAACCTAAATTATCCTAATGACAAACACACACACCCAAGCCCGAGGGAGGACTCGAACCTCCGCCAGGACCAGCCGCGCGGTCCATGACTGCAGCGCCTTGGACCGCTCGGCCTCAATGGTTTAACCTAGTGCATCTACAGAGTATCCAGAAATGAAAATGTTAATGCTAGAATTAGGAATAAAACGAGAGGGATGAATTCAGCGTAGATGCGAAGAAAGATAATTTAACTAATATAAAATATACGACACATTAACTAGTGACCTATGGTCAAATTACAACAGTTGTACATAGAAGAAAATATTTGAACAACAGATTTTGGTGATAATTGCCAAACATGTCGCTGAGAAAAATAATCTCCTCATTAATAAGTTCTAAATTACAAACCAATAAGTGATAATAGTGATATTCAGTAGGTCAATGAAGCAGCTGCGATTGTACAGATAAAATTTTTTGATAGAACAAGAGAAATTACGGTAACTGAAATAATGGGAAATGGTGCATGCGAGTAATTTACAACATGACCTGGATGGGATTCTGAGGAGTATCTACAGTTAGAAGTAGGGAGTTGTTGTTGTTGTTGTGGTCTTCAGTCCAGAGACTGGTTTGAAGCAGCTCTCCATGGTACTCAATCCTGTGCAAGTTTCTTCATCTCCCAGTACTTACTGCAACCTACACCCTTCTGAATCTGCTTAGTGTATTCATCTCTTGGTCTCCCTCTACGGTTTTTACCCTCCACGCTGCCCTCCAATGCTTAATTTGTGATCCCTTGACGCCTGAAAACATGTCCTACCAACCGGTCCCTTCTCCTTGTCAAGTTGTGCGTCAAACTCCTCTTCTCCCCAATTCTATTCAATACCTCCTCATTAGTTACGTGATCTACCCATCTAATCTTCAGCATTCTTCTGTAGCACCACATTTCGAAAGCTTCTATTCTCTTCTTGTCCAAACTATTTACCGTCCATGTTTTACTTCCATACATGGCTACACTCCATACAAATACTTTCAGAAACGTCTTCCTGACACTTAAATCATAACTCGATGTAAACAAATTTTCCTTCTTCAGAAACGCTTTCCTTGCCATTGCCAGTCTACATTTGAAATTCTCTCTACTTCGACCATCATCAGTTATTTTGCCCCCCAAATAGCAAAACTCCTTTACTACTTTAAGTGTCTCATTTGATAATCTAATTCTCTCAGCATCACCCGACTTAATTCGACTACATTCCACTATCCTCGTTTTGCTTTTGTTGATGTTCATCTTATATCCTCCTTTCCAGTCACTATCCATTCCGTTCAACTGCTTTTCCATGTCCTTTGCTGTCTCTGGCAGAATTACGTCATCGGCGAACCTCAGAGTTTTTATTTCTTCTCCATGGATTTTAATACCTACTCCGAATTTTTCTTTTCTTTCCTTTACTGCTTGCTCAATATACAGATTGAATAACATCGGGGAGAGGCTACAACCCTGTCTCACTCCCTTCCCAACCACTGCTTCCCTTTCTTGCCTCTCAACTCTGATAACTGCCATCTGGTTTCTGTACAAATTGTAAATAGCCTTTCGCTCCCTATATTTCACCCCTGCCACCTTCAGAATTTGAAAGAGAGTATTCCAGTCAACATGTCAAAAGCTTTCTATAAGTCTATAAATGCTAGAAACGTAAGTTTGCCTTTCCTTAATCTTTCTTCTAGGATAAGTCTTAAGGTCAGTATTGCCTCACGCGTTCCAACATTTCTACGGAATCCAAACTGATCTTCCCCGAGGTCGGCTTCTACCAGTTTTTCCATTCGTCTGTAAAGAAGTCACGTTAGTATTTTGCTGCCGTGGCTTATTAAACTGATAGTTCGGTAACTTTCACATCTGTCAACACCTGCTTTCTTTGGGATTGGGATTGTTATATTTTTCTTGAAGTCTGAGGGAATTTTGCGTGTCTCATACATCTTGCTCACCAGATGGTAGAGTTTTGTCAGGACTGGCTCTCCCAAGGCCGTCTGTAGTTCTAATGGAATGTTGTCTACTCCAGGGGCCTTGTTTCGACACGAGCCTTTCAGTGCTCTGTCAAACTCTTCACACAGTATCGTATCTCCCATTTCATCTTCATCTACACCCTCTTCCATATCCATAATACTGTCCTCAAGTATATCGCACTTGTATAGATCTTCTGTACAGGGTGTTACAAAATGGTACGGCCAAACTTTCAGGAAACATTCCTAACACACAAATAAAGAAAAGATGTTATGTGGACATATGTCCGGAAACGCTTGATTTCCATGTTAGACCTCATTTTAGTTTCGTCCACCTACGCTCAATGGAGCACGTAATCATGATTTCATACGGGATACTCTACCTGTGCTGCTAGAACATGTGCCTTTATAAGTACGGCACAACATGTGGTTCATGCACAATGCAGGTCGTGCACATTTCAGTCGAAGTGTTCGTACGCTTCTCAAGAACGGATTCGGTGACAGATGGATTGGTAGAGGCGGACCATTTCCATGGCCTCCACGCTCTCCTGACCTCAACCCTCTTAACTTTCATTTATGGGGGCATTTGAAAGCTCTTGTCTACGCAACCTCGGTACCAAATGTAGAGACTCTTCGTGTTCGTATTGTGGACGGCTGTGATACAATACGCCATTCTCCAGGGCTGCATCAGCGCATCAGGGATTCCATGCGATGGGGGGGTGGATGCATGTATCCTCGCTAACGGAGGACATTTTGAACATTTCCTGTAACAAAGTGTTTGAAGTCACGCTGGTACGTTCTGTTGCTGTGTGTTTCCACTCCATGTTTAATGTGATTTGAAGATAAGTAATAAAATGATCTCTAACATGGAAAGTAAGCGTTTTCGGACACATGTCCACATAACATATTTTGTTTCTTTATGTGTGAGGAACGTTTCCTGAAAGTTTGGCCGTGCCTTTTTGTAACACCCTGTATACTCCTTCCACCTTTCTGCTTTCCCTTCCTTGCATAGAACTGGGTTTCCATCTGAGCTCTTGATATTCATACAAGTGGTTCTCTTTTCTCCAAACATCTCTTTAATTTTCCTGTAGGCAGTATCTATCTTACCCCTAGTGAGATAAGCCTCTACATCCTTACATTTGTCCTCTAGCCATCCCTGCTTAGCCATTTTGCATTTCCTGTCGATCTCATTTTTGAGACCGTTGTATTCCTTTTTGCCTGCTTCATTTACTGTAATTTTATATTTTCTCCTTTCATCAATTAAATTCAATATTTCTTCTGTTACTCAATGATTTCTACTAGCCCTCGTCTTTTTACCTACTTCATCCTCTCCTGCCTTCACTACTTCATCCCTCAGGGCTACCCATTCTTCTTCTACTGTATTTCTTTCCCCCATTCCTGTCAATTGTTCCCTTATGCTCTCCCTGAAACTCCGTACAACCTCTGGTTCTTTCAGATTATCCAGGTCCCATCTCCTTAAATTCCCACCTTTTTGCAGGTCCTTCAGTTTTAACCTACAGTTCATAACCAATAGATTGTGATCAGAGGCCACACCTGCCCCTGGAAATATCTTACAATTTAAAACCTCGTTCTTAAATCTCTGTGTTACAATTATATAATCTATCTGTTATACCTTCTAGTATCTCCAGGATTCTTCCACGTGTACAACCTTGTTTCATGATTCTCGAACCAAGTATTAGCTATGATTAAGTTATGCTCTGTGCAAAATTCTATCAGACAGCTTCCTCTTTCATTTCTTACCCCCAATCCATATTCACCTACTATGTTTCCTTCCCTCACTTTTCCTACTCTCGAATTCCAGTCAACCATGACTATTAAATTTTCGTCTCCCTTCACTAACTGAATAACTTTTTTTTTATATCTCATCATACATTTCATCAGTTTCTTCATCATCTGCAGAGCTAGTTGGCATATAAACTTGTACTACTGTAGTAGGCGTGGGCTTCGTGTCTATCTTGGCCACAATAAAGCGTTCACTATGCTGTTTGTAGTAGCTTAACCGCACTCCTATTTTTTTATTCATTATTAAACCTACTCCTGCATTACCCCTATTTGATTTTTTATTTATAACCCTGTATTCACTTGACCAACAGTCTTGTTCCTCCTGCCACCGAACTTTACTAATTCCCACTATATCTAACTTTTACCTATCCATTTCCCTTTTTAAATTTGCTAACCTACCTGCCGAATTAAGGGATCTGACATTCCTCACTGCGATCCATAGAACGCCAGTTTTCTTTCTCCTGATAATGACGTCCTCTTGAGTAGTCCCCGCCCGAATATCCGAATGAGGGAATATTTTACCTCTGAAATATTTTACTCAAGAGGACGCTATCATCATTTAACCATACAGTAAAGCTGCATGCTCTCGGAAAAATTACGGCTGTAGTTTCCCCTTGCTTTCAGCCGTTCGCTGTACCAGCACAGCAAGGCCTTTTGGTTAGTGTTACAAGGTCAGGTCAGTCAATGATCCAGGCTGTTGCCCCTGCAACTACTGAAAAGGCTGCTCCCCCTCTTCAGGAACCACACGTTTGTCTGGCCTCTCAACAGATACACCTCCATTGTGATTGCACCTGCGATATGGCCATCTGTATCACTGGGGGATGCAAGCCTCCCCACCAATGGCAAGGTCCATAGTTCTTGGGGGGGGGGGGGGGAAGTAGGGAGTTAAGGAACTGTGTGTGGTCATTCAGTAATGGGCTTTGGTTGATGGACACATGTTTATTAACTGCCATTATTTCTAGACAGTTCATCTTCCTTCCTTTATGGATGCGATGTAATACTTAACAATACTCCTTGTCAGTATGGACTTTATTAAGCAGGTGATCTTCAAAAGTAAAGTCTCTTTTCCCAAGTTACCAACTTCCGTGGTGTTCCTCAAAGCAGGTACATATTGCCCTGCCAAACTACACCTATATAGAATTTTCCACAATTGCAAATAATTTTACATATTCCAATCTTTTCCAGAGCTGCTGCGCTATCTTTACCATTGGGCAAAAAGTTTGCAACAGTGTTGTGCACATAAAATGATGTTTTTACATTCCTGGATTGAAGTTTTCTTGCTATATAAAGTGAGACTTTTCCTATGTATGTAATTGTAAACCTTTTATTGGGCTTTTGAGGTGGTGGGTCAAGGGAAGGGTGAAGAAGAGAGTACACTTGGTGGTTCTGCTTTTTGTGCATTATGGGGGTGCACTAAGGTATGGAGATAGTCATTGTCAGATGATATTTGTTTGATTGTATTTAATTACTTTTGGAAGTTTTCTTGATGCGTGGGGAGGGATACTAGATGAGATATAATTGAATGAAGGGTAACATGTTTGAGTCACTGGGTGTTGAGAACTGGCCGGTATTACCATATCTGTAGTAGCAGGTTACATGTAAATCTTGAATACAGTCACTGATGTCTATGGTTAGATGTAAATAATTTATGCAGTTACCCCCAAACTCCATTGTGAATTTTATACTGTTGCGTCTAGAATTCAGCTGCTTGAGGAATTTTTGAAGTTGTCTGACAGTTCCTGTCCATAAGCATAACACACCATCAACACACCTAAGACAGTATCCAACATGGAAGAGAGTGTAGTATTTTCCAAAAACTGTGTTTCGACATCATTCATGAAGATTTCAGCTAGGACTGGACTGAGAGGGGAACCAATAGCTAGACCATCCAATTGTTTGTATATTCCGGCATTCAGATGGGAATCACTTTCTGTTAGACAGGTTTCTGCAATCATCTGTCATCTGTCACATGTGACAACTGTATAAACTCCTGATTTATCTAGTAGTCTGTGAGAATGTTTAGGCACTCCTGCACTGGAGTAGTGAGTAATTTGCTAACATCGAAAGTAAACAGCTTGGCATTAGGGGGGGAGGGGGGACCTGCATGTCTTTTAACTTGTTCATTAAGTCAGCTGAATTAAATACCACGACCTGGTTTGAAATTGCTTTTGATCTTGATCAGGTCATTTAACTCTCTGGTTAACTTGTAACATAAATTTGAGAATTAAGACACCACAGGATGGATTGGGATATTATGCTTATGGAGTTTATGTTTATGAAGTTTATGGAGTTTGTATGGGGTCTAATATTATACTTTCGAAAAGTTTGATAACAATTTAATTTTATCACTATTAGGATTTTGTAAGTTCTTTCTATATCGCTAGAAGTTTGTGGCATTCAGGAAAACTTCAACTTTGTTAACATAATAACATTTGTTCGTTAAGACAGCAGCATTTCCTTTATATGATTGGATTGCTGTAACTTTACTGTCATTCATTTTCTTCTCGACATTGTTCAATACTTGTTGTCATTTAGGTGGTGGTGCACCGCAAACGAGGTTAGATATTTAAAGTTCATGGGCTACGAACAGTTTAGTGGAGATGTCAAATGGAATGGCCAAGATAATTTTGTTAGCCGCATCTTTGCAATATGTCACCAAAGTTTACTTTTCGATTATTTTTTTCTATGTCCAACAGTTACAATTTATTTGTAGCTCATTACTTAATATGTCACATATTTTACCTTAGTTAAACAGCCTAACATCGAATTTACACTGAAATAATATCCTTGTTTTATTCCCAATTCTGACATTAATATTTTCATCTCAGGAAATGGAGGTACTGTGTAGATGCAATAGTTTAATATCTTTGAAACAACAAAATCTGTTTTACAATTAAAACTTATTATACCTCCAATGACTTTATTGTAAAATTAAATTGAAGTACTTGGTTTGTTTGCTATGACATAAAGTTACTCACGTTATATATAAAAATGTTGTCTTTGATTCTACGAGCCATACCCCAGAACTCACAACATGTTTAGAACAACATTTCCTTGATTGAACAATGACATCTCATCTGTTAAAATAATTGTGTTCGAACGGTGTCTTTTCTTCAGAAAAACGTCAACATAACCTTTGCCTTCTAAATAAGAAATTTTACATGCATACAGTCTAAGTGACTGTTTATGTTTCCCATTTTCTTTAATCACAACTCAATCTCCAGGGTTAAGAACATTTCCATGTGGCACTTCCCTTTTGACAAATTCTTGGGCTTCTTCTGAAAAAACACTGTTGTTGACAATGTGTATTGACGACCCAGATTCCCAAAACACAACCGTACATTTTCAGTTAGTCTGAACACAAGACAAATTAAAGATTATTTCAAAACTGAACTTCCAATTAGTGAGAGAGACTGCAAATGTGCTTACTATGTACTTTAATTACAACACCATAATTTAGATGATTAGTACTCACAAATAAAGTTTAAATGGCCCTAAGCACTATGGGACTTAACATCTGAGGTCATCAGTTCCCTAGACTTAGATCTACTTAAACCCAACTAACCTAAGAACATCACACACATCCACGCCCGAGATAGGAGTCGAACCAGCGACCATAGTAGCCGCGTGGTTCCGGACTGTAGCGCCTAAAACCGCTTGGCCACAGCAGCCAGCAAATAAAGTTCAAAGTAAGCAAATTCTGCGCCACATCCGATGTTTGTCATAGAATGAACAAAATACTACTTGACAGTATTGTCAACTTCGAAACAGCAAATTTTCTTTGTCATAATGATTCACCACCAACCCAGACGAATAAATCGCTCAGTGCTATTCCCATTCGTCCGTCAACATGATAGGACAGACCAGATTTGCAAATTTTGTTTCTGTTCGCCCCATTGCACTACAGTTCCGCTTGATTTCTCTAGTCTACAATCCACTGTGAAGCACATGGCACAGGATACATTCCATAATACCAGCTTTTAGGGATGCTTCTGGTTCCTTTAGAGTACGGAGGGCGGGAAGAATGCTTAAAGGTCAAGACCTTACTTGAATCACTGCGTAAATAATTCATGCCTAAGGGGCATCTATCTTCAAGCATCTACATCTACGTGACTTCTATGCAATTCACACTTAAGTGCTTGCCAAGTATTTGAATCTTTGGCATTATTAGACACAACTCAGTAGCGACTGGATAAACGACTTTCTGTGGGATATTTACTACTGAATCAAAGGGGGTTAATAGAATACATCCCATTTTAAGCCCAAACCAAACTACTAATTAACCCTAAAGGCCTCTATTAATATCGATAAAAACGATATAGAACAGGAAATAAAAAGTTGTTTCGACTGTTGACTGTTAGTTTTTTCAAAGTAAGCACAGAGTTATATGTGAATGGTGGCCTCATATCAAAGTTACAAATTAATTGAATAATAATTTAAACTAACAAAGAAAAACCTACTTACTTAGTACAAGGAAAGCATTTACAGACAGTAGCAAGTGTAGAATAAATGCATAAAGTTGTGCAATAATTCAAGACGAACCAGCAGCAGAATCTTAAAAGTTAGTCACTCAGTTGAATCGAAGTGCATCAAAACCACCTGTTTCGCAGTTGCTTAGAAAGAAACAGCGATATAGTTCACGTGGATGCAACGAACCAGTTACTGAAAGTAGACTTGTAACCCACCAGACGATACAATACCGAAGACAACTTGACAAAATAATTACGAAAGACTTTGAAAGGTGGCAGGTCCAAGTGGATTGTCAACGGTTCATAATTATGATCACGATTGTAATGAAGTATGTTTGATCTAAGAGTGAGAATGCACTTAGAGGGTCAGCATTTAGTTGCTCTGGTTAATCACGGGGTTACGAAGCCTTTCTTCATTCTGACTGTTATTTCCTTGGTCTGTTTTACTACTGCTGTAAGCAGAGGGAAGCACATTAAAGTGCGGTGTTTTCGGTGGGCGACGACTCAGTAAATACACTCCTGGAAATTGAAATAAGAACACCGTGAATTCATTGTCCCAGGAAGGGGAAACTTTATTGACACATTCCTGGGGTCAGATACATCACATGATCACACTGACAGAACCACAGGCACATAGACACAGGCAACAGAGCATGCACAATGTCGGCACTAGTACAGTGTATATCCACCTTTTGCAGCAATGCAGGCTGCTATTCTCCCATGGAGACGATCGTAGAGATGCTGGATGTAGTCCTGTGGAACGGCTTGCCATGCCATTTCCACCTGGCGCCTCAGTTGGACCAGCGTTCGTGCTGGACATGCAGACCGCGTGAGACGACGCTTCATCCAGTCCCAAACATGCTCAATGGGGGACAGATCCGGAGATCTTGCTGGCCAGGGTAGTTGACTTACACCTTCTAGAGCACGTTGGGTGGCACGGGATACATGCGGACGTGCATTGTCCTGTTGGAACAGCAAGTTCCCTTGCCGGTCTAGGAATGGTAGAACGATGGGTTCGATGACGGTTTGGATGTACCGTGCACTATTCAGTGTCCCCTCGACGATCACCAGTGGTGTACGGCCAGTGTAGGAGATCGCTCCCCATACCATGATGCCGGGTGTTGGCCCTGTGTGCCTCGGTCGTATGCAGTCCTGATTGTGGCGCTCACCTGCACGGCGCCAAACACGCATACGACCATCATTGGCACCAAGGCAGAAGCGACTCTCATCGCTGAAGACGACACGTCTCCATTCGTCCCTCCATTCACGCCTGTCGCGACACCACTGGAGGCGGGCTGCACGATGTTGGGGCGTGAGCGGAAGACGGCCTAACGGTGTGTGGGACCGTAGCCCAGCTTCATGGAGACGGTTGCGAATGGTCCTCGCCGATACCCCAGGAGCAACAGTGTCCCTAATGTGCTGGGAAGTGGCGGTGCGGTCCCCTACGGCACTGCGAAGGATCCTACGGTCTTGGCGTGCATCCGTGCGTCGCTGCGGTCCGGTCCCAGGTCGACGGGCACGTGCACCTTCCGCCGACCACTGGTGACAACATCGATGTACTGTGGAGACCTCACGCCCCACGTGTTGAGCAATTCGGCGGTACGTCCACCCGGCCTCCCGCATGCCCACTATACGCCCTCGCTCAAAGTCCGTCAACTGCACATACGGTTCACGTCCACGCTGTCGCGGCATGCTACCAGTGTTAAAGACTGCTATGGAGCTCCGTATGCCACGGCAAACTGGCTGACACTGACGGCGGCGGTGCACAAATGCTGCGCAGCTAGCGCCATTCGACGGCCAACACCGCGGTTCCTGGTGTGTCCGCTGTGCCGTGCGTGTGATCATTGCTTGTACAGCCCTCTCGCAGTGTCCGGAGCAAGTATGGTGGGTCTGACACACCGGTGTCAATGTGTTCTTTTTTCCATTTCCAGGAGTGTAGTTACATAGAGACTGGTATCCACACAGCAGGCGAGATCTGGCAACCCGTTTCACTCAAAGTAGAAACTAGATCTTACACAAAGAGAGAGAATCAATATCTTGGCCGAACGGGGCCGGGTGGCTGCTGAGAAAGCCAGCTGGCTGCATTGTCCGACAGCTGGCCGGTGTCTGTTGCAAGTTTTCACAGGGGTCGCGCCCAACGCCAGATGGTGGCCTTCTAAAACGTTTTATGCCGAAAGATGACTGTTTTCAGACTATATCGACATTTGCGGGATGAGTGCCACGTAGAAAGCACATTTTTCTGTTTTCTTTTGGGTTCTCACGCCTGGTGATTACGTCTGCGTGCAACAAGCGAGCTTTTTGGTTGGAAATCAGAGGGTGATATCAGAAGACACAATGAGGCATATCTAACTTTTTGGTGGCAAGTAAATCTATTGGGAGAGCTACTTCTGCCCACCTGCTGGAGGGAGAGGGACCAGGTATGTTTTTTTATGTGAATGGCGTAGAAATATAACTGCGTCTCCTACTCATTGGCATGCGTTTTTGGCGCAGTCCACATGGAACAATTTGAGAGTGCAAGGCGCTCAGCGGCGATAGGTAGAGGGGGGGGGGGGTCGATGGAGATAAGCCAAAGTTGCTAGTCCTTGGCGCAGATTTTGAACGCATCACACCGCTGAGCACCAAGCGCTCTCGACGGCAAAGGACTGTGATAATTATACTCGCAGCTCTAGCATTTGAAAGTTTTGCTAGTAACGCTCACCGTAGCGTATTTACCATTTAGGGACAGCAGCCGAACAGTTGTTGCATGTACTGCAGCTGATAACTTTTGCAATCCACGATCACTGTTTCACGGAGTGAAATCAATCATAGAGCGTTACCAATCATACTCAAAGAGAAGGCATACTCTAGCGTAGAGATCGGCAACAGGCGGACCGCGGTCCGTATATGGACCGCGGAAAGTCGAACATCGGACCGCCAAATACTCTTAAATACAGTCCGTCGTCCAACTAAGTATCACGGCGCCTCGTTCGCAATAGACTAGTAATTTAGTCGCGTACTGAGTAATTTAGTAATTAAACGTGTCTGAAAAACAAAAATTTAATCGAGTAGATTAGCAAATCAATATGCGATCTGATACAAAGTTTGTCTGCTTTTCGTCGTAAGCTGGATATTTTTGAAAAGATATTGCAAGGCACGAATTTATTCATTTCCCATCAATTATTGAGTATAAAGAAAAGAGAACTCTCAAGAAGACATTGCATGCAGTGTTTGTAAGATTTCTGTCCAATCTAAGGAACGAATTTGCTACAAGATTTCAAGACTTTTCAGAAATTGGAAAGCTGTTTCAATTCTTAAAATTTCCCTATGAAGTTGATCCATCGGCAGAATGGACTGATGTGGCTGCTAAGATGTTCAGCGTTTCAAATTCTTCACTTCAGGTGGAGATAACCTACTTGCAAGAAGATGTTTCTTTGCAAATGTGTAAAACTGTATCCACTGAAGAATTTTGGGGTAAACATGTTTCAGAAAAATATGAAAATTGTAAGAAAGTAGCCATCAATCTGGCCACTCTGTTTAGTTCGACATATATATGCGAATCGTCGTTCTCGAAAATGAATTTTTCGAAGTACACATATCGGTCAAGGTTAACGGACGCCCACCTCGAAGACATACTTCGCATTTGCTGTACCCCTCGTATAACGAACCTTACAAAACTGGCTCAAGACTGTCGATGTGATTTCTCACATTGAATATATTACAATATTAACTGATAACAACTTGTTTTACTTGGTTTACGCATTTTTCGGAAACCAACTGAACTTGAAAACAAAATAAAAAACAGTACCTTTTAATTGTTAGTTTTTTTCTGGACCGCCATAAAAATTTTACACCGAATCCGGACCCCACTGAAAAGTATTTGCCAACCCTTGCTGTAGAGTATTCGAGAAGATGGTTCAAATGGCTCTGAGCAATATGGGACTTAACAGCTGTGGTCATCAGTTCCCTAGAACTTAGAACTATTTAAACCTTAATAACCTAAGGACATCACACACATCCATCCCCGAGGCAGGATTCGAACCTGCGACGGTAGCGGTCAAGCGGTTCCAGACCGAAGCGCCTAGAACCGCACGCCCACACCGGCCAGCTATTCGTGAAGAAGCCCTTTTGATATAGGCATTGCTAACTGAACACTTCTGTGCCCATAAATATGGTTCATGAGCTGAAATAATTTTATTTCATTTTGCTTAAGACAAAACACTGTTTTTCACGTGTTTTTAGACAAATAAATTCAAGTGTTATAGTGAAACTTCTCTCATTTTAAAGTTGATATCTGTTGTTAGTCACTTAACTTAGCATTTATAATTTCATTTGTGGCGTATTTTACATGCTGTATATTGATTTGTGTCAAAATACTAACCTAATATCCACTGTAGGGTCAAAATGTAATTAATTGGCTTTCTAGGAATCCACTGCGTGCAGAGTAGAGAGCTATTTCTTAAGGATCGGTCTGCGTCAGGGGGAAACTCATGTCGAGAATTAAATGTTTGGTAGATCCCACATTGCAACAACCATCGGCGTTTCGCTACTTTTATCCCGTCTCAGTATGCTTATTTAAAGCCTAAGTTACTGAATCAAATTGTTGTCTCATAACAAAAAATTCATTTAAATGGAAGTCTTATAATAATAATTAACATTCAGATATTTATTCGCCACATTGGGCACAAGCATAACTACACTGCACAACTCAACTGGAGTGTCATTTCTTTCCAAAATCCATAAGTTACGCCTCTTGCGACGGATAAGATTAAAATTTGGCTCAAAGGTCACTAAAACCTACCTCTGCAACGGTAGAAAAGCGTGTAACCTTGTGATGTCAATCTCGGGATTGAAGTCGCTTCCAACAGCAAGGTGTCGACTTATACGAAAAAGGGCAGCAGCTCAGAATTTCATGTGATGTTTAAGATGAGTTAGTGAAGTCACATTGACACCAAATTTCACCACAACTCTGCCGAACACCATCGTGGACGTGTCACATAGTTGGGAAGATCGTCACACCTCTTGTTGTCCATATTACACCTCTCACTTTTACGCCTCTCCACTGGACAGCCAGCGTTCAAGTGATGCTGTTTCCATATGAGTGGTCAGGGAAAAGATTTTAGATACACTGTCACTCATGGACTACACGAAAAGCCCTCAGAGGGTGGCATAGAAAGCGTCAATGAAAAATACGCCTTTCCTAGTGGCGCACACATTTCGCGGTCGAAAGCAACAGTTCTCAGGTCGAAGTTCTTGACAGCTTGTCACACTGCTGACACCCCCAGAAGATTCAATCATATTCTGAAGACGTTGCGTGGCTGCTTCCCATTTGAAAGTGATCGCATCCCTTTGGAGTGCAGCGCGACCACAATGTTTGTTCTCCTGTACAGGTCAGGACCAGTAGTTGCTGTCCAAAACCCAATTGACGAAATATGAACGTGATCCGAAGTAGCGAAGGATGCTTATGCTTTTTCAGTCCTGTTTCACGCCGTCCTTTAGTGTGATCACAGAGATCCATGTATAAATAAAACGGCAAATCGTGTCTCGAAGACACTCCAGTTCAGAAATAGCCCACTGCCATCTGCCTGCATTTACAGAGACTTTTAAAAATGTGTCTGTGCAGAGAAAACTTATGAAGCAGTGCTGGATGCCTATAGGCAGGCAACCAGCAGTGGAGGGGTGCCAAGTGGTTGCCTGTCTGTAGGTGCCTAGACCTACTTAACAGCTTTTCCCTGTAAGGGTATATTTTAAAAATTCTGAATAAATGAGTACAGGTGCCATCGAGGGCATTGCTGAATGGGGGGGTCTTGGAGGCATCCTTTCCCGTTGCATTCATGCATGCGTTGCGCACCTCCATTATCATGCCACAGCACAGGAGGGCTGCAAAATTATATACAGTGTTTGCTACTCTAGATAACGTCGAAATTTCTTCGAATGGTTTCGAATGGCCCTTATTGGTTCCAACCTGTACACGAAAGTTAAAAACACGGTCGCGCTGTATTCGAAAGCGGTGGGATCAGGCCCACGATGTTCTTACCTAAAGGTTGAATCTTCTGGTGGGGCAACAAGCATCAAAGGCTGTCAAGAAGACCATCCTGTTACTTATTGCAATGATAACTGTAGTTTTCAACCGCGAAATTTGCGCGGATCAACGACGCAACGAGAGAGGTGGTTTGCTTGACGCCCGTTATACTACCCCGTGAGACATTCCGTCTCAATTCTGAGCGGCAGTGTGTCTGAAATCTTTTCTACCACCACCCATAAGAAAATGCTGTGATTTCATAGCTGGGTGCCGCCGTTCTGACCTCCACTGCACAGATGTCAAAAGAAGAGGTGAAATGTGGTTAACAGATCTTACCATTTTGTTTCATGTCCTCGACGACGTTGAACAGAACTGTGGTAATATTTGGTGCCAATGTGACATCATTAACTCACCTCACATCTCGCGTGAACTGAGCTCTGACCCTTTTTTTTATGCATGTATTGACACCTTGCGTTTGAACTGCTGTTAAGCACGAAAGTGACGTGACATGCAGCCACACTTTTCCACCAATACAAAGTTTTTAGGCACCTTTTGAGTCGAAATTCACCGTGTCATTAAAGCACACCTTTAGATACAACTGCACTGAAACTTTTTTGTATGTTATTGAATGAATTGGTAATTACTATTTACTAATGTGTTTAATAATGAAAGTGACTTGTTATCTTCATTACTGGTATCAAGAATATTCAGGCGATGTATTGCATGTGTATTGTGCGTACCTGCAACAGTTTTCGAGAATTTTATAAACAGCAATAACTGCAAATCTTAAGAAGTTTATGAATAATATGTTTACAAGCACGGATTAACTGCAAGGAACTCGTCTCAACGCAGCTAATCTTAAGTTGTCTATGGTTTAATTACGTCTGAAAGGCAGTTTAGGTATTTTTGGCCAATATAACAATTTTTGCTCGGTGTTCTGAGGCGCTGGTGGTGTGTTCACTCGCTCAGCAGACACGCCGCCCGAGTCCCCTCGCTGTCGGGGATTTCCCGATGCTGACCCACCGCTACCTGCCGGTCAGCAGGTGGCCTGCGCTAACTACTTTCCGCGACCGCTCAGTCTCTCACATAGCCCAGCCACTTCACGGCAACTTTCCAGCCACACTGGTCACTCATCACTTAGCGCGCTAATCGCTCGTAGTCACAGTTTTCTCAGCATACTCATGTGCTGTAGTATAAGTATATTCCCTACAATCGAACTTCACTTTTTCTTTTTCTTTCTTTTGTGCCATCAGTCTGTAACGCCGCAACTTATTACGAGATAACATTGGTTGCAGTATGGCACGCAGCCGTCTAGTGAGGTGGCATACCCTCTACAAATCTAAATAATCCATATTAGTTATTATCCGATTTTGTTCAAATTTGGTACACAGCCTTATGTTATTAATGGAATGATGCTGTCAAATTTTCATACTTTTGTTTATTATAGTTCCGGAGATAGAGTGAATTACCTAAAAGTCCTAAAACCTAAGCTTGTTTTTTATAAACAAGAAAGGAACAATAACAGATTGACTTTCATTATCATCTGAAGCCATTACAAAGTTGTCAATGCATAAAAATCAATCAGAATATTCTTTTTAAAACCTTAGTCACTCTGCATTATGTAATACAAAAATCGGTCAAAATTATTATTTGATTATATTTTGTTGTGTGAGTGTGTGAGAATGATTAATAGAGTGTACACAGGACACATGTTAAAATTTAACATTCAATTTTACGTAAAACCGTGTACAAATGAACCGTGGGAAAGTTAAGTTGCAACCACGATTCAGGTGACGAATGTCTGTGAAAGCATGCTTTTGTATAAAAGGAGCCAGAATGGCAGTTAAAGGCGGAATAAGTGTATTTATCAATTTGAAGAATGTTTCACACTTTGCTTATTTTTAATAAACATAATACAAGAAATTGAAGTTATGCTGACATTGCCGGCCGAAGTGGCCGTGCGGTTAAAGGCGCTGCAGTCTGGAAACGCAAGACCGCTACGGTCGCAGGTTCGAATCCTGGCTCGGGCATGGATGTTTGTGATGTCCTTAGATTAGTTAGGTTTAACTAGTTCTAAGTTCTAGGGCACTAATGACTTCAGCAGTTGAGTCCCATAGTGCTCAGAGCCATTTGAACCATATGCTGACATCAATTATTATCAAATTAGTGATTGGATAAGGCAAGATTTGCCGCGAGAATAATCAGGAAGCAACGTTATGATTGGTCATTTTGATCAACAGCCAATCAGAATCAAGCTGTTCCCGCGCAAATAGAGGAGTGGGCAGAGAGGAGAGTAACTCGAGAGAGTGCTTGCTAGCCGGCCTACGGTTAACACTATGTTAGATGGCTCCTTAAAAATACTCTGTAAGATGAGGAAATAGTGTGCTAATTTTGGTTCGAACATATCGTAACTGAAGCGATTGGAGTTACGAACTTTTTAATGAAAGTTTGGTGTTCCTAAGTTAAATAGTTTGAGAGATATGAGCGTGTGAACTTTCTGGTCGTAGTAACAACTCTGCGTGGCGTGTTTCGTGCTCTATACGGAACATTTTGGCGAGCACCTCGAACGAAGAAGACCATTGAAACGTCCGAATGTTTAACTCGCGAATTGTTGTGGGTCTATGACTGGTAGAACTTGAAAATTAGTCGGGTCCGACTTGCTGAAATTCTGGCTGCTTTTTCGAGTGAGTATTTGCTATACAGACAGTGAACTTTCAATGATAAAGTTTCACCAAATTAAATACGGACTAGATAGCCATTTCATATCTTTCAGTATAAATAAAAAACAGAGTTAATCTAATTTTTAACGCTTTCCTGCAAGCAGACTGAATATTCCGAATGCCCGATTTTTTAATCATGAACTTTCAGGAACTGACTTTCAACTAGAGTTATGCGGCCTCTGTGTGGTAGGTATTAGATAGTGGGCTCATCAACGCTGCTTTACACTGCCCATCACGCATCTGCTACCATAGAGTGAAGGGACATCAGCAAAAATCCTATCGAGGAAGGTGGACTGAGCGATAGCATTAACAACAACCCTGACGACCGACACCGCCCCACCGCAAGTCATCCACCTGGTTTGATGCAGGCCACCACGAATTCCTCTCCTGTGCCAACCTCCTTCTCAGAGTAGGTCTTGTTCCCTATACTTCAAGTATTTGTTGTATGTATTCCAAGCCCTCTTTTTCCGTACAGTTTTACCCTCTACAGCTCCCTCTAGTACGATAAAAGTTATCCCCAATATCCTACCATCCTGCACCTCCTTCTCGTCAGTGTTATTCACATGTTCATTATTTCGACGATTCTGAAAAGAACTCGTGAATCCTTATCAGTCCACCTAATTTCTTCTGTAGCCCTACATCTCAAATTATTCTAATCTCTTCCGTTCCTGTTTTCTGTCCAAGAAACACTACCAAAAAACCACTGTGCTCCAAACGTACATTCTCAGGAATTTATTCTTCAAATAAAGGCCTATGTTTGATTCTAGTACACTTCTTTTGGCCACCCCCCCCCCCCCCCCCCTCTGACTGTGCTAATCCTCTTCTTACGTCCATCTAGCGTTATTTTCCTTCCGAAGCAGCAAATTCCTTAACTTAGTTTTCTTCATGATCACCAACTTTGCTGTTAACTTTCCCACTATTCTCATTTATGCTACTTCCTCCGGTTTACTTTGAATCCATATTCGTTACTCATAACACTGTTCACTGCATTCAACAGCTCCTGTAATCATTCTTCACTTTAGCTCAGGACTGCAACATCAGCAGCGAACCTTTACCATCGATGTCCTTTCACCCAGAATTTTAATCCGACTCTTGAACCTGTCTTTCATTCCCGTCATTGCTTCTTCGAGGGGTGGACTGAATAGTACCGGTGAAAGACTAAATCCCTGTCTTACATGCTTTTTAATCCGGGCATTTCGTTCTTGGTCTTGCAGTGTTATTTTTCGTTCTTGGCTCCTGTGGTAATTGTATATTACCCGTATTTCCATATAGCTCAATCTTATTTTTCTCAAAAATTCGAACACATGTACTATTTTACATTGTCAGACATTTTCTTTTTTTTTAGGTTGAAAATCCTATGAATAAGTCTTGATTTTTCTAGTCTTGCTTTAATTATCAGAGGGCAACGGCCTTGCCGCAGTGGATACATCGGTTCTCGTCAGATCACCGAAGTTAAGCGCTGTCGGGCGTGGCCGGCTCTTGGATGGGTAACCATACGGGCCGCAATGCACTGTTGCCATTTTTCGGGGTGCACCCAACCTCTTGATACCAATTGAGGAGCTAATAGACCGAATAGTAGCGGCTCCGGTCAAAGAAAACCATCGTAACGACAGTGAGATCTATGTGCTGACTGCCCCTCCTACCCCCATCCTCATTTGGGGATGACACGGCGGTCGGATGGTCCCGATGGGCCGCTTGTGGCCTGGATACGGAGTGCTTCTTTTATTCATTATCAGACACAACGTCAGAAATGACCATGTGTTGTCTTTACCTTTCCTAAATGTAAACTGATTGTCATCTAACAGTTCCCAAATTTTCTTTTCCATACTCCTGAATATCTTCAGCATTCTTCTGTAGCACCACATTTCGAAATCTTCTATTCTCTTCTTGTCCATACTATTTATGGTCCATGTTCCACTTCCATACATGGCTACACCCCATACAAATACTTTCAGAAACGACTTCCTGACACTTAAATCTATACTCGATGTTAACAAATTTCTCTTCTTCAGAAACGCTGTCCGTGCCATTGCTACTCTACATTTTATATCCTCTCTACTTCGACCATCATCAATTATTTTGCTCGCAAATAGCAAAACTCCTTTACTACTTTAAGTGTCTCATTTCCTAATCTAATTCCCTCAGCATCACACGACTTAATTCGACTACACTCCATTATCCTCGTTTTGCTTTTGTTGATGTTCATCTTATATCCTCCTTTCAAGACACGGTCCATTCCATTCAACTGCTCTTCCAAGTCCTTTGCTGTCTCTGACAGAATTGGGGAGGAGTTTTTGGCACGACCAGAAGAAGGGACCGGTTCGTAGGACATGTTCTGAGGCATCAAGGGATCACAAATTTAGCATTGGAGGGCAGCGTGGAGGGTAAAAATCGTAGAGGGAGA
Source organism: Schistocerca americana (assembly GCF_021461395.2). Taxonomy (NCBI): domain Eukaryota; kingdom Metazoa; phylum Arthropoda; class Insecta; order Orthoptera; family Acrididae; genus Schistocerca; species Schistocerca americana. Next base: position 171,006,658 of record NC_060124.1, on the reverse strand, counting down.
CCAACAGATGAATACACTAGCAGATTCAGAAGGATGTAGGTTGCAGTAAATACTGGGAGATGAAGAAGCTTGCACAGGATAGAGTAGCATGGAGAGTTGCATCAAACCAGTCTCAGGACTGAAGACCACAACAACAATAACCCCTGAATATCACTTTTGGTCAGCAGTTTGGGTGTATGAGCTGTTAAGGTGATTGTGCAGCAGTTTTCGCACTTACCTTCTCTTGGTGTCTTCAGAATTGTGTGGATCACATTTTTCCGAAAGACTGATGGTACATCGCCAGACTCATCATTTGTAAACACAAACATGAATAGTCGTGTGTTTGCCACTTCCTCCCTCGATTTTATGATTTTAGAGATTCCGATAGAATTTTATCTGTTCCTCCAGCTTCAGTTGATATCAGGTCTTCGAAAGTTCCTTCATCCCTCGTGGCTTCCATATCGACTCAAATTTCTTCTTCTACCACGTCATCAGGTAGTTTGTCCCCATCATACAGAGCTTCACTGTACTCTTTCCATATATTTGCTTTCTCCTCTGTGTTTATCTCTGGAAATGCCATTGCGTTCTTAATGTTATCACTCTTCCTTTTAATTTCACTAAACGCTGTTTCGTCTTTTATGTATGCCGGGACAGTCCTGCCTTTAGTCATTTCTTTTACGATTTCTTCACATGTTCCCTACAGCCATTTCTCCTTGCCTTCCCTGCGCAAGCTATTTATCTCATTCCTAGGGATTTATATTACTCTATTCCTATCTTTCCGTGAACATTATTGTACTTTCTTCTTTCGTCGATTAACTGAAGTATGTCTACTGTCACCGACGTTTCTTCGCAGTTACCTTTATTACACCTACGTTTGTCTGCTCAAAATATGTGATTGCCCATTTTAGAGATGTCTGTACTGGCTTCTCTGGTATTTCTTCTCAGAGCATCCTCATCTTTAGTGAACTTACAACGCATTCCTAAATACTTCAGTACCGCACCCCCTCCCGCACTCGATCTTTCGGACTATTTTCTTAAACTTCAGTTTACTCTTCATTATTAATGAATTGTGACCTGTGTGTAACTGCACATGGGTACGCATTGAAATTCAATATCTGACTTCTGAATATCTGCGTGGCAAATATTAATCCAGAGGGAATCTTGCCCTGCCTCTGGGTCTTTTCCAAGTACACCTTCTCCTCTTGTGATTCTTTACAGAGTGCTCGCCATTACCATGCGAAATTTATTGCAGAACACTATCAGCCTTTCCCCTGTTTCATTCGTACTACGGAACCTATATGCTCCTGTAACCATTTCTTCTACTCCTTCCTCTACAACCACGTTCCAGTAACCCCTTATTATTAGATTTCGTCTCCTTTTACATACTGAATTACCCGTTCTGTATCATCGTATACTCTTCTATCTCGTCTTCTGCTTGCAGCGTCGGCGTGTATACCTGAAGTATTGTTGTCGGCGTTTGTTTGTTGTCGAATCTGATGGCAACAACTCTATCTGTGAACCGTTCACAGTAACTGTTTATCTGCCCTGTCGTGTTATTCATAACGAATCCTACTCTCTTTGCACCATTTTATGCTGCTGTTGATACTAGCCTCATTTCATCTGACCAGAAATCCTTATCTTATTTCCATTTCACTTCACTGATCCCCACTGTGATTAGACTGAGTCTTTATATACCCTTTTCAGATTTTCTAGCTTCCCTACCACGTGGAAACTTCTGACATTCCACACTCAGGCTCGTAGAATATTTTCGTTTCGTTCGTTATTAATAGTGGTTCTTGAAACTCTCTGTGTGGACTTAAGGTGATAACAGTCGCCTCTATTAAGCGTTCATCAATTCAGGTATCTCAGCTTCTCCGTGATGCTCCTGCGAGGGTCAAACTAACCTGTGATGCTGTGACCATTCGTGCTATCCTTCTTTGTAGACGGAAGGTATCCACTAAATGGTATGGGTCCCATACAGTACAGCAGTATCCTAGGACAGGTAGCACAAATATTTTCTAAGCAATGACCTTTTTAGATTGATTGCATATTCCTAGCATCCTGTCAACGACTCTAGTTCCGGCATCTACTTCACCTGTGACACCTATGTGAACATTCCATTTCGCATCGCTATAAATTGCTTCACCTCACTTATTTCTTATTCTAATTGTGACTCATTGACTTTTTGGTCATAAAATGCTAGATATTTGTTTTCATTGTTCTGACGTGCAGAGTTTTAATATAAAGATCTGACTGATTGTGCAGCTTTTGTCGGATAGTACATCGCTGTAGATAAGTATCATCTGTGAAAAGTCGGGAGCTACAATTAATATTTTCTGTTCGGTCACTAAATTACAACATGAGGGGCAAGGTCAAAGCACACCCCCTGGAATACGCCTGAAAATACTTATGGCGATGTCTCTCTATCCAAGATAACCTGCTGCGTCCTCCCTAGCAGGAGACCTTTAGTCACAAATTTCGTCAAACACCCCACGTAATTGTAGTTCCGTTAATGAGCGTTTGTGTAATTCTGAGTAAAATGCTTTACAGAAACCCAGCAACACTGCATTTGTTACATGTTTGGTATTGTATGACGTGTAAAACAGTTTTTTGCTTGTTCGATTGTATTACTGCCTTAATCAATGCCTTTCACGATCCCAGGAAAACTACTATTACTCATATATCTGATTGACACACCTTTTTTTCTCGAAGAACACAAAAATTCTTTACCCACATGATACTAAATTTGAATTAAATCACTTGTAGAAGAGTTCAACTTTTAAAGTGTATTCATAATAAAATGTCGGTAAATAATATAGAATCAGTATGAGAGTGCGCGGTGGTAATAGTGCTAATTATTATAGTGCAACGTCTTGATCTTTGTCTGCTTTCGTGTGTTATGATACTTAACAATTACTCTCTTACAATGTGGATCAATAACATTTAAACGTGGTATGTTCAATTTCTTACATGTATAATAATGAGTGACTTGTGTAAAACTATTTCTTATTTGTTTGTCTGTGTTATTAACTGACAAATTCTTATGACTACGTCAGGTGAATCGCGTTTCATTGTACATGAAAGTAAAGAAGGTTCAAGACGGAACATTACAGTAACATAAGAGAATCCTTTTCCTCAAACTGCTACTCAGTCCTATTAATCACACCTACTGAGTTTGCAGCTGTCGTTTTGGGGTAGCGTCTTTTATTATCAATCAAAACATCCTCTAAGATGGGGTTGCTACTAGAAATGTCAGAGAAGACTGGCTAACTGAGCTCTGTAATCATTTTCAGTTAGCAATAGCAAATACTCTGTTGAAGAATCATAAGAGGAGACGGTACAGTTGGAAAAGGCCGGGAGATAGAGGAAGTTTTCAGTTACTTTACATTATGGTCAGACAAAGATTCCGAAATCAGACACTGGCTTGTAAGGCGTACCCAGCAGCAGATATAGACTCAGATTACAATGTAGTGGTGATGAAGAGTAGGGTGAAGTTTAAGAGAATAGTTAGGAAGAATCATTACGCAAAGAACTGGCTTACGGAAGTGCTAAAGATAAAAAGGTGCGCTTGAAGTTGTCTAAGTCTATAAATACTGAAATAAGGGATAGCTCAGAGGGCATTATAGCTGGAGAGGAATGGACATCTCTAGACAGGGTGATCACAGAATCTGGAAAAACAAATCTCTGAGGAAGCAAATAAGTAGGAAGTGCAGGCAAGCGAAAACGAAGTAGATTCATGAGAAACGCGAAGAAATCGAAAATAGAGATGTTATCGGAAGGACTGACTTAGCATAAAGAAAATTCAAAACAATCTTCGATGAAACTGAAACTAGAAATGGTAACATTAAGAGTGCAAGGTTAATCCTACTATTAGATGCAGAGGAGACAGCGGGTTGGTGGAAAGAATACATTGAAGGCCTCTATGAGTGGGGGAGATAATGTTTAATGTGATAAAAGAAGACACAGGAGTAGATTTAGAAACGAAACAGGATCCAGTACTACAATCACAAGCATTTGAGATATGATGCTATAGACGAATGTTGAAAATTAATTGGACTGGTAAGGCAAGAAATGAGGAGGTTCTGTGTGTGCAGAATCGTAGAGGAAAGGAATATGTGGCAAAAATTGTCAAGAAGATGGGACAGGATGATAGGACATCTGTTAAGACTTCAGGCAAAGACTTCCATGGTGTTAGGCGGAGCTGTAGAGGACAAAACCTGTAGAGGAAGACAGAGATTGGAATACACCCAACAAATAATTGAGGACGTAGGTTTCAAGTGTTACTCTGGGATGAAGAGGTTGTCACAGGAGAGAAATACGTGACGGGCCACAACAAACCAATCAGAAAACTGATGACTCACCAAAAACAAAAAAATAGAAATTATAGCCCATATTCGTTTTAGCAACATGTAGCTGAAGTGGGATACGGAAGAACTGAGGAATGGCGAGAAGCGCTTGAAGTTCTCTGAGGCTACAGATACAGCAATAAGAAATAGCTTGGAAGGCAGTACAGTTGAAGAGGAATGGACATCTCTAAAAGGGGCAACCACATAAGCTGGGAAGGAAAACATTGGTACAAAGAGGATAACTGCGAAGAAACCATGGGTAACAGAAGAAATACTTCAATTGATTGATGAAATGAGAAAATACAAAAACGTTCCAGGAAAGTCAGAAATTAAGAAATACAAGTCGCTGAGGAATGAAATAAATAGGAAATACGGGGAACCTAAGATGAAATGGCTGCAGGAAAAATGTGAACACATTGAAAAAGAAATAATTGTCGGAAAGACAGACTAAGCATAGAGGAAAATCAAAATAGCCTTCGGTGACATTAAAAGCGAGGGTGGTAACATTAAGAGTGCAACGGGAATCCCACTTTTAAATGCAGAGGAGAGAGCGTTTAGGTGGAAAGAATACACTGAAAGCCTCTGTGAGGGGGAAGATTTGTCTGATGTGATAGAAGAAGAAACAAGAGTTGATTTAGAAGAGATAGGGGATCAAGTATTAGAATCAGAATTTACAAGAGCTTTGGATGACTTACGGTCAAATAAGGCAGAAGGGAAAGATAACATTCCATCAGAATTTCTATAATCATGGGGGGAAGTTGCAACAAAACGACTATTCGAGTTGGTGTGTAGAATGTATGAGTCTCGCGACATACCATCTGACTTTCGGAAAAGCGTCATCCGCACAATTCCGACGACGGTAAGAGCTGACAAGTACGAGAATATGGCACATTGAGCTTAACAGCTCATGAATCCACATTTCTGACAAAATTAATATACAGAAGAATGGAAAAGAAAAATCAGGATGTGCTAGATGACGATCAGTTTGACTTTAGAAAACATAAAGTAACCAGAGAGCCAATTCTGACGTAGCGGTTGATAATGAATGAAAGGAACACTAAAGAAACATCAAGACACGTTCATAGGATTTTTCGACCCGGTAAAAAGCGTTCGATAATGTAAACTAGAGTAAGATGTTGGAAATTCTGAAAAAATGGACAGACACGGGGAATATACATTACGCACATGAACCGAGAGGGAATTATAAGAGTGGACAACAAAGAAAGAAGCGCTTGGTTTAAAAAAGGTGTAATACAGGGATGTTGTCTTTCCGCCCTATTGTTTAATCTGTACATCGATGAAGCAATTATGGAAATAAAAGAAAGTTTAAGGAGTAGAATTAAAACTCAAGGTGAAAGGATATCAATGATAAGATTCGCTGTTCACATTGCTATCCTGAGTGAAAGTGAAAATAAATTACATGATCTGCTGAACCGAATGAACAGTCTAATGAGTACACAGTATGGGCAGGGAGTAAACAAAGAAAGACGAAGGTAATGAGAAGTTGTGGAAATGAGAACAGCGAGACGCTTGACATGAGGATTGATGGTCACGAAGTAGATGAAGTTAAGGAATACTGCTACCAAGGCAGTAAAATAACCAATGAGGGACGGAGCAAGGAGGACATCAAAAGCAGACTAGCACTGGAAAAAAGGCATTCCTGGCCAATCGAAGTGTTCTAGCATCAAATATCGGACGTAATTTGAGGAAGAAATTTCTGAGAATGTACGTCTGGAGTACGGCATTATATGGCAGTGAAACAAGGACTGTGAGAAAACCGGAGCAGAAGAGAATCAAAGCATTTGAGACGTGGTACTACTGACGAGTGTTGAAAATTAGGTGGACTGATAAGGTAAAGAATGAGGATTTTCTACGCAGAATCGGAGAGGGAAGGGATATGTCGAAAACACCGATAAGGAGAAGGAACAGGATGACAGGACATCTGTGAAGACATGAAGGAATGACTTCCATGGTACTAGAGGGAGCTGTAGAGGGCAAAAACTGTAGAGGAAGACAAAGATTGGAATACGTCAACCAAATGATTGAGGACATAGGTTGCAAGTGCTACTCTGACATGAAGAGATTAGCACAGGAGAGGAATTCGTGGGGGGCCGCATCAAACCAGTCGGAAGACTGATGATCAAAAAAAAAAAAAAAAAAAAAAAAAAAAAAAAAAAAAAAAAGCTGAAGTGGCTCCAAACAAATACTTTTCATCACATGTTTCATGCGATACCCACTGTGAAAGGAAAGCGTTGATTTTTTTCACGTTACAAACAAAATGGTTTTTAAATTGAAATTTTTATGTGCTCATTCTGAAGAGTGACCCCAAATCAGAGCGATATTTTTCTCAACGTTATGTATCAATAAGGACGTTAAACCATGAGAAGTAAGCAGTACTTAGCAGCGGCAGAACCGCTCCGTCCTGTTTCGCACTGCCTGCTACGTCTATGCAACATAGCTGTTCGAGGGCTGCTGGAGTACTGGTTATTCTTCTTGTTTTAATGTTCCTGTTGCTACATACTCGGGCGTAACTACGAGCGCAGGCCAAAAGATCAAGAACGATACAGTGGAGAGGGCTGTGAGACAACGTCATCCAATAGCACGCTGACTAGGACGTCACCACGAATGGAGTTTGCACGAACAGAATAAAAGCGACACGCCGCCTATTCTTGGCTGCACTAGAAGTGCCACACTAGGAGAGCCGCACTGAAAGCCGAGCCGTGCCTTGTGGACAGTATCATTTACTTGCAAGGCAATTGTATACACTGAAGAACATTGATTACATGCATGTCGCCAAATGCTTGCGACGAATCTTTGTAAAGACGCAAACCATGAACGTGATGTGCTCGAATTGTTGTTAAGCTATCCAAGAAAGCAGCATCACGAGTGGGCAGGATGGCACAATACATATCGATAAAACGAATTTCGCACTAATATGTGATCGCTTTATAGAATGGGCAAGTCAAAGCACTATATTAAAAATAATTTTGTTCGTAACAGGAAGCCAAACGACTCTTTCTGTCAACCTTGGGCGTTACATGAAACAAAAGGTAATCAGTATTTGCTTGGGCCGACTCCTACCTTGTGAGGGTCCCTTTCTAGAGTAACGCTGAAGACAAACTGAATATTCGCTTCTGTCTCGGGTTCTTCGACCGACGCTCGTCTGATGATTTTACTGATGTTTCGCCAGCAGGAATGAATGGCATTGTCAATGCTTCACCCTCCATTGCCGGTGGTGAACTGGAGCCGAGCTCGCGGGCGCAGACTATATGTACCTGACGCGCCAACGTCCGAGGGCTTCTCCGCGGGCATATCCGGTGCGGGTCTTATCTTGCTACCTGCGACGGTCGTTCGCTGCAGTACGGGAAGCCAGGATCCGTTTAGCTTAAGGCTTTCTTCTTTCTTGTTAAACCTATTCCCGTGTTTTTGTATTTCTACAACTTCTCTGAAAAAGCGGGTGTGATAGTGCTTCTCTTCAGCCACAACTTCCGTGTCGGCGATTTTTATTATTGTGGTTGGGCTCACTCAGCCCGTGCTCTGCCACGGCCGATTTCTCCACCTGCCCCAACCTGCTATGTCAGTTCTGATCTTTGATCCTGGTGCTGATTGATCGTTCAGCCATTCTGACATAAACTTCTCTGCATGAGCCTGGTTCGCGGTATATTCCCGACATTGGAAGCGGGTCCCTTTTCTCCTTTGGCGATCTCAGACACTCTTTGATCTTGCTTGTTGGATTGAAAATCGTCTTTACGTCGTGTTTGCGCAATATACGGCCGATTCTATCAGCCACACTAGGAATGTATGGAAGAAAGGTCGCACGCGACATATCTTTTTCTGATTTCTTACTTCACCGCATGTTTCGCACTGTTACACTTCTAGTATAATTTGTGGAGTACCCATTGCTCCACAGGAAACTTTCCAGGTGTTACATTTCGCGTCTGGGATGTTGCGGCTCACATATTCGTCCTTTTCGCATTACTAGCGTATTAATCATGCCACTTTTCTGGCTCGGGTGGTCGTTTGACAGTCTGCGCAGGTATGGGTCCATGTGTCGGTTTTCGGTACACGCTATGTCCAATTATTCGCCAACCCTTGTTACCAGCACATCTAGAAATGTTAGTTCTATGTTCTTCTCTACTTCCTTGGTAAATATTGTGTTGGAATGGAGGCTGTTCAGTTGTCTTAGGAAGTCACCGAGCTGTCCTTCACCGTGGCTTCACACGATGAAAGTGCCATCGACGTATCTGCACCACACCTTAGGTTTACAAGTCGCCAAGACCAGTGGCTGTGTGTCGAAATATTCCATGAAGAATTTGGCCACCACTGGACTAAGAGGAGTACCCATGCAACGCCTTCCAGCTGTTCGTAGAAATTGCTACTCCATGTGATATAGCTCGTTGTGAGATATGCATGAAAGAGCTTTGTGATGTATTGCGAGAAAATGGAACCGATTTGCTTCAGTGCGTCACTGTCACTTTCGTAAGCAAAGAAACAATATCAAATCTAAAAAGTATTTCGTTTAGTGCAATTTTTAGTTCCTTAATCTTCTCAATGAAATGTGTTGAGTCCTTCACGTGTGTGTCGGTCTTCCCAACGTGCGGCTGGAGCTGAGAAGACAAGTGTTTGTCAGTTTATAGGTCCGTGAGCCAGGACCACTAACAGTCAGTCTTAGTGGATCGTTGTTGTTATGGATCATAGGAAACCCATACAGCCGATTTGGTAGGGCTTCTGCGTTGCGCATGTTTCTCTGTATGTCTGCCGGCAGACGGGACGCCTTGATTAACCTATTCGTATTCCGTGTCATACGCTGCGTCGGATCTGCACTTAGTTTATGGGGCGTCGTTGGATCTGATACTTTCCGGATCATTTGTTCATAATCTTCGGTCTTCAATACGACGGTCGCACTGCCCTTATCGCCAAGCTGTACCAATATTCTCTTGTTCGCGTTAAGATTCTTAATAGCTTGCACCTCTTCTTTCTTCAGATTGCAAGCTGGTGGCTTTGCTTGACGCAGTATCCTGGCTGTTTCAGTGCGTATTTCTTCTGCCCTTTCACAAGAAAGGGTCCGAATGGCCACATCGATATTAGCTGTGATGTCAGTGCCACGTCAGTAACATTTTATGATGTCCTCCATGGGTATAGTTCTCGGGATGACAGCGAAATTCACTCCTTTTTTAAGAACAGACACTTCCTCTTCGCTCACTTGTCGTCCAGTGAGGTTGACCACTGTGGGTGACATGTCGAGAATCGCCTTATCAGTCTGCTTCCGGCATCTTTCAAACTTTTTCCTCTGTCACTCAGTGCAGCGCTCGAGTTCGTTGTGCATGCTCCTGTGAGCGATGATGTCGATCTTGTCCCAGTCGTCTCGATGCGTTCTGCTACGAAGTTGATATAATATGTCCAGAAGTTCCTGATCCGTTCTTGCCAAGTCTCTCCGTGTTGTATGAATTGGCTCACGAAGAGAAGCTCGTTCCATTCTGTTGTGGATCCGATGTGCTTGGGCGACGGTGAATAGGCGCTTACATTTCAAGAACTTCGGTGTAGCACCTTTATCATGGTACCGAGACAGAAAAGCGAGAGAGGACATCAATCGCGCATTCTTCTTCCGTCGTAGGTCAAGGCGTCGGTACTATCCGCAAATCTCCTCCACGTGGGGGAGTAATACAAAACTGTTAAGGCTTTCGTGACCACTTGTTGCCAAACTGCCTATTGGCTTCTGTCTCGGGTTCTTCGGCCAACGATCGTCTGATGATTTTACTGGCGTTTCGCCGGCACAAAAGGTTGGCACTGTCAAAGCTCCACCTTCCATTGCCGGTGGTGAATTGGAGCCGAGCTCGCGGCCACAGACTATATGTGCCTGACGCGCCAACGTCCGAGGGCTTTTCCGCGGGCATTTCCGGTGCCCTTCTCCTCTTGCTACCTGCTACGGTCGTTTGCTGCAGTACGGGCAGCCAAGATCCGTTTATCTTAACGGTTTCTTCTTTCTTGTTGAAGCTATTCCCGTGTTTTTGTATCTCTACAGGTTCTCTGAAGAAACGGGTATGATAGTACTTCTCTACAGCCATAACTTCCATGTGAAAGGGCAGAGGAATAAAGCACTGAAACAGCCAGGATACTGCGCCGAGCAAAGCTACCAGCTTGCAATCTGAAGAAAGAAGAGGTACAAGCTGTTAAGTATCATAACGACGACAAGAGTATTTTGGTACTGCCTGCCGATAAGGGGAGTGCGACAGTCGTAAAGAAGACCAAAGATCATGAGCAAACGATCCGAGAGCTATCAGTTCCGACAGCGTACCGAAAACTAAGCGCAGATTCGACGAAGTGTATCACACGGAATACGGATCGATTAATCAAGGCCTCTTCTCTGCCGGCGGACATACAGAGAAACCTGCGCAACACAGAAGCCCTTTCACTTCGGCAGTATGGACTACCTAAGATCCGTAAGAACGACGTTCCACTAAGACCTATTGTTAGCGCTCCTGTCTCACCGACCAATAAACTGACAAAACACTTGGCCTCTCGGCTCCACCCAGACGTGGAAAAGACCGACACATACATAAAGGACTCAACACATTTCATTGAGAAGATGAAGAAACTAAAACATGTACAAAACGACATCCTTTTCAGCTCTGAAGTTGTTTCTTTGTTTACCATAGTGCCACTCAGTAACGCTCTGGAGCACATTGGTTCCATTTTCCCGCAAGACATCACAAAGCCCTTTCATGCATATCTCACAACGAGCTATGTCACATGGAGTGGCAATTTTTATGAACAGCTGGAAGGCCTCGCATGGGTAGTCCGCTTAGTCCAGTGGCGCCCAACTTCTTCATGGAACATTTCGAAACACAGGCACTGGTCTTGGCGACTTGTAAACCTAAGGTGTGGTACAGATACATCGACGGCACTTACATTGTATGGAGCCATGGTGAAGAACAGCTCGGTGACTTCCTAAGACACTTGAACAGCCTCCATTCCAACATAATATTTACCATGGAAGTAGAGAAGAACATAGAACTACCATTTCTAGATGTGCTAGTCACAAGGGATGGCGAAAACTTGGACATAGCGTGTACCGAGAAACGACACACAAGAACCCATATCTGCACAAGCTATCAAACGACCACCCGAGCCAGAATAGAGGCATGATTAATACGCTCGTAACGCGATCGGGACGAGTATGTGAGCCGCAGCACCTCAAATGCGAAATGCAACACCTGCAAAATCTTCTGAGGAGCAATGGGTACTCCACAAATTATATTAGAAGTTCAACAGAGCCAAACATTTGGTGAAGTAAGAAGTCAGACAAAAAATGTCGGGTGCGACCTTTCTGCCATACATTCCCAGAATGGCAGAGAGAACCGGCAGTATATTCCGCAAAAGCGGCGTAAAGACGTTTTTCAATCCGACAAGCAAGATCAAAGAGTGTCTAAGATCAGCAGAGAAGGAAAGGGATCAACTTTCAATGTGGGGAATATACCGCATACCTTGCACATGCAGAGAAGTTTATATCGGAATGATTGGAGGGTCAATCAACCCCAGGATGAAAGAACATAAGGGACATTGCAGGCTGGGGCAGGTGGAGAAATCGACCGTGGCAGAGCACGGGCTGAATGAGACCGACCACGTAACAAAATTCGCTGACACGTAAGTTCTGGCTATAGAGGAGCACTACCACACCCGCTTCATCAGAGAAGTTGTAGAAATACAAAAACACGGGAACAGCTTCAACAAGAAAGAAGAAAGTCTCAAGGTAAACGGAACCTCCCGTACTACAGCGAACGACCGTTGCAGTTATCAAGAGAAAACCGCACAGGAATGGTGGGTGAAGCTTTGACGATGCCAGCCTTTCGTGCTGGTGAAACGTCAGTAAAGTCATCAGACGAGCGTCGGCCAAAGAACCCGAGACAGAAGCTAATAGGCAGTTTGTCAACAAGTTACCACGAAAGACTTAACAACTTTGTGAAACGACGATGACCTCGCCGTTCTTTATCCATACGGTGGAGTTGGCGGATGAGGTGGCCCTGCTTTTAGGGTTAATATAAAAGCTAACGATAGCTAACCCCGACGCGTCCGAACCCATAATTGGTTTCTTTCTGGACAGTGTCTGTTTGCCATGTTAGGGGCGACTGCAAGAATTGCTCCAGCAATTAACAATCGCTTGTTCTAATAACCCAGTGGCAACATTTGACAAATAACTGTAAGCCATCATGATCCGTGAATGTAATAACAATATTACCCCATGTTGTTCTCATCCACAAGCGGCAATCGGGACTTCGGACTCTTGGGGACCTGTGCAGTCTCGAACACAGAGAAAGTCGGAGTTCTCTGGTAGACTTCCATCCAAACTGTCACTTATATAGGCACATTCAGTATCAACGCTCTTATTCATCCGAAAAAACTACACAGCCTAATGCAGGAGTTAGATCGACAAAAAATTCAGATTTTAGCCTTTCAAGAAAAACGATTAACTGATGAAACCACTATAGATTATGGAAATTACCGCATCTTTAAATGTAAAACAGAAAAACGTATTGCTAAAGGTGCTCCGCTTCTGTGAATGGCTTTTCTCATACATAGAAATATAACAGACTCCACAAGAGATGTGTGTCCCAAAAGCAGCCGCCTTATGACAATGCGCATGCAGTGTGCTAACGAGAAATATACCTTCATTAATGTTCATGCTCCCACGAAAATTGCTAACAGAAAGATGGACAGATTGTGGAGAAATTCTGGACCGATCTTGAGAAAGTAATGGCTAAAATTCCAAAGCAGGGCATCAAAATCTTATTGGATGATTTCAGTGATCAGATAGACAAAGAAAAACAATACTGGAAAACTGTAGGAAAGTATTCCGCCCATAGCGGGCCACGGTGGCCGAGTGGTTCTAGGCGCTACAGTCTGGAACCTCGCCACCGCTACAGTCGCAGGTTCGAACCCTGCCTCGGGCATGGATGTGTGTGGCGTCCTTAGGTTAATTAGGTTTAAGTGGTTCTATGTTATAGGGGACTGATGACCTCAGAAGTTAAGTGCCTTAGTGCTCAGAGCCATTTGAACCGTTTCGTCCATAAATTTAAAAACAGAAACGGAAAAAGGCTTATCGAACTATGCCGACAAAATAACGTTGAAATCATGTCAACACTATTGAGGAAGAATCCCCAAGAACAAAAGACCTGGAATTCCCAAAAAAGGAGCTCGGTGAATATCAAATTGATCATATTGGCGTCTGGTACCCTTTACAGAAGGAAGTTCATGACGTACAAGTCTGTAGGGGTGCAAACATAGATTCAGACCACTATCTAACACAGCTGAAAATGACATTTGTCCCAAAGGGAGTCCACCACAAGAAAGTGCATCAGCAGAAATTTGACACCAGAAGAATCGAAGAAACTAAGCTTGGAGAAGAACTCGAAAAAGTCCACGCCGACACTTGGGAAAAATTTCACAGTAAAATAATCCGAAAGTCTAAAGACTTCGTCCCCCTGACGAAAAACACAAAACATCCATGGTGGGATACATAATGTGATAAAGCTTTGGAAAAACGAAAAGAGGCTGAACTACAACAGAAAAAAAACACTGGAAAATCTTCAGTACTTTTATGAAACTAGGAAACAAGTGGTGAAAATCATTAGCCAGACCTAAAGAAAATACCTGAAAAACCAACTGAACTTAATCGAAGAAAACTTCCGCAACTACAATGGACGACATTTTTACAGAACTGCCATAGAAAATAATCGCTGATACAGCCCACTAAATTTATGTTTCAAGAAATCCGACGAAAAACTTGCACTCACAAACCAGGAAAACTGTAAGGAACTGGCACATTATTTTTCAACACTCATTAAGTGTGAGGAACCGCCTTCGAGATTCCGTAAAGAAAGATCTACTTACATGCACCCTGAATCATCCCCACCAACACAAGAAGAAATTCAAAAACACATCATTAAATTAAAAAACAATAGAACAGCGGGTGAAGATGAGATTATTGCAGAGCTACTGAAAACTCTAGGACCAAATTCTCTCAGAGAGTTAACCCAAATCATTGCAGACATTTTGGAGACAGAAAAATTACCCCAGGAATGGAAATGGGCGATTATTCATCCGTTACACAAAAAAGGAGAAAAATGTGATGTAAATAATTATCGGGGCATATCTCTACTTGAGGTCGTATTGAAAGTTCTGTCAGCCTGTCTTCTTCAAAGGGCACAAGAGCAACTGGAAAACAAAACTGGTGAATACCAAGGTGGCTTTCACCCCAGTAGATACTGCACAGAACAAATTTTCATTCTAAAGACCGTGCTAAAATACAGACCAGTCATAAACAGCCCAATAACTTTAAAAAGGCATAGCAGTAAGTTGACCGACCGTCACTTTTTGATATCGTTGAAGAACAAGGGCTAGATCCTAAAACCCTTAACCTCATCAAAGAAACACTGACCGATACTATCTCCAAGGTGAAATTTATGGTGTCACCGCCAGACACCACACTTGCTAGGTAGTAGCCTTTAAATCGGCCGCGGTCCGTTAGTATACGTCGGACCCGCGTGTCGCCACTGTCAGTTATTGCAGACCGAGCGCCGCCACACGGCAGGTCTAGAGACACTTCCTAGCGCTCACCCAGTTTTACAGCCGACTTTGCTAGCGATGGTTCACTGACAAATTACGCTCTCATTTGCCGAGACGATAGTTAGCATAGCCTTCAGCTACGTCATTTGCTACGACCTAGCAAGGCGCCATTATCAATTGCTGTTTATCTTGTGATGCATGTACCGTCAGACCGATGTTTACCAATTATGGATTAAAGTTAAGTATTCCAGAAGCTACGTACCTATTTTGCTAGTCTCTATTCCTTTAAGTGTTCTAGACCTCACGCCAGCCTGCGTGAGCTTAAACGCGTGCCTTTCGGCTACCTCCTAGTGGCTTGGCTGTCTTGCCAAGTCACAACAAAATTCATGGGTGAAATATCCGAGCCCTTCCTGATCAAAACTGACGTCCGACAAGGTGATGGTCTGTCTCCTGTCGTATTCAGCCTTGTGATGGTCAAGGTCATCTGCGAATGGGAAAAGGAATTGAAGAATAAAAACTGATGGAAAACTATACAGATGGGGCGAATCAAGTATGACATAACAAGTTCATGTTTAGCTTTTGCTGATGACTTAGACTTACTAGCGGATTATGAGATAACAGTAATGGGGCGGGTTGTGCAGCGGAAGCTGGTCTCCAAATATCTTTCCTAAAGTCGGAGTTCATCGCCCCAAAAAGTGACACCGAAACTTGACTACAATATACGGCCATATCAATAGAGTCCCATATTTTAAATACTTAGGTGAAGTCCTTGAACCAAGGGGGCAAGACAAAACATTCGCCTCCAAAAACTAAAGAGAGACTATGGATGAACCTACAAGGTGTACAGTAAAAAAAGGGTGTCCAGAAACACTAAAATTCGGCACTATAACACAGTATTAAAACCTGAAGTCCTCTATGCCAGTGAAACCCTGACAGCCCACATAGAAGGTGACCCAGAAAACTTATTAAAGGAAGAGCGCAAAATCATTAGAAAGATACTAGGGCTAAAGGGACAGAAGAGGGTTATAGACTACAGTCTCACCAAACAACTGAGAAATTGTCCAATCTGGCAGCAGACATTCGAAAAACGCGATTAAAATTTTATGGGCACGTCTCTGGGCTTCCAAAAACAAGACTTACGCACAAAATTCTTAAATACGTTACTTACTTACTACGTTGGCCACACAAACCGCAGTCGGTCTTTGGCCTCACCAATCAGCCTCTTCCAGCATCCTCAGTCCACTTATTCTTCTTCAGACATAAAACAGTACTGGCCATTAAAATTGATACACCAAGATGAAATACAGATGATAAACAGGTATTCATTGGACAAATATATTATACTAGAACTGACATTTGATTACATTTTCACGCAACTTGGGTGCATAGATACTGAGAAATAAGTACCCAGAACAACCACCTCTGGCCGTAATAACGGCCTTGATACGCCTAGGCACTGAGTCAAACAGAGC
This sequence comes from Schistocerca americana, assembly GCF_021461395.2. Classification (NCBI taxonomy): domain Eukaryota; kingdom Metazoa; phylum Arthropoda; class Insecta; order Orthoptera; family Acrididae; genus Schistocerca; species Schistocerca americana. The sequence goes on along the minus strand of NC_060124.1, from coordinate 170,990,298 downwards.
CTGGATGGCGTGTACAGGTACAGCTGCCCATGCAGCTTCAACACGATACCACAGTTCATCAAGAGTAGTGACTGGCGTATTGTGACAAGCCAGTTGATCGGCCACCATTGACCACACGTTTTCAATTGGTGAGAGATCTGGAGAATGTGCTGGCCAGGGCAGCAGTCGAACATTTTCTGCATCCAGAAAGGCCCGTACAGGACCTGCAACATGCGGTCGTGCATTATCCTGCTGAAATGTAGGGTTTCGCATGGATCGAATGATGGGTAGAGCCACGGGTCGTAACACATCTGAATTGTAACGTCCACTGTTCAAAGTGCCGTCAATGCGAACAGGAGATGACCGAGACGTGTAACCAATGGTACCCCATACCATCACGCCGGGTGATACGCAAGTATGGGGATGACACGCTTCCAATGTGCGTTCACCACGATGTTGCCAAACGCAGATGCGACCATCATGACGCTGTAAACAGAACCTGGATTCATCCGAAAAAATGACGTTTTGCCATTCGTGCATCGACGTTCGTCGTCGAGTGTCACCATCGCAAGCGCTCCTGTCTGTGATGCAGCGTCAAGGGTAACCGCAGCCATGGTCTCCTAGCTGATAGTCCATGCTGCTGCAAACGTCGCTGAACTGTTCGTACAGATGGTTGTTGTCTTGCAAACGTCCCCATCTTTGACTCAGGGATCGAGACGTGGCTATACGATCAGTTACAGCCATGCGGATAAGATGCCTGTCATCGCGACTGCTAGTGATACGAGGCCATTGGGATCCAGCACGGCGTTCCGTATTACCCTCCTGAACTCACTGATTCCATATTCAGCTAAGAGTCATTGGATCTCGACCAACGCGAGCAGCAATGTCGCGATACGATAAACCGCAATCGCGATAGGCTACAATCCGACCTTTATCAATGTCGGAAACGTGATGGTACGCATTTCTCCTCCTTACACAAGGTATCACAACAACGTTTCACCAGGCAACGCCGGTCAATTGCTGTTTGTGTATGAGAAATCTGTTGGAAACATTCCTCATGTCAGCACGTTGTAGGTATCGCCACCGGCACCAACCTTGTGTGAATGCTCTTAAAAGCTAATCATTTGCATAACACAGCATCTTCTTCCTGTTGGTTAAATTTCGCGTCTGTAGCACGTTATCTTCGTGGTGTAGCAATTTTAATGGCCAGTAGTGTACATAGGAGAACTGAAAACAATATCCTGGATAAAATCGATCAAAATGGACCTATCAGAAGCTGTGATAAATTATTCAGATATTTTGGACAGAAAGGTATTCAAGCAGAAAGTTGACAGATGGGAAGTTAACTCAGAGAACGATGCTCTCAAGAAAGCACAACCAAAATAGACAGAGGAAAGTAAGAGAGCGCATGCAGAAAAAATGAGAGCAGTGTGGAAGAAAAATGAAAAGAATTAAGAAGCTTTGAGAGTTCCAACACTGTCCAGCAGCACATAATAATAATAATAATAATATGTAGAGTGAATCAGAATTTTACCAACCAACTTTCAGAGGTTGTTCAGGGAAACCTGAATATTTTTGTACAAGGGATCAACGGTCTCCAGTGGCTCTTTACGGAGTAATAATGTAATTATGATTTATTTGTTTTGTTTCCGCTATCGTCCCTGCTCCTGTGAAAATATCTTCTCAACAGTGAAGAAGCCTGTAATATGCAATAACCAAAACGTACACTACACGTTAATGCGTAACACAATGACTCTCACACGAAGCACTGTACTGTGATGCATATCGGCCAACACTTCATCAGCAAATATTTCCACACAGCTGTGTATGATTGTTAGTGCACGGAACTAACACTGCCGGGAAAACACTCCCAAGAGAGAACCGGGCAGTACTTACCGCAAACTTGAAGGTGAAGTATTGAATGGCTACTACTGTTGTCAGTAGCTGGCAACGTGGGTGAACGGAAAGAAGATGCACAGCACATACCGTTGACGATTGCGCTAGTCTCAATGTAATACAGAAACAAAACTGACTGGAGAAAGAAACCACATGAAACTCTGTAATGAAACGCCAGGGACCGACAATCCCTGATACCAAAGTACTGAGAATGTGTCCCTGAGTAACCTCTGAAAGTTTGTCGGCGGAGTTCTGATTTACCCTGTATATACAAATTGCAGAGATATTTTTTCGTTTAAAATGTCCAGTGTCTACGGCGTGCAGCTTGTTTGTGTTACGTAAGTACTTTTTATTACTGTTGTACATGATCATCTACAGTAAGGTGCTGGGTAAGCATTCCAGCTGCTTATAAATTAAGGATAAACCGCAAAAATACATGAACACGGGACAATATAAATCAGCTAAGGCGAACGTTGTGTGTGTTTTTCACCGTAGAGCCGTTGCACAAAATTAGCACCGATGTGTGCGTAGCTACAGCCCACGTACGGTACGTGTACCCCGGCACAGCTGAATGCGTAGCAGTGGCGCGGTATGTGGTGTGCTAAGGAAGCGACAGGAGAATGCTCTTGCATCCAGCATCTGGGAACATGGCTGAGGCATCATATTCTGGACGAACTGTGTGTCACGATAACCTCACACAAAAATCCATAATTGATAATATATTCTGCTGCTAACCAGTACGTGGTAGTCTTTGATGTTTTACATCCGTGCTTGATAATGTTTCAGGTTTGAAAGTCGTGGTCGTTAATGGCCAAGCACATTATTTCTTCCTTGCACCGGCTAGTCATCTCCAAGTGAGTCTTTTTCTTCTTCGTTGTTACTTCGATCAATGCTCCAGGCGAAAATTAAACAGAAAAGCAGTATATACCTTCTAAATTTTTTTGGCTCATAATAACAAGAGTAGAAGCAATAATGTATGAAAAATAGTCGCAACTATCAGCTGCCCTAAGAGGCAGTAGAATAAAGAGACACAGTAATTAACTAGACTCCTTCAAAGCGAACAATATGTTTAACACAACCAAGATAAGCTAAGATAAGATAAGCTAAATTACATAAAAAGTAACATGAGACAAATAGACGTGACAGCAACCTGATTAAATCACCAAATCAAAGAACATAAGAATTTAACTATCTACCTCAGGTGCCCAAATACATTCCAAATTAGTTACCAAAACATAGAAAGCAGCTCTTGTTCAGAAACCTTTAGGAAACAAGGCCTCCCACGAAACTATCTTTCAAGATTATATATTCCTTACAATGTCAAAGCCCACAAACATGAAGAGGCTGCCTGAGGCAAAACAAAAGTATTTAAGCTGTTAAATACTATTTAGATAAGCACAGACGATTAAATCTAAATTTAAAATACACACAACAGGTTAGATGTTTAGCCTTCAGTCACAAAAATAAAGGTAGACTGAAGAGCAATCACCATATGGCTACCAGCGTGAGAGTCCAAATGAATCAAAATATAAGAACCAGCCAACGTCCAAGTGACACAGGAAACTCAGAAGCAAAGTAACGATAAATGTCGGCAGTACTTCTGTCATTGCCACCGGCCTCAAGTAATTAAAGCAATTATATACACAATGTAAACACGAATATAATGTACATGTAGTCTTCTTTCTTTCAGCCTCTTTCTTCCGCAGTTGCACATATCCAACTTCTATAAACTACTTACCGTCTTTAGCAGCTGTAATAAAAGTCTTATTAAGAACAGACGGGTTTGGCTTTATTTTAAAGAACTTTTAGTGGAATGATCACTGCAACAATATGGTTTTTTCTGTTACAAATTTGTTTATTATGATCATTAACATTTCGCATGCTTTACTTATTACTATAAACAGTTTGTATTCTTTTCGTTACGCTCATTTATTTATTTTTTATTCTAATTTTTTAAGTTTCTTTCTTTCTTCTTCGTATTTTACGTGTATGTGCGGAGTATTTGGACACAGCACTCTCACTGCAGTTAACACATTTACACTTTTGTCGAGAAGTATCACTGTACTGGTTAAATTCAAAAACCAATAACAGAGAGGAAACTCATAACAAATGACCAGTCAAACATCAGAAACCTGATGCTTTTCAAACTAATAAAATACATCTCTCTCTCTCTCACTCTCTCTCTTCCTAGTCAGAAAATATAAACACACGCATAACGAAAGCAGATTCCTCCACCACTATGAAAACAAACAAAAGAAGAACGCATTCCGCAATAGCCAAATGAAACTAGCAATAAGACAATAAGATGAGAGAAGAGTGACACTTCCTGAGACAAAAGTGTAAATGGTTAAAGGGCAGTGAAAGTGCTGTATGCTATCCCATTAAAAGGAGGGAGCGAAACTTAACAAGAGGTAACATGCTTGCTTATTATGCATACTGACGGAAAAAAATCACAACACCAACAAATAATGCGTTTAGGTAACATATATAAGTGAACAGAAGTTAATGTAAGTGCGACATAAGCCACTGAATATATGAAATGCAGGTACATTAATAATCGTTGTAACCACCAGAATGTTGAATGCAAGCATGCAGCTATCTGTTGTACGGGTGCCGTATGTCAGTTTTTGGGTTGGAGTTCCATACTTGCTGCACCTTCTCGATCAGTACAGAGCACTTTGTGATGAAGATTGTTTAGATGGCTCTGAGCACTATGGGACTGATGTCATCAGTCCCCTAGAACTTAGAACTACTCAAACCTAACTAACCTAAGAACATCACACACATCCATGCCCGAGGCAGGATTCGTAACTGTGACCGTAGCGGTCGCGCGGTTCCAGACTGTAGCGCCTAGAACCGCTCGGCCACTCAGGCCGGCCTTGTGATGAAGCTCGCGTTGTCGTCGGATACTGTCCCATATGAGATCGACTGGAGACAGATCGGGTGATCGAGTAGCCCAAGGCAACATGTCGACACTCTGTAGAGCATGCTGGAGTACAACAGCGGTATGCGGGGGAATGGTATCCTGTTGGAAAACATCCCCTGGACTGCTGCTCATGAATGGCAGCACGACACGTCGAATCAACAAACTGACGTGCTATTCTAGCGTCAGGGCGCGTGGGATAGCAAAGGGAGTGCTCTTGCGTCGTTCGAAATGCACCCCAGACGATAACTCCAGGTGTAAGTCCAGTATGTCTAGGATGCAGCGGGTTAGCTGCAGGTGCTCAATTGGCTTCTGCCTTCTAACCAACATACAGTCATCACTGGCACCGAAGCAGAACCAGATTTCATCAGAAAACAAGCCGGCCGAAGTGGCCGTGCGGTTAAAGGCGCTGCAGTCTGGAACCGCAAGACCGCTACGGTCGCAGGTTCGAATCCTGCCTCGGGCATGGATGTTTGTGATGTCCTTAGGTTAGTTAGGTTTAACTAGTTCTAAGTTCTAGGGGACTAATGACCTCAGCAGTTGAGTCCCATAGTGCTCAGAGCCATTTGAACCATTTTTGAACCATCAGAAAACACATCTCCACCTTTCTCTCCAATGAGGTATCGCTTGACACCACTGAAGTCGCAAATTGAATTTTCTCCGTCTGAGCGAACTGAAGGGCGATCTGTTTAATTGTTAAAAACCATTCATCAGCCAAGATCCATTATATATATATATATATATATGACAACCGGTTTCAACAGACTGTGCTATCATATTCAGGTCTGTAAGAAAGTGTATATACACGGACCAAGTTTCATAAGTTAAGACGTAACATTTGATATAAAAGTTTTGGATTGGTATTATAAAAACTGGAGATGGACCTGTACATTTAAATACCTTAAAAACTTTTGTTGTAAAACATGTTCGTTTTAAGCGGACTTAACGTACAAGATATCAAGTGGATAAAAATAGCACATTATGAAAGGTTTTTCATCGCTAAAATATTGAAAAACATAAAACACCTTGCGTAACAGGCAATGGCCGGTGATTTGGGGGCATGCAATGCACGTTACAGGATGTCTGGGTTTCCTTGAAGTAACCGATTTGGAACAGTTCGTTGTGTCACTGCGGTGCCAAATCCTCCTCAGATTTCTACGATGTGCCAGACCCATACATCGAACACAATGGTCTTCCCCCTCGGTAGTGCCACGTGATTTTCCGGAAATCAGTCTTCTTGCGACCATATATTCTCGTGAACACCGCTGTCAACAAACATTTATAGTGGCTAGTTTCCTTCACTCCTTTGAAAACATTTGCCGAAACCCTTTAAGAGGTCTGTCGGAAAACTTTTTGATGCCATACAACCTTTCACCTCTTCAAAATTTTTTCCATACCTGTAGATATTTTTCACCCACTTCCGCTGCACCTACGAGATTTTACATAGAGCAAGATCTGTCTTTCCAATAATATTCTGACTGACTTTTCTGATTTGCTGATTCAAATCACTTTGGTCTGTCCTACATTTTGTCTTCCAGTTCATACTCTTCACACTTTAATTATACTGCAGCGCTTCCTCTGTCTGATTTCGCTGATACTGCTTGGTCGCATGTACGATGAATTGTTTTGTACTTTCTTCGTATACTGTTATGGTAATCGGGACAGCGGCTGAATATGGACAATTTTAGATTATCGGTTCCCCAGTAGAATTGAACTGCATATAAGAAGGTGCTGCCATCTCCTGATTATCGTCTTTATTTGTATATCAGAAAATTGCCTAACAGAGTTGCAGCCCAGTGTCGTGAATTTCTAATATTTTGTTTCTTTAAATTTAGTACAATTATTGACAGTTACTGTGATTCTGTATTCGTTTGCACAGATTTTAATTCAGAGATCTGAAACGAGATTTTGGTACTTTCCCTGCTCATAGAAAATGGTTTCAGAATTTCCAACTTCTGTTGACTAAGGCGCTACTTATTGTGTGAATAGGAACACTAAATTAAGACTGAATACGGGGAACATATTTTGCTGAAGTAGTTTTTGGTATTCTCTCGCGGATGGGTAATGATGAAGGTACTTGGACTGAAGACGATGTGTGCAAAGATATTACATCAGACGATATAGAACAACGCATGAAGTGGTCTGCTTCAATAAACCATCCAAAAACAAGACAGGTTCAGTCGAAGGCAATCGATGACTGATCCGAAAAAAATGAGCTCAGGCAATACGTGTGACCTACAGGTAGAATACAGGGTAAGGTTCCATGTTGTCCATGTTTCGACAGTTGAACGTCACTTATTTGCTCTAGATCTGAATGGCAGGCGACCTTCTCGAAAACATACTGTAACTGAGGAAAATAGGAAGACCAGGCTACCGTTTTCCAAGCAGTATGCGTCGTGGATTACTTAAGACCGGTCGAAAATTCTAGGGAGTGATAAAAGCAATACTAATCTGCTCTTCAGACGGGATACAGTACCTTCGACAGCCGAAAAATTAGAGGAATGACAGAAAGTACTAAGTACCCACAATGAAGGACGGAGGAGGAGGAGGAGGAGGCACCATACTGTGGGGCTGTCCTCTCGTCGAAATTCATGGGCTAATGGAGACTGTGAACAATAGTAAAACATCAACAGACGATATGATACCTCACGGAAGACGAAATACCCCTCGTAATTGGCAATTCCAGCATGAAAACGATCAGAAGCACACTTATGGCCATGTGAAGATAGTTCTCAAGCAGCACACTTTAAACGTATTCGAGTGGTCAAGCCGAAGTCCAGATTTAAACCCCCACAGAACATATTCTGGGCGAGCTGGGTAGGCGCGTTCGTGAAGAAAACTGCACCAACAGGGAGGCTTCCTACAAAGAATTCTGTGAGCAATCGAAGAGGATTCCTCAGGCGCGATTGGCCAAACTCGTGGATTCTATGGCATCCAGGTATGCTGCAGTAGCAGATGTAAATGGCTGTGCAACGAAGTATTAAGCGAAGGACGCCATGGGTCAAGACCTCATTTTCTAATTCGTCTGTTTAGTGTTAACGAAATACTTTTGAGCGTATGCAGTTTGTTCATTCGTGTTTTACTATCGATGCAAAGATTTGATTTGCATAGTACGTGCAAGAAAATAGGGTACACATCATAGAGATTTGGTAATTGAGTTCTTTCATTTAAATTCTCTCCTAAGTAATTTGTTTTCCAAATTTCTTATCTCTACAAAATAGGTCTGAGCAGTACTGCTACTTCCGTGCTCAAGTTTCATCACATTCGCGAAAACGTGGACGCCGACTACCAGGCAAAACCGGTGCTGCAGTCACGCGTACGCCGGCTTTGTGAGGTCGCCGTTTCGTCCAACTCTGCTCCAGGTCTCATTGTCCGCGGCGCGCGCCCTTTGGTCTCGGGCAGTGCAGGGAACGCTGCACTCTCCGCTCGCTCGACACTACCACCGGGAAATTCAGATCCCAAGCCAGTACCTGATTGCAATCAGGTAGCCTATATCCCAAGTCAGGATCCAATCAGGAGCCACAAGCAGACAAGCTAAGCATCCGTTCTACATAGCTTTCCCTGTTCGACGGTAAACATAGTTTGTGCTCTCTTCTTCTTCGTGTGATCATCATTACCACTTTGTAGACGACGGTAAGGACATGAACAAAGCAGGTCAAATAATTCTGCAGCATGAGGTATGCTCCTCCCTTGGCGCAATGCGATAACAGCTCTGCACATATCGTATTCAGTACGATCGCCTTCAACATTAATTACCATCAGCGATAGAATAGCAAAAAATACGCCAGCAAAAGTAGTTGTCCGTATTCACCCTTATTCGCCCAAAAAGTAGCGGTTATAGTCAACAGAGTTTGGTAACACTGAAAGCATTTTCCACGAACGGCAGAAGCACCATAATCTCATATCAGATCTCAAATATATCGCAAACGAATACACAATCAGAATAACGGTTAACTAATTATACTAAATTTAAAGAAACGGAATATTTGAAATCAAAAGTTTCTGTTCATACTAGTTTTAATTCTTCAGAAACGTTATTAGTTATTTACTTATACATTCCATCAATCATTTCTACGATTTTTCGTAATGATGTGGAACGCGTTATTTTACGTACACATCACAACTTACTTTTTGAATATGGCTACATGCTAAACATTTACAAAGCTATTTTTATTTATTTAAGTACGTTGCAGGAGTAGGAACTCTTTTGCTAAACAGGAGTTGTCAAAGAGAAAATTTTTCAGTTTGTTTTCAAATTTTACTTTTCTGTCAGGCCTTTTTTATCCTCGAGCTAGTCACCAAATATTTTTGTTGCAACATTATACACCCCTTTTAGTGCTAAAGAAAATGTTAAAGTGGAGCAATGAATATCATTTTTCTTTCCGATACTGCTATAATATGCGTCACTGATCCTGTAGAACTAGTGTGAATCGATTGCTTACAACAAACATCATGAGAAAATAAATATACTGTAAAGCAGTACTCAGAATGCCCAACTATTTAAGAAGTCTACAATACGATCGTAGATGAGCACCACATATCACTCTCACAGCACTTTTTTTGAGCAACGAAGACTTTACTCCAGTTACATCAGAACATTATTCCACGTGATATTATTGAAATAAAATATGCAAAATGTGTCAACTTACTGATTTGTCTCTCCCCAAGACTTGCAATGATTCTATTTGTTAGGAGCTCCAAGAAGTGTTTTTTTTTTTTTTTTTTTTTTTAAGTTTAAATTCTCATCATCATGAACACCTAAGAGTTTTGAAGTTTTCGCCTTGTTCATCGTTTCCTCGTCATGTGTTACACTTAGCACTGCTGTAAGGACCCCTAGGTACATAGAACCGAATACCTTCTATCTTTTTAAAATTGAGGGTAAGACCAATCCCAGAGAAACGGTCAATGATATTTTTAAGAACATCGTTAACTGTTTCTTCTGTTTCTGTATGTTTGCTTGGACTGGCTGTAATACTAGTGCCAACTGCAGAAGATCTAATTCTGCTTGTTTTATATCAGACAGAAGATCGTTTACATATATCAGACACAATACTGGACATAAGACCGAGCCGAGGCGAGCCCCATACGTGAATTCTTCCCAGTGAGAATAATGTCCCCAGACTACATTGTTTGAATTACTAATTCCCGCATTCTTTTGGTCAGATGTATGACGACATGTATTAGTTGGCTGTACCATCAGTCCCATAAAACTTCAGTTTATCTAGGAAAATATTGTGGTTTACAGTCAGATGCCTTATACAGGTCGTAGTAAACATAAAAAGAAATCGTAACACAACACACACACAAATTTCATACTAATTCACCAAATGATGGAGGTTTAAACCTTTGAAACGCGTCGTGGAGATAAATTAACATTGCCTGGTAACAGTAAACTAGTTGTTTCATTTAATGTCAATAACAGTCACGGTAAAGCCTAAAATAAAATGTTCGCACTTGAAGGTAAGCCTACGTAATTTTATTGTTTAATGCTCGTAAAATTTTGTGAGTGAACATGTGAATAGCATTATCAGTAGAACAACACTTCTGAATTCTACGCTGTGATTTGCTGAGAATATTATTCTTACTCAGGTGAGTTACTATTCTAGAATACACCGTCTTCTCAAAAATTATGGAAAACAATGTCAGCAGGTTGTAGATCCAGATCCTCTAGTTCTTAGACCACTAACCCGCTTCCACTGCATCCACATAAGTTCTCAAAATGCTTCACTCCCATAGAATGCAATGTTACTGGAGGCTTGGATATTGTTTGGCAGTTGTTTAGTATTCATTACACTCCTGTTTGAATACATTACGAGGGAATAAGAAAACAGATGTAATTGGACTATTCCATCAGAAGGACTAGGAAAGTCGAATAATCACCTTCTTTTGTTTGCATGGTATGTTGAGTACTCTTACGAGTAGATTAAGATACAGTACGTAAACCTCAAATTGTTACCATCTTTAGTGTTGCTTGTGTCACTGGGTCGTGTGTGGTGCTTATTATTACTATCATGACTCCTAAAATGCTAATAAATGTTGTGACGTGTGAGGTGCAAGTGAGTCTTTAGCGGCTCACCTGATGGCATCTGGCTTGTGCCCAACTGAAATCTCGTGCTCAGAAGCAAGCAGCCACTGGCTGCAATCCAAAAACATCGGTAGCTGAGGACATAGTAAAATGGTTCAAATGGCTCTGAGCACTATGGGACTCAACTGCTGAGGTCATTAGTCCCCTAGAACTTAGAACTAGTTAAACCTAACTAACCTAAGGACATCACAAACATCCATGCCCGAGGCAGGATTCGAACCTGCGACCGTAGCGGTCTTGCGGTTCCAGACTGCAGCGCCTTTAACCGCACGGCCACTTCGGCCGGCGAGGACATAATAACTTTACTGTAACGGAAACTTTCATAATCACAATATACGCCAGCTTCGTCGTTGGGTTACCTTATAGAAAAGCAGAATTAAGGCAACGATGTTATGAATAGATTCCGAGCAGGCATCCCTTCCCAACGTACTTTTACTCAGTGGACAGATCCCGGAGGGAATATCATAGATGTACACTGTCTTTGTGATTTAATGCTGTGGATCGCAAAAAGAATTTCATTCAACCATTACTGGAGAATGGATAAACAAACAATGCTCTCATCGCATTGCTTCTGCAATGTACCGGAGCTTTCTTGTGCGAGTACTCTCCAGAAACCATTTTCTCCCCTTTCCTGAGCGAATAGTGCAAGCTGCCACAAGGGAGAAATTCTTGTACTTCATTACATTCATTTGTGAAATCACATTTTTCAAGAAAAATTCCTTTCAAGAGTGATGATAATGGTGATGATAAAGTATTTACTTCCGCACATGACAGGGAACTCCGTTGCGCCCTTAGTAAAATGTAGAGAGGCAAATATAGATTAAAGAGGCAAAACAATAAATCATTCATTTAATCAGTTCTGCATCTTACGATAGAAAAACTAAATTCGTCGGAAGGCAATAAAATAATACAGCTGATATCTTTGGATGGCTGATTGGTGGACTTCAAAGTATTAGCGAACCACAGTGCAACATATTAACATCTCCAGACTGAACGTTTAGGATGCAATCCAGACAATACCCGGAACTTTAAAAGATTTACCAGACTCGTCTACTCATAAGTTAAAATTTTATTCTGCCCTCTTATCATAATATAAAATGGTTAAAGTTTTGGCATATAGTGATTTGTAAGCCACAGGCGTCACAGACTTTGGTGCGCGTTTGTAGGGTCATTTATAAGTATCGACACGGTTATCTATCCTTCACCTCAGCTAATACTGCTGGCTCATAAATAAGATGCAGAATCCTAATGGAATAGACGTAGACAAAAATTTAATTACAGCATGCACTTAGCAACTGGTGGAAGCCGTTGTAGTTTCTTTTTACCCATAGACAAACGACCAACGAATAGAACCATTGACTTCCTTGGTTTCGAAAAAAACGTATAGATGGCGTTGCATTCGTGTACCTTTATTTGAGATGCTAACATTTAAATATAAGTGGAAGGTCATATAGATCATACCTTACCATTATATGCGATGAATCGATTGAATATGCCAAGTATTTGATTTTTAAGGAAAACGTGCGCACTTAAACTCAGCATCACTTACAGACTTGCTGGGCTCTAAAGGGGAACTCCTTGTTGGCATGTGATACTCCAATTCCTTCCTTCGCACATTCGACGAAATACCAATTTTCCTAGAGTGTATGGGTAGGAAGATTGTCTGTTCAGCGTAGAGGTTTATGTTTTTACGGATGAGTGTGGAAAAAAAATGAGACAGACGCTGAAACATGGCACATGGCCTACGCCTCTGAAATGTCACCGCGACCAGGCGACTGACCAACGTAATCACCATCGTTACCATTTATTTTCACTGCATTAAACACTGAGACTTGACCTGGGATTTAATTGTGTAGTTTTACGTGCAATTTGGTCATCAACAGCAGTAAGACGTCACGTGCTCTACATACCTGCTGTACACTTGCAGGTGAATGACGTTATCTACATGTGCATCCATACCCCGCAAGCCACCTGACGGTGTGTGGCGGAGGGTACCTTGAGTACCTCTATCGGTCCTCCCTTCTATTCCAGTCTCGTATAGTTCGTGGAAAGAAGGATTGTCGGTATGCCTCTGGGTGGGCTCTACTCTCTCTGATTTTATCCTCATGGTCTCTTCGCGAGGTATACGTAGGAGGGAGCAATATACTGCTTGACTCCTCGGTGAAGGTATGTTCTCAAAAGTTCAACAAAAGCCCGTACCGAGCTACTGAGAGTCTCTCCTCCAGAGTCTTCCACTGGAGTTTATCTATCATTTCCGTAACGCCTTTGCGATTACTAAATGATCCTGTAACGAAGTGCGCTGCTCTCCGTTGGATCTTCTCTATCTCTTCTATCAACCCTATCTGGTACGGATCCCTCACTGCAGAGCAGTATTCAAGCAGTGGGCGAACAAGCGTACTGTAACCTACTTCCTTTGTTTTCGTATTGTATTTCCTTAGGATTCTTCCAATGAATCTCAGTCTGGCATCTGCTTTACATACGATCAACTTTGTATGATCATTCCATTTTAAATCACTCCTAATGCCTACTCCCAGATAATTTATGGAATTAACTGCTTCCAGTTGCTGATCTTCTATATTGTAGCTAAATGATAAGGCATCTTTCTTTCTATGTACTCGCAACACATTACACTTGTCTACATTGAGATTAAATTGCCATTCCCTTCACCATGCGTCAATTCGTTGCATATCCTCATGCGTTTCAGTACAATTTTCCATTGTTACAACCTCTCAATATACCACAGCATCATCCGCAAAAAGCCTCAGTGAACTTCCGATGACATCCACAAGGTCGTTTATGTATATTGCGAATAGCAACGGTCCTACGACACTCCCCTGCGGCACACCTGAAATTATTCTTACTTCGGAAGCCTTCTCTCCATTGAGAATGACATGCTGTGTTCTGTTATCTTGGAACTCTTCAATCCAGTCGCACAATTGGTCTGATAGTCCATATGCTCTTACTTTGTTCATTAAACGACAGTGGGGAACTGTATCGAACGCCTTGTGGAAGTCAAGAAACACGGCATCTACCTGGGAACCCGTGTCTATGGCCCTCTGAGTCTCGTGGATGAATAGCGTGAGCTGGGTTTCACACGATCGTCTATTTCGAAACCCGTGCTGATTCCAACTGAGTAGATTTCTAGTCTCCAGAAAAGTCATTATACTCGAATATAATACGTGTTCCAAAATTCCACAACTGATGGACGTTAGAGATATAGGTCTATAGTTCTGCACATCTGTTCGACGTCCCTTCTTGAAAAAGCGGATGATCTGTGCCCTTTTCCAATCCTTTGGAACGCTATCCTCTTCTAGAGCCCTACGGTACACCGCTGCAAGAAGGGGGGCAAGTTCCTTCTCGTACTCTGTGTAAAATCGACCTGGTATCCCATCAGGTCCAGCGGCCTTTCCTCTTTTGAGCGATTTTAATTATTTCTCTATCCCTCTGTCGTCTATTTCGATACCTACCATTTTGTCATCTGTGCGACAATCTAGAGAAGGAACTACAGTGCAGTCTTCCTCTGTAAAACAGCTTTGGAAAAAGACATGTAGTATTTCTGCCTTTAGTCTGTCTTCCTCTGTTTCAGTACCATTTTGGTCAAAGAGTGCCTGGACATTTTGTTTTGATCCACCTACCGCTTTGACATAAGACCAAAATTTCTTAGGATTTTCTGCCAAGTCAGTACGTAGAACTTTACTTCCGAAATCATTGAACGCCTCTCGCATAGCCCTCCTCACACTACATTTCGCTTCACGTATTTTTGTTTGTTTGGATATGTTTATGTTTGCTGTGAAGTTCCCTTTGCTTCCGCAGCAGTTTTCTAACTCGGTTGTTGCACCACGGTGGCTCTTTTCCATCTCTTACGATCTTGCTTCGCACATACTCATCTAACATATATTGTACGATGGTATTCCTGTGCCACCACTATCCCAACCCATCACCTCTGGATATATTCGCCAAACACAGGCAGAGAGTAGTGACCTCACCTAGGGATGATCACAGCACAACGTTGCCTCCTTTAAGGAACCAGTAGGAGACTGGACGAACCATGCGAGATGATTAGGCGGTCTTGTAAGTCAGCGAGACTGGTGGCAGTGATCAGCTCTTCTGGAGCTCCACAGATTCCTTTTGCATGTCGTTCTAGCCTTCCAAGGGCTCCTACGATAAATAACATTTCCCTGTCAGTCAATCCTTACACTTGTTAGAAGAATGCGTACGTAATTTTACCTGTTTACACGCGACGTTGACTTCCGAGAAACGAAAATGTTCTCTGTTTATGTCTTGAAGAATTATCAGTCAGTGAGTTTACGTTTAATAGTAGGCTCTATAGTACTATACGGTCATTTAAAAGGAAATCTCTAGTGACTCAATGACGCATTACTTACCACGAATTACAACACGGTGCCTCCAGGAAGGAAAGAGATGAAAGAAGATAAGAAAAAACACTGCTTGATCGGTAAGTGAAACAACCATCGGTAGTATTAGATCTGTTACACTTGAAAATGTCTGCCTGTTACTGTATGTAAAGTTCATCAGTGGTGTCCCCGCCATGCTCAGAGGGTCCACGTCTAGAATTCAGCCAGCTTTAGTCAATTGTTAGTCCATCAACGTATTATCAGTAGAACTTCCCAAAGATGAATCTTGCTCCACTAGATATGATGATAATAACAGTATAAGTCATCCCTACCAACTCGGATAGCCAGCATCAGACATATCTGCGTGTGCTTCTTGCTAAGTTACGTAGCAGATTTGCATTTCCTCTATGTCTGCCCTTTGATTTTAGAGTGAACAGACTCTCTCAGTTAGGAGAAAATACACTACTGGCCATTAAAATTGCTACACCAAGAAGAAATGCAGGTGATAAACGGGTATTCATTGGACAAATATATTATACTAGAACTGACATGTGATTACATTTTCACGCAATTTGGGTGCATAGATCCTGAGAAATCAGTACCCAAAACAACCACCTCTGGCCGTAATAACGGCCTTTATACGCCTGGGCATTGAGTCAAACAGAGATTGGATGGCGTGTACAGGTACAGCTGCCCATGCAGCTTCAACACGATACCACAGTTCATCAAGAGTAGTGACTGGAGTGTTGTGACAAGCCAGTTGCTCGGCCAGCATTGACCAGACGTTTTCAGCTGGTGAGGGATCTGGAGAATGTTCTGGCCAGGAAAATTTTCTGTTTCCGGAAAGGCCCGTACAGGACCTGCAACATGCAGTCGTGCATTATCCTTCGGAATTGTAGGGTTTCGCAGGGATCGAATGAAGGGTAGAGCCACGGGTCGTAACACATCTGAAATGTAACGTCGACTGTTCAAAGTGCCGTCAATGAGAACAGGAGGTGACCGAGACGTGTAACCAATGGCACCCCCTACCATCACGCCGGGTTATACGTCAGTATGGCGATGACGAAGACACGCTTCCAACGTGCGTTCACGGCGATGCCGCCAAATACGGATGCGACCATCATGATGCTGTAAGCAGAACCTGCAGTCATCAGAAAAAACGACGTTTTGCCATTCGTGCGCCCAGGTTCGTCGTTGAGTACACCATCGCAAGCGCTCCTGTCTGTGATGAAGCGTCAAGGATAACCGCAGCCATGGTCTCTGAGCTGATAGTCCATGCTGCTGCAAACGTCGTCGAACTGTTCGTGCAGATGGTTGTTCTCTTGCAAACGTCGCCATCTGTTGACTCAGGGATCGAGACGTGGCAGCCATGCGGATAAGATACCTGTCATCTCGATTGCTAGTGATACGAGGCCGTTGGGATCCAGCACGGCGTTCCGTATTACCCTCCTGAAGCCACCGATTCCATATTCTGCTGGCAGTCATTGGATCTCGACCAATGCGAGCAGCAATGTCGCGATACGATAAACCGCAATCGCGATAGGCTACAATCCGACCTTTATCAAAGTCGGAAACGAGATTCTACGTATCTCTCCTCGTTACATGAGGCATCACAACAACGTTTCACCAAGCAACGCCGCTCAACTGCTGTTTGCGATGGGAAATCGGTTGGAAACATTCCTCATGTCAGCACGTTGTAGGTGTCACCACCGGCGCGAACCTTGTGTAAATGCTCTGAAAAGCTAATCATTTGCATATCACAGCATCTTCTTCCCGTCGGTTAAATTTTGCGTCTGTAGCACGTCATCTTCGTGGTGTAGCAATTTTAATGGTCAGTAGTGTAAATCTATAGTTATTAACCGCAAATTTACGCTGAAAAGACAAAAGCCACGCGATATCGATATGGGCATATACAGATGGCGGTACTGCCGGGTACACATGGTATAAAAGGGCAGTGCAATCAGTGGTGGAGCTGTCACATGACTCAGGCGAGTCATGTGAAAAAGTTTTCCACGTTGATATGGCCGCGCGATGGGAATCAACAGACTCTGACGCGGAAAGTTATTTGGAGCTAGATGCATGGGAAATTCCGTTTTGGGAACCATTAGGGAATTCAGTATCCAGAGATCCACGATGCGATGAGTGTGCCGAGAATACCACATTGCAGGCGTTACTTCTCACGACGGGCAACACTGTGCCTGACGGCTTTCATTTAACGACCGTGAGCAGCGGTGTTTGTGTAGAGTTGTCACTGATAACAGACGGTCAACACTGCGTGAATTAACCTCGGAAATGAATGTGGAACGTTCGACGAACGAATCCGTTTCGACAGTGTGGCGAAATTTGGAGTTAACGGGCTGTGGCGGCAGACGACCGACGAGTGTGTCTTTGCTAAGAGCACGACATGTCCTGCAGTATCTGTTCTGGGCTCGTGACCGTGTCGGTTAGACCCTAGACGACTGGGAAACCGTGGCCTGATCAGATGAGTCCAGATTTCAGTTGGTAAGAGCCGATTTTAGGGTTTGAATGTGGTGCAGACCCCAAGAGGCCATGGACACAAGTTGTTAGCAAGGCACTGTGGAGGCTGGTGGTGGCTCCATAATGGTGTGAGCTGTGTTTACATGGAATGGACTGAGTCCTCTGCATATTCGGCTAGCGGAAACCATTTTCAATCATTCATGAACTTCATGTTCCCAAAGAACGATGAAATTTTTATCGATGACAATGCGCCACGCCACCGGGACACAGTTATTCGCGATTGGTTTGAAGAACATTCTGGACAATTCGACAGAATGGTTTGGCCATCCAGGTCGCCTCGAGATAAATTCCGTCGAAATTTTATGGGACGTAGTCTACATGTCAGTTCGTGCACAAATTCTGTACCGGCAACACTTTCGAAGCAATAGATGCGTATAGAGGCAGCATGGCTCAATGTTTCTGAAGCGGACTTCCAACGATTTATTGAGTCCATGCCAAGTCTGGTTGTTCCACTAGGCCGCGTCAAAGGACGTACGATATGATGTTAAGACGTATCCCTTGATTTTGTTGCGTTAAGCGTATTTTCAAAATAAGGGAATTCACACAAGTTGGGAAATAGTTTTCCTGAATTTCTTACTAGAAAATATTCTTGGACGACAGTTTAAAGAGGACTTCCTTTAAGGAACACGGTATATTATCAATCTGACCTATCAAATGGCTCTGAGCACTAAGGGACTTAACAACTAAGGTCATCAGTCCCCTAGAACTTAGAACTGCTTAAGCCTAACTAGCCTAACGACATCACACACATCCATGCCCGAGGCAGGATTCGAAACTGCGACCGTACCAGTCGCGCAGTTCCGTAAGGAAGGGCCTACAACCGCTCGGCCACCGCGGCCGGCCAATCCGACCCATCGAATCAAAATATTCATATAACAGTCATACACCGCTACACTACAACACAATTTATGAACATCATTTATTGACTGATAGTTCTTAGCAATTGATGTTCATTTTTATTTGAGTACGTCTGAGTGTGTGGCTATTCTATTCACATTAAATAGAGAATCTGGAAAGTAGTTTGCCGCTTTTAGTCCTTTACTGAAACAGTGCTTGTAAAACAGCTACACGTGAATAAAATAACATTTTTATCGGCGGCAATAGTTCAGTTTCATTTTCCACTGTGCACGACAAATTACAGATTGAATTAAACGAGATTTTACGGTTGTTCCGTGAAACATTTCTCTCTACGCATTTGCCTAAATAGCTATGAGCGATGATATGAACGGGTCTGTAATGGCCTAACCGCGATAATGCTCTTTTATATTTCGTGCGCGCATTTTAAGCAGCGTAAAACAGCAACTAAAAGTTGTTTCATGTACATTTGTATAATAACGTTGGACGCTAAAAGGGTTTAATTGATGCAGTTCGCAGAACATAGCTAAACAGTATTTTTGTGCCACGTTTCTGGGCTACATGAGTTCTAACACAGTTGTGCCTGCCTTTTCTACATTTCTGCTCTTTGTCAGAAAAACATTTATCTCTAGAAATTTAAATTTTGTGAATAGTGTCTCTTACCTTCAGCACTAAATACAGTTGTCGGGTCACACATTTGGGATGTTGTTGTGGTCTTCAGTCATAAGACTGGTTTTATGCAGCTCTCCATGCTACTCTATCGTGTGCAAGCCTCTTCATCTCTGAATAACTAGAGCAACCTACATACTTCTGAATATTTTTCCTGTATTCATCTCTCGGTCTCCCGCTACGATATTACTTCCCTCCCCCCGTCCCCCCCCTCCCACACACACCCACTTATTTGCACTATGAAAGTGGTAATTGATGCCTTGGTGTCCCAGAATGTGCCCTACCAACCGATCCCTTCGTTTAGTCATGTCATGCCACAGATTTCTAATTTCCCCATTTAGATTCAGTACTGCTTCATTAGTTTCGCTATCTACCAAAATAATGTTTAATATTTTTCTGTAACACCGCAGTTCAAAAACTTAAATTCTCTTCTTGTCTAAACTGTTTATAGTCCAAGTTTCATTCCCATACCTGGCTGTAATCCAAATACTTAAGTCCATATTGGAACCAGTGCGTTTGCATTTTTCCTTTCATCAATGAAATTCAATTTCTTCTGTGAAATCTTTGGATATCTATTAGCCTTGTCTTTTTCCCCGTATGACCCTATATTGCCTTCACTATTTCATGGATGTTAACAAATTTCTTTTCTTCAGAAACGCTTTTGTTGCCATTGGCAGTCTGCAATTTATATCCTCTTTACTGCTCCAGCAGTCGAATTGTCAATACTGTTAAATGGTATCTTTGCTTTAAAAAATCTTCAAAATGTAATTACTTAACTTGATTCAAAGATCTCGTAATTTCTGTTATTCTGCCAACCAAGGATTAATATTACCACCAAACTCGGCGAGTGCAGTTACCTCTGACGAGTCTGTTATTAACAGACAAACATATTAAATTATTATTTCCGTTTTTTTTTATTTCTTTGTTCACTTTATGAATAGACAACTTAACCACCCTTTACTGATCTTATACTCGGTCAGTTGCATACGCTTTCAAAATATTTCGATATTCCCAGTTAATTTTAATCTTGCTTAATATCTCTACGTCAGAGGTTAACTAATTTCTTTCTTTTGGCTTCGTAATAGAATTTAAATTTTCATTTAGTAAAAATCTCTTCTGAGGGTGGTTTTTTAAACACATACTTGGCAAAAAAACTTATTTCAATATCTTTCAAAATGTTAAGCACATCAATCCTTTTTACTTCTTATCCGTTGCCACAAACTGTTTCGCTACAGTATACAAGGTACACATTTCTGCCACGTAATTTAATATAAATGTTCGAGCAAGGGTGGCTATCTCAGAACTGAACACGTCATTTCATGTAATGTTCTGATACAGTTTTACATTGTTTTATTAACGTAGATCATAGCATGTAAGGAAACCTTCCGGCATATCCCTCTTCCACGCTTCCGTCGATTCTATGATGGCTACATCTGGGGACGTCGACATTTTGTGCAAGGCTGAAGACCCGTTCGGTTGCCATTTGGCTGGTGTGCCCTTCACGAAACGTAAGAAACAGCAAATACACACATTCGTAATTAATAGAAATTCACATCGTACATATAACCATTGCATTAGTTACGTAATACTTAAATCTAATAAGCTCGGGTGAATATTTCCCAGATGTCATTGTTGTGATAACTGATGCTGAGTAAAGC
Organism: Schistocerca americana; assembly: GCF_021461395.2. Taxonomy (NCBI): domain Eukaryota; kingdom Metazoa; phylum Arthropoda; class Insecta; order Orthoptera; family Acrididae; genus Schistocerca; species Schistocerca americana. Next base: position 170,969,340 of record NC_060124.1, on the reverse strand, counting down.
GCCGCATCATCAGAATTTCTGACCTGGAACGTAAACATGGTACGGATTTAACGAATGTTACCCTCTCATATGTAAATTAAAATGTGTCTCTAAGAATGGTTTATTCGTTAATTCTGTTCCTGCTTCCACGGAGTTCCAGTGTCATACGATCACTTGTTTCTTATGGGGTCCTCTCAGGTAGCAAAAGTTCGGTTACAGCTATTCTGAGCATTGAAAATGGCAAGTACAGGGAGGGGGGTGGGATGGATGGAGAGGGGTGGAAATTGAAGATTATACAGTACTAATGTGTAATCAACTTACAGTTTTCGTACCAGCTGGAGTTCGTTGTAATGAAACACTGAAAGCAGCCATGACAATAAAAAACACGACTACTGATTTATGTTCCTGTCAAACACAAAGATTGCAATACAATCTCGATAACTGAAAAAGACTCACATATATAAGATCTAAAATTATAGCTGCTTCTACTGCTTTGAATGCCTGAGTATATTTCTGGTTGCATTATGATTTCGCCCCTACACTGTTTCAATCACAAAAATACAGGGTGTCCCACAAATGTTGCGACAAACTTCGAGGGACTGTAGAGGGTGTCTTGAGGAACCAATCGGGCGTGGTGACCCGCAACTGGAAGCGCTGTCCAACGACGCTACAGAGCGTCGAATATATAGGTGCTGGACCCTGCTATTAGGCCACCCCATCGGCAGTAAACGTGACTTTGTACGCTGATAGACCATAGGCGAAAAGTCTCGCAATGTTGTCTGTTAATTAATAATCGCTACTTCTTGCCACGATCGCCAGTCGGATAAGATGGAGCAAGCCACTGTTTAGAAAATTCTTGTCTCCCATGCATATGATGCTCTGTTGCCTCTGTGAATGACAGTCTCAGAGACATCTGCATTTCTCCAGTATAAACACTGGAGATTTCAGAGGGCTCCAGAAGAAAAATAAACTGTGGAGGGAAACCTATGTCAAAAACAGACATCCACCGAGGCAACAGATCGTCGTTTCACATACGAAATCAGTCGTGTCTACGCAGCAGCTAGCTCCATCTTTTCCACTGGCTATCGTGACAATCAATCTGGATCACAGAATAACAAACAACATTGCGAGACGTTCCGCCTATGGTCTCTCAGTGTACGAAGTCACGTTTGCTGTTGAGGGGGAGCCTAGTGGCAGGCGCTGGGGCCTTTAAATTCGACGCCCTGTAGCGTCCTTGGGTGGGGTTTATGGATAAGGGTTCCCGCCATCGAATTGCTCCTCAAGATACCCTTTACAGTCGCTTGAAGTTTGTAGCAACATTTCTTGGACGCCATGTAGATTAGTTGTGTCTACTGTTGCTGCACTACTGGTGTGCTGGTCGTTCACGCCTGGATTCGTAACTTTGGTAGTTTGGGCCGTTCTTACTTCTACTACAATCGTGACTTCCATATTTCGCTGTCCCATTCTGTAGAATTTCCTCTTCACAGATATACAACTTATTGTTATTAGTGGCTACGGTTTCAGCAATTGTATTTCCTCTTGTTGCTGACCCCACCTCAAGTCTTTTACCTATTTCGGTTACCTTGAGTGCTGCGGTTTTTTCCACGTCTCGTACATCGATTAACAGTGCCCAGAGGTGGCTACAAATTTCAGCGCAACACGTCGCAAATGCTTCAGCCTGCGTAATTCTTAGCTCGTGCAGGTGACTCGTTTGCTCGTAATTTTCGATATGCGCATTCCACTTATTGATAAATTCTGCTTGCTGATCTTTTATTTATAGAGGCCGCGTTTTCCTTTACCCTTTTAACAAGGTGCCTAGTGGTTTCATCTACCTGTTTCCCCATTTCATCTGCATTTCAATCTATTTTACCAATTAGTTTTTGCAGGAGCGTCCATATAACCAAACCATCTTCACCTCAAGTAATTGACTAAATTTTTGTTGTGTCATATTTCCTTTATTTTGTAAATATTCTTGCTGTGGACCCGAAATTGGTTTACTGCTGTCTTCCACGCCCCTGTCTCGTTCAAGAAATATAGTTCTGTTGTATTAGTTTCTGGTATTTCTGTGATTCAAATGGTTCAAATGGCTCTGAGCACTATGAGACTTAACATCTGATGTCATCACTCCCCTAGAACATAGAACTACTCAAACCTAACCAACCTAAGGACACCACACATCCATGTCCGAGGCAGGATTCGAACCTGCGAACGTAGCAGTCGCGCGGTTCCTGACTGACGCGCTTAGAACCGCTCGGCCACCGTGGCTGACTTCTGCGATTCCTGAATCTACATTTGCCTTTTTCATATGTGCTATCAGTTTGCATAACTTAACATTCTGGTAGTTACCTATTTCTGCATGTTCCTCCACAACTTTTACTACTTTAGCCTCGTTACATTGATCCTCAGTTTCGGACGGAGCACAATAGATTAGCCACAATATACCCACAAAATACACTTCTACTTTACAATGCCTACAACCAGGAACGCCACTTGCAATCCAACTACGCCAGTATAGCTTTTTGTGACCCTGACGCATATTTCTTCTTAAGAACGTAGGTCGCTGCCATTGACGTGTTGTGATGTGATGTCTTGTACCAATGTAACCGTCTTCCTCTCTACTTGATAACAGTCTTCACCATCTCACACGTACAACACTTGTCCTCCACATGTGAGTAACCCATGCTGTTCACGCGCGTGTTACATATCCCATTGTTGCCTTGCGTAATCCAGTACAGTTACTTTCACCGATTTTTAAATTCGAAAATTACGTCGTGTCACGATCGCTATTTTTTATCTCTCCCATGCGTAATTTTATGAAATCTGTTCGTGATCCTAATGATTGGCTATCGCGCTACAGGATGAGAGTCTTCCTTCAGCGCCGCGCGGGGTAGCCGTGCGGTCTGAGGCGTCTTGTCACAGTTCGTGCTGTGCCCCCCGTCGGAGTTTCGCGTCTTCCCTCCGGCATGGGAGTGTGTGTTGTCCTTAGCGTAAGTTAGTTTAAGTTAATTTAATTAGTGTGCAAGCCTGGAACCGATGACCTCAGCAGTTTGGTCCAATAGTCCTTACCACAAATTTCCAAAAATTTCTTCCTTCAGCCACGACTGCACAGGGAACTAAACTATAACTTAAGTGCACTTGGAGTAACTGCAATTATTTAAGGGGAAATTAACTATAAGATATGGTCAGGTTCTTTTGAAGTACAAGATGTCGTACGTTACCTTGTTTTATTCCTACTCAAACAATAGAAAACATGCCTAACAGTATCACATCTACATCTACATCTACATTGATACTCCGCAAGCCACCCAACGGTGTGTGGCGGAGGGCACTTTACGTGCCACTGTCATTACCTCCCTTTCCTGTTCCAGTCGCGTATGGTTCGCGGGAAGAACGACTGTCTGAAAGCCTCCGTGCGCGCTCTAATCTCTCTAATTTTACATTCGTGATCTCCTCGGGAAGTATAAGTAGGGGGAAGCAATATATTCGGTACCTCATCCAGAAACGCACCCTCTCGGAACCTGGCGAGCAAGCTACACCGCGATGCAGAGCGCCTCTCTTGCAGAGTCTGCCACTTGAGTTTATTAAACATCTCCGTAACGCTATCACGGTTACCAAATAACCCAGTGACGAAACGCGCCGCTCTTCTTTGGATCTTCTCTATCTCCTCCGTCAACCCGACCTGGTACGGATCCCACACTGATGAGCAATACTCAAGTATAGGTCGAACGAGTGCTTTGTAAGCCACCTCCTTTGTTGATGGACTACATTTTCTAAGCACTCTCCCAATGAATCTCAACCTGGTACCCGCCTTACCAACAATTAGTTTTATATGATCATTCCACTTCAAATCGTTCCGTACGCATACTCCCAGATATTTTACAGAAGTAACTGCTACCAGTGTTTGTTCCGCTATCATATAATCATACAATAAAGGATCCTTCTTTCTATGTATTCGCAATACATTACATTTGTCTATGTTAAGGGTCAGTTGCCACTCCCTGCACCAAGTGCCTATCCGCTGCAGATCTTCCTGTATTTCGCTACAATTTTCTAATGCAGCAACTTCTCTGTATACTACAGCATCATCCGCGAAAAGCCGCATGGAACTTCCGACACTATCTACTAAGTCATTTATATATATTGTGAAAAGCAATGGTCCCATAACACTCCCCTGTGGCACGCCAGAGGTTACTTTAACGTCTGTAGACGTCTCTCCATTGATAACAACATGCTGTGTTCTGTTTGCTAAAAACTCTTCAATCCAGCCACACAGCTGGTCTGATATTCCGTAGGCTCTTACTTTGTTTATCAGGCGACAGTGCGGAACTGTATCGAACGCCTTCCGGAAGTCAAGAAAAATAGCATCTACCTGGGAGCCTGTATCTAATATTTTCTGGGTCTCATGAACAAATAAGGCGAGTTGGGTCTCACACGATCGCTGTTTCCGGAATCCATGTTGATTCCTACATAGTAGATTCTGGGTTTCCAGAAATGACATGATACGCGAGCAAAAAACATGTTCTAAAATTCTACAAGAATACTTTTGATAATACTGACAAATTTTAGAGTTAGTGCACCCCTAAAAAGGCCACAGGCTACTGAACATTCCTATCAAAACTAAATATTTTCCTCAGTGCGCTACTGAACACTTTATACTTTAACTTCGTGTATATCTGGCTCGCAACTCTTTCATCAGATGCTCACACTACCGGGTCTGTCCCACTATCTCCTCACACGCTAACTGATTACTCGCATATTCGTCGCAACACTCCAGTGCCCTGTCTACCGGAAAATGCGGGGGACTGCAAAAAGTTTTAGAAGCTAAGGCATAGCAGATAGCACCTGCTCCTAGGTAGTCCTCTGGTAAGGTTATCAATCGCAGTATCTTTACAGTTTACTACCGACTATATGTGACTGTTCCATTTCGCAGCACGTCCTTGTATTACACCTAGATATTGTAGATATTCTCCACTAATAGTGTACTCGAACACTACCAAGTTTCTTCTCTTTGCTACGTACTTGCTAACATTCCTTACGCCAAGTTTGTCCAAGTTCCACTGCATTTCCTCACCATCGTCCAGTGACGATTGTCTCCTGGGGACGAAAGTATCGTCAGCGAATAATGAGATTGAGCTGTTGGCGTTATCGGATAAATCGTTCTAGAACATCAGAAGTTCTATTGCGCTAGCTCGAAGAACGTCTGATGGTTCCTTCGGTTCTGTTGCTCATTCGCCATCCAGTATGCAGTGCCCACTACTGTGGAACCAGAACAGGCCGCCTACAACGACAGACAGCTGTAGTGAATTTCAGGATGACCAGCAGAAGTTCGATGCTTGATGCCAAGACTGGCAGTCATCCTGAAACACAAAGAAATCGAACTTTTTGAGCATAAGCAGACGGGAAGTCGCTTCAGTGTCCGATTACGCTTCTGACAATAAATCACTAAGAAATTAAAATAACTGGGAGTAGCGGAATGAAGCGAACTAAACTGGAATTCCCAATAAAACTCGCTGTGGGGAAAGAAAGTGCTAGACTCAGATGCATTAAAAGAGGTTTCAGTAAATGTAGTTCACCAATGGAAGAGTTGGCTTGCAAGACCTGCAGGGTGTAACGAAAAGATATGGCTAGATTTTCAGTAAACATTCCTCAGACGTGGAGGAATAAAATCTGCTATATAGACATCGGTCCAGAAACTCTTTATTGCGATGTTATAGCTCATTTCCGACTGCTCGTAATTAGTACATTAATCATGGGAAAGTCATACAAACATAATGTACCAGCTTTATATGAAACGTTTTCGTACATGAAATGTTCAGAATAACCTCTAGGTTACGATGGGTTAGAATGTTCATTAAGTTGTGATTCCTTATGTTCGCCGCCAGTGTTTGTCCTTCCAATGGAACGAAGATTATGTTGAGGTGTGAGTCACTTCATTGCTTGTGTTGACACGCGATTCCACATGGCTTTACCAGCCTCAAGCACCTAGCTTAAGTTGTCGAGTGTTCATCACGGACTGTGCATGCAGGTAGCATCAACTGCTTAGTGCTCATCAAACACTTAATTTCCGGTACTGTGTGGTGGAAGCGTACTCAAATGCGGATTTGACAGATGCCTATTTGCTGTAGGGTAATGGCCGTGGCGCCCAACGTTTGCATCAGAACAAATTTCCAGAAACGCGGCACCCTGACAGGAGGAGTTTTGAAGTAACTGACTTTCGTCTTAGGGAGCATGGGACGTTTAAGACTACTACCTGCAACCGAGGAGTTCTAGAACAACGACGTTACATCAACTGGAGGAGGAACATTTTCGTGCAGTTGGCGACAACCCTTGGTGCAGCAAGAGACAATTGGCTGGAACAAGTAATGTTGAGCACAAGACTGACTGTAGAGTGCTACATGAGAACCTGCTGTATTCGTATCATGTACAGTGTGTGCAGACACTATCAGCAGCTGATTTTCCTGAACGGGTACACTTCTGTGAACGGTTCATTCAACAACGTGTGCGTCTCCACCTCTGTACAGCTGTGCTGTTCACGCATGAAGCTTCGTTCCATCGTGATCAGATTCGAAATTTTCACAACCGTCAGTCTGGGTTAGCAAGAACCCACTCGAAATGGTCCAGTCACGTCAACAACAAAGATTTTATGTCAACGTTTGTCGCGGCATTGTTGGTGAGCGTTTGTTATGTTCTCATTTTCCTCTACCCAGGCTCAACGGAGAAACCTACCACACTTTCCTAGAAGATATTCTACCTGATCTGCTAGAGCATGTGGTGTCATGAGTGCAACAAAACTTGTGCTTCTTGCACAGTCGAGCTCCTCCTCATTTTAGTGTTAATGTTCATAGGCTTCTAAATGATTCAGAGATGGACGGATAGGTAGAGGTGTCCCTATTCCTTGGCATCCAAGCTCGCCGCACCTGAACCTAATAGAATTTTGTTTGTACCAGCGTTTGAAAGCTCTTATAAACGGAAGCCCGGTACAAGACGTATAAAGTCTTCTGCTCGTATTGTGGTGGAATGCTGTAAAACAGTACGCAGTTCTCCAGGGACACATCAGCTCATCATCAAGTGAATGTGATAACAAGTTAATGCACGTATCCTTGGTAATGGACGACATTTTGAACATTTCCTTTAGGAAAATATTTCATTCAGTGTGTTCCCCAAACTAATGTGTTGAGGAGTTGTATATATACTGAGCTCAAACATGGAAATAAAGCATTTAAGAACGCATAAAAATATAAAACACATTCTTTCTCTATTTTTGAGGAACCTTTCATGAAAATTTCGCCCAAAGTTTTTGTTACACTCTGTATATTCGACTATGTCTTGAGTGTCGATCGTCGGTATTAATACCGAAGATAAAGAAAAGCGCCACTTACCATCAGGGCCTTAGCATGCGCCAGAGACTTTTGGATATTCTCATAAACGTCCAAAGCTGGATGCTAAAAGAGAGACATTGTGCGTCACAGAGGATTACTGTCAAATTTCCGAATCCGCATGTTCCAAGAAGAGTCGCGCAATATTACGCGAGCATCTCGCGAAATGAAGATAGCGGAAAAATCAGGCAAATTCGAGATCGTATGAAAGCACACCGATAACTGTCTTCCCACATAAAATACGCCTTTAGAACAGGAAATGAGATCAATAATACTGGTACTAAAAGGTCCGTTCGCCACACACTGAAAGAGGACTTCTGGAATCTATATGTAGATGTAAGATCACAGACGGTAGAAGATAAAAAGTTAAAGCATCGGACGTAGGATGCAGACAGATGAATATTGGCGCTTACAGAATCGATAGATGGACAGGTCAATTTACGTGGAAGAGGTTACCGAAGACGAACAACGTGACGTTACGTGCCACATGTGAGATTAGTACGGCAGCCTTTACAAGACTCTCTCGGCAGATACTACTTGCTGTTTAGGGCGCTCCTGTTATGTTTGGTATTTAGTGATGTATTTTGTGCGTCTTATTCACGCAGATTCTGTTTGAAGTTGTTTCCAAGAGTTTCGCGGTTAGCGGTTTTACCATAGTTTTCATCTTGTGTGAGACAGAAACTACGTGAAGTGCAAATGCACCTGTAATCCAGCGCAAATCTTCAGCTCACGTGATACTTGCTTATAATTAGATACTGTCCCCAATGTTTAGTACTGTCGTTCCCTACAGCTCGGTCTCAGAAGGCTGTTCATTTACATTTTGCTACTTGGTAGACCAATACAAAGAAAACATCTTCCTTATATATATATATATATATATATATATATATATATATATATATATATATATATATATGAGTTAGTGGTTTGTTTGCTAGGTTAGCTTGTACAAGATGGCTAGGATAGCTAGTGCTCTTGTGGTTTACATTTTTCATCCTTTAAATCAAGAAGGTTAAGCTACAGGGCGTTTCACATTGTTTTGACGATTTCAGATTTGAACAGAGCGCGTAAAAAAAAAATAGATATAACGAGGGTGGTGCCTTCTGTTGGTAGTGCTAATGTCAAATTTCATCCCATATACAATAATCATGACGCACTAGTCGAAGCAACTTTGTGTGTTTGCGGTGGAATGTTATTTTCGCTAACTCGAATCTGTCGGGCGTGTGCAACGTGCCATGCGTAGGTATTTCGACATATCCAATCCCTGCTCGTGGAACAATATTAAATTGGGTAATAAACTTCCATCCAACTGCCAGTGGATTGGGATGGAAAGTCAATCGGCTTTCGGAAAACCGTTCGATCTCCCGAGAACATCGAACGTGTTTGTAGCCATTTGGAGGCAAGCCCTCGCTGTACGCTGCGAAAACGTACCAGAAACACGGCGCGACGTACCACATATTCGGGCAGACCTTGAAAGTTCTCCGTGAAGCGTCTGGTAACGGCGTAATATCCAAACGCGCTTTAGTCGGATGGCCGCCTCACTCACTCGAAAAAACCTTGTGAGAGTGTACTCTGACCGACCGAAATGCTTGCAACGGATAAAAGATCGAATTCATGATGAAATTTCCGGAATTCCTCCAGAACTGATGAAAAATGTATCCAAAAATTGGCTATCATTTGTCAGACATAGTATTTCATAAGTAAACGTGAATAAATGTCGTACCTTGTGCAAAACGTTCAACTTTGTTTCGCGATTAGTTTGTGTGTTATTGAAATTTGAAATCGTCAAAACGTGGTGAAGCACCCAGTACATAGACGTGTCTCTGTTAAGATCAGGTGACATTTAGGAAGAATAGACTAGAAATTGCAAAGCTGAAACTCTCTGAGTTTTGTACTTCCAACTGTACGATCTTTTAGTGTATCTGCACAGATGAAACCTTCGTGTTTATACCACTTATTGCAACTGCAGTGTGGACTACGTATCACAAGTGAAGCCTTTACGTTTGTACTTCTGCTGAACAACTTTCGTCTTCCTATGCCGTTGTAGCCTTGTAATTGTATAATGTTTTTGCCTAAGATTCCGAAAGTACGATGGATGCTTCTAATTGTGACTGGTATGTAACCTTTATGCTGTGTGAGCAAGTATAGTGTGACACTAGGAACATACTAGCGCACGAATTTCTGAATGCGAAACACGCCTGCACAACACTACGAACATATAACGTCACAGAAATTTCTGGAAACAATATTCGTAGTACGATTGCGAGTTTTACCTAGCATCTGTGACTGATAACCTTCCCACAATCAAGACTACGATATTAACTGACACATAAAGCGACCATGTGCAGTTACTGTTACTAATCTAAATTTATATGAAACTGGATAAATGGAATAGAGGTGGCGTCTTTGATCAGTAATCAAATCGTCTTCAGTCCCGAGTCCAAAAGCGCCACCACTTAAATTTTGATTAGTAATCAGCATTGGCGGCCGAAAACTTCCGGCATATGAAGTCACCCTCATTCTGCCAACGACCTTGTCAAAGAGGGGTGAGGAGCGGATAGAGGTTGAGAGCACTCTCTCGTCCTTGGCGCGGGAAACCGCCCCTAAAGGCGGAAGAATCAGGAATGATCAACAGCATGAGGGTACAGAAGGCAATGGAAACTGATGCATTAAAGACGCATAACCTGTATCCACACGACATGTGACCTGTAATTGAAAAAGAGTCATGATGATCTCCCCGGAATAGTCCCTGATTCGGAGGAGACTGCCAAATGGGAGGTGACCATGAGAATGAAATTGAATATTCAACGAAAGTCACAGGCTTGAATGTGGCAGGAAAGCTAGAAAATCTGGAAAGAAAAACGCAGAGGCTCAATCTAGATATAGTAGGGGTCAGTAAAGTTAAACGGAATGAAGAAAAGGATTTCTGGTCAGACGAGTATAGGGTAATATCAACAGCAGCAGAAAACGGTAAAACTTGAGTAGGATTCGACATGAATTGAAAGGTAGAGCAAAGAGTGTGTAAGTGTGAACAGTTTAGTGATAGGATTGTTCTTGTCAGAGTCGACAGCAAACCAACACCGACAACGATAATTCGGGTATGTATGACGACGTCGCATGATGAGGATGAAGAGATGTAGAAAGTTTATGATACTGGCAGGGTAATACAGTACATCAAGGGAGATGAAAATCTAATAGTCATCGACGACTGGAATGCGTTGTAGGGGAAGAAGTAGAAGCAAAGGTTACAGGAGAATACGGGGCTGGGAGAAGTAGTGAGAGAGGAGAAAGACTAATTGAGCTCTGTAATAAGTTTCAGCTAGTAACAGCGAGTATTCTGTTGAACAATCTTAAGAGGAGATGGTACAGTTGGAAGAGGCCGGAAGATGGAGGAAGTTTTCAGTTAGTTTACATTATGGTCAGACAGAGATTCCGAAATCAGTTACTAGATTGTAAGGCGTACCCAGGAGCAGATATAGACTCAGATGACTATGTAGCAGTGATGAATAGTAGGCTGAAGTTTAAGAGATTAGTCAAGAAGAATCAATACGCAATGAAGTGGTATAGGGAAGTACTAACTAATGACGACATAAGCTTGAAGTTCCCTAAGGCTATGGATAGAGCAATAAGGAATAGCTCAGTAGGCAGTACAGTTAAAGAGGAATGGACATCTCTGAAAAGGTCGGAAAGAAAAACATAGGTACAAAGAAGGTAACTGCGAAGAAACCATGAGTAACCGAAGAAATACTTCAGCTGATCGATGAAAGAAGGAAGTACAAAAACGTTCAGGGAATTTAGGGAGTACAGAAGTACAAGTGGCTGAGGAATGAATTAAGTAGGGAGTGCAGGGCAGCTAAGATCAAATGACTGCATGAAAAATGTAAGGAAATCGAAAAAGAAATGATTATCGGGAGGACTGACTCAGCATACACGACAATAGAAACAACCTTTGGTGGCATAAAAAGCAAGGGTGATTACATTAAGAGTGCAACGGGAATTCCACTCCTAAAGAGAGCGGATAGGTGGAAAGAATACATTGAAAGCCCTTATGAAAGGGACGATTTGTCTGATGTGATAGAAGAAGAAACAGGAGTCGATTTAGAAAAGATGGCGGATCCAGTGATAGAATCAGAATTTAAGAGAGCTTTGGAGGACTTACGGTCAAATAAGGCAGAAGGGATAGGTAACATACTACCAGAATTTCTAAAATCATTGGGAAAAGAGGCAACAAACCGATTGTTCACTTTCGTGTGTAGAATGTATGAGTCAGGTGACATACCATCTTACTTTCGGAAAAACGTCTTCCACAGAATTCCGAAGACTGCAAGAGTTGACAAGTGTGAGAAGTGTCGCACATTGAGCTTAACAGCTCATGCATCCAAGTTGCTGACAAGAATAATATACAGAAGAATGGAAAAGAAAATTCAGGATGTGCTAGATGACGATCATTTTGGCTTTAGAAAATGTAAAGCCACCAGAGAGGAATTTCTGACGTAGCGGTTGATAATGGAAGGAACACAAAAAAAATCATGACACTTTTGTAGGACTTGTCGACTTCGAAAAAGCGTTCGACAGTATAAAATGATGTAAGATGTTCGAAATTCTGAAAAAAAGTAGGCTGTGCCATACGGAGAGACGGGTAATATACATTAGGTACGAGGGCCAAGCGTGAATAATAAGCGTGGACGATCAAGAACGAAGCGCTTGGATTAAAAAGGGTGTAAGACAGGAATGTAGTCTTTCCCCCCTACTGTTCAATCTGTACATGGAAGAAGTAATGATGGTAATAAATGAAAGGTTCAAGAGTGGAATTAAAATTGAAGGTGAAAGGATATCTACGATACTATTCTCTGATGATATCGCTATCCTAAGTGAAAGAGAGGTACATGATACGCTGAATGGAATGAACAATCTAATGAGTACAGAGTATGGACTGAGAGTAATTCGAAGAAAGACGAAAGTAATGAGAAGTAGCAGAAATGAGAATAGAGAGAAACTTTACATCAGGATTGATGGTCACGAAGCAGATAAAGTGAAAAAATTCTGCTACCTACTCAATAAATATGTAATAATTAGTTCCTTTCAATAGTCTCCACGTTAAATCAAAATTTTATTGATACAGATAAGTATGTAGGAATCTTCAAAGCGATTTTTCTGAGACAACTTCAGGACATACAGCATCAGGAACCAAACAAAGATGAAACCGAATCAGCTATTACATTGTTATAGAGAAACGACGGCGTAGGTATGATGAAATTTTATGTAGGATTATGGAGATAAATACACTTAGTTCAGTACTCCGACACCTGTGCTACGTATCTTCCGGGTATGGACAATTTTATTACAGACTGAAATATTCTTTAGTGAAAACAATGTATGAAAAGGGTATAAGACATAACACAGACAATTATCGGTAATTTTTTTGGGTACCAGTGTTTTCAAATGTTTTTGACAAAACGATGTGTAGGAGAGTAGAGGCACACCTCAACACACACAGAATTCGCAGTCACACTCTCACTCTGCGTACCTGAAGGGAATATCTACAGAAAATGCTAGTTTGTCTTTTGTGTATGAGGCACTAAAAGGTAAGTGTGGTACAGCTGGTATTTTATTTGATGTAACAAAACCAGCTCCTTATATGAAAAACTCAGCACTTTTGTGTAAAATGGAACTTTGTGGGATTAGCGGAAAACCTTCATGAGGTTCATTTCATAATTGGGAAGTAGGAAGCAGAAGGTTCTCTTCCAGTGTGGAGAAACAGGAAAGATGTGTGAGCCTACTAGGGCCATGTAAAGTAAGGGGTGCCACTGGATTTTGTTCTGGATCCATTGCCTTCTTGATAAAGGTGAATGATCTACCACTGAACATGACAATTTTTATTGTGGGTGACAGCTGTTATTGTGAAAGACGTTGAACGTAGTAAAAGTAATGTAGCAAATAGGACAGTGAGCAACATCAGCAAGTTGCTTTCAGAGAAAATATTTTGTTTAAGATTAGCAGTACCCAAATGATACAGTCTCTGATACGGAACTCTCATTAAAGTAAAAGCGAACTTTTATTGTCTGAAACTAGTCGAACAGTTAGTGATGTCAGCCGAGCGGTTCTAGACGCTACAGCCTGGAACCGCGCGACCGCCACGGTCGCAGGTTCGAATCCTGCCTCGGGCATGGACGTGTGTGATGTCCTTAGGTTAGTTAGGTTTAAGTAGCTCTAAGTTCTAGGGGACTGATGATCTCAGAAGTTAAGTCCTATAGTGCTCATAGCCATTAGTGATTTCCCCCTACTTGAAATGTTAACACTGAGGATAGGTGTAACGCTCTCTTGGGAGTATCATGTAAAACAGTTGAATGCTAATATATCTTCACGATATGAATTACGTTCACTGTCTCTGACACTGAAACAGGACAGCTTGTTTACTTTGTTTATTTTCACTCTCTTGTCTCGTATAGTAGTATATTTTGGAACAATTTTGTGCATTCATTAAGAACATTTTTTGCTCAGAAAAGGGCGGTCTATGAATATACTGCTAATTACGAGGAGTAAATTACTCTGTACGTATATCTTTCAGAGTTTTGAATATTTTTTCTTTTGTTCTGTAGTACGAAAAGTAAGTGTTTCTATTTTATTTTATTGATATTTCTGCATGAATCTCTTATAAATTGAGCATCCAAAATTTCAGCGTATATAGATGAACTCAGATACGGATGGGTGTGGAATATGCAATACAATACCCGTATATAGAGTAATAACGGTTTTATTGACGTGAGTATACACAGAACAACCGGACGTGACAAAGGCACAGCACGCACTAAACAGAGTCCACAAAGCTGCTCTCGCTGGTCGTCGATATTGCCGTTCACACGTATGTCTGTCTTCTTTGTACTGCTCTCGGGAAATGCGCTGTGTAAAACTAAACGTAATATGTAGTACCACTGTATGAAGTGTGATGAGGGAGCAATATCAATAATGACAGTCAATCAATGACTGCCAGCAAGTGTGCACTGTTTTTAGTACGAGAGTTTATGTTGTTACCTGCCTTATTATTTTTCGGTCACGGTATAAACTAAATTTCCACGTTGCATTATGAAGCAAGATGTTAGACTGAATACTATGACCATCATTGAGTACTATAAACAGCAGTGACAATGCTCACGTGAATGGACTGTGATTGTTGTAATTAGAACCTAACTGATTTAAACGTAACTGAATTGCACGAACTAATGTATTCTGAAATCGTCACATTGTGTAAAACTTAGTGAGATGCCGCGGGCGTTAAAACATTAACTGTCGTCGTAGAGACATTTAAACTTTTGTAATGTGCGACACTGTTAACGTCGGAAATATGAATTCGCGATCGTGACACTCACGCAGCATTGGACGGGCTGTAAATTCGCAATCGGCAAGTAAAAGTGAATTATCTACTAGGAAATTTCCAAGAATGATTGCCAATCGAAATGCGCGGGTCCCAAACGATATATATCGAACGTGCGATTCTAAATCAATCACGCGGATGTAGGAGTGCGAAATATAAACAGTGTTTACAACGACAAAAGAAGAACCTTTATTAACTTACAAGTAGTTACAAATGAAAGAAGTTCCTTCATGTACTTTACTCGTCAGCGACGTTCTCGTCATGGACTACTCCATTTTTCTTGTCAGCCTCCGGAAGCAATCGTTTTTCCCCTTGACCCGGATACACTGTTGCCATGTCACGAAGAAATATCAGCAGAGTATCATATGCGTCAGCTTTTCCACACAACCTCAAATTGCGTCAATAGAATTATTGAAACAGCTAAAGTTGGTCTCCTGTCTGCTCGACACTCCTCTCTCTTAATCGAAGATTTGCATGATTTGCCATAGCCACTCTACGTTCCGGCTGTGGACAAGCAGATCGTCCGATGACACAAATCCCACAGAATGTTTCACGAACACGTGATAAAATCTTTTAGTCTTTAAGGTGTAGTACGACTTGGCCTGTCCGTAATGACTTTCGTACTTGGAAGTATGAAGTGCTTTATGAGGCTGACTAAAGTTTGCTTGGCTCTTGAACAAACTCATACTACGAAGCACTTGGGGGACTCTCGTTCAATACCGCAAAATACCCAAATATGTTCCAATTCATTTTTTAACGGTTCTCCTCTCTATTTTTCGTTAATATATGGGGCTTGTCTGCTTCTACAACCTTCTTTGTTCTACCCATGGGAACATTCATTGGCAACTGTCATAAAACACACTTCTCTGCAGAAGCCGAAGTAGTCACATACTATGTTAGCTGACAACTCAGTTTCAGAGACAGTTGCTTGCTGAGTATAGTCTTTAATCCAGCAAGAAACCAAAATTTTTTCTCGACTTATAACTTTGAACAATGAAACCATGTATTTTTTCTCGAGTTGTTCTCTTCCCGCACTTGGAACACTGAAATTGTAAAGAAAGGTAACGTCAGAATATTTATTGCGAAGTATGGCACACTTCCCTCCAACGCAATCTACACGATTTTTCCTTCTCCAAGTTTGGAAATAACCCTAATTACCAATAAAATTACAAACAACTTTCAACATTTCACAAACAAGGAATTAAATTTCTGTACGTCAAAAAATCTGCGGAAGAAATTTTAACGCTATCATTGCTATTAACAAACGGGATCTATGGAATACGTTCCCATGGCAACGCATTAAACACTTGCCATAACTCGTGCGGCCGCAAAACCACGTGGTCGATTTAGTATCGGATTCGATACATATCGTTCGGGGCTCGCGCATTCTATAGGCAGTAATTCTTTGACATTTCCATATACTATTTTAAAACTGTTTACATGTCGTTAAAAACAGAAACGTGTGTGTATAGAAAGGTTGTAAACGCATATATACGAACTTATATTTATACAGCAGTGAGTGCGTCCGACTGAATTAAGGTAAAATGAGTGCAACGGAAAATAGTATTATCGCCTGAAGGATCAAACACTGACGAAAGGGATGTTTCCATTGTAATTTCATAACTGATGGAGTAACTTCAATTAGGGACCAGCAACAGCAAGCTACCGCTCACGTCACAACGTGTCAACTACTAAGGTAAGAGGCAATGCAAAGCGTTCTGTCCCTGTCGACACTCAAAACATTTCAACCGATTTCAATTAGAATTTCTTTTTCTTCTGTAACGACCTTTGCATAATATTTGCTCTGTTTCAATTGATGTAGTTTCTATGAAGTGTGTTTGCTATTTTGACGTTGTTTCCCCACCACTACTAGAAGTCATTACTATTTGGTAACACTTTCTCGTTATTTTATTACAGCAGTTACTACATGCGTTTTAACGTATCTGTGGGAGGAATTTGTTTCTATGAATGTATGTAGTGCGTGAATGTATGTAGTGCTTTGTCAGGTGCATTTATACATATTTTTTTCTCGTATCTGGCGTTCCACGTAACTTGAGCTTCCGCCATCAGTTTCCGGGCTACGACCAGTCGTAGCAAGGCTGCTCGGTCGCTATTGGTGGGATGCACGCTAACTGTGGGATATTCGATTTTGACAGTGAAAGGTCTCTATTGGATTCCTTTCACATTAATTTCTTAAATCCGCTGTCATTTACGGCATACATTCCACTTCTAAATTTACTGTGGTGTTTCTTACTCTATCTGGTAGGAGACTGAGCAGTGGAACACGTTGCTTTTACACGTAAACAAGAACGATCTGTCACACTACTACACTTTAAAACACAGTTTCTATGTAATTCATTTCACACAGTCTCATATGGAACCTACATCAGCTTCCTTATATAGTGTATATGATAAGATACTGTCATCTCCCTTCCCTTCTGTGTGAAAGGATGAATGAGCAAATGTATTTCTAGTTGCATGCTTGTTGGTAGCAGACAAGCCTGTCTTCTAGAGAACAGTAGGACCAACGTTGGAACAGGTAGCTACGCTTTCTAAAAGCAGAGAAGTTTCTATTTTTAGTATGATCCTGTCCGTCCCTTGTC
This sequence comes from Schistocerca americana, assembly GCF_021461395.2. Taxonomy (NCBI): domain Eukaryota; kingdom Metazoa; phylum Arthropoda; class Insecta; order Orthoptera; family Acrididae; genus Schistocerca; species Schistocerca americana. Next base: position 170,952,010 of record NC_060124.1, on the reverse strand, counting down.
ATGTTGGTATAGGAAGCTGCTTCTCTGGTCACTTCCGTTTGTATCTGTGAAGCACCCTCGGCAGGGTCCCAAGCCAGTCTGTCCGCAGCGAGCGTCTGAAGTGGTAAGATCTCCGGCTAAGCGCGTCTCTGCTAAGTCCGTAGGACAATGGATTTCTTAACTTCAGCCTAACTGAAAATTTAATCACCTTTATTTCAGGTTTAGATCTAAAATATCTTATGTTATCTTAAACTGCAATGCAGTGTAATTCGAGTGTGAAGTTCAGAATATCTTCCAGTAGTTGCTTTGTCACTATTTTGTGAGTGAAATGGAACCACGTGTTGATGATCCGTAACTCTAACTAAGATCATCAATCTTAAATGCGAATGTGCGTGAGATTATAACGTCTCATCTTGACAATACTTTTCAATATAGCAACTTTTCTTTGTGTTCAACCCACGTGGGGTATACTTTGTGAGACCAGTACCACGTGCTTATACAATTGTTTGACCCATCTGGTTAATAGTAAGATGATAGTAACCGGTTCAACGTTTTCCTTTTGTAAATTGCATTTCGATGGAATTTATTTTAATTATCAAAATTATTGTGGAGTTACACTCTTTGTGTAAACCAAGTTGACCAGTGAAGCATGTGGTGTAATCATCAAAGTAGCCCTCAGCTATTCTTTTCGGGAAGATTTCACAGAGAGTTGGTATGAATTTAATATACCAGTGTGTGGTAATTTCATGACGGACAGGATTGCGCTGCGAACGTAACTTCTTTGGGTGAAAATGTAATCGGTTGGTTGTGGTCAATTTCATCTTGCATATGTTTCAACGTTCTTTGTGTGTTATTTTATGAATGCAGTGCTGTATGCAGTCTCCCAATCTTGGCTCCATATTTGATGTGTTCCGTAAGATTACAAACTCTCATTTTCACAATCCTAAATAAGGCACCAGTTTAGTTATGAATCAAGTTTAATATGCTGAAATTTTAACGGAACAATGATCAATGTTAAAATAAATGTCCAAATACAAATTGATTTATTTCCTTTTATTTAAATTCTCTTTTTTATATACATCACCAGTTGTCGTAAGATGACTATTAAAAAATTATAATCAATGTTAGTCTCTTTGGGAATTTGGTAAGCTAGACTGGATACCTGGTGAAATAGTTGCTCAGTAATGCAATGTTAACTTCCCCAGATAACTCACGGCTTTTAACCCGCTTTTATTGTCTTGAATATCAGCACCGCTTTCAGAACAACTTAATGCATCAACATTACAACAGCTGTTAGCTACGTAAGCAGTGTTTACATTTAGAGAGACGTCGATTTATAGCATATTCATGACTAAATGCGAATTTGCTTGGCTTTCCATTAACAACGAAAGAAAATTTTAGGCATTTACTTAAATATTTACATTACTTATGTTTTTTTTAGTGTTTTATCTTATTTTGGAGTTTGTTACCAAACTCTGATGGGGTTGCTTTACTCACCTTTGGAAGCGCGAGGGTAAGTCAATTATTATCCGCAAAGTAGTTATAAAATTTCATTGTAATCAAATAGGAATCGTACAAGAACATAATTTTTCGACATAGTTTCCTTGCGTTTCAGCGCACTTGATCCATCGTTGTACACGCTTCCTGATGCCCTCAGTAAAGAAGGTTCTCGGTTGAGCTGCAAGCCACGAATGCACCGCTTCTTTCACTGCTTCGTCCGACGCAAATCGACAGAGCCTTAGTGCCTATTTGAGTGGACCAAACAAGTGATGGTCAGAAGGGGCAAGATCGGTACTATATGGAGGCTGATCCAGTGCTTCGACTTTGGGTTTATGGAGCGTTTCAGCAGTGTGGGCAGCAGTATGCGTACGAGCAGTGTCGTGGAACAACATAACACATTTGTCAGCAATCCTCGTCGCTTGCTTCGAGTTGCAGGTTTTAGCCTGGCATTAAGCATTCACTGCAACGTATACTGTTTATTCTTGTGCTCCTTTCCCCATAATGTTCCAATACTGGACCTTGTGCATCCCAAAAAGCCGTGACCATCAGTTTTCCTGCGGATGGTTGGGTCTTGAATTTTTTCTTGCTCAGCGAATTTGGATGTTTCTATTCCGTACTCTGCCCTTTACTCTCCGGCTCGTAATGCTGGATCCATGTTTTGTCACCAGAAATGATCCTGTCTAAGAAGTTGTCCCCTTCGTTACCATAGGAGATCCAAATGTTTTTTGCAGATGTCCAAGCGCGTTTGTTTATGCAACTGTGTGAGTTGTTTTGGTACCCATCTTGCACAATCTTTATGAAACCCAACTCTGTTTTGGATGATTTCGTAGGCAGTCAAAAGTTAATCGTCTGTCTAAGAGAATCATTTCACGTGAACGCTCAATGGTTTCTTCATCTGTGGCGGTAAACGGTCGTGCGGCTCCTTCATCGTGCGTAACACTTGTGCGACCATTTCAGAATATTTCAATCCATTCGTAGACACTCAGTGGTGGCAAAACACTGTTCCCGTACTGTACCGAAAGTCTTCAATGAATTCCGGCCCCTGATACGCCTTCCGACCATAAAAAAACGGATCACTGAACGTTGCTCTTCTCTGATGCAAAAAGACAGAGGAGCAGCCATGATTAACAGTACGGCAGCGATAACGAAACTAACCTAACAGCTTAATTGCAAAGATATAACAAAAAATAAACAAAGCCTGCGTCATCAACGTAAAACGACAGTACTACCAAAATAAACAAAAATATAACCAAATTGCGGAAAGTAATTGATTTAGCCCCCGTAAAACTGATTCTTCTCAGCTAATGTAATCAAAATTCACGGTTTAAAAAAAATGGTTCAAATGGCTCTGAGCACTATGGGACTTAACTTCTGAGGTCATCAGTCCCCTAGAACTAAGAACTATTTAAACCTAACTAACCTAAGGACATCACACACATACATGCCCGAGGCAGGATTCGAACCTGCGACCGTACCGGTAGCGCGGTTCCAGACTGAAGTGCCTAGAACCGCTCGGCCAACCGACCGGCAAATTCACGGTTAAAGTCAGCTCAGTAGATCTCTTAGAACCGTTAACTTCACAGATAAATCTAATCTAAGATGTGAGGCCGTTGTTAACGTGTCTCGGAATAGCAAAATGTTCAAAAGTGTGTGAAATCTTATGGGACTTAACTGCTAAGGTCATCAGTCCCTAAGCTTACACACTACTTAAATTATCCTAAGGACAAACACACACACCCATGCCCGAGGGAGGACTCTCGCAATAGCAAATCTGCCGTTCCTACACGCATTCTGCATTACGAGGGTTACTTGTGGCAATATTGACTGATTCAGAAGCAACAGCCACACTCCTTCAATGAACACTGCACGTAAGTAACAATATACACTTAAACAATAATACCTTAATCATTTTACATAAAAGCGGGCACTATTTAATAAGTTTTATTTTCAATAGGTTTCCAAAAGAACTGAAAAAATTAATGTGCAAATCAGTGTACTAAAAATCTAAAGTGAAGGCTTTAGAAAAAAATAAAGGGAGAAAACAAAAGTATTTAAATTCAAGTTGCAAGATTTCCTTGTGGCACATCTTTCTATTCCGTACTGCAGTTTCTCACAACAGTTAAACAGTTAATGAACTTTTCTTTGTTATGTGCTGTTTATTTGTAGACCGGTACTCTGTTTTCTCGTGTTTTCTTTAATTCCTTCTTTAAAAATTTCTTATCAACCTTCTGTAAACCATATACTGACACATTCCATAAGCTAGAAGCTTTGGCACGCGTGGCCCTACAGAAAATAAACAGAGAAATGTTTCTTAAAAAATTTAACATCATCGTGGCAACTGACAAAGGAAGATAACGCAGACAACACGATAACATCTCAGTACATCTGGTCACCTGATAATGGCGTCTTGGTTTGATACTGAAATACATTGAGGAGTACAGCCTGATACTCAAGAATTTCTCCTATAAGCCGTCCGCCGTGCAAGACCACTTTCACAAAAGTGAGGTCCACAGATCGGATAGCCTTACCGCGAAATACTCTCGGAACTTTTCAGACTAGTTCAAATCGGTTCGTATCTAAAAACAAACGAAATATGGCTGCTGGATAAGACAGCCGAAGAATTAACCTACCAAAGAAGAACAGCATACCAAACAAGAGGAAAAGCAGGTAAATGCAAGCCTGCCTCTCTTGACATTAATCAATGAAGACTTGAAATATCGTGGTATATGAGGAATAGTAGGCTAAAGCGTAATTTATACTGCATGTGATCTGAGGATTATAAAACTCCCAAGGGAGGAAAACAGATGACCTGCCACTTCGACGTTTTTGGGCTTTGTAAAAGCGTATGATCCCCTGACAACTTTCTTTTAACAGCGATTAAGAAAATAGGGCGGTCATTTCATTCATCTAAGCAAGGAATTCACCAACAAAGCCTCTTATCGGTGTCTGTTGAAAGAACATCTCAACGGGGCAGATGATACCTCTTTGTCTGTGGTACAGGGATACACACTCTCAATGATACTACAGGCAGCTACAGTTGAGAGACTACTGAACAACAATGGTGTCTCTCTCATCATAAACCCAGCTGATACATGAAGTACAGTGTGTGTATTGCCGGTGTGATCGTCACAACAACTCATGATGGCGGACCTACCACAGAGGAAATCACATCGCTCACAAACGCCATATTAAACAACTCAAAACTATACAGTGTTGCATTTAGGAAAGTAAACGATGCTATCTCTCAGGTGGATTTATACGGGGAAGTGAAGACTGACACAGGACTTGAATTTAATTATAAGGCTGTTCAAAACAGGCGCGTAATATGGACCAAAGTAGAAATGCTGAATAGAATGAGATAATCTTTTTACTCCACGAAAAGCAGTCTACATCGCGAAAACGTTTTATTTTCAGTTCTGGTTAATCGGTTTTGGTCTATACGACCATCCTCAGGCATGTATAACGTTTATCGTGGGGCATGTACGGCAAGATGCACCCACATTAGAAAGTAACATAAGAGCAGGAGATGTTATGATGTGTTACCCAGATGTCGTGAGTAACCGGCGCGCGGAGCAGCTGTGTGGTACCGACCGGTACCTCTCACCAAGTGCTGTCTAGCTAACAGAGGCTAGGAGCCATAAAAGGAAAGCTTCATACACCGTTTTTCACGTGATCTGTAATGAAAACGATCAAAATAAATAGAACGGTGTGTGGAGTTTCCCTTTTATAGCGCCTAGCCTTTGCCAACTGGTCATCATTTTTTGACACGTACCAGCCGGTGTTATATAGCGGCTCAATGCGGCGGCTCGTCACATCATCTGGGTTGCACATAATTTTATTTTACGAAAGCTATGCGGAAAGTAAGATCCGATAGGTCGCGAAGCGGAAACGACAGTGAAATTCAGATGATGTTCTGCGCAGACGCGTTGGCCACTGTCTCTAGTGAGCCTGTCGATCGCAAAACGTCGCTCTTTTCAGTTCTGAGCACACAGGGAGCGCATAAAGATGCCTAGCAAATAAGAGGACTGTTCAGAAAATTACAGAACATTCGAAATTTCACGCTAATGGTGTGGTGGAGGGAATTGCGGTTGGCATCCCTGCACACCCCTGTGCTGTGTTTAAAGTCAACTGCCGGAACTTTCATTGTTGTACGTCTGTTAGTTATTTCCGAGTGCAGTACCCAGCAGATCGTCGTGTCGCACAGTTTGCGAATTTCGAAATGACAGAATATGAGGAGCAAAGCGTGTGCATTAAATTTTGCCTGAAATTCAAGAAAAGGTTTATAGAGACTCACCTGACAATGCAGGAAGCCTACGGTGATGACTGCTAAAGCCATACCCGGTGTCACGAATGGTTCACACGGTTTAAAAATTGCCGGACGGAAGTTAAAGGTGACCCTCGTACTAGACGCCCTGTGACTTCCATCGATGACGCTCATGTCAGGAACCTCAACGAAATTGTGCATGCCAGTAAAATGCTGACTGTCCGAGAGATTGCAGAAGATGTCACATTTTAGTTAGATCATGTCATGAAATCCTGACCCAGCATATTAGAAAGCATCGTGTTGCCGCCTACTTCGTCCCAAGCCCCATGAGTCAAGACCAGAAAGACCTTCACCTCGCAATCTGTGAAGACTTTTGGATCGCGCAAATAAGAACGAGATGTTCATTAACAGAATTATAACTGGTGATGAGACGTGGGTCAATGGTTATGGAAGGACGAAGATTCGCAACGACAGACGAGGCAAAAGAAAATTCGGAAACGGCGCTTCGCACTGTCCAGCTAAAGGTGTACCAGTATTGCTTCCCGAAGTGGAAGAGGCGTTGCAAGCGGTGTATCAGTTGAGGAAGAGAGAATTTCTAACGTGACCATGCACAATAAATAAAATGTAAGCGTAGAGAACTGTTATGGACGATGTCCCGTAATTTTTTGAACAGACCTTGTAGTGTCTCCCGCGAAATATGCGAGGTTCCATGTGATTTTATGCAGCCCCACATAATGCATTTTTCTTCGTGACAGTTCGCTGCCGCCAACTGCAGAAGTCAGGAGAACGCCGCTGAATCGTTTTCGATGGGAACTGTTTCATTGTGCACCATGCTCCCTAGACTTGTCTCCCTCTAGAGTTCATCTCTGCTCCCATGAACCGCTGGCTACGAATACAAAATTTTGCCACAGACAACTAACTGCAGACCAGCGTAGAGAAGTGGCGATAAGCACCGGTGACTGTCTTGTATGACGAGTGCTCTGGAAATTCGTGCAACGCTGTGACAGAGGTCTAACTCTGGGCAGCGACTGTGTAGAGATGTACTTGGAAGGTGTAGCACACGGTTGCAAACAAAACATTGTTTAATTTTACTGTGGTTTCCATTTCACGCTCGATCGAACGTTACCTTCCAAATAGCCATTGTATATCATAACTATTGTCGCTTTTATGTTAGATTTTAAGACGGATAAATTTTCTCATATTATCTATTATAACTGCCACATTTTTCAGAGCCTTGGTATGAACAGACCAAGACCGACGCCGGTTTCTACAGTTAAAAATAATAATAACCAAATGCGATCTGGACTGCTTTTTACTAAAATGTTAAGTACGGATATTGTTGTTCATAAGGCGTCAGAATGAGAAGTGCACATATTCCATTCTGACAGTAATTTAAATCTGTTACGGAAGATGCTGAAAATAGATTTCCAAAACGACAGCGTTTGATTTATCGTGGCTTTTCCTGTATGGTTTTAGAATATCAGAGTACAGACAAATAATAATAGGTAATGATAATAGTATGTGATCAGATTATGTTAATACAAACTTTGGGCGCTTGACAATGGCTTTATGAGTTAGGTTCGTCTATTGTAAGTTTGACTGTGAGTGATTCTTCTGAAATATTTCTTTATCGAACTTCGTAGATTGAATAATTCCAAAGTTTTGGTTCGTGCTGGACCATTTGTAACACGGAATCTTTAGTCTTGCCAAAACGCCCTTTAATTGGAAAAATAGCTTGCATCATAAGTGAAACAAAATAATATAACTGTATTCACAAAATCTTATACTAAATTAAATTACGTTGACACATTAATTGCTGTGTGCAACTATGAGTACGCCTAGTGAGATAGATTCTCAATAAAACAGAATCATGGCGGTGTGTCAAATAATTATGTGCAGCGATGGCAGATATGCGTCCGATGTGGACAGCATCATAAAGAAAAAAGGCAGCGTCTTGACGACAAGACAACTGAACTGCGTAATTATTTTAATGTTTCAGTGGTTGCACGCCACAATCGATACAACCGCTTATAATCATTAATATCTTAAGTAATTCTTTATTTATACTCTGAATTAATATCTACATTTTTGCAATATATCCAAGCCCATCCTGCAAATGTGCTTTTAAAAGCCACAGATACTTCACCTTGCAGAAATAACAGGAGACACAGTAGAAACGTTGGGACAGTGAAATGAATGGAAACGTCCATCTATTGTCTTTTGAATAGGGCTTTTACTTCATCAGCACTCGTTTCGAATCATTGTTTTATATTCAGGACTTCACGCAGAGAACGTCAACCGACAAGAAACGGAAGCTCCTTCGAAGAAACTGTGCTTCGATATGTGCGTTGGCGAGATAAAAAAGTTCTTGAAAAGACAGCAAGCTGACAATAGTTCGATGTTTTCAGTAGTTTGCAGCTTCTGGGAAAAGAATTGGAAAACTTTAGTTACTCAAGGTTATTGTCACAAAGAACATTTTGATAGAAGTGTGTGTGTTTTAGCTTGGGTGGCTGACATAGCAACGAAAGTAACTGACAAAGAATTCAATAGTTGAGGCAAGGAATCAGAAATGACCAGTCAGACCTTTGCAGATGCCCAGGGAGATATGTGATTCAGAGGCACATCTACTGTAGAAGTTGAATTGCCAACATCTTGTGTACTAACGGATTTCCCGTATTTGAGAGTTTCAAATATTATACCTCATGGACATTGAAGAGCACTATTAGGTCATTATGCCGTTGATTAATATTCCGAAGTATGAATTTGTTTTATATATTTATTTGTTTTGTTTTTGTTTTGAGTTACTGTATGGTATATCGCTTTAGTTATTTATTTTGTAAATGACTTATTTATTTTGCATATGACAGCAGACTGGACTTTGACCGTAACAGTTATTTAGATGCACTGTTGCAATGAGGCCGCGTGGTCATTATCAAGTGGTATGATGCAAAAGATACCCAAATAGCATAGAATGTACATCCAGAACGGCACTGACATCATCGTGCCATGCATACCGCACTTACATTATGAGAAAATGCCAAAAATAACACATCACTTAGGCTGTGATTTAGAAAACTCCTAAATGTAAAAATTTTCTGACATGTACATACATGCTTTTGTTTTTCTTTTTTTCCTTATTGTCATTTTATCCTCTCAGTGTGTAGCTGGCTATCAGGCTGCAGTCAATCTTGTGACTGGTCTGATGAGATCCGGCACGAATTTATCTCTTGTGCCACCCTTTTCACCTCACAGAAGCAATCACAACCTAAGTCCTCATTTACTCGCTTGATGTACTACGATCTCTGTCTTCCTCTACAGTTTTTACCCTTTACAGTTCCCTCAAGTACCATAGGAGTCATTCCCTGATGTCTTAACATATGTCCTGTCATCCAGTCCTTCTTCTCAGACTTTCCGATATACTCCTTTCCTCGCCATTTCTACGGAGGTCTTCCTCATTCCTTACCTTACCAGTCCACCTAATTCTCAAGATTCGTCTGTAGCACGAAATCTCAGATGGTTCGATTCTCTTCTGTTCTGGTTTTGCCAAAGCCTGTGTTTCACTACCATACAGACTGTGCATAAACGTGTATTCTCAGATATTTCCTCTTCAGATTAAGGCCCATGTTTGACACTAGTAGACTTCCCTTGGCCAGGAATCCCTTCTTTTCTAGCGATAGCATGCTTTCTATGTCCTCTTTTTGTCCTTAACTTCGTCTATTTCGTGATCCCTGGTTCTGACGTTAAGTTTCTCGCTGTTTTCAATTCTGCTACTTCTCACTACTGCTTCTTTCTTCTGTTTACACTCGGTCCGTACTCCGTACTCATTAGAGTGTTCATTCCATTCAACAGACGCTGTAATTCTTCTTAACTTTCAATGAGGGTAACAATCTCATTAGCAAATCTTATCACTGATATATCATTAGCAAATCTTATCACTGATATCTACCCCCATGAACCATGGACCTTGCCGTTGGTGGGGAGGCTTGCATGCCTCAGCGATACAGATGGCCGTACCGTAGGTTCAACCACAACGGAAGGGTATCTGTTGAGAGGCCAGACAAACGTGTGGCTCCTGAAGAGGGGCAGCAGCCTTTTCAGTAGTTGCAGGGGCAACAGTCTGGCCTTGCAACACTAACCAAAAGTACAGCCGTAATTTTTCCCGAGGGCATGCAGGTTTACAGAATGGTTAAATGATGATGGCGTCCTCTTGGGTAAAATATTCCGGAGGTAAAATAGGCCCCCATTCGGATCTCCGGGTGGGGACTACTCAAGAGGACGTCTTTATCAGGAGAAAGAAAACTGGCGTTCTACGGATCGGAGCGTGGAATGTCAGATCCCTTAATCGGGCAGGTAGGTTAGAAAATTTAAAAAGGCAAATGGGTAGGTTGAAGTTAGATATAGTGGGAATTAGTGAAGTTCGGTGGCAGGACGAACAAGACTTTTGGTCAGGTGAATACAGTGTTATAGATACAAAATCAAATAGGGGTAATGCAGGAGTAGGTTTAATAATGAATAAAAAATAGGAGTGCGGGTAAGCTACTACCAACAGCATAGTGAACGCACTATTGTGGTCAAGATAGACACGAAGCCCATGCCTACTACAGTAGTACAAGTTTATATGCCAACTAGCTCTGCAGATGAACAGGAAATTGATGAAACGTATGATGAGATAAAAGAAATTATTCAGGTAGTGAAGGGAGACGAAAATTTAATAGTCATGGGTGACTGGAATTCAAGAGTAGGAAATGGGAGAGAAGGAAACATATTGGGTGGATATGGATTGGGGGAGAGAAATGAAAGAGGAAGCCATCTGGTAGAATTTTGCACAGAGCATAACTTAATCATAGCTAACACTTGGCTCAAGAATCATAAAAGAAGGTTGTATACATGGAAGAATCCTGGAAATACTAGAAGGTATCAGATAGATTATATAATGGTAAGACAGAGATTTAGGAACCAGGTTTTAATTTGTAAGACATTTCCAGGGGCAGATGTGGACTCTGACCACAATCTATTGGTTATGAACTGTAGATTAAAACTGAAGAAACTGCAAAAAGGTGGGAATTTAAGGAGATGGGACCTAGATAAACTGACTAAACCAGAGGTGGTACAGAGTTTCAGGGAGAGCATAAGAGAACAATTGACAGGAATGGGGGAAAGAAATACAGTTGAAGAAGAGTGAGTAGCTTTGAGGGGCGAAGTAGTAAAGGCAGCAGAGGATCAAGTGGGTAAAAAGACGAGGGCTAGTAGAAATCCTTGGGTAACAGAAGATATATTGAATTTAATTGATGAAAGGAGAAAATATAAAAACGTAGTAAATCAAGCAGGCAAAAGGGAATACAAACGTCTCAAAAATGAGATCGACAGGAAGTGCAAAATGGCTAAACAAGCATGACTAGAGGAGAAATGTAAGGATGTAGAGGCTTATCTCACTAGGGGTAAGACAGATACTGCCTACAGGAAAATTAAAGACACCTTTGGAGAAAAGAGAGCCACTTGTATGAATATCAAGAGCTCAGAGGGAAACCCTGTTCTAAGCAAAGAAGGGAAAGCACTAAGGTGGAAGGAGTATATAGAGGATCTATACAAGGGCGATGTACTTGAGGACAATATTATAGAAATAGAAGAGGATGTAGATGAAGATGACTTGGGAGATACGATACTGCGTGAAGAGTTTGACAGAGCACTGAAAGACCTGAGTCGAAAGAAGGCCCCGGGAGTAGACAACATTCCATTGGAACTACTGACGGCCTTGGGAGAGCCAGTCCTGACAAAACTCTACCATCTGGTGAGCAAGATGTAGGAGACAGGCGAAATACCCTCAGACTTCAAGAAGAATATAATAATTCCAATCCCAAAGAAAGCAAGTGTTGACAGATGTCAAAATTACCGAACTATCAGTTTAATAAGTCACAGCTGCAAAATACTAACGCGAATTCTTTACAGACGAATGGAAAAACTGGTAGAAGCCGTCCTCGGCGAAGATCAGTTTGGATTCCGTAGAAATGTTGGAACACGTAAGGCAATACTGACCCTACGACTTATCTTAGAAAATAGATTAAGGAAAGGCAAACCTACATTTCTAGCATTTGTAGACTTAGAGAAAGCTTTTGACAATGTTGACTGGAATACTCTCTTTCAAATTCTGGAGGTAGCAGGGGTAAAATACAGGGAGCGAAAGGCTGTTTACAATTTATACAGAAACCAGATGGCAGTTATAAGAGTCGAGGGGCATGAAAGGCAAGCAGCGGTTGGGAAGGGAGTGAGACAGGGTTGTAGCCTCTCCCCGATGTTATTCAATCTGTATATTGAGCAAGCAGTAAAGGAAACAAAAGGAAAATTCAGAGTAGGTATTAAAGTCCATGGAGAAGAAATAAAAACGTTGAGGTTCGCCGATGACATTGTAATTCTGTCAGAGACAGCAAAAGACTTGGAAGAGCAGCTGAACGGAATGGACAGTGTCTTTAAAGGAGGATATAAGATGAATATCAACAAAAGTAAAACGAAGATAATGGAATATGTCGAATTAAGTCGGGTGATGCTGAGGGAATTAGATTAGGAAATGAGACACTTAAAGTAGTAAAGGAGTTTTGCTATTTGGGGAGCAAAATAACTGATGATGGTCGTAGTAGAGGGGATATAAAATGTAGACTGGCAATAGCAAGGAAAGCGTTCCTGGAAAAGAGAAATTTGTTAACATCGACTATAGATTTAAGTGTCAGGAAGTCTTTTCTGAAAGTATTTGTATGGAGTGTAGCCATGTATGGAAGTGAAACATGGACGATAAATAGTTTGGACAAGAAGAGAATAGAAGCTTTCGAAATGTGGTGCTACAGAAGAATGTTGAAGATTAGATGGGTAGATCACATAACTAATGAGGAGGTATTGAACAGAATTGGGGAGAAGAGGAGTTTGTGGCACAACTTGACAAGAAGAAGGGACCGGTTGGTAGGACATGTTCTGAGGCATGAAGGGATCACATATTTAGCATTGGATGGCAGCGTGTAGGGTAAAAATTGTTGAGGGAGACCAAGAGATGAATGCACTAAGCAGACTCAGAAGGATGTAGGTTGTAGTAAGTACTGGGAGATGAAGAAGCTTGCACAGGATAGAGTTGCATGGAGAGCTGCCTCAAACCAGTCTCAGGACTGAAGACAACAACAACAACAACAACAACAACAACAAAATCACTGATATAGTTTCACCCTGAGTCTCTTCACTCAAAACAGAACAACCCTTCGTTTCCTTTATGTAGTACACCAAGTAGTTCCTGATGTTGAGTTGATTGTCTTGCATTAAACATACACTGAACATAAGAGAACAAGTGCATGAATTCCTTTTCAAACGTGGAATATAATTCTATAAAGTTAAATGTATATTAAAGGTTCATAGATATTATAGCGGGTATAAATTTTTTATGAATTAATATTAACTGTAACCTAAATTGGAATGAACAGATCAGTACACTATCAAAGAAGATGTCATCAGCATACTATGCCCTTAGAATCATGCCATCAGTGTGTAATAGACAATTCCTTATATTTACATACAATTCGTATATGCACACGGTCTTCAGCTGTGAAATGGTCTCATATATAAAGGCTTCAAGCCAACATACAAAGTTATTAGAGTAATAACTGAAAATAGTAGTTGAGCTCTCTATAAGGACCTGTCCAAAATGGTAAGTACACCATATGAGTATATACACCAAACTGTTATACATACCAAGAAGACCTTCGGCAGTCAACTCACAAGCAGCACCATCCATGATCACTGAACAAGAGCCAGACTAAATCTGAACTTACCAAGGGTAAACAAACCGAAAAAAATTTTTAGACGTGAATAAAAGTACACAAGAAGAAAGAAGAGGGAACTGAAACACATATATTTAAAAAGTGAAAACTCTTAAGCTTCTTAAATAAAAGAACGTTATCGTCATTCTGCATCTTTATTCTTCAATTTCTTATATTTGCAGTCCTCTGCCATTTGAAGGCTCCCACTTGTAGCTTGCAACATGACAGTGTCTAACGTAACGTAGTCGGTGTGTGAGGAAAAGTACGCTGTGATCGAGTTTCGAATTCTGAGAGTTCGTCCACACACGGAACTCCCCCTCCTTCAGCATGGCAATGCGACACCAGAAACGGCCGCTGCCACATCTGCAACAAGACGCCTCGGGTTCGCTGTCATTGATCATCCTCCACAGAGTCCCGACATCGCTCCAACTGATTTTCATCTCCTTCCAAACTTGAAGGACACTTTCAAGGGCTTCACATTGATAGTGCTGAAGCGGTGTAGGTACGGGTGACGGAGTGGCTCCGTCAACAATGTCGGAGTTTTCACATAAAAAAATTCGGAGGTATTACTTTTCAGCACACCCTGGTAATTAGTACTACAAAAACAACGACTTTTTTAGGTAATACAGGGCAAATAATAATGAATAAATCGAGATTATTTCATAATAAACAGCAATCATTCTGCTACAAACTGTCACGTTGTAATGATTGCTACTATAAAATACTACGTCCAGCAACTGCGTAATATATATATATACTATGTGATCAAAAGTGTACAGACACCTGGCGGAAAATGACTTACAAGTTCGTGGCGCCCTCAATAGGTAATGCTGGAATTCGTCATGGTGTTGGCCCACCTTAGCCTTGATGACAGTTTCCACTTTCGCAGGCATACGTTCAATCAGGTGCTGGAAGGTTTCCTGGGGAAATGGCAGCCCATTCTTCACGGAGTGCTGCACTGAGGAGAGGTATCGATGTCGGTCGGTGAGCACTGGCACGAAGTCGGCGTTCCAAACCATCACAAAGGTGTTCTATAGTATTCAGGTCAGCACTTGGTGCAGGCCAGACAATTAGAGGGATGTTATTGTCGTGTAACCATTGCACTCAGGCCGTGCATTATGAGCAAATGTTCGATTGTGTTGAGAGTTTCAATCGCCATCCCCGAATTGCTCTTCAACAGTGGGAAGCAAGAAGGTGCTTAAGACATCAAGGTAGGCCTGTGCTGTGATAGTACCACACAAAACAAAACACCTCCATGTAATACATGGCCGGCCGCGGTGGCCGAGCGGTTCTCGGCGTTTCAGTCTGGAACCGCGCGAACTGCTACGGTCACAGGTTCGAATCCTGTCTCGGGCAGGGATGTGTGTGATGCCCTTAGGTTGGTTAGGTTTAAGTAGTTCTAAGTTCTAGGGGACTGATAACCTCAGATGTTAAGTCCCATAGTGCTCATAGTCATTTGAACCATTTGAAAAACACGACCACACCACTACACCACCACCTCTTGGCACTACACGCTCTGACACATGACGTTCACTGGGCATTCGCCATACCCACACCCTGCCATCGGATCGTCACATTGTGTACTGTGATTCGTCACTCCACAAACGTTTTTCTACTGTTGAGTCGTCCAATGTTTACGCTCCTTACACCACGCGAGGCGTCGTTTCGCATTTACCGGCGTTATGCCTGGCGTTTGAGGAGCCGCTAGACCTTAAAATCCAAGTTTTGTCAGCTCCCACCTAATTGTCATGGTACTTGCAGTGGATGCTGATGCAGTTTGTAATTTCTGTGTGACGGTCTGGATATATGCCTGCCTATTACACATTACGACCCACTTCAACTGTCGGCGGTCTCTGTCAGTCAACAGACGCGGTAGGCCCGTACGCTTTTGTGCTGTAAGTGTCCCTTCACGTTTCCGCTTCACTATCACATCGGAGACAGTGGCCCTAGAGATGCTTAGGTGTGAGGAAGTCTCACGTACAGACGTATTACACAAGTGACACCCAGTCACCTGACCACCTATGAAGTCCGTGAGTTCCGCAGAGCGCCCCATTCTGCTCTCTCACAATGTCTAATGACTACTGAGGTCGATGAAATTGAACACCTGACAGTAGGTGGCTACACGATGCACCTAATTGAAAAATGTATGTTTTGGGGGGTGTTCGGATACTTTTGATCACATAGTGTATGTGTGTGTGTGTGTCCGTACAGTGGAGAGTTGTGTCGAAAGTGACCAGTGATATGGTGCAAATAAATAGTGTAAAAGTATTTTCCGAAAATGTAATATCACTGTATGCATCACTTAGTTAACTTTTTTTAAAAAAATTGATGAATTGTTTCCTTTTATCAATTGAGGTTAGGTGACATGTCTGATATTTCGTAAATGATGTATGAGTGAATAAACAACATTTTTGTCACTTGTTCGGTGTTTCCTGCGAACACCGTCGTAAGCCCTATGATTACCACCTCAATACGCATCTCCTTGTGTGTGTGTGAGAGAGAGAGAGAGAGAGAGAGAGAGAGAGTAAGGCAGCACGTGAGCATGTGTTTGTGTGTGTAACACGGGTTGCTGCCTCAATATTTCCGCTTTGGGTAATCCGGAAGCTGCACAAACGGCCCGCCATCTGCCGCGTTGCGTTGTCTTTGTCCCCTGGCCGTTCCCCCGTCCAGTGGGGTGGGGCGATAGCGCGCGGGCCTACACCGGCGGCGCCACGCTGGATCGGCATCGGTCGTCCCCGGAGCGCCGGCTACTGATTGGATTATAGTCAGACTGGGGGCCGGACCCGCCCGGATCGCAGCTTGCCTTTCTCCCTGATTGCATTAGCGACCTGCTGTTTGTCCTCCTGATTCGCCGTCACTTGGCTCCCGGGGGCGACGCGACGCTAACTCTGCCCCCAGGTCACCGTGGGGGAACCGCAGGGGGACAGCGGCGCGAGTCACACGCGTAAACGGCGCGTCCGTTTTCCCGTTGCAAACAGCTGTCATTGCAGCTCATGTGTTACACTTCGTACGCAAGAATGGAAGTGTGTATCGTAAAGTTTAACACAGAAATTAATTAAATCACCTTTTTCAACTCTGATGCGTCCAGAACGAATCTTTCGCTGTGCGAACGAGTGTGCCGTCTTTGGAAACTTGCTGGCATAGTAAAACAGCCTCCCGAACCGGGACTCGAATCCAGAACGCCCTTACCGCAAACTCGAGCTTTCCTCATATGATTTGTATCGTTGTTAGCCGCACTAAGTGCAAGATGTGCGTTGTTGGTGCAAGCTTAGAGGTACGACCCCCGGTTCGACATACAGTTTTAACACATTCGAGACTGCACCTGAGTTTAAATCATGCACCGGCAGAGCCAGTGCCTGAGGGAGTGTAAGGTGTCGGCATCAAATGGTTAAGGGGGACGCAGGGTAATTTTATCACTATTCTGACAGTGCTGTTTCACACTTTGAATAGGTACCCCGTTCAAAAGAACTATAAGTGTTAAAACAGTGAAATTTTTACTGACTGTATATAACATGTACACTTACATTTACAAGTAAAATGAACAAAATATCCCTTACGCATATGAAGAAAAAAGGAATTGTTCTCTAACTAATAAAAATCACTTTCTTAAATACATTAATTATTATAAAACAGTTTCTGCTTCGTTGGTGGTTCTCAATTTACTTGCAATCAGATATTACCATCCTGAGTAAAAACTGACTAAATTTCATATTCCTAACCTTATTAGTTCAGAAAATAATGGTACCTGAAAGTAAAAAATTGTAAAATTTTTTGGAAAATGTCTATCAAGAGCCGTCAAGCAATGTATAAAATGTATGTTTGACCATCAGTTGGTTTTATTTTAAATTCATATATCGACCGGTTTCGGTCATGGACCGTCTTCACGGATAAAGCTAAAATGGTTTAGGTCGCAACATTAGATTTTCCGGTGCTTAATTAATGTGTAGAGCCTTTCACTTGGTACGATTCACACTCCACTACAGAGCGAAAGATTCGTTCTGAAAAGTATCCCCCAACCTACGGCCAAGTTATTTCCCCTCAGTATACTTTCTTTCAGGGCTGCCAGTCCCGCGAAGAATGCAGCAGAACTTCTGCGAAGTTTCTAGTGTGGTAGGGAGGTACTGGCGAAACTAAAAATGTGAGGATGACACGGGAATCAGTACCTGGAGAGCGCAGACGGTAGGAGTATTGGTTGCGAAAGACTACGTTCCCATATCGTGTCGCTTTCCGGTGCACGATTTTAATCTACAAGGAAGTCTGAAAACTATGATTCAATCACTACGTATTATAAAAGTAAGTACACAATCTGCGTGCCGCCAAAACTCAGAAATGAGTTCCGGTATAATCAAGGCAGTTATATGGTGTGATACCTCTCAGCCCTCCGATCCATAAAGTATTTTCCAGTTTCTACCCGAAAGGCGTGCTTTTGAAGATATAAGGGCTGGGTAGTTACCCACTAGAAATTTCTAGAAGACTGCAGAACATTTGGAAGTATTCGAGAACATTCCAGAAGATTTTAGAGTATTTGAGAGCATTCCACAACATTCCAGAAGGTTCCGGAATGTACCACAATGATCCGGTATGTTCTGAAATGCGCGGGAATAGCCTGGAACATTCGTGATGATTCCAGAATGTTCGGGAACATTTTGGAACATCGCGGATTACTGTGGAATATTCCGGAACACTCTAGAACGTTGTGGAATGTTCTGGAACATTGTAGACCACTCTCAGCCTTTTTGGTATGTTCTGAAATCCACCACTGGTGGGGCTATCCATTTCCAGAAGTGTACGGTGTAAAGCAAGACCCGTCGTAGGTTCGAACGTCAGTTTCTTATATTGCCAAAGGGAGGATACGAAAAGGAAGTGCAATGAGTGAATAAAAACAAACAGTGTAGTGTAAGTGACCAAAGTAATACAGTGACTAAATATAAATCGAAAATAAAGGGTACTTAGCGTATTTGTTAATAAAAAGATGATTTATATTTTAGACAGTGCCTAGACATAAAAGAGGATGAGTAATAATCCATACATACTGTGTGTGTGTTTTACGTATCTCCTCCCAAATCAATGGACTGACTTCAACCAAACTTGGCACACGTTTACCTTAATGTCAGATGACGGTCACTGTGGGGGCAAGAACAGCCTACCTATGAAAGAGGAGGGAGGGAGGGGGGGGGGCAATGGAAAAGAAGCGTAGCCCGCTACACGCGAATACCTAGACTTTATTCACCCAGTGTTTGAGAATGAGACCACTTAGCAACGTCCATAATTTCAAACGTTTACAAAAGTTTTTTTTCTCACCGGCAACCGCTACAAAATAACGAAACGAAAAATGTTCATCACTTGCTATTTTTCCGGTGTTCGCGTAGTTAAAGTACCGCATTAGGCCTAGTGTTATAATTTATAACTTAATTTATTAATTCTTTATTGCTAACTGTATGCTCGAAATATTTTACAGACAGTATAAAATATACCACTGAATGTCACTGTTAAACACGTAGTTCAGGAGATGTGACGTCATAAACAATGAGATCCGTGAAAAAAGTCGCATCATGCATGACGTTTAAATTTATTACTTTCCTGATACTATGTTCTTTCACAATAAACTTCGCAAACAGTGTCTACAAATGCTGCTGTATATACCTACAATATTATATCGTTGTACAATATATAGTGCCGCAGATATAAAGCGATGATCTGTGAGATGTGTGAAAACTGCGACATCGTACACGGCATTAAAATTTATTACTTTGTTGCGAATAACTCCATTCGCAGCATATTTTGCAGACGGTATCCACATATACCGCTGAATGATCCTATAAAATTGTATCATTGTACAACGCATAGTTACGACATCATAAACATTAAGGACAAGGCAGGCACTGTGAGGTAACGGCGTGGATGCACAGTTGTAAACAAATACACGGTCAACGATGGGTTCCTCCGCTGGATTCGTATAACAGTTCACGGCCATTACAGAAGCTGATTAGATGTCTCAGTTCATACATATGTAGTAGTAATTTAATGCTCCAACGCCCTTACTGATTAAAATTTGAAAGTCTGCTAGAAAAGTCTTTCATCCAGTACACCAGTGAGTAATTTCGAGTCGTTTGCATGATACAAAGACTACTTTTTCCATTACTTGTTTTTATAGCTGAGATTCACCCTTACTTTTTCAGCCCACCTGCAAGCAGTACATTGAAAGAATTTGTCCGGTAGTCACGGGGCTTCGCGCCGAGTTTCGACAGTGCAGCATGGGTAGGCAGGCATTCGGTTCTTTGTTCCCTCCGCCACGCACCATATGTATGTAGATCTAGATGCAGAAGGACTGAAATAAATTTTCGTTTATGTTGTTTCAGGTAGAATGCCAAGGCTAGTACTGTCGTGCACAACATGCGTCTAACACAGACTAATATTGCTTCCTCCTCGCTCGTTGGACACGGAGCTAGAGGCGCTGTTTCAATCGCGTTGCACCAGTGGCGGATACATGTCGGGGGCGCGCGCCCCCTTCTTGCGGGGCCGCCCGCATTGTCACCCGCTCCGCCCCCACCACTCAGCCCGCACGCTGTTCTTTCGTTTCTTTCGTCAGTCGACTCGACTGAATCGAGTTATCGAGTAGTTGTACTTTCCTATGTATCACGCGCTTCCGCGTCATCGTATGTCATACGTTTCTGTCTGGCACAAAGATAGCTAGCACATACATACGAGAAAACTCGCAGATGTTCTAGTGATCTCGATATGTTATTCAATCTGGCATTTGTTCGAGAAAAGTCGCCAATATTCTACTGTTCCCTTATACCGAGAACCTTAGATGTGTAAGGTTTGAAATACGGACAATTCACTGCATACGAAGCTAGTTGACATTCAGAAGCAGAAATATTAAGACTGAAGAGTGAATAAGTAAGAAGTGCTAGTCGTCGCAAGTGCAAGTGTAAAGATTAGTCAAGAGTGAGAGTGATTAGTTCATTCTGAAATATTGATAATAGTAATTGATAGTAATTTCTCATTAAAAATGTTGTTACGCGACCCTTAAAATGTTTTTACTGACAACATAACAGTAGTTTTCCACACCCAACTCGTAAAACGTGTTAGGTATGGGAAACTGTTCATGCGTATATCTCCGGTAAATGTGACTTTCGAGAAGATTCCTAAGAACGCATTGTTACTATATAGGCCCTCTATTGAATGAACTAGAAAGGAAATGAATCGACAATAAAAGTTCCACACCCATAAATTGCCCGGTGACGTCATCACTGGAAACTCGCCCTTATACAGGGTGTTACAAAAAGGTACGGCTAAACTTTCAGGAAACATTCCTCACACATAAAGAAAGAAAATATGTTATGTGGACATGTGTCCGGAAACGCTTACTGTCCATGTTAGAGCTCATTTTATTACTTATCTTCAAATCACATTAATCATGGAATGGAAACAGGCAGCAACAGAACGTACCAGCGTGACTTCAAACACTTTGTTACAGGAAATGTTCAAAATGTCCTCCGTTAGCGAGAATACATGCAGCCACCCTCCGTCGCATGAAATCCCTGATGCGCTGATGCAGCCCTGGAGAATGGCGTATTGTATCACAGCATTCCACAATACGAGCACGAAGAGTCTCTACATTTGGTACCGGGGTTGCGTAGACAAGAGCTTTCAAATGCTCCCATAAATGAAAGTCAAGAGGGTTGAGGTCAGGAGAACGTGGAGGCCATGGAATTGGTCCGCCTCTACCAATCCATCGGTCACTGAATCTGTTGTTGAGAAGCGTGCGAACACTTCGACTGAAATGTGCAGGAGCTCCATCGTGCATGAACCACATGTTGTGCCGTACTTGTAAAGGCACATGTTCTAGCAGCTCAGTTAGAGTATCCCGTGTGAAATCATGATAAAGTGCTCCATTGAGCGTAGGTGGAAGAACATGGGGCCCAATCAAGACATCACCAACAGTGCCTGCCCAAACGTTCACAGAAAATCTGTGTTGATGACGTAATTGCACAATTGCGTGCGGATTCTCGTCAGCCCACGCATGTTGATTGTGAAAATTTACAATTTGATCACGTTGGAATGAAGCCTCGTCCGTAAAGAGAACATTTGCACTGAAATGAGGATTGACACATTGTTGGATGAACCATTCGCAGAAGTGTACCCGTGGAGGCCAATCATCTGCTGATAGTGCCTGCACACGCTGTACATGGTACGGAAACAACTGGTTCTCCCGTAGCACTCTCCATACAGTGACGTGGTCAACGTTACCTTGTACAGCAGCAACTTCTCTGACGCTGACATTAGGGTTATCGTCAACTGCACGAAGAATTGCCTCAACCGTTGCAGGTGTCCTCGTCGTTCTAGGTCTTCCCCAGTCGCGAGTCATAGGCGGTAATGTTCCGTGCTCCCTAAGACGCCGATCAATTGCTTCGAACGTCTTCCTGTCGGGACACCTTCGTTTTGGAACTCTGTCTCGATACAAACGTACCGCGCCACGGCTACTGCCCCGTGCTAATCCATACATCAAATGTGCATCTGCCAACTGCCGGCCGGGGTGGCCGAGCGGTTCTAGGCATTACAATCTGGAACCGCGTGACCACTACGGTCGCAGGTTCGAATCCTGCCTCGGGCGTGGATGAGTGTGATGTCCTTAGGTTAGTTAGGTTTAAGTAGTTCTAAGTTCTAGGGAACTGATGACCTCAGATATTAAGTCCCACAGTGCTCAGAGCCATTTGAACCATTTGAACTATCTGCCAACTCCGCATTTGTAACCATTGCACTGACTGCAAAACCACGTTCGTGATGAACACTAACCTGTTGATGCTACGTACTGATGTGCTTGATGCTAGTACTGTAGAGCAATGAGTCGCATGTCAACACAAGCACCGAAGTCAACATTACCTTCCTTCAATTGGGCCAACTGGCTGTGAATCGAGGAAGTACAGTACATACTGACGAAACTAAAATGCGCACTAACATGGAAATTAAGCGTTTCCGGACACATGTCCACATAACATCTTTTCTTTATTTTTGTGTGAGGAATGTTTCCTGAAAGTTTGGCAGTGCCTTCTTGTAACACCCTGTATAATACATCACTTTCACAGTAGGTATTTGTTCACCTCCATAAAAGGCTGTAAGCGAATGTTCTGGCAGTTAATGTTCTCAAAACAGCGTTGCCACATATATAAGGGAAACAGAGTCGCTGCGAATTTCGCTATAAAACAAATAACTAAAGATACGAGGTGTGATCGAATGGATTCGCAACTGCTTACTGTTTTGCGGGCATGTACACGGAGGGTTGTGAGTGCGTCATTGCCTTATCCTTGAACGCCCTCCGACAGGAAACTGCGTTTCCTTTATTCAGTTCGTTGTGGCAGCTGGTTGAGTGCAGGTCTGTTAGGGCTTATTTCCAGATTCTGACTGTGTGAAAACAGACATATAAACGGAGTAACGAGGTTTTGTTAAATTTTGTTTTAAAACAGGTAAATCAGCTTCTTTGACTTACGAACTGTTAAAAACAGCTTTGGGAGATAACTGTATGAGCCAGTCAGATGTTTTTGTGTGGTTCAACAGATTTAAAAATGGCTGTCTGCGAATCATTTGAAGATGAACCACGGTCCGGCCGTCCTTCCACCTCAAAAACGAATGGAAATGTTTTGAAAGTTCGCGACTTAGTGCGCTCTGATCAGAAACTTACAGTTAGGACGATGGCTGATGAACTTAATTTAAGTTTCTATGCATTTCAGTCAGTTTTAACTGAAGATCAAAACATGTGTCAGGTGACCAGAGACACTTGAGGTGTGCCAAGATCTGATTAACTGGACTAAAAATGACCCAGATTTGTTAAATAGGGTAATTACAGTGGGTATGTATATATGATCCTGAAACCAATGTGCAGTCTTCACAGTGGAAGATTCCAGGTTCACCACGACCGAAAGAAGCAGGGCAAAGTGGGTCGAAGGTGAAGACAATGTTGGTGATTTTTTTCGATTCTGCTGGTATTGTGCATCATCAATTTAACCCTGGTGGACAGACAATTAAGCTGGGTTCCCACGGGACGTGAGCATGAATTTGTGCCACGCTTTCGTGCTTGATTTCGCGCCATGACAGGAGTGAAACCATCAGTCGTGGGGCGTGACAGTTCACACGGAGTCGAGTGTCAACGATAGCATTGATCGCGCGAAGCCGGCCACGAACGAGCTCCTTATCGAGAGCTGTGCTGCGGTGAGTTCGGTTTTTGCTACTGTTTTGGCACAGAGAATGAATCGGTTGGTGGAACCTCAAGAAAAACAGAAGAAAAGATTATGGTGGTTCAGGAACTGGATACTTCAAAGAACATCGAGGGCACATAATTTGGTTGTCTTGGAACTAAGAAACCATTACCGTGAAGATTTGAAAAACTTATTATGAATGTCTCAGGCGCAGTTTGACTACCTTTTGGAACGCGTTTCACCTCTGATTTCAAAATCAGATACCAATATGGGACAAGCAGTAAAAGCAAAAATTAAACTTCAAGTAACTTTACGCTATTTAGCCACAGGGGACTCTTTTATAGGTCTGGAATATTTATTTCGTGTTCCAAAGAACGCAACTACTAAATTTATACCTGAAACCTGCGAAGCGGTCCACAAGGCACTTATGGAATACATACAGGTAATTACAATAACATATAGTATACAATTTTTTCGTTTATTATTTTATTTCAATTTTCAGCATAGTAGTGTACGAGTATTCTAGGTCTAAGTATTTAACGAATAGAAAGAAACAATAATACGAAAATTGTTGATCAGCATAATAATATTGATCATTAAAAATGTTACCAGCATAGAAAGAAAGTAACCGTTTGAGTAATAAAATAAGAGCGACCTATAAATTTGTAAATAAATAGTCTTTAGAAAAATCGGCCCTCATATTTGGTGGGAATTTAAGAAGATGGGACCTGGATAAACTGAAAGAACCAGAGGTTGTACAGAGTTTCAGGGAGAGCATAAGGGAACAATTGACAGGAATTGGGGAAAGAAATACAGTAGAAGAAGAATGGGTAGCCCTGAGGGATGAAGTAGTGAAGGCAGCAGAGGATCAAGTGGGTAAAAAGACGAGGGCTACTAGAACTCCTTGGGTAACAGAAGAAATATTGAATTTAAGTGTCAGGAAGTCGTTTCTGAAAGTATTTGTATGGAGTGTAGCCATGAATGGAAGTGAAACATGGACGATAAATAGTTTGGACAAGAACAGAATAGAAGCTTTCGAAATATGGTGCTACAGAAGAATGCTGATGATTAGATGGGTAGATCACATAGCTAATGATGAAGTATTGAATAGAATTGGGGAGAAGAGGAGTACGTGGCACAACTTGACAAAAAGAAGGGACCGGTTAGTAGGATATGTTCTGAGGCATCAAAGGATCACAAATTTAGTAGCATTGGGGGGCAGCGTGGAGGGTAGAAATCGTAGAGGGAGACCAAGGGATGATTACACGAAGCATATTCAGAAGGATGTGCGTTGCAGCAAGTACTGGGAGATGAAGAAGCTTGCACAGGATAGAGTAGCATGGAGAGCTGCATCAAACCAGTCTCAGGACTGAAGACCACAACAACATTTGATTCTCTCTCACTTGGTTGGAGGGAGTTGATGGTGGGCACATTGCATTTGCTATTGTGACGTAATTGACTCTTGAAGCCTCATGGCAATTGGAGTCCCAACACTGCGTAGCATTGACGCAACATACTTTCCGAAATAGTCGTAGAAGTCCTCTTGGTTCATTACTGCAGCACGATTTGAAATAGCTTGTAATTTCTCTGTCGCACATGAAAAAAAACAAACGATTTGGGAGTCGTGCAGAACTTTTTGGCCGACTTTTGATGATGGAGTTGAAGGCACTTTTCGTTTTAGTACTGCCCTGGGTGTCTCAGTTTCTGCTGGAATCTGTGATGTGCTTGGCGTGGTCTCGTTGAGATCGCCAACAGCAGTTAAATCTACAGACACGGATTGTGCCTTCTCCAGTTGTGATTGTCCATTTGTGTTTATTGGTGACACCTGTAATCAAAACATTAATTTTGTTTCAGGCGCCGGCAACTTCAGATGAAAGGAAAAATACAGAGTATGGGTTTAGAGAACGATGGAACTTTCCAGGCTGTGCAGGAGCTCTGGACGGAAAACACACTGTCATTCGTGCGCCTTCTGCTACTGGATCTGATTATTACAATTACAAAAGTAGTTTCAGTATTGTATTGCTAGCTTTAGCTGATTCCGATAATTGTTTCCTGTATGTTGATGTAGGAGCTAAAGGAAGAAATTCTGATTGTGGTGTATTTCAAAACAGCTCATTGTACAACGCTTTAGAGACAAATTCCCTTGCAATGCCAAGTTGTTTTGTTGTTGTAGGGGATGATGCGTTTCTGCTAAAGACTTATCTGATGAAACCTTACAGTCGGCGTAACATGTCTCGACAGGAAAGAATCTACAACTATCGAGTTTCAAGGGCTCGAAGAGTTGTAGGAAATAC
The DNA here is from genome assembly GCF_021461395.2 of Schistocerca americana. Classification (NCBI taxonomy): domain Eukaryota; kingdom Metazoa; phylum Arthropoda; class Insecta; order Orthoptera; family Acrididae; genus Schistocerca; species Schistocerca americana. The sequence goes on along the minus strand of NC_060124.1, from coordinate 170,925,984 downwards.
TTTCGGCATACTTGTGAGTAAATTTAGAGTATTTGAAAAACCAATATCTTTAAAAATACAGTCGGTGGACAAAGTAGTACTAGCGCGCTGCTCGTTGCACAACTGGCTGCGGAAAACGAATCCCACCCACATCTCACGAGGTTTAATTGACTTCGAGGATGAAAACCATCGTATTTTCCCTGGATTGTGGCGTCAAGAGGAAATTACTGGCCTACAGAACCTTTCGCAAACTGCTAACAGACGTCCACATCGACAGGCACAACAAATTCGGGATAAGTACCGTGATTAATAATGAAGGTGCTGTGCCCTGGCAAAATGTACTACTCGGCGACGTTCCAAATACAGAACCGTAGAGCACATCAGTGTCAATATTGTGCTCAGTTATTTTGTACATGGTTGTCTTCAATTAGTATGTATCAAAAAGTAAATTCATTGCCAGATATTGTTGTATTAGAAGAAGCTGGTACAGTTCCTATGATATACCTACTATTCTGTATAATCATTATAAAAACTGTTGTAATAATGTAAATGTAAGGAACAATTTTGAAAATGTATACAATTTCAAATATGGAAACAAACTTTTATTTCACTTACCAGATTTGATAGTGCTGGCCGGTGCTGAACGCATGGGCGAATGAAAGAATTCATCTTCTCAGACCAGAAGATTTTTGGTTTATAAACCTCGTCAGTGCCAGCTCCAGACCGTTCGCTTTCGATTATTTTCTCCAGTTCCTGACAATACGAACTCCTCAAGTTTTTAAATTTCGCTAATACTTCTTTCGGTCCGAATCCTGGAATATGGAGCGCATCACTAATTCTTTTGGCAGCAGCCAGTCTTTCATCTTGGTCTCTGCATTCTTCTCTGCTTACAGCATACAAGACCTGCTCGGTAGCGTAAAGTTCCAGAAATTCTAAAGTTTCACTGTCTTGCAACTTGATCACACGGCCTTTAATGGCGCTGGTTACCATCTTGTTGTTCGTAGCACTAGATGTGGTAATCTGAAACAGCCACAGACGAGGCAAACTCACGACTGAAAATCAAACACGTTTGATATGAAGCGTGAGCCCTCACGCCTGCCCGTGACGTCACAGTCAAACTCACGTCACTTCGTTCACCCGGGTAGTGTTCCAAGACAGCATGTCTCACGCTAACGTGTGATCCCGTGGGAACCCGGCTTTAACCAGGAGTACTATAAATGTGTCCTTGAGCGTTTGCGCTAAAAAGTAAGGAAGAAAAGGCCTGCATTGTGGAAAGACAGGGGTTGAGTGCTACACCATGACAATGCTCCTGCTCATCGTACCTTGAATTTTTGACCAAATTCAAAATTCCTGTGCTTCCACAACCAGCGTATTCCCCTGATTTGGCCCCTACAGACTTCTAACTGTTTCCTAAACTGAAATTTTCACTGAAAGGGAAGCGATTTGTCTCGATTGAAGAAATCCAGGCAAATATGGAGAGTGTCCGTAACGCACTTCGGGAAAAATTTCCAGGAATGTTTCCAAAAGTGAAAACACCATTGGAGTCGGTGGGTTCAGTCAGAAGGGGACTATTTTGAAGGAGATGCATCACACTAGCATTTAAGTACCACCACTGTACAATTACAAGCCCATTCTTAAAACTTTCCAATCACCCCTCGTATAGCACGAATTAAGAGTGCGCAATCTCATTCATTCTTACAAGGGAACCTCCCCATCGCACCCCCCTCAGATTTAGTTATAAGTTGGCACAGTGGATAGGCCTTGATAAATTAAACACAGATCAATCGAGAAAACAGGAAGAAGTTGTGTGGAACTATGAAAAAAATTAGTAAAATATACAAACTGAGTAGTCCATGCAAGATATGCAACATCAATGACAATAGGACTCAAGTAGCGCCGTGGTCCCGTGGTTAGCGTGAGTAGCTGCGAAATGAGAGGTCCTAGATTCAAGTCTTCCCTCGACTGAAAATTTTAGTATCTTTATTTTCGCAAAGTTATGGTCTGTCCGTTCGTTCATTGACGTCTCTGTTCACTGTAATAAGTTTAGTGTCTGTGTTTTGCGACCGTACCGGAAAACCGTGCGATTAGTAGACGAAAGGACGTGCCTCTCCAATGGGAACCGAAAACATTTGATCGCAAGGTTATAGGTCAACCGACTCCTCCACAGGAAAACACGTCTGATATATTCTATACGACACTGGTGACGGCATGTGTGTCACATGACAGGAATATGTTGTCTACCCACCTAACTTGTACACTTGGCGAATGGGTAAAAAGATTCTTCTACCTTGCCCGATTTAGATTTTCTTGTGGATGTGATAATCACTCCCAAAAATTGACGAAAATATAAGCGTCTGTTACATAAACTGAAAATAAAAAGTTAAACTTTTCACCCGAGAGTAGGTATGAACCAAGGACCTCTCGTTCCGCAGCTGCTCACGCTAAACACGGGACCACGGCACTCCTGAACTCGCGGGAGCCTTGATGTTGCATATCATAACTATGGACTACTCAGTTGGTATATTTTGTTTATTTTTTCATAATTCCACACAACTTCTTCCTGTTTTCTCGATTGATCTGTGTTCAGTTTTTCAAGGCCTATCCACTGTGCCAACTTATAACTAAATCTGAGGGGGGTGCGATGGGGAGGTTCCCTTGTTAGCAAGCGACTTGTGCTGGCTTGGTAAGTACCTTATTCCTCATATGTTAAAAGTAAACTCAATGGCTTTACTTAAAGTAAATTCAATTTGTTCTTTCAAAAATTAAAGTAATTGCTTGCCTTTTTCCAAATTTTGCATTACGTTATGCTGAGTTTACGGAAAGTCGTTGTTTACATAACAAAATTTCAGCTATGTTCCTTTATTTAACTAGTAACTTCATTTAACTTTGTTTTCAAAATATAGTATTTCAGATTAAGTAACTGCAAACTCTGTACTTTCTGATTCATTTATATTCTCGTGAACTGTTATCTTTGGAAAAAGCACGACAACCTTCTGTTGACACGCCAGTGATTATTTGCTTAAATTTCTGTGCCATTATCTTTCTTAACATTCTGGAGATTCATTGCCCTAGTGGGCTGACGACCGCTTAATTATCCCCTTTTTAGCTAATCAGTATCTTTTTGTATTATCAGTATTTTTGTATTAAACACTTCGTGGTACCGTTTTCCCCCGTGTGTGGTTCGTGAACGATTGCATTATCTTCCCATTTTAAACTTATCATCAGTATTTAGATTAGATTTACAATAGATCCTTCTTGCACAACGGTCTCTTGTACACACTCATCCTACCGACTGGTATTATTTTCCTTCAGTAACGGTAGCCTTACTCACTGTGAAATTTCAGGCATATGTGATCACAGTCGGTTATATCGCAATCCAGTCGGTCGGTTAGGAGGGGGAAGGTTACAGTACACTCCTCGACACAGTCACGTCGATTAAATATCTGGTCGTAACTTTGAAAAGCGATAAGAACTGGAACGAGCGCATAAGGACGACAGTAGGAAAGGCGATTGGTTTATTGGAAAAATTTTAGAAAAGTGTAACACATGTATAAAGGACACCTCGTAAAGGACATTTGTGTGAGCTATTCTTGAGTAATGCTCGAGTGTTTGGGATTCCCACCAAGTCGGATGAAAGGAAGACATCGAAGCAATTCAGAAGTGTGCTATTAGATTTGTTACCAGTATGTTCAATCAACATGCCAGTATTACTCAGATGGTTCATGAACTCAAATGTGAGACGGTGCAGCGAAGATGTTCTTTTCGAGGGACACTACAGAGAAAATTTGAGGAACTGGTATTTGAAGCTGCCTGCAGAAATATTCTACCGTCGGAAACGTACATTTAGCGTAAGGACCACGAGATAACATACGGAAAATTAGCCCTCGTATTGAGGCATATAGACAGTCGGATTTCCCTCGCTATGTTTGCGAGTAGAATGGGAAAGAAAGTTACTAGTAACGGTACAAGCTACCCTACGTCATTCATCTTAGGGTGGCTTGCAGATTATCTATGTAGATGTGGGTGAAGGAGCTAATGGAAATTGTAGCTGTAAATAATTGGCTCTGAGCACTATGGGACTCAACTGCTGAGGTCATTAGTCCCCTAGAACTTAGAACTAGTTAAGCCTAACTAACCTAAGGACATCACAAACATCCATGCCCGAGGCAGGATTCGAACCTGCGACCGCAGCGGTCTTGCGGTTCCAGACTGCGCCTTTAACCGCACGGCCACTTCGGCCGGCTGTAAGTAATTTACATAATAAAAACAGAAGAATAACTAAGGAGCGAACAGCCCTAGTAAAGATAAACAAAAGAGAAAAAACAATTTAGAATTCTTTAAGTCACTAGAGAAGAATCTCCATCATTTTCAAAACTAATTTAAAAATGGACAAAACCAGTCTCCATCACAGAAACATTTGTTTCCATGACAACCTGTTTCGATGAGTTTTGACCGTTTTGAGACACTCTTAACTACTTTGTTAGGCGGTGGCGGTAAGTGTAGTGGGTGTTGTAACTCCACGAACGTGCTCATCAGTCTTCTACGTCCGTGGAGTTACATCACCCGCTACACTCACTGTCACCACTTAGTTCAAGAGGCTCAGACACCTGCAGGTACCGGAGTCTCTGCATAATAGTTTCATGGACTATTGCAGAGACGGAACGGTCGTTTTGCAAATGGACAACCAGAATGTGATTAAACGACTTGCAAAAGGCTGTCCACAAGGATCGATCTGCGGTCCCATCTTCTGGGACACAGTTATAGAACCGCTCCTACAGTTACTAGAGGAGCACATCTTGACAGATGGAGTTGTCGGTTTTGCTGATGATCTACTCGTCGTAGTTTCAGCAAACAATCGTGCCCGGCTAGAAGAAAGAGCCAATGGAACACTTCGGACAATAACCCAATGGTGCACAGATAATAAACTAAACATAGCAGGAAACAAAACAACTTATACATTGCTAAAGGGCATTCTGCACAGGAACCCAATAGTCAAAATCGGGGACACAAACATAAAAAGACTAGCAGTCACACGCTATCTAGGAGTATACATTGACGAACGATTGAACTTCCACGAACACATGCGAATATGCACAAACAAACCAGAAAAGATACTACACAAAATGGCTAGGCTAAATTCGGAACAATTCAGACTACCCCTGTCAGTCACACGAACATACCATTGCGCTCTCTTCGAGTCAGTACTATGCTTTGCTGCCAGTACGTGGGCCCACAGATTAAATCTCTCAACCAACAGAACCATTGTACGCCGAGGGCAAAGAAGTGTTCTACTTCGTCTAACAGGGGCATTCAACACAACGTCAAATGACGCATTATGTGTCGTCATGGGAATCAGGTACCGCGCAGCAATGTACTGGCTTAGGATGAGGAGAATAGACCAGGTTCGGCAGAGCACTGGTGTACCGATTGAGACAACACGCCAACTCAGAGCATGGCGAGTGGATACCTGGAAGAGCGAGTGGGCTAACAGCGATAAGGGCCGCCGTTTATACAACTTCTTCCCTGACATCCGGGAAAGACTAAAACTAAAACATATCGATCCCAGCCACGGTATGGTACATTTCATCACAGGACATGGCCCTTATCCCACGCACCTGTACCGCGTGAGTCTGCAGCAGACTAATAGATGCACAAGCGGGGAAGAAGGTTCCCCTGAACACACTGTCTTCTTCTGCGGACATCGCACGAACGCGAGACACACAGTACACATAAATCGCCTGAACACACAGAACGAACCGCATGCCATAATACGCGACCCGGAAAGGTGGACTGAACTCAACAAACTAACTGACGAAATCTCGAAGATCCAACAAACAGAATACTTGCTCAACAGACCCTACCGAAGGCAAGTCGGTCCAAACAGACACCATGATGCCCAGGGGGACACAGACATGATTAGCACCACGAGTGATGAAGACGAAACAGATACAGACCAGGGCACCAACACAGATATTGAAGCGTCCAGCGCCGATAATCCGTACTGTCAACCAAGTCCACTTCAAAGAACAGTCTGGAGCAACCGGCAAGAGGTGCACAAGTCACACGCAATCCTAAACACAGATTGGACCTTATATGTAAATATGTAAATAGTTAACAGTACCTCCATGTCTAATAAGAGCTTAAAGCTACGTACCTCTTCAAGGGACCTACGCCTTCTGTTAAGAGGCAGTGCACAGTCTTGATGGAAGGATCTTAATTGTGGTCCCTCTCTTTTGAGCCCAACCCGACGGATACCTATGGTACATCGGGGAAAACCACCGTTCAGGCTGTGTTGCTGGTGGGGCCGGAAGGTGCTAACTGCCACACCACGTACCATTATAAGTCTCACTGGCTCAGCATGAATTGTTTGTACAACCAACCCACACAGCTTATACCTCAACCTCCACTACACTAATAACTTCTGATCTGAAGCTTAAAGTTAGGCACCTCTTCAATGGACCTACACCTCCTGGTAAGAGGCGGCGCACGGCGTGTATGGAAGGATCTTAAATGTGGTGCCTCTCTTTTGAGCCCAACCCGGCGGATACCTATGGTAGATCAGGGAAAACCACCGTTCAGATCGTGTTGTCGGCGAGGCTGGGAGGTGCTTGCGCCTGATGTACTCTACGCCGTTAGCATCATTACCTTTATTACTTTTACCACAAGTACCCTTTCATTAGTAACTTTGAGCCAAGCACAAAATCAGTTACCTCTCTATTGTATATCGTAAATAGTTTAGCAGGCTGGACATGAAGGTCTTAGTCTTAGTTTCTAGCTTTCACTTGCCCTAATCTCTTCTAGTTTAGTTTTTAGGATGTTAGATGTTAAAGGCATGGTGAGCGATGGCGAGCGTCTTGAGGGTCATTCCAAGACCCGGGCTGCCACATACAACTAGGTGACGCGCAATATTGTACCTATCTCTTCTCTATTCAATTCTCTTCCTTCCTTCTTTCTAAATATTTAATTTCGTTTTGTTTATTAATATCTCACTTGATTTTGTATTAGTTATAAGTTTTTCTAATGCTGCATAAAAAAAGAGCCTCCACGTGGCGGGACACGGGCAATAGTGTGAGTGGGGACGGGAGCCGGGGTGGTGTTACTTTCAGTCACACCGGACCCTGGACCCAGTCACAGCGGCTAAGTGGCAACACACGACTCACCATAAGAAATTAGATGGTGGGTCATAAAAAATGAGCAGCTAGTGAAAAGAAAAGAAGAAGTGTCACCGCCTATCACCATGGTTAAGAGTGTCTGAGAACGGTCAAAAATTCATCGAAACTGGTTGTCATTGAAGAAAATGTTTCCGTGATCGAGACTGCGTCCATTTTTGAAGTACTTTTAGCCAGACAGCTGTTAGCTGTTTCTCCACGAGAAATGTTCTCAAAAATTACCCGTTCCAAATCTCTATAGAACATGCAGCAAATGACTGCAAAGAATAACAGCAGGTGTAAAAGTCAGGGAACCAGTTGCAATGTAGCATGTTCCATGTACCTCTTAACATGGTCTGGTATTTTATGAGATTGATTTTGCTGATGTCACAAGCCCTTGATTTTAGGGGCCTTAACTTTTATATATGGACGTACAGACAGTTGGCGACACATATCATGTAGAGATAGCTTTAGTGACTGATTGCTAATGTGAAGTTTGTTTGTCCTTCTGTGGAAGAAGGGCTTAAATCTGTTGAAACGATGGTAAAGCGTTAATTGAAAACCACCATTTATTGCAATTGGTTGGCGGTCTATTACACCTGCTGATCTATAACCATTGCTGTAGTGCAGCCATGTTCAATGTATTGTAGTACAAAATAATACTATTCTCAAGTGTGCAGCCAGATCATAACAAACATTTTGACATAATATTTCCATGGCCAGTCCATCCACTGTCTTCAGGTGAGACCACTCTTTGCTCATTTCTCCGAAACTGATTCAAGTCATGAACGGCGACACCTTTATATGCCACGAAAGACGAACAGCAATTGTACCAGAAATTGTCACTGCTGCCCCCTATCGAAAGTGAAGCCACACTTCCCCAGTTGTTAAAGCTGGCAGCAATCATAAATCACTATCGGTTACCGCTATCAATACATGCTGCTGGAAGAGTCAACGACTCTTCAGATGAAACTGGGTTCCAAATTTTAGTAAAAGCGTAAATCTTGTCTGTGTCTGCAAAGTTATCTCTCAGTTTAATTTCAACTGATTCTTTTGAAATGTATCTCAATAGTACGACACAGTGTAAGGTGTCCGGATCTTACAGACCTTATAAGAACTTCATCCATAACGACAGGACGATACAGTATGACGTCCTCAGAAAATAATAGTTATATTATATGGACAAAAACTGTAAATCAGTTAATCTCATGTGGCTAAAACTAACAAAACAATATCCACCATGATATGGACTAGCATGAACAAACAAGTTAAAGTGAAACATATTTTGGAGACAAACTCAGCAGGTGTTTAATTATATCGTAAAAATCGCATTAGCAAGAGAACGGCGAGCTTAAGTGCGGAAAGGGATAAGGCTCGAATAATACATTATTCCTTTTAACGTAAATGAGACCGGGACCAACGGTAAGTGGCTACACATCATTAACAGGGCTAGGCTGTGACCAAGGAAGAAAAATAAAAATGTTTATCCCCCTCTAGCGAGCTGGTGATTGGCTGAAGCCGTACTTGGCGACACAGACACGATGCAGTGGGAGGATCCCCATTGTGTAAAAGCATTTTGAGACCTAAAATATCTATCTCTTTCTCATCTCACGACAGACCGCACAAGAGTGTGGAAGTGAAAGAGGGCACTGAGAGCTGCATGTACCGAGGTGACAGATGGCAAAGCAGTAGTTAATTATTTCTGTGGGAATTTTTGTGGGCAAAGAAATTGTGCATATCGCTCCAGCCCACAGTGAGTGTGCAATAGTCATTATTTCGACTAGGGAAAGATTAACTTCTATGGAGCACAGGAAAATTGGGACTGAGTGAATTTAGTCAAGGCGAGAGTAAGGAACTAGCATTTCAGATCCAGCATGGAAACAATGCTGTTGCAGATGCCACTTGGTAAAGTACCATCACGCTTTAGGCCACAGTAAATGTTGAGTCTTGATTTTGCTCACTCCAACTTGCATACACGTTGGCAATTGAATATCAAAAGCCTACCCGCACATTGAGTACGTGAGAGTTTTTCATTGGTTCAAAAAGTAAATTTATTCTCCACCAACTCAGTGTATTGACCAGCTACTACAACACAGATTTAAATGAGCTGATGACGATTTTTAATATTCATTCTTTCCTGTGATTAGATATTTTCATTTGGAGAGATAACAATGTTAATAATTGTCGTTTCAGTATGTCCAAGACTTAAATATTTTGTTATTGAGTGTCAAAAGTAATTGAACATGATTGTTGTTTAACAGTTGATTAATTATATGTAGAAAAAAAAGGGAATAGCTGTGTTGTCTTTCTAGAATAGATCCCAAACTTTCACTTTTATTAATTCATGCATTCTAGATAAGTGACAGCAGCATTTCTAATTATTTTGGTTATGATCTGCACCTGACATTAGCTGTCTTACAGAGTCAGGGTCATATTTACTTAGAATGTCTATTTGACACCCTGGGCTTGAGAAAACAATTCAGATTTTTCGTCCATTTGTGTGCCAAGTGGTAAGCTAAGTTTGCACACATTAGTACACTCACTGTGCAGATACAAAGGTTGGGCGTACAATGACAGGAAGTTATTTGTGCCCCACCATACAGCTTTTTGGGTCACTTGGTGAGGCAGCTTTCATCACTGGTGAAGCTGTACCTCCACTTTGGTGGGTATTGCAGCAGTGATGAGACCAGCCACAGGTGTTGTTAGTCTTCTGTAGCGTATAAAAAAGTTCCTGTTCACGGAATGAGTCAGTTATGCAGAGATTAGGAAACAGCGTTCTCACCTCAATTTGGTGGCCAGATGGAGTGCGGGATTATTGTGTCTAGTTGATTGCATGATGTGGCTCTAGGGCCAACAAGAATACCGTCAGATAACATGCTGGGAAAGTCAATGTTTATTCAAATGTAAAATAATAAAAATTTAAAATTCTTTAAAGCTTTTTCAAAATTTTCTGTATATTGTCTCAATCGCATTTAACAAAAAAATTTTGCACCAAGAGATGAGCAGTTTCGGTAGTTTAACTTCCATCTTCGATCACATGTAGTATCATAATGCACCCACAGTGTGCGACACTGTGCATAGTCCATAACATTATTGTTTTAAATCTTGAGGTAAGAGAGAATATATGGCAAATTTTCAAAAAACAGTTTTAAGGTGGTTTATAGAAAGTTTCTGATTTTTTCATAATTTTGCTTTTGATTATCTGGTTATGATCCCTTTCTCGTATTATGACAATGTCAGATATACTCAAGTCCACATATTACAAAATAGATTCGCATTTTGTGACTCAGGATCGACGGCAGCTATTTGTGATAGATGGAGTCTTGTGCCATACTGGGACTCGAACCAAGATTTCCCACTTATGGCAAGGGATAGCCTTGACCACTTTGGCTGTCTGAGCACGTCTGCAAGATCGACGCAAACTGCCATATGTCATGGAATCCACAACCCTTATGCTAGCTCATTTAGTGATTCCTGCACACGGAGAGACAGATATCAGTCATTTTAGAACGTCTAGGCAGGGACACCTCAATAATGGTTACAACGTCTGTTTTTATACAGTGTTCGTATAGTGGAAGTCTGAAGGACACTGGAATGTGAACATACAGATACTGTGTAAAGAATGTTGCGTGGGTTGCAAAATAAACAAAATAAGAATACGTATGCTTAGCTTAGCGATTGACATAAGGAACCTCGCAAGATTCAGTTCCAAGAAGTGTGTGTGTGTGTGTGTGTGTGTGTGTGTGTGTGTGTCAATTCCTAAGGGACCAAATTACTGACGTCATCGGTCCCTAGACTTACACGCTACTGAAACTAACTTATGCTAGGAACAACACACACACCCATGCCCGACTAGGACCACCGACGGGAGAGGCCGCGCAATCCGTGACATGGCGCCCTAGACCACGTGGCCACTGCGCGCGACTTCCAAGAAGTAAAGACACGCGAATATTAATAGAAAAATAAAAAAAAACGGTGTTGTACAACAATGAATCAGAAGACGTGAATACTGAAATTGGAGTAAATAAGATAAAACAATCACAAATCAAGTATCTAGATAGAGAGATTACTGAAAATCGAAGAAGTAGAAAAGGTACAAAGAGATTAGGGAAGCAAAGGTAACTTTTGAGAATAAAAGAGAAATATATTGTTCAAAAATTGGTTGATAGCTTTATCTGAAGCGCAGCAGTTTAAGGCTGTGTGGTGTTGTCTTGAAGATATGTATTGAAGATAATATGATCGGATGTAGTCACTATCCAGGAAGTATTTCAAAGAAATGGTGAGGAAATAACAATAAGAAAAGAGTGGAAGGAACATGCCATACCTTGTAAAGATTGTAAGGAGGCAATACAAGGAATGATGAGCGAGGAAGACCCAGACTGAGCACATGTAAAAAATACAATGTTTGTAACGTGTGGAAGAAGCCGCGAAAGTTACTGCTTCCCCTACCTTTACGATGAATGGCACCGCAGTGCGTGTAAATAATCAAGTGTAAAACAACAAAAGGACTTAATTTTATACACGAAATTCCGTACCCATTATAATCCCTTCCTGGAAATTTATTTGCAATCCAAAATTTACTTTTTCATTATTTTTATGCAAAATGTTTAGCATTATTGCAGTGTAAGTAACGTAAAAATTCGAAATAGAAAAGGCTTCAGCACGATGACTCAACCACATGACCACCGAACAGTCGTTCTGCAATCTTTCTGCAACGTCAGCGCTGTTGGCCGGAAACTAATCTCGCATAAATGCCTCATGCAGACCCGCATAAAGAGTGCTGTTGCTTCTAAAGGCTTGGCCATCTGAAGCTGGCGCTTCTGTCACTTTCATTTCTGGTGCAGCCTGCATAAATCTTAAGTACTGACGAAATGGACTATAGGGAGTAACCTCGTCATCTCAGAGTAGCACTTGCAACCTACGACCTCAATTATTTCCTGGATGTATTCCAATCTCCACCTTCCTCTACCGTTTTTGTCCTCTTCAGCTCCCTCTGCTACTATTGAAGTTATTCCCTAATGTATTAACAGATGTCCTATTATCTTCTCCCTTCTCCTTGTCAGTATTTTCCGTATATTCCATTCCTCTCCGGTTCTGCACAGAACCGCTTCATTCCTTACCCTACCAGTCACCGAGCGAGGTGGCACAGTTGTTGAGTATCACACTGGACTCGTATTTGGGTGGGGGGGGGGGGGGACGCTTCGAAACCGCGTCCGGCCATACTGATTTAGGTTTTCTGTAATTTCCCTAAATCGCTTCAGGCAAATGCCGGGACGGCTCCTTTGAAAGAACAAGGCCGTATGCCTTCCCCATCCTTCCCTACCCCGACTGATCCGATAATCTCGCTCTCTGGCCCTCTCCCCCAAATCAACCAACCAACCAAACTTATCAGTCCATCTAAGTTTCAACCTTTCGCCTGTAACACCACATCTAAAATGCTTCGATTCGGCTCTGTTCCGGTTTTCCTACAGTCCATGTATCACCACCATACGATGCTGTGCTCCAAATGTACATTCCTAGAAATTTCTTCCCCACATCAAGGCCTATGTTTGATACCTCATTATTTTGCTGCCTTGGTAGCAGAATTTCTAAACTTCATCTACTTCGTGACTATCAATCCTGATGTTAAGTTTCTTGCTTTTCTCATTTCTGCTACTTCTCATTACTTTCGTCTTTCTTCGATATACTCTCAATCAATATTCCGTACTAATTAGACTGTTCATTCTATTCTGCAGATCATTTAATTCCTCTTCACTTTCACTGAGGATAGCAATGTCATCAGCGGATAGTATTAATGATATACTATCACCTCGAATTTCAATTCTACTCTGGAACCTTTTTTTATTTCACTCATTGCACCTACGATGTATAGATTGAACAGTAGGGGCGAAAGACTACATCGCTGTCTAATACCACTTTTAATCCGAGCAGGTCAACAAATCCAATGAACGTGTCTTGATTTATCTTCAGTCTTTCTTCCATTATCTACCGCAACGTCATAATTGCCTTCACCTTTCCTAAAGCCAAACTGATAGGCATCTAACACATCCTCAGAGGCAAACTGATAGTCAGCTAACACATCCTCAAAGCCAAACTGATAGTCATCTAACACATCTTCAATTTTCTTTTCTACTTTTCTTTATATTTGTCTCTTCAGCAACTTGGGTGTATGAGCTGCTAACCTGATTGTGCGATAATTCTTGCACTTGGCAGGTCTTGCAGTCTTCACAGTTGTATGGATGATATTTTTCCGAAAGTCAGAGAGTATCTCCCCATGTTCATATATTTTGCTCATCAACGTAAATAGTCGTTTTGTTGCCACTTCGCATAATTATTTTAGTAATTCTGATGGAATGTTATCTATATCTTCCACCTCATTTGATCTGAAGTCTCCTAAAGCTGTTTTAAATTCTGATTCCAATACTGGATCCCCAGTATTTCTGTATCAGCCCCTGTTTCTTCTTCTGTCACATGAGACAAATCTTCACCTCATACAGGCCTTTAAAGTAACCTTTCCGCCTATCCGCTCTCCCCTAGTGAGATGTAATCTGCAGGAATGTAGCATTGGTTGCTATAGCCAGAGATGCTACAACAGTACGTATTGGAAGTTCTTCATGGGATCCATTATTTATACTCTCTATTTGGTCTTGAGGACATCAGTCTCGCGTCGCATACTGAGTGTGGCCTACATTATCTGGAACGGCCCCAAGCGGCTGTGAACCGGAGCGGGTCATGCATTGCAGCTGTCCGCAGCGGCTTATAGGCGCTGTGGATCACCTAAGCCGCGATAGCTGCCGGGGCAATTAATCCGGAGACGGGGCTGGATGCAATAGTGGGTGGCGTGTTATCTGGGCTGCGCCGGCGTGTCTGGTCCCGGGGACTCGACTGCGTCCGGTAGGCGCCAGTCGGCAGTCGCCGCCACACACGCACGCCGCCAGCTGGAGGGCGCTTAACGTCCGCCAGATTAAGGGCTACTGGGAGAGAGCGAGGCAAAAGGGGTGAGGAGGAAGGGGAGGGGAAGGGTGGGAGGGAGGGAGTGGGGACTGCTAGCGCTCGATATCTGCAACTGGGTCAGACGGCCGCTGGATCCGCGCCACAAGTGCCTGCTCGGCGAAATAGGCGCGCCAGCGGCGGCGCAGATCCTCGTCGGCTGCCCTAAACTAGCGCGCTAAATCACCAGAATGGCCGGCACTGAGGAAAAAAAAAAGAATTAAATAATCAGAACTCTCTGACTTCCTAGCCTCTAACACAATCTGTAATTACAGTTTAAAACGTGGCTGTTACTCAGAAACCGTATACTAGTTTCACAACAGGGTTATACAGCCAACCGGTTGGAAACTACCGTTTGGTGCATTGACCTAGGTTTCGACCCCTACTAAGGACGTCTTCGTCAAGATGAAATTTTGGTAAACCGTAAAATTACATTCGGAAAAAAGTATGGTCCGAATTTAGAGCAGCCATGCTCAAGACAAAAATAAAGTAAAACGTTCCAGCCTTTGCCACGTGTTCCTAGGAAGAACATCCGACAAGGGTGTCCGCCCCCGGTAGCTGAGAGGTCAGCGCGACAGAATGTCAATCCTAAGGGCCTGGGTTCGAGTCACAGCTGGGTCGGAGATTTTTGTCTGCTCAGGGACTGGGTGTTGTGTTGTCCTAATCATCATCATTTCATCCCCATCGACGCGAAAGTCGCCGAAGTGGCATCAAATCGAAATACTTGCGTCCGGCGAACGTCTACTCGGCGAGAGGCCCTAGTCAGAAGACATTTATTTATTTATTTCTGATAGGGATAAACGACGGCTGCAATGAAAAGTTCAGTGTAAAGGATGTTACTTACAGAAGAAGAAGCACTCCGTCTTCAGGCCACAAGTGGCCCATCGTGACCATCCGACCGCCGTGTCATTCTCAGATGAGGATGCGGATAGGAGGGGAGTGTGGTCAGCACATCGCTCTCCCCGTCGTTATGATGGTTTTCTTTGGCTGGTTCAAATGGCTCTGAGCACTATGGGACTTAACTTCTGTGGTCATCAATCCCCTAGAACTTAGAACTACTTAAACCTAACTAACCTAAGGACTTCACACACATCCATGCCCGAGGCAGGATTCGAACCTGCGACCGTAGCAGTCGCGCGGTTCCGGACTGAGCGCCTTAACCGTGAGACCACCGCGGCCGGCTGGTTTTCTTTGACCGCAGCCGCAACTATTCTGTCAAGTAGCTCCTCAGTTGGCATCACGAGGCTGAGTGAACCCCGAAAAATGGCAACAACACATGGCGGCCCGGATGGTCACCCATCCAAGTGCCGACCACGCCCGACAGCGATTAACTTCGGTGATCTCACGGGGACCGGTGTATCCACTGCGGCAAGGCCGTTGCCAAAGGGTCTTACTTACAACACCGTTAAAAAGCTATCATACGTATCACATCAGATGTTGTTTCTAACTAGGCACTCGTGGCAGAGCCTTGACAGTTTATAATGCTAATAGTGCGTTAAAGAACTTTCAAATTCCCTGATAACCGAACTTCTCGTCCTGTCACAGGGAAGCCAAGTATAACGCAACCGCGGAATGTTAAACGCCAAAAATGATATAAACCTTCTGTATAGCGTTACCCTTTGGGAGGAATTTTGAAACTGTCCGTGTGTTAACCTAATGGACAGAGGGTATCGAACCTGAATTTCGTACTATGGCAATTACAAGAAAGCAGAAAGACTTTAATTTTGAAAGAAAAGAAAGCAATAAAGGTCCCTTAAATGAAACAATAAACGGTCACCAACCTAATTAGGCATAATACCGCGAAAACATTATTTTCAATGGATTTAAATATATCCTTGCAAAAGGGACTTTCATAAATTCCGCCTTAGTAAAGTGCAATGAACAGACACAACTACCAGGCGAAATGCGCAATGGATAGCACTAGCTATTAATAACATAGGTTAGCAATCACAGAAATGTAAAAGAGACTTTGCTCCTGTTAATTATAATTTCTAACTCAACCATTAATTTATTCAGCACAAAATGTTCTCAAAGGCCTCATGAAATTAAGCGCACCTGACAAGAGTTCAAGTTTGACTAACACATACACATCACAAATGCAATAAATTAACACTGTACTAAGACATTTTATTTTCTCTCTACAGTGGAAATGTTCCAGATTTCATTAACAAGAACCATATTCAAATTAACTTTCTCCTACTAGCAAAGGTTAAAGTGGGGGCCCCCTTAAACTGTCCGTTCCTTTATAAGCAAGTATGCACACATTTCAGAAACAATTTTCATCGCATTAGTACCAACTTCCATCCCTAGTTGACATTATTTATCTTTCAATGCTTTATAGCAATGTAAAGAAATACGTTCAAGGTAAAGTAAAGTTTCTAATAGGTTTAGCATTATGTGCCTTTTTCATTACTTGAGAAGCAAGTGATTTTAACTATCAGTATTTATACTCTTTAGTACTAAACTTTGGCACAATCAGCGTAGCAGCAACTGAAAGTAAAATAACGCTTTTTAAGGAGTCGGAAATAACGTGCCTCTCTTCTTATCTGTGAAAGAAATGATTTAAGTAGGAACTTTTATGTGCTTTGAAACTGAAATTTAGGCTCATTGAAATAGAAACAAGTTATTGTTCTTTCGTAAACAGGATACTCGTTCTTAAACACGTTTGGGAAAGGATCCTACTCGGTATCATGAAGAGGACAGTTTCAAATTTCAAACACGAATTCTGCAACACTTGAATTTTCTTGCAAAAGCACACACAGGTTTACAGGATCACACTGGTGTACATGTCTGATCTCTAAAGTTGATGAGGCAGTGACGCAATAGTGGTGGCAATCACGTGGCGGCTCTCTGGTCTAACTTCTAGCGGATTTATACTCTAATTAATTCTTCTTGGCAACGTATTAGTCATTTTTAGAGCCATCCCAAATGCGAGAGCACCATTTTACAGCCGGAACCACATCCGAGGCCATTCCATCAGAAATTCAGTTTCTCAATGCCTCACTTGGCACCTGTGGTGTTGACTGCAGAACTGCTGGCCACTGACTGACTGACTAACTCCCTCTCTTGCCGCCCAGATTGACCGCCACTTCCACCTTTTCTCGCGCGCCAAGCCCCTTCCGTAGCAGAGGGGGTTCCCTACGTCTTTTCTATTTCACAATACAAGATCCCTAAGTACGAACCAGTTTTCTACATGCAATTTTGTTTTTAGAAACAGACATATTTTATAATATTACATCATTTAAACACACCGTTAAGTATTTACAAAGTATACATCACAAATTTCCATTTCCCTCCAACAATTCAAAGATCTTAGTTCATACAGAATAAAGACCTCATAATAAAATTACACTGTACTAGTTACTCACAATCGTAATGGTGTTACAAGTTTTATTTTATTTTTGACTTGAGCAAACCTGCTCTAACCTCGGACCACTGGTTTTTCGTAATGTCATTTTACGGTTTATCAAAATTTCATTCTGATGAAGACACTCTTTGTAAGTGTCGAACCTTAGGTCGTTTACCAAACAGTAATTTGTAACCGGTTAGCTGTATAATCCTACGTTGAATCTGAAATTAACGAAGTTTCATTCTGACGCCCTAATGAATACCATATGCAAAGGGATGTACCATGTCTTTCTATGTGAATGTACGAATTCAAAAGCATTTTACAGTATATTTTCGATCAAAATGTGCCCAGCAAGTTTCTGAGTGATGGGCTACCCCACCGTGGCTCAAATGATATTTTTATTTTTGTTTTTTAAAATTATTATCAATACTTTAAATAACAATTTTAAAATTGTTAGAAAGGTTGGTCAGAAGCCGATCTTGAGATAGATAAGTTTGCGTTACGGAGAAATATAGGGAGCGAGGTAGTACTACTCTGATTTCCTGATAGATTAAAGAAAGGCATATCGTCGGCCGGAGTGGCCGAGCGCTTCTAGGCGCTCCAGTCTGGAACCGCGCGACCGCTACGGTCGCAGGTTTGAATCCTGCCTCGGACATGGATGTGTGTGACGTTCTTAGGTTAGTTAGGTTTAAATAGTTCTAAGTTCTAGGGGACTGATGACCTCAGAAGTTAAGTCCCATAGTGCTCAGAGCCATTTGAACCATTTGAAAGGCAAATCGTTGTTTCTAGCGTTTGTAGATTTAAACTTCTCACAAAACTCGAGTGTACTCTTTGAAATTCAGAAGGTTGCAGAAAAAAAGTACAAATAGCGGAATTTGATTTGGATCTTGTACGGTACGTGAAAGGCAGTCAATAGCTGAGAAGAGAGTGCGACAAGCTTCTACCCAATCCCAGATCATATTCAGTCTCTAAACTGACCAAGCAGTAAAGAAAATCAAGGAGAAATGTGGAGGGCGAACTAAGGCTCAAAGAGAAGAAATAAAAACTGTGAGGCTTGTCGACGGCATCATAAGTGTGGCAGAAACGGCCAAGGTCTTGGAAGGCCAGTTAAACGGAGTGGATACTTGAAATGGTACAGAGCTAGAATCTGGAACTGATAAGGGGCCGAGCATAAAAAAATAATTCTTTTAATATATTTATATACCACGGGGGCCAAATTTAACAACAAAAATGAGCAATACTTATCTGCCACAAAGGCTAACTTAACTTTAACAGTTACGAACCTGCGTGATCTTGGCAAAGGCGAAGTAAAGGCTTCAACTGATCCCATTGTCCCAGCCAACGAACGTAGTCGTTACTGCTCATTACGTACAACGACAATTGAAGCAGAAGTGAAACAGAAACTCATTGATTACTTCATGAGAGTAAACGATTGTAGCGATGAAAACTGCAATATAAAGGATGTTACTTGCAACACTGTCAAAAAAGCTATCATGCGTATTAGATCAAAATCTACTGCACACCATTACATCACAGTCCAAATAATGAAGCTTATTATTGGTCCACTATTGCCCACGCTAGCAGGTATCTTCAACGACCTAACCACAAGCATTTTCTATGAGGCATGTAAACAGGGACTAATTAATGACAGTATTAACTCTGTTATTTCGTTGTGAGTGTACTTGACACACACTGTCACTTCAGACAGTTACGTCATTTTAATACAATTTTCATATCAAAATTGTTATTTCTTAGCAACTTTGATTTAACAGATGATGTATGTGTGAAACCCTAGTCTTACGTGTGAGGGGCCTGTTAGCCCTAATCAGATCAAGTTAGGTAAATTAAAAAAAATTAAATAAGTGAAATTACGTTAACAGGAAAGCTCAAATAAACAAATTGGGATTACTGTTTCTATACTAGTACACAGAATTCCTTTTTGGGGCCAAAACAAAGCTAAATCCTTGAAACCTATAAACGTTAGAGAATCATCCAGCCTAAAAACTGTTTTGGATACTTGTAAATCAATGATCAAAATGTTAACACAATTTAAACATGAGAAAAAGCTTGAAGATAGCAGAAAATGCAACTTCTGTAAGAGTTTCCAAAACATACGCACATGAGTTTCATTAAATTTAGTAGCACATCAGTAACAAATATTACATGGTGCTTTTAATCTTAATTGAGAAAGAAAAATGTTAAAGATATCTGAACCTGGAGGGTACACGAAGCAGTAGTTACGGTAAAGACAAATCTGTCTAGATCACAGATAAATGAGGATGAAAAATGTTTACGATATCTATAGCTAGGAAATACACACAACAGTTGTGCAGTTAAAGGTGAAGCTTTCTTAACCGAGGTTAACAGGCAGTGAAAAAGTTTCAGTCACACCTAAACCTAGAAAATACACGCACCAGTAGCCCACTAGAGACAATTTTTTTAATATGAAGGTTATCAGACAATAAAAAAATTAAAGATGCCATCTCACAATCAAATGAACGTTAAACTCGGATATGTCCTTATGACCGGGATGTTGATCCATATTAAGGGCTTAGTACAAAACAACGGCCAACGGTACAAGCCATATCAGGTAACGACATGAATATCAAACGGAATTCAGTAACAAATAGCAAAGCATGGGTGTTTTCACGAAGTACGGCGGCCACTAAAACTCACAGAAAAGGTGGTGTTCTCCATTACCCCTGTGTGAGGCCCAGGAGGATTAAGGAAGTATATATGATCACATGCACAAAGCAGCAGGAAATAGGCGTAGTCGAAGTCCAGAACACGACCCGCTACTGCAGAGGCAGTTGTAAGTGACGAATCTCCAGTAAGCGCAGGCACACTCCTCACAGTGGACATCCGCCATTCAAACACAGCAAGTACACTTCCACAGCTAGCAAATCAGGCTCTGATCCAGTGAGACTCCAATCCCAGAGAGTAAGCCCCAGCAGACAGACCTCAAGTTTGATCATTTTTTTCTTCATTTTTATTTCATCCACTCCAAAAAAATGGCTCTGAGCACTATGGGACTCAACTGCTGAGGTCATTAGTCCCCTAGAACTTAGAACTAGTTAAACCTAACTAACCTAAGGACATCACAAACATCCATGCCCGAGGCAGGATTCGAACCTGCGACCGTAGCGGTCTTGCGGTTCCAGGCTGCAGCGTCTTTAACCGCACGGCCACTTCGGCCGGCCATCCACTCCATGCCTCGTATGGACAGGGATAGAGCTGCCAGAAGTACAAGCACCTCAGCCAACTGACAGTAAAAAATGAAATGAGGCAAGAAACAAGAACGAAATAGTGGAGACATGTACATCGATTTAAAAACTATTTGAAGGTAAAAAATGAAATGGAATGTGAGTGATGACATGTTGCATTGTTTACAAAACAACACCACTTGCAAAGTATGTTAGAAATCAGATTAATAATGTTGCTCACGCAGCATATGTTCCCTTTATAGGGCAACAACAAAGTTATTGACTGTGGATGGTATCGTCAGAACTGAAATAATGAAGTCACTGTAAAAAATTCATTACTTTTGGCACTTATCTTGAGTGGATTCCCACGTAGATTCCGTCGAAGTTGTTATGGCTCATCTTGTTGATTCTAGGGTGATTCCACTTTGACTGCTAGAAGGTCCAGATCTGTATTTTAGCAATATTTGAAGACCTAATAAATGAGCTTATCAGGAAATTCTTAATGATCAAACAATCCTAGATCAGAATAATGGTATGGTAGAAATAATTTTTGACTTGTTGTTCACGATCCACATTTTTATTAAACTTCTTGTAAATTCACATATACTTCTTCTTAACTGTCACATCATAAAAATAAATAAATAAATAAATAGCAGTTTTGTATCAATCTTCATATATTTAATTTCCACTTTAACCAAACACAAGACTTGACTGTTCTTTTACAAAGCGAAATAACAACTTAACTTCTGCAAAGTGAAAACAAAAACTGCTCTGTGCGCATTCGCACCAAAACGGTTACATGTAAATCAAAGATTATTAGTCTCGCAGAAAATAATACACACAAGAACCATATCACTGTTATATATCGACACTTCAAAGTACCTATACATTAATAAAACCAAATGTGAACATTGTCACAAAAATATATCTGTCACTTGGCAGAAAAGTAGTACGATATTACTAGTATAGAGAACTGGGGTTGGAGTGCCGTAATGGTCACGTAAATAAAGAACCATTACAACTGGCAGTTAACTCATTGGTTTACTAATATTTTTCCCCATAGTTGATCCTATATATATTAACTACACTACAAAATTCTGCATATTTTGTCTTAAACAGTTTTCTCAAAATTATATAATTTTTAAACGAATCCCTTATAAAACTAACCTACTAATTACTTAAGTGATGAGGTATGAAGGTAAAACTGTTCAAGAAGTTTTGTTGGTCTGATATATCCGAAGAAATACATGTGTAGCATATAGATTGTATTCGCTCAAAAGTATACCAGAGTGAAAGTGAGTTGTAACAGAGCTAGCTGCAGGCAGCCAAGAGTGTTATGCCTTAGGAAGCAAAACACAGCCGAGGTGAGGTGAAAAGCAGAGCCAGCTGGGTGAGGTATAGCAACCAGCACTGCAACACGCTAACTGAAAGATAAAAGCCTTTCCTCACTTGCCGCCACAGAAGTGTTTAGAGTATATGCCGTAAACCCTAAACAAACACAGTTTGAAGAATATAAGCCATTCGTGTACTAAAATATTCTCATCCCATTATTATAGACTACACCATGAGTTCGCGATACCCAGAGCGATACCCCAGAATGCAGTATGGGGTCTCCTGTTCGACCACGGGACAAGGCAGGCTGCCCAGAGTCACAAAAGCAGCCGTTGCGAGACCAGAGAGCCACGCACTCACGGGAGGGAGGTCACGGTCGCCCATGTGGAATTGACAACTGCTCGGCTGCACTCTGACCATGTTCGTAGCTGAAGATATCGTTGACAGCAGCATTCAAGTGAGGCCATGCCCAGCCCCACTCTTTGCGCTATCTCCATTGCCAGACATTTGTTGTATCGCATGAAATCCTCCACGAAGCTATTCCTGGTGTACTACAACTGAGGGCTGGTATAAAAAAGTTAAACAAATATACTGTCGTCCTGACATCTCATTTCACTCTCCATGGTTGCTATCCGTGATCCATCTAACGCTGGTGTCAGATCAATGATGTCGCCTGCTTAGAGCAACATCTGACCCTACAGCCTACAGTATGCTGAGTCCAAAAAGTTTTGATTGTATTTTGGTCATGGAGAAAAAATTTGATGGTCGTGCATTTTGTGAAGAACAAGTGGTTTGTCTATTTTCAGAAATAGTGGAAATCAAGATGGGTTAGTGCCTGTTAGGTGTGTACAGTGTCATCTGGGGGCCATTCAGTGCCATGTACGGATCAGTTCCAGTAAAACCAATACATGTAATCGTTAGGGGCATATGGCTAGAAAGTGCTGACAGTCGAGATGGCTCATGATTATACGTAAGTTGCTTCCTGGTCTTGTGAGTGTTAGTTCCCAAAATGAGTGTTGCCAAGGACAAAGCTTTGACAGAATCAGAAATGTAAGGTGTGTCAGAACCAGAAGCTGTGCCCATATTATTAGAAAAGGTAGTGCAATTAACAGCGGATAATACAGAACTCTATGGGTTGGTAGAATTGCGATTTTCACAACGATGTGTAGATTTCTCAGCCGCAAGTTGTCTAATTGTTGCATTTTCGGGAATGGCAACCGAGGGTGTGCAGACCTTTGTGGCTTAGATGGAAGGTTGATCTGATAAGGAAATATCGAGTGTTGGAAAACTGAGACTAACAGGGGGTGCTGAAACTTATGTAGGGATACAGAATTTCTTAAGAGAACCACCAGTACTGCTTTTCGTTTGCGCTTGTTATAAGTATGTTTGCTTCTAAAATTCCTTGTATCGTATACTGAAATTCATGACATGTTCTACAAATGAGACGTGGCCATTATTTAAGTAATGACCGATGCGATGTGGCTTAAACTGTTTTGACCCTAATCTGTGAAGATGGTCTGTGACTGAAACCGGTCGATTTTTGGGTTTAAAATAAAATCAGTTGTTGGCAACAAATTCATTTTATGCGTTACTGACGGCTTTTGATAGTCATCTTCCAAAGATGCTACAAAACTCGCGGATTTACGTGTGTTGCCCTGGTGGAACACAGGTTGGATGAGATTCGGGGGCTGGTCAGCAGAAGAGGAGGTGTGACAGAAGTCACAGTGGTTAATGGGAAGTGGTTGGTGTTGGTTCACGTGTTCATGAAGATGTCTGGGGACGATGGATTCTAAGACCTTATTGAACACTTGAGGCGAAGCAGATATGTTGGTAGGAAGAGGTATCAGTAGGGGGTGTCTGTGATTTAACGAAATGTAAGATCCTGGAGGTTTTCCTCCTCAGGGAGGATAGTAGTGTAAAGGGTTACAAGGGTATAAGAAAACAGAGGGGCTTTTCATTAAGGTGCCAATAGATGATGCGATCATGACCAGGGGATGTGTTGGATTTTCTGTGAAGTACTTGTTTATGTTGTTTGCGATAACTGGTGCATTTAAATCTGTTTATGGTTTGTTTTCCAAGTACTGGAAGCTGGGAGCTTGGGTTGGGGTATTCAGTATTGGTAAGTTCGTGGATGGTAAGGAAGAGGAAGTAATGAAAATGAGGGTCATCAGGGATGAAGAAGATGTTGTAGACATAGGATGCAAACTGGTTAGCTTTGCTCTAGTTTTCATGTAAGGAATGTTTATTGTGGAGGATGAGGTAGTTTCATATGGGGTTACTACCAGTGAGTCGATGGAATGCTTTCCAGAATTTGTAACAGTTAATGCGGAATGTAGCATTGATTCTCATCCAGGTTTGGCGCCATTCCTGGCATGTTTTAAAATTTAGTAATTCCCCAATGTGTCTCTATATTTTCTGATGATGAATGACGGTATCCCAGTCGTGAGTCCATAAGAAGGCGGCAGGATTCTCTGAGAAGGAGTAGGATTTGTGGGGGGAGAGGGGGCAATGAGGATATATGACTTTGACAGAGATATGGATAGACATTATGTCTGACACGGTCTGCTGCAGGAAGAGTATGACACTGAAGATATCGCCATGTTGCTGGAAGGTCAGGAAGTGGCTTCGAGTCTTGGTATCTACAGATGCCCAATAGTCATACCAGATGGGATGAGAGTTGCCATGGTTACTTTTGGATGGAGAGTGGATAGGTGTGCATGGGGAAGATGTTGAAAAGGAGATGATGGCGAGAACACGTAGGTGGTCATTTATAATTGGATCCAGGACTCCTGCAGTGAGGCATTCCAGGAGGTGGTGAGATTCAAGAATGACACTTGGGGTGGTGTTGCTTACAGGATGGGTGTGCTGTACGATAGGGACAATGTCACCTTAGAGGAAGTCAGTAAACTGATGCCATGACCAAAGTTCCGCAGAGGAACTATTATGGATGCAGAGGTAAGCAAAAATAACATAGGTGGAAAAGATGCAGTCGCTGTTGTTGAGGCTTTGGGGGTGAGGGAGGTTGGGATGGGATTATTAGGCTGGATGTAGACAGTAGCACAGGCAACAGTTAGGGTTTCCAAGAAGAGGCTAAGGATAAAATGTTCAGTGGGAGTACTGAGTAAGGTTTGTGGCCGAGAAGGAATGTTTTTGTGTTGGCCAGTTGCAACTGCCCCCTCTGGCCAGGGAAAGTGATTATTGTATGACGAAAGTATAGGGAGTAGCTCAGATGTCGTGATATGGTTCGAGGAACACTTCAGGGGCTCTGAGCACTATGGGACTTAACATCTATGGTCATCAGTCCCCTAGAAGTTAGAACTACATAAACCTAACTAACCTAAGGACATCACACAACACCCAGTCATCACGAGGCAGAGAAAATCCCCGACCCCGCCGGGAATCGAACCCGGGAACCCGGGCGTGGGAAGCGAGAACGCTACCGCACGACCACGAGCCGCGGACAGGAACACTTCATTAAGGATGAATGTATTGGAATTGTATTGGGAAAGCGAATGCATGAAAAGGACCTTTTTTGTGGGTAGGTAGTGGATATTTTGGTATATGATACTGTATTGCTGTCACACCATGATGGGAGCTTATGGAGTGGGTTGTGTGTGTGAGAGGATGGAGAGGTTCAAATGAGGGTTTAGAGGTGGGTGAAAATGAAGTGGACTTGGTTTCATGAGTTGGTGGCCCGGGTGTTGAGGTAGAAAACAGAGAGGGCGGCAAGAGAAATATTTTGTAGGGCATGCAGTTGTTGGAAGAGGCAGGCAGGGTAATTATTTGGATGGATAGGGTGATCAATAGGAAAGACGGTTACTGTTAATTCGGGTTTGATGAGTGGTTTAAGCTCACACTTGATGGAGTAGGTAGGGTGGGCATCACTGAAGCCATCACGAATTGAAAACGTCTGGTCAATGGTGGCCGAGCAACTGGCTCGTCACAATACGCCAGTCACTACTGTTGATGAACTGCAGTATCGGGTTGAAGCTGCATGGGCAGCTGTACCTGTACACGCCATCCAAGCTCTGTTTGACTCAAAGCCCAGGCGTATCAAGGCCGTTATTGCGGCCAGAGGTGGATGTTCTGTGTACTGATTTCTCAGGATCTACGCATCCAAATTGCGTGAAAATGTAATCACATGTTAATTCTAGTATAATATATTTGTCCAATGAATACCCTTTTATCATCTGCATTTCATCTTGGTGTAGCAGATTTAATGGCCGGTAGTGTAGAAGCCGTGAACGGTTCAATCCTAAGAAGTGCAACATCGAGTGAAGGCGTCGTGGTTAATTGGTGACGGTGTTGGACCACAAAGCGGCCGAGCCAGGTTAAAAACTTTCCCTTCACGTTTATTTTTAATTTCCAATGTTATGAACTGTCCGTCCTGTCACTGAAATGTTTGTTCTCTTTTTTTAGTCGTGGCAGTTGTCATAGTAGGCATTGGTTATTTTCCGGTTTAACTACAAGCGCTGACAGGTAGATGAAGAACGCAAGAACAGAGAAGGCTGTGAGACGACGCCAGCCAATAGCCTGCTGACTAGGACCGCACCACGACAGGAGCGGCCTCTAGCCGAAGAGAATATAAGCGCCGCTCCTACCAGCCTCGGCCGGACAGTAGAAGACGGTCACTATCAGATAGGACTAGAATAGCAGTGATATTAATGTTAGCAGTGACTTACGAGCGACCGTGGATAACTTGCATCGCCATGGGCTTTGATTATTTGCATGTCGCCATTTGCTTACGACCCAAAGTTAATTATTGTCTATTTACTTTATTGTAATTAAAACCCATAATGTGATTTTCTTGAATTGCTGTACAGCTATCCTAGAAAGCAACATCCTTTAGGCACCCTATAAGAGACGAGTGGGCAGGACCCCACAGGTTAGAGAATACGAGTCGCGTGGGGAGCATACATTACCATCGCAAGTAAATGTGGTGAATAGTGAGAGCAGGCGGCACATCACTTAGATGTCTCACAGAACGTGTGTGAACTACGTTACAGTAAAGGAATCCAGGAGCTGTTGTGGACTGGCAAGAGCGCCAATCCACTATGAGAGGAAGCCGAAAGGCACGCGTTTAAGCTCACGCAAGATGGCGTGAGGTCTGGAACAGGTCAGGGATATGAGACTAGCAAAAATAGTACGTATCTGTTGGAATACTTAACTTTAATCCATAATTGGTGAACATCGCTCTTGACGGTACATGTTTTACAGCATCAATGGTAACTGGTAATGACGCCTTGCTAGGTCGTAGCAAATGACGTAGCTGAAGGCTAAGCTAACTATCGTCTCGGCAAATGAGAGCGTAATTTGTCAGTGAACCATCGCTAGCAAAGTCGGCTGTACAACTGGGGCGAGTGCTAGGAAGTCTCTCTAGACCTGCCGTGTGGCGGCGCTCGGTCTGCAATCACTGATAGTGGCGACACGCGGGTCCGACATATACTAACGGACCGCGGCCGATGTAAAGGCTACCACCTAGCAAGTGTGGTGTCTGGCGGTGACACCACAGAAGCCAAAACTTCCAGAACGGAACGCAGTTTCAAAAACGTTAAAAACATGGGTATTAACGGAGCACAGAGAAACCGCGTGATTGTGAAACTGTTGCGTTCGTTTGTTGTAGCTTATGTGACAAACTATTATGTTTTCATCATTTCCTTCGGAGTGATCACATTAACATTCATACGAGCACCTAAATCGGGCAAGAAGGCGTATGTCACTCACTCACCTGAAGTACAAATTAGGTGCGTCGGTAAGAGATTCCTGTCATATGACACACGTACTGTCACTAATCCCGTGCGTGAGACGCCAGACGTACTTTCCGGCAGAGGATTCGGTTGACTTGCCGCTTTGACATCAAAGGTTTGCGGTTCCCAATCGAAGCCTCTTTCTTTCGGCTGCTAACGCAGTAGTTGTGCAGAATCGACTTTCATTATAGGTCCCTTCATTACACCTCGCTGTTACAAACGGACGTTACACCACGACACAGACACAAATTTGAATACAACGAACAGCGAAAGAAAAAATGTAATTGGAACGAGGGAGCTTTGAATATGGCTCTCCCGCTTAGGGCATTGACCACTTTACAGGGACACCGTAGCTCTTGCACGCCGTTGTATGTTGAACTTTTTGTGCTTGGACCGTTCACTGTTCCTATTTTGCTTCTCCTCGCACCTTCTTTCTGTTTTCATGCTTGATCTGTGTTCAGGCCCTCTTACCACTAAGTCTGAGTGGGCTGCG
Source organism: Schistocerca americana (assembly GCF_021461395.2). Taxonomy (NCBI): domain Eukaryota; kingdom Metazoa; phylum Arthropoda; class Insecta; order Orthoptera; family Acrididae; genus Schistocerca; species Schistocerca americana. The sequence continues at coordinate 170,897,743 of NC_060124.1, read as the reverse complement.
ATCGGGAGTTTCCCTTTTCGGTGTGTGACCGGCGGGTAGTGCAGTAACAGTATTATCTAGAGGCTCTGCAGTGCCGGAGTGCCGCTTTACTGTACTTGGTTGGAGGTGGCTGTAATATGGTAGTCCTGAGTTTGTAAAAGATTTCGCGTGTTATGTGATTTAGTTGCCGCTAATTGTGATATCCTTGACGTTCGACCACAAATAAGGTCCAGTTCTGCGTAACTCGTCGTTGAGTCGTGGTATCTGCTCCGAATGTTTGCTGGGGTGTTGCACACCGTGACACTAGTCTTGTAGAAATGGCTCTGGGCGTTTTAACTGCTGCATTCTAAGCTCGCAACTGTACACCTTTAGTACAAGAATATGAACACCTGATGGCACACTGCAGCAATAAGGAGTCTGCTTTCTATCGCTACGACGTATTTCCAGTAAGGAGTAACAGTGAGCAAAAGGTTGCTTAGTGCCTACTTGGTTGCTTGCTACCAATTGTCGTTGTCCACGTGGGTGGGCGTCGGTCTCGATCGTTACAGCGTTGCGAACAATTGTAAGCTGAAATGGCTTTACGTTTTTGACTTCCTGTTTGTGGCAGTTTCTGCATTGGTTTTGGAATACATTTTGCAGAGCGTATTTCGTTTGGTTTCGGGTCCATGATGAGGCAGCGGACCTTGTAGTCTGGAATGACCGTCGTGCTTCTGAATCAGGTTGTTGGAGGCTCTAAGGTTTTCTAAAGTTCAAACGTGTTTTGTGAAAGGTGAATTTTTGTTGCCAGCGTGATGCGTTCGTTTGGTTGACTGGTGTGAAGATATACTAGTGTAGCTGTACCGTCTTCTGTGGCGGGATTTAATTGGTGCCTTGCACAGAAGTAGGGTACCAATTTCTCGAGGATTTAGTAGTGGTGCACTACTGTAGTTTTATATTTAATATAAGTTATTTATTCACCGTAGCTACTGATCTAGATACGGTCGCGTTGTAGGGTCTTAACATCATGTTACATAGCCCTCTGCTACATGTAGGAAGGTACTTGTAGCAGGTGGTCTCCGTACTGTGAAACTTAGCGCCCTATGAAGTGGTTTATTAAGGCGCCGTAACCTTTCTGTTGTTCTACACAGCCCGTAAGTAAGTGGTTCTGCTGCATTGTGCTCGTGAAAGTCTACCACTCCTGTATCTTAATATTAAGACGTGGCTGTTTATAATGACTTCCACCATTTATTATTTGTCAGGGTGTTTCTTTACCAGTCATAGTAGTGGTATTTAAAATATTTTATATATTCCAGTCGGTTTTTTGTCTTTTTTTAGGGTTTTCTTTGAGCCCTTCTTTTTTAATTTTCATGGCCGCTTTGGCTATTTTAAGGCTTAATTTTTATCATTTTAAATGAGTGGTTTAATAGACGTTCAGCCTAATAAAGTCACTGTCTTCGTCTTAACTTGGCTGGTCAGTTTAACCCAATGCTTTGTGTTTGGCCACTGCCACTAATTAAAATAATACTGCTACTACTAATAACAGCAATAATACAGTTTAGGCCCTATAGCAGTATAGCAGCCATTACGTAGTTGCTGTTGTGCTGTCAAATAGTTCGCTTACTGTTGTGAAGTCAATAACGAAGCAATTTTTTATCTATAGCAGGAAGTGCAACTCGGAGAAGGCAATTTCATGTGATATTTAAGCGTTTGTGACGTATATGTCTCAGTGTTACTGTCATGGATGCAGGATACAAGATACAAAGTATCTGTGTAGTGGGCGGTTTATGCGAGAAATATGCTGTTCGTACATACATTTCATAAGTAGTAGCCTCCACAAAAGTGTGTAATTACGAATAATTTGGTTTCGTGACCGAAACACAATGGAATCTTTTTGTTTTCACTCCTCAGAGAATTACACTTTGCTCCTCAAGGGGTAATAACCCCAGGTTGAGAACAACTGACTTCATGTGACCGATATTTCGATGATGCTACCTCTAAATGCTTTACAACATCCTCTGGGGTTACTTTCGATTATTAGCTATCTGTGTTTCTGATTAATCTCTTCAACTACGCAAGCATTTTAAAAAATAACTTGGAACGCTTTTGATACATTGTTTCTTTTGTTGACAGCTAAAGTATATTCCTGTGTACTAATCCTGTTGTGGATCGGAAGCAGCAGTTGTTACACGCTGTTCTTAATGCGTAGACAGATTTAGAATCTGAATCAGGAATTAGTGTACCGTTAAATGATAAAGGACCTTGCATCAGTTTCACTGCTCTACTTCAAAACCAATTCTTTATGATGAAATTTCATTTACAAATCCTTGTTTACCACACTTCACTGATAATCTGTCCTCCATGTCATGGACAATGCTTGTCGTTTACAGCTCCAGATTTCCAGTAACACGATCGCTTTTCTTGTAAGGAATTTCCGTAGACATCTGTCCTCTTCTGTTGCGTCCAGCGCACGTCATCTCGCATTTCACTTGGAAACTTGTTTTTTAAATCCTTCTGCAGCGCTACACTTAGTTTCTTGTATTCTCGCTTCCCTAAAGTTTGCAGTCAGACAACGGTTCAGTAAGCAAAGGCTTGACAACATTCTGTAACAAGCAGTAAAAAATAATTAACAGTAATAAATGCAGTACCGAGAACATATTGCTTATTGTGATCTTCATTGCGAAAACTAGTTTCATTCAGCTCTCCACAGTAATATATCCTGGTGCTAGCTCCCTCTTCTCTGCATAACTAAACAGAAATATTTTTGACCCTATTTACTACAGCCAAACCTCTCTTCACCATCTTCCCCACACATTTTCCTGCTTTACCAAATTAACGTTGCCCTGATGCCACAGAATGTGTTCTATCGATAGTCATTTCCTTAGAGTCAAGTGACAAATTTTTTTCTCCCTCTCTAGGTTCAGTGCCTTCATTAATTATAGAGCAAATCACATAATCTTCAGCGTTATTCTATAGCACCACATTTCATAAAACTATTTTCTGCTTATCGTTTGTGTGTCACTTTCGTGCAGATTTATAATACAGAATAGCATTTTCAGAAAATACTTCATCACCCTTAACTTTATATTTGATGTTAGTAAACCTCCCTATTACAGCAACTCCTCGCTTGCTATTTTCAGTCTTAATTTTATACCCTTTCCCATTCAGTCACCGTTAGCTATTTGGAAACCCAAATAGGAAACCCTAATCAGTTAGTTTCAATCCCATTTACTTATTTAGATCCCTCAGGGACTTACATTTTTATATTCCTGAATTTCCTTGGAGATTTTAGTACTTGCACCATCGTCCATCAACTGAAGAATATTTTCTGTTATCCAAGGATTCTTCACAGATGCCTTCCTTATACCTATGTTGCCTGTTCAGCGTCTGTAGTTTCCCCTTTCAGAGATGTCCAGTTCTCTTCAACTGAGCTGCCTGCTGTGGTATTCATTGCGGTAGGCTCTGTAGATTCAGACCATTTCCAATAAGTTTCGTCATTGCTCAGAATTTCAGTATCCCACTTCTTTCCACATTTATTCTTCCGTACGAGTCTCCCAAACTATAGCGTACTTTAGCTTCTTCGCTATTCCTAGCTGAAATTCTAAGCAGAACAGAATTAATCTTTCACCTCTCTCATTTCTGTTACTAACTCCATATCCTACTGTAAATCGTTCTTCTAATCCTTCACCCATTACCGCGTTGCAGTCAACTATGATTATTAGATTATCATATTCTGCCCCATTACCCTCGTTTTACTATTGTTCGTGGTCACCTTACATCCTCTGTTCAAGACACTATCGATTCCGTACAGTTGGTCTTACGAACCCTTTGCCATCCGTGAGAAAATCATAACAAACCTTCAAAGATTTTAGTTCCTCTCCTCCTTTGAATTTCTCCTTCACAGTTAGCTCAAGTGTACTCAAAAATCTGTCTCACTCGCTTTTCAACTAAGGTTTCCCTGTCGTGTTTTTCGACTCTAATATTTGCAGTCTGGTTTAGATCACTACAAGTTGTTCACTTCTTGCATTTTATCCTGCCAGCATCAAAATTTCAGAGAAAATGTTCCAGGCAAAGTTGATAAAAGCTTTCTGTGAATACAGAAAAGGTAAAAACGTAGGATTTCCTGTATTCAGTCTAAGATAAGTCGCTATCAAAGCACATGGGTGAATCAGTAAATATGAAGTCCGTAGAGAGTAAAGGAATGAACTAGATCTGCCTGAAAGCATCCCTCGCGACGCTACACACAGGTCTAACGTTAAGCCCAGTCTCGCAGCTTGGAGAACAGGTACACACCGCGCTGGCTGTTGCTTCTCACACTCTGCCAGTAGCTGGGAGGAATTTAAACCGCGGCGCCGCGTGCGTTCGCTGCGAGGGAGGCGGCCAACTTTCCTCTCGCGCTGCCTCGCTTGCCAAAGCCAATTTACTGCCTGTAATTAGTTAGGCACGCAGCCCAAGGGGAGCCAACGGGAGTGCCAGGTATTTCAGCTCGGCGGCTGCTGCTGTGTGCGGACCCCCAACTAAGGCACTTGTTCGCGGGAACGAAAAGGGCGGCGAAACATTGAGGGACAGAGGCGCACGAGGAGTTCCCCAGCTGGATGAAAGACAGCACTTCAGACCGTCACGCCAGGTGCTGGGACAGTATGGCGATGACGGATGCACTGGGGAAACGTTCGTTCTCATCGCAAACTAGCAGTCTGGTGGGATCTTCACTGAAAGCTACACATTCCTACCGCTGTTACTGAATGAATGGTCGTTCTAAAGCGATACTAAACCTGAGGTATTAGACTGGGCACAAATTCACAGCGTTTCTGTTTTGCTGGTATTCCGATTGCTATTGGTTTGGCTCTGAGCACTATGGGAGTTAACTTCTGAGGTCATCAGTCCCCTAGAACTTAGAACTACTTAAACCTAACTAACCTAAGAACATCACACACATCCATGCCCGAGGCAGGATTCGAACCTGCGACCGTAGCGGTCGAACGGTTCCAGACTGTAGCGCCTAGAACCGCTCGGCCACACCAGCCGGCGCTATGGCTTTATTTAGCAATTACTACACTACTGGCCATTAAAATTCCTACACCACGAAGATGACTTGCTACATACGTGAAATTTAACTGACAGGAAGAAGATGCTGTGATATGCAAATGATTAGCTTTTCAGAGCATTCACACAAGGTTTGCCGCCGGTGGCGACCTCTACAACGTGCTGATGTGAGGAAAGTTTCTAACCGATTTCTCATACACAAACAGCAGTTGACCAGCGTTGGCTGGTGCAACGTTGTTGTGATGCCTCGTGTCAGGAGGAGAAATGTGTACCATCACGTTTCCTACTTTCATAAACGTCGGATTGTAGCCTATCGTGATTGCGGTTTATCGTATCGCGACATTGCTCCTCGCGTTGGTCGAGATCCAATGACTGTTAGCAGAATATGGAATCGGTGGGTTCAGGAGGGTAATACGGAACGCCGTGCTGGATCCCAACGGCCTCGTATAACTAGCAGTCGAGATGACAGGCATCTTATCCGCATGGCTGTAACGGATTGTGCAGCCACGTCTCGATCCCTGAGTCAACAGACGGGAAATTTTGCAAGACAAAAACCATTTGCACGAACAGTTCGACGACGTTTGCAGCAGCATGGACTATCAGCTCGGAGACTATGGCTGCGGTTACCCTTGACGCTGCATCTCAGACAGGAGCGCCTGCGATGGTGTACTCAACGACGAACCTGGGTGCACGAATGGCAAAACGTCATTTTTTCGGATGAATCCAGGTTCTGTTTACAGCATCATGATGGTCGCGTCCGTGATTGGCGATATCGCGGTGAACCCACATTGGAAGCGTGTATTCGTCATCGCCATACTGGCGTATCCGCAGGTGTATCGTTTATCTCAACAATTGAACCCAGAGCAGTCCCCTTCAGATCTCTACAGTTGAGGAATCGAAAAGTTACCCAGCGTTGGTAGACTGTTGTAAACAGTGAAGGAGAATATATTCTTGTCCATTATAATTATAATTATCCGGGCTGTTATGCCGTGGTACGGTTGCTGAATTCTGTGGTGATTCCCAACGTTTCGTCTCCGACTGCGGGAGACATCTTCAAGGGGGTCTCCCGCAGTCGGAGACGAAACGTTGGGAATCACCACAGAATTCATCAACCGACCACGGCATGACAGCCCGGATAATTACAATTATAATGGACATGATACTTCCGGCCGTGAAAGTTTACATTTTGAATATATTCTTGATACCAAAAGCCTCTGTTATGTGTATCTGTGGTATTTCTTAAACTTATGACTTGACTTGTGGAAAAAATGCTACGAAGTTATGCACCAGCCCAGTTGTTTTATTTGTATCTGCTTAGGATTCATTAACTTGAGTGCTTACGTGCCTTGTTACTCAATTGTTAGCGTAGGTAGCGTGCCAGCAGAATTAATACAGATTATAACCACAACAGACTATACACGATCCGTCAAGAAAGTTCCGGGACTGATTTTATGCATGGAGTATAACCCAAGTCAGCTCAGTACCTACGAAGAGGGCTTGAACTAACAGCTGTACACAACAGACGACCAATAGACAAGTAATTTGTGAAGAGGCAGTGTTAAGTAGTTGACATGCGGACGTGTTGTTGCATCTGAAATTGCAATGTAATAACGTCTCGAAATAAAGTGTTGAATACATTCTCCAGAATATTTTCAAAAAGAGAAAAGTGTGTGCACAGTTTGTCCCGATTACCTTGATTCACGAACAAATACGTCGCGTGGACGTGATTTGATTTAAATGGAAAACATGGACAGTTTCATTTCTGCAGAAAATTAACAGGTTACTACAGCAGATGCAGCAAATAGCTGCTATTAATAAATAATCTTTATTCACGACAGTTAGTGAATTGTCAGTTCCACTATTATGTCGTAAGACTACTGTCAAATCGTAATTGACATTTTATTTGAAACATATTGACATCATTTACCACCTTATTAAAACAGTGACGGTTATAATACTAACGACGTAATATGCACGTCGCATCAATATAGACCTACTTAAAAATGGCGATAAAGCCGAAACAGACCGTCTTGAATAAAGATTACTAATTGTAAGCAGCTATTTGTTGCATCTACACTGATAGTAGAATTTTGGAACACGTATTATGTTCGAGTATAATGACTTTTCTGGAGACTTGAAATCTACTCTGTAGGAATCAGCATGGGTTTCGAAAAACACGATCGTCTGAAACCCAGCTCGCGCTACTCGTCCACGAGACTCAGAGGGCCATAGACACGGGTTCACAGGTAGATGCCGTGTTTCTTGACTTCCTCAAGCCGTTTAATACACTTCCCCACAGTCGTTTAATGAACAAAGTAAGAGCATATGGAATATCAGACCAATTGTGTGATTCGATGGAAGAGTTCCTAGATAACAGAACGCAGCATGTCATTCTCAATGGAGAGAAGTCTTCCGAAGTAAGAGTAATTTCAGGTGTGCCGCAGGGGCGTGTCGTAGGACCGTTGCTATTCACAATATACATAAATGACCTTGTGGATGACTTCGGAAGTTCACTGAGGCTTTTTGCGGATGATGCTGTAGTACATCGAGAGTTTGTAACAATGGAAAACTGTACTGAAATGCAGGAGGATCTGCAACGAATTGACGCATGGTGCAGAGAATGGCAATTGAATCTCAATGTAGACAAGTGTAGTGTGCTGCGAATACATAGAAAGAAAGATCCTTTATCATTCAGCTACAATATAGCAGGTCAGCAACTGGAAGCAGTTAATTCCATAAATTATCTGGGAGTAGGCATTAGGAGTGATTCAAAATGGAGTGATCATATCAAGTTAATCGTCGGTAAAGCAGATGCCAGACTGAGATTCATTGGAAGAATCCTAAGGAAATGCAGTCCGAAAACAAAGGAAGTAGGTTACAGTACACTTGTTCGCCCACTGTTTGAATACTGCTCACCGGTGTGGGACCCGTACCACATAAAGTTGATAGAAGAGATAGAGAAGATTGAACGGAGAGCAGCGCGCTTCGTTATAGGATCATTTAGCAACCGCGAAAGCGTTACGGAGATGATAGATAAACTCTAGTGGAAGACTCTGCAAGAGAGACGCTCAGTAACTCGGTACGGGCATTTGTTGAAGTTTCTAGAACATACCTTCACCGAGGAGTCAAGCAGTATATTGCTCCCTCCTACGTATATCTCGCGAAGAGACCATGAGGATAAAATCAGGCCGCGCGGGGTTAGCCGAGCGGTCTTGGCGCTGCAGTCATGGACTGTGAAGCTGGTCCCGACGGAGGTTCGAGTGCATGGGTGTGTGTGTTTGTTCTTAGGATAATTTAGGTTAAGTAGTGGGTAAGCTTAGGGACTGATGACCTTAGCAGTTAAATCCCATAAGATTTCACACACATTTGAACACTTTTTTTTATAAAATCAGAGAGATTAGAGCCCACACGAACAATACGAGACTGGAATAGAAGGGAGAACCGATAGAGGTACTCAAAGTACCCTCCGCCACACATCGTCAGGTGGCTTGTGGAGTATGGATGTAGATGTAGATAATCATGTCGTTATGACACGTGTTATGCTTCTGGCCCTAAAGAAGCAAAATATTAACAGGCGTGATGAGACTTGGTGTTACCAATATCAACCTATTACAAAACGAGAAAGAGCAGAAATTCACACCAAGGGTCAACGCTTTGACGACATAAACGGAAGTCGTGCCATTACGACGCTACAGCTGAACAAACAACCTTCCTAGGGGCCTTTCTGAAAGTTTGCCAGGGTTGTATGAACGTTGTGCGCGTTGTACCGCTGATGTCCTACTGGCCGAGTGATGGAGATCATGCCATTCATTTAGAAGCTTAATTCCACGATTTGTTTTTGCAAGGACGATAGACTTGGCATAGTATCGAGACACCTTTGAGCGGAGGATAACATGGGGTGTGTCCAACCCTTCCCCACCTTGACGGCCTGACGTCTTCTGGGAACACTTCTAGTGAGGTGTCTGAATGTCTGTGGAGGAACTGCAGTCCATTCTCCCTCAAGAGCCGAAACCAGAGAAGGTATTGGGTTGGATGCTGGAGTGTGGAACGAATCTGAGTCCCAACTCATCCCAGTAGAGTTTCTCTGGACTGAGGTCGGGACTTGGTGAAGGCCAGTCCATTTCGGCGATTATGGTATGCGCAAACCATTGCCTGACGGATTTTGCTTTATGACAGGCTGCATTTTCATATTGATTCAGACATCTCGTCGCAAATGTTCGTCTACTACACACAACACACAATACAGTAAAATGTGTTCACAATTTTCCGCATTTATCGCTTTCTTAGCAGCAATAAGTAGAGAATAACCTAACAAAGAAAAACACCCTCATACGCTTACACCACCACCTACATTCTAGACAAGTGGCACTACATGTGATAGCAGGTAAAGTGCGACGGAACGGGTTACTCTCTCACTATCAATTAAACAATCTGTCCATTTACCTGGATAGGCTTCAGTTTGTCTGCCCATTCACTCTACGATGTTAGATATTGGTTTAGACGACAAAAGCAGCGTTGCCAAAATTTCGACTAAATCCCTACCACGCAAAGGCCACATAACTCCAGCATATGGGCAGTATCTGAAAGTTGATTAAACTATGGGGCGTTTGGGATTCTTGCGTGACTCGTTCGAAAAATGTCTAAAATGTCCTATAAGATCCGTTCATTGTTTTTAAAAACGTAGAAAATGGCTATGAAATCCTTCTCAGCTATGAGTATTTAGTCTGCCTGATATTTTAAACGTCGTAAACAACCACTGATCCACGACTACAGGATGGGCTTATTTCAGTAGTGGTACAAGTCCATATTTGTTCATTGTGAGATACAGAGTCCTAAAGTTAAATGAGCGCTGAAAAATCTGCAGTTGAGATATCAGAAATTTCCAAGCATATGACCTCTTGCTAGAGATGAACCTTTCTTTCTCTTTGTATGGGTCATTAATTGCAGAAGTATTATAGGCAGAAAAGTGGAGGTAATGGACTTGTAGCACTATTGAAATAAGCCCCTCGAATGGGAGTTAAATAGGTTTCTTGTGAAGAAGTGCTCGCCATAATGTGTCGTAAATTGCACGGAACACACCACGAGGAGCTTATGTACGACCTGAAATGTTCACAGGCAAAATCTCCTAAACTAAACCACTTACAAAGCTCAATCTTCCATAAAATGTACAATACATTAGTCGCATTTCGTCATCTACACGAGAGCAGATCAAAAGCGCGAATTTATTCATTTTAGTACAAATCTGATTAACGCGGTTTTACTTAAGTGTTTACCATAAGACGGCTACCGAGAACCTGTATTGACTCATAGATCTTACGCATAAAGCCCTACTCAAACGCACGGGAAACACTAAATTCGTATTGGCTTGTATGTTAAGCAGCCAATCGAATCATCTTGAGCACTACTTTACGCGCAGTATTTCTAATGTCAGCCATTCAGTAATTTAGGCCAGTAATTTCGTAATTCCGAAACTAAATAAAATTTATTGAAAACAAAATACGATAGCTTTCACAAAATAAATTACTAATAAATGTAATAGTCCACGGTCCTTCTGGCTCCCTTCTACAAAATCAATCTCACTCGGAAATAAGTCACAAATTCGCCTGTTACACAACAAATTTCTCAAGCTTTCAATCACACAGTTTTAATAAAATATCACATTATCACTCACGTACTTTCTCCATTCACTATCTCAGTCTCTCCAAAACATTCACACAACCAAAACACAATGAAATAATAACTTTCCACTGTACTTTCAATAATGTCAAGAATGAAACTAAAGAAAACATCAGAAAATTAGATTATCCTCTCAGCTGTAGTTCCAATTGATGCTATAGACGAATACCTTACAGTGCCTAACTCACGGTACGGTAATTACTGTGTTTTAGTAAAATATTTATTAATTATAGAAGTTAGTCATTTGAAATTTTAACAGTATGGTTGTGATATCCATAGAATTTGGTATACAAACTATGGGAAAGATCGATTAATATTTAATAGTACATCTTCACATTCATAGAGAGCATGTGTAACGTTCTGCACGCAGCGTTCAAGTACACCGCTCACCCGGTCCACTAGCCAACATCAGCTGTGCGAGGGCGAGAACCGAACATCTTTCCTCACGGCTCCGCGGTAAGCTACGCTTTCAGTGCAAGGTGACAACTCGTAGTAGTTTGTTACGTTAAGAACGTTCTCCAGGAATTTGTCAGACCCAAACCCTTCCACCGAATTTCGAGAAGCTACAGTGTGATTCATCATTCCAAATCACTCGTTTCCAGTCACCTTCTTCGCTCTTTACATCGTGTCAAGCGCCGCTTGGCATTGTCTGTGGAAAAATGTGGCACATGAGCAGGTGCTCCAGCATTGTATCACTGCACCACATTCTTTTTAACTTCCTAGGCGCAGCGATCGTGCAAGCTGGACTGCTGGCATCACTACGAAACTCGTAAGTGATTCCTTCTACTGATTTCATGTGATTTTTTCACAACCACCCTGCGCAATACTTGACGGTCCTTGTCAGACGGTACATGAAGTTTACCTGGCCTTGGGTCACCTGTGGTTGTCCGTTCCTGTTCGCACTTTACAGTCACACTAGCAGCAGTCGACTTGGCCGGCTTTAGAACACATTAAACGTCCGTGATGGGTTTGTTACTTGGTTGACATCGAATGAATACTCAACATTCGAGGTCACTGAAATCTCGTGACCGATCGATTCTGCTCAAATTGCCTCTCTACTCTGCACATCGTCTCACACTGGCATCTGCCGTAGCCTATTGGCAGGCCGCATGTTTTTGATCAGATAGTGTATTTCTAGCGCTTCATGTAGTGTCAGAATCGCTTTAGCAGTTGTAAAAGTACTTCATTAACTCCGAGGCCGACACTTTTGCGCAGGGTTTATGTACGTTTCCTCGCGCTGTGGAAGTCCGCTGCCTCGTGTTGGTGCAGTGCGCACAAGAGCATTAGCAGACTGTCCTTGAGCCGTGCTGCGCCTCGCGTTGGTGCTGTTTGTAGGTTTGCGCCCTCTGTTGGAGGCTAGACGGTTATCGTTTAGTTGGCATGATTGCGGTCGTTTGTCTTCTTCTCGTGTTCACTGACGCCACTCGCTTTCGCAAGCGTTGCTGTCCGCTAGTGGCAGCAGCGACGGTTATCGATATGTAGTAACAGTTGCCCTATCTTTGGGGTGACGTCGTTGTTTTTCCGGGCGGTGTGAGTGGGCCAGTTCGGTTGGGGACTCAGGAGGAGCCAGGTCCGCACAGTGCCAGAACACGCCAGGACCGCTGGCGGCACGCGTGGACAGCCGGATGGAAGGCCTGTGGTTACGAGGGTGCACGACCTCGTCGTAAACCGGATCCAGCAAGCTTTAAGATGAGTGCATTTCAGTCCAAGTAGAGAAACCTCCACCATTGTGATATCTCGCCATTCTCCAGTGACTTGGGTTCGTGTTGCTGCTCGTAGTGTCGCCGACGCGAAGAGCAGTGAGTAGAGTACTTGGGGAAGCCGGATCTGATTAGCTTTCCTAGACTTCTTACTACTATTTAATGCGTTCAACTTGTTACAATTTGTTAAGTTCAACCAGCGGTAATTTTTCTTGCCTGGTGGCCGCTAACGCCCCAGTTACCTGCCATGGAGGTTAGTTTTGTATCCCGCCTGGGAGGCGGCGCGTGGGAAAGAAACAGGAACAGGAAAAGGTACTAATCTCTCGGAACTGCAAATACTGTTTAAGCACCTTTACTAGTGGATAAACATATGCAAACATATTACATAACTTGCAAGGTGGTGCGAACTTGAAGCGAAGTGTCCTGGCTGTCTGCACCTGATGAAATGGGCAGAATCTGTAGCGCAGCTCGTAGACCTCGACAGTGCCGGCTAGAGGGTGCTGTCGTCGGTGTCTCCCGTAGTGCCAACCTAGCAGAGCGAAACTACGTTGTGGCATCGTAGCTATCGATACCACACTTCGTGTATGTAATGGCAGTGTGCGTTTCCTCTCCTTGCTGCTGCTGTCCGGTAAGGCGTGTAGTTTTGACAGCTTTCTTGATTGTAGTGGGCTGGTGATTCTTCTACTCTGGTAGTAGTTGTTCCTTTCTCCTTTCGGAAGCTCTAAACACAGAATTCTGAGGACGTAGTCCTGACCACCGGTTCCAACTTTGGCGTGGAGTTCCATCGTTGCATTGGTTATAGGACGTCAGGTAGCTTAAGCGATATTAGCATTACCCTTTCGTTAGACTGGCACTAGTCTGAGTTACCATCTTGTGATGTGAATGTAACTCATGGCTGCCTTTCTCATCGCTCGCGAAAGTGTTTCTGGCCTGACCTACTCAGAGGTCGATTCCTGGAGCACCATCTGTGGCCCCTCGGTTCTTGCAAGACACGTGTGTTCTAAAAGGTTTGATTCCCGGTAGTTCAGTGTAACGCCCCTTCAGCCCACGCCTTCTGCCGGTATAATCTGCCTCAGTACCTTTTAAGGAACGTATTTACTGGTCCTTGTGTTTTATTATTGTATTAATTTTTACAATATCTTGTAATGCCTACATTAAAGGTTATATATCTCTAGTTAACAGTTCTGCTCGCCTTCTGGAATAAATCTAGCAGTGTAGTGTTCATTGGATATTAAGGGTTGTGTTACAAAGTTTACCATCATCTTAGTTCACCCGTTTGGTGATCAGTTGCTTGTTTTACAGCAGGTTTGTAAGTTTTTTAAATTATTGTCGTTCCTGGCGTGTAAGGCCTTCAGCCGTGATTGTGGTCATTTGCCTTAAAATTCTAATTTGGTATTTGTATTTTATCAGTAAGCCCTAAAACCTTATTTACTGCCATTCCTGTTGTCTGATGCCTTCTGCTGTGTTTGTGGCGACTTGCCTTTAGTATTTCAATACCTGTAAGTTGTAAATTGTAGCGAGTTCTTAAACAATTCTTAATTTATTGCCATTCTTGGCGTGTAAGGCCTTCAGCCGTGATTGTGGTCACTTGCCATAAAATTCTAATTTAGTACTTGTGTTTACGCAGTAATCCTTTAAAACCTTATTTACTATCTTTCCTGGCGTCTGATGTCTTCTGCTGTGTTTGTGGCGACTTGCCTTTAATATTTCAATACCTATAATTTGTAGGTTGGAGCGAGTTTTGAACAATTCTTAATTTATTGCCATTCCTGTCGTGTAAGACAGTTGATTGCTTTTGAAACATTATCTGCTGCATCTGTATTTAATAGTGAGTTCCTAAATTTGGAACTCACTGAAAACACTATTATTTACACAGTTGTTTATTCCTTCATTAATAACTCCTGGTATTTTTATTTATCGTTGAGTTTGGAATTACTGGTTTAAAATAAATTTTTGGTAACTGTAAAAGGCAATCAATAGTGACTGATTACGGCCGCGTCCACAATCGTAACCGAACCCTGCCTTCCCTTGACTACCAGGTTTCACTCCTCTCCACTTGATGAACGTTTGTTTGAGTTTATTCCGCATTTTAGGACATTTTTGAGCAGTATGTAGTGTGGTACTGGGTCAAACACTTTCTGGAAATTTATCAATATGGAATCTGCCTGTTGGCCTTCATCCATGGTTCATACGTTCTCGTGCTTGAATGTGCAAGAATATCATTGTATTGAAATTCAATATTGAAGATACAGTGTGATTATCATTAAAGTGCAAATATTCACGGAGGTCCAGTGTGGGTTGTAATAATCGTATGGTAGCAAAACTAGATAGATATGCTGTGTTAATGGGGAACCGATTTATGCCGAAAGAAAACTTATTTTCAGTTTTGGCCACCAGGTGCAAATCTGCTGCTGCACACCGTGTGATGATAAGACATCCACGTTCTCATTTGACAATAACAGCGTGAGTGAACAGTATGGCTACCGAGAAGACAGATCGTATGCTGTTAGTGAAAGTGTTTTATGTGAACGGCACCCATTACACTCCTGCAATGAAAGATTATTGCTGACTGAAAGCTCCGAGGAGATGTCCGATGTCATTAAATGGTTTAAAGAAGATAATAATGAAATTGGAAAACACGGGTGAGGGTTGTGTGGTACCTGGAGGAGGAAGGCGCTCTACCCAGGCGGAAGGTATTGACGAGGTTGCTGTTGTTGTAACTGACCATGAGAGACTCAGGTAGTGCTAGTGCCCGTGCAGTGTCACGGGAACTGCCCATCCCACGGTCAACAGTACGGAATGTTTTGCAGTCTATTTTACACTGGTATCCGTACAAGATCCAAGCGGTGCAGCAACTGAAACCTCATGATCCTTAGCAATGTTGTGAATTTGCTTCTCGATTTCTCGCACTGATCATATTTAATGACATGTAGCCGGGCAACATTCTGTGGAATGACGAGGCACATTTTACGCTAGATGGTGCAGTGAACGTACAGTACTGCCAAATTTGGTATAGTGTTAAACCGCGTATTGTGCACGAATAGTCATACTCGCTGTATGTGACTGTGTGATATGGATTCACGAGCACCTTTATTCGCGCTCCATCCTTCTTTGAGGACAATAGACTCAGAGAGGCTGTCAGGTTCACCGCGACGTCCGGACGTTATCGGGGCTTCCTTATACAGCTTGTGATTCCATCTTGGAAGAGCGCAGCTGTCCGGGAGTCACTGATTTCATGCTAGCTGGGCCAACACCTCATGGCATCCGCTGAGTGAAAGATCTGTTTAACGCAGCATTCCAGAGATTTTCCAGGCGCATTGTCTGGAAGTTCACTTGATCAGAATCCATATGGAATTTAGCTCTGGACATATCTAAAAGAACTCGTTTATCAGGGACACATTCGGTCCCAGTATACAGGAGCACATTGTTCAGATTCCATCGTACCTTCTTTATTAATTTCATTAACAGTACAGAGTACTAAACCTAACAGCAAAGGATTCTTATTACTACAATCTTATTGGTATACAGTTGTTAATGCTTTTTTCAAATAATGTAAAGAACATAATATATTTAAATTCCTCGAAGTTCACAGAGAATTGCACGCTTAAAAACTGTTAAGGTGGTTCTCTATAGTCTGTTTCTGCCTAGTTGAGGACAGTAAAATTTATATAGTACAAATGTTGAAAAAGAAAAGTACTACAGTAGGTAAGGTGAAAATAAGTCGAAAAATGTTGAGGGAAGTGATATACTATATTTAGATGTGTAAAATAGTCTAAGTAGCTTGTTGGTTGATAATAGTCTATTCGTACTTGTTTCAGGTAAGAAGGTCTCGGTCGGCCGCTGTGGTCGAGCGGTTCTAGGCGCTTCAGTCCGGAACCTCGCTGCTGCTACGGTCGCAAGTTTGAATCCTGCCTCGGGATGGATGTGTATGATGCCCTTAGGTTCGTTTAAGTAGTTCTAAGTCTAGAGGACTCATGACCTCAGATGTTAAGTCCCATAGTGCTTAGAGCCATTGAACCGAGATGGTGTCGGTAGGCCCTCGAGCTATTCTCAAAAAAATGTTCAAATGTGTGTGAAATCTTATGGGACTTAACTGCTAAGGTCATCAGTCCCCAACCTTACACACTACTTAACCTAAATTATCCTAAGGACAAACACACACACCCATGCCCGAGGGAGGACTCGAACCTCCGCCGAAACCAGCCGCACAGTCCATGACTGCAGCGCCCTAGAACACTCGGCTAATCCCACGCTTCAGCTATTCTCACCTTAAATGGTTTGTGTTTATGTGTGTTTCTGGTGTTTGCGAGTATCGATATATTACTTGGTGTGTTGCAGATCAAGACATTACATGATATTCAGTAGTTGTTTGTTTGTCTTATTGCTGGTAGTTTGGTATAGTCTGTGTGATACCTTAGGTACTTATACCTGCTATTATACAGAGGAAATACTGACTGAGCATTTGACACGTGGAATGTATCAATTTTAGCTTAACATAATGAATACACTTATGGTTGTAAATTTGTTACTAGAAAATCACAACTGCTGCGAGCAACTGTTGATCACGTCGTTTTACGTATCCAGGCCGTCGCCGACGTCTCCGGAGCTCATACTGAACAAATTGTGTAAGCAGCGGTTAACAATAAAATCAACTTTTTCCCTTTCTCACCTGTTTAACCATTTTTGCCAGCGTCCCGTTCCTAATTCATTACATATGGGAACGTTTCTCTTCGTATCTCTTGAATTCACAGCGTCAGATTTTCACCTCATGGCCAGAATTGGAACTACAAGGGTTGTCCAGAAAGAAAGTTCCGATGGATCGCGAAATGGAAACCACAGTGAAAAACAGAAACGTTTTACTTGCAACAGTTAGGTACATCTTCCACCTACTTCTCTACATAGTCGCCGCTCCAACTTCGAGTTTTGTCGTAGTGTTGTATCAACTTTCCAATATCCACGTCATATAAAGCAGTCGCCTGTGCTTTCCGCCAGTTATCTGCACTGGTCTGCAGCTCGTTGTCTGTGGAAAAATTTTGTCCTCATAGACAGCGGTTTTTGTGAGCGGAGATGAGAATCAGGGTGATCCAGTTACGGACTGTATTGTGGGTGATTAAATACTTCTCATCGGGAAAGCTGCAGGAGCGTATTCATTATCGCTGCAGTGTACGGCAGAGATTTGACATGAGGAAGGAACTGCTCGACAATTGTGTTATGTGGGCTGCATGAGACAGGCGAAATCTCTAACCAGGCCCTCTTGGCGGGAGACGCTATTCCCTACACATATTTACGTGCTGATTGTTCACTAAAAACTGAAAGAGCGACGCGACACCATCGGCGGGCGTACTAGAGACACTGCCCAACACATCTGTGGAAAGCTTTGCCGGATTTTCCCAGTGGTTTCCAATTCATGATTTACTTTCTGGACAACCCTTGTAATTTCTTTGCAGCGTGCATTGGTTCAGCATTATCTCATTAGAATATCTACAGAATTTCGCTGCCATAGGATAATTACGAAATACACTCGACCTATGTGAGCAGATGAATTTAATTATAACCACCAGGTACTGTACCTAAGTACTGTACCTAAGTACACACATTTCGTTACGTTAAAATAAAGGTAAAGCCATTATTGTCACCGCTTGAGAGAAGCGTCTGTGGAGCTTCTTAGCGACGTAAACGCCCCATCCTGGGAGGGTTGTGTCCTTTCGACCGGCGACTGCCCCCCTATTGCGTCAGCCACAATAGCAGGTCGCGCTGTGTTGGCGGCGTGCCTGTGATAAAGCGTCCTTTGAGGGCGAGCGCCGAACCAATTACCAGCCACAATCAAGAGCTGTAATTTACGTAACCTGCGCACCGCGCTGCTCTCCTTGTAGCGATCCGCGGCGAATGCAGCGCCACTCAACCCGCCCACGCACTCCCCAGAGCGGAACGCTCCGCTGATTGAGACTGCGGCTGGGGCGGAAGAAGAGGAAGAATAGAGGATGCCCTGGGCGATGGGGAACGGGGATAACTGCGACGGCGTGTTGCGTTTTCATCAACAGTCCGTCCTGCCTCGAGACCTGGAGTTGCGTCGAGTGAGTAGCTTAGAAGCAAGCATCCTAAGTGTACCGAAGCCATTTAAGAACAGCTGCCAACATGAGTAACGTAGAAGTAGATATCTTCGGGGTAGTGAAGCAACTTAAGTCACGTAAGAAAAGCAAGTCCTCTGGTTCAGAGTGTGCAACAGTTAGGTTCCTTTCATAGTAAGCTGATATAATAGCTCCATACATAGCAATCATATACAACAGTCCGCTCGACGGAAGATCGGTACTCGAAGACTGGAAAGTTCCACAGGTCACACCAATATTCAAGAAAGATAAAAGGAGCAATCCACTTAATTACAGGCCCATACCATTAACGTAGATATGCAGCAGGATTTTGGAACATATATTGTGTTCGCACATTATGAATTGCCTCGAAGAAAACGACACACAGTCGACATGGATTTAGAAAAATTAGTTCTTGTGAAACACAACTAGCTCTACTCGAATGCAGTGTTGAGTGCTACCGACAAGGGATTTCAGATTGATTCCGCATATCTGGATTTCCAGAAAACTTTTGAAACTGTACCGCACAAGCGGCTTGCAGTGAAATTGCCGTGCTTATGGAATATCGTCTCAGTTATGCGACTGGATTCGTGATTTCCTGTCAGAGAGGTCACAATTCGTAGCAACTGACGGAAAGTGATCGAGTAAAACAGAAGTGATTTCTGGCGTTGCCCAAGGTAATGTTCCTTATCTATATAAACGATTTGGGAGACAATCTGAGCAGCCTTCTTAGGTTTTTTGCAAATGACGTTGTCGTTTATCGACTAGTAAACTCATCAGAAGATCAAAACAAGTTTCAAAACGATTTAGAAAAGATATCTGTATGGTGCGAAATTTAGCAGTTGACCCTAAATAAAGAAAAGGGTGAGGTCACCCACATGAGTGCTAAAAGGAATTCCTTAAACTTCGGTTACACGATAAATCAGTCAAATCTAAAGGCCGTAAATTCAAGTAACTGCCAAGGAATTACCGTTACAACAACTTAAATCGGAAGGAACACAAAGAAAATGTTGTAGGGAAGGTTAACCAAAGACTGTGTTTTATTGGCATGACACTTAGAAAATGTAACACATCTACTAAGGAAACTGCCTACACTACCCTTCTCCGTCTTCTTTTAGAATACTGCTGCGCGGTGTGGTATCCTTACCAGGTAGGACTGACGGAGTACATCGAGAAAGTTCAAACAAGGGCAGCATGTTTTTTACTATCGCGGAAAAGGGGAGAGTGTCTCTAAAATGATACGGCATTAAGGTGGACATTATTAAATCAAAGGCGTTTTTCGTTGCCGCGGAGTCTTCTTACGAAATTTCAATCACCAAATGTCTCCTACGAATGCGAAGATATTTTGCTAACGCTGACATACAAATGGAGAAGCTATCAACGTAATAAAATAAGAAAAATCAGAGCTCGCACTGAAAGATACAGAGTTTCCTTTCTTCCTCGCGCTATACGAGAGTAGAATAATAGAGAATTATTGTGAAGGTGTTTCGATGAACTCTCTGCCAGGCACCTAATTGTGATTTTCGGAATTTCCATGTAGATGTTGGTGAATTCACTTAATAAAGGACAGTCTTGTGGTTCATATTTAATATCAGTTACGTTCCTTTCAGACTATTCCGATATAACAACTTCAGACATTGCTATCATATAAGACGGGCGTTCAGTAAGTAATGCGAGACATTTTCTTTCTGAAAGCAGGATGGTCTTATCCAGGATTCCCATACACCACATTATTCCCCAGTCTCTTTGCTACAGAACCCAGTTTATCAACATAATCTGCGTTCAATGCGACGGGCTTACGCCACGTTACTGGGAGGGCCTGTAAACTCTCGTGGTACCACCCTTCTGGTCGACGTCGGAGCCAACATCTTGCTGCATCAATAACTTCTCCATCGTCCACTTACTGCCTCCCACGGAGTGCTTCCTTCCTTGGTCCAAGTAAACGGATGATCGAAGTTGCGAAATCCGGGCTGTTGGGTGAAAGAGGAAGAAGGGCCCAATGAAGTTTTGACAGCTCTCGGATGCGTAAACTTGTGTGTGGCCTTGCGTTGTCGTAGTGAAGGAGAAGTTCGACTGCATTTTTATGGTGACCAACAAGCTGAAGTTGTTTTATAGCACTACCATCTGCTACTGCCATACCAGAACTTAAAGTTGGAGGCAGGTCGTGAAATAAAACTATCTTAATAAAGTAATTATGGTATAAAGCAACAGAGCAGTGTTACCCTCTGAAAGGAATTTAGTTGCGTTGACCGTGATATACCTAACAGAGGTGTCTTATCGGAAGTGAAAGTCAGATTTACGTAAATATTTAAACAGTAACAAACAATTATTTACCTATCCACGGTGCCCAAATGATAATAAAAACGGTCAACAGCCTATTTATGCATAAGAATGAGTAACATTCTTGTTCAAGAAACTGAAAATAAGTAACTTCAATGGGCAAACACAGCCTATACTTTGCCACACGAGAGTGCAATGAACTCTGGCACCTGCATATGTTCACGTTAAGGGTGGAGCTGACAGAGCAGAACAAACTATTTGTGTAATGTGAATTTTAAATTTTCCCGGCGAATTGACTGTTAAAACAAATTTCGGGCTTGCAGCCGGTCGTCGTTCAATACTTCGCACGATATTTCAACTGGCAGCAGCATATGCGCTGCTCTTCAACCGAAAGACATAGAACAAACAATAGAAGACATTTAAAAATAACTAAGGAGGGAATGTGGTGAACATAGATATAAAAAAAGGGGGAACATCATGGAAGGCAATAGACAAAAAACGGGGTGACTGTAAAATGGAAATAAAAAACTGTTTAAAAGTAGCACACACAAAAAGCCACACACTGTGAAATGTCCCCTTTTTAACAATTATACATGACTGTGCTTAAACTGACACACAATATTTTGTTAGCGCAACGCAATCTGACTTTCAAAATTCCCTACAAAAGAATGGCCCTGACTAACATTAAACTATACCTTTCAAAAATCACTTACCTCACAAAAATCTTCGCTGCTCAAGCTACTGCAATACAGCGAGCGCCACTACTGCCAGCTTAATAAAAGATTCAAATTATGGAAGGCACTAACTACTGATAGGGATAGTTAGCAAATGAAAGATATTACTAGAGAACAAACAATGTATTTACCTTGATATCAAGGCTTTACAAAAGAATAAAAATAAACATATACATCAGTGGAATTATGACATGAGTACATACATAAAGGATCACAATAACTTTTGAAACATCAACTTCACACATGAGCATTGAACAGAACAGAATTAATAATGTCTAACATCTTTACAAAGTAAATAACATATTATTAATGCCAATTATATTTGAGGATAACAGTATTCCTCATCATAGTGAATGTAGCTTAATATTAAAAGAAGAAAAAATTCTATGAAACTACACAGAGACAGGAAGAAAACAAATACACAAGGGTACACAAACACATAGTGGGATAACACCAATAGGAAAGGACAGGGTTCGTTTTCAGTGTAACATTTGGTACTGCAGTCCAACCCAAAACTTCATATATCTTTCCTCTTATTTCATCCATTGTTTCCACCAAAAAAATTCTATCTAAGCATGCTTTCTGTATTTATATGTTCACACATTTCTTACCTCAACATTTATTTCCAAGAAAATCCTACCTAAACCTGTTTTCTCAATGCATTTCTTCCAATTCATCGCAACTCATTCTCTTAGAGGCTACCCCCTCTTAAGCTAACTTAAATCTACTGAGCTCAGATGCTAAACTAAGGGACGAGGCAATGCAGCAGCACATAATAAGTAACACAAACAGCAATGACCAAAAAATTGGAAAATTGCAAAGCAAGCTACAGTAAATCTAAATTACCAAGCAATGCAACATTACAACTAATATGAGCCAATGTGCAGCAACAAAAAAAAATAAATCTGGCTTAGCAGAGTAACACAAATTAAAGTTCAGTAGCACTATGCCTGGCAAACAGCAGCTCATATCTAAACATGACATAGCTCAAGCAGAAAAAATATTACAGTAAAAACAACAATGCAGATAAGGGAAATGTATAATCACATCTTAATGTCTAAGTAATTAAAGTGGTGCACCACAAGAAGTTATTCTACCAAAAAGTTACCAATTACTTGAAAAGAAAATTGTGAATGCCGAATTCCTTCCCCGACGCTTCCCAAAACCGAGCTTGTGCTCCGCCTCAAACGACCCCGTTGTCGACGGGACGTTGAACACTAAGCGCCTCCTCCTCTTCGATTTATTATACAGATCGAATGGGCTTTTGCATTATGATTTTATATAAGTTACCGGACTATTTCCGAGAAAAGTCGCAAAACACAGGGTGCAGTGTCACTGAGCTCAGAGACCCATACAAAAAACCGGTTGACACCGTTGACAGTTCTGTTGTGCCTGCATGTAGCTTTACTAGCCGTCACTGCAGAAAGCCATTTGATCTAGAGGCGTTTTATATGTATAGTTCATGAAATTGGTATAAACCGTTGAAGAATTTGCAAATAGATGGGTGCAAAGGGCAGCACTTTTTACAGCTAAATGTGTACGAAAATCATGTGAAGTTCGTTCAATATAGTCCCACACAGTTAGAAACTGAAAGAGGACAGTGGTACAAAATGTAGGCTCTGCCACTCACCATACGGTGGCTTGCGGAGTACAGAAATAGATGTAGATGGAGAGGGAGATGCAGAAAGACGAGCAAAGTCGATGACTCGTTAGCTGTATGCTTTTGTTGGCAGTGGAGAGGTTTGACACCAAGTTGCTAAGAAAGTGTTCAGAGGTGCTTCCAGAAAGGCTACGGAGACCTGGCAGTGAACAGAAGCACGGTGAGTCGTTGGGCGAGACGTCTGTCGTCATCACAACAAGGTCGCTCTGACCTGTCCGACCTACAGCGTGCCAATCGGCTGTACTCTGCTGTCACTCTTGCAAGGTTGCAACGTGCAGACACTTTCATGCGAGGTGATCAACAGATCACAGTCGGACACCTCACCGCTCAACTGGATGTCTCAGTTGGAAGTGCTGACATACTCGTCCACCACTTGGGGTATTCAAAGGATTCCTCGCCGCGTAACTGAAGACCATGCAGAGCAATAAAGGACCATCTGAGGAAATGTTTACGCGTTACGAGGCTGACGGTGACAATTTTTTATCGAACATCGACACAGGTGATGAAACACGTGTTCGTCACTCCGAACAGGGAGAAGCGGCAGTCCATATAATGGCGCCGCACCACCTCTCCTCCGAAGAAAAGTTCAACACCGCACCCCTCAGCTGGTAAAATCACTTCGACGGTCTTCTACGACTCTGAAGGGGATATTCAGTTTGATGTCTTCCCTCGTGGTGCAACTATCAACTCTGAAGTGTACTGTGATAGTATCGGGAAATTGAAGAACGAGTTCAGCGTTCGTAGCCACAAAAATGGAAACCAACTTCTTCCACTCCATGACAACGCAAGACCTCACATAAGTCTGCGCACCCACGAGGAGCTCAAGAAGCTTCAGTGCACTGTTCTTCCACATCCACCCTGCGGTTATGACATCGCACTTTTAGATTTCCTTCTGTTTGTCCCAAAGAAGGACACACTCTGCGGGGAGCAGTAGGTGGAAGATGGGGAGGGTATCGACTCAGCAAGATTATGGTTCCAAAGTCGACCAGTTAGGTATTCCGATGGCTGCACAAAGGCCTTCCCACAAAGGTGGCGTAATGCAGTTCTACTGATAGGAGATGATATTGAAAAATTCTGTTTTGTGGCCATAAGAGTGGGGAATGACATGCTATATCGAAGTCCTGAATAACACCAACCTGTAGTTCTTATAATCAAATTTTCCTCGAGACATCTGTGTCTCATCTTTATCTCCGATAATGATTTAGATTCCAGCATTAGGATAGACAAAGATGAGACTCAAATGGCTAGAGGAAAATTTAGTTATAAGATCTACAGATCTACACCTGAGGTACAGGCAGGATTTCCCCATTACTTCTAACCCTGGGATGCTGTTCCAACGCCAGAGAGCTATGGCTAACATAACAGCTATGTTAGCCATAATGCTGCGGTGCTGTAATGACCAGCATTCCTACCTAGTAAGAGAAAAGACCCTGTGTCAAGTCATGGCCGCGGCATACATTTTAATTCATTTCTTGAGATTCCGTCATTATCGTAAAACCAACTTGCTATCATTTTTAAAAAATTTGCTTACTTATTGTGGGCCACTCGTGCGTACCTTTTTTTCTTTTTTTTTTTTTTTACCGTAGTTGTGGTTGGATGCAGCTTACTTTATAATGGCACTACAGCCACGTCTCGGAACGTGACAGCTTTTGGAAAAATGGCGTTAAAAATGTGTCCGGGACCGTCACTCTACTCTGGGATCTTTAACTTTCACGGATAAGTGCTCTTCCGACTGAGCTAACAAAGCACGACTTACGACCCGCACTTACAGTTTTACTTCGACCAATACTTCGTCTAGTACCTTTGAAACTTCACAGATTCGAGACCCAATCCGTCACACAGTTTCAATCTACCTACAAGTTTCGTATCAGCACACGGTCAGCTCCGGAAAGAAAAATTCATTCCACAGCTCAGCAGTATCTGATTAATCTGCGTCAAAAGAAGGTAGGACCGACGCAAATTGCCGACAACATGGAGAGTTGGAGGTACTACCTGTCAGTTCTCCTTCTCCCTCTTCCTCCCTCTCTGCTCCCTCTCTCCCACCGTGACTGACTCCCTACCTCTGACTCTAGCCTCCGCCGTTCCGTCACGCTTCGCCGCCGGCAGGTACTTTAGAGTTTTACATAACCACCACCTGTTCACTCAGGGTATTTGCCGCCGCCGACCCAATTAGGCTGAGAGCTTGCGGCAGGAACCGCCTTATCTCGGCTCCAGGTAGGCAGCGCCGTAGCGCCGCCGACCCGGCGCGGGATGAATTGTTTAGGGAAATTGAGACACGGGCCGGGTTTGCTGCGCCGGCGTGCAAGCCGGAGCGGGCAGTAAAAGCTGGCGCCAGCCGCCGTGGCGCCAGGACCCGGTAATCCCCGAGCAGCGACACGGGCGCGCCTGCAACGAATCGCTCGCTAATCTGCTTATCGGAATTAATTTTGATGTACGGGGAGATGGTGTTTGTCTAAACGTTTAGGCAAATCGCTGTCCGCTGGGGCGCGCCCGCGGCCGGCGGCGGCGCTGTCTGCATTTTCCATACGAGGTTGGTTAATATAATAATTTATCGTGCAAAAACAGCACGGAGAACGTACACTGCCGACAGGTTAATACTTTGTAGTTTCAGCTGCGTTACGACTACTAATGCGAGACCCAGCAGTGTAACGTGCGTCGTAAGCTAAACCGTAAAAGACCGCTTAGAGCAGGCTATCAAAGTGATGAAGTGCTAATGGCAAATTAAACAGAGTGTGGTGGTGCTGCAATGATTTAACGGCGTTTGTGAGTGGTCGAAACGGTGATCAACTACCTAGATTATTTCCACGTATCGTTAGTAAGACATTGGGCAATAACACTCCTGACCGAGTGACTGATAATACCTTTTTCACATTAAATGTTTGTTGTCGCTCCTTAGGGCACTCAGCAAAGAGGGCAAACACCGAAGTTTTTATCTCTTCACCCTGACCGAATTCCCTCCCCAAATTTTTTCTTGGTCTACTCTACTGCTTGCTCAAAGTACAGACTGAATAACATCGGGGATGTGGTATAGTTTCTTTCGCTCCCTTCTCAACCGATACGTCTGTTTCATGTCCTTCATCTCATAACTGCAGACTTTTATAGGATAAGTACCGTCTTTTGAAAGTTATACGACTTATGCGAGGGTCACTCCAAAAGAAATGCACACTATTTTTTCTTAATTCCGTCTTTTATTCTACATGTTTGAAAGTTTTACAGTGTGTAGATACATCCTTTAGGAACAATATTTTCATTTCTCCACATAATTTCCATCCCTCTCAACTGCCTTACGCCATCTTGGAACCAGCGCCTGTATACCCACACAGTAAAATTCTGGACCAACATGTTGGAGCAACTGTTTGGCAGTTTGCACGAGGGATTCATGATCTTCAAACCTTTTTCCACGAAGAGAGTCTTTCAGTTTCCAAAAGGGATGATAGTCTCATGGAGCCAGGTCAGCACTGTAAGGCGTGTGTTTCAGTGTTGTCCATCCGAGTTTTGTGATCGCTTCCATGGATATTTGATTGACATGTGGTCGTGCATTGTCGTGCAAAAGCAAAACATCCTGCTTTAGCCGATGTGGTCGAACACGACTCAGTCGAGCTTGAAGTTTCTTCAGTGTCGTCACATATGCATCAGAGTTTATGGTGGTTCCACCTGGCATGATGTCCACAAGCAAGAGTCCTTCGGAATCGAAAAACGCCGAAGCCATAACTTTTCTAGTAGAAGGTGTGGTTTTGATTTTTTTTTCTTGGGTGAATTTGCATGATGCCACTACATTGATTGCCTCTTCGTCTCTGATGAAAAATGATGGAGCCATGTTTCATCACCTGTTACAATTCTTCCAATAAATTCATCTCCACCATTCTCGTACTGTTCCTAAAGTTCGCTGCACACCGTTTTTCTTGTTTCTTTGTGAGCCACTGTCAACATCCTGGGAACCCACCTGGCACAAACCTTTTTCAACGCCAACACTTTCAGTATTTTGCAAACAATTCCTTCCCCTATCCCAACGTAGCGTGATAATTCGTTCACTGTGATGCGTCTGTCAGCAGTCACCAATTCGTTAACTCTCTGCACGTTGTCTGGAGTGTGTGCAGTACGAGGCCTGCCGCTGCGAGGACAATCCTCAATATTGCCGTGCCCGCTTTCATCGCGTAACCTGTTTGCTCACCAACTAACTGTGCTGCGATCGACAGCAGCATCTACATACACCTTTTTCAACCTCTTGTGGATGTTCCCACTGTCTCGTTTTCACGGCACAGGAATTCCATGACAGCACGTTGCTTCTGAGGAACGTCAAGTGTAGCAGCCATCTTGAAGACATGCTGTGAAGGCGCCACTCACGGGAACAGGTTGAACTAAGTTTTAAAACAAGCGGTAAGGATGTATCTACACACTGTAATGTGTATTTTTTACAAAAATACAGTGCATTTCTATTGGAGTGACCCTTGTATATCTACAACTGCGGGAAAAGAAGTCGAGAAACAAATGAGACAATATGCTGATATCTGCAGTCTGATCCGTGTGCTGCCCTGTCAGTACAAAGAGAAGTTGGCGGTTTTAACGCTTCAGGTATTCTATACAATACAGCATTCCACGACCACCTCCTCTCTCTCCCCCCCCCCTCCCCCCGCCACAGCAGTGCACGCATAGAACGTTTATACCAGGGACGTTCAAGCTGGTTGGTTTTATTCAAGTACACCCTGTTATTCACCACTGTTTTGACTACAAAAGCTTATTTTTCAACATCATCTCGGTTCACTAGGACGACCTTACGCCACCTCACTGAGAGGGCCAGTACGCCCACATGGTCGACGTCGGTGCCAACGTCGTGCTGCGTCAATAACCTCCACATCACAGAGCTACTGCTTCCCATGGAGAGTATCCTTCATTAGGCCGAAGAGATGGAAGCCGTAAGGTGTCTTTAGCATGCATGCGGAAGGATCGTCCAATGAACTGTTGTGAGCTCCTGTAGGGTGCGCAGACTTTTGTTAGGCCCTATGTTGTCATGGAGAAGAAGTTGCTTTACATTTTTGTGGCGACGAACACACTGAAGTCATTTCTTCAGTTTCATGACGGTGGCACAGTACACTTCAGGGCTGATACGTGCTCCATGAGGAAGACATCAAACAGAATAACCCATTCAGGTCCAAGAAGACCGTTCCCGCGATTTCACCGGCTGAGGACGTGGCTTTGAACATTATCTTCGCAGAAGAGGTGGTGTGGCGCCACTACAAGGACTGCGACATTTTTTTCCGGTTCGAGGTGATGAACCCATGTTTCATCATTTGTGGGGGTGTTCGATAAGAATCGTCTACAATCAGCCTCGTAACGCGCAATATTTCCGCACAGATAGTCCTTAGTTGTCTTTATATTCTTCTGTCAGGCAGCGAGCAACCCAGCGGGCACACACCTTTGAGAGACCGCCGAGTGTGTCAGCACTATCAACAAAGGCATCCAGTTCAGAACCAAGGTGTCTGATTGTGATTCATCTATCATCTCGAATGAGAGTGTCCGCACGTTCCAAAATTGCAGGAGTCACAGCTGTCTGCCGCTGACCGGCAAGAGGGAGATCGCACAGGTTTGAGCGACCTTGTTGCGACAATGACACCCACCTCGCCCAACGACTCGCCGTACTTTTGTTCACTGCCTGGTTTCCAAGCTTTCATGAATATCTGTGATGCTCTGGTTCTGCGCCACTAGAAGCTCTATCACACCTCTCTGCTTGGAACACACCTCTGTTACAGATTGCATTTTGAAGGCTATTTATAGCGCCAGCACCTGTCGAAACATCATCAACCTACAGGTGCTGAGCGGAATTATTCCATCAAGTCCTCAAAAAATTCCTCGTCTTTCCAATCGGAACTGTCCGAGAACAAAATGTGTTGAACTTACTTATTGAACACCCCTCGTATAACTATGTTAAGCTGTGAAAAAAGTCTTTTGGGATGCTGTTCAACTACCGCCCCACAGTGGCAAAGTATCGAGTATGTCGTCTAAGCGTTGACCCTTCTAGCGAATCTGCGCACTTTGTCGTTTTGTAGTATGTTCTTATTGATAACACCAAGCCTCGTCACCCTTCATGATTTTTTTCAGGAATAACTGTTCGTGTTTTGGATTTCAATAAAGACGCGAGAGGCGTTCACTGGTAGTTGTTTTTGCTCGGGATTAAAAGTGTAGGGCTCCAAATCTGCACCGATTTTGCCCTTCTTCACAACACTCTAGAGAGTTGAACGCTTCATTTATAGATATTCTGTTCGTTCCTCTATAGCGATTTGTGGCACAACGTCGCTGATACATTACGCCCGCGAGTCCACTACTTAACATTGCCTGCTCTCAGCTGACTGGTTCAGTGTCTCTCTCTTGTTATCTCAGTTTGCCACCGCAGTTAGTGCTTTAACGTCGCTTATACACCAGGAGTGAAGTAAGGTGGACAAATGGTGTATAGTTACATTAACAGGCTGCACACATAATGAAAGTCAAATCATACATCTATAGGCAATGAACAAAATTTGTTTTTAAATCAAATAGTTCCGCAATAACAAGAATTTTGATGTCAGTAAATCTCACAATTACGTCTGAACAACAAAATATACATATATTATGGTGACGAAACTGTGTAATACCATAATATCCCTATCTTCGCATATCCCAGATAAGGAGCTGCAATGCATATTCAGTCGTGATTTCGTTGATTTAAAAATCGACCTAGATGAAATCATTGTTTGGAAACTGATGCGACAAACGTAAATTATGAGTGGTCATTAAATACGGTGCTTAAGGACAGTTTTACATGAGTGTACATAAACCGGGTGCATCAATTTTTCCATATAGTTTTACTTTTAAGACATTCATTACGTGGTTATTAAATATGATCTTTAGTTCGTGTGGGACCAAAGTCATAAAGAATTTTTAGAAAGAAATGCCCACCTTTGGCTGTTAATTGTTCATTTATTGTACACAATCATGGTTTCGGCTTTGCAGCCATTCTTAAGTGCGTGTCAAAATATTAATATTTGTTGTAATGTAACTTTTCCTTATGAGTAGAATAAAATCTGATAAACAGTGTTCATATGTGACAAACGCGAATGTAGTGCTTTTAAGAATGGTTTGTCTGGGGGAAAGTATATCACAAGTGCGATCGCAAGATGCAATTATCATAATAAACACATCACATACATACATCATTCAGTGTTTTTGCTTCTTATCAATACAGCGCCATCGAGACTATTGTACATACTCACTGTTTGACATTTTTTATGACCGTGATAATCCTGTGTTAATTTCCAAGTAATAAATGTTGTTAGACTATTAATTCTGACTCAAAGAAAAGAATTGCAGGATCGACTTTGTATGCAAACAACATTAAGACAAATCTTGGGTGAACAGCCTTGTGTGAGTGTACAAAGGACACAATATTTCGGCAATCGATCTTGTTGCCATCATCACACCAGGCTGTTCACCCGAGATTTATTTCGTTATGAAATACGCCTGGAGTGATTGAAGAATCACAACACTAAAACAGCACAACGCGATATAGTATTCGGTCGTCATGCTCCCATCAGTGAGTGCACAATCTTGATACCCATTCCTCTGAAACATAAAGAAACTGACGTACAAATTAATTTGACCGACTAAAGGATTCTGAAAATGATTTGCAGACACGTTTTTACCTAACTATGAATTATTATTAGGTAAAGATTACAAAACAACGATAGCTCATGAGTCAGCAGCAGAAGTAAGTCATAGCAAAGGAAAAAATGAGCGAATGGCATTGTTGGCCAGGAGGTCCTCTCCGGGGCAGTTCGACTGCCGAGTGCAAGTCTTATTTCAGTCGACTCGACATTGGGCGACTTGCGTGCCGGTGTTGAGAACGAAATGATGATGAAGACAACACAACACACAGTCCACGAGCGGAGAAAATCCCCAACCCGGCCGGGAATCGAACCCAGACCCGCTGCATGGCTGACAAGCCCGTAACCATCCAACTAAGCAGGCGGACCATACCAATTCAAAATCTGGATAACACCATATTTTGTTTCAGAAAATTTGCAAGTGTGTCAGAGTTCAGTCTAACTATTTCGGTACAACGTCCACGCACTACAGTATATATAATTTGTCCTTTAAATACATTACAGGTTTTATATGAAAATATTTTTCATTACGGTTGTTAAAAGTTAGAAAATATTTGAGATGTTTTATTTCATTATGCTACGTCTCAATGGGTGACCTCTCTGGGACATTTTCGACGATGACATGTCACGGATATATCAGACATATTTTAACATTTCAACATGCTCTTAAGAATGGATACAAAGCCAGAATCACGACTATGTAAAATAACTGAACAGCTAACAGTCAAATGGCAAAAGGTTATTTTAAAAAAGTTATTAAATATGATACATTTAATGCTAGTAACTGCAATACTGAACCTACTTAGCACTATGAGGCGCCACAAATGATATTTTCTTCATCAGTTAGCTGTATATTTAAATACATTTTCAATTACGTGTCTATTTAGGTTTTAGAATGAAATAATTGAGACTGGGAATACTGGCTATACCATGATGGGTATTTAAGGGCCGGCACAGTCATTTGGCAGTCCGCTTTTTCTGGCAGTTTTTTTTTTTCTTCTTTGGATGTCATTAATTCAATTTCTATGATAATAGGTTCTTTAGACTTATCATATGATCGGCGACTCAGTGCGCTGCGAACGACATGTAGTAATATTTCAGCACAGTCTTCTCGATTAACATTTTTCGGGTTACTGTTCCGATGTTACTGTGTGGACTTCAAACTATTTACTGTTAATTTGGCGGTAGATTCTAGCTGATTTCTAAACTTTAACGTTTCGAAAGTGACTACTGTGGCACGGCTGTGGCCTTTAGAAATTTTAAAGGGCAGAGTTTCACAGAGTTAAAGTGCAATTTGACTTCGTTATCACACTCGTTCACATGTAACGGTTGACTGCGCGGAAACTGCTTCAACTTTCTGTGATAGTTAGCGTTGACTGTAAATGTCAAAGAATTTAAAGGATTTTGATAGTACAACACCTCAACCAGTCAAAGAATTTAATGGATTTTGATAGCGCAACACCTCAACCACTGGTATACTTCAACGCCGTCTGTCTTCAGTATAGGACTGTATGAATTAATGAACAGTTATGATTCATCGATACAAACAGATTTAAGCAACGGACTATGTATGTTCTGTAACAAAGGGGGCATTGTTCTCCTTATGTAAACAAACAGGCCAGCCGTCCTAGCTCCCCATGCTCTGTTTATTTAAGACATAATTAATTGGTGATAACTGTCATGATCATTTTAATCAATGGTCCATAATTGTCATTACGATTACCGTAATTTATAGCCAAGATTGTGGCTCAATAGCACACTTGTATTAGTGTTTACCATGGCGACTGAATGCATTTAGAATAAATTGAAATCTGTCATAATAAAGATGGTAATTTTTGACCCAAAAAAATGGCGTCTCCCCACTACCATTGTGGCAGTGTGTTCCTTTTGGTCTTTCCCACACCACTGTGCCTTCCCTCTTAGTGCCTCAACGATTCTGAGACCGTCAGTGTTAGTCTGTACCTGACTCGAGCAACAGCTCCAAACACAGCACTCGAATGCTATATACCGATTTTTTAAAAGAATACTGTAGTAATTACGGAACTTAACGCAATTGTGTAAGAAAAAATACGCTTTTATTACTCTGATATCATACTAAATAACGTTCCCGCGCAAGACTATGGGATGCAGCAGCTAACATCACAGTGCATACTCTGCAGTGATGAGCAAAAAATGTTTAACCAACATCACATTGCACCAAGGAATACGCTCTTGTTACTTTTACACTATAGGAGGAGGCTACAGGCACTCAACGCCGAGGTTACCTTTGACACTATAATATTATACTAAATAACACTGGGATAGGTTACCTATGCACTTTGTTATGTATCTTCCACAGGCCAGCACAATACACGGCCGTGGAAGGATGGATGACTAGGGTGCAGCACCTGGCGGCTACTACAGTGAGCAAAGGTGGCCGACACAGGCGGGGACACTGCTGACCGTAGTGAATCACCCCCTCCTCTTCCTCACATGCTTTAGTAAACACACAAGCACCTGGTCTGCTGTAGCTCCCCTCGTTACCAACTGGCTGAGCTAAATCAGTCGCACATTTTACAGGAAAAAAATAAAAAGACGCATTAAATCCACAAGCTGCGACATAGTCGCGAAAAAACAGTGCCCCGTATATGTAATAAGTTTCCTTTAATTTACGTCTATGGCCACAAACTTTTTTTTAACAGATTACCGGTTTCGGTCTTTAATGATCATCATCAGATCTGTTTCATAAAAACAAAGGCAGTACATTAGGATTTTGTTTTTATGAAACAGATCTCATGATGGTCATTAAAGGCCGAAACCGGTAATCTGTTAACAAAAAGTTTGTGACCATAGACGTAAATTAAAGGAAACTTATTAATTCCATTCTTTTTGTTAGTTCCTTTTTTACAACATCTACAGCGAAGTTTAGTATGCGGTGGCCCATCCACCTCACAATCTCCATCCAACTGAAAACGCGTATCACAATAATAATAGGTGCAAGTAAACTCACCACTCTGAACACTGGTGATAGCTTGTGTAATCTTTGTGTAATTTTGCACTAAGCATGCATCAGTTCTTGAAGAAAAAGATGTTAATATATTGCACTCAAATTATAGTACTCGCCTGTAAGTTTTTTACATAACGAATCACCGTACACACATTTTTAAATTCAAGCCACTTGAATATATCATATACGTCAATGCTGTCTGTCTTGTCGAGTCCAAAGTCTTCGGAGTTGCAGCATCATCACAGATGTCGGTGTAATTTGTTCCAGAGTATTTAGAACTGTTAGATTTAGCAGATTCGCAGAAAACAATATCCTGAAATCGTCATTCTCCGTTAATAACGTCTGAACGTTGACTTCAGAGTGTTGAAGATGCTTCATTGCTGAGAACGTGCAATGTACTGTTGTCGCCTGGGTGTAAAGTAAAGGCTAATATCAATACTCCATTCGTTACGCATTCGGCATCTAGTATCACGACCGTATTGATTGTGTCATGTGGCGCACTGTGAAGCTCTCTGCATGCCTCATCTTATATACCTGAAATCAAAGATGATACAGATACAGTTGTCCCGTTTTTCAATATTTTGAATGCTATATATTAATAGCGGTTTAAAATAGCATAATATCAGTCGAACAAAAACTCTTTAAAATGAAGATTTCAAACCGCGCGTCTCAGATCGCCTCATCCGCAAGGTAAGTGGCAAGTAAGTACAGGATGTTGAAAAAGAATGTACGTGTTACAAAGTATTATTTTGTCCAAACTGTCCGCCCCGATAGCTGAGTGATGCTGGCTCGGTAGCTCAGCGTGTTCGGTCAGAGACCTGGCTGGCCTATGTAAAAAAAAAAAAAATAGTGAAAAGATCAACAACGAACTTAAACGGATGTCATGTGACGTCCACTACGACGAAATAAACCGAACCATAACGAACAAAAACAGTGGTCAGCGTGACGGATTGCCGTTCTACGGGCCCGCGTTCGATACCTGGCTGGGTCGGAGATTTTCTCCGCTCAGGAACTGGGTGTTGTGTTGTCTTCACCATCATTTCATCCTCATCCGGCGCGCAGGTCGCCCAGTGTAGCGTCTAATGTAATAAGACCTGCACCTAGGCGGCCGGACCTGCCCAGCAAGGGGCCTCCCTGCCAATGACGCTATACGCTCATTTCGATTTTTTTTTTGTCCAAACTATAAATCACTGCGCTTCGGCTCGGCATTGGAGAAAAGAATACATAGTCTAGTTTATATTAATAGCCGCTATATGTCAGTTATCTTCTGTTTTGCTTGGTAGCGGTAACTTGTTTATAATGGCTACTACGCAGCAGAAATCATTTTGTGCTCTCGAGTTTGGGAGGTGTAGTGCCTTGATAACAGTGCAAAGACGTTTCAGGTTGACGTACCAAATTGATCCTCCGAATGGGTGGAACATTCGCAGATGGTATCGACAGTTTCTAGACACAGGATGCGTATGTAAAGGAAAGAGACCTGGCCGCCCTTGTGTTGCTGAAGAAAACGTTGCATGAATTCAAACTGCTTTCCAACGTAGACCTTAAAAATCAACTCGTCATGCCAGTCAGGAGCTACAACTGCCTACAACAACAATTTGGCATGTTTTGAGAAGTCGGATGGTTATGAAGCCGTACAAGTTACAGCTTGGAAAAATAGGTAAAGGGGATATGTTCATCCCCACTATAGGAAAACATAGCAAGCACTCGACCACAAACAAAAATGGATTAAAAATGATCAACTTTGCACTGTCAAACAATATGAGAATTTGCTCGACGATGTTCCCTCACAAAGATGTACACAAAGGTACATGGTGCTCTCCAGGTGGCAAAACAGTAAATCAGATTGACTATGTTATGACAGACTAACGTTTCACTTCATTTATACTAGATGTCAGAACGTACAGAGGAGCTGAAATTGACTCAGATCATTTCTTAGTGGTAGGAAAGATGAAAATCAAGATTATTTGGAATCAACAACCAAAAGCCACACCAAAACCTAATTTAGACATCGAACGACTGAAGGAACCATCTGTTAAAGAAGCCTATGTGATTGAAATAAATAACTGATTTACAGCATTGCAAGAAGCCGAGGAGGAAAATAGTGTTGAGAAGGCTTGGGAAAGAATAAAGACTGTAGTAACAGATGCAGCAGAAAAACACTGGGCAAGAAAAAGAAAGCGAAGAAACAGAAATGATTCAACGAAAAGTGTCAGAGAGCAGCAGAAAAGAGGAAAGACGCCAGGATGCTGTGGCTGCGTAATAAGGAGAGTGAGGACAGAAGGGAGACGTACAATGCGGTTGGAAGAGAAACAGATAGAGTTCTACGAACAGAGAAAAGAAAATATCTAACTGGAGTCCTAGAATCTATAGAAGTGGAAAGTAGGAATGGAAACTCAAAGAAGTTGTGAAAACCTATTCATAAAAGATAAAAATCAAAGTATGCTAACGCAGCTGGAAGGTATCCTAGAAAAAATGGTTCAAATGGCTCTGAGCCCTATGGGACTTAACGTCTGAGGTCATCAATCCCTTAGAACTTAGAACTAATTAAACCTAACTAACCTAAGGACATCACACACATCTATACCCGAGCCAGGATTCGAACCTGCGACCGTAGTGGTCGCGTGGTTCCAGACTGAAGCGCCTAGAACCACTCGGCCACAACGGCCGACAGGTATCCTAGAAAGATAGAAAGATTATTTCTCAGAATTGTTAAATTACACTGATCCGCACATGACCTTCAATTACGCAATGTCTGAGAGTGACAGCATTAATAATGACGAATGTAGAATCACAGAACAGGAAGTGATCCGCTCCAGTCAAAAGCTCAATAACAACAAGGCAGCAGGCGAGGACTAGATATCAGCAGAGATTTTAGAAGAGGGCAGAAGCAAACTACACAAAGAAATTTATAACCCTATCACAATGATCTGGAAAAATGAGACACTGCCTGAAGATTGTAAAACTGCAATAATTTGTCCCACACACAAGAAAGGAAACAGAATGGAATGTGTAAATTACAGAGGAATCAGTTTGCTGAACATAACATACAAAATCCTGTCAATGGCCATTCTGGTAATCTTAAACTTTACGCAGAAAATATTATTCAAGAGTACCAGGCTGGATTTCGAACAAACCGTTCCACAACTGATAATTTGTTTACTATACGACAGATCTTTGAGAAATACTGGGAATTTAACAAAAACATCCACTGTCTCTTGATTGTCTTCCAGCGAGCCTATGACAGCATCCAGAGAAGTAGCCTCTACAACACATACGAGAATTTAATATACCCAATAAAATCATTTGGATGATACAACTGTGCGTGGATGGCTCCCAGGCAGCAGTGAAGTCTAGAGGATCCATATCCTCCACCTTTCCAATTAAAACAGGCTTACGACACGGAGACGCACTTTCATGTGTCCTCTTCAACCTACATCTACATCTACATCTACAGCCATACTCTGCAAGCCACCTGACGGTGTGTGGCGGAGGGTACCCTGAGTACCTCTATCGGTTCTCACTTCTATTCCAGTCTCGTATTGTTCGTGGAAAGAAGGATTGTCTGTATGCTTCTGTGTGTGCTCTAATCTCTCCGATTTTATCCTCATGGTCTCTTTGCGAGATATACGTAGGAGGGAGCAATATACTGCTGGACTCTTCGGTGAAGGTATGTTCTCGAAACTTTAACAAAAGCCCGTACCGAGCTACTGAGCGTCTCTCCTGCACAGTCTTCCACTGGAGTTTATCTATCATCTCCGTAACGCTTTCGCGATTACTAAATGATCCTGTAACGAAGCGCGCTGCTCTCCGTTCAATCTTCTCTCCCTCTTTTATCAACCCTATCTGGTACGGATCCCACACCGCTGAGCAGTATTCAAGCAGTGGGCGAGCAAGCGTACTGTAACCTACTTCCTTTGTTTTCGGATTGCATTTCCTTAGGATTCTTCCAATGAATCTCAGTCTGGCATCTGCTTTACCGACAATCAACTTTATATGATCATTACATTTTAAATCACTCCTGATGCGT
The DNA here is from genome assembly GCF_021461395.2 of Schistocerca americana. Classification (NCBI taxonomy): domain Eukaryota; kingdom Metazoa; phylum Arthropoda; class Insecta; order Orthoptera; family Acrididae; genus Schistocerca; species Schistocerca americana. The sequence continues at coordinate 170,859,962 of NC_060124.1, read as the reverse complement.
ACTCTCAGATAATTTATGGAATTAACTGCTTCCAGTTGCTGACCTGCTATTTTATAGCTAAATGATAATGACTCTATCATTCTATGTATTCGCAGCACATTCCACTTGTCTACATTGAGATTCAATTGGCATTCCCTGCACCATGCGTCAATTCGCTGCAGATCCTCCTGCATTTCAGTACAATTTTCCATTGTTACAACCTCTCGATACACCACAGCATCATCTGCAACAAGCCTCAGTGAACTTCCGATGTCATCCACAAGGTCATTTATGTATATTGTGAACAGCAACGGTCCCATGACACTCCCCTGTGGCACACCTGAAATCACTCTTACTTCGGAATACTTCCCCCCATTGAGAATGACATGCTGCGTTCTGTTATATAGGAACTCCTCAATCCAATCACACAATTGGTCTGATAGTACATATGCTCTTACTTTGTTCATTAAACGACTGTGGGGAACTGTAACGAACGCCTTGTGGAAGTCAAGAAACACGGCATCTACCTGGGAACCCGTGTCTATGGCCCTCTGAGTCTCGTGGACGAATAGCGCGAGCTGGGTTTCACACGACCGTCTTTTTCGAAACCCATGCTGATTCCTACAGAGTAGATTTCTAGTCTCCAGGAAAGTCATTGTACTCGAACATAATACATGTTCCAAAATTCTACATCTGATCGACGTTAGAGATATAGGTCTATAGTTCTGCACATCTGTTCGACGTCCCTTCTTGAAAACGGGGATGACCTGTGCCCTTTTCCAATCCTTTGGAACGCTACGCTCTTCTAGAGACTTACGGTACACCGCTGCAAGAAGGTGGGCAAGTTCCTTCGCGTACTCTGTGTAAAATAGAACTGGTATCCCATCAGGTCCAGCGGCCTTTCCTCTTTTGAGTGATTTTAATTGTTTCTCTATCCCTCTGTCGTCTATTTCGATATCTACCATTTTGTCATCCGTGCGACAATGTAGAGAAGGAACTACAGTGCAGTCTTCCTCTGTGAAACAGCTTTGGAAAAAGACATTTAGTATTTCGCCATTTAGTCTGTCATCCTCTGTTTCAGTACCATTTTGGTCACAGAGTGTCTGGACATTTTGTTTTGATCCACCTACCGCTTTGACATAAGACCAGAATTTCTTAGGATTTTCTGACAAGTGCCCGCATCTCGTGGTCGTGCGGTAGCGTTCTCGCTTCCCACGCCCGGGTTCCCGGGTTCTATTCCCGGCGGGGTCAGGGATTTTCTCTGCCTCGTGATGGCTGGGTGTTGTGTGCTGTCCTTAGGTTAGTTAGGTTTAAGTAGTTCTAAGTTCTAGGGGACTGATGACCATAGATGTTAAGTCCCATAGTGCTCAGAGCCATTTGAACCATTTTTTTTCTGACAAGTCAGTACATAGAACTTTACTTTCGAATTCATTGAACGCCTCTCGCATAGCTCTCCTCACACTACATTTCGCTTCGCGTAATTTTTGTTTGTCTGCACAAACAACTTTGCGTTAGAGAAAGTGTTTCGGGAGAGTAATTTACATCTATACAATGGTCACCGATTCGAACACAATGAAGTAAAACTCCTGGCTTATGCAGATGATATAGTGTTGCTGAGTGAAACTGAAGAAGAACTGAAAGACATGTACGGATCTCTCAGCCACAGTGCCAGCAAAATCGGGCTTTTGATTAACCAAGAAGAAACCGAATATATGGAAATAGGTCGAGTCATAAACCCAAATCGTTACTTTGAAATTGACCACCATTCTAAATTCAGAAAAGTTCTCCAGTTTAAATACTTTGGATCACGTTTCAGTAATAAAAATATCATAACAATGGATATAAATGAAAGAATAGCCTCAGTGTCACTAAGCAACCCACAAAAAAGTAAAGCTTTGTCGCTTACCACAAAGGTGAAGATATACAACACTATTATCTGTTCCATAGTACTGTACGGTTCAGAATGCAGGATGAAATTTGTCAGTTAATGAAGCAGCCCACTATCATCCAGAAATTAAAAGCTAGGAGGCTGCAATGGGTTGAACATGTGGCCAGAATGCAAAAAAACAAAATCACCAAGAAAGCATTTGAAGGAACTCTCCAGGCAACACGATCATTGGACCGACCTCGTACAAGGTGGAAAGATGACATAGAGAAGGACATCGCAGCATTAGGAATTGCCGTAAGGGAGAGAGAGGCTGCGAGAGATAGAAGGCGGCGGAAGCAGATCGTTGGTGCAGCGCGTGGTCTACAGGGCCTGTGATCGCTGAGAAGAGAGAGAGAGAGAGACAAGCTGCAGCTTTTACAAGCTCTGCGTCCGGATGACAAACGCAAACGTGTGGCGTTTTGTAACGAGATTCTTGATGCTACTGACAATTTTAATACTTTCGCACAACGCATCCTGATCAGTGATGAAGCGACTTTCCTTGTTAGTGGTCAGGTAAACAAACACAATGTTCGAATTTGGGGTCTTACAGAACCCACAAGCAGCCATTCGAGATTCGCCCGAAGTCAATGTGTTTTGTGTGATCATCTGTTTACGGCCCACTCATGTTTGATAGAAACACGGTTAAAGGACAGCAGTATCTCGCTATGTTACAAGACTGGTTGTTTCCGAGGCTGCACGAAGACAGCTTCATTTTTTCAGCAAGACGGGGCACCCCCTCACAGGAGTCACCAAGCGAGTGAATATCTGAATAAAACTCTACCGAACAGTTGGATTGGTCGTCAAGGAGCTGGCGATTTAACATGTCTCAGCTGCGCTCCACGGTCACCGGATTTGACACCTTCTGACTTTTTCCTGTGGGGTTTCGTTAAAGCAACGTTTATGTACCACCACCCCCACAGAACCTGGAAGAGCTGAAGAACAGTATCCGTACTGCCATAACATCAGTGACGAAGCACATGCTTGCCCGATTATGGGAGGAATGTGAGTATCGACGTGATATTGTTCGTGCCGCTGATGGAGGACATATTGAACATGTGTAATCTGTCCTTGAGAGGTTCGTAAATACGTGGTAAAGTTTTATATTCGTATGTCCTTAAGTTTAATAAATATATTCATTCGAAATTCTTTTTTAAACTCCCTGTATTTGTGGTGCTGGGGTAAAGAAGAGAATGCGATGATATATGTGCACCTAACACATTTCTTCCTGTCCCCACAGGCGAGCGGAAGACACCGAATATCAGAATTATGTAATATAACACCACTTACAGTTTGAAAACAGTGACAGCAAATGTGTTTGTGCTTGTATAATCTGAGACCTCAAGTTCTACCTCGTGATGGCTTTCTGAAATAACGTAGTGATACCAAACCCATAATATCCCTAGATGAATGGATGCGCCTGTGTTTAACTCTGATGAACTTGTTCAGTGGAATTGGTCAGGCTCGTCAGTGATACTACGTTACTATAAAGATGCGTTACGGAACTTTCCAGGCATGGCCAAAATTTACAACAAAAAGGAGACCACTCGTCCATGAAACATTTATCGTGCCAAGCACGTCGTATTACGTTGCTGTCAGCTGCGCGAAGAATGCCGTGGGCGTAATGTTACGTTGGTTGCTTCTAGCGAGAACTGCCGTGCACATAACACTACGGGTGGCACTCCTCATTCCTCTCCTAGCTCCTGCACGTGATATTACTGGTCCGGCAGTTCTCAGAAGAGAGACAAACCCTTGTAGCACACGTTTCTCACACTTGGACGCACCACAAAACTTTTGGCTCTGCGAAACAAGCATATGCGGCACCCGACGGTGGGACACCAGTGAAAGCGTATTCTTATTTGACGTAACATGTCAAGTGGCAGCCAACTGAGTGACTCCTTGAAGAATCGTGTGCAATATACGGTTGTATGATCATATCAGTCCTTCATGCTCCCAGCTAGGTTGGATACGCCCACGTAAGGAACGCGTTCTCCACACGATGTGCTTACTTCATCGATTTCTTAGCCACTGGTGCCCCCAATACTTATCTTCTCACATTAAACACCTATCATCATTCCACAACCGCAATACCAGATCGGATACGTCCAGCATCTTGGCTGTACCTTTACATAACACAAAATCTTTCTCCGTGTCAGTCTCCATCTCAGCCATACGACTATGGAACGCGCTCCCCTGTGATCTGCGTCTTCTCCAGAACCACTCAACATTCAAGAGGGAACTCAAAACTTACATATTAGGGACGGTATAGCCACCATCGTTGTGCCCCTCACATCTCTTTCTTTCTCCTCTCCATCATGGCTTCGAATTTTACCATTCTACTTCTCTTCCTCTAACCTATCTACCTCTTCTATATCTCTTTCATCCCATTCTATCGTCTTATGTCTCTGCTCGATGAGAATAACTCACAAGCTGCAAGAACATAACGAGAAAATTCCCAACTAGCAATAGGACTGACATTCATAAAAGAAAAAGATGTTTACTTTCATATACATAGTCATTACTATTATTATTATTATTATTCTTGATTGTTATAACTATTTTTGATTGTTATAATTATCATTGTACTACTGTTAGAATCTCTATTTTTTTCTTTATTATTAATACTGTATAACACGTTATATGTCCTTAATGTTCTGTAGAAACTGAAATTCGTTCAATCTGAGTATGCCTGGTTAGGTGTAAGAGAGGGCCTGAAAGCCCTAATCTTGCCAGGTAAAATAAATGCATGAATAAATAAATAAATATGCTTCCTGCACATGTTTTGAGATGAGATAATCTATCGTGATATATTCTTTCATTATTTCTACGCACTTACGCTAAATGTCGTTCATATTCGTTCACCATATACATATTACTTCAGAATCGAGTACGGGCACTGAAAGCACGATGCCAGTACCTGCTGCAGGTGCCTTAGAACCTCTGAAGCGTTCGCAGACGACAAGCGGGAGCGGGACAAAACGTGCAAGACGGTCATCATCTCTGTGTATAAATACATACATTTTTGTATAAATAAACAGTCTATAATGCACTAAAACAATTTTTTCCTACCCGAAAACAGCTTCTTTAGTTTTGATGGTGATGATGAAAAGTTAGAAGGCAGGGCATCATAAGTGATATGTATTTGAGGAGGAAATAATGAACTTTATCCCCGTCTAAGAAAAACATACTTATTATTATTCTTGAGTTGTACGAAAGGGACATAGTCGGTATTGAATGAAGGAGGCAGACAAAATGGACTGGCACTGGGGTAAGTAGATTTGCGTATATGGATGGCCCTCAAAGTGTTACTGTACGTCAGTTATGGAATTCAGAGTGCTCTAGACAGGCGGCTAACATTGCAGCCATATGTATGCCAATTCTACGAGAAAATATGAACTAATTTGACAGACTGGCACACCAAAAATCTAATACGTCGGAAGAAATCATCACTCAACTGTACGATGAATATTGTGCATCGATACGTTGGAGTACTTATTAACCAACCATGCCTGATGCAGGCACTAAAATGTGAGGGTGTTTAAGTATGTAGATTCATCCTTGGATATATAAGAATTTTTAAATGAATAAAAGTGTAAGAGAAATATGTGTCGTCTTTCTTTGTACAGTACTCTGCCTGCTAATGTAGACCTGTAGCCATGACCGTGCCTGAGTGCCTGAGTGAAAGAAGCATCTTCGTCACAAGGACTTCGCAGTCATTATTTCAGTCCAGGTACCAGCTGTTGCAGGACATTCTGTATAGCATCAAGAGATTAGCGTGTAAGACGTTCAGTGAAAGCAGCAGCGTACCATGATTTGAAAAACTGAACAGTGTATTCATATTTATATTTTTTTTTGTTTGTGTGTGGATACTACTATGATTGTCCAACATATTTTTTCTTTGTACATTTTTCAGTTATGTAGTGGAGGCACGTGTGTCACAGTCCTCCTACACCGATGTGCTCCTAGGTCGTGGCAAGCTGATGTATGGGGTGTAGGCGGTCTGCTAGCTCCACAAATGGTAGGTGCTAATGTGATCCTTATTCTGTCAGTGTTTGACTTTTTTTCTTATGCATGATACTTAAATGATACTAACTGTTTTCTTTTTTCATAGAAATAATTTGTGCAGATTATGTCTGGAACTCTTGACACAATTTTGGGCTCTGATTTCCCAGGACTTCACCCAGCTTGTCAATGAACGGATATGTATGTGGTGAAAATAATTAGCCAACAATTATTATTACTACTATGTCTGCATGCAATGCTAATGAGTTCTTCTTCTTTCCAGATGTTGTTACAAAAATCGTCTGTCCCAGGCCATGACGCCATATTCATCCATTGCCTCACATGGACAGACATCAATAATAGATGAATGCATTCGTACATAATAGTAATTCATTCTTATTTTGCTATAAATGACACTTCCATGCATTGCTTATGGTATGTTCTTCTTGCTTCTAGGTGCTATCGATAACAGTGAGGCTATAGGAGAATGGATTGAGAGTACAGCAGCAGGGATCAAGACTGTCTCCATCCATGACTGCATTCTCCTCCATTAGTTTGCCATACTCACATGCAATGCTTATGATATTTTCCTTTGTTTCTAGGTGCACTAGATAATATAGATTATTATAATGATGATGATCTGGACATGATGATAAGAGGATGCCCACAAATAGACAATAATGATGAGTACTAGATTCAAAACAGATAAATGTATCAAGAAGTACAAAGAATCATTGTTGTTTACATTTCCACATATTTTATTTTCTTGTTTCAGAAATCACTGCCGACAAATGATACTTACCATTGTTGTTTCTTTCTTGCAGAATACTTAAGCAAGCCATCTGGAGGCAGACTTAAGTCAGAAACAGCACCATTCCCCAATCGATTGGTGATGCATCTGGTGTCACCACCACCATGTCCGTGACCTTCATGAATGCTGCAGGCCCGTATGTGGGACTATCTATGGTGCCACCACCACATCCAGGCCCCTCAGGGCTGCAGTCCCCATGTGTGAGGGCGTCATGGATGAATTCTGCATCTATGACTCCATCTACAGCCCCACCATCGGTGTAGTCTCAGTCTACAACACAGTCTATGGGGTCGTCATGGCATTTCTCCCCATCACCTTTCCTGGTGTATTTAGCTACAATCACCAACCAACTAGCCACAGCTCCTTCACCCATCCCATAGAATTGGGACTGGACCAGGTCAGCTGCATAACAGTATTATGCTACTCAGTGATTGTGGGTGCATTCAGGGAGTTGATTTCATATGCGCACGTAGATAGTTCTGTTGTGGGATACATAGACCCTGGTTTTTCCATTAACACATGTATACAACTGTTCTGCAAAGGCAGATCCCTAAACTCTTAAGAGACACACAATCAGGTTTCCAAAGACATGTATCAATGTTTAAAGTCTCACTGACGAATTCTTCTTTGCATGATGAATACTGTCTTGCAAAAGACATTACACTAATAAGGAAATGGAATACACAACTTTTGCAGACTTTTTAACTTTAACTACATCTCATTCCCCGCGACAATTCAAGACATACCTTACTGGGGGAGGGGGGGGGGGCAGAATCCACATTATTTAGTTCATGTTTTTATCTTGAAGAAAGAGAGAAGTGAGCCAGAAGAGCACACTGTGCAGGAAGAGAAAGAAGTATGGAATAAAATTATCTGGCCCCTCCACTTTTCCAAAGTAACCAGTCAGTGTGTGGAATACGTAACGTAGATTCACTGTTATTCTCCAAGGCTGACACATACCACTCTGTATGGGTCAAGAACATGTTACATTTACTCTCTGCACAAATGCGGTATATGCCTTTTTTAACATAGACTCTTCAGCTCTTTTTGTGTGAGACAGGGTCCAGAAACGCATCTGACAGAGTGCTCCACCCATGAGCCAGTATATCTGGAAATGCCACGCTTCACAGTATATGCTTATTTCGAATGCCTACTAGTTTCTGAGATGTGCTGTGATGGAGACCCTACTGCCTCACATACAGCCCCCACAGAGCGGCATGCAATGGAACAGCAAGTTGTATGCTCAAATACTCAACTAAAGTACGTCGTTTCAGATCATATTCCGAGGATAATCCTGCAAGAATGCTGCTCATTGAGCTCAAACGACTTGAGTGGCATATTGGTCGCATTTATGCACCAACATTCCCATGCCATGACACATACCCATATTTTTCCAAAATTTGTGTGAGTATTATGCCCATTTCATCACTGAGCAATTGATGATTTCAGTTTGCACAACGATCAGGTTAGTGTCCTGCCCAAGAGCATTGAGAGATATATTTCGTTCTCCAAGAGGATGATGCCACACTTTACCCTATGGTTCTTAAACCCACTCTGATTTATGTGAGTGCTGTTTAAGAAACTTGCAGAGACAATACAACAGAAGGACACACTCACCACAAGAGCTCCATATTCTTGTGGTAATAACGTTCGATGCCATTATCAACTGCGTATTGTTGGAGTCGCGACCAGCGCCGTTAGCGCCGCTCTGCGGATTCTATCAAATTTCTACCGAACTCTCGTCCACTCTTGCTCGGCACGTCAAGTAGTCAAGTAGTATAGCCTTCACAAGGCGTTTTGTAACGTATGGCCTAAGTGAGGCATCAATAGCTATCTGTTTATAATTATATGTATGCAGCCAAGAAGAATCCTGTACAACCAGTTGAGTACAAAATATATTATTTTTTACCAACGACTTCTAATTGTCTTAGTCGTTGCAGTTCCAGACCATGCAGCCAGCACCTTATCGACATTACTGACAAACCTGTTGTGATTTATATGTTTTTATTTAGCATTGGCCGGCCGCGGTGGTCTCGCGGTTCTAGGCGCACAGTCCGGAACCGCGCGACTGCTACGGTCGCAGGTTCGAATCCTGCCTCGGGCATGGATGTGTGTGATGTCCTTAGGTTAGTTAGGTTTAAGTAGTTCTAAGTTCTAGGGGACTGATGACCACAGCTGTTAAGTCCCATAGTGCTCAGAGCCATTATTTAGCATTGGCTACCAGTCAACACTGATGACGCAAAACTTCAGATTTTGATGAAGACTGGCGTCTTCCATTGCAAATACCTGGATGGTATGGAGGGAGTCAATGCAACCATATTTCCCAACATAATTTCATTCACTAGTAGGCTTACCGAATTTGTAATGACAGTTATCAGTATATGCTAAAAGCATTCAGGCAGTGGGGTAAGCATGAATACAAGTGCACTACTCAGTCGCAAACTTGAGTATAAAAGTAATTATAATGACAGTTATGGACTATCAATTGCAATTATCATGACTATTATTACCTATTACTTGCATTCTAAATAAGCAAAACATGGGCCGAGTGGTTCGTTTACATAAGAAGAGCTAGGTCAACTGGCCAGTTTCTTTACATGTGGAGCAAATTGTCCCCTGTGTACCAGCACACGCATAGCCCTCGTACTGTGGTAGATTACAGTTGTTTATGATATCTCATACAGTTTTCGTAATTAATGTTTATTTGCAAATTTTTCTCTCCCTTCTTCCTTCCCTATTAATTGAATGGTGTCAGCAGTCATATTATCTGGCCCTAGTGTAAGACACAGAAGTATCATGCAAGCTAAATCAGTTATCTGGGAGGTACACTTCCAAGAACCACGTATTTTCTTATTGATTGTGGGTCTTGAGATGCGAATTAGGTGCACTTAAGTGCAACTTACTGGCAAATTAAAATTGTGTGCCAGACCAAGACTCGGACTCGGGACCTTTGCCTTACGAGACAAAGTACTGATGGAAGTAAAGCTGCAAAGCGTGTCATGAGTCATACTTGGGCAGTCCGTTATCTATAAACGATTTGGGAGACAATCTCAACAGCCGTCTTATGTTGTTTGCAGATGAAGCTGTCGCTTATCGTCTAGTACAGTCATCAGGAAATCAAAACAAATTCCAAAATGATTTACAAAAGATATGTGTGACGAGAAAATTGGCAATTGACGCAAAATCGTTAAACTTCGATTACGCGATAAATGAGTCAAATCCAAACGCAGTAAATTCGACTAAATACCTAGGAATTTCAATTACGAACAACTTAAACTGCAAAGTACACATAGAAACTGCTGTGGGGAAGGCGAATCAAACAGAACGTTTTCTTGTCGTAACACTTAGAAAAGGTAACAGATCTACTAAAGAGACTGCCTACACTATGCTTCTCCGTCTTCTTTTAGAGTACTGCTGCGCAGTCTGCTATCCTTACCACATAGGATTGACGGAATACATCGAGAAAGCTCAAAGAAGAGTAGCACGTTTTGTATTATCACAAAATCGGAGAGACAGTAGTCACTGACATGTTACAGGATTTGGGGTGGACATAATTAAAACAAAGGTGTTTTCCGTTGCGGCGAAATCTTCTCACGAAATTTCAATCACCAACTTTCCCCTCGGAATGCGAAAGTATTTTGTTGACGCCGACCTACACAGGGAGGATGGGTCATCATAATAAAATACGGGAAATCAGTGCTCGCACGGGAATATATAGGTGTTAGTTTCTTCCACGCGCTGTTCGGGATTGGAATAACAGAGAATTATTGTGAAAGAAGTTCGATGAACCCTCTGCCAGACACTTAAGTGTGATTTGTGGATTATCCATGTAGATGTACATGTAGATTTGTTTGGTTATGCACAGTTATCAACGTAAGATTTAACAGGGAGCGTACAATATGAAAACTGAACATACGTTCCTGGGTTGAATTTAACATAGTAAGTCCCCCTACAAAAATTAAATTTGCAGCATACCTTGTTAATTTTCGCACACTCTGAATAAAATCAAAATTAGTGACATTTCTGGGTCTTTTTACATTAATGTAGCGTTTCACTTGGCTAATAATGATGGAACTGCCTGAAGTCAAACGTGAGTACGGACTGATCAGTTTCTCGTAAAATTACTTGGGTGAATTCTATGATAATTCATTCAGGAATTCAAGGCCGGCTTCTTCACATTTCCCTCTCTAGCTATTCTTTGTCTTTCACAATGTTGCTGTCGGTGAGGCGTTAAAATTTAACCCTTCTTTCTTCATCACCTGCGTTGTTACTGCTTCAGTTCACGTAACACGCAAATTTCGTTAATAAGTGCGGAAGTCTGAGATTTAGAACGGTGCATGCTAGATATGAAATTAAGTAAACTAGCAGTGGCTGGTAATTTTCACGCATACGGTGTAGCTCCTGATAGTGGTAAAGTTTTATGAGCCACTGTCATGGCAAGTTGTAGGTCTCGTCAGTTTCTTAAGATATCATTTATTTGTGGTGTAATAATCGACAAGTGAAAGTATGTCAAACATAACATCGACAGAAAATCGTTTCCTGTACGGGAAATATTTTATTGATGTCTTCGTACAGACGTATATGAAAAATAATGTGTGTTTCATTGTGTTTGCTTACTTATCCAGCGAAAATCGATGCAGTTAATAGTCATATGGTGTACTAATAACAAACTGTTTCTTTGGACACTACAGAAGGGCAAATGAAATGTGACTAAATAGTTGTAAGGTGTTTTTTTTTTTTGGGGGGGGGGGGGGGAGGAAGGCTCCTTTTTTCCGCAGTCGCAGTTATACGAGTAATGTAGTTTATACACCGTCTTCTGCGACTGTAACAATAGTTTTATGAAGACCGTACACATTCCGCTGTATTTCAAAGCAACTTCAGTGGTCATATTTTCTGCTGTTTATTTCATTCTTAACGTTCTTCCTCACAAAGCTGCCCGATGTTTGGAACATTGTGCTTCTCTGAGACTGGATATGTTTATGTTTTCATATTGTCTATATACATTCCTACCTCTCGCATAATCTAGGCACCGAAGGTACTTTAAAAGAAAATGAAACACGTATTGTCTACATAAGACTTATTACAGTCGCAGAAGAAGGTGTACCATCTATATCACTTAAATAATATTTTTAGCTGGTGCGGAGACTATTAAAATAATTATTCTGTGTAAGTTTTATTTGTTGTAGTAAAAAGTATAAATTGTACTACTGAGAAACTTGGTAATTGTAATAAGTAATTCGTTGACTTAAAAGTTTGATGGAACTGTCAGTGTGGATGTAACCAACAGAAAAATCCTCTGAACGTCAAAATTAAACAGACTGCGAAAGAACCTTGTTACCGTTGACTGGCAAAATGGGTTCATATCAGACGTCCGGTGTTCAGCCCTTAGTGGGCTTTGGAATTTTCTGCCCTTATGACTTCATCCAACTGTGTCAGTAGTGAAAAGTGTCTTCTTCTTTGGTATATGTGTTTTACGACAGATATCGATTAGACACTCTCCACCTTCCCCTACCCTTAGTCTATTACTTAATATACTATTAACTTCGCATATTTTAAATGTCGTTCAGCATTCCATGTATTTTTGTTTCACTCTACCACTTCACTTCCCTTCGTTGAAGGTTATTTCTATGTAGCCAAAATTCTATTTTTCATTCTTATCATTTCCAATTCTGTTATAAGACAATCCATCGATCCGACATGTCAAAACTCGTTGAAATATTTTATGCATGAAGGATACACCGAAAGGAATAGTGTTAATATTTTAGCTTCTGAGACTCTAAGTATTTCTTTTGATGTTGAAAATATCCAAATTTGTAAATTACCAGGTGGCTCCAGAAATGTATATCCCCACCGAAGCTGTAGCAGACTGCACAATTACACATGAGCAACAAGGTAGGAACATATTCTTGGTTGACGGCTCATCGATATGTAGATAACACGACACAGCATGAACGTAATTTGTAAAGCGAATTTCAGTTTCCGTTGATAATTTCTATGAGACAGTTGTTCGCAGTTACTATTCGCTAGAATTTGCAAGTTATTTGAAGTCCATAACAATTACCGGCTTAAGAATGGAGACAAGAGTGCATTAATATTAGAAGAAATATAGATTCGCAATTTCGATAACGGTGAGGCTCCAGCTGTACTATTTATAGGGGACATATGAAAATATATGCATGCACGTCCGAAGGAACAGTTACTTCTGATGACTAACAGCGGTATTAAATCATGAAATGTATTCACAAACTGTGAATGTCTATCACCATAGCTATACAATGTAGTGGAAGCAAATGAAAATTTCTGCCAGATTGAGATTCGTGCCCGTCTTTCCCACTTTACATGAGTGGATGCCTTAACTATTTTGACTATCTGGGCACGCTTCCGACACAAATCTCAATATGTCACCTTGTGTCCACATCCTGCACTCCCATAGTAAATTGTACAGTTGGGTTCTCATTGTGTTCGCAACTGTGAATACGTTTCGTGTATTTCATACAGCTGTAGATCCCAGCAGTGTCCCTTCCTTCAGACACGCACGCATGTCTGAAGGACATTAGATAGTAGATCGCTAAACACAGACACGGCAAATCGTATTTACACGCCTAGGCAAAGCTCGTAACAATAATGAGTAAGTCTTCCCATGTGGGAATCACAGCAATACTTCAAGTGCAGGGCGTGGACACATGGTGACATACGGAGGTTGACTCGGACAGCAGAAGTCGTTAAGGCAACCACTCGCGTAATCCTGGTGTAGTACAAATTTTCATATTTCACCAATAAACTGCCCAGTTGCTATCTCATCGTATTCACATGGTGAACATATTTCATGCATTTCACACAGCTGTAGATCGCAGCAGCGTCTCTCGCTTCAGACATGCGTATTATACCGTTAAACACAGACACTGAAAATATTACGAATTAATATTCGTTGTTTTCTTCATATATGCCTGCTAATAGCACCTGTCATTCTATAGGTTCCAGGGTCTCATAGCAATGTGGAATGCAGTTATCGTTCTCAGGCTTGTAAAATGTAAAATGAAATGTAAAGAGCGTGGTATGCAAGCGAAGTCACCTGCTTCTCCTCAAGACCTAAGTATGTGTTATTTGTTTTTTTATTTCTTGGGCTTTAATTCGAATATTGTCGATACTTCGTTAGAAACTGTGGAAGCATTAGAAGAAATAGGAAACAACTCTGATAAATCCGTGAATAGTGGCACAAACGATGATTGTTGTGCCAATAATATTATGGAACAAGAATTCTTTCCTAGGCCAGGGAAACATGCACATTCATAGCTTCCAGTGACAAAGAAAACGCTTACAATAAAAAGCGTGGAAAGCTGGTTTCGTTTCATAAAATCTGAAAGTGCATTGTAAAAGTGGAAGACAGACTTACACAGAAAAGAACCTAAATGAAATTCAGAGAAGTGTGAAAAAAACTTCTCGAAAGATTTAGAACTGCTCGTCAGAGACAGTGCATCATTACCGAAGGAAATCTGCAAAACTGGGCCTTCCGAATAGCAAGTGGGCTGAACGTTGCTTATTTCCAGGTTTATTCGATCTTGTTAAGCAGGTCAAAGAAATCATAGATATCATGAAGTCGCAAAATTACGAAGTTTACTTCAAGTAAACATGTAGAGGAGGTGCCGTTAACAACCAGTATTATAGAAAAATAATTCATGGCTGACATGATGACGAAACTTGCTTTTATCCCCGCATCTGCTATTTATAAAGTCGATAAGACAGGAATCGCGAAAGAACTGAGTGCAAACAACACTTTATCATTACGGTAATAAAAAAGATCACAATCAGTTGAGAAAATGATGAAGTCTGTGCCACATCTGTATATAATAATTGCAGTGCTGGAAAAACGGGAAACAATATTTTTCAGCATTGCATTCGAAATATCCTCTTGTAAGTTGCAGAAAAGAATCTATTGCTGTTGTTGGGCACTTTGTCTGGACATAACGAAAGCCCTGTCTTTGAGGACGATGAAATGACTGTTGATGTAATTCAGATTTCCCCCGAAATGAAATGAAATGAGCGTTTGGCGTCAATGGCCGGGAGGCCCCGCGCGGGGCAGGTCCGGCCGCCATATCGCAGGTCTTATTACATTCGGCGCCACATTGGGCGACCTGCACGCCGGATGGGGATGAAATGATGATGAACACAACACAACACCCAGTCCCTGAGCGGAGAAAATCTCCGACCCAGCCGGGAATCGAACCCGGGCCCAGAGGACGGCAATCCGTCACGCTGACCACTCAGCTACTGGGGCGGACATTTCCCCCGAACTCCTAACGTGATTCAACCTGTCGATAATATTTGTTTCGACAATAGGAACTATTTTTCAGGAAACGTCGGAAGACATAATTTCCGATGGCTCTTTGCCATTTCAGGTATATCAGCAGAACAGTATTCGTAAACTTCAGACATTTATGCACTATCAGTCTGGAATGCCACTTTAGATGAGTTGGGTAAATTCTGTCTTGTACGTAGGACAATATGCAGAAAAACGACTGGGACCGTATTTTACTCCGTCACAATAAAAAAAGTGGTAATTACTGTGAAGTGCTTGAATGCAATAATTTTTCTGTTTCCATATATGCCTAGTGTAAGAAAACTGTTTGTTTTCCTCGCTAAGTAGAGGGCTATAGAAATAAACAAGGAACTTTACAGTGTTAATAAAATATATGTTATTAAAAATTACCATAAATTTGTGCTACAGGAATCGTTATAAAATTATGTACGTCTAAGAAATACTTGATTTCAACAGATTAAATTCCCGATTGGTAGAAGTCGTTTGTAATGCAACATCAAACACAGCCTTTATTTTTTTTCCTCTACTAGTCAGTCTTGTGAGACTTGTATCTGCAGCAGTTTAGCTGTCGATGTGAAAAGAAAGTTATCCAAAATATTAGTGACATTTTTCGTATGGTTTTTCTGAACATAATTCGCGTATATGCAACCTGGATTTTTGTGCTACGCGGCGCTACGTTCTCTTGTCATGGATCCATGTGCTCGTTTGCCGATTCATAAGCGGTTCTTGGTCCAACAAAACTGAGTAACTTTAACATTTTTAAAAAATACATGAAGTGGGCCTCAGGAGCAAAAGTTTAGACGATACATTTCTTTCGGTGTAAAAAAAATATTCAAGGTAGGTTTCGACATGTCGGACTGGATCATTTCCTCGTTCAGTATTCTGTTTTTTGAAATATTCCATTCCTCACTTTGTCAGTCCATTTCACTTTCGGAATTTTTCCCCGCAACTGTGTTTTAAAGCAACGCAAGAATCTTTACTCACTTTGACTCCTCGTGATTCACTGTCATATAACAGTACATTCCAAACGTAACACTTAGGGAATCTCTTTCTCAGTTCTGACTTTTCGTCTTTTCAGGACCTCTTTTACCCACAGACATTCCACTTCTTGTTTCCTCTAAACATCTTTCTTAGCCAGTATCCAAGCATCCCAAGTACTTAAAAGATTATTTGTTCTGAGAGCTTTCCCCGCAGTAATATTTTGAGTCAAACCTGACGTTTCCTAATTCTCATCACAATTCCTACTGGTAGGTATCTCCTCGTTACACACTCTTTTCCCCTCTTTTACAGACCTCTGCACCATAAGCTCTTCCAAGACTCAATGAAATTAAAAGACATTACCTGCCAGTCGGATTTAATTTGTGTCAATGGAGCAAGTTGAAAATTTGTGGCAGATATTTGTGGCGGGCCTGGATTCGAAGCCAGATCTCCTGCTTACTTCGCAGTTGCGCTGACCACTAACCCATCTGGACAGAATGGTCACTACAGTTGGCCGAAGTACCGTAGCACGCCGGCCCATAAGATCCAAACCCTCAACTTATACCACAAACTGCTGAAGTGTGCTCCTGCTCGTTAGCCTTATTTACCGAACGAGGTGGTGCAGTGGTTAGCACACTGGACTCGCATTCGGGAGGACGGCGGTTCAAACCCGAATCCGGCCATCCTAGTTTAGGTTTTCCGCGATTTCCTACATCGCTTCAGGCAGATTCCGGGAAGGTTCCTTTGAAAGGGCACCGCTGACTTCCTTCCCCATCCTTGACACGATCCGTTTGTACCAATGACTCCGCTGTTTGGTCCCGTCCCACAAATCAACCAAGCAACCAACAGCCCATTAGCGCAGCATCTCTTCGATTTCCGTAAGAGTTCTACCCCGGTGTGGTTCTGCACTGAAGGGATCAGTGGCCGTCATCGCCTTAGTTATATATCTGGTGTCTGTTTCGTTGGACATGTCCAAAAGAACAATTACGTATATAAATAAGTTCTCCTCTGATTCTGCCGACGCTACTGATCATCTGAATCCGTAATTATCTTTATCTGTTTTTCTTGCATTATTACAGTTAGCTGAAAAAAGCTATGGGATAGGAATAGGCACATACTGAGGAAATAAAATAAAAATAAAAGTATTACAACAAGCGATCTTGGCTGCCAAGTCTTTGGGCACTGATGACCACGCTGTTTAGCGCCCGAAAACCTCAAACCACACACACCAAGTCTTCTTATTCACCAAAGAAATATCGCTGCCGGCAACTTGTGCGACATTCTGTCTTAGTCTACATCAGTATCAGAAGTGTACTCCAGAGATCTGTGTCAAACGCCTTTTCCACTAACAACAAAATAGATATATCTTTCCTAGTCAACTTCCAGCATTCTTCGCCCCATCATGCTCAGACATTGAATGGCTTGTCATGTCTCATTACCTTCCGTGAACCAAAACTCCATGTTTTCCACTCTTTTTTCAGGTATTTGCACTACAAGCTTACATGCTGCACTGGTAATGTGTCATACAACACTGTCTTATAATATTTGCGTTTCTTGCGTTGCATTTCGAGATTACTAAGTGTTTAGCTAAATCCTCAGGGCAAAGGACACACAGTATATTTTTTAGATGAGCCTATAACTGTCTGGGAAAGTCAATTCAAAATTCGGTGAAAGGTAAAAGGGTGTGTCGTCTCATAGCGCCATTAATCATGATTGAGGTTCGCTTTATCCTTAGAGGGTTCTAAACGGAGCGCTATTAGATTGGTAACTAATGATACTAAAAGATTTTTTTTTTTATTAATATAAAGAACTTACACCTTGTAGCGACAACTTAAGCTCATGTCATCCACATCATACTCAGCAAGCCACCTGGCGGTGTGCAGCAAGCCGGCCGGAGTGGCCTAGCGGTTCTAGGCGCTACAGTCTGGAACTGCGCGACCGCTACGGTCACAGGTTCGAATCCTGCATCGGGCATGGATGTGTGTGATGTCCATAGGTTAGTTAGGTTTAACTAGTTCTAAGTTCTAGGGGACTGAAGATCTCAGAAGTTAAGTCCCATAGTGCTCAGAGCCATTTGAACCATTTATTGGTGTGTGGCAGAGGATACTTGTGGTACACAAACTGATCCCCGCTACCCTGATCCATTCGCGAATTGCACATGGGAAGAATGATTGTCGGTAAGTCTCTGTCTTGCCTCTAATTTCTCAAATTTTCTTGTCGTGGCCATCCGTTCAAAGTGAAGACCTTCGGTTTCATCGCATCGGTTACGACAATACGAAAATTGTATTGCATTCTGTGAAAATTCTGTGCTATACTGTGCGACCAGCATATAGGATCCTGCCAGCGAGTTTCTCTTCTGTTTGTTGTGGGGTTTCGTAAACCAACAACTGCACTCAAAGCTCAAAAGAAAAAATTGACACGTATGAATCCGGTAAACGAGGTAGTCATGGGGAAGGACCTTCCCTTAAAATAAAGGGATTAACGCGTGTCTTGTTCAGCTGTCCGTACAAAAGTGGGATGGTCCAACGTCATGATGAACAAATGTATTCTCACGGGGCATAGGTACAGTTTCTAACAATAGTGGCGAAACATCTCTAAAGAACATAAAATGACGGGCATAATTCAAATGGGATTCGAGCAAATATAGACCTGTTATCTGGTAAAATTGCAGCCCACTAGTTGTTACAAAAGTGTTGGTGGTGCTCTGAAATGACCTTGGCGTGTGAATATTATTGCGACAGTTGAAAATACCGTAAAAAGAATAGATTGAAAATTATTTCACTACACTGCATGCAGAAATCTTTTTGATTGTAGAGTAAAGCTACTCGAGTACTCTCCACAAAATATTCTGCGTGTTTTGCATTTCACAGGAAAAGGTGCTCGGTCTTCAATACTGAACCTTTTGTCAAATGTCTCAACACAATCTGCAAAAATTCTACTGAGCAAACAATTTTTTGTCGAGAAGCGTCGTCACCTCTGAGGCTTAAATGACTAAGTTTATTGTAAATTTTGTATCCTTAGCAATTAATTACTATTAGGATGTCTGCTATTAAGAAAGACAGAAAAATAGTCGTTCTACATTTTACTTTCAGATTTCTGGGAACTACATCCTGCTGCATCATACACTAAATTCATTTCTGCAAATCGCTGTAATAAGTTGGCCTCCATCTTCGGAAAGCCAGAATGAATTGTAAGCATTGATTGCCTCCCCGTGGACACATCACAGGTTTTTCTACGATGTTTTCCTAAGTAGCGCCGTCAGATGCCAGGTTGTTGTTTCTTTGGAAATGTAAGCAGTTTACAAAAATATTCCTCATACATGTTGCTCTTTTACGGCCTCGCCTCATCTGACACGTTTATTTCCGAGCACTGGTTCCTCATTTCTACACACCCAGTTCAGTATTGCCTACAATATGCGTACTTTTGGAGCACTTTCAGTAACTCAAAGTGCGTATTCTTCTTGTCATCCGGTGGCAGAGACTGTGCGCATGTATGCCGATGGATCCAGATATGCTGACTCCTGTGACTATTCATCTGTAGATACTAAAAATTAAGAGTGTGGAATATTCCATTTAGCGACAGATGCGTCAGTTCGAGCGGTGAAACTCTTTTAGCTATTGAAAGTGCGCTAAGACACAGTATGACAATGCAAGCTGACGGTATTGCAATAATAACGAGTTTGCACTCCTCGTCACAAACACTAACATCAGTTGGGGAGGACAAAGGGAACTCCTGCCAGTCAGATCATATTTCTGTTACTGTATCAGCTCTACGAGAAAACTGTACAGAAGTCTCATATTTATACACCATGGGACCAGGTTTGTGATGTCACTGAGAAGGGAGACTAACTAGCAAAGAGGGCACACTGGAAAGAATTAAATACACTGCGTGACAAAGAAAATAAAGCGAATCACTGAGAAAGCACGGTCGGATCTCTACGTAACAACGTACAGATACATGCAATCGGCGGGTATGCAAATGATTAGATTTGCAATTTTATGTTTCGAGTAGAACGGTCACCTGAATCCATTAGTTGTATTCTTGTTTCGTGTTGTTACCAGGCTTGCCATGGAATATAAGGAGCGTGAGCAGGGTGACTTGTTGAGCAATCACTGTGAAGGAGTCTGAGACGCCACGTTGGCGTGTGAGACAGCGTTATCAGCACCTGACAATGTTTGAAAGCGGCCCCATTGTGGGTCTCCATTTCGGCAGCTGGCCGAATGCTGCAATATCCAGATTTATGGGGCACTGGGATGTGACAGTGACCCGATGTCTGCATGGGAATGCCATGGCAGGTATACGCGTCGTCAAGGTTCCGGTGGACCAGATCTGACCATCGCAAGAGAGTTTCACCAGTTGTGCATGAAGCACACTGTAATGCCCCCACATCTGTGCCTGCTATCCGAGAACAAGTAATGGAATCCACGCAAGAATGTCAACCCGCACCATTGGTTCGAGAGTAGTAGCAGCCCAACTAGAGAATTACCATTCCATGTGTAGGCTGTGGTTAACGCCGCAACAAAAACCGCTGCGTGTGGAGTGGTGCCTGACAGGGAAGCACGGGCTGCCTACGAATAAAGTCCTCTCTTCTTCACAACATTCCTTCACTCCAACGACCCATGCCTCTCAGTTGTAAGAAAATGAAACACTCACAGTCGTCCTTGTTACTGTCAACAGGCGACATACAGTTGATTTTTGGAGAGACAATATCACAGTTACAGGCAGTCTGCATAAATCAGTTGTTGGCCACTGATACATCGTGCAAATGGATCGTAATAACCCTTTCAGCATCACCTAAGTCCTGAAGATGGTGCTCTGAAGCCCCGAAACTGGAAGCCACACAAAAAATGACATGATAAGGACGGCTTTATGCGTTTCATTTTTTTACAGTAATGAACGGCCGCAATCCCACAGATGTAAAGGCACAGATATGGACATACAAAAACATGTTTCTCGGGATCTCCCTCTTCGTCTGTTGCCTCCTGTTGTTATTTCATGAGCCTATCTTTGTATCTAGCAAAATATCATCTTTTAACTATGCCAATATCGTCTTAATGTTGTCTCACGTCTTACTCTGTCTATTCTAGTTAGTACTATCTTGCTTCCTTGGAACTGCATCTCGCATGCGTGTATCCTGCTCACCTGCCTCTTCTTCTGTACCTAAGCTTCCAATGCATACACGAGTGATGGAGCGTAATATGCTCAGTGTAACACTCTTTTTGCTTTTCCATGGTACAATCTTGTTACAGACTAGGTTCCCCTTTCATTAATCTCCTGGCCAGAGTTCGAAAAACAGGTAAGAGAAGGAACCGTCAGAATGACTCAACCACTGTGCGTGTCAATTGCCACACTGCAAATTTCTATTGCTCATTATATCTGCAGTAGAAGAACATAGAACGCAGTTATTGACAGCCAAACTTACGAACCTGTCTCTTGAAGGTGGGACCGTGTGGAAAGCGACGTTACTGTTCACTAAAACGTCACACGAAGTTCCGCCGCTTCCAGTGGACACTGCGTGACAAAGAAAAAAAAGCGAATCACTGAGAAAGCACGGTCGGATCTCTACGAAACAACGTACAGACACATGCAATCGGCGGGTATGCAAATGATTAGATTTGCAATTTTATGTTTCGAGTAGAACGGTCACCTGAATCCATTAGTTGTATTCTTGTTTCGTGTTGTTACCGTCTGTGAACCTAATGTGAACGTAAACACCAAGGCTGACGTCTCCGTCAGTAATTTTACGCTAATCACCGACTCAGTGAATGCTCAGGACGTCGATCACGTCGACGAGTGTCTACCAGTAGTTATAGGTGAAATAGGTGAACCAAAAGAACCTTAGAACCCATAAGACCGCAATAAGTCAAGAAACAAGTATACCCCACTGTTCCCGAATTACCAACGTGCTGCAAAGACACCTAAACGTCGCAGCAAACTTCAGCCAAGTAATTAGCTCAAGAGAATTCCAGACAGTCTGGATGCATGCCGAGATCGTTGCAACGCCGTAAAGAATGGCAGGGATGCGTGATCTTTATCGTCCAATGAGCCTCCTTCCTCCACTTCCAAAACCGTTTGAGAGGATGTACCTCACATGTCTCTGGACACACGCTGACGATGGATTTCTGACATGACTGTGTCACCGTGCCACTATTCACTGGTTCCTGTGCTTCTCAGAAGAAGCTAAGCAAGCCATGCAACTTCGGTATTATTTTGGCGCCCTCTTCCTTTTCATTCTGTTATAGACTCTGGGGATGGAGGAACGGCTATGTCGTCAAGATGTCCGACGAGTGAAGGTTCAGGTTGACTGGCAGGCCAGAGGGAAGCGTCTATTAAAATCAATAAGTTATTTTCAATTTGCACATCAACATGGACTCGATGTGGGGAGGCAAACACATTCAAATGGTTCAGATGGCTCTGAGCACTATGGGACTTAAACTTCTGAGGTCATCAGTCTCCTAGAACTTAGAACTACTTAAACCTAACTAACCTAAGGACATAACACACATTCATGCCCGAGGCAGGATTCAAACCTCCAACCGTAGCGGTCGCGCGGTTCCAGACTGTAGCGCCTAGAACAGCTCGGCCACTCCGGCCAGCCAACCACATTCCCTGCCCGTGGGAAGGAGGGCTAGTGGTCGGCCAGATGGCGGCTAGTGATCGACCAGCTGGCTGGAACGGTCGTGCCTTGCTTTGGTGACGTCTGCTAAAGGTGCTTGGCACGCACCCCTGTTGTGTATCCAGAGCACTGTCGTCAGCGGCGTGTGGAGACAGATAGGAGTCATACAGAGGTAAGCAACTACGTGCTGAATGACTGCATACGGGCGGCTGAAGTGTGCAGCCAACACCTGCGTTCACTGCGTTGTTGGGAGGCGGCTGCTGTGCGCGGGTGCGACTCATTGTCTCTGTGCAAGACTCCGGCTGCTGCTGGAGCGAACCACGAAGACCAGCTGCACTGCGGAACCAAGTCCAGTGCGTGGGATTAGTGTGGAAAAGCTGGTACTGCAACTGAGACTCAAAACTGTGGCTGCTGCTGGAGGCTTAGTGTCGTTTCCTCATCTGTCTTAGTCCCTTCATCCTGGTAGAGTGATTGGCGGCGAGTGACTCTGATACAGAATCGCCAGCTATTCATTCCAGACAGCACTCGGCCACACCACCATAAACCACTTGCCTTTGTCAGGCGTTATCACTGTGCTAGCATGTTACACCGAGCAAGACTTATAAGACTGCAACTGGATTTACGTAGCTTATATAATCAAATACTAAGTCTGGCTTATTGCGTACTATGCCCCAACAGAAAAAAAGTCCTGTCACGGAAAAGCCACGTATAACACTACCGTCCGCTACTGCTATATCATAACCTCGAAGCTGGAGGCAGTTTGTAAAACAGAACTACTTTATTAGAGTAGTTATGGTATAAAGCAACAGAGCAGTGTTACCCTCTGAGAGGAATTTTGTTGTATTGACCTTGTTGAACCTAACGGAGGTGGCTTATCGGAAGTGAAAGTCAGAATTACGTAAATATTCAGACAGTAACAAATAATGTTTTACCTAGCTACACTCTTTAAAGAACAAGGAAAACGGTCGCCAGCCTAATTAGGCAAGAGAAAGATTAACGTTCTTGTTTAAGAAAGTAGGTATGAGTAACTTTAACGGACAACCTATATTTTGCCACACACGAGTGCAATGAACTCTGACACCTGCATATGTTCACGGTTAAGATTGGAAGCTGACAGATCAGGACAGACTATTTGCATAAATATAACAGATAACGGAACACACTATTACTTTCAGGTCTTATTCAAACCGAATAAGTTTTACAACATTACTACCAATATTCACTGCAGAATTATTAATTGGACATAAGTTAAGTATTAATTTTCAAACACTTTCCTAGTTGACATAAAATTATAAATGTAGTTCACTGCAAAATTATGAACTGGCCACAGGTTAAGTCTCTCTTAGCTAAATACTATTCTATTTAGAATGAAAGTTAAATGGAATTCACTAACAGGTAACTTCTTACTGTCTTTTGAATAAAGAAATTATTGTTTTCATAAATAGTGTTAAAAGGGTAACCTGTGGATCTTATTACACTGTTAATACGCACTTGCATTACCCAAAAGAAAGAAGTACTTGGCAATCATGAGTATATAACTTTCCACTATTGCAGTTTTCCACTTTTACTACAGTGAGACACAATGATGACATTTTGCAAGACATTTAAAATCTACTACAGGCAGCACTATGATCATTAACTAAGCAAAACTTTATAAGCCTCAGTTTTAAGAACTTTTAATCTTTAAAAGAAACAGCAAATTGTCTTTATTACCACAGTCTTCGACTTTCAAGTAAATGATTAAATAGGTGACTTTGAAACTCTACAAAACTTTAAATTGGGCTGCTTCCATCACTGGGAGGCTTTCACAAAGCTACATTTACTACCTCCCACAATTTCACCAAATCCACAGTGAATCTGAATATTCCCTTGTTACCAAAAATGCAACAACGTTATTTAATTAACTATTTGGCTTTGAGGCTTTCATTTTTTCCACAAACTAGGACACTCGGTAATCATAGTTCAAATGGAAAGGAACCTGAGAGATGTTGTGATAGGGAAAAAATCAAGGTAGGTACATGAATTCAGTCATAAGTTACCTTATATTTGCGCACACTAAAACATCCAATGAGGTGATCCTTCACTGTACATTACTATAGTGCTCCATTACAGTGATTGCGCAATGTGGTAGCAACTGCATGTTGGTAGGTGGATTAGCAGGTAGAATTGCCGGAGTCTGTCATTTCTTGGTGGCGATGGTTGACATCAATTCCAGAATAGTTCCAACTCTTTATCCATCCATCCTAGGCATTGGAAAGCGGCAGGAAAAGCCTCTCTTGGAACCAGCACAATATACAACTTTTACATGGGTGGTGTTTCCACCTTTCCTACCTAGCCAACCACAATTTGCGCGCGCTACACAGTTCCGTTCCCGAGGGGAACCACACTATACCTTTAGCATACAAACTATCTCAGAACCCTAGGTGAAGGTCAGAAATTTACGTAACAGCAAACAAACACTTAAAATGAAACAGAACATTTGCACATATTGGTATTTCTACAAAAAAATTATTGACCCAAATTCCAAATGTGCAGAGTAAGTTTTGTTACCCTCTAATTGGGACAAAGAATTTAAATGACAGATACACCACATTGCATACAATCAAATCATGACATCTAAGTTTTTACAAAGGAAGGAGTATACAATTTAGTGTTACCTATTCAGTCAAACACATTTACAGAAACCGAGCGAGGTTGCGCAGTGGTTAGCACACTGGACTCGCATTCGGGAGGACGACGGTTCAATCCCGTCTCCAGCCATCCTGATTTAGGTTTTCCTTGATTTCCCTAAATCGTTTCAGACAATTGCCGGGATGGCTCCTTTGAAAGGGCACGGCCGATTTCCTTCCCCATCCTTCCCTAACCCGAGCTTGTGCTCCGTCTCTAATGACATCGTTATCGACGGGACGTTAAAAAACACTAACCTAACACTTACAGAAGGTCAACGAAGTAACATTGAATAAAACAAAAGGCAAAATAAATCAGTAGAGTATTAGAGCTATGGTGTTACAGACTACCCTGTCTCGCAATAAATCAACATCGCTGTTGTCTTAGCGTGAATGACGACACACCACACCGCTTTGTCAGCCCAAATGGCCATACACCACACTCACCAGCTACCTACTGCTAACGCAGTATTCCACCGGACCTTCTCACAGAATTTGCCCTTAAAATGGGTAGCACCGCTAAACTGAAGAGCACGAGGGTGTTTTGTACAAGTTTATGTGCAAAGAATCCCCGTGTCACATAAGTTGGGAGGGGAGGTGGGATCTACAATTGCTCCTAGTTTCCCAGCGCCCCAAAAGCATTCCTCGTGTAGCATCGACAGAATAGGCGAAAGGGAGAAGAAACGGTGCAGGACAACAGAGCGGAATGCATCTGGTTCGGCTGTGGCCTGCAACAAAACAGGTGGCGTGCGGCTCGGCAGTGGTGGCGTGTCGAGGCGGGGATTTATCGCGCGGCGCGGCGGACGGCGACTTGGCCAGGCTGTTCGACTGAGTCGGTCGCCGATAACCGGCCGCCAGCCACTTGGACCTGGGAGGGAGTGGGGGGTCACCTAATGAATTACCCGGCCTGCCGGAGCGCCCTCGCGTTAGTGGCGAACGGGCTGGCCAGGCGGCGGGGGTTATCGGCGTAATAACGCGGCGGCAGTCTGAATTACGAATAGCCTTATCGCAGGCGCGGTCTCGCCGGATTAGCCTGCACGCTCGACCGTGCTTGTTTTGATTCAGGTTTAATTAACATGACGACCCCTGCTCACTGCCTTCGGCGCACTCGGACTCGACAAGTGTGCGCCCAGTACGGCGATTGGAGCACAGTGGTGAAGCCAACGAGAAGAGGCCTGTCTCCGCGTTGGCTTCTGGGCAGAAGTCACGGAAGCAAGACGGTTCGTCTCACTTGCGTCGCTACTACAACCTGACGGAAACTACTATCCAATATCCATCGAAGGTTTCTGGACGTGGTTGGTAGGTCGTATCCTCCATTGCTTAACCAGTGACCAGGAAGAGCGGTCACATCTACATAGTAAACATCACAGCCCATGGCACAACTACTAACGAAAGACGCTAAGTATAGGCGCAAGAATGGAGAGTACATCTCAGTACTGGTACTAATGAAGGTATGAGGTACGAAAAAAAAAAAGAATGCTGCTTTGCTGCTTTTATCTGGTAGACAACTGCTGGCGTTTCTCTCCGACGAATTTGGTGTTCTACATCTCGACGATCAACAGAATATCTACAAAGATATCATTTGTGGTAAAATAAGCATCCGATGTACATTGTTCAAACGTGCACATTATAATTGGCCATCTTCCATACATTCTCTCCTTACGTAGCTCCATCTCATGAATAATCTGCTTCATAACTGCTGAGAAACAGACATTGTTGGACATGAATAATCTCAGATAATGATGGACGACATGAAACGGTACATAGGTAACAGATGTGGCGTGTTATATTTATATAAAAACGGTACAGATTTCACCACGAAGCAGTATAACAGACATTAATAACGCTCATATTCGACACAGGTCAGACTCCCAACATAAAGGTCGATTTTGTACTGTCAGTAAGGAATATTCCCTCCTCGGACACTCGTACACATTTTACACTGTTATTCACCCCGGCTACCAACGCGGTTTTCAGTTCTTATGCGATTCGCGGTAGGAGTGTCCGCTGAGAAACACGTCTGCCAAGAGCATCCGAGACATGCTCTATTACGTTTAGGTCCGGAGAATACGCAGTCCTTTTCTTACGTTCAGTATTTCCACACTCCAGCGTGTGCGACACCTCAGCGATCCCCTGCGCGAGGGTGATGTCGTCCGTAGAGTCGGGACCAACCGCACACCAAAACAGGCGTACACGACCCAGAAACAAGTTAAGCCATTATCTAAAAAGGACACTGTCACATCACCCTCTGATTACTGACCTATTTTCATTCCTCCTGCGCTACTCAAGATCTTGGAATACACAGTCCTCGGCCAGTGCAATGCAATGGTTTCGCTCATACCTGGCGTCTCGCCGGCGGTGGGTAATGTTCGGCACCATAAGATCACGGTGGGGGCAAAAAATATCAGGCGAGCCCCAGGTGTTATCAGTTTTGTCCTATTGCAAATACCACATGTACGCTGATGACCTCCAGTTGTATCTAAGTATAAAACGAAGCACCTCAATATCGACCTGTGTGCACTATCAAAATGACCACAGGATACTTCGTTAAAGCTCAACCCATCCATACCCAAGAGGTACTGGTTGGACACTCTAGGTTCATTAAGCCGAAATGTCGGGAATCCCTACCATGTTCAACCATAAACGGGATAAAGAGCAACTTCTCTCCATCAGCAAAGAGTCTAGGAATAATAAGAGATGAAAAGCATTAGCATCTTTTCATGCGCTACAAAAACATAAAAAAGCTGTTCCCTCTTCCCCCAAAAAGAAACTTTTACAAACATTTATACATCCAGTTGTTGATAACAGCGATGTTACCCTGCAAGGTCATCCTAAGGCAAGCTCACGCTGCCTGGAACTGTTTATGAAAGGCTGTGTTCGTTATATGGGTGACGTTCGACTCTGATCGTATTTCACCATCATATGCATAGTAATCCTTGCTGCGTGCAGCCAAACGCAGAGTTTTCTGCAGCCTCTTTCTTCTCAATTGTCTTACCATATCTCTCCTTCACCTTAATGCTCTTGTCTGAACAACATAGCAGAAACACCCATGCCTATCAGAACAAATAATTTCTGTTGGACTCTAACCATTTTCTAGGATTCCTTCTCAGTAACAGAAACCCGAATCTGGAGTAAGCTTCCGCAACATATCTAATATAACATCTCCAGCTGAATAACATCTTCAGCTTCAGAAAACAATTAATGACATAACTGTTAAAGCAACCATAAGGATTACGGTTGTCCCTGTATGCAATCGTTGCCCTTGTGTATCCTTTCAACCAGGTCTTCCCCATTTTCCAGTATTCCAAGCTGATGCAGAACGGTTAAATTTTCTTTCTCAGAAACGGCTATTTCAGAAAAATTCCATTTTGTATACCTATAAATTCTTCTTATATCCGCCACTATCATTATTGTTGTTACTGACATCATTATTGTCGTTATTATTATTAGTATCACCCTTATCACTGTTAGTGGCAGCAGCTACAGCACTACAAGCGGTGCCAGAATTGACTTTGTTAGTTCATAGTCAGTATAATTTAAAGGTACCGCTACTTCAGACACTCAAATCATTTTAATGCTACTTGTTATTTTAAAGCGGTTACTTCGTAACAACATTGTTCAATGAAAGACTACGATATCTTAATATTATGTATCATTTAATGAACACAGTCGTGGTCGCATTTAAATCGTTAATTTTTTATTTTTTAGATGACCGGTTTCGATCCTCTAAGAGATTATCGTCAAATCTACATTCTGTGAAAATGAATAAGAAATACTTCAGTCCGATTGTCACTAAAACACTATATTTTATTCCCCTTCACAAAATCTAGGTCTGATGGTGATCTCTTAGACGATCGAAACTGGCGAATCTAAAAAACAAAATATTAACGACTGTGTTTATTAAACAAGTTATTTCTTAGGTAATTATGATGCAACAAACGTACTGTATGTGTGAAAACCTTTTCCGATGTAAGAGACGACCTGATGGCTGTAGTCAGATCAGGTTAAATCAATAAATAAGAAATAAATGTTACAGCTTAATCTTTAGGTTAAAATCATTTATATTCTGTTAATGACTTCAGACAACATTGCACTCAGTGAAACTTTCAAATGGAGAGCCATTGTCTGCTCAAGGTAAGAAGCACAGTGGCTTCACTAGGTCCATGGCATATGGCAAAAAACATGGACTTGTATTTAATGAAAATTCAGTTCGTATTCAGTTAGTAATGAGACAACAGGTAGTATCAATACATTAAGTAAATATTAAAAGCGAAAGAGTGACGGGTATCTTCCAATCTTTCAAAGGACAGTAATGTGTTGTCATTTTTCAGCAGGACAATACTCATCCATACAGCGTTCGTGTCTCTATGAACTATCAACGTGGTATTCTGGTATTCCTATGGCCAGTTGGATCCCTAGGCCTGTCCCCTATTGAACATTGGTGGGACCAGTCCGAATGTTAACCTCGTCTGAGTGCCGGTATTGGGGATTTAAAGGACCAGTTATACAACAGCAGTGTGCCAGCTTCCATCAGAAGAAGGTACCACGGCATTATGACCCCCTTGCTAACCGAATCAACTCTTCCATCCACGCCGGAGAAGGTGTAACGTCATAGTGATAAGAATCTCATATTGCTAAGCACTTTACAAATTTTAATCAATTTTGGAATCACGGAAATAACCTCACGTGCCCTCTCAACCCACGAAGTTTCATTTCGTTTCATTCTCCCGTTCAGGGTGCTTGGCTTTTTTAATCAGACAGATAATCATCACCGATGTTTCCGATATTGCAGAGACTCTAAGACATTTTAGTTGCAATGTTTGTGAGAGTGGAGGAAAGCCAGAGTACAAAAGTAAACACACCTTTCCAAGAAAACTAACGAAACGTTTTAGGTGGCAACAAGTTTCTTGCAGTCTCAGTTACGTATACGTCACCGTTTTCCCAGGAGAACAGTACATGATGGTGCTGTTGCGAGAGTAAACTCAGAGAATACCACGCAGAGCATATTTTGAATGAAAGCGCACGGAATTTCTCACTCGGGCGACAGAAAAAATGTCAGAGATCACGAAACACCACGAGGTCGTGAATTTTTCGTACTGATAGTCGAACGAACAAATTTATCCGCGAAGCTTTCGAGTTAATTATCAGCGTCTAAATTTTTACTGTTGCAGGTATTTATCGATGCGCTCAGTAAATTCTGAATACGAGTGATAAAAATTTTACCGTCGCATTATTTACTCCTAAATGTGACAGACGTAATTAATTTGCTACCTCTCGTATCAGAGCTCTAATTCCCATCAGTTAGTTGAGAAAACTGTGAAGGTTTTGAACGTCACCAGATTGGATGTACGACAATCAGACTGCGAGACACTGACACTTCTATGCGGTTTTCTATCAGATACATTTATTTTATGTAAAGATAAGGTAAAGTGTTCTACTGTGAGAACAGTGTACCTAAAAACACATTTCGTGACCGCTGTTTCAATATAGAGATCGATTTTCTGTTTTCTACTCCATAATGTACTTTGGACTTTCTTGAACGTTTTGGTGTATCATACATTAAAATTGTGAGACCTTCAAATAATATTTTGAATGTTGACGTGTGACTGTCAAATTTCGCGGCTACGCATATACTGCCACAATTGAGCAGTCATATCTTGGGAACTGCACAGTCTAAAAGGTTGTGAATTGCTTTGTTTTGTGCCTACTGCTACGTCTTCGAAGCTGTCATTACGAATAAAACTAAAATATAAGCTGGTTAACACAAAACCGTCTGATGACAATACAATAAAAGGTGCTGGAAGACAAACGGACAAAGTAATTGATGAATTACATGAATATTATGGTGAGGCAATTAGAGATAACTGTGAAAATTTTGAGAAGATGAAAAGAGCTGTATGGAGCACTTTCTTTCATCGAATATCAACCGGTGAAAGACCATGTATTGCTTTGTGTCCACCTCCACCAAACACTTGGTATAAATACCAGCAAACTGAATTTTCTGGCACCCTGCATGAATTTACACATAAACGTTCTCTTCCTTTGGCATTAATGGAGGCAATCAAACCTATTTACAGAAATTTCACAAATCCTGAGCTACTAAAGATGTGTTTATATGGGAAGACACAGAATGTGAAAGAATCCTTCAGTAATGTTGTGTGGTGCCGAGTGAATAAAAACGTACACTCCTGGAAATTGAAATAAGAACACCGTGAATTCATTGTCCCAGGAAGGGGAAACTTTATTGACACATTCCTGGGGTCAGATACATCACATGATCACACTGACAGAACCACAGGCACATAGACACAGGCAACAGAGCATGCACAATGTCGGCACTAGTACAGTGTATATCCACCATTCGCAGCAATGCAGGCTGCTATTCTCCCATGGAGATGATCGTAGAGATGCTGGATGTAGTCCTGTGGAACGGCTTGCCATGCCATTTCCACCTGGCGCCTCAGTTGGACCAGCGTTCGTGCTGGACGTGCAGACCGCGTGAGACGACGCTTCATCCAGTCCCAAACATGCTCAATGGGGGACAGATCCGGAGATCTTGCTGGCCAGGGTAGTTGACTTACACCTTCTAGAGCACGTTGGGTGGCACGGGATACATGCGGACGTGCATTGTCCTGTTGGAACAGCGAGTTCCCTTGCCGGTCTAGGAATGGTAGAACGATGGGTTCGATGACGGTTTGGATGTACCGTGCACTATTCAGTGTCCCCTCGACGATCACCAGTGGTGTACGGCCAGTGTAGGAGATCGCTCCCCACACCATGATGCCGGGTGTTGGCCCTGTGTGCCTCGGTCGTATGCAGTCCTGATTGTGGCGCTCACCTGCACGGCGCCAAACACGCATACGACCATCATTGGCACCAAGGCAGAAGCGACTCTCATCGCTGAAGACGACACGTCTCCATTCGTCCCTCCATTCACGCCTGTCGCGACACCACTGGAGGCGGGCTGCACGATGTTGGGGCGTGAGCGGAAGACGGCCTAACGGTGTGCGGGACCGTAGCCCAACTTTATGGTGACGGTTGCGAATGGTCCTCGCCGATACCCCAGGAGCAACAGTGTCCCTAATTTGCTGGGAAGTGGCGGTGCGGTCCCCTACGGCACTGCGTAGGATCCTACGGTCTTGGCGTGCATCCGTGCGTCGCTGCGGTCCGGTCCCAGGTCGACGGGCACGTGCACCTTCCGCCGACCACTGGCGACAACATCGATGTACTGTGGAGACCTCGCCCCACGTGTTGAGCAATTCGGCGGTACGTCCACCTGGCCTCCCGCATGCCCACTATACGCCCTCGCTCAAAGTCCGTCAACTGCACATACGGTTCACGTCCACGCTGTCGCGGCATGCTACCAGTGCTAAAGACTGCGATGGAGCTCCGTATGCCACGGCAAACTG
The DNA here is from genome assembly GCF_021461395.2 of Schistocerca americana. Taxonomy (NCBI): domain Eukaryota; kingdom Metazoa; phylum Arthropoda; class Insecta; order Orthoptera; family Acrididae; genus Schistocerca; species Schistocerca americana. The sequence continues at coordinate 170,827,260 of NC_060124.1, read as the reverse complement.
GCTGACACTGACGGCGGCGGTGCACAAATGCTGCGCAGCTAGCGCCATTCGACGGCCAACACCGCGGTTCCTGGTGTGTCCGCCGTGCCGTGCCTGTGATCATTGCTTGTACAGCCCTCTCGCAGTGTCCGGAGCAAGTATGGTGGGTCTGATACACCGGTGTCAATGTGTTCTTTTTTCCATTTCCAGGAGTGTATTTGTTGACCTTATGACTCCTAAGTTAGCAGTGTCTGATGCTGTAATGACTTTTAATTGCGGGAAAAATGAAAGACTTAAGGTTCTGGAGAAGTTAGGGGTAAGATTTTGACAGAACACAGCTGAAGGACTGCGTGAACTGGATGAGCTTCTTGTACGTGAAGCAGAGTTAGCTGCTCAGCAAATGACAGAAGAAGCAAGAAAGAAAAGGAGGAGGCAAGCATTGGGCTGTTGTGACACCGAAGAAGACACAGACTATGGGCCAGGGCAATTCTAGTGCATAAAAGACGCAGAAATGTAAGTCTGTATGAGAATTTGTAACAAAAAATATTTCAAATCTCAATATCTCTGAACTACATTTTTTTGCAATAAATGACCCATTTTCTGTAAAAGTAGTCATGGCAGAGACATCAAATTTTCACAGCGTGCCAGGTGTGAAATTCAACAAATATGGAACTAGAATAATTAAAATATACTGATTTGTTTTGTTTTTTTGTTCATTTGCAAAATTCTGTCAAAAATTGACTTTGAAAAAAGGTAACATGCCCCGCAATATAATTTTAGTAATAATTCTAGTTGAGTGTATCTAGAAAGGTGCAATCAATAATTATGGAAAATTGTAAGTCGATGTCTTAAAAAGTTGCCAAGATAATGGGTCACAAAATTCGAAAATTTAACATTGGTGGCATAGGACATACAATGTCCCCTTAACAGTTTGCTGGATTTTTTTACTGTTTTTCTTGTTGTGAGGCATGAGATTGTGTTTCGTGCAATGTAGGAAAACATTAGAGTTCTACATATTTAAGTACTGTACAACATACTATAGGTATGTGAAGGACTTCGTTAATTCTTCAGTTACTGAGTGTTATGGTGAGTATAATTTAGTATATTTTCAAGACAACTACATAACGTGTGGACGGGCGTGTACTATCTTGTACCTTGAGATGGAATAAGGTCTTCTACCATGGAATACGTGATATTTGCTAATGAACTGTGCTTCTTTAATGTCTTAACAATTTTCCGTGTCTTGAAACTGGAAATTTGTGTTAGTCAGCAACAAAAAAATGGTTCAAATGGCTCTGAGCACTATGGGTCTTAACATCTATGGTCATCAGTCCCCTAGAACTTAGAACTACTTAAACCTAACTAACCTAAGGACATCAGACAACACCCAGTCATCACGAGGCAGAGAAAATCCCTGACCCCGCCGGGAATCGAACCCGGGAACCCGGGCGCGGGAAGCGAGAACGCTACCGCACGACCACGAGCTGCGGACTTTGTCAGCAACAGCTTCTACTTCAAAATCTTTTCGACTTGTAACATTTCTGAAAATGCTTCCTCTTAATTAGGTTTCGATTTCTGATTGTTAGTGTGAAGTTGAGTAATAATGTAACGCAAAGACTATTAAAAACAGTACTGACAGAGATTTATTCGACTGGAGCAGAACTGACCAGAATTTTTGTTCCTAGGCAGATGACTATGTTCTACCTTGAAAGAGTTTTTCACAATTGTGAAAAGACTTACTTTTCCTGAGTAACTTTTGTAATTTCAGAAAATACTGTAACACACACAAACTGAATGCTAGTATTTCAAAATAGAAACCATAAACATTATAAATATATATGTATGTATGTACGTTCCACATCTCCTCCTTAACCGCTGGATCGATTTCAACCAGATTTGGAATCATCTACATCTCAAAAGATGGGGAGGGTGAAAAATGAGCACAACATACCGTACGCAAAATATCCAGACTACATTCACCTAGTATTTGAGAAAGAGAGCACTTAGCAACTTGCAGTAAACATTACACATGATTCCAGCCATCTATGAAACTTTTTCCTGCTGACAGGCCTCCTCCACCTCCTCCACCTCCTTCACCCAACGCCGACAAAATTACGAAAGGAAAATAGTTTTCACTTACAACATTTTCGATGTTCTTGTAGTACAACTGTTGTGTTATGCTGAATTTTTAATTTATTACTGCTTTACTGTTAAAATATTCGAAACACATTTTGCAGGCAGTATTCAGATGTACCACTGATTATACCCACAAAATTAAATTATCATACGACACATAGTTGAGAAGAGATGACATCATAAACACTGATATGTGTGAAAAATTGCCACATAATGCCTGATATTTTTATTTATTTCTTTTATTACAACTAACTATGTTTGCATAGTTCAGGAACTATGATGTCATAAACACAGGGCAGCGTGAAAACAAAAGTGCTTGCTGGAATTCGCTAGAGATGCAGGTGAAATGTGGGTACAAATATGTGTGAAATATGTTAAATATATCTTAAATAAATTTGGCATGTGCAGACGCAGATGAATGAGCAGGTAGAAAGCTCCTCCTAAACTCCTCGACAGACTACAATCAAAGTTACTTACTATCTGAAAATAAATATTATGGGGGTAAGAACCACCAAACTCCAATTGGAGTGGGTATGATAACGTGATAATGGATAGAGAAGTGATAAGGAGGAGATGGACAGACAGAGAGGGGCAAATAGGAGTTGGACACACAATGGGACGAAGAGGAGATAGACAAAGAGGGGGGAGCGGGTGATGGGCAAAGAGAGGGGACGGAGATCGACACAGAGAGGGGACTGTCAGATGGTGAGAGACAGAGAGAGGGTGGAGGAGGTGGACAGAGAAAGGAGGGAGGGGGAGATGCATAAGTGTGAAGTCAGGACTAGATGGGCAGAGAAAAGAGGAGGAAGAGATGAACAGAGAAGAGGGTCAGAGAAGATGGAGGTAGACGAAGGAGTGTGTAATGGACAGAGCGAAGGGGAATATGAGATGGATGAAATGAACAGAGAGAGGGGGTGGATAAATAGATCGGCTATAAGCGTCCTATTGTCATGAGCATCTATGGAAAATAGATGAAGGATTATGAACCTACGAGTAGGCGACAGGATGTTGGACGTCCACACCTCGTCACAGAACGTAGACACTGGGTGCGTACCTGCTCTGCAAAGTGGGATAGTCGGCGATCTGTGAGAGGTCTGACGGCAGAACGGCAGAGTGCTCTGGCAGTACAGCCACAAATGTTTCAGAGCACACGATTCAGAACACGTATCTGGGGGCTCCGAATCAGATGGCCTCTAGTCTTCCCACAATGACCCAACGACGTCGTCATTTACGATTTGTAAATGGTATGTCCGTACAACATGCAGGTGTTGCAGAGGTGCTTCGGGAACTGAAGGGGAAGCGACGTCCTTTTCGAGGAACGCTACAGAGAAAATATAGCGAAACGTCATTAGAAGTTGACTGCAGATCGATTCTACTGCCGCCAACATACATTGCGTGTAAGTGCCGTGGAGATAAGATACGAGGAATTGTGGCTCATGCAGAGTCATATAGAACCCGCCAGGGTAGCCGAGCACGCTAATGCGTTGCTTCCTGGACTCGGGTAGGCGCGCCGGCCCCAGATCGAATCCGCCCGGCGGATTAACGACGAGGGCCAGCCAGCCTGTATGTGGTTTTTAGGCGGTTTTCCACATCCCACTAGGTGAATACCGGGCTGGTCCCCACGTTCCGCCTCAGTTACACGCGTCGCAGACATTTGAAACACGTTCGTACTATTTCACGATTTATACTACAAACAGACAGCTGGGGTACACTGATTCCATCCCTGGGGGTATGGGGTGGCGGCAGGAAGGGCATCCGGCCATCCCTAACACTAACTTTGCCAAATCCGTTCTAATCATACCGACCCTGCAATCACTGCGGAACTATGGCGCAAGCGAAAGAAAGAAAAGAAAGAAAGAGTCATACAGACAGTCGTTCTTCCCTCGCTTTATTTGTGTGTGGATAAGGAAAGGAAATACAGAGAGCCCTCCGTCATGCACCTTATGGTGGCTTGCTCAGTATATGTAGATGTAGGTGTAGCTGTACGCATCAAACCCTTGGGCTACACTCGTTCCCAGTTATTCTTCTGGGTGTGAAGCCGTCCATATGCTGTCTCCGTACCATGCTATAGTGGAGAATACCATCAAAGTGCATGGAAACCGCTCGTTATTGACATGCGCTATTTTTTCCCGTTCATTCAACTGCCTATTGTTGCAGGCTGCCTGTAGGAGCGATAGTCACGCTAACCTGACGCCATGTGACGTCCAACATTCCACAGAGTAGTTAACATGTTATATTACTTACGTAGCTCGAAGAGAAGAACAGAACCGTTACCACAGTTATCTGAGAAACGTCGTTATATGCCACGCCCCTTGGCTTCCACTTAATGTGTCGATCTAATCAGCTGCGGCCAAGTGTGGTTTTGTATTAGTTGTAAAACGCAGTTTTCTCCACTATTCCGATTTTGTAAATAGTCTCTCTCAAGAGCAACAAGCTAGATCATTGCCTGGTGCAGCAGTTCCATATAACAACATGAACGTTACACAAGGCAGCTGTCGGTTCAGAACTGTTGTGTACCAAGCATCAGGTAAACAACAGTTACCACAATAGGCCGCCACCACACAGCAGAACCACTCGGCTGGCATCCCTCTCTGTACCACGCAGTAGCCTCCAGGTGGCGTTCACAAACCCAGACCTATTCCTTCTTCGGTGGCACTTCCTCGAGCATGCTGTCGATAGTGTGGACAACAGCCAATAGGGAACTCTGTCAGCCACCGACTGTGTTGGTCCTGCCTCGCAATGGCGGACATGGGAGTCTATCTGCAGACGGACACAAAAATACTGCAGACACTTAGACAGTTACGTACCAGCTGTTAGACAGTTCAGTTCAGAGTGTGCAGTCCTCTCAGTACAGCACTCTGAAGACTACCTGCCGACTTAGCAGTCACTAGTTGGGTAGTAATTGGAATATCAAAAGTGTCTGCAGTATTACATTCAGTTATAATGACAAAATGTAGGCTGCCAAGTTATTTAGATATCTTTGTATTAGATTAGGACACTGAGGGCCATGCATCTTCCTGGTACTGGGTTAGGACATCGAGTGTCGTGCATCAAACTATACCGTAGTTGATTATTGTATTGTGACATACTCAAGGGCAGTTTTGTAACTAGACATAAGGAAACTGGTATTTGGTTTCTTAGCCAGAAATATATATTTAAAAATATATGTGTTTCAGCATTTTGGAAATTCAAACACTAAGGGGTTAAAATAGTGGGTGAACGTTGTCTTAAATAAATCATTATTAGAGAAACCACTAAGGCATCTTTGACGCTACACCTATAACAATTGGTGTCTGACTTCCTGGTTAGAAATTAAAAAAAATGTGTTTCAGTGCCTGTGGTAACTGGCCCTCCTAATGGTGCGAAATAGGGTATAAAAAGCTTTACGACGTTATTTCATTATGAAAGTACTATTGAAGCTAAATATACGAAAATTTGTGTTTAGCTTCTCTGTCATAAAGAAATAAAAATGTATGTTTCTCTGATCTGGAAAATTCAATACCCAAGGGGGTGAAAGAGGGGATGAACCTTTTTCAGAAAATATTTATTTATATTAAAAAATTTTTAGAGCTTAATGAATGAAAACTGGAATTTCATTTATCAGTTAGATATAAGGAAATATATTTCACGAGATCGAAGTTTTCATGGAAATATATACACAAGAAAGCAAAAGGCATAACGAACGAAAAAATTGGACTCCATCTACTAGAACCGCTTTTTGGACAGAAGTACATCCGGAAAACATCATGCTTATATGGCTTTAAGCTAGGTGTCGCAGTCTCAGAACAAAATAAATATTTGATTAAAGAAAAACAAAAAACAAAAATCTGTTCAGGCCATACAGTCTATGTGAGCGAAGTAGCGACTGCTGAGTTCATCTTTGTTATAGGCCGACCCGTAAGAAAAGTGTTTATCTGCAAGTGTGCAAATGATCCACCACTGAAAAACCACAGCGGGGAAACTTTTTTCTCTACTGTGGACATATGGGCTAAATTTATAGGAGCATTGGATTACTTCATTCACAACGAAAACAAATAATTCCTAAATTTTAAATACTGCGGTTACTGCGACACTTGTAATTGCATTTTGAAGAGTGAAACGTCGCTTCATTCAGCTCTTTTAGAACTATCGCACTGGCAGCAGAAATTACTCTGGTTCCACTTGAAAAATGTAAATTGCTACCAATACCGCTGTAATTAATATTGCTATAAAAACAGACTGTAATTCGTTTAGTGAGGAGTTGCTCACATTGCATGTCGGTGAAAACAGAATTGTTATACTGGAATTATAAATAAGTTAGCCTCGGGCTACAAAGATTGTTTTGCAATTTCCTTGTTGTATTACTGGTTTCGGGACCACCAGGCCCATCTTCAGATGCGACTTCTATATGCAGGGTGACGGCCCTAAGACTCGTCAGGCCAATTTTTCTCTGTGTTTCTACAGATATTTGCAATTTCGTTTTTGTAGTGTGTAACTGGAGTCATTCCAAAGAAGCTCTGGTCATCATGTCTTTCATGCGACGCCCAGAGCTGACGGACAGCGTCGGTCTGTTTCATGTTACAAACATAATGATTTGTAAAGCGGCATTATATACGCCCATTCGGTATAGCGGTCCCATATTAGTGTTGTGTAATATTTTTTTCAGTGATATGTATTAATAGGGACAGTAAAACGCGAAGAAAACCCCGTACTCCAACAGTGATAGAGCAGCGCTGCTGCATAGCGACACCGGACGGAGGGTCCCAGGGCAGTGATGTCACTGCTGCAGTACTGGTTATTCTTCGTGTTTAACTGTTCCTGTTAATACATATCGCTAAAACAAATATGACACTAGACATTCGTGGGATGTCTCTGTCGAATGGGCAAGTAAAACTTCACTTTTATATACAACATTTTGTTTGTAATGGTGTAGCAAAACAAGTGCTGTATCGTTTGAGAGATACAGAGGTGAGCCAGTGTGCCGGGACTTACCACAGTTCACTACTAATAGCGCCACGTCACCATATAGTTTTCCGTGATTTCCCTAAATCGCTCCAGGCAAATGCCGGGATGGTTCCTTTGAAAGGGCACGGCCGACTTCCTTCTCTAATCCGATGAGACCGATGACCTCGCTGTCTGGTCTCCTCCCCCAAACAACAACCCACGTCACCATAGGGCGTCTGTGCATAACACACCAGTATTGCACCATAATTAACAATGAAATTAAAAGTTAAAGTTGCTTTTTCAAACTTTGTCAAGATATGCTTTAGTGTGATATTGTTTAATCTGTCAAGTCTCAGATTGTTTAGGTCAATGTTTTAACTAAATACATCGTTTTAAGAAACAAAGAAGTTACGTTAAATAATAAAACTAGGAAGCCAGTAATTGGTCATAATTTGCAGATGTGTGTCAAAATTAACTGATCCAAGTCTCAACGTGATTAAAGCCATACTTTGGTCAGAATACACGCTTTTAAGAAAAACTGAAGGCGCTACATATCAAACTTTGAAATGTGAAGATTTGTATGACGCTTCAGTTCAACATAAAGATAAGAACTACATTACCCCATTAAGCTACCTCTAATAGTTTTCGAGTAATTTAATGAAAAACAAATTTGGAACAAAAATGTCCTTATTTGTAGTAGATTAATTATCTGTTATGTTAATTATAGAAAATTTTGGTTACAGCACGTGATGAAACCTATTAAATAATACAGCTATAAGAAGTTTTAGGACCTTGATGTTAATAACAACCAATACAAGGTCTGTTGAAGTTGTTGTTCAGAGGTCACGTTCTACTGTCAGTTCCGTTTTAAAATTTCTAGAAGTCAAAGTATGAGTGCATGGGAGCTATAGCTTTTTCTGTGATTTTAACCAATTTACCTACATTCATACAAAAATTACGAAGCTTCTAAATTGATTCATGACATTCTTATAGTTCAGAGGTCATGTTCCGTTTTAAAAATTCTAAAAGGCAAAGTTTCAATGCAGGTGAGATAATGCTTTTTCTGTGATTTTAACCAGTTTACCTACAATCATACAAAAATTACGAAGCTTCTAAATTGATTCATGACGTTGTTATAAAATACTGTGTGTCCAAGAAAGCGGTCGTTTAGAGACTGCTACCGTGTGCATAGGGCAAATGATTTACTGTCAGTATGAACATAATGACTATTACAATGATGTGCGTGTGTAACTTTACCAAATATATGTATCAGCTAGCACTCAAAACCTTCATTTATAATAATAGTACTCATCCCTCTGAACTGATAGAGAATAGAAACATTTCTGTCAGTGGGCTGGACAAGAATGTGGACTTGCTGACTCCGAATTATGGTCCGTATGTTCTCTATTGCTTTTGTGGTTGACCACAGAAATATTTGCCAGGCTCTCGTAAAAGACGGCGAACAATATTTGCAACAATTCCAATTTCCTCCAGAGGTTAAAGAGTATTTATTATTATGTTAATCAACCCGCCACCGCACAATGGGAAGCCAAACAACACTTTCCGTCGATAGTGAGTGTCTCGTAGACGATATGATGAGTAGTACTTGTGTGTGATGACTCCAGCGACACATTGCAAACAGAAATTGCAAATATTTGCCGAAACACCAAATAGAATGCCCTTATCGACTCTTAAGAAAGACACACGATACACAGGGTGTTCAAAAGCTTTGTACACACACTGAGAGATATGATGATGGAACTGAAATAAACATATTTGCAAGAAAAGGAACACCTACAGCCGTCCTTATGACGTCTTTTACTGTTTAGCTACCAGTTACGGCACTCCAGTGCACCCTCTTCAGGCCTTAGTTGATGCTAAAGGGGCTGCAACGATCCATATATACGATGCATCAGTGGCCAACATAACTGATTTACGTAGTCCATCTGTAACAGTGATGTTGTCTGTCCAACCATCAACTGTTTTTGTATTGCTAATTACAACCAGTGACCTACTGGATACTCAGCACTCACTCAATATGTCGTCTGTCCAACCATCAACTGTTGACGACGTTTGGACAGAAGACATATTGAGTGAATGCTGAGTACCCAACAGGTCACTGGTTGCAATTAGCAATACAACAATGTTAAACGTGTTTCGTTCATTTATTATTTAGATCAGTGCTACAACAAATGTTGACATTGAGCACCATTAACTTCAGTGCAGAGCATGTATTGACGTAGCAGTGTGATGTGTATTCGACGGGAAATGTTGGGTGCGTTCTGCATGTGTATGGCTGCTCCAAGAATTGCTGTAGCTAATTCCTCCACAGGGCAAGAATACAATTTGAATATTGTGTAGCCCTAGAAAAAGAAATCTAACGGGAAAAGGACCGTTGCAGGCCACTGTAGGGATCCTCCCTGGCTGATCGACCGATGCTGCAACGTGCGCCAAGGTCTACCAAGATAGCACACAGAGAGCAACTGCACGTTACAACAATAGTTGTAGCTCAAATCAGGTTAAATTTAACTACACTGAAGAGCCAAAGAAAATGGTACACCTGCCTAATATCATGTAGGACCCCCGTGAGCATGCAGAAGTGCCGCAACGTGACGTGGTACGGACTCGACTAATGTCTGAAGTAGTTCTGGAGGCAATTGACACCATGAATGCGCAGGGCTGTCCGTAAGTCCGTAAGAGTACGAGGGGGTGGAGATATCTTCTGAACAGCACGTTGAAAGCATCCCACATACGCTCAATAATGTTCATGGCTCGTGAGTTTGGTGGGCAGCAGAGATCTTTAAACTCAGAAGAGTGTTCCTGGAACCATTTTGTAGCAATTCTGGACATTTGAGGTGTTTCAATGTCCTGCTGGAATTGCCCAAGTCCGTCGTAATGCACAATGGACAGGGATGGATGCAGGTGATCATACAGGATGGTTACGTAGATGTCGCCCGTCAGAGTCGTATCTAGATGTGTCAGGGGTCCCATATGACTCCAGCTGAACAAGCTCCATACCATTACAGAGCCTCCACCAGCTTGATCAGTCTCCTGATGACATGCAGGTCCCACGGATTCATGAGGTTGTCTCCATACTCGGTACACGTCCATCCGCTCGATGCAACTTGAAACGAGACTCGTCCGGCCAGACAACACGCTTCCAGTCATCAACAGTCTAGTGTCGGTGTTGACTGGCCCAGGCGAGGCGTAAAGCTTTGTGACATGCACTCATTCGGCTCCGAAAGCCCATATCGATGATGTTGTTGAAAGGTTCGCATGCTGACACCTGTTGTTGGCCCACTGTTAAAATCTGCAGCAATTAGGGGAAGGGTTGCACTTCTGTCATGTTCAACGATTCTCTTCAGTCGTCGTTGGTCCCGTTCTTGAAGGGTCTTTTTCCGGCTGCAGCGATGTCGAACATTTGATGTCTTACGGATTGCTGATATTCACGATACACTCGTGAAATGGTCGTACGGTAAAATCCCCACTTCATCGCTACCTAGGGGATGCTGCGTCCCATCGCTCGTGCGGCGACTATAACACCACTTTCAAACTAAGCTGAATCTTGACAACCTGCCATTGTTGCAGCAGTAAACAATCTAACAACTGCGGCAGACACATGTCCTGACTGTTTACATATATGTATATTTGAATACGCATGCCTATACCAGTCTTTTAGCGCTTCAGTGTGTATTTGAAGAAGATACTGTTCATCGCATCTGTGATTGTGATATTTGGGTATGCTTCGTACTCGCCCAAAATACATTTCTGTCTCCTAATTCCATAATCGATGTGAGTTATAACACAATTTTCTGTGTAGCTGATCATCAAAAATACATGCAGCTAATCTGTCAGTTTAGTGTAATGGTTGTAGTCAAACGAGTGTTGCACATATTGTTGATCAGTGGTGACAGCAGTTTGTGATCCCAGAGGAATTATAGCTAGCATCGATTAGATTTGTACACAGTGATTCAGCTGCCCCTATCTATGCGTTTTACGCAACCTGCAACGGCTTCAAAAACCAAGCGCGGTTTTTTCATATTCTCTCGCCGCTAAGCATAAACTGTTAGTGCTATAGAAAAAATCAATAGGGCGGCTCTATAGGAAACTCAGTGTAGTTAGATATTGTACATGGATATATATTCGCTGGAGGCCACTGTGCTCAAATTATTCAAGAAAAACTTTCAAAAGTGAATTTCAAACAAGTTTTTCTTGAATAACTCGAAAACCGTGGCCTCCAGCGAAAACGTATGACAGTATAGAAATTTCCTACAAACTGAGTCCTCTTCATGTTCTCTGTAGGACTAATACAGAGGGGTCCAAAAACTGTATGCAGTGTTTCAGAGCCCATAACTGGTAAACTAATTGACGGAGTTGTACTATCTTTGGTAGTGTAATAGTTTGTAGTTCCGGCAATCGCCACACAAGCGTTGTATTGCGTTGTTTTTTTTGTCAGATGACAGTCGCCCGATAGTCAGTGTTTTGTTCTTAGTTGCAAATAGTTGCTCGAGTAAACATGGGTGGTGCAAGGCTTACATTCGATGAAAGGAGGTCAGTTTTGAAGTGGTATCTTAAGTTTGAAAACATTAATGAGGTTCAACAGCACTGGCGAAGTAAGTATCAAACAGAGCCACCGACACGTTTAACGATTCGTCACATTCGAGACAAATTTGAAGCCGAAGGCTGTGTTAAAGATGTTCACAAACAACGATCTCGACGACCTGTGACAGTAACAAGTCCAACTAACTCCCGTCGTGTGTTACAACAATTCACTCGCTCACCACAGAGTCTGTGAGACAGTGTGCCCGTGAAACTGGAGTGAGTCGCTCAAGTGTTCGGCGATTTTTGAAGACAGCAAGTGCTACATCCCACGATTGCTACACGCAATGAACGAGGACAACCCAGATCGTAGAATGGAGTACTGCGAGTGGTTTACTAACATGATGCGCAACGATGAAGAGCTTGGAGAGATGATTGTGTGGTCTGATGAGGCACAGTTCAAAGTCAGTGGTACAGTAAATCGCCACAGTTGCATCTACTAGGCCGCCGAAAATCCGAATGTCCATGTAGACAAAGCCGTGATTTTGCCAGCAGTAAATGTGTGGTGTGGGTTGTCTTACAGGGGCTTTGTTGGGCCATTCTTCTTTGACAGCACAGTTACTCGTGAGGTGTACCTCCAGAAACTTCAGACATCCATTTTACCTGCCGCCCGATTTTTGTATGGAGACGGAATAGTTTACTTTCAACAAGGTGGTGCCCCAGCCCACTACCAAAATCGTGTTAGGGCGTATCTCGAAGAAAATCTACCAGGAAGATGGATAGGCCGTAGAGGTGCTGTGGAGAATCCACCACGTTCCCCAGACCTAACTCCTCTGGACATTTACTTGTGGGTAACTCTAAATGACGTCGTTTATCGACAAAAGCCACGCACATTGTATGAACTTCGAGAATCCATCGTACATTCATGTGCAAATATCCAACTGAACACGTTGCAGTCAGAACTTCGTGCTGCAGTTCGGCGGCATCGTTTGTGTGTGGATGTTAATGGTGACCATTTCGAACACCTACAGTGATATCTTTACGTTGGCCTTTAAGCTACACTTTCACCGAAACTGAGACAACTCCGTCAATTAGTCTGCAAGTTATGGACATTTAAACAGTGGGTACATTTTTTGGATCCCTCTGTAGTTGGCGGGTAGCGAAAGCGAGAATCTAAAAATCTTATTTATGGTTTTTGAAGGTACAGCAGGTTGCATAAAACGCGCAGGTAGGGGCGGCTGAATCACGCTGTATATGCAGCATATGCAGCACACATCTAAAGACAGAGCTGATAGTCTCGATAGGACAATGCAATGACGAAACTGGAAAGCATTCTTGTAGCCAGAGGCTTATTTATTTCGAATTTCAACTCATCATACGACTAAGTACCTGCCTTCCATCAAGATGAACAGCATTAATACTGAATTACGACATCTTAAAGGGCTCTAGAAATACTTCAGACTTGTAGCTTAGCTGACTCATTCTGTATGTACGCGCTGCAGAATTCGCGTAGAAGGATTAGTGAACTCTTCCTCGACCTATTGAAAGAAAATGCAACACATAACAACCGTCCCTATGATGTCATTTGTTGTGTAGATACCAGTTTCAGCGCTTCAATGCACCATCTTCAGACCTTAGTTGATACTGAAGTGGTTATACCATCCATATACAGGGTGGTCCATTGATCGTGATCGGGCAAAATATCTCACGAAATAAGCGTCAAACGAAAAAACTACAAAGAACGAAACTTGTCTAGCTTGAAGTGGGAAACCTGATGGAGGTATGGTTGGCCCGCTAGATGGGGCTGCCATAGGTCAAACGGATATCAACTGCGTTTTTTTTAATAGGAACCCTCATTTTTTATTACATATTCGTGTAGTACGTAAAGAAATATGAATGTTTTAGTTGGACCACTTTTCTCGCTTTTTGATGGATGGCGCTGTAAGAGTCACAAACATATGCCTCACAATTTTAAACGAACAGTTGGTAACGGGTAGGTTTTTTTAAATTGAAATACAGAACGTAGGTATGTTTGAACATTTTGATTCGGTTGTTCCAATGTGATACATGTACCTTTGTGAGCTTATCATTTCTGAGAACGCATTCTGTTACCACTTTAATGCAATAACTGCTCAAAATTATGTCCATCAACCCCAACGCATTTAGCAATACCTGTAACGATGTTCTTCTCAACAGCGAGTTGTTCGCCTTCCGTAATGTTCGCACATGCATTGACAATGCGCTGACGCATGTTCTCAGGCGTTGTCGGTGGATCACGATAGCAAATATCATTCAACTTTCCCCGCAGAAAGAAATCCGGGGACGTCAGATCCTGTGAACGTGCTTCGGCGACCAGTCCACCTGTGATGAAACATGCTATTCAATACCACTTCAACCGCACGCGAGGTATGTGCTGGACATCCATCATATTGGAAGTACATTGCCATTCTGTCATGCAGTGAAACATCTTGTAGTAACATCGGTAGAGCATTACGTAGGAAATCAGCAAACACTGCACCATTTAGATTGCCGTCGATAAAATGGGGGCCAATTATCCTTCCTCCCACAATGCCACACCATACATTAACCCGTCAAGGTCGCTGATGTTCCACTTGTCGCAGCCATCGTGGATTTTCCGTTGCCCAATAGTGCTTATTATGCCGGTTTACGTTACCGCTGTTGGTGAATGATGCTTCGTAGCTAAATAGAACGCATATCAAAAAATCTGTCATCGTCCCGTAATTTCTCTTGTGCCCAGTGGCAGAACTGTACACGACGTTCAAAGTCGTCGCCATGCAACTCCTGGTGCATAGAAACATTTTACGGGTGCAATCGATGTTCATGTAGCATTCTCAATACCGACGTGTTTGAGATTCCCGATTTTCGCGCAGTTTGTCTGCTACTTATGCGCGGATTAGCCGCGACAGCAGCTGAAACACCTACTTGGGCATCATCATTTGTTGCAGGTCGTGGTTGACGTTTCACGTGTGGCTGAACACTTCCTGTTTCCTTAAATGACGTAACTATCCGTGCGAACAGTCCGGACACTTGGATGATGTCGTCCAGGATACCGAGCAGCATACATTTCACACGCCCGTTGGGCATTTTGATCACAATAGCAATACATCAACACAATATCGGCCTTTTCGGCAATTGGTAAACGGTCCATTTTAACATGGGTAATGTATTGCGAAGCAAATACCGTCCGCACTGGCGGAATGTTACGTGATACCACGTACTTATACGTTTGTGACTATCACAGCGCCATCTATCACAAAGCGAAAAAAGTGGTCCAACTAAAACATTCATATTCCTTAACGTACTACACTAATATGTAATAAAATGGTTCAAATGACTCTGAGCACTATGGGACTTAACATCTGAGGCCATCAGTCCCCTAGAGCCTAGAACTACTTAAACCTAACTAATCTAAGGACATCACACACACCCATGCCCGAGGCAGGATTCGAACCTGCGACCGTAGCGGTCAAGCGGTTCCAGACTGAAGCGCCTGGAACTACTCGGCCACACCGCCGGCTTAAAAAAAATGGGGGTTCCTATTTAAAAAAACGCAGTTGATATCCGTTTGACCTATGGCAGCGCCATCTAGCGGGCCAACCATAGTTCCACCTGGTTTCCCCCTTCAAGCTAGACGAGTTTAGTTCTTTGTAATTTTTTCGTTTGAAGCTTATTTCGTGAGATATTTGTCCCGGTCATCGTCAATGGACCACCCTGTATACAATGCATGAGTGGCCAATCTAACTGGTTACGCAAAAGTCTGTAACTGTGATGTAGTCTCTCCTACCATCCACTGTCAACACCATGACCTTTCCGGACTCCTAAGATGGTGCCGGCCGTTAGCAGCTGTACACAATGTCTTGCGCTCTGAGTGTCCCTTTCCGCCACTTTGGCGGCCGTTCTGCCTGCCAGGCGCACCCGCTGCCACCCCTGCGCCTTCCGGCGAGTCGGACGGGAGCGTCGCAGGGAGGGCCGCTGGGGGTGGGGGAGGGGTGGCGCGCCGCCGTAATTACGTTTCATAAACCAACTTACCTACAAACACGGCATTGTCGCGCGCCGCCCCACACGCCACCTCCCCTCATTTCCTTTCTGCCAGCGCGGGCGGCGACAGCGGCGGCGGCGGCGGCACCGCTAATAAACGGAAAGGAAACTAATTACGGCCATAAATAATAAACAAGGAACAAGCGTCGTCGGCATCGGCGTCGGTGGGCGTCGCAGAGCAGGCGTCCCCAGGCGTCGTCACACGGCGCTGCCGTGGCCACGGGAAGCCGCGCCAGCCGGTCGTCGACAATTAACAGCGCGTTAAATATATTCCGTAGTCTCGTTTCTAATTAGCGAGGCAGAAAGGCATCGCGAATGCGGCTAATTCATTACTGGCGTCCTCACCCCCAAAAAAGTCTATCTGCTACATTGCTCCATCTGCAGACCTGCCCTCTTCCAAAGTACTGGTTAAGTTGGTCTGCAGTGTCTTCACAGCACTTAAGTCTTGTTTGAAAGCAGCGCAGACCAAAAACCGGAATACTCCTAAAGATGAAAAGTACGCACATCTTACTTAAAATAATGGTTAAATATACTGGCTGGAAAGTTCGCTTAGTTCGATCTCAAACGTATACACTACTGGCCATTACAATTGCTGCACCAAGAAGGTGACGTGCTACAAACGCGAAATTTAACCGACAGGAAGAAGATGCTGTGATATGCAAATGATTAGCTTTTCAGAGCATTCACACAAGGTTCACGCCGATGGTGACACCTACAACGTGCTGCCATGAGGAAAGTTTCTGATATACAAACAGCAGTTGACCGGCGTTGCCTGGTGAAACGTTGTTGTGATACCTCGGGTAAGGAGGAGAAACGCGTACCATCACGTTTCCAACTTTGATGAAGGTCGGATTGCAGCCTATCGTGATTGCGGTTTATCGTACCGCGACATTGCTGCTCGCTTTGGTCGAGATCCAATGACTGTTAACAGAATATGGAACCGGTGGGTGCAGGAGGGTAATACGCCGTGCTGCATCCCAACGGCCTCGTGTCACTAGCAGTCGAGATGACAGGCATCTTATCCGCATGGCTGTAACGGATCATGCAGCCACGTCTCGATCCCTGAGTCAACAGATGGGGACGTTTGCAAGACAACAACCATCTGCACCAACAGTTCGACGACGTTTGCAGCAGCATGCTCTATCAGCTCGGAGACCATGGCTGCGGTTTCCCTTGACGCTCCATCACAGAGAAGAGCGCCTGCGATGGTGTACTCAACGACGAACCTGGGTGCACGGATGGCAAAACGTCATTTTTTCGGATGAATCCAGGTTCTGTTCACAGCATCATGATGGTCGCATCCGTGTTTGGCGACATCGCGGTGAACGCACATTGGAAGCGTGTATTCGTAATCGCCATAATGGCGTATCACCCGGCGTGGTGGTAGGGGGTGCCATTGGTTACACGTCTCGGTCACCTCTTGTTCGCATTGACGGCACTTTGGACAGTGGACGTTACATTTCAGATGTGTTACGACTCGTGGCTCTACCCTTCATTCGATCCCTGCGAAACCCTACATTTCAGCAGGGTAAATACATAATTGTTTCGCCGTATCGTTTTTTAGGAATAGGCTATTTAGACGACAGTGGACTGAATTGCTGCCATGTGGGTTTATCTTTTTTCCGACATTTTTAATGTGTTTATTTCGTCACCATCAATGAAACTGTCGTACTGCCTTGTGGATTTTGTCTTAGGATGTTCGACTGAGGCAACAGGCTAAAGACAGTACATTAACAAGAGGCCACGAAAGACGCAACGGTTTTGTATCCTTCAAATTAATTGCCACCCTAGAGCTCTTAGGATCCTAGATCAGCTTTCTACCTCTACATCTCTGATACAGCTACCATTCCTGAGTGTCTCTTTCCGTTACCATCTGTGATCTGTATTATGTTTCCGGTACCTTGAAATTTCATGAAACATTTTGTGTTGCATATTTTCGGTTTACATACTTAGGTGAAGAGGAAATACATGATCCGCTGAATGAAATTGACAGTCTAAAGAGTACAGATTATGGATAGAGGGTGAACCGAAGGAAGACGAAAGCAATGAGAAGTAGCAAAAACGAGAACAGCGGTAAACATAACATGAGGATTGATGGTTACGAAGTAGATGAAGTTAAGGAATTCTACTACAAAATAACCAATGATGAACGGAGCAAGGAGGACATCAAATGCAGACTATCACTGCCAGAAAGGGAATTCCTGGCTAAGAGAAACCCACCAGTATCAAAGATAGGCCTTGATGTGAGAAAGAAAGTTACGAGAATGTACGTTTGGAGCAGGGAATGAATGTATGGTAGTCAAACATGGACTTTTGGGAAACCGAAAAACAAGAGGAAGCATTTCAGATGTGATGCTATCACCTCGAGTGCTTCCTCTTCTTTTTCGGTTTTCCATCAGTCCTGACGAACGTTAAAAACTTTGAAAATTACGTAAGGTAATGAATAAGGTAAGGAATGAGGAGGTGCTGCGCAGAATCGGAGAAGAAAGGAATATGTTGGTTGACAAGGAGAAGGGCAGGTTGATAATACAATCTGTTAAGACAGCAGGGAATGACTTACATGGTAGTAGAGGGAGCTGTAGAGGACAAAAACTGTAGAGGAAGATAGAGATTGGAATACATCCATCAGGTAATTGAGGACATAGGTTGCAAGTGCTACTCTGACGTGAAGAGGTCGGCACAGGAGGGGAATTCGTGGTGGGCCGCATCAAACCAGTCAGAAGACTGATGGGGGAAAAAAGAAAGGAAACCAAAAAACAAGAAACAAAATCTATACAACTTACAATTTTTGTCTCTTTGCTCTTTCTTCAAGTCTGAACCTGACATGATTTACCTGTCCCTTCTTTCGGTAACGATTTTTCACAACTTCGTTATACCTACTCACTCCTTCCAGTAGCTCCTCTTTTCGTTCCTCATCATTCCACCTAATTTCTTCAACTGCTATACAACTCAAATTCTTCCACTTCCTTAATCTTCACGTTTGCCAGTTTCCACATCTCAAGTGCGTACAATGATGTGCTCCAGACGATCAGTTCCAGTACATTATTTCTCAATTTCATGTCAATATTTCGCATCAGCAGAAGATGAGAACCACTGTCGCGGTCCACTTTTGATACCTTTCATGCTTTGAGCAATTTCAACTATTTTCTTCTACAGATGTGCTGTTTCATGATTCTAGTTTCGACGATAATCATGGCACCGTTTTCGCTACTTGTCATAGCTGCCATGATAATTTTCTTTATCGTTAGCCAGTAAAACAATTTCAAGCATTTTAAGTAAGCATTTCATTCCACTCAACATCCCTTCTTCGACTCTACAAAACAGTCATGTACTCTGCCTGGTTTAGATCTGATACCCCTCAATTCCCTCTTTTATTGCTGATCTCTTTCTCATGTTTCTTCAACATAGAGGTTAAACAGTAGACGAAATAAACTGCAGACCTGCCCTACGCCTGTCTCACCAAAATATTCACTCTTGAATTAATTTTAATTTTAATAATCAACAGCCTCAGTTGTACCGTTTACCTAGAATTTACCTGGGTTTCAGTCGGGATAACCCAACCTTCTTCAGAATAACTGCAATTACCGTTTGTCAAACTAAAACTGCAAATTCATAAATTATCGTCAGACTATAAAACTTATCTGGAACTGCCGCAGCCCTACTTCGCGACGGCGATGCGGCAGCCACGAGTGCTGTACTGGAGCATTCTAGGTAAACGGTACAACTAAGGCTGTTGATTATTAAAATTAAAATTAATATTTATACAGTTGCTGACAGGGCCGCGAAATGTTGAAGATATTTAAATTCATTCTTGAATTTTTCAGTAATGCAGTACAGGTTTCTCCAGTGATAATTGCGTCTTTTATAAATCAGTTGATAACGACGCTTTCGTAATTTTGCTTTTTTGTGATCCTCACCACTTCTCTTTACTGATTCGGTAATCCATTCTGCCGCGAGTTCTGGAAGCTGATCGAAGTGTCGTAGATAATAATGCATAATACAATCTTTTCATTCTTACCTAAAACTTTCCGTAAACAAGTTATTCGTTTACATACGTGGTCTAGGGGAGTGTCCTTAATTATGAATAAAAACGTCCTGGAATCCGGGTTCGATCCCACTAAATTCTGAACAGAAATCATCAGGAAAAGTGGCCTAAGATTTCCAGCCTAAAGAGTCATCCTAGATCTGTCAACCATCCTGTCAAAGAGGGCGGGAGAGCAACCTTAAGCTTAGGGCACTTACTTGTCCTTAGGGTGCGAAACTGTCCTTAAAAGTTGGAAGAATCAATAAGGACGCAGAAGGTAATGCAAACCGCTACACTAGAGAAACTCACGGTGTATCCTCGGAAAACGTGACCTGTAGATGAAAAAGGTAACGATGATCTGTCCAATGGCAAAAGATTCCGGTATATTCCCCCATTCCGAAGTCCGGCACGGGACTGCCTAAAGGGAGGTAACTAAGAGATAAATACTGAGTAACCAACGAAAGGGTAACGTTCCACGAGACGAGGTGACGAATGTCATAAGCCTGAATGTGGGAAGAAACCTATAACGTCTAAAATGGGCAATGCACCGCCTCAGTTTGAGTATATAGGATGACAATTATTCAGCTATTTGAAATAAAATCGTCGTAACTTCTGAATGGCTTCCGTTAGGAAGTTGGCCGCGGGACACGATGGGGATTAGTATGCGCATGCATGGTTTAGCATAGGCAACGAAGCCCACTTTCATTTGGATGAGTTCGCCAATAAGCAAAACTGGCGCATCTGTGGGACTGAGAATCCGCATTTCGCGATCAAGAAATCTCTTCATCCTCAACAGGTGACTGTGTGATGTGCAGTGTCCAGTCACAGAATAATCGATGCGATATTCCAAGATGGTACGGTAACTACAAATCGTTATGTGAAGGTTTCGAAGATGATTTCATCCTCATTATCAAAAGTGACTCTGATTTCGAAAAGATGTGGTCCATGCAAGACGGGGGGCGACCTCATCGAAGCAGGAAGGTGATGACCTGGAGGAACACTTTGGGTGTTGGATATCCAGAAGCCAGAGCCATGGGCCCCTACTGACCGCCATGTTCTCCGGATCCGAACGCTTGCAACTGCTTTTGTGGGGCCATATTAAACACAAGGTGTACATCAATAACCCCAAAACCATTGCTGAGCTGAAAACGGCCATTCAGGAGGTCAGGACAGCATTGATGGTCCTATACTACAGCGGGTCGTGCAAAATTTCGCCATTCGTCTGCGCCACATCATCGCCAAGGACGGCAGCCTTATCGAACATGTCATAACCTAGATCCGAATATGTGTAGCGACGTTTACAAGCTGAATAAAGTGTGTGGATGCCGTAGTTTGTAACTTATTTACATTTTTTTCGTTGTTGTTGTTGTGGTCTTCAGTCCTGAGACTGGTTTGATGCAGCTCTTCGTGCTACTCTATCCTGTGCAAGCTTCTTCATCTCCCAGTACCTAATGCAGCCTACATCCCTCTGAATCTGCTTAGTGTATTCATCTCTTGGTCTCCCTCAACGATTTTTACCCCCCACGCTGCCCTCCAATACTAAATTGGCGATCCTTCGATGTCTCAGAACATGTCCTGCCAACCGATCCCTTCTTCTTGTCAAGTTGTGCCACAAGCTCCTCTTCTCCCCAATTCTATTTTTTTCATATAGTCCAATAATTGTCACCCTGTGTTAGGGGCAATGATATGAAATGAAATGAAGAAAAGGATTCCTGATCAGTTGAACATATGGCAAAATCAATGGCAGCAGAAAAAATTACAACATGGATAATATTCATTATAAATACTAAGGTACGGTAGAGAATGAACTAGTGTTAACAGTTCAGTGACAGGGCTATTTCGTTGATAATCGACAGTAAACCAACGCCAATAACAAGCTTCGAGGTACCCATGCCATCACGAACAGAAGATGGATGGGTGGAGAAAATATGTGAGGATATTAAACGGGTAATTTAGTATGTACAGGGAGATGATAACGTAACAGTCATGGGTGACTGGGGCGTGGGTGTAGTGGAAAAAGCAGGAAAACGAGTTAATGGATAGTACGAGCTTAGTAGTATGAATGAGAGAGGAGAGTAGTGCAATAATCTTCAGCTAGTGACAGCAAACACGCTGTTTACAAATCACAAGAAGAGGATGTATACTAGGAAAAGGAAACGAGTCACGCGTAGATTCCAGGTGGAATCGTTATCAGATAGTAAATCTGAAATCAGATATTGGATTGAAAGGCATACTCCGGCGCAGATACAATTTCACATCACAATTTAATAATGAAGAACAAAAGGCTGAAGCTGAAGAGAACCGTTCCCAAGGATCAGTGTAGAAAGAAGTGAGATACTGAAATATTCAGTTGAAGTGCAATGTGTATTTCTAAAAAGAGCAATTGCAGACGTTGGACTGACAAATATAGTTACAGAGAAGATCACAGTGAAGAAACCTTCCGTAACAGGAGGAAGGAATATATCAATTTCTCGACGAAAGAAGGCAGTATAAATATGTTCAGGGAAATTAAGAAATACAGAAATATAAATCTCTTAAGAAGGAAAGAGAAAGTGCACGAAATCCAAGACGAAATGACTGCAGAAAAAATGTGAAGGAATCCAAAAATGAATGGTTGTCATTGTATAGTCGTTCAAAGCAGTGCAGAAAATGATGTGACGCCACTTGTCAGCGCTGCAGGCCTTCAGCGTAAGCCATACACCACGCAGCCCTACACGTGTGACGGCGATTCAGTAGACACCACGTAATGGAGCCGGACGACATGGGCTGTTCCAGTGAATACATTACTTGTTCCCGGGCGGCAGACCCATATGTGAAAGGATTGTGACGTGTATGGCATACAATATGAGGGTCCTTCTTTTGTGCCGTCATATTTGATGTATTCAGACACTACCGCCCGGACTCTTGATAAGTGTGAATTCCTTCACGTTCCCAATCAATCTAAAGCTAGACCACTGTCACGTCTGAATGCCGTTCACGCTAGGATGTTAATAAGTTTCGACACATGCTGTCCCACTATACTGTCGCTTTCAAACTTGGCCAATTGGTGCTAATTTTAGCCCGCTCCGGTACACATCTTTGTCCTCCATTGTTCTCACTAACTATCTAATGCCACGTGCACGGCTGGTGACAAAATTTGCAACACCAGTAAGGATAGAAAAAGAGACAACTTTTTTTCGGTACCGTGTAGTTGGAAGAACACATTATTAAATTTGAGGCTGACTTAGGTAAAAGTAAGTACATAGGGATTAACTTCCCATGGTAGGGATTCACAGCCATGTATAATTTTTTAAAGGATGTCATATTTGCCGTACACTGTAGAAATTATTTATTTTACAATTACACTTTCGGGCTATGGGCTATTTTCAATGGTACTCCAAGACATTTTGCTTCAGCGTGTATACATGTCGGAAAATTCTGAAGTCTGACAGGTACTGAAGCCAAATCTTTTGCGGTACCACTTGAAAATGGCACAAAGGCCTAAAATGCAATTGTGAAATAAATAATTTCTGCAGCCAGAGTATGATGCCTTTTTAGAAACCTAAATACACAGCGCTAAAGGTTTTAATGACATTAGCTGCATCAATCAGTGGAAACAGGTGAAAATTTCTGCCGAAACGGGACTCTAATCCGTATTCGCCACTTAACGCGAGCTCTCACCTTAGCAGTCTGGGCTATCCGAGCACTCTTCCCACCTGACAAATTCTTAGGCCGTTACACACTACGGACGTAGCGTCACCTACCCATGAAACCCACACTCGCAGTTTGTGTTTCCTGTAATAGATATGACATGGTGTGCATCCGCACTGGAAGAAACGATCTTCGAACGTCGTCACCACATGCTTGGTGCTTATCTCAACTTGATCCAACTAAATATCTTGAAAATGACGCATCGCATGAATAAAGAATGTTCTTAGTGCCCCCTCCTAACCACCTGTCCTGCATGGGAGAGGTCAACTTTGTATTTTCAAATGGGAAATCTCTATTTTTATTGAAAATTCGGAATCTACGCGACCGCTCGGATTAAGCTAGAAATCGAGGTTTGAGTCGCCGTCCAGCACCAGTTTTCATCTGTTACCACAGATTCATTCGAATGACCAAATGCACCTATTGCCATTAAAACCTTAGGCCATTAATCTGCGTGGCCACTGGATAAAACGAGCTGTTCGAAATAACATACACTATACACACACACACACACACACACACACACACACACACACACACACACACATGCACACACACAAACACACACACACACACAGACACACACACACACACATACACACACACACACACACACACACACACACACACTGATGAGCCAAAGCATTTTGACCACCTGATTAGTAGCTTGTATGTCCATTTTTCCAACGAAATACATCACTCTGTGTATCAGCTATCAGATGGTATGCTGGTAGGTTTGTGGAGGTATGTGGCGTTAGATGTCTAAGCACAGGTCGTGTAATTCACGTAAATAACAGGCTGCTGATTTGCGTTCGCGGCGATGACGCCCGAAAGCGACCCTGATGGGTTTCATAGGATTTACATGAGGCCAATTTGGTCGACGAGACATCAACGTGATGTCATTATAATGCTTCTCAAACCACTGCAGCACCATTCTGGCTCTGATACATGGACAATTATACTAGTGAAAGCCGACATGACCGTCGGTGTAGCACATCAAGCATAAAGAAATACAGGTGGTTTGCAGCTGTCAGCTTGTACAATGATCGGTGTTCTCCAAAACACTAATGCGTGCACCAGCACAACGTTCTTTCGGCAGAGCTCACTAAATCACCACCTATCCTACTTTACAGAGCAGACAATCCTCCAAACACCACGCTCTGTAAAGAGTCGTGGCCGTCAAAATGTTTAGCGGATTGTGGTGGTTTCACAGTCCTAACTCTTTCCATACATGCTCGCACCATTAGCACGTGAACATTCGTCCAGCTTCGCCGATTTCAAGATAGTAGTTCACAGGCACTGCGTAACAATAATCAGCTCAATGTTAGAGTCGCTTACCTCAATGTATTTCCCCACTTGCACTCCGCATCTTTGATAGGGTGATACCCCATGCATGTGAGCTCCATTCACATACAGTATTTTGTTACTGAATCACGTGCCCACAACGCCACCAGGAGGCATCCAATGTCGCGATTGGCAGTTGTAATTGTCATTCTGCAAACGGCCTTGTCAAAAAGGGTGGAGGAGCGGATAGAGGTTCAGGGCACTCTCTTGTCCTAGGGGTGGGAAATTGCCCCTAAAGGCGGAAAAATCAGCAATGATCAACGACATGAGGATGCAAAAGGCAATGGAAACCACTGCATTAAAGACACGTAACGTGTATCCACAGGACATGTGGCCTGTAATTGAAGAAGTGTCATGATAGTCTCTCCATTGGCAAAAGATTCCGGAATAGTCCCCCATTCGTATCTCCGGGAGGGGACTGCCAAGGGGGAGGTTACCATGAGAAAAAGATTGAATAATCAACGAAAGGATAACGTTCTACGAGTCGGGGCGTGGAATGTCAGAAGATTGAACGTGGTAGGGAAACTAGAAAATCTGAAAAGGGAAATGCAAAGGCTCAATATAGATATAGTAGGGATCAGTGAAGTGAAGTGGAAAGAAGACAAAGATTTCTGGTCAGATGAGTATCGGGTAATATCAACAGCAGCAGAAAATGGTATAACAGGTGTAGGATTCGTTATGAATAGGAAGGTAGGGCAGAGGGTGTGTTACTGTGAACAGTTCAGTGACCGTGTTGTTCTAATCAGAATCGACAGCAGACCAACACCGACAACGATAGTTCAGGTATACATGCCGACGTCGCAAGCTGAGGATGAACAGATAGAGAAAGTGTATGAGGATATTGAAAGTGTAATGCAGTATGTAACGGGGGACGAAAATCTAATAGTCATGGGCGACTGGAATGCAGTTGTAGGGGAAGGAGTAGAAGAAAAGGTTACAGGAGAATATGGGCTGGGGACAAGGAATGAAAGAGGAGAAAGACTAATTGAGTTCTGTAACAAGTTTCAGCTAGTAATAGCGAATACCCTGTTCAAGAATCACAAGAGGAGGAGGTATACTTGGAAAAGGCCGGGAGATACGGGAAGATTTCAATTAGATTACTTCATGGCTAGACAGAGATTCCGAAATCAGATACTGGATTGTAAGGCGTACCCAGGAGCAGATATAGACTCAGATCACAATATTGTAGTGATGAAGAGTAGGCTGAAGTTCAAGACATTAGTCAGAAAGAATCAATACGCAAAGAAGTGGTATACGGAAGTGCTAAGGAATGACGAGATACGTTTGAAGTTCTCTAACGCTATAGATACAGCAATAAGGAATAGCGCAGTAGGCAGTACAGTTGAAGGGGAATGGACATCTCTAAAAAGGGCCATCACAGAAGCTGGGAAGGAAAACATAGGTACAAAGAAGGTAGCTGCGAAGAAACCGTGGGTAACAGAAGAAATACTTCAGTTGATTGATGAAAGGAGGAAGTACAAACATGTTCCGGGAAAATCAGGGATACAGAAATACAAGTCGCTGAGGAATGAATTAAATAGGAAGTGCAGGGAAGCTAAGACGAAATGGCTGCAGAAAAAATGTGAAGATGGTGGTGGTGGTGGTTAGTGTTTAATGTCCCGTCGACAACGAGGTCATTAGAGACAGAGCGCAAGCTCGGGTTAGGGAAGGATTGGGAAGGAAATCGGCCGTGCCCTTTCAAAGGAACCATCCCGGCATTTGCCTGAAACGATTTAGGGAAATCACGGAAAACCTAAATCAGGATGGCCGGAGACGGGATTGAACCGTCGTCCTCCCGAATGGCAAAATGTGAAGACATCGATAAAGATATGATTGTTGGAAGGACAGACTCAGCATACAGGAAAGTCAAAACAACCTTTGGTGACATTAAAAGAAACGGTGGTAGCATTAAGAGTGCAACGGGAATTCCACTTTTAAATGATAGGTGGAAAGAATACATTGAAAGCCTCTATGAGGGTGAAGATTTGTCTGATGTGATAGAAGAAGAAACAGGAGTCGATTTAGAAAAGATAGGGGATCCAGTATTAGAATCGGAATTTAAAAGAGCTTTGGAGGACTTACGGTGAAATAAGGCAGAAGGGATAGATAACATTCCATCAGAATTTCTAAAACCATTGGGGGAAGTGGCAACAAAACGACTGTTCACGTTGGTGTGCAGAATATATGAGTCTGGCGACATATCATCTGACTTTCGGAAAAGCATCATCCACACAATTCCGAAGACGGCAAGAGCTGACAAGTGCGAGAATTATCGCACAATCGGCTTAACAGCTCATGCATCGAAGCTGCTTACAAGAATAATATACAAAAGAATGGAAAAGAAAATTGAGAATGCGCTAGGTGACGATCAGTTTGGCTTTAGGAAAAGTAAAGGGACGAGAGAGGCAATTCTGACGTTACGGCTAGTAATGGAAGCAAGGCTAAAGAAAAATCAAGACACTTTCATAGGATTTGTCGACCTGGAAAAAGCGTTCGACAATTTAAAATGGTGCAAGCTGTTCGAGATTCTGAAAAAAGTGGGGATAAGCTATAGGGAGAGACGAGTCATATACAATATGTACAACAACCGAGAGGGAATAATAAGAGTGGACGATCAAGAGCGAAGTGCTCGTATTAAGAAGGGTGTAAGACAAGGCTGTAGCCTTTCGCCCCTACTCTTCAATCTGTACATCGAGGAAGCAATGATGGAAATAAAAGAAAGATTTAGGAGTGGAATTAAAATACAAGGTGAAAGGATATCAATGATACGATTCGCTGATGACATTGCTATCCTGAGTGAAAGTGAAGAAGAATTAAATGATCTGCTGAACGGAATGAACAGTCTAATGAGTACACAGTATGGTTTGAGAATAAATCGGAGAAAGACGAAGGTAATGAGAAGTAGTAGAAATGAGAACAGCGAGAAACTTAACATCAGGATTGATGGTCACGAAGTCAATGAAGTTAAGGAATTCTGCTACCTAGACAGTAAAATAACCAATGACGTGCGGAGCAAGGAGGACATCAAAAGCAGAGTCGCTATGGCAAAAAAGGCATTTCTGGCCAAGAAAAGTCTACTAATATCAAATACCGGTCTTAATTTGGGGAAGAAATTTCTGAGCATGTACGTCTGGAGTACAGCATTGTATGGTAGTGAAACATGGACTGTGGGAAAACCGGAACAGAAGAGAATCGAAGCATTTGATGTGGTGCTATAGACGAATGTTGAAAATTAGGTGTACTGATAAGGTAAGGAATGAGGAGGTTCTACGCAGAATCGGAGAGGAAAGGAATATGTGGAAAACACTGATAAGGAGAAGGGACAGGATGAAAGGACATCTGCTAAAACATGAGGGAATGACATCCATGGTACTAGAGGGAGCTGTAGAGGGCAAAAACTGTAGAAGAAGACAGAGATTGGAATACGTCAAGCAAATGATTGAGGACGTAGGTTGCAAGTGCTACTCTGAGATGAAGAGGTTAGCACAGGAAAGGAATTCGTGGCGGGCCGCATGACAAAAAAAAAAAAAAAAAAAAAAAAAAAAAAATCAGTATATACACTTATAAAAAAAGTTTTGCATCATCCCAGTTCCCAGAACTCCTGAAGATAGACGTTGACTGTGGATATTGTATCCCAGATACAGTCACTTTGACTGTTCAGAGATGTCACTATATACAACCAAAAATGTAAACAACCATGCATGAGTAGCGCCTATTAGACGGAGGGGGTCTGACAGCCGATCAGTTCCAGTCATTACACCAGGAAGCAGGTACACGGCTCGTGTTACCTGTAGTTAAACCTTGAATAGACCGTCTGTACTGCGGTTCGATCGCGTCCGCATTGTTACTTTGTGCCAGGAAGGGCTCTCAACAAGGGAAGTGTCCAGGCGTCTCGGAGTGAACCAAAGCAATGTTGTTCGGACGTGGAGGAGATACAGAGAGACAGGAACTGTCGATTACATGCCTCGCTCAGGCCGCCAAAGGGCTACTACTGCAGTGGATGACCGCTACCTACTGATTATGGCTCGGAGGAACCATGACAGCAACTCCACCATGTTGAATAATGATAATAATGTTTTTCGTACAGCCACAGGACGTCGTGTTACGACTCAAAGTGTGCCTAATATTCTGCATCATGCGCCACTTCACTCCAGACATCAATGGCAAGGTCCATCTTTGCAACCACGACACAATGCAGCGCGGTACAGATGTACCCAACAACATGACGAATGGACCGCTCAAGAATGGTATCACGATTTCTTCAGCGATGAGTGTCGCATATGCCTTCAACCAGACAATCATCAAAGACGTATTTGGAGGCAACCTGGTCAGGCTGAATTCCTTAGACACACTGTCCAGCGAGTGCAGCAAAGTGGAGGTTCCCTGCTGTTTTGGTGTGGCATTATGTGCGGCTGACGTTGTAAGAGGTATGCGCTATATGCGCTGCCTGCAACAGGCAAGGCATAGGAGAGTCGCTGACCGAGAGCAGTATGTAGTTAGTTGTTGCTTGTCGCTAGTCGGCAGTAGTCTTTAGTAGTCTGCAGTAGTCTGCTGTAGTCTGCTGTAGTCGACGGTAGTCTGCGCGTGTCTGCGCGTGTCGGCAGTCTGCTCTGGTCGGGACTCTGGCGGATGAGTAGTATTGTAGAAGGTAAAGAAGCAGCCTTTCGCATATCTAGTAATGTATGTTAACTGCCATGCAATTTCTTTTAAAAAATGCCCCAATAATAATTTTTATAATATAAAGTATTTTATTTTTTTTAAAAAAAGCATTCATTTCAATTTAAAGATTTTATCCAATGCGTGATCATTCCTTTCACGAATCACAAAACATAGGCCAGCATTGCACGGAGCTGTGTCGATAATTTTTTAGGTAAGAGCAGATGTATTCGCAGTTTTTATTGAGGTAAGAATTTTTGCTTTTTTTCATTCAGAATACAGGGCCGTGGCGCTGCGCTGCTGTCTTCATAAAATTTACCAGGTTACTGTATTTTTTAAATTATTTTTGGTGTTTAGGAATTGAATTTTGTGAGTACATCAAATGTGAATGCATTTCTGCACGGAGATTATAAATGGGAGCCAATTTTGTTCAGAGGTTACAATATTTAAAATTCATTTAATTATTATTTTTGTGGGGAGGTTACACTTGCTTCGTTAATTATTATTTTTGTGGGGAGGTTACAACGTACAGCACCGTAGGTGGTCATGGAAGGCGCCGTAACGGCTGTAGGATACGTGAATGCCATCATCCGACCGATAGTGCAACCATATCGGCAGCATATTGAGGAGTCATTCGTCTTCGTGGACGACAATTCGCGCCCCTATCGCGCACATCTTGTGAATGACTCACTTCAGGATAACAACATCGCTCGACTAGAGTGGTCAGCATGTTCTCCATACATGAACCCTATCGAACATGCCTGGGTTGGACTGAAAAGGGCTGTTTCTGGACGACGTGACCCACCAACCACTCTGAGGGATTTACGCCGAATCGCCGATGAGGAGTGGAACAATCTGGACCAACAGTGCCTTGATGAACTTGTGAATAGGATGCTACGACGAACACAGGCATGCATCAACGCAGGAGGGCGTGCTACTGGGTATTAGAGGTACCGGTGTGTATAGTAATCTGGACCACCACCTCTGAAGGTCTCGCTGTTGGTGGTACAACATGCATTGTTTGGTTTTCATGAGCAATAAAAGGGGCAGAAATGATGTTTATGATGATCTCTATTCCAATTCCAATTTTATATATATTCGTCATTGTCTGTACATTTATTGGAATATTCACTATCGGACTTTTGACTTTTCGGTCGTTTTCAAGTGGTTACGGGTTTCAAAACACAATGGCAGAATAAAGACATGAAAATGTCCGAAAGGTCGCAATTGTAATCGTGGATACTGTCATAAATGTACAGTGAATGACGAATATGAAGTATTTAAAGCAAATATACGAGACTGTGGGCCAGCAATAAATACAATTGTGTTTGACTTGTAATAGAGCTTACATCCAGTGTTCGGATTCGTTTATAATCATGACAGTGTAGTAGTAGTTGTAGTAGTAGTACCAGTAATAGAAGTATTAGTTTTAATCTGTAGATTACTTTTACAAGGACATTGTACATGTCTTGGTTCTACAATTTAAGAATAAGAAAAATAATGTAATTCATGTATGGAAGTCTAATTTGATGAGGATGGGACAGATAGTTGGACGTAACCTTATACTAGGAACCATGCTGATATTTACCCCAAGTAATTTAGGAAGACTACGGGAGACATAAATCAAGCAATAAGAGAATGGTTTAAGTACATACTTTTAATGAGTTGGAAAATGTTGTTGCTGTGCTCTTCGGTCCCAAGACTGATTTGGAGCATCTCACCATGCTGCTCAATCTGTGCTACTGCAACCTCCATCCTTCTGAAACTGCTTACTGTATTCATCTCTTGGTCTCCCTCTACGATTTTTACCCGCCACACTTCCCTCCGATACTAAACTGGTTATCCCTTGACGTCTCAGAATATCTCCTGTCAACCGATCCCTTATTTTAGTCAAGTTATGGACACAATTTCTTGTTTCCCCAATTCTATTCAGTTCCTCCACATTAGCTACATGATCGGGTATCTAATCTTCAGCGTTCTTCTATAGCACGACAATTCGATAGCTTCAGTTCTCTTTTCGTTTAAACCGTTTCACTTTCATACGTGGCTACACTCCAGACAAATACCCTCCAACAAGTATTCCTCACACTTAAATCTGTATTCGATGTTAATAAATTTCTCTTCTTTACAAACGCTTTTGTTTCCATTGGCCGTCTCCATTTTATATCCTTTCTCCTTCGGTCACCATTAGTGATTTTGCTTCCCATATAGCAATAACCTACTGCTCTAAGCGCATCATTTCCTAATCTAATTCCCTCACCATCATCTGACTTAATTCGACTACATTCTATTATCCTTGTTTTGCTCTTGTTGATGTTCATCTCACATCATCCTTTCAAGACATTGTATATTCCGATCAGTTGCTCTTCCAAGTCCTTTGTTGTCTCTAACAGCTGTGGCCGAGCGGTTCTAAGCGCTTCAGTCCACCTCGGGCATAGATGTGTGTGATGTCCTTAGTTTAGTTAGGTTTAAGTAGTTCTAAGTCTAGGGGACTGATGACCTCAGATGTTAAGTCCCATAGTGCTTAGAGCCATTTTGTCTCTGACAGAATTACAGTGACACCGGAAAACCTCAAACTTTTTACTTGTTTTCCCCGCACTCCAATCCCTACTCCAAATTTTTCATCGGTTTACTTTGCTGCTTGTAGAGAATGAATAACATTGGGGATGGGCTACAACCCTGTCTCACTCCCTTCTCAAGCACCGCTTCCCTTTAATGTCCCTCGGCTCTTTTAACTGCCGTCTGGTTTCTTTAGCTCCTGTGTTTTTGCCTTGCTACTTTCAGGGTTTCAGAGTAAATAACAACAGTTCTAATTACGTTTTCCAACTCTTCTGGAGTTTATTTCATAGTATCAGTCACTATGATCCCCAGCTCTTAGTCGCACACTGTTGCAATTATAATTCTACGTTTCATACACGAACATCGATTACTAGGTACAGTTCTTCCAGGTATATGAAAATTCAGCATATGATATGTTCTGCATCAATGACTTATGAAAACATTTCCTCTCTCCGTTATCAACTAACTGCATTGTATTCACTTCATTATCCTTAATGCGGCCACGTGCCTCACGCCGGTACTAGTGGCCCTTGTCTCGAGGGGTTCCACGTTGCTCCCTCAAACAATACGTATCACACCTAGTAGCCGTGCTGCAGGTCAGAGACAACCAGTAGCGGAAGGAAGAGTTCTCTTCCCTAACTAAGACGATCAGCACTCTTACAACGTTTACTAAATCCATTCTACCCCTGGTTATTCCTGTCGGGTACTTACCCAATTTCACGCAGTGCGTTACCAGTCCCAGCAGGTCTTCAGGGGTTACTCGGCAGAGGCGGACACAATCGGACACTGTACGCCCACTCGCAGGCTGAAGAGGACATGAGGAGCAACCCGGGGCGATTGCCTGCTCTCTCTCTCTCTCTCTCTCTCCCTCTCCAACGCACTCTGCCTGGAAGGAGAAGGAGATGAATGTCTCCGCAGGCGGTCTCGAGTGTCTCACGAGGAGCCCTCGCACACGAGCCGCCAAAAAAAGGCTCCCGCCTCTCTCTGGCCCGCTATCGATCACGCCCGCCTGCCAATTACGTCAGACCGAGGCGACGCGCTGCCTCCAGTCTAGGTTCACAAGGTTAATTTATTACGGCACCGTACCGTGCTAAAGGAAATGGCAGGGAAACACAAGGCAGCTGCTGCGGTGGTACAGTGAAGTGTAGTGTAGGAAATCATACCTGTGCTGACAGTCGGTGGTGTACCAGGCATCGTCGAAATTTCCGTGCAGATATTCGTCTTACTGCACAAATGCCCATTGCTACACGTAAGTCATGTGACGGGGCAGCTGCACGATTTTTCACGGCCGAATGAACAGTATGGTTGAACTCTCGGGCGGTAGTCGCGTGAGGCCGCTCTGATCCTACATGGTCTTGAGTACGATCCTCCCGAAACCGTTTATTTTCTACTCACAAGCCAACCTCGGGGTTAAGGCCAACGCAAGCAACTGGCTGCGTAACATTTCACCCATACATAAACACATCAAAAAAAGTTTTGCACCACCCCAGTACCCAGAACTCCTGAAGATAGACGTTGGCTGTGGACACTGTATCACAGACACAGTCCATTTCATTGTTCAGAGATGTCACTAAACCCGCAAAAAGATGTTAACAACCATGCATGAGCAGCGCCTATTACACGGAGGGGGTCCGACAACCGATCAGTTCCAGTCATTCCATCAGGAACATGCCGAATAGACCGCTCGAATGCATCGCTCAGGATTGGCATCACGTTCTCTTCAGCGATGAGTGTCACGCATGCCTTCAATCAGACAATCGTCGGAGACGTATTTGGAGGCAACCCGGTCAGGCTGGACGCCTTAGACACACTGTACAGCGAGTGCAGCAAGGTGGAGGTTCCCTGCTATTTTGGGGTGGCATTGTGATGGCCTGACGTACGCCACTGGTGCGGAAACAGAAAATGGAAACAGAAATGTTAGATGGACCGAGACAGGAAAGAAATGGACAGAGAGAGATGGGAGGACGAAACTGACTGAGAGAAAGTGGAGTAGGAGATGGGCAGAGGATGAAGTACGCAGAGAAGCGGAAGAGGAGATGGATGGCTGGATGGCGAGAGGGGTAGGGGAAGGAGAACAGAGCGAGTGGGAGGAGGAGATGAACAGATCGAGAGGGGGAGGACATAAAGGTAGTGAGGAGGTAGGAGAAGATGAATTCAGAGGGGGAAGCATATTGACAGAGGGGGAAGGATCAGGTGGATAGAGGGGGCAGCGAGAGTGAGGAGGAGCAGATGGGTAAGAGAGGGGCGAGTAGCAGATGGGTAGAGAGAGGGATAGGAGGAGACAGAAAGAGAGAGTTGGAGGAGGTTGATATAGAGGGGCGAGAAAAAGTGATGGACAAAGAGGAGCACAGGGGAAAGGAGAAATGGGCTAATGGAATAAATATGTACCCAGGCAACACCAGGGACTCAGCTGATTACAAAGGGTGTAACAGGCACAATTGCAGATAGTTTTATATGTGTTATCAGAGTATGTACAGACGTCATTGTATTGATTGTTTTTCTCTGTGTCAGTCTTCCAACAAGCCCCACAGAAACTTTAAGACCTGATATTTCATGCATGGCAGTAATGCACCACTAAGTGGACGATGCCTGTCAGTATAGACAACTCGCTTGCGTCCACGCGTACACACCTTAAAATCCGATCTACCACCCAAAAGAAAATAAGCAAATAAGCTTGCTCTTGTCACATGTACCTGGAAGTACACCTAACCTAAAACCATACGACCTATAATACCCATATTTATCAGAATGTAAATGACGTAAATACTAATTAATGTTGTTCAGTACACCGACCTCGGTCACCAGTAGAAATATTTGTACTTATACCCAATACACCCTGTATATAAAATGTAGATGGTCTAACTCCCACCTACATTATTCAGTTGCGTATTGTTGCTAATCACTGGCTTATCCAAGCAATATTAAGAGCACCTGAGGACATCTCCTGGTCAACGTAGAGGAGAGAGCAGACAGGTAGAAAGAATACAATGATGGCCTCAACGAGAGAGAATCACCACAACCTGCGAAGTGATAGAAGAAGGAATGGGAATCGATAGGGAAGACACAGGGGATCCAGTATTAAAGTTAGTTTTCAACAGAGCTTTTGGAAAGAGGGATAGACAATTTGCTCTTAGAATTTATAAAGTCATTGGGAGAAGTGGCAGCCGAAGGAACGTTCAAGTTGGTGTTTACAATCTGTGACACAGGAGACATACCACTAGACATTCGGGAGAATGTCATACAAACAATTCAGAAGATAGCAAGGGTCGACGAATATGAGAATTATCATGCAATCAGCTGGATGGCTCATCCATCCAAGTTATTAGCAAGAATAGCATACAGAAGATGCGAAAAGAAAACAGAGCGTCTCCGAGGTGACGGGTGGATTGGGCTTAAGAAAGGTAAGGGCACCACAGAAACAGTTTTGACGTTGCCCTTAATGGCGGAAGCAAGACTTAAGAAAACGCACGTTCACAGGATTTTTGGTCCTCGTTAAAGCGTCTGATAACGTGAAACGGTTAAGAGGTTCGAAATTCTTTTAAAGTTAGGTGTATGTTACAAGGAACGACGGAAAAATAGAAGAGCTATAAGAACCAAGAATGAACAATGAATGGCGGACTAAGAACGAAGTGCTCCAGTTCAAAAGGGTGTGAAGTAGGAATACAATCTTTCTACTCTTCTGTTCAACCTTTGCATAAAAGAAAACCGCGATAGAGAGAAAATATAGGTTCAGGAGTGAACTTTAAATTCGGGGAGAAAGAATATCAACGATAACTTTCGATGATGACACAGCTATCCTTGCTAAGGGAGAGGAAGAACTACAGCACAAATTGAAATGAGCTCTCAATTGACCACAGAATATGGATTGAGAGTAAACCACACAAGGATGAAAGTAATGAGTAGTAGCATATATGAGATTAGTGAGAAATTCAAAATTGGTGACCTAAAACTGGACTGAGGAATTCTGTTACTTTTGACACAAAATAATGTACGACTTATGAAGCAAGGATGATATAAAATGCGTACTAGCACAGGCAAATGACGCATTCCTGGTCAAATGAAGTCTTCTAATATCAAACACTAGCCTTAATTCGAGTAAGAAGATTCTCAGAATGTATAGAAGTGAATCATGAACTACGGGGGAACTGTAGAAGGAAAGAAATGAAGCGTGTGGAACGTGGTGTTTAGGTGCGTTTTGAAAATTAGATGGACGGATAAGATCTCCAGTGAATCATTTAAGAAATAAATAAATGGAAAATACCCACAAGAGGAAGGACATGATGAAAGGACATGACTTAAGATCTCCTTCTACGGTACTAGAGGGAGCTACAGAGAGTAAAAATTGAAGGGAAAACAGAGACTAGGACATACTCAACAAATAATTCAGGATGCTAGATGTAAGTGATACTCTGGGATGAAGAGGTTTTCACATTAGAGGCAGTCGTGGAGGGCCTCATTAAACCAAAAAATAAGAATAGACAGACAACTAATATACTTCACGACAATTTGAGATTTGCTACTTGCAATCGTCATGGAATCGCAATATAATGGGCATCAGTGTAGTTACCTTCGGATGTTTCCCTTTCTTAGTATTCTTTAGGCCACCTACTACAAGTCATGAGATACGCTTCTTAGTACGTGAGATTCCGAACTTCTCGAATGAGACCTCCATCTTTCCCACATACCTGGTCAGTTGTAAGTCACAATGTCATTATTTATCCCGAATATGTCTTACGACTTTAAATTAAACAGACCAAACGTGGAGTAATTGAAGAGTTTAGTCTCCGAGATAAACCGGGTCTCCTTGCACAAACATTAATAAGACAGAACATTCTGTTGCTTCGCGTCTTATGTACATATCAACTTAGATGAGAGTGAAATTGAGATACTTTGTAAAGTTCTGAAGCACACCTTGCTTAGGTCCTACGAGACGACAGGAAGTTTTCGAATCAGAAATTAGTTTAACGAAGAAGTAACTTCCATGGTTAAAATGTGCAAATCTTCAATTAATTCTTTAATATTTTTAATAATTATTCTCTTCCAGCCAAATACGAGGAAAGATATAATCTGATTCCTGAACGTCTAATTTTGCACTTATTCCTTTCAGACACTCGTAACGTCTTAAGGAAAGTGACCTGCAAACGGTATTTTCCGTGGTGTACAGATTAATTGTTGATCCGTTGTGCGTATCTGCGGTTGAAAAGATGTCTGCAGCTTTTACGGCGTTTCCTGTACACTTCACATTACAAAAAACTCACAAGAAAATACGTGGTCGTATTTACACAAACACGACCATACGTCGTACATTGTAATCTGAATATATTCATTACGTAGACAGAAAAGGAAAGTTCATGCCATTCTGGCGTGAATTTCAAATATATCAGATTCACAGAATTATAGTACGTGCATAGCAGTGTTTTAACGCTTTCCGTCAGTACAGGTTGAGCGATTAATGAATGACGAGAATGACTTCATGCTATGCTACTTTCCAGATGGAGGTATTGTTACGGTTAACACCCGTAACTAGTTGTATCAGGTGGAATAGAGTATAGACAAGATGCAAATCACCATTACTCTTGCCATATTCTCTTACGTTGTTTTGAGAAGCGTGTACAAAAACAGATGTGATGTAATAGCTATGTCAGAATGATTGTGACCCAACAAAAAAGAAACTCATCGTAGTTGTACATTTTGTGAGAACTGCCCAGTCAGCTCCCGTATGTACAAAGAACCCACGGTAACTGTAAGCAAACGTAAAGCACACAGGACATAGAAAAAAAAACATTAGCACAGGCAATAAGAACATTGCTGGCTAAGAGACATTGGGCGCTGTGGAATATTGGTGTTAATCACAGGGAAAAAAATCTGAGAATGTACTTTTGGAGCACATAATTGTATGGTGGTAAATAATGGACTATGGGAACACTGTAAAAGAAAGTAATCGAAGCGGTAGAGATGTGGTGCTATAGAGGATGTGGAAAAAAAGGTGAACTGATGATTTATTCAGAGAATAACTGCTCACAGAATCAGCGAAGACAAGAACATACGGAAAACGCTAACAAGAACAAGCGATAGGACGACAGGACACGTGTCAATACATCCGGGAGCAGATTTTGTGTCAGTAGCGGAGGCTGTACAGGATAAAAACTGTAGAGGAAAACAGAGACTGGAAGACATCCAGCAAATAACTGAGGATGTAGTGTGCAAGTGTTACTCTGAGATGGAGAGGCTGACACAAGATAGTATTAGAGATGGGCCGAATCGAAACAGTAAGTAGATGACACACACAAAAATAGACTATTATGATATTCGGACGCGTGCACTGCTTTTATACTATACATGACCAAAGTCATCGGACAGCGATATGCATCTACGTACCACTACTAGCCATTTCCTTTCCTGTTCCAATCTCAAAGAGAACGAATGAAGAACGACTGTCTATTTGCCTCTGTATAATCCCTACTTTTTCGCACCTTACCTTTGTGGACCTTAAACGCAAAGTATGTTGGCTATGCTAGAATAGTTCGGCAGTCAGCTTCAAATGCCGGTTCTATAACATTTTCCAACAGTGTTTCTCGAAAAGAACGTCGCCTTCCCTCCAGAGATTCACATTTGTGTTCCAGAAGCATCTCCGTAACACTTACGCTTTGTTACAAATCTTGCAGCCCTCCTCTGAATTGCTTCGATTTCTTCCTTCAGTCCGACCTGTTACGGATCGCAAACACTCAAGCAATACTCAAAAATAGGTTGCACCGGCCTCCTGTATGCGGTCTCCTTTACAGATGAACCACTCTTTCCTAAAATTCCCACAATAAACCGAAGTCGTCCATTCTCCTTTCCTACCACAGTTCTCACCTGTTCCTTCCATTTCATATAGCTTTGCAACGTTAAGCCCAGATATTTAAACGACTTGACTGTGTCAAGTAGGACACTAGTAATACTGTATCCCAAAATTATCAGTTTGTTCTTCCTATTCATTCTCATTAACTTACATTTTTCCACATTATTAGAACTAGCTGCCATTCATGACACCAACTATAAATTTTTTCTCCTTCATCTTGCATCTCCGTACAATCATTCAACTTCGAAACCTTACCGTGCACCACAGCAACATCAGCAAACAACCGCAGATTGCTGCCCACCCTGTCCACCAAATCATTTATGTATATAGAGAACAACAGTTCCTTGGGGCACACCTGACGATACCATTCTCTCCGATGAACACTCACCGTCGTGGACAACATTCCTGGTTCTATTACTTAACAAGTCTTCGAACATCTCATACATCTGTGAACTAATTCCATATGCTCGTATCTTTGTTAACAGCCTGCAATGGGGCACCGTGTCAAATGGATTCCGGAAATCTAGAAATATGGAATCTTCCTGTTGCCCTTCATTCATAGTTCGCAGTATATCATGTGAGAAAAGGCAAGTTGAGTATCGTACTGGCGATGCTTTCTAAAACCATGCTGATTCGTGGCCATAAGCTGCTCAGTCTCAAGAAAATATATTCCACCTGAGAATATGTTCAAGGATTCTGCACCAGAGCGAAACTATGCATGTTGGTCTGTAATTTTGGGGTCCGTATTTTTACCTTTCTTATATACTTGAGTCACCTGCGCTTTTTTTCGGTACTTGGGACATTGTGTTGGACGAGAGACTCATGATAAATGCAAGCCCGGAAAGGAGCCAATGCCATGTAGTACTCCTTGTGAAACTGAACTGGGATTCCACCCGGACCTGGCGCCCTACTTGTTTCCAAGTTTCAGTTGTTTCTCTACGCCAGGGATGTTTATTATTATGTCTTCAATACGTGAGTCTGTCCAATGGTCAAATTACGGTATGTTTGCACGATTCTCCAGTGTGAACGATTTCTAGAACGTGAAATTTAAAACTTCCACTTTGGATTTGCTATCTTCAAGTGCCACACCAGACTGGTCAACAAGGGACTCAATGGAAGCCTCAGACCCACTTAGCAATTTTACATATGATCGGAATTTTCTCGGTTTCTATGTCAGATCTTTTGATAAGGTATGACTGGTAGTTCTTGTATGTATCATGCATAGATCTCTTCACAGACGCACGAATCTCTACAAACCATCGCTTGTCGTGATTTGCGCGTTTTCTTTTGAATTGAAAGTGCAACAGCCTCTGCTTGCTCAGCATCTTCAGAATTTCGTTATTAAATCATGGTGGACATCCCTTATCCACTTATAAGGCACATAACTCTTCAGACCACGATTTACAATCTGCTTAAACTTTGCCCATAATTCCTTTACATCCATCTTACTGGAACTAAGTGGTGTCTCTTCATAGACTAAGTGAGATTCTAACAACTGATTATCTGCTCTGTCTAGCAGACACATACTCTTGGCCTTCTTGACTGGTTTATTAACTTCCGTAACTATAGTTGCTATAATTACGTCATGAACACTAACCCCCGTTTCTATACTGACATTGTCTATAAGGTCCAGCCTATTTGTAGCTACGGGGTCTAAGATATTTTCTTGTTCGTAGGATGCCAACGTAGCTGCTCAAGACAGTTTTCAGAAAAAATATTCAAAAGTATTTCGCTTGGTTCTCTGTTTGTAACCCCCCCCCCCCCCCCCTCCCGCAATGGGCAGTCTATACTCAGCAGGCTTAACATGCCTCCAACTAATATTGCATAATTTGGGCATTTATGCGCTGCTGACCATAGAATTCCTTTGAATGACTCTAGAACTGTCACAGCGGAAATGGGTAGCCGGTAAAACATCCAACAATTAACTTGGGTTCACCTACAACTGTTATAGGCGATCAGATAACTTCACTGTCACACTGAATGTCGACCTCAATGCAGAAAATATTTTTGTCGACTGTAATGGACACTCCCCTTCCTACGAGCTTTACCCTGTCTTTCCAATATACTTTCCATCACACGCTAAAAATCTCAGAACTTTCCACCTCGAGTTTGAGCCAAGTCTCGGTCCCAAGAATAGCTTGAGAGCGGAAACTTACCTGCACACACGCAGATGGCTGTGTTATCGCGTATACAAGATGAAAAAGGACAGTGTGTTGCCTGTCATTTTTACTCAGATGATTCGTGGGAGAAGGTGTCCGATGTGATTATGGCCATACGACGGAAATTGACAGACTTTGAACGCTGGGTGATAGTTGGAGCTATATGCATGGGACATTACATTTTGGAAATCGTTAGTGAATTCGATATTCTGAGACCCATAGTGTCAAGACTGAGTCGATAATACCAAATTTCAGGCGTTATCTCTCACCACGGACAACTCAGTGGCCGACGGCCTGCGCTTAGCGACCGAGAGCAGTGCCTTTTGCGTAGAGCTGTAAGTGCTAACAGACAAGCAATACTGCGCGAAATAGCCGCAGGAATCAATGTGGGGCGTACGACGAATGTGTCCCATAGGACACTGCGACGGAGTTTGGCGTTATGACAACAGACGACCGATGCGAATGCCTTTAGTAACAGCACGACATCGCCTGCAGCGCCTCTCCTGGGTTGGTGGCGATGTCGATCGCACCCTTAACGACTGGAAAACCGTTGCCTGGTCAGATGAGTCCCGATTCCATTTGGTAAGAGCTGATGATAGGTTTGGATGGTTCGAGCGTGGGATAGACTCCACGAACCTATTAACAAGGCTCTGTGCAAGCTGCTGGTGAATCTGTAATGGCGTGGGCTGTATTTACGTGGAATGGACTGGGTTCTCTGGTCAAACTGAATCGGTTATTGACTGAAAATAGTTATCAGGTTACCTTCCATTCGGAAAGTGGATGAGCTCAGCGACTGTATGTGACGTATAAAGTGCAGCAATCAGTTGTCCTTTTTAGATTTGTTTATGGAAAACCAGATTTCGGCTAGTAGCTAGCCATTCTCAATGCGCAATTTTTTATTCTCAGTGCATGTAAGTCCCTGTTGTTCGGGCGTCAGTCACAGTTCTTTGAATCACTGGCCGACGGCCTTCACTTAGCGACCGGGAGCAGCGGCGTTTGCGTAGAGTTGTCAGTGCTAACAGACAAAGGACTGTAACTGACGCCGGAACAACAGGGAGTTACATGCGATGAGAATACAAAATAGCGCATTGCGAATGGCAAGCTACTAGCCGAAATCGAGATTTGCATAATCAAATCTAAAAAGGACGACTGATTGCTGGACTCTATAATTTATAAGAAAATAGTTATGTTTATCTACTTAGAGACCATTTGCAGCCATTCAACGATGGAATTTTTATGGATGGCAATGCGCCATGTCACCGGGCCACAATTGTTGGCGATTGGGTCGAAGAAAATTTTGGAAAATTTAAGTGAACAATTTGGTCGCCCAAATCGCCCGACATGAATTCCATCTAATATTTATGGAATGTAAGTGAGAGGTCGGTTGGTGCACAAAATTAAACATAGGCAACACTTTCGCAATTGTGGAGCCTGTAGAGTCCGCATAGCTCAATATTTCTGCAGGGGATTCCTTTCTGTCCTCCTGTTATAGTGAAATTACTTCAGTAAGTGCCGCCAGCCTCGCTTTGACACTAATTGCCAACAACTTGCGTTCATGCCACGTCGAATTGCTGAAGGACGCTGGGAAAAGGAGGGATACTAGGAGGTATCACCTCGGTGTATGGTCATTCCTTCTTCGCTTACCCAGTATGCATGGTGTGTCACATGTGAAAAAGATGTGTGGGCTACTTTAACTTATTTTTACCCATTTTAACCTGAGTTATGCATCCTTTGATGACTATCATTCTAAATCTGAAGATGGGACACACATGTTGAAACTGTGTTACGCTTTTCTTATTAGACACAAACAGCGGGTGTTTCATTGGTGACCAGTAACAATTGTGGATGTCCCGCCAGGAGAAACTTAATCAAAATAGTTTTCAAGTTATTCGTTATTGAGCCTTCATATCTCATTCGTCTGATCAAAAAGACACTAAACGAAGATTATCCAGTCACGCATTCCAGCTCCCATAGTTCGATTACTAATCTGTGATTTGCTAGCGCTTAGCTTGCTCGCTTTGACTTAACGAGATTTATTTAAGTAATTAAGTAAGTTACAGCCCTCAGTCGAGCGCTTTCGTTACTGCAGCAGCACAACAGACATCACCGTTTCCATCTGTGAGTTCGATAGATCTTCTCATAAGAAGCGACTTATTATAAAATTCCTCTTTGCTCCATTGTTTAAACTCTCTAATTTCGTGAGCACCTGTGTATTTATCAGGCACAGTTCAGCGTTTATTAACTGACTACAGAACATTTTCACCATGTTCAGTATGGATAGGAACTGTGATTGCTGTGTTCACTTGTGAGCTGAGTTGGTGATTCTGCTCAAACCTGCAGGCGGTGTTGGCTTTGGTCACACAGGCTAAAGCTGCTGTCAATTGACATCACAGTGGGGGGAAGGGAGGGGGGTGAACATGGAAATGAGAGGGTTGTCCTGCACGGCCCATGTGTCCCCTAATCAGGCCACTACTGTGGTGCCACGGGTATATCCCGCGCTGAAGATGACCCTTCACCTGTGGTCGAGTGGAGAGGTCGTTCAAAGGTGTGGCAGGCGGAGAAATACTTCCTGAGTAGT
The DNA here is from genome assembly GCF_021461395.2 of Schistocerca americana. NCBI lineage: Eukaryota > Metazoa > Arthropoda > Insecta > Orthoptera > Acrididae > Schistocerca > Schistocerca americana. The sequence goes on along the minus strand of NC_060124.1, from coordinate 170,783,776 downwards.
CGATTGGAGATCCTCCCTTGTTCATCTCACGAACTGTACCTGGGCCCTATCTGTGGCTGACGAAATACCTGAGCCAGATGCAGCCACTCGCCTTGCTGCGATCCCTAAAGTCTGGGCATTCACAAAGGGTGGATTTGCTACTAGTTCGGAGCTCCAATTTTGGGTTCGTAATGGGGCCACTTAGACGTATGGCTGTTAAGGAGGAGTCATTCCAGATGTTGAAAGGCTGCTCCAGGATTCCAGGAACAGCACAGTGTGCAACCAACTGCAGACGGTTTGTCATGTCGATACCAATAAAGTGTGTCACTTTGCACTGGAAGAGATTGCCTCTTGTTTTGGATGGCAGCAGAAGTGGTAAAGTCTGCCAGTCTTCCTTGCGAGACGAAGGCTGAACGCGCACCGTTTGTAGCATTCCCGACAGGACCAAATGTAGCCCTTTGGTACAGAGCCGAGTAGAGTGAATCATAGGCTCAGGCTGTTCTACAACCGTGTAGGCTGCAGATTGCTCGACTTGTGTCGTCGGGTGATGGGTTTCCAGGTTACGCTTAAGTAGGTCAGGGGTCCATTACACACAGAAATCGGTTACATGGATAGCGGGGCTCTGTGGAAGGGAGTGAGAGGTTTTTTAGGTTAGAAGGTCTCAGGAAACTACAGAAAGGGCGTCACTCTAAGGGGAAAGTAGACCCAGCAACAATCGGTATTGTAGTGGTAAATTGTAACTATCTGAGAAAGAAGCAGAACTCCAAGTGCCAATAGAAAGCACTGAGCTCAAATTATCATAGGTACAGAAACCTGGCTAAAGCCGGAAATAAATTCAGCTGACATTTTTACAAAGGATAGATTAAATACTGTTCGTGGTACAATGTTTATTGCTGTCACAAGTAGTTGACATTCTAGTGCAATTAAAGAAAATAGTTCCCGTAAATTAGTATCGGCAGAACTTATACGGGACAACAGGGATAATTTAATAATTCGTTATTTTTACCGACCCCTGACTCAGGCGGTACAATTGCTGAACAGTTCAGAGCAAACATGAGTATTATTTCAAAGAGGTGCCCCACTCACACAATCACAGTTGGTGGCGACTTAAATCTACCCTCGATGTGTTGGCAAAAAAACAAGTTAAAGCTGGCGGTAGACATGAGACGTCCTCCGAAATTGTGTTGATTACTACCTCGGAAAATTATTTTTAAACCATTAGTTCAAGAGCCCACTCGAAGTGTAAATGGTGGCGGAAACATACTTAACCCCTTAGAAACAAATAATCCTGAGCAAATAGTGAGCATCATGACAGATGTAGTGATTACTGACCACAAGGCTGTTGTAGCTAGACTGAATAGTGTAACATCGAAATCCACCAAATACAAAAGTAAAATATATGTCTCTAAAATAAGCAGACAAAAATTCTCATCACGCCTTTTCCACTTTTTCCGATCTGACTATGTAAGCACAGACCACATGTGGTTTGATTTCAAAGAAATAGTTAACAATTTATTGACCTGAAAATAGTGTATGAGTGGAAACAAGAGACAAAAGTTGACGTCGGTTTAACGTACCGTCGAAGACGAGGTCATTAGAGACAAACCATAAACTCGGAATGGGTACGGATGGGAGAGGAAATCGACTATGTACCTTTCAAAACAATCGTCGCACCGTTCAGGTAAACCACAGAAAACCTAAGCATGGATGACTGGGCTGCCATTTGAACAGCCATAGGTACAGAAACCTGGCTAAAGCCGGAAATAAATTCAGCTGAAATTTTTACAAAGGACTTATGAAAACAAGCAGAAACCAATAGGGAAACTGCAAATGAAGGAGAGAAATTAAAAAGTAAAGTAATGAACATCAAATGTGAAGTGAAAGAAAGAAATAAAACACGGAAAATAACGGCATAACAAGAAAAAACAGGAACACAGTAAAAGAATGAAGAAATTGTGGGAAGAGAAAAAGAAGGGAACAAGTAGAAAATTAATAATCATTTAACTGTCAATTTCAAACAATGTATTAAGGGCAAAACTAAGTAGCAGTCTTGGGAATAGTAAAATTTATGAAATGTTTTCATATTTATTAAAAAGTACGCTTGCATCAATGCTTTGAATACTGCATTATCATAACATCCACGTAATTGGAATTCATCAGAAATACATGGTGTTTAAAAAATACTTTTACAAGCTTTGCGGGTAGGTTTCTTACAGTAGAACAGGAAAGATATCTCTAGTAAACGTGGACTCTAAAACGCATGCCTGAAGAACGATGAGCACGTTTTCAATACAAGAGTTGCGTTTCACAGTAGATAATATGAAGAAATGTTCAGTACTCTTCATTAGGTATTTTAGACCCTATGTTTACTAGACTTTTTTCTTGTTTTGATGTATGAACCTGTCCCTAGAGTTTGCAAAAGTATTTTTGAAACACCTCGTATAACTTTTGAAAAGCATAGGTCCGTTTGCACGGTCCGTGTGCCGACGGCTTGAAAGCAGGCGACAAATTGAAACTCTACAAGAGAGGGTGGTATTTGGACTGGGATACCTCCTTTCTTGCTCGTACTACGGCGGAGTTACTAATGACTGCGAACAATGGTGCGTGTCACGCCCACTGTGGCAGGGGAGCGCCGGGAGGGTCGGATTGCGGCGACGACCGGCAAGTGGGCGGGCGACGAGTGATTGTTTCGTCGGCAGCAGGGATGCGGGCGGCGGTAAGAAATGCGCCGGTTGTCTTTATCACGGTAGCCACGCAGGGGTTCCCCGAGGCGCCGGCGGATTTATGTCCTGGCGGCCGGACAGCGCCCCTGCAGGGCAGGCCACCCGCGAAGCGGGCAGCACGCTCACTTCATCTACCGCGAAACCTGAGGGCAGACAGCGAACAGAATAAGATGACATGTTGGCGACGAGCATACGCATATAGGGTGTCATAGAATCTGTGACGTATGTTTATCTAGTCATAAGCTATAGTGCTAAGGATCCTTATCCTGTTCTTCAAGCTGCTATTCTGGTCGTCAGCCCAAAGACTACTCTATCCTGTATAAGCCTCCTCATCTCCAGTAAACTGTTGCAGTCCACATCCATTTGAGCCAGGTTACTAAACGCAGTTTTTACTTCCCCACACTCACCACCAAACTGACGATTCTGCATCTATATATGAGGGCATTTCGAAAAGTAAAGACACAACGGCTCGCAGTCCTTAAATAGAACATTTATTTAGAAAACGTCAGTTACATCTTATTAACTGGATTATTTGTTATTTTTCGACATAATCACCCCCGTTATCCAAACACTTGTTAAGTCGGTGCACAAGCTTTTGTATCCTACAGTCATAGAAGATTACCGCCTGTTGTCAGAACCACATTTCAACTTCATATTTGATCTCTTCATCGTCGTGAAATGACTTTCCACCAAGATGTGACTTCAGGTAACGGAAGACATGGAAGTCGGTGGGCGCAAGGTCTGGGCTGTATGACGGATGGTCCAATATGTCCCATTTAAATTGTTTGAGTAGTGCTTTGCTTACGAGCGCTGTGTGAGGCCGAGCGTTGTCATGAAGCAAGCGGACTCCACTTATCAAAATTCCCCTGCGTTTGTTTTGAATTGCCCTTCGAAGACGTTTCAAAGTCTGGCAGTATGCAGCAGCATTAATTGTCGTTCCAGGAGGCATAAATTCCAACAGAAGAATGCCTTGTCTGTCCCAAAAAACAGAAGCAATGATTTTCTTCGCTGAAATCGACGTTTTACATTTCTTGGCTTTCGGTGAATTCGAATGGCGCCATTGCATTGATTGTTGCTTGGATTCAGGTGTATGGTGATAAAGCCACGTCTAGTCACCTGTCACATTGTGATCAAGGAATTCATCACCTGCTTCAGCATAGCGTGTGAGGAAATCGAGTGCAACGCGCATCCTTTTCTTTTTGTGTTCTTCCGTTAACTGTTTTGGAACCCATCGCGCACACAATTTCCTGTACCCTAACTTGACAGTCACAACGTCATAAAGAGTTGTCAGCGACACGATCGGTATGATCTGAAGCAATTGTTTCAATGTGAGACGTCTATTCGCACGAATTGCTTCCTCCGTTCTCCGAAGAAGGGTATCAGAGATCACAGATGGCCGACCTGTTCATTGTCCGTCATGAACATCGGTACTACCTTCAGAGAAATGACGATACCATTTCGTTACATTTTGTTTATTCATAATGTTCCCATAAACAGAAACAATTTCTTTGTGAATATCCGCTTGTCGCTGACCATTCGCATGAAGAAAACGTATGACGGAGCGCACTTCGCATTTGGCGGGATTCTGAATCGGCGCAGCCATTTTAAACACGACCTACTCCAACCAGAAGCAACGTTCAACTGCCGAACGACCGCGAGGAGAAAGCTAACGGTCCAAGATTAACACCAGTGTTGCCAACTTCCTCGCTAAAACTCTTGTGTTCCTCTGGCGTACGGTGTATCTTTACTTTCCGAAATAACCTCGTACATACTACGCATGTGATAATATGCAGCGTGGAGAAGGGTAGGACCAATATCAATCATTTCATTTTCTGTTCCACTCGCAAATAGAGCGAGGGAAAAATGGTTGTCTATGAGCTTCTGTACGAGCCTTAATCGTTCAAGTCTTATCTTCATTGTCCTTACTAGAAATGTACGTTGGCTGCAGTAGAATTGTTCTGCATCAGCTCAAATGCCAATTCTCTACATTTTCTCAGTAGCGCTCCTTGAAAAGAATGTCACCTTGCCTCCATGTATTACCATTTGAGTTCCCGAAGCATCTCCGTAATACATGCTTGTTTCTCGCACCTATCGGCAACAAATCTAGCGGCCTGCCAATTAATTGCTTTGATGTCTTCATTTAAACCGACCTGTTGTGGATCCCAAAAACTCGAAGAGTATTCAACAGTAGCTCACACTAGTGTCCTACATGTGGTCTCCTCTACAAATGAACCACACTTCCCTAAAATTCTCCCGGTAAACGGCAGTCGACGATTCGTCTTCGGGAATAGAGTCCTTAGATGCTCGATCCATTTCTTATTGCTTTGCAACATTACACCTACATATGGTATTTCATCGACCTAACTGTGTATAGCAGAACACTACTAACGCTGTACTCGAATTTTTTGTTTTTTTTACGCACCTGCATTAATTTATATTTTTCTGCATTTAGGGATAGCTGCCATTCATCACACGAACTAGAAAGGTCACTCAACGACGACACCTTACCATGTATCACAGTATCTACAGAAAATAGCAGCAGAATACTACTTACACTGTTCGCCAGACCATTTATGTACATATAAAATGACAGTGGTCCTATCAGACTTCCCGTGGGCACTTCTGACGATATCCTTGTCTGTGATAAACACTTCCCGTCGAGGACAACGTACTGGGTTCAATTACTTAACAAGTCTTCGAGCGACTCACATACCAGGGACCTATTGCGTATGCTCGTACCTTCGTTAATAGTCGGCAGTGTGGCACCGTGGCAAATGCTTTCCGCAAATCTAGAAAAATGGAATCCACCTGTCGGTTCGCAGGGTCTCATGTGAGAAAAGATAGGTTTAATAGAAATACGGTTTAAAAAACTAGGCTTTGGGAACGCTGTTGGCGCCCAGCGTGGCCACGAAAACGTAGCATGAACTCTACACACTTCCGGAGCTCTCAGTTACTGACATTGTAGTTCGTTCTCCTTCCCTCAGAACGCCTGGTTTCGATGGTCTTCCGAAAGAAGTTTATATTTTGACCTCTGATAGGAGAGACGATGACATCTATGATGAATGAAGTGGTGCAAGGGGGACACATCCCTTCCTACTTTAAGATGGAAAGAATTGTCTTAACTCCCAAAAATACGGGACGTCTGTCCGTGGATCGGTTCCAGCCGATAACGCTCCTCAATTTTGATCATAAAATCGCAGTGCTGCCGATAAATAGCCGTTTGTCGGTGTTCCTTGCTGACATATGGTTCAAATGGCTCTGAGCACTATGGGACTTAACATCTTAGGTCATCAGTCCCCTAGAACTTAGAACTATTTAAACCTAACTAACCTAAGGACATCACACACATCCGTGCCCGAGGCAGGATTCGAACCTGCGACCGTAGCAGTCCCACGGTTCCGGACTGCAGCGCCTAGAACCGCACGGCCACTGGGGCCGGCTCCTTGCTGACACTGTCGTGTGTTATCAAAGTTGTGTCTCAAGACGTACACTCTTGATTCCGGTTGCTGAGTTTCGTGATATCCGCTTGACTGCTTTCAGTGTTCCTGTGCCGAGAGCTTTACTTCTTACTGATTTTAATCATGATTTCCTGTTGTGAGTGTTGAAGGTTGTTGGTTTTAATGATTCTTCCCGGCGGATGCTCATCTCTCTACTTACTGACATACGGGCGCCTATTGACATTAACGGTCGTGTTGCTCCCCCCATTGAAGTGTTAAAGCGGTCCATAGCTGTTCGATTGGGTTGGTGGTTACTGCGATAATGGTTTACCGTCCGCGCATATGCCGATCTTATTAATGGAGTTTATTCCGTAAATTAAATAGATAATACTTTGCCTTCTTACAATGAAGGGTTGCATGCAAATGGCGACATGCAAATAATCAATGTTCTTAGATATATACAATGTCCATGCAAGAAGTAATATACACTCCTGGAAATGGAAAAAAGAACACATTGACACCGGTGTGTCAGACCCACCATACTTGCTCCGGACACTGCGAGAGGGCTGTACAAGCAATGATCACACGCACGGCACAGCGGACACACCAGGAACCGCGGCGTTGGCCGTCGAATGGCGCTAGCTGCGCAGCATTTGTGCACCGCCGCCGTCAGTGTCAGCCAGTTTGCCGTGGCATACGGAGCTCCATCGCAGTCTTTAACACTGGTAGCATGCCGCGACAGCATGGACGTGAACCGTATGTGCAGTTGACGGACTTTGAGCGAGGGCGTATAGTGGGCATGCGGGAGGCCGGGTGGACGTACCGCCGAATTGCTCAACACGTGGGGCGTGAGGTCTCCACAGTACATCGATGTTGTCGCCAGTGGTCGGCAGAAGGTGCACGTGCCCGTCGACCTGGGACCGGACCGCAGCGACGCACGGATGCACGCCAAGACCGTAGGACCCTACGCAGTGCCGTAGGGGACCGCACCGCCACTTCCCAGCAAATTAGGGACACTGTTGCTCCTGGGGTATCGGCGAGGACCATTCGCAACCGTCTCCATGAAGCTGGGCTACGGTCCCGCACACCTTAGGCCTTCTTCCGCTCACGCCCCGACATCGTGCAGCCCGCCTCCAGTGGTGTCGCGACAGGCGTGAATGGAGGGACGAATGGAGACGTGTCGTCTTCAGCGATGAGAGTCGTTTCTGTCTTGGTGCCAATGATGGTCGTATGCGTGTTTGGCGCGGTGCAGGTGAGCGCCACAATCAGGACTGCATACGACCGAGGCACACAGGGCCAACACCCGGCATCATGGTGTGGGGAGCGATCTCCTACACTGGCCGTACACCACTGGTGATCGTCGAGGGGACACTGAATAGTGCACGGTACATCCAAACCGTCATCGAACCCATCGTTCTACCATTCCTAGACCGGCAAGGGAACTTGCTGTTCCAACAGGACAATGCACGTCCGCATGTATCCCGTGCCACCCAACGTGCTCTAGAAGGTGTAAGTCAACTACCCTGGCCAGCAAGATCTCCGGATCTGTCCCCCATTGAGCATGTTTGGGACTGGATGAAGCGTCGTCTCACGCGGTCTGCACGTCCAGCACGAACGCTGGTCCAACTGAAGCGCCAGGTGGAAATGGCATGGCAAGCCGTTCCACAGGACTACATCCAGCATCTCTACGATCGTCTCCATGGGAGAGTAGCAGCCTGCATTGCTGCGAATGGTGGATATACACTGTACTAGTGCCGACATTGTGCATGCTCCGTTGCCTGTGTCTATGTGCCTGTGGTTCTGTCAGTGTGATCATGTGATGTATCTGACCCCAGGAATGTGTCAATAAAGTTTCCCCTTCCTGGGACAATGAATTCACGGTGTTCTTATTTCATTTTCCAGGAGTGTAGATCACAAATCACGACTAATGAGTTCGGATGACGGCTCTCCTAGTGGTACTCTTCTAGTGCGGCTGAGGCTAGCAGGAGCGGCACTTTTATTCTCTTGGTACAGGTGGCGCTCCTGTCGTGGTGTTGTCCTCGTCAGCGTTCTATTAGCTGACGTCGTCTCACAGCCTTCTCTGCGGTTACTTTCCCGGCCGACACGCCGGGGCTTCATGTTACGCCGGAACAAAGATGACTGCGTTAAAGTGGAAGTACGTCACGGATAGAATTCAAGGAGCTACCCATTGAACATCAGCGTTGCCCCCCTCATTACTCCATGAATTTCAGAGCCTGAAAAGTTATTTGTTGAGTAAGGCCTATTTTGTTGCACAAACTTTTCCCCTTCCTGTGATTACGTCCCAAAAGTTAGAACGATTATCGAGCAAGTTTATCAGGCGAAGTTTTATTTTTGGAGTGCGCTGTTAGGTTACGGCGAGATCTTGGCTGATGCAGGGTTGGACCCGTTTGATGTCTGGGCCAAGGCTTCACCCTCATTTCTTCGACGCACCATGTTAATGTCCACCAATCAGTTGCCGTTCCTCTTTTTGCCTGTCTCCGACCAGCGAGCTTAACTCCTCCTGTACGTAGGGTAAAGATTAAATTAAGGCATATTACGGATTTTTTTATTAACGTCAGGTATTTGGGGGTTGATATCCTTCCCCAGTCGAATCCCTCTATAAAGGTGCTGCTATGTCGCTGGACGTTTCCAAACCGTGTTCCCCCTGTGGAGTCCCTTTCGTCAGAGACAGATTTGGAGGTCGTTTGTTCTAATGTGAGCCTACCTACTTTTCCGATGGAAGTTGCGTCCTCATGGTACCACGTAGTTCATAATCATTGTGAGACAGACCAATGCAGTGGTACCATGAAACGGACGCATTATGTCATCGGTGCTCGGCTTTGCTCACCGACATTGGCGATGGCTCCACCGACAGATTGGCCTTCCTTGCCAAGATCAAGGACGTGGTAATCTCCGGTGAGATTCTCCGGCGTCCCGATTCAGTTTCTATCCCAGAACGAAGAACGACAGAATTCTGTCGCTTGTCGGTCATTGGTTCATCATATGGTGGGAAGCGGGTATGACCAGGATCCTTGTGCCTTTTACCAGTATATGGTCACAGCCCAGTGGACATGGAAAAGGATGGCACATTATCTTAAGCGATTTGTAAATAGGCTGTACCTCAAATTCGATCTTCACGGAGTTCGATGATGCGCAGAATACCTATATTGTTGAATGTTTCATTTCTATTATCTTGCTTTTGGTAAAACAGACAAAAAATGGTTGGGGTAAGGCCTTTACGAATAGAAAGTCGTGGGTTCCACTCTAGTCAAATGCTTTAAGTTTTTTAAATATTTATATCAATAACTTTGATCACTATTTTTGATCAGTTAAAAAGATAGAAATAGACGGCATATTCAGTTGACACATTGGTGGTTAGGTGCCCACTTCTCTACACTGTTCCGCCCAAATTTCTTCAACAACAAAAAAGTAAGAAGGAGATCCCCGGTTGGAGTCGCGGTCCGGCACACATGAAAACAAAAGGAGGAAAGGGGGTACGATGACTGCTTTGGATGAAGGAGGTCCTGAGGTCAAATCCAGGATGGGCCCCACTTTGCCTCTTCACAAAAAAAAATAGTGTAGCACGCTTAACTTGAAATGCAAGGTTCGCAAGGCTGACCCTCAGGTAGTTGACAGTTTTTTGTCTTACTCCTTCCTTTTCTCTACGTTTAAAACTACTGTCTTCTTGTTTCTACTACAGTTATGCAAGAAATTTGAGATGAAACAAAAAAGAAAAAAGCTCCTCAGTGTGACGAGGCAGTGCCGTGGGGAATGGATACGAAGATTCACTTATGTTCGAGTCCCATTCACACCAAACTTTTTTTTTCCAGTCAAAGCAACAGATAATATCCAGTTTGTACATCCACAATGAGGTATCTTGCGTATTTCTTTCTGTTATTGTCACCTTTATTTAAACATTAAGATATAACATAAACTTCTTAGAGACATAAACGACCACATCGTTTCATCCATGACACAAATAAAGCCAATAGAAAATAATAATGGGTACAGTAACATCGTCTGTATCCAGTGAGGTACAAGAAACACAATAGGTAGGTTACAGTAGACTGCACGTTATGCTACGCACAATAATTCCAGCTGTACGTTTGACATCGAGGTTTATCTTCACTGAGCCGTTATGTACACATAAGAGCAACGTTCACTGTAGAGAAGATGTTCCACTTTTCATTTACAAACACTTCACCACCCGTTGGATCATACTCTGCTATACTCTGCTGCATCCTAAGCAACACACCTGCAATCATCATTGCCGAATCGGCATGCTCGTGAGCTATTAGGTCGTGTACATCCATGTGTCGAGTACTATAAACTTGTTCCTTTAAGTGTCTCCACAAATAAAAATCAAGTAGATTAAGGTCCGCGGAATGTGGAGGCTAGAACGTTGGACTTCTAAGACAAAACCATTTTCCTGGAAATGCTTTATTTACATATTTACGCATATTCATTCCGTTGTGTGATGTTGCCCCATCACGCTAAACCATAGTTGTGGGAAAACGCCAAGTGAAATGTTTTCTAATGCGTCGGCAAAGTATTGCAATTAAACGTACGACACAGGGACGCATTTAACATGTGCGGAAGTAGGTAAGGGCCCAAAAGCACTCATCTCAAGAGTATAGCCCACACGTTTATGCCAAAGCGTGCCTGAAAGCCACTTCCACAGGTGACATGTGGGTTGTATTTCGACCAATAATGACGGTAATGGAGGATGAAAATACCATCACGAGTCAGTCAGACTCGTCAGTCCATTCACGTAGTTGTTAAAATGTCCATTGTCTTCCACTTGTTGCAAAAACCATTTACTAAACTATACTGGTCGAATGTGGTCTTCTGACCTCTGGTGCTGAGTTAATGTGTAAGATGTTAATGTATGGATAGATTTCATCACCGTCAAACACATCAGCAATAAGTCTTTGATCGATCTGGAAATACCCTCCAATATCACTGTTACTTTGCCGAGGTTATTGGTGAAATATTTCAAAAATCACGTCCTCTGTTTGTGGAGTCTGTCTAGTCCCTGGACGACCACTGTCCATCACTTGTGGGCGAAGATTACCGATTCCCCGAAGGCGTTGCTCCATGTGACGAAAAACATTCTTACCGTGGATGGCACCTTTGTGAGTACCGTGCAGCTCATCGACGGGTGGCAGCAGCAGTTTGGTTAGCGGGTGCACCCAGCACCAAAAGCATATCGACGTTTCCATTGTTGTGTACCCCAACAGGACGCCGTCCTACATGATCTTGGCAGGACCAGTTACGGTTGCGCAGTGTGCAGTTAGTAGAAACATGCATGCAGTTTAATGGATCTCATTGTCACGGAACATGATATTGTCATATGACAATATTATTTCCTGCTTATAAACGACGAGAGCTAGTAGGGAATGGAAGTCTAAAAAGTAAAAGTGGAAACAGACGAGGATACGGATCAAAGGGCAGGATGGATTGAGATTTGATGACCAAGCAGTCTACTCAGTGAGCAACGACGGCTGGTACGATAATGAGTGCTGGTCAACGTTCCTCGGTACATTCCGGTGCGCTGAACATTGCGACAGTATCGCCAGCTCCTGGTTTTCACACACGTGCTTTCAAAATTTTCCCTATCTCATTTTCCCAGACAAACTTTGTCTTGAATCTGGATGAGGATTTGCATGGTGGCCTCCAAGTGCGACATTCTACCCTGAAAGTAGTTACCACACACTTTGTAACAATTGTATCGATTAGAAGTAGGCTTACATTATGTAACTGTTATCTGCAGTTATGGAGTGTGCATTCTGATTTATTTCAACTCCTTGATATGTGACAAGAAGACCAGAGTTTTGTAATGTATATATGAAAAAAAGCAAAAGGATATGTTAAAATGATAAATTATTATAATGTGTGTATGTTCATTAAAAGAAAATGTTTATTGAAAGCTGGTTCACGCTTAGGGCACTTGTATTTGTAGCATGTAAAAGCTGTAGGGAAGTCCCCCCGCAACGGAAGTGGAATGGCGCCATGTGAAAGGTGGTTTTGGAGGTCGAACCGAGCGGCTCCTTTTTGTGAACGGTACGCAGTATGTGACTAGCCGTAGCACGGTACACTTCAGTGTTGCTAAGAGAGGCAACTGGAAGCTACTTTATAAAGGATTTGCCTTGGATGTGGATCTGGCTACTATTTGGTATTCTCGGCAGAAAGGATTGGCTCTAAAATGTTGAAAATCTGACGCCAAAAAGAGATTTTATAAGACTTTCGAACATCAAGAGCCGTGAGTACAGTTAGACGCCATGTCGTTCTGCCACCAATCTTCGCCACTGATTCACTAATTTCATACATTCAGTAATGTATACAGGCATGGACCAGTTAATTTGTGTGTGGTTTTAATAATAATAATCACAACATTACAAATCCGTGTCCGGAACTATATTTTCTATCCTAATCACGAACCTATGCAGGGTCCTCACCTAAGTGCGACTAAAAACTAGTATCCTGATTTAAATGAACAATTCTTGCATTCTAGGGTTTAAAAGTGATTTTCTGTCTAATCCAAAAGGAGTAGTAAAGGTTTAAGTCAAAATCACCAAAGTGAAGTTGAATAGGCTTTTGCTAAAGTATCCTTAGTTTATTACAAAACATTGTTTTGTAGGATTACAGTGCAATATTATGTAAATATTGTCGTCTAGGATACCTGTTTCCCAGCCCGCATCTCGTGGTCGTGCGGTAGCGTTCTCGCTTCCCACGCCCGGGCTCCCGGGTTCGATTCCCGGCGGGGTCAGGGGTTTTCTCTGCCTCGTGATGGCTGGGTGTTGTGTGCTGCCCTTAGGTTAGTTCGGTTTAAGTAGTTCTAAGTTCTAGGGGACTGATGACCATAGATGTTAAGTCCCATAGTGGTCAGAGCCATTTTTGAACCTGTTTCACAGGTGATAAAAAGGCGAATAATTTAAGCTCATTTTAAAAGTAGTGTGGTTTTGATTTCTATCATGAATGTTCCGTTTTTTGAAGCTAATTAAGTCCAGCGCTGAATTTTATTGTGTTGCAAAGTAAATCATGAATTACTCCAAGTGAAGTGAATGACTAGCTTTTTGAATTAGACTTTTCTACTGTAATAATCAGAGAGCGTTGACTAGTGAAACTATACTAGTTTATGGGTCCTCATAATATTCTCCACTTATTAGAAAATAAAATTAAACTATTACTGTTTCTAAGGAAAACTGATATATGTAGAGGAGTTTGCTTACGATATTATTCATCTTTATTTGTTTCTTTTCCATGTTACTTAAGATAAAAGCCCCTCATGTCCAAATTTAGTTCTGCACTTCATGCAGTAACATTTCAGTATTTGATTAAGTAATGCTCTTGAGAGTAGGTGTCATTAGTAGGAGTTTGGTGCATATTTGCATTCTGTAATTCTCTGGTGTGTGCGTTATTGGTAACTGCTGCTACCCACAGTTCAGAGTGCACTGTGTCAGTTTGTATCCTGTGTGCTATTCAAAGGGAAATATTAACGAAAGTAACTTTAATAACCAATATTAAATTTTCCTAAACATATATTTTCAAATTAATGTGCCTAATTGGTCTGGCGACCATTCATTTCCTGATTCACTTACGATTTTACTACTTTCATTAACTCCCAAGGTTGAAGTCCATTTAGTTTTCTGTTAATTTCACCAAATTCAAAATTATAGTCCGATACCTTCGTCCATTAGACACACACGCGATCAAATCTTCGAAATCCTGTCAGAGGGTAACATTAGGATGTTTCACGGCACGTTAGTGTTACATGTGATATTTCCCGTGACAGGACTAAAGGTCCGTTTGTTAGGGAAGAGTTACATACACGCTAGTGTTATAACTTGTTTCTGAAAAGCGCAATGTCAGATTAAAGAAACAAAATTTGGCAACGTATGAGCTGAAACATGCAAAGGTTGTGCAAGAATTCAACTACGCATCAATGGAATCAGACAGGGAAGAAAGCGCTTGGGATATTATCAAGTCATAGAACAAATGTAGACATAGTCATGTTTGGCAAAAGGAAGTTATAAAACAGGAAACCTTCGATAAGAAAAGAAATATCGGGACTTGTTGACAAAAGACACAGACTGAAAGAAAAAGGATCTGAAAATGTACAGAAATCATAAATAAGATAACAACAAAGTGCCTTTTACAGAGAGAAATGTGACTGGCCGAAATCGGGAAAGAAATAAACGATTTTAAATGTGAGATACAAGATGAAGCTTACTTTAGAATTAAACTGTTGCAACACAAACAGCGAATCAATAGTAACATAGTGATCAATACAAATGACAAGCTTATGTTTGACATACAAGATACAAGTGGCATGTGGAAAGAGTACACTGAACACCGATGCGGTGGTACTGGAAACTAATTCATGAAAACAATAAGTTATCAATGACAACAAAAAAGAGTTTCTCCTGGCACTAAGTAGGTTAAAATAAAATAAAACAACGATTACGCATGACATGCGTTTGGAGTGCCCACAAAACAGTGGTGACAACATAAAAAGCAAATAAGTTACCTGGTATCTAAACGTTATGAAGAGCATGTCTTACCACCAGAATTCACAAAAAGTAAAACTATTGCGTTGTCTAAGACAGCGAATGCAAAGGGCTGTACAAATCGTAAAAAACTAGCTCTTCTGTCAAATGTATCAAAAATATTGCTCTAATTCTTTACGAGAGGACTGAAAAGAAAAACTGATTGGAACATAGCCAATAACCAATTTGGCTTCAGATCAGGGCAATGAGTGAGAAAAGCAACAATAACTATGTTAAATTTGGGAAGGAAACATGCATAGCGTTTACGGACTATAAAAAGCATTTGATGTGGCTGATTTTTGAAGTCACTATTTAAAGCAATGCGAAAACTAAGACTGAAAAGTAGATAGCTGAAAAAGTGGAAGTTCTGAACTTGATATTAATGGCAGTAAGAAAAAAGCAAAGACAAGAAAGGGAGTAAGACAGGAGTTCCCTCTACGACGTTACTATTTGAATTTATTCATCGAGGAGGCAATTACAGCAACGAAAGAGAAGACGACTGGAATGAGAATCAAGGGTATCCATATCCAACTACAGACATATCGAGGACACTACAGTAGTTGCAGATCAGAGAAAGAACTCAATAAAATGTTGAAACTATTAAATCAAGTGATTACAACACCAAAAACAAATACCAATAAGACTAAAGTTAAGGTTATAGACATGAAAAAAAGTGGAGATAGGACTGAGGTAAAAACAGCCTGTGGCAACTCGAGCAAGTAACCAAATTTCGAAATCTCGGTAGCAATGAAGAGAAAAAAAATAGTTGTCTCAAATAATAAAGAGAAAAATTGAACTTGCAAAGAGTGCTTCCCAACATAAGGACCTTCTGTTGAATTGCACATCAGCTTCCATAAGAAAAGATTTGTAAAGACCCTTGTGACGAGTGTCCAGACATAAGCTGTGAAACTTGGACGTTAGCAAAGCAGAAGAAAGCTCTCTTCCAAAAAATATAATCAGTCAGATGGCATGTCCTGTTGCCATCTTCAGCACGAAGACTGATTTCAAGCAGCTCTCCATACTACACTATCCTGTGCAAGCCTCTTCATCTCCAAGTAACTACTGCAACTTGCATCCTTCATAATCTGATCACTGTATTCATCTCTTGGTCTCCGTCTACCATTTTTACCCCACACACTTCCTTCCAATACTAATCTGGTGATCCTTTGATGTCGTAGTATGTGTCCTAACAACCAGTACCTTATTTTAGTTAAGTTATACAAGAAATTTGTTTACTCCCTATTTCTATTCAGGATCTACTTACTGATTACAGGATCTGCCCATCTAATATTCAGCATTATTCCGTAGTGCCACATTTCAAAAGTTTCCATTATCTTCCTGTCTCCACTGTTATCGTTCATTTTCACTTCCATACAAGGCTACATTCCTGACAAATACCGTCAGAAAAGACTTTGTAACACTTAACTCTACATTCTATGCTGATAAATTTTTCTTCAGTAACGCTTTTCTTGCCGTTGCCATTCCATATTTTACATCCTTTCCACCTTGGTCATCATCAGTTACTTTACTGCCCAAATAGCAAAACTCATCTATTACTTTAAGTGTCTCGTTTTCTAATCTACTTCCCTTAGCATCACCTGATTTAGCTCGACTGCATTCCATTGTCCTTATTTTGCTTTTGTCGATGTTCGTCTTATACCTTCCTTTCAAGACACTGTCCATTACGTTTAACTGCTCTTCCAATTACTAAGCTGACTCTGACATAATTACAATGTCATCAGGAAACCTCAAAGTTTTTCTTTCTTCTCCCGGAAGTTTTAATTCCTACTCCAAATTTTTTATTGTATGCTTTACTGCTTGCTCAGTGTAAGATTGAATAACATCAGATATACGCTAAAACTCTGACTCCTGCCGCCCGTAGTGGCCGTGCGGTTAAAGGCGCTGCAGTCTGGAACCGCACGACCGCTACGGTCGCAGGTTCGAATCCTGCCTCGGGCATGGATGTTTGTGATGTCCTTAGGTTGGTTAGGTTTAACTAGTTCTAAGTTCTAGGGGACTAATGACCTCAGCAGTTGAGTCCCATAGTGCTCAGAGCCAACTCTGACTCCCTCCTGTCACTGCTTCCCTTTCATGCCGCTCGACTTTTATAACTGTCATCTGGTTTCTGCCCAAATTGTAAACAGCCTCACGCTCCCTGTATTTTACCCCTACTACTTTAAGAATATCAAAGAGAGTATTGCAGCCAACATTCACTAAAAGTTTCTCTAAGTCTACAAACCTTTCGTTAACCTGACTGCTAAGAGAAGACGAAGGGTCAGTACTATCTCGCGTGTTCCGAATATCTCCGAAATCCAAACTGATCTTCCCCGAGATCAGCTTGTATCAGTTGTCTGATTCTTCTGTAAGGTATTCGTATTAGTATTTTGCAACTATGACTTATTAAAGTGATAGATAGGTAACGTTCACACCTATCAGCAGCTGCTTTCCTTGAAATTCAAATTATTATCTTCTTCCTGAAGGCTGAGGGTGTTTCGTCTGTCCCATACACCTTGCACACGAAATATAATACTTTCGTCATGGCTGGCTCTCCCTAGGCCAGCAGCAGTTCTGACAATATCGTCTACTCCCCGAGCCTTTTTTCGACTTCGATCTTGGAGTGTTCTTTCAAAGTCATCTACGTCGTTTTCCATTTCTGTAATATTGCTTTCGGATTTATATCATATATGGAGACGAAGAAGACAACTGAAGACAGGAATCTGAGGCTTCTGTGACAAAGGTTATATTTTCTAAAGCAGAATAAGACTGTAATAGGCTATATTCTTATGTTAAATATATGGTCCGGATTGTTGTTATTCTGATTGACTATAACATTTAAATAGCATTTACTGTTTCTCACAAAATATCTGTTACTTTATGTCATTAAAGCCTAATAATCATTAAATATCAAGATATGGTCACGTGATCGAAATACCACTGTTGCTGGCTGATGCTCTGGTGACGTCACACGCTAGGAGTAAGACGAAGCCGTACTTGCGTTATAGGAGCGTTAGCCGAAGTTACGAGGTTATTACGTACTTTCACTCTAAATAGTTTAAATACTTAGTGATAGAAAATGCTATTACTACTTTTCAGGTACAACAGAAAAGAATTTTCTGAACGCTGATAGTGGAAGTCTTGCGAAAGTTGATCGTTTATGCGCCACCCATTTTGAGTGGCGATATGTCCAACGACGGAAAACCATTTCCCTGCTGCTGTAACATCATTAAACTCTCTCAAAACTAAGGAACTGTAGAACTTTTGCAAATGGGTCTGTATATTATGAGTAGATTATCGACTATCAGTCATGACTCGCGACTGGGGAAGACCTAGAACGACGAGGACACCTGCAATGGACGAGGCAATTCTTCGTGCAGTTGACGATAACCCTAATGTCAGAGTCAGAGAAGTTGCTGCTGTACAAGGTAACGTTGACCATGTCACTGTATGGAGAGTGCTACAGGAGAACTAGTTGATTCCGTACCATGTACAGCGTGTGCAGGCACTATCAGCAGCTGATTGGCCTTCACGGGTACACTTCTGCGAATGGTTCATCCAACAATGTGTCAATCCTCATTTCAGTGCAAATGTTCTCTTTACGGAAGAGGCTTCATTTCAACGTGATCAAATAGTAAATCTTCACAGTCAACATGTGTGAGCTGACGAGAATCCGCACTCAATTGTGCAATCACGTCATCAACACAGATTTTCTGTGAACGTTTGGGCAGGCATTGTTGGTGATGTCTTGATTGAGCCCCATGTTCTTCCACCTACGCTCAATGTAGCACGTCATCATGATTTCATACGGGATACTCTACCTGTGCTGCTAGAACGTGTGCCTTCACAAGTACGACACAACATGTGTTCAAGCACGATGGAGCTCCTGCACATTTCAGTCGAAGTGTTCGTACGCTTCTCAACAACAGATTCGGTGACCGATGGATTGGTAGAAGCGGACCAATTCCATGGCCTCCACGCTCTCCTGACCTCAACCCTCTTGACTTTCATTTATGGGGGCATTTGAAAGCTCTTGTCTACGCAACCACGGTACCAAATGTAGAGACTCTTCGTGCTCCTATTGTGGACGGCTGTGATACAATACGCCATTCTCCAGGGCTGCATCAGCGCATCAGGGATTCCATGCGACGGAGGGTGGATGCATGTATCCTCGCTAATGGAGGTCATTTTGAACATTTCCTGTAACAAAGTGTTTGAAGTCACGCTGGTACGTTCTGTTGCTGTGTGTTTCCATTCCATAATTAATGTGATTTGAAGAGAAGTAATAAAATGAGCTCTAACATGGAAAGTAAGCGTTTCCGGACACATGTCCACATAACATATTTTCTTTCTTTGTGTGTGAGGAATGTTTCCTGAAAGTTTGGCCGTACCTTTTTGTAACACCCTGTATTCATTTGCTTTTTTGGAGAGTAGCGTAGTGAAGAAATCACCAAATTCCCATGGTGCAACGAGGAGTATGAGGTTATACGGAGAGATATAAGGCGTGTGCGACATGCAGGTGACATAAACGTAAGGGCTTTGATGTTTGTGGGTTTAAACTAACGGTAGCGTCTGACGCAGACCTACTTTTATGTAAGTTTATGAAACAGCAAAAGTTTTAATTATAAGGATCCTAACTAGAAAGCACTAAGGCGAGAACATAGTTTCTAATAAAGTAAAAAGTGTGTGGCCTCATTAGCTAGAAAACATCTTTCTCGACGTGACGTGTGTGAATAGCAATCGCTGTTTATGATTGGTGTGGTGGTGTTTTGTAATAGTTATTTGGTTTTCAAATGATACAACTGGCGGCTCGTTTTACAAGTAAGTTAAAATGTTCTTTGGGGTTAGATTCGAACCAGCGATATATGCATATCGGTTTATAAAATTTGACGGTTTGTCGCACTGACAACTGAGCTACAGACTAACTGAAGTGTATTTACTAGGAGTTTAATTTCATTGAATGACACTACCTTTGGTAGTATCAGTGGGAGAGCATATCTCCAATATAAGTTAATTTTAACTTTACAGTGCTACACGCTTTCAATTTAGTTAGTGAACTTGTGTGTCGAAATGGTGGAAATTTGCTGGTACGCATCTTCTCTTTCTCTAGAACACTCAAAAACATCTTTTCAAGAGTTTTTGTAGATTTATTTGTACAGTATGGTACTACACATCATTTGTGACCCATTTTCCGGAACGTAAATTCCAAAACAAGCCATCACTATGGATTAGCATTGTGACAAAAACAGAATTATCACGTTCATGGAAAACGAACATCTCCTCTTTAAAAATCAACATGGATTTCGCAAACAGAGATCCAGCGAAACTCAGCTTGCTCTGTTCCGCCATGGCCGGCCGATGTGGCCGAGCGGTTCTACGCGTTTCAGTCTGGAACCGCGCGACCGCTACGGTCGTAGGTTCGAATCCCGCCTCGGGCATGGGTGTGTGTGATGTCCTTAGGTTAGTTAGGTTTAAGTAGTTCTAAGTTCTAGGGGACTGATGACCTCAGATGGCTCATAGCCATTTTGAACCATTTGTTCCGCCATGAGATCCACAGCGCAGTGGACAACGGCGCTCAGGTTGATGCTGTGTTCCTTGATTTCAGTAAGGCATTTGACACCGTCCCGCATTGCCGTTTATTGAAAAAATATGAGCTTACGCAGTATCAGAGCAGACCTTTGATTGGATTCAAGACTTTCTTGAAGATAGAACTGAACACGTCGCTCTTAACGGAACTAAATCGACAGATGTAAACGTAATATCCGGATTACCACAGGGAAGTGTGATAGAGCCATTGCTGTTCACAATATATATAAATGATCTAGTAGAAAGTGTCGGATGCTCTTTAAGGCTATTCGCAGATGATGGAGTTGTCTGTACCAAAGTCGCAACGCCAGACGATAGTAAGAATTTGCAGAACGACCTGCAGAGAATTGATGAATGGTGCAGACTCTCGCAGTTGACCCTGAACGTAAATAAATGGAACATATTGCGCACACATATGAAGAGAAATCCACTACTGTACAGTTACGCTATTCATGACAAACAGCAGCAGACAGTGTCTGCCGTAAAATATCTAGGCGTAACTATCCAGAGCGACCTTAACTGGAATGACTATACAGGGTGGTCCATTGATCGTGACCGGGCCAAATGTCTCACGAAATAAGCGTCAAACGAAAAAACTACAAAGGCGGAAACTTGTCTAGCTTGAAGTGGGAAACCAGATGGGGCTATGGTTGGCCCGCTAGATGGCGCTGCCATAGGTCAAACAGATATCAACTGCGTTTTTTTTAAAATAGGAACCCCCATTTTTTTACTACAAATTCGTGTAGTACGTAAACATATATGAATGTGTTAGTTGGACCACTTTTTTCCCTTTGTGACAGATGGCGCTGTAATAGTCACAAACATATGGCTCGCATTTTACAGGAACAGTTGGGAACAGGTAGGTTTTTTAAATTAAAATACAGAACGTAGGTTAGTTTGAACATTTTATTTCGGTTGTTCCAATGTGATACATGTACCTTTGAGAACTTATCATTTCTGAGAACGCATGCTGTTACAGCGTGATCACCTGTAAATACCACATTAATGCAATAAATGCTCAAAATGATGTCTGCAACCACAATGCATTTGGCAACACGTGTAACGACATTCCTCTAAACAGCGAGTAGTTCGCCTTCCGTAATGTTCGCACATGCATTGACAATGCGCTGACGCATATTGTCAGGTGTTGTCGGTGGATCACTATAGCAAATATCCTTCAACTTTCCACACAGAAAGATATCGGTGGATATCAGATCCGGTGAACATGTGGGCTATGGTATGGTGCTTCGACGACCAATCCACCTTTGATGAAATATGCTATTCATTACCGCTTCAACCGAACGTGAGCTATGTGGCGGACATCCGTCATGTTGGAAGTTCATCGCCATTCTGTCATGCAGCGAAACGTCTTGTAGTAACATCGGTAGAACATTACGAAGGAAATCAGCATACATTGCACCATTTAGATTGCCATCGATAAAATGGGGGTCAATTATCCTTCCTCTCATAATTCCGCACCATACATTAACCCGCCAAGGTCGCTGATGTTCCACTTGTCGCAGCCATCGTAGATTTTCCGTAGACCAGTAGTACATATTATGCCGGCTTACGTTACCGCTGTTGGTGAATGACGCTTCGTCGCTAAATAGAACGCGTGCAAAAAATCTGTCATCGTCCCGTAATTTCACTTGTGCCCAGTGGCAGAACCGTACACGACGTTCAAAGTCGTCGTCATGCAATTCCTGGTGCATAGAAATATGGTACGGGTGCAGCTAAAACACGTACTAGGGCATCACCATTTGTTGCAGGTTGTGGTTGACGTTTCACATGTGACTGAGCACTTCCTGTTTCCTTAAATAACGTAACTATCCGGCGAACGGTCCGGACACTTGGATGATGTCGTTCAGGATACCTAGCAGCATACATAGCACACGCCCGTGGGGCATTTTGATCACAGTAGCCATACATCAACACGATAGCGACCTTTTCCGCAATTGGTAAACGGTCCATTTTAAGACGGGTAATGTATCACGAAGCAAATACCGTCCGCACTGACGGAATGTTACGTGATACCACGTACTTATACGTATGTGACTATTACAGCGCCGTCTATCCCAATGCGAAAAAAGTGGTCCAACTAAAACATCCGTATTTCTTTACCTACTACACGAATATGTAGTAAAAATTAGGGGCTGCTATTTTAAAAAACGCCGTTGATATCCATTTGACCTATGGCAGCGCCATCTAGCGGACAACCATAGCGCCATCTTCTTTTCCCCTTCAAGCTAGACGAGTTTCGTTCTTTGTAGTTTTTCCGTTTGACGCTTATTTCGTGAGATATTTGGCCCGGTCACTATCAATGGACCACCCTGTACAAAACAGATAGTGATAAAACCAGACCACAGACTCAGATTCATCGGAAGAATCTTAAGGAAATGTAACTCATCCACGAAAGAAGTGCCTTATAAGGCGCTTGTTCGCCCGATTCTTGAGTATTGTTCATCTATCTGGGATCCCTATCAGGTAGGACAGATAGAGGCGATAGAGATGATCCAATGAAGAGCGGCGCGTTTCGTCACGGGATCGTTTAGCTGGCGAGACATCGTTACGGAGATGCTAAACAAACTCCACGGCAGACGTTACAAGAGAGGCGTTGTGCATCACGGAGAGATTTACTATTGAAATTTTGGGACAGCACTTTTCAGGAGGAGTCAGACAACATATTACTTCCCACCACATAAATCTCACGTATTGACTACAAGGAGAAAATTCGAGAAATTAGAGCCAGTACAGAGTCTTACCGACAATAATTCTTCTCACGCATTATTCGGGAGTGGAACAGGGTCAGAAGGATCAGTACCTCCGACACACACCATTAGGTGGCTTCCGGAGTATGACGTAAATGAAGACAGTAGGAGCAGTGAGACAGCCAGTGACGTCACACGCATCACATGACTCGAGTGGAGCTTTTTAGCGGTCTTTCAAATTGTTTGAATTTCATTTCCGTTTTTATAAACGAATACTGAAATTCGAGAGGGAATAAAGCATGTTAGGAATATAAAATGACATAACCATGAAAGACGATTTATACAAAACAGTCAAATACTCTATTCTGCAGGATTTTTCACCGATAAAATGTTAATGAAGGTGGCATTTACTTTGAATAAATTTCACATTTTTTTCTGAAAGACGAAAGGTTTTGAAAGGCGCACTTCGCCAGTTCTGTTCTTCTCTTCAATTCCTTGAGATGACTGTTGTTTTCCTTCTCATTGCTACCAGGATAGCAAAATTTGGTTGCTTCCTCAAATTGCTCAAAATCTATTTTTATTACAGTCTTATCTCCTCTTTCGTTCAGATTGTTGTGGATATACGTAGTCCTTGAATGAGAAGAATGCCTTTTCAGCGAAAAATAGACGTGAAATGGAACTGAATCTACAGAAAGAGACAGCCACTGGACAAGCACCAGGAATCAGTGGTGGCAGCAGAACAGCACAGGCACCCCGGACTGCTGATGTTGGAACAAATCGAGACCACTGAGCGTCCATATGAATAATTACGTCCAATAAATGTCCGCATTAGGCCGCGAACCAACTAGTGTTCGGAAAATGTGTTAAATTTCAAACCCAATTACAGCTGCCTCAACAGCTACTGTTCGCCGTCCTGTGGGCAGAGTCAATAGCGGACAGCTTTTTCGGCCCTCTCGCCTGGATTAGCCCGTGCACTGTGGCGCGCGCACTCGTTACAACACGTCATCAGATTGTGTTTACCGTCGTGTTCATAGTCCGCGGCGGCGGCCCATCGCCACGTTGCCCCGCCGTGACGCACGCGTCACGCTTCGTTAATGTCGCATCTGCAATCGCTGAATGCCCCACTGGGTTTTCAGTTACAGTTTTTTTTCTTGTTTTTTTTCCCTTTTTTACTATCAGAATCAGTAACTAGCAATAATGAAATACTGTATTACTGTTTACGCAATAAGCGTCAGGTCCCAAATTCGACGCATAATGAGTTCACGTTTAGTTCGTAACAACACGGTATTCATTAGGGTCGAAATATTGCGACAAAATAATCCCGTCAGTCCTTTCACCGATGGAAATTAATGTGTAAATGGGAACCCTATTTTTGACGTTTAATCTGTCCAGAACACTGCATTCAGATTTGAAAGTGCTCTAGAAGCAGACCATTTGTGGTACAGAACTCACGGTAAAATGTAAAGCATTGTGTTTGGGTAGGGTGGTCATGTAGAATGACCTGCAAATAATAATAATAATAATTCTCCGCTTCCAGTCCATTAGAATTTCTATACTTTAATTTTGACATATCTCTAAGACATACCTTTTGTGTGAACTTTAAATAGATTTAATGCTGCACTTCCACTGGTGTTTACGTAACATGTAACAGATTTTTCTTTTTATAGTACTACAACATAGAAAGAAGAACTTCTTTTATCGAAGCTACTGGTAGTTTATGTAAGCTGGTTTTGTAAGCAATAACAACATTGCTTTTCCCCATGTCATCTCTTGCTAGTTGTGCAATTTCAATGCGTGTTTGTTAGATTCAAGAGTGATGTAATTCCATTAAGCCGGGTTGCTCAGTATCGCCACCGACTGTTACTTAGTATCTTGGAGAGCCTCTGAAGGCAGTGAAGGATTTTAGTCATGGGGGAGTCGTTTCGCACCGACAGAAACTCCGATGGTTACTGTTCGCTGATGCCATAACGGTAGTCGTCGATAGAAAACAGGAACTGAAGAACAGGTAAAACTTGCTGGCTTATGGCTTTAATATTAACACAGACTAAAAGAAACCTGCGGTAGTTGTGTGTGCAACAGGTAGACATAATTGATGAATAGATGTTAAACTTGAACGAGGGACTTTTGAAAAGAGTAACTTTGGCTGTCTTGGAAGATGAACAGATGCAGAAGAAAGATGCAAGAAATACTTGATACCTGCTGTTCTAGAACGCTTAAGGGCAGCTTACGAAAGGAAAGAGCAAAAGTAGGTCTTGAGACCGTATAAAGGTTAATAGAAAGCTGTGTTTGGAGGACAGCTTAACTTTGATGCGAAATGTATAAAATGAGGACATGAATGAAACGATTGTAAGCCTACGAAATGTGGTGTTACGGGTGGCTGTTGATGACGTAGATTGATCGAGTAACGAGTGAAGAGATGCTCCAACGAGTCGACGAGGAAAATGCCTAATAAAGAACATTTTGATTCGAGTAGGTACCTTGACTGAGCACATCTAACTATAAGTCAAGGGGATGTGAAAGGAAAGAATCGCAGTGGTAGACTTACACTGAGTTGACAAAAGTCATTGGATAGCTATATGCACATATACAGACGGCACCAGTGCCTCGTATACAACGTATAAAAGGGCAGTGCATTTGGTGGAACTGTATTTCGTACTCAGGTGATTCATGTTAACAAGGAACCGACGTGATTATGACCGCACGACGAGAATTAACAGACTCTGAAAGCAGAAAGGTAGTTGGAGCTAGACGCACAAGACATTCCATTTCGGAAACCGTTAGGCAATTCAATATTCCGGCATCCACAGTGTCAAGAGTGTGCCGGGAATATCAAATTTCAGGAGTTACCTCACCGCGGACGAGCAGTGGCCTACGCCTTTCACTTAACGACTCAGAGCTGAGACGTATAGTTGTCGGTGCTACCAGACAAGCAAAACTGCGTGAAATAACCGCAGAAATCAATGTGGGACGTACGACGAACGTAACCGTTAGGATAGTGCGACGAAATTTGGGGTTTATTGGCTATGGCAGCAGACGTCCGAAATGAGTTCCTTAGCTAACAGCAAGGCATCGCCTGCAGTGCCTCTCCTGGGTTTGTGACCATGTCGGATGGACGCTACACAACTGGAAATCCGTGGCCTTGTCTGATTTCAGTTGGTAAGAGCTAACGGTAGGGTTCGACTGTGGCGCAGACCCCGCGAAGCCACAGACCCAAGTTGTCAAGAAGATACTGTGTAATCTGTTGGTGGCTTCATAATGGTGTTGGCTGTGTTTACATCGAAAGGATTTGGTACTCTAGCTCATAGAAATGGTTATGATGTCCTACTTGGAGACCATTTTCAGCCATTCATGGAAGTGATGTTCTCAAACAACGATGGAATTTTTATGGATGACAATGCACCATGTCATCGGGTCACAATTGTTCGCGATTGGTATGGAGAACTTTCAGGACAACTCAAGTGAATGATTTGGCCACTAAAATCGTCGGACATTAATCCTTAGAACAACAATGGACATAATCGAGAGGTTAGTTAGTGCACAAAATCTTGCACCGGCAACATTTTCGCAAATATGG
The DNA here is from genome assembly GCF_021461395.2 of Schistocerca americana. Lineage (NCBI taxonomy): Eukaryota > Metazoa > Arthropoda > Insecta > Orthoptera > Acrididae > Schistocerca > Schistocerca americana. The sequence goes on along the minus strand of NC_060124.1, from coordinate 170,757,226 downwards.
ATTGTCATAAAGCGCATTGCTCAGTATTCCTGCAGGAGACCTCCAACGACTTTTCGAGTCCATGCCACGTCGAGCTGCTGTGCTGGACTGTAGAAAGGAGATACGACTCGAAATTTTTGTCTCATGATTTTAGTCACCTCAGTGTTTGACTTTCCTTCAAACCTCATAGGGGAAGGTTTTTTCTAGAGACAATAATGTACAATGAATCTCCTCAGCGAGGCTAGACTCTTGTTAGTATCCGCCAGCCCTGGGAAGATGAGATTTCACTAGAATAGGATGGTCTGCTAACTAGGAGCTCTGCGTGTGCACAGCATGCACCTCAGTAAACTGATTTTTAACAAGAGACACTCGAAGAATGCGGACAAAGGTACTTTACAAGCTCGGCCTATCCCCTTTTACGATGAGCAGATGACTGTATCATAGGCAACACACACTGCAAACGCATGCCGCAGAATGCCTACGATATGGCGCTCTCAGGAGCACAAACAATACAATAGGGCGCCTACTGCAACGCTGGGAAGCGTCAGCAAACATTTTGTCTCTAACAAAAGTCCTTACCTGTGATGTGATCTGTCACCTGCAGAAGTCTGATGCCAAGACTTTGAAACACATTGTATATTTTTGGTAGATCGTTGGTGATATTGGACACAGCAATTATCCTGAATCATAGACGGGTAGCTGCCAAGCGGCAGGAATGTAAACATGCATCAAACCAAACGTAGAGTTGCTGACCGTAACAATAACCAAGTCACAGTCAACACTGAAGAGTAGCTGGTACATGAGCTGTACTGACTCCAAACGACAGCGAACATCTGACATCTGAGCGTATACCTGAGAAAGACAGCTACGACAGATACAGAAATATTTTGGGAAAAATTGATGACACCAGCTCAGCTGCAAAATCGGAAATACTGATATTGATGTTAGAGATTCTCCCTGGCAGCGTTCGAGGAACCATCTCCGCAGTGATCTCGACTAATGTAGGGAAATTATGGTGAATATACATCGGATGATCAGAAGGGAATTTGAACGTTGATCCTCCTAATAATTGGACTAGTGTTTCAACCACGGTGCCATATCGCTCGTTCTAATCAATTTGTCCGATAGTTTTTAATATTCAATATTAAAAGTATCTTGAGGCAGGCGAAGAAAATTTGCTTCTCTAAACGACAGAATGTTTCAAAAAGGACTGTACAACTTCGAAAATTCGCACAAACTTATTAGTATGACTTACAGGCTTAGTCTTGATGCCATCATGAAGTGAAATAGATAAAGCTTTGACTGTTTGGTAAGACGTCCGGGATTTCCTAAACGTCCGTTTTCATCGTAATTGATTGTGCCGAGGTGTGGCAACTGCATGGCCCCCACATTCACTAGACGTGATGCCTCTAGAGTTTTTTCTTTTGGTGATTCAACAGGCTTACCGTCTTCGCTCCACCTTACCGGCTACCCTACTGAAGATCAGAGGTGGGATCTACCTCGCAAGTGAACAATTCAAGATTTACACGATGCAGCGAATTTGGCAGGATATCGAATTACAATCGGGTTTGTGCCACATAAAGAATGAAAATCACTTTTAACCTGTTAAAATATATGGGAAATAATTGATACACTTAGCTATAAAATGACGCCAAAACCATGTCTCTAAGTTAAGTGAATATATCAATACGACCTTCCAAAAGCTGTAAAGTCCTTTTCGAAATATGTGTGAATTTCTAAGGGACCAAACTGTTGAGGACATCGGCCCCTAGACTTACACACTACTTAATGTAACTTAAAGTAACTTACGCTAAGGACAACACACACATCCATGCCCGAGGGAGGATTCGAACCTCTGTAGCGAGAGGCCGCGCAATCTGTGACATGGAGCCTCAGACCACGCGACCACTGCGCGCGGATATGTCGCTTTCATTACACCCTATAGTCTCACCGGTATCACATACTGACGCGGAAATCAGGGTACGTGTAACGTCGGTTGGCACTTAACAATCGAAGTTAGACGACACACACAAAGTGAGACGTAACACCCATGTCATTTCGTGAACGAGACGTCGAAATCAGGTCTGCCGGCCGGAGTGGCCGAGCGGTTCTAGGCGCTTCAGTCTGGAACTGCGCAACCGCTACGGTCGCAGGTTCAAATCTTGCCTCGGGCATGTATGTGTGTGATGTCCTTAGGTTAGTTAGGTTTAAGTAGTTCTAAGTTCTAGGGGACTGATGACCTCAGATGTTAAGTCCCATAGTGCTCAGAGCCATTTGAACCATTTTTTTAAAATTAGGTCTCCGGTAAATTATAGTAGTAACCAACATATTCAAACAATGATAGCGTTTTCAAAATTAGAGATGGACTCATTAGAACGGCATCGGAAAGCTCTACAGAAGACGAGTAGAGTGACGTTGTTGTTGTTGTGGTCTTCAGTCCTGAGACTGGTTTGATGCAGCTCTCCATGCTACTCTATCCTGTGCAAGCTTTTTCATCTCCCAGTACCTACTGCAACCTACATCCTTCTGAATCTGCTTAGTGTATTTATCTCTTGGTCTCCCTCTACGACTTTTACCCTCCACGCTGCCCTCCAATACTAAATTGGTGATCCCTTGATGCCTCAGAACATGTCCTACCAACCGATCCCTTCTTCTGGTCAAGTTGTGCCACAAACTTCTCTTCTCCCCAATCCTATTCAATACTTCCTCATTAGTTACGTGATCTACCCATCTAATCTTCAGCATTCTTCTGTAGCACCACATTTCGAAAGCTTCTATTCTCTTCTTGTCCAAACTATTTATCGTCCATGTTTCACTTCCATACATGGCTACACTCCATACGAATACTTTCAGAAATGACTTCCTGACACTTAAATCAATACTGGATGTTAACAAATTTCTCTTCTTCAGAAACGCTTTCCTTGCCATTGCCAGCCTACATTTTATATCCTCTCTACTTCGACCATCATCAGTTATTTTGCTCCCCAAATAGCAAAACTCCTTTACTACTTTAAGTGCCTCATTTCCTAATCTAATTCCCTCAGCATCACCCGACTTAATTAGACTACATTCCATTATCCTTGTTTTGCTTTTGTTGATGTTCATCTTATATCCTCCTTTCAAGACACTGTCCATTCCATTCAACTGCTCTTCCAAGTCCTTTGCTGTCTCTGACAGAATTACAATGTCATCGGCGAACCTCAAAGTTTTTATTTCTTCTCCATGAATTTTAATACCTACTCCGAATTTTTCTTTTGTTTCCTTTACTGCTTGCTCAATATACAGATTGAACAACATCGGGGAGAGGCTACAACCCTGTCTTACTCCCTTCCCAACCACTGCTTCCCTTTCATGTCCCTCGACTCTTGTAACTGCCATCTGGTTTCTGTACAAATTGTAAATAGCCTTTCGCTCCCTGTATTTTACCCCTGCCACCTTTAGAATTTGAAAGAGAGTATTCCAGTCAACATTGTCAAAAGCTTTCTCTAAGTCTACAAATGCTAGAAATGTAGGTTTGCCTTTCCTTAATCTTTCTTCTAAGATAAGTCGTAAGGTCAGTATTGCCTCACGTGTTCCAGTGTTTCTACGGAATCCAAACTGATCTTCCCCGAGGTTGGCCTCTACCAGTTTTTCCATTCGTCTGTAAAGAATTCGTGTTAGTATTTTGCAGCTGTGACTTATTAAGCTGATAGTTCGGTAATTTTCACATCTGTCAACACCTGCTTTCTTTGGGATTGGAATTATTATACTCTTCTTGAAGTCTGAGGGTATTTCGCCTGTTTCATACATCTTGCTCACCAGATGGTAGAGTTTTGTCAGGACTGGCTCTCCCACGGCCGTCAGTAGTTCCAATGGAATATTGTCTACTCCGGGGGCCTTGTTTCGACTCAGGTCTTTCAGTGCTCTGTCAAACTCTTCACGCAGTATCATATCTCCCATTTCATCTTCATCTACATCCTCTTCCATTTCCATAATATTGTCCGCAAGTACATCGCCCTTGTATAGGCCCTCTATATACTCCTTCCACCTTTCTGCTTTCCCTTCTTTGCTTAGAACTGGGTTTCCATCTGAGCTCTTGATATTCATACAAGTCGTTCTCTTATCTCCAAAGGTCTCTTTAATTTTCCTGTAGGCGGTATCTATCTTACCCCTAGTGAGATAGGCCTCTACATCCTTACATTTGTCCTCTAGCCATCCCTGCTTAGCCATTTTGCACTTCCTGTCGATCTCATTTTTGAGACGTTTGTAGAGTGACGTAACGATTGTTAAGGTTGTTGTTGAAGATTTTCGCTTAAATAATAAAGAAACGTGCTAAATTTGAAAGTCAAGGCGACCATAATTGACTGTTGCGCTGTAAACAACGCCACGTGGGATCACATAAGACAGCTTCGCTGTGAAACGCCAATTTTTATTGTTTACCTGTTTCCACAAAATGTGTTCACTTATTAGACATCTTCCTCTACACGCGTTTGGAAGAGTTTTCATGAGCCCCAAGTTAACATATTGTTCCAAGAAACCTTAGTTGACTCTTTATCTAAGTCGTATCAATTAGGACCAAACATATTCCGTCTGAGTAGCATAAACCCATGTTCTTGTTGCACAAAACGACGGGGAACTGCAGGAGTGTCTCACTTGGTATTTAAATTGAAAGAGCATTTCTTGGCATCTTACCTTCCAGTTTTAACACACTTCTCGCATACTTTTAAGAAAAGCTTCAATGGCAATATTAACATGCTTTATATCACCGTACTCATCTTTTCGCAAAGTTTCGGATGCCGTTAAAAAGTCCATCGTTCCATTACAAAAAAATACTTATTTGCTGTTGTACCTCAGCTGATAAAATAATTAAGAGATTTAAACACGGAACATAATAAAGTGCTACTCCCATTTACTGCAAAAATCGTTTCGATATCTTCAACCGTTTAAGAGTAAAACGTCTTACGTAACATTCTTTATACAGGGACAGTTACTAACTAGTGCCACCTAGAATAACTCCGAAAGTATGACAGCAGCTGAAAAGTTTGTGGGACAAATGTTGCATGGGACAGTGAAGGCCACAATATGACGTTGCTTTTTGTTGTTAGGTGGGTTGCGTCAGAGAGATGAAGGTCAATTTTTTAAATTTTTTTTATGGGATGCTTAATTTCTCATAGCGGCTATCGAGACGAATCCAGTGATATGTAACACTAAGGTCTTTGAAGGTCAACGAACGTCAAAAAGGTCACACGAACGTCCATTTACAGAAGGTGTTCGAAGTGATGCTCATTGGTATCAATGCAGTGCTGCAGTCTTCTTATCATGGGTTGAGTGGTATTTGTTATCAGTGCGGCACTTATCGAAGCACAAGCTCTGACATTTCTCTCTCGTGTATCGCGCAAATAGTGAATACCTGCCGAATATGGCGTAGCCATCTAACGTGCCATTGACTTGTAAACACCATTCGACGGTTTCGCAATACAAAACTAATAGGAACGGTAAGACTAGTATCGTAGAATTAAGCGAATGTGAATGATGTATTCCTTCGAAGAACAAGTTGATATGCTTCTCATTTACGGAAAATGCCAACGAAATTCAGTGAGAAGTAGAGACTCATACGCTGAAAGATATCCTCAACGTACTCACACTACACATCGTACATTTAACTCTTACCTGCCCGAATTTTTCAGAATTGGATATATAAATTAATTTTCAATTTTTTGACTTCTTGTGCATCTAAGTAGTGCTTATAAGCTATTATTTGACTGTAACATAACGTGTCCATACGGACACGCTGGGCTCTCAGATGCATATTTGAAATATTTTCTGTGATACTGAAATACATTTGAAGATATGTTTTATAAATCAGATTTTTAATACAAGTAAGGCAAAATTTGAACAAAATAATTCTTACAAACCGTTTATAATACCATACACAAAATAATTCACATTAATTTTTTTACTGACTTTCATGGTACAGTGCAAAGCATTCTAGACACAGTCCTACATCAGATTTCCCACATTTTGAGCGAACAGCTGATGATTTCTGTTTGCAGTGCAAACCTACACATCTTCTCTTCTTCTCAGTTTTCTTGATATGGTGCTTTATAACATCATATCTGATATCACTTGGAACACGTGATTTGTATCCACACATAGGACTGATAGACGGCCTGCCTGCTCCTTTTACAGGATTCATATATCTTTTTAGGTAAACTTGTACAATTTCTCTTCCGAATTCAAGTTGAGTTGTCCTAGCTCCCGTTCCTTTCTTCAGCTGCTACGTATTATGTACAGATACGTCAATCAGCCAAGAAAGTAAAGCCCAGTGCCACTTCTTGTTTCGAATGTTTATTCTACACATGGCAATGTTTTCATCCATCCTATCCACTCCTCCCATGTGTTTATTATAGACTGTGATAATTTGAGGACATTGTACTTGAACTGTCTTCTTCTCCTTTGCAGAATATCTTTTTACAAATGATACAGGTTCAACTCCTTCACAGGTAGAAGCTACAGTAACCACTGAATTGTCCACCCATTTGTGACTATAACACCATCATCCTTGCAAAGTGAGGATTCAAAATACCCCCTTTCCTTTTTAAATAGCGCTTTCTTTGAGGAAATTGGGCACGATTTGGGAACTCTGTTTTCTCTTATAGTGCCTGTTGCTCCATAGTCCTTTTCTCTCAGGTATGACAGAACAGAAAAACTTGTAAATAGGTTGTCAAAGAAAAAGTGGAATGGCAGTAGCTTTACATCCAGTGTCAAATCATCTATCACCTGAACGAGCGGGGTAGTAGCCTTGCCAAACTGTGCTTCATATACTGTATTTGGATTGGGTGATTTTCCTTGATAAAAGGATAAATTTACCAGATATCCAGAAGTAGTGCATAAACACCATGATTTATATCCAAATCGTATCGGTTTCCCCCTGATAAATTGCTTGCAAGAGTGTCTCCCAAAATATTTTATCATTGATTCATCGTAAGACAGATGTTGCTGAGGAACAAACAGCTTATTACATTTGTCTCTTACTGTTTCAATAAATGGTCTGATGTTCCACATCTTGTCTTTTTCATCAAATTTGTTATCGTCGTTACAGTGCAGAAATATTGTTCAAAACGATTTCTCCTCATGGCATTGCATACAAAATCGTTTCATGTGTCTAAGTTGGAATCCCAGTATAACCTCTTATTAGGGGGTGAGTTATAACTACTTAGAATGAGGATCCCCAGAAAACACCTCATTTCTTCACAAGTTATATTAGGATTTGTAAAGTGCGTAGTTGTTTGACTCATCAACTAGGAATTGTATCAGATCGTCATCAAATAATAATTCGAAAATTTCCACTGCAGACTTATCAACATACGTTTCAAAGCATGGATCAGGAAAAGAGTTCAAATTTGAAATTAGTGCACCATGAACCCAGGTTTTTTGTGTATTTCTGTTCCTGTAATCTATATTTCTGAAATCTGTTTCTGTGTCTGCGTCTGTTAATCTTATTTCAGCTTCAGTCCGGAGCTGTCTAGGATCTGTTATTTCTCCTTCATCCTCATCACCCGAATCCTCATCCGTGAGGACTGCTGGATCCGGGGGCGTGAACTGAATTCCATCAGCCTGAGGAGCGTTTGAATCCTCAAACAGGATGTCTAAAACATCCTGCACAGTCAAACCAGGCTCTAAAGATTCTGCCAGACCTCTGTTATGATCTGAAAAGAGCAAAAGAAACTAAATCATTTTTGACCCTGCAACTGCCCAGCGTGTCCATATGGACACAGGTGAAATAATCACTTCATAAACAGAAAGTGAATCGATGGATAACAACTTTTCTCAAATGAAAATCTCTATAAACATATTTAGATATACTGCAAACAGTTCCACATTCCTGAATGAGGAAGTCCTTTACGAAACATTACTTACTTTACATCAACATGCTCCATTGCGGACGTCAAAGAACTCCCTGGAATACAGGTTGCCACAATCACAGTGTAAATGGTAACAATGAAGTGTTAACACAATGTACGTAAAATTCAAACCCTCCCAGAAAACAATATGTGACCGCCAACGCTAAAAATAATTGTAAGCCAACAATGAAGTTAAAACAAAACTAGTCAACAATTGTGTCCATATGGACACGCTGGGAAGTTATGGGTTAAATATGTGTATGATAAACTGAGAACAACTGGATCTTTAACGCAACGGAACCATATCCGTCAAAGAAAAGTTACTAATGGGGAAACGGAAATTGGTACTCTTGCCACTGTAATTCGAGATCCATCTGTTAGTTTACGTGAAATCGCAAGGGAGTTTGGCATGAGCCAGAATAGTATTGATCGTCTTCTGCATCGCCATATATATCATCCTTACCATATCAGTCTCCACCAAGAATTAACTGGTACGGTTTGCATGCGTCGCATTGAATTCTGACGATGGGCTCAACCTCAGATTCAAAGGGATAACGCATTTGGTAATTTGATTTTATTTACTGACGAGGCTACATTCACAAACCATGGAAATGTTAATTTGCATAACATGCATTATTGGGGAACTGAAAATCCATGTTGGCTGTGACAAGTTGCACACCAAAAACTCTGGTCTGTGAATCTATGGTGTGGGATTCTGGAGGACAGAATTATAAGCCCCTATTTCATCGAAGGAAATCTTAATGGTAGGAAGTACACCACATGCCTGCAAGAAGCACTAGGTCTGTTATTGGAACAGATACCTTTAGGAACAAGGAACAGAATGTGGTAACAACACGATGGGTGTCCGGCACAATTTTCACTGATGGCTAGAAATGAGTTGCAGAGACAATTCCCAAATCGCTGGATTGGACGCGGATGAGATGTGTCGTGGCTGGCCCGTTCACCAGACTTGACGCCTCTGGATTTTTTCTTGTGGGGATTCGTAAAAGACTTTGTTTATAAAGACGTTCCTACTACACCTGAACATATGCGAGAGAGAACTGTCAGAGTACGTGCTTCGGTAATTGCCGATGTGATAAGGAATACCATTCATTCCATGATAAGAAGATTGCAGCACTGCACTGATACCAATGGTCATCACTTCGAACACCTTCTGTAAATGGACGTTGATGCCACCTTTGTGACCTTCGTTGACCTTCAAAGACCTTGTTGTTACGTATCATTGGATTCGTCTCGATAGCCGCTATTAGAAAATAAGTACCAAACTGTAGCATCTAATTTTTAAAAAACCAAGTTGACCATGTCTGTGAAGCGATCCCACCTAGCAACAAAAACCCAATGTCATATTATGCCCCTCGTTGTCGCATGCAACTTTTGTCCCACAAACGTATGGCAACAGACGGTCACTGAAGACGAGAGCGAAGAAAATTAAGAGGATGACAGCTGCAAAAGTATTTTCGGAGTTATTCTTCATGGCAATAGTTAGTGACTCACCCTGTATAGGGAACACCGCCCCTAGAATTCTGAAATATAACAGTCCTCAGGAGGACCACTGCGAAGACGGTCCAAACGTTGGCTTTGTAATTGTCCGAATCTTTCACAGTTACCGTGCCAAACACCTAAAAGATTCTATTAATAATGGCACTGCCCGTGTATGGCTACGCACTAAAACGTAACTGATCTGTAGCCATAGGAAAGTATATTATACATCGATCGCTTAAAAATACGGAAAAATGGCGTGTAATGCACGCTTGAACATGAACGCAGATTTCGCTGTTCTATTCAACCACTAACAGCACCTGTGGAATACTCTCAATACATTGCAAATGTCACTCGTAGTCAGGGGAATAATGTTCAGTGTAGTCGTGAGTGCGTTGCGTCGGAGCTAAGCGAAATCGAATGTGGAAAAATTGTTGGTGTTCGTATAGTGGGTACATGCGTAACCAAGGTTGCCGAAGCGTTTGTTAGTTCAAGGACCACCGTATCGGAGATTCATACCGCATTGAGGGAAAGCGGAAATGTGTGATCAGCTAAGCCACAACTCGAACGAAAATGTGAGTTGAATTATGGCATCAGATGGTCACTGAAGACGAGAGTGAAGAAAAGTAAGAGGATGAGAGCTGCGAAAGTATCTGTAGAAATGAATGTCGCAGTCGCGAACTCTGTCAACACCAAAGAAACGCGGAAACAGCTCCATAAGCAGGGCGAGCCGGTATACCAGAGCAACTCATCAGTGATGCAAATGCCCCTTACAGAGAAGCGTGCCGCCGAAGCGATAAAACTGTTTCTGTAGAGCAATGGAAGAAATTTATCTGGTAGGATGAGTCTTGTTTCACAGTGCTTTCATCTTCTGGCCTAATTTACCTCCCAAGAGTCAAGCATGGCGGGAGTTCGGTGAAGATTTGGCAGCCACATTGTAGTGTTCCAACGCCCCATAGTTACTCTGACGAGTTACCTTACTGCCAAGGATTACGTGAGCATTCTGGCTGATCATGTTCATCCCATGGTACAATGTTTGCTCCGAAATGGTTTACACATCTCGCATCCAGGACTGGTTTTGTGAACACGAGAATGAATTGTCCGGCCACCACACTCATCATATCTGTACCAGATTCTTTTGAAATATCTACTGGACCTGTACATATCCGTTTAGAGGCTGTTTCGAATGCATTCGGGTTCCCCACACCGCATTACGCGCGTTATTGTGTTGCCTTTTTGGTGTTTTCATATTCTTCTCCAACGCTATCACTTCTACGTACGCAGTCTGCAAAGCACTGAAGTGCATGACTTTCCGTGGTGCAACCTGTTAGTGTTTACTCGAATTAAAATTTTTATAACATTGGGCTTCTTTTGGCTAGGAATCCCTTCTTTTCCTATTATGTACTCCTTGCCTAGTCCATCGTGTGAAGCTACGCTTCAGAGATAGCAGTCCTTTCATTTCACCTACTTTGTGGTCTCAATTTTTTATGGTAAGTTTCTTACTAATCTCATTTCTGCTGTTTCTCATCCCACTCATCTTTCATCCATTAAATCTCAAGCTGTATTGTGTGCTCACTAGAGTGTTCATTCCTTTCAGTGTTTCCTCTAATTCTTTTTCACTTAAACTGATTCTATACACGAACTTGAATAGTCTTCTAACTGTCGATTTCCCAGTAATTACTGAAATTCCTAGGCAATGTCACCTTCCCCTTCCACACAGTGTGCTTCTCAGTCTTCCAAAGCTCTTTTAAACTCTTAATTTCATACTGGATTTCATATGCCTTCCGTATCGACTCCCATTTCTTCTGTCACGTCAATAGACAGTTCCTCCTCCCCGTAGGGACCTTCAATGTATTCATTCCACCTATCCGTCTTCTTCTCTGAGTTTAATAGCGGGCTTCTCATTGCGTTCCTTATGTTGGTGCCCTAATTTTTAATTTCACCAAAAGTCGTTTCGACTTTCCTACGTGCTCAATAAGTACTACAGACTTCCATTTCTTTTCCGGCTTCTTCAGATTTCTCCTACAGCTAATTCGTCGTGGCTTCCTAGCACTTCCTACTTATTTCAATTCTAAGAGACTTATATTTCTGTATTCCTGAATTTCCAGTTAATTTCCTTGTACCTATCCCTATCCAGCTTCTGTGACTGCCCTTTGCTATGTCAGCGAGCAGCCGGACACCTGTGCACACATCAGAAAAGAAACAGGAGAGGAATGATGACGACTCAAGGAGTGAATAGAGCCACCAGACGGGTCTCAAACCAAACAGGGTTGATCGAGAGGCGTACCCGACACACGTCAATGGCAACCTATGCCACAACGAAGTTCAATGGACTGTCGACACAATGCTGTGAACAGGTCAAGTACGAGCCACAATCCAAATCGAGGCCGAAGAAGAAAACTATTAGCAAAGCGAAGTCATCGACGGGTTGTCATTAGTGCGGATGAAATAGAAGGCGAATGCTATCAGATGAAGTACGTGACTGACTGAGTGGTCTTTTTCCACCTTTATTGTCATTTCCATTCCCCATAAGGGGCAGGCTGGCAGCAGCATAAGCGCTGCTCATCAGCCGAGAGACAGACAAAGACAGGAAGACATTTAATACGGTCGCAGGTTCGAATCCTGCCTCAGGCATGGATGTGTGTAATCCTTAGGTTAGTTAGGTTTACGTAGTTCTAAGTCTAGGGGACTGATGACCTCAGATGTTAAGTCCCATAGTGCTTAGAGCCATTTGAACCATCTGAAGACATTTAAAACAATACAAAGAAGATAACATTGCGGAATATAGAAACAAAAATGGCGGAGCATAAGAAAAGATAGCATACAAAGCGGTGACTGTAAATTGGAGATAAATATCTAAAAAAGTATGTCCTACAAAAAACACACACTAGATTAAAAGCACCAGGCAGTGTACAGCTGGAGCATAAAAAGTCATAGAAGGATTAAAACAGCCATGTGATGGACAGCATATCGAGGAACAGACATGGACGATAAACAGGTCGAGCACACAATTAAAAGCAGGTCACTATATGACACTGTATAATGGCACCAAAACACAACACTAACACCATGTTGATAACGAATAAAAACCTGGGATGATCTGCCGGGGGTGGTGTGGTCAAGGGAAAAGGGGAAAGGGGGAAAAGGAGGAGAGGAGGAGGGGAGGGGAAGTGGGATGAGGTGGGGGGCGCACTGAAAGAGGCCCGAGGAGGGAAGGGACGGGAGGGGAAAACAGCCGAGAAGGGGCTGCAGGGACTAAGGGAGGGAAGGAGGAAAATCAACTCTGGAGAAGGAGGGGAGAGGAAAAAAGGGGTGGTCCTGGGGAGGGGGACGAACAAGGCCAGGTTACAGTTGGAAGGAAGGGTAAATGTCACACCGAAGTTCAACATCAGGAGGGGGAGGTGCTGGAAATTGCCCCAATGAAGGAGATGGAGAATGTGGAGGTGGAGAGAGGGAGGGATATAACAATAGAGGCGCGGAAATGGGTGGGGGGTGGGGAGGAAGGAGGAAACCAGGGGGTGGGTGGATCAAGCCTGCAGACAGTGTAAAGGATGTTGGAGGAAAGGAGGAGGTGGAGGAAGAGGATGAGATCTAACAGGAGTCATGTGGAGGAAGGAAGCCAGATACGGAAGGCAAGGCAGAGTACATGGTTTTTGAGGATTTGGAGCACCTTGCAAAAGTGGGGAGTGGGGGGGGGGGATCCAGGCAACGCTGTTATAACAGAGGATAGGACAGATGAGGGATTTGTAGGTGTGGATGATGGTGGAAGGATGCAATCCCCATGTCCAGTCAGACAGGAGTTTCAGAAGGCCAAGGCAGGAATGAGCTTTCTGCTGGATGGTCAGGAGGTGAGGGGTCCAGGTGAGGTGACGGTCGAGGGTGAGGCCAAGCTATCTCAGGGTGGGGGTGAGCTGGATGGGACGACCATAACTGGTGAGGTAGAAATCGTCAAGACAGAAGGAGCAGATTGTGCGGCCAATGATGTTTGCCTGGGTTTTGGAGGGTTTGAGACGAAGGAACCACTGGTTACACCAAGTGGTGAACTGGTCAGTGTGGGTTTGGAAGGTGTATTGGGACCGTTGACGGGGAGGATAGAGAGCCAAGAAGGCGGTGTCATCAGCATATTGGAGAAGGTAGACAGGAGGGGGTGACTTGGGCATATCGGCAGTGTGCAGGAGATAGAGGAAAGGGGGGAGGCCAGCAGATGGATAAAAGATACAGGAGTTGGTGTTATGGAGGGTGACATAAGAACGACGGCGTGAGAGGAAGAAAGTGACCAGACAGACAAAACTGATAGGCAGGGCATAGGTTTGGAGTTCAAAGAGGAGATTGGCATGCCATACCTGGTCATAGGCATTTTGGAGGTCGAGGAAAGAAAAATGGTTGAGCAACGGGAGTTAAGCTGGAGGGAGAGAAGGTGGACGAGGTTAAGCAGTTGGTCTTCGGCGTAGAGCAGCCGAAGTGCAGCAGTATTTATGCCGGCCGCGAAGGACGTTATTGTCCGGTGTGTTCACGTGGCGAGACGGTGGCGCACTCACTAGGCTAGTGCAGCGCTGCGGCGACGCTGCCCTCTATCGACCATGGAGGTCCATTTGTTCTGACAGGCATTCAGCTTCCGCGCAGCCCGACGCCAGATCCTTTCTAGAGATGTCTATTCTTCTTCAACTGAACTGCTTATTGCGGTGTTCATTATTGCAATATGTACTGCCGTACAGAACTTCAAACGCATTTCAGTACTGCATTATCAAACTTCTTCGCACATGGATTCTTCTGGACGATTCTCTTGATATGATTCTAAGCTTCATCATTAATTAGATGTAATCCTTGTCTATATGTGCTGCTGGGTACACTTGAAAGTCAAATACGTCACCTGATAATCTCTTTCTGGCCATGATTTGAAGCGCTGGAATCTTCACGTGTCTCTGGGCTTTTGCAGATATACCTCTTGCTGTTTTCATTCTTAAACAGTCATTTATGTCAGAAATGTATTACAAAACTCTTTCTCCTCTCTCATTCCTACTGCCAAGCCCATGTTTCCCTGCAACACATCGCTCTATCCTCTTCCTTAGTATCGCGTTCCAGTTCCCAACAATTATTAGATTTTGATATCTCTTTACACAATGAATTACCTGTTTAATATCTTCACATGCACCTCTGCCTCTTCATCACCTACCCGTGTCGCCGACAAGTATACGTGAACTTCTGTTGATAAAAGGAAACCTCTCACTGAACAACTGACAGTAACTCACTCTCTGTCTTTCCTCCTTATTAACTGCAAATCCAATTTCTGTTATACCATTTACTGCTGCTGTTTGTATTACTCTAAATTCGTCTGACCATATATCATTATCTTAGTTTCATTTAATTTTACTAAATCTATCTAGACCAAGTTTATGTATTTCTCTTTTCAGATTTTTTTTAGTTTCCCTACCAAAATCAGGGATCCTGACGTTCCACGCCCCGACCTATAGAACGTTACCCTTTCTTTTGTTATTCAATCTTTTTCTCGTGGTCAGCTGTGCCTGGCAGTCCCTTCGCGGGGATCCGAATGGGGAACTAGTCCGGAATCGTTTGCCAATGGAGAGATCATCGTCGCACTTTTCCAATTACGGGCCACATGTCCTGTGGATAAACATTATGTGTCTTTAATTCAGTGGTTTCCATTGCCTCCTGCAACCTCATGCTGTTGGTCATTGCTGAGTCTTCTACCTTTGAGGGAAGGTCTTCCATCCCAGTGGTAAGAGAGTGCGCTGAACCTCTGCTCGTTCCTCCGTCCTCTTTGATAAGGCCGTTGGCAGAACGAGGGTGACTTCTCAGGCCGAAAGACTTCGGCCGCCATTGCTGATGATTTTAATTCAGTATTTCAGCGCTGTCTGGGTTGAAAAGCGGAGCGCCGGCCGCGGTGGTCTAGCGGTTCTAGGTGCTCAGTCTGGAACTGCGCGACTGCTATGGTCGCAGGTTCGAATCTTGCCTCGGGCATGGATGTGTGTGATGTCCTTAGGTTAGTTAGGTTTAAGTAGTTCTAAGTTCTAGGGGACTGATGACCACAGATGTTAAGTCCCATAGTGCTCAGAGCCATTTGAACCATTTTTTGAAAAGCGGAGCCTTGGAGTTTTGGTTACTGATTAAAGAGACTAACCCTGGATCACACCACCATTTCACATCCTAACAAATCGTTATAAGTAGGTATTTATATGAGTGGGATAATTCCAATTGTGATACATTGATTTTATACTTTTCTCAGATTTATGAGGTGCACAATTTTACATTTCTGAATATTTAAATTGTGTTAAAAATATTTGTACCGGTTTGAAATTTTCTCAAAATATGAAAAGATATTTGCGCAAGATTTTTCAAATAGCATTTCATTATGGATAACTGCATCATCCGTAAAAAGTCTGAGTTTACTGTTAATATTGTCTGCAAGGTTCTCAATGCACAATATGAAATAAAAAGAATCCAACACACTATCCTGGATCACGCCTGAACTTTTACTTTTGGTAATAATTTTCCGTCTAATATAACAGTCAGGGTTCTTTCTGCAAATAAATTTTCAATCCAGTCACAAATTTTATTTAATAAACAAAATGATCGTACTTCTGTTGAATGACGTTAATTATTTTCCCTTTATCTGCTGCACAAGTATTTTATTATGCCACAATATAGATACGACTATTTTTAACTTCCAAGTAATCCTACATAATACAGTTTTTCTAATATATTTATATAAATATACATTCGATTTACATCTAGTCTGGTAGATATTTATGTTTTTATGCATCAAAATATAGCGTCTATAATAATTGGTACGGTATCGACGGAAACGCTTTTAGGGAAGTCAACTAATGTGCATATTCAAGTGATAAGTACTAAATTACGTATGGAGACTATGGTGACTGTCGAATGAATCAACCACACGATGAGAACAAATCTTCGACATTGCAGCTGTACCATTCATTCCGAATGATATCTTCTTGAGGGGCGCTGTTATGGTCTTCCCGCATCTGATCTACGTGCACTTAACGGGAACCACTGTGGTGGATATGAAGTATATTCGGACGTTGACTCACCCCCACTTGAGAGACTCAGGACGACGTCGTAATTCCACCCCTGCGATGCCGCGCAATAGAGACTGCGGTCGCTGGGAGGCGGCAGTGCTGGTCAAGCCCGCGCGAGCACGTGTCCCGCGACGCACCGGGGTGTCGGGGGAGGGTGGACGGCGGTGGCGTAATATGAAGGTGTTAAACACAGCCGTATATCACGGCCGGGGGTCGCCGCGGGCTCTATATTGACTATAAATATGATGTGTGGCACTTCTCTGGTGCGTGTGTGTCTCACCCCAACCGCCCACCCACCCCTACAGCCACACCACAAACGTATGTGCGAGCACACTCACATACACACACATACATGTGGTCGCTTTCTGTAGGGGTCCGGAAACGAACGTGAAGACTGGACGCAGAAAGAGCGTAGGGAGCAGGGGGAAAAAGGAAGGGAGAAGCAGATGCAAGAGTTGGGTTCATTAAATTTCAGAATCCAATATCCTGCACAGCCCTAATACCCCTCTCGATTTCTGTCCGCTCCAAAGGGAGAAAGTGGAGGGCGTTTTACCACCACCGCGACATCTGTTTGATCGGCTTCGGAAACAGGGCCACCAGAAAGGAAAAGGGGGGGGGGGCTCATTGCATTCTTTTTTATTTTTTTTTGGCCGAGCCCCTGGCGGTCGTAAACCAAAATTAGATTTCCAATTTCGAAAGTCTATTTTGCATTTAAACGATACCGGTGCATCTGATATAATGCCCTGTATCGAGAGGGTCTGACCTCTTGTATTTTGGAAACCTCCACCCACTTTGCAGTCTGACCAACGATTCCGTCGATTCATCTCCGGCAAGTGTTTTACGAGGAAAGGGAGAGGAGGGAATTGGGGTGCGGTGGCGGCGTGAAATATTAAGAGAACCGACGGGGTGCAATAATTTGCGCCGAACGAGAGGTAAACGGCAAAACGAGTCTCTAGCGACCAGCGACGTCAACCCACCCCGGCCAGCCTCTTTACCTGGGGAGTAACGGTGCGCAGTCTCACAGATATCCAGTTAATACCTTCATCGCGTCCATCTAGCGCTACGACCACTTTTGGGAGCGATGGACCTACTTAATAAACATGTCGTCCATCTTCGCCTCGCCGAAGACCGCACCTTGCCGCTGTCCTCTAATAGCAGCAGTGAGAGTGAAGCTGGTAACTTAGTGTAGGCAGTTTCTTCAGAGATACCGTCCATTTCGCAAGCCGTTTATGATAAACGGATCACTATATTTAACCGTTCCATCAGTGATAGTGCTGTCGGGAAAAGCACTCATACGATAAATTAGTAAAAATGAAATTTGCTCTAATTACAGTTAAATACCCTTCATTTTGTCACGCAACCGCCGGCTTCGAGATGAGACAAGAACCGCGAAATTGATGATGGTACACTAAAATGAATAATGTTTAATTGCAGTTATTTGCAGGTAATATCGTGTTTCTTAATCACGTTTGGTTACTGTTTTGTTTTACTACACTTTAATAGAATGCATGTGCTGGAAAATAAAATTTTTAGTTTCGTAGCAACGTGTATTGTGCCGCAGAGGCTCTTTTCTGATGGTTCATAGTAACTGCTGATTGTTTGGAATCTAGATGAGTATTTTTTGTACTCACTAGTTAATCTTGCAAATGACTGTTAATAACAATCCTCAAGAAAAGAAATGTTGTCAGTAAATTAGATGTATTCAGCACATCTTATTTACAAATAAGCAAATTAAAAAAGAAGTAAAAACAGTCTTAACAGGCCTTGAAGGCCCAACGGTACCGATGGTATCTACCAGACGCCGTGTCATCCTCAGCCCTTAGGATGCGGAAATGGAGGGGCATGTGGTCAGCACACCACTCTCCCTGCTGTTGTCAGTTTTTGCAACCGGTGCCGCTACTTCTCAATCAGATACATCCTCAGTTGGCCTCACAAGTGCTGGAAGGCAGATTCAGCAGGTTTGTTATCTTACTTGGGTAAAAGGAAGCAGAATGTACCACTTACATGTCGACCATTTGATACGATGAGAGGTAGTGTACCACAGGGTTCTACTTTGAGTCCTCTGTTATTGCTTATATCCAAGGTGAACCAGAAATTCACCGACAGACTTTGAGAGGTGTTAGTACGGACCAAAACAAGGACAGAATGTCTAGTAAACATGGGCTCCGAAATACACAATTTAAGAGCTATGAGCACTTGCTTATCTCTGATACTATGAAGCATGTTTTTTCTCCTGCAAGTTCTACCGTTTCCATTTCTGAGAGGAAGTAGGATGGACCAAAATAAGACAACAATAACGGGTAACCATGGACACCGAAATGCATACCTTAAGAACTATGAACACTTATTCTGCAACCGAGATGAGTTTCATAGTAGCGAAGATGAATAAGTGTTCATAGCTCTTAAGGAATTCACTTTAGAGCCTATGTTTGCCGAACATTTTCTTCTTGCTTTGGTCCATATTATCACCTATCAAAGTTCGTCTATGGAGTTCTGAATCACCCTGTGTAAGTAAATAATCTTCCACTTGAATTATAAGAAAATGCAAATTATGTTCCTTTTACAGGGAATACCAGCACAGGAGTAAATAGTAGTACCATATCACTTACTGTAACGCCAGTTATGAGAACATGAGGAAGTGATTCCATTATCGCTAAATTTTAACAAGACTAAGCACGATTGAGTAGATCTCATGTTGTTGTTGAGGTCTTCAGTTCGAAGACAGGTTTGCTGCAGCTCTATAAACTCCTCTATCCTCTGTAAGCCTCTTCATGTCCGAATAACTACTGCATTTTCCATCCTTCATCTCGTGGTCTCCCCTTACGATTTTTAGCCCCCAACTTCCCTCAAGTTCTATATTGGTGATCCATTAATCTCTCAGAATGTGTCATATCGAGCGATCCCTTCTTCTGGTCAAGTTGTGCCACAGATTTCTTGTCCCTCCAATCACAGTGTGTATTATGTAATCTTCAACATTCTTCTGTAGCAACACATTTCGGAAGCTTCTACTCTCGTTTTGTCTAAACTGTTTATCGTCCATATTTCACTTTAATACATTGCTACACTACAAACAAATACCTTCAGAAAAGACTTCCAAGCACTTAAATATTTATACGATTTCTCTTCTTCAGACATGATTTTCTTGCCACTGCCAGTCTACATTTTATATTCTCTTTACTTCGGCCATCATAATTTATTTTGCTGACCAAGTAGCAGAACTCATCTGCTACTTTAAGTGTCTCGTTACCTAATCTGATTCCGTTAGTATCACCTTATTTAGTTCGACTACATTCCGTTATTCTTGTTTCGCTATGTTCATCTTATATCATCCTTTCAAGATAATGACCTTCCAAGTCCTTTGCTGTCTATGACAGAATTACAATGTCATCGGCAAACCTCTAAGTTTTTGTTTCTTCTCCCTGGAGTTCAGTTCCTGTACCAAATTTTTTTTTGGTTCCTTTGCTGCTTGTTCAGTGTACACATTGAATAACATTGTGGATAGGCTGAAAACCTGTCTCACTCCCTTCTCAACCACTGCTTCCCGTTCATACCCCTGGATTCTTATAACTGCCGTCTGTTTTCTGTATAAGTTGTAAACAGCCTTTCGCTACTGTATTTTATCCCTGCTACTTTCAGACTTTCGAAGAGTGTATTCCAGTTGTCATTGTCAAAAGCTTTCTCTAGGTCTACAAATGCCATAAACGTAGGTTTGTCTTTCGTTATCCTATCTTCTAAGATAAGTCGTAAGGTCAGTATTGCCTCGCCTCGCGTATTCTTAAATTTCTTTTGAATCCAAGCCGATCTTCCCTGAGGTCTGCTTCTATTAGTTTTTGCATTCTTGCGTAAAAAAGTCGTGTTAGTCGAGCTGCGGTCGTATGTCAAATAGTTTTTTCTAGTGACTTCGGTTTTATATATCTGATGGAATAGAATGGCGATGAGAGCAGTTGTTTTTTTTTTAATTTTATTTCTACGACAGTGATTTTATATCAGCTGCCTCATGTATCGTTATATCCAAACGATTCATACATTTTAAGCTACATTCATATCTGATGATGGCACCTTTAGTGTGTTGAAACCGGTCATCCAGTAAACAGCATTTAAGCGAGCTTGGCGTTTGAATTACTTTTACAACAGAGTAATCGACCCACAACACGCTATGCGTTCACTGGAAAAACTACAGCTGTAGTTTCCCCTTGCTTTCAGCCGTTCGCAGTACCAGCACAGCAAGGCCGTTTTGGTTGATGTTACAAGGCCAGATCAGTCAGTTATCCAGACTATTGCCCCTAAAACTAATGAAAAGGCTGCTGCCCCTCTTCAGGAATCACACGTTTGTCTGGCCCCTTAGCTGATACTCCTCCACTGTGGTTGCACCTACGGTACGGCTATCTGTATCCCTGTATATATATATATAACAACGAATTGTCAAGTTTTAGGACCACAGATAGATACAGCCTAACTGGATAACCCACTTCACAGAACTAGCACCACTGAAGAATTTTCAAAACATCATGTTTATTGGCTTAAGAGATGCTTTAAAGCTTGTAAAACATGAAGTAAAACGTCTAACCCCCCGAGAAAATTATTTCGTGGAATTCCGAGATCCTCTTCTAGCACCTCGGATGACCCACAACGGCCTACGTGGCGTCAACTCTATACCCCCTGCAGTGTCTGGGTATAGTTTATAGTTAGATGCATTTCAGAACAATAATACGTTAGCCTGGGCATCAGAAATGCGTGTATGTGAAAGACAATTCTTTCGCTTAGAATCTTGATTTTTGTGTGCAGTGTTGACTTCTCATAGTTTATTTGTGATCTTATAGTATAGAATGTGTGCTAAGAAAGTGTAGTAGGGCAGAAGAGGTACGAAGTCATCGTATCCAACGTGACGTCGAAGCAGTATGTCATCATAGAGTCCAAAGGTCCAAAGAATTCATATGAGGCTGAGAGCAGTTCGGAAGTAGTCAGTGGTTCTACTAAGAAACTGAAAGACAGTGGCCAGGATTTTTAGTGAATTACGGACTGAGCTACAGGATTATAAAGTTTTCTTGCCGTTTTCTCTGTTATTCCCCAACACGTGAAATGTGAAACTTGTAATGCAGACATCATGTTACTAGGACGACGTACTCGAGGCTTAGGCTTCACAATAATCATTGCTTGTCAAAACAGGCCAGAAGTTGTTATACCAAGTATCAAGTTTATACGGAATCCATATGAAATCAACTATCGAATCATCCTAGCAGGGCGCCTGCTTGGAGTAGGGCTAAGTGCAATTGTGAAGTTTCGTGCGTTCATGGAACTGTCACGACCGATTAAGCTGATGGCTATGATTTCGATCGCAACGTCATCAGTACTACAGGCCGGCCCTGGGATAGCATATTAATGGTAAGAGTTTTCTAAAAGTATAATATTTTCGTTTGATCACGTCTATAACACATTTCAAAACTGCAAACGCGTTTTCTCGGGATGTGAGCTTTGAAAACGGCACGCAGCATAACTCCGACAATCTCCGATTGCTTTATTTGAAAATTTGAAACGTCCCCTTAGAAAAATTATTACGTGACTGTGCTTAAACTGACATACAATATTTTTAGCGCAACGCAATCTGACTTTCAAAAATCCCTGCAAAAGAATGGCCCTGAGTAACATTAAACTATACCTTTCAGAAATCACTTACCTCACAAAAATCTTCATTACTCAAACTACTGCAATACAGCGAGCGCCACTACTGCCAGCTAAATAAAAGATTCAAAGTACTGAAGGCACTAACTACTGATAGGCATAGTTAGCAAATGAAAGATTTTGATAGAGAACAACCAATGTATTTACCTCAATAGTCATAATATATATAGCAGTTCATGACAAATTACAAAACTCCGCCATCTCTCTCCCCACATCCACCACTGCTGGCAGCTCACCTCCAACTGCGCAACGCTACGCGATGTTCACATCCAGCTGCCGCTGCCCAACACTACAATGGCAGACAACAATGCAAACTAGCCACAGACTGCACACAGCACAGCCAGTGATTCTCACACAGAGTGCTACGTGGCGTTACCAATAAGAAAACCTAAATAGCCTACTTACATAGCCCCCATGCTCCCCACAAAAAATTTTACAAATTGTTTTAGGCAGTGGCCAATAATGATTTGATAAAATTGTTCATAATTACAATAACAAAGATATCAAATGCACACAGTATCATTGTACTTCAAATATCTTTAAAAATAAATGTTTTAAGTGCGAAATTAATCACTCAAATACGTGTTCTGTAGCGCTAAATGTGCGTCTTCCTGTAAGATAATCTCTGTGGAAGTGTCGTAGTTATCGTCCTCCGAAAGCTAAGTTCTGCAGAAGCCAATGTACTTGTATTGGTGGGCCACCAGAGGTGCAGACCCACTGAAGTCCTTGTAGAGATAATGGTATTGGTGGGCCACCAGAGGTGCAGACCCACTGCAGTCCTTGTAGAGATAATGGTATTGGCGGGTCATCAAAGATGCAGACCCACTGTAGTCCTTGTAGAGATGGCCAGCAGCCATCTGTTGTGACTGTGCAGGTGCACAATCACCATTGAAGAGTCTTGCGGATAATATAGCAAGTCCATAACCACCACTTGTGCACTCACAAAGTTTTTGGAATTGTCCTTAGAACCACCAATGCTGTTATCCAGTCCCTTGCAGAATTATTAACACACGTGCAAACACTAACAGTCCCTACTTCTCACATATTGTCCATATACTATGACCAACAGAAACGTGTGCAGTGAAATGTAACTTACAAGTTAATAATATGATGAACTGGTGACAATTACAATTTTATAACATGAGAATACAATTACAAAGATACACAAAACATCATTAAAACATAATAATACAGATAACATTTGTAGTAATACAGGCTTTACAAAAGAATCGAAATAACATATACATCAGTGTTACAGGAATTATAAGAACCTACATAAAAGATCAGAATAATTTTCGAAACATCAACTTCACACATGAGCATTAAAACAAAACAGAATAAATAATGTCTAAACATCTTTACAAAGTAAATAACATAGTATTATAAAAATTCTACAACATAGCTCTCATCAGCTAAATACACAAGGGTACACAAACACATAGCATAATAATACAAAAGGAAAGGAGAGGGTTTGTTTTACTGCAGTATTTTGCAACCAAAACTTTCTTTACTTCTTGGAGATCTCCCTTCATTCATCATTATTCCCAAAAAGTCCTATCTATACCTCCTTCCTGTATTCTATTCATATTTCTTTCAAAATAGTTTTTCTCCACTGTACACTACTTTTTTTTGGCCAAACCATTTTCTTATATCTTCTCAATGCATTTCTTCCAATTCATCATAGTTAGTTTCTTATATAGTCTACCCTCTCTTAAGCAAACTTAAATCTACTGAGCTCAGATGCTAAACTAAGGGACGAGGCAATGCAGCAGCACAAAACAATTAACACAAACAACAATGATCAAAAATACGTACGGCAAAGCAAGCTGCATAAATTATCTACATCTACTACATTCTACATTTACACTCCGCAAGCCACCCAAAGGTGTGTGGCGGAGGGCATTCTACGTGCCACTGTCATTACCTCCCTTTCCTGTTCCAGTCGCATATGGTTCGCGGGAAGAACGACTGTCTGAAAGCCTCCGTGCGCGCTCTAATCTCTCTAATTTTACATTCGTGATCTCCTCGGGAGGTATAAGTAGGGGGAAGCAATATATTCGATACCTCATCCAGAAACGCACCCTCTCGAAACCTGGCGAGCAATCTGCACCGCGATGCAGAGCGCCTCTCTTGCAGAGTCTGCCACTTGAGCTTATTAAACATCTCCGTAACGCTATCACGGTTACCAAATAACCCTGTGACGAAACGCGTCGCTCTTCTTTGGATCTTCTCTATCTCCTCCGTCAAACTGATCTGGTACGGATCCCACACTGATTAGCAATACTCAAGTATAAGTCGAACGAGAGTTTTGTAAGCCACCTCCTTTGTTGATGGACTACATTTTCTAAGCACTCTCCCAATGAATCTCAACCTGGTACCCGCCTTACCAACAATTAATTTTATATGATCATTCCACTTCAAATCGTTCCGCACGCATACTCCCAGATATTTTACAGAAGTAACTGCTACCAGTGTTTGTTCCGCTATCATATAATCAAACAATAAAGGATCCTTCTTTCTATGTATTCGCAATACATTACATTTGTCTATGTTAAGGGACAGTTGCCACTCCCTGCACCAAGTGCCTATCCGCTGCAGATCTTCCTGCATTTCGCTACAATTTTCTAATGCTGCAACTTCTCTGTATACTACAGCATCATCCGCGAAAAGCCGCATGGAACTTCCGACACTATCTACTAGGTCATTTATATATATTGTGAAAAGCAATGGTCCCATAACACTCCCCTGTGGCACGCCAGAGGTTACTTTAACGTCTGTAGACGTCTCTCCATTCATAACAACATGCTGTGTTCTGTTTGCTAAAATCTCTTCAATCCAGCCACACAGCTGGTCTGATATTCCGTAGGCTCTTACTTTGTTTATCAGGTGACAGTGCGGAACTGTATCGAACGCCTTCCGGAAGTCAAGAAAAATAGCATCTACCTGGGAGCCTGTATCTAATATTTTCTGGGTCTCATGAACAAATAAAGCGAGTTGGGTCTCACACGATCGCTGTTTCCCGAATCCATGTTGATTCCTACATAGTAGATTCTGGGTTTCCAGAAACGACATGATACTCGAGCAAAAAACATGTTCTAAAATTCTACAACATATCGACGTCAGAGATATAGGTCTATAGTTTTGCGCAACTGCTCGACGACCCTTATTGAAGACTGGGACTACCTGTGCTCTTTTCCATTCATTTGGAACCCTCCGTTCCTCTAGAGACTTGCGGTACACGGTTGTTAGAAGGGGGGCAAGTTCTTTCGCGTACTCTGTGTAGAATCGAATTGGTTTCCCGTCAGGTCCAGTGGACTTTCCTCTATTGAGTGATTCCAGTTGCTTTTCTATTCCTTGGACAACTATTTCGATCTCAGCCATTTTTTCGTTTGTGCGAGGATTTAGAGAAGGAATTTCAGTGCGGTCTTCCTCTGTGAAACAGCTTTGGAAAAAGGTGTTTAGTATTTCAGCTTTACGCGTGTCATCCTCTGTTTCAATGCCATCATCATCCCGGAGTGTTTGGATATGCTGTTTCGAGCCACTTACTGATTTAACGTAAGACCAGAACTTCCTAGGATTTTCTGTCAAGTCGGTATATAGAATTTTACTTTCGAATTCACTGAACGCTTCACGCATAGCCCTCCTTACGCTAACTTTGACATCGTTTAGCTTCTGTTTGTCTGAGAGGTTTTGGCTGCGTTTAAACTTGGAGTGAAGCTCTCTTTGCTTTCGCAGTAGTTTCCTAACTTTGTTGTTGTACCACGGTGGGTTTTTCCCGTCCCTCACAGTTTTACTCGGCACGTACCTGTCTAAAACGCATTTTACGATTGCCTTGAACTTTTTCCATAAACTCTCAACATTGTCAGTGTCGGAACAGAAATTTTCGTTTTGATCTGTTGGGTAGTCTGAAATCTGCCTTCTATTACTCTTGCTAAACAGATAAACCTTCTTCCCTTTTTTTTATATTCCTATTATCTTCCATATTCAGGGATGCTGCAACGGCCTTATGATCACTGATTCCCTGTTCTGTACATACAGAGTCGAAAAGTTTGGGTCTGTTTGTTATCAGTAGGTCCAAGATGTTATCTCCACGAGTCGGTTCTCTGTTTAACTGCTCGAGGTAATTTTCGGATAGTGCACTCAGTATAATGTCACTCGATGCTCTGTCCCTACCACCCGTCCTAAACATCTGAGTGTCCCAGTCTATATCTGGTAAATTGAAATCTCCACCTAAGACTATAACATGCTGAGAAAATTTATGTGAAATGTATTCCAAATTTTCTCTCAGTTGTTCTGCCACTAATGCTGCTGAGTCGGGAGGTCGGTAAAAGGAGCCAATTATTAACCTAGCTCGGTTGTTGAGTGTAGCCTCCACTCATAATAATTCACAGGAACTATCCACTTCTACTTCACTACAGGATAAACTACTACTAACAGCGACGAACACTCCACCACCGGTTGCATGCAATCTATCCTTTCTAAACACCGTCTGTACCTTTGTAAAAATTTCGGCAGAATTTATCTCTGGCTTAAGCCAGCTTTCTGTACCTATAACGATTTCAGCTTCGGTGCTTTCTATCAGCGCTTGAAGTTCTGGTACTTTACCAACGCAGCTTCGACAGTTGACAATTACAATTCCGATTGCTGCTTGGTCCCCGCATGTCCTGACTTTGCCCCACACCCGTTGAGGCTGTTGCCCTTTCTGTACTTGCCCAAGGCCATCTAACCTAAAAAACCGCCCAGCCCACGCCACACAACACCTGCTACCCGTGTAGCCGCTTGTTGCGTGTAATGGACTCCTGACCTATCCAGTGGAACCCGAAACCCCACCACCCTATGGCGCAAGTCGAGGAATCTGCAGCCCACACGGTCGCAGAACCGTCTCAGCCTCTGATTCAGACCCTCCACTCGGCTCTGTACCAAAGGTCCGCAGTCAGTCCTGTCGACGATGCTGCAGATGGTGAGCTCTGCTTTCATCCCGCTAGCGAGACTGGCAGTCTTCACCAAATCAGATAGCCGCCAGAAGCCAGAGAGGATTTCCTCCGATCCATAGCGACACACATCATTGGTGCCGACATGAGCGACCACCTGCAGATGGGTGCACCCTGTACCCTACATGGCATCCGGAAGGACCCTTTCCATATCTGGAATGACCCCCCCCCCCCCCCCCCCGGTATGCACACGGAGTGCACATTGGTTTTCTTCCCCTCTCTTGCTGCCATTTCCCTAAGGGGCCCCATTACGCACCTGACATTGGAGCTCCCAACTACCAGTAAGCCCACCCTCTGCGACCGCCCGGATCTTGCAGACTGAGGGGCAACCTCTGGAACAGGACAAGCAGCCATGTCAGGCCGAAGATCAGTATCAGCCTGAGACAGAGCCTGAAACCGGTTCGTCAGACAAACTGGAGAGGCCTTCCGTTCAGCCCTCCGGAATATATTTCGCCCCCTGCCACACCTTGAGACGACCTCCCACTCTACCACGGGTGAGGGATCAGCCTCAATGCGGGCAGTATCCCGGGCAACCACAGCAATCAGAGCAATTGCAATATTACAACTAATATAAGGCAATGTGCAGCAAACAATAAAAATAAATCAGTAGTAAAACTGGCTTAACCCAGTAATACAAAGTCAAATTCAGTTACACTATGCCTGGCAAGCAGCAGCAGCAAATGCTATAAACCTAAAAATGACAAAGCTCAAGCAGAAAAAATAGTACACTAAAGACAACAACACAGATGGAAATGTCTGTTCACATCTTAATATCTAGGTCATTAAAGTGGTGCACCACAAAACTAATTCTACAACAGATATTACCAAGTAGTTGAAAAGAAAATTATGAATGCAGTTCCTGTGAAGGTAAATGTCTTTTTGTGCTCCCTCATTTTTTTGAAAAAAATTATTATTTACTCGATCTGTAGACATAAAATATTTATATTAGTACATCTATAAAATTTTATTTTAACCTATGCTCCAGTGCAGCTAGAAACTAGATATCAAATGAAATAGGCAACTATGTAGAAAGTAAAGCATAAGAACATCATTGAGTAGTCATGAAGCATTTCATAAGTTAGTAGAAATTCTCTCAATTCTCATAGAAAGACACTTATCATAATCAGGTGTGCAGATGTACGAATATTTCCCATCAATTCATAAGCATTTCAGTAAGTAGCACAAAGTACGATATGTTTCCAAGTAATGAGCGTGTCGTATTTGCGATGCTTTCTACAAAGGAATGTCAATAGCAAGTTTAATGGTCTCTCTCTTTTTTTCTCCGCCTAATGGCTTTTTCTCCAGGCAGGTGGCACAGCTGGGCGTCCATGACACATTACGTGAAGGTCACTTACCTTTCTTACCGAAATATTTACGACACCAGTTTCCGCTACAGTGGCAGTCTCATATAAAAATATTTCACAGGTCAAGAATTTGGGTTACAAATGTGTAGAAACAAAATCCTGTAAATATAAAAGCATCCAAAAAATTTTCGCCAGCATTGTGATACGTTCACGCATTTACACACATTTCATAACTCTTAAAGTACGGTTCTTGGTTTCCAACATCCTTTTCCACAAATCAGAGTCCCTAAACACTACTCATTATTCCTTACCTTATTACAAATATACATATTCGTCGACACTTCTTCAATATTTCATCATAATAAATACGTAGCATAATCAAATTCCTCATATAGCATCAGCTTACTGATCATAAACATACCGCAACAGCATAATACACATCATCATCGTAATAATAACATCATAAAACCTCAGCCAAATCTCAAAATTGTCGTAGCTTCCTCCAATAGTTTCAAAACCTAAAAAAAATTCTCTGCTCATGTCAAAAGTGTCATCTGCCTCAAACATACTTTAAAAATCATCATCCCATACCAAATACATCATTCAAAGCTCTCATAGTATCACAATGGTTCCGAAAAAATATGAACAGTTTACAAAGTACAGACAAAATACAATTTTGTAAGTGTGAAGTTACCCAACTGTGTAATTACGTAAACATGTGTCACTGATGTAGAAAAAAAGTTTATCTCTCAGTTAAATGATCAGATAGCTGTGTAATGTGTGTGTTAGAGAAATATGGTACCGATGTGTAAAGTTGTATAAGCAAATACCATATTAGCTAGGGCTCCTTGTGCTTGCCAAACACATGGTACACAAAGTAGGCGTGTACCCCCCTGAGGATTAATGTAATTATACCCTCAGGTGTTGCAGATTATTGCAATGGAATAAAATGTATCACAGAAAACTTTCTTTGTAATTCAAAAACCTTTAAAAGTAAATGTTTTAAATATAAAATTAATCACTCAAATATGTGTCCTATAGCGCTAAATGTGCGTCTTGTTGTAAGATAATCTCTGTGGAAGTGTCGTAGTTATTGTCCTCCGAAAGCTAAGTTCTGCAGAAGTCAATGTACTTACCTCATGATAAACAAAAGTGCAATGCTTTGCGTGTAGATATCTTGGTTATTACGCTTATTGTTGTGATGAAGAAATTACTGTGTTGTAACGTATTGTTGTACTACGGTAAAGGCTGTCTCATTGTAGCTATACCACAAAAGTTACTACTAAAACATGTTTTACTTTCCAGAATAATACAGAAAAACTGTGTAGATATAAAACAGATACACCGCAAAAGCAACATTGTAAATTGTCACTCATTAGTAGCGTCGTGATAAAATCGTGTAGCTGTCACATAAACTAACCACTGTCTCATCTGGTATCTCACAGAAAATACTTTAAATCAAGAATGTATTTTCAAGTAAACCAAAATGTTGCATTAGAATCTCATTAGCAGTACATGTTCTAAGTATGTAAGCCTTATAGTCGTTACGTAATCGAGCAACTAACAAGCAAGAATGTACACACACAATAACACTGTGTCGTCTGTTAACAATAACAATGCATTCATAATTTCTGTTTAAATAAGTTCTCTTGGTTCTTGATTGGATATTTAACTTCAAACATTGTTGCATGGTAACAGTTTCTAAGTCTGACAATGCATACTAGCAATGTAAAGTGAAAAGTTATATGGCAAAGACAAAGTTCAAAAGCAGATTATCTTTCAATAAACGGTTTTACATGTGAAATGTGGTGTAAACCTTTACTCTTCCTAGTACGCAGAGTTTCAACTTCAACGCAATTATCATGTGGTATACGTCGGATTCTGTAAGGTCCATTGTAAACTAGAAAGAATTTGTGACTCAAGTGTTTCTTCTTATGTGACAATGAATGAGCTTTAATGAGAACTTTCTGACCAATATACAATTTCTTTGCATTTGCTTTACCGTGTAGTTTTCTCCTTTTGTCTGCTGCAGATTTTATATTTTTAAGAGCCAAATCAATTATGTCTTTGTGTCGAAGTTTACGTGTATTCGGGAAAGGTACAAGCTCTATGATTCTGTTCGGTGGTTCTTCATTCTTCAGTACAAGAGTAGGTGGTAAAGCAGTGGAATCATGAGGCATTTCATTCAGCACGTTTTGAAATAAGTGTAAATATCTGTCCCAATGCTGATGCTTTCTGTGACAATAAAGTCTGCAAAGCTTATTGATTTCTCTCATAATCCGTTCGGAGGGGTTACAATGTGGTGAGTACAATGAAATAAAAAAAGGTCATGAACTGCTAGATATATGATGATATTAAGGTAAATACAGTGTTTGTTCTCTATTAAAATCTTTCATTTGCTAACTATGCCTATCAGTAGTTAGTGCCTTCCTTAGTTTGAGTCTTTTATTTAGCTGGCAGTAGTGGCGCTTGCTGTATTGCAGTAGTTCGAGTAACCAAGATTTTTTGTGAGGTAAGTGATTTCCGAAAGGTATAGTTTAATGTTACTCAGGGCCATTCTTTTGCAGTTCTTGTCTTTATGTGTTTAGCTGATCTTGTACTTCCCGGATTTCTCTTTGGTGTTGCGAATTAATTTGATTCAGATTTTGTTTCAGTTTCCTAATTTGTTCGCTCTCTTCTGTGTCATTAAAGACTACCGGTTTTGTGTCATTCAGATTATCATCTACCATCGTAGATAAGTTAGTGAACTGATCCGAAAGTTCGGCTACTTTCTCCGATAGTTTACTTATTTCCTCAGTGTGTTTTTCTGAACCAAGTTTCAGAGTGTCCATTTGTGTTGAAATCGTATCTACTGTGTCCTTTAAGTTTTCTTGAGTTTTTGCAAGTTGCGTAACCGAATCGGTATATGCAACTGAGTCAATTTTAGCTTGCAAGGTGTCGTGATTTTCATGAACAATAGTTTGCAGTTCTTTTATGGCTGCTTCGTGATTCTGGAATGCATTTTCATGACGCGATAAAATAGGTTGGAAATGCTCACAAATTTGTGTTTTTACGTCATTACAGACTTTTTGACATTTCGATTCGATGTTATGTAACTCAGTAGTTAAATCTTCACGTGATTGTTCAAGCGTGGTGTCTAACGTTTTAAGATTTTGTTCCATTGTGTCTAACTTTTGAAGCTTTTAATGTGTTTGTCTCTGATTTTGTTCCATTGTGTCTAACTTCTGTAGCTTTTGCTGTGTTTGACTCTGATTTTGTTTCATTTGTTGTATTAATTGCAATAATAATGTATTAGTGTCTGGAATCTGTTTCTCTACGCTTTTCGGCAGTGCATTTGCACCGGCAACATTCACATTTTGACAAGCAGAAAATGTGTCTTGACTTATTTGAGAAAACGGTGAGTACCCAAAACCTGAATCTACAGTATTTGCAAGATTGTGTCCTGTCATTTCGTATTCCTGAGGCGAGCTGTTGCCGACCGATCGATCGATAATGCTTCCCTGTTCACTACTTGTTTCACTGTCTACACCATTATTTGCCGCCCGCTCCATTTCCCTACGCACAATTACCAAATTACTACTTTCAACATTAGTTAATTCATTACTCTGGGGCGCAAACACACTGCTTTCGTCTTCACTGTCATTTCTCAGTTTACTTTGGAGCCTAGTATTACGTTTTTCACACGCCATTATTATCACAATATTTCACACGATAACACAGAAAAGCACAATTTGAAGAGCAAAATTAAGAGAATACATTAACATAGCACTGAAAATAATATGTAGTTAATTGCAAGCGCAGCTGCGAAATACTTGGTGCAAATCTACATGCATGCCACAACTGTTTTACTGTACAACAATGAAAAACTGCAACTACAAAGGAGATTCTCTCTACAATTACGCGCTAGCAATAAACAAAAGCTACACTAATTACACAAACTACAAGAAAAAAAGCAGAAGATTCCAGTGAGGTATCCTCGGCTAAGGGTCGACATATGAAACGTCCCCTTAGAAAAATTATTACGTGACTGTGCTTAAACTGACATACAATATTTTTAGCGCAACGCAATCTGACTTTCAAAAATCCCTGCAAAAGAATGGCCCTGAGTAACATTAAACTATACCTTTCAGAAATCACTTACCTCACAAAAATCTTCATTACTCAAACTACTGCAATACAGCGAGCGCCACTACTGCCAGCTAAGTAAAAGATTCAAAGTACTGAAGGCACTAACTACTGATAGGCATAGTTAGCAAATGAAAGATTTTGATAGAGAACAACCAATGTATTTACCTCAATAGTCATAATATATATAGCAGTTCATGACAAATTACAAAACTCCGCCATCTCTCTCCCCACATCCACCACTGCTGGCGGATCACCTCCAACTGCGCAACGCTACGAGCTGTTCACATCCAGCTGCCGCTGCCCAACACTACAATGGCAGACAACAATGCAAACTAGCCACAGACTGCACACAGCACAACCAGTGATTCTCACACAGAGTGCTACGTGGCGTTACCAATAAGAAAACCTAAACAGCCTACTTACAAATTTAACCACAACTTTGAAATATCATTGTGAAGGACGTAGGAGATTTTTGATAAGTTACTTCACACAATATTTATTAACAGATCACTGTCCTCGTCTTGATAAAATTGAACGACTTCATTCAAACACTCTCTATCAGCACAGAAATCAATATTTCTAAAATCCCCTATGTGGTTGACTAGCTTCAATCACGTAATTTAAATAATTTTTTTTACAGATTCAAATTTGCACCAGTTACAGTTCATGCCGCAGATCACCTCAAATTCAACGTAACTCGCCAGAATTGCTGTAGTGTCGCCATTTTGTAATATTTTCCGACAAATACTTTTGTAATATACTGAAATACATGCCCAATATGACCCTTAGTATAGTTTCTCTATCATCTTCCCTTCAGCAAAAAGAAAAGAAAGAAAAAGAAAAAGAAAAAAATCAAGGAAATGGAGTTCAGGCCGTCACAGTGATGTTACGCCTTAAGGAAGAGTCTTAGATACATTTTCAGTAGGTGTGATCTCTTTTATGGGACATTTAAAAACGAAAAAACTAGTTTATGCTACATGTTTTCATTCACTAACAAATTACGGAATTATTTTTATTTTGAGAATAATGTACTTCTCTATATATTTATGTAGTAATTATTTTAAAAATGTGAAAAAGGAAGAAATGTCTGTGGGGAAGATGCAGTATGCCTGTTCAATGAGCATTCTTCGTAGTATTATCATCCCCTAAACAACATATTAAGACAACCATTTTATTTAGAGAGTGTACAAAAACTACCTATCTAAAAATATCGACAGAGATTCATCGAAAGCTCATAGCAAAACCTTTTTTCATTTATATAAAATATGTTGAAAATTAAAAGAGCTTACACCATGAACTTCACCATGTTAATTCCTATAGCGCATTTAAATCGTACTAACTACGACAAGCCATTGTCATCACGTGCCACGAATCATAAAAAATTTGTAATCGTTAGTGTATGTACTTAAATCTGTAAAAAAGTCAAATAACACTAATAAAAAATTTAAACTTTTTTCTGCAACTGGTTTGTAAATGTGGATTTACCTATTTTTGTGTTGCTTATTTCACTGGAAGAATCAGTTTTACTCTGTCACCTCATATTTCCTAAATATACAGCAGTATTAAAAACAGTACATGCGAACATTGTGAGACTTGAAGCAAATAAGAATACGTATTCAGAACTTTAGAACTCAAAACTATTTAATATGTTTACATAGGCTTGACGCCAATAGGTCAATTAGTTCACAAGATATTTTCAACATTAACCTCCTCTGATATTCGAAAAATGTGTATGCCGTTTCGTCACTCTCTCTAACAAGACCATGGCAGTAGTCGCACATCGCCGTAGGTTTCCAGTGACCTTGATAACGGCGTCCCACCGTACGGATGTCTCGGTGAAAACATTCACCCTGCTCATCGGTAACGGCTCCCAAATTTTCTGGAAAGAACTCACTGCAGGAATGTAAAAAGCGAATTTCAAGCCACATTCTACACCTCATAGTCTTGCAGCTTTAGAACGCATCACTCGAAATGGAAACATAGTTATCATCTCTTCTGTTGCCTAAATATGCCTTTACAATTGCTCTGAAAAGGGACCCGCAGCTAATTCGATATTTGTGAGTTTGATATCAAATGTTCGATCGTTCATCTATTTTCTTATTTGTGGTCCAGCAAGTATACTTTCTGTCGATTAGTGTAATCTAGTCGGGTTAATTCTGGTGTCCGATTCCACTTGTCGGCTTTGAGCAAAGGCGTAATACATGAGGCATAGACGCTACATAGAGGCAATATTTGAAAGCAAGTGATCATAATCGTATACAAACGAATGTAGCACGCGATACAATTGCATTCACAGTTCATGTGATTAATTATTGAGCCACAAATTATATCGAAAAGAACTGAAAGTAACGACAGTAAATAAGAGCAAAGAAAGAGAAGTATACATCTCTGAAATAAATTATCGTAATTTATGCGAGTAAGAAAAGCAAAGAGAACACAGAGAACCTTTAAATCAATTGACCTGAAGGTCAATTCTGGTTACAGATTTCAATTTTTGCTATTTCACGTCAGTAGTTTAGAGATCAGAGAGAAATGTGGAATGCTATTACGTTTCAGTGAATACAACTCCTGCAAAAATAATTTACATGTGAATCATGGAACGGTTGGAACCGCTGTCATTTACTTATATAGGTTAATTCTGGTTATCGTTCTTTTCTATGGATTTTCGTTAGTTGTGAGGTGGATTTTCTTTTAGAATTTAGTGTGTTCATTTCTCCACATTTCATGCTACTATTTCGTATTTGCTGTCATTCATTTCATTTTCCCGTTTTTCTGTTATAGATTAGTGTCTCCCTCACAAAACCCCAACTTTCCTGCTCTTCTCCCGTTAGATTCAATCATTAATGGTAAAATTAACGCTATTTTACTGTAGTATGACTTCACCATTAGCTTTACTGTAATGCAATTTAAAGGTTTTCTGTTCATTTCTACTAGCATAAATTACGAAGATAATTCTTATCAGACACTAAAATTTATTTTTAATTCTTGTTCCTATTCGCTTTCGTTATCTTCAGTTCATTTCGATATAATTCATATCTAAATAAATAACTGGGTGATATGTGACTGTAATTTTATAGCACGCTCCATTCGTTTGTTTACGAATATGACCAGTTGCTTTCAGAGATTGCTTCTATGTAGCGACTGTGCCTTAGGTATAACGTTATCACTCAAAACCGACGATAGGAATGGGACACTAGAATTTATCCATCTAGACTACATAAAAAAGTATCTACATAAGACAAGAATAAATAACGTTGTGTAAGCTGCACATACCCGTATAACTGGCATAGTCTATGTGAGCCGTGTGTAGGCTGCCATCGACAGACGTCTTCCTTCCATCGTATCTTTTGACATCGTCGCCTAGCAACACGTGCTACGGTGTCCCGCTAGAGCGAGCATTTTGCCGCTTCTGTTTTGAGAGCGCTGTTGGCGGAGGCTCGCTCTGGGTGTGCCTCGGAGTCTCCGTGCTGCAGCTGACCAGTGGGGATGGCGCCCGGCGAATTGCTGTTGTGCGCCACGCTATTCCCACCACACCGTTGGAACAAACGCACCCGCTGTAGTGCATTTGGAGGAGACGTTCTGCACTCCGAGAGGAAGAGCTGGTTGCAGACCGAGGTCAGCTGCCCGTGAGGAACTGGCTCTTGACAACTTCACTGCTGGGCTGCCAGAGGACCACCAGAGACAACAGTCTTGTGAGTAGCCTTGTAGAACACACGCCTTCAAATGTCTGTGTACGGCAGCCAGTGGCTTATCTACAGTGTTGATTACGACAGGAACTTAAATTAACTTTTATGTTGAAATTTGCTGGCTGATTAAAATTGTGTACCGGACAAATACTCGAACTCAGGAGCCTTTACTTTCTCGCCCAAGTCGTCTACTGAGTGAGCTACCTAAGCACGACTCACAAGCCACCCTCGCAGCTTTACTTGCGCCAGTACCTCGCCTCTTGCCACCAAAACTTCAGAGAAGCTCTCCAGCGTACTTTGCAAGAATAGCACACCTGGAAGAAAGAAAATTGCGGAGGCATAGCTTAGCAACAGCCTAGGGAATGTAGCTTTTGTGTCACCTGATTTCAGTGACGCAGCAGAGAGGTGTGCCTCTGGCAGTGGGCTCATGATTTTAAATGCCCTGCCAGCGTGTTGAAAGGGACCGAAACTCATAGCTATAGCATGTAGGAAGTGTTTTATATATGTACAGCTGACTGTGCTTTCCGTTAGCGTTAATTACTGCCTGTTTGATGGTTCTTAAATGTTAACGGTCCTTTCATTTAATGCTATCATATTCTTATTAATGTTTATTCGGAGCTTTGAGGGTTACTCTGTTTTTACCTATCGTTTGTGTAATCTGCAGTAGTTTTTTTTACTATTATTTAGCATGGTACAGATTTTATTCAGTTGCAAGTTTATCGAGAATAGCTTTTTATACGTTGCGGTTACCGTTCCAGTTACTGTGTGAAATTATCAAATTTTCAAATTCTTTAATCATCTGTTTGGCACGTGATTAATTGCTAGTATTTCTTGTTGAGGCTCCTGGCAATAAACGTGAGCTATTTTCATTGTTTTAGTCAGTGCTGCCTTTAAACAAAGATATTGTAAATTTTTCTTCATATACAAGGGACATGCATTATTGGTCCAGCTACAACCCAAGATGGCTTTCCTTGGGGGTGCATTAAAGACGTTCTCTATCGCCATATTCCAACAACTCCAGAGGACATGCAGGAAGATATAGTGCATGCTTGTAGTTCTCTTCAGCAGGCAGCACTGGAAGCAGTAAATAATTCTTTCATTCAACGAGTGCACCAGTCTGTCGATGTCCAGGGTCACCACTTTGAGCACCTTTGAATATTCTGCTCCTGGGCGATGATTCAGGAGAGTCAAAGTCAATTTTTTGTTTTGTTTTTACTTGATTTTCATTTGTTTTCTGACAAATCCATTAAGTGGACGTGTTTATGATCCTGGGCTCATAGTCAGAGTTATGTAATTAATAACGCCGTGTTTCAGTGAATGGTACACTGCGATACATTTTTGAATAAGTATTTAGAAGAGGAAATGAATTAGCGAATGAAAAACACAAGGTACCATTTAAAAAAGTCATACCGCTGTTCATATCTTTGTAAAAAAACAAAGCTAAAACGAAGGCAATCATGCTGATTGATGTCCCCTGACGGTTAAAGAAAATTTGCTTGAAACATGTTGTAATTTTCATTTGGCAAACAGTTAATTAGGGTGGTCAAGATAATTGGGACACCATATATATATATATACACTCCTGGAAATGGAAAAAAGAACACATTGACACCGGTGTGTCAGACCCACCATACTTGCTCCGGACACTGCGAGAGGGCTGTACAAGCAATGATCACACGCACGGCACAGCGGACACACCAGGAACCGCGGTGTTGGCCGTCGAATGGCGCTAGCTGCGCAGCATTTGTGCACCGCCGCCGTCAGTGTCAGCCAGTTTGCCGTGGCATACGGAGCTCCATCGCAGTCTTTAACACTGGTAGCATGCCGCGACAGCGTGGACGTGAACCGTATGTGCAGTTGACGGACTTTGAGCGAGGGCGTATAGTGGGCATGCGGGAGGCCGGGTGGACGTACCGCCGAATTGCTCAACACGTGGGGCGTGAGGTCTCCACAGTACATCGATGTTGTCGCCAGTGGTCGGCGGAAGGTGCACGTGCCCGTCGACCTGGAACCGGACCGCAGCGACGCGCGGATGCACGCCAAGACCGTAGGATCCTACGCAGTGCCGTAGGGGACCGCACCGCCGCTTCCCAGCACATTAGGGACACTGTTGCTCCTGGGGTATCGGCGAGGACCATTCGCAACCGTCTCCATGAAGCTGGGCTACGGTCCCGCACACCGTTAGGCCGTCTTCCGCTCACGCCCCAACATCGTGCAGCCCGCATCCAGTGGTGTCGCGACAGGCGTGAATGGAGGGACGAATGGAGACGTGTCGTCTTCAGCGATGAGAGTCGCTTCTGCCTTGGTGCCAATTATGGTCGTATGCGTGTTTGGCGCCGTGCAGGTGAGCGCCACAATCAGGACTGCATACGACCCAGGCACACAGGGCCAACACCCGGCATCATGGTGTGGGGAGCGATCTCCTACACTGGCCGTACACCACTGGTGATCGTCGAGGGGACACTGAATAGTGCACGGTACATCCAAACCGTCATCGAACCCATCGTTCTACCATTCCTAGACCGGCAAGGGAACTTGCTGTTCCAACAGGACAATGCACGTCCGCATGTATCCCGTGCCACCCAACGTGCTCTAGAAGGTGTAAGTCAACTACCCTGGCCAGCAAGATCTCCGGATCTGTCCCCCATTGAGCATGTTTTGGACTGGATGAAGCGTCGTCTCACGCGGTCTGCACGTCCAGCACGAACGCTGGTCCAACTGAGGCGCCAGGTGGAAATGGCATGGCAAGCCGTTCCACAGGACTACATCCAGCATCTCTACGATCGTCTCCATGGAAGAATAGCAGCCTGCATGGCTGCGAAAGGTGGATATACACTGTACTAGTGCCGACATTGTGCATGCTCTGTTGCCTGTGTCTATGTGCCTGTGGTTCTGTCAGTGTGATCATGTGATGTATCGGACCCCAGGAATGTGTCAATAAAGTTTCCCATTCCTGGGACAATGAATTCACGGTGTTCTTATTTCAATTTCCAGGAGTATATATATATATATATATATATATATATATATATATATGTGTGTGTGTGTGTGTGTGTGTGTGTGTGTGTGTGTGTGATCGAAAGTATCCGGATACTCCCAAAAATATACGATTTTCATATTAGCTTCATTGTGCTGCCACCTACTGCCGGGTACTCCGTATCAGCGACCTCAGTAGTCATTAGACATTGTGAGGGAGCAGAATGCGGCTCTCCGCGGAACTCACGGACTTCCAACGTGGTCAGGTGATTGGGTGTCACTTATGTCATCTACATCTACATCTACATCTACATACATACTCCACAATCCACCATTCGGTGCGTGGCGAAGGGTACCTCGTACCACAACTAGCATCTCCTCTCCCTGTTCCAGTCCCAAACAGAACGAGGGAAAAACGACTGCCTATATGCCTCTGTACGAGCCTTAATCTTATCTTTGTGGTCTTTCCGCGAAATGTAAGTTGACGGTAGTAAAATTGTACCGCAGTCAGCCTCAAATGCTGGTTCTCAATATTTCCTCAGTAGCGATTCACGAAAGGAACGCCTCCATTCCTCTAAAGACTCCCACCCGAGCTCCTGAAGCATTTACATAACTTGCGTGATGATCAAACCTACCAGTAACAAATCTAGCAGCCCGCCTCTGAATGGCTTCTATGTCCGTCCCAAACGCTCGAGCAGTACTCAAGAATAGGTCGTATTAGTGTTTTATAACCGGTCCCCTTTACAGATGAACCACATCTTCCTAAAATTCTACCAATGAACCGAAGACGACTATCCGCCTTCCCCACAACTGCCATTACATGCTTGTCCCACTTCATATCGCTCTGCAATGTTACGCCCAAATATTTAATCGACGTGACTGTGTCAAGCGCTACACTACTAATGGAGTATTCGAACATTACGGGATTCTATTTCCTATTCATCTGCATTAATTTACATTTATCTATATTGAGAGTTAGCTGCCATTCTTTACACCAATCACAAATCCTGTCCAAGTTATTTTGTATCTCTCTACGGTCACTCAACGACGACACCTTCCCGTACACCATAGCATCATCAGCAAACAGCCGCACATTGCTATCCACCCTATCCAAAAGATCATTTATGTAAATAGAAAACAACAGCGGACCTACCACACTTCCCTGGGGCACTCCAGTTGATACCCTCACCTCCGATCAACACTCACCATCGAGGACAACGTACTGAGTTCTATTACTTAAGAAGTCTTCGAGCCACTCACATACTTGGGAACCAAACCCATCGTCTGTTCGCGAGATTTCCACACCCCTAAACATCCCTAGGTCCACTGTTTCCGATGTGATAGTGAAGTGGAAACGAGAAGGGACACATACAGCACAAAAGCGTACAGGCCGACCTAGTCTGTTGAGTGACAGAGATCGCCGACAGGTGAAGAGAGCCAGTCGAAATGTGTAATAGGCAGACTTCTGTCCAGACCATCACACAGGAATTTCTGACTCTATCAGCATCCATTGCAAGTCCTATGACAGTTAGGCGGGAGGTGAGAAAACTTGGATTTAATGGTCGAGCGACTGATCGTAAGCCACTCATCACGCCGGTAAATGCCAAACGACGCCTCGCTTGGTGTAAGGAGCGTACACAATGGACGATTGAAAAGTGGAAAAACATTGTGTGAAGTGACGAACCGCGGTACAAAATGTGGCGATCCGATGGCAGGGTGTGGGTACGGCGAATGCCCTGTGAACGTCATCTGCTAGCTTGTGTAGTGCCAACCAGATTTCAGATGCTTCCATTTCCTTCTTGTTTTGGTTTCCACACATGCAGTTCCCAATGAATGCTGGCCTCCTGACTAATACGTTTAGGAGCTTTTCCTCTAATCCGCATCACTATTTGAGATCATAAGTGCTTTTTCATCAAAGAAACTTTGCAAATATCCTTCTAATGTATCACTTGCTACATGCTTTCCACTGCAATCTTCTTCCTAGTAAAGCTGTTCCATTAAAGAGAACTAGTAGCTTAGCCGATACAGCTTTCCAGAGTAATTTTCTTTCTAGATAGGAATATTCTGTCATATCTTCTGATACTATCTTATTTTAAGGAAGTCACTGTCGTCCTACCTACTGTTCACGCCATTCGTTTTTGTTTTGTTTATTCTTAAGGTCTATAACGTCCATCACATACTGTTCATTCTTTTCACCAGATTAAATCTTCATTACAATCAGCTAGAACGAGTATGTCACCTGAAAATAATGTTAGCATTGCTTTCTTCTCCCCTTACACTAATATTCCCCTTCCGACTTTCCCTTTCACTTTTTTCGTTGCTTCTTTGGCAAAAAAACTGCACAACATTGATGACCCTGCCAAAAATATTTTTCACACAGACTTCTTTTTCCTAAACTTCTACTTTAATTAGTCTCTTAAGGTGTAGTACCTGTTGTAGATTACTCGTCTACTTTAGTTCATCCAACTTACTTTGTCAAATGCTTTCTGTATATTGTGAGAATATTTGATTTCGTGACAGTTCCACAGGGTCGTACCACAGTCTGGTAATGAACCGATTACCTCAACATAAGACAATTCCCGGGAAAATTAATGCTATATACATACCACTCATTCATGAAAAAAATGATAAACAAAAACACACAGTTCCTTGAAAGAGAAGTAATAAATAAAACTACATTTAATATCTCCATTTCTATAAAATATCCCAGGTGAATAATATTATTTGTCGGATTCTTCCTTATAATAAACCATAAGAGATCATAGGCTACAAAGTTACAGCTTCTTTTAGTGAAATGTGGCACATAACAGAAATGCAACGCAACATTACCGTAATTCGTACGGTGTAATGGTGTCGGGGGTGTGGACGTCAGTAATTGTCAGGATGATGTGAATGGCGAGAGCCTCAGAAGTTGTGGACTTAGAAATACTCCATTAACAAATATATTCTTTATTCGATGAGAATCTCGTACAGTGCCTGTTGCTGGTGACTAGAAGGCATGCATAGAGCTCCAGGTAGCAGTGGTTGGCTTAACTAAGCACACAGAAGTGTAATCATCTCGGAGCAGAGAGAGTACACCAAGGCAGCTGCGTGCTGCTCCAGCACAAGACGTGACAAGTAGACTTGTTGAAGCAAAAGTAGTGATGTCAGGCACCTATCAAGCCATAGACCCTGGTTTAGACCGGCCGACGAGTGCAATGGGCAGGCATGTAAGCCCCAAACCAAGAACTCCCCAGAGACGCCCAGGAGCCGGATGAAGTCACGCTGGTGGTGACCATCTCTTGATGGTTCCAGCTCAGTCCCCAGATAGTGGACGATGAAGCTAGATGTAGACACAGCTGATTTGCGCACATGAGATCATCGACTGGAGTGCAGTGTGTACGACGTCAGCTCCAGTCAAAGACAAGATACCGCTAGCGACCGAGTGGTGAGTGTTCATAGTTGCCCTCCACAGTTTTGTTAAGGCGCCGCGCTTGGAACGTAGCTGACCAAGGCGGATGAGCATCTAGGCATCCAGTTCACCACTGTGGCAGACTGGACCCTTGCACCATGCTGCGTCAACAGCATTTCAGCCCCAGCAGTAGGATTCCACAGGCATCTAGCCTGTTCCCCTTTCCACGAGTTGTGAAGTCTGGGCTGAGCGGTGTTGATGCAACACGGCTTAAATCATCGCTTTTATGCCCACTTTGTCACCCTAAATTGAACAGTATAACACATACACGCAGAGTACATTCAAATCTGACTCGCATTCTGGAGGACGACGGTTCAAATCCGCGTCCGGCAGTGTAATTTTCCTAAATCGCTTCAGACAAATACCGGGATGGTTCCTTTGAAAGGGCACGGCTGACTTCCTTCCCTATCCTTCCCTAATCGCATGGGATCGATGACGTTGCTGTTTCGTCCCTTCCTCCAAGTCTGCCAACCAACCATTCAAACTTGAAGCCCAAATTCAAATAATGTTCTTAATTATTTCACGTACATTTATATCTTTAACAGGTAACTTCAGTGTGATTTTATTTTAACGATAGTGAAGCACAGGAACTCTTTACATAATTTTCTTTACGTAATTTAGCACCTTTTTTTTATTGCTTTTGCCTATCAGGGATCACCTGAAATAACTTGCATCTTCTGTCTTCTCTCCTTTCTTTCTTTCCAGTAGTTTTTCTTCCTTTTCGATGTCATTCTCTTCTTCCTTTTTTTCATACGACGCCTGTCTTTTTCTTTGATTTTTCTTTGTTTTCTCCTGGAAGACCTTTAAACTTTTCCTTTTACTCTGAAACTTCCGACTGCAGGTTCGAATCCTGTCTCAGGGCATGGATGTGTATGATGTACTTAGATTAGTTAGGTTTAAGTAGTTCTAAGTTCTAAGGGACTGATGACCTCAGATGTTAAGTCCCATAGTGCTCAGAGCCATTTGAACCAATTTACTCTGAACATTTCTCTTTTTCTGCTTTCTTCTTACACTTTTTCCGTTTCTCTCAGGTCTGTTTTAACATCTTTGACCCATGTCACTGGTATTTTTGGGTTTCTGTCAAAAAAGTTAAAAATTCTCTTTGTTAACGTTTTTTAATCTAACCTTTTTAGGTGTGCGTGGAACACATCTTTTTTCTTCCCCATTGTGTCTGAAATTGGTTCTATTTTTGTTATAAACTGTAACACTTCTTAATTTCCACATCTCAATCTGTTATTTTGGTCCTGAACTTTCCTGAATATTTTTGTTACCTTCTTTTTTACTTCACTTCCTTGTTTAACTGTATTTAACGAAAGACATTGTGAAGCATAGAGGCGTTTTGGTTTAATGACAGTATTGTAGTGCTGGAGTTCTGTATATATTGAAATGGATTTCTTGTTATACAGGTTTTTGCTAGTTTAAAAGCCACTTCCATTTTCCATATTCTTGCTAAGTTAGCTTCTTTGTTCAAAGCGTTTGGTTATATTATTTCACCTAGATATTTAAATTCTGTACTGTTTTTTATTCTTACATTATTCATATTTGAAAAATTGTAAATAAATTTAAGAAAGTATAAATTTAGTCTCAATATTTCCCGTCCTTTAGGAATAATTTTTCTAATTTTTAAAATAAATGACGTGATTTGAAGCAATCATAGCTGCAAAAATGAGGTAGCTATTTACGTGATCAAGAAATGTTTGTAACAGTTTTAAGTATCGATTTGTAACACATATATTGTTAATACACTCTGTTATCAGGTACAGGTAGGCACATGAAAGGATTTCGCTCAGGATATTTCAGAGTAGACAAGTTTTTTAGGGTAGTAAGGGAAGCAACACGTATGTGTGGCTGTGACGACACGATTGCACATTAGACAGTTTTAGTTTGTAGAGCTGGTGTTTTATATCTCAAGGGAAATGAGAGGTCGTAAAAGTTGTGCAACTGCTTAACGATAATGTGAAGTACAGCGAATCAAAAATTCAAGCAGAGCTCACCCTTGTTGTATCCCGACAACGCCGTTGATAGAGCGCATTGGACGCTTGGTATAAGGCAAACTTTGTTTGTGAGTAGCATTCATCATAAGTAAGTGATTCTAGAATATTATTTGTAAAAATAAGGACGAACAATCCCAGATGTTAGGAAGGTATCACAATTTCTCTTTCATTCTTCCCTCGATG
This sequence comes from Schistocerca americana, assembly GCF_021461395.2. NCBI lineage: Eukaryota > Metazoa > Arthropoda > Insecta > Orthoptera > Acrididae > Schistocerca > Schistocerca americana. The sequence continues at coordinate 170,712,414 of NC_060124.1, read as the reverse complement.
AATAAGTGAAAAAGGAGATGTGGTCCTGTCATACCATGTTCTTCTCGTTCTCAAAAACAGCAGGTGTTAATTATTTATCTATGACCCTATACATGGATATTCTGTCTGCTTTTCTGCTACTTCCACGACTAAACGGAGAATGATCTAGTGAAGCGATTTGGATGGTTTTAATAACGGATTAAGCTTGATAGTTAATAATTTACGAAGACTGTCGCTGAGTTGATAGTAACAGTTGGTATGAATCCCGTAAAAAAGTGTTTCAGATAAAGTAACTCGATTTCCTGCGCTCCACGAAAAAATATAAATTTTGTTTCAGTTCTAGTTGTCCCTACGCACAGTAAGCCATTTACTTTACTGTTTCGTACTTGTTCCCTCTTCCCTTCCTTTGGCACTATAACAAATCGCCACAATCTTATATTTAACCTGAAGGATTCCGTCTCTAGTATTACCAAGTTCTTCTCCTCTGATTAAACCGCACAGATGGTAAGGTAATCAAATACGGAATCCTTGTACAGTTTCCGAAGGTATGAGACAGTAAAACAAACCAAACCTCTCCCACTATTAGATTTATGCCCTCTAAGTGCTCTTGTTAAGACATTACGAACTGGAGATTATGTCTGTAAACGTACCACAGCTAATGATAACAGTAGTACCCGATTTTCATTTACACTTTTGGGTATTTTACTCCTTCACCCTCGTCTACTTCCCCTTACCCTGTTTCACCACATCGCAATTTGTTACCATATTCCTTCTTGTAGACTAGTCAAAAACAATAGAACACCACTTATCATTACACATTTCCTTTGGAGAATTAAACTTGAGAAACCTAAAATAAATTTGAGTGAGTAGACTACTGTTTAGACTCTCATTCACAAAATGTAAACATCGGTTTTCCACCTTTTCATTGCGCATTAATTCTTAGCAGAATCGACTGATGCGTATATTTTATTAATAACATCACCTAATGTGAATATCGCAGACAATCTGACATCTGTACAAACTATGTGCAGTAGTGCGATCATTGTAAGTAAATTCTGTAAAAAGGTTTTTCTTTTTTTTTATTTGATGATACACGGCTACAATAGCCTCACAATTATCATATGCACATACGTGTACTGGACATTTAACATTTGGTGACAAGTTTCATATCCTTTTGAATGCAAACACGCTTAACGATTTTTTTCTTTTTTTACCCGATTCCATGTCCATTAGGGCAAGAACATCTAATTGTATCTAATGTACACAAGTCTTAACATCCACAAGCCTTGCATACGAGCACAACGTGTTTTTCGTACACAAAATCTTGAGCCTCATTAGTAAGCTAAGTACGTTTCTCTCATCATTTCCCCAGACACACAGGCTATTTGCATTATGTTATTTTTAATCTTTACTAAAATTTCTTTCTAATTTGCTTCCTCCCGTTTCTCAGCGAAATGAAACTGATTTCATTACAGATAACACGCTCTTAGTATACATACTTTTTATGTATCCTTGATAAAAATTTTAATTAAAATAATATCTCCCATACAATGCTCTTCTCTATAGTGTATTTCGTTTCTTTGTTTTTGTAGTGCTTTGTTCTTTGAATAAAAGTTCCCATCTCTTTTTAGCCATTTACATGCTTCTTATTTATTTACTAACTGCAGCATTGTAAAATTTCTACTGTTGAAGTCAAAACATCGTCGTGCCCCTATTTTTAGCAGCAGATGCTTCTGACAGAACTTCCACTGAAAATCGCAAACCATTCATTGGACCTGAGTGAAGTCATATGACACTGCATGTTGGGAGACACTCGAGAGTTAGTTGCAGCCGCCAAACTGGGAAAGTTTTCATTCTTTGCGCACAAAGGTACTAGTCATTTACGAAGCGCAAAAGGCTCATGTAAGCAGATCTATCCAGTTCAGATGACTGTGACGAGTGCGTGTACAGTTTTGTTTCACGTCTGTGTTGAAGATGACAATGAGACAGAAGTGAAAGGTTGAAAACTGGTGCCTCTACATAACAGATTACCCTCGAGTACCACCAAGCGCCAATCTCAAAGGTCTGATCTGAGGAATGGATCTGAGGGATGGATCACCATCAACAGTGACTCCAGGATACAATGACGGTAGGTTTGGAATGTAGCCCAGGACGTTGGCTGGAAGTATAGTGATCAGAAACTTTCCACTACCCCTCTCCTTCTCCTGTCGACTAAATACTGGGGGGTGACAATTTATTCCATCAACAGCTTTAGAATAAAATATTGGCGAGTGGAGCACCACCCCACAAGCAAGCGTTCACAATATCGACTGTCTGAGAAAAATATAATGAGCAGTATAATCCCTAATTTACGAGGGTGGATCAAATATAAATGAGACTTTCGTTATTCCACAATTATAAGTGCTAGTTCAAGTCATTTTCCTGCATAGCCGCCTCTTTTCGAAATACTGTATAGAATCCAAAAGGCGAGGAGGAAACGAACTGGAACTTCACCGGCTGAGAGGGTGTAAGATGTTGCTTCAGTGATTACAATGTCGAGGGAAATTTACAAAGAACTTGGTTTGGAGGAATTCACTGATTCGTTTGGGGAGGGTGTCGTAAGGCTTTTCTATCCTCTCCTGAGGCAAGTTGGCTCACAGCTGTTGTAACTCGTCCTGGGTAATGGCACTGGAACAGAGTTATCTGATCGGATTCCTACACATGTTCTGTCGGGGACAGATATTCGGAACCTACTGGCCACAGTACCACATTATCACCCAGACTGTTCATACAGACACGCGCAATGTGTGGACGAGCGTTGTCAGATTGAAAAACGACACACGACAACGCCGCCTGAGAGGTAAAACACGCGAGTTCAGAATGTCCGTGACTTACTGTTGTGCCTTCAAAGTTCCCTCAGTCACTGCCAGCTGTGATCTGAAATCACACCCGCTGTTTCCGCACATCACGTCTTCAAGAGTAATATTGCTGTGCCTCTACGAAAGGCTGACAGAGTAGGACGCGTCCTCGGACATCCGCCATACTACACACGTCAAAAAGAGTTTTGCATCATCCCTGTTTCCAGAACTCCTGAAGATAGACGATGAGTGTGGATATTGTATCACAGAACAGTCCCTTTGACTGTTCAGAGATGTCACTAAACCTGCCCAAAGATGTACCTACCACGCATGAGCAACGCCTATTAAACGGAGGGGGCCTGACAGCCGATCAGTTCCAGTCATTCCACAAGGAAGGAGGTACACGGCTCGTGTTATCTGTTGTTCCACCATGTCTAGACGGTCAATACCACTGGTTCGATCGCATCCACATTGTTACTTCGTGCCAGGAAGGGCTCTCAACACGGGAAGTGTCCAGGCGTCTCGGAGTGATCAAAGTGATGTTATCCGGACATGGAGGAGAGAGACAGGAACTGTCGATGACATGTCTCTCTCAGGCCGCCCAAGGGCTACTACTGCAGTGGATGACCGCTGCCTACGGATTATGGCTCGGAGGAACGCTGACAGCAACACCACCATGTTAAATAATGCTTTTCGTGCAGCTACAGGACGTCGTGTTACGACTCAAACTGTGCGCAATAGGCTGCATGGTGCGCAACATCACCCCTGACGTCCATGGCGAGGACTATTTTTGCAACCACGAAACCATGCAGCGTGGTACAGATGGGCCCAACTACATGCCCAATGGACCGCTCAGGATTGGCATCACGTTCTCTTCACTGATGAGTGTCGCATATGCCTTCAACCAGACAATAGACGGAGACGTGTTTGGAGGCAACCCAGTCAGGCTGAACACCTTAGGTACACTGTCCAGCTAGTGTAGCAAGATGGAGGTTCCCTGCAGTTTTGGGGTGGCATTATGTGGGGCCGACAACGGCGTGACGGCTGTACGATACGACCGATAGTGTAGCCATATCGGCAGCATATTGTCTTCATGTACGACAATTCGCGCCCCCATCTTGCACATCTTGTGAGCGATTTCCTTCAGGATAACGACATCGCTCGACTAGAGTGGCCATCATCTTCTCCAGAATGAACCCTATCGAACATACCTGGGTTGGATTGAAAAGGCCTGTTTATGGGCGACGTGACATACCAACCACTCTGAGGGATCTAGGCCGAATCGCCGTTGAGGAGTGGGACAATCTGGACCAACAGTGCCTTGATGAACTTGAGGATAATATGCCATGACGAATACAGGCATGCATCAACGCAAGAGGACGTGCAACTGAGTATTAGAGGTATCAGTGTGTACAGCAATCTGGACCATCAACTCTGAAGGTCTCACTATATGGTGGTACAACATGCAATGTGTGGTTTTCATGAACAATAAAAAGGTAGGATATGATGTCTATTTTGATATCTATTCCAATTTTCTGTACAGGTTCCGGAACTCTCGGAACCGAGGTAATGCTAAACTTCTTTGGTGATTATAGTTCACGCTCATCCAGAGTAGCGCAAAATCGCGATTCATCGCTGAACACAATGCGAAGCCACTCGTCAGTACTCCATGCTTCCCAGTCATGACACCACTTCAAATGCAGCTGTTTGTTTTGTGGTGTTAGCGGCAACCTGAGCGTGGGAGAGTAATTCCTAGTCTGGCAGCTGCTAGTTCAAAATGGTTCAAATGGCTCTTAGCACTATGGGACTTAACATATACGGCCATCAGTACCCTAGAACTTAGAACTACTTAAACCTAACTAGCCTAAGGACATCACACAACACTCAGTCATCACGAGGCAGAGAAAATCCGCAGCTGCTAGTCTCAGACCAGTAAAGTGCAACGATCGTGTGGCATTGTTGGCCGATAGGCCCCCACCGGGGGGGGAACACACAATGTTGCAAAGAGTCATTGGACAATTAATGCTGATGTGAAGGGTTTACGATGGCCTTGGTGCAGAACACGACAATCCCTTGTTTGGGTGTGGTCGACTAGAACCGTGACGAAGAGTCTGCTTGGCGTCATGTATCTATGCATTCGTAAATCAGGGCACTGTCACACCCGAATGCACCACAAATGTGAATAATGTCACATTCTGTCAGCTGGCCAAATACACACCCACGATGTGTCTACTTTCGAAATCTACATTTTTTCCCAGGCAGTTTGTTTTTGAGCAGACAGGTAATTTTGATATCCTATCCTCCAACTGCACGCACAGGCTTCAATCCCTGTTCATCGCTGAACCTGTGGCCTCCCAAAACATGAAAGTTGCAGGGAGGTAAGGGATACAGGGAGGGTGCTCAAGTGTTTTCCAGCCGTTACTCCATCATTTGTTCGGCCACGGCTGCTATATAGTGACACACGTTGCCTTGCAGAACCATCTGGTCTCTCATCAATAAATTACGTCGTTCGCCGCGATATGCCTGTCTAAATTAGCTCGAAACCTTGCAGTAAAACGCAGCGTTTATTGCCCGACATTCGTGTGAAAATCGATATGCAATACGACATCGCTGTCAAAGAAAACATTTGTCATGACTCTGCCAACTGAGAGCCGTTAATTGGCCTTCACCGGTCCGCATTCTCCCTTCTTTCCCCACTCCTTGTTTCATTCTTTTGAGCCAGGAGTGTAACAACAAACTCACTTTTTATCACAACCGGTAGTGTGAGTCAGAAACGGGACTCCCTTAATCGTGAAACTTAGCCAAGAGGAGCTGACGGACCTGCAAACGGTTCAGTTGCTGACGAGATGTCAGAAGGCGAGGGTCCCACGTGGTACATACTTCCCCAAACCCTAGCTCGTATGTGATACGGGCAAAAGTAGTGCCCTAGCTTATCTCGAACTCATCTGCCATCTCAGCGACCTATCTTATCTCCCTCAAGAAGATGCTGAGCATGGCGAATGTTCTCTGAGATGCTGGTCCGACGTCGGTGACCATGGCCCATGACCCACCACGAACTTCTTGTACCAAGCAAATGCTTCAGATCTTGAAATTATGTCTCCCTTGAATTCTTCAGTCAGTCTTCTGAGTATTTCGTAATAACGACTAATGATGGACGAGAGCGACTCCATTCTCCTGCTCTCCCAGTCCTCGAATCATGCCCAACACCAACAGGAGCGGGAGCGTCACATGTCAGTCCTGTACGTGTAGGGACAAGAGTATTACTAATATACGACAGCTTATTGTCTGATAGACTATTACCGACAAATACTCAAACGTCCACTGCTTTGAACCCTCGTAGCAGAGTAACAAACAGCACGGCAAAAAATGCAGCACCCTCAAGAGCCGTGTTCTGTGGCACCAAGATATTATACACTGTCCAGTCACATTAATGTGATCACCTGTCAAAAGCCTGAATAACCATCTTTTGCAGCCCTGGCTGCTGTGAGACCTACAGAAAGAGAGTCGATGAGGTTTTGGAAGTTATCGACAGGGATGTGGAGCCAATCCTGTGCTGTGATCAACTATGCTAGGTTTCTCGGTTGAGAGGCCGACCGAGGTAATCCCACAGATTCTCGACAGGGTTTAAATTCGTGATGTTTCGTGGCCAGGGAAGTACAGCAAACTACGACTGTGCTCTTTGAATCATGCATGCACGCATAAAATTATGTGAAAAGTTACACTGTCCTGTTGGTAGATGCCATCAGGCTGAGGAAAAAGAAACTGCGTGTAGGGTGTGGTCATGGCCCGAAGGAGATGCGTATGCGTATTGTGTTGACTCATTGTGCCCCCCAGAATGACTTGATCACCCAGGGAATGCCCTCTGGTCTGGATCATTCCAACGATTGTTGTAGACTATTCAGTGGAGAATAAAACGTTGTTCATCTGAGAAGGCCACTCTGAGGGCGTCCAGTTGCGGCCCTGGCGTGCATATTCCAGCCTTCGTCGCCGATGAACAGTGGTCAGCACGAATCAGGCCACTGCTGCATTGGTCCATACGCAGCAATGTTCACTCAATGGTCGTTGAGAAGGCACTATTGGTGGCCCCTTGATTCATTTGCACAGTCAGATGCTCAACAGTTGGGTGTCCATTCACACATACTCATCTCCACAGCAGTAATTCAGTCCTGTCAGCTATGGTCAGTGGTACACCACAGTTGCCTCAGCACCAGTTTGTGTAGCGCCGTCCTGCCATCCACTGTACTACGAGTATGCTTTCACCAACACAGCACTCGAAGAATTTACAAACTTAGCCGTTTCGCATATGCTTCCACCCTTGGCCCAAAACCCAGAGGTCAAGGCTCTTGAACGTCAGAGAAATCGCCTCACTGTAAGAAAATGAAACACATTGCAGCCGTACTTAAGGTGTTACTTAGTGTGGACAGTTGATGGTTGGAGAGATGACATCACAGTTACAGTCTGCGTAAACTAGTTGTTGGCCACTGATGCATCGTTTGTATGGATCTTGATAATTCCTTCAGCATCAACTAATGCCTGAAAACGGTGCACTGAAGCACCGAAACTAGTAGTTACATAATAAATGACACCACGAGGACGGCTGTAAGTGTTTCATTTTCTGGCAATGGTAAATGGCTGTAATTGACCAGTCCTCCAGGCACAATATGGACATACAAAAAACATTGCTCCGTTTCCGCATTACGCCACTGACTGCACTGCTTTCCGCTTCCCCCTGACACACATTATGCACCCGAGTGATCCCACCTGCCACGCCGGCCGAGCGGTTCTAGGCGCTTCAGTCTGGAACCGCGCGACCGCTACGGTCGCTGGTTCGAATCGTGCCTCGGGCATGGGTGTGTGTGATGTCCTTAGGTTAGTTAGGTTTAAGAAGTTCTAAGTTCTAGGGGACTGAAGACCTCAGACGTTAAGTCCCATAGTGCTCAGAGCCATTTTTGAAGCCACCTGCCCTCTGTTAGTGGTTATTGCACACTGACATCGACTATGGGCGATGATCACAGTAATGTAACTAGGCTGTGTATGTGCATACTGAGAGGTTTTAGTGTCAGTCTGACATTTCTCACGGTCACTGCTGGTCAGACGGCGCTCTTGAGGCCTGTCTCTTCGCCCTTTATTTTGACTCTGCAGGCAGTAACTGTCAAGAGTTCAGTGGTGAACAGTGTTTGCAACATTCCTTCTAGGGTACATCCATGCCCCAGAGACGAGTACGAACTCCTGTTGAACAACTTCAGCCATTAAAGCAGAGTCGCGTTACGGGCCTGCGGGAAGCTGAATCGATGTGTCGAGGAGTTGCTGCACACGTTGGACACAACGTGTAGTTGGTTTGTCGCTTCTTTCAGCAGTGATGCGTGAAACATCCCCACACCCGGAGACCAGGCTCTGAGTGTCTGCATAGTTCAGATGCATAAGATCGACGCATTGCGACAGCAGCAGTGGTCGCTCGAACGTCATAAAGGAAAGAAGTCTGTGCACATGTTGCATCTGATGTTTCATCAGCGAACATTGGGAAGCGCCTGCTCACAGCAGGACTAACATCACTTATGCCTCTGACCAGGCTACCACTGACGTCGCGACGCAACCAAGCACGGCTACCCTGTTCTCATGAAAGAGTAGATTGTAGAGTGGAAAGGTACTCTTTCGTCTTCAGTCGCCGGCCGTTATGGGCGAGCGGTTCTAGGCGCTTCAGTCCGGAACCACGCCACTGCTACGGTCGCAGGTTCGAATCCTGCCTCTGGCATGGATGTGTGTGATGTCCTTAGGTTAGTCAGGTTTAAGTACTTCTAAGTTCTACGGGACTGATGACCTTAGAAGTCCCATAGTGCTCAGAGTCATTTGAACCATTTGATTCGTCTTCAGTCGTCTGAGTAGGTTCTGCCTGCATGCGAGTGATGGACGATACTTGTGCAGAGTAGGACCGGAAAGGCCTGTTCTGGAGCACGTTCGCCCACTACACAAAAGCCCACCCCGGGCTTCATATTGCTGGGGGCCTTCAGTTACAACTCGATGTCACATTTCGTGTTTCTGCAGGGTAGTGTAACGAGTACCCACTACATTGCATAGCTTGTTATTCCCGCACTAGTGCCATTTCTTCGATAGGAAGATAAGCTATTTCAGTACGACAATGCACGTGCCCAAACGGCTGCTCAAAAGCAACATGCTCTTCTTAGTGTACAACAACTGCCCAGACCAGCATGATCACCAGATTTCTCGCCAAATGAGCAGTAGGAGTGTGGGAACATGATGAAGAGGGGACTTATCCTTTCTCTAGAACCAGCAAGAACCGTTGCCGAATTGCAAAGAAAGGTCCAAGATGCTTCAGACTTTCTATCACAATATACTATTCGCCATCTTTAGACTGTCTGCATGAGAGAATACATGCGTTCGTTACCACCAGAAGTGGTTACACTGTGTATTGGTGTGACTGTTTGGGCGCACCTTATTTTGACATGTGTGTTTCACTTTGTCGTTCTTTGTCATCATATACTTATGCAGTGGTGAATTAGCTGTCGCACCAGCTGTCTATAAGACGACCTTGTCCTTGAAGGTGTTGCGTTTTTTACGTCATTATATGTACGGTATGGGTGTTGCAGCAGAGAACAACTACTACTAGCATTCTTATGGGTTTACCAGACTAAATATATGTAGAACATTATGCTGCCGTATAAAATTCATGGAAAGCGGTGGGTATCCCTAAAATTATGTCCCTCAAGGCAACAGCATCGGAAAAGAAATTTCCATCTCCTTTGATTAATGAGTAATGCATGTATCTGCATGTTTCACTGAATTAAAAGCGTTCCTTCCATTTTTCCACTAATTTCCAGTAATATAAAATACATTTCAACATTTTTAATCGTGTAATCGCTTCAAATCATTTTGTGCTAAGTTCTGTGTCCTTATTTATTTTCTATCTTACCTGTGTCGAAGAGGTTATGCACTAACTAAATTGCCACATCACCTACAATGTATTCATAGCAAGTCATCAGTAGAAAGCTTCCACGAAACCTCTCGGCCAACGCCAACAGAAAGTAACAAAACAAACTAAAACCTTGTAACACGACAGACGGTATAAATAGTTGGGGGTTTTAACGTATATGGTGGTAGCAAGCGGTTTCCTCTCTTCTCTGACCTTTAATCGCCGGAAAATGCATGAAACCCACAATCCGAAGGGAGAAGAAGAAGGAAAAAAAGAGAACTCATGCCATAACGAATCGTTCTGAATCCGGTATTATGTGCTGCCTTCCTACAGGAATACTGCAGTACCTGTGTTCCAAGGCACCTGGGGATTAATCACGTAAGTGCGCTGCAGGAAGTTTTTCGCAGCGAGAAACCACAGGTAGTAATTCGAAAAAAACTCTCGAATAATCCGCATCCAGCTACTAAGGGGATTAAAAACACTCGTCTAAAATTGTGGATTACTTCGTCCAGACGAGTAGACGTTATGTTATTAGTATGACTAGCTCCACCGCATCTATGAACAAAGATTTTAGGTAAGAACTTTTGTTTCGCTCACTACACACAAATACATACATGCCCATAATAATCATTCGTTTTTGGCCGGTTCAAGTAAGATTTTATATGTCTGATAAATAAAGCGGATTCTTTTTTGTCAACGTAAAGTTATGTTGTCACAACCACCTGAGGTCTTAAAAATGATGGGCACTTTTTAATTTGCAACATATTGCTACATGAATTAAATTTTAAGAACAGATTAATGTCATCAAGACACTGCTGGGAGGATATGAAAGTAGCAGTTGACAATCCCCATTCGGAGAACTATTTTATTAGGTTACCATATTAGTGGAATACAAACGTCTCAAAAATGAGATCGACAGGAAGTGCAAAATGGCTAAGCAGGGATGGCTAGAGGATAAATGTAAAGATGTAGAGACTTATCTCACTAGGGGTAAGATAGATACCGCCTACAGGAAAATTAAAGAGACCTTTGGAGAAAAGAGAACCACTTGTATGAATATTAAGAGCTCAGATGGAAACCCAGTTCTAAGCAAAGAAGGGAAAGCAGAAAGGTGGAAGGAGTATATAGAGGGTCTATACAAGGGCGATGTATTTGAGGACAATATTATGGAAATGGAAGAGGATGTAGATGAAGATGAAATGGGAGATATGATACTGCGTGTAGAGTTTGACAGAGCACTTAAAGACCTGAATCGAAAGAAGGCCCCGGGAGTAGACAATATTCCATTACAACTACTGACGACCTTGGGAGAGCCAGTCCTGACAAAACTCTACCATCTGGTGAGCAAGATGTATGAGACAGGCGAAATATCCTCAGACTTCAAGGAGAATGTAATAATTCCAATCCCAAAGAAAGCAGGTGTTGTCAGATGTGCAAATTTCCGAACTATCAGTTCACCACGGCTGAAAAATACTGACACGAATTCTTTACAGACGAATGGAAGAACTGGTATTAGCCGACCTCGGGGAAGGTGAGTTTGGAATCCGTAGAAATATTGGAACACGTGAGGCAATACTGACCCTACGACTTATCTTAGAAGCTAGATTAAGGAAAGGCAAACCTACGTTTCTAGCATTTGTACACTTAGAGAAAGCTTTTGACAATGTTGACTGGAATACTCTCTTTCAAATTATGAAGGTGGCAGGGGTAAAATATAGGGAGCGAAAGGCTATTTACAATTGGTATAGAAACCAAATTGCAGTTGTAAGAGTTGAGGGGCATGAATGGGAAGCAGTGGTTGGGAAGGGAGTGAGACAGGGTTGTAGCCTCTCCCCAATGTTATTCAATTTGTATATTGAGCAAGCAGTGAAGGAAACAAAAGAAAAATTCGGATTAGGTATTAAAATCCATGGAGAAGAAATAAAAACTTTGAGGTTCGCAGATGACATTGTAATTCTGTCAGAGACAGCAAAGGACTTGGAAGAACAGTTTAATGGAATGGATAGTGTCTTGAAAGGAGGATATAAGATGAACATCAACAACAGCAAAACGAGGATAATGGAATGCATTAGAATCAAGTCGGATGATGGTGAGGGAATTAGATTAGGAAATGAGACATTTAGAGTAGTAAAGGAGTTTTGCTATTTGGGGAGCAAAATAACTGATGATGGTCGAAGTAGAGAGGGTATAAAATGTAGACTGGCAGTGGGAAGGAAAGAGTTTCTGAAGAAGAGAAATTTGTTAACATCGAGTATAGATTTAAGTGTCAGGAAGTCGTTTCTGAAAGTATTTGTATGGAGTGTAGCCATGTATGGAAGTGAAACATGGACGATAAATAGTTTAGACAAGAAGAGAATAGAAGTTTTAGAAATGTGGTGCTACAGAAGAATGCTGAAGGTTAGATGGGTAGATCATGTAACTAATGAGGAGGTGTTGAATAGGATTGGGGAGAAGAGAAGTGTGTGGCACAACTTTACTAGAAGAAGGGATCGATTGGTGGGACATGTTCTGAGGCATCAAGGGATAACCAATTTAGTATTGGAGGGCAGCGTGGAGGGTAAAAATCGTAGAGTGAGACCAAGAGATGAATACACCAAGCAGATTCAGAAGTATGTAGGTTGCAGTAGGTACTGGTAGATGAAGAAGCTTGCACAGGATAGAGTAGCATGGAGAGCTGCATCTAACCACTCTCAGGACTGAAGACCACAACAACAACAACCGTATTAGTTATTATCGATCACCTCTTCAATAGTTACATATACTATGTGATCAGAAGTATCCGGAGACCTGGCTGAAAATAACTTAAAAGTTAGTGGCGCCCTCCATCGGTAATGTTGGAATTCAATATAGTTTTGGCCCACCATTAGCCTTTTGACGGTTTCCACTCTCGTAGGCAGACGTTCAACCAGGTGCTGGAAGGTTTCTTGGGCAATGGCAGCCCATTCATCACGGAGTGCTGCACTGAGGAGATGTATCGATGTCTGTCGGTGGGGCCTGGCACGAATTCGGCTTTCCTAAGGTGTTCTATAGGATTCAGGTCAGAACTCTGTGCAGGCCAGTCCATCACAGGGATGTTATTGTCGTGTAACCACTCCGCCACAGGCTGTGCATTATGAACAGGTGCTCGATCGTGTTGAAAGATGCAATCGCCACCCCGAACTGCTCTTCAACAGTGAGAAGCAAGAAGGTGCTTAAAACATAATTGCAGGCCTGAGCTGTGATAGTGCCACGCAAAACACAAGGAGTGCAAGCCCACACAAAGTTTTCCCACTGTTCAATCTCCCAACGTTCACGCTCCTTACACCAAGCGAGGCGTCGTTTGACAGTTACCGGCGTGATGTGTGGTTTATGAGCAGCCGCTCGACCATGAAATCCAAGTTTTCTCACCTCCCGCCTAACTGCCATAGTACTTTCGGTGGGTCCTGATGCAGTTTGGAATTCCTGTGTGATGATCTGGATACATATCTCCCCATTACACAGTACGACCCTCTTCAACTGTCAGCGGGCTCTGTCAGCAAACAAACGAGGTCGCCCTGTACACTTTTGTGCTGTACGTGTCCCTTCACGTTTCCACTTCACTATCACATCGGAAAGAGTGGACCTGGGGATGTTTAGGAGTGTGGAAATCTTGCGTACATACGCATGATATAAGTGACACCCAATCACCTGACCACGTTCGAAGTCCGTGAGTTCCGCAGAGAGCCCCATTCTGCTTTCTCACGATGTCTAATGACTACTGAGGTCGCTGATATGGAATACCTGGCAGTAGGTTTCAACAAGATGCACCTAATATGAAAATCGTACGCTTTTGGGGGTGTCCGGATACTTTTAATCACATAGTGTATTTAGAGAACTAGACATTGTCGAACCGAGTTCTGTAGTTATTCGTTGTCCGCCCCTGATACCTGAGTGGTCAGCGCAACGGAACGTCATACCTAACGGCCCGCGTTCGATTCCCGGCTGGGTCGGAGATTTTCTCTGCTCGTGGACTGGGTGTTGTGTTGTCCTTATCATCATCATCCCATCCTCATCGACACGCAAGTCGCCGAAGTGGTGTCCACTCGAAAGACTTGCACCAAGCGAACGATCTACCCCACGGCATTTCCATTTTATTATTCGTTTTCTACGTTGCTTCTACTGAAAATTCTAAACGCGTCACAATGAAATGAATCATAGATGTGAATCAGGGACATAGTGAATCAGTCTTCGTTACAGATCGAAACCGTGTGCCAGTCTAGAGTTATCAAAATTTCAATCTTTGTGTTCTACTTTGGAGAAGAGGGTACGTGACTGCTATCCACGTCGATCATCGCTACCTCAAGTTGCCACTATTTCATACTAAAAATGGCATATTATTCCCCTAAAAACTATACAAACAAATAATTATAGTCTGGTAAACTCATTTCACAATTACAGGGGCTGGATATAAATATTGAAACACCAAAGAACACAACAAATTTCCATACCTGGTACGGCGTAAGAAACCCGTTGGTATCCGAAACAGGTTCCAATCGTCTCGGAATGCATACGAGAATATAGGTTCTGTATGGTTTTCAATAGAAAAATATGCCATTCTTAGTACGAAATAGCGGCAACCTGAGGTAGCGATGATGGACGTGGATAGCAATCACGTACCCTTCCCTCCAAAGTAGAACACAATATTTACACTCAGTGATTATGGTGTTCAGGGTACATGCGACAATTCCTCCTCGTGCTCATGAAACCAGTCCTAGGCGATCAGGGCTGTGTGAATAGGTGCCCTGTCGTCACTGAACACAGAATCACCATTGAAGAACAAACATTGTGCCACTGGATGAACCTGATCAGCCAAAATCTGCACATAATCCTTGGCAGTAATACGATCTTTCAGTGCAGACATGGTGCCCCTGGAACACCTCTACAGTTACGTCTACATAGATACTCCTCAAGCCACTGTGCGGTATGTGGCGGAGGGTACCCCGTACCACTACTAGTCATTTTCTTTCTTTTCCACTCACAAATAGAGCGAGGGGTAACAACTGTCTACAGCCCTCCGTATGAGCCCTAATTTCTAGAATCTCATATTCGTGGTCCTTAAACGCAGTATATGTTGACGGCAGTAGAATCGTTCGGTATTCAGCTTCAAATGGCGGTTCTCTAAACTGTCTCAATAGCGTTCCTCGAAAAGAACGTAGCCTTCCTACCAGGGATTCTCATTTGAATTCGCGAAGCATATCCGTAACACTTACGAGTTGTTGGAACTACCGGTAACAAATCTAGCAGCCCGCCTCTGAACTGCGTCGATGTCTTCCTTCAGTCCAACCTGGTGCGGGTCCGAAACACTCGAGCATTAGTCAAGAATAAGTCACGCCAGCGTCTTACATTCGGTCTTCTTTACAGGTGAATCACTCTTTCCTAAAATTCTCCCAATAAACTGAAGTTGACCATTTACCTTCCCTACCACAGTTGTCACGCGCTCGTTCCACTTCATATCGTGTAACAACGCTACGCTGAGATATTTAAACGATTTGATTGTATCAAGCAGGACGCTAGTGGTACTGTATCCGAACATTACAGGTTCGTTCTTCCTGCTCATCCGCATTAACTTACGTTTGTCCACAATTAGAGCTGGCTGCCATTCATCACACTAACAGAAAAATTTGTCTAAATCATCCTGTAACTTTCTGCAGTCACTCAACTTCGACACCTTACCGTACACCACAACATCATCAGCAAACAACCGCAGATTGCTGCCCATCCTGTCCACCAAATCACGATATGACTGCCAAATCCTCACCGAACCGCCGCCATGTCTCATTCTTGGCAGGTAATCTCGGCCAGAGGTTCTAAACAGTGTGAAGAGAGTCCCATCCAACCAAATTCTTCCATTGCTCGATAGTCCAGGTTTTACGGATTCGCAGCCGCGTTTTTCTGTTACAGGGGTTTGTATCACTGATAAGTGGTTTTGGAATTCAACTCACCATGCAACTTACTGCTTATCGAGCTTCCTTAGTGCTGTTTTGGTGCTGGCAGGGTTCGCGAGTGCGACATTCAGTCTGCAGTGATGTTTGCAGCTCTCGTCCTCTTATGTTTCGGCACAATCCTCTTCAATGACCTTCTGTTACGGTCACTCAACACACACTTTCGTCCACGTTGTGACTTAGCGGATGATGATTTCCGCTTTCTCTGTATGTGGTAGAAATCTTCCGTACGGTGTCTCTTGAAACAGCAAACACCGATCGCCGAGCGCTGAGTTTCACAACTGCTCACATCCATTCAGAGAGCCCGCCGAACCGAGGCAGCAACGGAACTGTCGCAGTTGTATCACGCCACTCCAGAAGACTTACCTAGTTGCTTGTTCACAATAAACAAATGGCGAGTGGTGGGAACATAACTACGACCCCGAATCAAAGGAGCAAAGCAAACAACGAAAACACTTGGATTCACCACCGCCGAAAAGAGCGAAATTGATGCTGACTGTCGCTTCCGGCTGCTACGATGTGGCACCTACCGATTGCCCTAATAAGGAGCAGACCATCATCGGAGCATAGTACCGAAAGCTTGTTACTAGGTTGCTGGAGGCCGTCTTTTGGCTCACCTTCCGAATTCTACACTTTTGGCCCCCAATGACTTCGTCCCCTTCCTTCGGTAGTTAGACTCACGTTCCACAGATCACTTGAACAGTTCTTTTAGCGAAATGATGGTCAGTTTACAGCATATGTATACACGATTAGCATTAACGTTAATGAACGTACACCGCTTGACAGTCGCTTAGGAACAAATGCAGTGTTGCATATGCATAGCCACACGAAATGGTAGATGATATGATGCACAGTACATACGTAATAGAGGTGTATTGGTATATTTATAACGAAAAATTGTACAGATTACATCACACGGAAAAGCACGATAATACACATAAATTAAATTTATGTTTGACATAGGTCAGACTCCCAACATAAAGGTCGACATCGGAATCTCAATAGGAAATGTACTCTCCTCGGGTACTGATGCTTGTTTTGCACCTTTCATTCGCGCTGGTTACCAAGCTCTTGAGGAGTTGGAGGATACTGTCCCACACCTCTCTCAGGGCTGTTTTCAGTTCTTATACGGTTCGGGTAAGGGGTATTCGTTGAGAAACACATCTGCCAAGATCATCCCAGGATGAATGGAGACCTTGCCATACGTTCAGTATCTTCACTTTCCAGTGTGTCTGACACACTAGTGGTCCTGTGTGGGCGAGCACTGTCGTCCATAAACAAAAACGTGGGACCCAGCGCACTCCTAAACAGATAGACATGATCCAGAATAATCTTCCTCCATTTCCGCTGTGTTCTAACGGTACCTTGCGCAAAAATGTGTAGCGGTGTTCGGCCATTGTACACCCTGCCTGTCCATACCATAACGCCTATGTCATACCGATGACGTTGACGAACATTCTGTGGCGAGTAGCGGGTTCCCTCCTCTCTCCACACTCAGTAGTGTCCAGATGACTTACCACAGTGAAGTGGGATTCGGTGGAGGACATCTCTCTGGAGTCTTGCTGACTCCAGCCCAGTTGTGTTCTACACCAACCAAGTCTTTGTTGATGATGTCGTGGTTCCAGTGGGATGCATTTAATAAGCTCCCGAGTTTACAAAACAGCCGCAAAACGGTTCTGGAAGAGACATGTGTAGCAGTTAGACATCTGCCTAGGAGTGAGATGTCTGTTCGTTTTCGTCACTAGGTCTACGTATCGATCCTCTTGCGGTGTGTTGGTCCGTCTACGGCCACCGGCATGCTATCACATAGCATTTACACCTCCAGCGGCTCTTTTGAATGGCAAGTTGATACTTTTGGACACACCCACTACCGTGGTCACAGTTGTGACTCTTTGGCCGACTCCGAGCCGTCCAGATGCTCCTTCACGATCGCAATCACTCGAATGCTGTCTTGCAGAAATTTTGTCGTCCCACACGGAATGAAGCACTATGCGGTTCAAGAACAAACTTCGTCAATCACTGTACTGCGTGAACTGTTGAATGCATACATAGCACTCGAGCGTTAGGTTAGTTTCAAAATTATCTTTACTAACTGTCATACGTTTCACGTCATTCGGCAAATGATCAAACAATTTTGTTGCTGCATCTTCAACTCCTCCCTGGTCCACTTGGAGATTTAATAATAGATAATAAAGGTCTTCTCTCCTCTAGTGTTGTGGGTATGGACATCACCATTCTATTCAAATTCTGAAGCATTATTTGTGAAGAATTTCATTAGCGAATATACAGGATGTTCGAAAATTCCCGTTACATACTTCTAGGACTTGTACAGGGGAGTGAGTAGACAATATTTTGAACAGGAGCCCATGTCCGAAAACGTACCGTTTCCGTGCTACAGCCATTTGAAAAACATGTTTGCTAGGTAGGTAAGCAACAGGGTAGTCATGGTGGGGGTGGTTACATAGGATAGGGTGATGTCATTTGACGTCCATCCTATCTCCCTAATCTGATTCGAGCCTTATCCACGAGTCTGTGGGTGTTAGAGCAACATGGTTGGGTACAAGTTTGCAGAACACACCGACACGATCCTTCTGAATGGCGAAGCTCACAGTAATGGAAGTGCCGCTCGTCGCCTATATCAAGACTGTTTTCTACAGCGACCAACTCCGTCTCATAGCCTTTTCGCCACAATTACGCAACGACTTCGAGAAAGGGTACCTACACCGTGAGCAGGCGAGACTGTGACGCTCCAAGGAGACGCCGCACATGTGAATTGGAAGAGGCAGTACTGCATTACGACCGAGTGAGGTGGCACTGTGGTTGACACTCTGAACTCTCATTTGGGAGGACGACGGTTCAAACTCGCGTCCGGCCATCCTGATTTAGGTTTTCCATGATTTCCCTAAATCGCTTCAGTCAAATACAGCGATGGTCCCTTTGATAGGGCACGGGCCGACGATCTTTCCCATCCTTCCTTAATTCGATGGGATTGATGACCTCAATGTCTGGTCCCCTGCCCCAAATCAACCAACTAACCAACTGCATCATGCTCAAGAGAATCCGTCAATGAGTACAGGAGCAATTTCTATGGCTGGTAATGAATGAAATTATAAAGCAAGTGGTGTACTGGGTCACGCCTTATTAATTACTTGTAAAAGTCGTCGCCTTACCAACATGTTTTCAAATGGTTGTAGCACGGAAACAGTAGGTTTCCGGAAATGGACCCCAATTCCAAACAGTGTATACTCAGTCCCCTCCACAAGTCCAAGAAGTTTGTAACGGGAGTGTCCGAACACCCTGTATATCTTGTGATGGTGAGTTAAAATGCCTAATACGAGCGAAGTGGCGCAGTGGTTAGCACACTAGATTCGCATTCGGGAGAACGTCGGTTAAAATCCATCTCCGGCAATTCTGATTTAGGTTTCCCGTGACTTCCCTAAATCGTTTGAGACAAATGCCGGGATGGTTCCTTACAAAGGACACGGCCGGTTTCCTTCCTCATCCTTCCCTAATCCGAGCTTGTGCCCCGTCTCTAATGACCTCGTTGTCGACGGGACGTTAAACACTAATCTCCTCCTCCTTAAAATGCTTAACTCCTGTAAGAGGTACCTGTTAGGTTCATTCAGAATAAACTCAGCAGAGCGCTGTCAAACGAAAACCGCTCAAAGGGATCGCAGCGACACTGCCTACAGAAGAAGCCGTGGATCTCTTTAAGAGCATCCAGGTCCCTAACTCACCGTTACAGGGACACGGGCGCACATATGCGTGACGATAAGGCGAGAACTTGCACGCATCGACCCTTCGCTGCACTCAGTAGTACTGAAAGCAAGAAGTGAAAGCTACAAAGAAAGAGAAAAGAAGTGTAGTGCGGTTCCTGACAGCAGAAGAAAAGCGCTGTTCGGAAAGTGGACGCAGAGCACTGAACATCCGTTGGAAATTCCGACTTTCAACTGTGGCGTGGTTGGGTCGACATTTGGGGTTGGCACTACTTTCTCCTGCGAGTCATGGTACTACGTTGACGAACGAGGTGTTTATCTAACGAGCGCGAAGCTGGGAGAGAGAGGTGAGAGCTGCGAACCGGAATCGGCGGACATGTTGTGACTAACGCGTCGGGGTGTGCCTTGCGTCCGATCTGATTTTAACAGGTTTCCTGGCGGAAGATTGTTCTGTGGATTTTCCGTGGAAGTGTCTGTACTCCGGTGGTGCTCCGTAGTAAAACTATTTTACAGCTTGTGCAATAAGCGTAAACCAGAAGCTTTTGTGAAGAGTGAGCTCTGAGGTGTTGCAAAAGTGTGTTTCCCGGAAGTGTCAACGTCCAGTAAAGCTGTCGCATTGTACTCTCCTTAATGTGCTGTTTTTTACTCCGTTTCAGATCAAGTATTTTACTATGGTTTCGGCATGTATCAAAACGTCATGCTACGACGGAACCAATGGAATGTAATGTGGTGACATTTAGCTAAATAACCCACTCTATCAGCAATGAGGTTCGAGAAGACAATTACTGAAGGTACAGCATTGATACACTTAATCTAATCCTTCTCGAACTTCTGTATTGCTAAAGTTGTTGTCTATTTTACGACGTTCACGTTGCTATATATATATATGAACATCGATCACCGTGAAGAGTAGAAATTAGTGTGCTGTTACAAACTTGCCTCTTACGCAAGACCTAATTGCATTAGTCAATTCTAAGCTGTCCACTATTTTCTGGTTTCTATCTCTGAATGTAAGTTTATGAGACTGTGCTAAGGTAAATCTCAGCTCTGGATCCGAAAAATATATTTTGCTTCATTTAAGGGATTATTTTCAGTCGAAATGCATGTAGTCGCGTGGACAACCGAGTATAGTGTGATTGTGAGTTATGTGCTTGAGTAACAGCGTTTTCATGAATGTGACTTGTAATCATCCTAAACTTTGTGTGCTCATGTAAACCTATCTGTTGCAGAAATTTACTTAGGCGATGTGACGCCATGACACATGTGGGATCGTAGACAATTGTAACTGCCATCTTTCACGGCTTTCTAACTATGAACGTTGACTGTATATTCAGAGTTTACATCCAGCTGTGATTATGGAATAAGTGTATCAGTATTTCTTTTACTGGTTAAATTTGAAAATTTTATTTTTGTCTGTTTATAATATATGTGTTCTGTTTAAACTGGCACGCAAGCTCTGTCAATAGCTGCCCCTTTCCTAAGTTCCAGCATCAATTTCACCTCTGGGCCAATGATTTCAGCGGTACTCGGCGGTGTACAACAATGTGGGAATTCACCTGGTGAGTAATGCGGTGTGGCGTTCCAGATCGTGGCTTATCGTCCAACAACATCCGTCACTCCTTGAATCTCTTGAGCCGCGCCTTGACCATTGTAGCGGACATGCAATGCTCTTCGTACACTTTTGCCGTTCTCCGTTCAAATGGCTCAAATGGCTCTGAGAACTATGGGACTTAACATCTGAGGTCATCAGTCCCTTAGAACTACTTAAACCTAACTAACCTAAGGACATCACACACACCCACGACCGAGGCAGGATTCGAACCTGCGACCGTAGCGGTCGCGCGGTTGCAGACCGCAGCGCCTAGAACCACTCGGTCATTGCGGCCGGCCCGTTCCCCGGACGTCTTCCGGTTTTCTTCTTTTGAAGGCTACATTTCTCTGTTTCCAACACGACTGGTCGCAGAGGTTGGCCGACCCGTGCACGTCTCGCTCTGTCGTCACGTGTGTGTGTTCCCACGTCCCTCTACTGGCCATCTTATGCTTCAGTGGTCAATCTGGGACCACACACTCTCCAGTAAGGTAATCGCATTACGATCCCTTCAGCGGTTCTCATTTTACAGCCTATGGTTAGCATCTTTTTCAATGAATCTAACACTCGACGAACGTGAGTAAATACCAAATATTATTCTTACCGTTCGCTTTTGTGCACAGTATCTTCTTTCTAGGATACGAGTTACACTAGAAAATTTTTCCATAGGACAGAATTAAGTGGAGGTAAGCAAAATATATTAGGGGTTTGATTCGTTTCTTCCCAAGATTAGTGTTTATACGAACAGCGGAAGTAGCTGAACTTCACAATTGTTTGAAAAGCTCTTTAATATGTTTTTTCGAGTTCAAGTTTCGGCAACTGCACACCCAAAGATTTGGAACATTCTACCCTGATTACTGTCTCCTGTTAGTGTGCTATAGCAGCTGTTGGTATGACTATTTGATGTACAGAAATGAATACAGTGTGTTTTCTCAAAGTTATGGAGAGTTGACTTTCAGAGAACAAGTTACAAATTCTTTGAAAAACGTTATTAACAAACCCTTCTGTTGCTTTCTCTACTGTGGTATTTGTTATAAAGCTGTTACGATCTGCAGAAAGTGTTAGTTCTCCTTGTAGGAAATTAAGTGGAAGGGGATTCACATCTGTAAGGAATAGGAGTGGACCCAAATTTGAGCCCTATGGGGCTTTGAATTTTGCAACATGACTATTTGTATTGTTTTTCTTAATTCTGATTCAAACCAGTTGTGTGTAAAGCCATCAGTCCAATAAAACTAGAGTTTTGCGAAGACTGTAGCATGATTTACACACTCAAACGCCTTGGAAAAACACAAGAAAATTCCAGCTGGCGATATTTTATTATTAAAGACTTACTATTTGGTTGATGAATGTATAAATAGCATACTGAGTCAAGAAGACCTTCTGAAATTCAAAATGTGATGTGCGAAGTATGTTGTTTCTACTTACTCAGATAAATAGGCATTTATAGCACGATGACGAAGTGAAGTGGCGAATATGCAGATTCTTACAACTAAGGTCTTCACCAAGTCATCCATCGGAAAAAGAGTCACACACAAAGAAGAATATGTAGAGGAGCACCAACACCAGTTTCATGGTCATGCTCATGTAATTTTTCGAGATGAATGAAATTTTATGACTACCCTTTTCGTAAGTGTTTTGTGCATTCTTCTGGCCTCTGCCCTTGTTCATACACACAGTACGTATTTACTTCTAGGAACCAGCCCGAACTCGCTCGAAGCAGATCACGGACACCAGGTGATGTTTGGTTTGTGGGGCGCTCAACTGCATGGTCATCAGCGCCCGTACAAAGTCCCAATTTTCACACAGTCCGATTTTTACACAGTCCAATCTAATCATTGTCACGAATGATGATGACGAGGAAATGATGAGGACAACACAAACACCCAGTCCCCAAGCAGAGAAAATCCCCAACCCAGCCGGGAATCGAACCCAGGACCTGGTGATCAAGAGGCAGCAACGTTAGCCACTAGACCACGAGCTGCGGACGGTACACCAGAAACATGGCCTGAATCCTTATGGCAAGCCCAGGAATTGGAAGGTACCATTACTCCAGCACCGACTGAACAGCCCTGCTGCATGATAGGAGCAGTTAGCTCAGGCCAGGACAGTACTGTCGTTGCTGTGGTCCTGGTTATTTCTCGTGTGTTAGTGTCCCTGTTAACACATGTCGGTAAATCGAATACCGTATTAGACTAATTTAGGTTCGTATGTAAAATTTCACTTTAAAAATTGTAATTAGCTATTTGTTTGTAACAGGAAACAAACTAACACTTTCCGTCGGTGTTGCGTGTCGCATGAAAGACATGATGAGTAACATTTGTTTGCGTTCACTCTAGCTACGCATTGCAAAAATGAAATTGCAGATATCTGCCGGAACACCAGAAATAAGGGGCACCCACTGTAAAGGATCAACCAAAACTCCATCGACAAAACTAATTCCAATTCGCATACCAATCATTATTTTCAAATAACTGGTATGGGGCCAGCTGCCCATCTTCAGATCATTTGTTGCAGTTAAGGAGTAACTTAACGATACTGGACTTTAAGTTCACTCCTATAAAATATAGTGTCGTGACAGTGAAAGTACAGTTCCGTATCGACAAGTTACTGTTTACCTGTAGCACATGATCTGAAGATCGGCAGCTGGCTGCGAACCGGTTATCTGAAAGTAAAGAGCGATTTGAAGACCACTTTGCATATACAGGGTGAGTCACCTAACATTAAAGCTGGAAATACTTCGTAAACCACATCAAATATTGACGAATCGATTCCACAGACCGAACGTGAGGAGAGGGGCTAGTGTAATTGGTTAATACAAACCATACAAAAATGCACGGAAGTATGTTTTTTAACACAAACCTACGTTTTTTTTTAAATGGAACCCCCTTAGTTTTGTTAGTACATCTGAACATATAAACAAATACGTAATCAGTGCCGTTTGTTGCATTGTAAAATGTTAATTACATCCGGAGATATTGTAACGTAAAGTTGACACTTGAGTACCACTTCTCCGCTGTTCGATCGTGTGTATCGGAGAGCACGGAATTACGTAGGGATCCAAAGGGAACGGTGATGGACCTTAGGTACAGAAGAGACTGGAACAGCACATTACGTCCACATGCTAACACCTTTTTATTGGTCTTTTTCACTGACGCACATGTACATTACCGTGAGGGGTGAGGTACACGTACACACGTTGATTCCGTTTTCAATTACGGAGTGGAATAGAGTGTGTCCCGACATGTCAGGCCAATAGATGTTCAATATGGTGGCCATCATTTGCTGCACACAATTGCAATCTCTGGCGTAATGAATGTCGTACACGCCGCAGTACATCTGGTGTAATGTCGCCGCAGGTTGCCACAATACGTTGTTTCATATCCTCTGGGGTGGTAGGAACATCAAGGTACACATTCTCCTTTAACGTACCCCACAGAAAGAAGTCGAGAGGTGTAAGATCAGGAGAACGGGCTGGCCAGTTTATGCGTCCTCCACGTCCTACGAAACGCCCGTCGAACATCCTGTGAAGGGTCAGTCTAGTGTTAATTGCGGAATGTGCAGGTGCACCATCATGCTGATACCACATACGTCGACGCGTTTCCAGTGGGACATTTTCGAACAACGTTGGCAGATCATTCTGTAGAAACGCGATGTATTTTGCAGCTGTTTGGGCCCCTGCAATGAAGTGAGGACCACTGAGGTGGTCACCAATGATTCCGCACCATACATTTACAGTCCACGGTCGCTGTCGCTCTGCCTGTCTGAGCCAGCGAGGATTGTCCACGGACCAGTAATGCATGTTCCGTAGATTCACTACCCCGTGGTTTGTGAAACCCGCTTCATCGGTAAACAGGTAGAACTGCAACGCATTCTCTGTTAATGCCCATTGACAGAATTGCACTCGATGATTAAAGTCATCACCAATGTAACTGCTGATGTAGCGACACATGAAACGGGTGAAAGCTGTGACGATGCAGTATGCGCATGACACTACTTTGACTCAGTCCACCGGCTGTCGCAATGTCCCGTGTACTCATGTGTGGGTTCATGGCAACAGCAGCTAACACACCAACTGCATCCGCTTCTCCTGTGACGGGCCTGTTACGGACCCGTTTGCGTGCTACGACCATACCCGTTGCATACAGTTGGCGGTAGATGTTTTGCAATGTGTGGCACGTTGGATGCTCTCTGTTCGGGTACCGTTCTGCGTACACCCTGCAGGCTTTAGCTGAATTTCGTCGACACTCGCCATAGACGAGCATCATCTCCGCCTTTTCAGAGTTCGAATACACCATGGTCACAGTTCCTACAACACTACACTATCGCAGACGTCTGGTAACACGGTGTACTACAGTTGGTCTGCGTGCGGAGACGAATGCAGAATAACAATAGCAGCAAGCGCTACATGCGGACACTGCGACAGCTTGACCAAACGACAACAGTGCACTACAGCCACACTCTTAACACGGTCGTCATCGTAAACATGTCCCTGCATATGCTGCTCGCCGACCGTGACCCGTGTTTGTTACAACACGCAACTGTACGTCGGAGGTTTCAAGCGTCAACTTTAGGTTACAATATCACCGGATGTAATTAATATTTTACAATGCAACAAACGGCACTGATTACGTATTTGTTTATATGTTCAGATGTGCTAACGAAACTAACGTGGTTCCATTTAAAAAAACGTAGGTTTGTGTTAAAAACATACTTCCGTGCATTTTTGTATGGTTTGTATTAAACAATTACACTAGCCCCTCTCCTCACGTTCGGTCGGTGGAATCGGTTCGTCAGTATTTGATGTGGTATACGAAATATATCCAGCGGTAACGTTAGGTGGCTCACCCTGTATAAGGATATCTGGCCGCTCGATAACGACGAATATGTCTAGCTGTGATCCACCGACAAACTTCTAGAGGTATTTCATGGAAACCTTTTCAGTATTTTGTTACTACGGACCTGCAGTTTACGGCGGTTCGTTTCAGAGCTATTACATTTCGTCTGATTTCTTACCGCAGTCAGATTTGTGTCTGTATTGCACTGAAAACAGCGCACAACAGTGATAATGGTGAGGTATGCGCACTGTGTCCTATTTCCATTCACTCAGGGTAGCTGCTGTTGGCAACGGTAATACCGCCTGTAACTTGTTGATTCTGAATACAGTATTGCTCAGTTCTGTCTAGGGTTTTGTTTTCTGGCAGTGTTACCTGTGCGTTAACAGTGGCACGCACCAGAACTGTGGATAGGGTTACCCATGAAGGTTCGGCCGACGTGCATCGCGTGTGCAGTTTCACTGAATGTACAACGGCGCAGCTACGCAAACATGAGCTGTCCCCGCTACGAAAACAACTACTTCAGCTTTAAATGGTAGCCTACGAGAAAGCAAATCAAGTGCTTTTTCTGTACTGTTCAACGATTACACATTGCAACCTTTTAAACTGTTGTGAACATATTTTCTGTGAGACGCAGGTAATTGGGTCAACTGAGTTAATAAATCATAATTAGATCGTTACTTCTTGACGAGCCACTGGAGACAGTGAGTCGCCGGCCGCGGTGGTCTACCGGTTCTAGGCGCCCAGTCCGGAGCCGTGCGACTGCTAAGGTCGCAGGTTCGAATCCTGCCTCGCGCATGGATGTGTATGATGTCCTTAGGTTAGTTAGGTTTAAGTAGTTCAAAGCTCTAGGGGACTGATGACCATAGATGTTAAGTCCCATAGTGCTCAGAGCCATGCACGTTTTGTTTCTTTTACTTGTCCATAAGGTGGCTCTGCCCTTGGCTGTTCGTGAAAGGATGTCAATACAACATGACCGTGCATCGCCTCACTTCAGTTTGGATGACAGCAGCTACCTCAGTGCTGTATTTCCTGGTCGGTCGATTTGAAGTGGAAGTCCTATTCCATGGCCTGCGAGGGCACCTAGCCCCTAGAATTTTTCCTATGGTGTTATCTAAAGTCACTTGTGTATGAGACCCCAGAGGATACGGAGATGGAATTAGTTGCCAGAACTGTAGCTCCCTGTGATGTGATTCGAAACACACCGGTGAAATTTATCAGCGTGCGTCAGAATCTTGTTCGCCAATGTAATGCTTGCGTTGTGGTTGATGGCCGTCAGTTTCAGCACATTTTGTAAGATGTAGTACGAATGGTACGTTCATTGTGTCAGTGATGGTATTTGCAGCTAACTGTAACTAATATAAATAAAAAAGTACAGAGCAATGTGATTTTATTCCTATTATCTCCTAAATTTGGCTTCCCCGACCCCAGGTTCCCTACCTCAAATTGTTCAGTGGACCATCCTCTATCTCTTGTTAAATTTTTGCACGCTCTTACGGAAACACCTCGCATAAGGTTATTTCCGTGATGAATTTCTAAAATTTCTAGGATGATGGAGAAGGATATATGGGTCAAACTGAGGTAAGGCTCCCTGTACCAGAAAAGAACGAGTCGAAGGTTGTAAGCGAAAACGGTTCTGATACCTCTCAGCACTTGTTCATCTTCGCCACTGTGGAACACATTTCCTCTATTGAACAAGTGCTCATATCTGTTAAGGTACACATTTTAGAGCCCATGTTTACTGGACTTTCTTTCCTTGCTTTGGTCCACACTACCACTCCTGAAAATTGCCTGCCCTACAATCTTAGCAACAATAATACCGGTATATGTATTCCACTGTTAGCGATATCAGAACGGTTTTCGCATACAACTTTCCACTCTTTCGTTTCCTGTACAGGAATCCTTACATCGATTTCATACTTTTATCCTTCTCCATCACACCAGCTAGTTCCTAACATTATCATGGGATCACTCCATGTACACATACATTCACAGGAGTCGGCGCATATAACTTTGACGGTCTTAGCATCGTTGGATGACGTTTCCGTACTTGGATTCCTAGGTAAAACTTGATCTGTTATGTCCCCATTACAACCTATAGAATTTTGTAGCATGATTTGTGAAACACCCAATACATATTGCAACTAACCTGTTTCTACGGGTCATTACGTTAAGTTTAGGGTCGCCACCGACTCTAACCATACAACTAATCAAAGGTTTGGCCGACTCGGAAAATAAATTAGTTTGATCACAGACCATAAACTCATAAAAATGCATTCGTTGTGATATCGCTCATAGGGGATGCAATGTAATTAATAGTATTGCCCGTGCACTGTTCACGAGAATCAAACATTTAAAATAAAATAGAAAATGCATGAACGCTTTGCATAAGATCAGCTCCCAGCAACACACCTGAAAATAAGACTTAATGTAAAGCATTTCCTTTAAAATGAAAGGGGAAACTAATCACTGGACCTCTGTGTAAGGAAACGCGTTGGATGTGCTAACTGGAAAGCTACGAGGTGAGTGGCTTAGGCGCTAAAACGTAACCTCGGAATACAAGAGAAAATTGTGTATAAAATCATTTATTCCTAAGATATGGATGGGAAGCATGTACACAATTCCTGTAAACATTAATTCCTAAAACATTAAAGAAAAGCATCGATGCATTCACTGTAATAATCTACATCTAAAATCATTGGTGTGAATCATTCATACAACTGCTGTTGCCTGATAACCGATAGCAATAACTCGTGAAACGGTACACGTTTAGCAGTACACCCGCGTGCCCACGTGGTTTGTGGAGACAGAATTTCTAGGTATCGTGGCCAAGCTGCAACAATATCACATCACACAATCATGAACAGTTAACATTCTTTAAAACAAACATGAGATCGGACAGTTAGTGATGACGGTAGCCCAACAATGTTCAACCACGTGGTTAGCTCCCCACGGACGAAAGATACATAAAGCAAGGAAACTTTACGAGAAGGCAAAGCTATTAATATTTAGAAAAATAAAAGCTAATGCAGGCACAGCTGAAGGCAAACAGACATTCATACAGAAGCGAGTGCTCATTTCTTATCGACACCTATGTATGGCGCTCTTCCGGCGGATGCATGTCTGCTACAGAAATTTACTAAAAGAAAAATCTGCCAAATTTTGCATTCATTGCTGCGAAAAGGCAAAGCAATCTTTCAGAGTTGAAAAGTGACACCAAAAGCTAACTGCTCTTCTCTCGCCATGTAACAACGCGCCACGCGGTCACTCTAACTCTCCCTTCTTCGACTGGATCACAGCTGTGGACGCTTCCCGTATCGGCGGCAGACTGCCTCGCTTTTTTTCCTCCAGCCTCTTCCATGCTTCGCGTGGCCCGGAAAACCCAAAGATGCCATTTCCGCCACCAACCCAACGCAGGTAGATTTCTCATAAGTTGCGCAAACCTCTTTGCCTACTTTTCCACTACGAGAGTTGGCTATTCTGTACAACTGCTGCTGAATCTGTATGACTATCATAAACTTTCTGCAGTAGACTACGCCACCGTCTAGCAACGTTACAAACAACGACATTCATTCAGTCACACCACTATGAGAGTTATGAAAAAAGAGAAACAAGTAAAATAAAGAGAAATGCTAGTAAAAGTGAGCTCCCGGACTAATGATAGGTGGCTACAGGACCCTTTCAATATGACTATGTTTTCCATTTTGTGAAGTGTACAACTTTGCGATTCTGAACACCTGAAGTGAATAGCTAGTATCTGCACCACTTTGAAATCCCATGAAGATGTGATCGAATATTTGTGCAGATCTTTTTGGGCAATACTTCATTATAAATAAATACATCATCTGCAAAAATTATAAAATTTCCCTTAAGATTGCCTTTAAGTCCTTAAAAACACAACAGAAACGGAAATGGTCCCAACACCCTTCCTTAGAACGCACCTGTAGTTGCTTTTAGATCTGTCGCTGACCCTCCATTCAACCTAAATTCTGCGTCCTTACTACAGTTCGACTATGCAACAGGTCAGCCTCAACTTGCACCCCCTGGTGCGTAAAATAATATCCTTGAATTGCAAATTACAGATCTGCGATCTGTATCCTGAGTTCACGTATGGCACAGTTGAATATAATGATGAAAAAAACGCCAGACAGCGCTATGACTGTAGAAAATTGACTTTGTGCGCTCACCTCTTTCCAGAAGAGCTTGTTCAGTGTTGTTCAAACATCTCCTACATTTGACGCTCATACTGTGCGAATAAATTCCACAGTCGTTCCTGGAGCTCCCGTCCATACCCCGTACCCGCTAACGGACGACCTCGCAGTCCATACCTCAAGTGGCGTTTTATCTCTGAAAAGCAGCGCACAGTTTGGCGACGGGGAATCGCAGTCCTAATACGCACAAAGGCTGCTCCGTCAAACGCCGAACATCAGCCTCCGGGGTCCTCATGTTTGCGGGCACTGTGTGGCCACGTGAACCCTTTGACGAAGTTGCGACAAAAGGAACGAGAGGGAAGGGGGGGGGGATTGACTTGACATTCGAATACTGTCGCTGTTTGCTCGTGGATTCTGCGGCTTGGCTTTGCAGTAGATTGCGGGAATACTTTTCCAAACGAAACTTTTTCTAATTAATTAGGGTGGCTCTCTAAACTAGTTGTAGGGTGTTCACTGCCAGAGCATTTAACCTCATCCGAAATGAAAACAGCAAGCAAAGCACTTGACAGTAAGTTGGATCACAAAAGAAGAGGCTAATATGATCCGAGTGACGAATTTCATACATGACATTTTTTATGTATACCATACAAGAATACCTTTCACAGACATGGCGTGTCGGTGAAAGAAACCTGTAAAGCCTTGTGGAGCTGTTGCACACCAGTTACAAATCACACTACAACGTAATCTGATTCAGAGGCACAAAAAGAAAACTGTTACAAGCACAGTGTTATCTGAGATAAACATGCTACAGAAATACATTTTCGGAAAAAAATACGAATTACACTGATCAGTTTCTTTCAACAACGAATTAATGAACACTCACCTTCGTTTGTCCTGTCAGCCTCCGTAGCAGTGAATGTGGCTGACTGCCGCGTGGGGCATCTGGATTCAATTCCCGGTACTGCCAGGGATTTTTTCTTGGTGGGAGGAGTGGTACTGGGTGCCCTCAGCCTGCTGAGGTCAAGTTAGGAGTTACTCGGTGGATTAGCAACGGCTCCAAAGTCAAGATACCCGACACCGACCGGGAAAGGTGTATGCTGACTGGAAGCCACGAGAAATACGGGGCCCACAACGAACTTGTGACGTCACACTCTTCCCCATGTCGGGCATACTTCACGAATGCGCGACTCCATGCACGGCCCGCAGGAAATCATCATGTCAATGAGGTTATATGCATTTAAACACACAGTTAAAATTATTGAACTCGTCTGAAATAGTTACTTGCTCCCTACTGGAGGTGTCTGCTGGCACTCTTAAGACATGTAGTGTCACGTGCTGCGACATAAGCATTGCGGGTTGTCTTTTATCGTGGGTTGACTACACACACCTCCACACTGCATATGATGCCACTGTTAGAGGATGACATGGCGGTCAGTCGGAGCCAGTTGGCCTTTCTAGGACTAGAATGCTGTACTTCAACTACCTTTACCTATTTTGCTCTGTATCACTATGTTAATTACTTCCAATGAATGAGTTTTTTAATATGCACCCAAACATTTTACTTGTTAATTCTCCGGGTGGATGAAGCAGTACTCGGATATAGTGAGTCGGTAAGTACCTCGAGTGCCTCAATAAAGGCATTAAAAGGCTTGAAATTTTTTTTTTAATTTTCTCGTTTTAACTCTCTGGACACAATTCAGGTTGAAAAACATTTAAGCTAGGTATACATGTGAGAGTTTTCCCCCTGACAGCGTTTATGATTAAGACGTGTCGTGTAAACAGCGTTGTGAGTGGGCCAAGACCTCGGACAGTCGCGATCTACGAGTTTAGATCTATCGTGTTGTCGGAAAGCTCCGTCTCTCAACAGCAGATTCAACAGTGCTCTCAGACAAGAAAAACTATACTGCTATTGTCGGAAGACTTGCGAGTACACAGAGAGTGTTGAGCGGCCATATTGTGTCCCGTATCTGTGCCTTATTTCACAGTTTGTACATCGCCAAATCTTAGAAACGTATTTTGCCATACTCAGGCACACATTAAAATAAAAGTACATACGAAACTGTATGTTTTGAGGGGTAACATATAGCTGTGGCCTGTTTCTGGGTGAAGAAATCCCTCTTTTTACTTCCTAAACGAAGATCACGAGCAGTTATCCTATTTCGAAAGTCCTGGAGTTAAGACATTACCATCCAGTAAATAACATACAAGAACATCAGAGACATATTGTATAGAAATAACAAACGAAAATAGAAGAAAATATCACTGAAGATACTCGATCCCACGTTAATATAACACTATGAAAGACAAACTAGCGCGCTACCCAACTACGCCACATCAACAGTGCAGTGAGTTGCTCTCTAAACGTTTACCGACATTAGAGGGATAATTTAGACTACTGCCGCGATGGTTAGATACTGTGAGTGAATTTCAGTGACGGGCCAGCAAACAAAGTGATGAAGAAAGCTGTCATAAAGTGCATCCTGGACGAAGTAGTGCATTTTATTACTTTCTATGAGGAAAGAGCAGCGTTAGGGAGTGTACAGTCACTGCACTACAGGAACGGAGATAAGAAGCAAAGTTTGCTCTCTGAAATGACTCCAGTTTTTAACACATCTACAGAAGAAATGCACCACACTATAAACTATTCATGGAATGAGGCAATGTAGTTTTAGAGATATGTGTGGACTTGTGTGTGAAAATAATCGTTGTCAGACTAGGAAGATTTAACTTTAAGTACTGCAGCTGTATCTATTATTTTATATGACGTGGTGTTTATTGATTCATTATTATCTTGGTCGTTAAAGACGACACCTTCAGAAATTTATGAGTGACACCTTAATACGGGTAAAAACATTCAAATAAATTTTATGTCCGAAAATGGTTCACTTATCAGGTGTCGGCCCTATTTGGCTTTTGAACTTCAATGGGCATCAAGATGAAATTGATGTAATGTTTATTTCATGGTAGTTGTTACTTCACCAAATATTAAAGAGAATAAACGTAGATGATAGTAGAAATATTAATGTCACAAACAGTCTGTCTTTTACAATAATGAATTTACGCAAATAGGGTGCACACTGATAGTTTTCGATCCAATTATAAAGAGTATTTCTTCCATCTCCACCGTTGTCACTCTCATGAAATTTCTATACTGTTGTGGATTTTCCACCACAATCTCCATAGCGAGAATCTTCGGTGCTTGAAAATCATTCAGCCGCCTAATCTGCTCTCTTATCCAACACGAACACAGTCGTGTAGTTTTTTCTTTCGCACTAAAAGTATTAAAAGGGCAGTTGTAGCCCAACGCTGTTCCATCGCAACCTCTTCGTCCACGCACAGAACCACGGCAGAAAGATCTCGCTGGGAGTGATCCCTCAGCTTCCGCAGATACTCTCATTCCACTGTGTTTAAACGCTTCCATTCCTCGGATTTCTACCAAAATGAATTGTAATACAATCATTGATAGAAAATAACATAACAGCTTCCGACGTCTGCTCTAGCAACACTCTCAGACAATTACAGAAAGCGCCCGCAAGAATGAAGAACTAAAATTTGCCCCTCGTGTAATAAATTCAGCGAGTACTATCTGAGAATACGAACTGTCTGAGAGCAAAATCTCTAGTTTGTAAAGCAGATCTTACATTCATTTGCATCATCGCATCCAGAAGGTCTGAAATACAGCTACGATCTGCGTAGAACAAGTGGACAGTAAGTATGCAGAAAATTTTATGACACTTCCCGACAGACTGGTTTTTCATAAGCTACTACAGAACGGAATAGTCGCACGTTAGAACACGTGTGACAGTAGCAGAGTCGGAACTCATGTGGTACTAACAAACACAGATCCTGTGCACGATATATTTCTCGTCAGAAACGCCAGTACAGTATAGATTATTCCATTAAACGATAGATTCAGTTGCATAAATCGAGAAGTTGTTCATAATAATTTTTATCATTACTGAAAAATTAACGTCTTTGAAATCATTAAAAGCAAGTACAGCCTAGAAAGCATAACACGACCTAATAAATCCATGAAACTTCAGATAAATACGATTTTTTAAAATAATGAGTACAGCCTCCGTTGCTGAGCTGTCAGTGCGGATTATTGCCATGTGGAGGAGCTGGGTTCGTTTCCTGGAACTGACAGTGATTATTTTTCTCGATGGAAGGATTGCACTTGGCCCGGTGATGTCAATTGAGGAGCTACTTGACCGAGCAGTGGAGGTTACAGGTCAGAAAAACTGACCACGGCTTGGAGGGCGGTGTGTTTTCCCCAAGCCCGATCACACAGCATTCAATGTTGCCACCGGCGGAGGACGACACGGCGGTGGGTGGATAACGATGTGCTCGCCAGCACCAATTTCAAATCCCACACATTACTAGTTTCCGTAATCTCCATCATCAGACCATCACAACATTAAATTTGATACCGTTTATCTCATATAGTGCTGTGTTGGGGTGCTATATATATTGTTACACCTAGGTATGGAACTAAAGACATATTCATTAACAGCATCATATTCATTGTACATATATTTATTGTACACAGAATATGAATCTGTTAATGAAGATGTCTTTAGTTGCATACCTAGGTGCAACGATCTGGAATAATATGAAATGGAACAGATAGGTTTAGTCACAGGCAAAGGAGGTTGCAGATATTGGTTCATTGATAGAAAACGAAGGAAAAGCTGTCAGTCTACAACAAAAGAGAAAACTTACAAAATAATCGTGCGTCCCGTACTAGAATACTGCACAAGTGAGTGGGACACATAAAAGGTAGGACTGGCAGCGGATATTGTAATTGCACAGAAAAGGGCAGCACGAATGACCACAGGTTTGTTTGACTTACAGGACAGCGTAAAGCACCACGTAGATGTCGAAGATACTGACCTGACAAACGTTTGAAGATAGAAGCAAGTTATCCCGCGAAAGGCTGCTTGAAAAGTTCCAAGAACCAACTTTAAGTGGTGAATCTAGCATTGTACTGTTACCCCTTACGTAACACGCGAGTAGGGAACACAAAGATAAGCTCAGACTAATTATTGTGCGCACAGAGGCGTTCAAGCGTTTGCTCTTTCCACGCCACATACATGAATGGAACTGGAGGAAACCCCACTGACTGGCATAATTGGAAGTACATTCTTTCTTGCACTTCGCAGTGGCTTTCAGAACATGAATGTAGATGCAAACGCAGATAGGAACTAAATCAGTTTCAGAGAATTTATAATAAATTTTCAGAAAGCCAAACATCGACCTACACGCCGTTCTGTAATACCATGATATCACATGACGCTCCTTGACTAATGTGTCTTTACTTTCGTTTGTAATAGCAGCAGTGTTCACGATACAACCTCGCATTTCATCTTGTGCTTCTATCTTTCTGTCGTATACTTACGACGTACCATCTTGGATTATGGTAAGAAAATATGAAGTGAAATTAATTGTAAGTTGAAACCAGTTTGTTGCTATCCAATCACCGAGGAGTGGCCACACAACCGTGTATTAATTCATTGGCTCGACTGCTAATTTAGGGTTCTGATTGTACACTGTTGGATTTCGCCCTTTTGAGAGCCTTTAATGATTATCTGGGAGGCCTAAGGGACAGTCAGTGAATGAAATATATACACATGAACAATATACGTGATTAAACATAAAGGGAAACAAAGATTATGATCCCTCAGGATATTAATGCAGGCTAGCTCTATTATTAGATTTCACTGTCTGTTTGCTTACAGAAGAGACAAATTTAGTTTAAATGGTGGCTCTACACGGGAGAATATTCAAACTGCGCTGTAAATGACAACAGGAATAACTGCCATACCAGAGCAGACAGAGTGTACACATTTAACAACTAGTGTGCGCCTAAGGCATTGTACAGTGCACCACATCGTAATCTTTTTAATTTCAAGTTAACTGTAATATTTTCAGGCAGCTCTTCAAGTACAGCAAATTGTTTAAGAAAATAATTGCAGATTGATTCAACATTTCACTGGAAGTGGAGTATTTATCAAACTATAAAACTGAATTTTAAACACTATAACCCCACACATTAGAAATCAATCATTAAGATTTTTACAGCTGCCGAACAAGTCTTTCCATAATAATATAAGGCACTCGGAATTAATTTCACTGGGATATGATTCCTGTCCAGTTTGGTGATTTGGGATAATCAAAGGTGCAAGATAGAGTTTTTAGCAACACCAAGATTATCATTAAAATCAACCAAATTTCACAGATACCTGGTCCATTTACAGAGTGTCGAATATAAACAATTTAGTCGTACGCTGATAGCACTAGTGGCATAATTTTCAGTGGCTGTTAACCTGACGGCGATGCAGTCATGGCAGTACTGTTGACATTGACCTATTACTGAACTACTTGCGTCGGAATCATATTTTTATAGGGTCAAAAACCATACCATTACAATATTATCGCAATATACAGCATCCGAGGCCCATAAATACTGTTCCTAAGCTCTTCTGGCCTCAAAACTCTAAGAATATGAGCCACAACGATCCATTACTACTAGCGAGATGTTAACCACAGCACTGCTCAGCACAGACTCATTATCCATCACAATGGACGAATTGCCACGTTTTCCACCCCGCCGGGCTACTTCCGTAGCTGCAGGGCTTCCCCACATCTTTTACATTCAACACTACGTTCCCTAACTATGGACCAAGTCATTTACAGTACGTTATATGACAATCATTTCTGTGGTTATTTAAATTCACAAGCACAATTTAAATAACATCGTTCAAAAGTCCAGACAACTGAAAGATGATGACATAGTCAAAGAATTTCCTTGACAGGTACAACACTGTACATAAGCAATACTACAAACTGACACATAAATACCGATGCAGAAAAAAAATAGATCGAAAATAGGTGTTACAAGCTTTACCACCTTTTGGATTTACTTACACAATTCTCAATAAATCTGATTTAAAAAAATTAAATTACATCTTTATAATTTATTTGATCCCATGTATACACAGATTAATTTGATATACACACCCGAAATAATGTTTTTAGTAACTATTCTGGACTACAAATTGGAGCTGCAAGAACCTAGTTAAGTCCACAACTTTATCCTTCATGGTCCTGCGGTACTACCGTAATCAACTGGATTTCTTTAATTCTGTTACCAAAATTCCACATTAAATATATGTAATTAAATTGGGATACTAAGGTAACTGTTCATACTGCTGCTAATTCTTTAGCCCATTGCTTTTGCACTCAAACATAATTTACTCAACAATTTATTTTTAATAATTGCATCATTTGTTTTCTAATGCTCCAAATATAATCATTTTTGCAGCTTTCTCCAAGCCCTATATGAAAGTGTGCTACAGGTGCTCGTAATGTGCTGGTATCATTTATTGAATTTTGATGCATGAATTTTAATAAATTTGACAATTTTTATTCCAAAAACATAGTGATAATTTAACTCACCTCATCTCTTTATTGTGATTTCGAAGCTGTCATTAAATTTTCTGTAGGTCTACTAAAAGCGATTTCAGTGTTTTTGATAAATTTATATGCTTTAGTTTTTTTATACAGCCAGAATATCGCTATGTGGCTCAATGAACACAGACATGCTATGGTTCATTTTGAGCCCTTTCCACTATGTGGATATCGAGGCGGCTTCTGCTCAATGGTGCGTCAGGTACCTATTCAAACACCCAACTCGGCTTCCTGTGGTCCTTCAAGCCTCCCGTTCTTTGATCAATTTAAGTATAAGACCTACTGCTTATAATGTCACATACTGCTATATCTTTGATCGCTATAAGTGGTGTAATGTCTGAAGGACATGTATGTCAGAAAATGGCACTAGGACAGTCAACAGATGAAGACTATAGTTGAGTTGGTGTATCACAGATGGGATGGGATGTGGAGGGTCTCAATCACAACAGAAGTACGTTGCATTCCGTGTGGCTAAGTGATGCTCACCTAGAATGTTTTCTAAAATAAATGTAATCTGCATTTGTACCGCAACACAATAGAAACCATAAACTTACAATCAAGTTTGCAGCACTATGTAACCATTAAGAAGTTTATTCTTGCTTTAGAACATAGACACTCCATTCAGTAATCTAACATAAATGAATGTAAGTATTTTTGTATCTCAGAGACCATGAGGGACACACTTTACGGCTGTGTAACGTACTTCTCCTTTAGTGTACTTTGAGTCACCCTGCGAAAGAGTGGCGTTTCATTTCGTGTAGCCTGCACCATTATCCGTTGCAGTACTACTATACAAAATGCAGGAAGGGACTACGTTCAAGTTCACTGATCGATGTGCCTGCAGTTCTAATAGCTGGGCGTTTGGCTCAACACGCACCAAAGACCATAATGAATCTCTTTTATCAACAACAACGTTTACTGCAAACAACCCTACGAAAGCGGCAGTACATGGGGCGAGGAAGAACCTCCCAGCGACAGCGCTCGTACCTCGTCGCTATTCAAATGACATAGCCAGAGAAGAAATGAAAAAAACTGTGATAAGGAGGAAGGCTAAAGTCCAGCATGAGGAGGCACGCCCCGTGCCTTTCCTCCCCACTGCCGACAAATCGAGTTTTCTTGCACGTAGATTGAAGGAAACTGGCGGAGTAGGACTGAGAGCGAGGGAAGGGAGGGGGGGGGGGGGGGTGGAAGTAGAGAGCGAAAAGTACAGGCACAAGAGAGAGAGAGAGAGAGAGAGAGAGAGAGAGAGAGAGAGAGGGGGGCGATGGCACCACCTCGTGAGCTCTTTTCCCCGTACCCGCCCACCAACATGAGTGAAGAAGGGTGTAATGTACTTTTCTGGAAAATGGAGAAAGAGACATCAAAGAAGGCGTATTTGAATACAAGTTGCGTCAAAGTTTGTCCAGAGATTTTATCTAAATGAAAACGCAGCGGCGGCAGCGGTGGCAACGGCGGAGCCTTCGTCCCTTGTAGGATCTCTCTTCCCCCCTATCCACCCCTCTCCTACTTTCTTTTTTTTTTTTTTTTTTTGACAGCGATGAGAATGGTCCCCTGAGAAGAAACTGTGTTTGCGCTGGTGTACAGGCCTGGGGAGAGTAGGCGCCGCAGTGACGGGGAGACGACGTAAAACTATCAAGAGAGCAGAGAGCAGGGCGGCAGCGAGAGGGGCAGCGGCTCGGAGGTTCCCCCCGACGCGTGTCGCCGGCGAAGGCGCAGCTAATGGCATTAAAACCCGCCTCTGCCACTGCTGCGCGGCGTGCTTCGCAGTGAAGCCGAACCGGCGCCTGGCGCCCGGCACCTGCTGTTGCTCCGCCGCGGTAGTAACCATGTTTAGCTCGGAGGCGCACCACTTCCGCGACACGCCGCGCAAAGGCACAGTTGCGGTGACGGTGCTGCTGTGTCACCGAACGTCCTGAAACATCTTTCACCGCACATACCAATCGGCACAGTACCACAAACAATCGATCGCATAGAGCGTTTCGACTAGTTTTCTTGTTTTCTCCCGACACATGAACGAGCTGTACTTTATTGTTACATGGTAATCAAGTACGGTTCCATGGTATGTTTTCACGAATTCCTGAACAGTTTAAACAATTAAAAGTAATAACGTAGCAAACGGTCAACAATCAAAAAGAATGAAAGGAATATCTAGTGTTAGTTTTCAACTGAAGTACAACACAGTTGCTTTATTGGATGCTAAAAAAAGAAGCCACCAACTGATGAACCAACGACTTTATTTGACACGTTGCAGGTAGAAAACATCTTCACATTGTTATTAACATCTTGGATATCAGATACCGTGACGGCTTTTTTGTTGCTTACTCCCTTTCGTACACTGAAGAGTCGAACAAATTATTACACCTGCCAAATATCGTGTAGGGCCCCAGCGAGCACGGAGAAGCGCGGCAACACGACGCGGCATGGACACGAATAATTTCTGAATTGGTGCGGGAGGGAACTGACACCATGAATACTGTAGGGCTGTCCATAAATCCGTAAGACTACAGGGAGGTGGAGATCTCTTCTGAACACACTCTGCAATGCATCCCAGATATGCTCAATAATGTTCATTTCTGGGGAGTTTGGTGGCCAGCGAAAGTGTTTAAACTCGGAAGAGTGCTCCTGGAGCTACCCTGTAGCAATTCTGGACGTGCGGGGTATCATATTGCCCTGCTGGAATTGCCGAAGACCGTCGGAACGCACAATGGGCATGAATGGATGCAGGTGATCAGACAGGATGCTTACGTACGTGTCACCTGTCAGAGTCGTATCTAGGCGTATCAGAGGTCCCATATCACACCAACTGCACACGCCCCAAACCATTACCGAGCCTCCACCAGCTTGAACAGTATCCTGCTGACATGCAGGGTCTATGGATTCGTGAGGTTGTCTCCATACCCGTGCATGTCCATCCGCTCGATACAATTTGAAACGAGACTCGTCCGACCAGGCAACAAGCTTCCAGTCATCAACAGTCCAATTTCGGTGACGATGGGCTCATGCGGGGCGTAAAGCTTTGTGACGTGCACTCATTCGGCTGCGAAAGCCCATATCGATGATATTTCGTTGAAAGATTCGCACGCTGACACTTGTTGATGGCCCAGCATTGAAATCTACAGCAATTTGCGGAGGAGTTGTGCTTCTACCACATTGAACGATTCTCTTCAGTCATCCTTCGTTCTACTCATCTTTTTAGCTGACGAAATACGAAATCCGAGTTAACGATACAACAAGATGCCACAAGTTATACGGCCCAGTCAGATTAATGTGACCCACTGACAATAGGCTCAAAACCACTTTTGCAATGCGGACGTGCAGGAAGAAAGTAAATGAGGTTCTGAAAGATACCAACAGGGTGTGGAGCCACGCCGACTACAGTGCCGTCATCAACTGTGCTAGGCTTCTCGACTAAAAATCCATGCCGTGAATAGCCCAAACAGCCTCGACGGGACTTAAATCTAGGGAGTTTAGAGGCAAGGGGAGTACGGTAACGTCACTCGGTGTCCTTCAAACAACGCTTGTACAGTGCGAGCTGTGTGACACGTTGCATTGTTCTACTTGTGTAGGCCATCGTCCTAAGGAAAAAGCAAACTGCATGTGGGGTTAGAAATGGTCCCAGAGATAGATACATACTTGTGTTCATTCATTGTGCCTTCCAGAATGACGAGATCACCAATGTAATGCCACGAAAATATTCTTCAGTCCATAACGTTCCGTCTTCCAGCCTGGACCATTCAACGATTGTCATGGCCATACACCTCAACAGCCATCTATGAGATGGAGCATAAAACGTGATTTATCTGAAAAGGCCACCTGTTGCCTCTGAGTGAATAGCCAGTTGCAGTGTAGGCGTGAAAATTTTGGCCTTCCTCACCGATGAACAGCAGTCAGCGTGGGCGCCTGAACCAGGGGCTTACTGCGGAAGCCCACATAAAGCGACGTATCTGAAAGGTTTTTAAGAAGCCCCTTGGTCCACCTTCACGGGCAATTGCCCAAAATTTGCACGTCTATTCACCCTTACACATTTCCACAGCCGTCGTTCACCCCTATCATCTAAGACCCATGGTGCACCAAAGTTGAATCGGCACTGGTCTTGGCTAGAGCCACTTTGCCATGCATGGCATACTTTAACCATGGCGACACACGACCGATGTACAAACTTAGTCATTTCAGTAATGATCATTCCGTTTTGGACGTCAGATAAATCGCTCATTTTTCACATTACGTTTTCCATGTCTCACCGATAGTTTTTATGTATCCTCCACTGCTCGCGCTGCCACCTGTCGCCTGTGAGTGGTTATTGACCTTGACGTCGAACTGAGGCACTGGTCACATTACTGTGACGAAGTAAGTAACAAGTTGATTGGAATTTAGCTACTAAACTGCAGTACTTACATTTATTCAAATCAGCTGGTGTGCACCAGTCAGCATCAGTGGGCGACCAGAGACATCTCCCTCTCAATGACGGCTCTCAGATGAATGCCTATCAATTACGGCCCAGATGCGCATGCCTGGAATCTAAGTTTAGTGCCCCCATACTCTACTTTCAAAAAACTCTACATGGGGTGGAGGACTCCATGATGCTGCCAATGTGACAGACGATAATATAGTTTATTTCGCGAAAAAACAGGCGATACTGGAAAATATTCCCACTTCTGGCGTACAAAAGGTACATTAACAGACACGAGCTTGGTACCAGACTGGAGCAGTATTTTCCCTATTGGTGGGGCCATTCACGGCAAGCGCATTAGTGAGGTGATTGAGTTCGATAGGATGACCAAACTTTTGGAGCGAAAGCAACCGTTTTTCTCATACTGGCCAAATGGTGACAGACTGTCTCAGTCTCTGACGTCTGTGCGGTAGAGACAATAATGTCAGAGTCACGGATGGCGGTGATGGCATGGCACACAGCGACCACTGCACGTTCACAATAACACAAGGCATGCAGCTCCCTCAGTTCTGTGAAGACTGCTCATTTCCCTGCAGCGGCACCCCTCTCCTAATGAGATTCACTGGCTGCCTAGTGACGACAAAAAGAGCCTGAAACTACAGAGGTAGTGAAACGTACCATTGTGAGAAATACAAAGCTTTTGTCCCCAGAACACCGGTCCAGCTCTCACAGAATAATAACTACAAAATAGTGACACAGAATTAAACAAGACTGCTTAGTGAAATGTGGTACCAATTTCACACAGGAACCAAACTTTGGAATGATCTTCCTCGAAACATTAGAATAATTAAACTATTTTCAAACTTCAAAATATAGCTAATGATCCATTTGCCATCAGAAAAGCTACCTCCTCCATAAACCTGTTTGCAGCTCACTCTTGTCAGTTTCACCACTTTTTCCTTTGACTTGTCACAGAGTCTTATATTGAAAGTGTGTTGTTTCTTAATAACTGTTGTCAATGTCATTTTCGGTCTTCTCCTCTTTCATTACAGCTTTTGCTTCTGGTGATGCTAAACACAGCTTCAGATGTGCTAAACAAATGAATAAGTAGTATCCGTATTAGTAATAACATTCACAATTATCGTTATTAGTATTATTAGCCCACTTATTGTTTTATTGTTATTTGTGTTGGCATGTATACTAGTTCTCAGTCTGATTTGTCAGATGTATGTGACTGAACCAGAAGTATGAACAGAAATTGCGAACGTTGTTTGGAATATGTTGTTCCTGCTCCACTGTAAGAGTGTCTGGTCAGGTGAAAGAAACCATAAGTAAATTTAAACTTTTTCATTCCACACGTACACTGAGATATTTCTTTCACAAAAAATGTCTATTAAGCGCGTATATTGCATGAAGGTGACTGGTCAGCGAAAGTGAAGTTTCAGTGTTGTTCATGACGAAAGGGAGAAGGGATGGAACACTGCGAGGAGCTTTGAATTTAATCCAGGATATTTGTTACCAGGAACCTTCCAACATGACCTCTGCTCACCTCGTAAGCCAGATAAGAGAGCTGAAAATCTCTTGCCCACCAGCATTCAAACAGATTTCCTCCGAGTCGAATGACGTCTGCATCACTATGTGTTAGGAATCTAAGCTACACAGCCAAAAAAAGCATCTCCTATATATCTCCATCCTAGACGTACAGATGTTTACGATACGATCGTTTGATACATCAGAAATAAGATTGGTTTGAACACCGCGGTGCGTGTGCCCTGTGAATCTGTGGCAACGCAATTTTGAAACACGCCTACGAGTTTTTATTTTCCACTAATTGTGTTAACAATATACTGAACACAGATATCAGTGGTTAATGTAACTGTCGAACGGAAACGCAGCTCAACAAAATCTACTTAAATGACCGCACGCTGCATTGCGCTGCAGGACTAATTCTTACAAGAGAACCATCAGAACTGTGAATCACGGATTTTGATGAGTCTTGGTTATGTTGCGGAGGGGCATGTTCTGAGTGCCCCTAGTTTCCGAGATAATCGATGTTGCCCCTGTGCTGGAAAAAGATTTGAAAAGCTTAGTTATTCTTCCACAGACCATTATACCTACCATAACTGCGCCAGGAAAGATATTCCCTCACGCTTTCTTAATGTATACAGGCACCATCGGAGAAATTTGATGGAATTGCTATGAAAAGAGCTGACGGCTTAAGTCACAAATTAACAATTTAGCTGTGAGCTGCGGGAAATCAAGGAAGTTCACAAAAATACTGCACGGAGAGAGTTTAAGACCTGTCATTCTTCCGCGCGTGGGACAAGAAAAATTTCTTTAGATTATTGATTCGTGGAGAGCACAGACTCATCGGACACTTTACTGTCAAGTTTTTGTAGGAGAAAGAAAAGGATGCACCCGCACAGCAAAAACTGTCCCACGCACAGGTAGGTA
This sequence comes from Schistocerca americana, assembly GCF_021461395.2. Classification (NCBI taxonomy): domain Eukaryota; kingdom Metazoa; phylum Arthropoda; class Insecta; order Orthoptera; family Acrididae; genus Schistocerca; species Schistocerca americana. The sequence continues at coordinate 170,668,109 of NC_060124.1, read as the reverse complement.
CTTTGTCAACCTTGTGACGTTTATTTATACAGACAGGTTAAAATTTTCACGAAAATATTCAAATGCACCCGATTTGCGAAGGATTAACTGAGAAATCGCTTCGAGTGACAGTTCCTTAAAAATAATACATTTAATTTTGCAGCTATTTTGTGTACCTGCTTTCACAGGAATGTGGGGTTCGCATCGAAGATGGTCAAAGAAAGAACGATCTTTTTGAATTCAAACGAACTGTGTTTCCGGTTGTACTTTCAGAAATATCCTTGTCCCTGCAAGGCAGCAGCTCTCGCTATATGTGCGTGGTGCTGTACTAATTTGTGTTTCCGTTGTTTCTGCGATTAATACGAGGCGGCATTCTGTTCTAGCACAGCAAGCGATAGCGGAAAGACTATTCCGTGACAGACGGAATACGCATTTGAAGAAAGTGTGCCGTAATGGTTGCTTTATCAATTAGATTACTACGGCGAAAATGACATTTTTAGAAAATAACCTCTGTGTGACAGCGTATTACTGTATTTATCTTGTATACTACCTGGGTTTCAGTTTTTAGGCCATTATCGAGTACAAAGCTAAACGTTCTTAGACCATTAACACGTCATATCTGTTGACATAGTCCAAATAAGGTAAACGGGACTAACACTTGATTTTAAGATGTAACTATCAAAGTTGAAACACAGTAGTTGAGCTACTGTGCTACACCAAAGTTAAACCAAAATAATTAAATTTGACGATAGAAATTTGAGATGAGTAAGTTGCCAAAGAGCAATTGTTGCAAGTAGAAAAAATATTAAATTTCTTTTAAATAACAGTGTATCTGCATGTACTAAGGCCAGCATATTTCGTTTCTCATGAGCGGGAATTTCTGCAGTTGGTATTCCTGTCTGGAACTGTGACTGATGACCAGAGGTTTTACACCCTTGCAAATGCGAACACAGGGCAGATTCTCTGGGTCCCATTCAGAACAACAAGAAATCACAGTTGAATCTCAGATAGAGCAGGTAGGTGAACTGGGAACCTTTTCATGAAACTTTTCCTCCCACATTCCTTGGCGGTACTCCATTAACGCAAATTTGTTTATCCTACGGCAATATTTTTACAAAGATTACAAAGGTTAGCAGTGGTGCCAGTTGAGTCTATAAATGAATCGAGTTTCACTAGGCATGGCCTGCGTCTCAATAGGTAAGGGGAGGGGAGGCTGGCAAAGCTTATAGGTGAAAATGTAGTGGGTGGTGGTATGATCACTCAGGAAAAAATTCCTGTAGTATTTGGTGTTTCCAGATTGAAGTGAGCTGATAAGTATCCCTGCTCACCTGCTTAAAGGAAGTCCTCCCAACAAAGGAATCACCTTCACAGAAGGAATTAGCATATTTCTAAAAATGTAAGATGTATTAGAGATGAAGTTAATGAACTGCTTATAGATCTTGACTTGACTTTGACATCGAAGCACCACTTTAATAATTTGACAATTCAGAGGCTTCCATTGCCAGGATACAGATTAGGTGGCTGTTTTCGAGGAGTTCCTTGTGGAGTGGGGGTGTGGCCACGTACGTAAAAATAGTATTCCATTTGAATCCGTAGACGTATCACGGTACTGCACTGAACCGGTATTTGAATGTTGTGCAGGGGCTGTTGAATTTAATGAAACTAAACTTCTAATTGTTGTTCTTTATATGTCCCCTAACTCTGACGTCAGAGCATTTCTGCTCAAGCTACAGAGGGTTCTTGGTTCACTTTAGAGGAGGTACCAAAAATTAGTTATAAGTAATGACTTCAGTATTAATTTTGTGTATGATTGTGCAAGAAAATGGATGTTGTCACATCTCCTACACTCATATGAAGAAGTCTGCGTTTTTCCAACCAGGGTGCAAGGGAACAGTAGCACAGACATGGACAATATTTTCATTCGATCTTCGTTATTAGATGGGCATTTGGTTAGTAAAAGGGTGAAAGACCATTCAGACCACGACACACAAATTTTAACACTAAAAGGCATTTGTGCTCAAACAGATGTTAATATAATTACAAACTACGTAAGAAAGCTAATCCTACGGCAATAGAGAGTTTTTTAAACCTTGTTAAGCAACAAGGGTGACAAGATGTTTATAGTGCCGATAACATAGATGACAAAGGTAATGTTTTTCTCAGCACATTTCTGAAGCTCTTTGAGAGTTGCTTTCTATTAGAACGTTACAAACAGGGTACTAGCAGAAAAAGGCAGCCTGGGTGGCTGACTAGTGGGATAAGGAATCATATAGGAAAAAGCGGGAATCATATCAAAATGTCATAAGTAGTCACAATCAAGCTACAATAGCCCATTACAAACAGTATCGTAAGGTGCTTAAAATGGTTTTAGGAAGGCAAAGAGTATGTTCTATGCAAATAGAACAGTTAATTCACAGGATACAATTAAAACCATATGAGAACCTTCAACATCGCAGTGACGTCAGCAATCGTTGGTTAATATATTAAAAAACCAGAAACCCGCCTCGATTGCAAAAAAAGCACCTAGTGTTAACCCAGGTTTCGGCGTAGATAACGATACCTTCTTCAGAACAATAAAACCCACAAGTGCCTAAGAAGACCTTTGTCAATGATTAAAACAACACCATAGCTATACATTTATAAACGAAAAAAAGGAAAACACAAACAGTACATATGTAAAAAGTCTATACCGTTACTTAACTTACACCATTACATGCCTGGCTGTGTCGAGGCTATGAAGTAGGTTATCCGCTATTTTCGGGCAACTGCTTTTCAGAAATTCATGATGTTCTTTATTAACGCAAAGAAGAACGATTTATATCTCGACGAACTTCTGGGCGAGCTTCTTGATAAGGATGTACGAACTGCTATAGCGTGCAGAAAAACTGTCGTCCTTGAGCAATTAGATAATCATTGGACATATTGACTAAAACAGAACAAGAATTATTCCTATGACTATTCTTTCTCGACCTATATTGTTGTGACGAAGTTCAATTCAGTACAAACAGCGAAAACTATAACTGATTCAAACTAAATATCTTTGAGTGCATAAAATATATATGTAGTATTGGGCTGATTAGACATTTTCTTCCCTCTCACTTTCAGTTGAAGTGGATGCGACCAGATAAGTCTCATTGATTTCGATACCCTTTCTGTTGTACGTCGATTTCTTAGTCTCTGGATTACTCACTATGTCTACTGTAAAATATTTATCATTGGTTCATACCTGCCTTAAAAAATCTGACTCGCTTTGCGTTTTGGCAAACCAGTGCGGCAGTAACATATCGTTACCTATATACCTCCCAATAACAGCCATACGTTTGTGGAACAATTCATGTAGTAACCTGTGTCTAATCCAAAACCACGTTGCACCTAACAAAGGATCAGAGTCAAGAAGAACTGTAATTATTATTATTTCATCAGGACTTGCAATATTGTGATATCTACATTTATTACTACAAATGTGTCCACTATTATTATTATTATTATTATTACTATTGTATTAGCTGTATTGTTTAAAGAAACTGACTTTAATTGCACAGTGCAATGTTAACCTCAAATAGATCCTGTAAGTACTTCAGTCTAGGTGAAAAGGAGGTAATTTTTCCAGCTTAAATAAAGCATTAATTACGTCCGAAAAAACTTTTCGCGATTACAGTATGCGAAGAAAAACTAAAATGAAGACCAAATCTGCGTTAACGGTTCAAAAGACTGATTTTCCGCTATTGTTCCATTTGTTTACATTCAAACATGCAACCTAAACGACAGTGGTACAAATACTAGAACGGCTGACAAATCAAGGGACCCCTTCAAAAGTTTCAAGCTTACAGTTTACTGGCGGTGAAAGAAGTGGTTCAAATGGTTGAAATGGTTCTGAGCACTATGGGACTTAACATCTATGGTCATCAGTCCCCTAGAACTTAGAACTACTTAAACCTAACTAACCTAATGACATCACACGACACCCAGTCATCACGAGGCAGAGAAAATCCCTGACCCCGCCGGGAATCGAACCCGGGAACCCAGGCGCGAGAAGCGAGAACGCTACCGCACGACCGGCGCTGAAAGAAAAAATGAGAGAAACATCAGGGAAATATTAACAATTAATATCATTTCAGAGTAGCAAAAAACAGGTGTAAGTGGGTACAATTACAATTACAGTGCCACCACCGTCTATCGTTCTTTTACATTATTTTACAGTGTTCATATATATGGGTGTGTGTATGTCCTTCAATGACCATAAAGACTAGTTAAGTCTGGTAGAGATCGCTAGACTGCGACTTCTAGCGAAAACTTAGCATTTATAAAAGCGTGTAGTAGGTGAGTTTCTAATCCGTGGAAGGTCGTAAAGTTACCAATACAAGCAATTCGCGTGTATCAGCCCAACATCTGATGACTACTGCCTTATTAGCAGGTGGTTATGAATTAATCGATTACTTCCTAGAATAAAAACTCTCGTTTTCCTAGAAATTCAAGAGAACGATTCTAAAATTAAACTGCCAACAACCGCTGTTTTCAATACTACCTCATCACTTTGCTTAACTCACACAGTTAGATCACTGTTTTGTTTGAAACACCGGCCGAAAAACAACAGTAAATCACAGTGCAGATCCCAGCCTCAAGATTTCGTGGAAGATCTCTAGGCCATTCACCAGCTGTAATTACTACGCAAGGCAAATGTCACTGAATTCCCAGAGCACTGTTTTTGTTGTTGTGGTCTTCAGTCCTGAGACTGGTTTGATGCAGCTCTCCATGCTACTCCCAGAGCACTATACAATATTAATCGTACTTTGCAAAAGGAGGATTCGGAAGCAGAGACGAAGTTGCGAGTCATGAAAAGAAGGGGAAGAAGGAAAACGAGTAAAGTCTTGCAAATTATCTAAATCATATGTTCTTATTTTGTTAATGAGATTTCAGAGTTTCACATTAGTGTTCACACATTGTTTGTGTTTAACGTCATCTGAACTCCAACATAATCGTCAAATTGAAAACCAATATACCAGTAATAATAATATATTCGAATAGCCAAATGATTAGTTTTATTCAAACCGCTTCTGAAAAAGGAGCCAGAAACTTAAGATTATATAGTTAAAAATAATTTTACTAGATTCTAGAGGAAATACATAAAAATATACAAGGAAATAAAAAATATTCATTAGACCACTTTCTCACAAACACTTACATAATAGCTTAAAAGAAGTTCCCATTGCAATCACCTCTTAGTGACAGGTTAAGAATAGGCTCCTTGTGATTTTGACTTTTTTCTAGAAACAGAAATGAATTTGGTTAAACTCAGTGAAATGCTTGGGTTGCACACTCCTAAAGCAAAATTAAATAAAAAAACAATTAAAACATTAAAAAACTCTCCAATACTCATTCATTGAATCTGTACTGTAATCCAGCAAGCATCGAAGTTCTTTCGTCCTAAACTGTTCTGATTAAAACATAAAAATGTTCAATATCTAGCTGATGTACAGCTACGCTTTGCCTCATCATTACATGAACTCTCGGGCAAAACGAGAGCTTTTTTTGCTAGTAGGTGGAAACAGAGGCGTCGAAGCCACACTGCGTTGGGCGATGGATACGTAACTATAATCCGACAGTACCGAAAACAACAAAACACACCTGTTGATCTAAAAAACAAGGAAATTAAATCCCGCAGTAACAGCCTGTCTCGTTAGCAGGATTTTCACAAGCCATCTAGCACATGTACACGTGGGATTTTGGTACACGTGTCCAATCTTAAACCAATGTATCTTTTGTGTGCGTTACAGGAAACGTGAACACGTTCAAAACCACGGAAAAGGAATATACCTCTTATCGCAGTTAAACGATGCTCTTTTCGCTGGTTACACGTAAAGTTTAGGAACTTCTTTCAAATAATTCAGCAATAACAATTGTATTTGAATAAAGGATATATTTATATTACTAGACTGGTAAAAAGTGATTATGCAGTCTCTCCCAAATATCCTTTTATTTTTAATTTTCATGGAACTATATAGGGCACGCAGGTGTTGACGTCCTGCACTCATTGTATGAAAAGTGTGCGAAACTAGAAAGGAGCCAGAAGACTGGTGGAAGTCTGTCTTCATCCCCCTAAACATCAAAGTGTCGATCAGGAACTGGTCCCGCTACCGAACTATTGCTCTCATACCCCATACAAATAAAATTTTGTTCTATATCTTGAACTATCGTTAAGCCGTACATCGAGACCCATATATCCACAGAACAAACAGGTTTTGCTGAAAGAAAAGGAACTCATGAACAGAACTTTAACATACGACACTGAATTGAGAAATCGCGAGAGTTCTGCGTTCTTGTTTCCATCTGCTTCCTTGACCACAGGAAAGTCTGACTGTTTTCTGTGAGAACAGTTGCATTGTGTTCATGCAGAGTTCGGTGTCTGACCACACTTGTTAGCACTGGTCGGAACTCTGTATAATAATCACTCCGCTGCTGTGAAGACAAGTGCTGGCACGTCTGATTTCTTCACTGGATCAAAAGATGTCTGACAGGTTTGTGACATATCACCCTACTATACAGCATCTATGTGGAACTTACGATTAGGAACGCTCTTGATGGATGGACTAAATGCGTCTCAACTGGAAAAAGAATGCAAAAGGTTGTGCTGAATAATTCAAACAATGACTGGAATAAAATCACAAAGGCAGTTCCACAGTGGTTACCTGAAAATGTACTTACCCTAAATTTAGAAACAACACACCACTTTCATATCTGTACAACAAATAGAGTCATGCTAAGAACTGATGTAGCACATGAACAAAATGGTTCAAATGGCTCTGAGCACTATGGGACTTAACATCTGTGGTCATCAGTCCCCTAGAACTTAGAACTACTTAAACCTAACTAACCTAAGGACATCACACACATCCATGCGCGAGGCAGGATTCGAACCTGCGACCGTAGCGGTCGCGCGGTTCCGGACTGTAGCGCCCAGAACCGCTCGGCCACTCTGGCCGGCAGCACATGAACAGGAGTCAGTAAGTAGGATAGAATGCTCCAACTTTTTTAGGTATATACTGACGGAAACTTGAGATGGAAGAACCGTATTACTGAACCTCTCAAACATTTAAGTTCAGCTACTTTTGCTCTTCGTATGATTGCTAATCTTAAAAACAAACGTATGAACCTCCTGACGTGTTTTCCATATTCCCACTCAATAATGTCGTACGGAATGTATCTCATCACTTGGAAAGTATTGATCACACAAAAGCGAACAGTAAGTATAATGTACGATGTTCACTCAGGGATGTCATGTAAGTACCTCCTCGAGAAGCTAGGCCTTTCTAATTGTTCCGTCACAATACATACACTACTGGTCATTAAAATTGCTACACCACGACGTTGACGTGCTACAGACGCGAAATTTAACCGACAGGAAGAAGATGCTGTGATATGCAAATGATTAGCTTTTCAGAGCATTCACACAAGTCTGGCACCAGTGGCGACACCTACAACGCGCTGACATGAGGAAAGTTTCCAACCGATTTCTCATACACAAACACCAGTTGACCGGCGTTGCCTGGTGAAATGTTGTTGTGATACCTCGTGTAAGGAGGAGAAATGCGTACCATCACGTTTCCGAATTTGATAAAGGTCGGATTGTAGCTTATGGCGATTGTGGTTTATCGTATTGCGACATTGCTGCTCTCGTTGGTCGAGATCCAATGACTGTTAGCAGAATATAGAATCGGTGGGTGCACGAGGGTAATACGGGACGCCTCGTATCACTAGAAGTTGAGATTACAGGCATCTTATCCGCATGACTGTAACGGGTCGTACAGCCACGTCTGGATCCTTGAGTCAACATATGGGAACGTTTGCAAGACAACAAGCACCAGCACGAACAGTTCGACGACGTTTGCAGCAGAACGGACTATCAGCTCGGAGACCATGGCTGTGGTTACCCTTGACGCTGCGTCACAGACAGGAGCGCCTGCCATTGTGTACTCAACGACGAACCTGGCTGCACGAATGGCAAAACGTCGTTTTTTCGGATGAATCCAGGTTCTGTTTACAGCATCATTACAGTCGCAACCGTGTTTGGTGACATCGTGGTGAACTCACACTGGAAGCGTGTATTCGTCATCGCCATACTGGCGTATCACCCGGCGTGATGGTATGGGGTGCCATTGGTTACACGTCTCAGTCACCTCTTGTTCGAACTGACGGCTCTCGGAACAGTGGACGTTACATTTCAGATGTGTTACGACCAGTGGCTCTACCCTTCATTCGATCTCTGTGAAACCCTACATTTCAGCAGGATAATGCACGACCGCATGTTCCTGGTCCTGTAGGGGCCTTTCTGGATACAGAAAATGTACGACTGCTGCCCTGGACAGCACATTCTCCAGATCTCTCACCAGTTGAAAACGCCTGGTCAATGGTGGCCGAGTAACTGGCTCGTCACAATACGCCAGTCATTACTCTCGATGAACTGTGGTATCGTGTTGAAGCTGCATGGGCAGCTGTACCTGTACTCGCCATCCAAGCTGTGTTTGCTCAACGCACAGGCGTATAAAGGCCGTTATTACGGCCAGAGGTGGTTGTTCCGGGTACTGATTTATCAGGATCTATGCACCCAAATTTCGTGAAAATGTAATCACATGTCAGTTCTAGTATAATATATTTTTGTCCAATGAACACCCGTTTATCATCTGTATTTCTTCTTGGTGTAGCAATGTTAGTGGCCAGTAGTGTACTTTTCGCAATTGAAATTCCTCATAAGTAATCCCTCAAAGTTTGAGAATAACAATGATGTACATACCTACAACACTGGAGGCAAGAAGACCATTTTGACCCATTCTTAAAGCTGTCACTATCTCAGAGAGGAGTTCGATATGCAGCAATTAAAATTTTTTGACCATTTGCCCAATAACATAAAATGTCTGACAGGCAGCGAACTAGTTTTATATCTAAATTAAAATCATTTCTCTGGTATCCATTTAAAAAGAGAAGAGAAAAAGACCAACAACAAGGTTTTATGTACAGTGGGAATAAAATGACAACGTGTTCATTAATGTTAACGGTAATCATGTATACATACCCTTAAACTGACTCGTTCCACATCATTTCGACATAAGAGTCGCTCAAATGTTTTGTGAAACATGTAATTACCTAACTAAATATCTGCTTAAAGAATTATTAACAACCTCCAATTAGCTGATTACAATGTGCTTTTAACCAGCAGCGAAGATGAATTAGCTGAGCTGCTAAACAAAGCAAAGGGCGTTAGTCTACCGTTTGGATTAGACATAAACTGAGCAGGTCCAAACTCATGATATCTGATAGAGGAACACGGGTCCAACTCACAGGATGATTAAAGGAACTGGAAATCATGCATTGTTTCATCTATCTTGTGAGGACCATCTGTGACACCGGAAGTTATGAGGATATAAAAAGACGGATTACACTGGGGCGAGTGGGCAGGAAGAAACTTCCTAAGGTCTGGCAGAACACAGTGATAACGAACACCACTGAAATCTGGTAGGTTGAAAAACTCGTGTTTTCCGTATTCTTTTAAGGCTATGAATCATGGAAAGTTACAAGCAGCATATTGATCAATATAAGCTTTGGTGCTGTCGCAGGATGTTGCGCATAAAGTGGGCCGAAGGAAGAAGAACTGTATCTATTACTGAGCAGCTCAATACCTCTACGGCCTTTCTTCTCGTGTCAACCAATCAATTCTCCAGTTCTTCAGTTCTTTGGCAACATTATGAGAAGATATAGATAAAATCTAGAAAAAATAACCATGGATGGGCAGATTGAGGCACGAGAACAGGTGGGGGGAGGGGAACGAGAAGCAGCGAGCAGAAGAACAGATCAGATTAATAAGATCTCCATCCTGCCTCTTCAGCAAGCTTTTCTGCTAGCTGTCTGGTATGGTGACGCTTCATTCATGGGGTCACGACGCTCAGCAAGGAGCACATCGTCTTGTGACGATCATGACTCCTTTTTTCTATGACACTGGAAGGAGGCTTCAAGTAGGACTTGTGTGATGTAAAATCTGCGTAACTTGATCAAATAGTAACATGATAATAGTACCGAAAACCACAGTCCCTCTTACAGCAGATAACATCTGACAACTGAGTGCCCTGCTGTACAAAAATATTAGCAAACCAATGCGTCAGTTACGGTTCGTCTGTTGACCTTTGCACCTACGCACCCCAAGCTCTTGCAGTCTTAACTCATCTCCTACCAACTACCTCCTGTTTCTTGATGCTACCCAGCACTCACCCCACATCACATTTCATACCACTTCGTCTCCAGTCTCATCAGCACTCATATCCCTTGTGTACAAAAAGTTAGCAGGCGCCAACAGCAGTATCATTTTCGCAAGATTAAAAACTGCAGACATCAGCCAAGTCTCACCCAGTTACAGACCATTGTTTTTATGTATGTGTAGGCGTCATATTCAGAGTATGAATGGCGGCGAAATGATTGCAACTGCCTGCCCCCTAATGGAAGATCTAAAATACACATAAACAAGGAACAATAAATTTGATTAAATTTTTCTGGGTTATAGACCGTTACCTGGTCGCAAAATTATGTACCAACTTATTTGGCACAAGAATTGCATCCAGATTTCCTCTGCTCGTGGAAGTCTACGAAATTATAAAAGATACACTGCTCGCCATTACAATTGCAACATCAGGAGGGTTGCAGATAACGAAATTCTACTCATTGTGTTTTAACAAATGTAGCAGGAAGTATATATGATTTAATTGGTAGTCGAATATGGTGCGTAATTAACTACTTAGAGTGGCAAAAATGCATCAAACACGTCTAGGATGACAGACTGAGGTATGTCATATCATTTTGCTTCAAGTATACCCAGTGGTGGCGAGACAGTTTCCAGAAATTTTCAGTGGGTTAGAGCTCTGCAACAGTCTAATACCCTCCGTATCGGAATATGTCAGGGTGTTACGGGCAACATGAGGTCTTGCAATTTCTTCTTGAAAGGTAATTGTAACAAAGTGGTAAGGATGGTTCATTAAGTGGGTTACTCGTAGAAACATATATTACGACAAACAACTTAGCATAATAGAATCGGCACAAGCCTTCCTTCGGTTGGCTCAATGTGAGAAAATAAAGAGAGAGAAATAAAGTACTGAAACTACGGTTGTTAGGGGCAATGGCAAAGTTTTAAAAAGAGAGGCCCAAGCGTTGTCACCAACTCCCTCACACCCCCCCACCCCCCACACACACACACAAAACTGCTCTCAATGAAATTACCCTCCATAAAATCCTCTCAATATTACTCCCCTCAATAATACCACTCTCAACAAGTCTGCCCTCAATAAGACTGTCATGAATGAGATAACTCTCAGATGGATTGCTCTCAATGAGATTTCCCCTCAATAAAACCCCAATCAATGAGACCACCCACAATGTGACCACCCCCAATGAGACCACCTTCAGTGAGACAACCTTCAGTGAGATAACGCTCATTGAGTCTACTTTGCGTGAGCCCACCCTCAACAAGATGCCCCACTAAGACCAGAAGCAATTAGACCACCCTTAATGAGAGCATCTTCAGTGAGACCACCCCCAATGAGACCACCCCCAATGAGACCACCCCCAATGAGACCACCCCCAATGAGACCACCCCCAATGAGACCACCCCCAATGAGACCACCCCCAATGAGACCACCCCCAATGAGACCACCCCCAATGAGACCACCCCCAATGAGACCACCCCCAATGAGACAACCTTCAGTGAGACCACCCCAGTGAGACAACCTTCAGTGAGACAACCTTCAGTGAGACAACCTTCAGTGAGACAACCTTCAGTAAGACAACCTTCAGTGAGACAACCTTCAGTGAGACAACCTTCAGTGAGACAACCTTCAGTGAGACAACCTTCAGTGAGACAACCTTCAGTGAGACAACCTTCAGTGAGACAACCTTCAGTGAGACAACCTTCAGTGAGACAACCTTCAGTGAGACCACCCCCAATGAGACAACCTTCAGTGAGACAACCTTCAGTGAGACAACCTTCAGTGAGACAACCTTCAGTGAGACAACCTTCAGTGAGACAACCTTCAGTGAGACCACCCCCAATGAGACAACCTTCAGTGAGACAACCTTCAGTGAGACAACCTTCAGTGAGACAACCTTCAGTGAGACAACCTTCAGTGAGACAACCTTCAGTGAGACAACCTTCAGTGAGACAACCTTCAGTGAGACAACCTTCAGTGAGACAACCTTCAGTGAGACAACCTTCAGTGAGACAACCTTCAGTGAGACCACCCCCAATGAGACAACCTTCAGTGAGACAACCTTCAGTGAGACAACCTTCAGTGAGACCACCCCCAATGAGACAACCTTCAGTGAGACAACCTTCAGTGAGACAACCTTCAGTGAGACAACCTTCAGTGAGACAACCTTCAGTGAGACAACCTTCAGTGAGACAACCTTCAGTGAGACAACCTTCAGTGAGACAACCTTCAGTGAGACAACCTTCAGTGAGACCACCCCCAATGAGACAACCTTCAGTGAGACAACCTTCAGTGAGACAACCTTCAGTGAGACAACCTTCAGTGAGACAACCTTCAGTGAGACCACCCCCAATGAGACAACCTTCAGTGAGACAACCTTCAGTGAGACAACCTTCAGTGAGACAACCTTCAGTGAGACAACCTTCAGTGAGACCACCCCCAATGAGACAACCTTCAGTGAGACAACCTTCAGTGAGACAACCTTCAGTGAGACAACCTTCAGTGAGACAACCTTCAGTGAGACAACCTTCAGAGAGACAACCTTCAGTGAGACAACCTTCAGTGAGACAACCTTCAGTGAGACCACCCCCAATGAGACAACCTTCAGTGAGACAACCTTCAGTGAGACAACCTTCAGTGAGACAACCTTCAGTGAGACAACCTTCAGTGAGACAACCTTCAGTGAGACCACCCCCAATGAGACAACCTTCAGTGAGACAACCTTCAGTGAGACAACCTTCAGTGAGACAACCTTCAGTGAGACAACCTTCAGTGAGACAACCTTCAGTGAGACAACCTTCAGTGAGACAACCTTCAGTGAGACCACCCCCAATGAGACAACCTTCAGTGAGACAACCTTCAGTGAGACAACCTTCAGTGAGACAACCTTCAGTGAGACAACCTTCAGTGAGACAACCTTCAGTGAGACAACCTTCAGTGAGACAACCTTCAGTGAGACCACCCCCAATGAGACAACCTTCAGTGAGACAACCTTCAGTGAGACAACCTTCAGTGAGACAACCTTCAGTGAGACAACCTTCAGTGAGACCACCCCCAATGAGACAACCTTCAGTGAGACAACCTTCAGTGAGACAACCTTCAATGAGACAACCTTCAGTGAGACAACCTTCAGTGAGACAACCTTCAGTGACATAACGCTCATTGAGTCTACTTTGCATGAGCCCACCCTCAACAAGATGCCCCACTAAGACCAGAAGCAATTAGACCACCCTTAATGAGAGCATCCTCAGTGAGACCACCCACAATGTGACCACCCCCAATGAGACAACCTTCAGTGAGACAACCTTCAGTGAGACAACCTTCAGTGAGACAACCTTCAGTGAGACAACCTTCAGTGAGACAACCTTCAGTGAGACAACCTTCAGTGAGACAACCTTCAGTGAGACAACCTTCAGTGAGACAACCTTCAGTGAGACAACCTTCAGTGAGACAACCTTCAGTGAGACAACCTTCAGTGATATAACGCTCATTGAGTCTACTTTGCGTGAGCCCACCCTCAACAAGATGCCCCACTAAGACCAGAAGCAATTAGACCACCCTTAATGAGAGCATCCTCAGTGAGACCATACACAATGAGGCTGTCCTCAATGCAGGTGCCCTCAGTGTGACTGACTTCAATTCAGTGTGTCTGCCCTCAATAAGTCCTTTATCAACGAACCCCCATCAACGAGTTTCCTATCAACATGACCCCCACCAACGAGTCTCTGTTCAGTGAATCCCCCCCACAATTAGGCTGCCATTAACGAAACTACTAGCATCAAGATATTCAGTAATAAGGCTTTCAGTAATAATAGTTCCAATAATAATATTATATTAGTGAGACTTTCATCAGTAACACATTCAGAAATATGACATACAATAATATGGTTTTCAGTAATAAGCTAGAGATTGCCAGAGGAGGTTAAATATTGTGCAAGACAAAACCTGTAACGTGTCTGCACCCCAGAAGAAATGTCCGTCGCGACGGAGGAGCCAGAAATATCGCGACAAGCTTGCCGGTTCCGGTGGGGAGCGGTCGCCGCCTCCCACTGACAGGAAAGCTGACTGGGGCGGCGCCGGACACGGCGGGCCCGGCTGGGATCTCTGCGGTGAGCGATACGGCCGACAGGGCCGCTCACCGGCCAGCCAACTTCATCCGCCCTCGCTTCACCTCGCCCCGGCGCGGCTGTAAACATAATCCCGGAGATTAAATTACACCTCAGTCCTGGATACAGGGTGTTAGCCGGCAGGCCGGAGCAGCGTAAAAACTGTGCGCCCGACTGACCGTGGCGAACGCCGCGCCCCGTTGGATTACCTGTTATCTGGCCGCCACACCGCTCACCACACGCCAAACAGCACAGAACAGCCACAGCACCTGCCGCTGCTCGGGCCGCAGTTTCTCGAGTATCGGTCGCTCGACGTGTCAGTGTGTGAACGTGAGTGCGCTGCGTGATAGCAGACCAGGGTGGCAAGCTCCTCATTCGTGATGTCACAAACTACTACCACAAGATTTCAGTCCAATTATATGAAGACCAAAGGCACGGGAATACGGTTTACTTTTTCGACTGGTATTATGGTTTTCCTACATTGTGCAAATCTTTTCATTTATAACCTACGTGGGGCTTTGAGTAATTAATCCAGCACACTTTTTTCCCGGGCAATTTCGGTTGAAAAAAATTCAGCATTTATTGTGCGACATAGCGGAATATTCCCGCTTCAGCCGCTATATTTTCATGAAGTTACGATAGTCGTCGGCTCCATACATGGCCTTCAATGTAGGGTTTGCAACAGAGGTGCGCACCATTAAGTTTATTTTGGCGGAGCACCAAAGCATCATAGATATTCATGACCGCTTGCAGAATGTCTGCAGATAGCTGGCAGTGGACCAAAGCACGGGTGAGTCGGTGGGCGAGGCGTCTGTCATCATCGTAACAATGTCGCGCAAACCTGTCCAATCTCCCGTGTGCCAGGCGGACAAAGCTGTGACTCCTGAAATGTTGGAACGTGCAGACACACTCACTTGCGGTGATCGATGGATCACAATCAAATACCCCGCTGCTGATCTGGACGACTCTGTTGATGGTGCTGAAGCACTCGTCCACTCAGACGAAATTAGAATTCTATATTAATACCTTCAGTTGCTGATGGGCGTTGATATATATCAACGGGGACAGGTGAAAATGTGTGCCCCGACCGGGACTCGAGCCCGGGGCCTCCTGCTTACATGGCAGACGCTCTATCCATCTGAGCCACCGAGGGCACAGAAGACAGTGCGACTGCAGGGACTATATCGCGCACGCCTTCCGCGAGACCCACATTCTCACCTTATATGTCCACACACTACATTCGTAGTGTCCCTATCCAACAAACTCATTACTCGTGGAAGACAGTTCTTACCAAGTCCCGCAAGAGTTCGGGTAATATGTGTGCATCTGCACAGAAGAAGGTCATAGCCGGTACTGCCAGAACTATATACTTATATGTATATGGTGTCTGTTCTTTCGTACATGTCCGAAAAAACAGACACCATATCCAAATAAATGTCCACTTAAAGGTGTTACCTGCTGTGTTCCTCGCCACACTACAGAAGACCATAAAGAACGAAAGACTATCCGTGCGTAATTTCCTGCTCATTATGAGGCTAAACGTAACAATTTTTTGTGTAACATCATCACAGGCGATGGAATATGAGTTCATCACCTTCAACCAGAAACTCTACCTCTCTTCCGAAGAAGACGTTCAAACCCGCAGCCTCAACCGATAAAGTCAGAGCGACAGCCTTCTGGGACACTGTAGGGGTTATTCGTTGTAATATCCTCCGTCACGGTGCAACTATCATCCTCTGAAGTGTATTATACTACCGTTAGGAAACTGAAGAAATTACTTCAGCCGGTTCGTTACTACAAAAAAGCAAACGAAAATATGTTTCGCGATGAAGTGTACACAGCCGAGGGGAGCTCACAGAACTTAATTACACTTTTCTTTCTCATTCACCTTAAAGGGGACGTTGATGAAAAACACACACTATTTCAGAAATGCACCAAGTCCACAGTTCTGGAGATACGGCAATGAAATTTTGTACCACGCTTTACATGAAAGTAACAAATTTACATATAAAATCCTTTGAGCATACATATTCAACTTTTTTTAATGACATTTGATTTTAAAAAAATAATGTATGTTCCTTTTTCTCAGAAAATATTCAAGAGATTTCTACAAAAATTCCTCGGTTTCATCTCTTTACATGTTGAAAGCTTCTCTCATGAGGTTTTTGAAATAGGTGAAATAGGAGAATTTTCATAATTTTCTAGTTAATTCCACAAGTACAATTTTAAATTCATGCAAAATTCCAAGCACTGCCCCATATCTCAGCTTGCAAAGAGAATTTCAAAGTTGCTCTTGAGGAAACGTTTATTAAGTTTACAGAAATATGTGTACAAAATTTCATATATCTAGGTTTCATAGACTCTGAGGAAAAGGTACATAAACTTTAAAAGGCAAACTTTTCAGGAAACGCAATTAAAGTTCAACCTAACATTTTTTTCCTTATGTCACTTCTTCAGGAGGCACCACATTTGTACTCTGGGTCGTCTTTCCCTTCAAGGCTTCTCTTCTGGTTTCATGTTGTCTGTCTTCTTTCCTTTACCAGGTCTTCAACTGACTTTTCAGCTGCACAGACGCGCAGTAAATCTATTTTTCTCAGGATGTGCAGAGTAAAATTTCCTGTCTTGAAGCCCATTCTATCTAATACCTTCATCCTCCCGACGTTCCCATCATTAAATACAATAACTGCATCATTAGTTGCAATTCTGTCAACTATAGCAGATGCAAATAAGTTTTTTGGGCATCGTTTCCATATGTGTGAATTTAGAGTCTCATTTGGATTTTGGGTTTTGAGATGAACACACTTTCTGAGAAGTGCAGGATCGGCCAAAGATGATCAACAAAACCAAAGAGTATGTACCACGTCCTTCTAGATGTATCCCGCACACATTTGCTTGAAAGTAATACACAGAATCGTTGTTCACTGAGCTGGTATTGAAGTGCTGCTTCAAAACGTGGGCGTGGCAGGGAGGCAGCGTCACACTTTTAATTAATTTTCAGGCACTTCGGTTGCGACTTCAACAGTGAAACTTTGGGATCTTATTGTCTGTGAGTTGTACTAACAAATAAAAAATAAATCAAAAATTGATATTTTTGGTCAATTTCATCGACGTCCCCCCTTAAATCCGCGAAGTCGCCCCTTCCGACTTCAAACCATTTGGCACAATGAAAAACGTATTCCACGGGAAGCAGTACGTGCGTGGTGGGATGGTGTATGATGGAGCAGGATTTTGGCTCCAACGTCCACCAGTAGAGTCTACGAGTAGACTAGTACCATGAGGGTGTACAGACCCTCCCAGTAAGGTGGCTTAAGGTCGTTGCTTTGAAGGGAGATTATGTTGAAAAATGGGGTTTTGAAGCCAAAAGAGTGGGGAATAATATGGTGTATTGGAAACCTGAATCAAACCACCCTGCTTTCAGAAAAAAGATGTCTTCCTTTACTTACTGAACGCCTCTCGAATTCTGCATATTCTGGTTTTATCTGCTTCCACTGTTTTTCCCATGAAACAATAAGCTAATAAGCTTACTGGTAGCAGCCACTGTTTACTCAATTTTGCAACGCTTTAGGAAGTTTTAAATCTTCTTCGTCATGTAATTTATGTGGCATTTACGACTTGGGACTAACCTGTGGCGATACCTAGTAGAGAAAATCATATCATTGTTTCAGTACATTGATGAAGCCGGCCGAAGTGGCCGTGCGGTTAGAGGCGCTGCAGTCTGGAACCGCAAGACCGCTACGGTCGCAGGTTCGAATCCTGCCTCGGGCATGGAGGTTTGTGATTTCCTTAGGTTAGTTAGGTTTAACTAGTTCTAAGTTCTAGGGGACTAATCACCTCAGCGGTTGAGTCCCATAGTGCTCAGAGCCATTTGAACCATTTGAACATTGATGAAAGTTTTTAGGGGATCTTTACCTGGAAGGATCAACGAAAAAATGAAATGTCGTGTCGTTAGGACCTCCCATCGAGTAGGCTGGTCGCCTGGTGCAAATCTTTTTAGATTACGCCACTTCGGTGACTTGCGTGTCGATGAAGATGAAATGATGATAAAGACGACACCCAGTCCCTCAGCGGAGAAAATCTCTGACTAATTCGGGAGTTGAACCAGGGCTCCTTTGCATGGCAGTCTGTCGCGCTGACCACTCAGCTATCGAGGTGGACGGAAAGATCAATGAAAAGAGAATTGTGAAAGTAACTTAACTAAAATAAATATACATCTAATCGTCCCTGTTTCTCCCCACCGCTGCTGCTTTCAGTACCAACCTGTACTGTACGGGACAGTGTCGCCCTAAGTGACTCTCTGAGAATATAGTGTGACTTGGACAGAATTTCCACTGTAAACTGATACAGATGAATAGGAAAGCAATCCAATAATTTTTAGGGTACATTATTAATTGTATGACACTTCATACAGTCATGTCAGTTAAATGTTTCGGCGTACCGTTGCAAAACAATGCGAAATGGGACGAGCGTGTAATGTCGGTTGTGGGGAAGGCGAACGATTGGCATCGTTTTACTGTGGTAATTCTAGGAAACAGCAGCGCATCTACACTCCCGGGAAAAGAAGTTAGTACACCCATTTGGATGTTCCCAATTCACTTAAGATTTACCGTTGCAACAATGCATATGGAGTTGGTTCAAATGGCTCTGAGCACTATGGGACTTAACTGCTGAGGTCATCAGTCCCATAGAACTTAGAACTACTTAAACCTAACTAACCTAAGGACATCACACACATCCATGCCCGAAGCAGGATTCGAACCTGCGACCGTAACGGTCGCGCGGTTCCAGACTGTAGCGCCCAGAACCGCTCGGCCACCCCGGCCGGCTGCATATGTAGTACATGAAATTTTTTACATTAACAGATCAATAGCACAAGTACCAGGTATCGACCTGTGCTTAAACACCTATATTAGTACTTGCTGTGGCCTACGGGTGGCAGTGCATGCGCTGACTGGCATACAGTCGATCGTCTAGAAAGCGAATACTGTTCTGGAAAATGTTATGACACGCCTGCTCGACCTGTTCACGTAGTTCTGTAAGGCTTGTTGGTTGACGAGTCTCACGAGTCACTTCTCCTTCCATCATATCTCACATGTGCTCGACTGAGACAAGTCCGATGATCGTGCTGGCCAGGGAAGGTGCTGCATGTCTTGTAGAGTACGTTGAGTTTCACCAACAGCGTACAGGCGAGCATTATCCTGTTGGAACAACACATCGCCTTACTTTTGCAATAACGATAAAAGAACAGGTGGTGGTGGTGGTTAGTGTTTAACGTCCCGTCGACAACGAGGTCATTAAAGACGGAGCGCAAGCTCGGGTTAGGGAAGGATTGGGAAGGAAATCGGCCGTGCCCTTTCAAAGGAACCATCCCGGCATTTGCCCGAAACGATTTAGGGAAATCACGGAAAACCTAAATCAGGATGGCTGGAGACGGGATTGAACCGTCGTCCTCCCGAATGCGAGTCCAGTGTGCTAACCACTGCGCCACCTCGCTCGGTAAAGAACAGGTCTAACATAATTCTGCACGTACCGAACGCTGGTCAGTGTAGTCTCCAGAAACACCAAAAGCGAAATAGAGTGGTAGCTTATCGCAACCATACCATAAGGGTTGGGCTGAGACCAGTGTGTCTTGAACAAATGCTCTATACGAGACACCGCTCACCCGGTCTACGTCATAAAATTAAACGGCCACCACTTGTATAGGCAGAATCTGTTTTGATCGCTGAAGATCACGGTGCGCCATTGCATCTTCCAAGTGATCTTCTGACGGCACGACGGAGCCGTGGACGTCGATACTGTGGCGTGAGCGGAATGTGGGCTGGAGGTGAGCGTTCTCGCAGTCCCACTGGTAATAACTGGATCGCAAGTTTTCGTGTTGACACGTCTGGGCCCACAAGTCCTCTTATCTGTACTACAGTGGCTGAATGATCTGCCATTGTGCCCTTATAATACGACGGTTCCGGCAGGCGTCTGTTCTGAGTGGACATTCAGAACCTCATCTACAGGTGTGCCAATGTTCATGACCACCGATACCAACATCGTTGCACAACTGACGCAGCATGCCAAACGTGTGGGGCAATTCTCGAAAGGGACCATCCCATCACTCAGAAGGTCACAATCTGACGTCTTTCAAACTCGCTCAGTTGGCTGTGGGAAGCACGAGAGCATGGTTGTCGGGTTGCTTCACAAATTTGCAGTAACTGAGTCTTGTTGCTATAATCATTCTCTATTGAAGGGTAGACAAGGATGAAGCTCTGGTAGCTATACCAGGACGCTATCTGTTGGTGGATGACGTTGAAACTTTATCAGTATTTCTACTATCCCCCAGGTGGAATTTGCTGTCATCGGTTCAAAATCGTCTCCGTCTCTCCAGGTATACTTTCTTTCCTGTGGTGTATTAAGGAGACCCTGTAAAGAGTACTTGTGCGACCCGTTCTTGAGTACTGCTCAAGTGTTTGGGATCCCCACCAGATCAGATTAACGGAAGACAACTAAGCAGTTCGCAGGCGTGTTATTAAATTTCTTACTGATAGGTTCTCAGATCAACGCGCGACTATTGCGGAAATCTTCCATGAACTCGAATGGGAACATCTGGAGGGAAGGCAACGTTCTTTTTGCGAAACACCGCTCAGAAAATTTAGAGAACCGCGTCTGCGACAGATTTCAAAACGATCCTAATGCCGCCGACGTACATGTCGCGTTAGGGCCCCGAAGACAACATAAGATAAATCAGGACTCGTACTAAAGCATGTGACAATAGTTTTTCTCTCGCTGTGTTTACGAATATACCAGGAAATAGGATGACTAGCATTAGTACAAGGTACCCTCCGCTACTCACCATATGATGGCTTCCGGATTTTGTATGTCATGTAGAAGTGAAATTTTTCTCCATACTGTATCAGATATCCCGCCAATCTTTCTTTCCGATGAGGAATTCGCGTAGACTTCTGTTCTTACCTGTGATTCTTAGTACGTGTTCGAGACGTACTTTATCTGTTTTAAGCATATCAATGACATTTAAGCAAATGATTTCGTTCAATGTCGCACGTCATTATTCACTGCAACTTTGGTGTGAATGTACCGATAAAATTGTGTACGTGTGTGTGTAATTTATTTTCAGCTTGCTCATACCTAGTTCGTGGTAAATATATCCAATAATCTCATGAGTAATGTTATGAACATCTCTACCGAAACCTGAACTGATCGAAGTTAAATGAAATTTGAATCATACTAGTCACCATAGCACGCTCATAATGGCATTTATTCAGTGTTTTGCTTATTTCTTTTATTTAATTATTGTTGTACAGCTGTTAAAGCTACTCCGTCAGAATATTTCAGAACATCAGCGCACCAGCGAAGCTAGTAACCGCTGAGAGCAATAAAGGTTATTTCTTTGTGAACATTTCTGGCGGCGCACGGTGTGAGCTAACTTGAGAATCGTGACTGGTATCCAGCTCCTCTATGGTCAAGATGGCTCTCGCGTTCATGGAAGGAATTTCGATGCTAAACCGATTAAATCAAAATTTCATGTCGTATATTAATCCAACAAATTATTCAATCATAGTAACGCACAATACCTAGACTTTTGTTGTTTTCGGCAAAAAACTAATGTAATTGATATCCGTCGTTTAATAAATTGACATGGGTAGTAAATATTTGGTTCGCCATCCATGTGACAACGTTTAATATTTATCCAGATAATTTGCGCGTTTACAGAACTTTCGTAATACTCGGTTTCGGGGCACTGAAAGTTAGACAGCCGAGTGACAGTCCGGTTACACTGTCCACATAATATTTAATACTCTTCTTCAGCACCACATTGTAAATGATTTCAGTTTTTTAGTTTCCAGATCCCCAGTCGTTCAAATTTCCCTTCCATACAATGCTCTTCCCCAAATGCGCGTTTATAGAATTTTTTCCATATTTTCAAACAAATGTCTGAGATAACAAGAGGCCTTTTATTGACAAAAACTGTCTTCACCTGTACCAACCTGCTTCTGGTGTCTTCCTTCCATAGGACATATTGCTTGCTAGATAGAATAACTCTTTCACATCTTCGACAACTGTGTCGTTTCAGATTTTGATTTTCTGTGTTGATGACCTTCATGATTACTTCTTAATTTCTAGATTTTTGATGTTTTTAGAAGGCCTAACATTTCCCTTACAATTTCTTCTTTCTCAGCATAAAGATATTTTCATGCCTCTAACGTCTTGTACTTCTTTATTTACACATTTTGGCGGACGCTCGACACTCCGCCGAAGAAACATACAAGACCAACAGAGCCACCGCGATTACAATGCATATTTGGCACAACAATTCCAGGAGCGCTTCTGTAAGCGACATCATGTAAAAGGAAGTCCAATCCGACATTACATGTCTTCGAGCATTAGCTGCTCATAAAAATGTTTAACAAGATTTAAGCAGATTTACTAATCTGTCCGAATAATATTATGATTTGGTGATTGCGTTCTTTGTTTTTCTATTGACAGTACTCATGATAGCGCTGTTGATGACATTTCTCTGTTTTCCACGACAGAAAAGAAGTACCATTTACCTTCTTTTATTTCATTTTTATGTCCGAACAGCTTTATTTATGGTTGAAACAAGAGGCAGCTTCTGCCCAATATAGGATATGGCTCCATGTCAACTGTCAGACTCAACTCTTTACAGCAGACACATTGGTAGTTTAGATGCTCTTACCAGAAATGCTATTGATCCATTGGCTGATGGGCAGGACTAGATGCACAACATGCAGGGTGACTAGATGAGATAAAATTATCTCAACTTCTCAACGGGTTGCGTCACCGCGTTCAAACTACACGGTTGCCCGCGGGGCGTGATAGGAATCAGTATGTGCTGTACTGTTTGGTTTAGCGGCGAAGCTCACTTTCATTTGGTTTGGTTCGTCAATAAGCAAAATTGGCGCATTTTGGGAACTGAGAATCCACATTTCGCAATCGAGAAATCTCTTCACCTTCAACGGGTGACTGTGTAAAGTGCAACGTCCAGTTACGGAATTATCGGTGCGATTTTCCTTGATGGCACGGTGACTACCGAACGGTACGTTTAGGCTTTGGAAGACGATTTCGTCCCCATTATCAGAAGTTACCCTGATTTCGAGGTGGCCCTTGAAAGACGACGCTCGACCCCCTCGAAGCAGGAAAGAGTTTGATTCCTGGAGGACCACTTTGTGGACCGCATGGGCCTCGATTGGCCGCCATATTCTCCGGATATGAACATAAATGACTCCTTTTTGTGAGGTTATATTAAAGACAAGGTGTACAGCAATAACCCCAAATCCATTGATGAGCTGCAAACAGCCATTCAGGAGGTCATCGACAGCATCGATATTCCGACGCTTCAGCGGGTCATGCAGAATTTCGCTATTCGTCTGCGTCACATCATCACCAATGATGGCAGGTACATTGAACATGGCATAACGTATATACGAATATCTGCAGTGACGTTTACATGCTGAATACAGTGTCTACCCGCCGTAGTTTGTAACTAATTTACACTACTGGCCATTAAAATTGCTACACCACGAAGATGACGTGCAACAGATGCGAAATTTAACCGAAAGGAAGAAGATGCTGTGATATGCAAATGATTAGCTTATCAGAGCATTCACACAAGGCTGGCGCCGGTGGCGACACCTACAACGTGCTGACGTGAGCAAAGTTTCCAATCGATTTCTCATACACAAACAGCAGTGGACCGGCGTTGCCTGGTGAAACTGTTGTGATGTCTAGTGTATCGAGGAGAAATGCGTACTATCAAGTTTCCGACTTTGATAAAGGACGGATTGTAGCCTATCGCGATTGCGGTTTACCGTATCGCGACATTGCTGGTCGAGATCCAATGACTGATAGCAGAATATGGAATCGGTGAATTCAGGAGGATAATACGGAACGCCGTGCTGGATCCCAACGGCCTCGTAACACTATCATTCGAATGACAGGCATCTTATCCGCATGGCTGTAACGGATCGTGCAGCTACGTCTCGATCCCTGAGTCAACAGATGAGGAGGTTTGCAAGACAACAACCATCTGCACGAACAGTTCGACAACGTTTGTAGCAGCATGGACTATCAGCTCGGAGACCATGGCTGCGGTTACCCTTGACCCCGCATCACACACAGGAGCGCCTGCGGTGGTGTACTCAACGACGAACCTTGGTGCACGAATGGCAAAACTTCATTATTTCGGATGAATCCAGGTTCTGTTTACAGCAACATGATGGTCGCATCCGTGTTTGGCGACATCGCGGTGAACGCTCGTTGGAAGCGTGTATTCGTCATCGCCATACTGGCGTATCACCCGGCGTGATGGTATGGGGTGCCATTGGTTACACGTCTCGGTCACCTCTTGTTCGCATTGACGGCGCTTTGAACAGTGGACGTTACATTTCAGATGTATTACGACCCGTGGCTCTACCCTTCATCCGGTTCCGGCATGTTTTCGTATTTTAACTCATTATGCGTTTTTTCTGACAAAATAGGGAACTAGCCGTACACTTGCCAAGACGAGTGTGAGAAAACGCATGAAAACTGTTCGTAAGCTAGATACTCAGCATGTTTTATGCACACTAGCATGTCCCTGAAGTCTCACATACAGCTGCCTCTACATTCATAAATGCATACATACTGTGCAAACCAGGGTCAAGAGCAAGGGGAAGTCCTCAGACACGATCAACCGATTCAGCTCATATTTTGCAGGTAGGTTGTGTAGAACCTAAACCGAAAGATTCTAGGATATTCTGAGTCGTCTCCTCCCTCCCTCCATCCGTTTCTGAGAAAACAACACATATAGCCCATGACGCGTAGTCGACTCAGAATTGACGGAATCGATATATAATTGAAAACTAAACATGGTTATCATAAGCTGTGTTCGATTCCCAAGCGCATTCCGTCTTTTTGCCTATCGAAAAGAGTAGAAGTAGGAGGGTTTATAAGGTAATCAATAAGTAATAATAACAAGGCAGGTAAATAAATTTTTGAAATGAGTTGGATTAGGAAAGAATTCTGAATGCCTTACACATGCTTTTTCACTAGGTCCCTTACACATCCACACTTACCTTCTAACAAGTAAATGGATGGTACGTGACATATAAACATTCGAAGCAAAATATATGCTCAGGAGGCCAGGAATATCTAATGAGTGCAGTCTTCATGCTACTACATCGTTCCTACCGAAGATTTGGCGGAAAACGGACTTGTCTTGCACTTAAAAATAATCTTTGTTCGGGAATTTAATTCATATCAGTCATACGGTAACACTGCCCTGGGAATCGGTGCTGAATGTTGATCATGAATTATGCGATGAATCGCTGTTGCACCCGTGGTTCTGCAGTTTACGCTTGTTTTGCAGGGGCACATTGCAGTTCTGAAACCTCGAACTAAAGCCCCGTAGCGCGCCCCACTCTAAACAGCAGCAGAGTTGTTTTCATGTAACGCGTAAAGAGTTTTATTTTTTCGTTCATCCTAATCCTTTGAGGAACTTGTTCGTCTGCCTTGTTATTGTTCCTCATTGATCAGTCTATTAACCCTCCTTACCAACTACGATATGAAAGACAAGACAGGTAAAAGAACTGCAGAATGCATTTGAGCATAGAACGCAGGTTGTCTGCACCACAGCCGGATGCCTTGGTTGCTAATACATAGTTTCGCCAGTGAAATCCGTAATGAATAATCCATCATAATTTGAGAACAGTGACGTACTTACCTACAACACTAGGGGGAAAAACATTTATCACCCGTTCTTAAAGCTGTCAGTGCCTCAGAGAGGAGATCGATATGTAACAATAAAATGTCTAACAGGTAGCAAAGCAAATTTTAAATCTATTTTAAAATTATTTCTCCGGAAGAACTCCTATTCCACTGACGAATTTCTGCGCATCCAGTAAAACAAAAAGGTAATGCGTTCATTAAGGTTAACACTAATCATGTATTCTTAAACTGTAAACTGACTCGTTCCACTTCATTTCGATAGAATAATTGTTCCGCTGGTCTGTGGAACATGTAATTATCTACCTAACTACTAACTCTTGAAACACCAAACTCTTCGGCCGGCCGGTGTGGCCGAGCGGTACTAGGCGCTTCAGACTGGAACCGCGCGACCGCTACGGTCGCAGGTTCGAATCCTGCCTCGGGCATGGATGTGTGTGCTGTCCTTAGGTTAGTTAGGTTTAATTAGTTCTAAGTTCTAGGGGACTGATGACCCCAGATGTTAAGTGCCATAATGCTCAGAGCCATTTTTGAACCAAACTCTTCGACTACCTTGGTCACGCAAGTACCCATCATACGAGGACGAACAAATCGCCCACGTTCGAAGACACTTAGCTTCGACATAATGCACTCACAACTACACAGAACACTGTTCTGACCACGACTGACCATTGCAACGTATTGAAGACATGGCACAGGTGCCGTTCGTGGCCGAACACCCTAGCGCAGCCTGCAGGCTTGGCCACCACCTGCATTCATGTTCTCGCAGAATTTCAATATTTTTGTCCAACCCATGTAATCCTATTTGCTACTGTGACAACTGCAAACGCCGGCCGGAGTGGCCGAGCGGTTCTAGGCACTTCAGTCTGGAGCTGCGCGACCGCTACGGTCGCAGTTTCGAATCCTGCCTAGGGCATAGATGTGTGTGATATCCTTAGGTTAGTTAGGTTTAATTAGTTCTAAGTTCTAGGCGACTAATGACCTCAAATGTTCAGTCCCATAGTGCTCAGAACCATTTGAACAAATGTAAACAGTAATCTAAGATGGGTCACAGGAATATTTTCTAAGCAGTCTCATATGTAGATCGGCTTCTTTTTCCATGCATCCTGTCAGCGAATGGAAATACACTGAAGCGCTAAAGAAACTGGTACAGACATGCGTATCCACATACGGAGATATGTAAACAGGCAGTATACGGCGCTGCGGTCGGCAACGCCTATATAATACGATAAATGTCTGGCGTAGTTGTTAAATCGGTGACTGCTGCTACAATGGCAGGTGACCAAGATTTAAGTGTGTTTGAAGGTGGTGTTACAGTCGGCGCACGAGCGATACGACACAGCGTCTCCTTGGTAGCGATGAAGTGGAGATTTTCCTTTACGACCATTTCACAAGTGTTCCGGTAAAACATCAAATCTGCGACATCGCTACAGCCGAAAAAAATCCTGCAAGAACGGGACCAACGACGGTTCAGCAGAATCGGCCAACGTGCCAGAAGTGCAACGCTTTAGCAAATTGCTGCAGATTTCAGTGCTGGACCAAGTGTTAGCCTGCGAACCATTCAAGGACAGATCCTCGATATGGGCTTTCTGAGCCGAAGGCCCACTCGTGTACCTTTGACGATTGCACGACACAAAGCTTTACGCCTCGCCTGGCCCGTCAACACCGAAATTGGACTGTTGATGACTGGTCGGACGAGTCTCGTTTCAAATTGTATCGAGCTAGTGGACGTGTACAGGTATGGAGACAACCTCATGAATCCGTTGTCCCCGCATATCAGCAAAGGACTGGTTCAAGCTGGTGGAGGCTCTAGTCGAGTCCATGCCAAGTCATGTTGCGGAACTTCTGCGTGCTCGCGGGGTCCCTACAGGATATAAGGCAGGTTTACCAGTTTCTTTGGCTTTCACCTGATTTACCGATCCCTGTGCCTATGCAATCGTCCGTTTCATATGGCTAGAAGTGTTCCAAGCTTGTATTTGTACGACTTGACTGATTCAACCCAAGAATCATTGATATTGTACAGCACAGTTTTACATTTATGTACATTTGAAGCAAGTTGCGAATTTTTGCACCACTTCGAAATCTTATCAAGATCGCCTGGATACGACTGCAACTTTTCTTTTTCAGATAGTATTCTGTTACAGGCAGCTGCTTCATTTACAAAAAATCTGAGACTCCTATTAATATTGTTTGCCAGTACATAAAATATAACATTGAAAGTAAAGGCCCAACGCAGGTCCCCGGAGAACGGTTGAAGCGTCTTCCACTTCTGTCGATGACTTTGCATCCATAATAACATGCTGCGTCCACCCTCCCAATAACTTTTCAGTTCAGTCACAAATTTTGTTTAATACCTCACACACTCGTACGTTTGTTAATAAAAGTTGGTTAGGTATTACGTATTAAGTTACACTGAAGAATCAAAGAAATTGCTACACCTGCATATTATCGTGCAAGTACCCGCGAGCACGCAGAAGTTCTGCAACACGACGTGGCATGGACTCGACTAATGTCTGAACTAGTGCTGCAGGACACTGACACCATGAACCCTGTAGAGTACGACCAGTTAGAGATCTCTTCTGATCACCACGCTGCAAGGCATCCCAGATATGCTCAATAATGTTCATGTCTGGGGAAGTGTTTAAAATCAGAATCGTGTCCCTAGAGCCACTCTGTAGCAATTCTGGACGTATGGGGTGTCGCATTGTCCTGTTGGAATCGGCCAAGTCCATCGGACTGCACAATCGACATGAATGAGTGCAGGTGATCAGACGGGGTGCTTACGTGTGTGTCACCTGTCAGAGCCGTATCTAGATATATCAGGGGTCCCATATCACTGCAACTACACACTCCCCACACCATTACAGAGCCTCCACTAGCTTGAACAGCCCCCTGCTGAAATTCAGGGTCCACGGATTCATGAGGTGGTCTCCATCCGCTCGATACAAACTGAAATGAGATTCGACCAACAAGACAAAATGTTTCCAGTCATGAACACTCCAGTGTCGTAGCCGATGGGCCCAGGCGAGGTGTAACGCCTTGTGTCGTGGAGTCGTCAAAAGCTCACGAGTGGGCCTTCGGCTCCGAAAGCCCATATCGATAATATTTCGTTGAATGGTTCGCACCCTGACACTTGTTGATGGCCCAGCATCGAAATCTGCAGCAGTTTGCGGGAAGGCTGCACTTCTGTCACATTGAACGTTTTCTCTTCAGCCGTCGTTGGTTCAGTTCCTGCAGGATCTTTTTCCGGCGGCAGCGATGTCGGAGATTTGATTCTTTACAGGATTCCCGATATTCACGGTACACTTGTGAAATGATCCTACAGGAAAATCCCCAATTCATCGCTACCTCGGATATGCTGTGGCCTACCACTCGTGCGCCGACTATAGGACGACGTTCAGACTCACTTAAATCCTGATAATCTGCAATTGTAGCAGCAGTAACCTATCTAACAACTGCGCCAGACAATTGTTGTCTTATATAGGGGTTGCCGACCGTAGCGCCGAATTCTGCCTGCTTACATATCCCCGTATTTGAATACGCATTTCTGCGCCAGTTCCTTTGGCGTTTCAGTGTATATGTCGTAAACAATAGATGGAATGACTACACAAACAAATAAGGAAATAAAAGCAGTCGTTCTATTTACATATTTTAAAACTGCAGCAGAAACTCTAAAATTAAAAGTCCCCCAGATTTTTTAACAGTAAAGCAAAAGCTGCTTTTGTCTGAATTCCAAATACGCGGGAGGTACCCTTTCAAGCGTGACTTAACCGGATACTCCCAAGATGTCCCGTAAAAAGCCCAGTAGCCACTTGCCGCAGCAGTGAAACAATAAAATTAGCTCCTCCGCCCGCCGGCGAACAAGGTCGTCCATGCCTCCGGCAGCGCTAATTTAGAGAACGCACCGGAAAATTAAAAATAACAGCTATTTTTCGTCCAACAACTGGACTAGAAAGAAACTAATTTCCACGACATTAATTATAACGGCCGGCTTACTTCAGCTGTGAAAAGGAGGGGGCAAAAAATTACACATTGCTTTTTGCAAACGGGCGGCGCGGTACGGCGTGCAAAGCTCCGGGCCTTTTTTTGCGCATGCGCGGAAGAGACTGCAAATAAAAACGGCTGTGCGTGCGTGCGGGAGCGCGCGTGTGCGTTATTGCGAGCATAAATCACGCAATAAAAAGTTCCGCGCCGAAATGTTAATAGCGAGCGCCGGGCCGCCCGCCCGCGAGACCGCTGGGAAGCAATTTTCAGAAGTCGTGCGAGCTGAGAGGTACAGCAAAGCACAAGGGCGGAGGGAGAGCTTCGGAGGCTCCGAAATCTCCTCCGATTATAATTACAGTAACCGTTTGGTACGCTCGTCGCCGGCTCGTTTCTGAAATAAGTGGCCCGGGCTTTATTTGAATGGAGGTTCCCCAAATGAAAGCCGGACCGCATCTGCTCGGACAATTATACGGCCGTAACGCCATCTGCTGCGTTGTGTATGGCTCCCTTGTCCACTAAAGACGGATTACCTGACTCAGCCTTCATCTAGCGTCTCACTAATAAAGACAGATAACGGGGGAACCACAGGCATACGGTTGTACGTGTCGACGAAGACACCAACTTGAAACCTTCTCCAACCTAATCGGCCTACTGGATTGCGACGTAACTGACCGTGATCGTATATGCCTAATGAAATTTTGCGCTGAGTAACGCTATCGTTACCGAATGAAAACAACACCGGTTAGTTGGAGGAAAGTGTACAACATGTAATGTAATAAAATACAAGTAATGTGTGACTCTTTTTCTTTGCTATCAGTGTAATGTAATAGAATGAATATGAGTCGTGACTTACATAAAAAAGAAACACACATTAATGCAATGGCTCAGCATAAAAGAGAAATAACTAGTGTAGCAATATTATTAACAGTGTAATATGTTGTTTAATTTAGCCCGACGTGTATAAGCACTCAGTAAACTAGCTCAGTTCTCAGGGTAGTTACGTAATCGTCGATAATTAATTGTCCTTTTCTTATTCACCCAACACTACAGATATTATTCCAGGCTCGTGAAAAGTCGTGTGCTTATTGCACCAGAGAACATTTGCCAAGTATGTTCGATGTACACTACTGCAATACGTATTTTAACATCGTGGTTTCGTCTCGATTCCCCAATATAAGATAACAAGACTAACATCTACAAATGAAATCCTATAATGGAACTCGAATCCTGTGACCAGACCTTCTCTGCCTGGGATGTTATCTCGTTATACAAAGAAAATCTGTAAGTAAGATTGTTGAATTATTAGTAGCTGCCTCTGGTCTCGTGGGATCTGAAATAAGGTTAATTGTCCTAACCGACGGCACGTCTCGTAGATGAGCTAAAAGAAAAATGTTAAAGATTTTTCTAAGATGGCGCCTAACAATAAAATTCTTTGTTAAGGCCCATTTCTACTTAATCCAGGTATCAGACTACCAATTGATTGACCACATACACAAAATCTTTTGACAAAATAACCATTATATTCTCGGGTTTTAAGTACAACTTACATTATCAGCTGGTACAGTTAGATGAGCTTTACACAAGAACGTCCTCTTAGGTCCGAATCCAAGCAGATAAGTGAAAGACAAAGAAAGATAGTTCATGCATATAAGCGCAAGAGTCTATGGAATAACATGTCCATTGTAGTTCTATGTCTTCTTCTTTGGCGTACTTGTCGATTATTTACAAAATTTATCGTAATATTTATTTTACATTTTTTGAAAACCCAAGTCCACCCAGGAGAAACAGTACAAACAGACTCTCCTTAAGGAAGAATCTGTTTCAAACTTAAGCTAAATACTGATAATTTTGAAATGGATGGCCTATAGTGCAATCGCTCACGAATCACACAGGGATGGGAAAGATACCACGTGATTTTTACTACAAAAATTAGTGATAATACAAAGAAAACAATGATTACCTGAAAAGGGAATAATTAATGGTTGTCACACTTTTCCACAGCGTAACAGTTCACGACAAAATTCGTGAATCAGAATGCACTGAGTCTGCAGCTACTTATTCCGAAATACTAAGTTTTGAAAGTAAAGTTAAATAGAGTTACTGGTTAAATAAATGTAATTTAAATTAGTGTAACGTAATGGAAACTTTAGAAAAAGGTAAGAAATTTACTTTTTATTATTGAAATATTGAATTAAATTTACGATAAGAAAACGAGAAACTGATTTTACTTTTATTATAACAACAATAAATACATACCAAGCCAGCAGAAGTCGCTCGCTAAGCTAAATGCAGAATAAATCGATTGTGCTATATCTTTAGTTATTAGTTTTGCCAGTGAAAGTTTATGTCGCTTTAAGTCAATGAAGTTAGTATTCAAAACTGCAAACTAGTTATGCCTCTGTTATGCAATACAAGAATGAACAGTTACTGAGGCAGAAAATTTAGACTGAAACTGGTCATTAGCATACAGACGAAACTGGCAGTAAATAGTTAACTAGTTTTCATGTTTTACGACAATGCTGAGCTGCCGTTGTTCCTGCTGCTGTTGATCGGTGAGAACCCCGAGTGACCTCCAGAGAAGCGGGTAATTACGGGACAGGCAATAGTTGGAACTGCAGCTTCGTCCGCCTGTCCACTCCAGCCGTTCTCTCAATACTCGCAGGTTAACGAATTAGGTGCCCCTACACTTGCGCGAGCGTAGTTGAACATCCCGTCTGTGGGAACTCCCAACAAACACTTCCGCAATCTTTCAGGACTCAAACTGCTCTGCCTCCTCTCTGCTCGCATCGCGACACAGACTCTCCATACGCAAATATAAACAACGGCACAGTTACCGCCGCTTCGTCGTTGCTGTCGATATATTTAAATAATGTTCCCTTGCCTATTACCCAGCAATATGCAATAGTTTCATTATATTATCAATCAATTATATACAGTCAGAAATAAATATACTATTACATCCATTACGTAATAAAGCTTACAGATTCAGAATCAGAAGTACAGCACAAGTTATCAACGGATATTAAACGGCGAAAAATTGTGAATGGTGCAGAACGTATTTTATCTGCACTTTCAATGTTACAAACTGTATACCCTTTTTACGTATTGACCGATACTAGACCTACAGATTCTTGGAGAAGGAATTTGGATATCAGTTGCGCAGGGTATCCATGATTAAAGCTCCAATTTTGCCGGCCGGTGTGGCCGAGCGGTTCTAGGTGCTTTAGTCTGGAACCGCGCGACCGCTACGGTCGCAGGTTCGAATTCTGCCTCGGGCATGGATGTGTGTGATGTCCTTACGTTAGTTAGGTTTAAGTAATTCTAAGTTCTAGGGGACTGATGACCTCAGATGTTAAGTCCCATAGTGCTCAGAGCCATTTTGAAGTTACAATTTCAACAAGCTGTAGAAAGGAAACCACTGCTCAGAATGACTACAAACCTACACAGCATGTTATTGACGCAGGGGGAAACGTCATGGAACAAAGAAAAATTAACGAGAACTTGAACCAATAAGTGGCTCTTTAAGAGGCAGAATACGAACACCATCAGACGCGCAGCACACAGTTGTTCCTCGGTTTGCGTCCGAGACGCCCAACATCACTCTCTCCACGGAGGATCGCGCTTTGCTGGTAAAATTCTTTTAACAAGAAGTTAATTTTAAGTGTGATGTGGCAGAGGAAGGAAAGCAGTTGATCCGGCATTTGATAAAGGTGTGGTCATAGCGTTGCAGGAGGGGTCAAGCAGTGGTGTGCAAACACTCATCGCACAAGGAATTGCCCGAAATGTTGTGTATGAAATCCTACGAGACTTTCTGCATCGCTATCCTTGAAAGGCGGCAAGCCACTCTCTCTGTCGGTCACATGAATATTCACATTTCAGGTTATGATTTCGGAGTTCCCCAGTACTACATTTGATAAGTGTGGCTTATGACTTTTTTACGGGGGTCATTCCAAAAGAAATGCACACTCGTTTTGTAAAAATACAGTTTTCATTTTGCATGTGTGAAAGTTTTAGAGTGTGTAGATACATCCTTCATGCTTGTTTTCAAACTTTGTTCAACCCGTTCCGGTGAGTTGCGCCGTCACAGCATGTCTTCAAGATGGTTGCTACACATGACGATCGTCAGAAGCAACTTGCTGTCATAGAATTCCTGTGCTGCGAAAACGAGACAGTGGGAAACATCCACAAGAGGTTGAAAAAGGTGTATGGAGATGCTGCTGTCGCAGTACAGTTAGTCGGCGGGCAAGCATGTTTCGTGATGAAAGCGGGCACGGCCATATTGAGAATTGTCCTCGCAGCGGCAGGCCTCGTACTGCACACACTCCAGACAATGTGCAGAAAGTTAACGAATTGGTGACTGCTGACAGACGCATCACAGTGAACGAATTGTCACGCTACGTTGGGGCAGGGGAATGAAGTGTTTGCAGAATACTGAAAGTGTTGGCGTTAAAGGTTTGTGCCAGGTGGGTTCCCAGGATCTTGATAGTGGCTCACAAAGAAACAAGAAAAACGGTATGCAGCGAACTTTTGGAACAGTACGAGAATGGTGGAGATGAATTTTTCACCAGAGACGGAGAGGCAATCAATGGAGTGGCATCATACAAATTCACCCAAGAAAAAAAAAAAAAAAAAAAAAAAAAAAAAACCACAACTTCTGCTGGAAAAATTATGGCTACGGTGTTTTTCGATTCCGAAGGACTCTTGCTTGTGGACATCACGCCATGTGGAACCACCATAAATTCTGATGCAAATGTGACGACACTAAAGAAGCTTCAAGCTTCGTGTTCGACCACATCGGCAAAAGCAGGATGTTTTGCTGTTGCACGACATTGCACGGCCACATGTCAGTCAAAAAACCATGGAAGCGATCACAAAAGTCGGATGGACAACTCTGAAACACCCGACTTACAGTTCTTACCTGGCTCCATGTGACTATCATCTCCTTGGGAAACTGAAAGACTCTCTTCGCGGAACAAGGTTTGAAGATGATGACTCCGTCGTGCAGGCTGCCAAACAATGGCTCCAAGAGGTTGGTCCAGAATTTCACCGTACGGGTATACAGGCGCTTGTTCCAAGATGGCGTAAGGTAGTTGAGAGGGATGGAAATTATGTGGAGAAATGAAAATATTGTTCCTAAGGGATGTATATATACACTGTAAAACTTTCAAACATGTACAATAAAAGATGGATTAAAAAAATAGTGTGCATTTCTTTTGGAGTGACCCTCGCACACGAGGTAATTTTGAGCAGAGTGTTCTTATAATTGCATGTGTAGCCTGTAGAGGACTTGTACCCAAAGGGTCAATAGTGGAGGTCACGGAGAACAAGGAGAAAGGTGGATTGTGGGCCATAAGTATTGCATCCAGCGACCTGGCTGTGTGAGTGATTTGGGGAAGCAGCTTTCTGTGAATTGTACCTGCAGAGTGTAAGGGATCCGTGATCCCACGAACATGGATATTAGTATCCGACACGCAGGTCGATGACAGTCGATGGTCGAGCGCTGCAGGAGGCAGTGAGATTAGTGTCGAGTGGAAGCAGTACTGGGAAGACTCGCAAAAATTTTAAAAAAATGGATGTCGAGCTGAGTACGATGTCAATGGCGGATTTTCCGAGTGAGGAGTAAATTGTAAATTCACCGGAGTGTGACAAATGAGCGCGTCTCCTTATCGTCGTGGGGTTGACCATCAGTACCGATTCGCGAGAGATACAAAACCAAGAGTGACAAGTGCCGAGTTACGTGTTTCGCGTCAAACGCGTCGGCCAGCATCAACCATGGATTGCAGTGAATATTGTTTTGAATGTTAACCATCATCATAGCGTGTGACAAAGTACTTAAAATCATCAACCAATAAAAGATATTACCGTAATTAAACTTGTAAGGAGAAGGTAGCAACTGCCTCAGAATTCGTGTGTTAATAGAAAATACACATCAGTTTGTATATCGCAACCTTTGTGGTCTAATGATAGAAAAACATTCAATCATTAACTGTTCCCTCTCAGAACAGCCGCACTCTATCGAAATACCCCCGAAACCAGAGAGAAAAACCGATGGCCTTTCATCCATTAAGAACACGGTCATATATTCATAATAATTAACTGTTTGGCGGCTTCGGTAAATCACACAAAACCCAATAAAGCACATAAAGGGGGGTGTTTCTAGAGGGACCTCGGGCTGTGCCACTCCGCTCTTCCCACTTACGGTTGGAGCACGAGAGCTCCCGTTCCCAAAACATTTTACGTGGATCAGGTGACAGACCATCCCGAAGGGGGTCAACGGAAGCGGGTGGAGGAAGCCATTTAGGAGATACTGCTGTAATCTGAGCTTCCGTGCAAACAGCGGGACTGTCATAAAACTATAAGCATTCTCATGTTAAAAGCTGTGGTGGTACGACTAGTGCGGCTGGAGCACGTGTTTACTGGAGGCAAGACTGTAGGTCCTCAGACGACAGGAAGTCGCCACGTTCTTTTAGCAAGTGGGAAAAAACATATTTCTCAGTCACGACTGTCTGGGAAGCTTAACAGCCTTCTTTCATAAATTGGAAATAGTCGGCCTGGAAAGATTATGAATGAGGGACTGCGGTCCAGTCTAGACGTTTTTCACCGAAACATGGCACTACTTACCGTGAGAATGACGCCTCCCTAGTCTAAAATATTCTTTTTTCAGACATCAGAGATTCTGAGTCGCTGATTGGTTCCTCTCAGAATATGCAAAGCAGAGGCTTGCTCCTCCAGCGTGGGCGCCCCGGTGCTGTGATTGACTACCAGGCCAGCCGAACAGTCAAGAGTGGAGATTCAATGAGTGGAGGGCAGTTCAATTGGTTTGTACAACATGGAAGAGGTTTTTTTCTGCTAATTCGGCTCCTGTACGAGACTTGGTGGAAAATGGTTGTGAATCTTTGTCTTCTTTGTCTTCTGGTCCTCCCCTGGGTGAGACTTGTATTGAACTTGCGGTGGACTAAGAGCCAGTGGCAGTTTCCAACTGTATCGATAGTGGAACTGCATATCATCTCGGATATATCGCATGTCACGATGGTGCACTTACTCGCCCTTAATCAGACGGCAGACGTTTGTCAATTGCAGCATGCACCGTCATGCCAGTGAGTCAAATCGGTTGGCCAGATCAGCGAACAGGTGCACCTCACACTGAAATCTGCCGTTATTTCGGGACTCTGATAGGGAAGCTTCCCGCGTTCTGATAATCAGTGCATGTAGTTTGCAAGTGTTCGTGGACGCCTCAGAACATTACAGCAGCCGCCGCTCTCCGTCCCCCGCCCATCCCGTGCCGCAGCGTGGGCGCACGGTTGTTAAATGATATTCACAGCTCACTGTTCTCCGTGAACCATAGTTTGTGGTGTGGACTCCATTTGAATAGAATGTGGCCTCACAGTGGATTCACGTAAACGAAACCGGATTGCGTTGTAAAAGGGATTAATTCAGGGGAGAACTTGTACAGTTTCCACCTTAATAAATGCTTTGCCAATCAAGCACCCTTTCCTTACTAATTTATGTTTGTATTTCTTTTTTTAATATTTATCAGCATGATTGTAGTTACAAAAGCCACGAGGAGTCATCACGCAGTTAGAGGTGCCATGTGACTGACTGTGTGGTCCCTCCCGCTGGAGGTTCGAGTCCTCCCTAGGGAATGTGTGTGTGTGTTGTTTTTAGCAGAAGTTAGTTTAAATAGTGTGTAAGTCTTGGGACCGATGACCTCAGCAGTTTGGCCCCTTAGGAATTCACACACATTTGAACAAGTCATAAAAGGATGAATAAAAACTTCCCACTGTTTTTGTAAAATACGCCAGTGTCCTCATTCATACTCCTCCAGCCATTCACTGTTTTTAAATTATTGTGGTGATACATGGATACACCAGGAACTGAAAATGCCATCATAGTGAATTAGTTAATTTGATGATTAATTTGAGTTCTGAAAGTGATCACAGACGAAGGCAACAAAAGTGCCAACAGTAAATTCTTTAAGAGTGTAGCTCACGATTTCTTGCTGAGAAAATAATACTTTTCTTTATGAAAAGATAATAACATTTAACCCCACTTGGACATACATTTATGATAAAGCAAGAGACCTCTTATATCCATACACAATCACCCATGATAAAGAGTTACTTCCCGCTGACCTCCGAGCGAGACAAATGTTCACTCTGGAAATTCTTGCTCGTTTGGAAGCGGACAATGAGTGGCCATGGAACATTCTGTGGGCAGACGAAGCCATTTTCCATCTCCAAGGACATATCAATACACAGAACAGCACAATATGGCCAACGTAAAATACGCACGCACATCAAATAGTACCATTTCCCTCTGCAAGGTACGAGGTTTTTTTTAATTTTTTTTTTTTTAGAGGAGATGTGTCCTACTTTTTAGAGGAGATGTGTCCTACGCATCCTGTTACCCGTACCGTCACTGGTGAACTGTATGAAAGTCTCTTGCGCACCAACGTCATTCCAACTCTTCACCTACGTGGATGTGTGGGTAGAATCAATTTTATGCATTATTTGTTCCTCCCTGCATTGCACAGTCAACGAAATGGTTGCTGGAGAGGTATTTCAAAAATGATAGAATGACAAGTTGCAATTTCACTGCAGCTTGGTTGTCCATGTCACCGTATCTTAATCGATATGACCTCTGGCTGTGGGGTTATGTAAAAGATGTTGTCTTCAGTGCTCTAATTACGAACGTAGCTGACCTGGCGGCATCCATTGGGTAACGCATTCTGAACGGGACCCCCAAACCATCTGATCTGCTGCTGAACACGCTGTTCCTCGACTTCATCTTGTGGCAAAAACGGTGGACGACACATTGCGCAAGTCTTGCGCCAACCTCATAACTACAACAAACCGATGTCACTTTGCTTGTTATGGGGTTCTTAGCCTCAGGACAATTAAAACCCGATTTTCCCTTCCTTCTTGTGGTGAATGGGCTTATCTAACAGTGCCACAACTGTTGACTGCCGAATTTATGCAGTGATGCACATTGAACAGTACGGTCGGGGTAATGTGCAATTAAAACCATCTATCGCGGTTCATTTGTCATTTGCAGCTGACCCCATTCACGTTAAGACGCTTACAGCACCCTCTATTGGTAAAATTTTTGTTTTTATGGCACTTCCCTGCGTCATTAATACCTTGCTCAAATTTGACGTCATTTTTAGTAGTTGTTTTCTTTCTACAGCACTTTGAAAGTGGAACTTTGATAATGGACACCCTGTACAATAAAGTTGGTCAAATATTTGGTTCGCCGGCCGGAGTGGCCGTGCGGTTCTAGGCGCTACCGTCTGGAACCGCGTGACCGCTACGGTCGCAGGTTCGAGTCCTGCCTTGGGAATGGATGTGTGTGATGTCCTTAGGTTAGTTAGGTTTAAGTAGTTCTAAGTTCTAGGGGACTGATGACCACAGCAGTTAAGTCCCATACTGCTCAGAGCCATTTGAGGCAAATATTTGGTTCGATCTGGTTTTCTGAAACTTTTCCTTTGATACAAGGAAAATTGTTGTATTGTCGATCCTTTGTTAACCTGTTCGTACAGCGTAATACACAGCGTGCTAACATCGAGATAGAAAGGTCAGTCACACCCGGATCGAATGCTTGATGAAGATCAACGATCATTGGTCTGGCACGCCGGAAAAGTTGGGTGCGGGTTCAGGCGGTTTTCTAAGTTCGTTTACGCAAATGCGGAAATGGTACCCAGTCTCCATCTCTGAAAATAGGACACACATACAGTCAAAGTAGGATAAATACGGATTAAAGTTTACACGATTCAGTGACAGATGACGATCACGACTTGCAGCTCATAGATCAAATTTTACCTAAGCATGAAGACAATGGACGCTGTACGAGCCGCGAGGAGTGGTCGCGTGGTTTGAGGCGCCATGTCATGGATTGCGCGCCAACTCACGCCGGATGTTCGAGTCCTCCCTCGAGCGTGGGTGTGTGTGTTGTTCTTAGCGTAAGTTGGTTTAAGTAGTGTGTAAGTCTAGGGACCGATGAGCTCAGCAGTTTGGTCCCATAGGAATTCACTCACATATGAACATTTTTGACGCTGTACGACGGAACGAGCAAAAACAGCAGAGAAGTGATCCCTTGCCAAATTATTGAAAACGAGAAACCTCTCACTCAGGTCCCACTACGCAAGAGCCCGACGTGCTCAGAATTAAATACATAACAAATAAACATAAAATACGAGTAATACAAGGGTCATTTCGTTAATGACACTGATATACTGATATCAGGGACTGAATCGCGCAATGACACTGCTGAAAATAATTTCAGTCAGGTTAAACGATTTACGGGGGGGGGGGGGGGGGAGGAAAATTGCGTTTCTGCTTTGCTGACATGCCACATCAAATGTTCGCAATTAAAGTCGAAATTTGACGTGGGGAAACCTCGACAAAATTCTCCAGTGCTTTTGTAAAGTGACACACAAAGGG
The DNA here is from genome assembly GCF_021461395.2 of Schistocerca americana. Classification (NCBI taxonomy): domain Eukaryota; kingdom Metazoa; phylum Arthropoda; class Insecta; order Orthoptera; family Acrididae; genus Schistocerca; species Schistocerca americana. Next base: position 170,627,636 of record NC_060124.1, on the reverse strand, counting down.
CTGGATATTTTAATGTGATGTTATCGCTCGAATTCCAGAGCACTTAATTAAATTTAAGTGTGAATTTTGTTTATCAGGCAAGTTAGTACGCAATCAGTTCCACAATTTGCCTAACGAGTTTATTGGCGTTCCCCAACGAGTGATAGACAAAATTAGATCACATGATTCATAAATTAAATAATTTACTCTTGTCTTAGTCGCCCATGCGTTTTGCTATACGGTATCTGTTGTACCAGAAATGACAAAAGAGTGGATGAACACAGATTCCATTCTTATGTCATTTCTTTTACCATAGATCTGAAGATAGCGAAACGCGTCAGGAGTACAAATAAAATAATGTCGGTGACTAAGACAAGAATAAATTATTTGAGCCAAACATGGTCGCAGACCAATTGAAGAGCTTAGTGTCCAAGAAAATGAAATGTTACTTTTTAGACTTTCTTTTTTGTCGACTTTGTTAATTTTCACAAATATGGCAGCCACCGCTAGACAGTCTCCTTTGTACAAAGGACGACGCTATGAACGCAACGAAACTTCTATGTTCCGAGGAGGGACAAGCGGACAGGCAGTGGGGAACGATTTTAAGGTAAACGATCCAGATGAATTTCGAAAAACAGTGATTTACTGACAGAAGGTGGCTACGCCGATTAGGGGTCTTAACTCACGATTAAGGAGTTGAAACCAGTAACCAGTCCCTACGAAGAGGAGCAGTACTGACAGAAATTACAGGAGATCTGTGATTTGAACCGGGCGCTACGCTAGAAATTCAGTAACGGCAATCGTGTGCCAGATGTCTAAAAGACAAAGTACACCAAATTAGAGCTTTCAGGTCGAGATAAGGCACCAAGCGAGACCTCTCGGTTCGACTGGCTTCACAGGGGACGCTGAAGCTCTGCCGCACGGCATGCGTCTCATGTTGTTCGTTAAAGCCACCCACCTGTGCCTAGTGTGACCAAAACGTCCTCGGTTGATTGCCACATGCGCCGAGCTGAAACGGCACTATGACGCCTTCCGACAGAATGAGTAACAGTTTCTCGTATTTCGTAATTGAAGATATCCACAGGACACCATGACCACTTCCAACGTACAGTAACAGAAACATTGTGTAGGTCACGTTTTTCGCTTCATAGGATAACCGGTTTCCAGCTTTCTTAAAGCCGTCTTCAGAACCATTAATTACGAATTACCGTGATGCACAGGTCATAGTGGCGACCTGCGTTTCCCGGTAATTCGAAATTAAGGGATCTGAGCTTGACCCAAAAATGGTGGGAACCAGTAGTCCTACAAAATTAAAAAGGTGATGTAGACGGTGTCCATTAAGTCTCGCTATCATTTCCACAAAACATTAGTTGTAAACTGTTAGAGAAATAGCTGTGAAACGTTTATCAGATGTCGAAGTTTTTTCTGTCATGCCAGAATTTCAATGTGTGCCCACTCATCACTTCCAGAATATCAAGATGATATCGAGTTCCACCAACGTACGGATCACCAGTGCAGCGTCCACACAGTTCCGGTTGCCGCATTTATTCGTTCATGAATGGTTTTCTTCACGCCGTCCTTGATGTTACCGCACGTACAGACGTCAAATGGCGCAACAACGAGGGAGGAAAGGGGCTATGCAATGGGATTGCTGTGACTCACCCACCTCAATGGAAATGTGTCGTTCGGACTCCAGTGTAGCGGTGCCATATGCTGGAAGGTGATGGACGGCTGCAGCTCTTCGAGATGTGGTAGCTAAGGTTAGATTCTATGTGTTTCCGTTCCAATACATCCAAAGAGAGGAAATCCTCCAGTATGTAGAAAATGTCAGGAAGCAGGGATACACATTAAATATGTACAAAGAAAAGGAGATATACTAATGTAACTTCTACAGATCCCAAGTACATCCTCGTGAATATCGAATAGTCAAAAAACACATTTTCATTTACATGGCAATAAAAACTTGTCACAAAATATGTACATGTACAATGCTAGAGGTACATATGATAACTCTTTGATCACATTACTGCCGTCAATTTGTATAGAAGTCAAATAATAACAGACTTGTTTAAAAATATGTAAATATTGAAAACACTGAGGTAAATGTGATATTCCTTAGGCTACGTTAGCTATGCATCATAACTAGCAGGAACTGTTGGAGCAAGTACTGTTAACCATTTCCAGTTACGGCTTTCTCTGCGAGGAAAAATCGCTTTTCACCTATCGTGCAACATGCCACACAAAACATTAAGCTTCCGACTATCACAGAATTTATTCACGTGCGTTGTCTAGTTTTCGGAGCCCGTAACCTTAATGTTGCGGCAATTCACACAGGTCGTGAAATGTGGAAAGTTGCTTCGTCTGAAAACAGCCATTTTTTCAGGTAATCGTTATCAGTACATGTTGAGGTCAACACGGAACATGCGAATCCATACTGCAGAGGATAGTCGTTTGGCTGCAATGCTTGGACCATTTACATTTTGTATGCAAAATAGAGTAACCACTTATGCATCACTTTATGGTCAGTTGATCTTGCTTCCTGCAACACGCGTGATTGGTTCGTTAGTTCGCTGATTTGGGAAGGAGACCAAACAGCGAGGTCCTCGGTCCCATCGGAGTAGGGAAGGATGGGGAAGGAGGTCGGCCGTGTCCTTTAAAACAAACCATCCCGGCATTTGCCAGAAGCGATTTAGGGAAATAACGGGAAAGCCAAATCAGGATGGCCGAACGCGGGTTTGAACCATCGTCCTCCCGAATGCGAATACCGTGTGCTAACCCCTCCGCCACTTCGCTCGATCGTCGAACTGACTTCTGGGGGATGCGATGAAATACAGCTTGCACTCTGTCAATACGTGCTTGAGACGCAGCGGGTGCAATCCAGTTGAAGAAGGTCTTTGACACTGCATGTCTAAAGTCTTTGAACCACATCATTACACTTGTTTTTGCTGGTGGTGCCCTACTCTACAGGTGTCAACAACACATGTGGTACTGCTGTCACAGATTCGGATTCTGCATACTTGGTGTTTTTGTGCCTTCTCCCAATCTGTTGCCATTTTGATGCACTCCAAGTCAGATCCGCAAATAAAGACAAAAACTGACGGCTGCTAAACGTTTTACAAAAGTCCGTGATTATGCATAATAACTTTCAAGTTATTTGATTTGTTTTGAAATGATAGCGGGACATTACGAACACCCTGTAGTAAACGTTCCTCATGATCCAAGACTCACGCTACAGCATAAGAATACAAAGCGAAGGAGAAAATACAAAATTTTTTTTCGTGGGGAGAGTAGTCAGCGGATTCGTACATCAGCTGGGTGGTCATTCGAGGGTAGGACCAGTCAGGCTACAGTCTTTTTAAAACCGTCCAGTTTAAGTGATAATAGGAAACAGTATTAAGGTGAGATCACACGATCTGACATCTGGAGGACGTCTGAAGCAACCAATACTAAGGTCCATTCCAGGCAGTCAGTGTCTTCTACAATGGTCCTTGTTCTGGGAGACATATGGCGAAGGTCTTGTGCCGTACAGTTCATGGACTCTGAGGAGAAGTCAGAACGACAAATATGAAGTTTATAGGCTATTCGGCTCCCAGCCAGGTTGTAGTGCTGATTGGCGGAACCTAGGAGGAGTTTGGGGAGATGTAAATGTCACAATTGCAGCAGCGCAGTCCATATTCTGAACCCCTGGTAACTTACTTGCTATCCCACACAACTTGTGTACTGTATTTTATTATAATTGTCTCATTAACTATGACTTTGCAAGATGCCCAGGTGAGGAAATCTAGTTGCGTTTTCTTTTCGTACATTCTTCCATAAAATTTGGTACCCCGCTCACTCCATACCGCCAGCATCACTTTTGTGTAATTTCTATTGAGGTTTCGTCTCTGTGGAAGTTTTATGTGGACTGTGTCCATCATAAAATGAAAACAACAATATGAAATATTCATACTTAACTTATATCTGAAGATCCCTTAATTGTGCTAAAATGTTTCCCTGGTTAGACGAGCCACAATTAACAAAAATAACCCCGTTGTATTCCTAAGGTGTTCTCACTATGATGGCGTTTTGTCCAGTGGCCAATCGTAATCGACAGCTGTTCAAAGTTAAAGAGAGAACCATAAAGTTTCAGTGTTCAACCCTACAGATCTGAATTTTTCCACGTTCACTGCGGCCATCGTTAATAAAATTACGACTGCGTGGCAAATCCACTATAATCTACTGTAACTGAAAACTGAGTGTGAGAAAACAATGATTCCTTCATTCGTACGTCACATGTTGTAAACTGTACACTGAGGTGAATAGGCATATTCTGTCTTTGTAAGACGTCCAACAGGCATCCAGCACAGTCCCAAAATACCGAATAATAACCAATATACCATCATCCAGATTACGTTCACAGACATTCGCCTGTCTCAATGAGTTTTTAACTGACAGAACCTAGCACGTTAAACTGGGTGGGTGAAGTTCAACAGAGACGAAAGCAATGTCATATCTGCCAGACGGAAGTGTAGAAAGTAAACTAATGGTCTCAATATATATAAACGCTTTATTACATATGGTTATTAGCAACACCATCAGGTTGTTGGCTGACGATGGTTTTGCTTACAGGAGTATATTCTATCGTTGTAAGAAAATTTCCAGCTCGTTCAACGATTAAAAGATACATTGAACAAAATAGCTGTAGCAAATAGAAAAAAATTAACAGTTTACAGTTACAATATTAATGGTAGTTATCTGGGACAGTGATCGTTAGACATTTACAGGTTTATTTTAAGATGCGATATGTAATTGCACGAACACATGATATATGTAATAGGGAAAGTTAATTGGAAGACAGAATTGCTGCAAGGCTTCTGTCCACTCCCAAAACGAAATCGTACATCATAAGCGGAGCAAGGCTCGTAGTAAGTTGGGCACTGAATATAAACCAACAGCGAAAACCTGACCGTCCATAAAAATATCAGGGTTTCTGGACGTGTAGTACCGGTATGAGACATACTGAGCACTTCATAGAGCACGCAACAAGTGATTACCGGTCGGCCGGCTGGCCTCATATCCGTGCAAGAGGTTGCGGCCACGAGACACGCCCCCGTTCCGCCTCTTGTAGCCGGAGGCGGCGGCTATCGTGGGAGCGAGAAGCAGGCAGGGATAGTAAATGCAGGAAATCGCGTAGAAGGTTCTAGTGCGCCAGTTCTGGGGCCATGCGCTATAAGAAACATCGAACGAATTCATAAACGCGCTGGTTTAATGATCGTAACGGGTCGTTGCACCCCTTATGAAAGTGTAACAGGGCACTCAGCAAGCAAAACGGGTAACACTGTGGAAAGAAGGCGACATTTTTACAGCGAAACATTTTTGGATAAAATTACAGAACAGGTAATTTTACAGTTACTACCGTATACTTCAAGTAGGAATGAGGACAGGAAGTCCATCAGGGTGCGTACAGAGGCATATACAATGTCATTTCTCTGTCGCCCACTATGCGGAAGGAACAGGATACAGAATAGATAATACTGTGTACGAAATACCATTGACTACGCACTGTACAGCCGCTTGTGGAGTAATATATATATATATATATATATATATATATATATATATATATATATATATATATATATGTAAACGTATAAATATATAGGCGTAATGGCTGCATACCAGGAATTGAAGGGGTCGGCAGAAGAAAGTGTTAAACTTGAGTTCAGCAAGAACTACACTGAACAATTCAACAGTTGTGTAAAGTAATGTTTCACCTATTGGTCAATAGTAGTTCCCCATATATCGCTAGAAAACAGTGCCTACTAAATAAACTTTTGTCTTGTTATTTAACTTCTTCTCTTTCACCATACATGCAGGGTGTGGCTGTAGAATAACGGGACTATTACTTTAAAATATACATATTTAGTTACCGTCACCCTCAATACACTCCCCTCCTCCGTCCCTGCAACGCTCCATGTGAATCTTCCGTAGATGCAAACAGTGATTGAAGTGCGATTACAGGCTTTCTCGGCGTATTCCTGTGATTGACTCTATTCTGATGATTAGCCGAGTAGTGGCGTCGTCTTCTCGGAACTTTTCGATGAATTTCGTACCTATCATCCTCAAACGAGGTGTCGGGATGCTGTTGTTGCTTTCATTAAGTTGTGGCCCCTGATATGAGTGCCGGTTCACTGCAGAGGGTACTGACTGTTGAAATTTCCTCCGGCCTAGGATGGATTTGTGTTTTTCTATTATTGGTCTATTTGAGGTATGCTCTGTGTGTGTAATGAACATGATTTATATATCCTTTGGGGCTGAGTGCTGGTTTTCTGATTTTTCTATTTCTTTTTTTAATTTTTTTGTTATTTTTAATTTCAGAGTGTTTTGTGGGGTTTTTATGGGGTTTAGTATTTTTTTGGGTTTTGTGTGCTTTTAAATGTCGTCCAGTACTTGCACCTGAACTGTAGGGGTTCATATTGTCCTAGGCCACTGACAAGCTCATTTCCTGAGCGGTGTGCCTGCCTGTAGAATGCTTGGTAAAGTTCACTGAATCTCTCTTGTAGCGTTTGTAGACCCGTTACTTCATGGAGATCTTTGGTGGTGAACCTAGTGTCGACGAGTATAGCTCTTTTAAGGGCTCTGTTCTTTAAAGTTTGGAGCTTTTTGATGTGGGATTTTGCTGCGCAGCCCCACACTCGGCACGCATATGTTAGTATTGGCCTTACTAATCTGCAATAAACCCTGATCCCCAGTCGCCGTCTCGAGCCACGCTGCTGCTATGGTCGCGGGTTCGAATCCTGCCTTGGCATGAATGTGTGTGATGTTCTTAGGTTAGTTAGTTTTAAGTAGTTCTAAGTCCATGGGACTGATGACCTCAGATGTTGAGTCCCATAGTGCCCAGAGCTATCTGAACCCAGGTCGCCGGGAAGGCCACTACTAGGGTTCAGGTTTTGGTAGAGGACCTGAAGTCTGGCGATGCCTTTTTTGTTAAGTTGGCTGTGTGCGTTTGCCATGTGAGTCGCTTATCCAAAGTGACGCCTAGGTACTGCGCCCAGTTCCTCCACAGTAAATTCCTGCCTTGGAAGGTCAGTATGTGGGGCGGCGGGTGGAATAATAGAATAAATGTTTTGCATTTATGCTGTTTGCCGTTCTCAACACTGGCTCTCTAACTACAATATTGGCAACCAGAAAGTGATTAGCAAAACGTGAAGCCTGTGATTAGAATTCCTAGTACCCACTTCATCTGAGAAATACATTTATAGCTACAGCTTATAGCTCTGAAGAATTAGAGATTGTCTGGGATTCATAATCAAAACCATTCTCTCTAAAATGTTCACTATAATCTGAAAGTCTCAGACCAAAAAGAATCCACACAATCCAACTACCAGAGCAGTTCAGAGTCTAATGTGCTGATGCCACTATAACTGTTCAAATTAAATGTTTAAGTGAATGCTCGCCATTATTTGATGATAATGTTCATCAAACGCCACGCTAATCATGGTAGAATGTCTGTCCTGCGACGGCACGTGAAAATACGACATACGCAAACTAAAGATGGATTATTAACATCATCCCAAAATTAACACTTCACTCGAAAACGATTTCATGGTTACGCGTATCCCGAGTAACTTTTTACTGCATCCGAGGCTGTTTATATCAACGATATCGACGTGACGTGACTCCCGGCACAGGCGGTACGCTAATCAGCGTCTGGACAGAACGGGGGCCTCCTTCCTCACGCAGCTTTCTTACATATAAAGCCGCGGTGCGGACGACTAAGGGAACGCCTGATCAAATCTGCTCTCCCGACTAGACTAGCCGCTGGGCTAGTAATGCACCACTTTAAGTTATTCAATAAATCATTGCTTCCTTTGCTGATGGCCGATGAAGCTCTCAATTTAAATATGCAATCAGCACACAGGTAAGTAATCATAATAAAAGTCTGACGTGGCTAAGTCAAATATTTTGGGTGAGATAATTAATTTACTTACACTACACGCAGTAGCCGAGCTCTGAACTTGCCCTTTGGAGATACGCTATCTCTATAGTTTTATAGTTATTCAGTTGAAACTTCTCACATCTTTATGATTATAGCGGATCTCCCTTCTACTTAAATTTTAACATCCTAGCTTTATTTATTCGCCTACATAATCTATCTTGCTTCCTTAATTTTTAAGGTAAAAACCAGAAAATCTTGAATTTCAACTAAAATTTTAATTTGTGAGATCGAGAATACTGTTTCTACTAAATTATTATGCAAAAGTAATCTAAATATAAATTTTTAAGTTTCTAGCTCTTTTCTGTTGCGCCAATGATTTTTACATAAAAACGTTCAAATTTCGAAAATGGTTAAAGTTCTTGAAATGATATTCAACACATATTGATTTAGTATTACTCCCGACATGCTAGAAACGTTTCAGGTTATTTACTTGATTTTTAAAGTATTGCGCAGCATTTATGACGTCAGAGCTAGTTACAGTGGACTGGCTGGCACACAATGGAAAGACTGATGTGAATTTTATAAGGCGTGAGTAGGCTGCTTCCCTACAAGTACAGGCGGCGGTCGATTTCTGGGGTGTCTTTTCCCTAGCTTCCTAGTGAACATTATTGCCATGGTCTTACCAGCGTTTAGGGTGATCCGCCACTTTTTGGCTCGTGCTTCAGTTTTGTTTAGAACGGCTGAAGGCGCGTGGTGGCGACGTTCCGATTCCCACTTAGTGAGAGGAAGGCGGTGTCGTCCGCAAACTGTGCGTTTTCGACATGCTGGGCTGTGGGAGTGTCTGTGGTGTAGCAGTTGCACAGGGTGGACCCTAATACAGATCCCTGTGGTACTCCCACGCGGATGTCCCTTTTGGTGGAGCATTTTTGATAAATTTTTAGTATAATGGTTTTTCCTGTGAGGTAGCTTCTCAGTAGCTTAACCAAGGCCAACCAAGCCTTGGGTGTAGAGTTTATAAAGTAATTCTCTGTGCCAGACTGTATCAAAGACTTTTTCTACGTCTAGCATAAACATTCCACAGTAGCCTTTGTAGCTGTATGCTAGAGTAGCGCCCTCTACTACCCTCATCAGCTGTTGTGTCGCAGAGTGGTTTCTCTGAAAGCCAAACTGCTCTTTTGGTATTATTTGTTTCTTTCTGAGGTGTTGCTGAATGGGGTCCAACAGAAGGCGTTCATATAATTTGCTCAGGGTGGGGAGAAGACTAATTGGTCTAAAAATTTGTGGGAATGGGGGGTCCTTAGTAGGTTTGGCGATCGCGACTACTTCCGCATCTTTTCAGGCTTTTGGAAATTTGCGCGATCGAGTGTTCTCGTTAAAAGTGTCCGCTGAGAGCTGGAGTTCAACGGATGGTAGGTAATTAAGTATTTCGTTTGTGAGTATGTCGTGGCCAGGCACTATTATGGTGGGTAATACATTTATGGCGCCTACTACATCTTCCGCTGAGAAGGGTGGTAGTGCGTCGTCTTCATTGTCTTCTGCTGCATTCGTTCCTTCTAATGTGTGTCAGGGCGCTGATGACCTCGATGTTGAGCGCCCATAAGCCCCAACACACCATCACCACCATCTTCTGCTGCAAGGAAGACCCTGAGTTGTCTCCTGACGATGGCTTCGTGGGCCCTATCCTGTGCCTCTGCCGGTTGAAATTGTCTTTCAGAGACATTTGCGAGTGCGTTTGTCTGGTCAGAAGCGCTAAATGCGAGGCCGCGCTCGCTGTGCAGAGGCGGTATTTTTGCACGTATTTTGGTGGATTGTTAAGTTGCCTGCCACAAGCTGTTGTCTTCCACCTTACGGGCGGACAAACGAGCAGAACATTCGTTGTTTCTGTGCTCATCGAACGCTGCTCTCAGCTCTCGTTGCAATCTGTTGAGTAGCCACCTAGTATCTGGATTTCGGGTCATTTCCCACTCTCTTGCGATCCTGTTTTTGTGTCGTATTCGCGCAAGCGGGTGCGGTCGGAGTTGCTTACCTTGGGGTGCCCCATCGGGGGTCCTAGGAGTGGCGGCTTCCGCTGCTTGCAGAATCGTTAAACTCAGGTGTTTAAGGGCCTGTTCTGTGTTGTCCGTGTTTGGAGGCGGGGTGTGGGCGATGTCTTCTGTTAGTCCATCTCTGAGCTGCTCCCACTTCGTTCGTTTGAACGTGGGTTGACCGTTCTGGACTAGAAGCCACTCGCCCACGACTATTTAGAAATGTACTGGAGTGTGGTCGGATAACATTCTGTTCAGCGAACTCGAGGTCAAAAATGGTTCAAATGGTTCTGAGCACTATAGGTCTTAATATCTGAGGTCATCAGTCCCCTAGAACTTAGAACTACTTAAACCTAACTAACCTACGGACATCACACACACATCCATGTCCGAGGCAGGATTCGAACCTGCGACCGTAGCGGTCGTGCGGTTCCAGACTGTAGCGCCTAGAACCGCTCGGTCACACCGGCCGGCGAACTTGACGTACCAAAGCCCGTTATCCTCTTCGTTACAGCTATGTCCATAACGTCGGGGCGTGTTCCTTTCAGAGGGAAATGTGTGGGTTCTTCGGGATCTCACACATTTAATTGACGGATGCGCGCAAGTCTCTCTAACTGGCTGCCTGCTCTGTTGGCGCGCCTAGAGTTCCAGTTAGAGTGGTTTGCACTGAGCCCTCCTCCAATTATGAATTTGCCTCGTAGCTGAGTTAGTGCCGCTATGTCGGGTTCATGGAGGACGATACTAAGTTGTTTGTAGACTACCACTAGCGTGAGGGGGACGGTGGCATTGTAAGTAGGCTGTTTAGGTTTTTATGTTAGTAACGCCACGTAGCGCTCTGTATGAAAATCACTGACTGTGCTGTGTAAAGTCTGTGGCTGGCTGGCATTGTTGGAACAGTCGCTATTGTAGTGTTGGGCAGTTGGATGTGAACAGCGCGTAGCGCTGTGCAGTTGGAGGTGAGCCGCCAGCAGTGGTGGATGTGGGGAGAGAGATGGCGGAGTTTTGAGAGCGGATGATCTGGACGTGTGTCCATCAGAGAGAGTAAATTTGTAAGACTGGATGTCATGAACTCATATATATATATATATATATATATATATATATATATATATATATATATATATATATATATATATAATGACTTTTGAACACTATTAAGGTAAATACATTGTTTGTTCTCTATCGAAATCTTTCATTTGCTAACTATGGCTATCAGTAGTTAGTGCCTTCAGTAGTTAGAATCTCTTATTTAGCTGGCAGTATTGGCGCTCGCTGTATTGCAGTAGTTCGTGTAACGAAGATTTTTGTGAGGTAAGTGATTCATGAAAGGTATAGGTTATTGTTAGTCATTGCCCTTCTTTTGTAGGGATTATTTAAACTCAGACTGCGTTGCACTAAAAGCATTGTGTGTCAGTTTAGTGATGATCAGAATAAGTAAAGAAAGAAATGTCTGAGTACGTTCAGTTTTGCTCAGCTGTTTGAAAATCAAATAACGTAAGGGTTTTATCAGCACAGTAATTCATAGATTTCTCTAAGGGGACGTTTCATATGTCGACCCTTCCGATTTTTTCTTGTAGTTTATGTAAGTAGTGTAGCTATTGTTTATTGCTAGCGCGTAATTATAGAAAGAATTTCCTTTGTAGTTTTAGTTTTTCATTGTTGTACAGTAAAACAGTTGTGGCATGCATGTAGATTTGCACCAAATATTTTGCAGCTGTGCTTGCAATTAACGAGATATTATTTTCAGTGCTATGTTAATGTGTTTTCTTATTTTGCTCTTCCAATTGTGTTCATCTGTGTTATCGTGTAAAATATTGCGACAATAATGGCGTGTGAAAAACGTAATACTAGGCTCCAAAGTAAACTGAGAAATGACAGTGAAGACGAAGGCAGTGTGTTAGCGCCACCGTGTAATGAATTAACTAATGTTCAAAGTATTAATTTGGTAATTGTGCATAGGGAAATGGAGCGGGTTGCAAATAGTGGTGTAGACAGTGAAACAATTAGTGAACAGGGAAGCATTATCGATCGATCGGTCGGCAACAGCTCGCCTCAGGAATCCGAAATGACAGGACACAATCTAGCAAATACTGTAGATTATGGTTTTGGGTCCTCACCGTTTTCTCAAATAAGTCAAGACACATTTTCTGCTTTTCAAAATGCGAGTATTACCGGTTCAAATGCACTGCCGAATAGCACTGAGGAACATGTTTCAGACACCAGTGCATTGTTATTACAACTAATGCAACAAATGGGACAAAGGCTACAAAAGTTAGACACAATGCTTGAACAAAATCAGAAACAAATGGGACACAAGCTTCAAAAGTTAGACACAATGGAACAAAATCAGAGACAAACACAGCAACAGCTTCAAATGTTAGACTCAATGGAACAGACGCACGAACAAACACGCGAAGGTTTAACTGCTGAGTTATTTAAAATCGAATACAAATGTCAAAAAGCCTGTAATGACATAAAAACACAAATTTGTAAGCAATTTCAACCTATTTTTTCGCGTCATGAAAATGCTTTACAGAATCACGAAGCAGCCATATAAGAACTGCAAACTATTGTTCCTGAAAATCACGACACCTTGCAAGCTAAAACTGAATCAGTTGCATCTACCGATTCGGTTACGCAACTTGCAAAAACTCAGGAAAACGTAAGGACACAGTAGATGCGCTTTCAACACAAATGGACACTCTGAAACTTGGTTCAGAAAAAAACACTGAGGAAATCAGTTCATTGTCGGAGAAAGTAGCCGAACTTTCGGATCAGTTCACTAACTTATCTACAAAGGTAGATGATGATCTGAATGACACAAGACCGATAGCCTTCACTGACACAGAAGAGTATGAACAAATTAGAAAATTTAAACAAAATCAAAATCAAATCAATACACAGTACAAAAGAGAAATCCGGAAAGTACAAGATCATTTGACACAGGTAATACAACAATTACATATTTCAGAGGACACTCGCGCTCCAATACGGGAAGAGGGACATAGAAATACGGATCAGCCACAGAGTCAGTGATTTTCATATAGAGCGCTACGTGGCGTTACCAACATAAAAACCTAAATAGCCTACTTACAGCATTATGCATTTCTATAGCTACCGCTTCTATTGACCCTGTGCCAGGGTGGATTAACTGGTGGTGGGGGATGCCTCGTCTTACGCAGATTTCAACCCCACCTCAGTGTGTCTGCCTATCCTTGCCGTTGCTGACGTAGTTTGCTGCCGAATGTTTCACTCGCAGTTTGAGGTGGGTCTCCGACTTCAAACCCACGTCTATATCTTCGTCTTTCAGGAATTGCTCGAATTTTTGTATCTTTTTATGGATACCTTCAGCTTTGAAGACTCAGATGGTTAATCCTTGGATGTGCAGGCGCCTATCCATGGTGTGGGGGTGTTTGGTACTTCAGAGTTTTTCGCAGCTAGTTGCGAGGACATTTTTGCAATTGTGGCTGATATCTCCAAGAATTGCGCTGTTAGCTGCTGCACCATGGAGAGTTTCGCTGTGGCTGGCCCCTCAAGGTGTTTCATGGAACTGGTAGCAGCGCAATATTGCCCTGACTTGCGGGAGTTTGTGTACTGCATGTCTGCTGGCCACTGGCGGAAGCGTAGCAAGTTTGCTCCTTGTTCTGTGGTAGGCCTTATGATGCCTTCTGCGACCCGTGGCTGGCTGCCGGGTGCAGGTCCTTCCGGATTTGTGGAGTGGTTCCTATCGACGGTGAGAGAGACGGCTGGACAGGTGCTGGCTTGTTCTGGGGTATCGTGGGTGGGTCTCAACACGCGAGAATATCGACGACCGTCGACTGCTCCTGTCTTGTGGCGAGTCGGAGCTACGGTCTCCCGCTACATCCGCTCTTTGCTGATCTACTCAACCGACTTGGTTGGCTAGGGTTGGCTTCTCCAACTGTTTTGGTACCCTTCCTGCCTTTCTGTGGTTGTTGCTACGTTTTGTGAACCTGTTTTTTCTCTATATCTGCTAGGATGGTGGAGCAGCCACCATAACTGCAGTTGTAGCAGACTGTTTCCGCCCCATCCCCTTTTTTGGGACAATCTCTGGACTGTTGGTTGCCTGCACAGTGCACGCAATGCGGGGCATAGTGCAGCCCCTAGCTATGCGGTTCACTCCATGACAATTATAGAATTTCCTGTATTTGTTCTTCTGCCTTAGCTTTTCGACACCTACATCTAGCGATATGATTTTTTGCACCTGGAATATTGTCTATTTTGGGGAGTGTCTTTTAATATTGCTAGTTTCAATGGCCATTTTTGCCTGACGAGCGTAACTGCAGTTACGTCATATCCCCGTCTTATTAGTTCTACCTTGAGGTCCTCCAGAGACATTTTTTCGCGGGATGCCTCTAACTACTGCCTTGACCGGCTTCTCATCTACTAACCTGAAGGTGTAGTAAGGGATTTTTTGCTCTTGTAGGACATCCCTTACCTTCTTGTTGTCCTCTGAGGTCTTTACAAAAAATTCTGATTTTATCTTCGCCTCCCGATTTTGTGCTGAATTCCCCGTTCTCGCGTGAGTTTTTCAGCAGTTCTTCGGGGGCCTTGTAGGATTCCGGGCACTCTGCTTTTTTTTTTTTTTTTTTTTTTTTTTTTTTTTTTTTTTTTTTTTTTTTTTCATCAGTCTACTGACCGGTTTGATGCGGCCCGCCACGAATTCCTTTCCTGTGCTAACCTCTTCATCTCAGAGTAGCACTTGCAACCTACGTCCTCAATTATTTGCTTGACGTATTCCAATCTCTGTCTTCCTCTACAGTTTTTGCCCTCTACAGCTCCCTCTAGTGCCATGGAAGTCATTCCCTCATGTCCTAGCAGATGTCCTACCATCCTGTCCCTTCTCCTTATCAGTGTTTTCCACATATTCCTTTCCTCCCCGATTCTGCGTAGAACCTCCTCATTCCTTACCTTATCAGTCCACCTAATTTTCAACATTCGTCTACAGCACCACATCTCAAATGCTTCGATTCTCTTCTGTTCCGGTTTTCCCACAGTCCATGTTTCACTACCATACAATGCTGTGCTCCAGACGTACATCCTCAGAAATTTCTTCCTCAAATTAAGGCCGGTATTTGATATTAGTAGACTTCTCTTGGCCAGAAATGCCTTTTTTGCCATAGCGAGTCTGCTTTTGATGTCCTCCTTGCTCTGTCCGTCATTGGTTATTTTACTGCCTAGGTAGCAGAATTCCTTAACTTCACTGACTTCGTGACCATCAATCCTGATGTTAAGTTCCTCGCTGTTCTCATTTCTACTACTCCTCATTATCTTCGTCTTTCTCCGATTTACTCTCAAACCATACTGTGTACTCATTAGACTGTTCATTCCGTTCAGGAGATCATTTAAATCTTCTTCACTTTCATTCAGGATAGCAATGTCATCAGCGAATCGTATCATTGATATCCATTCACCCTGTATTTTAATTCCACTCCTGAACCTTTCTTTTATTTCCATCATTGCTTCCTCGATGTACAAAATTGAAGAGTAGGGGTGAAAGGCTACAGCCTTGTCTTACACCCTTCTTAATACGAGCACTTCGTTCTTGATCGTCCACTCTTATTATTCCCTCTTGGTTGTTGTACATATTGTATATGACCCGTCTCTCCCTATAGCTTACCCCTACTTTTTTCAGAATCTCGAACAGCTTGAACCATTTTATATTGTAGAACGCTTTTTCCAGGTCGACAAATCCTATGAAAGTGTCCTGATTTTTCTTTAGCCTTGCTTCCATTATTAGCCGTAACGTCAGAATTGCCTCTCTCGTCCCTTTACTTTTCCTAAAGCCAAACTGATCGTCACCTAGCGCATTCTCAATTTTCTTTTCCATTCTTCTGTATATTATTCTTGTAAGCAGCTTCGATGCATGAACCGTTAAGCTGATTGTGCGATAATTCTCGCACTTGTCAGCTCTTGCCGTCTCCGGAATTGTTTGGATGATGCTTTTCCGAAAGTCAGATGGTATGTCGCCAGACTCATATATTCTACACACCAACGTGAATAGTCGTTTTGTTGCCACTTCCCCCAATGATTTTAGAAATTCTGATGGAATGTTATCTATCCCTTCTGCCTTATTTGACCGTAAGTCCTCCAAAGCTCTTTTAAGTTCCGATTCTAATACTGGATCCCCAATCTCTTCTAAATCGACTCCTGTTTCTTCTTCTATCACATCAGACAAGTCTTCGCCCTCACAGAGGCTTTCAATGTATTCTTTCCACCTATCTGCTCTCTCCTCTGCATTTAACAGTGAAATTCCCGTTGCACTCTTAATGTTACCACCGTTGCTTTTAATGTCACCAAAGGTTGTTTTGACTTTCCTGTATGCCGAGTCTGTCCTTCCGACAGTCATATCTTTTTCGATGTCTTCACATTTTTCCTACAGCCATTTCGTCTTAGCTTCCCTGCACTTCCTACTTATTTCATTCCTCAGCGACTTGTATTTATGTATTCCTGATTTTCCCGGAACATGTTTGTACTTCCTCCTTTCATGAATCAACTGAAGTATTTGTTCTGTTACCCATGGTTTCTTCGCAGCTACCTTTTTTGTACCTAACACACCCTCTGCCCTACCTTCCTATTCATAACGAATCCTACACCTGTTATACCATTTTCTGCTGCTGTTGATATTACCCGATACTCATCTGACCATAAATCCTTGTCTTCCTTCCACTTCACTTCACTGACCCCTAGACTGAGCCTTTGCATTTCCCTTTTCAGATTTTCTAGTTTCCCTACCACGTTCAAGCTTCTTATATTCCACGCCCCGACTCGTAGAACGTTATCCTTTCGTTGATTATTCAATCTTTTTCTCATGGTAACCTCCCCTTTGGCAGTCCCCTCCCGGAGATCCGAATGGGGGACTATTCCGGAATCTTTTGCCAATGGAGAGATCATCATGACACTTCTTCAATTACAGCCCACATGTCCTGTGGATACACGTTACGTGTCTTTAATGCAGTGGTTTCCATTGCCTTCTGCATCCTCATGTCGTTGATCATTGCTGATTCTTCCGCCTTTAGGGGCAATTTCCCACCCCTAGGACAAGAGAGTGCCCTTAACCTCTATCCGCTCCTCCGCCCTCTTTGACAAGGCCGTTGGCAGAACGAGGCTGACTTCTTATGCCGGAAGTCTTCGGCCGCCAATGCTGATTATTTATCAAAATTTAGTCAGTGGCGGGGATCGAACCCGGGACCGAAGACGTTTTGATTATGAATCAAAGACGCTACCCCTAGACCACGGGTACTCTGCTATTATCGGGGTATTTTGTACTCTTTTGGTCCTACTTTTGGTGGATGTCGTACAGTGGTGCTTGCCTGCGGGTCTCTCGGGTCAAATCGATTTTTGATTACGGTTGGGGTGCTAGACGCTCCTGAAGTGAGGAGCGGAGAACCTTCCTTCTGGCTTGTTCGAAGGGCGACTTGTCGCTCTGAATGTCACCTGGGGACACTATGTCATTCTCTGCAACTGTTTCATTGACCAATATCATGTCTAGGGAGACAGTTTCCTGTGCCCCTCTTTTGGCTGCAGGAGAGCCCGCCAGTGAGTCTTCCGATTTGCTTTTTCTTATCTCCTGCGGCCTGTCTGCTTTCCTAGCGCTACGGTTTCGCTTTAGTGGAGTTCTTTCCCTGTCTAGATACTGCTGTCTTGGTGTATCTGTTTCTATAGGAAGGATTTTTCTTCCCTTGTTGTGGCGGCGGGGGGGAGGGGGGGGGGAGTTGTTTCTGGCTATCCTCTCTGGGGGTAACTGGGCAACGGGGGCGGGAAGGGGGGGGGAGTAATGCTTTGGTCGGGAGGGACAGTCTTCTGACTGATGGTAGTGAGCTAAATAAAGGTATGGGTGGTTGTAGGTGGAGATGGAGCTGAGGGCTGTTTGGCGTCACTCTCTGTTGTCTGGATAAATGTGATTAAGGAGCCTCCCGCTTGGGGAAGACTCGCAGTCTTACTATCTCCGAAGGATCCGCGTCCGGACGTGGAAAGGGTGACATGCTGCCAAGGGAGTGTCGGGTGTTGCCTTCGTCGTCACTGTTATTCGTATCCAGCAACAACACCGAACCTAACTGCCTTCCAAGCGCGGGTGACTGGCCAGCGACCAATCCCTGGCTTGGGAAATGCCCTACGCCTTGGAGGGGCAGGTGGAGTAACTGCGGCAGCAATAGACACTCGAAGCCGCCGGAAAAGCGGCTAGTAACACACAACGACGATTTGCCAACCTGCTGCTGATCCAGCCGCTGGTGCGAATTGAACGCAAGGGATTGTCTGGGGATTTGAAAAAAGCGGGGGCCTATGACTTCGTGGTACAGACTGACGGAGGCAATGCTCAACGCCCGACTGCCACTCAGCAAATGTGTCGGGATGTTGCGCTGCACATCTTTATATAGTTACCTGACTGGTGTCCTCTTCTGCAGGTGGGCCAATCACGCGCCTCTGGAAACGGGTGCCGAGTGGCGTGGCTGGTGATCCCTCCCACAAGAACGACCAACTGAAGGGGGCAAGGTAGTTACCTACGTTAAAAGGGATATTTCGCACCACCAAGTGTACCTACCAGAAACGACGCAGTTGGAGACTTTAGAAGTCGAGGTAACGACAGCCACAGGTCCGGTAACTGTGGTGTCGGCATATCGTCAACCAAACACCCACAGGTTAGAGGAACAGGAGATCGTCAAATTAGGGCAAGTTAGAGCCAAGCTGGTAGTTAGGGAGAAAGTGGGGGGGGAGGGGTAGGGAGGCGAGAGGGTTGACCTCAACACAAAGCATCCAGACTGGAACTCGAGAAAAACAAACACAGCTGGCCGAAAACTGAGTCGTATCGTTTGCACCCGCCACTTACATGTGCGGGCTCCAGATGAACCAACACACTTTCCCAGGAACGGCAATAACGCGGAAGTTCTAGACATAGCTGTTACAAAAGCTCGCGCAGGATTGTGACGGCGAATTCACTGAATAAAATGTCCGATTACAATGCCGTCATCCTTGGAATTGAAGTGGGTACTGGCGACCGCCCACCAAGGGCCCAATAGCACACAAACGAACCAGTTGGGAACAGTTGAATGAAAACGTTACAGCAGAAATCACGAACGCCCCGCTCGCGACGGAAGACGTAGAACAAACGCTGAGAAATTTCACCGAAGCGATCCTGCAACCAAGAACTTATACACAGCGACTGCCACCCCAGCTGCTTGAGCAGAACAGGCACATAAACAGAATAGCGAAGGAATGGAAACTGAGGTGAAATCCGAACACCAGGAAGCTGCTCAACAGGTTACAAAAAGAGCAAAAGGTATCACTCACTGAGTACAGAAACTAGCAATGGTCAAACCGCCTCACAGCTCTCAAAATGGAGGATAACAACTTATGGGAAGCCACCAAGCATTTCACTAAAAACGCCGCCACTGCACAGCGAGAGAAGACTAGTGGTGAGCGCTCAAAGCCAACGCACTCGCCGACGTATCCGACGTATTCGAGAAGCAATTCACCCCACCAGAGGCACAGGACCAAGAAGACGAAAGGACGGCTAGACAGCAGCTAGCTGCGTTTCTTGCAGCTGAAGATGACGTCGCTGACGACATGCCTGCCTTCTCAGCAGAGGAGGTGGTCAAGGTCATCAAGTCACTGCCAGCAAAGAAAGCCCCAGGCCCCAGCCATCGATAGAATTATAGAAACGGTCAATGAGAGCACGCGAACACAAAAACTCCCGAAGGAGTGGAAATATGCGGAAGTGGTCGCGATCGCTATTCCTGGAAAAAACCCTGCCTTCCAACTGAACCCATAAGTCCACTCCCAACACTAAGTAAGCTATTTGAGAGCCTCCTATTGGCCCACATAGAACAGTACATACGCAGAGAAGAAATGCTTCCCGAATTCCAGTTCGGATTTCACAACGAACACTCAGCTCCACAACAGCGTATGAGAGTGATCGAAGCCGTCACAGAAGCCTTTAACCGGAAAGGCTATTGTGGCCTAACGCTGCTAGGTGTAGCCAAGGCTTTTGACAGTGTGTGGGACATCGGTTTAATATTACACACATTAGGATTCCCTGGCCAGGTCATTAAACTGCTGCAGGGCTACCTAGCAAAGCGCACCTTCTGCGTTCAAGTTGACAGTGAAAAGTCATCAAAGAGTAAAATACGGGCAGGAGTACCACAGGGATCAGTATTAGGCCCAGTACTGTACAAGCTGTACACTGCCGACACACAGACTGCCCCACAGACTCAAACAGTCCAGCATGTTAATGATACAGCATTTTTTGCCACCAGCAGCAACAGGTGAATCGTCTTCAACTGAGTTCAATCAGACAGATAATCTCAGGAAATGAGATGGTTATAACATGCAATCAACAGTATCCCGACACCTCGATTGAGGATGAGGGGTACAAAACTCATCGAAATGTATCGACAAAATGACGCCACCACTCGGCTGATCACCCGAGAAGAGTTCAGCAGTGAAACCAGCTGGCAGATTAAAAGTGAGTGCCGGACCGAGACTCGAGCTCGGGACCTTTGCCTTTCGCGGGCAAGTGCTCTCAAGTGGTTCGAGTCTGGGTCCAACACACAGTTTTAATCTGCCAGGAGGTTTCATATCAGCGCACACTCCGATGCAGAGTGAAAATCTCATTCTGAATTCATCAACAGTGATGGAAATCTGCTTTTTGAGCTCCTTGATGACACGTGCCGCTTTTTCTTTCACTGCTTCAATGGGCTGAAATCGCGTTCGTTTTCATTCATATTTGACCTTGTGGCCAGGTAATATTCTATGGAGCGACGAAGCACGTTTTACACTACAGGCTGTTTTGAATACGCAGTACGCCCGAATTTGGGTACTGTTAAACCGCATGTTGTGCGCAAAGAGCCACTGCACTCGCCGTATGTGACTGTGTGGTATCGATTGACAAATACCTTTATTATAGGTGCGCCTTCTTTGAAGAGAACGTACCCATACGATCTGTCACGTGTACCGTGACGTATGTATGTTATCGGGGCCTCATTGTTCAGCATGTCATTCCTGCTTTTGCAAGGGCACAACTGTGTGGAAACCACTGTTTTCATGAACGATGTGAAGACACCTCATGTCGCTCGCCCAGTCAAAGAATCTCTTCTTAATGCAACCTTCCACGACAGTGTTATCTATGGACTTCCCAGTGCAAGGCCTACAGGACAAACTAAACTGAATCCATGTAACTCTTTTGAAGATATCTAAACGAACGCGTTTACCAGAGACACTTTAGGTCTCTACCTGCTCTGAAAACCAGAATGCAGGAATACGTTGCTGCTAGCAACCGTTGATCAAGTCGTTTTCCGAATGCAGCACCCCGTCGACGTTTCCGGTGCTCATACTGAACAAATTGTGTGAGTCGATTAATGGTAAAATCAATGCGTGTCTCACTTGTTTCACCTTTCTGCTCATATCCCGTTTATAATGCATTAGATATGGAAAGATGTCTATACGTGTTTCGTGCATTCATAGAACCAAATTGCCAGTTGGTGGCCAAAATCTGAGCTAACTTGTTTCCAGAGTACGTCTATTCTGCTTTAACGGATTAGCAGATATACCAAGGTTTGCTACCATACGATAATGACAGCACGCACTGGACCTCAGTGAGGAACTGCACTTTCATTACGACCACCCAGCATGTAGATGTAGATATGTAAACGTTAGCACAAGACAAGAAAAGATGAGGACAGCAGGAAACCAACTGAAAGAGTGATGAGGTAAGGGGGGATGTAGTGATGGAGAGGTAGTGTAACAGACAGCTCGACTTGGTTTCCCGCCAGAGCCCGGCAGCTGACGGCCGGTGCGTGAATTTTGCACGCATGACTCGACGTGCGTGGTGTGTGTGCGGCGCGGTCCGGGCGCTGCCCGCCGGAAATTATTCATGAGCCACCCCCGGAGCCGCCCCTAACCTCACCTCTCACCCCCAGCTGCTCCTCTGGCACGCCGCGTCCGGCCCTCTCATTAGTCGGACAGGCTCCACGCACCCCCAGTACGTGCCCCGGCAAATTGCGATTTCTTCGCACCAAAGGCCGCGGCGTCTGCTGCAACGTCAAATGCCCGAGCATTCGTGATCCACCTGCAGAACTCTCTCTATGGGCTTCAGCTGCGCTGCGTCACAAAGCGGCAAAGAGTTTCGCCGAATGCAAGCAGGCAGTCCCAGTCGATGTAGCAATATCTCACTCACCCGTCTAATTAGTCGCCTTCCAAACAAAGTCAAAAATGCAGGCTACGTTTCAGTTGCATGTGAAACTGTAGAGTACAGAGATCTACTTTCTGTCAATACACCACTAGGATCACGCAGACAACCACCAAGAACGTATTGTGTCTCGCTATTTAGAGGCACAAAACGCGTGGGTGTTTTCAGCTCGTTACTAAATGCAAATTAGTAGGAGGCCGAGTTGATAGAAGCTGAAGGAGTCCAGGTTGCAATAATATGCGGTACTGCACACTGTTAGAGAGAAAGATTATTATTCAAGAAACACATAGTACAATGACATTACTTATATTCAGTAGTTTGTAGGACTGCAGCTGCGGCTATGAACTGACAGCCTCGTAACATGGAATACCATGAACTAATACAACATATTCTTAGGGACAAAGCCTGATGGGCCCTCCTAAGAGAATGAATGCAAACATTACAGAACTGGCTGAGGGCCGAATATGAAAGTGTGTCTGCCTAGGTTGAAATCTAGCTAAGAATTGAGCGAGGCACACTCCAGTTCCGTCGAGCTGCACAGCCCGCTAGAGTGCCCTGTGCTCGGCAGACGACGGGCTGCCAACCTTGTGTTAGCGCGCCGTTGTAGTAATACAGAACGAAATAATATTCATTTGATCAAAAACTTGCATCAATGTAATGAAAATGACAGTTACAATAAAAAAGAAAGTTCGTATTTTTCACACGTTTGTACTGTTTAAGTAAAGAAACGGACGGACAGCAAGACAAATGATTAAAAAGAAGTTATATAACTTACGCTTTGGAAAAGTTCCTTGATCATATGGAATTTTCTGTTAAATGTAGGCAGACATTTCTCTTAGGAAAGTTACGTATGGAATGATAAGTAACAGTGACTAAAAGACAAAATGTGCTCACTGAAGATAGATAACAACGTGTTAATAACACGCTACAGAACTGAATTTTTGAATTTCATAAAAACGAGTGCACGTCCCTTGACTGAGTAGAAGTAACAATTCTATCGTGGAAATTACTGTGGAAAGGAAAACTACGATGAATACAAGACATACGTGCTCACCAGCAGTCAGAATATTAGAAAAGGAAATGATTTACCATAGCATTCCTTCGTCCGCGCACTGATTCTGCTGTCACGAACTTAATGTGAAAATAACAAAATAGCAGTTGTCTTGGTGCTGTGCCCAACATGACGTAAAAAGAGCACCAGATCTTGACTCTGCACGCCGACCGTTTTGCCTCAGCAGAAACCTTCCGCTACAACTGGCTAGAATGCAACAGGCCAGTGAACACTTTCGCCATTCGCCCCAGAATGTTGACAATGGTGGCTTCTTTAAAACAGCTGCCCCACACACCGAGTGGAGTGGGAGACACACGCAGGTATCACATCAACCGCTGGAGAGTACAGAGTGTCGGAATACACTACTGGCCATTAAAATTGCTACACCACGCAGATGACGTGCTACAGACGCGAAATTTAACCGACAGGAAGAAGATGCTGTGATATGCAAATGATTAGCTTTTCAGAGCATTCCCACAAGGTTGGCGCCGGTGGCGACACCTACAACGTGCTGACGTGAGGAAAGTTTCCAACCGATTTCTCATACACAAACAGCAGTTGACCGGCGTTGCCTGGTGAAACGTTGTTGTGATGCCTCGTGTAAGAAGGAGGAATGCGTACCATCACGTTTCCGACTTTGATAAAGGTCGGATTGTAGCCTATCGCGATTGCGGTTTATCGTATCGCGACATTGCTGCTCTCGTTGGTTGAGATCCAATTACTGTTAGCAGAATATGGAATCGGTGGGTTCAGGAGGGTAATACGGAACGCCGTGCTGGATCCCAACGGCTTCGTATCACTAGCAGTCGAGATGACAGGCATCTTATCCGCATGGCTGTACAGGATCGTGCAGCCACGTTTTGATCCCTCAGTCAACAGATAGGGACGTTTTCAAGACAACAACCATCTGCACGAACAGTTCGACTACGTTTGCAGCAACATGGACTATCAGCTCGAAGACCATGGCTGGCTGCGGTTATCCTTGCCGCTACATCACACACAGGAGCGCCTGCAATGGTCGCAACCGTGTTTGGCGACATCGCGGTGAACGCACATTGGAAGAGTGTATTCGTCATCGCCATACTGGCCTATCACCTGGCGTGTTGGTATGGGGTGCCATTGGTTTTACGTCTCAGTCACCTCTTGTTCGCATTGACGGCACTTTGAACAGTGGACGTTACATTTCAGATGTGTTACGACCCGTGGATCTACCCTGCATTCGATCCCTGCGAAACCCTACATTTCAGCAGGATAATGCACGACCGCATGTTGCAGATCCTATACGGGCCTCTCTGGATGCAGAAAATGTTCCACTGCTGCTCTGGCCCGCACATTCTCCAAATCTCTCACCAACTGAAAACGTCTGGTCAATGGTGGCCGAGCAACTGGCTCGTCACAATACGCCAGTCACTACTCTTGATGGACTGTGCTATCGTGTTGAAGCTGCATGGGCAGCTGTACCTGTACACGCCATCCAAGCTCTGTTTGACTCAATGCCCAGGGGTATCAAGGCCGTTATTGCGGCCAGAGGTGGTTGTTCTGGGTACTGAGTTATCAGTATTT
The DNA here is from genome assembly GCF_021461395.2 of Schistocerca americana. Taxonomy (NCBI): domain Eukaryota; kingdom Metazoa; phylum Arthropoda; class Insecta; order Orthoptera; family Acrididae; genus Schistocerca; species Schistocerca americana. The sequence goes on along the minus strand of NC_060124.1, from coordinate 170,602,899 downwards.
ATGCACCCAATTAGCGTGAAAATGTAATTACATGTCAGTTCTAGTAAAATATGTTTGTTTAATGAATACGCGTTAATATCTGCATTTCTTCTTGGTGTAGCAATTTTAATGGCCAGTAGTGTAGATAAAGCACCACCAGATTGTGCCAAGCAGGGAGACGTGCATACTTTTAACTTCGGTGCTGAGTCTGAGTACGACGTTATTGGGACTAGATGTGAAGATAAATGTATGGGTAGCTGTCGAAGCTGTTGTACCATATTATCAGTGTGTTCAGTATATAAATATAACTTGATTTCATGTTACCTGTGAGTGAGCTGACCAATATCAAAGAGTTAAATACTGTATTTAATTAATGAGAAATCTCCGTCAGGTACGTCTTTCATTTACTGTCACGTGTGATATCACGTTACACTCAAGCGGTGAATGAAATTTTGTGTAGGCGATTATTTAAAAATAATCATATAGTAGTGCTTCCTATATTTCATTGCTTTAATAGAAACAAAAAAGGGTTTCCAATAATATTCCTAGACGCGGCCCCTTCTTTTCACTGAAGACAATATCTTAGTCACGTTCGGTTTCTCATGTTACTATTTTTCTGTAGTATTTGCAGCGATCATAGTAAAACAGAATCGTTCTCAAACCACTGAATACTTCAAGTTCCGTTTACGTTTTATGGCAGGTGTCCTATCTCAATTCAGTCTTAATTATGTCTTAGATCCAGTTATCGTTTAGTTACTCCGTTCAGAAATAGTCTACCCATGTCATCGTAGAACGCCCCTCCCTCACGCCAACAAAGTCAACAGTATTCCTTCTCAAAACATTTCTTTTACCGCTTGGTCTTACCTGTTTATGTTGTATGCTTTTGGCTCAGCGTTATTTACAGTAATATATATTACTAATACCTATGAGAAAGATATGCTCCGTTCAGTATAACTAAACGTGGAAAAAACGAAATTTCTTTTATTACATGTAAATGTCATTTTCTTTACAGCAATGCACGGTTTTTCATGAATTCAGTATTATTTCATCCTTGTTGGTTTCCACTGTCTGCGTGCTCCTACTGACACACACATTATGACCAGCTACCTGATAGTGGGTAAGTCCGTCTCTGTCAAGGATAACAACGGCGACGTGTCGTGGCATGGAAGATGTGAGAGCTTGGTAGGCTGATGGCATCTGCGCCGGCCGGAGTGACCGGAGTGGCCGTGAGGTTCTACGCGCTTCAGTCTGGAACCGCGCGACCGCTACGGTCGCAGGTTCGAATCCTGCCTCGGGCATGGATGTGTGTGATGTCCTTAGGATTGTTAGGTTTTAGTAGTTCTAAGTTCTAGGGTCTGATGACCTCTGATGTTAAGTCCCATAGTGCTCAGAGCCATTTGAACCATTTTGAACCACATCTGCACACACAAGTAACTTAATTCACGTAAATTCCTCACAGGTAGGTGATGAGCTCTGCCGCCACGTTTAGTCACATCCAAGATGTGTACGATAGGGTTCAGATCTGGCGAATTGGGTGTCAGCACATCAACTGGAACTCGCCACCTTGCCACGAACCACTCCATCACACTCCTATCGTTGTGTCATGGCACCTAATCTTGTTGAAAATGCCACTGCCGTCTGGAAACATGATTGTCATGATATAACACTATTTCTTTACGTTTCATCTAAATTTCTATAAATTTTTGCTTTAAAATTTTCGCGTATTGGTACTACACTTTCTGTATCTGTAAAGAAAAGTCTACTATACTGGAGAGTGAAGTTCTTTGCATAGTATGTGAGAAATGTATTTAAAATACTATGTAAATTGTTTATTACGTTAAATAATTTTCTGATGACATTTGTCTTTAAAAATATTTGTGAGTATAAACTATTCATGTTGATGTAAATTTGACAATGTAAGGGCCGGCCGGAGTGGCCGAGCGGTTCTCGGCGTTACAGTCTGGAACCACGCGACCGCTACGGTCGCAGGTTTGAATCCTGCCTCGGGCGTGGATGTGTGTGATGTCCTTTGGTTAGTCAGGTTTAAGTAGTTCTAAGTTCTAGGGGACTGATGACCGCGACAGTTAAGTCCCATAGTGCTCAGAGCCATTTGAACCATTTTGATCAATGTAAGAAATAGTTGTTATGTAAAAGCCAGTGTGCTTTTGTTTGAAACTAAAGTAGCTCTGGAGAGTGGTAAAGGGTGGCAAGAGCGAATTGGCGCGCTATCTAGAGTATGTGCGGGAAGTAAGTCACACAGACTGTAGGTGGCAGTGACTGAGGCAACACCCTTGTGGAGCAGGAGAAGCTTTGCCTGCAAATTTGCATAAAATTGCCTCGGATGAAGACTGCAAATGGCTTACGGCATAGCTGCGAGTTGTTGGGCTACTGTATGTAAAACTGAACGACGCCAAGAAGAGAAATTGGGCCCATACAGCAAGATACTTGCAGGCCGTTCTGTGGGTAGTGTAGCCGTCATAACTGTTCGCCACACCCAAGCTTACAGCCACCAGATAAGATGTTTCCTTGTATTTTACTTTTGACAGCGTGAACCATTAATTTAAACTGTGCTTTAATAATCATTCTTGAACCCTAAAAAACTGGTTCACCCTTTCATTTCATCCTTATCATACAGCTGTATAGTGTTCCGTCCTGGTGTTTGATTAATCCAAGTATCCTGTTTTACAGACTTATGAAGTCCCAAATTAATGTAAAGAGGCACCACTAAAATTGTTTTCACGTAAATAATGAGAGCGTTTCCTTAACTATTTCAAATTGCTATAGTAAAGGTTTGCTTACGTAAAATACATTCAGAGTGAACCCAAGTTATTAGAATCTGTTAAATGACTATACTGAGTTAGTTACTTTCAAAAGCTTTTGAAAGTAAATTCCACTGAGATAGAGGTTTTCTTGAAGTGCAATGTTCAGTATAAAAGTGTGTGCTTTAGTATCTAAGTATTTTATTACTTAAGTTTCTTAATTATGTAAAGTGTTTTTCTAATGGACATCCCTGGCAAAATTTTTTTTGCTTCCTTGAAGTTTTCTACTGGGCTTTTCCTCTTTTAAAAACGTTTTGTATAAGGGTGTAGTCCAACATTGTTTACGTTGAGTAATGTCTATTTGAAAAAGCAACTTAAACAGTAGCAATAAAGTAAACAAAATTCATATTTCTCCTTTTCCAATACTTTACTGTTTCATTGCCTGGATAGGCTAGCGATCGTTAGTACATATTTTAAACCAGTAAATGAACTTGGAACTGAGTTGTCCTAGCTTCAATATAATACTCTTCATACTGTGTTTCTTTCTAACCGCTGGATAAGGTCTTAGGAAAAGAATTGGATAGTCTCATTTACTTATCCATTAGACAAAACACACGGTCGAATCCTGTAAAAAGGGTAACTACGAGGGTGAGTCAAATGAAAACCTTAAATTTGTTATAACAAATCGAAATTTCGCGCCGTTATCCTGTAAGTTGGTAAGCGTGCTACAAACAGCGTGCAGAATGGTCTGTAGGTAGCAGCATAGTGCAAATACACACATGCCATCGCAGTATCAGTATAAAGATGGCCGCCCCACATGCGACTTGCACTAGGGAAGAACAGCGTTCTGTTATTCAGTTTTTGCGAAGCGAAGGTGTGAAACCTATTGAAATTCATAGACGAATGAAGGTGCAGTACGGTGATACATGTTTGTCACAGCATCAAGTCTACGAATGGAATAGGAAGTTCGCAAATAGTGTGACTTCAGTGGAAGGTGATCCTCGTCCAGGTCAGGCACAACGAGTTGTGATTCCACAGAACATTGCAGCAATTGAAGCCATTGTGAAGGAAAACCGCCGAGTGACACTGAATGACACTGCAGCATGTTTACAGATTAGTCATGGGTCAGCACACCACGTTGTGGATAATGTGCTCCAGTTTCACAAAGTGTCTGCAAGATGGGTGCCACGGCAGCTGACTCCTGAAATGAGAGAACAACGTGTTGATGCTTGTGAAGAGCTTCTTCCGCGCTTTGAACCAGAAAGTGATGGCTTCCTTGCAAGAATCGTTACTGGGGACGAAACCTGGGTTCACTTCCACCAACCGGAAACGAAGAGAGCGAGCAAGGAATGGCGCCATTCCTCATCACCAAAACCATAGAAGTTTCGAACAGAACCATCAGCAGGGAAGGTTACGCTGACTCTTTTGGGACGAAAAAAGCGTCATTTTGGAGCATTACATGCCTAGAGGGACCACTTTCACCAGTGCATCATACACAGATTTCCTAAAAAATCATCTGCAGCCTGCAATCAAATCAAAGCGACGTGGATTTCTGTCAGCAGGTGTCCTTCTGCAGCATGACAATGCAAGGCCGGACGCTGCCCGTACAACAGTTGCAACAATCACAGACCCACATTTTGAGTGTCTTCCTCATCCACCATACTCACCAGACCTTTCCCCAAGTGATTTCCATATGTTTGGACCACTCAAAGACGCAATGGGTGGATAGAAGTTGCGTTCTGATGAAGAGGTACGCCACGCGGTGCATGAGTGGTTGCGAGGACTACCAAACGAATTTTTTTCTAAAGGAATTTATGCACTTTGTAAGCGCTGGAAGACTTGCATTGAGCGTTGGGGAGATTATGTTGAAAAGTGATACAGCTTTGTACCACTTCTGTACAATAAATAATATTTTAAAAAATATTTAAAGTTTTCATTTGACTCACCCTCGTATATTAATTAGCGTTTCCTATTAACAGGACTATCCTCCCATGGTGTACTTCATTTGGAAACTAAACTAAATTTAGTAAGAGGGTTATACGTGTCAACATAGAAACAGGGTTTCCGGTTATTTAGGTAAAAGCATACTATATTACAATAGTAGTGGTAGGTTCAAATTCAGATGGCTCTGAGCACTATGGGACTTAACATCTGAGGTCATCAGTCCCTAGAACTTAGAACTACTTAAACCTAACTAACCTTAGGACATCACACACATCCATGCCCGAGGCAGAATTCGAACCCGCGACAGTAGAGGTCACGCGGTTCCATACTCAAGCGCCTAGAACCGCTCGGCCACACCGGCCGGCAGTAGTGGTAGGGGTATAATAAAAGGGTGTAAGTGGTCTGCAACTAGTGTACGATACCCCTTGGCCACCATGGTGCCTTGCACGGGCTCCACTGAACACATGCATACCCACGTGGAGGTTCCCCAAAAGCATAATGGAGCGGCTGCCAACTAATCTCCGTCGTGCAGTACAGGTGTTGAGGTGCTGTTCCCCTGGACGACGACGGATCGCTCCCTCCCATTGGCATGATAAAGAAGGTATCGTGATTCATCAGACCATGCAACGCTCTGCCACTGCGCTAACGTCCAGTGTCGATGATCACGTGGCCATTTCAGTCGCAGTTTCCGATGTCGTGGGGCTAACATTGGCACATGCATGGGTCTTCGGCTGCAGAGGCACATCGTTAGAGGTGCTCGGTGCACTGCTTGTTCAGACACACCTTTAGTCTGCCCATCATTAAAGTCTGATGTTAGTTCCGCCACATTTCTCCATCTGTCCTGCTTTACCAGTCTGCCAGCTTACGATGTCCGACATCTGTAATGAGGTGTGGTTGCCCAACCCCGCCACGTCTGGACGCGGTTTCACTATGGTTTCGCCACGTGTTGAAGACACTCACCACAGCACGCCCCGAACACTCAACAAATCGTGTCGTTTTCTAAATGCTCGTCCGAGCCTCCGGACCACCACAACCTGTCTTCCGTCAAACTCAGATAGATCATGCGCCTTCCCCGTTCTACATATGGACAGTACGCTCAATGACACTACACGCACCGTGCGTGTGTCTGACTAGCAGCCATTGCTCGCCAGTAACTCTGCTATCGCCCTGACGTGTTTATAACGATAGTACGTCGTTAGTTATAATGTTCTGGCTCATCAGTCAGCTGTATATTGACATAAAGCGGCTCTTTGTACTTCTTCATAATTCTATATGGAAAGCCGGTCGCTGTGGCCGAGCGGTTCTAGGCGCTTCAGTCCGGAATCGCGCGCCTGCTACTGTCGCAGGTTCGAATCCTGACTCGGACATGAATGTGTGTGAATTCCTTAGTTAGGTTTAAGTAGTTCTAAGTCGACGGGACTGATGACCTCAGATGTTAAGTCCCATAGTTCTTAGAGCCATTTGAACCATTCTACATGAATCGGAGGCGTAGTTTATATCTACGACAGCATAAGGGGACGACGAGTTGGTAACGGTGAATGTGAAATTGCAACATCGACTAGGAGCACTTGCTTGGAACCGATGCGAAACGGTAATTTGCACGCGCAAAGTATTTTATAAGTACAGCAGACGGTGAGTTAATTACTTGAAAAACCAGACCGCATTTAGAAACTGATTAACGTTAATCTGCGTACCTGTGATAAAAATGACGAGAAATTAACTTAAATTGCAACGAATATGCAGGTGTCTCTGTTACCTCACAATGTGTTGAAACGATAAAGATTCCAAGGTCGAAACAGTTACAGAATATGTGTGATGTGATCTGACTAAAGAAGGGACATTGCGAAATTTTGAGAGAATATGGAAGGTAAAGATAAGAACTGTAACTGAAACTCATAGCTTTACAACAGCAGCGGCAGCTAATGCTCACATGTTTTCACAGACTGTGGTGTCTGGCACGCATGTAGACGCTGGCCGTCGTATTTCTCAGATGAGTGCCGTTCTAGTGTGAAGTGTGATACGAGAGGCTATGGAAACGAGAAGGCAGTGAATTATTCACAGCTACGCAAGACCAAACCAGTACTAATGGAAATGAGTGTTTGGCGTCATTGGCTGGGAGGCCCCTTGCGGGGCAGGTCCGGCCGCCTTGGTGCAGCTCTTATTACATTCGACGCCATATTGGGCGACCTGCGCGCCGGATGGGGATGAAATGACGATGAAGACAACACAACACCCAGCCCCTGAGCGGAGAAAATCTCCGACCCAGCCGGGAATCGAGCTCGGGCCCTTAGGACGGCAATCCGTCACGCTGACCACTCAGCTATCGGGGCGAACACCAGTACTAATAAAGTCACGTAACTGATGATGTCACAAAACGAAAGGAAAATAACGCGACGCGGGAGCACTTTGAAAGATCCACTGATTAGGTGAAATAGTACATTAGGTAAAGACGCTGAAAGACGTAGATGCACTTTTGTTCTTTAAAAATCAATAGCTTCAGAACCTCTGAAGTGATCATAACAAAGTGCCCACTCAAAACGATTGAATAGCGCTATTGAAGGTCACGATTATAGTTTTTATAAGTGTCAATATAGTATTAAGAATGAGACATAAGTTTGATTCTGGTGATTTAAAATGTGTTAAGGCAAAAAGAAATTTGAAACAGTAAGTGTAGCTACAACATAGGATAAGAAACCTGACTAGCTATTTTTAGCCCTGTAAGTCTTTTCATAGGCAGCATATAAGAAGAGCTAATTCGAGTGATTCATAGTAACGGGTCGTAACGGTATGCAAAAAAAATGAGTATCTAGCCGCTAGAACAAAAAACAAAGATCCCCACATTAAGACTGGTGAAATTTCAGTCCTATGCCATAACACTGTGGTAGTCATAAGTTTGAAGTAGTTTTCATTCATTGAATAATACGTGCTGGACAGTCAGGAGACAATTTGCAAGGTCTATCTCTGAACTGGCGTGCCGTAACGTATCAGGTGAAGCGACGCGTAAGTATGAGTTGAATAATATATTAAAACGTATACTTTTAGTAGCAGTGCGTGCAATAAATGGATTTTGGGAGCTGCTTTTTATGGTAGATTGACGGATATACCCTCGAAGACAAAAAAAGGAAAGAAAGGGACGACGCACAGCGAGGGAAATATCCGAATGGCACGGAGATCGGTAGGTGTGATGTATATGCACAGGGAAATATATGATTTCAATTTCAAAAAAAAGTTGGATGATTTGTGTGGTATCGATAGCTACGATGCCACGGCGTAGATGCAAGTTGGCACTACACCGACACCGACGACAGCGCCCTCTATCCGGCGCTTTGGAGCTCTAAGAGCTCCGCTCCAGATTCAGCCCATTTGATCAAGAGCAGACGGCTGGGACACTCCGCTTTAGCTTCGCTTCATATAGAGACTTTGCACTACTTAAGAGGGGTCTAAGGTTTCGCATCTCATTGCAAAGTTATGTATTCATCTTCTTGCTAAAGTAAAGGCGATTTTAATTCACACTGCTGTACAGAGAGGTTTTCACCTTTTCCTGCTCCTACTCGCTTTCATCATTCGGCCAACCTTTCAGTTTTCAGGAGCGGACCCACGCCCCGCCTTCTAGGCGGGATACAAAAATTTGTTCGAAAGACCTACACAAATTGAGCAGCTTGGTAACATGTTGGTCCACCTCTTGACCTTGTACATGTAGTTCTTCGGCTTGGCATTGATTGATAGAGTTTCTGAGTGTCCTCCTGAGGGATACTGCGCCAAATTCTGTCCAACTGGTTCGTTAGATCCTCAAAATCCAGAGGTGGTGGAGGGCCCTGCCCATTATACTCAGAACATTCTCAACTGGGGAGACACCCGGCGATCTTGCTGGCCACAGTAAGGTTTGAATGCACGAAGAAAAGCAACAGAAACTCTCGCCCTGAGCGGCTGGGCATTATCCTGCTGAAATTTAAGTCCAGCATGGCTTACCCCAGACCATGGCACATCAGAACATCACTCCTGGTTATCGGGCAGCATAGCGGGCGACAATCAGGTAGACACTCAACCGCTGTCCAGGACGTCTCCAGACATTTCTCCACTTGGCGCCAGTATTCATGTAGAAGCGGAACTCGTCACTGAAGGCAGTCCTACTCCAGTTAATTAAATTCAAGGTGAAAACATGTCTGGAGGCGATCCATGCAGCGTGGCATATCAACCTGGCTGTCGCCTGCTACATGGCCCGACAATCAGAAGCGATGGACTGAGGTGCTATTCCTTTTCGTTACAGGGCTGCTGTGAATGTCATCTGCAGCATCCTTACAGCACAACAGTACGTCGACGATATTCTATGCCACGTTTTCTTGCCGTTGATGATAAGCCATCCTACGCTTACATACCAGCAGGATAATGCCCGCCCGTACACGGCGATAGTTCTATTGCTTTCCTTCATACTTTGCAAACCCTACTTTGGCCAACAAGGTAGCCGGACATCTTCCCAGTCTAGAATGTTCGGACCACTAGGAACAGAGCCCTCCAACCATTTCGGGAGTTTCAGGATCAAACGCTCTAAATCGACAGAATTTGGCACGGTACATCTCAGAAGGACATCAACAACTCTATCAATAAATTCCAAGCCGAAAAACTGCTTGCCTAAGGTCGAGAGGTGGACCAACACCTAATTGAGTTCCTCAATTTGTGAAGTTCTTCCTATGGAATAGATCATCAATTTTTTCTCAAACTATAATCATTTATTTATCTGTTCATGTACATCAGAGCTACGGATTTCCGTCCCATTCGGAAATTCTTTTGTGTCTTTTTTTTTTTTTCAAGTGTGTAAGGACCGAGGCCCTGATGAGGGCAGTGTTTATTCGCAGGCCAACAGCCTCGAGCTTCGCACGTTGTGTGATTACATATAGCAAAAGGCCGAAGAGAATTGTCAACTGTTATTTGGATAACATTTCCCTTCGAACCAGGATGCCAGCCACCTGTCGACTGCCAATAATCTCCTTGTATGCAACATGCACTATCCTCCCGTGTATCTGCCTCCCCTTCTCCTCTCCTCTTATCCCCACACGTGCCACTGACGCTTCAGAACAGTGTTGATGGTTGACACATGACGATCGGGACACTACTTAGCAACCTATCTCCATCATCAATTGTATCATTATTTTCTCCATAATTTTGAAGCTATTGCACTTGTGAGAACAATCCTCTGACCCCAGAAAACACACACACACTCCTAGAGCAATGTGAAGACTCCAACTCCCAGGCCACGAAAGCTACCCTGACATTAACCCCTCCTGTAGAGTGTTACCCACTCCTCACAGTGTCTTGCCTCATATCAGACCTCTTAAACTTTCTTTTCTCTCGTCACCCGTTGCCCTTTCGGAGAGCATTACGTCAGCTCGCATCCTCTTACCACATGTTCTATTGTTTCCCTGAAAAACGCTTCATCAAGATGTTTTTGTTGTCTTCAGTCCCAAGACTGGTCTAATGCTGAAATGATAATTGAATCAATACCCTAAGCTGTCGACAGGGGACAGTTGAAAATGTGTGTCCCGATCGGGACTCGAACCCGGGATCTCCTGCTTACACGGCAGACGCTCTATTCATCTGAGCCACCGAGGGCAAAGAGGATAGTGCGACTGCAGGGACCTACCCCTTGCACTCTCCCCGTGAGACCCACATTCTCAACTTAATATCCACACACTACATACATAGTGTCCCTGCCCATTTCACTCATTACTCGCTGCAGATAATCTTACTAAGTCCCGTAAGAGTTCGGGCAATGCGTGTGGATCCAGCACGGAAGAAGAAGGTCAATGGGCGGTTAGCCTTAACTATATGAAGATGGTATCTGTTCTGTCGGACATGTCCGAAAGAACAGATACCATCTTCATGTGGCCTAATACTAGTCTGTCCTGTGCAAGCCTTTCAATCTCTGAATAATTACTGCAACCGACATCCATTTGAGCCAGCTTACTGTATTCAAGCCGAGGTCTGCCTCAATCATTTTTGCCCCCACACTCCCTCCATTACTAAGTTGACTACACCCTGATGCCTCAGACTGTATTCTATTAACCGATCCTTTTCCTTTATCAACTTGGTCCATAAATTCCTGTTTTATCTAATTTGACTCAGTATCTCGTCATTAGTTATTCTATCTACCAGTCTTATCTTCGCCACTTTTCTGTAACGCCACATCCCAAAAGCTTCTATTCTCTCGTTCTCTGAAGAGGTTCCGTCCAGCTTTCACTTCCGTACTAGGCTACAAGTCAGAAAAATACCTTTAGCAAAGACTTATTAACATTTAAATTTGTTTTAGATACGGTAATAAAATATTCTTCGCTTTCAGGAATGCTTTCTTACTGTTCGCAGTCTGCATTTTATATCACCTCTATTTTGTTCATCATCACTTACTTTGGTTCCCAATGCCCAAATAGTAAATGAATCTATTGTTTTTAATGTCTCATTTGCTAATCTACGAATAAAACCCTCTGCACCATCTGATTTAATTCTATTACATTTCATTGCCTTTGTTTTACTTTTGTTGATATTCGCCTTACAACCCCTTTTCAAGTTGCTATCCATTCCATTCCGTTGCTCTTCGAAGTCTTTTTCAATCTCTGACGGAACTTCTGCGTCATCGACAAACCTATGGACTCTACTGCTACACCGCACCTTACACCAATACACAGTCACTTATGTCCTTCCGCCTCCCTCTTCCGTCTTTCCCAGAGTATGTACATAATTTTCACAGTAATAATCTTCGCCATTTCAGTGACATCAAAAGTACATACATTATGTTTTAAAACATAATTCATGTTAACGATATTTCACCATACTTAAAATCTACTCTTGCATAATGAACACGCTTTCGTTGGAAACTAGCATACTGGACCATTGCAAAATAATTGCTCTTATACTTTTGCCCTCACTTGTAAATAAACTGTTTGTAAATTAAGTTATCTGGCAGCCCACACTTTCTTGCACAGCCCCAACCCTGTTCCACTTCACCCCTCTCATCCTCCACGATATAACTCGATTTAAATTAGCATAAAGGAAAAAACCAAAACATCAACAATTTCGGGCTCAGGTAAAGCTATTTTGTAAGCATGCAGTGACAGCTAATTCGGTAGGTTGCGTGCTTCAGCTAATGGCTTTTTTGTATAGTTCCTTTTTACACTCACCCCGCTACTAAAATCCTTTCTGTCTGGATATTGTCAAGGCACTTCTATTTTGAGCAGGTACATAATTAGTGAGTCACACGATCCCCGCTCCACTAAATAAGCCAGATACTTGATTAAATTTTACCTGAATGTTTGCCAGTTTCTTAAATACATCATGTTGACAACATTACAGGACACAGTCAAACGAATATCAAAATGCAAACCATAGGCCAGAATTACGGGGCGATAACGCCCGAACGTATTTAACGGCTTCCTGAGCTTTCGTGATAGGCGCAAATACAGAGCTTGTCATAGGAGCGTTAACGTTGCGTATCGTCTGGCAGTGGTAAACGTTGCATGCGAGATCGCTATGCGTCACCGACGACAAAGGGTAGCCCTATGAACGTGTTACGGTGTTTGAACGTGAGCAAACGAACGGCGTCGCGCGGCTGGTTTATGTTATCGTGGATTTACTGCTCATGTGAGGCGTAATACTACTGCTACTATTGTGTGTGTGTGTGTGTGTGTGTGTGTGTGTGTGTGTGTTTGTGTGTGTAGAACGTGGGCCGAAGACAAAGAGATCAGCTACAATCCTCGTTGTGGTTCATAAGTGTGATGTCAGCATGGAATGATAGAAGAACAACTGAAGACTATAGCCTCAAGTTCCAGCAATTTAGACAGAGTTCGAATTGGAGTCATTGGGTGAAATTGGCAGCAGATTTAAGGAAACCTTTCTAGCATTCACCTCACACAAGTAAAGATAATCACAGAAAATCGTAACCCAGATTACCGAATGAGAAACTGAAGCCTGTGTCTACGAATTCAGTGCACGATTATGGTATCTCTAGGTGAGCCTGAAAAATGGGTGCGCATTCAGTCTGTCTCCGCCGTTAGACTTCGAAGATTTCCCACGTGGTGAAAATTTCTCCTTTTTCTATTGTTTGCCCGTGGAAATTTTTATAGTAGATACATGAATGAAAAAATACTGAGGTATCAACACTGTTCATACGCTCCCCACTTAGTCTTCGAACGTATTCAAGAAAATCCTGACTCGCTAAACAGCAAACAGCTGTCCTTCGTTGTTCAAATATTTAAATTTCGTAATGAGACACTTCTGTTTAGTTTGAACTTCAACTGGGAAAAAAACAACATAGCAGTTTAAGTTAAAGAAATTTCACTGAAGGTATTATAATTATTGCCTTCTGAAATTTTATTCAGTCGTAATAATGTTCGACTGTCAGACCTTCGCTGAATAAGAGTAGTTGTTTCGACACGTATTTCAAAGCTAAGATATCACTGAAATTGAGCCATCACATGAGAAAGCTTCATATCCCCAGTCGTGTTTACACTTCACATGAAAACATTTTTTGGCATTTTGGAACTCATAGTTCTAAAATTTCACGAGACTTCTTTCCGCAAAAGAAAAACAAGATTTCGCACTACATTTGTCAAGATTCTTCTCCAGACGTAACATGAGAGCAGTATTCATTGTTGTTCGTCTCCCTATTTGATGGCTCTTGTTGGCGGCGAAATTGAGTACAACCAAAACATGGCGGACTAACTGGTACTCCACGTCCACGTTGATAGTTTTGCCTTTAGAGACCTGTTTGCTATGTGAAATTGCTATGATCAGCCTGAACACAGAGTATTTCTTGGTAGACTGAAGAAAAAATGAAATGATCGTATGGTGCCGGCCGAAGTGGCCGTGCGGTTCTAGCAGCTGCAGTCTGGAACCGCGAGACCACTACGGTTGCAGGTTCGAATCCTGCCTCGGGCATGGATGTGTGTGATGTCCTTAGGTTAGTTAGGTTTAACTAGTTCTAAGTTCTAGGGGACTAATGACCTCAGAAGTTGAGTCCCATAGTGCTCAGAGCCATCTGAACCATTTGATCGTATGGTATTTATTGGCCGGGATATCCCCTTCGGGTTTCGGCCACCGTATTGCAAGTCTTTTTAGTTGACGCCACTTCGGTGACTTGAGTGTCAATGATGATGAAAATGATAATGAACGACACACAACACACAGTCCCCTGCCGGGAATCGAACCCACGCACCCTCGCGTGATATGCGGTTACGTTACCGCAGCGCTACGGAGGCGGTCTAGATTGAAAAGTTCCGCAGGTATAAAAACTGGTATCTTATTTCCTTTAATCTGTTTTATTGTTGCAGTATGTTTCACGTGGCACTATCCATGAACACACCTATTTTTCTGTTTCTGTGCCATTTCATCCTAAAACAGCAAATAGTTATTAAAACAGCTGCAAGGTAAGGAAGAATGGAATACCTTTCGGAGTCTACATGCTCATTGTCGAAACATCATTGAACCCGTTGTGACGACAAACACTCCACGACTCTACAGTATGAGAAGTAGATTAATTAAACACTAATCAGCCCTTGAGGTTAGCAATGATAGTCCTACATGAAATTATTAATTCTGACTTTAATTTTATTCGTAATTTTATGTTTTGCGTGGTGGAATGGGACATACGAAATGGACAGTAATGATACTCTTCTGTAGACGAATTATAAATAACTATGGCTAGTCGTAATTGCAATTCTACATCTACGTCTACATGAATACTCTACAAATTAGATGTAAGTGCCTGACAGAAGATTTGTCAAACCACCTTCACAATAATCATCTGTTATTCCACTCTCGTTTCTCCCTACGTAGGTAGGCGTCAAAAAATATTTCCACATTTGGAGGAGGAAGATCCTGGCACAAAGAGAAATGCCTTAGTTGTAATGTGTCTACTGCAAATCCGCCATCATGCGCATGACACCCTCACCCTTATTTCTCGACAATACCTAACGTACTGCCCTTCTTTGAATCGATGTACTCCGTTAATCCTATCTGGTAAGGATCCCACACCACGCAGCAGTGCTCCAAAAGAGGACGGACAAGCGTAGTGTAGGCAGTCGATCTGTTTTGCCAATAAAACGTAGTCTTTGTGAAACGGAACTTGTTGTACCGTTCCAATGTTTTAATAAATTGCTAGCACGCAGAAATTATTAGCAAGAGTTTCTTCTCTTGCAGGTAATACCTCATCTGGTGTCCAAAAGGAGAGAATGGACCAAACAGGGTTATTTATTGAATTTTTTCTGTTGTGTACCACGTTTCCCATTTTCCTTTCCTTTGTGCGGCCTGGATGGTATAAATGAGTGAGTGTGTGAACTAGCAGAAAGCTAGTGAACAAGTTTAGCAGAGACCAAGTTTGCAGGTCAGGGCAAAGATGACACGTAGGCGCGCGTATTGCCTCTGTCAGGTTGGCGCGCCACCCCCACCACGTTTGTAAGCGGAACGGTTAGGCGAATTCGGTTGGAAGAGCACTTGTTCCTGGGTCGTGGTGCTGGACAGACATGGAGACGCAGCTCTCGTTTTGGTAATGTTAACATAGGTATGAGATTGTCTGAAATCTGCTCTGTAATGAAGTCCAGATGTTGAAATATGGCGCGAAATTACCACCGAACCCCATAAGGGAATTGATTTACATAATTTACTCGAATTTCATTAGGCCTTGCGTTAGTGCCTTGTTCAGGCAACGCACCATGTGCCTTAAGCTCACGGTCACGTTATTGCTCTGTGCTTAACGGAAATTCACTCATTCAATGTATTTTAATTTGCTCTTCCATTTACAGTAATATTTTGGGGGTTTTAATTTATTTTCCTTATGTTTTCGTTGTGAACTTGCTTTCGCGCCACACGGTCGGTTGGAGCAACCGCCGCATTGATAAATTGTAGTTTCGGTCTGAAAATATATAGTACACGATGAATAATCATACGATAGTGAGCGAGTGTAAAACAGGGAAGGAATAATCGTGTGTGTCCATATTTTTCTGGGTTTCTGTTGGCTACTGAAACTTCGCCATGTGGGTTGAACAGCATTGAAGTGGTGTTTCTTGGGCACCCTCTATAACGATTTGATTTGTTGGCGATGTTGTGCGTTAAGTAAAATACTCGTGCCACTAGGGAAAGTATCGGATTTTAATGCCCACTGATTTGATAAAGATTTGCGAAATACTCTTCCGCCCTGACCTAGTTTTGCTTGTATTGTCTTTGCGGAACTTGTTCTGAGTAATCTATAGTAACTGAATGTAATAACCGAGGGTTTAGGTATAATTGTGCGGTTGTATAGAATTACATTTAAGCCAGATCTGCGCTCCTCTGTCCCATTCCATAATTACGTGGCGAAACTGAACCATGTTAGCTAGAGACCGGTTATGATGATGTACATTGCAAGAGAAACGCGACTAGTTGTTGAAATACCATCGGTACTGAATAAATATCAATTAATCTCTACCCTCGACTGATTATTTACACCTTCCATCATAAAGAATAGGTGGCAGTCAGTACCACAGTCGAATTCTGGGTCATGAAGGCAAATAAAAGCTAATTAATGCCTATTAAGCCCTGTATAGGTGCCTTCTGTAGTGGTTCAAAAAATGAGTTATCCGTTGCGTTCAAATTTCTACCGGTTCGTTAGAACCTTCCGCTAGAAATCATTAATACCCAGCAATAGCTCGCAGGGGCCAGTAATTTCGTGGACCACACGAATTTAAGAAACCATTTACTACAGACGGTAGCTTGCAGGAGCGGTAGGACATGTCAAAGCGACGGTAATCTACCTGCTTAGGTGGACTTCTTCTACCACCACCAGTACTGGAAGGATACGTGGCATTTGGCTCGCTTTCCGCATATCATTTTCTGTGTGCTCTTTCCAAGATTTCCATAACTGTAATTTTGAGGTATTTAATTGAATTTATGGCCTTTAGATTTGATTGATATATCTTGCAAGTGAAGTTTAATGTATTCCTTTTAGCACGCATGTGGCTGATCTCACAGTTTTCGTTACTTAGGGTCAATTGCCAATTTTTGCACCATACAGATATCTAATATTTTTGCAATTTGTTTTGATCTTATGATGATTTTACTAGACGATAAACGAAAGCAGCATCTGCAAAAAACCGAACACGTTTTCTCAAATTGTATCCTAATCCGTTTACACAGATAAGGAACAGCAGAGGGCCTGTAACACTACCTTGGAGAACGCCAGAAATCACATTTGGTTTTTTTTTCTATGTTTTTCCGTTAATTACTACAAACTGTAACCTCTCTGGCAGTAAACCACTAATCTAGTCGCATAACTGAGACGATATTCCATAAGCACGCAGTTTAAGCTTTTTGGAAATATAGAAATGTGGAATCAATTTAAAATTCCTTATCAATATCACCGAGTACTTAGTGTGAGTAAAGAGCTAATTGTATTTCACAAGAACAATGTTTCCTAAATAGGTGTTGACTGTGTGTCAATAGACGGTTCTCTTCAAGGTAATTCATATTTATTCGAACACAATGTGTGTTCCGAAATCCTACTGCATATCGACATTAATGATATGGGCCTATAATTCAGTGGATTTCTCCTGTCACCTTTCTCGAATACTATTGCGACCTGTGCAACTTTCCAGTCTTTTCCTACGGATCTTTTGTCGAGTGAGCGGTTTTATATGATAGTTATATATGGGGTTGTTTCATCAGCATAGTCTGAAAGGAACCTAATTGGTATACAGTCTGGAGCGGAAAAACTTGATTTTATCAAGTCATTTAAGTTGCTTCACCACTCCAAGGATATCTACATCTAAGCTACTCGTGTTGGCAGCTGTTCGTGATTAGAATTCTGGGATATTTACTTCGTCTTCTTTGGTGGAGGAATTCCGAAAGCTGTTTTTAGTAACTCAGTATTTCCGTTCCTACCGCGCAGAGAAGGCATTGATTGCCTTGCCTCTAGCACACTTCACAAACGACGAGAATCTCTGTGCATTTTTCACCAGGTTTAGAGACAAAGTTTCGTTGTTGAAGCTACGATAAGCATCTCGCATTGAAGTTCACTCTAAATTTCGAGCTTCTGTAGAAGATCGTCACTCTTGGGGGTTCTGCGTTCGTTTAACTTTGGCGTGCTTTTTTCGTTGTTTCTGCAACAGAGTTCTGACCTGTTATGTGTACGATGGGGGTTCAGCTCCGTCGTTTCTTAATTTATTTGCTATAAATCTCTCAATTGCCGTCGGTACTATTTCTCTGAATTTAAGCCACATCTGGTCTACACTTACATTGTTAATTTCGAAGGAGTTGAGATTGTCTCTCAGGAAGGCGTCAAGCGAATTTTTATCGGCTTTTTGAAATATGTATATTTTTCGTTTATTATTGGTGGATTTGGGAGTTACGGTATTCACTCTCGCTACCACAACCCTGTGTACACTAATTCCTGTATCCGTTTAGATACTCGTCAGGATTGTTAAGAGGTAAAGTGTGTTTTCATAACCGTTTACTATTCGAGTGGGCACATAAACTAACAGCTGGAAATAATTTTCAGAAAACGCGTTTAGCGCAGTTTCGGATGATATTCTGTGCGTACCTCACGATCTGAACATATATTTTTGTAAACATATCGAGTGTAAACTAAAGTGAACAATTTCTATAACTGTATGAGTCGGGAATGTGTCTGAAATTAGACTCAAGTTTTCTTTGAACCTTTCAGCGACTGAGTCGGGAGGTCAGTATAATTATCCGACTATTATTTTATCCCGGTTGCCAAGAATGACCTCTACCCGCACTAACTCACAGGAATTAACTATTTCAATTTCCCTACAATATAAACTACTTCTAACAGCAACATACACGCCGCCGCCAACTGTATTTAGCCTATCCTTTCTGAACACCGTTAAGTATTTCGCAAAAAATTACGGCTGGACTTCGTAACGATACAGGTATCATCCAGCACTAAACAATATCTTTATTAACTGAATTACTAAATTTCGATTATGCAAACTGTGCGTCCTTATACATCATAACTTTGAAAAGTAACAGTTGGCACCGCTGAAGCAGTGATAAAAGCTAATATTTATCTGAGTATAAAATCACTCACCGGCTTACACGATCTCATATATAAATAATAAACCAGCCAAATTTCGTAATGGATGGTGTGTGCCATTGTTACTGTTAAAAACAATACACCATAAGATAAACTGATACTTCTTCTCTTCAGGAAACTGCAGTGGCTTGTGTACCTTGCAAATCGAAACCAGTGTCGTGTGACAAAACCTGAGCGTGTTAATTAAAGTCAGGTACAGATAGTAACTGAGACCCATTACGTAATTTCTGATTACATATTGGTAAAAGACCAAGTTATTCATACGTATCCTGAAATATTTTCGTAATATTAACTTCAAATATTTTACCACCACAGTATCTTCAGTGCTTATCAGGTTACTCATTATATGTTTATTATAATATTTTTAATTAATACTACTGTGCTGTTTAAAGTAATTACATATATGTGAATAGAGGCACATTAATATTCGGTACTCCTGCGAAATTCAGAGCTCCATTGTGAATTATTATCCTGTACGATCGTCTCCTCAAAGAAATTTAATGTTAAAATTACTAGATTTCCTCTACGATCATTTGCTGTTAACATATTCTATCGTTTAAACTACTTCGTCTGGTAGATTGCAAACTCTCACAGACAAAAGAGAGTGATAAGCCACCACTCAGCTGGGAAACTACTGCTTGCGACTCTCTCCCGTCATTTACGAGTGGGATTTCCACACACGGTTAATGAAGCAATTACTACATCTTAAGTTGGATAAAATAAATTGAAGCGAACGGGGATATTGCAACCTACCTCCAACTTGAGCTAGCTTTCAGTGCTTGTAACCATTTGAGCATCAGTGCTTTCTTCACTGAATACGAAATTTTTCAGTCATCACGTGTAAAAGTTTCTTTTTCCCAGTCATGTTTACACTTCACACAAAAATTTTTTGGCACTTGAGAAAACATACTAACCAAAGTTCGCGCAACTTACACGCATAAAAAAGCCTCCATACCATGTTTCCCACTACCGTTGTCAAGACTCTTCTTCCCACGTAGAGGTTTTCGGGAATGGACAGAAAGGGCTTCAGTATCAAAGTGCGCAGAACGAAAACAGGACGATGGTAAGTTTAGCAATGGCCGTAGTTGGGAAAGAACCACAGCTCCGAACGCTAACAGAAAGCACTAACGCTCAAACCATTATAGGTATCGAAAACTGGCTAAAGCCGGAGATACGTTCAGCCGAAATTCATAGAAAGGACCTAATGGAGTCGGCTACCTGTTTGTTGCTGTTGGAAGTAGTTTATCTTGTAGCGAAATCTCATAACGAAATCATCAGAAATTGTACTATATGCTTCCTTAGAAAATTGTTTTGAGCAGTTAGTTCATGACCCCACTCGAAGTGTAAATGGTGTCGAAAACATAAATGACCTCTTAGCAAAAAATAATCCTGAGCGAATAGATAACATCACGACTATAAGGTCGTTGGAGAGAGACAGACCAACATTACATTCAAAAGTACCTAAAATAAAAATATATTTATTTAAGGAAGCGGATAAAATTCGTTCTACGCCTTCCTAAGAGACATTCTTCGCCCCTTCGAACTATGTAAGGACAGATCCGATGTAGCTTAAACTCAGTTAAATAGTATACACAGCAGTTGAGTGATTTATATCGAAAAATTAATAAGCGATGGAAGTGATCCACAATGTTACTCAAAACAATGCGGAACACTGTTGCAGAAGCAACGAAAAAAAAAAACGTACCAACTTTAAAAGAAAACAAAATCTCCAAGATCAGCGATGTTTCACGTAACGCGAAATTTAGCGAGCTCTGGCTTAAACTCCTAGGAGATTCCTATCATATGTGAAGTATACCAGTGGCAAAGTACACTCAATAGCTTCATTACTTGATACCAAAATTAACATTACCGATGATAGCGGCGCTATAGGTGAGGAAAAAAATTCAAATGACTCTGAGCACTATGGGACTTAACATCTGAGGTCATCAGTCTCCTAGAACTTAGAACTATTTACACCTAACTAACCTACGGACATAACACACATCCATGCCCTTGGCAGGATTCGAAGCTGCGACCGTAGTAGTCGCGTGGTTCCAAACTGAAGCGCCCAGAACCGCTCGGCCATATCGGCCGGCGAGATGAGGAAACTTTGATTTCATGGTCGAGGGGCTGCTCATAAGTCACACATCCCTGTAATTGACTGGCCTGCACACAGTCCTGATCTGAATCCTATAGAAAACCTTCCGAATGTTTTGGAACGCCAACTTCGTGTCAGGCCTCACCGACCGACATCGATACCTCTCCTCAGTGCAATACTCTTTGAAGAATGGGCTGCCATTCCCCAAGAAAGCTTCCAGTACCTGACTCAACGTATGCCTGCGAGAGTGGAAGCTGTCATCAAGGCTAAGGGTAGACCAACACCATGTTGAATTCCAGCATTACCGACGGAGGGCGCCACGAACTTGTAAGTCATTTTCAGCCAGGTGTCCGGGTACTTTTGATCACATATTGTGTATTCAGCAGAACTGTACATGTAAAATGATATTTTTAACATCGGCTTACATTTTAAAGCCAGATCTCTGCAGTTTTCCATAAACTACACAGAGTGAACTGTCGTGCGATCTTCCAGCGTAACGGTTTGTTGTCAATGGCGCGAGTCTCTAGACAACCTTTGTGTGCGAAACATTTCAAAGAGAAGGTATGAAGTACCTTAGGACATACGTTGAGAGACAGATATATGTTATTAATTATGCACTCTGTGGTCTGCAAAACGTCGTCTTGAAATACAGACTGTGTATGAAGCCGGCTGCTCTGACAAAGATCCGTTGTCGGCTTTTCTCCTAAGGAGACGGTTCGCTTCTGTCGTGAGCTATAATGAAAGACTAAATTATTTTACATTCTCCGCGTTTCAAAAATGTAGAAGTGATCTTAAAGGCTCTCACGATTTAATATTTATTATTTAGCAATGTGCTTTTCATTTTGCCGCTATAAAAAGCTGTAACCAGGACGAGACGAGTAAAATATATTCAGGTTTAAATATCAAAGTGAGAGCTAAGACAGATTCCTCAGGGTTCTTTGCAAAAGAAGACGGCCAAGAGCCGCAAACGGCAGAATGAGAATCATCTCACGCTTGGAAAAGCAGATTTACTGAGAGGTTGTAGGCGCAGAGCGGAGCGTTTCCAGGCTCAAACAAGAGCATCGAAGGGGGCCTCCCTTTATAGCGAATTAAGCCTCCGCCGAGCACCAGCGAGAGGAACGCCTGATATCTCATCTCCAGACCACTTGGCTGCAGCGTCGATAAATAAATGTGACCACGAACTCACAACGAGAGAGAGACTGCGGCAAAAGCTACGAAATTTGAGCAGCTGAAATGAGTGCTTCACAATGAATGTGTTTTCATTCCTCACTAAAATAATTAATAAGACATATTTTAATTTTTATGGCTGTTTCTAGACATTTTACGAGACAAATATCGGACGTAGTATGAAAGATAAAGTTTAATCAGAAAGAAGCTATGAATAAGGGGATCCACATTCAGTACGTAAAGAAAGATTTGAATATTGTTTATTTGTGAGAAGAGCGTTCTGTGCCTCGTGGAGAATGGAAAACGTGAACAGAATGAGTCGGAATTCGGCGATGTTGGGGTCATGTCCTATCGATACTGCGCTTTATTGCTACACGAAGATGTTGGTCATATTGCTTGCTTTGGCCAGATTCCCATGGCTCTTAAGTTAAAACTGTATCGCTGGGTTCGGGAGCGCCCATACTTAATCCCGCGGAGGATCTCAATATCACCACAATATTGTAGTTGGTGCTAACAACCATAGCTGAGCACCTACGTCACGAATGCTCAGACAGCGAATGAGAGTCCGGTAGTGTTCCGAGCCCTCTGCTGGGAATGTCGCAGCCAACGTATAGACAACTGCGGATTCAGCTGCCCCTACTGATGTCACCTTATGCAACCTGCAGTGTTATGGCCTTTAAAAACAACACAAGAGATTTTGTTGCTGTTTCGTTCGCTACGCTAAAACTGTTAATCCCACAAGCAAAATGAACACGTCCTCTTTCAGGAAATTTAATGTGGTAAAATTTTGTAGTGGGGTACGTTTCCCTAGAGGTCGTAGTTTTCGAGCGAAACGTACAAAAGCGACCTTCAAATGCACTTATATCATTACACTCATTCCTCACCAGTCAGGACTTCTAGTATGTTGTTCGTGGCTCTCCCTTCTATCACCGTATAAATATTTCCAACTACGCTAACTAATCCCAAAATTTAACCACTTTTTTATCTCCATTTATTGGGCTATTACGTCAGCAGTATAGTCAGTTATTTCGTTAACGTTATTCATTTAAACGTTCCCGTGAGGGTAATGAAAGAAAAACGATTTTTGTAAACTTCACGCAACAACCAATTACGTTGACTATTCGATCCACACTTAACCCGTACAAACGCAGTAGTTTCGTACTCAGAAGGCCCAACGGTTACAACGATGTAATTGTTTATTATATGCAGTTTAAATTCACAGAACTGTTAGTTAAAATTTACAAGAACGTCAGTTTTGTAATTTGTAAGGCCAGTCAAGGAGGAACAAAAAATATCGAACGTGGGAAATAGTCCGTCCAGTCTCAAATTTCATTCATTGGTAGGAAGGAGTGCAATGAACAACACACTAGAAATCATGACCTGTGGAGGGTGAATGTAGGAGGGGCGGTACGTGCGAACGTCACTTTCGTACAACTTTCTTGAGTAACTAAAAAAGCTACAGCCTCTAGCAAAAACATACCCCAGTACGGAATTTAACTGCTTCAAATTTCATTCAAAGAGGTCCTGTTTTTTGTCTGATAGTTTTCGCGTAACAGGGGAGAGACTATAAAAATCTCGCACCTGGTTTTTGAAGGCCAAATACAACATTGCATGTTGTATAAAGTAACATCGGTAGGGGCAGCTGAATCACTCCTCATATGGAAACCAACGTAAAATTTAAGGCGTTATTATCATTATTTTGTGTGTAGGAATAGGTTTAAACCAAAATTTACATAACCTACAAAACATGTTAACGCACAAAAATTTTCAGACAGAATAATAGACATGGGTCGGAATTTCTCTAGTTTTTTTTATATAGTTCTGTAGAATTCCCTGCTCTTTTTGTCAATCTAAGCTGAGTTGCAAGAACCCGATCTGTATCTAGTTAGTTACTTCAGATGGAGAGCTCTTTTCTCATTAGAACATTAATTTATACGTAATAGAAACAGGTTCCGATGTAACGTTATAGTCACTTTCGGTGACGACATAATATTCCTTAACATTATCCATTTAGCTTCGTACCACCCATTTTAGTTATATTTACTCCATCATCAGTCATTTCGTTTCCTTTTTAGAAATTGGAGTAACTAACATTTATTAGAAGTGAGAAGTACTCCTTATTCACAGTGACTTACCATCTTTCGTGGGGGACGACTTCGAGGAAGTAAACTCACCGACCTTCGTACAAGGACACTGCTCGATTTATTTTTTTACACACAAGAAGTCCTTTGAAGAAATTGATATATTTTACTCGAATCACGAGCACAAGGGTACCACAATCCATGTAACTAACTTCATATAAAAGGAGATTCTATAGTTAAGAGTATTTAGCTGAAACAACTATAAAGTTTGTCAAAGACTTTCAAAATACTTTGTCTTGTCAAACACCCATGTTATATTTTTACTCATCTAATCAGACACTACCGTCGGACGTGCATAACAACAAAATTCTTTCCATTTCTTATTTTGGCATTTTGGTAGTGATTTTTGTTTTCGCACGTTTTAGCCTTACTATGATCACTTCATCCTGATTTAGTCAACACATAATAAATGATTTACATGTGAGCAGAGCTATCACACTGTGAGGGATTTTTGATGTGATACATTGCATCTGGAGTGAAATGCCTTCACCTTAATATAAAAGAATATAGTTGTTGTTCAAACAAATTTCGAGCTTGCAGCCGGTCGTCGTTCAATACTTCGTACGATATTTCAACTGGGCACCTGCCAGTCATCTTCAGGTGAGCCGTCGCAGACACAAGAATATAGTTGTTGTGGTCTTCAGTCCGAAGATTGCTCTCTATGCTACTTTAGCCTATGCAAGCCTCTTCATCTCCAAATAACTACTGCAACTTACATACTTCTAAGTCTGTTTTCTGTATACATCTCTTGGTCTCTCTCTAAGCTTTTAATCCCTCTCCCCTCCCCACCCCCACTTCCTTCCAATTCTAAATAGGCGAGCCCTTGATGTCTCATAATGTATCCTATCAACTGATCCCTTCTTCTATTCAGGCTGTGCTACGAATTTCTTTTCTCCCCAGTTCTGTTCAGTACCTTCTCATTAGTTGTCTAATCTACCCACCCAACCTTGACCATTTTTCTACAGCACAACATTTCAAACATTTCTTTTGACTTCTTGTCTAAACAGTATATCGTCGATGTTTCGCTTGCATTTACGGCTACACTCCATACAAAAACTTTCAGGGAAGACTTCCTAACGCGTAAATCTACATTCGATGTCAACAAATTTCTGTTCTTCAGAAACGCTTTTCTTGCCATTGCCAGTCAACATTTTATATCCTCTCTACTTCGGACATCATTAGTTATTTTGCTGACAAAATACCAAAAATCAATTACTTCTTTAAGTATCTCGTTTCCTAAAGTAATTCCCTCACCATCATCGGATTTAATCCTGCTACATTTCATTACCCGTGTTTTGCTTTTGTTGATGTTCATCTTACGTCCACCTTTCAAGACACTGTCCATTGCGTTCAACTGCTCTTCCAAGTCCTTTGCTGTCTCTAAGAGGATTGTAGTATCTTCGCAAAACCTCAAAGTATTTATTTCTTCTCACTGAACTTTAATTTCTTCTCTAAATTTTTCTTTGGTTTCTTTTACTGTTTGCTCAACGTACGGATTGAATAACATCATGGACACGTTACCATCCTATTGAGGCCGCGCAGCTAGGGCGCGATTGCCAATTTGTTTATAAAAGGTTTCTTGTATGAATGTATGTGGGCTCCAGTGTAAGTAGTCAGAATCTCATACGATCTGCAACGGACGAGATGTGTCCTGCAGACATGCGTCATGACCAGATGGCGTGACTGCAGCGTGTCAAAATAGCGGAGAGGCGCCTACAGAGTGGTTACATTCTCTGGAACTATAAAAATTAATAACTGATCTATAAATAGCCTGAAGAATTTCATATTAGGTACATAACCTTCTGTTGTGTAAAGGAACAATTGTCAAAATCTGAAGTCAATAACTGTAATAATTTGGAAGTTACAAAATAAAGATAAGTCCGCAAAAAACGTAATTATCCGACACTTAAAAAACTATATATATATATATATATATATATATATATATATATATATATATACACTCCTGGAAATGGAAAAAAGAACACATTGACACCGGTGTGTCAGACCCACCATACTTGCTCCGGACACTGCGAGACGGCTGTACAAGCAATGATCACACGCACGGCACAGCGGACACACCAGGAACCGCGGTGCTGGCCGTCGAATGGCGCTAGCTGCACAGCATTTGTGCACCGCCGCCGTCAGTGTCAGCCAGTTTGCCGTGGCATACGGAGCTCCATCGCAGTCTTTAACACTGGTAGCATGTCGCGACAGCGTGGACGTGAACCGTATGTGGAGTTGACGGACTTTGAGCGAGGGCGTATAGTGGGCATGCGGGAGGCCGGGTGGACGTACCGCCGAATTGCTCAACACGTGGGGCGTGAGGTCTCCACAGTACATCGATGTTGTTGCCAGTGGTCGGCGGAAGGTGCACGTGCCCGTCGACCTGGGACCGGACCGCAGCGACGCACGGATGCACGCCAAGACCGTAGGATCCTACGCAGTGCCGTAGGGGACCGCACCGCCACTTCCCAGCAAATTAGGGACACTGTTGCTCCTGGGGTATCGGCGAGGACCATTCGCAACCGTCTCCATGAAGCTGGGCGACGGTCCCGCACACCGTTAGGCCGTCTTCCGCTCACGCCCCAACATCGTGCAGCCCGCCTCCAGTGGTGTCGCGACAGGCGTGAATGGAGGGACGAATGGAGACGTGTCGTCTTCAGCGATGAGAGTCGCTTCTGCCTTGGTGCCAATGATGGTCGTATGCGTGTTTGGCGCCGTGCAGGTGAGCGCCACAATCAGGACTGCATACGACCGAGGCACACAGGGCCAACACCCGGCATCATGGTGTGGGGAGCGATCTCCTGCACTGGCCGTACACCACTGGTGATGGTCGAGGGGACACTGAATAGTGCACGGTACATCCAAACCGTCATCGAACCCATCGTTCTACCATTCCTAGACCGGCAAGGGAACTTGCTGTTCCAACAGGACAATGCACGTCCGCATGTATCCCGTGCCACCCAATGTGCTCTAGAAGGTGTAAGTCAACTACCCTGGCCAGCAAGATCTCCGGATCTGTTCCCCATTGAGCATGTTTGGGACTGGATGAAGCGTCGTCTCACGCGGTCTGCACGTCCAGCACGAACGCTGGTCCAACTGAGGCGCCAGGTGGAAATGGCATGGCAAGCCGTTCCACAGGACTACATCCAGCATCTCTACGATCGTCTCCATGGGAGAATAGCAGCCTGCATTGCTGCGAAAGGTGGATATACACTGTGCTAGTGCCGACATTGTGCATGCTCTGTTGCCTGTGTCTATGTGCCTGTGGTTCTGTCAGTGTGATCATGTGATGTATCTGACCCCAGGAATGTGTCAATAAAGTTTCTCCTTCCTGGGACAATGAATTCACGGTGTTCTTATTTCAATTTCCAGGAGTATATATATATATATATATATATATATATATATATATATATATATATATATATATATATATGTGTGTGTGTGTGTGTGTGTGTGTGTTTTAATAGTTCATCAACTGTGACTATTTGAAAAGATATGATAACACCTTCAGTGTTTAGATTCAAATTTGGAAAGTTCTCATTTTAGAAAACCTTTCGTAATTTTGCTGTAGTTATAACTTTAAGAATTTCAAGTAGATATTTATGTTTTGTGTTAGAGTGAGTGTGAAAGAGAGTACTTGTGTGAGTGTATGTGGGACAGTCTCCAACAATAAATTTTCAGTTTGTTAATCTCTATAGGAACTTGCAAGTGTTCCAGCTTTGTATGGTGGGAACTAATCCAACAGTGGTTCCCCTACTAGTGGATGATGGATGTCCAAGCATGTTTGAATATCTAAGAGACAGCCAGAACGTTCGCGACTATATAGTTAAATTCCAGACGTAAAGTACAGATTCAAGTCTATTTCATTTTATTTGTTTAACAAGAGAGTTCGCGGTAGCGTTCTCGCTTCCCGAGCACGGGGTCCCGGGTTCGATTCCCGGCGGGGTCAGGGATTTTCACCTGCCTCGAGATGACTGGGTGTTTGTGTTGTCCTCATCATTTCATCATCATCCAGGAAAGTGGCGAAATTGGACTGAGCAAAGATTGGATACTTGTATGGGCGCTGATAACCACGCAGTTGAGCGCCCCACAAACCAAACATCATCATCATCATCATCATCAACAAGAGAGTTTTGAGTTGCTTATTTTAGTGACGTCAATGAGCTGAGAGCAATGGTTGCTTCTTGCTACATTTTGGCGCGAGCCGCGCCCTGAAAGTCAGTTCTGATTGGCCGTAATTCTGTACAGCCAATAAGAAGTGAGACTGTTTGCCACCTAACGCAGGAGATAGAGGTGCTGGTAGAGGCAGAGAGAGAAGAAGGAGGTGGTGGACTAGCTTCGAAAGGAGCCGGTCATGCTGAAAGTGTCCGAACGCATTATTTGTAAAATGTGATATTGTGACTTCCGAGATTCGGTACAGAGATAAAGGTATCTGGTGTTTACCATTAACTATTTGTGAAATTTTAAGAGTCGGGAGATATTTTGTTCTGGAGAAAATCGCGTGTGATAACTTTGAACTAAAAGCGTGGCGGTACTAAGTAAATTTTTTTATTGAGTATTTATGGCAAGCAAAAACTTTATTCAAAGGCAACCACTGAATGCCGAGTACAAAAGTAAATAGCAGTTCTATTGACTGTGTTACTCTCGAAAATGATTTCGGAACTGATAGGAAAAGATCTGGCTGTTTGAGTGTGACGAGGACTGTGAACATGAACTTTAACGATGTGAACACATGTGGGCTGATGATCTTACTTAATAGCAATAAAAAACCCTAATGCAAGTTTAAAAGGACCTTTGAACTTAGAAATTTGAATAGCCACCCATTTCCGATTTATTCTTTAGAGTTCACAAGACTATTTTCAGCTTTTTGTACTTATAGCGGCCTACGACGTGTAGTTATGAAATCTCAGTTTCTTCAACACTGCTTTTCTGAGATCCCATAAGTAGCTGCAGTCAAGAGCTATATGTGCAAATCTGCAGCAGTATCGAGGTAGGTGGACAGTTTATGTTGCAGAACCGCCGTCTATGTGCGAAAGAGCGCGTTACGTCGCACTATCTCATTCCCTTCTCAGTCATTGCTTCCTTTTTATGCTCCTATGACTGCCGTTAAGTTCCTGTACAAGTCGTAATTAGCCTCTCACTCACTTTATTTCACCCTGATACCTTCAGAATTTCAAAGAGAATATTCCATTAAACAGTGCCAAACGCTTTCGCTAAGTCTGCAAGTGCTATAAAAGTAGGTTTGCCTTTCCTTAATATATCTTCGAAGATAAGTCGTAGGCTCAGTACTGCATCGCGTGTGCGCACATTCCACCGGAATCCAAACTGACCTTTCCCGAGGTCGGTTTCTACCGGTTTTCCATTCATCAGTAAAGAATTCGTGTTAGTATTTTTCCACCATGATATTAAGCTGATGGTTCGGTAAGTTTCACACCTGTCAGCAACTGCTTTCTTCAGGATTAGAATTATTACATTCTTCTTGAGGTCAGAGGTGATTTCGCCTTTCTCACACCTCATGCGCACTAGATGGAAGAGTTTCGTCATGGCAGGCTCTCCCAAGGCTATCAGTAGGTCTGACGGAATCACGGGTAACTTGGATGACGTCATAACGATGACGTTAAACTCACTATTACATAAGAATCTGCCTTGCATGAAGGAGGGCTGTGGCATGTGATAATAAGTAGTAGTTGCTGTATATCTATTCAGATGGCACTCTGTTTTAGTTTTGATCTACTGCAACTCTGATGACAGTCTTATTGGTGTGTGTGATTCAGTCATATGTTTCTGTTAACGTAACGAACAAATATTTTGCAATCTTTTTCATTCTTGTGGAAACCTCAATATCATATCAGCCATCAAACGAAGACCTGGACATCTAACAGTTGCCCAAATGACTTCAACAAGGATAATTATATCCACAGGCAATGTGGACTGGTTACCTAGTAAAGGGGTAAATTTCAATGCCAGAAAATAAACGTATACAGACTCGAACAATACGCACCTTGGTCCCTTGTGTCTGTAGTCCTGTTCACGCAATCATTCGTCTCCATACCATAAAACTGTAGCTTTTGCAACCATCTGCAATTACAGCCTGAACTTGTGGGCAGGGAGACTGATGCATACTGATGACTTTTTACTATCATCTCCTTAGGAACAATGTCGCACGGAAATTCCCCTCGCAGCTGTAGTTCTCCAAAACAAAATTCTCTCTCCTACCTTCGCCAGTCCCCTGTTCGTCTTAGACGTCACAACGGCCACCAACATGAAGAGCTTTCACTCACCCGAGCTATCTGATCAATCACGCGGCACGCATATGCCGTAGTGTAGCCAACGTTACGTAACAAAACTGACGTCGGAGCTGGCAACGACTGCGAAAGCATCTTCTCCCAATGATGAAAATTATTCGTGCCTTGGCTGTTAATATAACAGTCTCTGTAAATCATTCGTTAAAAAATCGTTAAGTGTCGTATATGCTTTTCAATCTCTCTGATCTTAGTATGTCCGTGAATCACTGTAGTCTCTAAAGCATAAAGTGCTTCTGGTAGGACAGTAGTCCAAATTGTAACTTCTTATAGACACGCTCAAAAACTGAAAATCTTTAATATCAAATCACGTCCAAATTTTACGGTCATTTAAACCACGGACTGTATATATTTTAACAATGGGCAAAGGTTGGAAAAACAGAAATGGTACAAATAAGTTAAATACAATTTTCCATTACTTTTGACAAGAACGTTACAAACTTGCCCCACTTGGCAGATTCAACCATGAAGCTAAGATGCAACGGCCTGAATTTTAGAATTAAAAAAAGAAAATAACGAATATGAAATGTCATGGCTAGGCGCTGCCTCTATGTCTCCAGTGAGAACGAACTTCCGGCGCCATAGTTAACCTTAGAATCCAATGACTGAAGAAACAAATTTCACATCTGGCGGTGTGGCCTATTACTTAAAACATAAACTAATGAAACGAAAACGTTGCAGTATATCCCTTAAGCACGAGGCTTAAGCCACGCAACGCAGATTATACGTTTTTCCTCTTACAAGGTTGACTAGTAACACCAAACAGAAGATATAGAACCCAAGAGGGTGATGACCTGACAAGATATGGAATGACAAAAAACAATCTGTTCGCAGCTAGGCACCGCGTCTGCGAAATACAGTCAAAATGTAGCGCAACCAACCACAAGGTTTCTAAGTTTCCTTACGGCCTCAGGTATTGAAGGAAAAGAAGGGAGGGGCTGCCACATTAAATAAGCCTCTAAACCCAATTAACGAGCAGTTTACAACAGGAGTAGCTTCCTATGGTAATTACAACAACTTTGCGAAGTTTAAAAACATATTACACTGTTACAACAACGGGTGCCAAACTGGAATAGAATAACTGGCAGCTAAGGCCCCTAGAATGAGGAAAGCGGCAGTTATATGAAACAGTTCAAATGGTTCAAATGGCTCTGAGCACTATGGGACTTAACTTCTAAGGTCATCAGTCCCCTAGAACTTAGAACTACAACCTAAGGAAATCACACACATCCATGCCCGAGGCAGGATTCGAACCTGAGACCATATCGGTCGTTCGGTTCCAGACCGTAGCGCCTAGAACCGCTCGGTCACCACAACCGGCATGAAACAGTTAACAGATTACAGTTACATAACTAGGCGATCGGCGACGACCTCTGTGAAGATGGTGGAGGCTGGCGTGGCGTGTAGAAGCACAGTTGGGAAGGCACTACGGTCCTAGAATCCCATAAGGTGGCGTACCACTTTCCGTGACGCTTGAACAGACTAAAGCGTCTAAGTCTGGGGCACCGCTACACGCTCAACATTGCCGAAATTACAGTGGTCAGCACTGTGTGTATCACAAAAGGTTGTAGAATAATAAAATAATTGCATAAATACTGCCGAGCACGGACTAAAAAACCTAAAGAGCCAGAAATTTGCTACTCAGCTCGGGTCCTCTCCGATTTACAAAGGCACCGGGAACGAGACGGGCGGGGCTGTGAGACCCTTACCCGACCGGAACAATCACGCTCATTTGCAAAAGTTCGATCTACCCTTTCACAAAAGAAGTGAGTTTCTCGGAGCCGAAATTCACACTAGACAAGCAACAAAAGAGACTGATCCCGCGGCCACGAATCAGCTACCCAGCGCACCTAGATAACTACACAAATTAATCAGTTCCGGCAGATTAGAGCGAGCTGTACACTAAGAAAGCCGTTGTACACACGCAACTTCCCAGTGCCAGAAGTCAGTTTGCCTCGCCGCAACTTCGAGCCACGTGAACCCCTTGCCACCGAGAGAGGGGGACATCGAATGATTTCGATTATTGAAATATTGACCAGTTTCTCACAACTACATTTCTTCTGTTCATGTCTTGTTGTAACGATGTTATGTTCATAAACAAACAAACTTAAAAAAATGCAAAATGTGCGTCCCTCGGTTGCATAATTTTTGATAGTCGGGATTGCGTTCGCGCTGTCCTAACGGAAAAAAAGTACAATCGGCCGCAGCTCACTACTCCCTTCAGCGACGCAGCCGCCACATGTTTTACCAAGTGACGTAGGATTTTCGCGTGCCATTTTCCGTTCAGATTGCAGCGTAGAGTCCGTCCCCGTTATCTGAGTGGTCAATGCGGCGGAATGCCACGCCAAGTGGCCGGGGTTCGATTCTCGGCTGAGGCAGGTGATTTTCTCAGCTCAGGGACTGGGTGTCGTTTTGTCATCATCTGCATTTCATCCGCATCTCCGAGGAGCAAGTCACCCAATGTGGCGTCGAATGCAATAAGTACTTACCCTCGGTTGCCGAAATTCCCCGAATGGGGGACTCCCGGCCCACAGTGCCGTACGCTCATTCCCATGCAGCGTAGAGCAGCGTAGAGGTAGTTTTAAGTTAGAATGGGGTAGGACGAGACAGGCATTGCTCAAAGACGTTATGATAGACGGTAATATCGTCGTTGCTGAGTATTAGGTGTTATGTAAACAACATCGCTGGTAGGTGTTGGCAGCTGCTTTCAGTTTCCAACGGTACCTAGGGAACTGTGGATCCACCGGCTTGTAGTGTTTTATCTTTTACGGTTTAAGTTGACAATGGATGTATCCAGCTTGTTTTTTAAGTTGTGAAGAGGTCAAATGCCATAAAAATTTTAAGGTAAGTTATAACTCAGGAAGTATGTTATCCTTAAATGTCTGTCAGTATAAGAAGGATCGTTTTATCTGGTTTCCTTGCTGTCAGCACTTGAAAATGGGATAATGTTGTCCCGAAACATGTTGTAGTAATAATCACACCCTTGACAACTGAGCTGAACATCCTCAGTACTGGAGAAGCGCCTTTCTTTTCATGATGTCCATCCCAAATCCTTTATCATTTTCGTGACACACTCTCTCCTATTTCTCGGCAATACCAAACGTGCTGCCCTTCTGTGAAGTTTCTCGATGTACTCCGTTAATCATATCTGGTAAGGATCCCACACCGTGCAGCACTACTCCAAAAGAGGACGGACAAGCGTGGTGTAGGCAATCGCTTTAGTAGATCTGTTGCATCTTCTAAGTGTCCTCCCAATAAAACTCAGTCTTTGGCTCGCCTTTCCCATAACATTTTCTATGCGTTCTTTCCAGTTTAAGTTGTTCGTAATTGTAATTTCTACGTATTTAGTTGAATTTGCTGCCTTTAGATTTGATTGATTTATCGTGTAACCGAAGTTTAACGGATTTCTTTTAGCTCTCATGTGGATGATCGCGCACTTTCCTTCTCTAGATTGTCGCACAGATGACAGAATGGTAAATATCGAAATAGAGGACAGAGGGATAGAGAAACAATTAAAATTGCTAAGAAGAGGAAAGGCTACTGGACCTGATGGGATACCAGTTCGATTTTACACAGAGTACGCGAAGGAATTTGCCCCCCTACTTGCAGTGGTGTACCGTAGGTCTCTAGAAGAGCGTAGCATTACAAAGGATTGCGAAAAGGGCACAGGTCATCCCCGTTTTCAAGAAGGGACGTCGAACAGATGTGCAAAACTATAGACCTATATCTCTAACGTCGATCAGTTGTAGAATTTTGGAACACGTATTATGTACGAGTATAATGACTTTTCTGGAGACTAGAAATCTACTCGGTAGGAATCAGCATGGATTTCGAAAAAGACGGTCGTGTGAAACCCAGCTCGCGCTATTCGTCCACGAGACTCAGAGCGCCATAGACACGGGTTCACAGGTAGATGCCGTGTTTCTTGACTTCCGCAAGGCGATCGATACATTTCCCCACAGTCGTTTAATGAACAAAGTAAGAGCATATGGACTATCAGACCAATTGTGTGAGTGGATTGAAGAGTTCCTAGATAACAGAACGCAGCATGTCATTCTCAAGAAGTAAGAGTGATTTCAGTGTGCCGCAGGGGAGTGTCGTAGGACCGTTGCTATTCACAATATATACAAATGACCTTGTGGATGACATCGGAGGTTCACTGGGGCTTTTTGCGGATGATGCTGTGGTATATCGAGAGGTTGTAACAATGGAAAATTGTACTGAAATGCAGGAGGATCTGCAGCGAATTGACGCATGGTGCAGGGAATGGCAATTGAATCTCAATGTAGACAAGTGTAATGTACTTCGAATGCATAGAAAGATAGATCCCTTTCATTTAGCTACAAAATAGCAGGTCAGCAACTGGAAGCAGTTAAATCCATAAATTATCTGGGAGTGCGCATTAGGAGTGATTTAAAATGGAATGATCATATAAAGTTGATCGTTGGTAAAGCAGATACCAGACTGAGATTCATTGGAAGAATCCTAAGGAAATGCAATCCGAAAACATAGGAAGTAAGTTACAGTACACTTGTTCGCCTACTGCTTGAATACTGCTCAGCAGTGAGGGATCCGTACCAGATAGGGTTGATAGAAGAGATAGAGAAGATCCAACGGAGAGCAGCGCGCTTCGTTACAGGATCATTTAGTAATCGCGAAAGCGTTACGGAGCTGATAGATAAACTCCAGTGGAAGACTCTGGAGGAGAGACGCTCAGTAGCTTGGTACGGGCTTTTGTTGAAGTTTCGAGAACATACCTTCACCGAAGAATCAAGCAGTATATTGCTCCTTCCTACGTATATCTCGCGAAAAGACGATGAGGATAAAATCAGAGAGATTAGAGCCCACACAGAAGCATACTGACAATCCTTCTTTCCACGAACAATACGAGACTGGAATAGAAGGGAGAACCGATAGAGGTACTCAAGGTACCCTCCGCCACACACCGTCAGGTGGCTTGCGAAGTATGGATTTAGATGTAGATGTAGGTGTAGATTTAGGGCCAGTTGCCAATTTTCGAACCTTTCAAGTATCCCATCTGAATCGTTGTGCAATTGATCTTCTAATGGCTTCACTAGACAATAAAAGACAGCATCATCTGCAAACAACCTAATACGGCTGCTCAGGTTGTCTTCTAAATCGTTCATGCAGATAAGGAACAACAGAGGACCTATAACACTACCTCGAGGAACGACAAATCACTTTTGTTTCACTCGATGACTTTTCGTCAGTTACTAAGAACTGCGACCTCTCTGACCGGAAATCACGAGTCCAGTCGCATAATACAGACGATTTTCCATAAGCACGAAATTTCACTACTAACCGCTTGCGTGGTACAGTACTAAAGACCTTCTGGAAATCTACAAATACGGAATCAAATTGAAATCCCTTGTCAACAACGCTCAACAATTCGTGTGACTAAGGAGCTAGTTTTGTTCACGAGAACGGTGTTTCCTACATCTCTGTTGACTATGTGTCGATAGACCGTTCTCTTCGAGGCAATTCATAATTCTCGAGCACAATATACATTCCAAACTCCTGCTGCATATCGACGTTAACGATATGGCCATTTAATTTAGTGTATCCCTCTTATTGCCTTTCTTTATTACTGGTGGGACCTGTGCAGCTTTCCACTCTTTGGGTACGGATCTTCCGTTGGTCGAACTGTTGTAATTTCTACATCTACATCTACATGATTACTCTGCAGTTCACACTGAAGTGCCTGGCAGAGGGTTCATCGAACCATTTTCATACTACTTCTCTACCATTCCACTTACGAATGGCGCGTGGGAAAAAGGAACACCTAAATCTTTCCGTTCGAGCTCTGATTTCTCTTATTTTATTATGATGATCATTTCTCCCTATGTAGGTGGGCGTCAACAAAATGGTCGTCCTGTTTTGTGAAAGCTATATTCATTGCCACAATATAACCAGCATGGTTCGAAAGATAATAGAAAAAACCTGTACCGCGTCAGTCGTCTCCAAAGTCAACAGAAACCTACATTGGGTGCCAAGCTATGACGGTCTAATGTGAAAATTATGGTAGGGAAAAAGATGGGAACCTGAATAATAAATGCTTCTATCACACTACACAAAAGGTGACCGAGCGAAGTGGCACCGCGGTTGGCACACTGGACTCGCATTTGGGGGGACAACGGTTCAAACCCGCGTCCGGCCATCCTGTTTTAAGTTTTCCGTGATTTCCCTAAATCGCTTCAGACAAATGCTGTGAAGATTCCTTTGAAAGGGCACGGCCGACTTCCCTCCCCACCTCCTTCCCTAACCCGATGAAACTGATTACCTCGCTAGTTGGTCCCCTTCCCCCAAATCAACCAACCAATAAAAGGCTAATATGTCCTGGGCACATTGAGGGACTTAAAAGAGGCCCACTAGCCTTTCAGATGCTTCAAATGGTTTTGAGCACTATGGAACTTAACATCTGAGGTCATCAGTCCCTTAGACTAAGAACTACTTAAACCTAATTAAACTAAGGACATTACACACATCCATGCTCGAGGCTGGATTCGAACCTGCGACCGTAGCAGCAGCGCAGTTCCGGACTGAAGCGCCTAGAACCGCTCGGTCACAAAGGCCGGCTCACTAGCTATTCAACTTACGTGGCAGCTTCAGAAATATTTAAATCAGAACATTGTGATATATTCGCACTTTTTTACGAGTGAACCCTTTTTCCTCAGAGCAGTGAGCTCTCTTCCCTGCAAGATGTTGGCACACCGGTATCTTGCAATTTATAGACTGAAGTACCTGAACTTGTGCTCAAAATCCAGAAGATCCGTCAGTCATAGTAAACAATATATACACTGGTGTCCAAAATTAAAGCAACAGCCCGCTATTTCCCCGTCCTGTAACTAATTCACGATGTGATTATACAAACTGTCAACAGATATCCGTACGATCATGTTCTGCACGGAAGAAGGCATTCTGGTCAACGGAAAAGCACGCCAACGATGACTTCGAGCACCTATCAAATGGGGCAGTATTTTCCGGGTAGTGCAACCTCTACAGTTTCTGTGTATACAGTCACAGACGTTGAAGTATGACACAGAGAAGGTTACCGGACTATCTGCTGTGGAGGACCCTAGGAAGAATGGAAGCAGAACAGTGGCAAATGATTTGGGCCGATGACTTAATGTGAATCGTTGTATTGTCTCTCGAATGTGGCGAAACAGTATCCGGAAGATCAGGGCAGGGCCGAACACGTGTGAAATCAGAAAGAGAGCACATTTATTTGGCTGTAAGGACAAAACGGTACAGCTTTAGTACTGCACAACAACTGGCATCTGACCTTGCAGTATCCACCGTAACTGTTGTATTGATGTAAACGGCATACAGAAGGCTTTGTCAGACTGGTCTTTAGTGTCGACCTGGTGTATGTGTACCTCTGACGTATCTTCACAGAAGCGTACGTCTAGAGCGGAGTCATCAACATGCCACCTGGACGGTCGAACAGTGGGCCAATGTTTTTTTCACAGATCAGACTCGATTATGTCTAGAGAGTGATTCTCGGCGGATTAACATCCAGAGGTAACATCGAAAACGATTTCGGTACCCAAACAATGTGGAAAGAGTGCGAGGTGCCTGGGCTAGCAGTATATTTAACACTAAATTCTTCTAGAATCTTAATATGGAAGTGATGCTGTAAGGCCCCCCCCCCCCCTTTTCTAACTCCGACTTTTGCCGTTGCACATGGATTAAGAAGAAACGAGAACTGACTGTAACCGATCTTGCAAGTGGAGTAGAAAAGAGTTTGGCACCTGCAATAACTTAATTTGATAGAAATTAATTTGATAAAGGAAAGTTTCATTAATGTAGTGAGAAATGACAGGGTTGCTCTACCGATCAACAGAATGAAAGTTCTGTCCAAAATAACAATTTGATTTATCATGACTAAACTCAAAATAAACAAAACACATGAAACATTTACAATACGTCAAATTGGATACCCAAATAAATGCCGTGAAGATGAATTCGTCCATAAACTAGATTGTGACATTTATAACCAAGTGGTACGTGGAGCCAATTCCTTGCAACTCAAATGTTAAGAGAAACACCCAGCCAACCCAATATTAATTGCTGCTACTGTAGTGAGAACTCAGACAATGAACACCCAAGACAGAACCACGTTAGAAAAGACGGGAACATGGGCGCTCTGCTGAGCTCTGATTATCACATAGCAAAATTCCCTAATCTGCCAGTGCTGTGGACATACATTACCAAGCTGTCTTATTAACTGCAAGGACACGATCTGGCGTACCGGAGGCGATGGCTGGTTGCTTCGACGTCCCGTCGTGGTGATGATAATGTCGCGAGTATAGCCCAAAACAAATTATCCTGGTCTGGTTGTTCCAGGCTAAAGGCTTCCTAGCAACACAAATGCGAAGAAGGATCGCTACACAATCATTGACGGTACAGTGATTGATTTTAACAAGCGAAGTCACTCAGTAACTCCGATACAGTCAACTTTAGCCAGAACTGCTCAAGACGGACAACATAGGCCGCTTGTATGCAGAAGGCTCAATTGCCAACTGTACACGGAAAGCTACATTCAAGCTGAAACTTCAGCAACTTCGTCAAACAGTTACAATTAAATGAAAGTATATTAGACAGCCAACGGAAGGCAAGCTGTCCAGAGCAGCGAGAGCTCAGTCTTGTAACGTACTCCGACCAAAAGGCGAGAGCCGGCTCTATCAAGAGCACACGTACAAGCCGAACACAGAACATTCCCGCCCCCACGACAGTGGCCGTGGTTAAAACGTGCAAATCAGCAACCCGAAAACCGGCAGAAAATTCCACTCTATTAGCTCAAATGGCTCTGAGCACTATGGGACTTAACATCTATGGTCATCAGTCCCCTAGAACTTAGAACTTAGAACTACTTAAACCTAACTAACCTAAGGACATCACACAACACCCAGCCATCACGAGGCAGAGAAAATCCCTGACCCCGCCGGGAATCGAACCTGGGAACCCGGGCGTGGGAAGCGAGTACGCTACCGCACGACCACGAGATGCGGGCTCCACTCTACTGCCGAAGCACTACTATTCCACCAATGGAGATACTTGGCGCCAATTTCTGTGCCAATTTTGCTACGTCACAGAGCTATCCCTTGAGCAAGCCAATATCACAGTTATGATTTTGCAGAAAACGCGGGAATTTGCCCGCCAAGACTGCCTGGGAACAAGTCATTCCCACACCTCGCTGGTAGGCCGTCAGGAAGTGTTTCCACTAAGTTTCTGCGGAATCTCTAGTCCCAGCCGCTCCTTCAGGCCCCTGTGGGCGTGTCGCCCCCGCTCTTATGACAATGTCGACGTCTGGAAAGCATCCACTCGACTCCCTCACACCCGTCGGAATAACCCTTTCAAGATCAGTACAACCCGCCTGTCACCGGACCACCCAGGTAACGAGAGACGCTGTGTGGGAAGTCCGCGTGTGAAGCAATAGCAACTTTTCACTATATGCAATTAGAGAGAAAAATATTCATATCCTCAGAGTTCTCAATACTAGCCTTGTAATGACAATACTCGGCCATACTTCCCCAAATCGAATTACTCAGAGTAAGATATAAGTATGAGAGGGGGCAAGTCATTGTGTGCATCTAAAGGCATGCCACTTCTCAAGAGGTCGATATCGAGGACTATCCCTAAAAGTGTGGGCAGCAGGGATTATGTTGACTACTCGAACACCTCTTTACGAAATTGTACAGTTGAATCAGGAAAGTTTAACTGCTGTCAGGCATCGTGAAGTCGTCTTGGTACCTCGTGCGCAGTTGTTGCAGTTGCTCTGGATCCAGACGTCGTACTGATGGACGATAATGCTCGACCTCAAAGAGCATGGGTGGCTCGTTTTCTTGGAAAAAGAAGATATTGTACGAATGGCGTCGCTTACTCGCTCTCTCGATTTGAATCCCATGGAGCATGTCTGTGGTGCACTAGGGAGACGGGTTGTATCACGTCAGCATCCACCAGCCACTCTCCAAGACTTAAGAGCATCGTTGCAGGAAGAATGGGCGTTATTGCCTCAACATGAGATTGATGACGTCATTCACAGCATACCCCGTCGTTGTCTGGTCTGTGTTGATGCCAGAGGTAGTCACACCCCATACTGACCACACTTACCAGTTGTCTGAATATGTGTACAAATCCGTTAAGTTGGAAAAAACGAATAACATTTTTTAATGATTATAATGAATCCGCCTCGATTGCAAATAGAAACTGGATGTTGACCTACGTTTCGGCGCGGATAGCCTCGCCTTCTTCAGAACACACTAAAACTACAAACTGCCGAAAGAGGCATGGTCCAACATTAATACAGAACGCCCAAAAGGGCTAAAGACTCGCATAAAACATAAAATACACGGTACGTGTGTACCATGTAAATAGCTGTACTTGGCTCAAACCTCAGAAGCGTGCTTCCTCACTCCAGTCAACGTTCGGTGGGCCTCGGGCTCCGAGTTTACCTGAGACAGTGTGATGCCATCCATCAGTAGTCCATGCTTCCCGGTCAAGCCACTTGTGTTACGGCGTTAACGGCAGCCTACACGTGGGATGGTCATCTCCTAGTGCATCTCCCGCCCGTTCGGGTTGACGGAAAATGTTACAGGTAGTCCGTTACTAGCTCTCGGATGGCAGGCGCACGTGTGAAGGAGTTGCAGTGTTTTGGGTGCACTATACGGATCCCCTCCCTTGTTGTGTCAGCGTGGTCGATTGGATCCTTGACGACGACTATGCCTGCCCTTATATTACGATGCAGTCCATCATCGGGTCACTGTCACATCTGAATCTGGGAATTGTACGATTCGACTAGACGGACGATTGGAGTCTCACAATGAAGCCCCTTTCAAACTCCGTCAGAGGCTGATAAAGCTTTCTCGCACTACTATGCAGCATCTTCACAGTGACCAGTGGACGCCTCACGCTGTTCACGCACCTTATATATACCCTACTAGTCCTGGTAGCAACACTGAATACGGATAACACCAGTTAACTGTGGTGGCCGTTTTACCTGTCGTAGAGAACTGGTACTCTAATTGCTTACCTACACGCCGATGCTGTATACGATTACAAAGCTAGACAGTCGTGTCTTCTGGCTGCTTCACATTTTTTGTTGGGCAGTATACACGAATTTTTATCACACTATGTCACTGTCATCCATCACATCTCTCATATCATACTGTACTTATTGTGTGCATTAGGTTGTGTATTGCCCCTCCGAAAATGATTCGGACAACTAAAAGAGAAATAACAATACACGGATCACTGTTCCGCTCTGCTAGAACAGTCTGCTTGATCTTAGTGCTTTCTAGAGGTATTTTATGCCTATTCTATAAGCGCAAGAGAAAGACTCGCTATACAGAAGACAAAAAAGTAGCTTGATTCGCAACTGAAATAAACTAGACGTAGTACGTTTAGACACCAGCATCGTATTTCCCGATTTTGGCTGTATAAAGTTACACAAAAGATGACGTCCTTTTGGTAGACTTCTCCGGCGTCGGTGTATCTAAGCACTCCATTTTCTCAGTGCGTAAATTACAATACAAAAAATGGAATTTTAGTTTTTGAACGATGGAATTCACCCTGACGCAAACAGTAAACTTGCTGTTGACAACTAGCGCCACAGGTGACCGAGCAACGAAACAGACAGGACACGCATTCAAGCAGTGTCGAGAGCTCCAGGCTCGAAAAATGTTCGGTGTTGCACACGCACAGTAATAGAAATTTTCTGACGCAATATGGATAAAGCTCTCTGACTCCTGCACTTTACACAAGTGACTAAACTGAGAACGTACAATGGCGTGCGTCTAGCACTCATTTTCTGAAATCGGAAAACGTTCTCCCGACGTCCTATATTCGTTACTTTTGAGACGCCATATTGGATTCGTCGTATTTTGTTCTCTTCGTGCTATAACTTGCGTGTTATGACAGTATGCCATTTCAAGATAGTGAATCAAGGGAGATTTATCATATACACTTCACTCTTGGTATGATTTGTTATAATTAAATGTCAGTTAATGAGAGATCGGCGGTAAATGCCTTCAGGAGACCGTAAGATAAATGACAGTAATACTCAGAGTTTCATATGATCGTTGTGGCTAGAGACGTGCACTTAGTGGGTCGAAAAAAGTACGTTGGCGTCACGGAGTACGCAGTTTCTGTTTCTTTCTTTTTATTTTTATCTCTGCATATGTAACACATTCTGTTACATTCTTATTCGTGTAAGAGAAGTTGTTGTGGTCTTCAGGCCAAACCGACCATCCGTTGATGCAGCTCGCCATGCTATTCTATTTTGTGCAAGCCTCTTCATCTCCGAATAACTACTACACTCTACATCCTTCTGAATCTGCTTGTTGTATTCACCACTTGATCTCACTCTACAGTTTTTTCGCTTACACTACTATGAGTACATTGATCCCTTGGTGTCTCAGAATGTTTCCTTCTTTTACTCAAGTTGTGCCACAACTTTCTTGTCTCCACAATTCTATTCAGTATCTCCTCATTAGTCACATCATCTACCGATCTAATCTTCAGCATTCTTCTATAGAAACACATTTCAAAAACCATTCTCTTGTTATCTAAACTGTGTATCATCCTGTTTCACTTCCATACATGGCTACACTCCAGACCAATGCCTTTAGAAATGGCTTCCTAACACTTGAATCTAATTCGATGTTAAGTAATTTCTCACCTTCAGAAATGCTTTTTTGGCCATTGCCAGTGTATATTTTATATCCTCTCTACTTCTACCATCATCAGCTATTTTGCTGCCCAAATAGCAAAACCTATTGTTACGTCTGCCACTGACGGCCCCTGCAAGGCAGACTACACTCAAGACACCACTGTGTACCATATACCATACACAAGCACTTGCAAGTGCAACAAAGAGGAAAACAATTCTTCAAAACAAACAGAACTTGCTGAGACTAATGCGAACCTTTTTCTGCAGAGGTCGCCTCACAGATACAGGGAAGGTTGGAGTACTCCACCAGCCACCGCTGGCGTTATAAGGGCAGCGCAGCAGCAGTACCGCCAGACCCTCGCCGAGCTAGGACCAGCTCTGACGGACCTCACCGACGCTCTTGAGGAATGGTCGTCTACAAGTTATTTGTTTTTGTATGTATATAGTGATTGTTCGAGAAATCTAGTTCGGTTTTAATAAACATCATACTGAGTGTTCTACAATACTATTCTCCACCTATCTACTACTTTAAATGTTCCTCAGCATCATCTGCTATTAATTCGACTAAACCCTATTATCGTTGTCTTGTTTTTCTTGAAGCGTGTTTTCAATATTCGTTATTACTTACAAATAAGATTTTGTGATTTCAGTCTGATTACAAAACAAAAGATGAAATTTCTGCGAGTGAAACAATCAGCAATGACATGTAAATTCCTTCTTGTCTCAATTACCTGTTTCTTTTTTCCGAATATGTAGATTTCTCCGAGGGTATGGTTAGGGAATTCCCGCCCGGCTAGCCATGCTGTCTAACGCACTGCTTCCCGAGCGGGAAGGCGTGCCGGTCCCCAGCATGAAACCGCCCAGCGAATTAGTGTTGAGATCCGGTGTGCAGGCCAGCCTTTGGATGGTTTTCAAGGCGGTTTTCTATCTGCCTCGGTGAGTGCGGGCTGGTTTCCCTTATTCTGCCTCAGTTACACCATTTCGGCGATTGTTGCACACACACACACACTGTCTCCACCTATGCGTACTCCATAATTACTCTACCATGCATACATTGGGATTACACTCGTCTAGAATGAGACGTTCCCGGGGGGGGGGGGGGTCCACTGGGGCCGAACCGCACTATAATCCGAGGTTCGGTGTGGGGCGACGGTGGGGTGAGTGGACTGCTGTAGCCTGTTGTGGGGTTGTGTACCACTGAGGGCTACAGTGGGGACGAAGCCGCTCCGTCGTTTCTAGGTCACCAGTTCAATACATATATAAATACATAAATGGT
This sequence comes from Schistocerca americana, assembly GCF_021461395.2. Classification (NCBI taxonomy): domain Eukaryota; kingdom Metazoa; phylum Arthropoda; class Insecta; order Orthoptera; family Acrididae; genus Schistocerca; species Schistocerca americana. The sequence goes on along the minus strand of NC_060124.1, from coordinate 170,558,459 downwards.
TAGGCAGCGACCTAAGAGCAGAGCTTAAATGCTTAAATTGCCGCGAATGAAACGAGCAGCAGTGAGGTAACAGTGTCACAAATATATCGCTGTTTATTTGCGAATATGTCTCTATTTGCGAGGGAGTGATTAGGTAGGAACTTAAGTTGCTTTAACTGAAACGAGCAGCAGTGACGTTTATATTATTACTTGTAACAAATATTTAGCTGCAATCGAGACCTTAGTAAGCTTTCGTAATTTCGGCGGTCAATGTAACAAAGGGATCACCACACAGCGAGCGAGGGACGTCACGTGACCCGAAAGCCAGTTGAAGGCAGTTGTGCTGTCCTCATTTACAATGAGGTGAGAAAAGTCACAGGATACCTGCTAATATTGTGTAGAACCTCCTTCAGCGTGGCGTAGACTCAACACGTGGTTGGAAAGCCCCTACAGAAACATTGAGTCATGCTGCCTCTACAGCCGCCCAAAATTGCGTTAGGTGCGCGAACTGATTTCCCGATTGTATCCTATAAATGTTCGATGGGATTCATGTCGATAGAGCTGGGTAGTCGAATCATTCGCTCGATTTGTCCACAATGTTCTTCAAACCAATCGTGGACAACTGTGGCCTAGTGGCATGGCGCATTGTCACCCATAAAATTCGGTAGTTGTTTGGGAACAAAGTCCATGGACGGCTGCAATTAGTCTCCAAGAAGCCGGTCATAATCATTTATAGTCAACGATAGGTCGAGTTGGACTACTCAGTCCATTCCATGCAAACACAGCCCATACCACTATGAAGCCACCACCAGCTTGCACAGTGCCATGTTGAGAAATTGGGTCCATGACTTCTTGCGATCTGCGCCACACTCGAGTCCACCATGAGCCCTTACCAACTGAAATCGGGTCTCATCTGACCAGGCCACAGTTTGCCAGTCGTCTAGAGACCAACCGATATGGTCACGAACCCAGGAGAGGCGCTGCAGGCGATGTCATCGAGCTGTCAGCAAAGGCAGTCGCTACGGTCGTCTGCTGCCGTAGCTCATTAATGCCAAATTTCACCATTCTGTCCTAACGGATATGTTCGTTGTACGTCCCACATTAATTTCTGCAGCTGTTTCAGGCAGTGCTGCTTATCTGTTAGCACTGAAAACTCTACGCAAACGCCGCTGCTCTTGGTCGGTAAGTGAAGGCGCTCAGGTACTGCATTGTCGGTGGTGAGAGATAATGTGGTTTTTCGGCATACTCGGTAATACTTCTGGCTTATTCAGCCATCGTATTAGGCTCTTGGAAGCTATTCCCAGGGCATTGGAGATGCAAGAAGCATAGAGATGACGCAATGTGGGATGAGGTACCGGTAACAGATGTTAGATTCGGCACCATTCCTGTGAGAAAGACCGCCTGCATGATCCTGCTGCTCTGTGATTGGCTGCTGTGTTCGGCGGTAGGGCGCCAATTCGTTAAACTTTAGTTGCTATTATTAATTAAACGTGTCATCCACATTATTTCATTTTTTAAATAAACATCTCTCAACAGCCAGCTATCAATCAGTCATTTCAAAATAATTAAAATCAAAGTATTACTAAAACAAAAGACTGACGATATTACTGCCGATGCACTTAGGTGGCGTTCGGGTCACGCCTTGCTGGCTTTGCACGCGAAGTGTCTCGGGCAGTCGGGCTCTCCAGTTCTGACCATTCCAGTAGACAGACATGTCGTCTGTTATAGCTCTATTTGTTTCATGCAGTTTGTTTACTGCAGTTCCGACCGTCGCTAGGTACAGACATGTTGTCTGTAATAGTAGTATTTGATTCCTGTAATTTTATTCTCCTGTTCTGATGGTTCCAGTAGACAGACATGTTGTCTGTGGCAGGATGTATTTCATGTTATTTTAGCCAGATATAATGACTGTGGAAAGATATGTGCAATACGTTGTGATCAAGAATAGTTTCTCGTGTCTGTATCAATAAAAACGCGAGTGGCATCCCAAATGAGTTATAGTTTATTCGTAGCAGCAGTTCCTTGCGAAGTTAATTTCAGCCTCAAGAAAAAGAATCCACGACCTGCGTGCTGTTTTCTGCGCTGGGGACATCATCATCACGAAGACAGCAGGTTAGTGAAGTGTACAAGAACTTACGTATTCCACCAGGGCAGTGGAAACAACTCGGCACCTCACGTGTACTGCATGCACAGTACAAATGTGCTCAGTGACACGTCATCTGCAGTAATGCAGAGGAGGTAAAGACAGATGAAAGTATTAACAGTATCTCACTCTTATTCCTTTTTCATGTCGTAACTCTTGACACTGTGGATGTCGGAATGTTGAATTCACTGAAGCGTTTCGAAATTTGATGTCCCATACCTCTAACTCGAACCTACCATTCTGCGTTCAATGTCTGTTAATGCCCGTCGTGCGGCTAGAACCACGTCGGGAACTTTTTCACGTGAATCAGCTGCGTACGAATGAGAGCTTCGCCAGTGCATTGCCGATTTACAACTTGTGTACGTGATGCTACCGTCATCTGTATATTGCTATATCGCTGTCCTACGATTTTTGTCACCTGAGTGTGTTATTACTTGTCACAAGCATGTAGCTGCGATCGAATCCTTAATTGCGCTTTCGTAAATTCGGCAGTCAAGGTAACAAAGATCGCACGCAGCACACTACGAGCAAGGGACGTTATCCGAACACGAGCCGAACGCAGGTGGGCCGTTGCTCGTTGCACGTGCAGCTCACAAACCTATTTTTAGCTTCTATTGGAGACGAAAACGCGGCACATAAGCGAGAGTGCTTCGCAAATAACAAAGGCGGCAGCTGTCGGTGCACGTCGGAGCGATCGAGAGCTTCAAAGCGGCTGCGGGCAGGACGGCCTGCGGCTGGGAGGGTCCTCCTGCAGTGAGTGGGGTGCTCCAGTGACGGGTCGCCAACATCAAACCGGCCGCGCGCCCACTCTGCTCTGCCACGGCCGCGCCGCCGCCGACAGGTGGACAGAGCCGCTGTGGAGGGCGGCCGCAGCTGCGGGGGAGCGGGCAAAGCCGCCGCAGAGGAGAGCAGGGGCGGGAGGGGGGAGGGGAGCGGGCAGCTGAGTGCTGGGGACGCGGGGTGGGGGCGGCCTACGCCTCTAGTGCACGCGCCGCCAATTAAGAGGGGCTGCAAACAATACGACGTAGGGCGAGCTGCTCCAGCTGCTCCAGTAACCTGCCAGCGTTCTCTGTAAGGGGAGCCGGAACGACGAAAATGACAAAATTAACCTTTTTTTGTTTTTTCATTGTAAAATTATTTGGAGTTTTCTGAATAAAGCAAATCAAGTGTCACCCTTCTAAGTGAATTCTAAGTGTGTTTTCTATCGCTGCAAAGTTGACTCGCCACGTAAACGGTTGTAGCGACTTGGTGTGTCACCTCTGACGGCGCCGCTCGCTGACTGCAAGCAGGGTCTCTTTGTGGAATTAGGCAGTGTTTTGTTTTCCAACTTTGTATGGCTAATGTGATCAGATGGGTTTTCTCACCTGCTAATGGAGTAGCGTTTACCCATACGAACAGTCACTTGTCACAGAGATAAACGCTATTCTGTGTGTGTTGAGTTGTGGAGTTTGAATTGTATTGTTTAGGTGTTCAATTTTGCGTATTTGAAGACTTTTGCTCATACCTGTAGCATTGAGCATATGAGGAGAGCAGTATGGGCGTTATTTTTTCATACTGCATCAACAAACGAGCACCCACAACATGCACTGTGCACCACAGGTGATGACTCATGGTTTAAGTACCAATCAGGAAAATTATATGCCCGGAGAAACAGTTTGCCAAATGCTGTGATTGATGTAATTAAGCCCATATTCAGATATTTATCACAGTCAAGTTTATTTTAAAAGTGTTACATAGGAAAAAACAAAACCCAAATGAAAGTGTAAATAATTTAATTTGGATTAGGATTCCCAAAAGAGTGTTTGTACAGATAAAAACATTGCATTTTGGAGTGTATGATGCAGTTGCAACATACAATGAAGGAAACATTATCAAATGTAATGTGCTGAAACGCTTAGGTTTCCAACCAGGACACAACACCATCTCCAAAAAGCGCCTAATTAATGAAAAAAGACTAAGAGGTGCAGGAAGAAGAGACAAAAGCCTACAACATGCAGCAAAAGTTAAGAAAACACCAGTGAAAAGGAAACTAACACTGGAAAAAGAAGAGGATGCTGATAATCCATCATATGGGGCAGGAATCTATTAAAAAACTTTGGAAACCATTTCCCATAACTTTAAAATTTTCATCTTTGAGCAACATTTTCTCAAAAACTGCTAACAGCATTTCAATGAAATTTATACAAAACATTGTTAACATCTTTTCCTTTATTTTTATAACACATTGTGAAAATTATTGTGTAAGTCAAGAGTTATAGAAGAAGAAGTGCAAAATTTTGCAGAAAAAATAAGCATCTGTTTAAAAAAAATTGTTAAACAAAAACCAATAAATATTTCTTAACATGGCATTATAAATTTGTAGAGAAATATTCACTGAACATGTAGCCTCAATTTCAGAGCAATATGTTTAATGGCATTGGAAAAAATGTTCCTTCTATTTGCTAAAATTAACATGGAGGAGATGGACCGTTCCGGCTCCCATTAAAAACGTCGCGCGCGTCGACCAGTACTGTATGCAACGCTGTCAAAAGTATCCGGACTTTCCCACGTGAGACCTAGAACAAGGACCAAGATTACTTTAAGGAAAACACGAAGAAGGGTGGCCCAGTTTGATGCGTCATTTATCATTCTGGAACAAATATTTTTATTTAGTAACAATTCAATTATGAGTGAGCTGACACCAAGATTCTTGAGAAATACATACAAATAGATAAGATTTTTAAATTAAATTTGCAGTGTATAAGGACATTTGCACTATACAACTAATTACAAACAGTACTCCAAAAATGTTATTTGTGCAACAAAATGGTGGCCCAACTACGAGCGGTTAGTTAATTTAATAAACCTGCGTTGACACTCTGTCCCCGAAACTAGATGACAACTGTGGGCTAATCACACAACAGGACTTGAATATAAGTTCAACAAACATTAAACAAATAACAGGAGAATTCGTATATCACCACTGGTTATCCTGCTCTCATATAGATTAGATACGACAGATGTGCCAAAGGCTACCCAGATGTAAAACCGAAGCAACAGTAGTACTTCACTGACTGGCCACAAACCTGTCCTACATAAGTCACATTAAGAACTAAAATAAAATACAGGGCATTAAAACAAATTAAAATGATAATGATAACTAAACCCTTAACTTTTTCAAGAAATCAAGCAGCTCAGTGCTCAAAGACTTTCATCACACGCCCACAATGGCCTTGTTGTTGTTGTTGTGGTCTTCAGCCCAGAGACTAGTTTGATGCAGCTCTCCTTGCTACTTTATCCTGTGCAAGCTTCTTCATCTCCCAGTACCTACGGGAACCGACAATCTTCTGAATCTGCTAAAGTGTGTTCGGTCTTCGTCTCATTCTACGGTTTTTACGCTCCACGCTGCGCTCCAAGACTAAACTAGTGATCCCTTGATGCCGCAGGACATGTCCTACCAATCGATCCCTTCTTCTAGTCAAGTTGTGTCATAAATTCCCAATCTCCCCAATTCTATTCAGTACCTCCTCACTGGTTACGTGATCTACCCACCTAATCTTCACCATTCATCTTCAACACCACATTCCTATCCAAACCGTTTATCGTCCATGTTTCACTTCCATACCTGACTACACTCCATACAGATACTTTCAGTAAAGACTTCCTGACACTTAAATCTATACTCTTCTTCATAAACGCTTTCCTTGCCATAGCCAGTCTACATTTTACATCCTCTGTACTTCCACCATCATCAGTTATTTTGCTCCCAAAATAGCAAAACTCACTACTTTGTCTCATTTCCTAACCTAATTCCCTCAGCATCATCTGATTTAACTCGACTACATTCCATTATCCTCGTTTTGATTTTGTTGATGTCCGTCATATAGCCTCCTTTCAAGACACTGTCCATTCCGTTCAGCTGCTCTTCCAGGTCCTTTTCTGTCTCTGCAGAATTACAATGTCGTCGGCAAACCTCAAAGTTTTTGTTTCTTCTCCATGGATTTTAATTCCTACTACGATTTTTTCTTTTGTTTCCTTTAATGCTTGCTCAGCATACAGATTGAATAACATCGGGGATAGGCTACAACCCCGTCTCACTCCCTTCACAACCACTGCTTCCCCTTCATGCCCCTCGACTGTTGTAACTGCCATCTGGTTGCTGTACAAATTGTAAATATCTCTTCGCTACAGAATTTGAAAGAGAGGATTCCAGTCAACGTTCTCAGAAGCTTTCTCTAAGTTTACAAATGCTAGAAATGTAGGTTTGCCTATCCTTAATCTATCTTCTAAGATAAGACGTAGGGTCAGTATTGCCTCACGTGTTCCAACAATTCTACAGAATCCAAAATGATCTTCCTTGAGGTCTCCTTCTACCAGTTTTTCCATTCGTCTGTGTTAGTATTTTGCACCCTTCACCTATTAAACTGATAGTTCGGTAATTTTCACACCTGTCAACACCTGCTTTCTTTGGGATTGGAATTACTATATACTTCTTGTAGTCTGAGGGTATTTCGCCTGTCTCAGACATCTTGCTTACCAGACGGTAGAGTTTCGCCATGGCTGGCTCTCCCAAGGATATCAGTAGTTCTAATGGATTGTTGACTCCTCCTGGGGCCTTGTTTCGTCTTAGGTCTGTCAGTGCTCTGTCAGACTTTTCACGCAGTATCATATTTCCCATTTCATCTTCATCTACACCCTCTTTCACCTCCATAATATTGTCCTCAATTACATCGTCCTTGGATAGACCCTCTACATGCTCCTTCCACCTTTCTGCCTCCCGTTCTTTGCTTGGAACTGGTTTTCTATCCGAGCTCTTGATACTGATACGAGAGGTTCACTTTTCTCCACAGGTCTATCTAATTCTCCTGTAGGATGTATCTGTCTTACCACTAGTCGTTGGGGACTGGAATTCGATAGTAGGAAAAGGAAGAGAAGCAAAAGTAGTAGGTGAGTATGAACTGGGGATAAGGAATCAAAGAGGAAGCCGCCTCGTAGAATTATGCATCTTCCTTTATGCTCTAACCAACCCCACTTACCCATTTGTACTTTCTGTCGACCTCATTTCTGAGACGTTTGTATTCCTTCTTGCCTGCTTCATTTGCTGCTTTTTTATATTTTCTCCTTTCATCGATTAAATTCAATAGCTCTTCTGTTACCCAAGGATTTCTACTAGCCCTCGTCTTTTTTACTTACTTCATCCTCTGATGCCTCTACTATTTCATCTCAAAAATTGTCAAAGCTACCCATTCTTCTTCTGCTGTATTTCTTTCCTCCATTCTTGTCAATCGTTCCCTAATGCTCTGTATGAAACTCTCTACAACCTCTGGTTCTTTCAGTTTGCCGGCCGGTGAAGCCGAGCGGTTCTAGGTGCTTCACTCTGGAACCGCGCGACCGATAAGGTCGCAAGTTCGAATCCTGCCTCGGACGTGGATGTGTGTGATCTCCTTAGGTTAGTTAGGTTTAAGTAGTTCTAAGTTCTTGGGGACTGATGACCTCAGATGTTAAGTCCCATAGTGCTCAGAGCCATTTGAACCATATTTTGGCAGTGAGTCTAGAGGGGCAACAGCAGGACGAAGGGTCAGTCAGGAGAGATCAGTGACTTCGAACCTGGATCAGAGTCCGATTGAAATTTGTTGATAGTTGACATTTCATGTGTTGTAGCTGGTTTCCTCCAATCACAGCGCAAAAGTCACCACCAAACTGTTCCACCTTTGCCAGACTGCCACAACAATTAGTACACTTCCCCTAGAAGCTCAAAAGTTCCACACCCGCCAAATGCAGCCAGTTTCTTTTTCTTTTTTTCTAAATATAATCAAAACACTCTGATTGTCAATTTTATTCAGTTAATTAGTTTAAATGTAATTTTTTTACTTCTAATACTTTGTGACATTATTTTCATCATCATATTCACTGATTCTATTTCCTCCGTTTTTCTTCCCATCACTCATTTTTCCTTTGGAATCTGCCTGTGTCGCCTGTAAGTAGTGGGACTACAAGGACATGAGCGCAGTTTGCTAGTGTTGGTTGCCTACAACAGGAGCAGGCATACACTCAGGGGAAAACCTATTCTTCTCCTTGGACTGACGGGTACTTAACCTACTGTTCTCCTTTGATTGACAGGTCCTTAGCCTATTGCTCTGTTATGTGGTTTTCCATGTCGCTGCACTTAACCTATTTTCCCCCACCCAACATCCTCCCACTCCCCTCCCCCCTCAGGAACCTAACCGCCCCTCTCTGCTACAGGTAAACTTTCATGTCTGAGTTAACCTGGGGGGGGGGGGGGGGGGGGGGACAAGGACACTGCCCCACATAACATTGTTGCCAGATGTATCCAATATGACAGGGATGATGTCATCCAAGATGGCGGTGTGTAGACTTGGTAACAATGCATGATGTCATCCCAGATAGCGGCCATGAAATCATTCAAGATGGCCGATTTTGGTGGGACATTTGAATTTTGGCGGGAAGATTGGTCTATTGGGCTACCTCCAATAACCTAACCCGCCCCCCCCCCCCCCCTCACGTCCGCAAGAAAAATGGCGGGAGGCTCAAATTCCTACAGGATACTGTATCACACCTCTATTAAACTAAGAAAAATCGTGTGAAGATAGGTCACTTTATCTACCTAAGTCACCCGACCACCACCTCCTCCTAAGGATTTGAGGAAAAGGACTCAACCAGTGCTGGACTTAAGTCTTTATTTTGCATGCACCAGTCTTTATTTGAACAGTTTCATGCGGCACAGCCATTCAGTGTGTTCACCAAGAGGTCTGAACTTCAACTGACCTAGTACACAGCACCACAACCAGAGAGGCTCTCATCTGTGAAGTAATCCAAGATGGTGGGCGGAAATGGCTGGAAACAGTGTGTTCAACATGGGGTCCAGACTCAAATTGACCTAGTACACAGAAACACCACCAGAGGGCGCTGTCATCCAAGATGGCAGGTGGTGATGCAGGTACTGTTATGCAAGATGGCAGTAAACAGTGTGTTCACCAAGAGGTGTAGACCTAGTACAAAGTACTGCCACCAGAAGGCGCTGTTGTCTATTCTGTGAGGAAACCAAATATGGGGGGAGAGGGGGGTGGAAATTGTGGAAAAACGACTCTGCCTGTGCTCCACATAAAATTTTATTTTGCAGGCAGCATCTCTACCACAAGATCTAGACTCCAACTGACCTGGTACACTGCACTGCCACCAGAGGCTGCTCTCATCCCTCTTGTGATGTAATCAAAGATAGTGGTCTGGAGGGGGAAAATGGCGCAAAAATTACTCAACCTGCACTGAGCTGCTGGACAGAGTATGGAAGGAGTGTACTTTATTTTGGGACAATTTATTTACAGATGGAGTGTATTTATCACACTGACACAAAACACTCGCCTTGATGAACTTGGGGTCACACTATACAGTCTGCAGATCTGTAAATTACTTCTAAAAAACGCTCTGCAGACACGCAAACAACTCCTAATTTACCGAAATAATTTCAGTACAGACCTGCAAACTGCTCCTAAATAATGCAGTACACAGATTTGCAGCCACGAAATCAGCTCAAACTGTTCAAATAAAGCACAGTGCAGCTTACAGACCTGCTTGCAAAATAATACAACAGACACACAATCAACATGCAGAAGCACCGTCCACCACCCCCTGTCCAGTAGAGCACACTGGAGGTTAACGGCAGCCCCTGCAAAATGACACAGCTGTTAGCAGTCAAAACACACACACACACACACACACACACACACAGATGCCCGTTAAGGTAATGCACACATGAGGTGGTGACATCCCTTTCATACTTGGTACCTGAGAAATTACTCTTCAAATACCTGATCACTTAGGCGCCATCGATGATGCGACTGGATGCGTGAGCCGTCACAGCCGTGAGTCGCCACTGAATGCAAGCTAAAGTTGCCTCTATTTTCGAGTATACAGTCACTGTTGCTGACATCACAGAACTCAAAGGCGCCCTCACACAGCCCCCATATGCGAGACACCTAGACGCAGCACTTGTCTTTACCATTGATGACAGAACAGCACAGGTTGCTTTCCCCCTAGCTATCCTACTGGAATCTACGAGCTTCATCCAGCCATGCGTACATGCCCCAGGGTGACTGGCACCTTGCTGCGAAATGTCCACGTGACGATTCACCATCTAAAGCATTCTCAATGTTATTCTTACGTCACATGGCTTTGTAAAAAATAAGAGCCAAGTCTACCTAATGGAAAATGAATAGTCTCGCACAAATAGTTAATGCTTGCTTTTGTAGTAGTTTTCGTGATGACCCAGCCGATATGCACTGAAATTCTTGCCCTAACATAGCCTGTTTACGAAAATAGCCCAGAATAACATCGAATGCACTCTTCCCAGCACACCTAACATGATACCCCAGACTATCACGTGCTACCCTTCCTACTTTCAACACAGACAAACGTTCCCTCCGCTGTGTACAGGCTCCTATATCCCAGCACAAATGATGTGAATGAATCGAGCATTATGATTGGCTCTTATCGAATTGCCCACTGATTTACTGATGCTGCCGGTATCGAAGCACCATCCACCTTTTCTTTCTGGGACTTTCAGCGGTAAAATTATTTTGCACAGATTGCTAAATTGCAATGACAGTTAAACCCACGAAGTTGTCTACATATCAGCAACTACATACAACACTCACAAGAATATTGGAGACCACAGACATATTTGCCAGTGTAACTACATATAAATATTACGATTGCTGCTACAGTCTGACACCGATCGATATAGAGGTAATGTCTCCTCTAAATGGCTGTGCTTCTGGAACGAATCGCAGTATCTATAGCACACATAATTTGCCACATAAAATGTCTCTCCCATACCACCACGGTTATCGATGTGCCGAATCTATACATCCCTCACGATAGCACACACAGTCGTTCTCTCTAGTCATGCCACAACATAAACCATAGTAACTTTACAATGCAATACATACACATTTTACACAACATAAGCCATAGTAACTTTACCATACAATATATACACAGTTTACAATAACAGTGCAGTTATCTTTTATATCTATACAGCACCTGAAAAAATTATGGTATGCCTACACTCTCTTTGGCTATATGTCACGATGCTCATCAGTTCTAGGAAAGCACCCTCAGCCTTTTCTTCCTTTCTACAGATGTGACATCAGCGGCAATAATCTATTTTAATCTGTTTACCCTGATCACCATACTGCACTGCCAACTAAACCTCACAAAGTGCCACTAATATCGTCATATATGGAAAGACTCTTCCTAAATTACACTGCTCTCCCACCGATGACAGGATCTTTAATATTAGTGAGTGAAACCGATCTCCAACCCAGCAATATATCACCGTATACTGTGTCGATGTAGTAAACATACAATTCATATCCTCTGCCATACAAAATCATCCCTTTTACATCAGAGCACCCTCGGCAGACCGAAGTTGCTCTCAGAAATGTTTTACAAATTCAGGATCGTGCGTTACCATTTCTGATCTGAAACTGCTTCCTTGCTTGCCCGCTTTTCTGCACACATCTCCAGACTCGGGGATTATAAGAACACATGTATTTTTGCATGGGTCGCCATAATATTATACCATTTTAGCGGTACTTCTCGATATCAAGCACTAAGCAGCATCCTACCAATTTGAACATGGGAACAAGTATGTGGCAACAAGAGAAATCCGAGAAAACGTCGACATAGAAACGAATGGTATCAGGGAGGCAGTCAATTTTTTTCCTTCAAGGCAGCATTATACTGTATGTCTATTGAGGTACCAGTGATACACGCGAGTTGACTACTGTATTAGATGCTTTTCAGGAGGGCAGAGAACCATTCACCTCTAAGCTTACTTATTCTGCATTAAAGGATAACACAGGGTGGACGGGATGATAGGTTGCGATGGAGCTGTAATGAGGAACGAGTTAATGGTTGACTGATGCATTCTAGAGAAGGAGAAGTTTCTGTAGGTCAATTTTTCCAGAGTTCTGTCTGGATGCATTAGTCACGTGACATAGCCTGTGTTCTACTCGTATACAGCCACGTGTTCTTTATGTGATTTACAGCACTGTCTACTTGCGATCATTAACAGTAAACCTGTCGGTCATCAGAGGACTTCCATCTCATGTGTGATGAAACTTGACACATTCCTCTGAGCGAACTTCGATTTATGCGATGTACTGCACCCCCCTTTCGCATCTTGGGTGTAAAATCGAGAGTTCAGCTTCATAACTAAGTTAGCGATAGGTGCTTGTGAGGGGCTGCAATTTCCATGTACACATTTGCCCGACAGATGTGCTGTTTCCAGAGTTAGTGACAGAATTACTTGTAATTTTCACATGTTGGACACTGCTGCTATGCGTTTATCTGTTTCCTTGTAGGAGGAATCACCCACCACAAACGATCATTTTATATAGACCTGATGCAGGCCTCAACCGTGATAGGATGTCAACAGTGGACACTATACATCTCCAGAATGCTATATTGTGCTTGTATCACGCAGAGACAATGTTTTATGGAAGTAGTTTTTTGTTTTACAGTTCAATAACTTAGTTTATTGTTGAGAAACTGGGAAGAAGGATGTATGTCATGCACTTGAAATACATTTCTCACAATGGAATATTAACAAAGCTACATTCCATATGACTGATAGGTCCGAAACACAGGCCATCTAACATTGTATTGTTCTAGAGTCTAGGATCGGTACCTGGAAGGTATTGGTAAGAGAGGACATAAACACACACTCCTAAAGCTACCATGTTCTGCACTTAAAATGTGCTTATAGGCCGTTTTAAGTGCAGAACGTTGTAGCCTTAGGAGTGCATGTGTTCCTATTCTCTCTTACCAATACCTTTCATGTACCGAACCTACACTCTAGAACAATACTTTAGAGTTGATAGCTTGGTTGATTTACATAAAATGGGTTGAACTCCATCCATCTGTAGCTCCATCACTCATGAAGATCATTCATTTCTTGTTCTTCTCAACTGTCTACCAATACATCATGGCACTTTGAAATCTTTTAGGATGCATCGATGAGGAGTGCTAAGCTCTTCGACATGGACGGATCTCGAGATGGGTGAGCTCCATTCATTCACGAGATGTGGAGTGTAGCTGTCTTCTTCTGGTCGGTTGCAGATTAATTTGGTAATGGTGCTGCATGGTGGGCTAATTTTACCGTAGACAGCGATAATGCTCTGTGACTCCCATATGCAGAGAGATAGATTGTAAATTAAGCACTATGCTCGAGGTGTTAGAAATATGTGGATCACTGTGTGGTATACTTTAATGATTTATGTGTTCAAGAAATAACACTGAATGGACATAATGCACAGTCATCTATCCACATTCGCAATTATACTTGAAAAGTGGAGAAGGGATGATGAGCTATGATACTGAAATTGAGGGAAACATGCTGTCACATCATTGGCCAGTGCTGAAGTTACTGGAAAATTGTTAAAATTGTTCATGCTATCAACTGTGATCCTTATTATTAGAATACATGAATGATGTCTTTTCCATCCCATCCATGCACTGGCATGCTGTTGGTTACCACGTAAGGATTGACTGATACCACTTGTTTGAGTTGGGGGAAGTTTTACTGGATTCATAGCACCTTCAGGGGTGGATATCACCAAAACACTGACCACATACATAAGTGCAATATGAGGAATCAATCGAAATGGAAGGTAGAGTTATTAGCTATTCCGTGAGTGTGAGAGATGATCCTAAATGTAGAGCTCGTGAATCATCATCCATTGAACTATAGTTTGGAGACTCTACACAATGCGAGCGAACTCTTCTGGTTTCCTTATGTTGTAACTGTCTTTTATTCAATATCAGTCGATGTGTGGTGTGTTATGCTATCCGCCATAAGGACATGGTTTACACCATGTGATGTCTAGTTTTCTGTGAGAGGCCATGGTTCAGAGCATCTTAATGTCAGTTTAGAACATGACACAGGACTCGAAGTCATGGCAGAAAAACAAAATGTATGGCAGTGTACAAAGTGTGTTAGAAAACAATGTTTCAAACAACAACACAGGGTCACAGAGAGCATCTCTTACGAGTTCCAGGGTAGTCTGTGGGATACGGTCATCATCCTACAGCACGGGTGATGAAATGTTAAACTGTCCTCTGCAATGGATCAAAAGCTGTATATTTAATAGGATCGTCCCACATAGGCATCAGCAGCAGTTTGACAGGACTGGGTGACCCGCTAGGAATGCTATTCTGGGAATCATTGTGACAACTCTCCCTTTGCACCAGTTCCACATCGCAGCTATGCGTCATCGTGTGAGCAATGGCACCTAGGTAATTTCTATATTGGGTGAAATTAGTAGAGCTTTTATAGTTGGTATTTTTTTCTCTGTTGAGGAGTAGAGAATAACAATGATAGCATGTTGGGCTGATAGATTTGAATGGGCACGGATCTGTAGTACAGACAAAGCATAATGGGCGCGTAGTTTGGGGGCACACCACAATGCGCGCATTTCCACCAAATGGTCAAAACATGCTCCTGTCAGACTGACTAAGGTCGCTCTGTTTCTAGATGGGTTGCAGAAGGTGGTGGATATGGTTTTCTCTGACTTCTGCTCAGTTTTGTCTTAAAATGGAATGATCACATGTGCAAAGCTGTAGAAATGGGATCAGTTGCAAGTTGTGTAGGGACTGACTAAAACCAGGTTGTAATTTTACTGTAGCAGGTAGGTTTAAGGAAGGTGAGTCGTTGGAAGATATGAGAGTGCCAGAAATATGATGGAGTAGCGATTGTAATCATTAAAGGAAGTGTCAGTAGTATCCAATGCAGGTATGCGCTTGAATGGTAAGACCTGTTTCTAAATCATGCACATCATTTCTAGTGGATAGTGTAACACTATGGATCTGAGAAGCTAGTGTACATTTTCTTATTACCTCAATCAGCACATCATCTACTACAACTGTTTGTGTTCCTTCTTAATCAGTCATTGCTTATAGCTTGGTGGATATATTGTGGAACCTCTGATATGGTATCAAGACAGAATGCGTTACAAATACTATAGAATTATCTAGCTGGGGGGAGGGGGGTGTGAGGGAGTCGCAAATGCTGCTTACATATCACGTTCCTTAGCCGAATCACTTTCAAAATAAAGTAATTTTACCACGAGGATGCATCGTGGGGTATGTGTTGGTCTGATAATACATATTCCTACAATGACCATCACAGTATTTGTCCATAAAAAACCACCTCATTCGGAGGTAATGTCATACCTCGATTTGTAAAGTGGGTATAGCTTTTAAGAAGGGTATTTGTGTGCAGCTGTAGAAACAAGACCGCTTGTGACAGTAACATACAGTAGTTGCTGAGATTTTTTTTTTTAATCTGGCCAATTACGTTTCTCTTTCTAACACACGGTGGTAGCACTCCCAAGAGAAACCTAACAGACATACCCATCCATCGTTGATTTTCGGTCAGTGTTATTTTGCATCTCATGGAATCATTTATTAGTCAAGTATTATCCTTAGTAGTAGTGAGGGGGGGGGGGGGTGCATGATATGTTCGCATTTGGGCATCAGGCTTATAATGTATGTGTTTGTGTTCTGACATGTGTAAAGAAGATGACTATGTCCAGTCATAAGGAAGTTACAGATATTTCCATTTCCAGAGCCACAGCCTTCAGCAGAGTGTATTTCCAATACTTCAAACACTGTCAACTGCTGTTCATTTGAAACCATGATTGTAACTTTTAGTTGTAAGTACAGGGATAAAATATATATGTGACGAATTTCTTAGGGTGATTGATTCTACCTGTGCATGCTCGGCCTGCAGTGATAGTGACCTATGCGGGAATGATTCACGTTTCCCATTAATGGAAGCAGCCATCTGAATGCAGAGGCCTGTTGGAGTGTAAGAATATATCTAACTTTGCCCTCCTCTAGATGACCGAATAGTGAACTAATACTTAGCATGTGTCAGGTGGCTTTCGTGATAAAGTGGATAATTGGAAAGATTGTATATGGAGGTGCATTTGCACTCGACCGTTATTCCCTCCAGTGTAAATTGTTCGGTTGACTGCTTCTGTACATTTCGCGCATTTATTTAGTTGAGAGAAGATCGAATGTGGGGTGTGCATCTAGAATGTGTAAGACACATTTGCCAGTTCGCTAGACATGAGAATCACCTTAGTTGACCATGTAAATTATAGGGATGATTTCGAATCTGCTACATCACTGACACCGGTATTCGAGGGTGGAGATATAAGTTTGTTTTATTTGTTTCTAGTTACTCAGTGGTTTATAGCATGCTGCCCCTCGTTAAGTTTGGGGTTTGTAGAGAAATAATTTCCAGTCTACACTCCTGGAAATGGAAAAAAGAACACATTGACACCGGTGTGTCAGACCCACCATACTTGCTCCGGACACTGCGAGAGGGCTGTACAAGCAATGATCACACGCACGGCACAGCGGACACACCAGGAACCGCGGTGTTGGCCGTCGAATGACGCTAGCTGCGCAGCATTTGTGCACCGCCGCCGTCAGTGTCAGCCAGTTTGCCGTGGCATACGGAGCTCCATCGCAGTCTTTAACACTGGTAGCATGCCGCGACAGCGTGGACGTGAACCGTATGTGCAGTTGACGGACTTTGAGCGAGGGCGTATAGTGGGCATGCGGGAGGCCGGGTGGACGTACCGCCGAATTGCTCAACACGCGGGGCGTGAGGTCTCCACAGTACATCGATGTTGTCGCCAGTGGTCGGCGGAAGGTGCACGTGCCCGTCGACTTGGGACCGGACCGCAGCGACGCACGGATGCACGCCAAGACCGTAGGATCCTACGCAGTGCCGTAGGGGACCACACCGCCTCTTCCCAGCAAATTAGGGACACTGTTGCTCCTGGGGTATCGGCGGGGACCATTCGCAACGTCTCCATGAAGCTGGGCTACGGTCCCGCACACCGTCAGGCCGTCTTCCGCTCACGCCCCAACATCGTGCAGCCCGCCTCCAGTGGTGTCGCGACAGGCGTGAATGGAGGGACGAATGGAGACGTGTCGTCTTCAGTGATGAGAGTCGCTTCTGCCTTGGTGCCAATGATGGTCGTATGCTTGTTTGACGCCGTGCAGGTGAGCGCCACAATCAGGACTGCATACGACCGAGGCACACAGGGCCAACACCCGGCATCATGGTGTGGGGAGCGATCTCCTACACTGGCCGTACACCACTGGTGATCGTCGAGGGGACACTGAGTAGTGCACGGTACATCCAAACCGTCATCGAACCCATCGTTCTACCATTCCTAGACCGGCAAGGGAACTTGCTGTTCCAACAGGACAATGCACGTCCGCATGTATCCCGTGCCACCCAACGTGCTCTAGAAGGTGTAAGTCAACTACCCTGGCCAGCAAGATCTCCGGATCTGTCCCCCATTGAGCATGTTTGGGACTGGATGAAGCGTCGTCTCACGCGGTCTGCACGTCCAGCACGAACGCTGGTCCAACTGAGGCGCCAGGTGGAAATGGCATGGCAAGCCGTACCACAGGACTACATCCAGCATCTCTACGATCGTCTCCATGGGAGAATAGCAGCCTGCATTGCTGCGAAAGGTGGATATACACTGTACTAGTGCCGACATTGTGCATGCTCTGTTGCCTGTGTCTATGTGCCTGTGGTTCTGTCAGTGTGATCATGTGATGTATCTGACCCCAGGAATGTGTCAATAAAGTTTTCCCTTCCTGGGACAATGAATTCACGGTGTTCTTATTTCAATTTCCAGGAGTGTATATCTTGCAAATTATATTGCGCTAGCGATCGAGAGGCTGCTGCCAGGTGCTTGATATCGCGAAGTACCGCTAAAATTGTATAATATTATGGCGACCCATGTGAAAATACATGTGTTCTTGTAATCCCTGAGTCTGGAGATGTGTCTCGAAAAGTGGGCAAGCAAGGAAACAGGTTTGGATCAGAAACAGTAACGCAGTGTAATTTAGGAAGAGTCTTTCCATATTTGACGATATGTATGACACTTTGCAAGGTTTAGTTGTCGATGAAATATGGTGATCAGTGTTAAATGGTTTATTGCCACTGAATGTCACGTCTGTAGAAAGAAAGAAAAGGCTGATGGTGCTTTCCGACAACTGAGGAGCATCGTGACATATAGCCGGTGAGAGTGTAGGCAACCATAATTTTTTTGGGTGCTGTACAGATATAAAAGATAACTACACTGTTTGTGTAAACTGTGTATATATTGTATTGTAAAGTTACTATGGCTTATGTTGTGTAAAATGTGTTTATATTGCATTGTAAAGTTACTATGTTTTATGTTGTGGCATGGCTAGAGAGGATGCTGTGTGTCCTATCTTGAGGGACATATAGATTCATCACATCAATAACTGTGTGGTATGAGAGAGATTTTTATGTGGAAAATTATGTGCACTATAAATACTGACATTCGTTCCAGAAGCACAGCCATCAAGAGGAGACATCATTCGGTGTTGGATTGTAGTAGCAACTGTTACATTTAATTGTAGTTACACTGGTAAATATGTTTGTGGTTTCAAATATTCTTCTGAGTCTCGTATCTATTTGATGATCTGTAGACAGTTTTGCGGGTTTAACTGTCATTGTAATTCAGCGATCTGTGCAAAATAATTTTACTGCTGAAAGCCCAAGAAAAAAAATGTTCAAATGTGTGTGAAATCTTGTGGGACTTAACTGCTAAGGTCATCAGTCCCTAAGCTTACACACTACTTAACCTAAATTATCCCAAGGACAAACACACAGACCTATGCCCAAGCGAGGACTCGTACCTCCGCCAGGACTAGCTGTACAGTCCGTGAATGTAGCGCCTTAGACCACTCGGCTAATTCCGCGAGCTAAAGTCCAAGAAAGAAAAGGTGGATGGTGCTTCGATACCTGCAGCATCAGTAAATCGGCGGGCAATTCGATAAGAGCCAGTCATAGTGCTCGATTCATTCTCATCATTTGTGCTGGGATATAGGAGCCTCTACACAGCGGAGGGATCGTTTGTCTGTGTTGAAAGCAGGAAGGGTAGCATGTGGTGGACTGGGGTATCATGTTAAGAGCGCTGGGAAGAGTGAATTCGATGTTATTCTGTGCTATTTTCATAAGGAGGCTATGTTAGCACAAGAATATCCGTGCATATGAGCTGGGACATCATGAAGACTCCTACAAAAGCGAGCATTAACTATTTGTGGGAGACTCTTCATTTTTCACGAGATCGACTTGGCTCTTATTGTTTACAAAGCCATGTGACGTAAGATTAACATTGAGACTGCTTTAGATGGTGAGTCGCCACATGGCCATTTCGCGGCAAGGTGTCAGTCACCCTGGGACGGGTAGGCATGGCTGGATGCAGCTCGTATGTTCCAGTAGGATAGCTAGGGGGAAAGCAACCTGTACTATTCTGTCATCAACAGTAAAGACAAGTGCTGCCCACATATGATGGCTGCGTAAGGGCGCCTTTGAGTTATGTGATGTCAGCAACAGTGACTGTATACTCGAAAATATAGGCAACTTTCACCTGCGTTCGGCGGCAGCTCACAGGTCCGGTCGCGTCATCAACGGCGTCTAAGTGATCACATCTCAGGTACCAAGTATGAAAGGGATGTCACTGTTTCATGCATGCGGGACGTTAACGGGCATCTGTGTGTGTGTGTTTTGACAGCAGATGGCCACGTCACTTTGCTGGGGCTACCGTTAACCTCCGATGCACTCTACTGGACAGGGGATGGCGGACAGTGCTTGTGCATGTTGACTGCATGTCTGTTTTGTTATTTTGCGACCAGGTCTCTAAGCGGTGCTATGGTTTATTTGGACAATTTACGTGTTGATTTCGCGTGTGCAGATCTGTGTACTGCATTATTTAGGAGCAGTTGGCAGGTCTGTACTGAAATTATTTCGGTAAATTAGGAGTTGTTTGTGTGTCTGCAGATCGTTTTCTAGAAGAAGTTAACAAGTCTGCAGACTGTGTATTATGACCGCAAGCACATCAGGGCGAGTGTTTTATGTCAGTGTGATAAATATACTTCATCCCGAAATAAATTGTCCCAAAATAAATACACTCCTTCCTTACTCTATCCAGCGCAAGCTGAGTCATTTTCGCGCCATTTTCCCCCTCCAGACCACCATCTTGGATTACATCACAGGAGGGATAAGAGCAGCCTCTGGTGGCAATATGGTGTACCAGGTCAGTTGGTGTCTAGATCTCGTGGAGGAGACACTGCCTGCAAAATAAACACTCATGTCCAACACAGGCAGGGTCATTTTCCCACCATTCCTCCCCTCCCCCACCATCTTATATTACATCACAGATGAGAGTGCCCTCTGGTGGTGGTGCTGTGTACTAGGTCAATTGGAGTCCGGACCTCATCGTGAACACACTGGATGGCTGTGCTGCATGAAATTGTTTAAATATAGACTGGTGCATGCAAAATAAAGACTTCTGTCCAGCACTGGTCGAATCCTTTTCCCACGAATCCCTAGGAGGAGGTGGTGGTCAGGTGACTCAGGTTAGTGGAGGTACCCCAAGTGACCTATCTTCCCCTGATTTTTCTTAGCTTAGTAGAGGTGTGTTACATTATCCTGTTGGGATCTGAACTTCCCACTATTTTTCTTGGGGTGGGGAGGAGAGGTGGGGTTAGGTTATTGGAGGTAGCCCAATAGACCTATCTTCCTGCCAAAATTCAAATTTCCCACCAAAATCCGCCATCTTGAATGATGTCATGGCCGCTATCTTGGATGACATCACGTGTTGCTGCCAAGTCTACACACCGCCGTCTTGGATGACGTCGTCGCCGCCATCTTGGATACATCTGGCAACAATGGAATATGGGGCAATGTCCTTGTTGCGCCCGTACTTCTGTAATCTGCAGCCAAGTGCCAACCAGGACTGTTCGTTCATTGGTGACATGGCATCCCATGTAGTCAGTATGTGGATACTGCCAGGTAACCAACGACAGTGAGAATTACAGTTTGATTATAGCGCTAAAAGTCAAATTGCTGCAGAAGATGGCTATGGAAACAATCAAACAATGAAATGCTTCTGTATTGAGTTTGCTTGTACACATTAACCTTAAATACCTTTTACTTCTTCCGCAGATTGTTAATAGACGTTTTCTCGAATACTCTGCATCACAAGATTGTGGATAGTTTAGAACGTGAGTGTATATTCAGGGCTACAAAACCCATCGTTTGCAGCAATTCAGTCACTGGTCGCTTAAAATCAGGTATCGACAGAGAATCTTTGATTTCCATCACAGCTCGTAGCGGCCGCATCCAACATTGCTACGCCTCATAGATTAACAGCATTTGTGAAGTTGCCCGCCGTGTTTGAGTCTCGCATGCAGCGAATGTGGCAACACTGCCACGGTAAGTGACAGACGTCAGCCATCAAGTAATTTTAATCGGATTGTTACACCTGATTAAAAAGTGCGTCAAGGACATTTGAAACCAAGTATAGATACGAAAGTGGACTCTTGGTGATGTTATTGTGAAGTCGAAACGGGAAGGAACAACCACAGCTAAACCTAGACCAAACAGAATTCTTGCTCTGACGGATAAGGACCATGGAGCTTTGAGGAGGACGCCTGTTGAAAATCGCTTGAGACTAGCGGAATAAGTCCCTGGTCAGTTTAACTGTGTCACCAGCTGTCCAACTAGCGGAATGACTTTACGTGAGAAGTTAAAAGCACGGAGTATAATGACCTTAAGTCACACATTTCTGTAGTCACTGGTAATAGACGCTTGAGGTGGCGTGAAGAACGACGCCACTGAACATTTGATGACTGGAAACAAGTGATTTCGAATGGTGATCCACGCTACACTCTGTGGCAATCGGATGGAAGGGTTTGGTTTTGGTGTCTGCCTGGAGAACATTTTTTACCGACATGCGTAGTGCAGACAGTGAAGTAGGGTATTGTGTTTTTCGTGGTTACGGCATTGTCCTCTTAGTACGGCAGAATATGAACACATTTTAAAGCACTGTCTGCTGCGAACCGCAGAGGAGCCGTTCTGAGGCGATGATCGTACGAGAATGAATGCACCATGTCATAAAGCAATATCTGTGAGTCAAAAGTTTGTGGACAATAACCTCGCTGAAACGCAAATAACCTTATACATAGGGCAACCACAGCTAAAAACCTGTACTTAATGTAAAGGACAATCAAACAATTTAAACACGGAGATGGTAAAATAGTCTACATTAAAACTGAATGAAAGCCCAAGTCCACAATAGCTGTTTATTCTGTTTTCACTGTATGATGACCGGTTTCATACCTTCAGGTCACATCTGCATATAAAATAAAACCACACAAGTAACAGCACTAGTAGTCAACATAACCCACCAAACAACGTAATACTCACGAAACTTTTACTTCATGTGCGACGAATTCCAAGGTACAAGTGAGCGTAAAAACGTGTCTCTCCTCGGTAAAACCTTGAATGAAATGGCAGATGGGCATCCGATCCGAACGTCAATATACTGGCACACGTCAAATAGAGCAACACGTTACAGTGCTAGCCACATGCAAAATACCCAAGCACTCTGCATCCCCGTCGCTAGTTGGAGGCCGCGACATCTAGCGGTAGAGCAGTAGAAACCAAATTAAAAGGACACGCAGACTGTACCATGGAATCGCAGTAACACAATGGATCTCATTGTTAGTTAACAATCCAGTGCAAGAGATGGGAAATATTAATCATTACAGTTACAAGAAGCAACATAGAATTAAAATTACTTAAAGCTAAAGAAACCGAACGACTAGATCCGTCCACAACCCGACTGAAATCCTAGTCCATGATAGCAAAAAGTATTAAACCAATACAAAATATCTAAAATGGTGCTAGAAGTAATGCTAGACCAAGTTAACGTAAAAACCGCCCACCATCCTTTTTAAAAAGTCCAAATTAGCATGGAGAATATATAGGCCATACGATGGATCTTAGTAAAACCAGATCAGAACTGACGACGACAACCCTCCTAAGACTAATCTCTCAAAACCAGCTAAGAGCCCCCGTGGGACGGGTGGTAGGTGGGGAGGGGAAGGGTGCGGGACTGGCCTGTCCAGGGTCCCGACCTGAACTTAATGGGACACTGGTAGGATGAGTCACAACGTTGGCTTCGCTTCAGATCCCAGAGTCCAACATCACTACCTTCTCTACTTTTGGCACTTGTGTAAAAGTGGACTGCCATTCCTCCACAAACATTCTGAAAGGTCACTGAAAGTATCCTGAACAGAACTCAAGCCATCAAAAAGACTAAGGGTGTACATGCCCCATGTTAATGTCAACCAACAGGTGGACCAGATAGCATATGTGTAGTATGTGGTTGGCTGGCCGGAGTAGCAGAGCGGTTCTAGGCGCTACAGTCTGGAACCACGCGACCGCTACGGTCGCAGGCTCGAAGCCTGACTCGGACATGGATGTGTGTGATGTCCTTAGGTTAGTTAGGTTTAAGTAGTTTTAAGTTCTAGGGGACTGATGACCTCAGCAGTTAAGTCCCATAGCGCTCAGAGCCATTTGAACCATTTGTAGTATGTGGTCGAGTGTGATATCGTGCACTGTTTTTGTTACTTTTCATTCCCTATCACAAAAGGCACAGCGGCTGGTTACTCTTATTATTTTTCATTCCTTATTCCGAAATATGAATGGACTTAGGTAGAGTGGATGGTTTATCCTTTTACTATTTTTCATTCCTCATCCCTGAATGTGAACTGACTTGGGGCAGGGGTACCTCATTTGGGAGCATTTCCCCAACATTTTATGTCGTCCCTCTCTCCTGTAAGTGCGTCGATAATATTCCATATGGGATGTCAAATGTTCATATGAATAGCTAGTTTTATATGCCCGAAACAATGAAAAACAGTACGCAGGCAAAACCAGATTAAATTAGTTCTTTGTGAAAGTTTCTTTCCCAATACAAATATGCTCTCAGTATATATAGTGCTCACAAAATTCCGTGGCGGCTAGATACCCAGCCGGCTGGGGAAGCGTTGGGAGAGCGGCAATTGTGGGGGAGGTCGCCAAAGCACTGTAGGGAAGATGCCAAGCGCTAGAGAAGTGCAGTTTTAAACTGAAGCCTACGCTTACATTTTTTGTAAATATTTAGTGGGGCCGCTTCAGGACCACTCTTACATGGTGACTATTCAAAAAGATCTACGGTCACCTCTGCTTTCGTTAGTATCTAAAAAGAATACCACCGAAAATGCAGTGATTTATTTTCGCCTGACTTGTGAACCATTTGTAACTTTCAGAGAAGCTCCATGAGTGGCGAATTTTCAGTGAAACCTACACATTTTTTCTGGTTACCATGTCAAAATTTGCGTCTTGTGCCAAAACATAGTGGAGTTTACTCAGTGTCACCTCACAAACATGTTATACAGACACCACTGCGAGAGAATTCTGGAAGAGTGACTTTTTAAGTTTATTAAGTGAGGAACTGAGGAAATGTAAATTCATTAGCTTATGAAAAAGCACATCCTTGCTATAAAAAAACTGTAATGTCTTCACGTATGTTGTTCCAAAACCCATAGCATCTCTCGTTTCACCACCTATCGATGGCCTTTAAAAATTGCATTCTTTCGCCGAAAAATCTGTAGTTATTGGAATAAAACAGTAGATAATAAAGTTTCACCTAATAACGATATGGTAAAATACACTCCTGGAAATTGAAATAAGAACACCGTGAATTCATTGTCCCAGGAAGGGGAAACTTTATTGACACATTCCTGGGATCAGATACATCACATGATCACACTGACAGAACCACAGGCACATAGACACAGGCAACAGAGCATGCACAATGTCGGCACTAGTACAGTGTATATCCACCTTTCGCAGCAATGCAGGCTGCTATTCTCCCATGGAGACGATCGTAGAGATGCTGGATGCAGTCCTGTGGAACGGCTTGCCATTCCATTTCCACCTGGCGCCTCAGTTGGACCAGCGTTCGTGCTGGACGTGCAGACCGCGTGAGACGACGCTTCATCCAGTCCCAAACATGCTCAATGGGGGACAGATCCAGAGATCTGCTGGCCAGGGTAGTTGACTTACACCTTCTAGAGCGCGTTGGGTGGCACGGGATACATGCGGACGTGCCTTGTCCTGTTGGAACAGCAAGTTCCCTTGCCGGTCTAGGAATGGTAGAACGATGGGTTCGATGACGGTTTGGATGTACCGTGCACTATTCAGTGTCCCCTCGACGATCACCAGTGGTGTACGGCCAGTGGAGGAGATCGCTCCCCACACCATGATGCCGGGTGTTGGCCCTGTGTGCCTCGGTCGTATGCAGTCCTGATTGTGGCGCTCACCTGCACGGCGCCAAACACGCATACGACCATCATTGGCACCAAGGCAGAAGCGACTCTCATCGCTGAAGACGACACGTCTCCATTCGTCCCTCCATTCACGCCTGTCGCAACACCACTGGAGGCGGGCTGCACGATGTTGGGGCGTGAGCGGAAGACGGCCTAACGGTGTGCGGGACTGTAGCCCAGCTTCATGGAGACGGTTGCGAATGGTCCTCGCCGATACCCCAGGAGTAACAGTGTCCCTAATTTGCTGGGAAGTGGCGGTGCGGTCCCCTATGGCACTGCGTAGGATCCTACGGTCTTGGCGTGCATCCGTGCGTTGCTGCGGTCCGGTCCCAGGTCGACAGGCACGTGCACCTTCCGCCGACCACTGGCGACAACATCGATGTACTGTGGAGACCTCACGCCCCACGTGTTGAGCAATTCGGCGGTACGTCCACCCGGCCTCCCGCATGCCCACTATACGCCCTCGCTCAAAGTCCGTCAACTGCACATACGGTTCACGTCCACGCTGTCGCGGCATGCTACCAGTGTTAAAGACTGCGATGGAGCTCCATATGCCACGGCAAACTGGCTGACACTGACGGCGGCGGTGCACAAATGCTGTGCAGCTAGCGCCATTCGACGGTCAACACCGCGGTTCCTGGTGTGTCCGCTGTGCCGTGCATGTGATCATTGCTTGTACAGCCCTCTCGCAGTGTCCGGAGCAAGTATGGTGGGTCTGACACACCGGTGTCAATGTGTTCTTTTTTCCATTTCCAGGAGTGTACTTTCCTATTAGCGTGCTATCGTCTGCCAAAATTTCATTTCGATGTCTAAAACTGTTCATGAAATATGAGGAATGTTGTGGATATTTCACTCTGGATTTGTCGCTAGCGCGGCGCAATCGCAAATGACTGCGCAATATAAGATCAATTTTCTCGAGACTGGTGATAGATACCTCTACCCAAGTCTAAACGAAAATTCAATACGTTAGTTAAGTTTTATACGCAAAAACATATTGTGTGGTATGCATTAAACGCAAACTCATAGCAACCTCTATTTTTCCAATGCACACTTCTCCGAATTTCGCGCAGTGTCTTACTTTCATGTTAATAGCGCAATAACTATGACCATTAACAAAATGATGGGCACATCATCACGAACCTGACATATAAAGCTATAAGTAAAGTAAAAATGAATTTTTTTACCGAATAGTTTCTGGAAAATTGTTTGAGAAAGACTGCAGGGCCTGCACCTCGATTCTGTCATCGTCGACCAGCCGTAAAGTGGAAGACACTTGACGGCCTCCCCTTCTGAACAAACGAATGAACTCGCCCAGTGCTTTGGATGAAAACTTGCCACTGCGAATCAGCCACCGTATCCTGCTCGAGCTATACCACACACGTAGCTTGCCAAGTACAATATAGCCCAGTACAAAACAATGCTACAGAGAGAGACGATACAGCCTCCTACATACCTGTGTTGCGGCAACTATCACAATGATAATATCCTGTTGTGACCTGACTGTAACGGTGAAATACTTCTAATTCAATACAAATTAAATTCACTTTTTTGACATGTACATCTACGTTATTTCAGTGTTACTGAGCAAAGATATTATTACGGACCACCTAAGATTTGAAATTTGTTGTAACTTAACTTCAATTGTAATCACCCTGGCTTTAATAGAGTGACGTTCAAATACTACGCAAAACTAATTGAAACTATTTCATACACTCATCCTGACGGGTGAAGCCCGTAAATAGTTCATGTTTCGAAATTTAAACCAATGGCTAGCTGCGCACTAGTACGACAAACAAAAATCAGATGGTCAAATGAATCTTCATACCAGATTCCCATATTGTTATTTTCTTAATTATTTCACAAGTAAGGAGATGAAATGAAAGAACACACAATTACGTTTAGTAAATGTATTGCGGAACAATACATAAGGAAAATATTTCTGTAAGTTTTCACTTCCAGAACAAAAGTAAAAGCATTCTTCTTTAACATCAGAAACATAGTTAATTCACAAGGACTTTCTAGAATATGGGTTCCTTGGACTATCCTGACACATGGATAACACGTAATTACATTTATTTTTCCATACACAACATTGGATAAATTTCTTTCTTCCTTTTCTGTCTGCAGTTTCAAATTTATTTACAACTGTGAGTAATCGGTGTTTTTAGGTTAACACGCGTTTTTCTTTCTGTTTCGTTCTTATGCTTTGTTCAAGGGCTACACTTTTGATAGAATTTCTCCAGGTAACGGTATCGTTTTGCTCAAACCAAGGGAAACATCCGAAACAATGGTCAGAAGCACGGCCTAGGAACTATTTTGAATTTAATTCTGGAGCGATACGTCGCAGACAAAGATGTGATGAAATGAGACTACATGGTTCCAGATACCTTGTCAAGTTTCAAACATCAATGATTTATACAGCGTGTTTGGAAATCCCCTATACAAACTTCTAGAACATGTAGAGGGGAGAGAGTACAAAATATTATTACTAAAAATGTTATTAGGTAACAATTCGAAAGGAAATGTACCGAAACATCAGTTTATCACTCAGACATACTTGCTTGTATTAACCTATAAACAATATGTGTTTACATTATTCCAAAACGAAAAATAACTCATCATACTGTACGAACAGAACAGTATTACAACAGCGGCTCGATGTGGCGACTACCTACTGAGACGTCGCAACTTATTACGGGATAACATTTATTGCAGTAAGATACCTAGACGTGGAGCCCCTGTGAACGTATAGGAGACTGTAAACTTGTGTCTTAGGCATGACTCATAAGCACATCTGTCGCTACTAGCCAGAGTGAGAACGGGTTCCTGTATCACTTAGAACGACTGAATATTCATACCCCCTACGAATCTAAATAAAACATACTAAACATTGACCGATTATGCTCAAAAATGGTATATTATTTTTTGTTATTCAGAAGAAGATCTCCAAATTTCAAAGTTGTATATATAATACTTCCGGAAATTCAGAAAATTACCTAAAACCCCCCAAACCGACACTCAGAGTGAAAAATTCAGTTAGGAACAATAACGGTTTGTCTGTTGTTATCATTTGAAATCATTAACAGAGTTGTCAAAGTAGCCAATCAATTTATTTGGATTTTTATTTTCAAAACTTTAATTACTTTTCATTTCGTAGATTAAAATTCAGGAGAAATTAATATCTGTTTATGATGCGTGAATATATGGGAATGAGTGAGAGTGAATATGTGGGACATATGTTAAAAATTTCAATATTATATTATGTACAACATTACTTAATTGGAATGTGGGAAAGATCTGTTTTACCCACATTGCTGATGACGTATGTCTAGGTATAACTGCTTTTGTAAGAAGGCAGCCAGAATATCAATTTAAAGTGCAATCGTTTTCTAAATCATTTTCAAGATTAATTTTATTTTCGTTCTCTTATATTAAACATTGTGTTAGTATTTGCATTTTGGGATGACGTGAATTACTTTCTGAACCGTGATTGGCTTAGGTGAGTTTTGCCGAGAGAATGATCTCAAAGGATCATTCTGATTGGTCTGTCAGCCTGAGCAGATAATCAGAATTAAGTCGTTCCCTCGCACAGCTAGTTAGATATTCTGTGAGTGAGGCAATATCGGGAGAGTCGCTCGCCAGCTTCGGATGCAGAAGGACATGTTAAATGTGACGATTCTCATTATGTCTAAAAGGAAGATTTTGTGTTGGCAGAAGAGCCAACACCTTGTTACGAGTGGAGGCCGAAATGCACCCGTTTTAGCTCACGCAGGCTGGCATGAGGAGTGAATCACTATACTGACGCGAGGTCTGGAACTTGACAAGGAATGAGAATTCAGAAAGCGGACGTTATTAGTTTGATACTTAACTTTAATCCATTAATGATGAACGTCGCTCTTGACGGTACATTCCTGAAGCAATTATAGTAATTGAATATGACACCTTGCTAGGTCGTAGGAAATGACGTAGCTGAAGGATAAGCTAAACTGTCGTCTCTGCAAATGAGAGCGTATGTAGACAGTGAACTATCGCTAGCAAAGTCGGCTGTACCACTGGGGCGAGTGCTACTGAGTCTCTCTAGACTAGACCTGCCGTGTGGCGGCGCTCGGTCTGCAATCACTGATAGTGGCGACACGCGGCTCCAACGTATACTAACGGACCGCGGCCGATTTAAAGGCTACCACCTAGCAAGTGTGGTGTCTGGCGGTGACACCACAGAAGGAATATTGAGTTCCTCGCGTTCAATAAGTCTCGTGACTAACGCTGATGTAGTTACGAACAATAAAATGAAAGTTTGGAGTTTCAGGAGTGTTTTGTTGGAAAGTTAGTCGCGTATGAACTTTGCGCCTTTATGAAAATTCTGTGTGGCGTATTCTGTATTCAGTTATTAGGCGAGCAGTTTCTTTTAGAGAAACCCACTGAAAAGGACAGAATGTGAACCTCATTTGCAGTAGTGGATCCGAGACTGCGTGGTGGCGTCTCCAATCGGGTCAGACTTGTGTAAAATTCTGGTTGCTTTGCGTGTGAAGTTTGTTGTTTGACTGAGCACTAAGAAAGAATAGTTTTTCACTAAATGTGGACTTGGTAGCGCATAAACTCTTGTTATTCAGATATAAACTCTACTAGCCTGAAAATTGTAGGACGTTCATTTCAGTCGAATGCATCATATTAGCACACTAAATCCCGATAAAAGAGAGATTGCAGGACCTGAAATACTACTAGAGTTTATGCGCACTTTGCAGGATAGATATTAGGTGACGTATTTCTTCAACGCTGCTTTCTCGTCGTCTAGTAGGTATCTACGCTTGCAGAGAAAAGGGACAGAGAGCGGACGCTGTACAGAGGTAGGAGGACATTCAATGTTGAGCAGTACAACGAACGAAAAACTGTACATAACCCACCCCGCCACACTACGAAGCATGTTCTCTTAGATACTCTCTATCCTATCTGGTGTCGTTTAAGTTTCTAATTCGGCTATTTGGGTGAATCACATTTTTGCTACACTAAGTAGCCGTTCGTCTGCACAAACGCCGTCATCGAGATGAAAGGCGCCTCCAAACGTGCAGTGTGCTACGGATGCAGGCTGTTAGGAGCAGTATTATGCTATGGAAGACATTCTCCAGCGCTTGCATGGGACCTGTGGCGGTAATTGAAGTCACGCTGACAGCTGCAAACCACCCGCGTCCCTTCATAATTGATGTATTCCCCGACAACGATGCCATCTTTCGGCAGTATAGTTGTCCCTATCTCGGAGCCAGCACCGTACTACATCTGTTTAAGGAGCGTTATAGTGAACTCACATTGATGTCTCGGCGACCAAATTCGCCTGATGTAAATCTTATAGAACCCATCTGGGTCGCTATCGGGGGCCATCACTGCGTATGCAAATCAGCGGCCCGTTATTTACGCTAATTACATGGCCTGTGCGTAGACATCTAATGTCACATACCTACACTAACCTACCGACAAACTGTCGGATCCCCGATAAGCAGAATCATTTCGTTCCAAAGACGGACAAACGAGCTATTAAGCAGGTGGTCACAACGTTTCAGCTCGCCAGTGTACACATCAAAGATGTGACGTCTAGTGTATGTGAAAGTGAATATCTTCATGTGTACACTCGACATGAGTTGTTGCATGGAGTTGGGTTGGGGTTGGATTGTTTGGAGGAAGAGATCAAACATAGAGGTCATCGGTCTCATCCGATTAGGGAAGGACGGGGAAGGAAGTCGATCGTGCCCTTTCAGAGGAACCATCCCAGCATTTGCCTGGAACGATTTAGGTGGTGGTGGTTAGTGTTTAACGTCCCGTCGACAACGAGGTCATTAGAGACGGAGCGCAAGCTCGGGTTAGGGAAGGATTGGGAAGGAAATCGGCCGTGCCCTTTCAAAGGAACCATCCCGGCATTTGCCTGAAACGATTTAGGGAAATCACGGAAAACCTAAATCAGGATGGCCGGACACGGGATTGAACCGTCGTCCTCCCGAATGTGAGTCCAGTGTGCTAACCACTGCGCCACCTCGCTCGGTCCACTCGACGTGAGGGCAGATGTATGCCTGCGTGTTTTGTTCAGATACGTCCTAAAGGTTAAAAGACACTGCCAGAAGAAGTACGATATGCGGAGAAGCAAGTTTCTGTAATTCATTTACATTAAGATTTGAACTTCAGAGTCTGTCCAGGCCTGTGTTCCTAAGGCAACGAGCGAAAAATACAAGTGGCAGAAACTCACAGTGATGAAGACGGCGTGATCTGGCGGCGGAAGCGTGATAATAGTGGCAGAGTAAACACGAGACGTAGCGTTGCCGCTGTGCCAGTCGATGTTAAGCCACGCCAAACAAGAAGAGACGGGAGTTGGCCGTGGACTGCCGGGGCCGCTACGGCTGGCGCGCGAGCAAACAGCCCGCTTTGGGCAAACAATTGCGGTCGCAGGGCGTGGCGCTCGAGTATGCATGATATGGAGATTTTATATTGTGCGCCGCCAGGGGCAAAGAGGGCTGTTTGTGCGCGGCAATAACGCTGAACCGGCGGGGGCGGCGGGGGCGGGCGTGGGAGCGGGTCGCAGTCTCTCGCTCGCCTGCACACAGTGCATCCAGCCCGCTTCACACTCGCACACTCTTTTAAGCCGGCGAATTACGCTATTGTGTACGGATTAAACGCAGGCCGGGGCCAGTTCTCGCGCGCCAACTTTGACCGAGTGCGCCTCTAAACTGCTCTGTGGTGATCCATGGTAGCTAGTCCAGCAACAAGAATTACGTCCACTGAATATTTAACGGGCAGAAGTGCCACTTAACACGACAAACCAGACTGGCAGCGGCGCTGTACCACTATTACTTTGACTGTGTATCGGGCAGAATGTCAACATCCTCCTCAAACGTGACAGTGCATTAAAAATATAATACTTGTCCCAGGGGAAGTACAGAAAAGCCAAAGCGAAATGGTTTCAGTAAAATCTGTGAAGAAGTCGGAAAAGGAATCATCGTCAGGAGGACAGATGTAGCATGCAGAAAAGTCAAAATAACCTTCGGTGAAATTAACCCTAGAACACTAAAGGCGGAAAAACGTTACATTGCTACGAAACATTCGTAAACCTTATTAGTCCACATTTCATTCAAAGCAAGTCATAGTATGTAAGTTATGCAAAAGTTAATTCCAATTATTAGACCTCGAATGACAACTTATATACAAAATTAAGTACAAAAAGCCCTACTGCAATGTAAAGTTCGCGGGAGTTTACTAATCTACTGTTAAAAGCGATGGCTTTAATATTAAGAGAGCCAAAGGAATGCCACTATTAAACGCAAAGGAGAGAACAGATAGGTGGAGAGAGTACAGTGAAGGTCTTTACAAGGAGCCGGTGGTGTGGCCGAGCGGTTCTAGGTGCTTAGGTGCTACAGTCTGGAACTGCGCGACCACTACAGTCGCAGGTTCGAATCCTGCCACGGGCGTGGATGGGTGTGACGTCCTTAGGTTAGTCAGGTTTAAGTATTTCTAAGTTCTACGGGACTGATGACCTCAGATGTTAAGTCCTATAGTGCTCAGGGCCATTTGAACCATTTTTCTTTACGAGAAGAAGGAACTGGATGTTGATGTAACAGAATAAGAAATGGGAGTCGATGTGGAAAACATACGTGATCCAGTGTTAGAATGTAAAACAGCTTTGAAAGACTTGAGGTCAAATAACGAAATGTAATATACAACATCCCTTAGGAATTTCTGAAATATTAGCATAAATTGGTGCAATGTCCTTGGGGAACAAATCCGGTTCTCAAACATATTTTTATCCGTCTTGACTTCATTGATTTCTTAAATGACCTGTTTCGGTTCAACATGAACCATTCTCAGGTCGGTAGACAACATTAAAATAATTAATTATCAAATATTCTACGTGAACCGAGAAATACTTTCAAAATCTTTTCTTAAAGAATTGACTTTATTTACTAGCGATTCATCAAGAACATTAACACATTTAATCACACTATATGAGCGTGGAAGTAGTTGCCAGTGGGTAACTGATGAAAACAAATTTCTTTGAACAATTGGACATTTTATTCCTAACCCTTTCTTTAAAAAACAGATTTAAAAATTATGATCAGAAAGCAACCTCTAAATATCAAGCTACAATTTATTCAGCGGCAGAAATAACTTTTTTTTTGGACAGCATGAGCTTACTGGCTGAGAACCTTGCCGCTCCCTTTTAACACGGCCGTAGTCACAACCGCTCACAACAACCTCTGAAAGACTACACTGGTGCAAATCTGCAGAACACCAGATTAAACTAAAAATTTTAATAACTCACACAAACACATGAACTATGCACCCCGTAGGAAGGATGGAAATGGTACAAAACACTCACATCAAAAAAAATATTACTTGCCACCGAAAGTGCAACTTGTTTTTAAAAGAGAACGCTTACGGTGGAAGGGTGGCAACTTCATGTACTAAAATGACCATTTAAATAAAAACCTATAAAATGCAGACTTACATAAACTATACAGACATGCTCTACATTACATACAGGGTGTTTCAAAAATGACCGGTATATTTGAAACGGCAATAAAAACTAAACGAGCAGCGATAGAAATACACCGTTTGTTGCAATATGCTTGGGACAACAGTACATTTTCAGGCGGACAAACTTTCGAAATTACAGTAGTTACAATTTTCAACAACAGATGGCGCTGCAAGTGATGTGAAAGATATAGAAGACAACGCAGTCTGTGGGTGCGCCATTCTGTATGTCGTCTTTCTGCTGTAAGCGTGTGCTGTTCACAACGTGCAAGTGTGCTGTGGACAACATGGTTTATTCCTTAGAACAGAGGATTTTTCTGGTGTTGGAATTCCACCGCCTAGAACACAGTGTTGTTGCAAAAAGACGAAGTTTTCAACGGAGGTTTAATGTAACCAAAGGACCGAAAAGCGATACAATAAAGGATCTGTTTGAAAAATTTCAACGGACTGGGAACGTGACGGATGAACGTGCTGGAAAGGTAGGGCGACCGCGTATGGCAACCACAGAGGGCAACGCGCAGCTAGTGCAGCAGGTGATCAAACAGCGGCCTCGGGTTTCCGTTCGCCGTGTTGCAGCTGCGGTCCAAATGACGCCAACGTCCACGTATCATCTCATGCGCCAGAGTTTACACCTCTATCCATACAAAACTCAAACGCGGCAACCCCTCAGCGCCGCTACCATTGCTGCACGAGAGACATTCGCTAACGATATAGTGCACAGGATTGATGACGGCGATATGCATGTGGGCAGCATTTGGTTTACTGACGAAGCTTATTTTTACCTGGACGGCTTCGTCAATAAACAGAACTGGCGCATATGGGGAACCGAAAAGCCCCATGTTGCAGTCCCATCGTCCCTGCATCCTCAAAAAGTACTGGTCTGGGCCGCCATTTCTTCCAAAGGAATCATTGGCCCATTTTTCAGATCCGAAACGATTACTGCATCTCGATATCTGGACATTCTTCGTGAATTTGTGGCGGTACAAACTGCCTTAGACGACACTGCGAACACCTCGTGGTTTATGCAAGATGGTGCCCGGCCACATCGCGCGGCCGACGTCTTTAATTTCCTGAATGAATATTTCGATGATCGTGTAATTGCTTTGGGCTATCCGAAACATACAGGAGGCGGCGTGGATTGGCCTCCCTATTCGCCAGACATGAACCCCTGTGACTTCTTTCTGTGGGGACACGTGAAAGACCAGGTGTACCGCCAGAATCCAGAAACAATTGAACAGCTGAAGCAGTACATCTCATCTGCATGTGAAGCCATTCCGCCAGACACGTTGTCAAAGGTTTCGGGTAATTTCATTCAGAGACTACGCCATATTATTGCTACGCATGGTGGATACGTGGAAAATATCGTACTATAGAGTTTCCCAGACCGCAGCGCCATCTGTTGTTGACAATTACAAATACTGTAATTTCGAAAGTTTGTCTGCCTGAAAATGTACTGTTGTCCCAAGCATACTGCAACAAACGGTGTATTTCTATCTCTGCTCGTTTAGTTTGAATTGCCGTTTCAAATATACCGCTCATTTTTGAAACACCCTGTATATACTGCCTCTCAAGATGATAGGCAAGATAAAAACATATTTCAGGAATTTGGCCGTTACACGTCAAGGAATAAATTCGTTAACACCGAATCCGACAAACATGACAGAGGCAGCTATTAACGTACGGCAGACTGACAGTCAGACAGACAGACAGACACTAACTGACTAACAAATGCGGACGGGAGACAGACCAAGCAAACAAGTAGAATTTAACAAGTAAATGAAACAACATATCACGAATCACGTAACTTCTAATAAACTGCGATGTCTGGCGAAGACCTGGCGCAGCACCCGCAAAACGCTCTCCCGAACCGTCCGCTGCCAACCGCTTCAACGGACGCAGGAAGGCGCGCCGATCTCCCGTCTCACCGCGTCGCAGCTCGCGCCGGCCAGACCGATGTGGGTCGACTCCTGTTGCTCTCGTGTCGGCCGCGAAGCCACTACCCCTCGCTATACGGCGCGGCCAACTGGGCTGATGTGGCGACCTCAAGACGGACGCTCAAGACGGACAAGACATCTTGTGTCCCAGTGCGCGACCGACCAACCGATCGATCAAACCGCCAATGACCATTGCCTGAACAAACAAAATCTTTCCATACCATGCCTGCGTCAAACATTACATCCACGAGAATGTACCTGAATCTATTCAATTGCTACCTCACATAATAAAAAAAATGTTTTGATAGAATGCACGACATCAACAGGGCCCGTAATGATACTGCACCAGTAGTGCAGAGGTAGCGTCCTTGGCGAGTAATCAAAAAGGCCTGGGTACCGGGTTCGCACTGCTGAAACTTTGATTAAAAATCATCAGCAATGACGACCAAAGACGTCCGACACAAGAAGTCATCTTCGTTCTACGGTCGGCCTTGTCAAAGACGGTGGAGAAGCAGACAGAGGTCCAGGACGCTCTCTTGCCCTTGCGGTGGGAAACTGTCCCTAAACGGCGGAAGAATGAGCTATAATCAGCGGCATGTGAATGCAGAATGGAATGGAAACCAAAGCATTAAAGACGCATAATGTGTATGCACAGGATATGTGGTCTGCAACTGAAAATATGTCATGATCATATCTCCATTGGCAAAAGATCACGGATTAATCCCCAATTCTGGTGTCCAGGAGGGGACTACCAAGGAGGTCGCGAGCATTAGAAAAAGATGGAATAACCAACGAATGGATGGCTGTCCGGAGTCTGAAAGGTAGAAAATCTTAAGATGGAAATGATAAGGCTCAATCTAGGTATAGTGAGGGACAGTGAATCGAATTGGAAAGAGGATAAAGATTCCTGGCCGGGCGAATACAAGGTAATATCAACAGCAGCATAAAATGCTATAACTGTAGTAGAAATCGTTATGAATAGGAAATTGGGGCAAAGAGTGAGGTACTGTGAATGGTTCAGTGAGAGGGATCTTCTCATCAGATTTGACGTCCGCCCCCGGTAGCTGAGTGGTGAGCGCGACGGAATGTCGTACGAAACGGCCTGCGTTCGATTCCCGGTGGGTCGGAGATTTTCTCCCCTCAGGGACTGCGTGTTGTGTTGTCCTTATCATCATCATTTCATCCCCATCGACACGCAAGTCGCCGAAGTGGCGTCAACTCGAAAAACTGGCACCAGGCGAACGGTCTATCCGACTGTAACACCTAGCCACACGGCATTTTATACATCAGATATGACAGCAAACCAGTGCCGACAACGATATTTCAGATATACATGCCGACGTCGCAAGCACAAGATAAAAAGACAGCGCAACTACGTAAGGATACTGAAAGGTTAATTCAGTATGTAAGGAAGACGAAAAATCTTATAATCACCGGGGACTGGTACACGGTTGTAGGGAAAAGAATAGAAGAAAGGATTACAGGAGAATACGGACTGGGCAGTAGGTATGAGAGAGGAGAAAGAATGATAGAGTTCTGCAATAAATTTCAAATGGTAACAGCGAATACTCCCTTCAAGAATCACAAGAAGAGAAGGTATACTTTGAAAACACCCAGAGACACAGGATGATTTAAGCTGAATTATATTATGAACAGACAGAGATGTCGAAATCAGGAAATGGGTTGTAAGGCGGACCCAGGGGCACATTTATAGACTCAGATCACAAATTAGTAATAAGAAAAAGTAGACTAAAGCTTTTAATCATCCAGAAGAATCAGTGTAGAAGGAAGAGGGATATTGAAATGCTGAGGAATGGTGAGACTTGTCTGAGGTTCGCTAAGCATGCGGATACTGTGACAAGGAATACCCGAACAGTCAGTTCAGTTGGACAGGAGTGGACATATATAAAGGGGGGATTAACAGATCCCGGCCGCTGTGGCTGAGTGGTTCTAGGCACTTCAGTTCAGAACCAGGTTGCAGTAGGTACTGGGAGATGAAGAAGCTTGCACAGATTAGGGTAGGATGGAGAGCTGCGTCAAACCAGTCTCTCGACTGAAGACCACAACAACAACAACATATGACACTGTAACATCGGACTTTCGGAAAAATACCATGCACACAATACCGAAGATAGTAAAGGCCGATAAAAGCGAAAGTTATCTCACAATCGGCTTCACAGTTAATGCATCCATGCTGCTGACAAGAATAATATACAGATCAATGGAAAAGAAAACTGAGGACATGATAGATGACGATCAGTTTGGCCTTAGGAAAGGGACCAGAGATGCTTTTCTGACAGTGTATTCAATGATGGAAGCAAGGCTAACGAAATTCAAAACACGCTTATGGCATTAGTCGACCCAGAAAAAGCGTTCTAGAATGTTAAATCATACAAGATGTTCCAATCTCTGAGAAGAATAAGAGCAAGTTATAGGGAAACACGAGTAATGTAAAATATGTCTCCACCTACGTGCGCACCATAATAATTTTACCATGCAAACATTTGGGTTTACACTCGTCTGGTGTGAGACGTTCCCGGGATGAGGTGGGGGGGGGGGGGGGGGGGGGGGTCCGCTGGGGGCCGAACTCCACAACGACCATGGGTTCGGTGTGGGGCGGCGGTGGCGTTGGTGGACTTCTGTGGCCTGTTGTGGGGTTGTGAATCCCTGACGGCTACGGCGGGACGAAGCCTCTCCGTCGTTTCTACGTTCCCGTTTTAATGCACACACAATACACACAATGTACAATATGTACAAAAACCAAGAGGGAACAAGAGGGTTGGAAGATAAAGAAAAGGGTGTAAGACAGAAATGCGGTTTCAGCCCTACTGTTCAATCTACACATCGAAGAAGAAATTACGGAAACATAACAACTGTTTCAAGAGTGGGATTGAAATTCAGGCTGAAAGGATATCGTAGAATGAAGGCTTTCACGACCGGGTGACATGGCTGTTGATATACTTTCCGGGATGTGAGGTCGTGGTCCAAGAACTTTTCTGCTCCTTGCGTTTCGTCCAGGACTGTGCTGGACTTCCTCAGAGGCGCTACTCCGCTGAGTCTTGCCGACTGACTGGTCAGGTTGAGAGGCACCCACATGCCTTGCTCATACTGTGGCATCGAGCAGTCAGGCCTGCAAGATGAGTGGTCTGCCAAGCGAGTGGACTCATTCTTATTTATCGAGTAACATGAACCCTCGTACTCACAATTAAGTTACAAATTATCCTCCTGTATGAATAATACGCAACGGAAACGCACATCTGACTATCAGTAATTTACAGAACTCTGACTGATCACTATGCACTGGCAATACCACATTTTCTTTTTTCTTTTATTTAACGGCTTTTATCAACACGTGGCCATTGCACTGAATATGAATGGCGCACACATTATAAATTCTGGATATCATGACAACATACAATTGGAAGCAAAAGTCCACCAATCTTTTTCTCTTCACTATCTTATTTATTCCGATAAATTCTATAACCTAAACACACAAATTCTATAACCTACAACAATAACACATGAGAAATTCCGCCCAGTGGGCATAGCTTTACATTGGTGATTCTCTATCTTATGGTCTCGTAATTATTTAACACTACAGTGCACTTTCTGGATAGGATGGTGGATCTTTTATTATATCTCACACTTCGACTCTCACAATCATCATCACGAAACTTTCCTCCAGATCGAGCGGTACAGAAGGAAGAAGCATAACCCACTAATCTTTTGAAACTACCTTGCTACTCTCCCATGCAAACCACACATACCCAAATTACATGACATACACCACACTACAACATGGAATACAATACAATAAATAATCACAACACTATCATTTATAGCTTCCCCACTTCAATTAGTATTTATCCCAGTTTCACACGACACTGCCCCACTTTGTAATTCTACTTTCCTACTATGAACTCTGGAGATATATGCACGTCTTCCTGTGCAATGCAAGCCAAGTGGCGTTGCTGGATAGACGGCCGACTCACCTTGCTTCTCTCTCAGAGTTTGAATCTAGCGTCACACGGAATCATATCACGCAAAGTAATATTAAGAACATATTCATCACACACGCGAGTCCTCAACTGATACCATGGACGAGTACTTCTCTTTATCCTTTGTCTCATACACAGATTGAGACTCACACAGTACTCACCACGTGGAAGTACTCGTCTCTAATTTCAAGTCCTGCACACGCTATTTCTTAAATATTTCAACTTATTGTACACACGCTAGTAATTCAGCTTAACTTAACCGCACGGAAGTATTTCAACTTATTGCTACACGTGGTTTCATTGTGACCGTTGGTCACTTCCGAAGTTTACTACGATCCCATTAATATTACCTGCCTGACATTTAATTCTCCCCACAAAAGTTCCTGAAATAGAGAAATTATTATTTCAAACTACTCTTAAATATTCCACATGCATACCATGTCTCCATTCTTTTCTCTTTACGGAGCACAACTAAGACAGGTCTTAACAGCACAAGATCCAGCGGCAGAGTGCTGAAACATGGCCGTTCTTCAGGTCATCTCGCACCTCCGTCGAGGTGGGGAAAGACCATGCTACCGTATTGGTCAGCCACATTTCAGGTGCTCAAAGCTCCGGTAAGTTTCATCTCTTTGGTTCCACCAAAGGTGGCCAAAGAATCGTCTCAAAGATGATCATATATTCACATTCACTATCTGCAGTTAGCAGACGACCATACATTCATTCATTTCACAGATCTCACCAAACTGGATGTAGGGATTTATTTTGTGGGAGTGCACATGTGATCAATTAAACAAATAAATTGTCATTTTTTCCCACACTTGTATCCGGCTTCGCTGTATTAATTGAAATTGAGTTATTTTACAAAAAAATGTGTTGCTCTGACAAAAATAATGAAGTATGTTGTACCTATTTTCAATGTTGGGCGGTACTGTACCCTTTCAGGATGTCTGAGAGCGACTTACATATTGTGAGAAAGGGGGGCGCGGTTCAGGTGACATGTGATGAGCAGTGATAATCAATAGCAAAGATGAGGTTGACTATCGATTACCACCTTGTCAAAGATAAAAACTGTTAGCAATTTTGTAGAGCCACTGTCCATATATCGCTAAGTTTCATAGCCTCCTCTTTCCTATTAAAATTATCGTGAGGTTTATAAATTTCGAAAGCTTCTCTATATAGCTGTAGATAGTAATTTAACGTTGTAGATAAAACTTCGGTATCCGAAAACTTCAGTTGGTGGTTGCCTGGTTGAAGGATATCGACCTTAATGACAGTGAAAAATTAAACCGCGTGTACCTAATGGAAATTCGGGAAAAGCAATCGTCACCGAAGTTAGTCTGTCGGTAAAGAGGGAGGAAAGGGTTACATCTAAATGAAAGCAAAAATGCAAATGAAACTGGTGGAAATTAATTTTCGAAAAGGGGTAAAGTTAATAAAGAAAGTAAATGTGCGGCCGTTACGTTAACAATTAACTAGCGGTAATTAGATATTTGAGATTTGGGTGATATTACGGTCGCCAGTCCTATGGACAATTACTATAGTAACTGAAAATGAAAGGTTATTACACATATAATTAGCACTAGAAGCGTGGCAACTGAAGGTTGACACGTGTAGTGTGAAAACTGAAAGTTTGTGAGAAGTAATAAATTTCGCTACACTCTGACTTCATTTAGCAAAAGAATTAATAAAACCGGAAAATTGAAAGTTAATTTAGTGACTGAAATTAATAGTGAGCTTTGTTTCTGAAGCACGTCGAAATTCAGTAATATACAGTTAGTCTTGGGCTACCTCAACAATCATTTCAAAAGCTACTTGAATCTACGCAATTTAGAAATAAGAGATTTAACTTTGAACTTGAACTAAATGATTTTGAACAATTAACAATAGCAAAATTTAGTACGTACCAAGCTGAGCTGCAGTCACAGGTAAGCGAAAATATGCTAACAAAACTCGCACTTTTAATTTGTGCTTGTGTAATCTAAACATTTTAGCCAGCTATGAATACCTTAACTGAACTCTGAAATTAAAGCAGTGAAATGATATGATATTACTTTAATGCTGGTGTCTGAATTTCAACGACACTCGGGTTCATTTCGGAAAAGGAAGGGACCCTGCTTGGTAATGCAATTGGGACAATGAGCAACAGAGTTTCATGCTAAGTTGCTGTAATTTTGTGATGCAACAATTTTAAAAGCTGAGGTCTGCCATACAGTTCTAAAACTTTACGTGCTTCCAGTCCTCCTTGTTGGCTGATTGAAGGTTTGAAGCTGTCGATCGAGGAGGTAGCGACAGTCACCCATTGTCGGCCGTCGCTGTTGCAGACGCTGGATGTTGGCGCGCCTTCTACTCGACATGGTCTCCAGGCGAAACGGGCTCTTGATGTGTGCCAGCTAACGCTTCCCGTCCGCGACACCATGTCCGAAACTATCATCGCAAGTCGAGCGCAATTACAGGCTGCCAAACC
Organism: Schistocerca americana; assembly: GCF_021461395.2. Classification (NCBI taxonomy): domain Eukaryota; kingdom Metazoa; phylum Arthropoda; class Insecta; order Orthoptera; family Acrididae; genus Schistocerca; species Schistocerca americana. The sequence continues at coordinate 170,516,144 of NC_060124.1, read as the reverse complement.
GCGAAAGCGTGGCAACTCGCGGGAGCGTCACACAACACACCTGCTCCACTGCACTACCCCAGCCAGACTCTCTCTGCTCTGCCCGCGCTCCACGCGGCAGAGTTAACACTACCAAAGATCCTAAACACTATGGTTCTCCACACGACCTATCGATGTATTCGTTCGATAGCATAGTTTTCCCTAGGCCAGACCCAGCATGTAAATACAAATAATATTCACAATACAAACCAATTATACATCGACATAAATGCATACATATATATATATATATATATATATATATATATACATATATATATATATATATATATATATATATAGTAAAACAATTACAATATGTAAAGACACAGAAATGTCATATCTTGAGGTAACAAAACAAGGAAAAAAAAATTATAGTACAATAGATGGAAATAGGAGGATATACATTTCCGGCATTACAAGTGATTCACTGATGGCACTGCTGTCCTCAGTGAAAGTAAAGAAGAACTACTGGATCTGTTAATTGGAAAGAACAGATAATGAGGAGAGAACATGGATTGAGAGTAACCCGGGAAAAAGACCAAAGTAATGAGAAGCAGCAGAAATTAGAGTCGCGAGAAACTTAGCATTAAAATCGGTGAAAATGAAGTAGAGGAAATTGAGGAATTACACTACGTTGAAAGGAAAATAACCCATGATGGATAAAGCAAGCAGGACATAAAACGCAGATTAGTGCAGGCAGAGAGGAAATGCCTGGTCAAAAGAATTTTAGGAAGAAACTTATGAGAACGTACGTTTGGAGCGCAGTATTGTTAAGAACTTTATCACGTGCTAGTGATCGTTTGTGTCCGTAAAATTCCAACTGGTCTCTAAGGCCAGGAATCTGTATTTTCGACGATGACCTGCCACAGATAGGTCAGACATATTTTATCATTTCGATATGCTCTCTAGAGTGTCTACAAGGCCGAAACTATGATTTTCAATAGTAAACGAAAAATTAGCATTGAAGCGGCGGAAATTTCTTTCACAAAAATGATAATTCGAAAAGAGTGGTCCTGATGAGACATATGCCATAGATAAAGTACATAGCACTTGACATTTAATTAAAGGAAATCATCTGACTATGAAATGAAATGGAATTCCAAACAAAATTACTGTATTACAATAGTTGTGCTGTTTAAATACATGAATATAAATTTGAAAACATGATATAACTCAAGTTCAGAAATGACAGGAACACGGAATGAATAATCCCTTACTACGAAACACACGAAAGTCTTAACAAAGACCGGAAGGTAACGGTAAAATGTGTTGTCATCTAATCAATCAGCTGTGAAAGTGTGAAACTGAAACGGAACTAACCGTGCGACCGCTACGCTCTCAGGTTCGAATCCTGCCCTGGGCATGGATGTGTGTGATGTCCTTAGGTTAGTTAGGTTTAAGTAGTTCTAAGTTCTAGGGGACTGACGACCTCAGAAGTTAAGTCCCTTAGTGCTCAGAGCCATTTTTTTGAAACGGAACTTGTTGTCCCATTCCATCTTTTTTCTTAATATACACCGAGAGTGGTTTTACTCGGCAGAAATAAATAAGTGGGTAACAAGCAGGAGAGAATGGACCAAGCGGTGTTTATTTATTTGTTCATTATTTTTTATTTTTATTATAATTTTTAGTGTGTGCCACGATTCCTTCATCCTTTTCCTTATGCGACCTAGCCTGTGTGAATGAGATAGATAGTGTGCAAGTCAGGTGAAAGAGATCGCGAAGGCGCGAGTATTGGCTCTGTCAGGTTGGCGAACCATCCGCTCCACCACCTTTTGAACGAACGACGGTTAGGCTATGTGGCCGCAGGTCCACTTGTTCCTGGGACAGACGTGGAGACGCAACTCTCGATTTTGATAATGTTAACAAAGGCATCAGAATGTCTAAAATCGTCCAGATGTTGAAATCAGATGTGGTATTACCACGAAACCCCCATAAGGGAGTTTACTTTCATAATTTTGTCAGATTTCAGTAGAAGTATGCGTTTGTGCCTTGGTCAGACTCGCACCATGGGCCTTAAGCTCACGGCCATATTATTGCTCTGTGCTTAACAGTAGTTGACTCATTTAATGTGTTTTAACGTGGTCTTTCTTGTACAGTAATATTTTGGGGGATTTTTTTTTCACATGTTTTCTTTGAGTACTTGCTTTCCCGCCACGTGGTCGGTTGCAGCATCAGCCACATTTGTAAGTTTTGGTCTGAAAATGTATAGTAGACGACTGAATAGCCATACGGTAGTGGGTGAGTGTAAGATAGGGAAGGAATAATCTTGTATGTTCGTACTTTTTGCTTTTCTGTTGGCTACCGCAACTTGGCCACATGAGTGGAATAGTATTAATGTGATAATTAGTTAATGTTTCTTGTGCCCCCAAAACAACTTGATCTGCTAGCTTTGTAGGGCGTTGCATAAAATATATGGGATAAAACTCTTGTATCTAGAAAAGTTCAAATTTTAGTGCCCATTGATGGAATAAGGACTTGCAAAAGTTTCCCTCCATATGATAGATGTTCTTCCTCGCAGCTCAGTAAGGTGGTGTTATTTCTGAACGCAAAATTACACTAAAATACGCAGTCATAGTCAAGTGCACACCCTCTTCAGCGTACGTTTTAATGAAAATTTATATATTTAGGCATATACTCTTCCGCCATGACAGAGTTCGCTTGTAGTGTCTTTGCTGAACTTGTTCTGCGTGACCTATAGCAATTATATGTAATAAACATGGGTTTATGTATAATTGTGTGCCTGCATAAAACTCCATTGAAGCCAAGACTGCGCTCCCCTCTTCTTTTCCATAATTACGTGGCGAAAGTCAATCATTTTAATTAGTGAGACCAGTTATGATCATTTATATTCCAACAGATACACGGCTAGTTGTTGAAATCCCATTGAATAAATATCAATTAATCTATACCCTCGACTGATTACTTCCTCCCTTCATCATAAAAAAATATGTGAAAGTTAGTCACTACCACAGTCGAATGCTGGGTTTACAAATGAAAGTAAATAAGAGCTCAATGCTACCTAATAAGATCTACATAGGTCCCTTCTGTAGTGGTTCTAAAAATATTTTGTTATCCGTTGTGTTCCAATTTTTACCCGTTGGTTAAACCCACCCGCTAGCAATTACTAATACCCGGCAATAACTTTCTGGGGCCTGTAATTCCGTGGACCACACGAATGTGTTAAAATATTGCTACGGAGGGTAGCTTGTAGGAGCTGTAGGACATGACAAGCGACGGTAATCTTCATACCAGGTCGAGTTTTAACAGTAACTATTCCACCGCTAGTAGAAGTTACGTTGCAAAACTCGCTAGCCTGCTCAGAGATTGTATGTATACGACGAGAGAATTGTTAACTAAAATATGCATGCTTCGTCAAAGAACGAATCGTGAATGAGACCTCAAACTATTCGTGAAATTACAAGGTTTGAAAGTCACTTGTTCCTATCGTCGCACCTACAGGTAACCTCGAAGTCCTGTCACATGGTCGATTAAGTTCACATAATCTCACCGAATTCTTCATGTCGTCGAGTAGAAGACAGCGTGTGTCATGATCTGTGGTATTAAATAGTTGTAGACCATATATCAAGTAACAACAAAATATTATACAACTGATCAGTTACAGGGAGAAGCGAAATTACCCCAGATGTTGAGGGACAAAGACTTCATGTATATCGTCATTCAGCATTGACTGTACCACATACGAGAGGAGTTCATTAAGTAATGCAGCACCTTTTTTTCTGAAAGCAGGATACTTACATATTAGGGACTGTATAGCCACCATTGTTGTGCCCCTCTCATCTTTTTCTTTCTCCTCTCCATCATAGCTTCGAATTTTACCATTCTATTTCTCTTCCTCTAACCTATCTACCTCTTCTATATCTCTTTCACCCCATTCCATCGTCTTATGTCTCTGCTTAATGAGAATAACTCACAAGCTGCAAGAATATAACGAGAAAATTCCCAACTAGCAATAGGACTGACATTCATAAAAGAAAAATATGTTTACTTTCATATACATAGTCATTATTATTATTATTATTATTATTCTTGATTGTTATAATTATTTTTTGATTGTTATAATTATCATTGTACTACTTTTGAAATCTCAATTTTTTTCTTTAACATTAATACTGTATAACATGTTATATGTCCTTAATGTTCTGTAGAAACTGAAATTTGTTGATTCTGAGTATGCCTGGTTAGGTGTAAGAGAGGGCCTGAAGGCCCTAATCTTGCCAGGTAAAATAAATGCATAAATAAATAAATAAAATATTTTTATACAGGATTCCAATAGATCATATTCTTCCCCACGCTGTTGGCTACAAAACGGTATTTTTCAACATAATCTCCGTTGAATGTGACGGTCTTATACCACCTTACTGGGTAGGCCTGTATCCCTGCATAGTATCGATCCACTGATCAACGTCGGAGCCAACGACTTGCTGAATCAGTAAACTTCCCAAATTCCACATACGGCTTCCCAAGAAGTGTACCCTTCATTTGGCTAAACAGATGGAGGTCGGAAGGTGCGTGATCCGGACTGTAGGATGGATGATGAAGAACAGTCCACTGAAGTTTTGTTAGGTCCTCTGGGGTGCGAGGACTTTCACGAGGCCTTGGGGTTGCCATGGAGAAGGAGGAGTTCGTTTACATTCTTGTGGCGACGAACACGCTGAAATCGTTTCTTCAGTTTCCAGATGGTAATACAACGCACTTCTGAGCTGATACTTTCACCGCGAGAGAGGACATCAAACAGAACAACTCCTTCAGAGAAGACCGTCGCCATTACTTAAGCGTATGTGGGCGAGGCTTTGAACTAACTTCTTCTTTGGAGGAGAGATGGAGCAGTGCCACTCCATGGATTGCTGTTTTGTTTCCGGTTCGAAGGAATAAACCCATGTTTAATCGCCTGAGAAGATGTTGGATAAAAAATTGTCATGATCAACCTCGTAACGCCAAACAATTCCGAACAGATGACCCTTTGTTGCTCTTTTTGGTCTTCTTTTAGGCGGCAGAGGACCCAGCCCGCACACACCTATCAGTACCGCAACTGGTGCCAGCGCTACGAACAGGGACATCCAGTTGAGAAGCGAGGGGTTTCATTATGATCAATCGATCACCTCGAATGAGAGTTTCCGCACATTCCAATATTGCAGGAGTCACAGCTGTGTGCGGCTGCCGACACGTGGGAGATTTGACAGGTCCGTACGACCTTGTTGCCATGATGACAGACGCCTGGCCCAACGACTCACCGTGCTTTTGTTCATTGCTAGGTCTTTGTAGACACAGTATCTGTGATGCTCTCGTTTTCCGACAAGGTAACCTCAGTGACAGTTCTCTGATTGGAACGCACATCTGTTAGGGGCGCCATTTTGAAGGCTACGTATAGCGCAACCTCAAATCGGAGCTTCATGAAATTATGGGTGCTGCATCGGGAATATTCCACGATGTTCCGTAATAAATACCGAATTTTTTTCAACCTAAATTGGAAGAGAAAAAAAGCGTGTTATATTACTTACTGAACTTCCCTCGTACATACAAATACTCTATCCCCAGACGATCTATTGTGTCATAACAAGAATAAGACGACACAGTCTGCGAAATTTTGGATAGACTCAGTTTTCGTGTAGATTAGTGCACCCTTTATTATACATAAGATACAGACACATTTCAAAATCAGTAGTAGATCTGCCACATCCTAAAGTTTCGGAAAACAGACGACAGACGTTCTAGCAAAAGTTTATTTTTATACAAATTTTATCTTCCACGGGGTTAAATTTGTAATAATATAAGGAATAAATTGTGTGTTACGTAGCTAGAATACTTGAACTCAGATTCATCGACCAGGTAAATTACGATCCAACCCATCCACCCAGTCGAAAATACAATGAAGTCGTTGAATGGTCGTATGTTTATGAAATTAATATTTAAAGACACTGCCGGGCTAACTTATCTTTCTCCCTAATTAGCTAATCGTCTGCTCATTCTGTAGCCTAAAAATTTTAAAAAAATGACTATCCACGCGCGAAAAGATACCAAAATTGTTTCATAGAGCAAATTTTACTTTTCACGTTGTATACAGATGGCTCCTACTATAATTTGAAGTTATAGTTCAGAAGAAGTAGCAATTTGCTTACAGGAAATTACAGATATTTCTTCCTGTAATTCACATTTTCTAATGTGAAAGCATGACGTAACGAAAATTTGCAAAAAGCAACAAAAACTATTATTGGGGTATTACCTATAGCAATAGTCAAAAACTGAATCTGTTACTTTACAGTACCTACGCAAAAGAAGACATAATTCAGCATACCTTTCATCCCGCAATCAAGTTGTCAGTCAAAAACTTACTATCTTAAGCCCCTGATGTATCGGATAATTAACAATGTATAGTGCAATCCTGTGTCAAGATTCTCCATCGTCATAAAATTCTCGGAATATCTTGTGGTTTGAGGTATATGGCGGTTAGAGTTTCGATGAAACAAGCTTAGTTACATAGGCAAAGATATACATCAGAGTACAGAAAATATTGGACAGTTACAGAGCATATACAAAAATGCGTACACCAGTACTTTAATCTATTTAGGGATCTGTGTTTCAACCTGTAAAAACAGAACCCTTGGAGAATCGCTTTGATCAATGTCTTTCTGTCTGATTAAGAAGAACCGTTTTGATCGGCAATGTGTAGACCTATCAAGCTCAAATTTGTCACGTATTAAGGTCTATGGTCCCTTGGCTGAGTAAATATTTTAAGCTTCTAAGCCAATGCAATCAAGAGACACGGCCATTTATGTCACATATTTTAACTCTCGAAAACTCACTCATCAGAGCCTACAGCGTACTATCGGTTGACCTGCAAACATGAAATTCAGTAAGAAGCAATGTTTCACAGTATGTGTAAAGAAAAAATCTGAAAACTCTCAGTTTATAGTTATACAACACGAAAACATATTTAATTGTCATTTTTTACCTGTCTCTCTGTTTACCTGTTCTGTTTCAACCCCTTTTCTCTTGAACACGTCGGCATATCAAATTCGAATTTATGTTTCTTACTAAGGTCTACGGTCCCTTGGTTGTGGAAAAAATTTAAGCTTCTAAGGCAAGACAGTCAAAACATTCAACCGTTTACGTCACATATTATGATACTTGCCAACTCATCCATCAAAACCTATACTTTCCATTGACAAAGAAGCATGAAATTTGGCAGTTTGATACTCGACACTCACACATCAACATCTATAGGGTACTTCCCATTGACGAAGAATCATTAAATTTGGGAAGTAGCAAGGTTTCACAGTACAAGTAAAGTAAAAAATTCCGGAAACGATAAAATTGTAACGATATCGCAAAAAAAGACATCTTTTTGGCACTACCTTACATTAATACAACATTTTGTAATGATGCAGAACATGTCAGTTCAACATAACATCTTTAAGCTAATATATGTATATATATGCTACTCAAAATTAAGTGCCTAGCACAGGTTTCAATGAACCACCTTCAAGCTGTCTCTCTATCGTTCCACTCTGTTCGCAGTCTCCTTAGTAGATCTGTTGCACCTTCCAAGTGTTCTGCCAACGAATCGCAGTATCTGCTTTGCTCTACCCTCAATGTTATTTATGTCATCGTCCCAATTTAGGTTGTTTGTAATTGTAATCCCTAAGTATTTAGTTAAATTTACACCCTACTGATTTGTGTGACTTCTCGTGCAATCGAAATATAGCCGATTTCTTTTAGTGTTCATATGAATAACTTCACATTTTTCTTTTTTCAGGGTCAATTGCCACGTTTAGCACCATACAGATGTCTTATTTAAACCATTTTGCAATTCTTTTTGGTCATCTGATGACTTTACAAGGCGATAAATGACAGCATCATCTGCAAATTATCTTGGGAATTTTGAGTTCTTTTAAATTTGGCATGCTTTTTTCGTTGCTTCTGCAACAGCTATCTGACCCGTTTTGTGTACCATGGGGGATCAGTAACATCAGTTATTAATTTATGCGGCATATATCAATTGCTGTCGAAACTATCTCTTTGGAATCATTTCACATCTTTTCTATGCTTACGTGATCAGATTGGAAGGAGTGGAGACTGTCTCTTAATAAGGCGTTAAGAGCACTTTTATCAAGTTTTTTTTTAAATAGAGGTACCTTGCGTTTCTTTTTGATGGTTGTGGGTGTTACGGTATTCAGCCTAGCAGCAACTGCCTTTTGGTCTCTAATCCCCATTTGTCCAGGATTATTTGTTGCTAAAAGATCAAGTATGCTTTCGCAATAATTTACGCTTCGAGTGGGTTCATGAACTAATTGTTCAAAATAATTTTCTGAGAAAGCATTCAGTACAATTGCGGATGACGTTTAATCCTGCCATTGGCTTTAAGGGGCTCCGGAAAGGCTCAAAATCATGAAAAGTTCAATTTTTACCTTTTTGCGTTTTCTGAATCTGCAGACTATTACCTTTTAATAGATATATAATTTATTCAATTCCGAAGACTACAACTATTTTTAATTTTTTTTGAAATGTGTTCTACATGGGCGTGACCCACTGTGGCGCTGTTGAACTGCTGTCAAATGGTGTTATTATTAACGTCCGCGTTCATCAGGTACATTTTAGTGATGTGAGATAAAGTATGTGTTGTGGCTAACCTGTGATGGTTCAATATATATCGCTGGTGTGATTGTCGATTGTTTCATGTTTATTTACTCTGTCGTTATCTCGAAAATATTCGTAATTAATTCTGTTTCTTGAGTCTCTGTTTTGTTGAAGTATAATAATGAGTAAAAGTAAAGTTATTAGAAATCCTCTGAAGGCTTTTAAGAAAAGGAGAAATGTTGGAAAGCCAAAGGTATGTGTTATTACTGTAAACAATAAAGACGATAACCAAGTGAGTGAACCTAACCTCTCAAGTACACCTGCCCATAGCAGTCAAAGTGGGAAAGAAAATACTTCACAGAAGAAGCTTGGTTCAATGAGTGAAAACTATGAATGTTTTATGGGCGAATCGGATGTGAATGAAATATTTGATATGTCGGTTCTCAAAGGAATTTTTTCAAACTGTGTAAGATGTATTCATTGTAGTGAAGTTGGTCTGGAATTCTCCATAATAAAGCACGTAGGACTTGCTAGTGAAATACAACTGAAATGTGATAAGTGTTCATACATGACCACCTTTTGGAACAGTGTTGCAGTAACTGCAACTGAAGAAAATGGTAGCAAAATCTACGAACACAACAACGAGCGATGCTTGCTTTAGACAAGGAACGCCTTCGGGCTGCAGACAGGGCTGTAAAGAGTCTAGAAATACAAGCAAGAGTAAACAGGAGGAGGAACAAGAGGAAGCTGGAGGAGGAGTTTGCAGAGGATGAAGATAATCCATCCTATGGACCTGGAATGCACTAAAAAGTTAATCCAATCTTTGTCGCTCGATTCCCAAAACTTTTATTTTCTCATACTAATTACATGTTTTCTAAGGATCTTCCAAACATATTTGTTTCAAACTTTCAGTAAATGTTACACAGTACCTTCTGCATAATTTAACACAGCCTTTTTCCAAAAAACTGTATATTTTTGAATATATAAATAAAAAATTGCAAAAAAATGGTGTGAATTTTCATTACAATTGAAAAAAAATCTTTAATAACTGAACTAAAATTTTGTAAAATCCCTGTGTTAAGTTGTAGCCCATATTCCAATAAATAATCTGTAAAAAGTTCAACTTCCTACCTCAAATACTTTGTGAGGAAAGATGTAATTTATAAGCGTTATTTTAACATTGCAAGTATAGGGCGTTCCGGAGACCCTTTAGCGTTTAATTTTTCCAGGGGGGTCAACTCAGTGCAGGCAGTACCTGGGGCGGCCACAGCAGTGGCCCGAACAGGGGACACGTGGGTCGTGCTCGACGTCCCTCGCATCCCTGCGTCTGACCCCCTACAGTGATGCCCCTTTGCAGCAGCCTCGAGCTGTGTGATGGAAGCCAACACTGCCTGGAGATGTGAGCGAAGGGTCACCAACTCAGCTCGCATCTGTACGCAGCAGTCACAGTGCCTATCCAATTCTCAGGTCGTTCCTGTTTGAAACTCGTAAAAATGTGTAATAAAAGAAACTGTGTACTCGCCTTATTAGCAGCAGGAACTCGAGTGGCTGTGCCACTGACGGTCTAACTGACACTGAGCTGTTCTAAGCAAAACATAAGCCTGTACGATATGAAGGTCGATACAAGGGACGATAGCAACAGTGGTACCCTACACTACACTGTTGTTAACATTAAAGATTGTTCCAAGTAAGCACTCAAGCACGGAAAAAATTACAAAAATATACTAGTAACTACACAGGTAACCGAAAATAAGTCGCTCCTGTTTGAAGCTCGTAAAAATATGTAATAAACGAAACGGTGTACTCGCCTGTATATATACAGGGCGGAGAAAAATTGGCACCCAATTTTAACTCTGAATAGCTGATGTCATTAGGAACCAAAATTACTAATGTTGTGTAGGTCGACAATGCACCATTTCTAAACTATAGGCACTTGATGCCACGTGCTCCAATCAGCCGTGGGATTGCGCTGTTGCCGTTCGTCAGTTGACAGGCAGAGCTATGGTTGTCGTTCACACATACAAACGTCGCTCGCCCCATCACTGCCCCAACGTGATACGCATACGTGTCGAATAGTCCTGTCGGTAGCAGGGCAGTCCCACGACCAACTGGAAGGTGTGGCGCCAAGATCGGTAGTTTAAAAATGGTGCGATGTCGACCTGCAGAGCATCAGTAATTGTGGTTCCTACTGGCATTAGCTATCCAGGACTAAAATTTCGTGATACAAATTTCCTCTACCCTGTATATTCATCAAGATATGCAGAATTTTAATATATTATTCTACAAGTAAAACTAAAGAAAAATGTTCATATAAACATAGGTCTGCAAATGTTTAGTTACGCAGTTACGGCTAATAAAATATTTTGCCTGAAATTTAGCAACTTCGCTAATATGAAGCCATCGCAAAACTGTATGAGGTTGAAGTAACGCTCGATTTCCGTTTATTTTGTTGTTATTCGTCTGGTGAATCTAATAAAACATGTCCCAGACGTGTATCAGCAGTAGTTTTTCAGAACACCCAGAGAAGCAAAGATTATTACACAAGTAAATTTGTTTAATTTCCATTAAGAATGTAGAAACGTTTATGTCACTGTTGGCAACCGTTAGTGAGTTGTTTCAGTCGTTTACTAACCTTCAAATGGGTTAGTTTCTGTATTTCTAATTGAAATAACATAATAACAACAGCGTATTTAAGTGAAACCACATAGTAACCGTTGTAGTTTCAAATTTACGACAGAAGAATACATCGATATGGTGTTCTTTTATGCCAAATGTGATAGTAACGCTATGGCTGCAGTTAACGAATATCGCGTACGTTACCCAACTAGGAGGATTCCGATTGCTCGAACCATTAGTGGACTATTTCGAATGTTGCAGGAGACTGGTTCTTCACCTAGCGTTCAAATCAGTACGAGCACTCAATACGTGAAGACGATGATGAGGATATTATGGATGATGTTATACATAGCCCAGGTACCAGTACACGACGTATCTCTCAACGATTAGACATTTCACAGTCTAAGTACACTGAAGTACATTAATCTATCCTTAACCATATAAAAAGTGCATCATTTACATCTGGGAGATCCTGCTCTTCACTTGGAGTTGTGCAACTGGTTAAATACTATTGGGCAGTTACACAGATACGTTTTATTTACTAATGGGGAAGAGTTTACTCGAGATGATATCAATAATTTACATAATGAGGACGTATGGTCTGAAGCAAACCCACATGCAACAGTGCAACGCAATTTCTAGCAGCGATTTAGCATAAATGTGTGGTGTGGTATAATCAACACACATTTTATTGGACCATTCATTTTCGCAAGACGTCTAACTGGCGAGACGTACTTACAGTTCCTTCAAGAAGAAATGCCCACCTGTTCGAAGATGTTCCACTTGCTACATGACTGCCTCCATATTTCACCAACGCCGTTGCATTTTCCCCAGAAATGTAATGGTCGTGTTGCTACACGTCTGTGACCACCGAGATCGTCTGGCTTAACACCAATGGATTTTTGTTTATGGGGATGGATGAAAGACATATATTATGAAGACAAATGTAATACACGTGAGGCATTACTTTCTCACATTATGAATGCAACAGACGAAATTAAAAACAACACTGTGAAACTGAAACGAGCAACAAAATCTATTCATACTCGTGCAGCTAAATGCACTGAACTCGGTGGACACATTTTTGAACATTTATTGTGAACGTATTGTGAAATTGTATGTCCATTGTAGAACTACCTTAACACTGAGCTTTGTTTCTTCGGTTTAACATGAATTCACGTGTGCTAATAAAAAATAAATAAAAGCAGATTATCTAATACATTTTCAGTTAACTACCGTAATTTTTCCAAAATTAAATTCTCTACAACTTTTGTTGAAAATTTTGGCCAATTGTCTGGAATTTAAAAAACAAATCGGACCAAGTAGTTCATAAATTGAAAATTTTACGAAATTACTTCTTTGCTTCTCTGGATTTTCTGGAAAACTACTGCTGACACTTGTCTGGGACATGTTTTGTTAGATTCACCATACGAATAACAACAAAACAAACGGAAATCGTGCATTACTTGAACCTCATGCAGGTTTTCGATGGCTTCATATTAGCGAAGTTGCTACATTTCAGGCAAAATCTTTTGTTAGCCGTAAATAAACATTTGCTGACCTATGTTCATATGAACTTTTATCTTTAGTTTTACTTGTAGAATAACATCTTAAAATATCTGCATATCTTCGTGAAGCATCCTGCATATGTCCTGCTTTGCTGATATATACACTTCATAACTAAAAATTCGTCTATTTTGTAGAACGATTTGTCATTAAGAAATTCTTTTAATTAGTTTTTAAATGTTGGTTAGCTCTCTGTCCGATTTTTAATGTTATTTCGTAAATCACCATTGTGGCAGCATAATTCACCACTTGATGTTCCAATGTAAGGTTTAACCCAGAATAGTTAAGATCATCCTTTCTTCTAATGTTGTAGCTATGCACATTGCCATTATTTTTGAACTGGCATTTCATAATTGAATATATATATATCCACGAACCTACTACGGTGTCGTAGCAGGCGGAGAGGTGATACTCCGACGTGGCGCGTCCCAGGTGGCGGACAGGGGGGTCCTCACCGGCTTACCGGCGGACTTGAGCGAAATAAAATAGCTCTCGCGGACCAAACACACAACATCAAGAAATCCATTAGTGTCTGTTCTGGTATCCAGCGACTAGTGGTCTGCGTCTGTTTACCTAGTTGGTGCGGCAGTGAAATATGGCTTGATCTCAACAATCAAGTCTGCAATTACCGTGATCTTGTTGAAGGTCAGCACAACCAACTTCAACTTGAAGTAATCATGATGGAACAAATGGAAAGAAATCCGCTACCCCAGGCCCCAGTCAACGGACTGGACTTTCCTGGTCATTGGATTCTGGGGGACCAGGAACATCATGAGGAGAAGAGTCAGAGCTTCTCAAAACCTCTTCGCAAGCACTACCTTGGCACTCTCAATGCAAACACTCTGTTCAAACTTGGAAAACTAAAACAACTGACAGACATGCTAGATAAATTTCACATCAAAATTCTTGCCATCCAAGAGACGCGCTTCGTAGATGAAAACCATTTCGACACAGAACATTACAGGATTTACAAAGGTAAACCTGCTGTCAGAAGAGGAACACCATTATTGTTTGGTACAGGGTTTGCACTACGCAAATCAGTCATGGATAACATCATAGACTTCAATTCAATATCAGAACGTATCTCGACACTGTCCTTCAAATCAGGTAATAAAGCATACACAATTATCAACGCACATGCACCTACAAATGACCATAACAGAAAGAAGCCACAAGAAATTGAAGACTTCTGGGAAGACATGGAGGAAATAACTAACAACGTACCAGAAAGACATGTGAAAATTGTAATGGGTGATTTCAATGCGCAGCTTGGTAAGGAGAGAAAATTCAGAGAAATAACAGGCCCATACTCAGCGCATATTCGCACGAACAGAAATGGGGAACACCTCATAAAATATTGTCAAAACTTTAACCTCAAAATCATGTCAACACATTTTCAAAAACCAAGACGAAAACTTACAACATGGAAAGCACCCAACACAGTGTGGGGAGAATTTCAGATTGATCATGTGGCCATATCCAAGAAAAATTCGCGGGAAATTCTAAATGTCAGAACACGTAAAGGAGTTTTCGAGTCTGATCATTATTTGCTACAAATTAAGATTAGGCCAATCCCAAGACTGAAACAGACAGCGCAAAACAAAATAGTCAAACCTGATCCGGAATACTTGAAGATAAACAGGGATAAAATCGTTGAAGAAATTAATAGGCACTCAATAGACACATGGACAGATCTGGCGAAGGCAGTTCAGAAGACTATGTGCTGGGGACAACCACCTAGAAAACGCAAACATAGGTGGTGGAACGCAAAGTGTGATGAAGCCATTGAGAGAAGAAAGCAAGCATGGGACAAGTTCAGTAGCTACAGAAATTCAGAAATATGGAAAGAATTTCACGAAGTTCAGAAACTAGCATCGAAGGAAATCAGAAGGGAAAAACGAGCATATGACAATAACAGACTAAAAGAAATTGAGGAAGATTTCAAAAGAAATAACACAAGAAATTTTTACAGAACTTTCAAAGAAAATATTAAGGGCTATCAACCCTCTAGCCTCTGCTTCCGAAGAACAGATGGATCACTGGAAACAAACACAAAAGAAAACTGTAAAATTCTCAAACATTACTTTGATAAACTTCTTAATTGCAAAAAACCTACAGGAAAATTAACATTCCAAAAGACCACATCTAATGCCGATTCTGAGCCACCCACAATAGAAGAGATAGAGGAAATCATAAAACAAATGAAAAATAACAGAGCTGCCGGAGAAGATGGTATTATCGCCGAGATCTGGAAACTCCAAGATGAAAACATCACCAAAAAAATCCATAAGATTATCTCCGAAATTTGGATCACAGAGAAAGTGCCAGAGGAATGGAAATGTGCATTGATCCATCCGTTACATAAAAAGGGTGATAAGTCAGATCCAAACAATTACAGAGGCATTTCGCTAGTACCAGTTACATACAAAATTTTCTCTAAGGTGCTATTAAACAGACTAGAACCACAAGCAGATCTGCAAATTGGGGAATACCAGGCAGGCTTCAGAAAAGGGAGATCATGCATCGAACAGATCTGGAACTTGAGAACACTTTTGAAAGTCAGACAGGCAAGAAACACTGAAGTTACCTTTGTGGACTTTAAAAAAAGCATATGATTCCATAGACAGACAGACACTCTTTGACGTACTGGAAGAATATGGTATCGACAGAAAAACCAGGGCACTTATACAACAGACGCTTACAGACACTACCTCCAAGATTAAGTTCATGGGAGAAATTTCGGAACCCTTCCACATACACACAGGTGTCCGACAAGGAGACGGGCTCTCACCAATCTTGTTCAACATGGTGTTAGACAAAATTATCAAGCAGTGGGAGGAACAAGTTAAAGGAATACAGCTGGGAAGAACACGTGAAACCAAAACAATCATAAAATGTCTGGCATTTGCAGATGATATAGCCATACTCAGCAATAATACACAGGAGGCAAAGGAAGCACTGGAATGCTTGCACGAAATAGCTGCCAAAACAGGTCTGCAGGTATCTTACGAGAAGACACAATATATGGAACGACAGACCAACAATGTACACACCATGCATACGGTATATGGATCCGTAGAAAGAGTCGAAAAATTTAAGTATTTAGGGGAGTACATACAAATGGGAGGATAAAACAAGGCGGCTAACATGGAACGAACGAAGAAACTCCAGAAGGCATACAAACTCACATGGTCACATTATAATAAGAAAAGCGTATTGAGGCAGGCCAAACTTAGGCACTACAAAACAGTTGTATTACCAGAAGCATTGTACGCGTCAGAAACACCCACAATTGGAGTATCAGGCATCATAGACACAGAAAAAATAGAACGCAAAATTCTCAGAAAAATATTTGGACCAATTCACAGAGACGGCATATGGATGAAGCGACCTACCAAAGAGCTGTACCAGCACACTGACAGACTAACAGACGCGATCAGAAAACGCAGATTAACTTTCTATGGGCACATACAGAGAATGGACAACAACCGACTTACAAAGAAAATTTTTGATGTAGTAAACAGCTCAAGCAAGAAAACAAATTGGTATCATGAAATAGACGAAGACTTAAGGCAGGTAGGGATCAACAGGCAAATGATAGGAGACAGGAAATACTTCAGAAACAAAGTTAGGAATGCAAAATTTATTGTAAAGGAGAGAAAGAAGAAAGGAACATTATGGACAGAGCAAAGGAAACAGGAGCACAGCCAAAGGATGAAGAGATTTTGGGAAGAGAAGAGGAAGAAAGGAAAGAAGTGAAAATTGTGTCATCATGTGATTTTCGAGTTCAAACACTGTCCATAAGGGCAACAATGAAATGAATGAATGAATATATATATATATATATATATATATATATATATATATATATATATATATATATATATATAATGTGGTGAAAGTACTGTGAATATCCATAGTTCCTTAAATAAATGTCTATAAATGTCTGCAAGGTGATCTAGGGTGGGCTCCAACTATTATTCTGATTGCACAGATTTGTGCAATGAAGACATTTTCTCTTAATGATGAATTACCCCAAAATATGATGCCATATGTAGTCAACGAAAACAGATATAATAGGCTAATTTACTGGTATGTTTATCACCAAAATTGCCAATAATCCGAATTGCCAAAGTAGATCAACTCAAATGTTTCAGCAAAAGATCAATGTGTTTCTTCCAGTTCAATTTCTCATCAATACACACTCAGAAATTTGGAATATTCTGCCTTAGCAACAGACTTATATTCCAAGTCTATATTTATCAATCGTGTTTGCCATTTACTGACAGAACTGTATATAATGTGTTTTCTCAAAATTTAATGGGAGTCCAATTTCAGAGAACCACTTAATAATTTTCTGAAAGACATTATTTCCATTTTCCTTAGCTATTTCTTGTTTTTTTGGGTCTGATTACTGTACTTGTTTCACCAACAAAAAGAGGTAGCTTTGCATCTTCATGAATAAAAAGCGAGAAATCATTAATGTACACTAAGAACAATAAGGGACCTAAGACTGAATTCTGTGGGACACCATTCTTCATGTTTTCCCAGTTACACTGCAGGTTTTTGCAGACTATGTGGACTGTTAATTTCAACCTTCTGCAGTCTTCCAGTTAAATATGAATTAAACCATTTGTGGACTGTCTCACTCACACCACAATACTTAAGCTTATTGAGAAGAATTCCATGATTCACACAGACAAAGCCTTTGAGAAATCACAAACCATTCCAATGGGCAATGTTCGATCATTCTGATCATTCAATATTTGATCAGTGAAAGCATATATAGCATTATCTATGGAAAAAATTTTCTCCGCACCAAATTGACGTTTTGTCAGTACTTCTTTTTTTACAAATATGTGAAGCTCCTCTTGAATACATTACTTTTCCAAGAATTTTGGATAAAGCTGTCAGAGTGAGACTGAACAGCACTTGTTAGCACTATATCTAAACCCCTTTTTATGCAATAGTCTAGAGTATTTCAGTCTATCTGACAAAATGCTCTGTTTCAGTGAGCTACTATATATGTGGCTGAGAATCCCACTTATCTGTTGGGAGCAGGCTTTTAGTATACTGATGGAAGTGTCATCAATTCTGTGCAAGCTTTTACTTTTGAGTAACTTTATTATTTTCCTAATTTCGGTATGAAAAGTTGGTTGACTTTCAATTTTATCAAACTGTACAAGTATTGCTTCTTCCATATGTGGTCTTGATTTTACTTTTGAGTAAATTTATTATTTTCCTAACTTCAGTATGAAAAGTGGTTAGAATTTCAATTTTGTCAGATTGTATAGGTATTGCCTCTTCCATATATGGTCTTGATTTTTCTAATGAAAACCTGTATCCTATTTTCTCTACAACACATAAAAAATGATTATTAAAATTATTTTCAACGTTGGATTTTTGTTAACATATTTTTCATTGAGTTGGACAGAAACACAGTCTTCCTTGCTCTTAGTTGTCCTTTTCCCATTTCAACCATGTTCCAAAATGTTTTACTTTTGTTGTCAGAGGTTCTCATCTGGACTTCTTAATAACTTTTCCTAATATAGTGAAGAAGTTTTTATAATGTGTGACTCTTTCTGGATCATTACTCCTTCTAACTATAACATTCATTTCCCTTTTCTGTTTATAAGATATCCCCCTCCCTGAACCATGGACCTTGCCATCAGTGGGGAGGCTTGCGTGCCTCAACGATACAGATAGCTGTACTGTAGGTGCAACCACAACGGAGGGGTATCTGTTGAAAGGCCAGACAAACGTGTGGTTCCTGAAGAGGGGCAGCAGCCTTTTCAGTAGTTGCAGGGGCAACAGTCTGGATGATTGACTGATCTGGGCTTGCAACGCTAACCCATTCGGATCTCCGGGTGGGGACTTCTCAGGAGGACGTCGTTATCAGGAAAAAGAAAACTGGCATTCTACGGATCGGAGCGTGGAATGTCAAATCCCTTAATCACGCAGGTAGATTGGAAAATTTAAGAAGGGAAATGGATAGGTTAAAAGTATATATAGTGGAAATTAGTGAAGTTCGGTGGCAGGAGGAACAAGACTCTTGGTCAGGTGAATACAGGGTTATAAACACACAATCATATGTGGGTAAAGCAGGAGTAGGTTTAATAACAAATAAAAAAATAGGAGTGCGGGTAAGCTACTACAAACAGCATAGTGAACGTATTATAGTGGCCAAGATAGACACGGAGCCCATGCCTACTACAGTAGTACAAGTTTATATGCCAACTAGCTCTGCAGATGACGACGAAATTGAAGAAATGTATGATGAGATAAAAGAAATTATTCAGGTAGTGAAGGGAGACGAAAATTTAATAGTCATGGATGACAGTAGGAAAAGGGAGAGAAGGAAACATAGGAGGTGAATATGAATAGAGGCTAAGAAATGAAAGAGGAAGCCGTCTGGAAGAATTTTTCACAGGGCATAACTTAATCATGGTTAACACTTGGTTCAAGAATCATAAAAGAAGGTTGTATACATGGAAGAATCCTGGAGATACTAATAGGTATCAGATAGATTATATAATGGTAAGAGATTTAGGAACCAGGTTTTAAATTGTAGGACATTTCCAGGGGCAGATGTGGACTCTGACCACAATCTATTGGTTATGAACTGTAGATTAAACTGAAGAAATTGCAAAAAGGTGGGAATTTAAGGAGATGGGACCTGGATAAACTGAAAGAACCAGAGGTTGTAGAGAGTTTCAGGGAGAGCATAAGGGAACAATTGACAGGAATGGGGGAAAGAAATACAGTAGAAGACGAATGGGTATCTCTGAGGGATGAAGTAGTAAAGGCAGCAGAGGATCAAGTAGGTAAAAAGACGAGGGCTATTAGAAATCCTTGGGTAACAGAAGAAATATTGAATTTAATTGATGAAAGGAGAAAATATAAAAATGCAGTAAATGAAGCAGGCAAAAAGGAATACAAACGTCTCAAAAATGAGATCGACAGGAAGTGCAAAATGGTTAAGCAAGCATGGCTAGAGGACAAATGTAAGGATGTAGAGGCTTATCTCACTAGGGGTAAGATAGATACAGCCTACAGGGAAATTAAAGAGATCTTTGGAGAAAAGAGAGCCACTTGTATGAATATCAAGAGCTCAGATGGAAACCCAGTTCTAAGCAAAGGGGGGAAAGCAGAAAGGTGGAAGGAGTATATACTGGGTCTATACAAGGGCAATGTACTTCAAAACAATATTATGGAAATGGAAGAGGATGTAGATGAAGATGACATGGGAGATACGATAATGCGTGAAGAGTTTGACAGAGCACTGAAAGACCTGAGTCGACACAAGGCTCCCGGAGTAGACAACATTCCATTAGAACTACTGACGGCCGTGGGAGAGCCAGTCCTGACAATACTCTACCATCTGGTGAGCAAGATGTACGAGACAGGCGAAATACCCTCAGACTTCAAGAAGAATATAATAATTCCAATCCCAAAGAAAGCAGGTGTTGACATATGTGAAAATTACCGAACTATCAGTTTAATAAGTCACAGCTGCAAAATACTAACGCGAATTCTTTACAGACGAAAGCAAAAACTGGTAGAAGCCGACCTCGGGGAAGATCAGTTTGGATTCCGTAGAAATGTTGGAACACGTGAGGCAATACTGACCTTACGACTTATCTTAGAAGGAAGATTAAGGAAAGGCAAACCTACGTTTCTAGCATTTGTAGACTTAGAGAAAGCTTTTGACAATGTTGACTGGCATACTCTCTTTCAAATTCTAAAGGTGGCAGGGTACAATACAGGGAGCGAAAGGCTATTTGCAATTTGTACAGAAACCAGATGGCAGTTATAAGAGCCGAGGGGCATGAAAGGGAAGCAGTGGTTGGGAAGGGAGTGAGACAGGGTTGTAGCCTCTCGCCGATGTTATTCAATCTGTATATTGAGCAAGCAGTAAAGGAAACAAAAGAAAAATTTGGAGTAGGTATTAAAATCCAGGGAGAAGAAATAAAAACTTTGAGGTTCGCCGATGACATTGTAATTCTGTCAGAGACAGCAAAGGACTTGGAAGAGCAGTTGAACGGAATGGACAGTGTCTTGAAAGGAGGATATAAGATGAACATCAACAAAAGCAAAACGAGGATACTGGAATGTAGTCGAATTAAGTCGGGTGATGCTGAGGGAATTAGATTAGAACATGAGACACTTAAAGTAGTAAAGGAGTTTTGTTATTTGGGGAGCAAAATAACTGATGATGGTCGAAGTAGAGAGGATATAAAATGTAGACTGGCAATGGCAAGGAAAGCGTTTCTGAAGAAGAGAAATTTGTTAACATCGAGTACAGATTTAAGCGTCAGGAAGATGTTTCTGAAAGTATTTGTATGGAGTGTAGCCATGTATGGAAGTGAAAAATGGACGATAAATAGTTTGGACAAGAAGAGAATAGAAGCTTTCGAAATGTGGTGCTGCAGATGAATGTTGAAGATTAGGTGGGTAGATCACGTAACTATTGAGGAGGTATTGAATAGGATTGGGGAGAAGAGAAGTTTGTGGCTCAACTTGACTAGAAGAAGGGATCGGTTTGTAGGACATGTCATGAGGCATCAAAAATTTAGCATTAGAGGGCAGTGTGGAGGGTAAAAATCGCAGAGGGAGACCAAGAGATGAATACACTAAGCAGATTTAGAAGGATGTAGGTTGCGGTATGTACTGGGAGATGAAGGAGCTTGCACAGGATAGATTAGCATGGAGAGCTGCATCAAACCAGTCTCAGGACTGAAGACCACAACAACAACAACAACACAACACCTTGTGTTTTCTAAGTTTTTCACGCTATGGTATTGAGACATACCTTGTGAAGTCGCACTAACCAATAGTGTCAAGAGGAACCAAACTCACGACTGGCAAAGTAGGCACCCAAAGCAGTTGATCTAACTCCATATTGACCCTCCTGACAGAGCTTTTCAGTTGCTGCTGATCATGCCGCATAAAAGCTGGAATCAAGCAACATTGTATGGTTCGTTACAGATGCTGTGTCTACCAGCTCATACTCAATATTGTAGCTCTGATCTCTGTTTTAGCTTCGAAAATGCAGATAAAATATCTTGTGTGCCATCCACATTTTTTCGGCATTTATATCCGTTGATAACTTGTACTGCACTTACAATTCTGAATCTGTAGACTTTGTTACAGAGACTATATTTAACATGTAATGGATGTAATAGAATATGTGCTTCTGACTGTGTATAATTTTTTGTAGTTATGTGGAAATATTGTAAATTTCTGGATAATAGCCAAGGGAAATTTATTTTAATGTATCGATAGCAATGACGAAATGCCAGTAGCTGTGCCGTTGTTTATCTTTGCGTATGGAGATTCTCTGTCACGCTGCGAGCAGAGAGGAATGCAGAGTAGCTTGGGTGATGAAAGAATGCGGAAGTATGTGTTGGGCGCTCCCCCTGACGCCGTGTGCAGCTGCACCCGCTTCAGTGTAAGCCCGCCTACTTCGTTAACCCGGGAGTATTGAGAGCACGGACAGGCCGAGAAAGCTGCAGTTCTGACTGTTGCCTGGCCCACAATTATCCGTGACTCTGGAGTCTGCTCGATGTTCTCAGTCAGCAGCAGCAGCAACAGCAGCAGCTCAGCATTGTCGTCGGCTACACCCTTCGTCATCCGCCCAGCTACAACATCGTAAGACAGAAAACTGACGCATATAGTATTGTAGAGGCATTACCACTGACCTTTCATTCACAAAGTATGACTAACTTGAATAATAACCTGCAATAGTTAAAACTTTTATTCCACCTGTGTTGTCATTGTCCTCAGACATTTTTACCAAGCTGGGTCCCTCTCATTTCCATGCAATCACCGAGTGTCATAATAACATGAAAATTGATTAACTATTTATTGCCAGTTTTGTTTGTTTGCTAATGACCAGTTTCAGGCTAAATTTCATGCCTCAGTGACCGTTAATTATTGTATTGCCTAAGAGAGGCTTAAGTAATTTGCAGTTCTGAGTATCAACTTCATACACTTAAAATAACGTAAAATTTCACTGGTAAAACTAATAACTATAGATACAGTAAAAACTAAGAGTGCACAATTTCATTTATTCTGCATTTAGCTTAACGAGTAACTCCTTCTGTCTTGGTATGTATTTTGTTGTCGTTATATTACAAGTGAAATAAGTTGCTCATTTGCTTAAAGTTAATTCAGTTCAATCATTCAATAATTAAAAGTAAATTGCTTACCTTTTCCCAGTTTTGCATTACGTTATGCTAAGGTTACTGA
Organism: Schistocerca americana; assembly: GCF_021461395.2. Lineage (NCBI taxonomy): Eukaryota > Metazoa > Arthropoda > Insecta > Orthoptera > Acrididae > Schistocerca > Schistocerca americana. Next base: position 170,493,095 of record NC_060124.1, on the reverse strand, counting down.
AAGCCATGTTTTTACATAACAAGTTTTTAGTTACATTTATTTAACCGGCAACTTCATTTAACTTTTCTTTCAAAATTTTGCATCTCAGAATAAGTAACAGCTAACTCAGTGTTTTGCGATTCATTTATTTCCTCGTGAACTGTTGTCATGGAAAAGCCACATCAGTGATTATTTGCTTAAATTTCTTCGCCATTACCTTTTTTAAGATTCTGGAGATTCATTACCCTAGAGGACTGGCGACCGTCGTATTAAATATTACGTGGTACCCTTTTCCACCTGGGTAGTTCGTGAGCGATTGCACTATATTCCACCCATTTCAGAATAATCATCAATATTTAGATTAGGTTTAGAAAAGATTCTTCCTCCAGAAGGGTCTGTTGTACATTTTCCTCTTACTAACTGGTATTAATTTTCTTAGACAACGATAGCCTTGTTAATTGTAAAATTTCATTCGCGATTACGGTCAATTATATTGCAGTCCAGTCTGCCGATTAGGAAGGGGGAAGCTACACTATGAATGTTGTTCCGTGCTCACCCACTATCAATATATGATTCTGCTTTGTAAAACTCTTGCACAATGGTCCTACGTCCTCTATCACTTGGCTAAGACATTCACTGAGCATGAATAAACTGGTGACCTGGTACCTATCACCTAATTTCTCCTACAAGATCTGGCCAACGGATCTTCCATGGCTATTACCTGACAACAGAATTTTCTGTTACTTTCTATCTTTTTTAAACAGTTTGTTTCCTGGTGAAAGTCTGTTGAGTATTAGCTACATTTACATTCATTGAGCCTCTTCTTTAGTTTACTGAGGAAGCAAGGCAAATTTATTATTTGTGCCAATGATGAAACTGTCAGGTACTGTTCTCTTCCTGTGCCCCCCTGTTCCCTGCTACCACTTCCCACCTGTCTTCACTCTTCACTCTAGCCTCATCAGTTCCTTAATAGCTTTAACCAATTCAGTCTAAACGGCTCTAATCTTTCCTTCCCGTTCAAATATTTCCCTGTCCCTTAAACATGTCTTGCAGTACCATGGAAGAGACCTGTATAATTCCCCAATTCTCATGGCACTACATTCCCCCCAACGTAATCATCTGTCCTAACAGATGCGTAGAACCCCAGAACTAACTTTCTACGGCAGCTCAAACACTCCTCGTTCATGGTTGTTTACAAACTTTTCACGAAATTTATTTACATAGTAATAGTAATATCCTAGAATATCACAAGGATCACTTAAGTTATGCGGAAAGCTAATATAAGTGTGTACTATTAATACAGAAACGAAATGTACTTAAAATAACTTTAAAACTAAAAACATGTATAATCGAAAAATTAGGTCTAAGATCGTGTATGCGAGATATAGACTTCATGCATTTTGAAAAGAAATAAAAGAACTTAAAACTTTTAATACTTCGAACAGACATGGCAGTATTAAATATATGTGTTAGGAAGAAAACCTAGATTCTTTACTTAATACCTACGCAAACGTCTTAAATTTGTATAAAATCCTACGTCTGAAGACGCTGAAAGCGCCCCTTAGGTTTTTTTTTTTTTCGAGAAATACGTTGAAACAAGTGAAACCTTCAGTAGGTAAGATGAAATAGCCTGCAATAAACTTCCTTAAGCTGTAATATTAATTTAATTAACAGTTATTACAGAATTAACAACTTTTCTTCAAGCATGGGCGATCTGTGTGAGGGTTATCAACTTCACCATCGCACTCGTCTTTCGTCAAATGCATTGTAGACGAACATTACTGCAAGGAAAACACAAAATATAAGTTACAGACACGTTTTAATAAGTAAATAAAGAATATAAAATTAGATCTTATATTTCTACAGATACAGGGTGTTCAAAAAGTGTCGAATACTTTGAGAGGTGGTAGTACTCATCGAAACAGGAAAAATAAGTACAATAACCGTGGGCCTGGAAATACGTACTTTCTGAGAAAAGTCCAGTAAACATGGGTCCGGAAATCCATACTTTCTGTGATAAACACGTGTTTACAGAAGATATTCTACGTGGCGTCCATTCTTGACAATGGACACCACTGCCGTCCTGCGTAAGGAATGGCGCTCCCTTTGGAGTAAACTCGGTTGTTGTTGTTGTTGTACGTGCTGGCACGCATTGAAGATGCGAGCCTGTAGTGTCCGCACATCGTTGATTGGCGTGACATAGAGCAATTCCTTCAAGTGTTCCCATAACCCAAAGTCTAGGAGACTGAGGTCTTGGTAAGGAGCAGGCCAAGATGTGCCCCCTACCACCGGATTTCGCAAATATTGTCACGGAAGTGTGCCGATGCGCCATCATGCAGGAACCATATTTGTATTCGTTGCTGCAGTGGCGCAGCCTGCAGCAAGGTAGGTGATACATTAAGGAGAAATTCAAGACAGTACGCCACACTTAACCTTTGCGGTAGTATGTATGGGCCTATTAATCTATCGGCAAGTACACCTGCCCATACATTCATTGAGAATCGTGAATTGCTTGGGTTTTTAAATCTGCCAGTTCATGCTAGTTATGGAAATTCACAGCACCATCTCTTGTGAACTCTGCCTCATCGGTAAATAAAACTTTGATGTGAACAGTGTATCTGCGACACTCTTCTGCAACAGCCATTGACAGAACCGCCGCCTTCCGTGATGATCCTGTGACCTTAGGGTCTGAACGCGCTCTAGATAACGGTACAGCAGTTGTTCATGAAGTACCTTCCGATTGCTGTTAATGGTCTCACACTGCTCCCAGGAGCTTCTTCCATTGAACGTTCCGCACTCTCTCCATGTCAGGGGTGCAGGGTGCGTACTGTGCGGGGCCTTCCGCTGTATCTTCCGAGGCACAAGGGCATCTATGTCCCTTAGATGCTGGAAAAGTCTGCCGAACAGCTTGTCAGAGGTCACTCTGTGCTCTGGATATTTTTCAGGCTAGAGGACATGGGCTTGCAGCCTACATCCATTTGCTAAACATTACAGAATATCATATCCACCATTTCACTTGCCGAGTAGTATGCTTCCATTGCTAACAAGTGGTGAAAGAGAGAAAATGTAAGTGTACTACACACACCATTTATACGTACAAACAGCGCATGATCAGTAAACACAAAAGTGAATCCGCTTTTGGAAGAAGGTAAAACATCATGAAACGTATCTAGGGTTGACAGTACTCTACAATTAGGACACACAACCACGACGAAAGCTAATGAAATCTACGACACGACTCGAACCACGCAACTGACTGCACACCCTAATGGTAGTGCTGTGAGTAAGACATAACACCCTGCCGACACAACGCCTACGCTAAAACCGCAACCAAGCGTGAGCAGCCCAACCTATAAACACGTGTTTATCTCGGAAAGTATGCGTTTCCGGTCCATGTTAATTGGACTCATTTTTCTTGTTTCGATGGGTACTACCACCTGTCTGAGTATTCGTCACTTTTTTTGAACACCCTGCTCGCATATTTTTGTATGTCCTGGCTAATCTGAGGAATTTCTGTAGAGTTTTTGATGCGTCCTGGAATTCACGGACGACATTTACCAGTATCTGCGTCCAAAACAGGCAAAAACTGTTGAGATTCTCGATTCGCAAGGTGGATGTACACTTAATGAAGTTTTCAGTAAACACCCATTGTGCGAGTCCTCCTAGAATTTGGCCAATTTTTCTTTTTTTTCCACAAGCTGCAAGATTGTCGCGAATAAAACAGTGACCCGTTCATAGAATAAATTACCTTTACTTTACGCCTATAGTCACAAAACTTTTTTGTCAACAGATTACCGGTTTCGGTCTATAATGACTGTCTTCAGATCTGTTTAAAAAAAAGAAAATGTCCAAATGTACTGCAACCATAGTGGGATCGTCAAATGTTAAATGCAAAATCAGCACCAGCATCGTCAAATGTATATAAATAACAGCATGTGCACGAGTCATGTTGTCAGTGGCACTAGTGTTCAAACTAAACTGCCATTATTTTTGACAGTAATGTTGCTGACAACATGACTCGTGCGTATGCTGTTATTTATATACATTTGACGATGCTGGTGCTGATTTTACATCTAACATTTGACGATGCCACTATGACTGCAGTACATTAGCAGATTGTTTTTATAAAACAGATCAGAAGATGGTTATTATAGGCTGAAACTGGTAAGCTGTTGACAAAAAAGTTTTGTGACCATGGACGTAGAGTAAAGGTAAGTTTTTCCCATTGTGTGTGTGCATTTACATCTTGAGCACATGGCAGGTAAGAATCTGAAAATAAATTCACCAGATGTGTAGCTTACAAAATCATACATCAGTTATCTCACAGTGAAAATGACTGCAGAATGACCGCACAAAATGTGGGGGCCAGATGTAGAACGTGGCAACGCAAGAAGCGCTGAACAATGTACCACAGCCGCTCAACGGTCTGTTTGTTCTCTCTCTGTCTGTCTGTCTGTCCCTCTCTCTCTCTTTCTCCTTGTGTGTGTGTGTGTGTGTGTGTGTGTTTGCAGCTAAGATCAGAGCGTTGCTCCAGGCGGAATTCGAAGTATCGCGTCGCTCCGTCGCTGGCACTACACGTAGCTTATCGCGCATCCCAGAGAATCTGACTAGGAGCTCGGAATCGATGAGAGCACTTCTGCGCCTTCCTCCGCAGCTGTATTCGTGCGGAACTACAGCGTCTATGCGGACGTCAAAGCCAGGACAATGACAACACAGCCGCAGGTAGGACTTTGTTATTGTTGTGGTCTTCAGACCTGAGGCTGGTTTGATGCAGACCTCCATGCCACTCCATCCTGTGCAAGGTTCTTCATCTCCCAGTACCTATTGGAACCTACATCTTTCTGAATCCATTTAGTGTATTCATCTCTTCGTCTCCCTCCACGATTTTTACCCTCCGCGCTGCCCTCCAATACTAAACTGGGGATCCCTTGATGCCTCAGAATATACCCTACCAACCGGTCCCTTCCTCTAGTCAAGTTGTGCCACAAACTTCTCTTCTCTCCAATTCTGTTCAATACCTCCTCATTACTTATGTGATTTACCCATCTAATATTCAGCATTCTTCTGTAACACCACATTTTGAAAGCTTCTATTCTCTTCTTGTCTAAACTATTTATCGCCCACGTTTCACTTCCATACATGGCCACACTCCATACAAAAACTTTCAGAAACGACTTCCTGGCACTTAAATCTGTACTCGATGTTAACAAACTTCTCTTCTTCAGAAACGCTTTCCTTGCCATTGTCAGTCCATATTTTATATCCTCCCTACTTCCACCATCACCAGTTATTTTACTCCCAAATAGCAAAACACATTTACCACTTTGAGCGTCTCATTTCCTAATCTGATTCGCGCAGCATCACCCGATTTAATTCGACTACATTCCATTATCCTCGTTTTGCTTTTGTTGATATTTATCTTATATCCTCCTTTCAAGTCACTATCCATTACTTTCAGCTACTCTTCCAGGTCCTTTGCTGTCTCTGACAGAATTACAATGTCATCGGCGAACCTCAAACTTTCTAATTCTTCTCCATGGATTTTAATGCCTACTCCGAATTTTTCTTTTGCTTCCTTTACTGCTTGCTCAATATACATACTGAAAAACATCAGGGATAGGTTACAACCCTGTCTCACTCCCTTCCCAACCACTGCTTCCCTTTCATGCCCCTCGGCTCTTATAACTGCCATCTGGTTTCTGTACAAATTGTAAATAGCCTCTCGCTCTCTGTAATTTACCCTTGCCACTTTCAGAATTTGAAACAGAGTATTCCAGTCAACAATGTCAAAAGCTTTCTCTAAGTCTACAGTCGCTAGATACGTAGGTTTGCCTTTCCTTAATCTTTCTTCTAAGATAAGTCGTAGGGTCAGCATTGCCTCACGTGTTCCAACATTTAACGGAATCCAAACTGATCTTCCCCGAGGTCTTCTTCTACCAGTTTTTCCATTCGTCTGTTAAGAATTCGTGTCAGTATTTTGCAGCCGTGGCTTCTTAAACATAGTTCGGTAATTCTCACGTGTGTCAACACCTGCTTTCTTTGGGATTGGAATTATTATGGCTCAAATGGCTCTGAGCACTATGGGACTTAACTTCTGTGGTCATCAGTCCCTGGAATTATTATATTCTTCTTGAAGTCAGAGGGTATTTCGCCTGTCTCATACATCTTGCTCATTAGATGGTAGAATTTTGTTAGGCCTGGCTCTCCCAAGGCTGTCAGTAGTTCTAATGGAATGCTGTCTACTCCCGGGGACGTGTTTCGACTTAGGTCTTTCAGTGCTCTGTCAAACTCTTCACGCAGTATCATATCTCCTATTTCATCTTCCTCTACATTCTCTTCCATTTCTATAACATTGTCCTCAAGAATATCGCACTTGTATAGACCCTCTATATACTCCTTCCACCTTTCTACTTTCCCTTCTTTGCTTAGAACTGGGTTTCCATCTGAGCTCTTGATATTCATGCGAGTCGATCTCTTTTCTCCAAAGGTCTCTTTAATTATCCTGTAGGCAATATCTATCTTACCCCTAGTGATATGCGCCTCTGCATCCTTACATTAGCCATTTTGTACTTCCTGTCGATCTCATTTTTGAGACGTTTGTATTCCTTTTTGCCTGCTTCATTTACTGTATTTTTATATTTTCTCCTTTCATTAATTAAATTCAATATCTCTTCTGTTACCCAAGGATTTCTATTAGCCCTCCTCTTGTTACCTACTTGATCCTTTGCTGCCTTCACTACTTCACTATTTCGTCTCTCAAAGCTACCCATTCTTCCTCTACTGTATTTCTTTCCCCCATAATTGTTAATCGTTCGTTAATGATCTCCCTGAATCTCTCTACAACCTCTGATTCTTTCAATTTATCCAGGTCCCATCTCCTCAAATTCCCACCTTTTCGCAGTTTCTTCAGTTTTAATCTACAGTTCATAACCAATAGATTGTGGTCAGAGTCCACATCTGCCCCTGGAAATGTCCTACAATTTAAAACCTGGTTCCTAAATCTCTGTCTTACCATTATATAATCTATCTGAAACCATTTAGTATCTCCAGGATTCTACCATGTATACAACCGTCTTTAATTATTCTTGAACCACGTGTTAGCTACGATTAAGTTACGCTCTGTGCAAAATTCTACCAGGCGGCTTCCTCTTTCATTCCTTACTCCCATTCCATATTCACCTACTTTCTCTTCCTTTTTCTACTATCGAGTTCCAGTCACCCATGACTATTAAATTTTCGTCTCCCTTCACTATCTGAATAATTGCTTTTATCTCATCATACATTTCATCAATCTGTTCGTCATCTGCGAAGCTAGTTGGCACAAAAACTTGTACTACTGTGGCAGGCGTGGGCTTCGTATCTATCTTGGCCACAATAATGCGTTCACTATGCTGTTTGTAGTAGCTTACCCGCATTCCTATTTTCCTATTAATTACTAAACCTACTCCTGCATTACCCCTATTTTAATACTGAGGACTCAAAAAAAAAAAATTAGAAATTTATTTCTGTTACAGAGGAAAGTATAAGTAGTTCTTATTTTAAAAGAAAGAAAACAACACATTTGCACTATGAGTAACTTACGAGGGTCACTCCAAAAGAAATGCACACTATTTTTGTAATAATGCAGTTTTCATTCTGCATGTGTCAAAGATTTACAGTGTGTAGATACATCCTTCCCGCTTGTTTTCAAACTCAGTTCAGCCTGTTCCCGTAAGTGTTGCCGTCAATGTATGTTTTCAAGATCTCTACTGCACTTGGCGTTCGTCAGAAGCGACGTGCTGCCATAGAATTCCTGTGCTGTGAAAACTAGACAGTGGGAAACATCCACAAGAGGTTGAAAAAGGTGTATGGAGATGCTGCTATCGATCGCAGTATAGTTAGTCGGTTGGCAAGCAGATTACGTGATGAAAACGGGCACGGCAATATTGAGGATTGTCCTCGCAGCGGCAGGCCTCGTATTACTCACACTCCAGACATTGTGCAGAGAGTTAACGAAATGGTGACTACTGACAGACGCAACACAGCTTACGAATTGTCAGGCTACGTTAGGATAGGAAAAGGAAGTGTTTGAAGAATACTGGAAGTGTTGGCGTTAAAAAAGGATTGTGCCAGGTGGGTTCCCACGATGTTGACAGTGGCTCACAAAGAAACAAGAAAATCGGTATGCAGCGAACTTTTGGAACAGTACGACAGTGGTGGAGATGAATTTCTTGGAAGAACTGTGACAGGTGATGAAACATGGCTCCATAATTTTTGACCAAAGACGAAGAGGCAATCAATGGAGTGGCATCATGCAAATTCACCCAAGAGAAAAGAATTCAAAACCCCCACCTTCTGCTGGAAAAGTTATGGCTACGGTGTTTTTCGATTCCGAAGGACTCTTGGTTATGGACATCATGCCAAGTGGAACCACTATAAATTCTGATGCATATGTGACGACACTGAAGAAACTTCAAGCTCGACTGAGTCGTGTTCGAACACATCTGCAAAAGCAGGATGTTTTGCTGTTGCACGACAATGTACGGCCACATGTCAGTCAAAAAACCATAGAAGCGATCACAAATCTCGGATGGACAACACTGAAACACCCGCCTTACAGTCCTGACCTCGCTCCATGTGACTATCATCTCTTTGTGAAACTGAAAGACTCTCACCGTGGAACAAGATTTGAAGATGATGACTCCCTTGTGCACGCTGCCAAACAGTGGCTCCAACAGGTTGGTCCCGAATTTTACCGTGCGGGTATACAGGCGCTGGTTCGAAGATGGCGTAAGGCAGTTGAGAGGGATGGAAATTATGTGGAGAAATGAAAATATTATAGCTAAAGGATGCATCTACACACCGTAAAACCTTCAAAGGTGTAAAATAAAAGATGAATTTTTAAAAAAATAGTGTGCATTTCTTTTGGAGTGACCTTTGTATTATTAAATGTCTTAGAAAGAGCTCAAGTGTTGTGTACATAGTTCCGCGTAGTCAGCGCGTACACAACTTTCCCAATAGAGCGCGCCCCGCTAAGCACAACAGAACAGGCGCAGCGCTCGTCCGTCTCCGCACTACGAGATGGCGGTGTCTTTTTTTTTTTTTTTTTTTTTTTTTTTTTGAATCTTTATTCAATTCATTACATTATTCATATAACCCACTACCTAACTACATTAGTGGGTCTTAATGCTGATACATTACAATGCAGCTTTATTATTCTACACTACAGGTAATTCTATTATTAATATTATTATTATTCTAGTCTTACCGCTGTGGGGTTCTAAGCTGCTTAATCTAAGGAACTACATACTACCTGCAGCGTTACAGGTGTGCCAGTGCTACTATAAACCTACTAGGTGTTGGCCCGGCCCACTGAGCTAATCCCAGTGGGCGTGACCCTGGCACTGGGCTGGCCTTAACATTGTGCCGCTGCAGTCTATTCTGGTGTTATCCTATCTTCTACATCTAATCTAACTACATATTTCACAGTCGGTGTGCGTTCCATTCCGGTGTTTGTGTGCCCCCCCCCCCCCCCTCCCTCCTAGTCCAGGGTAAGGCGGATTCCAGCCGTGAGGCGGCTGGCCATGTCCCTGCCCGGCGGTACAGGAAGGGTGCACGAGGTCTAAATCGGTGAGGGTATTTGCCCGTTACTGATGATTGTTCCTTAAAAAGTTCTTGAGTACTTTCTTTGATATTTCATCAGTAAGTGTATTTAGGGTATTGAAGGTGTTTTCGTGCCTCAATATGTGGTACGTGTCATTGTTTGGTAGCTGTTGTCGTAGATCATGGGCTATATCATCGAAGAGGCGGCACTCATACACCACATGTTCTGGGGTACCTTGCGCAGCACCACAGTCACACTCTGGTGTAGCCTGCTTCCCAAACTGACATAGATACGTCGGGTATGGTCCATGTCCAGTAAGAAAGTGCAGCATTCCTCTCGTGGGTGTGAAAAGTGTGAATTTTAACCTTTACTCTATATCCGGTAGCAGTTCATAGGTTCTGCGTCCCGTATCCTCATTGTTCCATTGATCCTGCCAGATTTCAATCCCTCTCTTTTGATAGCATACTTGTCCCCAGCGTAAACCCCGAGTATTTCCCTGATTTTGTCCCTGTTTTCCTTCCTCGCCCAGTACCAGGCGGCTTGCTCCCGAATTTTTATGTCCAGTGGACAGATCGCCATTAGCACTAACAGTGCTCTACCAGGTGTTGTCCTGTAGGCCCCCGCTGAACGTAGAACCATGTTCCGCTGCACTCTTCTTAAGGCCATGGCAGGCATGACCCTCGTGAGTCTGTGTGCCCAGACTCCTGATCCGTGCCCTACTATGGAGGTCAGAATACTATTGTGGTATAATTTGATTAGGTTGAGTGGAAGGTGAAACCGCTTATGACCAATTCCAATGAGATTATTTAATAAAACCAGTGATTTTTGGGATACGATATCAATATGTGTTGCAAAGTTCCACCTCTCGTCGATGATTACGCCCAGGTATCGGGCCTCACGGCGCCGAAGAACTGGGATGCCGTTGATTCTTACCGTGGGATTTCTGACCAGTTGGCCTTTACGAAGTAAGTATGTTGATTTGTTGGGTGCAATCGTCGTTTTACTTTTGTGGCACCATGATGTTAGAACGGTTACGGCTCTCTCCACTTTCGGCTCTAGATACTCACGGCTTCGGCCGCCGACCAGCAAGAGGAGGTCGTCCGCGTATGCTATGACCTCTAGCACATCGTCACAGTTCTTTAGATCTTCAAGTAGTGGCTCAATATTGATGTCCCAAAAGAGAGGTCCCAGGACAGAGCCCTGAGGACATCCTTTGCTCACAGTCTTCCTGACCATGCCGCTGGGGGCCGATAGCCAGACCTCCCTGTCTGCACAATAGCTCTTCAGACAGCCGTATAGTAGCCCTGGACAGTTCTTCTCCCGCAAGCGGGAAAAGAGTGAGGGCCACCACAGGTTGTCGAAGGCGCCACTGATGTCCACCATGATGCCGACGACATACTTGTGCTGGGCGGAGCCACAGACCTCGGCAGCCAGGGCGATTGCGTCTGACGCAGAACACCCAGACCGAAAACCGAACTGTCTGTCGCTCATCCCACACAGCATGCGGTGTGCTGTCAGTCTGTTTGCCAGTTGCCTCTCAAAAAGTTTGCCCAGTATGTCTAGCAGGCAGATGGGTCTATAGGACTTAATTTCTGTAGGATCTTTGTCTGGGCCCTTTTTGATAATGATTACGTTTGCTCTCTTCCAAATTGCTGGGAACTTCCCGAGTTTTAGGCACTCGTTGAATAACTTAGTGAGAGGAGCTACGAGCTGGGGGGCAAGGAATTGCACCACTTCCGGAGTAATGCCGTCCGGGCCAGGAGCTTTCCCCTTTTTAAGGGCCTTGATCTGGGCAGCAACTTCCTCCTCAGAGAAGGGGTAAGTTCTGATGTTCTTGTTGTAGTCCCTTCGGTCTTCTCTTCTTATTCTTTTCTGTTCGTCTGTCTCATTTTCCTCCACATCGTCATGTAACAGGACCCGAAGGAGGGCCTCAGCAGTTTCCTGCCACGTGCCCGTCATCTGGTCCCCGTCCCTGACGGTGGATAGCACCATAGGTGATCTTATTTTTTCTCGTACCAGTTTGTATGGGACTCCCCAAGGGTCAGTAGCCAATTGGCTTTTCACATAGTTTTCCCAGCTTCTAAGTCTGACTGCCCTAAGCTCCTGTTGAAATTGATCCTTACTTTCTCTATAGATTTGTAACCATCTTTGTTTTTCTCCCCAGACGACACTCCGCTGGTAGTACCTCCTCGCCCTCCTTATAGCCTGGCGCATCTGTCCTAATTCAGCCGACCATGGTGTGGGGGTGGCCGCAACGGCTCTCCTCCTGGTTGGTACAGCGGCTCGCACCGCCCTGGTGATCGCTTGTACCAGTTCTTCGGCGTACTCTTCCACGTTTTCGTCACCCTCCAGCAATGTCGGGATGTTGCACTCTTCCACGAGACGGTCCCAATTGGTCTTGTTGTAATTGAGCTGCAGCTCCCACCCCATGTCCCAGTGGCACTCCCTTTCCCCGATATTGAATGTAATTAGGTTATGGTCGCTGGTGGTTGCTCTGTCCCACACTTTCCAGTTGTTAATTTTCGTGGTAAGGTTTGGTGTTACTAACGTAACATCTATATTTGTGCCTTCTCCCCCGCCGCCATTGCAACCACCAGTTGTAATGCCATTATTGTCTCTTCAGCTTTTAGCCCCCGATCATCGTGAGTGCCACTGAACCATAGGGGGGACTTTGCATTTATATCTGCAGTCACTATCATCCTGCGCCCCCGCAGTGCCGTGGCAACTTGTGTGAGTGTCTCCAAGAACTCGTCTATTTCTCTTCCACATTGGAAATATATGTTGGAGATGTAGATCACTCCCGTAGGTGTTTGGAGTTCCACGACATTGCAGTGTTCACTAGAAAACTGCGCTAGGACCGTAGCCCTGAATGATCTATTGATAATTACTATTGGAGCTTTTGGTTCTGCTCCAGAGTGTATTATTTGCCAATTGGCAGCCATGAATGGGATCCGCCCCGCTTGGGAGTACGGTTCCTGTAAACAGAGTACATCTAGACTCTTCTCTTCCACCACCCTCCGAAGTTCCTGCAAGACTAGTTTACTATTGTGTGTGTTTATCTGGCCTACGTTTAGTTGGTACACGTGGGAAGTAAGTATGAATATGTGATTCTGGCCAGTTTTTGGACCAGTCGTGTGCTATTCTACCATTAGTTATTACTGATTGATGATATAGTTCCTCTATGTCAAACTTTTCATTTCTTCTTTCAAAGACCTTTTTGACCAGATCTCGCAGGGCTCCGAAGTCGGTGGGGAGATTCATTGTCTTGAGCTGGATTCCATCCACAGCCTCCATTACTGGAAAGGTGACATCTCTGCCATGTTCATGGCCGACACGTACCACATGTCTTAATGCCGTAGTGAGGATTGCCGGCTCCTCCAATCTGGAAAGTTGCAGTGCATGCTCCAGGTTGGGGTATATTCGCTGGGGGTCTATTCCCATTCCTCCCAGAGTTGATGAGTCAGGGGATGGCTTTGTGCTGCTCACTTCGTTATACTGGACATATTCGGTGATTACTGGTTCTTCGCTGTGTGGACGTGAACTCCCAAGTACAGGATGCCTGCGTGGCCGAGAAGGTTCTTGGTTCGAGCCAGGTCCCCAGCAGGGAGGAGAGGGAGCATTTTCTCCATATGGATCTGTTTGTATGCATACGTCTTTCATTGTTATAACCATAGATCGTGGTTGCGTAATTTTTTGAATAAATTGTTTGAATTTGTTTGCCCTCAGAGGGTCCCTCAACCTCTTGCTAGGGGATTTCCTTTTTGGTTTCCTGAGTTCAGGTATGGCCTCAGCCATAGTCGATTCGAGAAATTAGTCTCTGCTCCGGCATCCTATACGTTGGGCAGTTCCTTCCAGTGGTGTTGCAGGGTTTCCTTCCCCTTTTTATGCATGGGATGCAGGTTACATTCTTGTTACAATTTTTCCTTGTGTGGTCTTCTGCCCCACACCTGGAGCAGGCCGGCTTCCTTTCACAATGTTTGTGGACAGGGTCCAGATCGCCACAGTTGTGGCATCGGGGAACTACTAGGTTGTCTCTGACATTGATTGCATGGAATCCTATGTATACCTTCCCCATAGCGGTAAGTTTGCGCCACATCTTGCCGGAGACCTCGGCGACGTGATGGACAACATCTCGCTCCCGAGGTCCCGTTTTAAAACGCAGCTTGAATTCGTTTTTGAAAGTTTCCCATTCGATTTCATCAAAATTCTGATTATACAAGGTTTCGTATATATCACTTTCAATCAGGGCTACAGGTTCATCGTACAAAATGACCAGAGGATTTCTCTTTTTAGGTGGTTCGCATTTAATAGCCTTCTTTAGTTTGGAATTGTTTAATATTTTATCTCTATCGTCTTCTGTGGCCAGATCTACGACTACTACATTTTTTGTGGCTTTTACTTTATTTATTTTAATTTTGTCTCTTGCCGGGTCTATTGTAGTTGTGAAAATCTCCTGCACTTTTTTGATGGTCTAACCAGGCAGGGGTCTTAAAAAGACTGCCGTATCCGGTTTCTTTGAGACCTTGGCGATCGTTTCTTTGGTTGTTTGAGCCTTCGTGGCGGCTTGCGCCACCACTCCAGCCCATGTCTTGACTGGCTGTTGTCTCAATCTGGCGTTCTCTTTCTCCAGCTCTTCGAGACGCCCTTCGAGCTTCGCATTTGCAATAGCCCACGCAGCGAGCTCGTTCTTTATTGCCAGGACCGCAGCCTGGCAAATTTTTCCATTTTTGGCACTGGAGTCTAAAATTTGACTTATGCGACAGTGTCTCTCATACACGTTTTTATCGTCGTGTCCCACTTCCTCCTGTGAGGTAAGGACAGTGGACATACTCGCCCTCGAAATCGCACTCGAATCACTCGTCTCTTGTTCAGCCATATTGATTGACGAGTGAAAGAAGGTTGGGAGCCCGTCTCTTACCCCGGACCGGCTCCTCTGGCATGGGGGGGGGGGGGGGGGGGGGGACTGTTGCAGCTCGCCCACCAACCTCGCCCCTAGGTCAAGGGCACTCCAGAGCTGCAGGGTTCAGCGCTGTCTTGGACCAAATTCTGCTTCCGCCGATTCGCGTATTAATATGTAACGCAGCCAATGAGATTGCTGCTAACGTAGAACCTTTTCTCCTCGCGGAGCACACTCGCGCAGTGATACCTGAACGCTCGAGGTATTCTAACGAGTGTACAGACCTCCGATTAGTCAGTCTGCATTAGTCTGTAGTCAAGTTTCAGTCTGCGCCTAATAAGATTATCATATTCCTGAACATAGCCATGAAGATAAATGTATGGACACTTTGTCAAGTATCAGAGATATGTGACAATAAGATTAACGTATCAAGACCAAAGGAACTTCAGATTGTCAATTGTACATAGCATCCAGAACCGAGTTAAGTAATTTTTATGCTTGTTATTATTTTAATAAATGTGTGTGAAAATTAATCAAGTTCTGTTTGAAGTTGGTCACCGTCAATCTGCTACCCTAAGCGTGCAAGTGGCATTTCTATCGTCTGACCTAACGGCAGAAGATAAACACGCCACGATAAGACCACGAGACATACTGCTGACACTCGCCTACTTCGTTAGAGCGACAAGTCAAATAATCTGATGGTGTGTGTACCGAAAGTCTTACAGACGGGGAGGAGGTAGTTTGCCGCTTGTGTGGAAAAATGTTCTCGAAACATGGACAAATGTGTGGTAGAAATTGCCTGGCTGGAAGCCACCTAGCACAGTGTGTAGGATGCAATCCAATCTGTTGCGTAACAATTCCCAACGCCGCTGCGAACTGGCCGCGTAGCCGCAGGGCGCTTCGCGGTGAGTGAATTAGAGGGCTGCTGTCGCGAAATGTAAGCGGAGAATCCCGCCGGCGGCCTCCCTGTGGGTCGCGAGCACCACACACACCAGCAGCCGTTGCCAACGGACACGGCCGTCGAGAACAGCGGGTGATGAGCACTCGCTCCGCGGAATAGACGCGCGGAAGCAATTAAGCCGCGCAGCGCGCAACGACTGTGTAACGAAAGCCATCGGCCGGCGTTTATTGCCGTGTTGCGGTCTCCGCAGGGCGCGGGTCGCCGCCAATAACGGCCGCTCCACATCGACGCGGGGGGGGGAGGAGGGGTGGCCCATCGCTGTGCGTGTCGTAGCACCCGGCTAGCAGACCTCGTAATGGGACGCGCAGAGCTGCCAAAGACAACAGTCCGGTCCGCACTGACGTAGAGCGCGCCGGCGCGTGCGAAGGGACCGTGAGTACGACGCCGGTGCTGTCACCCGCGTTTAACGTTTCCACACCGTCTCTTATAATACTGAGCGGTTTATTCAGTTTATGTTTTACGGTTCGTGCTGACAGTTGCAGGCTGCCTGTCTAAAACCGTTGTCACACGGACCGAACACTCGAACGTCAACTTCGAACTTGCTGAGTTTCTGACATCACAGCGTGGCAAAACACGCTGCCGAGTCTTTCCTAAAGCCGTCGGCACATGGACCGTGCTGTCGAACGTCAACGTTGAGCGTGTCGAATTCAGCGTGCTGCTGAACGCTCAGACACGACGCGACTTGTGCACACGGTACGTGGGACCCATCGTGGTACACGCGATCGCAACGCACTCCGGTTTCTAGTTCGTTAATCACCCTGTTTACTAAACGGGCGCGCGTAAAATTCCCACGTTAGCTCTATTAAAACGCACATTTCCTCCATTGTCCACGAAAGGGAAAGTACCATGTCCAATCAATAAGGACACAGGCTTATAAAAGTTCCATTACAAACACTGCGATACAAATTTGCAATACTTCTTCACATAAGATAAACATTATTTCATCATTCGCAGATTTTAGTAAAACCCGAAGGTCAGTCTTACTTGATCACTGTTCCTACCCAGTAACAGAATCTTGGCAACACGTGAATTACGAAGCGTAAAAGAAAGAGCAAAATAGATTTACACAAGTAGCGCAAGGTGTCCTGTAGATGAAGCCAATCGAACAGCCAAAGAAAGCACTCCGTTTGAAGGCCACAAGTCACCCATAGGGACCATCCGACCGCCGTGTCATCCTCAGCTGAGGATGCGGATTGGAGGGGCGTGTGGTCAGCACACCGCTTTCCTGGTCGTTATGATGGTTGTCTTTGACCGGAGTCGCTACTATTCGGTCGAGTAGCTCCTCAATTGGCATCACGAGGCTGAGTGCACCCCGAAAAATGGCAACAGTGCATGGCGGCCTGGATGGTCACCCATCCAAGCGCCGGCCACGCTCAACAGCGCTTAACTTCGGTGATCTGACGGGAACCGGTGTCTCCACTGCGGCAAGACCGTTGCCAATACTCAAAGAAAGATGAACTTATATTTACATAACATAAAATATTATAGTATACACTTATATTAAATTAATAATAAAGTAACAGAACCTAATAAAACGCAAATGTTATGGAAAAAATTTATGTAGTGGCGAGTAGCGAATCACCTCCCAAACATAAACATGTTATAACTCAGCGACGCTACCCACCACTCTGATCCAACATCAGGAAATGAACTTCCATTTCTAGCATGTTACCAATCTCAGCACTTGCTGAAAGCTTTAATCGTAGCTATGTTACTAACTGAAATTTAATTATAACAAATTATAACAATACCAATGCGTTTTGGGTGCATCCTCAATGTATTGCTGCCTTCAAATAGCATACTCTCATAAAAGGCAAGTTACAACAGTTCTTTTGCCACGAATATGATGTTTCTCATTATTTTATTGCAACGGATCACACAGTTAACAATGGGTTTTCCAATGATTCTCAATTTTCTGGTGCTCAGAAACGGTATATATATTTAAGGGCTTGAAATGAATGCCAATATGCCGCCTCACAACTTTGTGCTGAAGGGAGATGGCGTGCATGTGACGTAGGTGGCGTTGTGTCATCTCATTGGTCAACGTTCAGACGCACGCTGAGAATATCTGACATGCTAGACATTGCTCTGCACGTTCGCAAAGACTCCCGAACGTGCTATTCCACGCTATGACGTCAGAAACTCGGCACGCTCAACGCTGAACTTTCGGATGCACGGTCCGTGTGCCGACGGCTTAAGAAGCAGGGCATACTCTGAATGCGCATTTGAACGTAGACCAATGAGTTGGAAGAAAGCTACCTACATCATATGCAGGTAGTGTTGTGCAACTACTGTAGGTCGTAAGTAAGCGTGGACTACGGTACTTTCCCTCGTATCTTTGGGGAAGTTGAGGTCACACCCGCGTCACCTGTACGTTAAATGTGTTGCTTACCTACAGGGCGTTACCTCATGATGATCGCATTCTTTGCATATGTTATTAGTGTCTTCCTATATTCTCCTAAAAACTTGAAGTGGTGAACCGTTTAGAAACAGAATGATGATATATAAAGGGCTGGGTAACCTACGTTATTTAAAAGCAAGCAGTACTTATAGCAAAATTGAAACTGTCGTTTTAATTCAGGTTTTTTTCGAAGAACGTTGATTTGTAACGTGAAACATACGGATGTTGTAGTAAAAACAAAAATACCAATAGAGATTTATCATATTGCGAGAAAACGCGATTTCCTCAACAAAAATGTGGAGTAATAAAAAACCCGCAGAAATAAAATGAGAGAAAACCTCATATTACAGATAAAAGAGTTTTTGCGTTACAATTTGCTTGTTAATAAAGTATACCATTTCAAAACATCAGCACAATAAAGATCCATGAAAATCGTATTGTTCTTGATACATTTCACAATAACTAAATGTCAGTTACTAACATAGCGGCTATTAATGCCTTCAGAAGATGTTAACACACAAGATATGGTTGTATGTTACGGAAGTTCAGCGTGATGTACTGAACATAAACACATAATTACGAAGTGGTGCGTGTAGTGCGTGGCTGGTTTGGGTGTCGCAAAAAAAATTATTCACCTTCACGTTTTCTAATAAGTTATTTCACATTGTCATTGACTCAGCAGAAATAGAAAAATGTTCCGTAGCATTCGGCACTATGTAAATACAAGCATGCTGTCTCTCGGGACTGAGTTTGTTCCATGGCTTTTTGCTTATTTGCACTTTCTCGCCTCGACTCTTCTATTTCAAGTGTTTTCAAGATTCTGCTACTGTATAGAAACAGTGATCAAGGTAGAGGAAGTTATGGTTTTACTAGAAAGTGAGTATGATGAAATAATTTTTGTCTTATGTGGAATACTATTGTAAATTCGCATCGTGCTATTTGCATTGATATTTTTATGGACTTATGTTCTTACTGCCTAGACATGAAACTCATATCCTTATATCATAGTCATGGATATTGAAAATTTTATCTACGGACTGACAAACGCGGCATTGCTCGGATATTCATGCTGTTAATTTTCTATTAGAAACGATGACAAAATGTGAAGAGTCTGGGTCGTGTAATATGAGGAAACAATGGTTCCATGTATTCGTGAAAATACGCTTGAAATTACGAAACAGTCAGAGAAATAAGCATCATGTACAAACGTTTGACAACAGTATCCCGGACAGTTAATGCACGCTGGGCGCAGCTGCTTTGCATGTTTACAGAGCGATTTTACAAACGTCTGTATGGCAATGCCTCTTTATAGCTCCATGGAGGGCTACTGTTCTCGCATACAGCTTTTCGCATGTCACAGTTGACAAAAGCTCTGCTGGGTGTCAGGGATTTCCTTAAGCTGTCTCGACTGTGGAAGTGTCCTATTAGTAATGAATAAATGTACTAAAACTCCATGCCTCCTGCAGAATTTTTCATGGACCTCAGTGTTTATGATGTTATATGTATTGAAGTAAGTGTTGTACAATGACATAGTTGTATACGTACGTAAAGCGGCATATATAGATACTTTTCTGCGTAATATGATCCGAACAGAGACACAGCAAAGGTGCAATAAATTTAAATGTCATGCATGATGCTGTAGTGTCTCACACAGCTCAGTGCTCAAGAACGTAATGTCTCCTGATCTATAAGTCACACAATGATATAATTTTTAGGGACATTCAGTGGCATTTGTGGATTCTGTCTGCAAAATGTGTTATGAACAAAGTTTGTAGCAAAAGTAATAAAGTTAAACGTCATGCACGGTCCGGCAGCTTTTCAGGTATCTCAGTGTTTATGATACCATATCACCTGAACTACGAATGGCGGTTGATTCTTACCCCCACAGCGATTGTTTCCAGACAGTAAGCGATATGTTTATCTAGTTAGGTTGAAATTGATCCAGCTGTTTAGGAGCAGATGTGGAATATATACATATATCTACACATCAGCAGAGCTAGCACAGGGATTTTACGCCTGTCCATTTTGTAAACAAACAATGTGACTTGCGACTTAGATACAGCCGACAATTTCCGCAGGTGTGTAGACAAATCATATTAACCAGAACATCCAGTGTAGCGCGAATGGTTTTAGCGTCCACGTCCATGTCTATTTTATGCCTGTCCAGTTCGACAACTCCTGTGTCCTGAGCACTTCGCGCAGCATCGTCTTATCTTTGCAACAACCGAACGATATCCCCCCTCGCCAATTCCTTTCTGCAGCAGATCTTGTTGGACATTATATCCACCCACATCCTTACCAAGGTCAAATCCAACTATCCTCGTCCTCCAACTCCCACACCTCCTCCCCCACAAGCCCTACTCCTTCCCCAAGAATCCCCTCGCTTATAGCGCGCCCTTAAGGGTTGGTGAGCAGGATACAGTTACACGCCACCGGTAAATACAGCGCCACATCAGGAATTTACTCAATGCTAAGAAAAATCTGGGATGGCGCCAGTCGTGCAACAGACTCTTCCAAGTACTGGAAACCATTCCACCGGCTCACTGGAAATCATTCTATACCTCACTACCCGCTCCTCCACATCAACCATCCCTTATTTGACAAGCAGAGCGAAGCTAGCCACTTTGCATCCTATCACTCTGACATCAATTCAATGCTTGACGACCCTCACTTTGATTACTGCCTCTTCCCCAGCAGCCACGAACGCAAAAATAGCGCTACCCCAGACCTGACTCCCAGCTTCCAGTACTTGGACAACATACCACAAGCAGTCTTAAACAGTCCCATTACAGCACGTGCCATAAAACAAGTACTTTCCAGAAAATGTAACACATACCCTGCTCACGGCCGCATTACCAATCGACATGTTAAGGAATGTCCCCTCACCTTTCTAGCCATCCTTGGAAACCTTTATATCACAATCCTCTCCGCAGGTTATTATCCTAAATTTTGGAAAACGTCCAAAATCCTATTTTTCCACAAACCGCACAAACCCCCTACTGATACCTTCTCCTACTGCCCAATCTGCCTCACCATAGTATTCAAAAATGACTCCGAATCTGTCGTCTCCCAATGTATCCATTAACATCTGAACCATCATCACCTGCCTCCCATTAACCACTGTAGCTTTTGTCCCACATTCTCCACTAATGACCAGCTCCTGCACCTCACCCATCTCATAACCCATCAGCTCAACACTCGTAAATCAGCTACCTTCGTCTCCCGCGACCTGGAGAAAGCCTACAATCTTGTATGGCACTCCAATTATCTGTTCAGATTCAAGATCTACACACTTATAATTATGTTCCCCTTATTGCAACCTTCCTTTCTATTCGCCAGTCTTTTGCACCATTAAGAAAACCAAATCCTGTACCTTCAATTCCAATCCAGATGTGTCCCAGGCCCCCATCCCCTCTCCCCTCTTTTATCTACTCTACACTGCTGATATGCCCAGACCATCTCCACCAGTCCACCTACCACAGTATTCTGGTGACACCACTTTCCTCGCCTTTCGTTCTACCCTTCAGAAATCCCAACGGCTCCTGCAAACCCACCTCTATCAACTTACCTCCTGGTGTAGGCAATGGGACCTGACGATCAATCCCTCTGAAACTCAATCAATAATTACAGGACGCAATAGTCGCGTCTTCCATGTCCATGACTTGTACCTCACCATTTGCGAGCGTCCTATACAGTTAATTAACACACTAAAGTATCTCGGACTAATCACTGATTGGCAACTAATGTGGAAACCCACACCTACATAACGTTGATCTGATCCAACCTTTGCTATGCAGATGATGCATATATATATATCCACTCGCTTTAAGATACGTAAGTCCCTCCAGCCCCTTGAACGCCATCGACTCTGCCCAATTCTGCCCTACCTTCTGCATCTGACTACCTTCACTCACATGAATTCCTTACTACCTCATCAAATTCTCACCTCCAAACAACCTACAACATCTGCAAACTTCATTCCAATAATCTTATAGTTTCCTCACTACTTCCCAACCCTAGTATGCTGCCGCAGCTCTACCAACACATCCCACCAACTCACTATACTCTCCCACAGGAAATTTAACACATTCCAAATATTTACCCATCCTCCAAATTTAAATCCATCCCAGTCGTTCCACCTCGTGAGGGCTTCCTCTTCCTCCCTTCCCCATATTTTCCCTTCCCCCTTTTAGCTATTCCACCCTTTTTCTCTAGTTTCTTTTAGCTATCAAATTTTAGTCTCCCTAATACAGCCACGGTCTAGGGATAGCATCTTTCATTATCAATAAAAATGTCGTCGGTCCTGGTTTAAAACCCCACCACCGCTTAAATTTTGAATAAAATTCATCAGCAATGGCGGCCGAAGACTTCCGACATAAGAAGTCACCGTCATCCTACCAACGGCCTTGTCAAAGAGGGCGAATGAGCGGACAGAGGTTCAGGACACTCTCTTGTCCTTGGGGTGGGAAACTACCCCTCAAGGTGGAAGAATCGGCAATGATCAACAGCATGCAGATGCATAAGGCAAGGAAACTACTGCATTGAAGGCACATAAAGTGTACCCACAGGACAAATGACCTGTAATTGAAAAAGTGTCGTAATGATCTCTCCACTGGCAAAAGATTCCTGCCTAATCCTCACCCCAATTCGGAACACCAGGAGGGGACTACCAGGAGGGATATGCCCATGAAAAAAAAGACTGAATAACCAAAGAAAGAATAAAAGGAGAATGTTCTAAGAGTCTGGAAGTGAAATGCCAAAGTTTGAAGTCGGTAGGAAGTATAAAATCTGAAAAAGGAAATGCTAAGGCTCATTCTAGATACATCTACATCTACATTTATACTCCGCAAGCCACCCAACGGCGTGTGGCGGAGGGCACTTTACGTGCCACTGTCATTACCTCCCTTTCCTGTTCCAGTCGCGTATGGTTCGCGGGAAGAACGACTGTCTGAAAGCCTCCGTGCGCGATCGAATCTGTCTAATTTTACATTCGTGATCTCCTCGGGAGGTATAAGTAGGGGGAAGCAATATATTCGATACCTCATCCAGAAACGCACCCTCTCGAAACCTGGCGAGCAAGCTACACCGCGATGCAGAGCGCCTCTCTTGCAGAGTCTGCCACTTGAGTTTGCTAAACATCTCCGTAACCCTATCACGGTTACCAAATAACCCTGTGACGAAACGCGCCGCTCTTCTTTGGATCTTCTTTATCTCCTCCGTCAACACGATCTGATACGGATCCCACACTGATGAGCAATACTCAAGTATAGATCGATCGCTGTTTCCGGAATCCATGTTGATTCCTACAGAGTAGATTCTGGGTTTCCAAAAACGACATGATACGCGAGCAAAAAACATGTTCTAAAATTCTACAACACATCGACGTCAGAGATATAGGTCTATAGTTTTGCGCATCTGCTCGACGACCCTTCTTGAAGACTGGGACTACCTGTGCTCTTTTCCAATCATTTGGAACCTTCCGTTCCTCTAGAGACTTGCGGTACACGGCGTTTAGAAGGGGGGCAAGTTCTTTCGCGTACTCTATGTAGAATCGAATTGGTATCCCATCAGGTCCAGTGGACTTTCCTCTGTTGAGTGATTCCAGCTGCTTTTCTATTCCTTGGACACTTATTTCGATGTCAGCCATTTTGTCGTGTGTGCGAGGATTTAGAGAAAGAACTGCAGTGCGGTCTTCCTCTGTGAAACAGCTTTGGAAAAAGGTGTTTAGTATTTCAGCTTTACGCGTGTCATCCTCTGTTTCAATGCCATCATCATTCCGGAGTGTCTGGATATGCTGTTTCGAGCCACTTACTGATTTAACGTAAGACCAGAACTTCCTAGGATTTTTTGTCAAGTCGGTACATCGAATTATACTTTCGAACTCATTGAACCCTTCACGCATAGCCCTCCTTACGCTAACTTTGACATCGTTTAGCTTCTGTTTGTCTGAGAGGTTTTGGCTGCGTTTAAACTTGGAGTGAAGCTTCCTTTGCTTTCGCAGTAGTTTCCTAACTATGTTGTTGAACCACGGTGGGTTTTTCCCGTCCCTCACAGTTTTACTCGGCACGTACCTGTCTAAAACGCATTTTACGATTGCCTTGAACTTTTTCCATAAACACTCAACATTCTCAGTGTCGGAACAGAAATTTTCGTTTTGATCTGTTTGGTAGTCTCAAATCTGCCTTCTATTACTCTTGCTAAACAGATAAACCTTCCTCCCTTTTTTTTATGTTCCTATTAACTTCCATAACCAGGGATGCTGCAAAGGCCTTATGATCACTGATTCCCTGTTCTGCACTTACAGAGTCGAAAAGTTTGGGTCTGTTTGTTATCAGTAGGTCAAAGATGTTATCTCCACGAGTCGGTTCTCTGTTTAATTGCTCGAGATAATTTTCGGATAGTGCACTCAGTATAATGTCACTCGATGCTCTGTCCCTACCACGCGTCCTAAACATCTGAGTGTCCTAGTCTATATCTGGTAAATTGAAATCTCCACCTAAGACTATAACATGCTGAGAAAATTTATGTGAAATGTATTCCAAATTTTCTCTCAGTTGTTCTGTCACTAATGCTGCTGAGTCGGGAGGTCGGTAAAAGGAGCCAACTATTAACCTAGCTCGGTTGTTGAGTGTAACCTCCACCCATAATAATTCACAGGAACTATCCACTTCTACTTCACTACAGGATAAACTACTACTAACAGTGACAAACACGCCACCACCGGTTGCATGCAATCTATCCTTTCTAAACACCGTCTGTGCCTTTGTAAAAATTTCGGCAGAATTTATCCCTGGCTTCAGCCAGCTTTCTGTTCCTATAACGATTTCAGCTTCGATACTTTCAATCAGTACTTGAAGTTCCGGTACTTTACCAATGCAGCTTCGACAGTTTACAATTACAATACCGACTGCTGCTTGGTCCCTGCATGTCCTGACTTTGCCCCGCACCCTTTGAGGCTGCTGCCCTTTCTGAGGCCATCTAACCTAAAAAACCGCCCAGTCCACGCCACACAACCCCTGCTACCCGTGTAGCCGCTTGCTGCGTGTAGTGGACTCCTGACCTATCCAGCGGAACCTGAAACCCCACCACCCTATGGCAAAAGTCGAGGAATCTGCAGCCCACACGGTCGCAGAACCGTCTCAGCCTCTGATTCAGACCCTCCACTCGGCTCTGTACCAAAGGACCGCAGTCAGTCCTGTCGAAGATGCTGCAGATGGTGAGCTCTGCTTTCATCCCGCTAGCGAGACTGGCAGTGTTCACCAAATCAGATAGCCGCCGGCATCCAGAGAGGATTTCCTCCGATCCATAGCGACACACATCATTGGTGCCGACATGAGCGACCACCTGCAGATGGGTGCACCCTGTACCCTTCATGGCATCCGGAAAGACCCTTTCCACATCTGGAATGACTCCCCCCGGTATGAACACGGAGTGCACATTGGTTTTCTTCCCCTCTCTTGCTGCCATATCCCTAAGGGGCCCCATTACGCGCCTGACGTTGGAACTACCAGTAAGCCCACCCTCTGCGACAGCTCGGATAATGCAGACTGAGGGGCAAACTCTGGAACAGGACAAGCAGCCATGTCCGGCCGAAGATTCGTATCAGCGTGATACAGAGCCTGAAACCGGTTCGTCAGACAAACTGGAGAGGCCTTCCGTTCAGCCCTCCGGAATGTCTTTCACCCCCTACCACACCTCGAGACGGCCTCCCACTCTACCACAGGTGAGGGATCAGCCTCAATGTGGGCAGGATCCCGGGCAGCCACAATCGTAGTCCGATCGGGGGATGCGTGGGACGAGCTGGCCGTCCCCGACAAACCCCCATCTGGACCCCCACTGTTATGCCCATTGGCAACAGCCTCAAGCTGTGTGACCGAAGCCAACACTGCCTGAAGCTGGGAGCAAAGAGATGCCAACTCAGCCTGCATCCGAACACAGCAGTTGCAGTCCTTATCCATGCTAAAAACTGTTGTGCAAAGAACGTCTGAACTAATCTACAGAGAGCACAAACAATTCGACACAAACTTTAAACGGCTATTAAAATACAAGATTGCCTAGTAAATGTGGTAATGCTGCTACTTGCGCACTGCTGACACACTGCTCGGCGGCGGAAGGAGACTACGCGATTTTACACTATTCAGGTACTAAAACGCTATGTTACAGCTCTCAAATGCTATAATACGCCCGAAATTTATGAATGAAACAATGAAAATACCAAAAACACGCAAATAAATTAAGAATTAAACTACGTAACAAATAAGTGAGCTAAGAGTATACGACTTGCTGCTGCAGCTGCTTATCCAACGGCGGCAGGGAGCTCACTGTGGGGTCTGTGAAGTCAAACGGAAAGAAGATAAGTATTTCTGGTCAAGCGAGTATATGGTAAAATCAGAAGCAGCAGAAAATGGCATAATGAGAGTAGGATTCATTATGAATAGGAAGGCAGGACAGAGAGTGAGTTAATGTGAACAGTTCAATGACACCGTTTTTCTCAACAGATTAGCCAGCAAACCAGCACCGACAACAATAGTTTCGGTTTACATGCCGACGTCACAAGCATAAGATAAAGAAATAGAGAAAGTGTATGACGATATTTAGCGGATAATTGAGTACGTAGAGGAAGATGAAAATCTAATAGTCACGAGGGATTGGAAAGAGGTTGTATGATGAGTACAAGTAAGGGTTACGGGAGGATTGATCTTGCTAGTAGGAATGAGGGAGGAGAAAGAGTAATTGCGCTCTACAGTAAATTAAAAATAGAGGTAAGGAGGCGAGCGAGTGTGCGGGCGCTTATCCCAGCCACCAGTACCAGCTCCACGTCGTCATAACTCACCTGTGCTCAATCTACAAAGGATTGCACCATAATCTAAGAGTGAAATTAAAATTAACATAACTTTTCCAAACTTTGTCAGTGGACTCTTCAGTATATTAATGCTATCATTATAAGGTCTCAGAATGATTCAATGAGTATGTTAGGCAAAATATATTACATTCAGGAAAGAATAATTCCCGCTAAATAATAGAATTAGGAAACAAAAAATTGGTTCGAATATGCCAATGTACGAGTATGTCACAAGTAAAAGTTACAAGTCTCAACTTGATCAGAGCAATATTTTGGCCAAAATCAGTGGTTTTACGAAAAAAGGCACTAAATATTAGACTCAGAAATATGAAAATTCGTATATAACCTCAGTTACACTTAAAAACCCTATACATGTGACACCAATAAGCTACCGCTATTACCTTTCGAGTTATTTAATAAAAACGAAATTTCGAATGGAAACGTCCTTTTTCATGGCAGATTTGTTATTGTAATAGGAAGTTATAATTACAGCACTCTATTCTATTCGTAGGATAATACAACAGTACCAAATTTCAAGTTGTTGTTGTTGTTGTGGTCTTCAGGCCTGAGACTGGTTTGATGCAGCTCTCCATGCTACTCTATCCTGTGCAAGCTTCTTCATCTCCCAGTACCTACTGCAACCTACATCCTTCTGAATCTGCTTAGTGTATTCATCTCTTGGTCTCCCCCTATGATTTTTACCCTCCACGCTGCCCTCCAATACTAAATTGGTGATCCCTTGATGCCTCAGAACATGTCCTACCAACCGATCCCTTCTTCTGGTCGAGTTGTGCCACAAACTTCTCTTCTCCCCAATCCTATTCAATACTTCCTCACTAGTTATGTGATCTACCCATCTAATCTTCAGCATTCTTCTGTAGCACCACATTTAGAAAGCTTCTATTCTCTTCTTGTCCACACTATTTACCGTCCATGTTTCACTTCCATACATGGCTACACTCCATACAAATACTTTCAGAAATAACTTCCTGACACTTAAATCTATACTCGATGTTAACAAATTTCTCTTCTTCAGAAACGCTTTTCTTGCCATTGCCAGTCTACATTTTATATCCTCTCTACTTCGTCCATCATCAGTTATTTTGCTCCCCAAATAGCAAAACTCCTTTACTACTTTAAGTGTCTCATTTCCTAATCTAATACCCTCAGCATCAAGGTTGTATTGTAAATAATTATGGTTATAAGGAATGATAAGAGGCAGTTCAGAGATCGTGTTCTACTGCCAGTTCCATTCTAAAAAATCTAGCCTTTAAAGTTTAAATGCAATCGAGCTAAAACCTTTTCAGTAACTAAAGCTAACGTAATTCTACTTACATAAAAATTGAGAATATTGTGAGTTGTTAGACAATAGAGCTATTAATATATGTCCAAGAAAAGGAGGAATTTAGATTCTGCAACCTGTGCCTACAGCGGTTAATAGCAAATGTTCCCTTCGGCGGTTCGCTCCCACCCGTAAATGTATATACATATATAAGGCAGAAAGGCAGTTAAGAAGAGACACTTAGCACCAAGATATCAATGTGCTTGCATTAGTCAGACGCCTTTTTGCGCAGTGCCTTAGATGATTCAAAGCCGGGCACACTTAAATGCGTTTACTGTAAAAGTAGGGAGTGAATTGGAGAGGACTGTACACCGTCCTGGATCGCCTACATTTGACGGAAGTAACTGTTTATGTACCGCCCGTAATGATGACAAAACCGCGTGGCAAGAGGCGAGATCATTTTCCATCTTTAAAGCAAAAAATTAAACTTTCGGTGATTAGAAGTCAGGGCGATACATCATTTTGCTTGTAACTTCTCGTTGTTGTGACCTCTGGACTGTCAACAGGGCTTCTTGGGATTTATGTATTCGATAGGGTACGAGGACTTGTATTTCGTGCGTGTGAACTCTTACAGAATACATGAATCCATGAAGTCAAGCTGGCCGCTGTGGCCGAGCGGTTCTGGGCGTCTCAGTCCGGATCCGTGCTGCTGCTACGGTCACAGGTTCGAATTCTGCCTCGGGCGTGGATGTGTGTGATGTCCTTAGGTTAGTTGGGTTTAAGTAGTTCTAAGTTCCAGGGGACTGATGACCTAGGGTGTTAAGTCCCATAGTGCTTAGACCCATTTGAACCATCGTTAAGTCAAAACTTCTATTGACAGTCATAGCTCCTGATCCCGCTCAGTAAATAGCAGGTAGGAACATTCTCTTTCAGCGAGCACAGAGACTAATTTGGATGTGCAAACTGGAAATTATGGTTAATATGTTCTCCCTTGCTTTTCAGGCTCTTGTAAACGACGCAGTTATGTGTAAAGCACACACAGGCACTTAAACAGACTTTTCATAACGACATAACGAAGCATCGACAATTTTGATATCTACCCGCCGCCCGACAGATGCAGTACGTGCATAATTGTGGCCGGCCGAAGTGGCCGTGCGGTTAAAGGCGCTGCAGTCTGGAACCGCAAGACCGCTACGGTCGCAGGTTCGAATCCTGCCTCGGGCATGGATGTTCGTGATGTCCTTAGGTTAGTTAGGTTTAACTAGTTCTAAGTTCTAGGGGACTGATGACCTCAGCAGCTGAGTCCCATAGTGCTCAGAGCCATTTGAACCATTTTTGCATAATTGTGAGGCTATTGACTCAGCAACGTCAACCAGTAGAGTGCTACCATGTGATCATACGGCCATTCTAATGAGATATGTATGGCCGTCGCTTAGAACAGAGATTATGTTGGAAAACACTGTTTGGTATCCAAAAGAGTAAGGAGCAGTATGGTGTATTGGAATCCTGAAGGAAACCAACGTGCTTAAAAAAAAAAAAAAAAAAAAAAAAAAAAAAAAAAAAAAAAAAAAGGATGTACTTACAGCTCCTTTCAGACGTTTCCGGCGTCTCCTGCACAAACTTCAGCCTCTCGTCTTCTGCCGTGTCACCTCCCTCATGTTGTCCCTGACGCTGACGTCCTGGTTTTTGAAAGCAGAGCCGCAGCTACGCGGCAGTCAGCACGAGCCCCCATTTCACGGAGCGCGCCAGAGACAGCATTCCACGGACGGGCGTAACTCCGCCCAGCAGAGTTACTGCTGACGCCACCAGCGCGCCGCGGCCCATGTTCCCCTTCCGCGCCACGCACCGCACGCGAACTTGCGTTTAATCGCGTCAGCAAGCACAGCGAGTGAGGCACGTCTGCCATCGCATAGTTGTTACTTCGTCGGATCGTACCTCAGCCGATAATTCTGATTTATCCGACTCGAACACGCGCGGAGCTCTAGCGGTGTTCCTAACAAACGACTCCTCAAAAGGTACCATCTCGGCTTCAGGGTTGTAGCATTTCTCTAATCTTATTCAGTCTGTACATTGAGCGAACAGTGAAGGAAACTGAAGAGAGATTTGGAGAATTAATCAAACTTCAGGGAACAGAAGTAAAATGGTTCAAATGGCTCTGAGCACAATGGGACTTAACTTCTGAGGTCATCAGTCCCCTAGAACTTAGAACTACTTAAACCTAACTAACCTAAGGACATCACATACATCCATGCCCGAGGCAGGATTCGAACCTGCGAGCGTAGCGGTCGCGTGGTTCCAGACTGTGGCGCCTAGAACCGCTCGGCCACTTCGGTCGGCGTACAGAAGTAAACACTGAGTTTTGCCGATAACATTGTAATTATGTCACAGGTGGTAAAGGACTTGGAAGAGCAGTTGAACTGAATGGATAGTCTTGAAAAGAGATCAAAGGTCGATATCAACAAAAGAAAAATAATGTAGTCGAACTAAATCTGGGGGTGCTGAGGGGCTTAAATTAGGAAATGAGACACTAAAAGTCGCAGATGATTTTTGCTATTCGGGTGGTAAAATAACTAACGAGGGCCGAAATAGAGTGTGTATAATACTGACCAGTTGTAGCAAGAAAAGCATGTCTGAAACAGAGGAATTTGTTAACACCGAATTTGAATATAAGCGTGAGTAAACCTTTTCTGAATATCTCTGTCTGGAGTGTAGCATTGTATGAAAGTGTAACGTTGGTGATAATTAGTTGAGGCAAAACGAGACTAGATATTTTGAGAGTGTGGTGCTACAGAAGAATGCTGAAGATTAGATGGATAGATTGAATGAATAGCCAGCGGAGAAATACTCCTATCGAAGCGAAAAAAAATCCGAATACGTTTCTGTTAATTTAACAGACTCATACTGTGAACTGGGCTACCAGCTGCCCCTGTCTAGCTTCCTCAGCATCTTTAAAAATTTTCCCAAAAATTTAGGCTTGCCCATATATTCGCGCATTTTTTTAAAATTTGAAACTCACCTCAAACTCCCACAAGCTTCCCTAATTGCAACTCACTCACACCAAGTAGTCTATCGCTGAAAGTCAATCACACCCATCCACCCCCAGCTGGCCTTTCTCACTCACTCATTGAGCCCAACTCACTGTCATTATATCTTTGCCTCTCTCTGACATTGACTCTCGCGTCACAGCCACAGTCGCCGTTTTGTCCTACTACTACACTTTCATCTTACTGTCACTATCTTCCTCTTACTCTCTCTTAATGCTACTATCTCATTTCTTCCTTTACACGGCTGCTGTCTCTTCTCACTATCACCATCTCTCTCTTACTCGTTGTCCATTTCATATACTCTGTTTCTAGTTATCACTGGCTCTCACTCACTTCCGCTTCCTCTTTCTCTTTATGTCCCTTACCCCACCTCCTCCCCCTGGCACTGTCTCCTTCACGCTTTTTCTAGCACTGTTCTGTCACTGTCAACTATATTTCATTATATTTCACTGCCACTGTGTCCCTCATTTTGTCTCACATTGCCATTGTCTCCTTTACTCCGCTGTCTGCTATCTTCCAGTATCTATCACTTTTCCGTCTCTTTGGCACTGACACTGTCTTCTTCTATATCAGCACAAAAAAGCCCAAATATGCCACATACCAAAATAATTCGGAAAATTTTTAAAGGTGCTGTGGCAGGTAGAATGCGGTGGCTGGTAACTAACTTCTCAGTCAGTCAGTTAAATCAACAGGAACAAATTCGCATTTCTTATGCTCCGATAGGAGCATCTTTTTGCTGGTTCCCTGATTTTCCCTGCTGAAACAGGGAGTGTAACTCATATGCAAAGAAATGGACTGGTCAGTAAAATTTAGAAATTTACTTGTGTGAAATTGAAATAGGGCAAAACTAATTTTACACCTCAGATCGAATTTTATGTGCAAAAGAAATATTTGCATATCCTTCAGTAGTGTAACACGTGCTTCCCAGATGATAACGGAAACAATTTAGATCATACTTTTCCGTGCTACGTCACTTTATAAACTACGTTTTCGCCTCACACTGGATTTTACGTGTGTATTTTATGTACGCGAGTAAGGTAATTTTGCAGCTCTATACCTCGGAACGGATGAAAATATGAAGAAAATGTTCAAGGTAATTCGAGATCTGGATCTACATCGTAAAAATTAGAGCTATTTGCTATGCATAGCCGTCTCGGAATCTCTTGGGTTTTGGTACGAAGAAAACAAGTTTTTGGGGTGGTTTTTGGCAACGTACAAAGATTTTCGAAAACGGGGAGACGGCCTCTCTAGACAAATACCTAGAGAACATACCGTTAGAATTTGAGCAATTTGCTGTGGCTATTATTTTAATTTCGCCACATATCGAATTTTACATGTAAAAGTAGGGTAACTTTGAAACTCTGTATCTTAGAAACGGATAAAGATACTACAAAAATTTTCAATATTTTTCGGGATCGTGATCTGAGGAATATAAGGAATATATCGTGAAAATTTACTGCCGAGAGCCATCTTGGACTTCTTGGCTTGGTTTTAGTCCGATGGTGACGGCGAAAGTATAGAAAAAACCCTCTTCGTTGGGACTTCCGAGGTACCGCCAATGAACTAATGGTGCCTCGATAAATCCTATCAAGCCCACCGTAGACTACATCAAATGCAAAAAGAACAAACCTGTTTACTCCATTTGCCTAACCATGAGGCAATGTGTGATATTCATAATTGTCCCTGTACTGTAGAATATTGACGCTAAGACGACCCTTCTGTTGGGTTACAAATGGTTCATAGCCCAAGTGCTATACAAAACGCTTGAGCCCACCTATTCATAATCGACAGAACTCGAGGTACGAGCACCGGAAAATCCTGTTTTTCGGCGCGGTATTTCGAAACATATTAGGTACGCATTCTGTAACGTGCATACCGACAAGGTACTCAGTAGAATTGAGGGAAAAAGAAATTTATGGTGCAACTTGGCTAACGAAAAAAAGTGATCCGTTGGTAGTACACATCCTGAGAGATCAAAGAAGTCGTCAAGTTTCCTAACCGAAGGAAGTGTAGGAGACATAGATTGTAGAGGGAGAGAAAGTGATTTATAGAGGAAGCAGATTCAGGTGGCTGTAGGTTGCAGTAGTTACGCAGGAATGAAGAGGTTTGAACACCATGGACTAGCATGGAAAGCTGCACCACATCAGTCTTCGGACTGAAGACGTCAACAACAACAACAGACTCACAGTGTCGTCGCGCATTCGCTGATGGAAGATTTGACTGGTCTTGACGAGAATACACCGCGCGTTGCCACGCAGGAAACTCGTCTAAGCAATAGAAGTACTAGACACCTGCTCACTGATAGTCTTGAAATATACCTCATTCTGTTTGTGCCTTAGGTCCAGATGGCCGTGGACAACAGTGGTCATTTTGATGCCCTGTTTCTTGACTTCTTGGATGCGTTCGATACAGTTCCGAAGCGCCACTTGCAGAACAAAATATTTCTGTACGGCCAAAAGTAAGTGGAAAGGTTACGTGCCTTGCATGACACTCAAATGTTGCAGTTTGGTGCAGCATACTGCGCCGGTATAGGCACTATACTCGAGCAGTCTGTAACAGACAAGTATTTAGTCAACATGGCAGCACATCACGAGTTCAACGTCGTCGAACATAGGATGGTAATTGGTGCAAGGTGCTTTTTTCACAGTGTATCCGATATTACATCATCACTCAAGAAAAGAAAATGTATTAATGCGTTGTATTACAGGTCGGCGTCACTGACGTCCATATGCAGTGTGATTTTGGAACATATAACGTATTCGAACATAATGAATTACCTCGAAGGAAACGGTCTGTTGACATACACTCAGCAAGTAATCAGAAAACATCGTTCCTATGAAACACAACTATTATCACGAAATAATGCTATCAACATGGGGCGTCAAATTGAATCCATACTTCGACATTTCCAGAAGGCTTTTGATGCCGTTCCTCACAAGCAGCTTCTAATGAAATTGCGTGCCTACGGAGTGTCGTCTCACTTGTGCGACTGGGTTCTTGAGTTCTTGTCAGGAAGGTCACAGTTCGTAGTATGGCGGAAAGTCGTCGGGTAAAACAAGAAGTAAGTGTTACAGACCCTCCGCTGTTCCTAAATCTGTATACACGTTTCAGGAGACGGTCTGAGCAGCGCTCTTACATTGTTAGCAGACGATGCCCTCATTTACCACCTATTAGGTTGATCAGAAGGTAAAAAAATTCAAATGTGTGTGAAATCTTATGAGACTTAACACAGGGAGAAGGGAAGACGGCACAGATTGTTGCAGTTATCAAACTTAGAAACGCCACTGCATAGCCCAGTAAACGACGTAACTGACCGAGTAGAAAACAATAGAACGATAACACACCGTTCAGCAGAAGGCAGTGTTACAGAACAGGACGCGATCATGGAGATCTTACAAAAAATGAACGATAGTATAACGAAACAGAGTACACAGATGACGGAACAGCATCAGCAATTGAAGCAGGATAATGAGAACTTGAGACAAGAGATAAAGACACAGATTCAACAGGCTAAAATCCAGATAGATGAAGGGATCACACAGATAAACAAAGACGCGAAAGAATCCAGAAAAAGAATTCAGGTACTAACACAATGTCAACAGCAATTACGCACTGACGTGGACAAGGTCCAATTGGACATTGTAAACGCTGACAAAAAGGTGGAACGTTTTACGAAAAAAGCCACTCGAACAGCAATACAAATTTCGGAAGAACAAGAATTCAAAGCAAGGTCGCAAAAGTTGCACTGAAAAAATATGCTCAGCGGATCAATAAGATAGAACTTAAAAACAAAGATCAGTTTGAAAAGCTTCGAACAGAGTTGATACAAACTATCGAAGAAAAGACCGAGACCGATTATACCTGTAGCGAAACAACTGATAGGTCAAGCATTGATTAAGTAGACGAACATGCGCTGTCTAAGAAATGGTTCAAATGGCTCTGAGCACTATGGGACTTAACTTCTAAGGTCATCAGTCCCCTAGAACTTAGAACTACATAAACCTAACCAACCTAAGGACATCACACACATCCATGCCCGAGGCAGGATTCGAACCTGCGACCGTAGCTGTCGCGCGGTTCCAGACTGAAGCGCCTAGAACCGCTCGGCCACTCCGGCCGGCTGTCTAAGAAAGTTCAAGTAGAACCAAGGCCAGAGGTAACGCTAGCGCAGAAATCGAAACAGAAAACCCCGATCAAAGTAATACATGACATACCACAGAACCAGGCACAGTATCTAGAAAAACAGGACACATACAGTCAGCCGATACCAATAGAAAGACAGGCGACTGAACCAGTAAATCCAATGACACAATATACCAGTAGCACAGGTACAGTACCGCGAATGACGAAAGTAGAGACAAACGAACCACACATTTGTTCACCAATGTTACGATATGATGCAATTATGGGGCAGAAAACTGAGCATATGCAGACAGGCAGTAGATTACAGAGAATAGGCAAGACGACACAAGCAGTGGCAGATTATTTGAGTCCACGAATCAGCCACAAACCGGATTTATGAGTAGATATGATACAGACCACTTCCTAACAGTTAGAAAATTTCAACATTTCAAGGAAGAAGGCGATAGCTTGCATACGCGCACATTCATCGATCAGTTCCAAGTAGACTTGCCAAACCATTGGAGCGTGGCTCACAAACTTGACTTCATTTGCGCGCACATGTCAGGAACAGTAGCAGAGGTAATGCAAAAGATCGCTGTTATATGTACATCTTACCTACAGTTCAGAATAGCATTTCTCGAAAGATATTGGTATAAGGAGGCGCAAAACAAATCTAAATACCAGTTACTTCAGATGACACCATATGAAAACTCAGGGTAGAAAAGCGTGGTACAATTCTTTGACACAATGGACAAAAAGAATCAATGCCTAGACAAACCATACAGTAACGGAGAGCTGATACGTCTATGTTGAATGAAGTTACCGGTAAAATATTAACAGGCGACAGTAGGAAAAAATGAAAATACTGTAGAATTCAAAGAGGTCTTAAGGGAACTTGAATTCATGTTTAAAGAAGACGAGATGAAAGAAAAAAGAAACGAGAGGAAACAGCAAAAGGAGAGGACTAGGAATCAATATTCCAATAATAATAATCGTAACCCTAATACCAATAATTTCAGGCAATTTAACAGACCAGGACAGTGGCATAATGGAGGCAATTGGCATAGAAACGAGAGCCATAATAATTGGTACCGAAATATAAATGGCAATGGACACTCATACGGTGGTGGATATGGGTTTAGGAATCAAAATGCCAACGTTCAAGGGTACTTTAAAGGAGGTCATGATATCAGAAACAGCAACTGGCGAGACCAAGGCGCGAATAATAACAGAGGAAATTATGGCCCACAGAGACAAGAACAACACAGCAAAGAGAAACCAGAAGTAGAAGTTAGAACACCGAATACTGCAAAACGCAAAGATTGACGTGAAAAATGCGGAAGACGTTAGGCAAACTAACGTCCACCCTATCTTATACTAACCACTAAATAAAAGTTAAATTAATAGGTCAACAAAACAACATGATTAAAAAAAAGGGACACAAAAGAGACTAACAATTTCTTGGAATACTGAGTATCCTGCAACATGCACACAAACAAGAAATGACCGCACAATCCATAAAAGGATGAAGAAGTGGTAGGACATAATTAGAATAAAGAAATATATCAATCCAATAATTTTTGCCACTATCAGAAATGTTTTGCATTATATAAAATCAAAGTTTTTTGTAAATAACAATAACAAATATATGTAAAACAAAAATTGTAAATATTTCTACACGTCAGTGCGAAATCGCCACCAACATCAATCGCCACCTCCTTCAACACTAGATGCTTCGAGATAGAGACGGAGAGGGTACAGACATGTTGAGAAAGCACTTAGGGCAATGACAACACCATGAAGACCAACGCCACACTGGAAATGCAGGTTGCAACCAGGTTGGACTTCAGAAGAACAACGCGCAGCATGGATATGTCATATGTCACGATACTGCTACTTCATGGACAAGTGTGGGGAGAATCATGATATGACGAGACTACAAAGAAGGTACAGGAAATAAACTCATCAACTTATATTTAGAAAGGCAGTCAGATCCTACAAATCCTATCTCTCCTACATTAAAATTCACATATTCCTAGGCCAAGAAGAACAGAATAATGAAAGAAAGAAGAGAAGAACAGAAGATGCAAGACGAAGAACGGCAGAAAACAGCAAGATACCTTTCTCTCCTATAATACAAAGAAACTTGTTACAAACGTCTTTCCATGGACTTTGAAGCATGGTAACTACTGCAACCACCTCTCCAAAAATAAACCTTGAATAGTCAAACAAACACAAACGAACGTCAAACGAAATATTAAGCAGTACCAACAAACATTATCTAGGAATGGATTCAGCAAAATGAACATCATTCTCCCTACCACATCACCAAATTGCCATATCAAACCAGGTGTGGAGTGCCAAGACGTCACGGCACATATGTTAGGTGACGTTCGTCGGTAATCACCAACTTACTACAATGCCATACCGCCCCAGGTGCGACAGCAAAGAAGTACCAAGACATCACCTTATACCTAATAAACCCAGTCATCATCATCGGTTAAAAATACCACTTTATGATGACAACATCAACAAATGGGTCCCGAATCGCATGCTAGGGTTCTTCTTACATGATTTGTGACACCCATATAAAAGATTCGACGCCTTCCAGCACTTCCATGGGGTTCATCGAACAAAGAAATGGACAGAGTAAATACAACCAGCATAGATTATAAAAATTAGATTTATGCAAATAATACTTACCTTCTTATTTGTAAAAATAATTATTTTATTAAATATGTAAAGTCCCCAATTTATACATACCTCAATTTTTTTGAAAAAGAAACTAAATTACGATAGTCATACAATCTTTTATTTTCTTTATATGTAGAATTAGAAAAAGAATTGTGTAGTGTTTTCCTTCTGTAAAGAATGTTCATAAATACATTTTTTTGTTGCAATCATAACATTAGTACCGAGGATAGACTTAAGAGTCACGCAAACTTTAACTAAAGAAAAGATATAACCACACTAAGACATGATACACTGTACACTAACGAGTTTAGAAAAATTAATATTGTAAAAGGAACTTTTGGAAATGAAAAAGAAAAACAGAGATATATAATGGTAATGACAAAGAAAATCAATCTTTGTAAAGTCTATTTTTGCGTAACAACAAAACACAAATTGTATAATTAAAAACTAGAAACAATAGCTATAAATAAATAATTACAAAATTGTTAAGAATGGCTGAGAAGGTTTACTGGAAAATCTAAAAAAACAATTTTTGCCTGACTTTGTCAATGTTTTCCTCGGCACTGACAAACCCCAGACAAAATATTTGTCACAAGGGGGGGGGGGGGTTTATGTAAGGTGGCGTGGTCTCTTGACCTTCATTTCTTACATATTCTGTCCTCACAATCGTATTCTGCACATTAAGATGCTTCATTTGAAACCAAACTCGATAAGGTAGAGTCAATTTTGTATGAATTCATGTAAGCTATATACAAATCTAATAAATAAATCGCAAGTGCGCACCGAGGTTGAAAAAGTCGAGGCTGGCGTACGCAACATGACAGCCACAATAATTTTCGTTCTAAAGAGGAAACCAGCTTCGGCTGAAGTGACCACCCAGGGAGAAGACAGCTTTTGACAGAACGAAGGGATAACGAACTCCATGTTCAACCCAAAAGCAAATTCCGCTACATTGTGTGGGAGCACCCGGAAGATGCACTTTTTCATGGACCGACTGTGTAGTTACGGATTTCTCACAGGAGGACAGTATACATCTAATGGAGATGCTACAGATTTCTGCATTGGTCGACTCAAACGAAACGTCATTCTCCCGTTTAAAAGAGCAACGCTGATTGGCGGAATATTTCTGACGAAAACAGCCAGAGGAGTGAGGGACGACAGCAAATGATATACCCTTGCAGCATTTCCAGAAAAAGGGGCCGTTCTGTTGTCGCTCTTGGAGCGTGAACACATAACGAAAGCGAGTGCGCTCGTACGTGTTCACAAAGGGCGAGGAACAAAGTCTCTCCTCAGTACTTCACTGGGAGAGCACCTCTGTCGCTAGCAAATCAGAGTAACACTCTATATTGAGTCGCTCGTGATTAAGCGTTGTTCACTGTGTTGGTCACCACACTTACTGTGCAGTGTGAACACGGGCAGAGTACTAGTTAAATGCCTGCGAGCGAGTATTGAGTGGCATTGTGGTGGACTGGTTATCTGAGCGGTGTACCATGGCAATAGTTAGACTAGGGATCGATAGGAGTCCTTGACTTCATCAATGTGTAGGGAGAGTTTGATTGGCGAAGGTCAATCCAGATAGAAAGATATAGTTGTGTTATTTGTCAGCAGCGTGCGACGCAGGCAGCAGTCGTCACTGCTCACGGTATTGTGCACTACAGCGTATGTTGGTCCCATCTGTCCTCCCTAACAGTACACTCCACTACATTTCTCACGTGACAGCCTTGACTGTACCTAGAAAAGTTATTCAGATTGTGTAAGTGCATCTCTCAGCCATTCTCCCGAGTAAATAACATTCTTAAAGAAAAAGGAGAAAAGAACCTTTCCATACTTTGTAAAATAATAGCATTACTATCCTTAAGAGGCAATCTACTGTTCCAAAAGGAACCCCCAATTTATTATTATTTTATAGTAAAAAGTTACACTTGATTTCTCAGAATTTTTTGTAATAAATAATATTTTTCGCTCATTTCATGTTTTTCTTACACTAACTAGCAATACTCCTGTACCCAAGTATCCCACTAGTTACATAAGAATATATAGAATATTTTTGTGTCTTTTCCTTACAGCAGACGACTCCAGAAGGTATTTTATGCTGAGTGTTTTTCAATCAGTTCTTGTTGGTATATTAGGATCGTCTGTCTGACTTCTGTAGTAGTGTGAGGTGGAAGTTGTTTCTTGCAGGAA
Source organism: Schistocerca americana (assembly GCF_021461395.2). Taxonomy (NCBI): domain Eukaryota; kingdom Metazoa; phylum Arthropoda; class Insecta; order Orthoptera; family Acrididae; genus Schistocerca; species Schistocerca americana. Next base: position 170,453,106 of record NC_060124.1, on the reverse strand, counting down.
CCAAAGGATACTTGTTGGATAAATCCATTGCGCAACTTGAAAAAATAAAACCCATGCACTCACAATGGTTCCTTTGACAGGGCACGGCCAATGTCCTTCCCCATCGTTGACATATTCCGAGCTTGGGCTCCGTCTCTAATGATCTCAATCTCGATGGCATGTGAAACCCAGTTTTCCTTCCTTCCACCTTAGCACTCCACCGGAATTTTATGAACAAGGTGATGTCCTCACACCTTGCTGCTGTGAGGACGCCACTCTTCCGTCCTGCCACTCACTGTTTGCGGTAGCTTATCCAAGAGGGAAATCTCTGCAAAGGCTCGTCCGACTGTTCATGTGGCCCACTAGCGTGAGACCCCGCACGTTAAATGACCGGCAGCTCGTCCAGAACACGCGAAAATTTCTCCTGTTTCCGCCCCAGAGAAAAGGGATTCCCCTGGTCAAGAGCAGTTGTGGTTAATGGAAAGAAAACCTACTACAAAAATGAAATGTTAGATCAGTTCCAGAGTTATGGGTTACTTACCTTGCTACAGGTTACACCTTTAGCCACTCATGTCATCGGTACGCAGTACACGTGGAAAGTCGACAAATAAGAACGACTCAAAAGTAAGTGAAGCTAGAGAGTCTCGTATGCAAATTCAGTATGCAAATAGGAAATAGGCCACCGCCTCACAAGCTACCATTATCGCATCCGTTGGCTTCCGATGGATTTTGGCTACATAGTTTATATTGTTACCAAGCATTGGGCTGCATTCAGAACATCCTAGCAGACACAGCTTAACTCACGGTTCTTGATGGTACGTGATTGTTAGGCCTTCGCATAATATTGTTCCACCTGATTCTGACCATCCAGTTGCACACAAGGTTTCATTCTGTGTCTGCGGAGGAATAACAGCCCATTCTCAAGAACCCGAAGCAGAGAAGACAGTGATGTTGGGCGTTAGGGTCTGGCGGAAAATCGACAGACGTTCTTACCCCAAACGCATTCCGCTGCGTTCAGGCTGGGACACTGATGAAGCCAGTCCGTTTCAGGAATGTTACTGTCCACAAAGCATTCCCTCACAGTTACTGATTTATGATAAGGGTGCGTTGCCGTGCTGATAAAATCATCGTCTCCGAATAGTTCCTCCTCCGTACGAAGCACACAGTACTATAAAATGTGCGTTTGGTGTTTTCTTAAGACAACAAGGAGACCACACCATAAGCACGACAATCAACCCTATACCTTAACTTCACAACTTCCATACTTCAACGTTGGCACTGCACGTGATGGCAAGTAACGTTCTCCAGGCAATCAGCAAACCGAAATTGTTCGATGTGACTGCCGGGGACAGCGTATTTCGTCACTACGTATCATTCGTTTCGAGTCATACACAGTCCAGTGGCGTCTCTCTTTCCTCCATGAGTCTCTCTCTCTCTCTCTCTCTCTCTCTCTCTCTTTCTCTCTCTCTCTCTCTCTATCTATCTATCTCTTACCTTTGTCACAATATTCTGTGACTTACGAGGAGTTTCTCTACCATTGTTACCCACTCTTTTATGTCTCTATGTACTGTCACTGTTCTAGCAGAATGTCGACAGCACTTTGAAACTCTCGAGTGGTTCCTCCCACTGATTTCAAGAGATTTTTTACCATTCTTTCTCCGCAATGTTCGATGGTTCCTGTCGGTCAGTACTTGAGGGCAGCTTTCTATTAGTCTACCTGCGGTTCGCGTTTTCACTTCGCAATCACATCACCAAAATTCGAAAAATGATTGAAATGGCTCTAAGCACTATAGGACTTAACATCTGAGGTCATCAGTCCCCTAGACTTAGAACTACTTAAACCTAACTAACCTAAGGACATCTCACACATCCATCCCCGAGGCAGGATTCGAGCTTGCGACCGTAGCAGCAGCGCGGTTCCGGACTGAAGCGCCTAGAACCACTCGGCCACAGTGGCCGGCAAAGAAAATTCGACTTGGACAGCTTTTGAAGGCTTGAATGTCTCTGATGGGTTTGTTACTCTGGTGACACGTAGTGATTAGTCCATACTCGAAGTCACTGAGCCTTCCTGAGTAATCCATTCTGCTGTTACTGCTCCTCTGCTGTCAACACAACACTCCTTACCTCCCTTTATGCTAGCGGGTCCGCCCCTTGTGGTCAGTCACGCGTTACACAGGCCTACTCAGATACTTTGATTAGCTGGTGTGTACGCTTATGAACGCGCTATTACCTGTCTTATTCTCGTGAAACCTCCGAGAGGTACACAATGGTAGCAGCTGAATTATCACAGTCCTCCTCGAATACAGTTTCTATAAATTTACCAAACAGTGGTTCGTGAAAACAACTTTGACAATATTCCAAAGATTCCCATTCAAGCTCCCAGAGTATTTCAGTTATAATCCTAACAGTCGACCTCTTCGGTCGTGCCTACTTGATAAGAACTCCTGAAGACGAGTCTACACCATAGAAGTGGTTGCACTAGCGTTCTGTTAGCCATTTCTTTTTATTATACTTTCTTGGAACCTTTCCATTCGACTTCCATAATACTAATACTACCTGTCGTTCCATTTTATATCGATCCCTCTAAGTATATAGTCAACACCACTGTGGCCTAAAAGAAGGCGTTTTCTTTACTTTTGTTACGCAGAAGAAAAGGTGATTAAGAATAACACCTGGAACAGTTATTGAGTACATATTTAAGTATATCACAAAACAGTTATGTGGGAAAATATTACAAAATGGCTACAGTGCAGCAATTCTTCCGAGTCATGCTCAATTTGAGGCGATCTGCAGCTGCCACTATAACTGGCGCCAATTTGAATCTGGAAAACAGAAAAACAATCTATTTAATGCACATGAATGTAACTAGTGAAATATTGATTTTTGTGTAACTGGCGAGTCATTTCAATTTTCACTAAAAAAAGACAGTCTTTTGTTAATAACCATTGCTTAAAATAACTGAAGGAAAATCCCCTACTTGGTCCACTTTCAAATGTTATTTCAAATCCATGGTTAAATTTTCAAATAAGAAGATTGGAAATTGTTAGAGATAAGCTGCGTGCCGTTTCGAAAAATCATGTTTCGAGACTCTTACCATTAATATGCTATCCAATGATTAGCATGTTGTACTGTTGCCGTTTCGATCGATATTATATCTACTAGTTTACCATAGAACGATGGAAATATCTGTCGTGACAATATCACGAACGCACGAAACTTCACATTTCAGTTTAGCCCTGTTCCAAGCAGGCGCATCGCTAGGACAACGCGACTGCTGATTTCATATGTGTTCCTTATAAACTTACTACTTGGTACAACAATTTCTACTCGGCCTGGACAAGCAATAATTATTGTGAAGCCTAAGTGCCGAGGACTTCGTTCTTACATCGTGATTTCTACATTGCACGTTTGAGAAGTAACTGAGAAAACGGCAAGAAAACTTATAATCCTGTAGCTCAATCCATAATTCACGTTAAAATTCGTAGGTAAAAAGCGTCTTTTTCGTACATGTAGTAATGCTTGCTGACACCAAGCTAACGTATTATTGTTGTGAAATGTATCTAACTATTCCCGGACACTATAGTGGGTATCAAGTTGGCGCAGATAGGCCGTTTCGGGTCATCCGGGAGGCTGGAGGAGGATTTCGTAATTCCACAGAACAACTCTTTTGTTTCAAAGAGTAAGCTTTTACCTCACATTTTAGAAGGGTCAGAGCATAATTTAAGCCAGTAAACAAAATGTTTTTTGATTATTTTACAGCGGCGTCACCCCCTAAGAAATGCTTTGTGCTCGAAACGTTCAGGACTAACGCAATGTTCTAGAAATCTCTCTCTTCATTGAGGACATTAAGTTTGTTCACGTCTCCCTCCATTTCTTTACAACACTTTTCTACGGGCAACAGCATCGTCAGGGAACAATGCGAATGTGAGAATATTAGTGGTCGTACGATACTTCCGTTGCGCACATCCGAGGTTTCTGTTGAATATTCGTCGCCCAGGATAACGAAACACGGCCGAGCTTGAAACTGCGCGGGTGGCCATAAAACGGCCCACTGTAACCTTTTTTATAACATACTTTACTCGCGGCGGTCCCACACACACATGCTCTGGAAAGATCGTCGTTTATGTCGATCTTTGTGTATTTTAACGGCCGCGATGGTATCTAGTCTGCTGGTTGGGCAGTCAATTTGCCCAGCCGATACCTTCCCTCGGCTTTCAGCAAACTTTTACTACACCGTAAAATATTATGGGTGTTATAAGCACACTCAAGGGTACAGTGGATAGCTTCTTTTCATTCGATCTTCGGAATCCAGTAAAACTGCATAGGTTCAGAAAATCCACCCGAATCAATGCTGCCGATACGTGAGCTGTTTAAATCTATTTTTACACATCACCTGAACAGATGCAAATCAAAAAATATAAATTGCAATCTACGTAACGACCAGTTACTACGGAAGTCGAACTCTGTCGTAAATACATGCGCCGGCCTGAGAACCTACAATAAGATAACGCACCCGTCTGTGGCTGTACAGTGTCGCGATTGGTATGACGTATGGTGACGTAACGATCGCGCAAATGCATTAAGAAATTCTGAAACCAATCCACAAAAAAACTTGCTTCTGTCACAAGACAGGCTTCTAAATGGAACTTCTGCTATCAGCTATGAGACCAAGACTACGGGAAAACTTCGCAGATGATCAACTTCAATTCTGTATTACATGGTTGTTGTGTTGCATTAATTGACATAATTTGTACATAAATTGTGACTGAAGTTAGTAACAGATAAACACCTCTCTCAAAGAAGGTTTTATTTCTCATTTTTGGCAATGATGAAGTTTCACTAGGATATAGTGGCACATAACACTAGACATACGCATTTCCATAGCAATAGACATCTTTTTTCTGTTTACAAGTTGAGCTGTCTGTTGCTGTATAGTTTACCATTCTGGAACAACGTTGTATATCAATGAAAATGACGGATGTGACTGATGTAAATTTCACTCCAAAGACTATTGTAGAGCTAAATAGAAGCACTGAAAGGAAAACAGATACATCAAATTGTAAGTAGAATGTGAAAAAAGTAGGAGGAGAAGTGAAAAATCTTACATTTCTACAGCTGGTAAAGGCGTCACCGAAAAATGTACATCATAGATTGTATGTATACGATCACTATATATCATAAACGAAGCACCTTAATGTACAATACAGGGAAGTTTATGTGAACTTACCTTCTGAGCGAACAGTTCAATTAATTTCCGTCTATTTAAATTTTCCTTTGTTCTTGTTTCTTGTTCTATATAGAACTATCTTCCATAGTTTGCACTGTTTGAGTACGTCAGATACCATATTCTGTTAATATTTACCATTATTTTTCCTTTTGTAACAGAAAATTTATATTTTTTTTATATAAAGCGTTGTTTTACTATATTCTTTTACATGATATGTAATGTTCTTACATGGAGGCTTTATATACATTAAAATAAAAGTATCGTAAAAAATGATATATGCATCCTGCTGTTCTATAACAGTTATTGTGTCACTTGATCATATATAATGAAACATATGAGTAAATATTACCACAAAAAGGAACAAATATTTTTATTTCCTGAAAAATTATGAAATTGTGATACGCGATCGTTTTTTGATGGAGGTCTTCAAATGGCTGTAAAAAGTACATTTGTTGAAATGTGTTAGTTAATTGGTTCGTTATATATTCCATGGATTATTTTGCACGCTAGATCGTAATGATGTGGAACGAGTTACTTTATTTTAACATCGTAAAATAATTTGTACATATGGCCATATTCCGAAAATTTCTATTACAAAAAGAAAAAAGATATAGAGATGTGAGTTAGTACTTCCTACACATCACATTTTACACATTACATTAATATATACTCTTCTACATAATAGAAGGAATTGTCAAGAACAAACTACCTCAGTTTGTTTTAAAATTTTACTTTGTTGTCTGTCATACATTTTACATCACTGAGTAAGTGATCACAATTTTTTGTAGCAGCATTCTGTACCCCCTTCGTGCTAAGGACAACCTTAATGTGGAGTAATGAACGTAATTTTTCCATCTGTTATTGTAGTTGTGCACATTGTAGTTCCTTTTGAACTGTAGTGGACTAATTAGGACAAACTTCATGAGGGAATAAATATACTGTGAAGCAGTATTCAGATGTCCACAAGATGATCGTGTGAGGGTAGTCCACATTATTCTTACAGTACATTTTTGCGCAATGAAGACTATCTTACTAATGAGGTACCCCACAACATCATTCCACATTGCATTATTGAAAGAAAATATGCGAAATATGTCAGCTAACCAATTTGTCTCTCCCCAATGTTTACAAAGATTCTAAGTGCAAAAGCGACTGAACTAAGTTGTTTCAGGAATTCCAAAATGTGCCTTTTCCAATTTAAATTCTCATTAATATAGACACGAAATAATTTGAAGTTTCCACCCTCTTTATTATTTTCTCACCAAGTGATACATTTACATTTTGTAGCACCTCTAGAAGCTCAGAATTGAATATGTTGTCTTTTTTAAAATTGAGGGTGAAGCCATTCGCAGAAAACCAGCCCATGAGACTTTTATGAACTTTGTTTAGCATTTCGTCTATTTGTGTATGTATGCTTGCAATGATTACAAAGTTCAGATTTTTATCTGCAAAAATATTAATTCTGTTTGTTGTATATTAGACGGAAAATAGTTTACTTGCATGAAGAACAATACTGGACCTAAACTCGAGCCTTGGGGAACCCCATACGTAATTTCCCCCTCAGTCGGAATTATGTCTATGGACTATATTGGTTGAATTTATAAGTACATTTTTTTGCAATCTTTTGGTTAGATATGACATTGTCCATTGGCTGCCTATACTCTCAATCCCATGAAACTTCAATTTATCTAGAAGAAAACGTCACAGTCAAATGCCTTAGATGGGCTGCAGAAAATACCAGCTTGCGCTATTTTATTATTTAGTGCTTTTAAAACCTGGTGACTCAACATGTAAATGGCATTTTCAGTAGAGCAACGCTGTTCAAACCCAAATTGTAATTTGTTGAGGGTATTATTGTTGTTAAGCTGAGACACTATTCCGGAATACATCACCTCCTCAAAAATAATAGCGTATCTCCCCCACAGAATAAATTTCTTCACCAACGTGAACACAGAAATTCTCATCCACGAGACAGATATTTTCGATAACCATTCACCTGTGCCACTTTAAAAATATGCAAGCAGCTGCAAAGGTTCTACCACTGGTTTTAGTTTTTTCCTGGTAGTCGTTAGAATGATGCAAGGTATCTGCAAATGCAAAGTGTAACAAATAAGGAGATGCTGTCAGAACTTAATTACTCGTCATGGCGTAGACGGTCCTAAAACGGCTGCCAGAAAAACCGGATGGGGTTCTGCGATTCGCAACGACACCACTACAAGAACGTAGAATGGGGGTGTGCGAAAATTATGGAGACTTTGCGCTAGTGGAAGGGATACCGACAGCCTCGCTTCAGTACACTAGTGGAAGCAAACTTGCACTGTGCTAGTGCAATTAAAGTTGCACTTTGGCTCCGTTATCTATAAAATAATCCAAATGGATAAACTTGTGGCGTTATTGAAATGATAACCGAAAAACTCCAAGGTACGAGGGTTAGATTTTTAACAGTGGCAACACTGCCGCAGCGACGCACCAGAACGGAAGCAAATACACATCTATCTTACCTAACGCAAAAGGATTCTCCCATCCCAAATTAGAGGATATCGCTACATTAACTCATGATAAACAGGTGATTTTTGATTTCTTTCAACTAAAATAAAAAGAAATGCTGAATCTGATGATATAATTTGCTTCCTTACAATTTTGTCTGCCTCTAACTGTTGCGACAGGTGGAAGGACCTATTGCTGCTGGAACATTGGCCATCGGAAGAAATTCCCGCAGCTCTACTATTTGAACTGCAACAAAATAATTTTGTATGAGTCAGAATTAAGGAAGGTTGTCACAGTTCCTTTCACTCACGTTTCACGCCGTCTTTTGACGCACCTGAAATGGAGGTCAGAAATGCGACACCCAGCGTTGAAATCCCGCTTTTTGCTTTTGCGTTCCTGAGGAATCGACACGGAAAAGCCTCATAGGGTGGTACAAAGGGCGTCAATGAAACGACCACTTCCCTAGGGCGTTGATTCCAGCACATTTAGCGATCGCATTCGACAGTTTTGTGTGGGATGGGCAATTGCGTGACGCTCTTGGCAACACTGGACCCTACTGACACCCTCTCTAATGACACAGGGAGGGGGGGGGGGGAGGGTGCTGTATCAACATTGGACGTGATCGCATTCCTTTGAAGTGCAGTGCAACGGTAATTTTTGCTCTCGTGTACAGTTTGGAACCACTAGAGACCGTTCAAATCATTGGATGAAATCTGAACGTAATCTGGAGCAACAAAGGGCGTTTATGCTTTTTCAGGCCTTCTGTTTCACCCCTGGTATATTGTGATAATCGGCTGGGGGGAGGGGGAGGCTGCAACATTGATACATCAGAGACTACAGAGGCAAAGTGGACGCTCTAAGAGCGCCTAGTTCAGCAATACTTTTGATGACATCTACTCACATTCATTGAGACTTTTAAAAATGGGCCTTTATAGATAAAACCTGCAAAAGTAATTGTAGACGCCTACCGGCAGGCAACAACGTGACCTGCCGCCAGTGCTAGTTGCCTTCCTGCAGGCATCTAAGACTACTTTGTAGGTTTCTCTGTAAAGGCATATTTTCAATATTCTTAATGAAAGTGGACGGGTGCCACCGAGGCTATTGGCGAACTTGGAGACCTAGAGGGACCCTGTGCCATTTTATTCATGTGTCAGTGTTGCACCCCTATGTGATCGCGCCATATGAGAGCGTGAAACAAGCGGTCTGAAAGAGCACAAGCGCCCTTTACTGCTCAAGATCATTTTCAAATGTCGTCAAATGATTTCGAACGGACCCAAGTGATTCCTACCCGTATATGAGAGCAAAAATTGTACGTGAAATGCACTCCAAAGGCATGGGATAACGTTCAGTGGTGATGCAGCTCCGCAATGTCCTTAGAGAGGGGTTGAAACGTCCGGGGCTGTCTGTAACGTCGAAGGTTGACAAGAACATCACCCTGTTGCTCATACCACTGACAGCTGTCGTTTTTGACGGCGAAATGTGCGGAAACCAACGCCCCAAGGAAAGCGGTCGTTTCATTGACGCCCATTATGCCACCCCCTGAAGAGTTTCCGTATCATTCTGAGTTGCGATGTGCCTAACATCGTTCCCTCAGCCAACCAAAAGAAAACTACGAGATTTCAACGCTAAGTGCCCCCGCTCAGACAATTGTGCTTCGGTTTGGTACCATTGTGACACCATGAACACACCACAGATGAAGGTATGAGATGTGGCCTTTCTTTCGCACGTGTAGATACCTTGCTGTCTGAAGCGTCGCTGAGTCTGAGAATGACGTTGCAAAGCGCCCCGCTTTTGCACCGCTACGGAGGAAGACTTTAGGCACCTTTGGACCAAATTTCAAACTTATAAGACACAATAGGAAACAATTACGTGGTTTCGAAGAACTGATCATTTAATTCTGTTACGCAGTATATTTTTTATCATCATACCTAGGATAATTGAAAATATTAAGTTATAACAAAATGGTGACGTGTTGAAACAAGTGTCATCTTCTTCAACCACAAAATTGAGACAAAAGCGTACCTACAAAATACACTACTGGCCATTAAAATTGCTGCACCCCGAAGATGACGTGCTACAGATGCGAAATTTAACCGACAGGAAGAAGATGCTGTGATATGGAGATGATTAGCTTTTCAGTGCATTCACACAAGGTTGGCGCCGGTGGCGACACCTACAACGTGCTGACATGAGGAAAGTTTCCAACCGATGTCTCGTACACAAACAGCAGTTGACCGGCATTGCCTGGTGAAACGTTGTTGTGATGCCTCGTGTAAGGAGGACAAATGCGTACCATCACGTTTCCGATTTCGTTAAAGGTCGGATTGTAACCTATCGCGATTGCGGTTTATCGTATCGCGACATTGCTGCTCGCGTTGGTCGAGATCCATGGACTGTGAACAGAATATGGAATCAGTTGGTTCAGGAGGGTAATACGGAACGCCGCGCTCGATCCCAACGCCCTCTTATCACTAACAGTCGAGATGACAGGCATATTATCCGCATGGCTGTAACGGATCGTGCAGCCACGTCTTGATCCCTGAGTAAACAGATGGGGACGTTTGCAAGACAACAACCATCTGCACGAACAGTTCGACGACGTTTGCAGCAGCATGGACTATCAGCTCGTAGACCATGGCTGCGGTTACCCTTGACGCTGCATCACAGACAGGAGTGCCTACGATGGTGTACTCAACGACGAACCTGAGTCTGGTCAATGGTAGCCGAGCATCTGGCTCGTAACAATACGACAGTCACTACTCTTGATGAACAGTGGTATCGTGTTGAAGCTGCATGGGCAGCTGTACCTGTACATGCCATTCAAGCTCTGTTTGACTCAATGCCCAGGCGTATCAAGGCCGTTACTATGGCCAGAGGTGTTTGTTCTGGGTACTGATTTCTCAGGATCTATGCACCCAAATTGCGTGAAAATGTAATCACATGTCAGTGTTAGTATAATATACTTGTCCAATGAATACCCGTTTATCATCTGCATTTCTTCTTGGTGTAGCAATTTTAATGGCCAGTAGTGTAGACTTTAGAAGTACGCTTATAGAGAAACAGTTTAGAATGCCAGCATCAAATTCCGATCAAAATCGTATGTATAGTTCTCAAGTTATGGAAGGAAGGACGATTGGATTTGACGTCCAGTAGACATCGAAGTCATTAGAGAAGGGGCACAAGCTCTGATTGTGTTAAGAATAGGAAAGACAATCGGCGGCATCTTTTGAAGGAAACCATCCTGGAATTTGCCTGGAGGGATTTAGAGAAATCATTGAAAACGTAAATCTGGATGGCCGGACGCGGTTTTGAACCGTCATCCTCCCGAATGCGAGTGTACTAAGCACTGCTCCACCTTGTTCGGTTTTCCACCAATTTGAAAAGTGCGGTGGTGAGAAAAACGCATTTAAGGATTTGGGCTCCATTTTTATATAGTTAAGTTAAACACGTCTCTAATCAGCTATCCCTGGACCGTACAGCAATCGCTCCAGATCCAAATGGAGGTCCTCCTCCACCTTCTTCGTTTCCGTGGTAGTCCTGCGGTCCTCTTTGGCAGCTTTAGTAATCCGCTGCTCTGTTCGCTCCAGACACTTTTCGTCCCCTTTTGTGCATAAGTTGTAAAGGCCTGGTCCGACCTGAAGCTAGACAACATTCATAATTTCCATAAGGCCTGTTAGGCCGTCGGTAAAATTACACGTCGACTATTATGTTCCCGATGTGAATGGTTTTCGGAGACACTTTTTTACAAATCGCCTTGTAATTTGACAACGGAATTTTTGGCAAACTTCGGAGGAATACTACAACAAAGTAAACATCCCAGAGAACATTTCTCTTCTTCTTTCTGTCAGATTTCTATACCATGCGGCGTCTCTTGTATCCAAGTTTCCTTCTCCTTCCATCTTGCCAGTCGTCTTCTTGCATCGCTCTGTGTCCCATGGCACGTCACGCTCCATCATGCCAACGTTTCCGGCGTCTTCCCCCCTTTCTGTGTCGTGACTGTCTCCGTGACATAATTTAGAAGGCCAATTTCTCTCTGTTATTCTTCTAAGATGTTCATACCACATCATCCAATTACTTTCTCTCCAATGCTGTTGGTAACTTCCATCTGTTCTCATGGCACTTCATGTCTTGTTTCTTATTGTTACTTCACAACTTCGTCTCCAAAACTTGACTTATATTGCCTTCAGTTTCTGCTCACTGATCCTGGAGATTTCGTACAGGTCAGTACCACACAGAGCAATGCTCTTACTGTAGTTTTGTACATCCTTTCTCCCAAACTTTCGCCGATTTTTTTTTTTTTCAGATAATGAAGTGTAACTGCTTAACCGCCACCTTTCCCTTTCCCACCCTGCGCTTTATTTCCTAGTTGTCCACTTTATTTAAAATTATGATCCCTAAATATTTATATGAATACTGTACTTTACTATAGATCGATCAGCCATGATAAAACGCTTCCCAAACAGACTCTGTGAAATTAATTTCCTTGCTGTACTGCTTCTGTTCTTGTTTAAGCTTTCTTAATGTGTATGACACTTCCTCTTCTTTCTCAGCGAAAATGACATGATTACCGACAAAATTTAGGGAAAACAAGAAGTCGTCACCTACTATTGTTCCCCTTGTTTTGGCACTTCCTTTACCAATTTGTCAGTGCTTCGGTCTCAGTTCTATGCTAACCTTAAGTTTCTATTGTAGTAACTTCCCAAACTTAACAACAAAATTATTATCTGAATAGATTTCCAACAGCTTGTACGTAAGATTTATGAATGTTCTTGTAATGCATTGTTTCCCGCATCCTATAAAGTAGTACACTGTTGCAGTCCTTCTGCAGATCTATGAAAACCATGTGCATCTCCAAATTATGTGCCATTCTCTTGTCAGTCACGTGTCTAGTGCTGCAGATATTATCAATGCAAGACCGTCCTGCCCGGAAGCCACTCTTTTCATCTATTTCCTCAATTTCTCTCAAAATTCTAACTTATCGTATAGTTTCAATAGAAAACGGAGAACTCCGATGCATCTGTATTTCACACAATCATCCTTGTCTCCATTTTTAAACGTATTTGTGACGAACCCGTCCTTAAAGTCGACAGGAACTTCCTCTCCACTAAGACGGAGATTAGTTTTGCGAGATGCTCAAACGACACGTTTGACTCGGTCTTCCACAACTCCATATGTACTGATCAGACAGAACATTATGAGCTTCTACCTAATAGCCAGTGTGTCCAATTTTGGCATGGATAACAGCGGCAACGCGTCGTGGCATCGAAGCGCTGAGGGCTTGGTAGGTTGCTTGGGGGCAGTTGGCACCACATCTGCACGCACAAGTCACCTAATTCCTGTAAATTCCCAGGAGGGAGGCAATGAGTTCTGACGCCATGTTCAATTACATCCCAGAAGTGGTCAGTTGGGTTCAGATATAGCGAGTAGTGGGGCCAACACATCAAACAGAACTCGCCTTTGGGCTTCTCGAACAACTCTATCACACTCTCGGCCTTGTGACATGGCGCATTACCTTGCTGAAAAATGCCACTCCTGTTGGGAAGCATGATCATCATGAAGGGGTGTATGTGGTCTACAATCAGAGTATGATACTCCTTAGCCGTCATGGTGTCTTACAGAAGCTCCACTGGAGTCACAGATGCCCACATGAATACTCCCCGGACCATATGGAGCCAATACCAGCTTTCCTCCGTCCTACAGTAAAAGTGTCAAGATGTTATTCCCCTAGAAGACAGAGTTAGTACAGCACGGCGTATAATTTGACATATCAAACACCGCTGCTACACGTTTGTCTCTTTCCTTTTAACATGCATTTTCCGTTGCTGACGATTATTTTATAGGACTGATGCGAGCATAGCAAAATTTGTGAACGGTACACCTCAGAAAAGCTATAGTGTGCATGTATCACAAAGACTCTATGTTCTTCTTTGGTGTAGAAGAAAACAGTTTTATCATTTTAAAGTTTGTCATTGTAGAGAGTGGGACAGAAAACTTTCTGGATGTATGTATGTATGTCAGACGTTGGAGATATACGTCCTGCATGACAGTATTAGGTGCGTTGCACTCCACATGACTAATATATTGGAAACCACGTGGTTTAATCACTGCAGCATGTTTAAGAGCAGAACCATGTAGCCTTACGTGTGGCTCAAATGGCTCTGAGCACTATGGGACTAAACTTCTCAGGTCATCAGCAGCCTAGAACTTAGAACTACTTGAACCTAACTAATCTAAGGACCTCACACACATCCATGCCCGAGGCAGGAGTCGAACCTGCGACTATAGCGGTCGCGCGGTTCCAGACTGCAGCGCCTAGAACCGCTCGGCCACTCCGGCCGACCATTAGGAGTGGTGTGTTAATATCTTACGATCGTTTCTCTCTTGCCAGTACCTTCTCGGTACTGACCCTACACACTAGAACAATAGAACTGATAGCACAGTGGATTTACGTAAAATGCTTCAAACTCCATCCGTCTGCAGCTCCATCGAGAAATAAAAACCACATTTTCTTCTTAACTGTCTAATATATCAGGTCAACACGTTCATATCTAGTGTACACCGACAACGGGTGGTAACGTGCTCGATATGCGCGCGTTTGGAGAGCTCCTGTGCACTTGGATGGGTGCCGTGAATAGAACTACTGCGGAACAATCTTCAGTGAACAGCAGATGCGGACTCAGCTCGCTCTGTTCGTTCACAGGAAGTGTAATTTAGAGGGGGTAGTACCCTCCTACTTCTGGTCGGTTGCAAATTAAATTGGCGACAGTGTTGCAGGGAGGGTTAGTCAATGACAATACGAGCACATCTTCCAATCTCCAACGTTATACCATCAATTTGAGAATGTTCTGTGACTCTCATCCACATAGGAAGAGACTGGCGGTGGTAATCGTAAATTCCGCACTATGATCGAAATGCTAGAAATATGTAGATAACCTAATTGCATCTGTGTAGGACGCTGTCTGGTATACTTTCTGTGTATACGTCCGAGAATTACCCGTGAATGGACCTACTGCGCAGCCATCTATCTGTATTCGCAATCTACTATATGGAACTCGCAAACTAGTGGAGGGGTGATTTAGCGATAATACAGAAACTGGGAAGTGGACCGTGATTGATTTCCAAATAATATTCTTAAGAATTTATTTTATTTACTAGCGATTCATCAAGAACATTAACACATTTAATCATACTGGAAGTACTTGCCAGGGAGTAACTGATGAAATCATAACAAATTCTTTTTAACAAATGGGAATTTTATTCACTTTAATAGTGCCTAAAAGCGTTTTTTAAAAGAAACAGATTTAAAATTATAATCAGAAAGCACCCTCTAAATATCAAAGTTACAATTTATTCGGAAGCAGAAAGAAACAAATTTTGACTGTATGAGCTTTCGGGCAGAGAACCTTGCCGCTCCCTTTTGACACGGCCGTAGTTACGACCACTCACAACAGCCTCTGAAAGACTACACTGGTGCAAATCTGCAACACACCAGATAACTTTAAACTAAGAGTTTTAACAATTTACACAAGCACACATACTATGCATACCCCGTAGTAGGGATGGAAATGGTACAAAACACTAACAATTAAAATATTAACCTTGACACCGAAGGTGCAACTTGATTTTATCTTCTAAGAAAAGTCTTGCGGTGAAAGGATAGCAAGCTTTATATACTAAAATGATCATTTAAATAAAAGCCCATGAAATACAATATTATTTAAAATTCTACAAGGTAAACCAAACAACAGTTAAGATGCTCTCTACAGCGCACAGATACCGCCTCACAAGATCATAGGCAATAATATCAAAGTTTCCAAACATCAAAACATATTTCAGGAAGTAGGCCGTTACACTCCAAGCAATAAATTCGTTGAAACTTCCTGGCAGATTAAAACTGTGTGCCCGACCGAGACTCGAACTCGGGACCTTTGCCTTTCGCGGGCAAGTGCTCTACCAATTGGCAGAAGTACAGCTGTGAGGACCGGGCGTGAGTCGTGCTTCGGTAGCTCAGATGGTAGAGCTCTTGCCCGCGAAAGGCAAAGGTCCCGAGTTCGAGTCTCGGTCGGGCACGCAATTTTAATCTGCCAGGAAGTTTCATATCAGCGTACACTCCGCTGCAGAGTGAAAATCTCATTCAATAAATTCTTTAACACACCAAATCCGACAAACATAACAGAGGCAGCTACTAACGTACTGTAGATTGATAGGGAGATTACCGAACAACCCGAGCCGCAGGTTGCTCTAACCTGCCCCTACTCCACAAGGGAAAAACGGACCACCCAATTTATAAACAACCACCTTCCTACGGGTGGGCAAACGGAGAAGAATGGTGGGACGACCCAAAGCAAAACGGCTGGTGACCTCACCATCAAAACAAGTAGAATTTAACAAGAGTAAATCAAACAACATATCACCAATCACTTAACTTCAAATAAACTGCGATTTCTCGAGAAGACCTGGCGCAGCAGCCCCAAATCGCTCTCCCGAACCGTCCGCTGCCAGCCGCTTCAGCGGACGCAGGAAGGTGCGCCGATCTCCCGTCTCACGGCGTTGCAGCTCGCCCCGGCCAGACTGATGTCGTGGGTTGACTCTTGTTGCTCTCGTGTCGACAGCGAAGTCACTACCCCTCGCGATACTCATCGTGCCACTGGACTCACGTGGTGCCGGCCGGAGTGGCCGTGCAGTTCTAGGCGCCACAGACTGGAACGGAGCGACCGCTACGGTCGCAGGTTCGAATCCTGCCTCGGGCATGGATGTGTGTGATGTCCTTAGGTTAGTTACGTTTAATTAGTTCTAAGTTCTAGGGTACTGATGACCTCAGAAGTTAAGTCGCATAGTGCTCAGAGCCATTTTTGAACTCACGTGGCGACCTCACATGCGCCGACGCTCAAGACGGACAAGTCATCTTGTGTCTGAGTGCGCGACCGACCAGCCGATCGATCCAACCGCCAATGACCATTGCCTGAGCAAGCTCGAGCAGACTGGCGGCCTAACGCGCAGACTCAGATGCAGGAACTAAGCCCCGACACGGCGACCACTCACTGAGTTCTCTTACTGGCGGAGCGGAAAGACTCATTTTGCCGGCTTTAAAGGTTGATCCGAACGACAGGCATACTAGCACTCCGAACGACAGACAGACACTAACTGCCTAACAAATGTGGACGAGAGACTGGCAAGCTGGGGACGAGAGACTGACCCAGACTGACCGACTGGCAAGCTCATAGCGCCCCTTAAAAGCACGTGAACAGGCAACCTTTCCCCTTTCCCACCAGGGGAGACACCAAAGCTGCGATTGCCACAGCGGTGCCACCGCCAGAAACGGAGGGCGACTGCTTCACACTACACTCTACGGCGCGCTCTTCAAAACAGCAGTTTTTACCACGGCTCGGGAAGCATGCTGCCATGTCATATTCGGCATTTAAATTACGCAAAAACTGGTAAAATTGATAAAATTTGTCACACTGTCAACTGTGGTGCTTATTACTTTTGACTGACACAACTTTGTTGAGATGGAGACAGTCCGGGGATTGCCAGCACTGAAACAGTGATCACGTACATGGTTGCAATATGAGGAATCAATACTCTTGGTCCCTTCGAAATGGAACACCCAGACTTCTCCTACCCCGTTACTGTAGAAGAAGAGGTTAAATGTAGAGGTCATCAGCTTCGGACAGCTCCTTGGATACGGTTCACAATGCTGCAAACACTTCCAGTTTCCACATGTTGCCATGTTCTCCACATTTTTGTCAATAAGAAACACAACCTCTGTCTTTTATTTCAACCATCCTGTGTATTATGGAGCGGTATACTTCCAGTGGAACAATCCCTGTATATTCAATAGGATCGCCACATATGTTCGATGTCAGCACACATATGGTACTTGTCTTCGACATATCGGAAGGCAGCGAAGTGGTAATAATTTATCAAGTTCTGTGTCACGTGATGTTAGCAAAGTTTTTATAGTTAGTAGTTCTTCTCTGTTGGGTGGTGCAAAATAGCAAGGAGGGATAGAATGTTTGGGTGACAGATATGAGTGCACCCTGACTGACGCAGATCTCTTATAGACAGCAGTATCTGTAAGTAGTTCCCATATAATGTAAAGTCTTCCTAATCTTCCCGATAAGAAACGTCACTGTGACTGCTTGTACTGTCTTTTCTACTACCTTGTGTTGCAGGCGAAAGCTTCGTTTGGTGCTGGCGTTACACACTGTACACGGTTGGCAGAGCTACTACAACATGTTCCCATTTCCACCGAGAGGTGAAAACATTGTCCTGTCGCATTGGCTCAACTCAACCTGTTTCTCCAAGGGATGCAGAAGGTAGTAGATACAGCGCTCTCACACTAGAATGATCACATAGACAAAACTGCGGGGAGTGTGGCGCAGAGACTGATGAACAGTTACAAGATGCAGAGAGACTGTTCAAAACTGCACTGGAATTTTTCTGTATCGGGTACGCAGCAGATAGGTTCGAAAAAGATGACTCGTTTTAAGATATGAGAGTGCCACGAATATGACTGATCAGCGGCTGTTATCATTCAGACATCTCCATAGGATCCAACGCAAATGTGTGGGTCACTGAAGAGACTTGATTTCAAATCACAGACAAAATTTTTACCAGAAATCATACCTCTATAGAAATGAGAAGCCAATGTATTGGTCATAGGTTTTTGCACATTTCTTACGATTTCAGTCCAGCGTTGATTTTTTTTTTTTTAAGTGATTCCTCACATAGCATACCGTCACCTGTACGTGATCATTCTCAGTCAACCATCATCCTGCCTTGCCTATAACCCTGTGCATATATCGCAAACCCTCTGTTACTCTGACTACACAGTATCGAGATTGAACATGTTACAAATACTGTTTTTAATTTGGGAAATATCTAACAGTGGCATGAGGGAGTTGTAAATATCGGCTTAGTATCATGTACCTTAGCCGAATCACTTCGTAAATTCGGTGACAAGGGTGATCTTGTCACGAGCTTACACCACTCGCGGCATACACCTTCACTTTCGGACTATTAATACACTCCCCGCGATCATGGTCTATATTCAGGGTTGCGGTATTTGTATGGAGGACCACTTCATTCAGAACAACACCATGGCTCCATCTACAGAGTATGTACAGTTTTTAACACATATATGACTTGCGATACCTGCGTGTTCCTGCAGAACCAAGACTGCTTTTTATGCAGGGTGATAATAATATGGTTTTTGCAATCGTGTTTTAGTAGCTGGTAACTTATAAGGCGATTATGCCTCTCTCCCTAAGACACACAGATACCACTCGCAAGAAAAACAAATGGAACATGTCGATCGAGCTCGAATTTTCGCTCAATATTTTTTAGTGTCACCAGCGTTCAAAAATGGCTCTGAGCACTATGGGACTCTACTGCTGAGGTCATTAGTCCCCTAGAACTTAGAACTAGTTAAACCTAACTAACCTAAGAACATCACAAACATCCATGCCCAAGGCAGGATTCGAACCTGCGACCGTAGCGGTCTTGCGGTTCCAGACTGCAGCGCCTTTAACCGCACGGCCACTTTGGCCGGCCGGTCACCAGCGTTCAGTTATTGGCGAAGTATTATATAAGTCGTGTGGGATGCGTGATATATTCAGTGTGATCAACAGGCTTATAAAGTATGTGTTGGAATGTAAAGTTACTGTAGTCAGTGTTCCAAGATGTGCAAAGATAATGATTATGTCCAGTCGTAAGGGAGGTGCGGATTTGAGGTGAAAAATTGCGATTTCAGCACGTCGGTAGCCCTAAGGAGGATGAAAGATTTTACATGGAAAATTATGTCCAGTCATAAGGAGGACATAGATAGTGATATTTGAATATGAAAACGGTCCCAGAGACACAACCGTCAGGAGGAGGTATTTCCGACACTTCGAAAACAGTCAAAAGACACCACATTGGGAATGCAATCGTAATACTTTATTGTAATTACGGAGATAAACACGTTGCTGGTTTCCTAGGACGACGCCGTCTGGCGTACGGGGTGCGTGGTGGAGGCAGCCGGTGGTCAGAACGACTTGACGTTTCCGACTTAAGGCTGTCGTGAGTGGTAAGTGCAAGAAAAATTCTGGCTAGCTGGCTCGTTGATTCCTGCCAGCAGCCGTGGGGACCGGTCCTGGCAGTGGCCTCTGCGGCGACCTCTGGGTAGCTAAATAGTGAACTTGCCAGTTTGCTGGCAGAGCAGCGACAGAAGTAGATGTGTGTGTTGCGTGAGAACATTTCATCTGATGCATGTTTGCGCTGGGCGATTATTCCCTCCACGTAAATTCATCGGTTGACTGTGTAAGTAGGCTGTTTAGGTTTTCTTATTGGTAACGCCACGTAGCGCTCTGTATGAAAATCACTGGCTGTGCTGTGTGCAGTCTGTGGCTAGTTTTCATTGTTGTCTGCCATTGTAGTGTTGGGCAGCTGGATGTGAACAGCGCGTAGCGTTGCGCAGTTGGATGTGAGCCGCCAGCAGTGGTGGACGTGGGGAGAAAGATGGCGGAGTTTTGAAATTTGTAAGACTGGATGTCATGAACTGCTATATATATTATGACTATTAAGGTAAATACATCATTTGTTCTCTATCAAAATCTCTCATTTGCTAACTATGCCTATCAGTAGTTAGTGCCTTCCGTAGTTTGAATCTTTTATTTAGCTGGCAGTAGTGGCGCTCGCTGTATTGCAGTAGTTCGAGTAACCAAGATTTTTGTGAGGTAAGCGATTTGTGAAACGCATAGGTTAATGTTAGTCAGGGCCATTTTTTTGTAGGGATTTGTGAAAGTCAGATTGCGTCGCGCTAAAAATATTGTGTGTCAGTTTAAGCACAGTCATGTACAATTGTTCAAGGGGGACGTTTCATAACTGCTTGATGACAGTATCTCTCCAGCCTCTGTGAATACTGTGGGGCGGTCGTGTAGAAGCCGGGGGATGGGCGTGCAGCTGCTGGCAAGTCCAGTATGGGTGCAGGTCCCTTACCGGCGCCTCTGAGACGGGCGCGTCCCTTTGGCGGCGGAAGGCCCATCCACAGCTGGGGGTTTAGCAGGTATCCACCACTTTGTTCAGGACAAAGATAGGGTTAGTGTGGCACATGACAGACGCTACCTGCTTCTTCTTGAGGTTTTCTTGAGGTTTTCATAGCAATGGAAGGGTGAGAACAAAGGGATGTACCAACTGCAAAGACGAGGTATGCATGAGAGGCAAGAGGGGCAAGTGAGGGGGGTGGAAAGGAGGAGAGGTGAGGGCATCTTGATCTGTGTGTGTTTGCATGTGTTGGGTCATACAATCAGGAAAGAACCACTTGAGACAGAGAGAGCGAGACTGAGGGAGAAAGTGGGAAAGAGAGCGAGAGGGAGAGAGAGAGAGAGAGAGAGAGAGAGAGAGAGAGAGAGAGAGAGAGAGAGGGAGAGAGAGGGAGAGAGGGGGAGAGAGGGAGGGAGGGAGGGAGAGGGAGAGAGAGAGAGAGAGCACTTGTTTTGGCAGGAATTTATCAGGTATCAATATGAAAGAGCTGACGAAATCTGATGCTTTATTTGGGGATTAGCGCGACTTCCTATACGCGTGCCACACGAGCTGGCACTGTGTGCACACCTCCCTCCTTACCTGCATGCACGGTAATACACGGGTCGGCTGGCACATGGGAACACAATGTCCCAGCCGGCGCAGCTCCCGGTACATCGCATATGGTGAGTAATGCTGACATCGATTTTGTGATGGTATTCCTCGTGCGAGCGGAAAAAACTGATTTAGTCAATTAATTCTTCTGATGTATTTTCCAAGGCCTGAATCTTCCAAAATAGCTGAGAATGATGAGCTTCTCCCACCAAACAAAAGAGAGATACAACCCATGGAAACAGAATTTTATAAATAAACAGTATATCCTTTACTACGTAACTGATATCGATTTGAATTTCCTGTTGTGAAATCTTTCCTCTTCAGCACAGACTGAGACTTTTTCCCGCTAATTTCCAGGTGGAGGAAGGTTTCTGAGGATTTTGCCAGAGTGGTAGTGGTTAATTAATTTATTGATTTAATTAATTAGTCAATGAAATTGATAGAGTGGGAGGGAGGTATTCGAATAACTCAGACCTAAAAGTGTGCTTGTATCGACGAGGGGGGAGGAGGAATCGAGTTTTCCAGAGGGGTGTTGGATGTGGAGGGAGGCTTTTTTGTAAGAAAGGATTATTCCTAGGGGACATTAAATCAACCCTTTCCACTTAGCAGAACAACAGGTTAACGTCATAAATCAATCAGCTGTCATAATTTAATTCATTTGCATAGCAATTTGATATCAAAAGTGGTGTAGAACATACATAGACCAACTACTGCCTTTCCCGTATCAGCGAAGACGGTTTGTTCTTACTCATCACTGGACGATGATCGACGTCAAACGATTCTTGAGATTAGCACTTAAGACTTCACATTCTGAAGGGACGCCGGGGAATAAGAAAAATGGCATCCTGATCTGACGAAAATGCAGTAATGGTTACGATACGGCACTGCTCGTGCCCATTTGGAACGCTATGACCTCGAAGGAGAGGATTTGATACGCTGCACAGTTGCCCCTACCGATGTCGTCTTGTACAACCTGCAATTCTATGTCTGGCCTTTAAACACTATTAGTGAGATTTTCATGTTCTCCCGTTCGCTATGCGCAAACTATTAGTCCTCCAGAGAATATTAACAGGGCCTTTTTGTAGGAAATTTAATGTAGTTAAATATTGTACCGGATATGTTTTCGCTAGAGGCCGCAGTTTTCGAGTTATTCAAGAAAGACGTACAAAAGTGACCTTTAAACGCACCTCCACTCCCACACTCAGCCCCCAGTGCTCATGATTTCTAGTATGTTGTTCATAGTACTCCCTCCTACCACTGCACGAAAACTGCGACTGCGCAGCATATTTCCGATATGCGGCCTTTTTTGGTTTTCGTTGACTGGCCTTATTACGCCACAGGCTAAGTCTAGCACTGACGTTTGTTTAAATTTTACCTAACAGTTTTGTGAATTTCAAAAGCATAACACAAACAATTATGTCGTTGTATTCGTCAGGCCTTATGACTATAAAACTACTGTGTTTGTAACGGTAAAGTGAGGATCGAATTGCTAACGTAATTAGTTTTAGCGAAACTTTTACAAAAGTCGTTTTTCTTTCGTTAGCCTTCAGGCCATATTCACATTAATAAATACCCGACTATGATAGTGGTTTAGTAGTCTACACAATGAGGACCAAAAAATGTCGCACTAAAATTCCTCACTGGCGAGCGATGATTGTGGGGGTAGAGGTATGTTTGGAGGCCACTTTTGTTTCTTTGAATAACTAGTGTGTCTTGAATAACTGGAAGACTATGGCCTTCAGCCAAAAGGTGTTCCAGTACAAAAATTAATTGCATCAAAATTCCTAGAAAAAGATTGTGTAAATTTTTTCTGTAGTACTAACGCGATAGAGAGAATATGAAAACCGCGCGTCGTTTTTGGAGTCCACATATAGAACTATGGGTTGCATAAAACTACTTCGGTAGAGACAGCTAACTAACCGTCTGTAATTACGCAGGATGACACATGAGCTAAACTGCACTAGGCTCACCTGAGACGCTAGTTTTCGAATGACCACGGCGATCGAAAGTTGTTTGTGAGAACCTCAGCAATGTGAACTTAATGATGGTTTTCGTGTAGGACTGCAATGGTGTTGTCCTAACGCGTACCGTTCCCCAAAGGCAGATCCTTAGTACGCTGTATTACTGTCCATTTTTGAAACACAGCGCGACTACCTGTTAGAAAGAAATGGTGGCAATTACTACAGAATCCGCCCATGGTATGGCAGGATCATGCTCGGGGGCATACAGTACCGGCTGTGACTGATTCGTGTGCTCGATGTGGCTGGAAAGTGCTAAACTACCCACCATACCACCCCAACATAAGCGCTAGTGACTTCGGCTTTATTTCTAAGATGAAGCAAGCACTTCATGGCACTTGCTTCAGAACAGTTACAGAAATTAGTCGCGCAACAGACAGCCCAATTTGAACTATCAGCACAACTTATAATCTCCACAGGACGTCCGTTTTTGGGAGTTACTTCTGAAAAAAATTAAAAGTTTACTTACGTTTTGCTATCTACCTCGTTTGACTGCCCCTTATACACTGTCGGAAAAAAATAGCACACCCTATTACAGGCTTCTAGTACATTCAAGATTCATTTTTGAAACAGTGCATGTGGAACACATGAAGTGATTATTTATAGATCAATAGCATGAGCGGTTCTGAGATGCCAGGTATCGGACCATGGTGAAACACCCACATTAGTTGTAACCTCCATGGGCGGCAATGCAGATGCTGATTGTGGTATCAAGTCTATCGTACAGATGGCGAATACCGTCCTGGGATAGGTTACACCACGGCTGCTCGACCTGTTGACCTAGTTCTGTGAGAGTTTTGGTTGGCGAGTCGTGTGAGTCACTTTTCGTCCCATCATGCACCTCAAGTTCGGAGGTCGTGCTGGCCAGGAAAGTTGCTGCACATCTGGCTGAGTTTTACGGTCAGTGTGTGGGCGAGCATTATTCTGTTGGAACAACATGTAAGTAGGCTGCTTAGGTTTTTATGTTGGTAAGCTCACCTAGTGCTCTGTATGAAAATCACTGGCTGTGCTGTGTGCAGTCTGTGGCTGGAGGGCATTGTTGAAATAGTCGCTATTGTAGTGTTGGGCAGTTGGCTGTTAACAGCGCATAGCGTTGCGCAGTTGGAGGTGAGCCGCCAGCAGTGGTGGGTATGGGGAGAGAAATGGCGGAGTTTTGAGAGCGGATGATCTGGATGTGTGTCCATCAGAGACAGTAAATTTGTAAGACTGTATGTCATGAACCGCTATATATATTATGACTCTTGAACACTATTAAGGTAAATACAGTGTTTGTTCTCAACCAAAATCTTTCATTTGCTAACTATGCCTATCAGTAGTTAGTGCCTTCAGTACTTTGAATCTTTTATTTAGCTGGCAGTAGTGGCGCTCTCTGTATTGCAGTAGTTTCAGTAACAAAGATTTTTGTGAGGTAAGTGATTTGTGAAAATATAGGTTAGTGTTAGTCAGGGCCATTCTTTTGTAGGGATTATTGAAAGTCAGATTGCGTTGCGCTAAAAATAATTGTGGGTCAGCTTAGTGTTGACAGGTAAAGAGCAAAATGTCTGAGTACGTTCAGTTCTGCTCAGCTGTTTGAAAATAAAATAATGTAAGAGGTTTATCAGCACAGTTATTCATTAATTTTCATAAGGGGACGTCTCATATGGCGACCCTGCCAGGATTCATTAATTTTCAAACAAATCACCTTCATGTTGCAAGAACGGCAAAGCAAAGGGTCCAACTACATTCTCTACTCATTGAGTGCTGGATAGCATACCTGCCAGAAACACCAAAGATGAACGAGAGTTGTATCTTATCACACCACAGCCCATAAGGCCTGGGGTTGGGTTGGGTTGTTTGGGGGACGAGATCAGACAGTGAGGTCATCAGTCTCATTGGATTAGGGAAAGATGGGGAAGGAAGTCGGCCATAACCTTTCAAAGGAACCATCTCGGCATTTGCCTGGAGCGACTTACAGAAATCACGGAAAACGTAAATCAGGATGGTCGGACTCAGGGTTGAACCGTCGTCTTCCCGAATGCGAGTCCAGTGTGGTAACCACTGCGTCACCTTGCTCGGTATATGGAGTCGGGCCAGTGCGCCTTGGACAAATGGACTTTACGAGATGGCGCTCACCAGGTCAACGACGTACCCCCGAACTAGTATTACTTGCGCACAGGCAGAATCTGGTTTCATCGCTGAAGACCACGACGCCCCATTCCATCTGCCAAATGATCCTGTGATGGCATCAGTCGAGCCGTGCCCGTCGATAATGTGGCGTGAGTGGAAGACGAGCTACAGGTGTACGTACCAGTAGCCCCACTACTAATAATTGGTTCGCTACAGTTCTTGTTGACGCATCTGACCTCAAGAAACCTCTTATCTTTGCTGTAGTAGCTGTGTGATGCGTCATTGCTGCCCTTACAATACCACAATCCTTGTGGCGTCTGTGCTGAGTGGACATCCAGAACCTCATCTAGGGGTGTGAGAATGTTCACGTGACCACTGATACCACCATCGTTGAGTAACTTATGGAGTGCTTCCAACTTGTGTGGCAGTTCTGCCAAAGGACCATCCACCCTCTAGGAAGACCACTACTTGACACCTTTTAAACTCGTTCAGTGTTGTGTACATAGTTCTACATAGTCAGCGCGTACACAACTTTCCCACTAGAGCGCACCCCGCTAAGGACAACAGCGCTGGCGCAGCGCTCATCTGTTTCCGCAGTACGAGATGGCGCTGCCATAGAAACGGACCAAATTCTGCTTCCGCTGATCCGCGTATTAATATGTAACGCAGCCAATGAGATTGCTGCTTACATAGAACCTTTTCTCCTCGCGGATCACACTCGCGCAGTGATAAATGATCGCGTGAGGTGTTATAACGAGTGTACAGATCTCCGATTAGTCAGTCTTCATTTGTATGCAACTGTCTGTACCAGTCAGCATTAGTGTGCCAGTCTATAGTCAAGTTTCAGTCTGCGCCTAATAAGATCACCATATTCCTGTACATAGCCATGAAGATAAACGTATACACACTTTTGTCAAGTGTGTCAGAGATATATGTGAGAATAAGATTAACGTACCAATACCAAAGGAACTTCAGATTGTCAATTGTAAATAGCATCCTGAACCAACTTAAGTAATTTTTATGCTTGTTATTATTTTAATAAATGTGTGTGAAAATTAATCAAGTTCTGTTTAAAGTTGGTCACCATCAATCTGCTACTCTAAGTGTGCAAGTGGGATTTCTATCGTCTGACCTAACGGCAGAAGATAAACACGCCACGATAAGACCACGAGACACAATGCTGACACTCGCCTACTTCGATAGAGCGACAAGTCAAATAATCTGATGGTGTGTGTACTGAAGGTTTTACAGTACGTACACCACACTCAGTTGGCTGCAGGAAAGCACGAGTGCATCTCTGGGGCACTGTTGGCTGTTTGCTTCACATCTTTGCACCACACTGGCCCTTCTGGCTGTGAGCATTCCCTTTGGCGCTCTGGTAGATATGCCACTACGCTATCTGTTGGTATACAATGCTGAAGCTGTTATAAGTACATCTGCTACGCTCCAAGTGGCATATGCCGTCATCGGATCAAGATCGACGTCGTATTTCCAGGTATAATAATTCTTTTTCCGGCAGTGCATAATTCGGTACATGTAGCACAGTACTATTCACGAACAAAAGAATAAATGCCACGCTGAAGAGTAGGCTTGAAACTGGGACCTGTAAAAAATCCGATATGATCTGATAATCGTGACAGTGAAGAACAGAATTAAAGCAAACCGAAAACCAAAACAATATTAAATGAAATGTAAATATTACAGCCGATGGAAAACAAGCAAAATTATCACATTTGTTATATGACGTGAGCGGCGTTGGTAAATTTAAAGAAAATATTAATTCTGATGAACATGAAGTGGATGATGCGTGCAAACAAAGCTTTTCCTGTTGTCAAAGAATTACGCACTTTTTTTACATTTATAAGCGAAACGAGCACTTTCTGCCAAAAGGCTAAGGTGCTCTTTGAAGCCATCGCTCCATTGGTTATAAGGTATTTTAATTACACTTCATATTTCACGTAGGTGAATTCCTATCTAGCCCGTATTTCCCTCAGCATTAAGTGTGCATAGGGGCAATATATGCACGTTCTTTTGCAGTTGTTTCAGTTTAACACGAGGAAACATTTATGAGCAAATGATTTTGTCCAGCGAGTGCAAAGAAGCCTGACTATTTTGTTTTTCTCGTCTATTTCAGCAAAAAATTCATGACAAAGGAATAGATTAAATTTATTGTTCTTCATGTTACTCAAAACTTTCACAATATTTTTTAGAGATCACCAGTGGACCGCGTTAGGAGATGATATAGATCTACGACAGACATCTGCACAGCATCTTGCAGTCCATCGTGCTCCACTTCCACGCAACCATATGCTCGAGATGTACATTCTCAGAATTATCTTCAAGTAGGCACATTAGATGTACTGTGGCGAGGAATGCCCTCTTGGCCCGTGCTAGATAGTACCCTGTCTACCACGTGCATAATTTTCGTTCAAAAGATCTGCGATACTACAAGCGTGTAACGAGGCTTAACGGCGCTTGCTTCATCGCACATTTGCATCCTCCTCTTCTTAGCCTTCTAGTCTCCTTACACCTTCCGCTGTACCTTTTCTATACAAGACAAGGTCGACTTCGATAGAAGAGCAGCGCTTCAGGCGAAAAGCCTATAGCGACCTTGTTACCAGCCAGTTCAATTCATCTTATCTGACCGAGCCAGGTGGCGCAGTGGTTAGCACACTGGACTGGCATTCGGGAGGACGACGGTTTAAACCCACTTCCGGCCATCCTGATTTAGGTTTTCCATGGTTACCCTAAATCGCTTCAGGCAAATGCCGGAATGCTTCCTCTGAAAGGACACGGAGGACTTCCTTCCCCATCCTTCCCTAAATCGATGAGCCCAACTGACCTCATTGTTTGGTCGTTTCCCTCAAACCAACCAACCAACCAATCATCTCCTCTGAAGAGTCGAGTGTCCTGCAGGTATGCATTTGGCCAGTAGGTAACAGCACTTCGATTGGCCGACATTATGTAAATTCCGTGTGTAACGCTACTATACGTAAAATATGTTTCTTAAAACAAAGCAGAGGACGATGCTCCGTGCAGTTCGAAACACTGGCTAAGCTTTTATAATGGTGCTCGTCAAACAATTCGATAGTCTTCGCGTTTACTTCAACCTAGATAAAATGCCTTCTAACTTACTGTCATGTACACACAGAAACGAGAGCCAAGTCGTAAGAGTTAATAACAGGGGAAAGCTTTACGAGCATAACAAGGGAAAAGTCACAAGTCAGGCAGCCAGTATAAGGAGTTTCCCTAAGAGTGCGCAAAAATTTAACAGGACATAGAGGATGCCCCACTGAAGAATTTTAGGTAGAGAACCTGGGATCAGAGAAGCCAGCTTGAGGAGATAATACGAATAAAATTACATTACTGCGTAGTTTTTTATTTACATCAATTAACTGCAAATGCCATCATTGACACAATGAACTCTCCATTTGTACCGTATCTTATATAATTTGCTGAAACTGACGCCATTAACCTCAATGCAAGCATGATATCAGCGAATAAGATCCTGACGCACCCTGGAAATATCCCTGGTGTATTTCGGATCACGTCACAGGCAGCTACAATTCTGACAACTAATTCCATCTACGTATCCACTGGGGTCTCATACACAAGTGACTTTAGATATCGCCATAGGAAATAATCAAGGGGATTCAGGCCAGGTGGCCTCGTAGGTCATGAAATAGTACCTCCCCTTCCAATCTAGCAACCATGAAATACTATACCTGTACTGCTCCATCGTATTATACTTTTCGTTTCTGAATAGCACTGAGAAATGAAAGGGTCTCTCGTTGATCCATAGCACGTCTTGTCATGGGACAATTTAAATACGATACAACACAGCCACCTTATGGACAAGTAAAGTAAGTAAAGCATGCATAATGACTTCCTGGTAATCAGGTCGGCCCTCCTCGTTCTTCCTTTTTTTTCTGTATTGAATATCGATTCCCCGCCGAAGGGGGCGGGCTGGCAGCAGCTTAGTATGCCGCTCTTCAGCCTACAGACTTTGTGTTAAAGAAGGAGAAGATAATATATAACAAAAAACAGGCGACAAAATTGAAGACAAAGGGTAACATGGCGAAAAAATCGTGGAACTTAAAACATAGAACAAAAGGGATGATGATGCTAATAAAATACATATGTAGCAGACAGATAAAATGATAGACAGACAATTAAAAAACACGGCGACAGTCTCGTTTCTGTTCGCAAAAGACATAAAATTCACACCCAGCGACAGCATGGTTTCTGTTCGCAACACGGGAAAAGACTAAACAACACTGAACAGTCACTGGAACACTGCACTAAAATATGACATACCACAGCCGAGAGCAGGTGGGGGGAAACTGGACAGAGGAAGGGAAAAGAAAAAAAAGGGGGGAAGGTGAAGAAAAGCGAAGGGGGGAGGGGGGAAAGGAGCCAATGGAGAATGAGGACCCATAAGAGGGGTGGGGGTGCTGGGCAGACGCGACAGGGAGTGGGGAAGGCAGAGGATGGGAAGACAAAAGGACTTGGGGGAGGGGGAGAGGGCAGCACGGAGAAGTTAGGTGGGGAGAAACACATGATAGAAGGGGGGGAATAGGGAGCCCATGGAAAGGACGGAGGAAAGGAGGGGGGGGTGAGGATCAGAGTTGATAGGAAGGATAAAGGGGGGGAGACAGGGCATCAACTGGGAGGGGGAGTTGATGGAAGCCACCTTATGAAGGGTGTAGAGATGGAGGGTAGGGGGGGACACAACAGTGGAGGCATGGCAGGGCTCGTTCCTTTTTTTTCTTTATTGTTATTTTGAAACCTGTAGTACAGGCAGGCCTGTAGCAGCATACGACGCCGCTCTTTGGCCGCAGAGAAACACAGATATACAAATGAATACATTTAGAGAAAAAACATGGTGGACATATAAACGGAGACAACACATTTTAAAATACAAGGTGCCGTTTATGGGTGTAGA
The DNA here is from genome assembly GCF_021461395.2 of Schistocerca americana. Lineage (NCBI taxonomy): Eukaryota > Metazoa > Arthropoda > Insecta > Orthoptera > Acrididae > Schistocerca > Schistocerca americana. The sequence goes on along the minus strand of NC_060124.1, from coordinate 170,422,727 downwards.
GTCCAAAATAAAATTGTTCAGACACTTGGACACAGACAGAAACGAAAATTGTCACACGGGAGCATAGGTGCACAAAACGAATAACACTGAACCACTTAAGCACAAAACGACGGCACACGCAGAACACGAGGCATTGATCTCCGGCGCGCGAATGTTCACTAACTGTGTACGAGTCTGGAGACCTGCCAAGAGAGGAGGAGTGGGGGAGGGAGGGAGAGGGGAGAGCAGATGCCATGGGCAGGGGAGACAGGGGGAAGGGTGGAAGGGGGTGGGGAAGCCCGGGGGTGGAGGGAGGGGACAGGGGAAAAGGAAAAGGAAGGGAGGGAGAGTGCCTAAAGGAAAGGACACAGGAAGTGGGGGGGAGGATCAAAGTTGATAGGAGGGGTAGATGCAGGGGAAGAGGACATCATCAGGGAGGGGGAGATGGCGGAAGCCACCTTGAGAGAGGGTAAGGAGGGTGGAGAGATGGAGACCGGTTGGGACGTGGGAATACAGGCGCGGCAGCGGTCGGGGGTGGGAGAGGATGGGTGAGACAAGCGGATGAGGAGCATCGAGTTTGCGGGAGGTGTACAGGATCCATATCCTTTCAAGGAAAAGGAGGAGGTGGGGGAAGGGGATGAGATCGTACAGGATCCACGTGGGGGAGGGGAGACGGATGCGATAGGCGAGGTGGAGAGCATGGCGTTCAAGGATTTGGTGGGATTTATAAAAGGTACGGGGGGCGGAGATCCAGGCCGGATGGTCGTAACAAAGGCTAGGGCGGATGAGGGATTTATGGGTGTGGAGGATGGTGGAGGGGTCCAGACCCCACGTACGGCCAGAAAGGAGTTTGGGGAGACGGAGCGTGCCTTGGATTGTCCGGAGATGGGGAGTCCAGGAGAGGCGACGGTCAAGGGTGACGCCAAGGTACTTAAGGGTGGTAGTGAGGGCGATAGGATGGCCATAGTTGGTGAGATAGAAATCAAGGTGCGGAAGGAAGGGGTGGTTTTGCCTACAATGATCGCCTGGGTTTTGGAGGGATTGACCTTGAGCAACCACTGGTTGCACCAAGCGGTGAACTGTTAAAATGGGATTGGAGAAGGTGTTGGGAGCGCTGCAGGGTGGGGACAAGGGCAAGGAAGGCGGTGTCATTGGCGAACTGGAGAAGGTGGATCGGGGGTGACGGCGGCGGCATGTCCGTCGTGTACAAAAGGTACAGAAGGGGGGAGAGGACGGAGCCTTGGGGCACACCGGCGGAGGGGAAAAAGGTGTAGGAATCTGTGTTATGGATGGTGACATAGGAAGGACGGCGGGAGAGAAAGGAGCCGATCAGACTGACGTAGTTAATGGGAAGGCCGAAGGTTTGGAGCTTGAAGAGGAGACTGGAATGCCATACGCGGTCATAAGCTGGGCTCGTTTCCAGGAAATAAAGTATGTATATGTAAATAAACAGCACAGTACTTTTAAACCTGTACAGTTATTAGTTAAAAATAAGCTGGAAAACAGTAATGCTGGACAAAGCGGTTGACAAGTTTCCTTCCAAATCTCCTTAAGCTGGCTTCTCCGACCGCAGGTTCCCTATCTCAGATTGAAGACATGCACAGAAAACGGGCTAACGCTCAACTGCAAGAACTTAGAAATAAGTGCTGCCATCTTTTGCTGGGTACAGGAACTATTAAAACTGACATTGGTCTCACCGCTAAGTATCACATTAGGATGCAATAAAACGCAGAGCATTTCTTGCACTTCGCTATATATGATTCGAAAAACGGACTAACCGTCCGCTACGTTCCGTTCCCTCCAGCGAAGAGAAGCTGAATAGCTGAGTAGCAGGGTAGACAATATTGCGCCATATCATAAACAGACAATAGATAATTAAATGTAATTTGAAAAGGTTTGGGGCTGAAGTATATTATATTGGAATTAATAAATGTGTAAACACAAAATATAATTCTTGTGTAATACGTAATATTAATCACTTTATGAACTTGTTTTAGTGTGTTTGTTCAGTTGGCACATTCATTACAGAATACAAATATTGAAGATGGGGAATGTAATAATGGGCAACGTTGACGAACGTGTGAAAAATCAGTGGAAATTATCGAAACAGGAAGCATAATCCTTAGAATTGGTGCAAAGACGTTGAGAACAAGTAGTGAAGCAGTGGTTATAGTACAATAATTCTAAGGTGTAGTGAAAACTGCAAAATCACAAGGTTCTGATTGAGCATATGAGAGAAAATGCTTCGATATTCTACCTATAGGTATACGGGAGTAGTTGCTTCGTGATTTCTGAAGTCTAAGTAATAATGATCTTCAAAACTCTAATATATTTCGATATATGAACATGAATCCTGTGAAGCTGAGGTATACTGATGATCCTGAGAGGGGTAGGTGGCAGACATCTATAACGTTACTGTAGATGAAGTAGACGTTCAGATTTCTAATAACGCTTATCTAGCCATCTCCGGTATAAGCAATGGACTCCTATCCCGGGTGAATCCACAAATCACCTGGAACTCCTGAAGTCAATTTCTGTGCTTAATCAGGCTGAAAAACACTAGACGTACATTCACAATGATATTTTTATGTAAAGTCTTTGATGTCTCTGAGCAACAGTCATACAATAATTTTTAAGAGAACACACCGCCATTTGATTGTATTGCGGTTATTTAATTACGACCCAGCTTTCAGCCTTTTCTGCCATTTTCAAGTGATTGAGTTTATGTCATCAACACATAATGCAGGATATCAAGCTCATGTGTTAATGACATAAACTCAGTCACTTGCAAATGGGGTAAAAGGATGAAACCTGGGTCGTAACTAAACAAACAACAATAAAGCCAAACAGCGGTGTGTTCATTTAAAAATATATTTATATGTAACATAACACTAAAATCAAAATACCTTTTTTTGGTGGGTAAGTGGAGGAGACGTAACAATCGCCCAAGTAAATGCAGCGAGGAGGACTCGGAATTTCCATGGATTCATGTACGAGTAAATAGTTTTCCTACGCAATCAACTAACTACTCCAGGAAAAAGAATCCCTACATGTTGTATCCGTGTGCAGAGCTGTAGTCCAGGGTCATCTTTCACAATACCAAGTAGTGCCTGTGTTTTGGCTGGTAGTCAGAAGAAAGTCTTCACTTCGTATTTATGGGTCCAGAAGAGGGGCAGCAGCCATTTCAGTAGTTGCAGGGGCAACACTCTGGATGATTGACTGATCTGGCCTTGTAACACTAAGCAAAACGGCCTTGCTGTGCTGGTACTGCGAACGGCTCAAAGGAAGGAGAAACTACAGCCGTAATTTTTCTCAAGGGCACGCAGCTTTACTGTATGATTAAATGATGATGCCGTCCTCGTGTGTAAAATATTTCGGAGGTAAAGCAGCCCCCCATTCGGATCTCCGGGCGGGGACTACTCAAGAGGACGTCGCTATCAGGAGAAAGAAAACTGGCGTTCTACGGTTCGGAGCGTGGAATGTCAGACCCCTTAATCTGGCAGGTAGGTAAGAAAATTTAAAAAGGGAAATGGATAGGTTAAAGTTAGATATAGTGGGAATTAGTGAAGTTCGGTGGCAGAAGGAACAATACTTTTGGTCAGGTGAATACAGGGTTATAAATACAAAATCAAAAAGGGGTAATGCAGAAGTAGGTTTAATAATGAATAAAAAAAATAGGAGTGCGGGTAAGCTACTACAAACAGCATAGTGAGCGCATTATTGTGGCCAAGATAGACACGAAGCCCACGCCTACTACAGTAATAAAAGTTTATATGCCAACTAGCTCTGCAGATGACGAAGAAATTGATGCAATGTATGATGAGATAAAAGAAATTATTCAGATAGTGAAGGGAGACGAAAATTTAATAGTTATGGGTGACTCGAATTCGATGGTAGGAAAAGGGAGAGAAGGAAACGTAGTAGGTGAATGTGGATTGGGAGTAAGAAATGAAAGAGGAAGCCGCCTGGTAGGATTTTGCGCAGAGCATAACTTAATCATAGCTAAAACTTGGTTAAAGAATCATGAACGAAGTTCGTATACATGGAAGAAGCCTAGAGATACTAGAAGTTATCAGATAGATTTTATGATGGTAAGACAGAGATTTAGGAACCAGATATCAAATTGTAAGACATTTCCAGGGCAGATGTGGACTCTGACCACAATCTATTGGTTATGCTCTGTAGATTAAAACTGAAGAAACTGCAAAAAAGGTGGGAATTTAAGGAGATGGGACCTGGATAAACTGACTAAACAAGAGGTTGCACAGAGGTTCAGGGAGAGCATAAGTGAACAACTGACAGGAATGGGGGAAAGAAATACAGTGGAAGAAGAATGGGTAGCTTTGAGGGATGAAGTAGTGAGGGCAGCAGACGATCAGGTAGGTAAAAAGACGAGGGCTAGTAGAAATCCTTGGGTAACATAAGAAATATTGAATTTAATTGATGAAAGGAGAAAACTTAAAAACGCAGTAAATGAAGCAGGCAGAAACGAATACAAACGTCTCAAAAATGACATAGACAGGAAGTGCAAAATGGCTAAGAAGGGATGGCTAGAGGACAAATGTAAGGATGTAGAGTCTTCTCTCACTAGGGGTAAGATAGATACTGTCTACAGGAAAAAGAGAACCACTTGTATGAATATCAAGAGCTCAGATGGAAACACAGTTGTAAGCACAGAAGGGAAAGCAGAAAGGTGGAAGGAGTATATAGAGGGTCTATACTGGGGTGACATACTTGAGGACAATACTATGGAAATAGAAGAGGATGTAGATGAAGATGAAATGGGAGATATGATACTGCGTGAAGAATCTGACTGAGCACTGAAAGACCTGAGTCGAAACAAGGCCCCGGGAGTAGACAACATTCCATTAGAACTACTGACAGCCTTGGGAGAGCCAGTCCTGAAAAACTCTACCATCTGGTGAGCAAGATGTATGAGACGGGCGAAATACCCCCAGACTTCAAGAAGAATATAATAATTCCAATCCCAAGGAAAGCAGGTGTTGACAGATGTGAAAATTACCGAACTATCAGTTTAATCAGTCACAGCTCCAAAATACTGACGCGAGTTCCTTACAGACGAATGGAAAAACTGGTAGAAGCCTCGGGGAAGACCATTTTGGATTCCGCAGAAATACTGGAACACGTGAGGCAATACTGACCATACGACTAACGTTAGAAGATAGATTAAGGAAAGACAAACCTACGTTTCCAGCCTTTGTAGACTTAGAGAAGGCTTTTGAAAATGTTGACTGGAATACTCTGTTTCAAATTCTGAAGGCGGCAGGGGTAAAATACACTTACAATTTGTACAGAAAGCAGATGGCAGTTATAAGAGTGGAGGGGCATTAAAGGGAAGCAGTGGTTGGGAAGGGAGTGATACAGGGTTGTAGCCTCTCCCCAATGTTATTCAATCTGTATATTGAGCAAGCAGTAAAGGAAACAAAAGAAAAATTCGGAGTACGTATTAAAATCCATGGAGAAGAAATAAAAACTTTGAGGTTCGCCGATGACATTGTAATTCTGTCAGCTACTGCAAAGGACTTGGAAGAGCAGTTGAACGGAATGGACAGTGTCTTGAAAGGAGGATGTAAGATGAACATCAACAAAAGCAAAACGAGGAGAATGGAATGTAGTCGAATTAAGTCGGGTGATGCTGAGGGAAACAGATTAGGAAATGAGACACTTAAAGTAGTAAAGGAGTTTGCTATTTGGGGAGCAAAATAACTGATGATGGACGAAGTACAGAGGATGTAAAATGTAGACTGGCAATGGCAAGGAAAGCGTTTCTGAAGATGAGAAATTTGTTGACATCGGGTATAGATTTAAGTGTCAGGAAGTCGTTTCCGAAAGTATTTGTATGGAGCGTAGCCATGTATGGAAGTGAAACATGGATGATAACTAGTCTGGACAAGAAGAGAATAGAAGCTTTCCAAATGTGGTGCTACAGAGGAATGCTGAAGATTAGCTGGGTAGATCATGCAACTAATGAGGAGGTATTGAATAACATTGGGGAGAAGAGGATTTTGTGGCACAGCTCGACTAGACGAAGGGGTCGAGTGGTAGGACATATTCTGAGGCATCAAGGGATCACCAATTTAGTATTGGAGGGCAGCGTGGAGGGTAAAAATCGTAGAGGGAGACCAAGACATGAATACACTAAGCAGATTCAGAAGGATGTCGGTTGCAGTAGGTACTGGGAGATGAAGAAACTTGCACAGGATAGTGTAGCATGGAGAGCTGCATCATACCATTCTCAGGACTGAAGACCACATCAAGAACAACAAGTCTCCATAAAAAGAAATAAATGCAATGGGAGTCGAAAAGAAAGTATATCGACGTCAAGACGTGCCTAAAAAGTTTAGTCGTCTCTGCGTCAAATTCCTGGCCAGTAATTCAAAGGAATCTTGTAAAGGCACTCTGTTAAAAAGAGAAACAACTTCGTAACCCACAAGAATGCCAGTATCGTTAAGCTTTTATGTAACCACACCAACATTCTGACACAGACGTCCAAATTCTGGGACTGTGTTATTAACGAGTCTGTTGACATTATTCTAACGGAGCCGGCCAGTGTGGCCGTGCAGTTCTAGGCGCTTCGGTCTGGAACCGCGTGACCGCTGCGGTTGCAGGTACGAATCCTGCCTCGGGCATGGATGTGTGTGATGTCCTTAGGTTAGTTAGGTTTAAGTAGTTCTAAGTTCTAGGGAACTGATGACCACAGATGTTAAGTCCCGTAGTGCTCAGAGCCATTTGAACCATTTTTTATACTAACGGATCCGCCGACAAATCGTGATAGGGAGCGCGTGCTTGTCAAGGCATGGGACCCCGCTATTAGATTGGTGAAGAATAGGCATGAGATACTAGACAACGAACTGACTTCGGGGGCAGGTGTAGGAATAGTACAGGTGCCACCAGCACCTGGGCGCGAACCTAGGACGGATCACTGGGTCGGTGGGGGTAGTGGCACTAAGGATGTTGGGCGTGGACGGCCGATGGAACGGCTGATTAGAGGTAGAGGGCAAGGAGATAAGAGCTTGGCGCCCCCTTCCCCCCCCCCCCCCCCTCAGTCAGTTCATCAGCGTAGGTGATGATGGCAACGGGCAACGTGGTCGCCTTCCGAAATATTGTGCCCGTTGGACACCAACATCAGCCAGTTCACCCGTGAGCTAATTCGGCTCCAAACACTTTGACTTCCTTGGTACAGAAGCACCTATTGTAGGAGCAACAACAATATGCCCATTTTCCAATTCGCGTGGCTACAGGCGTAATGCATGCACAACTATACAGACTATTGTTCTGATCACAACTGACATTTGCAACGTATTGATGATATCGCACGGGTGCCATTCGCAGTCAAATATAATAGCATAGTCTACAGTAGAGATGGGCAAGCTGAAACACCTAACTGTTTTGGAACAAATGTAACGGAACAACGTAAAGTTTCGAAACGCTGTTTCGAAACAGTGAAACAGTTTGTGTTTGTAATAGTGTGGACCTTCACATTATATCATCTTGAGTGTCTAACGCATAAATACTGTCATAAAAATACAAATGAGTTGCGAGACCGCCAATCATTTCGCAGAAAGTGTGAAACTTTCACTTAGGCATCCTTGCAGTTCCATATTTGCTGTAACAGCAAATGCGCTGCTTTCGTGTCATGTGACTTTCATACTTTCTGAGGTCAGACTAAATATGTTTGACATAACAGATTTTGCCAAACTCGTTTCACTGTATTCTAGTGCGTAATTTTAATAGGTTTTGTGAGTGATTATCTGTATGTGCTCTTGAAAAGGCATATCATGAGATATAATTTATTGAGATAACATCCTGGTAGCGAGGCACTGAATTAACATTTATGAGTGTACCACTCACACTTTTACTACTCACAGTTAAATTTTCCATTGTTTGTCACACAGAGCAGGATCCAAAGTGACTGACGCACACAGATCAAAAAATTGCCGTAACAGACTGGAGGATACAGCACAATGGTCAAGTATGGCAGTTTCTCATCAAACATTCACAAGTTAGCTGGATCATCTCATAGCAGGTACACTTGAGAGAGTTGGAAAACATTTCAAGGTAACTGAAATGCAGAGATTGGTATGTTTCATTGAAGCATAAAATCCAGACTAAAATTTAAAACAATTCATATAGTGTAATGCCTTTGTGTTACCTGTATCATGGCAGATCTGCCGCTACACCACTTATAGTTCTTGCTAAAGAAGTTTGTTTGAGGTACAAGTACATGGAGTACCCTCAAGTACTCACAGCAAGCAGATGTGTTACCATTTTTTATAAACTTCCCCAGAAAATCAGAGATGAAGTTACGTTGCTGTTGAAATGCAATTTTTATCACAGTATCTGAACGCCAAAAACGCCAAAAACATAAGTATCGAAGTACCTGAGAATTATTTATCATATACAAGTATCAAGATGCCTATAGTGTAATAACCAAACACAGCACATTTACAAAAATTAACACACAAACAAATACATACACAAATTAGATAATTATTCTCAAACACATAAATGAATAAATAATGTACTCAAAAAAAATTAAACTCACTGAATGGTGAGCAAAAACGTGTCTTCTCTGTGCAACAAATTTGAGAAAAATGTTCTTGTAAGGTAGCTACATGCACAGTTTAGTGGACTAAAAAAATGCAATCAAATATAAATTCAGTGCACTCTCTCCAGAGATGAACAAAATCAAATGAAAGTTTACTGTTTCATTTCTGATTAGATCTGCTGTACCTATTCTAAGTTGCAGTTTAGAAATATCATTTTTGATACTTTTTCGCTTGAAAGACGGGATCGTCTGTCTGTTATTGTTTGCCCCCGCTTTGAAAATATGTGCCCGCATGGAACAGAGGTGCCCATTATGCAAAGACGTCGTTTCATTATTTCAAACAGTGTAGGAAACAACACATGATTTTCTTTCCACCACAGCAACGGATCGTGTGATCTGTGTATCAGTAGCATCTTCATATATTTATCAAGCTCGACTATACTTGCAGCACGTGGATTGTCTACACTTTGGATCAAGCCGCCTACAGATTGGTCAAAATCTTGCCAAATGTTGCCATTGCTAGAGGTGAATGTGCTCACCACAACTGGTTTGGCTGGTGGTGGATTTTCTGTAGAACACCGAGCGGGTTTCTGTCGTATTGCACAGCACGTGTTAATTATGGTATCTTTTGTTTCTTTTAATTGATGCCCAGTTTTTGGAAAACCATGCTCCCTGAAGCGAGGATCCAATAATGTTGCTTCACAAGCAATTGCTTTATCTGCAAACTTTTGAACGAGGACGGTACAGATTCCGTCCTCAAGTTTAGCAATTACTGTATTAGTGGCTCCATTGTTGTGATCTGAGTTTTTCAGTCTCAAACAATGACTTTGTAAACCTTTACTTAATAAGACAATTTTTGACAAAGTTACATTTCTTTCACTGCTAATTTCTGTTGTGACTTTTTCAAAAGGAGATAGTATTTCACAAGATTTTTTTTTTTGACTGACCAGTCTTCATTGAACAGTTTTGTTTGTGAATCCACACTATCCGGACGGAGTGGCCGTGCGGTTCTAGGCGCTGCAGTCTGGAACTGAGCGACCACTACGGTCGCAGGTTCGAATCCTGCCTCGAGCATGGATGTGTGTGGTGTCCTTAGGTTAGTTAGGTTTAGGAGTTCTAAGTTCTAGGCGACTGATGACCTCAGAAGTTAAGTCGCATAGCGCTCAGAGCCATTTGAACCATTTGAACCAATCCACACTGAGGATGGCGAGGGTGCTTTGCAAAGGCTCTTTGATTTTCAAAAGCCTGTCAAACATTTCATATGTGGAATTCCATCTCGTAGGGCAACCTTGTTTCGGTGATAAAATAGGAAAGCCCATTTGCTTCTGAATATTGTGCAATTTCACAAGTGCTTTGAGGACTTCTTTTGAAAAATTCCACTATTGACTTCACTCTGGCCCTTGTGTCTGTAATTGGTTCAAGGCTTGCTTGCACAATTAAATTCAGTGTATGTGCAAAACAATGTACATGCCACCATTTGCACAGCATCACTGCCTTCACCATATTAGGTGCATTTCGGTAGTGCAAGCTACAATTTTAATGGTAACAGCCCAAGTTGTAGGCACATTTTGTAATTCACTGGAAATATTTTCTGCTGTATGCTTGCCATGGAATTTAAAACTAGATAACAAATATGACTTCAAATTGCAGTTTTCATCAATGAAGTAAGCAGTCACTGCAATATAATTCTCCTTTTTCACAGATGTCCATCCATCAGTTGTAATGCAGATGCAGGATGCAGCTTGCACTGCAGATCTTACTCGCACTAGTCTGCTGTCGAACACTTGAGAGAGCAAACTGTGGGAGAGTGTTTTTCTACTGGGAGGTACATAGTTTTCATTTACTAAATAAGTCATTTTTCTAAACTCTACACTCTCAACTACATTAAGTGGAAGGTATTCTTTAACAAGAAGTCTTAAAATCTGTTCGTCTGTTTTGGCTCGTTTGGATGAAGGCACTGGTCTTGATGCAAATCGAGTAATCTTTGTCTACCACACCTACCCAGAACTGAACTGGTGGAAGTGCTGGGTATTTCTTGCACAGATTGTTCATCTTGAAGCACAGGCACTGAAATGGCAGATTCCTGAACAGTTGCTGTGAAAACTGAATTGGTTTCGTCACTGCCCAGATTCATAAAAACTGATTTCACTTAAATTAACTGTTGGATGCTTATGTCGCAAGTGTCTGTTTAAGCAAGAGTTGAACTACTTTTAAACGACAACGCTGCCGAGCACAAGTTACATTTAACTTTCTCAGTATTTATCTTCATAAAATAATCCCACACCGGGCTTCGTAATGCCATAGCTGAAGACAGAAGAACCAACACGAACGGTACTGGAGGCGGGAACAAACTGCAGAAACAACGGATACGCTATCGGGATTCCCACATTTCGTTAGTATGGATAATATATACCCGGCCTGCTAATATCCATGCACACAAAAGAAATCAGCCGGCCGAAGTGGCCGTGCGGTTAAAGACGCTGAAGTCTGGAACCGCAAGACCGCTACGGTCGCAGGTTCGAATCCTGCCTCGGGCATGGATGTTTGTGATGTCCTTAGGTTAGTTAGGTTTAACTAGTTCTAAGTTCTAGGGGATTAATGACCTCAGCAGTTGAGTCCCATAGTGCTCAGAGCCAGAGCCAAAAGAAATCATTGTGGAGAATAGGCACATCGACTATAGACCCACAAATAAAGCCACATAATTCGAATAAATAACAAAATATAAGAGAAAAAAATTTTGGCCCTCAAGGTGTTTCGAATCATTACTATAAATCCACCATGCTTCCCAGCCCTTTCCGTTCACCATTACATCATCAATGATCCGTCAATCACATTGCTTGAAAGTACATCCAGCTTACGTATATGTCTAAAAACTGCCACTCTACGCCTTTTGTAATTCAAAATGTTGTAGGTTTACTTGCGTTTATTAATATGATTAATGTACGTGAACAGAGAAGCATGTGTTATAGGAAATGTGTAATTTAACTGAATGTTTTCCACACTTTTATTATTTTGAATGTGAATAGTGTGCTTTATTTTATTGTTAATTAGTGTTTATAAAGCATATATTACGCCATTTCGGAATAGAGCAGTCAATTAGAAACGAAGCTTCATTTTCGGAAATCTTAAACTTCATGCTGTTGTGTGTCAAAAAGATTTCGACACTTTTGAAAGAGTTTGATGAAATAGAATATTAAACGTATTTCCGTATCTGTGCCCTGCCCGAATCTCGTCCAAGACAAAGCGAAATGAAACATCACTGTTTCGATACAGTTAGTTCGTTCCAAGCACAAGTGAACTGAAACAGCGCTATTTTGAAACAACGATACAGTTTCTGGGGCTGGTTCGAGATCGAATTTGGTCTCGTTATCCGACACAGAGCGGAATGAAACACCACTCTTTCGAAATAGTGAAACATAGTCGTTTCGAAACACTGAAACAGTTCCACGTATCGATACACTGTACCGATACATAGAAACAGTGGCCAAGTCTAGTCTACAGGCTTGCTTAGCATCTGTATTTACGTTCAAGCAGGTATTTCTTGTGGTGTTTCCACATTTTTTCCAACCGCTGTACATTCGTCTTGGTCACTTGTACCGGACAGATACGCCAACAGACACCACGCCCACACCTCACCATGGAAAAGTACCACTTTGCTGTTGGAAGGAAACCATGTCCATACAGGCAGCAGAAAATCCACTCTGGAGGAGGTGGGGGAGTCGGGTGGTTTACTCAGCCATCAATACCATAACATTTTATCTCTTTACTAGCTGTGCTGTGTAATTGGCGGTGAACCTAGATATCTGTATAGAGAGATCGTAATAAAAGTGTGATGAAGATTTAAGATTATTTTACAGTATCCACCTTGTAAGGGGTCCGTAGGCCCTTACTATAAGTTTGCACTCGGCACAGGTCGATAGGGCAAACAATCGATAGTGTCGTGTTGCGAGAGCGAGTGTGAGTGGAGTCAGTTCCCAGGTTGCGGGCCGAGCCGTGTGGAGGCCTGTTGCTATAATGCAAGGCTTTACCGACAAAGGGAGTGGCCATCGCCGCGGTTTAACCCCTTTGTGTTAGAATGATACGGGGTAAGTGGACAGTGAAGAAGTATAATTACGAGAGTGATCAGTGATATTATGTGCCGATATTTTTGGTTTCGCGTCTACCGCGCCGGCATCATTCTGGATTGCAGTGTTGAATTGCAGTGTTGGATTGCAGTGATTGTATTAGCGTGTGACGATTATGAATAACGAAGAAGCCTGTGCTGAGATTAGCTGTTATTAAATATGTATGACGAAGGCAGTGGCTGTCTCCTTCTTTTTGGTGTTTTTGAGATGAATATAGGTTCTTGATTAGTGAAGCTGTGTTGCCAGACATTTCATTATTACAGCATTTGAGAAGGACAAACTGGGAAGTAACAACTCCGCAGCAGTCAATTCCGATTGCCAGCCCCATTAGGTACACAGTCACATTAATTAATAATTATTTGGGGTGCTATCAGATTCGGATCGGGTCGAGATAAATAAATCGGAGGTGTTACACCCTTGGCTTACCGTGACAGGACGAGTGCAATTTTCGGACGAATAGTACAGAACAATAGGTAATTTTACCTTGCTTAAAGCAAGAAAATATTTTTCAATGTGGGATCGAGACAGAGTATAAACTTTGAAATCGCGACGAGAAACAGTGCATTTTGAACAATACGAAGTAATAGCATCTTACGATTGTGAATAAACTGTTTTTTCTTGCCACATTAGGTAAGAGTAATAGTGTCAATAAACTGTGTTATAATGTGCAATCGCGTAAATCCGCACGAAAAACTGTGACAAGTGAAAACTAAAGAAAGAGACGTGTGAACATTAAAATAATAAAACGAGCCAAGAATTCGTCACGAAAGCTTTTAAAGAAGTGTTTAGTGGTAATATTTTGACTGAAATTGCTCTTTGAATAGTGAAAAACGGACAGCTTCATGTGGACCCATAAACTGTTATGCGGACGACAATGTATCGTGGTGGCGCAATTATTGAGTGACGTCACGCAGACCCGTGTAGGAGCTGCGCCAAAGAGCTTTGATCTGCGAGGTGATTTCACACGTCATCCCAACTACCTGTGCAAGGAGTGGGTCAAGTACAGATGCACTACACCGACGGTCTTCAACGCGACTCCGAGACAGCGAGTGCCGACCCGGCATCTAGCGGCCGAACTACAAACTACGCCCGCCTGCAGCGCCACGGAGCGGCCGACGGAGAACTACGATGACTCGCCACAGATCTTCAGTGCGACTTCGAGACACCGAGCGCCAACCTGGCATCTAGCAGCCGAACTACAAACTACGCCCGCCTGCAACGCCACGGAGCGGCTGAGGGAGAACTACGACGTCTCGCCGCGGATCTTCAGCGCGACTTCACGCGGCTCCGGCGGCAGTACAGCGCCACGCCCACTTCAAACGTCAAAACATCGCGGTTCGTGGTAATGTCAGTTGGTGAGTGAAGACGACTGGTTGGCATAACATTAAATTGCAGTGTGCAGTCGTCGCGGTAAATAAATAATTGTAAACTGAGTTTCACATTAGGAAAAGTGCCCAATTACAGTAATTTCCGAAAAGTTTGCGAAACATACTCTGAAATATAGCATACTTATTGATGCATGCTACATTGTCTAAATGGTAGTTATGCAGATATGCTCATTGTTTTTGGGGATTTTACATTTATAGATTTTATGAGTGGTGTGATTTATCTTATTTAGAACATTTTACATAAGCTGTGTATGTGAGAATTGATATTTGAAATTATTAGGTTTTGAGGGTCGTTATGTTCAGTATTCATGCGTATTGTATCAACTTCGGGATTAACTGAATATACTGCAGGTACTGTTTGATTAGTTTCATGGTAATTAGGAGTGTTTTGGGTTACTAGAGGTTATTCTATATTACTTGCCTGTGCATTATAAATAAACCAAACATGTCTACTGAAGATAAGCAGGTTTGTGAGGCAGTAGTTGAAAGGTAAGGGATAGGACAAGAAGACAGAGATGATTCAGGAATCAGTGATTATGGAGTGTCATTAGATAGCCCATTGGCACATTCAACTAGTTATCCCGAGACACCGGGACAAACGAAGAGAAATAAGTCAGTTTCAGAGGACGCAGATATAGGGTCGATGTTAGCAGAGTTGCTAAAGGAGGTTAAGGAAACTAGAGAAAGGAGGGAAATATTCCACAAACCAATACAGAAAGGTTTAAAAGAATTTAGAGAATCATTAAAGGAAGACTTACGAGAAACTATAGCACAAGAAATCAAAACATTGCAAATGAATATAGAATGTAATCTGGAGAAGGAAACGCAGGAGTTACCAGAACGACTGAAGATGAACATCGACGAGAGAGAGAATAAGCTACAGAAGAATATAGACCAAGTCCAGGGAGATGTGGAGAAGATGGAAGGAAAGTTAACAAAAAAGATAGAAGACAATATTGAAGAAACTAAAGCCGAATTGGGAGGAAGAATCAACGAAGTGGAAACAAATTGCAATCATCGAATTGCTGAGGTGACGCAGATGCAGAAACAATGTAATGATGCGGTTAAGGGGATAGGAGACAGGCAAAACCAATTGGCTGTCAATCTGAGAAATGCTATAGTTGTGCAACGAGAAGAGGATAACAAGAGGATTGCAATGAAGGTCAGCCAATTACAACAGGGAGTGCAACAACTGGAGAGCAAAACCGAAGAAATGGATAAACGAATTAGCAGTGCCACTTTAACCGTTGGGGAAGGTAGAGTCGTTACCTTGATGAGCAGTGATAACACAGCTCTACAAAATAAATTTTTTTTTCGTTGCCAGGGAAGTTTGAACGAAAATGGGATATTGTTATGATACTCATTCCTAGTATATTTGTACTTTTTCCAAATTGGCTCTGGTTTTTGAGATATAGGTTATTTGTGGAAATGAGAGTTTCATGTGTATAATATCGACTGCAGGGTCCATATATGGTGTAATGTATTTGCTACCTGTTTCTTAATTAGTGATATTGTACTATCTTTATTAAACAATTGTGCTCAGGGAGTGCATCTGTGTGGTTGAGGATTACATCATGCAAACATCACACTGTCAGCATGTGTTCAGTCCTGTTGTGCGGTGCGTGTGTTGAAGATATTGAGGGTTGTCCAGATTTGAATTCGGCGGAACTCGACATTCATTTGTTGGCCGAGGTAATCCCCGCAACAGCCGATAGGTAGCGTTCAGTGTAAACAAGAAAAGTGGCGATGGTCGAAAGTCACACACATGTGCAGTGCAGCTTCAAGGAGATAGAACCTTTTCATGGTGACGTAGCAAATAAGAGGTGAGTATTCATTTCACACAAAACAATTAATGATGTTTGTTGGATGTGATTGACATGCAAATATAAGAAAGTTCTGCATAATATGTAGTATTTGTGCAATTTTGTTTTAGGAAAACATGAGTTCTTCACGCTGTCTTTGCGTGAACCATCCAGATGAGTTCTGCTACATTTGTGGTGAATACGTTCTTCAAAAGAACAGGAAGAATATCACTCCTTTTGTGAAGGAAGCGTATCTGGCATATTTCGGAATTAAACTTGGAGATCAAGACAAGGCGTGGGCACCCCATAAAGTTTGTAAATGCTGTGTGGAGTGCTTACGGTAGTGGACAAAACGAAAAAGGAAAAGCTTAAACTTCGGAGTGCCTATGGTATGGCGAGAGCAGAAGAACCATACAGATGATTGCTATTTTTGCATTGTTAATGTGAAAGGTTTTAATAGGTTCAAAAAACGAAAGTGGGAATATCCCGATTTGGAGTCAGCAAGAAGACCGGTGGTGCACAGCAACGATGTTCCTGTACCAACCTTCACAACATTACCCACGCTAACATCATCAGATGACGATGTGCACGGCGAGGAATGTACAAGTAGTGGTTCGGAATACGAAGGACGTGAGGCACAACCCCAGCAGTTCGACCAGAAGGAACTCAGTGACTTGATATGAGAACTCAATCTTTCAAAGCAAGCATCAGAACTCTTAGCATCCAGGCTTAAGGAAAAGAACTGTCTTCATCCAAGTGTTAAAATAACAGCTTACCGGACGAGAGAAGAAAACCTTCTTCCATACTTCAATCAAGAAGAGGTTATAGTGTATTGCAGCAATATACCTGGACTTTTACTTGAATGGGGGCTGCCGGAATATAGACTAGAGGACTGGCGTCTCTTCATAGACATTTCCACTAGAAGTTTAAAATGTGTTCTCCTACACAATGGCAATCGTTACGCATCTATTCCAATTGCCCACTCAACAAAACTTTGTGAAGCATATGCTAACATCAAGATGGTTCTGCAGAAAATTCAGTATATGCAGCACCAGTGGTTGATTTGTGTTGATTTGAAAATGGTGAACTTCTTGCTTGGACAACAAAGTGGATACACAAAGCACCCATGTTTTATCTGCATGTGGGATAGTAGGGCAAAGCACGAACATTGGAAGCAGAAAACATGGCCTCCAAGGGAACATATGGCTGTTGGTGAAGCAAACATCATTAATGAACCTCTGGTTAGTAGGGACAAGATTGTTCTTCCACCATTACATATTAAGTTAGGACTAATGAAGCAATTCACCAAAGCTTTAGACAGAAATGGTGATTGCTTCACATACATCTGCAATACGTTCCCTGGACTCAGTAGTGAAAAACTTAAGGCAGGAATATTTGATGGTCCTCAAATTCGCAGGCTCATCAACGATACCAATTTTACGAGTGTCATGACTGTCACTGAAGCATCGGCCTGGAACAGTTTTGTCGCTGTTGTAAAATGTTTTTTGGGCAATCATAAAGCTCCCAATCACGAGGAACTGGTCAAAAACATGCTCACTAACTTTCAAGACTTAGGAGCTAACATGAGCATAAAATTGCACTTCCTTCACAGCCACTTGGATCGATTTCCTCGTAATCTAGGTGATTTCAGTGAGGAACAAGGAGAGCGGTTCCATCAAGATATGAAAGGAATAGAGGAAAGATATAAAGGAAGATGGGACAGGCATATGATGGCAGATTATTGCTGGAATCTGCAACGTGATTGTTCTGAAGAGACCTATAAAAGGAAAGCGTGCAGGAAGCGGTTCGTCATGGACGGAAAATGATATACTTATAGAGAAACTTTTCAATTATGTTTTATACGTGGACAAATGCCTATCAGGTTTTCATAGAAGCTATTTATAAAGATTATTTTCTTTTTTCATTGTAGTTTGTAGCGCTCGAGTTCAGTATTAGCAATTTTTTCTAATTTTTTGAACAAATCATGCATTATCTCAAAAACTAAAGCCAAACTGCATAAATGGTTGCTATATTCGTCCTCAGCACCACTAACCCATCCTAAAGCCACTCAAATATCCTTGGCAAGAAAATGAGTGTTGACCAGTGTAATCGGTACGTCCAAAATAATACAGGGCAGAAATTTAAACCAAAAGGAGGGTTACACCCAATGATTTTTATGAAATGGTTAAAAGGAGTTTTCCCAGCACATTTTAAAGACTCAGACAAGATTCAATTTTCAATAGATAGAATGGAAGGTGAGGCCTTCGCTTGGGGAGTCAGGAAGAAGGAAGGGACTACTAGTTATGATCAGTTTGAAGAGGAATTCTTGAAGAAATACTGGTCCAAAAGTCATCAGTGTGCAGCAATTGAGGACCTACTCCACCGCAAGTCACTTAGTACATGGAGAGGAACGTTGAAAGAGTCTGCCGAACATTTGTGGGAATTGAACGAGACCTTGGAACAACCCCTGAGTGATAACATAATGATATCAGAGATAAAAAGAAGAATGAGCCGGAGAATACAAGAGACTGTATCCGGGAGCCTAATTAAAGATAGGGAGGCCTTGATGGAGATACTGGAACAGTTGGAATCTGTTCGACCACAGGAACACAATCAAGCTAATGATCAAAACCGAGGGGGAAGTAGTGACCCAAGGAATCATTTTAATCATTCGTCTGATTATAGAGGAAGAGATGGACAGACCAGAAAACTGAATGACACTCCAGGTGAGGTCCGGTCAAGAGTGAGAGCTACAAGGACCCGAATAAACCTGCTAAGATATATTTAGGACATTTAGTTGCTGAACGGACATTTGAAAAAGGGGAATGTTTATTTGCATTGTATTTTCTGATGTATTATGACTAGAGCTTCATGTTTCATATCGACGATTACCTGAGAATGGGTGTAAAAACCTGTAACAACTAATTTGTAATATAATAATTGATATGTCATGTGTTCAAGTAATAATTTCTGGATGTATGTTGTGTGTTACATTCAATATTGGACTATAGAGGATTATTGCTGCTTGATAAAAAAAGAATTGTAATTTGGACAATGCCATGATTATGAGATGTAATAACCTTTTGTAGAATATTATTGTGGAGGCAGCCCACTACCGGAGTCGAGAGATTATTTGGTGAATTGTAATTTCATTAATTATTTACACTATGTGTTTTGTTCAGATGTAGCAATGTCTAATTCCCTTGCCGATTCTTTTACGCCAGAGGCTCCAAAGAAGTTTTCGAGGGCGGGGATGTAAGGGGTCCGTAGGCCCTTACTATAAGTTTGCACTCGGCACAGGTCGATAGGGCAAACAATCGATAGTGTCGTGTTGCGAGAGCGAGTGTGAGTGGAGTCAGTTCCCAGGTTGCGGGCCGAGCCGTGTGGAGGCCTGTTGCTATAATGCAAGGCTTTACCGACAAAGGGAGTGGCCATCGCCGCGGTTTAACCCCTTTGTGTTAGAATAATACGGGGAAAGTGGAAAGTGAAGAAGTATAATTACGAGAGTGATCAGTGATATTATGTGCCGATATTTTTGGTTTCGCGTCTACCGCGCCGGCATCATTCTGGATTGCAGTGTTGAATTGCAGTGTTGGATTGCAGTGATTGTATTAGCGTGTGACGATTATGAATAACGAAGAAGCCTGTGCTGAGATTAGCCGTTATTAAATATGTATGACGAAGGCAGTGGCTGTCCCCTTCTTTTTGGTGTTTTTGAGATGAATATAGGTTCTTGATTAGTGAAGCTGTGTTGGTGTTCTTCTTGTTACCAGACATTTCATTATTACAGCATTTGAGAAGGACAAACTGGGAAGTAACAACTCCGCAGCAGTCAATTCCGATTGCCAGCCCCATTAGGTACACAGTCACATTAATTAATAATTATTTGGGCTGCTATCAGATCCGGATCGGGTCGAGATAAATAAATCGGAGGTGTTACAACCAACAAGCAATACGTTTAAGGAAAGAATCCATATATGATATCAGTTGACTAAATGGAATACGAAAACAAGATATCAACACATATTGAGCCGGCCAGAGTGGCCGAGCGGTTCTAGGCGCTACGGTCTGGAACCGCGCGACCGCTACAGTCGCAGGTTCGAATCCTGCCTCGGGCATAGATGTGTGTGATTTCCTTAGGCTAGTTAGGTTTAAGTAGTTCTAAGTTCTAGGGGACTGATGACCAAAGAAGTTAAGTCCTATAGTGCTCAGAGTCAACACATATTGAAGACCATACAACTGGATATTAAAGTGTTAGTGTAACCACTGGCATTACTTCGGAATTAAAAAGCACACGTTAAATGTAAACTTACATTTAAACCCAGTGTTTCGTCCCCATCTACGGAGGATAGTTTCATGGGGGATCTTAGTATCTTGGACTGTCCGATTCACATTCCGGCAGATAGTAGCGAACCGGGGTATGTATCAGAATTTCGAAGAAACTACCATTCCCCTCGAAAACGTCCTCCGCAGACTGGGAGGAAAGGTTGGATTGAAATGTGAAATCCATCCGACCGTGTCATAACGGCCAGGAACATTTTGTGGATCGTAACATGATACTGTCGCATATAGAGTGACAAAGGGGCTTGCATATTTGAATAGCTTCATGACACAGTAAGATTGATGCATTAGTTGAAAGATTTACCTTCATTCTCACAAGGTTTGTACAAAAACGGTTTTCTGTGTTCATTCTGACGAAATTTGTCTGGAACAGCAACCGAAACGTCACATATTATGTGGTCACACATACACACAAAAACATTATTACAGGAAAACAGCTGACGTTTGAGCTCTCGGGTGTACTTGCTAAAGTGGTGTCTAAACAGTTGGTCCAATACTTTACAAATATGTGTACTAATTTCCTCCTGGAGGCCCTAAAAGTGAACAAGTAAGGTTTACTGCTCATTTTCGATTCCGTTTAAAACGTCGTCTACCAAACAAAACAGTCGCCAGAGAAAAGTGGCGCTACTTTTTATGGCCGTCCTGTGTCTCTTGCACCATTTCTGGAAGGACTACTCTAGTGTACTAAGTTTTCCAGGATTGAAGCCAACTTCACCTTTCAGGTGTATCCTTGTGCATGAAAGTGGTAAAGTTTCTACAAAATCTTGGTTTCAATACTGCAGTTTTCCGAGACAACTGGATACCGATTTCTAAAACTCAGGGAAAATACCTCTACCCGCCAGGTTAGCGGAGAGGCTAACGCGCTGCTTCCTGGACTTGGGTAGTCGCGCCGGCCCCGGACCGAATCCGTCTGGCAGATAACCGACGACGGCCATGGATGTAGTTTTTAGGTGGTTTTCCATATCCCACTAGGTGAATACCGGGCTGGTCCCGCGTCTGGCCTCAGTCGGAGGACTCGCAGACATCTGAACATGCTCACATTATTCCATGGATTGCACTAGACACAGACAGCTGTGGTACAATAATTCCGTACTGGGGAGGGGGGGAGGGGAGCACGGGGTGGCAACAGGAAGGGCATCCAGCCATCCCTTATATTAACCTTGACAACTCCGACCCTAGCCATGCCGACCCTGCGAAACAGCGGGACAAAGGCACAAGCAAAAGCCGGCCGGCGTGGCCGAGCAGTTCTAGGCGCTTCAGTCTGGAACCGCACGACCACTAAGGTCGCAGGTTCGAATCCTGCCTCGAGCATGGATGTGTAATGTCCTTAAGTTAGTTAGGTTTAAGTAGTTCTAAGTTCTAGGGGACTGATGACCTCAGAAGTTAAGTCCCATGGTGCTCAGAGCCATTTGAACCACAAGCAAAAGAATCAGACAAAGAAGAAGAAGAAGAAGGGAAAAATACCTCCATATCTGCACTACCTGACACGCAAGTGAACTGCCCACAGGGCAGGGTTGGATGGCAATGTAACTTCTGTATCCATCGACAGGTATGTAAATGATGTAGAGTTGCAATTCCCTGTAATATGAAGTACGGCCATTAAAGTGCACTAGTGTTATTCGTGTTTAGACATGTTACAAGGTATAGTAGGGTGTATAAGGACAGACATGAGAGTCAGATGTGGAGTGATCACTGTGAAGGACTCAGAGATCCAATGCACCCATGCGAGACGGCGTTATCAGCACCTGATAGAGACTGAATTTCTATCTGGTTGGCGAACTGATTGTCCAATGATCAAATTTGTCGGGCACTAGAATGTGACAGTGACAGCATGTTGGATTAATTGGGAACATCAGGGCAGGAACACTCACTGTCAAGGTTCCGGTGACCACGTCTGTCCATCACAGGCCAGGATCAGCGTATTGTGCACCAAACGACCATCAACCCTTTACATCTGCACCTGTCATGCAGGAAGAGATAATGGACTCGTTACAGCACACTGTGTCATACTGCACCACTGGGCGGAGACTAGTACCAACTGGACTAGGGTAGAACTGTCCCATGTGTGGGCTTCTGTTAACGCCAAAACACAAAAGGCTGCATCTGGAGTGTTGCCGCGACCGGGGAAGCATGGAGTGCTGACGAATAGCATGGCAGTGTGTTCACCAATGAATCGCCGTTCTGCACTACCCTGGATGGCCATCTTCTACGAGTATGGCGACGGTATTCTGGTGTCATTTCCGTACAGTACAATACTCGTATATACATTAAATGTGTCTCTGTGAACTGTGAGTGTGATGCTAAGGTTGTCCTGTTGCCAGCAAGATCCCCACATGTTGGGCACCAGCTGAAACGTCAACTCTGTCCCAGCGCCATTATCCAAGATGTCGAGGAACAGTTGCAACAGCTGTGGGCCATCTTGCCTAAGGAGAGGATGCGAAGTCGTCCTGTCACCCGTGCCAGCCAAACCAGTGCTTGCTTCTAGGCCAGATGGGGTGTAATAACTGATGTGATACTGCAATCACTGCAATAACTCTGTGTACCTTCTCTACCCCATTAAGTAAAAATTCGTTTTCTCTTCCACTCCCGGGTGCTTCATTTTTTTTTCTTGTCAAGCTTTGTCAAGTTTTCTACTATATGTACAGGATTATTCTGCAGTTCATCATTAAGTGCATCGCAGAGGGTTCCTCGAACCACTTCAATGTTTCCCGCTACCGTTCCTCTCTCAAACACCGCAAGGGCAAAACGAGCACTTAAATCTTTCTATGGAACCTCTGATTTATTTTATCATGATGATCATTTCTCCCTATGTAGGTGGCTGCCAACAGAATATTTTCGCAATCGGAGAAGAAAGATATTGTTAGAAATTTGTAACTTCCCCCTTCCTAATCGGCCTCTTGAATGGCGCTATGAATCAAATTGATCGCGTATGCCTAATGAAATTTCACAGTGAGTAAGGCTGTCGTTACTGAAGGAAACTAACGCCGGGTAGTAGTTGGAAAGTGTTTAATAGATCCTTCTGAAGAAAGAACCTATTCTGAACCTAATTTAAATACCGATAATTTTGAAATGGTGGAATACAGTGCAATCGCTCACAAATCAGGCAGGAAGAAAAAGGGTACCACGTAATATTTAATACAGAAAACTCTGATTAGCAGAAAAAGGATAACTAAACGGTCACCAGCCCACTAGGGCAATGGATATCCAAAATCATAAGAAAAGCAATGTGAAAGAAAATTAAGCAAATAATCACGCAACAGAAGGATGTCATGCTCTTCTACAACACAACATTTCATTGGTTACTTGTTATGAAATACTAAATTTTGAAAACAAAGTTAAATGAAGTTGTTGGTGAAAGAAATGCCTGACTATTACCGAAACTTTGCTAGGTAAAAAATGACTCTCCGTAACTTCAGCATGACGTAATGCAAAATTTGGAAAATGACAAGCAATTTACTTTTAATTATTGAAATATTGAACTGAATTTACTTTAAGCAAATGAGCAACTGATTAAATTTTAATATAAGAACAGTAAACTACGTACCAAGACAGCAGAAGTCACTCGCTAAGCTAAATACAGATTAAATGAAATTGCGAACTCTTAATTTGTGCTGCATTTTTAGTTATTAGTTTGCTAGCGAAATTTTACATTACTTTAAGTGAGTGAAGTTAATACTCAAAATTGGAAATTACTTGAGTCTCTGTTACGCAATACAACGCTTACTGAGGCAGCAAAATTTAGACTGAAACTGGTCATTTGCAAACAAACAAAACTAACAGTAAATAGTTTATCGAATTTCATAATTTTAAGCACTCGGTGATTGCCTAGAAAGATAAGTGACCCTGCTTGGTAATAATGTCTGAGGACAATGACAACAGAGGTGCAGTAAAAGTTTTAATTATTCTAGGTTGTTATTCAACAAAGTTAATTATTAAAGTTTGTGAAAGAAATGCTACTGGGTAATGCCTGAACATTATTAGTTATACTTTGTGAATCAACAGTAGCTGAAGACAGTGCTGAACTGCTGCTGTTCTTCCTGGTTGCAAACCACGAGTGGTTTGCAGAGCCACTAATAATGATGGGATAGGCAACAGTTAGAACTAGGCTTTACACTCCGACTGTGATCTCAATACTCGATGGTTAAAAACGTAGGTGGTCTTACATTGGCACTCTTTCAAGACAAGCTCCTCGTATCTCCTCTATGCTCACAGCGTGAGAGACATTCTTCGTACGCAAAGGTAAACAAGGGCACAGCTGCTGCCAGTTTTTCATTGTTATCGATACATTTGAACACAGTTCCCTTGGCGATTACCTATCAATTTACAACATTTACATTACAATTACAATCAATTACATACATTCACAAATAAATACACTATTACATATTAAATATAGTTTCCATAATAATGCTGACAGATTCAAAATTAGCAGTACATTACAATCTGTCACCAGATGCCAAATGGCGAAAAATTTTGGATGGTACGTTAGATACACACATCAAACAAAGTGTTGCATCACGTTGGTTCCGAGAGTTCCGGAACCTATTCAGAAAATTGGAACAGAGATCAACATAAACCTCATTTCCGCCCTTTTTATTACTCATGAAAACCACACATTGCGTGTTGTACCACATACAGCGAAACCTTCAGAGGTGGTGGTTCAGACTGCTGTACACACCGGTACCTCTAATACCCAGTAGCACGTCCTCTTGCATTGAGCATATTCGTCGTTGCATACTATTCACAAGTTCATCAAAGCACTGTTGGTCCAGATTACCCCACTCCTCAACGACGATTCGGAGTAGATCCCTCAGAGTGGTTGGTGGGTCACGCTGTCCATAAACAGCCCTTTCCAGTCTATCCCAGGCATGTTCGATAGGGTTCATTTCCGGAGAACATGCTGGCCACTCTACTCAAGCGATGTCGTCAACAAGATTTGCACGATAGGGGCGCGAATTGTCATCCATGAAAACGAATGCCTCGCCAGTATGCTGCCGATATGGTTGCACTATCGGTCGGAGGATGGCACTGACGTGTCGAACAGCCGTTAAGGCGCCTTCCATGACCACCAGCGGCGTACATCGGCCCCACATAATGCCACCCCAAAACAGCAGGGAATCTCCACATTGCTGCACCCGTTGGAGAGTGTGTCTAAGGCGTTTAGCCTGGCCGGGTTGCCTCGAAACACGTCTCCGGCGATTGTCTCGTTGAAGGCATATGCGACACTCATCGGTGAAGAGAACCTGATGCCAATCCTGTGCGTTCTATTCGGCATGTTGTTGGGCTCATCTGCACCGCGCTGCATGGTGCCGTGGTTGCGAAGATGGACCTCGCCATGAAAGTCGGGAGTGAATTTGCGCATCATGCAGCCTATTGCGCACATTTTGAATCGTAACACGACGTCCTGTGGCTGCACGAAAAGCATTATTCAACACGGTGGCGTTGCTGTCAGGGATCCTCCTAGCCATAATCCGTAGGTAGCGGTCATCCACTGCAGTAGTAGCCTTTGGGCGGCCTGAGAGAGGCATGTCATCTACAGTTCTTGTCTCTCTGAGCTCCTCCATTTACGAACAACATCGCTTTGGTTCACTCCGAGACGTCTGGACACTTGTCTTGTTGAGAGCCCTTCCTGGCACAAATAACAATGCGGACGCGATCGAACCGCGGTATCGACCGTCTAGGCACGGTTCAACTACAGAAAACACGAGCCGTATATCTCCTTCCTGGTGGAATGACTGGAACTGTTCGGCTGTCGGACCCCCTCCGTCTAATAGGCCCTGCTCATGCATGGTTGTTTACATCTTTGGGCGGGTTTAATGACATCTCTGAGAAGTCAAAGGGACTGTGTCTGTGATACCATATCCACAGTCAACGTCTGATTTCAGGAGTTCGGAGAACCGGGGTGATGTAAAACTTTTTTTTTATGTTTGTATTTTATCTGCATTTTGTTTCAATGACTGCCACCGAAATTTGCATATCTCCCCTATTTTGTGATGGTACAGAGTGAGCTACCCTTATTTCTACTTCTGCGATGTCCTCCACCAGTCCCACCCGATGTGGATCCCACACCGCACAGCTATACTCCAGAGCAGGGTGGAGAAATGTGGTGCAAGGAGACTCTCTAGCAGACTTGTAGAATTTTCGGCCAGTAAACTGCGGTCTTTGGTTTGCTTACATCTACATCTACATCTACATCCATACTCCGCAAGCCACCTGACGGTGTGTGGCGGAGGGTACCCTGAGTGCCTCTATCTGTTCTCCCTTCTATTCCAGTCTCGTATTGTTCGTGGAAAGAAGGATTGTCGGTATGCTTCTGTGTGGGCTCTAATCTCTCTGATTTCATCCTCATCGTCTTTTCGCGAGATATACGTAGGAGGGAGCAATATACTGCTTGACTCTTCGGTGAAGGTATGTTCTCGAAACTTTAACAAAAGCCCGTACCGAGCTACTGAGCGTCTCTCCTGCAGAGTCTTCCACTGGAGTTTATCTATCATCTCCGTAACGCTTTCGCGATTACTAAATGATCCTGTAACGAAGCGTGCTGCTCTCCGTTGGATCTTCTCTATCTCTTCTATCAACCCTATCTGGTACGGATCCCACACTGCAGTATTCAAGCAGTGGGCGAACAAGCGTACTGTAACCCACATCCTTTGTTTCGGATTGCATTTCCTTAGGATTCTTCCAATGAATCTCAGTCTGGCATCTGCTTTACCGACGATCAACTTTATATGATCATTCCATTTTAAATCACTCCTAATGCGTACTCCCAGATAATTTATGGAATTAACTGCTTCCAGTTGCTGACCTGCTATTTTGTAGCTAAATGGTAAGGGATCTATCTTTCTATGTATTCGCAGCACATTACACTTGTCTACATTGAGATTCAATTGCCATTCCCTGCACCACGCGTCAATTCGCTGCAGATCCTCCTGCATTTCAGTACAATTTTCCATTGTTACAACCTCTCGATACATCACAGCATCATCTGCAAAAAGCCTCAGTGAACTTCCGATGTCATCCACAAGGTCATTTATGTATATTGTGAATAGCAACGGTCCTATGACACTCCCCTGCGGCACACCTGATATCACTCTTACTTCGGAAGACTTCTCTCCATTGAGAATGACATGCTGCGTTCTGTTATCTAGGAACTCTTTAATCCAATCACACGATTGGTCTGATAGTCCATATGCTCTTACTTTGTTCATTAAACGACTGTGGGGAACTGTATCGAACGCCTTGCGGAAGTCAAGAAACACGGCATCTACCTGGGAACCCTTGTCTATGGCCCTCTGAGTCTCGTGGATGAATAGCGCGAGCTGGGTTTCACACGACCGTCTTTTTCGAAACCCATGCTGATTCCTACAGAGTAGATTTCTAGTCTCCAGAAAAGTCATTATACTCGAACATAATATGTGTTCCAAAATTCTACAACTGATCGACGTTAGAGATATAGGTCTATAGTTCTGCACATCTGCTCGACGTCCCTTCTTGAAAACGGGGATGACCTGTGCCCTTTTACAATCCTTTGGAACGCTACGCTCTTCTAGAGACCTACGGTACACCGCTGCAAGAAGGAGGGCAAGTTCCTTCGCGTACTCTGTGTAAAATCGAACTGGTATCCCATCAGGTCCACCGGCCTTTCCTCTTTTGAGCGATTTCAATTGTTTCTCTATCCCTCTGTCGTCTATTTCGATATCTACCATTTTTTCATCTGTGCGACAATCTAGAGAAGGAACTACAGCGCAGTCTTCCTCTGTGAAACATCTTTGGAAAAAGACATTTAGTATTTCGGCCTTTAGTCTGTCATCCTCTGTTTCAGTACCATTTTGGTCACAGAGTGTCTGGACATTTTGTTTTGATCCACCTACCGCTTTGACATAAGACCAAAATTTCTTAGGATTTTCTGCGAAGTCAGTATATAGAACTTTACTTTCGAATTCATTGAACGCCTCTCGCATAGCCCTCACTCTATAACATTAACTATGATCATTCCAATTTTAGGTATTTGTAAATCGTTTTATATTTTTGTTTCAGCGCTTCACATTCTTTAATCCGATCGCCAACTTTTATTTCCATCCTTTGACAGAATAGCTTCACATACAGTACTGACCCTCTGGCTGCACTGAACTCTGTTCGTTACAGTGTCGGATAACTCTGTTGCATTACGTATCGATATCACTCCACAGACACCATAGCATCAAAAGCGCAAGTTTTCGTCTGATACTGATCCCCTGACGGATCCAATGGTGTGTGACCACGAGCGCCGTCTGCTGCCATAGTGTAGGGCAGCCACCGGCAGATGCTGAGCCCCCTAGCAGTTGGAGCCTCTCGCATCACCTTCATCGTTTGTGCCTAGTACAGTAAGCCTCGTCCTAGGTGACAATGTGATAGCTGGACTCTGTTTCGTGCTGCATTATTTGCACTGAGTCTTGGAGAACAACAAGCTAAGCAAATCTTCTGTTCACTGTGATTAACTTGTTCGCCAATCATTTCTGCTCCTGTCCATTTTCCCAACAATGCAAGCTATCGGACTTCTCTGTAGCCCATCTCTCCGTAACGTCGTGTACAAGGTTAATCAAAAGCACGTTCTATTCTCTCCTTCGCACACACACATTTGAGCCGCGCTGCGGCTCGAGTTCGTGCTGTTTATAGGTTTCCGCCCTCTGTTGCAGACCAGACCGTATCGTTTAGTTGGCCTGGTTGCGGTTGTTTCTCTTCATAGCGCGGTCACTGGCGCCACTTGGTTTCGCAAGCGTTGCCTGTCAGCTAGTGGCAGCAGCGGCGGTTATCGATATGTAGTAACTGTTGCCCTACCTTTGGGGTGACGTCGTTGTTTGTCCTGGTCGTGTGAGTGTGCCAGTTCGGTTGGCGAGTCAGAAGGAGCTAGGTCTGCGCAGTGCCAGAACACGCCGGGACCACTGGCGGCACGCATGGCTGCCGGATGGAAGGGCTGTGGTCACGAGGGTGCCGACCTTGTCGTAAACCGAATCCAGTAAGCCTTAACATGAGTGCATTTCAATCCAAGAAGAGAAAATCTCGCGATTCTCCAGTGACTTGGGTTTGTGTTGCTGCTCGTAGTGTCGTCGACGAGAAGAGCAGAGAGTGGAGTGCTTTCTACTCTGGTGGCAGTGGTTCCTTTCTCGTTCCAGGCGCTCTAAACACAGTATTCTGGGGACGCAGTGCAGACCGCCGGTTCCAGCTTTGGCGTATTGTTCCATCGTTGCATTTGGTTTATCGGACGTCAGGTAGCTTCAGCAAGATTATCATAGTCATTCGTTAGACTACCACTAGTCTGAGTTACCATCTTGTGAAGTGAATTCAACTCTTGGTTGCCTATCTCATCGCTCGCGTAAGTGTTTGTTGCTGGACCTTCTCAGAGGTCGATTCCGGGAACACCGTCTGTGGCCCCTTGTGTTACAAAGTTAACATCATCTTATTTCACCCGTTTGGTGATCAGTTGCTTGTTTTTTTAATTAACTTATGCTATTGTATTTGCTGTTTTACAGCAAGTTTCTAAATTTTTAAAATTTTTTCCGTTCCTGGCGTGTAAGGCCTTCAGCCATGATTGTGGTCATTTGCCTTAAAATTAGTTTGGTATTTCTATTTTAGTAGTAAGCCTTAAAACCTTATTTACTGCCATTCCTGGCGTAGATGTCTTCTGATGTGTTTGTGATGACTTACCTATAATATTTCAATACCTGTGCCGGCCGAAGTGGCCGTGCGGTTAAAGGCGCTGCAGTCTGGAACCGCAAGACCACTACGGTCGCAGGTTCGAATCCTCCCTCGAGCATGGATGTTTGTGATGTCCTTAGGTTAGTTAGGTTTAACTAGTTCTAAGTTCTAGGGGACTAATGACCTCAGCCGGCCGAAGTGGCCGTGCGGTTAAAGGCGCTGCAGTCTGGAACCGCAAGACCACTACGGTCGCAGGTTCGAATCCTGCCTCGGGCATGGATGTTTGTGATGTCCTTAGGTTAGTTAGGTTTAAGTAGTTCTAAGTTCTAGGGGACTAATGACCTCAGCAGTTGAGTCCCATAGTGCTCAGAGCCATTTTTTTTAACTAATGACCTCAGCAGTTGAGTCCCATAGTGCTCAGAGCCATTTGAACCATTTCAATACCTGTAAGTTGTAAATTGCAACGAGTTCTTAAACAATTCCTAAGTTGTTTCCATTCTTAGCGTGTAAGGCCTTCAGCCATGATTGTGGTCATTTGCCTTAAAATTCTTTTGGTATTTGTATTTTAGCAGTCACCCTTAAAACCTTATTTACTGCCATTCCTGGCGTCTGATGCCTTTTGCTGTGTCTGTGGCGACTTGTCTTTAATATTTCAATACCTGTAATTTGTAAGTTGCAGCGAGTTTTAAACAACTGTTAATTTATTACTTTTGAATACATTATGGGAGTGAACAGTGATCAATGTGTTACAGCCGGCCGGTGTGGCCGAGCGGTTCTAGGCGCTTCAGTCTGGAAACGCGCGACGCAGGTTCGAATCCTGCCTCGGGTATTGATGTGTGTGATGTCCTTAGGTTAGTTAGGTTTAAGTAGTTCTAAGTTCTAGGTGACTGATGACCTCCGATGTTAACTCCCATAGTGCCCAGAGCCATTTGAACCATTTTTTGAATGTGTTACAAATATTTACTATCAAAAACAGTCTTGATCACCGGTTTCGACCACTACTGTGGTCATATTCAGACCAATGAATAAGAACCTCCTTTTGCTGGAAAATCACTAAGGTACTGGTCGAAACCGGTCACCGTAACAAATAAATTGTGATCATGACTGTTTCTGATAGTAAATATGTTAATTTATTGCCATTCCTGTCGGGTAAGGCCTTCTGCCAGATCACAGTGGCTTGTTTTTAAAACATTATCAAAAATAGTTCAAATGGCTCTGAGCACTACGGGACTTAACTGCTGTGGTCATCAGTCCCCTAGAACTTAGAACTACTTAAACCTAACTAACCTAAGGACATCACACACATCCATGCCCGAGGCAGGATTCGAACCTGCGACCGTAGCGGTCTCGCGCGGTTCCAGACTGTAACGCCTAGAACCGCTCGGTGACCCCAGCCGGCAAAACATTATCTGTTGTATCTGCATTTAATGGTGTCTTCTTAAATAGTAGCTCACTAAAAACACTATTATTTACATAGTTGTTCATTCCTTCATTACCAACGTGCTGTATTTTATTTATTATTGAATCTAGAATTACTGGTTTCAAATACATTGTGTGTAACTGTAAAAGGCAACAAATAGTAACTCATTACGGGCCCGTCCACAATCGTAAACGAATCCTGCCTTCCCTTGACTATCAGGTCTCAACATTCCCGGTTCTCCAATCCCTTCCCGCAAAGTTTCACGAATGAAGAGTAAACTCCTGCGTTTACAGGACAAATAGGAGCCCGCAATATCGGCCCTTAATTTTACCAGGAGAGTGTATCTGACTCCGACTCCCCGGTCCATTAAAGTTCAAGCTCGTTTCTCGTCCGGTAAAACACAAACACACAGACACATACACATACACAGCCGCAACGGCCACCACCGTACAGGAGCGCAGCGGTGTTGTGTTCCCTCGGCTGGCCGCGTTGGCCTTTGCTCTTCTCGCAGGCGGCCAGCTGATAGCGAGCTGCGCCAACCAGCGCAGGCCTGGTTATCAGTATTTATAGCGGCCGTCCAGCCTAAACGAAACGAAACGGAGTGCAGCGGCGCTGCAGCGCGGCGTGGCGCAGGACAAACCGAAGAGAGTGAATGGTTGGGAGGGAGAGGGGGAGAGAGAGGGAGCGGTTAATAAAGGCCAGCGCAAGGAGAGCGGCGGAGCAGCAAAGTAGGGGCGGTCACGCGAGCCCTGACTGGCGGCGCGCGCCTGTTACACGGATTGGCTCCACTCACCGTGCGCTTAGGCGATGCGATCCGAGCAGAGCACAACAGGGCTGCTCGCTTAATTCGGGCAGAGGTTGCGGCGGCGGCTGCCGCAGGTGGCCACTGCTGAGGCGAGGGGGCGGGGAGGGGAGGGGGAGAGAGGGAGGCTAGGGGCGTGGTAGGAGCGCCTACACCGCGCACGGCTGGATTTATAGGCAGATTATTATCACTCAGACTGATTAGCGGCCGCTGTAATTGTCTGCATGCGTGCCATGAAGCATCGATTTCGCTGCCTTGTAACTGGGGAGCAGGTTGTTTGAACAGTGCATCTTTCTCTATCTCTCTCTCTCTTTCCCTCTCTCTCTCTCTCTCTCTCTCTCTCTCTTTCTCTCTTTCATACACACACACACACACACACACATACACACATATCAGGACTTGCACGGGAGCGCGCATGTCGGCACGGTCACACACAGATTAACTCACAGCCTATATTCTTCGCTGCATTTTCTCTCATTTTTACTGTGCCACTCTCTCTCTAACTCGCTGTGGTGTTTCTACAGGCCATTAAAATTGCTACACCAAAAAGATGACGTGCTACAGACGCGAAATTTAACCGACAGGAAGAAGATGCTGTGATATGCAAATGATTAGCTTTTCAGAGCATTCACACAAGGTTGGCGCCGGTGGCGACACCTACAACGTGCTGACATGAGGAACGTTTCCAACCGATTTCTGATACACAAACGCCAGTTAACTAGCGTGAAACGTTGTTGTGATGCCGCGTGTAAGGAGGAGAAATACGTACCATCACGTTTCCAACTTTGATAAAGGTCGCATTGTAGCCTATCGCAATTGCGGTTTATCGTATCGCGACATTGCTGCTCGCGTTAGTCGAGATCCAATGACTGTTACAGAATATGGAATCGGTGGGTTCAGGAGGGTAATACGGAACGTCGTGCTGGATCCCAACGGCCTCGTATCACTAGCAGTCGAGATTACAGGCATCTTATCCGCATGGCTGTAACGGATCGTGCAGCCACGTCTCGATCCCTGAGTCAACACATGGGGACGTTTGCAAGACAACAACCATCTACACGAACAGTTCGACGACGTTTGCAGCAGCACGGACTATCAGCTCGGAGACCATCGCTGCGGTTACGATTGACGCTGCATCACAGACAGGAGCGGCTGTCGATGGTGTGCTCAACGACGAACCTGGGTGCACGAAGGGCAAAACGTCATTTTTTCGGACGAATCCTGGTTCTGTTTACAGGATCGTGATGGTCGCATCCGTGTTTGGCGACATCGCCGTGAACGCACATTGGAAGCGTGTATACGTGATCGCCATACTGGCGTATCACCCGGCGTGATGGCATGGGGTGCCATCCGATCCCTGCGAAACCCTACATTTCAGCAGGATAATGCACGACCGCATGTTCGACTGCTGCCCTGGCCAGCACATTCTCCAGATCTCTCACCAACTGAAAACGTCTGGTCAATGGTTGCTGAACAAGTAGCTCGTCACAATACGCCAGTCACTACTCTTTATGAACTGTGGTATCGTGTTGAAGCTGCATGGGCAGCTGTACCTGTACACGCCATCCAAGCTCTGTTTGACTCAATGCCCAGACGTATCCTGGCCGTTATTACAGCCAGAGGTGGTTCTTCTGGATACTGATTTCTCAGGATCTATGCACCCAAATTGCGTGAAAATGTAATCACATGTCAGTTACAGTACAATATATTTGTCCAATGAATACCCGTTTATCATCTGCATTTCTTCTTGGTGTAGCAATTTTATTGACCAGTAGTGTACATCTGTGGCCGACGGTTCCTATCTTCCCATACTTCATGTCATCTTCTACACTGAGAGGAAAAAAGCATCTCAACACTAAAAAATGATTAACGTACAGTACTGAAATTTCGAGAGTACACTTCACTAGGTAACATACTTAAGTGACTAACCTTTTCCAGATCACAGCTTAATGTATAAGTGAGGTAAGCCACTGCAAATGTGAAATGCTGGTACATTAATAACTGGCGCAACTGCCAGAAAGTTGAATGTAAGAAAGCAAATGTGCGTGCATTGAGTTGTACAGGTGCTGGATGTCAGTTTGTGTCTGTTGCACTAGATCTGTATTACAGGGACAGTTAATGCTGGTACATGACGCTGTCCTCCGATATATGCTCGACTGGAAACAGATCTGGTGATCGAGCAGGCCAGATAACAAGTCGACATCCTGTAGAGCATGTTCGGTTACAACAGCGTTATATGTGCGAGCGTTATCCTGTTGGAGAAAAACCTTGGAATACTGTTCACGAATGGTAACACAACAGTTCGAATAACCAGATTGACGTACGAATTTGCAGTTAGGGTGCGTAGGGTACCCATGAAAGTGCTCCTGCTGTCTTTCGAAATCACACCTGAGACCACAATTATAGGTGTAGGTCCAGTGTGTCTAGCATGCAGACAGGTTGGCTGCAGACTCTCAACTGCCTGTTTCTAACCAACAGACGGCCATCACTGGCACTGAAATAAATCCAGCTTTTTTCAGCAAACACAACAGACTTCCCACCTGATCTCCAATGAGCTCTCTCTTGACACCACTGAAGTCGCATATAGGGGTGGTTTTGCGTCAGTGGAATTCATCTACATCTACATCCATACTTCGCAAGCCAACCGACGCTGTGTGCCGGAGGGTACTTTGAGCACCTCTATCGGTTCTCCCTTCTATTCCAGTCTCGTATTCTTCGTGGAAAGAAAAAATGTCGGTATGCCTCTGTGTGGGCTCTAATCTCTCTGATTTTATCCTCGTGGTCTCTTCGCGAGATATGCGTAGGAGGGAGCAATATACTGCTTGACTCCTCGGTGAAGGTATGTTCTCGAAACTTCAACAAAAGCCCGTACCGAGCTACTGAGCGTCTCTCCTGCAGAGTCTTCCACTGGAGTTTATCTACCATCCCCATAACGCATTTGCGATTAGTAAATTATCATGTAACGAAGCGCGCTGCTCTCCGTTGGATCTCTTCTATCAACCCCATCTGGTACGGATCCCACACCGGTGAGCAGTATTCAAGCAGTGGGCGAACAAGTGTACTGTAACCTATTTCCTTTGTTTTCGGATTGCACTTCCTTAGGATTCTTCTAATGAATCTCAGTCTGGCATCTGCTTTACCGAGGATTAATTTTATGTGGTCATTCCATTTTAAATCACTCCTAATGCCTACTCCCCGATAATTTATGGAATTAACTGCTTCCAGTTGGTGGCCTGCTATATTGTAGCTAAATGATAAAGGATCTTTCTTTCTATGTATTCGCAGCACATTACACTTGTCTACATTGAGATTCAACTGCCATTCCCTGCACCATGCGTCAATTCGTTGCAGATCCTCTTGCATTTCAGTACAATTTTCCATTGTTACAACCTCTCGATATACTACAGCATCATCCGCAAAAAGCCTCAGTGAACTTCCGATATTATCCACAAGGTCGTTTAGATATACTGTGAATAGCAACGGTCCAGAGAGACTCCCCTGCGGCACACCTAAAATCACTCTTACTCCGTTAAAGTTCTCACCATTGAGAAGACATGCTGCGTTCTGTTATCTAGGAACTCTTCAATCCAATCACACAAATCATTGATAGTCCATATGCTCCTATTTTGTTCATTAAACGACTATGGCGAACTGTATCAAACACCTTGCGGAAGTCAAGAAACACGGCATCTACCTGGGAACCTGTGTCTGTGGCCCTCTGAGTCTCGTGGACGCAACAAAGCGTCTAGCTCGGAGCTCTCCTTGAAGCAACCTATTTGTAACAGTTCATTGTGTTACTGTGGTGACAATTGCTGCTCAGATTGCTGCTGCAGATCCAGTTCGATGCCCTACGCCCATTAAGCGAACACGGTGACCTATCCTCTCGGTAGTGCCATACGGACGTCGGGAGCCCGGTTGGCTGACAGCCAACAGGTACAGTGGCTACGTTCCTACCAATCCTTCCTACAACAGCGAAAAAGGAATGTCCTGCTTCTCGTAACACTATTACACATCCTCGTTCAAACTCAGTGAGGCGTTGATAATGGGGTCTTTGTCGCCTTAAAGGCATTCTTGACTAACATTAACTCACTACGCCCAATCTCAGAAGTAACTAAACCTTCCAATCATTACAACTTGTATTTAAAGAAAACCTGGTTTGCAACCTCATAGTGGCACTACTAGCGCAACTCTTATTTGAGACTGGCGTAAAATTTTAATAGATATCAAGTTTCAGATGTAGGAACACGTCTACCAAGTTTCTTTCATGTCGCACAACTGCTTCTTCCTGTTGTGATTTTTTTCCGTCCGTGTATTTTCCATTTTCTCAAGGCCACCTGTACTCCATCTAATCGGGCAACGTTCGGTCTTACTTTTCTCTTTCTTCCCTGAGGATGGTAGATGAAGGACTCCTTTGGCTATCTGTCATCTGTAATTTTCATTACACTTTCGTAGCAGGCGAGCTGCCGTTCTGTATTTAATGCTTTCTTGAGTCTGGGTCACTTCCCTAATAGCCGTATTTCTTGTGCAGTATATAGATATTCTACACGAACTTCTGAGATAGTCCATTCCTACAACTCTCAGTTTGTTTTTACTTTTAGGGTTTAGGGACAATTTCTTGTCCGTCCGTCTGTCTGTCTGTCTGTCTGTCTGTCTGTCCGACTGTTAAGAACCCTTTTTTCCCAGGAACGGTATAGAATCATATATTGTGATGTTGGAAGTCAGATCTGGAAGCTGAACTGATCTGTAGAGCCGGCCGGTGTGGCCGAGCGGTTCTAGGGGAACCGCGCGACTGCTAGGTTCATAGGTTCGAATCCTGCCTCAGGCATGCATGTGTGTGATGTCCTTAGGTTAGTTAGGTTTAAGTAGTTCTAAGTTATATGGGACTGATGACCTCAGATGCTAAGTCTCATATTGCTCAGAGCCATTTGAACCATTTGAACCAAGATCTGTAGATACTGAATAAAATTCCATAACCGTTCTTTCCACCAACCTGTCGTCTTCTAAAGTTGTGTCCCCAGTGCAGAAGACAGCTCGACGGTCGTGGGATCTTCTTCGGCGGTAGCTCCTACGCTGTCGTCTCGAACTTGAACCTGTGTTTGTGCTTTTTTCTTTGCAGGATGCCACTTTCCCAGGTTAGTCTCTGTATCTACAGAGGGCAAGACCTGTAGTACTGACACTGATGGTAGGCGACACCTCTCATTAAAGTATCCCGTTTGTTTATATCTTGAAGTATCACTTTCTATACTGTCTTCTACAACACTCTACATAGCTTTATTAATAGTAGGGTAACGTTTCTGACAACTTCCGATGTAGAGTGCGACACGGCCGTCCGAAACGGAGATACACGTCCGGCTCTGAAGACCACACGAAACCGAGTAACTAGCGCAGCCGAAGAACTTCGTCTCCCAGGCACACAAAAGCGACTCGAAGGTGTCCGAAGCACTTAGGCTGTAATATCATTACTCTCATGTTTCTCAAAACTAGTGAAATTTAATAAACAATAACGGTAGACACTTAGGATAACCATGAGAGATTCTTATACTGAAAACTGACTTAAATACAATGAAAAGTGTATAATTAATTAATAAGAGAAATTAGGCGTTTTGGCGCCTAACACCCGAGTGTACCGACCAATCAAAAGCAAGTTCAGAACAGTTAGCAGTCTCTCCCACGGAAATAGTACATACTGTACCATCTGCTGCTTGTAACTCACTCCACTTTTGTACCATATGCTACTTCACGTGTATCAAGCAGCATCAGGGCGATTGGTTTGGATTGGATTGGATTGTTCGGGGGAAGAGACCAAACAGCGTGGTCATCGGTCTCATTGGACTAGGGAAGGACGGGAAAGGAATTCGACGCTGCCATTTCAATGGAACCATCCCGGCATTTGCCTAGAGCAATTTAGGAAAATCAGGGAAAACCTAAATCAGGATGGCCGGATGCGGGATTGAACCGTCGTCCTCCCGAATGCGAGTCCAGTGTGCTAACCACTGCGCCACCTCGCTCGGTAGATCAAGGCGAGTTTCTAGCAAGATAAAATACTGGCGGCCACAGCCAGGAGTATCACAACGGGCAGATGTATCAAGTTGATATTTATGTCATGTCCTGAGGTCTGTGGTCCCAATCGACCGTGTGGTCAAAAGAATCGGCCATGTACACTGGTGGCCAAAATTAAAGCAACAAACTGCTATTTCCCAGTCCTGTGTCTAATTCACAATTTAATCATACAAACTGTCAACAGATGTCGTTACGACCTGTTTTGCACAGATGATGGCATTACGATAACGAACAATGACATCAGGGCACCTATCAAGCAGGGTAGTATTTGCAGGGTAGTCCCACATCCACAATCGCTGTGTACACAGTCACAGATGGTGGAGTATGGACAGAGAAGACGCCGACAACTGTCTGCTGTGGAGGGCAGTAGGAAACTTGGAAGCAGGAGAGTCGCAAACTGATGAGGCCCGGTCTTAATATGAAACGCCCTGTTGTTTCTCGGATCTGGCGACAGTTTATAGAGACCGAAACTGTATGCCGGAGACCAGGACAGGTCCGAACACGTGTAACATCAGAAAGAATGGAGCGTTATTTGCCCATAAGGGCAGTACGGTACCACATTAGTAGTACGGTACCGCCATAGTACTACACTGCAACTGGCAACTGGTCTCGCAGCATCCTCTGGACGAGTTGTATCGAGGCAAACAATAAGCAGACGGTTTCAGAAGAGTGGCCTCTATTGTTGGAGGCCGGCTGTCTGTTTACCTCCGGCTTGTCTTCACAAATGGGAATGTCTAGAGTGCGGCTATCAACATGCCATCTTTTCACAGTTGAGTCTCGCTTTGATCTGGAGAGTGATTCTCGACGGATTAGGATCTGGAGGGAACGCGGAACACGATTTCGGGACCCAAACATTGTGCAAAAAGACCGATAACGAGAAAGATCCCTAGTATTCTGGGCAGGGATTATGTTGACACCTCTTCATGAAATTGTATGGATGAATCAGCACGAGATCTTGGGATCTCATGCGGGTGGTTAAGAGGTGCTGTGGGCCCAGACTTCGTATTGATGGACGATAATGCTCGACTGATGACATCATTCACAGCGTGTCTCGTCGTTTTAAGGCCTGTATAGGTGCCAGAGTTGGTCACGCCCCACACCGAGCACATCAACCATTTGTCAGAATGTGTGTACAAAACAGATAAGTTGGTAGAAAACGAAGAACATTTTTATCTAACGTAATTCATGTTGCAGTTGAGTACGTTGTATAGTCTTTAGATTGACATGTGGAGCAATCGGGTCTACTGCCGGATGTTTGTGTCGCTCTGGCACAATATTTCTGCCACGTAACTCGTTGCCTTCTTCAGGTGCTACATGAGACTGCCGTATTGCTGCTGCTGCTGCTGTCTGACAGGGACAGATGAGCCCCTGTGGGTCGGTGGAGTCTAAGCCGGAAGGCTATTCCTCCAAACTGACGGAGCGTGTGATGTGGCCTGACTTCATGTGTGATGTCCTGTCAGTCTGCTGGGACGGTGTTCTGGACGTGCTGGCAACTCAGTGGTTGCGAAGCAGGTGGGGCCATCTGGCTGCGTTAAGACGCTGCACCCAGTGGCCCAGGGCTCGAAGGAGCGGGTTTTCGGACTGCGCGGACTTCTCGTGAAAGAGCCGTGCAGCCAGACGAAACCTGCCTCGAACAGTAGGGATGTTGGAGATTCGGTTAAGGTCGTCCGACGGGAAGTCCCGAGGAAGGTGCAATGCCAGACGTAGAATCCGGTTCTGAAGGCGTTGCTAGCGATCGACGTGGGTCGCTGCAGCATTGCCCCAAACCACAGCGGCGTAGTCGATAAGCGGACGTATAAGCGTAAGATACAGCGCAACACCCAGTTCTGGCGGGAGCGCAGGTTCGGATTGAGAAAGGGGTAGAGGTGAGTCATTCTACCCCTGACATTTTTGACGATGTCGTCGATATGGTGTCTCCACGTGAGCCCTCTATCCAGCGTCACACCCAGGTACTTAGCGGTATTGCCCCAAGGTACGGCGGTTCCCCTGATGGTGATCTGCGGGATGTTGGCTGGAATATGCTTCCTGGTGATGAGGAGGGCTTGTGTCTTAGTCCCATTGAAGCTGAGGCGCCACCTCCTGGCCCACTGACTAAGTGTGTCAGCCGCTGCCTGCATGCATCGTTGGAGCAGAGCTGCATTCATGCTGTGCATGTACATCGCTGTATCATCCGCGTAGAGGGCGAGGTGGACCCTGTCCATTCGCGGCATGTCTGCGGTATACAGGATGTACAGTATGGGGCCAAGGACGGAGCCTTGGGGAACTCCAGCCCTATCCTGGCGGCGCGTCGACAGGTCCTCCGTGCTTACGTGAAAGCTTCTGTCGGCGAGGTAAGATTTTAAGAGATAGACATGCGGCAGGGGCACACCGAGGTCAAGAAGCTTGAAGAGAAGACCCTCATGCCATACAGAATCGAACGCCCGTGAAACATCCAGGAAGATGGTTCCGAAATATTTCTGCTGTTCGATGGCATCAAGGGCCTCTTCAACGAGGCGAAGCAGTTGGTGCGTTGTTGCGTGTCCAGGGCGAAAACCACATTGTTCGTCCGACAAAAGACGTTCTTCCTTGATGTGACGCAGAAGGCGGCAGAGATACAGCCTTTCAAAGACTTTGCTGACAGCTGGCAGCAAAATGATGGGCCTGTAGCTGCTCGGGAGAAGAGGGTCGTTCCCAGGCTTGCGGATGGGGATGACCTCGGCGTGTTTCCACTCCTGAGGATAGCAGCCAGTGCAGAGGATGCTGTTGAAAAGGCGAGCCGGGTGTTCAGCGGCTGCCGGTGGCATTCGTAGCAGCATTTCGTTCGTAATCTGATCAGGGCCGCCTGCCTTGCGCTTGTTGAGCCGTCGAAGTTGATCGGAGACTTCATCAGCATCCACCTCGTCGATACGTTCGTCGCCCGTAGGGGCAGCGAGGAGCACCGGGAGATGTTGAGCAACCAGGCGAACGTGATCCGGATCCGTGGGGTCCGTGACGGGCTGGAAATTTTGTTCAAAAACGTCAGCAATGATGTTGGCTTTGTCCACTGGGCTGCTGACGATGTTTCGACCAACTTGTAACGGCAGAATCTTCCGGCGGAGGAAGAGCTATGTAGCTTTCCAGGCGGTAACGAAGAGTGGCCAGGCGGTTGGACCATTCCAGATGGCGGTGGTTTGCAACGGCAACTTTTAGGTCCCTCCTCATCCTGTTGAGAGCCCTCTTCGTTGCTGCGTTGCGCGTCAGCTGCCATTCACGAAAGAGGCGGTTTTTGGCAGTTATCGCCTCCATGAGATGCGTTGGTAGTTGCCGGGATCGGTCAGGAGGGCCAGATCGCGGCCGCGGCGTGGCTCAGAGTACCGCGTGTAGAGTACAGTCATGGAGGAATCGGGCACAGCCATCAACCCCAACATCGTCTGCGTCAGGTGTGTCACGGAGACCCTCTTACAACAGCGCCTGATACTGGTTCCAGTTGGCGTTCCTGGTTGGGATGCCACTGGCTGGGCATCGACGTCGATGTCAAATAGAACTGGGACGTGGTCCGAAGATAAGGAAGTGCGGGTGCTGGCGGATATAACATAGGGCACCCCTTTGGCCACGTCGAGTACGTCTGGAGGCCCACCGTTGTTGGGAAAGTGGGTGGGTTCGTGAGGTCCGAGGATGACGGCGTTCCACCGCTGGGCCGCTCAGAGAAGTTTGCGTCTGTGGTTGTTGGTGACACAGGAACGCCATTCGGTGTGCTTAGCGTTAAAGTCACCACCAGCAAAGACCTGTCCAGGTAATGCCAGCAAAACTTCAACGTCCTGGTGGAGTAACTGTCGGCCAGGCGGACAGTAGACAGCAACAAACGTGATGCGCCCATGCGAGGTGTTGACAGCTACAGCAGTGGCCTCCATCGCTTGTAGCTGTGGAAGAGGAACTTGATGGTGCAGCAGGGAAGTCCGGACGTAGACTGCAGTGCCACCGCCATGAGTTGGCCTGTCGGTCCCGTAAAATACGTAGTTGGCAGCCCGGACATGGACACCAGGCTTGGGAAAAGTCACGGAAACCAGGCAAATGTCGACGGCCCCATCCCGCAGCAGCTGTCGAAATTCGCCATCTTGGGTGCAGATGCCCTGGGCTTTCCACACGCAGACAGTGACGCCTCGTTGACTACGGGCCATGCTGGGAGGCCAGTGGTCCAGTGGAGATTGCCTGAATGGCTGCACTGACAGCGGCAATGAGTTGCCGTGGGATATCTTTGAGAAGCTCCCGAAGTTCTTGCAAGAGGAGCTTCATTTCGGCCATGCTGGAATCGGCCGCCTGGGATGGGACAGTTGCAGCTCGTGAGTGTTGAGCTGGGGTCGTCAGGACGTCAGCCTGTCGTCCCTGTTGGGAGTGGTCGTGTTGGCCCTGGTCTTCACCCTGCTGCTGTGCAGAGTGCCGCGCCGATGGTCGCGCTGCGGCCCATGGACGGCGGTCCATCACGGTGTTGGGAGCTGGTGCAACAGTGGCTGGCTTTGGCGCAGGTACGGAGGCCGGCGGTGAGGAGCCAGAGGTAGTAGCAGCAGCAAAACTGACGCCAGGTCGGACTGGTGCAAGCCGCTTTATGGAGCCGGGTCGTTGACCACGGTTCCGTGCCGCAGCCCGTTGAAAGCTGGAACAACCGCGGTAGGAGGCCGCATGTTCCCCACCACATCCAGCGCATTTGGGCAGTCCATCTGTCCGCTGCCGTGTGCAGTCTCAGACTGGCGTGCTCCCCTGCACACTTAACACAGCGTGGGGGCAGCGTGCAGAACCGTGCCACATGCCCAACCATTTCACAGTTG
Organism: Schistocerca americana; assembly: GCF_021461395.2. Taxonomy (NCBI): domain Eukaryota; kingdom Metazoa; phylum Arthropoda; class Insecta; order Orthoptera; family Acrididae; genus Schistocerca; species Schistocerca americana. The sequence continues at coordinate 170,379,786 of NC_060124.1, read as the reverse complement.
AAATATTGCAGTTCGCCCCTCTTCGAACGCAGTTTTTCCGTAGTGACAGGTGTCGCCGCGATCTTCGTGACCTGCCATAGCCCGCGGTTGTGTGGAATATCACAGGTGACCACGAGGACCAGCGGAGTCTCCTTTCGGGTGCGGCGAGAGGGTAGGCGGGTTATGGACCGGAGGCCAAATCCATAGCCCATATCCTCCAGTTGTCGCCGGACGTGATCCAGGCTGTAGTTTTGACGGAGGCTCCGAAAGACGATTTTGAGTGTCTTGTCTGTTGCAGATGGGTAAGTATAGAACGGCTTCTCGTGCTTCCCGAACATAGCCGTAACTTTTCTGTAATCTTCTGCCGATTTTAAGGTGACCTTATAGAGGTTGGCGCCAGCCAGCTTGATAATGACGTTATCTTGGCCGACAAGGCGAAGTAGCATCCTGTAGAGGCCGTCGTAGTCCTCCTTGTGTTGGACCACAATGGGCGGCGGTTTGGGTTCTCTCTTCTGAGCAGGCATCTCCAAACCGTAAGCGAGCTCCTCAAAGGCGTTCGCCGTCTGAACCGGCAGCGCTGAGGAGAGCTGAGCCTTCCTGACTGGCCGTTTGACGAGTTGAAACCCTTCGTCATCGACGGCGACATCGGTCTGTTTTGCCTTTTTGCAATTAGGAGGGGTGCGGGTGGTTCCTGTGGCAGTAGTCGCGCGCCTTTTCGTTGTCCTGGCGGCGGCGGGAACGTCATTTCTTGCTGTTGACTAGTCGTCCGAATCGGGCAGCGGAACTTGCAGTGCATCCGAAACGTATGCCACTTCCGTATCCATATTCATTGCCACGGTCGTCGTAGGTGGGGAACCGGATGGGGCCGCCAACAAAGTGGGTTTTGCCGGACGGCAATCCGCCACACCCTTCGCTGTATGGACATCCTCTCGCTCCGACATCTCAACGCTAACTGCGCGGGACTGCCGTATTGGAGGATCTTGTCCAGTATTTGTGCCCCTCGAGGACGCTGGGTGCTCTCTGTGCCGTCCGCGCCCGCCTAGTGCCGAGACAACGGTTACCAGCTCATCTCGGCGTGGAGTCCGGCTCTGGAGCTTATCAGGGCCCAACGAAAGGAACCAAGAAACTCCTCAAGAAGCAGTAACACCGCAGGAGAAGCGCCAGGCGGGCGCGGACCGCGAAAGCAGCTCCCTACGCAGGATGGGCCTCTGACAGCCACCACGACCGCAGATGATGGACGAGCCGAGCACGGACGTCAGAGCACCAGGGAAGTGCCGACACCTCAGGAGCAGCGCCAGGTGGGCGCAGACCGCGAACGGAACGCCCGACAAACGACGGGCCTCAGAGAGCTGCCACAGATGGAGACCAAGCTGGGCGCGGACGTCCGAGGGAGCACCAGGCAAGAGACAACACCTCAGGAGCAGCGCCAAGTGAGCGCGGACCACCAACGGAACCCCAAACGCGGGTCCGGCCCCAGACAGCTGCCACGACCACAGATGGTGGACGAGCCAAGCGCGGACGTCCGTGGGAGCACCAGGGAAGGGCCAAAACCTCAGGAGCAGCACCAAGCGGGCGCGGACCGCGAACGGAACGCCAGACACAGGACGGACCTCAGAGAGCTGCCACAGATGGCGTCTAAGTCGGCGCGGACTTCCGAGGGAGCACCAGGCAACACATTACAAGCAGCACCAGGCGGGCGCGGACGGCAGAGAGAGCACCCAGCGCCTTCTGGGAATAAATACTGGACAAGATCCTCCAATACGGCAGTCTCAGGTAGCACCTGAAGAAGGCAACGAGTTACGTGGCCGAAATATTGTGCCAGGGCGACACAAATATCCGGCAGTAGACCCGACTATTCCACATGTCAAGATCTCGCCGGGAAAGCATGAAGAGTTACAGTCTTTTGGTTGTTGCTTCTTTATTATCAACTTTTTATACTGTTGTGTATAAATGCAACCTAGCAAAATTTCCGTTCGTTGCTTTCATTTTGGACACCAGTGTTTATTACATGTTTTTATACTCGCACACACACTTATCAAAACCCGTAAGGTATTTCCCTTGCTCTAGAATCATGAAATTTGACGACACACAAGTAAAGGGCAAATCCGAGAATCGTTAATCTGTAATTATATCATACAAAAAAATAATGATTTTGTCATTTTTTATCTGATGTAAAATTTGGAATTGCAACAGTCAGTTGTTCTGCATTCAGGTTGGCTGGGTCACAATGGCAGAAGTCAAACATCAGGCAAGGAATGACTTTATCGTTCATATGAAGCGTTTCAGAAGAAATCAGTCATAAAGTATTAAGTGGAACGAACATTCACAGGCTAGTCTGTTGCAGACTAGTGGAACGAACATTAGCAGACTAGTCTGTCTCACATACAACTTGAAACGCCATGTATACGTACAGTGACCGTTACTATATATCTGAGGGTGGGGTAAACGCGTCATCTAAGCGATAAAGTCGTTTCCTGCCTGATATTGGACTTTTACCATTGCTACCCACTCACCTTAATGGAGAACTAATGATTAATTTAATAGTGGTTGCCTGCTTCCTGCATGAGATTATGTCACATTCTAGAATAACTGACAAAAATAATCAAGATCATCGATTCCTGGAATGGATGAACTGTCTACATAAATGATTAAGTTTATAAGGAACCCTCAGCATCTGGCCCTCGCATCTGGTCAGTTTTTCACAGTAAGCTTCCACCACTCGCATCAGTAGGTCCTTGCGGGATTCACAGTACTTCTACAGAGCACTTTCCTACTTATCTTAGAATACCGTAGGGTTTTGTTTCTGCATTGGTGATTTCCCATGGAATACCCCTTGCTGCATTTCCCAATTACTTGTTCAGTCTTCCGGCAGGATGCTGCAATCCGCCAACTGATATCTGGACAAACCGTTCAGCCGTCACAATGATCCGATTTGGTTGGACTACCCAAGAGTCAGATCACTCTCCACAGACTCAGTTGCGGTAATGAACACTGTTGCGGAAGGAAATAACGATGCGGAAAACGATGACCTTGGCAAATGAGTCCTGGGATTTGTTGATCACATAATAGTAAAAGGGAATCATCAAACTAATTAAATGAAAGATGAGTCCTAACTAACCTTAACTTATTACAATACTAGCTGACAAACCACGCATTTCCGCGGGTATTCATGTTGATAAATTTATATTAGAGAAGAAAACAGAAAGTGATCCGCGTTTATAGTGAAGCATCGTAAAAAATTGCTTCCTGTGTATTCGTGGAAACATCTTTGAAACTATGAAACAGTCGTACAAAGAAATACGTATAAGAACTTTTAACATTGCAGCGCATGACCAATCGTGAACAATTTAATGATTATAAAGAATCCACCTCGATTGCAAATAGAAACCGGATGTTGACCTGGGTTTCGGGGCGGATAACCACGCCTTCTTCGGAACGCACTAAAACTACAAACTGCCTAAAGAGGCATAGTCCAACGTTAATACAGAACGCCCAAAAGTGCAAAAGACTCGCATAAAATGTAAAATAAACGGTACGTGTGTACCATGTCAACAGCTGTACAGCTCAATCGCTGGCTGGGGTGAGGAAGCACGCTTCTGACGTTTTAGCTAAGCACAGCTATTGACATGGTGCACACGTACCGTTTATTTTTCATTTTATGCGAGTCTTTTGCACTTTTGGGCGTTCTTTATTAAGGTTGGACCATGCCTCTTTAGGCAGTTTGTAGTTTTAGTGTGTTCCGAAGAAGGCGTGGTTATCCGCTCCGAAACCTAGGTCAACATCCGGTTTCTATCTGCAGTCGAGGCGGATTCTGTATAATCATTATACGTATAATGACCAAATGTACTCCCGTAAGCACAGTATCCAAAATTAAGAAACATGACCCCAGACAGTTTCTGAATGCTCGGCGCAGCTGCTTCGTGTGTCTACAAGTCGCTTTTGTAAACGTCTCTAAGGCAACGTCTCTTCATAGCTCTATAGACGGCTACTGCTTTCGCCTACATCCGTTTGTGCTGAGCAGCTCAAAGCTGTCAAAATAGCTGCCGGGTGCCAGGGACTTCCTCAATTTGACTCAACTGCACGAGTGTCTTCGTAGTAAAGAATAAATGTACTAAAACTTCACGCATGATGCGGAAATTTTTCATTCACCTGAGTCTTTACAATATCATCTGTCTTGAACTATTCGTCGTACAATTATGTACTTGTGTAGTTTCATTGAGCGGCATAGGTGGACACTGTCTGAGAAATTTATTGCGTACACAGTTAGCAGCACAGAAGTAATATATTAAAACATCATGCATGATGTGGGAGTTTTTCACGCATCTCATTCCTTATGACATAATATCTCCTTAATTGTGTAAGGTAGGTGGTTCTTAGCCTCACAGAAATTCTTGCATGAAAATAGAGTATATGTGTACCAAGTTTGGCTGAAATTTCTCCGGTGGTGTAGGAGGATATTTGGAAAACACACATACACATTCATGCATGGATTTTTTTTCAGCACGTAATATTCGCAGTGAACAGATATACCACCATCAAAAAATGACGGAATGTCACTGAGATCGATAAAACACAGAGAACATGCAAGCAAACATTTACAGATATTAAGCAAATCCAAGCTAACTAGTAGATGACTTTGCAGAGTTCGTGTGGGACAGGTGAATTTAATAGCTATCATCTCACAAATCATTTATGAAAAGACGAAACCACGAGGAGCATCCAGTGATTGCTCTGATTTTACCAAAGGGGCATATGGGTACAACATGCAAACAAATCACTATCCCGGTCATAAATTAGCTTAAGAAGATTAGAGAATTCGCAGGTCCTGATCAACCCAAAACAAAGAGCGTAGAAACATTTAATAACTCTTGCGCTTTGCTCGCCCATGGTGCAACATCTCACCATACTTTGCTTACAGGAAAGTGGAAAGCTGCGAGTGATTTTTTCGGCTGACCACAGCAACACATTAGTTACTGTCGCTCGGAATAGTCTGTCTTCCGTTCTTACGACAAAATGTCCACGCTAAAAGTGCAAACTCGGTTGTGCCCTAAACTCGAATGTACCCTAAACTCAAGTGCCCAAAACGGAACTCTCTCTCTCTCTCTCTCTCTCTCTCTCTCTCTCTCTCTCTCTCTCTCTCCCCGCTGTCTGCAGAGTCTGCGTAATTTTCCTTCCCCACTGAAAATTTCCGCTAGGCCCCGGCCAATTACACACTGAAGAGCCAAAGAAACTGGCACACTTGCCTAATATCGTGTAGAGCCCCCACGACCACACAAGGTGGAATGGAATCGACTAATGTCTGAAGTAATGCCGGAGAGAATTGGCACCATGAATTCTGCAGGGCTGTCTATAAATCCGTAAAAATGAGAGGGGGTTGAGATCTCTTATGAACAGCACGTTGCAAGGCATCCCAGATATGCTCAAAAATGTTCGTATCTGGGGAGTTTAGTGGCCAGCGGAAGTGTTCAAGCTCAGACGAGTGTTCCTGGAGCCACCCTGTAGCAATTCTGGACGTGTGGAGTGTTGTATTTTCCTGCTGGAATTGCCCAAGTCCGTCGGAATGCACAGTGGAAATGAATGGACGTGGGTGATCAGACAGGATGCTTACGCACGTGTCAGAGTCGTATCTATACGTATCAGCGGTCCAATATCACTCCAACTGCAGACGCCCCACACCACTACAGAGCCTCCACCTGTTTGAACGGTCCCTTTATGACTTGCTTGCAGAGTCCATGCATTCATGAGGTTGTCTGCATACGCGTACACGTCCATCCACTCGATACAATTTGAAACGGGTTTCGTTCGACCAGACAACATGTTTCCAGTCATCAGTAGTCCACTGTCGGTGCTGATGGACCCAGGCAAGGCGTAAAGCTTTATGTCGTTCAGTCATCAAGGGTAGAAGAGTGGGCGTTTCGTTGAATGGTTGGCACCCTGAGATTTGTTGATGGCCCAGCATTGAAATCTGCAGCAATTTAGAGCTGCACTTCTGTAACGTTGAACTATCCTCTTCAGTCGTCGTTGTTCCCGTTCTTGCAGGATCTTTTTCGTGCAGCAGCGATGTCAGAGATGTTTCACCAGATTCCTGATATTCACTCGTGAATGGTCGTATGGGAAAATCCCCATTTCATCCCTACCTCGGAGATGCTGTGTCCCACCGCTCGAGCGCCGACTATAACACCACTTTCAAACTCACTAAAATCTTGATGACTTGCCATTCTAGCAGCAGTAACAGATCTAACAACTGCGCCAGACACTTTTCGTCTTATACAGGTGTTGCCGACCGCAGCACTGTATTCTGCCTGTATACATATCTCTGTATTTTAATATGCATGCCTATACCAGTTTCTTTGGCGCTTCAATGTATTATGCTTAAGAAACTAACTCCTCAAAAAAAAAAAAAAAAAAATTAATAAAGTTTGTCAGTCGATTGTCTGCCCATGCATGCCATTTGAGCCGTGGCGGCTTATCGAGTGATATCGAATTTGGTAGTCGCCTGTCATCTTTGACCGCACTGCCTTGAAACAAGTCTGGCTCCCTCCCGGGGAGCCGTGGCGAATCGGTGGTTTGTTTGTCGTTGGTCGTGGCAGTATGGGCTTTGGAGCCGAATCGAAAACAAGTTTTCTTGCGGCGTCCGGACTGTCGGTGGCAATAGGGAAGAAAAGCTCTCAACATCGCTGCCTGAAGGGACCTTGAATTCATCGTTTGGCATCTTCAAGGAGCGTGGAGTTGTTTACGAGGGAGGTCTGTCGGGGGCGTGATCACCACGACGGATGGGTGTTTCTCCACTGTGTTCGATTCGTGGCTATTCTCGTCTCCATGGAGGTAGGCGGCATTGGATTTCCCTTGGTTAAGAGAGCGAGTTAAAGTTAAGGCCTGTTGGGTTTTGTTTCTGGTGAACTTTCAAGTTGTGTACTGGAAATGTTGCTCTGAAATGTCTGACCGTCCCTACCCTCTTGTTGCCCAACGTTGATTCAGCAATGTTTGGAGTGAGTTAGTAATTTGGGCACATTGTCGTATTTTCACAGCACTTGCCACGCTGAGATAGTGACACACCGTAGCGAGTGACAGGGACGGTCGAATTTAAATAACCAGTTCTGTCAATAATAAAAACACTCATCACACTTTGTTGTGTGTTGATGGCTCGTTATGCATTAGATTTCTGTGGTTTATCTTTTCATAATAGTCTAGAGGATGATCGGGTTGCTGTTTCAGTAATACTGTGAAAGATGATGGTCGTTGTGCAGAAGTATACGTATATTTTCAGCCATTTCACTTCACAGTACATATCAATAAATCACTCGTTATCCAGCCTCGCTCATCAAACGCATGTAGCTAAAAGCCCAAAAGAACCAAAATTGACTTCTAACAAAGAAATTACTATCATATATCGATTTATTCACGCAAAACAATTTTTTAACATACATTTCACAAATAAAATACTATTAATTGCCAATCTTTTTTCAGAGGTCTGTAATCATCGTTGTAATTACTTTACGTTTTTATAAACGTTTCATTTAAACATTTTCGCATAGCTATGTAGTAGTGGATTTTTTGTTTTTATATCTTCGGGTGGATAGGGGTGTAGGGCTTTACATCAGGAAAGAAATGGAACCCAGCGTAGTTGCAATAAGGTATGCAAACGAACGACTGATGTGGATAGATTTGACAGTGTCTAGCAAGAAAATTAGGATTGTGTCAGTTTATTCGCATTGTGAAGGGACAGATCAAGATAATATGGATAGTTTTTATGAGGCACTCAGTGATGTAGTTGTTAGAGTAAAGGACAAGGACAGTGTTCTGCTCATGGGTGATTTTAACGCCAGGATTGGAAATCGAACAGAAGGGTATGAAAAGGTTATGGGTAAATTTGGAGAGGATATGGAGGCCAACAGGAACGGGAAACAATTCTTGGATTTCTGTGCCAGTATGGGCTTAGTAATCACAAACTCCTTTTTTAAACATAAGAACATTCACCGGTATACTTGGGAAGGCAGGGGAACCAGATCTGTCATTGACTATATAATAACAGATCAGGAATTCAGGAAGGCTGTGAGGGACACACGTGTATTCAGGGCATTCTTTGATGACACTGATCATTATTTAATCTGCAGTGAAATTGGGATTGTGAGGCCGAAAGTGCAGGAGGTCAGGTCCATTTGTAGGAGGATAAGAGTGGAGAAACTTTAGGATAAGGAAATCAGGCACAAGTACATAACCCGATCTCAGAAAGGTACCAGTTAGTTGAATGTAGTCAATTACAGTCGTTGGAAAAGGAATGGACAAGGTACAGGGACACAGTACTAGAAGTGGCTAAAGAATGTCTTGGTACAGTAGTGTGTAAAAGTAGGATGAAGCAAACAGCTTGGTGGAATGGCGGCCTGTAAAAGGAAAAAGAAGGCGTATCAAAAATGGCTACATACTAGAACCCAGGTAGACAGAGAAAGTTACGTTGAAGAAAGAAACAAAGCCAAACAGATAATTGCAGCATCCAAGAAGAAATCGTGGGTAGACTTTGGAAACAGGTTGGAGACTATGGGTCAAGCTGCTGGAAAACCATTCTGGAGTGTAATTAGCAGTCTTTGAAAGGGAGGTAAGAAGGAAATGACAAGTATTTTGGACAGGTCAGGAAAACTGCTGGTGAATCCTGTGGATGCCTTGGACAGATGGGGGGAATATTTTGAAGAGTTGCTCAATGTAGGTGAAAATGCAATCAGTAATGTTTCAGATTTCGAGGTAGAATGGGATAGGAATGATGATGGAAATAGGATCACATTTGAGGAAGTGGAAAAAATGGTCAATAGATTGCAGTGCAATAAAGCGGCTGGGGTGGATGAAATTAAGTCGGAACTCATCAAATACAGTGGAATGTCAGGTCTTAAATGGCTACACAGGATAATTGAAATGGCCTGGGAGTCGGGACAGGTTCCATCAGACTGGACAAAAGCAGTAATCACACCAATCTTTAAACATGGAAACAGAAAAGATTGTAACAACTATAGAGGTATCTCTTTAATCAGCGTTGTGGGTAAAATCTTCTAAGGTATTGTTGAAAGGAAAGTGCGAGTATTAGTTGAGGACCAATTCGATGAAAATCAGTGTGGGTTTAGGCCTCTTAGAGGTTCTCAGGATCAGATCTTTAGCTTACGGCAAATAATGGAGAAGTGTTATGAGTGGAACAGGGAATTGTATCTATGCTTTATAGATCTAGAAAAGGCATATGACCGGGTTCCTAGAAGGAAGTTATTGTCTGTTCTACAAGATTATGGAATAGGAGGCAAACTTTTGCAAGCAATTAAAGGTCTTTACATGGATAGTCAGGCAGCAGTTAGAGTTGACGGTAAATTGAGTTCATGGTTCAGAGTAGTTTCAGGGGTAAGACAAGGCTGCAACCTGTCTCCACTGTTGTTCATGTTATTTATGGATCATATGTTGAAAACAATAGACTGGCTGGGTGAGATTAAGATATGTGAACACAAAATAAGCAGTCTTGCATATGCGGATGACTTAGTTGTGATGGCAGATTCGATTGAAAGTTTGCAAAGTAATATTTCAGAGCTAGATCAGAAATGTAAGGACTATGGTATGAAGATTAGCATCTCCAAAACGAAAGTAATGTCAGTGGGAAAGAAATATAAACGGCTTGAGTGCCAAATAGGAGGAACAAAGTTAGAACAGGTGAACAGTTTCAAGTACTTAGGATGCATATTCTCACAGGATGGCAACATAGTGAAAGAACTGGAAGCGAGGTGCAGCAAAGCTAACACAGTGAGTGCTCAGCTACGATCTACTCTCTTCTGCAAGAAGGAAGTCAGTACCATGACTAAGTTATCTGTGCACCGTTCAATCTTTCGACCAACTTTGTTGTATGAGAGCGAAAGCTCGGTGGATTCAGGTTACCTTATCAACAAGGTTGAGGTTACGGATATGAAAGTAGCTAGGATGATTGCAGGTACTAGTAGATGGGAAAAATGGCAGGAGGGTGTCCACAATGAGGAAATCAAAGAAAAACTGGGAATGAACTGTATAGATGTAGCAGTCAGGGCGAACAGGCTTAGATGGTGGGGTCATGTTACACGCATTGGAGAAGCAAGGTTACCCAAGAGACTCATGGATTCAGCAGTAGAGGGTAGGAGAAGTCGGGGCAGACCGAGGAGAAGGTACCTGAATTCGGTTATGAATGATTTTGAAGTAATAGGTTTAACATCAGAAGAGGCACCAATGTTAGCACTGAATAGGGGATCATGGAGGAACTGTATAAGGGGGGCTATGCTCCAGACTGAACGCTGAAAGGCATAATCAGTCTTAAATGATGATGATGATGATGATACCTTAGGTGCGGTATCGTTCACTTCATATGATCCAAGACCGGTTATTGCATTTAGCTCATCGTAATCGGGTTTTTTCTTTTTTTTTTTTTACATATGCCATGTGTACGAATCTTTATTATCTTATTGGATTATTTTATTGGCCTGTAATTGCTGTCAAGTATTCTTGAAAGGAGATGACTGTACTAAGCAGCCCTGGCTGTTATTGCGTTTTTACACATGTCACCTTTTTCCCCACATGGCATTTTCCTAACTCAGCTTAGTGGTTAAAGACACTTCAAATTGTAATTCTCGTGCGTGCCTGAAGCACTAGTCACGAATTAATGTCATGTAATCTAACCTTCGCCTGATTATGTTAGTGGGATGAATTTTGATATTTAGGTTGGCTTTGGGCTGCAGTGTCGACACTAAATAATGTAAGCCGACTAATGTCGCCTTATTCGTCAATGCATGTTTAATGATTGATTAATCATGGTATACTCTTTCCCTTAAATATCAGCCTTAAATAAAAATAATTCTAGGTTGTATTTTGCTGCAGTGGCTGAATATGTGTTAATTGTAATAGAGTGGTTCACTTGGTAACCACTCTGTTTCGGCATATATTGTATACCGCAGTTTTAATGTTTTTCCGAAGAGTTGACTTGATCATGAAATGCTGAGCCACTTGTAGAAGTGTTTCTACGCCTCCACCAAATACATTGTGAGATAAAAATTCACCATTTTAGTTCTAATTTTCCGTTAAGGCTTTTAGTTTCAAACAATTTCTTTTAAAAAAATCCTTGGTGTTTGCGGGCCATACTGAGGCCTTTAAATTGTTATTTTCTATTTAAAGGAGATCATTCTCCCTTTTGGAGTGCCTGACATTAGAAACTATATTTGCGAAGGGTCACTTGGTTGTGTCTTTATAGCGGTCCACATCTTAAGGTGGCAGGGGTAAAACACATGGAACGAAAGGGTATTTACAATGTGTACAGAAACCAGATGGCAGTTACAAGAGTCGAGGGGCACGGAAGGGGAGTGAGTGAGACAGGATAGTAGCCTATCCCCGATGTTATTCAATCTGTATATTGAGCAAGTAATAAAGAAAACAAAAGAAAAATTTTAAGTAGGAATTAAAGCCCAAGGAGAAGAAATAGAAATCTTGGGGCTCGCCAACGACACTTTAATTCTGTCATAGACAGCAAAGGACTTCGAAGAGCAGCTGAACTGAATGAACAGTATCTTGGAAAGAGGATATGAGACGAACATCAACAAAAGTAAAACGAGGATAATGGAACGTAGTCGAACTAAATCAGGCAATGCTACGGGAATTAGATTAAGAAATTAGACACTTAAAGTAGTATATGAGTTTTGCTTTTTTGGGAAGCAAAATACCTGATGATGGTCGAATAGCGAGGATATTAAAATGCAGACTGGCAATGACGGAAAAAGAGTTGGCCGAGGCGGGGCGCCAACCACAGTTCCGCTCACCTGTGTTGTGGACAAGTTAAGTTATCGCAAATTGGACGTACTGCATTCCTAGGCACTCCATTAGTGTCAGCTTTAACGGCTGCCTCAGATCTCTGACGATCAACCTGTTTAAGTGGGTCCTCAGCCAATCTTATTGCCGTTCTATCAAGGCTAAGTTCATTTTTAGTAAATTAATATTTGTTTGAAACTATACCAGTATATCTTCTCTAAGGTAGGAGAACTTCAATTAATTCCTTGTTGATATGAAACTGCAACGTAAGATATTATTCAATTAAAACAAACCGGAAGTTTCTGTTTTAAAGGCTTTGTTAAATGACGGCTCATATCCGTTTTTATTTTAAAGTAAGTTTTAAAATTAGTACTGTACTTTATTGGGTACTCTGTGTTCATGTTATCTAGAGGCATACTATTCGATACTGTGTGTTTATGTTATCCAGGGGCATTTGCATATTGATAATACATCAGTTGTAAGTTATTGCTCCAGTTAAAATTGTTAATCATTTGTATTAAAATGCTTTTAATTTTTTAAAGCAACTTCTTGTTGTTGTTTGTTGTTGTGGTCTTCAGTCTGAAGACTAGCTTGCTACACCTCTCCCTGTTACTCCATCCTGTACGTGCCTCTTCATCTCCAAACAACTACTGCAACCTACATGCTTCTGAATCTGCTTACTGTATTCATCTCTTCATCTCTGTCTGTGATTTTTACCCCTCACACTTCGGTCTATATTGGTGATCCCTTAATGTCTCAGAATGTGTCCTATCAACCGACCCTTCTTTTGGTCAATTTGTGCAACAAAATACTTGTCTACCCACTAGTTACGTGATCGATCCATCTAAAGTTCAGCATTCCCCTGTAACACCACATTTCGAAATCTTCTGTTGTCTTCTTGTCTACACTGTTTATCGACCATGTTTCACTCCCATACGTGGATACACTCCAGACAAATACTTTCTGAGAAGACTTCCTGGCACTTAAATCTACACTCACGCTCATAAATTATGGATAAAGCTGATACATGGCGAAACAACGTTCTGGTGTGCGGTTTGCGGATTAAAATCATCTCGGGGTATGACCATGAGGTGCATTTGACGTGCAGTCGTCGCATGGTGGCGCTGGCAGCAGTCCACCCATGCAGAGGTGTGTTGGTGCATGTCAGAGTACGGTGCAGCGAGTTGGTGTGCACACGTTTTCTACGTGCTAATGGTGACTGTGTTGAAAATGGCTCAAAGAAGGCATATTGATGATGTTATGAGGGGTAGAATACTAGGGCGACTGGAGGCTCGTCGAACACAGCAGATCGTAACACGGGCCCTCCGTATGCCACAAAGTGTGATATCAAGATTATGGCAGCGATTCCAGTGGACAGGAAACGTGTCCAGGCCGTACAGTACGGGACGTCCACAGTGTACAACACCACAAGAAGACCGATATCTCACGATCATTGCCCGCGGACGGCCATGGAGTACTGCAGGTAGCCTTGCTCGGAACCTTACCGCAGCCACTGGAACAGTTGTCTCCAGACACACAGTCTACAGACGACTGAACAGACATGGTTTATCGCCCTGAGACCTGCAAGGTGCATTCCACTGACCCCTGGTCACATGAGAGCTCGTAAATCCTGGTGTCAAGAACACAATACAAGGTCATTGGAACAGTGGTCCCAGGTTATGTTCACAGACGATTGCAGGTATAGTCTGAACAGTGATTCTCGCCGGGTTTTCATCTGGCGTGAACCAGGAACCAGATACCAACTCCTTAATGTCCTTGAAAGGGACCAGTACGGAGGTCGTGGTTTGATGGTGTGGGGTGGGATTATGATTGGTGCACGTATACCCCGGCATGTCTTCGACAGAGGAACTGTAACAGTTCAGGTGTATCGGGACGCCATTTTGCACCAGTATGTCCGCCTTTTCAGAGGTGTAGTGGGTCCCACCTTCCTCCTGATGGATGACAACGCACGGCCCCACCGAGCTGCCATCGTGGAGAAGTACCTTGAAACAGAAGATATGAGGCGAATGGAGTGGCGTGCCTGTTCTCCAGACATAAACTCCATCGAGCACGTATGGGATGCTCTCGGTCGACGTATCGCTGCACGTCTTCAAACTCCCACGGCACTTCAGGAGTTCCGACAGGCACTGGTGCAAGAATGGGAGACTATACTCCAGCAGCTGCTCGACCACCTGATCCAGAGTACGCCAACCCATTGTGCAGCCTGTGTACGTGTGCATGGTGATCATATCCCATATTGATTTCGGGGTACATGCGCAGGAAACAGTGGCGTTGTGTAGCACGTGTGTTTCGGGATGGTTTTCTCAACTTATCACCAATACCGTGGATAACTCAGTGCAATTATTCTCAAAATGAAAAAGAAGCTCTCGCTAATGGGTACCGTGTGACAGAATTCCATCACTATTTGCATGGTAGCAAGTTATGTTTAGTGACAGATCAGAAGCAGTTCTTGTTTCATCCATCGAAGCCGGTTTCTACAAGTACTGCTCAAAAATTCCAACGCTGGGTTTTGTTGCCTTCGAAGTATCAGTATGAAATTGTGTATAGACCTATAGAAATGCAGACACACTATCTCGTCTTCAGATTGGATCAGACTCCGCTTTCGATGCATCTGTCGCATCTTGTTGCCAAATCGGTTCACAGGACTTTGATTTGCTGGAGCCCGCATCTCGTGGTCGTGCGGTAGCGTTCCCGCTTCCAGCGCCCGGGTTCCCGTGTTCGATTCCCGGCGGGGTCAGGGATTTTCTCTGCCTCGTGATGGCTGGGTGTTGTGTGATGTCCTTAGGTTAGTTAGGTTTAAGTAGTTCTAAGTTCTAGGGGACTGATGACCATAGATGTTAAGTCCCATAGTGCTCAGAGCCATTTGATTTGCTGGAAACTTTTCCCTTCCACCACAGAAATATTGCACATGTCACGGAAACAGACCCAGGTCTCAAAATTTCATTGCATTACATTCACACGTCTTGGCCTTGTTCATTGAACAGTATCCAGAACTCAGTTGTGCGCCGATATTTTGCATGTCGGCATAGCCTTTCAGTACAACAAGGTGTAATTCTAGTTCATATTTACCGTTGACAATCCCGTGTACTTATTTCCAAAGCGTTGCAAAAGGATGTGTTGCGCTTGTTTCACCAAGGACGTTGGAGAATTTTTCATACTACACGGTTAGCGGGCCGGCACTGTACTTGGCACGGCATGGACACCCATATTGAACACATGAAGTCAGTGTCGCGCATGCGCGGAAAACCAATCCGCTCCGCCACAGACATTCTCAGCTTGACCTATGACTCAACTGCCATGGCAATCAGTGCACATAGGCTTTGCAGGACCATTTTAAACACTCGTTGGCTCATAGTCGTAGACTCTTTTAACAAGTCCCCATTTGCGTTGCCTAGGGCTTGCAACATATCACGTAGCACCATTCAAGCGTTGTCCTCTATTTTGCATAGCTTTGCCAGAAGCACCTGTGTCGGACAACGGACAACAGTTCACTTCACGTGATTTTGAACAGTTTTGTGGACGAAATGGCATTCGTCATCTAACAAGTGTCCCGTTTCACCCCCAGTCCAACGGAGAAGCAGAACGCTTCGTATGCACTTTTAAACAACAGCTGCCAGAGCATCACACCACCCACACATGGGAGAGTGTTCTGCATCTCTTTCTCGCCTGCTGTCGCTCCCACTCACGAGATTGACCATTACCGGCGGACCTTCCGCATGGCCGCCGACATCAGACGCTGCTACACTTACTACACCCACCGCAGCATCCAGCGCCGCCAATGGTCCGCAAGTATGGCTTTGCGCCTCGCGGTCTCGTTCTTTCCAGGGTTTATGGCAACCATGGGCGCTGGGAAAGAGGAATGATCCACAAACGCATTGGCTTTTACGTGTCCTTGATTGCAGGTGCGATGGTTTGCAGCGCTGCCGCCAGAATCAAATTCGTGGGTGTCATATATCCAGTGATTCTGCCGCTTTTCTTCCCCCAGATTCACGGCCTCACAGGAACGCACGGCCTTCGCAGCCACCCGCTGGTGTCACCAGGGCACCCCAGGAGGAGGGGATGGACGATGCGTCCTCACCCCAGTCGTCGTCCCCACTCGCCGACCTAGTGGACCTGGACCCGCCAACGCCTTAACCATCTCCGTCATCGCCCCAGCACACGCGCTCAGACTTGGACGTGTGCCCTGGCAGCAGTTATCTAGGGGATGTTCCTGTTGCGTCGCAAGCCAGATGGCAGGGTATGGTCGGGAGTACTACGTCCTCCACAGTCACAGCTCCCGGCTCTTCTCTACACGCCTCCATCCCGTTTGTCGTTCGCATCTTCCCTACATGACAACCGTGCGGCATTTCGGGGAGGAGGAGGGGCGGGGAAGGAATTTGCTGGCGAAAGCTGTCGCCAGCACGCCGATCGGCAAAGATGTTGCAAGAACATCGATAATAGGCACTGGATCAAGCACATGTATCAGGAGAGAGGCCAAAGAGAGATTTGCAAGCAACATGCCGCCAACGCCCTCTCGACAGCAAGTATTTAGATCGCCGCTGCTAACAGGAGGGCCTCAGTCACTAGGTCACCCGGTCAGTCACTGGCGCACCAACTCGCACTCCACTTTGGCATCCATCATTCGTCGCATAGCGAGACTTGTACTTCACTAGCAGTGAGGCTAACGTGGACTAATATTGAAGACCTTGTACCACAACACGTGGACTCTGATAGCAGTAGTAGCTTCCTGCTCATGTAAATAAAGAACTCTGTTAATACCTGTGTGCAGTTGTGTTGTAGAAAGAGGATATCGGCCGCCAAACAACATCCTCTCACTTGATTCCTATGGTACAAGACTCAACAGTGGCGTCGAGGACACAAAAAACTCAACTATTGCCCTTTTTAAATTTTCTGACCTACTTAGCTGATTAAGGGATCTAACATTCCACGCTCCGATCCGTAGAATGCCAGTTTTGTTTCTCCTGATGACGACATCCTTCTGAGTAGTCCCGCCTGGAGATCCGAAAGGGGGACTATTTTACCTCCGGAATATTTTACCCAAGAGCACTACCATCATTTAACCGTACGGTACAACTTCATGCCCTTGGGAAAAATGTCGGCTACAGTTTCCCTTGCTTTCAGCCGTTCGCACTATCATCAGAGCAAGGCCGTTTTTGTTGCAGTTATAAGGCCAGATCGGTCAATCATCCAGACTGTTGGTCCCACAACTAGGCTGCTGCCCCTCTTTAGGAACCACATCTTAGTATGCAGTCTGAACACATACTGTCCTTCGTGTTTGCACCTACGGTACAGCCATCTGTATTGCCGAGGCACGAAATCCACCCCACATGCGGCGAGGTCCATGATTCATTCAGGGTAATTGCTCTGTTCGTTACAGCTTATATTAAATTTTATGACCCATGTGGGGTGGCTTTCGTGCCTCGGCGATACAGATGGCTAACGCTTGATTACATCACAGCAAGTAGTAAAAATGGCTCTGAGCACAATGGGACTTAACTTCTGAGGCCATCAGTCCCCTAGAACTTAGAACTACTTAAACCTAACTAACCTAAAAACATCACACACATCCATGCCCGAGGCAGGATTCGAACCTGCGACCGTAGAGGTCGCGCGGTTCCACACCGTAGCGCCTAGAACCACTCGGGCACGCCAGCCGGCCCAACAGGTAATACTCAGTTGGCGCAGTGGTTAGCACACTGGTTCGTATTCGGGAGAACGACGGTTCAAACCCTCACCCGGCCCTCCCATGATTTCCCTAAATCGCTCCAGGCAAATGCCGGAATGGATCGTTTGAAAGGGCACGGCCGATTTCCTTCCCCATCCTTGCCAGAATTCGAGCTTTCGGTCCGTCTCTAATGATCTCTATGTTAAACCCAGTCTTCCTTCTTCCTTACTCTTGACACTTGTATCAACCGAGAAACAAGAAAGAACACTTTGCTTTAATGTAAAGACATACTTTTTAAACGGAATTCGAAAGCTCTTGAAAGGACGAGTACGAAACGCTCGTTAATGTTGGCTTCTGAAATTTTTCGCAAGAGTATCGGAGAAATGTGCTCAACTTGAAAAGCCAGTCGGCCGCAGTTTGGTATAGCGGTGTAAACTCCGCCAAGTTGGCCTCTAATGCCAGGCTCAGTCGTTATACGCAGCAAGATGACAGGCCTTCGCTACTGGGATAAAACGTAGTTCCTCTCGGTCCTCGTTCGTACGACATAGACAGAGCGCCATCTACGATTGCTGTAAATGGAACTATATGTTAATTACTAGCGTATCAGATGGGGCTTAAGATTGGTATACACACACTTGTTTAAGTGAACAACTGTCCTCGAAGGAAGTAAACAGCCAAAAACTTTGATACAGCGGAGTGGCTGTCTTCGCTCACGCTTTGGAAGGCCGGTGACCTTGAACGATCTTCGCCTGACTGCTGGCAGAGATGGCGGATCGCGCTAGAGTTTTAACTAAGCGCGATCCGCAGAATTGCTCGACTTCCGGTGCCGCCATTGCGCTACTGAGCGGGCTTACTTCCTGCCACGCCCAGATAATCTTATCAGTATGACGTCATGGGACTGTTTATCTCTCTCGTGAGGCAAGAGCATTACTGATTGTTCACGAAGCAACAACATGTTACAGACAGCCATGCCTTAAGGGAATAGAAGATACAGATGCACGTTTTTAGTTTTTTAGTTTATTTCCTTCTTAATTTAGCTTAGGGTGCGGGAGTTCCGACTCCCGGGGAGGTGGGTGGGTGTTTTTCTTTAGTTATAGGTGATTTAATTATAATTTAGATTATCATTTCTATTCTTAAAACAGAACTACACATTGATCTTGTCAAAAGCCGAGAAGCGATTCTTCTGAGTGTTGTAGTTCCCTGGGTAACTCTGGCGTTGTTTACACTCTTATACCTGAGTCCGACCGCCTGGCCTTTTAGCTTTAACTGATTTGTCAGATACTTTTACGAAAAGTTTCAGTAGCCGCCATGAACCAAATGAGATCATAGTTAAATACCATACTGGTTGCTGTGAAATCAAATTTAACACAGAGCAGCAAGTACGACTGTTTTACGTATCAGCTTGTATGGCAGTTGCGTGTGGCAGACCTTAAAATAGTCTTCTAGATGTAGAGGAACAGCACACTTCTTAAACTGCCATACGCTTTCACTTCCTTGTCCTCTTGAGTAGCACACAAGACATCTTTTTTTGACATTTTTTCTTCTCAGTTGGGGGTATGTGCAGTGGGAAATGAGTCCATGTTGTTGTCTGAACTCTCATCGGGGGTGGTCTCCTGCTCATGGTCAGCCACGATTAGTGTGCATTCTCTAGCAGTTGCTGTGTCCTGGTCCTGAAGTCGGATCTTGTGCTACATAATGAGTTGGAAATATGAGTATCAAAAAGATTTAAAAAATACATTTCAATACTCCTTCACTGTGCGTTACCTGACTGAGAAGAGAGCTATCAGATCGTCTTCACAGTCTATAATCTACACCCCAGTCTCATCCGGTGTAGTCAGAAACCACTTACTGTGACCTGTTAGTTTTTCTGTTTCTTGTTCAATAGGTTTCTCGCGCAAGCATTTGTCTCGTCAAAAATTCGGTCCGAACAATGGCCCTATATATTCCAAAAAAAATTATGCAGTTCAGATATTGACTGACATTCTATTTGTTCACCAAATCTTCACAAACAACACTATAAACATCGAAGGGAAAAATAACAGTGTTGTTTTAACTTTTTCTTCGCCTTCCTTCACTTTGCTTAGCCTGCATCGAAGTATGCGCCAGTAACGAAATTGCCGGTGCACAATCATCACATCGTCGTCTTCGTCACTACTTTCAGTACTACTTTCCCTTTGAACTGGTGCTTGCGATTCTTCAGCGTCTGAGTCACTGAAAGGGAGATCACTTACTTTATGAACACTGTTGAAAGCACTGTCAACAGGCTTCTTTAAACAGTTCTCATCATCACCACGAGCTACTCCATTCGCCATGTTTGTTGTTTACCAACAGCTACCATGTGACTCACACTGTCAGTGTTTCGTTTTAGAATACATGTAAAAGCCAGCTGTTTACCAACAGCGACCATGTGACTCACACTGTCAGTGTTTCGTTTTAGAATACATGTAAAAGCCATCCATTAGCTATCTATTGAACTCAATGCATTTATATAGTAAAGCACGCATTTGCAAGCTAAGCTCATCATACGATTTAAATGCCATAACAACTTCATGCCAGTACAGCTCATTATTTGATCTCACTGGCTACATGAATGAACTCGTCTTCCGAAGAGATTTCGAATTCCATTAAAAAAGTGTTCCGAAACGTGCATCTGACTTCGTAAGACTATAATTCTCGTGGGCGTATGTTCCGTCTATGCAATTAATTGAAGGCAGTTTTTTTATTGCCATACGCGTTTCGCTTCTTTTATTTGTGAAGCTTCTTAAGTGGCGATTTCAAGCGCTGTTAGCGAATATGCGAGGTCCTGTAAATTTGGTCATGTAAAAATAAAGTGCAAGTTATGTATGCGATGTGTTGAAACAAATGTGGGTGAAAGAACGTCAGAAGTCGGCCAACTGGAGCATGGAGACTAGTGAACACATCTCCAGGACCACACACATGGGCTAACAACGCTGGAAATAGCCACCCAAGATGCTTCACACATAAAAGAAGAGAAACGCGTTTGCCAGTAAAAAACTACATTCCGTTAGTCACATAGACGGAACATACGTCCACGAATTTTGGAACAACTGAACGACGGAAAACAGAAAAAATGACTATAATTCTAATTAAATGAAGATATGAAATGGGGACGGATTTTATCTTACTAAAGGTTTACCTCGCCGACAGTTATAAGTTTTCGGTTGAAGTAATTGTCGGTAGGGGTCTCTCTCGTTGAACTAGCTCACTTCCTCACTCGCCCTCTCGATCGTTCTTAATCCAAAGTGTGGAGAGTCGAGATGACCACAACACAGCAACGAAAGGCATTTTGCGCTCTCCGCGTCAACAAGTACAATTCAGTTACGAGCATACTGCGTTATTTTCTCGAGAGTACGGCATTTCAGCCCCTACAGTACAAGGCGTTCGATGCACCAGCAGTTTACAAACAGTGGTTGTGTATGTAAGGGAAAATCCATAGGTCAACTGTCACCCCGTGTGCCCCTTCTATTCGTAGAAAACATTCAACAGAGTTTTGCACGTAGATTACAGAAGTTATAACACTTCCCTTGAGTTAACAAGACACGCACACCAGCGTCTGGTTGTAATAGACAGACCATACATGAGAAGGTTGTGATTGTAGACGTGCACGCCTTTTACATCTCCCAATGTTTGTCCAGAGGACACCTACCTGTTATCTTCTAAAGACGTCCGTATTGTAGCAGATGATGGCACCAGGTCGTACCCTCGTTGAGCTGTTGTAATGCCGTAAGGTTAAAATTGTATATATGTCGGAGCTAATCTGAAGTAAAGCGGATATAGTATGTTTTACGAGATGCCATGTTTTATTACAGTCTGTAACCCTTGCTACTGCACCGTGTTCAAACAAAATTATTTCCGCACTCTTTGATTACAGTCACACGTGTCATTTGCTGGTACAGTAATCCAACAATGCCTAAAACGCACTTTAAAGCAATTTGGTCATCCTTGACAGTATTTCAGTCAAAACACATTCTGTATGGTAACTTTGGCCTCACACTCGTGTCGTATCAGTATACGTTTCCTAATCTGATTTTCCTCTCCTATTGCCATCAGAATCGCGACCGTTTTCTTTGTCCGGCGCCCCGATATCCTCTTTAATAAGGGGTCTATACTATCTCACGACAGCCGTCAATTTCTACTCCGTGGCTAGCCACACACGATCGGTCGCTGTGGCTGCTTCCGCTAGACTGACCCTGCCAGCAACGAAATCGGAGTTCCTGCCGTTACAAGGGAACTTCTGGCTCGAGCGCTTTACGCAATCACAGCAAAGGAGATTTCGTGCTACTGTATGGTGGAGCTTTGCTTCGCCAATAGTGAGCGAGAACACTGTCTCCGGATGCATGACACCGTGACACGTCAGCAACCCGCCACTCTGGAAACGCCTCGGCATCCTTCTGCTCATACCGTAGGTCTTGTGACATATTGCACCCTATTACGAATATTCCGTATCGATTTTAATACAAGAGTTACAGAGTCTACCCGTGGTACCATCTGAGATATAGCCGTTTCTCCTGTGTCTGATCGGCTTGTTTTGTGCTTAAGACCGTACAGGACTCCTACCTGTTATCTTCTAAAGACGTCCTTCATGCTAATAAACCACAATGTGTACCGTTTCGTGAATTAATCTCTGGCGCCGACAGAGAAGATAAGTTTCTTTCACGCTCACTCTACAGAGTAGAGTTAAGTAGTAGAGTGAACCGGAACGACGTAAGAACATGGAGAGCTTAACTGTCAAGTGCCACAGTCGAGAGCGAGGGAAACCCTCCAATCCTTCATGAGTTTTGTGTGCTTCCCTGATGAAAGATTTATGGCTCATTCCTCTTTTTTTGTCACAGAAATAACGTACCTACCTATGCTGGATATCTGGTTTTGTCGCTAATTACGAGAACGTGACAATTTTACTTTTCAACATGGTGAAGTCTAATCTCTCTGGCATCAGCATATAAGACTACCACAGATCAGCTGTGAGGGGAGTAACGATCTCGTGTGGCAGGCACCTTTGGCATCCAAGGTCGTATGATATGACTGTTTTGTGAGGTTTTTGAAAAATTCCTTTTTTGTTCTTTCCCGTCCAATAACGTTGGATACTATGTGACGGCGCACAGCAAAACAGTGATTGCAGCAACTGGAGCCATTCTCACAAAAGTATGAGAATACTTTGACTATCGTCTGGGCGTTTATCATGCGCCAGGAAGAAGCTGTGTATGAGGTAACTGAAATTTTTTATACTAGAAGTAATATTAAAAGTACTCCAAGAAGGTATGTGCATGTGCCAAAAAATATACCCTTGTAAAATACGACGGCTCTTTTTGAAAGTAAAAACTATGTTTTCCTATTTGTAAGGTAAAATTTAGCTCAAGTTTCAGTCTCCAGTCATATAGATTGTATAGTCTTGTGAAATCAGATGACTCGACCTGAAGTGCCCTGAATATATAATTGATATTCACAGGCACCAACTTATGGACGACCGCGTTACCGTTGGTAAGAAGCTTTGTGTGCTTCAGTGATCCACGGAGCTATGATGGTGGAAGCTGTGCACCTGTCGAGGTCACCCATGCCAGCTTGTTCTGCAGGTGAGGGACTAGACAAAGAGTGCTCCCCCTAAGGGCTCGCTTCCTGGGACTATGTGGGCGGCAACCACATGGGCCCTCAGTTATGTCTGACACTGCATACTGTGGGGCTGCGGGTTGAATGTCATAATAATATTAATTAGTCATAAAAGGAAATTGGAATTGTTTTAAATATTGTTCTCCGTCTTTTACGAGAGCCTGGCAACTAGTTCTGTTGTCAGCCAGAAAGCGACGGAGAACACAATGACCATAGTTCCCAGTCTGCAAGTCCACATTTCTTTTCCAGCCCACTGAAAGAAATGTTTCTATTCCCTGTTTCCTCCGCGGGATCAGGACTATGATTATAAATGAAGATTTTCAGTTCTAATTGATACATACATTTGGTAAAGTTCCACATGCATAACATTGTAATACTCATTATGTTCATACTGACAGTAAATCTCTCTATCCTCAACAGCACTATGAACAGTTCAAAGGCGACCTCTACGGTAAGTTCCTACTAAATTGTCTTTTGCCCTGACCACTGACGACCAAAATAAATGCTCGCCACGAAATTGGACAATAACTGTCACCACTTGTCACCCGGATTTGTTAACATTACGGGAGCCACACTAACAGTTAGTTTCGCGAAATCTAAGCGATTCAGGGCAGTGTACAGTCCTAGCGAGTTCACTATCTATTATTACTGAAAATAAGTGTTTTGCAGCAGCCTGTCTCTGACATCATCTGAGGCAGCGCGCACTATGGCGTTTGACTGACGCGGATTTTAGTGGCTGGGTGCGAAGTGAAGCCTAGTCTTGCCTCTCGGGCTGTATTTAAATATCTGGCGCAGCGGATGGCCAAGGGAACACCCGCTGTCATCTGCCATATGCACACGGTAGCAGTCTCTAAACGGCCGCTTTCTCGGACATACAATATTTAATAACAATGTTATGAATCAATTTAGAATCTTCATAATTTTTGCATGCATGTAGGTAAGTTGGTTAAAATCACAAAAAAAGTTTTAGCTCGCCTGCATTAAAACTTTGCCTTCTACAATTTAGAAACCGAACTGACATCAGAACATGACCTCTGAACTACCATTTTAAGAGACCTTGTATTGGTTGTTATTAACATCAAGGTCCTAAAACTTGTTGTCGCTGTATTATTTAATAGGTTTCATCACGTGCTGTAACCGAAACTTTCTAGCATTAATGTAACAGATATTTAATCTACTACAAATTAGGAAGTTTTGTTCCAAATTAGTTTTCAGTAAATTACTCGAAAACAATTAGGGGTAGCTTAACGGTGTCACGTAGTTATTATTTTTATGTTGAACTGAAGTGTCGTACAAAATTTCACATTTCTAAGTCTAAAATTTAGTGCCTTCAAATGGTTCAAATGGCTCTGAGCACTATGGGACTTAACATCTGTGGTCATCAGTCCCCTAGAACTTAGAACTACTTAAACCTAACTAACCTAAGGACATCACACACATCCATGCCCGAGGCAGGATTCGAACCTGCGACCGTACCGATCACGCGGTTCCAGACTGAAGCGCCTTTAACCGCACGGCCACACCGGCTGGCTAGTGCCTTCAGTTTTTCTTAAAATAGTGGATTCTGACCAGCATATTGCTTTTATCACGTTGAGACTTTTAACAGCTATTTTTGGCATACATCTCCACATTATGACCAACTTCTTTATTATTTAGTGCCACTTATTTTTCGTAAAACGATGTATTTAGATAAAAATATTGACCTAATCAATCTGAGACTCGACAGTTTAAACATTATTACACTAATGCATATGTTGACAAAGTCTGAAAAAGCAACTTTAACTTTTAGTTTCATTCTTAATTATGGTGCAATCCTTGTGTGCTAAGCGCAGATGCTTATGGTGACGTAGCGCTACTAGCAGTGAACTGAGTAAGTCCCACCACACTCGCTCGCCTCTGTATCTCTCAAATGATACAGCGCTTGTTTCGCCACGGTACATTTATTTATTTAAGACCTCATCTGTTTCCTTTTCTACAGACATCCCTGGGCCAAATCTTCTTTTTTCAGTCTCGACGGCATAAGGTTTCGAGGCCTAAGAATGTTTTTCACTTTGCTCTTCAGCTTCTGCTTCACAGTTCTACTGGGAAAGAATCCCTTGTCTAGGGTTACAGGTTACAGGTTACTTCTCTGCAAAGAGAGGTGGGACCACGCGATCACCGCAGCGGCTTAAGGGGCGGCAGCAGCAACCATTTTGGAAATTTGTGGTAAGGTCTTATGGGACGAGACTGCTAAGGTCATCGGTCCCTAAGCTTACACACTACTTAATCTATCTTAAACTAATAACTTAAACTAAGTAACGCTAAGGACGACACACACACCCATGCCCGAGGGAGGACTCGAACCTCCGACGGGGGAAGCCGCGCGCAGCAACCATTCCCATGGGGTTTTACATATAGGAGGAGAAGGAAGCTCCAGGAAAATAGCGCGGGAAGAAGACTAAAGTAAGCCTAACAAAGGCAACCGACTAAGGGTAGGAGACCCCACCTCCCCAACCTTCCAAGCGGGGTTCAAATGGTTCAAATGGCTCTGAGCACTATGGGACTTAACATCTGAGGTGATCAGTCCCCTAGAACTTAGAACTACTTAACCCTAACTAACGTAAGGACAGCACACACATCCATGCCCGAGGCAGGATTCGAACCTGCGACCGTAGCGGTCGCGCGGCTCCAGACTGTAGCGCCTAGAACCGCTCGGCCACTCCGGCCGGCTTTCCAAGCGGGGCTCTGTGTGTCTGGGTCATATCTACATTAAAAACTTCACTCAAGTGAGGAGACAAGGATAAAACCAAACGATCTGGTCTATCTGACATACTCCATTTAGCAAATCTGGAATGTCAGAGACAGCTGCAGAATAAATTACAACAGATAAATTTAGCAATATTAAGAGAAACAGAAAAGGAATTACATTATTATACAGCGGAATGGGACAAAAAATGAGAGTTCAAGGAGGAATTGCCTTAATGGTAGACGAGAAATGCAAAACAAAAACAAAAAATAAAGAAACAGCATTTATCTTTCACAATGAGAGACATATGCCAATTCGATTTAAAATACCGAGAGGACTTATGATGATATAGAGATTTATTGTCGAGAAGAAGATAGGAAAGAAGAGATGGGGAGTGTTGTGTTAATAGTCCCGCGTAGTCAGCGCGTACACAACTTTCTCACTAAAGCACGTCCCGCTAAGCACAACAGCGCAGGCGCAGCGCTCGTCCGTCTCCGCTGATCCGAGTATTAATATGTAACGCAGCCAATGAGATTGCTGCTAACGTAGAACCTTTTCTCTTCGCGAATCACACTCGCGCAGTGATACCTGCACGCGCGAGGTATTATAATGAGTGTACAGACCTCCGATTAGTCAGTCTGCACCAGTCTGTACCAGTCTGCATTTGTCTGCACCAGTCTATACCAGACTGCATTAGTCTGTATCAGTCTGTACGAGCTCTACATTTGTCTGTACCAGTCTATAGTCAAGTTTCAGTCTGCGCCTAATAAGATTACCATATTCCTGTACATAGCCATGAAGATAAATGTACAGACACTTTGTCAAGTATCAGAGATATATGTGACAATAAGATTAACGTACCAAGACCAAAGGAACTTCAGATTGTCAATTGTAAATAGCATCCCGAACCAAGTTAAAATATTTTTATGCTTGTTATTATTTTAATAAATGTGTGTGAAAATTAATCAAGTTCTGTTTAAAGTTGGTCACCATCAATCTGCTACTCTAAGCGTGCAAGTGGCATTTCTATCGTCTGACCTAACGGCAGAAGATAAACACGCCACTATAAGACCACGAGACATATTGCTGACACTCGCCTACTTCATTAGAGCGACAAGTCAAGTAATCTGATGGTGAGTGTAGCGAAGGTCTTACAGTACGCACACCACAGGGAGATTCTACGAGAAATTACAATCTGTTATCAAAGAGATTTGTAAGATAGATTTACTATTCTATGTGACGACTGGAATGCTTTATGTGGAAACATTCCTATCAAAGATACTGCAGGAAATATCGGAGAAGCCTAAATTAACACTAATGACGAGAAGATACGATAATTTTGCACATATAATGACTTGAAAGTAACTAACGTATTATATACGAAAAGATACATTCGTAAGTACACAAGGAGCGATATTGGTTCTAGATCAATAACAGAGTTGGTGGTAGTTAATAAAAAAGGAGCATATTTAGTGAATGATGTAACAATACACAGTTGATGTCATACACACTGATCATCCAGAACATTATCATCACCTACATAACAGCCGGTATGTTCATCTTTGACACGGATACCCTCTACCACGCACCAATTAATCGTTTTCAATCAAACCATCCACATTCATTCACATTGGAAAAGTTATCTGACCTGATTTTCTCGTAACATATGCGGCGACAGCTCGACGACGCCAAAGTATTTTCTAGTGCGTTTATTCTTCGAAATAACAGAGATGCATATATGCATTCTCCATGGTTGTTAGAGTGGTAACTAGGACAGCTTCTGGAGTATCTGTTGAGTGATTGACGTGTTTCTGAGAGATATATATTCTGCTTTTCTTCTCGCTAAAGCGAGCCAATTAACATTTGTGCCGCTAGCGGTTTGTTTGAAGAGAAAGAGACTGTAAAAGGAAAATAATTAAGGCGTGGAATCACCGGAGATCTGGACATGTAATGGAGATGGATTTAATACACGATTTCCTCCATAAATAAGGTTTGTGACGTTTTTGTTCTGGAGTGAATGAACGAATGAGTTTTTTTCTGAATCATTTGATGATCACGTTGGCCCTGTAATTAGTGGGGAAGTTTCAGCTGTGTCGAAGAGAGCCTGCAATTACTAAGTCTGTGTTAAATCGTCCAAAAAGGCTTCGTACACATCTGAAACTCGCAATCTTTCGTAAAAGGAACAAATTGTCCACACGATTGATTCTCCCGACTGACTGTAGTGTTTAACAATAATAACAAATTTAAAGATCTCTTACAGCAAGCCAGCCGCTGATTACCAAGAAGAAGGACTCCACCTAAGATTCTATTTGGCTGACTTCACGTAATGAAAAATTATATTAAAAAACTGTCCATAGATAAAGGAGAGAAGGAGAGAGAGCGAATGAAAATAGAGATAGTACTGATAATCCTTAATTAGTCTAATTTTTCGCCTGTCTTATCACGGATCAGCCAAAAACGGGGAGGGCCTTACTTTACTGTATAAATTTATGTGTGAAGGTGAAGGTATCTTAAAGGCAACAGATACACGTCTATACAGACAAGACAATACACAGAGATAGAGGCTAGCTGCATTCATCATCTATTCTTAGATAACGAGACGGCAACTTATTATCCGAACATTTCAAAATGTTAAAATGGCCAATCCGTGACAGAAAACGTTTTTGGACGTTGCTAAAGTAATTTTGTTCTCTGTTTCATGTCAACTACGACGAGCTAACCTAACTGACTCTTGGAAAAGAGAGGAAAAGCTCGCAGGTGATATAATTGGATCTACAAATAAACCCAAAAGACAGCACGCTCGGCGCGAAGAGAGGGTCAGATTTACATTTTTAATATTAAAGCTTGCTAGTACAGTAAAAGTATACGCTTTTCTGTTCAGTGTTATTTGATATCTGAGCATTGATTGATTGTGTTCATGTTAGATATAGGAAGTGTTTTAATATTAAAGCTTGCTAGTACAGTAGAAGTATACGCTTTTGTGTTCAGTGTTATTTGATATTTGAGCATTGATTGATTGTGTTCATGTTAGATATAGGAAGTGTTTTGATTGACCTGTCCCAGTTGCATTTATCTGTATATGTACATTAAGAAAGTAGACGTAGAAGTACTCTTGTGTGAAGGGAGTTATATATAGTGACAGTAGAACATTTAAATGGTTTTAACTAGGGCAATGTTTAGGATGAGTCAAGCAGAGCAAAGCAGCACGCATCAGCCTTCAGCTGTTAGCACTGATAATAATGAAGTAGTAAGAAGTGTTGTAGGACCGATGGCTACAGATAGCGCAACAGAACGCCCTGTAGAAACGGCTGGAGGTGTAACAGCAAGTACGCAGCAGGGATTAGATCCATTGGTAATTATCATGAGACAGATGCAGATAATAACCGAGAGCATGAATACTTTGAAAAACGACATTAATGCGAAATCTGCCTCAGTTACTGAAGGGCAAAATGATTTGAACGCGAAATTAGCCTCAGTTACTGAAGGGCAGGAAAATCTGAAAGCCGATATTAAAGCACAATTAGTGACATTCACTCAAACTCAAGAAGAGATGAAATTAGTCCAGACTGTGATTAAGCAGCAGTTACAACACATTTTTTCCGAATTAGAGCAGCGGATAGAGGCGAAGATCAGTCCGAAGAGACGTAACGAAAATTAACTGCACAAATAGAATTGGTGAAAGCACAATGTGAGGAATCTACTCAGCGCGTGCGTGTCGAAATGAAGGAGTATGTGGCTATTAAGATAGATACCGTACGGGAACAAGTGCAAATGGTTCCGCACTTAGTACAAAAGCAAGACGCCATGGCATGTGCAATTGCGCAACTTCCTGAATTGGCACGTACACAGACTAACCTAAAGGAAACCGTTCAACATCTGACAGAGCGTCAACACGGTGTAGACCACCAAATTAACGTATTAACGGGTAAATTATCCGAAATCACATTAGAAAACAAAAGGCTAATGTGTAAAAACGCTGAGCAAAATGTCAAGTCAGCATTCCAGAGTTTATCTGGCAAACAGGAAGAGAATTTGTTTGCGAAAGAACTTGAGGAGGTGCGACAGCAGTTAGGTGCTGATTTGGAGCATTGGAAACGAACGATAGAAGAGTCGATGCGCGCTTCACAACAAAGCTCAGAACAAACGTATACAGGGCAGCAGCAGAAGTTGGCAGCGACTATAGAGCCAGTTACTGCCCATTCGCACACAATACCGACTTGTGCAAGTAATTCAAACATTAAATTGCCACAAGCTGGTTGTTCGCGTGAATTCGTATCTAACGGAGATTACGAAAGCCTTTGCCATGCCGAAGAAAAAATGATAAAGAATCGGCAATTCCAGATTTTTAACCCTGACAAAAGGGGGGTCCATCCAATTGTTTTTATTCGAAGTTTCAGAGGAGTGCTACCCAGAAATTGGTCGGAGTGGCAGAAGATCAGTTTTGTTACAGGATATATACAAGGTTCGGGGGCGATCTGGGCCTCGGACATGACTTCTATTTGCTCGACATATGACGATTTTGAGAAGGCGTTTTTAGCAAAGTTCTGGTCAGAAGGGGTACAGGAACGGCTAAGGCAGGAGGTGCTCTACCCTGAGCCTTTCTCCTTTTCGAAAGGAAGCCTTAGAAGGTATTTCGAAAAACATTTAAATACAACGAGATACTGGGACAGACCTATGCTCTTGCCAGACATAATAAACATACTTCAGGCAAGACTACCAACTAGCATCCGGAATCAATTGATTTACGGCAACGACAAAGACTTGGAGTCGTTCCTCACGACGTTAGACCATATAGATATTATCGAAGAGAACAACCAGAAAGCCCGTAATAACAGATTTCAATATAGGGAGATAGAAACTCCGCCAAACTGTAGGCAAGGGGGAAGTATGGGTTATACCAATCGCGATCAGTCGACACTTAGAAAGAATGAACAGAGATCGTTAAATAATGGAGGAACCCCTCAAAATCTCAATAGTAATCCCGCCAATGGTCTTGCGAGGGGCTATTCAAGGAACAACAGGAACGGGAAAAGATACAACCCCGTGTGGGGGAACGAAAGAAATTTCAGACCCCAAGCCTGGAATAATAACAATAATAGAAATTGGAATCAACCGGGAGGAATGAATTCAAATAGCCAACATCAGTGGGGACGGACATCTCCGAATCAACCGGTAATTACCGAAGTGACGGATGATGTCAACCAACAGACAAGTCAAAATCCAACAAACTTGTAAGGACCCACTCGTGCCCCGGAGGAGCGGTCAACAATTGGTTGAGGGGCGACAAGATATGTGTACCCATGCTAACGTATAATGATGGACGATTACTGGCAGATGAACTGACCGAGGACTTAGAACCACAAGGTAAGGATAAGGAACAGGTGGCAGTAGCCGAAGTGCAAGTCATTATGGAGACCGTAGCTATAGTGGCGGTTTTAGACACAGCTGCAACCACAAATGTTATTTCGGAGGCACTATTCAACAGGATCAGAAATATAAGACGGGTACCAGTTTTTCCAGTTCAAAATTGCAGAATAATAGGCGCCGTTGGGGCTCGATCGGTTAATGTAAAGGTGCAGTTACTACTTGGTGTGGAATTCGGAAATGTAGCAATATTAAGCACGTTCCTTGTTGTGAAAAATTTGGTGGTAGATTGCATTATCGGAGTCGACAGCTTACGTCAATAAGGATGCAGAATAGATTTTAAAACAGGAAAAATTTGGTTGAATGTTAATAAACAAGAAATTGAGTTGGAGTTGTTGAAAAAAAAAACCAGCCTTACGAGAAAATATAATTGTGGGATCAGTGTGCAAGTAATCAGGATGGCCCAAAATTCTAAAGAGCACGTAATTAATGAGTTCCAGTTCAAAGAAGATTTCGGTCAATTAGTGTTTGAAAAGTTAAATGAATCCGACTGCATTATCGAAGATCAGAAGAAGCAGCTCAATGAATTATTATTAACGTATGACAACGTTTTTGATGAAAGGCCAGGAGTTATCAAGGGATACATATGCCATCTCTACGTTAAGCTGCAAGAAACGTATTGTAGAACTTTGTATCCTGTTCCCTGGAGGTTAAAGGCTCAAGTTCAAAAGGAAATAGATCGCATGTTGAAATGGGGTTTGATCGAACCCTCTACAAGCCCATACTGCTCCCCATTGTTAGTCGTGCCAAAAGTAAATGGGACTGTTAGACTGGTACTCGACGCCAGAGAAATAAATAAAATCATAATTCCAGTGAGAACACATCCAGAAAACATAGACTAACTTATACAACGGTTCCAGGATGTCCAATATTTGATGAGCATTGATTTGGGGAGCTCTTATTGGCAAGTCAAGCTGGATGAGTCGTCAAGGAAGTATACGGCTTTCATTTATTCCGGAAGGAGTTACCAATTTACCGTAGTTCCTTTCGGACTCAACATTAGTGCTGGAATCTTTATAGCAGCTCTAGATTATGCACTAGGCCCAGAACTCAGAAGCAGGATAACAGTGTTTGTTGATGATTTGCTTATTGCATCGAAAACTTGGGAGGAGCATATTACCTTACTGAACCGAGTGTTGGATGTGTTCAAAACCATGGGAATAACTGCTAACCTACAGAAATCCCATTTTGCAGTAAACAGAATCAAGTTCCTGGGGCATATAATTGATGCAAAGGGAATTTTACCAACCAAGGAGAAGCTAATTGCGATTAGTAATTTTCCAACACCCAGGAATAGGAGGCAATTAAAAGGGTTTATGGGCCTTGCCTCAGTTTTTAGAAGATTCATAACAAATCAGGCGATGAACGCAGCAGCTCTAAATAGTCTGTTGAAGAAGGATGTGCCCTGGCTCTGAGCATTAGAGTGTCAAGAAGCATTCGAAGAGATAAAGAAGCAATTAGTAAATGCACCGCTTTTGTACCATTCGGACATGCAAGAAGAATTTTACTTGTCAACAGAGCGTGCCTTTTCCAAGTACGCAAGATAAATGGACAACTCACCTTCTGTCCTATTGCGTTTGCTAGTCGTGTTTTGTCCAACTGTGAACGAACTTACTCGACGACAGAATTAGAGGTTCTTGCGGTCATCTGGGGATTTAAAAAATTTCATTATTATCTATATGGGTCAAAGACTATCGTATATTGCTATCATCAATCATTAACGTTTTTACAAACGTGTAAACTGTTACATCCCAGACTGGCTAGATGGACTCTCGCTCTACAACAATACCAGTTTAAGATCGTGCATGTCTCAGGACAGCAAAACATTATTGATGACGCTCTATCAAGGTCACCACAGGGTTTGACCAAAGAGATTGAAGTAAATAATAACTCAGAATTCCCTGTATTACTGCTGCAGGAAAATCCATATATAATGTACTACGTCAATTTGTGTGCGCATATGGCACAGTTACAGAAAAGAGATGCTCAATGGGGAAGTGTCATTCAAAGGCTACAACAGCAACCTTCGGATCAGATGGCAAATTATTACAAGCTGGTAAATGGCGTATTATTTTACCGCTGTGGAAGGCCAAACAAAGTCCGTTGGTGTGTTTGTATACCTGAGGCGCAAATAGAGAAACTCGTATGGTTCACCCATTTAACCTGGGGACATTTCGGTGCGACAAAATGTGCAGACAAGATAAGTGTGTACTGTTATTTTCCCAACATAAAGCGCAGAGTGCATGAGGTCTTGAAGAAATGCATAATCTGTCAAAAAGCAAAGCCGGATTCAAAAGGGAGTAAGCACGCATTAAGCTCTATATTAGTTCGAGAACCAAAAGAATTAATTTCGTGCGATCTGTGTGGATCGTTACCTACTTCAAGAGGAGGTGTTAGATATGTGTTGGCATTTATTGATGTGTGTACGAAATACGTAAAGCTATACCCGATAAAGGCGGCTACAGCCAAAGTAATTGTATTAAGATTGAGAAGGGATTATCTTCCACAGGTTGGTATACCTAAGGCGATAATAACAGACAATGCTAAGATATTCACGGGACTCCGATAGAAACAGGCTTTGTCTCAAGTCGGTGTGAAACACATACTAACATCGTTTTACCACCCACAAGGCAATTTGGTTGAGAGAATTTTTAGAAAGTTCAATCGATTTATGAGGACCTATTGCCATAATAAGCAGACTGCGTGGGCAAATTATGTGGAAGAATTTGAGCAGATATACAACAACATGCCCCATTCCTCCACTGGATATACACCTCATGAATTGATGTTCGAGGCAAAAGAAGAAAACTTCTGGACTGAACATTTACCTAAGACTCAGGAAACGGAGATGCCTTGGGAAGAAAAAATAAGACAAGCCATCATAAATATGACGCAAAAGGCTGATCAGAGAAAACAACAATATGACAAATTAATCAAGAGGGTACAGGCGTACCACGTCGGAGAGAAGGTACTAGTCAAAAGACATACCAAATCACCCTTATTAAAGAAGAGTATAAGGAAATGGGAGTTATTATATACTGGCCCATAAATCGTTCTACAAATTCGGAACCCTGGGGCTTATCTGTTAGCATACCCGGGATCTAACAAAATTAAAGGGTTATTTTCCCATAACGACTAGAAAAAATCTAATGAAGATTAGAAGATAGGGAGGAATGGTGTTGCGAGTGACAGAGATGAACGCTCGTAAAAACATAACAATAGACTGTGTGTGTTTAGTGTTAGTAAACTTTCAACTGAAATAATTAATCAGTGACACAGATTGTAGAAATAGTGACTAACTATTGCTATCGAGTGCTGCAAAGAAGATAGTGGAGATAGGCTTCACCTGTGTTTGGGTAAACATAGAACTTTAGCATTGCTATTGTCATCAAGAAATATTTCCCGAAAATGACGTTCCATAATCAAAAGAGGTTCCCAGTGAATGTTCATATATAATTTCAAGCGCACGCTTAGGTGTGTAAACGTGTGAAGTGAAGTTTTGCGGTTAAGTAGCGAATCACGGTTAACGCCACATAGATAATTTCCCGCGCAAAACAATTGACGTCGGCGCGAGAGTTGAATCGATATAGACGACACAGATATGCTTTGTAAGAGACTCGCATCAAACGTGAGGGGAAACTGATTGATGTTGAACTTCAAAAAAGTGTCATAATTAGACGTTAAGAGTTCTTGATTTATTGTTGAATGTCAAAAGAAAGTAATATTCATAGAATTAGTAGTTATTTAATAGGTCTTGTTCACTTTGGAATTTTGTTTGAAAATCCATTTCCATATATGTGCGTGTATGAATGCCGTATGAATCAGAGAATAAATGAAAGAAGTGAATCGACATTCCTCACTACTAATAACTTTTACATTACAGCAATCAAGCGAAGAAATATATGTATTTAGGATAAAAGTTTTATGAGTATAGATAAATGATATGACTTTTCAAGGAAATGATGGATTATGTCCTTGTATAAAATGAACCACACTTTCCATTATTCGATGATTTGAATCCAAAATCTACTGCAAGTTGAATGAATCCTGTAAATTACGAAGAATAAATCATTGACAGAAAATGTGTCAGAATTTATGGACTTATAAGCACCAGTGGTGATGCGAAGTCCAAAAGAAAATTTAAACTAGAGTAAATATTATGATGTTTTCGGCAACAGCATTAGTCAATGGATAAATGGAAACTTTAAGTCAATGGCTAAATTCCTTGCAGTACATCGTAAGAAAAAGGATGCATGAAGCCATAGGGATTTTGTTTTCAAAAAGGAGAATCTTGGACGGTGCAACCTAACCAGTTCTTTTACAGGAAGAGTTTCCCTTTCGGTCATTGCTAATTCTTTTGGAATGAATGTTGCATGTGAAATCTGGTATCCCTGTCCCTTCTACTCTTCCCATTGTGGGCCGCGTAGAAGACCGAATACAAATGTGGACGTCGGGGACATGCAAGATCCGGGGGAGTTTCAGCACCGCAAGATATTGTCCTGGGAACAAGATTGTAAAAAAAAAAAATTCCAGTTATTGATTGTAAATTTTTTTTTAGCTAGAGGCACAAATCGCTCTTCTCCAAATCGTTATACAAATCGATCCCTATCTTTCCTTTAGAGATCAATTTCAAAATTATTTCTTCTCTTCTGTAGGCTTTCCTATCTTCTATGTACCGTAGGCTGGGGGTCTAGGCTTAAGAGGTTTTCCAAGGTTTCCCTGCTTAAGAAAGTTCCCGAATGGGTAGACCCTGATAACAGTTTCATGAAAGATCATCTTCCTTGGTTGTGCACAGCAGACATAACACCTTGACGCACGTAAAAACAATACAGCCGCGGTACCTGTCTCTTCATTTCTTCTGTTTTCAACGTTTCTTTTCTTCGTCTGTCTTAAACATAATTATTTTTTTTTCAGTCGGAGTACTGACACTCATCACTTCCGGGTTACCCACACTAATAGATAGCTCGCGAAGTGTGTTCGGTAAATCAAAATTAGGCTCACAAACTTCGCTCGCTGCGAGGGGCATTGTAATGTCCTCACAGAAAATACCCTCTACCACGCGCCAATTAATCATTTTCAATCAAACCATCCACATTCATTCACTTTGGAAAAGTTATCTGATCTGATTTTCTCGTAATATATGCGGCGACAGCTCGCAGCTCGATGACGCCAAAGTATTTTCTAGTGCGTTTATTCTTTGAAATAACAGAGATGCATATATGCATTCTCCATGGTTGTTAGAGTGGTAACTAGGACAGCTTCAGGAGTATCTGTTGAGGGATTGACGTGTTTCTGAGAGATACATAGTCTGCTTTTCTTCTCGCTAAAGCGAGCCAATTAACATTTGTGCCGCTAGCGGTTTGTTTGAAGAGAAAGAGACTGTAAAAGGAAAATAATTAAGGTGTGGAATCACCGGAGATCTGGACATGTAATGGAGATGGATTTAATACACGATTTCCTCTACAAATAAGGTTTGTGACTTTTTTGTTCTGGAGTGAATGAACGAATGAGTTTTTTTCTGAATCATTTGATGATCACGTTGGCCCTGTAATTAGTGAGGAAGTTTCAGCTGTGTCGAAGAGAGCCTGCAATCACTGAGTCTATGTTAAATCGTCCAAAGAGGCTTCGTACACATCTGGAATTCGCAATCTTTCGTAAAAGGAACAAATTGTCCACACGATTGATTCTCCCGACTGACTGCAGTGTTTAACAATAATAATAAATTTAAACATCTCTTACAGCAAGCCAGCCGCTGATTACCAAGAAGAAGGACTCCACCAAAGACTCTATTTGGCTGATTTCATGTAATGAAAAATTATATTAAAAAACTGTACATAGATAAAGGAGAGAAGGAGAGAGAGCGAATGAAAATAGAGATATTACTAATAATCCTCCATTAGTCTAATTTTTCGCCTGTCTTATCACGGATCAGCCAAAAACGGGGAGGGCCTTACTTTACTGTATAGATTTATGTGTGAAGGTGAAGGTATCTTAAAGGCAACAGATACACGTCTATGCAGACAAGACAATACACAGAGATAGAGGCTAGCTGCATTCATCATCTATTCTTAGATAAAGAGACGGCAACTTATTATCCGAACATTAAAATGATAAAGTAGCATGGAAGCGATGAGGCCTTGGTAGGTCGCTGGAGGGAGACAGCACCACATCTGCACATACAAGTCACCTAATTCCCGTGATTGGCGGCTACGGGGCACGACGAGCTCTGACGTCACGCTCAATCACGTACCAGATGGGTTCTATCGGGTACAGATCTGGCGAGTTGGGGGCCAGTAGATCAACTGGAACTCGCCACTGTGTTTCTCGAACGACTCCATCACACTCCTGTCCTTATGATATGGCACATTGTCTTGCTGAAGAATGCCAATGCCGTCGGGAAACATGATCGTCATGAAGGGGTGTAAGTGGTCTGCAACCAGTGCACGATACTGTTTGGCCGTTATGGTGCCACGCACTGCTTCCATGGATGCCCACACGAATGTTTCCCAGAGCATGATGGAGCCCTCGCCAGCTTGTCTCCGTCCTGCAGTACAGATGTCAAGGAACTATTTCCCTGGAAGACGACGGATTCACGCCCTCACACCGGCATGATGAAGAAGGTGTCTGGTTTCATCAGACGATGCAACGCTCTGCCACCGTGCCAATAAATACACGATGGCATCATGAACTATACACCTTTAAAATGGTTCAAATGGCTCTGAGCACTATGGGACTTAATTGCTGTGGTCCTCAGTCCCCTAGAACTTAGAACTACTTAAACCCAAGTAACCTAAGGACATCACACACATCCATGCCCGAGGCAGGAGTCGAACCTGCGACCGTAGCGGTCACGCGGTTCCAGACTGTAGCGCCTAGAACCGCACGGCCTCTCCGGCCGGCCTATACACCTTCCACGCAATCGCCACCGACAGTGTGATTTTTGTAGCAGCCTACAGTCAGTTTGAGGAAACCACTCTGGTAAAAGTCGATGTCCTGCGATGCAAGGAATTGTCGCACAGCCTGTTCCACCTCAGGATTGATTTGGAAGTGACGTCCCGAAGAGTGGCTTCCAATGCAGCGAACAGGCGAAAATCCGAGGGGGCAAGATCGGGACTCTAGTCCGATTGATCCAATGTCTCCTGTCCGTAGCGACGACCCTGATGCAGTCTGAGCGTTGCTGTGTGTGGTTCTGCCTTGTCGTCCAACAGCACAACTTCACTCAAGAACCTTGGTCTCTTTCGTAAAAGAGCGGACTCGGGATTGGTAAAGGCGTCTTGAGTAGCGAGCTGCACTGATGGTCCCTTGTTGGAAAATATCCAGGAGAATCACAGCTTTCACCTCCCAGAACAGTGTGTCCTTAACGTTCCCATGGATGGTGACACTTTGAATTTTTTCCTCACACCTGGGGTGCTTCCACGTCATTAAGACGACCTTGGACTCTGGGGTAAAGTTATTCATCTGTGCCTCACCATGTGCGGTGATTCTCAACAGGTACTCATTTCCCTCTCGCACGTACCGCATCAAGTGACTGAGGCTGATTCTTACTCTCGTAGTTTTGTGATTCGGGGCTGTGTTTCTCGGTATCCATCCTGCGGACTTTTTGTAAGTAATCCAACTCATAATGGCGTATTCGATGGACCTGAGCACGGTCAGTATGCTGAGTTGACGTCGTTACACGCCTGTCCGCTAACACCATGTCCTGTACTCTGGCAATGTTGCTTTCGTCCGTGGATGTTGTTGGACGCCAACTTCGACCTTCATCCTCAACACTCTGTCTTTCTTCTCTGAACATGCAACACCAGCGACCAATCACTTGACGAGACATGACCTCTTCATCAGAAACGATCTACAGGCGTTCATGGATAATGGACACAGTAGTCCCACTAGCTCATTTCTCGGAATAACAGAACGCATTTCCACTGGCGACCACATTTTCAGAATACGCTCATTTGCCATCGTGGTTTTTTACTCCAATAACCTTGAGCACGTCGGTCTACTGCTATTCTCTCTTCTTCGGTGCGCTACGCATGCATCATTTCTCCTCTGCTGACAGCCCTTCCGTCGTTGAACAAGCAACATGTGTGGATTCATACGGCGTTTATCTGTGTCACCTGCTGTACCATCCTCTCTCTGAAAAACAATGACGAGACTTACTTTCACAACGTCCTTCACATTTGCAATAAGGGATGAAATAGCCAAATATACCAGTAGAAGTTAGTGGGAAGAGCATTTAGGAAGAATGAGCAAAACAGAGAATCCGAAACGTGCACTGTCTTACAGACCTATTGGCGAAAGGGACCCAGGAAGACCGTGACAAAGATGGAGAGAGAACGGTGATGATGATATATGCAGGAAGTGTTCCACAGTTGCCGAATGATCTGGGACTGAAACCTTCAAACAACTATATATACAGGGTGGGGAAAGCACTTTTTTTAAACTGTGGCACCACGCGCTCCGATTGACCACGGTATAGCTCTGTTGCCGTTCGTTGGTTGGCGGGCAGCGCTATGGTTGTCAGTTCACACACACGTCCATCGCCCCGTCACTGCCCCAACGTGATACGTACACGTGTCGAATAGGTCTTGCTATTTGTCTCCACCTCAGGTCAGAGGCATACACACGTAAGCTTCGCTTCGGAGCACAAGAAGTCATACAGTAAGCATGGCGGCACAATATTCGTTTGAAGAACAACGAGATACGGTTCATGGACTAGCCAATGGTAATGCGCCTGAAGCTCGACGGTTGTATGAGGAACGGTACCCAGCAAGACGCCACCCACACCCGCAAATGTTTACAGCAGTTTAACGGCGACTTGGCGAAACAGGCCCGTTAAAGGGATGGTGGAAGACCTCGAACACGACGGGATGCTGCATATAAGGAGAGCGCTTCGAGGAAGCACCTACGACAAGTACTCGAACGGTTGGACACGACATGGGGGGTCATTCATCGGTTAGTCTGAGAGGTTCTGTGGGATGACGGCCAGCATCCATTTGGTTTCCACCTTGTCCAATACCTAAATCCTGCGGCGGACTATGAACACAGGATAGAGTTTTGCGGGTGGTTTCTGCGACGTGTTGCATCAGATCCCGACTTCCCCACAATTATGTTGTTTACCGACGAGTGCACCTTCCATCAGAATGGCCTCTTCAACATTCGTAAGGTTCATTACTGAGCAAGGGGAAAGCCTCATGTCACGTACGTCCACGGACACCAGGAACGATTTTCGCTCTACATTTGGGCAGGCATTGTGGGTTACCATCTGACTGGACCGGTCCGTCTGTTCTCCCCGACTTACCGGGTCAAATTACCTTCACTTTTTCCAAGAAACTCTACACGCTCTGCTGGTAGATGTTCCCCTGGATATACAGCTATGCATGTGGTTGCAGCTTGATGGGGCACCCGAACATGACAGTCGTGCTGTGCGCGGATATTTAAATGAACTCTTCTACGTAATTGGCAGAGATGCTCGCAGAACATGGCCCCGCGATCACCAGACCTAACGCCACCGGACTTTTTCCTGTGGGAATTCTTCAAGGTTCTAGCCCACCAATGCGGACGCGAACCACCTAGAAACGAAGAGGTGTTAGTGGATTGCGTTCAACATGCCGCCAATCACGTTAGGGCAATGCCAGGAATCTTTGAAGGAGGTCGGCAAAACACCGTTAGAT
Source organism: Schistocerca americana (assembly GCF_021461395.2). Taxonomy (NCBI): domain Eukaryota; kingdom Metazoa; phylum Arthropoda; class Insecta; order Orthoptera; family Acrididae; genus Schistocerca; species Schistocerca americana. Next base: position 170,338,892 of record NC_060124.1, on the reverse strand, counting down.
GTTTTGTCGCGTCAGAGGGTCGCCAGATCGAGCACCTGCTTTAAGTAAACGATGTCCTAGCTACTAAAAAGGCAGACACAATATGTAAAAGACTTTCTGTATGCGAACTAAGGACTGTTGAAGAGTTTGTTCCCGGTACGTCTTATAATGAAACTACAATGGATGTGTCGGGACACCGGCGGATTCGCCCTCAGAGTGTAAGGCTGGGGCGCTGCCACCAAAGATGCGGACCGCCTTCGATACATCGCCATCTCCGGCAGGCAAAGCATTCATGTTCATGCGTTGTCCAGAGCACCCGGCAACAGGGCAGTCCCGCGGCCAATCGGAGAGCGTTGCACCAAGTTTCCGTAGTTTAAAAATTTAATGTCGTCGCCCTACACAACGTTCGTAATTTTGGTTCCTGCTGGCATCAGCTATGCAGAGTTAAAATTTCGTGACAATTTTTGGCATCAGCTATATATATTACTTACTAGTTTAGATAATAGTCACCATGTTGTTAACGTATTATACTGACAGCATGGAATGGCACTTAGTTGACAGACATACAAGCGAGGTACAAGAGCCCATTCTATTGAGTATCCTGGCTTTCTCTCAGCGATCATGTCAGATATACGAACACGTTACGATTGCCCACCTCATTGCACATATTAGCTCCACTATTCCTAGAGAAAGGAATAAAATGGAGAATACAAAGGGAGACATACTGTCTGCCGCGGGACACGGCAGCTGTTGGAAAGTTCTCATTTTTATTTCGGTCACAGTTGCAATTCAGTACAGGCGAAAGGTAAATTATGAAACTCGAAAGTAAAATATTCAAAATTTGAACACTGATCGAAAGAACTACGACTGAAAGACTAATCTAATATGTAAAAGAATAGTACAGTCAATTAAATTTTTCTGTGCTACTCTTTTCAGGATGTTGGTCTGACCATAAACCCAAATTTAAAGGGACTCAAATGGCAAAAAATGAAATAGCTATTTACATGCGCAATTCAGTGATTCAGATGGAAGCGAAGGTACTGTCTCCTTTTGCTCTTCTCATCAGTGATAAAGGTAGAAGTCTGATATTTTGCTGGAGAGTATAAAAGTTGTTCAAGATCGTTCAAAAGCCAAGATCACACAAAACATTTTTTATTCAAGAGAACCAATTTCAACAGCCTTAGCTATCATCTTCAGGTCTTAAAAAATTTTCGGTAGTAAAACATGTTCATTCTACGCTGAACCTCATGCACAAGATTTCAAGTGGATAAAACTCAGCACATTGTAAACATTTGTCATCGCTGAAACATATGTATATGGACATGGCTTTTGGACAAGGTGCTTTGTGTTTCTAAATGTTTTAGCGATGACAAACGGTTTTGATGTGCTGAGTTTTATCTGGCCTACATCTTGTACATGAGTTTCAGCGTAAAATGAACATGATTTAATACAAAAAAATGTTAAGGCCTGAAAATGTCGGCTAAGACTGTTGAAACCGGTTGCCTAAAATAAAAAAATATTTAGTGCCATCTTGACTTTTCAGTGGTTTTAACAATTAAAACCGTTCGCCCTTCAATAAGCTCATAACGAGAACAAAAATTCCTTCTACTGCTGCATCGGACTATACTTTATAACCAGAACCTTCAATGGCTTCTGTCACGATCTCAATACCTAACCTCGTTTTGTAAATAATAGTGTTACACAGGGCTTTGCTATGTTGATTAACGTGAGTATTCAAATAGTTTTAATTTTAACAATTACCATTGCTTGCCGGGAAACTGAAATTTCGTGGCATACTTCTCTTCTTTACCGTCGAGCTAGTCGCACCTGCGCTGATCAAACCACAGGGCACGCTTAGTAGCTTGTGAGTAGCAGCAGCACCACTCCCACTATTGCTGGGGCGGCGGTATTCAGACATAAGGGGAGTCGACAGTTTGGACCACTGGCAGCAACATTGCCATGGGGTGGAGCTGGAGGCTACTAGGGACATTGGCAGACAAGTTGTGGCGTGGTGACGGTGCCTGGCATGGGGTGCCGGCGGCACTTCTTTGCTCTGGCGCGGCTGGCCGAAGGAGTTGCAGCAGCGAGCGTCTGGTGACGAAGCCGGTCAGTGGGGTGGGGGCAACTTCTTCAGCTTGCGTCAGCGTATGGGTCCACTGTGGACGAGTAATGGGTTTGGCACCGACCCTGAATGCTCTGACAGCGTTGCTGACGAATGCGTCCACGTAGTCTTCAATCGTGAGATTGTCGAAGGCCTCGCAGCAAAACGGACTGGTGTGGCTGGATGTCTTCTTACCGGTGAGCAGAAAAAGATGGTTTGCTCTGGAGCGGCTGGATCCCTTCTTGTCGGTGTGCAGAAAAAGATGACAGCTCACGGCCAGTGAGAAGGGACGGTGCAGAAGTTGATTACGGCGAGATGGTGCAGAGCGTAAAGTGGCGCGTGCTTTTGTGAGCCACGTCTGTTAGTGGCAAGCACTGAGAATCGCTGGATGATTAGTTTACAGTGCTGTAAGATAGGTGAAGTTGGCTGACGTCTGCGTCGTTGTATAGGAGCACGACGACGCAATGGGGAATAGTGTCAGTCAATTGTAGAACTGCTCAATAGAGCCTTGGTGTAAGGTAATGTAATATCTGAATTGTGAAATTTTATACACGATATGACTGTGGTTCTATGATAGTACACTCCTGCAAATTGAAATAAGAACACCGTGAATTCATTGTCCCAGGAAGGGGAAACTTTATTGACACATTCCTGGGGTCAGATACATCACATGATCACACTGACAGAACCACAGGCACATAGACAAAGGCAACAGAGCACGCACAATGTCGGCACTAGTACAGTGTATATCCACCTTTCGCAGCAATGCAGGCTGCTATTCTCCCATGGAGACGATCGTAGAGATGCTGGATGTAGTCCTGTGGAACGGCTTGCCATGCCATTTCCACCTGGCGCCTCAGTTGGACCAGCGTTCGTGCTGGACGTGCAGACCGCGTGAGACGACGCTTCATCCAGTCCCAAACATGCTCAATGGGGGACAGATCCGGAGATCTTGCTGGCCAGGGTAGTTGACTTACACCTTCTAGAGCACGTTGGGTGGCACGGGATACATGCGGACGTGCATTGTCCTGTTGGAACAGCAAGTTCCCTTGCCGGTCTAGGAATGGTAGAGCGATGGGTTCGATGACGGTTTGGATGTACCGTGCACTATTCAGTGTCCCCTCGACGATCACCAGTGGTGTACGGCCAGTGTAGGAGATCGCTCCCCACACCATGATGCCGGGTGTTGGCCCTGTGTGCCTCGGTCGTATGCAGTCCTGATTGTGGCGCTCACCTGCACGGCGCCAAACACGCATACGACCATCATTGGCACCAAGGCAGAAGCGACTCTCATCGCTGAAGACAACACGTCTCCATTCGTCCCTCCATTCACGCCTGTCGCGACACCACTGGAGGCGGGCTGCACGATGTTGGGGCGTGAGCGGAAGACGGCCTAACGGTGTGCGGGACCGTAGCCCAGCTTCATGGAGACGGTTGCGAATGGTCCTCGCCGATACCCCAGGAGCAACAGTGTCCCTAATTTGCTGGGAAGTGGCGGTGCGGTCCCCTACGGCACTGCGTAGGATCCTACGGTCTTGGCGTGCATCCGTGCGTCGCTGCGGTCCGGTCCCAGGTCGACGGGCACGTGCTCCTTCCGCCGACCACTGGCGACAACATCGATGTACTGTGGAGACCTCACGCCCCACGTGTTGAGCAATTCGGCGGTACGTCCACCCGGCCTCCCGCATGCCCACTATACGCCCTCGCTCAAAGTCCGTCAATTGCACATACGGTTCACGTCCACGCTGTCGCGGCATGCTACCAGTGTTAAAGACTGCGATGGAGCTCCGTATGCCACGGCAAACTGGCTGACACTGACGGCGGCGGTGCACAAATGCCGCGCAGCTAGCGCCATTCGACGGCCAACACCGCGGTTCCTGGTGTGTCCGCTGTGCCGTGCGTGTGATCATTGCTTGTACAGCCCTCTCGCAGTGTCCGGAGCAAGTATGGTGGGTCTGACACACCGGTGTCAATGTGTTCTTTTTTCCATTTCCAGGAGTGTATATTAGTGATAAGTTATTGTGTGTTGTATTGTATTGTACTGTGTATACTTATGGTATATGTAGTAGTTAGTTCTGTGTAATGGTATTGTCTTTCAGTGATGGTCTGGCGGATTGTAAAGGTTGATAGTAGCAGCTTGTAGGTACCACAGAGAGTTGATTGTTCGACTTAGTTACAGAGCCTGCCTGCTTCTAAAGTTAATTACAGGCTTTAACAAGTTCTCATTTTTGGCTGGGACCCACTTGTGTAGTTATCCAGGCCAATGAAGATTATTGTATTTAAGTGATATATGGCATAAATTCTGTTATTGTTGTTGCCCATTTGAGTTAAGAATTATTGAAGGTAGTTACTTTAAGCTCAAGCTCTCTCAGTTCCCTGCCAACTACACTCCAGCAAAACCCCGCGCCAGAATTTTCATTATCATTATTCAATATTCTATGAGGTTTCGGGATTGTAGCCCGACCATGTTGACCTCTTGCCACAATATTTCGGTTGGTAACCCTCCGGCCCTCTTCAGGTGAGTGTCTGCCGCCGGAGACTGCTAGTTCACGATGTCGGCTTTATAGCAAAAATTGGCGCTGAAATGCATGTGCATTGGCGGCCGTCATAGCAGCGTCCACTATCGAAATCCCCGCCCTATGCAAATACCCTTCTATCTGTGGCGCGCAAACGCTTGAGCACAGGTGAAACTTCCCCCTCTATCGGAATGCGCACTCGAATCGTTAAAAAGTAAACATCAGATGACACGTTTGGCATCTGACGTCTTTTTATAGCGACGCGAGCGCTCATTCCGACAGAGGGCGGACATGTAGTTTCACCTGAGCTCACGTGGCTGCACGCTACAGATAGAACGGTATTCGCCGAGGGCGTGGCTTTCGATAGAGGACGCTCCTGTGACGACCGCCAATGCGCAAGCGTTTCCGTACCAATTTTTGCTATAAAGCCGACACCGTGAACTATCAGTCTCTTCCCCTCTCCTCTGTCTCCTGTACACCGCTGATATGCCCACTCCACCCCCACCTGTACACCTCCTCCAATATGTTGATGACACCGCCTTGCTGGTTCTCTGTCCTACCCTTGAACGGTCCCAACCCACCTTGACCAGTTCACCGCTTGGTGCAACCAGTGGGTACTTCGTATCAAACCCTCCAAAACTCAGGCAATCATCTTAGGCCATACCAACCGCTCCTTCCATCTCCATGATTTCTACGTCACGGTCGTCCCATCCGTCTCATTCCTACCCTGAGATACCTTGCCTCACCCTCGACCTTCACCTCACCTGGACCCCTCATCGCCTGACCATCCAGCAGAAAGCCCATACCCGCTTCCGCCTCCTGAAACTCCTGTCCGGCTGGACATGGGGATTGCATCCCACCACCATCCTTCACACCTACAAATCCCTAATCCACCTTATCTTCTTTTAAGCCAACATTTACTAGATGTTCGCCCCCCTCCCTCCCCCACTTCTATAAGGCCATCCCAAATCCTTGAACAGCACGTGCTCTGCCTTGCCTTCAATATCTGCCTTCCATCCCCAGCACGGATCCTGTACGAACTCATCCCCTTCCGCCACCTCCTCATTTTCCTCCAACATACCTGCATCCTTTACACTATCCACAGGCTTGATCCCCCCAACCCCCTGGTGTCCTTCCTCTCCAACTCCCACCCATTGCCGTTGGAATGCAGCACGGCGTTCCGTATTACCCTCCTGAACCCACCGATTCCATATTCTGCTAACAGTCATTGGATCTCGACCAACGCGAGCAGCAATGTCGCGATACGATAAACCGCAATCGCGATAGGCTACAATCCGACCTTTATCAAAGTCGGAAACGTGATGGTACGCATTTCTCCTCCTTACACGAGGCATCACAACAACGTTTCACCGTATGAGAAATCGGTTGGAAACTTTCCTCATGTCAGCACGTTGTAGGTGTCGCCACCGGCGCCAACCTTGTGTGAATGCTCTGAAAAGCTAATCATTTGCATATCACAGCATCTTCTTCCTGTCGGTTAAATTTCGCGTCTGTAGCACGTCATCTTCGTGGTGTAGCAATTTTAGTGGCCAATAGTGTAGTTTTTTTGTCTGTGTTTTTCCGTGCAACACCGCCCGTCGTGTGGCTGTTTTAATGGTTCTGCAACTTGTTACGCTCCTGCCATACTTGGACTTGTGTCTTTTAATTGTCATAGTGTGTGGTTTTTTCTGTGTAAAATGCTTTTTTGTTTTTTTACCTCCATTTTCCAGCCACCCCTTTATTTGTATACTTTCTTCCATTATGTTCCCCCCTTTTTATATCTCCGTTCGCCCATGTTTCTCTTTTTTATAGTTTTAAATGTCCTCCTGTGCAGTCGTAACATCTCTAGCAGAAGAGCAGTGTCTATGCTGCTGCCAGCCTGCCCCGGATGGGGAATTGAAAACTAAGTAAACGAAAACGAAACTAGCAGTCTCCATGGTGGACACTCGCATGAAGATGGCTGGACGGTTACCAACCGAAATATTGTGGCAAGAAGTAACATGATCCGGCAGCAATCTCGAAACCTCATAGAATATTATTATCGTTACTATTATTATTAATCCATTCGTTTTCGTTTCAACTGACGTGCGTTATTTCACTGTTATACATGAACCAAGAATATAGTGTGTGTCATTTGTGAGTGACGACGATGACAGGAAATTAAAATTCGCAACATAAATTTTCTTTTTAATTTAACACAGGAGCAGAACTACTTGGTCAGATAAATTTTGACAGGAGTAGACTCCAGATGAACACTAAGCTCCAGTCATTTACGAAAACGCCATCGATGCTACAAATTCTATCCTTATCATTTACAAACTTCATTAATCCTTCACGTACAACATTCACTTGGTAAGTACAACTTTTCTTCCTGGTTGCTACTGATGTATGAACAGTGTTCAGAAACTGGTGTGTGTGTCGCGTCTTTCTCTAATACGTCGTCTTAACATTAGTCTGAAGTGAATTTTTTAGACGTCAAGATCGTGAAATCTAATATAAACGCCTTATGATGTTTAATCAAAGAATCGTTAAGGGAAGGATAAAAATAAGACTCTCGGAAGGCCTCGTACACGTGGACCGTGATTTCCAGTTGGATGCAGCACGTAATCCCGCCATTAGGAAACTCGATTCTGTACGTAATCGGCGTTTTTCTGTGAGTACAGTTAGTAACGATAGTCGATGTGAAATCGGGAACACGAGCCTTCACGAGGGAGGGTGCTTTGAACAAGCCACCCACTCACAGTAACGCCAAATTACACTATCGGCTTTCTCGTCAATATCAGCTACTCTTGGCTGGTGTGTTTTAAGTACCAACGTGTGAATCAGCTGACAGCCACGTCGAGAGTCGTTCTGTGACGCCAAAGACACTTTGATTGCACTAAAAATCCTGGGAATGCTGAAGTGTGAGACAGCGGGGAGCGCATTCTCGCCCTACTCACTCATTTTTAGTTACTGTGCATTTGCGTCGTCTTAATCTTCATTTTATTGTCTGCTTTATTTTCGTGAAACACTGCAAAAGGTGGCTGAAAACTTTTTTTCTTACCAGTGTTCTCCCAAAAGAGAGACGAAATATCTGAAAGGAATATGTCTTTTAGATTTGACACTACTTGGACAAAGAGCAAGATGACACAGTGCATAAATAAGAATCTAAACATATGAATAAGATTTTCCATGATAATTTTTTCAACTGAAAAAAATCACTTCTGTTTAAAAAGAGAAAAATAGTCTTTGTGGCTTATTTGATACTCAGAATGATAACAAGCCACAAATGATAAACTAAAGCCGTGCTATGTACTACCTTGTAAATATTGTTTGATATACTGTAGAGAGAACATATGTTATCATTTATAAATGGTTGGTCGAGAAGTTTCCTATTCTTTGAGCTCTTAGCAGTGTTGAGAATTTATCGTACGAACTTTGTGAAAAACAAGAGCTGTAAAAATTTACTTTGGTCATTAATTAACTCTATTATCACTGCTAGTTAATTCCGTTCATATATTTCGACGTTTTATTAGAGGTGTCGTCTTTCACAATTTTAATTTCAACCTCCTGGAACCAAACTGCGCAGCAGACAGTACTTACAACACACGTCATTAAAAAAAAAAAAAGACCACCATTAATAACTTCATGACAGGTGAGACTGCTTACAGGAAAAATACGCTAGGGATGCAGAAGTTAACTCATTTGTCTCGAATAGTAGTCGATCGAAACAAGAAAGATGCTAGTGTAAAAGAGACTTGAGTGTACATTTGCGCAGAAACTTTTAAAGTACTCCGCACATCGCCAGCGGAACCTAATCGAAAGTACTCAGCGAATTTCACCAATATTATGGCTGAAGGTGGTCAGCAGTCTGTCGGATACACTGGCGTGGAAACAAGGAATGACTTTTTTATCGGTATTCTGACTTTTTTGCTGCTGCCCGCCACAAATCCCTCTCCCGTGTCAAACTCTTCATCTCAGAGTAGTAGTCGCAACCTACGTCCTCAATTATTTTTTGAATGTATTCAAATATCTGTCTTCCTACACAATTTTAGTCTCTGTTGCTTACCTATCACCATGAAAGTTATTCTCATATGTCTTAACACATGTCATATCATTCTGTCCCCACTTCCTGTCAGCATTTTCAATTTTGAACATTCCGCTGGAGCACCGCTTCTCAAAAGGTTCGATTCTCTTCTTTTCCGATTTTCCCGCAGTCCACATTTCACTACCGTACAATGCTGTGCTCAAAACGTACATTATGAGAAACGTCTTCTCCAGATTAAGGCCTATGCATGACGCTAGTAGAATTCATCGGTCATGAATGTTCTCTTTGTTTGTGGTAGTCTGCTCTTTATGGTGTCCTAGCTTTGCCCATCCGTCACTTGCTATTTTGCTGTCGACGTAGCAGAATTCCTTTCTTCGTCTATTTTGTTGCACTGAGTGTTAAGCTTATCGCTGATATCGTTTCCGTTAATTCTCATTATTTGTTTCGTCGGTTTACTTTCGGTCCATATTCTATAGCCGTTAGACTGTTCATGCCGTTCAACAGGTCATTGAACTCTTCTTCGCTTCCACTGAGGTTAACAATGTTATCTGCGAATCTTACTTTCACATCGTTTCACCTTGAATTTTAATCCAACTCTGGAATTTTTGTTTTCTTTCAGTCGTTGCTTCTTCGATCCATTGAGTAAAGAGTAAGGCCGAAGGCTACTGTCTTGTATTGAGGCGCCTTGCCACGATGCACGCAGCTGCCCCCGTCGGAGGTTCGAGTCCTCCCTCGGGTATGGGTGTGTATGTTGTTCTTAGCGTAAGTTAGTTTAAGTAGTGTGTAAGTCTAGGGACCGATGACCTTAGCAGTTTGGCCCATACGAACTTACCACCACCACTATCTTTCTATGTAATTGGTTCAAATGGCTCTGAGCACAGTGCGACTTAACTTCTGAGGTCATCAGTCGCATAGAACTTAGAACTAATTAAAGCTAACTAACCTAAGGACATCACACACATCCATGCCCGAGACAGGATTCGAACCTGCGACCGTAGTGGTCGCTCGGTTCCAGACTGTAGCGCCTAGAGCCGCACGGCCATTCCGTCCAGATATGTAATTGGTATTCACTGTTATTAATGTTACTGTACAAAGATCTTTACAGAGAGAGTTCGCCTTGTCTCGATTACTACTGTACGAAAAAGCCGCAGAAAACTTCATTCATCAACCTGGGAGCATATGTATGTTTCCCTACAATGTATCAACAGACTGGGAATAATTTTGTGATTCTTACGTAAAATGTCTGCCATATAATGTTCTTGATATCTTGTTTTTCTTTGTGAAAGTCATTTTCTAGTTCTGTTACTTCTCCTGTCTAAAATGTACATTTCGGTTTTTAGAATTTTTCTAATAGTATGTTTCCTGAATGTCAAACAAACGAAGTGACAGAATGAGCGTTAGAGCCATACCTGTAACTAATGGAGAACAAGAAGAAACGACCCAATTTGGCAGGCAAAGAAAATGATTTAAAAGAACGTGGCATTTAGGGAAAGAGAAAGAAAATAGGCTCTCATTTGGACAGAGATAGAGGGGCAGTTTGTTGACACAAGTTCCCCCCTGTAGAGGTGAATTACTGCGAGACTGGAAAAGAGGGCAGGTTACTCCTATTTACAAAGAAGGTAAAAGATCAGATGCACATAATAACAGACCAATATTGCTGACCACCGACTGTTGTAGGATAGTATAGCATATTCACATCAATTATGACATTTCTAGAGTAATACTAGCTTTCGTCACAGAGTCAACGTGGATTCCGAAAAATCAACTCGTGTGGAAGACAGCCTAGTTTATGCATACATATATGTTGCAAACAAGCGATGTAGATTGATTCCTTCTTCATAGATTTCCGGGAGACGTTCAGCATCGTACCACTAATTGCAAGATACAACGATGAGTAGTATCTGTAATCGATACCTGATTGTGTTGATGAATATTACACCGTTACAACGTAATGCATTATACTGGCTATTGAATGTTCCACAGCAAGTAAAGCAACATCAGCTTTGCTCCTAGAGGACGTAGCAGGATCTCTAATGTTCTCAGTCTATAGAAACGATTGTGAAACTCTCTACGTGCATAATATTATTCCGAGCCCTATAACTAATTAACGACTTTAATAAGTAGACTACGAGTTGGTGCGCATTACTTTAATGGACAATGCGAATTATTTAAGGCCCTAGCTATATATGCCAATATGGAGGTTTGGACGGATAAACTATTTAATACACTGACGTGACGGAAGTCGTGGCATAGCGATATGCACGTATACAGATTGCGGTAGCATCGTGTGCACACGGTAGAAAAGGGCGGTGCATTGGCGCAGCTGTCATTTGTACTCAGAACATCCATGCGAAAGGTTTCCGACATGATTATGGTAGTGAAACGCCCTGCTAAACCCTTAGGACAGGACGAGTAGTAGAAATTGTGGAAGGGGGCCAGAATGAGCGACTGTTAGTTACACTCCAACACTCCAAACATAACACTTTATTTAATTGTCCAAACATTACAGCGCAACTTCTAAGCAAACGTCTTTAATTCTAAGACGGCTGAAGGCCAATGACTTAAATACAACTGCTATAATATATATATATATATATATATATTTTTTTTTTTTTTTTTTTGAGGCAGAAGGCTCTAGGCTTTAACCTAAAACAGCATTTAAGCCCCAGCGATGTAATACTTGACTAATCAGATAGATTAGGTTTTTAAAAGCGGCTGATGGGCCATAAATTTAAAACAACATAACTACAATAACTTTTCAACAGTCAGAAGGCCCAAGCTTTATGACCAATAAGAAACCTTACTTCAAAACGGCTGAAGGCATTTGTTTGAAAAAAAACTGCAACCAATTTTCCAAGGCAGAAGGCCCAAGTGATGTAAGACTTGATAAGTAAGAATCCAAAATTTTAAAGCGGCTGAAGGCCCATTATTTTAACAACAATAAAACTACAGTAAATTTTCAACAGGCAGAAGGCCCACAGCTTGTCTTGGAAGAACGTAATACTTGATAAGTATATCCTTAAAACTTAAAGCGGCTGAGGGCCGATGCTTTTAAAAACAATACACTACAATAAATGTTCAGCAGGCAGAAAGCCCACAGCTTTATCTTCCAAAAGGTTATACTTGATGAGTAAGATCCTTAAAACTTAAGGATTCCAAAGCCAAAACGTTACAGACATAGCCGCCCACAACTAAAAATACATTAAACTGTCAAAAACCAAACACCTTGTTGGACAGCAACAACAGGTGAGGAAAGGACACTGCCTCAATTTACGTCAGCGACCTGAGCTGGTAACCGGAACACTAACAGCCATAAGGCAGAAAATTCCGCTGGTGCACTTGAATTTCAAACCGACAAATATAGTTAGTTCCAACACACGGCGGCTAAATCTTCACCAACTCGAACAATCGCTGTTGCTCCCAGGAATAACCCCAACGCGAAACACCAACCAAGGGGACAACGTGAACAGATGTGGCTTTGGAAATTAAATCACCACCCAACTTTCATGTCCTGGGTCGGCGAGCCACGAACCTCGTAGCACTCGGAGCAGCCCCACATGCTCCAACACTTCGTAGAGACAGCCAGAGGGGCCGGCCAACTCCGCCGCGTGGAGACTTGCTTGCTGATCTGCTCCTTCCGACCGACTCATTGCCAGTACGCCGACAACATTTAAAACAAGTTGTCAGTGGAAATGACACCAACTACACACGTAGTTTGACAAACACTTGAACGACACTCAGCAGTGGCTGTGCAATCACAAAGACAAATTGGGAGTAGATACACACACACAGCCAACCCATAAGCGATCGGCGAGCCAATTCATGTCGTCCAGCAGGATGACCGAACGACGATCCCCGACTCAAGTGATGCGTGGTGGCAAAGATCGGGCAAGCCATGGAAACCCAGGCCCTCACTGCTGCTCCAACCCAACTGAACTAGTGCCGCATTCCAACTCCACAACTGACAGGTCCGAACTGCCCTCCTGGCACGTTCCAGCTGACTCCATGACAGACGACAACCGAGAAGTAATAGCAGTGCAGCAAAGATAACATGTGAGGGCTATATCGATAGGCGCTGAAGCTGTCACTGATGGGCAGATAAAGCAGCAACTCAGTGACAACAGAAATTGAAACTAACATAGTGAGGTGGCAACACGAAAAAAGAAAAAAAGAAAAAAGATGTAAAATAAGAGATGGCATGAACGCGAACGACGCGTGGCTCAGTTAGCACGACGGGAATTGAACAAAATTTGAACGTGGAATGAAAATTGGAACTAGACGCATTTGTCATTCCATTTCGGAAATCATTGGAGAATTCAATATACAGAAATTCACAGTTCCACCAGCATGCCGAGAATTCCAAATTTCGGGCATTACCTGTCACCAAGGAGAAGGCAGTGGCTGACGGCCTTCACTTCTCGACCGAGAGCATCGGCGTTTGCGTTGAGATATCAGTACTAACAGTCAAAGAACACTGCGCGAAATAACCGCAGAAATCAGTGTGCAATGTACCACAACCGTACCCTTGGGGCAGTATGGCGAAATTTCGCGTCAATGGCTATGGAAGCAGCCGACCCAAGAGAGTGCCTTTGCTAACAGCACGTAATCACCTGCAGCCCCTCTCCTAGACTCGCAGCTATGTCGGTTGGATCCTAGACGATTGGAAAACCGTGGACTGGTCAGATGAGTCCCGATTTCAGTTGGTAAGAGTTGAATGTAGGGTTCGAGTGTGGTGCAGACCCCACGAAGCCATCGAACCCAAGTTGTCAACAAGGCAATGTGCAAGCTGGTGGTGACGTGTGTTTGCGAGGAATGGATTAGGTCCAATGGTCCAGCTGAACCGACCATTGACTGGAAATGTTATGTTGAGCTACTTGGAGACCATTTTCAGCGCTGTTGCCAAACAACGATGTAATTCTTATGGATGACGATGTGCCATGTCATCGGGCGACAATGGTTGGTTTTAGGCGCTTCAGTCCTGAACTGCACTGCTGCTACAGTCGCAGGTTCGAATCCTGCCTCGGGCATGGATGTGTGTGATGTCCTTAGGTTAGTTAGGTTTAAGTAGTTCTAAGTCCAGGGGACTGATGTCGTCAGATGTTAAGTTCCATAGTGCTCAGAGCCATTTGAACCATTTTTGAACAGTTGTTAGAGATTGATTTGAAGAACATTCTTTAGTGTTTGAGTGAACGATTCGGCCCTCCCATCGTACATGCGTGGCACATAATTGAGAGGTCAGTTCGTGCATAAAATACTGCGCGTTCGCAATTCTGGACGACTATAGAAGCAGCATGTTTCAGTATTTCTGCAGGAGTCTTCGAATGATTTGTTGAGTTCCTGCCCCGTTGAGTTCCTGCACTACGCCAGGCAAAATGAGGTCCCACACAATATTAGGAGGTATCCCACGACCTTTGTCACATCAGTCTATGAATGGTTGTAGTTTAACAGAAACAATCCATGGATTAACACAATAGTATATTCGTCAAAAAGATAATGATTCACAAAGATCATGAGTGGAGTGTGAAATGGTTTACAAGTTCTTATGCAAATAAATGCGTACGTTGATTTGCAGCATTAAATGAGCTAGTAAGAAAATACCCCAGTGATGGTAATGGTACTCTCGAGCCTTGTTAACCCCAAACGAAGAACAGTGACTGCTAACCAGATAGTAATTAAAACCCCACACATTCGTCACAGAAATGCTGTACCTGAGGCAGTTTATCGTGCCTATTTCCGATAGTTCCGAGCAGGAAAATGCCCTGTCACGCTGGTGCTGCTAATTGTGCCTAACGTAATTACTCACCGTGCAGAATGTCGCCGTTGTGCAGATGGTTCTGCTGTGGAGGCCGAGAGTGGCGCCGTCGTCGCAAAATCTGGATCCCTCTTACCGCCATTATTCATGGCCAAAGTATGTGGTTGACATGCTCAAGATGCACACAGCTCCACGTCACCGAACGAACTCTAAGGATGCGCTTACCAGTACCTCTGGCCACCCACTTCCACCTGTTCTCCTACACATCTGTACACCACCTTTAATAATTTTACAGAATCTTATACTAGAATATTTCTTCCGACGAAACCATACATGCCCACCAACATTGGAAAATACCCACACAGTCACCCAATACCGGTGTTCCTTCAAGCATGCAAACAAAATCCTGCCAATACACCACATCACTATAAAAAGTCATTCACATTACACAATGCCTTTCTGCATGTAAAGTACTGCAGTTTCAGCTTTGTCTTTGTGACTTCACTAACAAATTTACTAATGACACAGTTTTGCTACCAGCTACCAACCTTGCATCAGATGTTCTGTGAAATATAGAGCTGCTCATGAGGCTAGGCCATTATTTGTGGCAAACCCTGTTTCTTTTGAAAACAGTAAGACACCGGTTCCTGCAAAACACGAGAAAGCGCTGCTAGAGACGCCTCCCATACTCAGTTCAGTCACTGGACAGGCCCCAGTTACAAAATGCACAGTGCTCTGCTACGCCAGTTGGCTGGCCATGGCGTCCTGACTTCTGTCAAAACAAACACCTGAGGCTCCAGTCTGCGCTAACGTAAAAGAGGGCGCTTTCCTCGCTAAATTCACCGCCCTGCCTGTCCCAAATTGTGCATGCTGTACCTTCCCACACACAGAGAGCTCATCCAGGAAACATGATAGTCCAGCACCGTCTTAAATGAAGAGAAATGAAGCTCGAAATAGCTCAGTATGAATAGTCACTGTGACCCGATAAACATTAATAAAACTTCGCTATTAGGTTCCATTTCGTTATCACCCTCCAAATACTGACACATCCTCAGATTAACTGAAAAAGGCATGCAAAATAGCCTGCCACATTTCACAATTTATCATATACGATGAGCAGAAAGGTAAGATTATTTTCAGTGACGGCGCAGTCATGTACCGAGAGGCTGTCTTCGAACAATCGCAAAATTTGAGAAAAACTCTTGTAAGGTGACAGAATAAATTAAGGTCAGATTCGCACCTTACATGAGAGCTTTATACATCGCAACGGGAAGGTGAATATGGCACCTAACTTAATTCGGCGGTTATGAGCAAATTTGCCTAGCAGTATCTAATGTAAAAAGGGATGACATTCAATTGACGGTAATTAACACACCGTTCCTATAATACATGTTTGTGCAGAAGGTGGAACAAGCAGCGAGCGGCGTTTTAGTTTGGAATTCAGAGGGACGATGCAGAGGCAGGGCCGTGCTACAGGGGGTACCACGGAAACCACTTAAAGAGGTGTCCCAGGCGGAAAGCCAACGATTGACCAGGTTACTCAGACAGGGAGAGAAAGTATAACGGCCCATCTGAGGGAGGACAGAAAAGAAAGCTTTTAGAAAACCGCATTTCGGAATTCCAAATGGATACGAAACAAGATCAGAGATGCATTTTCGATCACGTGTCCAGTGAGTGGTACACACATGAGAGAGTCAATGTACGCATTTAGGCATCTGGAACGGGCACAAAACGTCCGATTGGCGGAAACGCGCTAGGAAGGAGATAAGAACCATAGTTTACACATCATTTAATGGTAGGGACCTTGCGATTGGTAGAGAGAGTTTCCACAAAATAAGAACCCAGGTGTGGATACAGCTCGGCTATGAGTAAGACAAGACAGAAATTTTCGGGGACTCTTCTCTGAACTGGCGTCAGGTGCACAATGGAGCGCATAATGCTCTGTACGACATAGACAAGTAATTTGTGTGAACACTGCGTTCTCAGCAGCTGATATCCAGCTGGAAATCTGCTGTAGCATCGCTTAGCTCCAACTGTGGAGAAACGAAACAGCCAATTAGTTAATTGTTCTTGAGAGAGCTGAGAGGGCATTGTAATATGCAGGCTGCACCAACCGTGCACGTGTATATCGCCACATTCTAAGACTAGGGATGAGTTCTCTCGCATAACGAGAAACACAGAGAAAGTTTCCGCTGGAAAATTCAGCAAAGGTGTAGTTAGTTTTTGTGGTGAGCGTACTATAAGACCTTCAGTACACACACCATCAGATTATTTGACTTGTCGCTCTAACGAAGTAGGCAAGTGTCAGCAATATGTCTCGTGGTCTTATCGTGGCGTGTTTATCTTCTGCCGTTAGGTCAGACGATAGAAATGCCACTTGCACGCTTAGAGTAGCAGATTGACGGTGACCAACTTTAAACAGAACTTGATTAAATTTCACACACATTTATTAAAATAATAACAAGCATAAAAATTACTTAACTTGGTTCTGGATGCTATTTACAATTGACAACCTGAAGTTGCTTTGGTATTGGTACGTTAATCTTATTGTCACATATATCTCTGATACTTGACAAATGTGTCTATACATTTATCTTCATGGCTATGTACAGGAATATGGTAATCTTATTAGACGCAGACTGAAACTTGACTATATACTGGTACAGACAAATGTAGAGCTCGTACAGACTGATACAGACTAATGTAGTCTGGTATAGACTGGTGCAGACAAATGCAGACTGGTACAGACTGGTGCAGACTGACTAATTGGAGGTCTGTACACTCATTATAATACCTCGCGCATTCATGTATCACTGCGCGAGTGTGATCTGCGAGGAGAAAAGGTTCTACGTTAGCAGCAATCTCATTGGCTGCGTTACATATTAATACGCGGATCGGCGGAAGCAGAATTTAGTCCGTCTCTACGGCAGCGCCATCTCGTGGTGCGGAGACGGACGAGCGCTGCGCCTGCGCTGTTCTGCTTAGCGAGGCGCGCTCTAGTGGGAAAGTTGTGTACGCGCTTACTACGCGGAACTATGTACACAACAGTTTTATAGGAATTTCAGTGGAAGAGAGCGGCCTAGCAGACGACAGCTCATCGCAGCTAAGGTAAATACCGCATGCAGAGGCATAAACTTGTTGGTTCACCAGCTAGCGTCCACTGTAAACTCGAGCGACCTTGGGTAATCGTTTGCTCAATTTGTCATAAACTAACCGTCCACCGTAGACTTGATTGAAATCCTAAAACTAGTACCGAACTTTGAACTGGAATCTGACGATTTTCGTAGTGCTGGCCAACATCATAACGTAAGTGTAGGAACAATTTTGTAAAGAAACTTCTAGTTCAACTTTAATTTCTCTTGTTTAGGATAATTTAACCTTCTGAGAGTTAATATTTTATATTTTTGTGTTTAGTATTAGTTCACTTTTTGATGTTGACGAGATGCGTTATCCTGACAACTGTTTTTGCTGTCACATTGAAAACTGTGTAAAAACGTGTATTTTTGTTCAAATATTGCGACATTAAACATGTCATTTCAACTTACACAGTTGTCTTCAATCTTAGAATAAGTAAAGGACAAATATTGCACCTTACACTTTGACAAAACTCTTACTTGAAGTCATGAATGGCACCTCTCCTCAATTGGAAGAAATGTAGTACAACACTTGTAACAAAGAAAAAGAACCCAATAGACAAGGTTAGTGGCGAACATGTTTAGTGTGTCACATCCTTTAAGTATTTATGAGTGGTATTAAGAAATGATCTCACACGGGAGTAGCATGTAAAATCAGTATTAAGGAGAGCAAATGGAAGATATTGACAGGAAAGATGCTGGAAAAATGCAGTGCATCCGTACATAAAACAATTTACAAGGCACTAGTGCAACAAATTCTAGACCACTGTCCCAGTATTTGGAGTCCTTATTGAACAGATGTGACGAGAGACATGAAACATGTTCACAGACTTCTGCTAGCATCATAATGTTGCTGTAGTCCATACAAAAGCATTAACAGGAATGCTCGGGTACTTAAATAGGGTTCGTTGGAAGAAAGGTGACGTTTATGTGGCATCAGCTCCCGGCTGGACGAAGCAGCCAATGGCTCTGAGGGCTTTGCTGATGCAGACGACGAGCCACAGCCATACGTCGCAAAGGACGATCTGTCCTCTCGGTAGTGCCACATGGGCGTCTGGAGCCCGGTCTTCGTGCTACCGTACAGTCCCCTGACCACCGCTGACAGCAGTCATGTACAGAGGCTACATTCTTACCAAGTCTTTCCGCAATATCGTGGAAGGAACATCCAGCTTCTCGTAGCCCTATTTTTTATTTATTTATATATCGTGTTGCAATACATAGATTACAAATTCCTACACATTACAATTTAAGCACAGCTCTCCAGCACAAAATACCACAAATAACAAAAGCGATATGTATTTTATAGCATCACACGTCACTGTGAGAAAATCTTCGAAAGGCCCCTTCCAGGCACGTGCGGGACATGTCGATACACACATGAGCAACTGTCTGTCGTTTCGCACTGAGCAGTGCATGTCTCTTGTTCCCTCCATCATGTACTTTTTTACCTTTTTTTTAACGTACTTCCACCTCACTACGTTAATTTAAATTACTACTTTCACTGAGTTGATGCTTTGCCTGACTGTGACCGGCGCTAGCAGCGCATATCGAGCTCTACTGCTGTTACTTTCTGGTCGTTGTCTGTCGTAGGTCAGTTCGGGTCGCGAGTTAGGGCTACCAGTCAGTTGGAACGTGTCTGGAGCGCAGTCCGGACCTGCCAGTCGGGGAGTTGCAATGCGGCACTAGTGCAGTCGGGTTGGAGCAGCAGTGAGATCTGCGTCGACGTGGCTCGCCCGACCATTGCCGCCACGCATCACTTGAGCTGGACCACGGTCTTGGTGGACCGTCGTTCGGTCATCCTACCGGACGACGCGTTTTGGCTCGCCGATCGTTCATGAGTCGGCTGTGTGTGTGTGTACATCGACTCCCGATTTGTCTTCATGCATGTTTAGTTACTGTTGGGTATCGTTCAGGTCATCATGCAAGTGTTTGTCTGGTTGCGTGTGTAGTTGGCGTTATTTCCACTATTTCAGATGTTGTCAGCATTCTAGGAAAAGTCGGTCGGTTGCTGCAGACCAGGGAAGTTATCTCCGCGCCGTGCAGTCGGCTGGGTCAGCTGGCGGTCCCTGCGCAGTGTCGGAGCGTGTGTGGAGCTGTCCGATCGCTACGAGCTTTGTGGTTCACCGACCCAGGACGTCAAAGCTGAGTAGTGGTTTCAACTACCCAAGCCACGTCCATTCATGCTTGTGTTGGTCGTTTCGGTGGTTCGCTGTTGGGGAGGTTTTCCTGTGAGCAACACCGAGTGTTTCTATTGCTGAAATTTAGCCGACATGCGGTGCAATTAACTATATTGGTTGACTACAATTCAAGTGCACCAGCGCAATTTTCTGCCTAGTGGCCGTTAGTGTTTTGGTTACCTGCCCTGGCCACTGACGTAAATTCAGGCAGTGTTCCTTTTGGGTGAAGTTAACTATATTACTGTATTTCAAATTCAGGTGTACCAGCGGAATTTTCTGCCTTGTGGCCGTTAGTGTTCCGGTTACCTGCCCTGGCCACTAACGTAATTTCAGGCAGCGTCCTTTTCTCACCTGTTGTCGCTGTCCAACATGGCATGTAGTTTTGACAGCTAATACATGTTCGTAACATCTTGTGTTTGAGTTCTCATGTACCGATTGGTGGCAAGCGTTTTGTCGGTCGGTCCGTGGCTGTCCTCTGGTTGCGTTCCGACAGATCAAGTGTAGTTGGGCTCACCACCTGTCTCACCTAAGTGAACGAGGGCAGACCGACCTCCCTGGAGGCTTCTGAGTGCCGTTTTCTTTATTTTCCTTCTCATCGGTGTTTAATTGTCTGTTTATAATCTATCATAGCCAATGATTTAAAAAATTCTTGCTATTACTCGATTTTAAGTGTTTTTGAATTTTAGAAAATCAGCTGTGGGACTTCAGCCACTTAAATCCTTATTCTGATAAAGAAATTGCGGCCTTCTGCCTTTGAACGGTTATGGCAATTTATTTTAAAATCTTGAAATTTTTATTATGGGCCTTCAGCCGTTTGTATTGCATCCTGTTTATGTTTGTCTATTCACCCTTGCCTTCAGGCTCTCAGCCTCACTGTATATATATATATGTCAATTATTTTATTTGGAATTTTAACTGCATGTTTTTACTACTTGAGATTTATCTTGTTGCTTTAAGATTTCTTGTTTGGAGGCATCCAGCCGTGAAATAATTGCCTTTTTGAAACTCATAGTTCTAAAGGTTCGGCTACGTTCCGTTTTGGTTTAAAGGTGTTATTAAATTACAATAAAGTACCATTTTGAGTGGACCTGACAGACACCTTATTTGGCCCTTTCCACAATCCTAATCAACTGTTCTGCCCATCGGGTTTAGGGGGCGTATCACGCACCACAGTCACAGGATGGTGATGAAGATTTTCCCCACTTATAGAGAGTGTCTGCACATCGTCCATGGGCCCGTTCGGATGCGGTTCAAGATAGTCCAAAGTGCCCGAGGATGCAG
This sequence comes from Schistocerca americana, assembly GCF_021461395.2. Classification (NCBI taxonomy): domain Eukaryota; kingdom Metazoa; phylum Arthropoda; class Insecta; order Orthoptera; family Acrididae; genus Schistocerca; species Schistocerca americana. Next base: position 170,317,925 of record NC_060124.1, on the reverse strand, counting down.
GGCAGCTTCAGGCTTTGTGGGGAACAGTTTTGTTGCCAGCGGGATTGAATTCAATTTCCATGAGAGTTCTGGCTATGATGAGCGTGGAAAATCTTGATCTTAGTCTTTCTCGCTCCGCAGGGAATACGTCGTCCTCTATTGGAAAGCTGCTGTTATTATCAGTCGTCTAGTATTCACGAAGTAGCGCGCTCTTCCGTCTGTAATCAGCAGATGGAATGTGGATCAAGATAGGTAGCAAGTATGTGGGAGTAGATCGTCTTGACCCACTAACAATACGCATGGCCTCATTAAGTTGTACGCCTATCTTTTTTACGTGTGGACTATTAAGCCAGAAAGTTCTCTGCTGCTGAGTGTACCAAACCGAGTGCTAATACCCGGAGATTGTCTGCTGACAATCCTCGACGAAAGCCGCAGAGTTTTGAGCGTTGTAGATGTTCGTCTCAAGTTCTTCTTATAAGAAAGTGTCCTATCTAAAGTCATCCAAAAGTACTTTGGGTTTATATTATGATGAAGTTTGTCTCCTTCAAAATAGACAGCGAGGGATCTGTGTGCCAATCTATTGGACAGATGAAAAGATGAAACTTCCGTTTTATTTGAGTTTTGTTGTAACCTCCATTTTCGTAAATAGTAGCTTAAGATATATATATCAGAAGTTAGGATTTCTTCAGTTCTTTCAAACGTCTGGTGTTGGGTAGCTGTTGCCAAGTCGTCTGCATAGCCAAACTTTACGGACTGTGTTGGAGAGCCGGCCGGGGTGGCCGAGCGGTTCTATGCGCTACAGTCTGGAACCGCGCGACTGCTACGGTCGCAAATTTTTACCTCTCTATCTACATTATTCCGTGGTTTATTAAGTTTTCAAATTTATACTGACTTTTTGATCACCCGGTATTTTGCGCGGATAAATTAGTTCCGAGCCGGCCGCCAGGAGCGCCCTGTTGTGTCCGTTACTCCGTGCCATTTATTCTCAGTATATAGTTTCTTACATGTTCATCTTTTCTCCATGTTAGTTCTTAAGTACCTGTTTTATACTTAGTTCTTGAGTAACCATTCAACAAGTCACTTATTCGTTTTCACGCGAGTCTTGCCTTGACGTACACTGCGTCTAAAAGACGTCCTGCATTAATTGCCGAACGAACGAATAAAGATCTTGCCATCTTAACATTGGAGATATCATTGTGCGTTATTTATCACAAACTAGCAGGCTAACCGGTCGGACGAGCCAGAATCTAGCCTTGCGGCCAAAGTTCGAAATCAGTGAGCTGTTGATAACGGCGTCGTCGTTGTCTTGAAGACATTGTTGACTAATATCAATTCCCTGAGTCCAATCTCACAGGTACTAGACGCTCGTATTTAAAGCTAAACTGACTTGCAGCCTCATAGTGGCGCCACTAGCGCCACACTTATCCGACCGGCGCCAAATTTCGATAGTTTTCATCTTTTGGATGTAGATACATGCCTACCAACTTTCGTTTAACTCCTTCTTGGTGTTGCGATTTTCTTTTTTTTTTTTTTTTTTTTTTTTTTTGTCAGTGTATTTGGAGGCCAGTATGCCCCTGCAACATTTGCCTCCGCACACCATAACAGTTGTACCACTAAATCGATCATGTTCTACCATGTTCCTGAGTGGGCTTTGTTTTCCAGCTTATCACGATATGCGGTTTGGTGGTCCAGGAGTTATGGTAATGGGAAGCATAATGTTGTATGGCTACACTGACTAACAAATGTTTCAAACCGGTACACTCAGTGTTCAACGCTGTTGTGAAGCTGCCCTCCTTCCCTGTGTGCGTCTTTTCAAGGCTGCATTCGGCCCTGACTTCATTATTTGGTATGACAGACCACATCGAACAGAGCAGATGGAGAAGCTCTTGGAACGAAAGGATGTCTGGCGAACGGCCTGACCTGTGCGTTAAATCCCAGCGAGTCCTTGTGCGATGCTGTGGGGAGACGTGTCGCAGCACGTTCGCACCCACCAACGAACATCCGGCATTTGTCACCCTTGCTGGTGGAAAACGTTCAAATGTGTGTGAAATCTTATGGGACTTAACTGCTAAGGTCATCAGTCCCTAAGCTTACACATTACTTAACCTAAATTATCCTAAGGACAAAACACACACCCAAGCCCGAGGGAGAACTCGAACCTCCGCCGGGACCAGCCTCACAGTCCACGACTGCAGCGCCCTAGACCGCTGGGCTGTGTTGGGGGAGGAATGGAACGCCCTACCACAAGATCTCCTTGTTAATCTTGTGGTCAGCACAGAAGCAAATTTCAGAGTATGTACTGTCGCACTGGGCGATTACACATCCTCTTAAGAACGGTGTCCCGCAGGTGATGAATCGTGATGGCTTCATTGCAATTATTCTCCCTGAATAAAACTGTCGTTTCTGTTATTGTCACTGCGTATTTCTTTCAGTTACCTTGAGTACTGTACTGTAGCAGTTCTGTATATGGTCCAAGTTTCATCCCAGGTTCGATTCCCGGCGGGGTCAGTGATTTTCACCTGCCTCGAAATGACTGGGTGTTTGTGTTGTCCTCATCATTTCATCATCATTCATGAAAGTGGCGAGATTGGACGGAGCAATGGTTGGGAACTTGTACGGGCGCTGATAACCGCGCAGTTGAGTGCCCCACAGAATAAACATCATCATCAACATCATACAAGTTTCATTGAGCGTTGTTACTTGGCAGTGACACATCATGCGAAACTCACTTCCATCGTTATGTTTCCACACCAATGAAAATTCTAATTACCATTAAATACACAATATCTTTTACATTTTTTTATAACGAAGTATAGTTCTCATTGTTTAAATGCTTTATATATGAATGTAAGAAACTGATTACCTCTGTCGATGACATACGATAAATAATACATAGTTAGGAACTTCATTATCGTGATACGTGTACGTTGGAAGTAAAGCTACCTGATGACGCTGTAAAGATCTGGAATTTGATGTCAAACTAGTACGATAGCAAATTAAAGAATTCAATTTTCAGGAACGAAGATCAATCAAAATATATGATGGAATATGGACTGGAATACACTCTTTGGAATTCTGGAGGCAGCGGGGTTAAAACGTAGCGAGCAAAAGGTTACATGCGTCTAATATAGAAACTACACGACAGTTATAAGAGCCGAAGGGCAAAAAAAGGAAACAGTGGTTGAAAAGAGACTGAGACAGGGCTATACACTATCCCCAATATTATTTAATGTGTACACTGAGCGAGTAGTATAGGAAATTTAAAAAATTACTAAAAGGAGATAAAGCTTACTGTGAACAGATAAAGATTTTGAATTTTTCTAGTGAGATTCTAATTCTGTGAGAGACTGCAAAGGTCTTGGAAGAGCAGTTGAAGGTAATGAACAGCGTGTGGAAGTGACGGTTAAAATGAACACTAGTAAAAGCAAAACAAGTGTAATAAATGCAGCAAAAAATTAATCAGACAATGTTGATGGAATTACATAAGGAAAGGGACAGTAAAAGTAGTAAATGTGTTTTTCTATATGGTCAGTAAAACAACTGACGTCGGTTAAAGTAGAGAAGATGTAAAATATAGATTGACAAGGGCAAGAAAAGAATTTCTGAAGAAGAGGAATTTCTTATCATTTAATATAAATTTAAGTGTCCAGGAAGTCTTTTCCGAAGATATTTGTCTGGTGTCTACCCGTGTATGGAAGTGGAATATGGACGATTAACAGTTCAGACAAACAGAAAATAGAAGCTTTCGAAATGTGGTGCTACAGAAGAATGACAAATATTATCAGGCTACATCACATAGCCAATGAGGAAGTACTGAATAGAATTGGGGAGATAAGAAATTGTGGAAGAACTTGACTGATAGAAGTAATCGCTTAAGAGGCCACATACTGAGACATGTAGCAAGGGTGAACTTATTGCTGGAGGGAATTTTGATTGATCTTCGTTCCTGAAAATTGAATTCTTTAATGTCTTAGTAGGAGGTCAAGAGAGAAATTCAGTAAAATTAATTGAACATCGTCCGAATAGGCCTTGAAGGTGCATAGTACCTATCGACCGCCGTGTCATTTTTGACTATATATGCACACTAAGAGTTGAGGGGCATGAAAGGTTCAAATGGCTCTGAGCACTATGGGACTTAACTTCTAAGGTTATCAGTCCCCTAGAACTTAGAACTACTTAAACATAACTAACATAAGGACATTACACACATCCATGCCCGAGACAGGATTCGAACCTGCGACCGTAGCGGTCGCGCGGTTCCAGACTGTATCGTCTAGAACCGCTCGGCCTTCCCGGCCGGTGGCATGAAAGGAAAAGTGGTTGAGAATGGAGTGAGATAGGGTTGTAGCCTATCCTCGATGTTATTCAATCTGTATATTGAGCAAGTAGTAAAGGAATTAAAATCCATTAAGAAGAAATAAAAACTTTGAGGTTCGTCGATGACATTGGAATTCTGTCAGAGACAGAAAAGGACCTGGAAGAGCACTTGAACGGAATGGACAGTGTCTTGGAAGGAGGATATAAGTTGAACATCAACAAAAGCAAAACGAGGATAATGGAATGTGGTCGAATTAAGTAGGGTGATACTAAGGGAATTAGATTAGGAAATTAGACACTTAAAGTAGTAGAGTTTTGCTATTTGGGGAGAAAAATAACTGATGATGGTCGAAGTAGAGAGGATGTAAAATGTTGACTGGCAATGGCAAGGAAAGCGTTTCTGAAGAAGAGAAATTTGTTAACATCGAGTATAGATTTAACTGTCAGGAAGTCGTTTCTGAAAGTATTTGTATGGAGTGTAGCCATGTATGGGAGTGAAACATGGACGATGAATAGTTTGGACAACAAGAGAATAGAAGCTTTCGAAATTTGTTGCTACAGAGGAATGCGGAAGATTAGATGGGTAGATCACATAACTAACGAGGAGGTATTGAACAGAATTGGGGTGAAGAGAAATTTAATGGCTCAGCTTGACTAGAAGAAGGGATCGGTTGGTAGGATATGTATTGGAGGGCAGCGTTGAGGGTAAACATCGCAGAAGGAGACGAAGAGATGAATACACTAAGCAGATTCAGAAGGATGCAGGCTGCAGTAGGTACTGGGAGATGAAGAAGCAGGCACAGGATGGAGTAGCATGGAGAGCTGCATCAAACCAGTCTCTGGACTGAAGACCACAACAAGAACAACGTACACTAGCTATGAAATACATATGTACATTGCCTCGCACGTAACTTCATAACTATGTAAAAATCCGTCTTGTAATTAAAATCATAATAAAAATATTTGGTCAGAGACTTTTGCTAAAGAGAGCAAACGAAACGAACTCTGTATATCTACATCTACATACATACTCCGCAAGCTACCATACAGTGCGTGACGGGGGGTAACCTGTATCACAATTAGTTGTTTCTTTTCCTGTTACACTCGCAGATAGAGGGAAAAACGACTGTCTGTATGCCTCCTTATCAGCCCTAATTTTTCCAGTCTTGTCTTCGTGGTCCCTATGCAAAATATTGGCGTCAGTAGGATAGTTCTGCAGTCAGCTTCTCATGCTGGCTCTCTAAATTTTGTCAGTCGTGTTCTTCAAAATGAGCCGGCCATGGTGGCCGAGCGGTTCTAGGCGCCTCAGTCCGGAACCGCGCGACTGCTACGGTCGCAGGTTCGAATCCTGCCTCGGGCATGGATGTGTGTGATGTCCTTAGGTTAGTTAGGTTTAAGTAGTTCTAAGTTCTAGGGGACTGATGACCTCAGATGTTAAGTCCCATAGTGCTCAGAGCCATTCTTCAAAATGAATGTGTCCTTCCATCCAGGAATTCCCACTTGAGTTCCGTAATCATGTCCGTAACACTTGCGTGCTGATCAAACCTACCGGTATGGTAACAAATCTAACAGCTCGCTCCTTAATTACCTTGATGTCTTCCTTTATTCCGACCTGGTGTGGATCCCAAACACTCGAGCAGTGCTCAAAAATAGGTCGCACTAGCGTCCTATATGCGGTCTCCTTTACAGATAGGCCACTCTCTCGTATAATTCTCCCAATAAACCGAAGTCGACCATTCGCCTTCCCTACCACAATCCTCACATCTTCGTTCCATTTCATATCGCTTCGCAACGTTGCACCCAGATATTTAAACGACGTGACTGTCAAGCAGGACACTACTAATATTGTATCTGAACATTACGGGTTCGTTTTTCCTACTCTTCCTCATTAACTTGAGATTTTCTACATTAGGAGCCAGCTGCCATTCATCCAACCAACTAGTAATTTTTCTAGGTAATCTTGTCTCAACCTAAAATCACTTATCTTCGACACCTTCCCGTACACCACAGTATCATCAGCGAACAACCGCAAATTACTGCCCAACCTGTCTGCCAGATCGTTTATGTGTACAGAAATTATCAACGGTCGTATCACACTTCCCTGAGGCACTCCTGATGTTACCCCTGTCTCCAATGAACACTCGCCGTCAACATACTGGGTTCTATTACTTGAGACAATAAGATGTATCGATACTTGTATAAATGGAGCCATCAATATTTGGATTCCGCGAATTTGTTTTAGGAGGTTATGTTCCGAAGACTTGACCACAATTCAGCTCTGGTCAAGTGTTCCATGTAAAAACTCCTAAAACGAATTCACGGAATCCAGATATTTATGGCTCCACTAATACAAGTATCGATATATCTGATTGTCTATAGATGGCGTGCATAAAGGCCTGAAAATGGCACTACTGAGATGCCGGAACCGGTTGTGTACATAAATTTTGGTACCGTTCTCAAAATATGTGGCTGTTTGGCCATTTGACTTGTTAAATAACCAATGATCAGTTCAGTTGGACCAGATGACCTACTCCATTCCATGTAAACACACGCCACACCTGGGTGAAAGAAGCGCTGTATCGCTGTAAGAGGTACAGGGGCGAGTGAGTGTGCAGGGCCTTACCCAGTCCACCACGACCATTGCCACAGCATGATAACGCTCCTGTCCTCAGCATACAAAGGATTGCACTATAATCTAAGAGTGAAATTAAAAATGAAAATAACTTTTCCGAACTTGGGCATTGTATGCTGCAGTATATTAACGTTAACATTATAAGCTCTCACACTAATCACATGAATATGTCAGAAAAATATACAATCTCACGAAAAAATAAGTGGCGCTGAATAATAATACAACAACGAAAGAACTGTAAGTATATGTCACATCAAAAGTTATGCGTCTCAACGTGATCAGAGCAATATTTTCGTCAGAAGCGGCGTTTTTAAGAAAAATTGAAGGCGCTGTGTATTAGATCCCGAAAGATAAAAATGCGTATATAACCTCAGTTACATATGAAGACATTAAATAGGTGACACCAACAAGCAATATCCATTAATTTTCAAGATATTTACTAAAAACCAAATTTGGAACGAAAACGGCCTTATTCATTACAGATTATGAAACATTTGTATTTGTAATAGATAATTCTACTTACTACTCTCGATGAGATTCATGAATTAATACACCAGTACTAAGTTTCAAAACTGTGTTGTAAGTAATAATAGTTACAAGGAATCTTAAAAGCGCAGTTCAGAGGTCATGTTCTACTGTCAGTCCCGTTCCAAAAAACTCTAGTGGGCGAAGTTTAGATGCAGTCGAGCTAAAACTTTTTCACAGTAACTAAAGCAGACTTAACTTTATTTCTGTAAAATGCCCTGTCTCTCTGACTTCTAGTGTCTCGCCTTAAAAACGTTGAATAATATCGCGACTTGCCACGCGGTTTTGTCAACATTGCGGGCGGTACACAAAATTTTGCCTTACTCTCCTAACGGATCCGTTTGTCGTTAGTCCCTGTGGCGGAACCGGTTTATAGTGTTTCGTGACTTTAATTACTTATAAATGATATTTCAGGTAGATCAAAAAATATATTGTCAGCGTAACAATTAGTTTGATCTCAAAGATGATTATCCCGCCTAGTATTTGTCATTCTGCTAAACAAATCTCCAATTGACGGTGTGTAGAAATGTTGTTTGTAAAGTCGTGCGAGTGGCACTAAATTGCATGTCATTTATCAGATTTTACACAACTGTTTCCCTAGCAAAAGGAACATTTAGTCACAAAATACTACCCGCGCACAACACTGACGTATGTCTCCTATTAAAATATGTCTTGTAAATCGTCCGAAATAGTCAGGCCTCATACATCAGCGCATAAGGAATTCGTGCTGTGCTGTGAGCACTATTTTCAAAGATTCAATCTGAGTTGAATTCTGTCTTTTAAAGTAGATTTCGGACCACCGGTGCACATTTATTTCCATTCATTTATATCCAACAACATTTATGTTTGTTAAAATTCTCGATTCCAAACTCCCGCGGAGATATTTTGGCTAAGATGGCGGCAGACAGACGATAGTCACTTTGTCTATTGTTATTATCGATTCCTTTTATATCAAGTTAATATATGCAGATAAAAGTCTTTAAGCCTTTAGCATTTAAAATTATTCTCAGTGAAAAATGTTTCATTTTTTTTTTTTTACCAGCTACTAGTAAACTCCGCTATTAGTTACTAGCGCTAATGGCTGCGTTCCCAATTGCGGAGCTGAAAATTAACACTCAAAAAAATTAATTAGATTGAATTAAAATTGATATAAATACAAATCCACGTCTAGACTATAGCGACTCTATTTTTTCAAATAATAATTAAGAATATAGTTACAGGTTTTCTGTTTACAGACCTCACACGTCTCACGTCCGAACAGTTCATCGGTTAGCACAGGAAGAACAACTAAACCACAATTATCACAGACAACAACAAAAATTGTAGTTGTAGTTGTCTATGAATGTAGTTCTCTGATAATAGTTTTAATTCACACAGAAATTAAATTATTACAGAAATAATGAAATAGTTATCGTCATTTTTACACGATACAGTCTTTTTTTATACGTAACATCGATAATATTTGTTGAAGTTTGTACACGTACTTCATTTTAACATCTTGTGGCTACAACATAGTGTCGATATTACATCCCAGATTGATTTATGGAGATTATTTCACGCAGTATTGCTTGTCTGTTAGCACTGAAAACCCTACGCAAACGCCGCTGCTCTCGATCGTTGTCCGTGGTGAGAGGTAACGCCTGAAATATTGTACTCTCGGCACAATCTCGACATCGTCGATCTTGGAATACTGAATTCCCTAACGATTTCCGAAACGAAAAGTCCCATGCGTCTAGCTTCAACTACCACTTCGAATTCAAAGTCTGGTAATTCCCGCAGTGCGGCCATAATCACGTCGGAAACCTTTTCACGTGAATCACGTAAGTTGGAATGACGAGCTCCGACAAAACGCTAGCCTTTCATAGCTTTTGTACGAAATACTTCTGACATCTGTCAATTTTATACATGGCTGTTATTCAGCAACCGTATAGTAGTGTCGATATACCGGGTGATCAAAAAGTCTGTAAAAATTTGCAAACTTAATAAACCACAGAATAATGTAGATAGAGAGGTAAAAATTGAAACAGATGCTTGGAATGACATGGGGTTTTATTAGAACCAAAAAAAAAAAGACAAACAAAGTTCACAAAATATCCTACAGATTGCGCTGGACTGCAAAACGTCAGTGACTGCGCATGACAATCGTGTATAAAAGGAGCTTGGCCTTCCAGGTCCCCAGATCTCAGTCCGTGGGATTATTGGCTTTGGTGTTACCTGAAGTAGCGAGTGTATCGTGATCGACCGACATCTCTAGGGATGCTGAAAGACAACATCCGACGCCAATGCGTCACCATAACTCCGGACATGCTTTACAGTGCTGTTCACAACATTATTCCTCGACTACAGCTATTGTTGAGGAATGATGGTGGACATATTGAGCATTTCCTGTAAAGAACATCATCTTTGCTTTGTCTTACATTGTTATGCTAATTATTGTTATTCTGATCAGATGAAGCACCATCTGTAGAAAATTTTTTGAACTTTTGTATTTTCTGGGTTCTAATAAAACCCCATGTCATTCCAAGCATGTGTGTCAATTTGTACCTCTCTATCTACATTATTCCGTGATTTATTCAGTTTTCAAATTTATACTGACTTTTTGATCACCCGGTCGATTTCGACACCAGGGGTGTCTTCATCAGAATGAAATTTTGATAAATTGTAAAATTACATTGCCAAATATCAATGGTCAGTACGTTGAGCAGCTATGCTCAAGTCAAAAGCGAAATAAAACATTCTAGCGTTTGCCACGTGTGACCGGCTGGGAACAAATTTTCAGACTGCTTCTGCTCTAAATTCTGACCATTGGTTTTTGGCAACGTAATTTTACGATTTATCAAATTTTCATTCTGACGAGGACACCCTTAATAGGTGTCGAAACAGAAGTCAATGTACCTACCAGTTACGTGCAACAATCCTATGTCGAAACTGCCATCTGTATACGTACACGTCGCTTTCCCATGACTTTCGTTACCTCACTGCAAATTGCAGTAGTTATTCGGAGACGAAGAAGCCTGCACAGGGCAGAGTGCAGTATCAAACCAATCTTCGGACTGCAGATCTCAATAGCAACAGGGTGGAAACGTTTCAGGGTAGTGGGAGAAAACTTGTTACCGGAGTAGAGAGCCGAATCGACTGGTATCGGTACAGTGTAAGCGCAGCTCCCGCTGCGATCTATTAGTGGCCCTCGGTGCGGTCTTTAAAGAGGCCACAGTGGCCGTGAACCGCGGGCCGTGCCTCGCCCCACACCTCACCCCACCCCCACCCCCACCCCCACCCGTAGGCCCCAGGGTTGAACGGCCGGGCGAGCAGGCAGGGCAGAGTAGGGCAGGGTAGGGCCAGGCGGCGCCGCCGGCCTGCGGCGGCCGCGAGCGTAAATACCGCAATCGATACGGCAGCAGCGGCGTCACCGGCAGAGGCAGCGGCAGTAGCAGTAGCAGTAGCACAGTGGCCACGCCGCACAGTAGTCTAGGCGCTACGGGGCACGGCTCACATCAGCAGCGACAGCACAGCGCCGCCGAGGCACCGCCACCACCACCTGGCAGCCATCACACGGCTAGAACTACGAAACGGAAGGAAAAATCCTCTTGGAGCTCAAAAAATGACACTATTTACCCTTTGATTTATTGTCTACGACAATTATAGAAGATGAAGAAATGAACTAAAGTTTGTAGTGTGGCCGGGCTTGAAAGCGGGTCTCCTTGGTTATTAGGCAGGTTGGTTGGTTTGTGGGATTGAAGGGACCAGACTATAAGGGCCATGTGTCCCTATTAGGTTGGTATGCTAGTCATAACTCCACCACAGCATTATAGCTAATATATCTGCATTAACTATCCTAGTCCAATGCCCTCCCTAACACAAACTTCACGTATTCAACTTATTTTCCCCTTCTTAGATCGTCGCTATTGCTAAGGCTCCCCAGTATTGGAATAGCACCATAGTATTGTAATCGGAAAATCCTGCCTGTACCTCAGGTGTAGATGGTTTATAGATCTGATATAATTAATATAATTAAATTTTCCTTGAGACGTTTGAGTGTCAGGAGACATGAATTAAAATTTGTGCTGTGGCCGTGACTTGAACCTGGATCTCTTTGCTTACTAGGCAGGTATGCTAACTATTACACCACAACTGGAAAGAGGTACCAATTGCCTCATTCTACATGCTGTGTATGACTTCATACATGAGGGTAAGGAGATTTGGGCTACAGAGTGGCACAGAAACAGTCGTCATAGGAAAGCTGGACAGGATGTAAGACGTCGTGGTCTCTTGACCTTCATTGCTCACATATTCCGCCCTCACAATAATATTCCGCATATCAAGACGCTTCATTCGAACCCAAAGTCGATAAGATAAAGTCAATGTTGTATGAATTCATGTAAACGGTACGCAAATAACAAGTGCGCACCGGGACTGAGATACTCGAGGCTGGCATACACACACACATTCAAGACACGACGGTCACAAGAGCTTTTAGTTCGGGAGAGGCGGACCACACGCCGAGAGGCCGGTCCCTTCGGAGGACGATTCAGCCTGTCTACGTCGGAGAGCAATCGCCCGTGGAGCGGATAGCGTTTGCCCGAGTGAAACGGGAGAAAGACCCCGTGTTCGGCTTAAAAGCAAATTCTTCTACATTGTGTGGGAGCGCCCAGCCTACGCATTCTTTACAAACATAGCGCACAGTTTCAGAGGTTTTCACAGGGAGACAGCAAACGCCAAACGCCGATGCTACAGATTTCTGGATTGGTCACCTTAAACGAAACATCATTCTCCCGTTTTAGAAGAGCAATGCTGATTGGCAGACGATATTCCTGACGCCTTAAGCTGAAGGAGTAATGGAAGAGACCGAAAGATATACCCCTTCACATCGGTGTGGAGAGGGGACGTTCCGTTGCCACTCTTGGAGCGAGAACACGTAATGAGAGCTTGTGTGCTCATACTTGTACTCAAAGAGCGAGGAACAAGTCTCTCCTCAGTACTTCACTGGGAGAGCACCTCTGTCGACAGCGAATCGGAGTGCGACTCTATATTGATTCCTTGTGATTAAGTGCTGTTCACTGTGTTGGCCAACACACTTATTGTGAGGTGTGAATGGACAGAGTTATAGTTAAACGCGCGAAATTTTTGAGTGGCATCGTGGTGGACTGGTTATCTGACTGGTGTACCATGCCAATAGTTAGACTAGGGGCGAATAGGAGTCCTTGACTTCATCAAGGCGTAGGGAGAGTTTGACTATCGAAGGTCAATCCAGATAGAACGAGAGTTATCTTATTTGTCAGCAGAGAGCGGCGCAGACAGCAGTCAACGCAGCTTACGGTATTGTGCACTACAGCTCTTGCGAGCCCCATATTTCCTCGACAACAATGCACTTCACTGCATTTCACACGCGACAGCCTCAACCATACCTAGCAACATTCTAAAGGATAATTGTTCAAGTTGAGTAGGCGCGGCTCTCAGCCATTCAGCCAAGTCAATAACAACCTTAAACTTTGTATAGAAATTCCATTAGCGAATCCTATCCTTAAGAGGTAACTTCACATTCAGAAAAGAACCCGGAAATAACTTGTTCAGTTCATAGCTAAAAGTGCCATTGTGATTTCTCAGAATTTTAGCAAAATAAATAATAATTTTCGTTAGTTTCATGTTTTTCTTACACTAACTAGCACTACTCCAGTACCCAAGTATCCCACTAGTTACATAAGAAATTTTGTGAATTTTTGTGTCATCTCCTTACAGCAGACAATTCCAGAAGATATTTATTGCTGAAAGTTTTTCAGGCATTTCGCTTTAGAACGTTAGGAGCGTCTGTCTGACTTCTGTAGTAGTGTGGGGGTGGAAATTGCATCTTGCAGGAGCCACAGGGTAAAGGGTAAATCTCAAATTAATGCGTTGTGCAGAATGACAGAATAGCACCCACAGGCCCACAAGGAACAGAAATGACTAGTAAACAAGTTAATTCAACAGACAGAAGATTTACTTAACTTGTATTTCTCCAAGTGTATGAAGACTCATTACAAATATTGCACCAAGAAATAAAGTCGAGCCATGACAGTGTTAAGAAGGAAGACGCCCATTGCACTAAACACGAACGATGGTGTCGTAGTGAAGACTCTGAGTGTGAGTGATCAAGCAGCCACAACCAGCTGTCCTGTACTGGGGCGTCAGAGGCCACTCATTGTCCAGAGCTGCTGGGGGTGTGGCTCAGTGGGCACTCACCATTGGGTCTATCAGATGACACTCAACTGCTACCCATGTCAGATGGAAACTTGCAGTTCTGTTGCCAACTGTGACCCTCTGTAGGGTGGTATCGATATCTGATACCACACTACCATCCTTAGAAGCTTTAAAAATTTTCCCAAAAATTTTGGCATGCAAACATATTCGTACTTTTTTTAACATGCAACACACCTCAAACCTCTAGAAGCTGCCCTAACAGAAATTCACTCACACCTACTAGTCCATTGCCATAAGTCGCTCACACCCACCCATTCCCAGTTGCCCTTTCTTACTCACTCATTCAGGCCAACTCATGGTCCTTATCTCTTTGTGCCACTCTCATTCTCTCCCGTGGCAAAACATCAGTCCCCTACTTCTACCCTACTACTATAGTCTCCTCTCACTGTCACTATCTCCACCTTAATCTCTCTTACTGCTAATATCTCATTCTTCCTTCCTACTGCTCCTATCTCTTTTCACTGTCAATAACTCTCCCTTTCTCGCTGTCATTGTCATATACTCTGCCATATCAGCTACTTTCAGTTTCTCTTTCCCCCTGTTCCTGCCCCCCTCCCCCACCGTCACTTCACTCTTTTCCTAGGACTGTTCTGCCACTGTCAACCATGTTCCATTGCCACAGTTTCCCTCCATTTCTCTCACGCCACCATTATCTCCTTTTCTCTTGCTATAACACATCCATTGCTTACTTCTTCCAGTATTTATCACTTTTCCATCTCTTTCCCACTGCTTGTTCTGTCACTGTCAACTATGTTCCACTGCCACAGTCTATCTCTCTCTCTCTCTCTATCTCGCACCCTGCCATTATCTCCGTCGCTCTTTCTATAACACAATAGCCGTCTACTATCTTTCAGTACTTATTACTTTTCCATCTCTTTTCCACTGCTACTGGCTTCCTTCCACTCAGCATAAAAAAAAACACGAATATACTTACACGCCAAAGTTTTTGGGAAAATCTTTAAAGGTGCTCAGGAAGATAGAATGAGACAGCTGGTACCCACATTCAGAGTCTTTTAAATAAATGGGAACATATTCGCATTTGCTGGTTAGTAGAATTTTTCCTCTCATATCCTTCTTTTCCCTGATGCAGAAAGGCATGTAACTCATATGAAAATAAATGTATTGATCTTTAAAATTTAGAAGGTACACTTATGAGAAAAAGAAATAAAGCAAAACTAATTTTACACCTCAGGTCATACTTAATGTCAAAAAATTTTGTTTGTACTCCACTGACACAACATGAAGTTCCAAAGTCACAACAGAGACACTTACAGCACATTTCTCCAGTTTATAAACTACGTTTGCGCCTCACATCGGATTTTATATGCGTATTTTACATGTACAAGTATGGGAAATTTCAACCTCTGTATCTTGGAAACGGATAAAGATATTAATAAAATTTTCAAGTTTGTTCCACATCGTACAAACTTCAGCCATTTGCTGTGCATAGCTGTCTTGGAATCCTCGGCTGGGTTTTGGTCTGAAGGTGACGACAAAAATACAGTAAAAACTCTAATAGTTGGATTGTCTGAGGAACCGCCAATGAACTAATGGTGCCTCCGTAAGTGCAATCAAGCCCATTGTAGACCACATTAAATGAAAAAAGAATAAACTGATCTGCTCCATTCCCCTAAGTTGGAGGAAATATGCAATATTCATACTTTGACTCTGTGCTGTAGTGTAGTTACGTTAAGCCGATCCTTCTGACGAGTATAAACATGGTCGCTAGCCCAATCTCTATCCAAAACACTTGACTCCACATTTTAATCACAAATATAACCTGAGGTATCAGCACCAGAAAATCCTTTTTCTATGCGTAGCGTGTTGGAACACATTAGGTACGCATGCTGCTGCATGCATACTGATACACCGATGTATGGCATGAGATCATTATGTGAGTCTGTGATTATCCACATTACTAAAGTGCATCAGGGTCAGCCAAGATTTCGGCTCCAAGTCGTGCCCTGGCACGCATGCCATAGCATTTAGCCTAGCTGCACATTCCCACGCTGCGTAGGCACGCTGTCTGAGTATGCGGAGGGGTAAGAGGGCGAAACTGCGAACGTGCAGCATTTAGAGGACAATGCAGTCGTATTTCAAACGACTTTGTTTTGTATTTCATAAATTTTCAGTATTATTTATTTATTTTTGGTGCGTTGAAAACGTAATAAATTTTTGTCTGGCACAAACTGAAGAGCATACGACAGACATAGACAATTTAACAGATTTTCGCACTCATGTTGCCATGTATTCGTGACTTATCTAGTTTCGTAATCGAAAAAAGCCTTTAATTAAAGTATTGTATCACGTTTGCAGCCTCGTTATGGATACGCAGGAACTCTTCCTGGAGAAAACAATGTAGACGACCTGGACGTCTTTATCGTAAAATAATTTGTTTTTCAAACCGGATTTACACTATATATCAATCAGTTCCATCTACACATGCACAGTTGTACTTTAAGACGAAACGGTAAATGGTTCCTAAAACAGCTCTAAAACAGATGTAAAATTAGCAGTGTCCACAAACGTTTAGAAAACTATCCTGTCATTCTTTCAAGGCCACAATGAAGTCTTCAGAACTTGAGTTTTCCTTAATGCCAGTGATCATAGGGAAATTGGGGGCGACTTTTGCCAGTATTTGTCTCTTACACAGTTCAAGTTTCTTTTTGAGTGTATCCCTGTCAAATCAGAAATAAGCTATTTCTCACTTCGTGATGTCTTACTTTAGGCAGCCTGAACCAAATCCACTTATAATACAAGGTCTGTAGACCATTTGGGACGTTCTAAGTTTCGTTCTCACATTCGTTTTTACGTTATAAATGCAGCAATAGAGGGTTTTAAATCGAACAACATTCCAGAGTTAACCAATGTACTTTGCATCAACTCTCCACATTCTTCGTTCAGTCTGCAAGACTACAATGGTCTTGTGGTATGATCTGAAAGGCTACAGGCCATTATGACTATATGCTGATAACAATCGCTTTAACTAGTAAGCATTCCACTTACCTACTTGGCTCATGCATCTGCTAAACTTATTTTGCCCTTTTGCCGTGGTTGTTGTTTTTGACCTACATTAGAGGTTATCACTTTTATCAGAATCGAAATAAACTTGAATGCTGATATAATTTAATGAAATCGTGGCCCTGTCATTACTGTAGTCAATTATTGATGGGTGATTAATATATCAACACGGGATTGATACTTAATAATAAATTATGGCGAAAGTTCGTTGACCATAATGTAGGATAAACAACACAGGTTAAGTGAGATGATAAGTGAATAATTAAGTGTTAGCAACACAAACAGATGCAACAAATAGTTAATACTTCACGGGGTGGGGTTTGGTTGGCGTACACTAAGGTTTGTCTGATTAATGTATTTACTCTGGCTCAAAATGTAGATAATTTCAGAACTATCTAATGCTGTATTCTACACAGAAGTTATACTGCAATAGTGCAACTGAGAACTAGTAGTGATATTGTGATTCTATTTGCACTAACAAGTTAGAGCAGCAATACTATACTTTTTCAGTGTGTAGCATTGTCTCAGGTGACGGTTGTGATGCAAGTATCTGCAGAGCAACGATATACGGCACCTGTAGTTCGTTATCGCAGGCACGAAATATACAAATTCATGACTGACAATCTGTTGGATGAATCACACTTACCTTCTAATGGAGCCCTGAAATCTCGGCAGACTCCAGTGCGTGATCCATTCGCCTGTCATACAACGGACCAGTTTGACTCACTTATACGGCAGTGCACACAAAGAGAGCAAATGTCAAGGCTGCAGATCTGACATAAGATTGACCTCAGCACAGCGAGTTGTCCAAGATGACTAAGGTCAAAACTGTCAGTACAATTAAGTCCTCACCACAGGCTCCCCTATCAAGACCAATGCCAGTGCGAAGTCACACTCAGAACGAGCGTTCCAAGTACAACCCACTCAAAACAGGAGTCAAGGACAGAATCCCTCCAGACTGGAGTTGGAATCAGAAGACCCACTCCTCCCTTTCCATCAAACCTCGGTAATTCCCCCCAAACACTCATGCTACCACATCCACAAGGGTTTTGTGCCAATCACAAGACTCTATGAGCTCCATGTCTGCCCTTTAACTTGTCTGCTCCACCCATCAGCCAATACTAGCAAAGTTAACAATATTCTACTCTTTTCTGGAGAAGTAGCCAACCCCTGAATCGTAAATTCCCTCACAGAGAGGAGAAGACGTCATGCTCCCGATTTGTTTTTTCCCACAGCCCATTTAGGCAGCGTGATTTCAGTTTCCGTTTTGACCTAAAGTGAACAACATATTATTACAGAGTTCATTATCTGGATGGGCCACACGTTACAGCATGTCTGACTACGTGCCTCAGATAAATTATGAGAAGTGTTCTTTTATCCCATTATAGCCATTTCAGAGCCGCCATAAAAGTTGTACCCCACTGTAAAATTCTTATGAAGGCCTGAGGCTTCCCAAAGAACTTGGCAGACAGAGGGGCAACACCACCTGATAGCTCCCTCGATAGCGTCCGGTACGCAATGAACATATAAACTAGCGAATTTTTATGGCAGCCATCCCTGTTCACAAAGGACGTTTATGATACTGTCGAAATACCTTGTCCGAGTGACCTACATGTCTCCTGTTTTCCTGCCCCTGCTGTGGCTAGGGGTGCCCAAACTGTAGATGCAGGTAGCAGTGTTTTCGTCTCTTCAGCCAAAAGCGTTATCTGCAAACTGGAGCGAGAACTTCTTGGGACGAGTGTTCTGTCTCCGGTAAGTGCTTCAAGATGTTCCTTTCCCTAATAACTGCATGTGGCTGCCAAGCCTCAAACGTCCACTGCAATATTTACTATTAAATGACCAACCTACCTGCTATTCTCAACTCCAGAAAATACTATTCGAAGGAGAGCCACCATAAAGATCCTGTATGCATTAACAATGTTCATGTTCCCATCAATGCTTTTATATCAAGAGAATGGACTAAATTATTTTTAAGGTTGATGGTGGTAGAGTAAGATAAAGGTACTGATAAATCATCCCTGCCAGGTCTGTGTAACATCACTTGTGCTGAATGTCCCTGTTATTACATTGGCCAGACAGGAAGGGTCCTGTCTGTTAGGTTTAAAGAGCATCTGCCGGCTGAAAGCGGTGATGGAACACGAGGATCTACATTTGCTGAACATCTTGTTCAAACGGTCCATGCTCCCAAGCCTCTAAAAGATGCAGAACTTTTGCATAATAAAGTCAAAGGATATAAGTTAGACACCCTTGAAGAATTGCAAATTTTTAAACATCTTACTATTGATAGAGAAAATTTACTTAATGACCAGATACAACTAAAAAATAGAAATTATTTCGAAGGATTTCAACCTTTACTCCAGTGAAGTTGACCTAAGGTCCGCTTCGAATGGCCAATGCTGTTTCCTATCTGCTTTGCCCCTTTATTATAGCGCGTTTGTAGATTGCGTCTTCATATATTTGGTATTATACTGGTAATGACACCAGTTGCAAAGGTGTACCTTAGTTTGCCTGTTTTATGTTCAAGATACAGCATGCTTCGCACGCCTGTGTCTGACTCTGAGCACTATGGGACTTAACATCTGAGGTCATCAGTCCCCTAGAACTTAGAACTACTTAAACCTAACTAACCTAAGGACATCACACACATCCACGACCGAGGCAGGATTCGAACCTGCGACCGGAGCGGCCGCGCAGTTCCAGACCGTAGCGCCAAGAACCGCTCGGCCACCCCAGGCGGCAGAAAACTGTTTAATTTACTGTACCATAGGTAAGCATTTGTCCACTTGCAGGACGTGTAATTTTGAGACATCTTGTCTCTAGCGCTTGCGCATGCGCTTGGCCGCTGGCCGAGGCTCGAAGCGGAACAGCTCGCGATACCGAGTTTCCTTCTTGCTTACGTGTGACCCTTATCCCTGGCCCGGCGTAGCTCCGTCTACATTTTTCTTACTGTTTTTAGTATTGACTGACATAATCTTATGGTTATGCGTCTTTATTCTGTATTAGTTTTATTCTATGTCATGGCCAACGTTTGGCCCAAAAATAATTTAATTTTGTAAGTATCACGATTTTCCTTATTATGACATCATTAGATTGATGATGTATTTCAATGCTTAATATATGTCCGTAT
Source organism: Schistocerca americana (assembly GCF_021461395.2). Lineage (NCBI taxonomy): Eukaryota > Metazoa > Arthropoda > Insecta > Orthoptera > Acrididae > Schistocerca > Schistocerca americana. The sequence continues at coordinate 170,298,090 of NC_060124.1, read as the reverse complement.
GGGTTAATTTATAGGTTCTGAAGAAGATACCATTATTGGCATGGAAACCTAGGTAAACTAAAAAAAAAAAAAAAATTACCTTGCAACTGAAGGCTGAATTTCTTATTGTTTGAACAATTTACGGTTGCTGAAGCGCTGCATTATGTTAAAGATTTGTCAACATTAAAGAGCTTGAAAATGGAAAATAGTGAAAGAGTGACTCGTTCTCTCTCAAGTTCCACCGAAAACTGTTCCAACTGACAGTGTGATAATGCATGCGACTGCATAAAATTTACTTTTCATACCACAGTATCGTCACATGCTTCCTGCATGAAAATTTAGCACGAGGTGCCTCTTGAGATACAGAACATTGAGCAACATCTGTCGATCATTGTAATTTTTTGCTCTTTCATCGTCAACTAAATCTTTAAATTCTTTCTGCAGATTGTTGTAATGTAATTCTGTAGTAAATATTAGGTACCCGTCGATTATGTGAGTGCATAACAGATAGTGCAAATTCTCATCTTTATCTTCTGTCATTCCCATTCATTTTTCAAGCTTTGTGACGATCAATCACTAGACTGCTTTTTGTGTGGACATCAACTGCTGGACTTATCAACTTCTTTTACACCACAGACAAACAACGAGGGTAAACAGCGCTGACACCACGATTCTGCAAAGTGGAGAATGTTGAGCCCAAAAAGAAATGCCGCACCGCACAGCTAAATGAAATAACGAGCTATACCGAGTACTTGCGAGGAGTAAAAAGGGAAGCCAAGACAGGCCGAGCCTCGGGTCGCAGGCGTGCAGCATGTCGTGCTCTGCAGTCTTGCCGCTGAGGCCAAACCTGGCGCGCAGGAGACTCACCGTGGATATGTGGAAGAAGGAACCGAGAGTGTTGAAATGAACACCGTTGTTCATGTTCACAGTAACCTGTATTAGTGGCCCTCAAGTCAAGGTATAAAAATCATCTCTGAAACATCAAGTAACCATATTCAGTCTGCATTACATCTTCCACACGCAGCAGGTTTAACATCTTATTAGGACTTCAGTACACACGGCGCCTTGCGTCATTCCGTAAAGGACGAAACTGTGACTCATTAGACCACACTTCACCCTGCGGCGGGGCGGGGTCTTTGACGTCGTTACTCGATCGTACAGTCGCTCGTCAATTGTTCACCTACCTCAGTACGGGTCACTTATGACGTCCCTTCACTCTGCAGTAGTTGATACTCACTAGGCTGTGTAAAGCAGCGTCGATGAAACCACGACCTAATATCTATCACACAGAGGCCGCGTAACTCAAGTTGCGAATCAGTTCCTGTAAGTTCATTTTAACAAATTTCGGGTGGTGTGTAAACGCAGTTTGCCTGCAGTAAGCCTTCGGAAATTTTAGTAAACTGGTTTTTATTCTTAAGGAAGCACATAAATTTGCAATCAAGTCCGAATTTAATATTTTTAACTGCTCTACTATTCCTATCTCACAGTCTGTACGAAAATGTTCTCACACGAAAACAGCAGCCAGAATATCCAACAGTCCGACCCGATTAATGTGCGAGCTACTATATCGAGTTGACATTTCGGTCGTATCAGTGGTCTTCAAAGTTAGAAGTGCTCGCTCAAGTATTCCATAAAATATACGGAATATGCCACGCGGAATTTCACTAAGACTGAAATATCACATGCTAATAACACATCAATTAATTAATCAAATTGTCCTCAAAATGTTCGTAGCTTAAACTGCCTAAGTCACGACACTTCCTATTAGCAAATGAACTCAAGAGTTCTTCGTTTTACAAGTTATTTTCTCGGCGACTTTTAGCATGATGTAACACGTACAAAGGTTGGCGAGCGACTATATCTACAGGGTTATTACAAATGGTTGAAGCGATTTCACAGCTCTACAATAACTTTATTATTTGAGATATTTTCACAATGCTTTGCACACACACATACAAAAACTCAAAAAGTTTTTTTAGGCATTCACAAATGTTCGATATGTGCCCCTTTAGTGATTCGGCAGACATCAAGCCGATAATCAAGTTCCTCCCACTCTCGGCGCAGCATGTCCCCATCAATGAGTTCGAAAGCATCGTTGATGCGAGCTCGCAGTTCTGGCACGTTTCTTGGTAGCGGATGTTTAAACACTGAATCTTTCACATAACCCCACAGAAAGAAATCGCATGGGGTTAAGTCGGGAGAGCGTGGAGGCCATGACATGAATTGTTGATCCCTTTCCAATCTCCTGTTTAAGAAATGCTTCTGCTTTAGCCTTTTCCGTAAGATTTTCCAAACCGTCGGCTGTGGTACGTTTAGCTCCCTGCTTGCTTCATTCATCGACCTCCGCGGCTACGCGTGAAACTTGCCCGCACGCGTTCAACCGTTTCTTCGCTCACTGCAGGCCGACCCGTTGATTTCCCCTTACAGAGGCATCCAGAAGCTTTAAACTGCGCATACCATCGCCGAATGGAGTTAGCAGTTGGTGGATCTTTGTTGAACTTGGTCCTGAAGTGTCGTTGCATTGTTATGACTGATGTGAGTGCATTTCAAGCACGACATACGCTTTCTCGGCTCCTGTCGTCATTTTGTCTCACTGCGCTCTCGAGCGCTCTGGCAGCAGAAACCTGAAGTGCGGCTTCAGCCGAACAAAACTTCATGAGTTTTTCTACTTATCTGTAGTGTGTCGTGACCATATGTCAATGAATGGAGCTACAGTGAATTTATGAAATCGCTTCAATCATTTGTAATAGCCCTGTATTACCCTCTCCTCTCTACATATCTAACTATCTGTGCGCGGGAACAGCTTAATTCTGATTGGCTGATCGGTCTGACTGACCAATCAGAATGATCCTTCATCATTCTCGCGACAAAATTTGCCTGAGCCAATCGCTATTCAGAAAATCATTGCTGTTAATACACTTCCAATTTCTAATATAATGTTTAATAAAATAGATGGAAATGCAAAATAATCTTTAAACTAATTTAGAAACTTATTCCACTTCCGACTTCTATTCTGGCTGCTCTCTTACAAAAGCAAGCACGCTTCGACATACTTCATCAACATCGTGGTTGCACCACAATTATCCCACGATTCAATTTTATCAGGTTTTACATAAAACAATATTAAGTTTTAACGTACGTCCTACAGACACTCTCTCATTCATTCTCATGTATACACACAACAAAATAGTAAGCAGGTAATAATTTTGAATGATTTTTACACTGCAAAATTACAGCGTAATTAAAGTTTTGAAAAGAAAAATTCTAATTAAGTGATTTTATATATTGAGAATTCTGGTATGACTTTTGATGATAATAAAATACAAACTGCTATTGTTCCTATCTAACTTTTGAAACATAAATGTCGGTTTTTGGACATTTAAGTAATTTTCTCAGTCACCGGAACAATAATAGATAAAAATCTGAAATTTTGGCAGGATTCTTTTCTTAATAACAAAAGATGGTATACCAAGTTTGAACAAAATTGAATGATAATTACTATAGTTTATTTAGATTTCTAGGGCGAATGAATTTACTTTCCTACTAGATGTTACTTGAGACCATACTCACGGCTAGTAGCGTCAGCTGCGCTGTGAGTCATAGTGAAGACACAATCCTGCAGCCGCCGGGCTACACGACTGCATGCCTCACTGCAGTGAATGTTATCTCGTAATAACTTGCTAAGTTACAACTCCTCCAGTAATGTCACTGGCCAGTGTTGGAACCGAATCTGTGGTATCGTCCAAAGATGGGGGTGCCACACCAAGTTCGGCAACGCGAATCGATATCACAGACGTCAGCAATGGCTAGCTCTAATACGCAACAACAAAAGGGAGACATTCCAGAAGACGACTTCCCGCTCAGTATAGCAGTGCCCTCACGCTGAGGTCAGTATAGTGCCGAGCATACACGAGCTCTGCCGCAGTTTGTGACCTCATCTGAAGGAGACATCATATGTAGGATCAACAGGTTGTTAAAGTTTCTGATGAACTTGTAAATGTTGAACATTGTACCGTAAGAGAAGAGTTTGTTAATCAGTGCATCAAGTGATGCTTAGCTAGTCAATGGAAGTTGTAAATTATCCCATACTTTTGTGGCAAAGAAGTGTGTCGAAGTTAAGTAAATGTTTTATTCGTTAATGTAATAAAGTAACTAATACTTCATGAGTTACATTTCCTACGTGTCGCCTCATCGAGAAGTCAAAGAATGCACAGTTACGGCTAAACGAAAGTAGTTTCAACTGGTCACAACGGAATATTATTGACCAGGCGTGACATTCGTCTCAGGTCGCATCTGGGTAGGATCTTCATATGATCACTGTTCTTGAGACGTGTTATGTCGTTGCAAATGGTATATACCTTTCCCTGGACACAAGTTGGAGAGTTCACACCGATACACCAAAAAATCCAGCAACTCCGTTCACGGTATGTGAGCCGTGTATGGCTCGTGTTCATGCCACTTATGGTTTGTCTTCTATTACGGTACTGCCGCCTCGTTTCCTTATTCCATTTACTGGCTTCACTAACTTCCTGCCTTACTTGATCGTGAGCGGCAGCAGCAGCTCGTATCTATAAGTGCACTGTCGTATCATCTCTGGAGCGAGCGATAGGATTTCCTGGTTGTCGTGTGTCTGGCAGTCAGTTGGAGACCAGGAGGGCGGTCGGGACTCAGCATCAGTGCAGTTGGGGACGAAGCTCCAGAGAGGCCCGCACAGACAGTACCAGTGGGGACGATCGTTGGTTGGTCGTTCGGTCGGTAGCTTTATCGACTACGTGTGTTTGGGTCGGTTCCTTCTTGTGAAGAGATGTCGGTCGTGTTCCCTCTGCATGGTTGGGTCCGAGCCAGTGTCTCCGGGACGTCGTCCATCTGAAAGAAGTCAGTGAGTGGGAGACGCACCAGCAGTGCAGTCGCCGACGGACCAGCAGTCCAGTCGGTCGGTTGGCGTGGAGCATCAAGCAAACCCCCATCACCCGGAGTCGGGCTGGAGCCGCTGGCAGCGTGCATGCGCGGTTGTAGTGTGAGGTGCTGCTTGCGAGTGCTACGAAGTTCCAATTTTGGACACGAAATTTCAGTCCTCACTTAACCTACTATCGAGCCCCAACTATTCAAATTTCTTCGTTTGAACCTGGTTGTCGCTTTGGGACATTCCCGCGAGCAACAACGTGTGTGTATGTAAGTCGGCTAAGATTCCAGCCGTTTTCCTGGGAAATTTAACTTAATTTATTCCCTGTTATGGAAGTTCACCAGCAATATCTCCTGCCCTGTGGCCATTGACGTACCGGTTACCTGCCCTGATCGTTGACGTAATTTTAGGCAGTGTATTTTCCTCGTGTTGTTGCCGTCCAGCGTGGCGTGTAGTTCGACAGGTGAGGTGTTGTTGGTCGTTGTGGGAACCAATATTCTGTGTGGTGTATATTGAAATCTTGTGGTCATTTTGCTGGTTGAATGGAGCGGAACTGATTTGGTTGATTGGTCTGTCGGCTGTCTGTCGGTTGGGTTTCCTCCAGATTAAGAAGTCGTTGGGCAGACTGCCTGCCACACCTAAACGGGCGTTAGTGTTACAACCCCAGGCCGACCCTTGGAAACTTCTGAGCGCAGATCCTTGTGTGTTATTTAGTAATTTCCCTGTTTGGAATTTGTTTATTTGGTTTATGTGTGGCCTCTAGCCAAGTTTTAATGTATCTTAAATTAATGTCCTTGTCTTGCCCTTAAAGCATAAGATTGTTACTCTTTGTTTTAAGATAAGGCCTTCTGCCTTTTTGAAACTCTTTTATTGCTAATATGTGGCCTTCAGCCGAGTTTTAATGTCTCTTAAATTAATGTTCTTGTTTTGCCCAAAAAGCATAACATTTTTATGCTATTGTTTTAAGATAAGGCCTTCTGTCTTTTGACTGAAACTCTTCTTATTGCCTAATATGCGGCGTCCAGACAAGTTCCATTAAAATTAAACTGCTAAGGCCTTCAGCCTGTTTAGATTGAAGATTTAAAAAATATTCTTGGGTGAAACCTCCAAAAGAACCTTGTATTTCAACTCTTGCTTAGGCCTTGTCTTGGATTTTGAGTGTGGCCTTCAGCCGATCTAGAGATAATCAAAGGAGGTCGATTAAAGTTTTGAGGGTTTTGCATCCTTGTAGTAATTTGTGTGTTGTTGAATAAAGATTATATGTTGAGAGAAACTGACAGCAACATATTTTGGTCCCTTTCCACAACCTAAACCGCTCTGTCCTGTTAGTGCAGGCGTTTCAGTATGGTTATGGTCAAGAGAAACGTGATATCTCCATTCTGTTATTCTTTCGCGTCTCCGCACCGACAAATCTTACTGTGCTGAATTTTTACAATAATCGTATGCACAGCGTTTCACTTCCATGATTGACGTCAAAGGTGTTTGGTCACATGACGACCCGCTACCATTTCCAAAAATTTGTCAGAGTTGCAAAGGCGTTGAATAACATTTTTCGTGGTGAGCTTAATAAATTTCAAAAAAATGGTTCAAATGGCTCTGAGCACTATGGGGCTTAACATCTCAGGTCATCAGTCCCCTAGAACTTAGAACTACTTAAACCTAACTAACCTAAGGACATCACACACATCCATACCCGAGGCAGGATTCGAACCTGCGACCGTAGCGGTCGCGCGGCTCCAGACTGAAGCGCCTAGAACCGCTGGGCCACCAGCGGCCGGCAATAACTTTCAGGGCACTTAATTTAATATAGCTACAATGGGTGGGCCTGGATGGCCACTAGAGCAGTTGGCGAAACTGCTCTGATAGTGTCAGGAGACAATAGTTTACCACCCTGGGCGAAGTAGTAGAGGAGTGGTGGGCGGAAGCCTGGTACATGTCTTACGTATCAACATGAAAACACCATTGATTGAACATACATTTTGTTAGTGAGCACACTTCGACAATTGTAAGGGCATCTACGGTGCCAACACACTTCAGGAAGTCTGCCGAAAACAGCAGATGTGGAAGGAACTGTTCCTAAGCAGGCACTTCCTGCAGTCTGCGGCAGCCGACTAGGTAGCTCGCCCGAAGAAACGATGACGCCAGCAACTCAGTGGGGATGGTGACACTAAGTACTAGGGTGTGCTGGGCCATGGTTATGCCAACTGGTCGCAGATTCACAGCTCTGGGCACGACGGACTGGCAGTTGCAGAATCGCCCCCTTGAACTCCGTTTGGAAGACAGCTCTCCATAGCAGAGGCAGTTACTGGAAGGGACCCACACAGGCGAATGTGGTTGGGGGGCTGCACCACCCCAGTCTCGAACAGTGGTAGTCTGGGGCAGGAAACTGGCAGCAGCTGGTAGCTGTCCCAGAGGTGGCCCACTGGCTGGAAGGCGCTAGGTCTACAACATTGGACTCAGAGCTACAAGTAGGTCTTCAGTCTCTTAGTGCCAATTTGTAGATTCATGTCGACTCGTAGACTGCCGTGGACATCTCCTCGAAACTAGCAGCTGTCAGACTGCATTCATCTATCTAAAAATTAGGAATTATAATATGGGTCCAATCTATACTTGTTTTTCAAAGGCTTTGGTTCCCATCACGTAGCCTCAACAGAGCCTACAGCTCGGGAACGAAGTAATCACTCACCGTGCAGCAGTGGTTCGGTCTTTCTGCTGGGTCACTCTTTTTACGATGCTGGGCCCTCGTTTAGCTGGGCGATGTGATAAATGCCCGGTGACATAGCAGCAGTTCTTGTTGCATCAACAGACCGCCCCTGATGTAACAGCCTCTGGTCAGCTCCGATCCGACCCACATCCATGGCCTCTTGCTTTAGATGTGGCAGCGTCGTTACTTCATTCGTCAGGGCAAAGGAATAATGGTGGCGCTAAACAGCTTTGACTTCCGGGTTTAACAGTAAACTATGCGTAACAGTTAACAGTTGTCCCATTTGCCCATTTCCCATTCTTCATTGGCTGTGGAGAAAAGGACAAAAATGTTCCCTCAAGTGACTAAGTTTTTCTCAATTACCCTGATTACTGTCAAGCAGCTAAATTTTGTAAAATGTTCTCAATATAGAACGCTTTATCAGTTAGGATGAACAGCAGAATATGTTTATTTCACAATGGCGCTGTTGTGCACAGGGAATAATTTTCGTTAGATAGTAATAAAGAATTTCATAAATACTTGGAAAAAATTTCCACTTGGTGTAATGAATGGCAGCTCTCTTTAAATATGTGCAAACGTAAGATAATGCCTGTAATAAACGGAAAGAACTAGACAGTACCTGACCGAAAGTTTAGTGGTGCATATCTTGAGTACATCACATCCTGTAAGTATGTAGCAGTAACACTAAGAAGACACATCACACTGGTGGACCACATAAAATCATTGTTAGAGAAGGCGAATGGAAGAGATTTGTTGGAATGGTTCTGGCGAAATGTAATGTATCAGTAAATGAAATATCATACACGGCGATAAATCGATATATTCTATACTAAACTGTATTTGGAACCCTTATGAGATAGGCTTGAAAAGAGTGATCGAACGATTTCAGAAACATGCCGTTAACGTCATAAAGTTGATGCAGATCATACGAAAGGGTATTAGGGATGCCCGGGTACTTAATTAGGAATCTTTCGAAGAAAGGTGACGACGTTCTCGTAGAACAGTGGTGAGTAAATATAGAGCACCTTTCTTCGAGGAATATTGTTCGGCTATTCTGCTGCTACCTTCCTTTATCTCGCGTGAAGATCGTGAGGAAAAGATTAAAAAGGTTAGTGTTGTATAGAGACATAAAGACAGTTTTTCCTCGCAAGTGGAATAGGAAAGAAAATAGATGATATTGGTACGAAATACCCTCTAACGTGACATTTAGACTAACTTGCAGATTTCTTAGTAGAGTCTGACGTCTTTTTATTAATGTACTGTGTTAATGGCACGGAAATCCTGTGCTGCATCATTTATCATGCTGGCGATGTTTCTAGTGACGTATAAAGAGATTGCGAGTACCTCGCGCAGCACATTTTCATTAGCGTCTTGCGACACTTTAATGCAGCTGTGCCACATAAAAATTTTTTACTTCTGTGTATTGTAAATATTATTTGATTATTTTATCTCTAAATCTTAAAATGGAATTTTTAAATTGAAACGGAATATGTTTTTGTAATCATTGCAAACATTATAACAACTATGTAAACTGTGGCTTTAATATAAAGTACTGGGTCAATGCCGATAGGGAAGTTTAGGGAATGTAATAAGACCTGCACCATGGCTGTCGGATCTGCCCCGTAAGGGGCCTCCCGGCCAATGACGCCAAACGCTCATTTCCATTTCCACTGCCGGGTTAAGTGAAACTTTCCACACTTTGTCTTTTCTGCGTCCAGTATGATGTGACAAGGTGTGGGTGTCCTATTCGCACTGTCTTGGTCTTACGCACAGTTTATTTGAATTCCTGAATTTTGTAACTCCAGTAATCCAGTCTACTCTAAACCTCCATTTTCATCGCTCCCTAAAGGGCGACGTCATCGGCAAAAACAGAAATACTGAGATCTTCATTTTCTACTTCTTTGATTTCTTACATGGTTATGCCCATAAGCGTTATGAAGAGTAACAGGGAAAGCGAACTGCCTTGCTGAACATCCCTCTTGGTCGTAACCCATTTTGACCTTCCTCCTCCTACTTATACAACTTGTACACTGCTTTCACAACTTTCATACAGCATCCGAACTTTTTTATTTAATGAACCAGGAAAGTTATGTTTCCTCTAGTCCTTCGTACGTTGTCGTATGCTTTTTCCAAATCCAGGAACACTGTTCCTTATTGCTTTTCATCTTTTTTTCCGATCATCAGTCTTCTTACTGGTTTGATGTGGCCCGCCACGAATTCTTCTCCTATGCCAAATCTTCATCTCAGAGTAGCACTTGCGACCTACGTCCTCAACTATTTGATGGATGTATTCCTCTGCAGTTTTTGCTCTCTACATCTCTCTCGTACCATGGAAGTTATTCCCTAATGTCTTAACAGGTGTTCTATCGTAATGTTCAGTGTTATCTGCACATTCCTTTCCCTGCCGATTCCGCGGAGAACCTCCTCAAAGCATACCTTACCAGTCCACCTAAATTTTTCATTCTTCTATAACATTACATCTCAAATGATTCGATTCTCTTCTTTTCCGATTTCCCCACAGTCCATGTTTCTCTGTCATACAATGCTGTGTTCTAAACGTACATTATCAGATGTTTCTGCCTCAAATTAAGGCCTATTTTTGATACTAGCAAACTTCAGTTGGCAAAGAATGCCATTTTTTCCAGTGCTAGTCTGTTTTTTCATGTCCGGAGTTCCGTAACGGTTTGTTTCGCTGCGAGGTGGCAGAATTCCTTAAGGGTAGTAGGACGTCAAACAGGCCGACTTGGAGCAGGAGAGGCATCTCAGGACATTTTAATAACCACTGTCTATACTTTTACAAATAAATTCATAATACTTTGTCAGCAACACCAGGAAGAATTCAGGATTCACACACATTGCAGTGGAAGTTCGAGAATATAACAAAAAAATTTTTTTACGTGTGAAATTTCATCATTTTTTCACTTACTAATCGCTGCATTTGTTGCTATAGGTACACTTTTGTTCATAAGTTAAAGAGATTCTTCGATTAATTTTGCACAGCATACATACCATACTTAGAGCCCGCATCTCGTGGTCGTGCGGTAGCGTTCTCGCTTCCCACGCCCGGGTTCCCGGGTTCGATTCCCGGCGGGGTCAGGGATTTTCTCTGCCTCGTGATGGCTGGGTGTTGTGTGCTGTCCTTAGGTTAGTTAGGTTTAAGTAGTTCTAAGTTCTAGGGGACTGATGACCATAGCTGTTAAGTCCCATAGTGCTCAGAGCCATTTGAACCATTTGAACCATACTTAGAGGTGTATGAAACTCTAGAATTTATTCAAATTATGAAAAAACGAATGAGCTGTTACATTTTAAACTTCATGTTTAGAAAAAACACAAATTTCATAGTTCATTACCTCAATTTTTACTACAGTTTTTATTAGATTTGGAAAATTCTAGAGTTTCATACACCTTTCAGTATGGTTTCTATGCTGTGCAAAATTCGTCGAAGAATGTCTCTTACTTATGAAGGAAAGTGTACCTATAGCAACAAATGCTGCCATTAGTAAGTGAACAAAATGATGAAATTTCACATGTAAAAAAAATTACTTCCTTATGTTTTCGAACTTCCACTGCTATGAGTGTGAATTCTGAATCCTTCCTGGTCATGCTGACAAAGTTTTATGAATTTATTTGTGAAAGTATAGACAGTGCAAATTAAAATGTCCTCTGGTGCCTCTCCTGCTCCAGGTCGGCCTGTTTGACGTCCTACCCCCTTAACTTCATGTGCTTTGTGATCACCAATCCTATGTTAAGTATCTTGCTGTATTCATTTCTACAACTTCTCACCACTTTCATCTTTCAAAATGGCTTTGAGCACTATGGGACTTAACTTCTGAGGTGATCAGTCCCCTAGAACTTAGAACTACTTAAACCTAACTAATCTAAGGACATCACACACATCCATGGCCGAGGCAGGATTCGAACCTGCGACCGTAGCGGTCGCGCGGTTCCAGACTGTAGCGTCTAGAAACGCTCGGCCACACCGGCCGGCTCACTTTCATCCTTCTTCAATTTATGCTGTACTCATTGTTTTGTTCAATCCATTCAGCAGATCCTGCAATTCTTCTTCACTTTCACGAAGGGTGGCAATGTCATGTCGCTGTTAGGCTGAAGCAATCAAGTGCAGTGAATTCGCATTAATCACTTAGTACTGGGGTACGTTACGGACTCTTATTACCTACTGGGGATGGAGGCAGAGGACCTCCAGAAGCAGTGTGGGCGGTCTGGAGCCGGCAGTCGTGTGTGCGTACCGGCCAGACAGACGCAGCCAGAGCAGTTCTCCGATTGCGCCGAATGACGGTCGTCTCATTTGGCGGTGTTCCTCTCGGCCTGTTTGGGAGGGTATCGGGTTAGCTGTAATTGTTCGGCGCATTAGGAATTCACCAGGCGCGATGCGGGGGCGGAGGGTTGGATACTCGCAGTGCCGCTCGGTCGCCCGGGACGCATTACTGGATGATGGCCCTCCACAACACACCGCGGCGCCGCACAGCGCAGCACCAGGACACGGTGGGCGCGACCCCCCACGTGTGTGTGTGTGTGTGTGTGTGTGTGTGTGTGCGTGCGTGCGTGCTCCGAGGGCGCCGCCATCTTGATAGGCGCCTACAGAGACTGATTGATTGATTACTTAATTAATTAATTAGTTAATAGTTCCTCCTATTACTCCGTCACATTAAATCCGACAGCGAGCAGCGAGTAACAGATTGCGGGGTAATTGTGTTGCGGTTGCATTACAGACAAATTCGAGCAGGTGGGGGCATGACATTCTCGGTGTGGCGCCTGTCCGCTTTCGCCTTGCTTCTGCGTACGCATTACGTCCGTACACTAGCGAGGCAGCAAAACTGACTTTTGTCTGAATACTCACCTAAACTTCCTCTACTAATAGTTCTATTTCGACCCGAAGAAACACTCTGCGTTCGATAGCATTTCTTAGCTTCGAGCAATAACAAAGTATCCCGAGGTGAGATACACATATATCATTACGCGAGCGAGCGGAAAAGAATCTTTTTCTATTTCCTGTTCTTAGTTAACAGCTTAATCTCATGGTCTGGTGCACTGAATCCGGAATGACCTCAGTTGTTTCAACTATAAAGTACGGTTTCATCACAACGTTATTTCCTTATTCACTGGTGAAGTAGCAAAATACATTTAATTTGAATGAAAAGTAATTTGATTTCAGAACAAGCAAAGTTTTTATTGAAGGTAAAGAATGAAAACGCACCTTTCTTTTGTTGTTACTGTTGCTTTTTCCAGTCCGATGATTGGTTTAGCGGCACGTCTCCACCCTAGTTTATTTTGTGCAAGCTACTTAATCTTTTCTTAACTTTTGCACCTATTTGTTGTATTTAAGCCTCGGTCTTCCTCTAAACTTTCTCCCTATCCCCTCCCCCTCCTCTTGCCTACTTTCTCTAAACGATGATTCTTAGATGCCTCAAAATGTATCCGACGAACAGATCCCTTCTCTAAGAAAAGTGGCGCCATAAATATATTTTATTCAGATTTCGATTCATTGTCTGTTGACTATTTATCCAAGTCACCTGCCGAATTATCAGCATCCTTCTGTACATTGCCTCTGATATTCGCATACAGGGTGTTTAAGACGTGATGGTCAATAATTCACACACGGAAAATACGGGCCAAAAGTAGTTAAAAAGCTGCAGGAAACATGAGCCCACAAATCAAACACACTTTCTCTGGCGGTTAAATAGTGTTAGGAACACATGACATCTCTAAACGCTTAAGCAGGAGTTCTAAATGTTGTCCATGCGTCTACATGCAGCATTGAACACGTCCCTGAAATGAGTTGCGAATCCTCTGAGGCAGTCCTGGGGAATTGTATAAATGCTGGAAGACTGGTTCAATCTCCAAGCGTAATTGCTCAAAAGAATTGCCGTCGGCAGCGCAGACTAAGCTTTTGACACGTGGCTCCACAAACAGAAATCCATACCGAGCGAGGTGGCGCAGTGGTTAGACACTGGACTCGCATTCGGGAGGACGACGGTTCAATCCCGCGTCCGGCCATCCTGATTTAGGTTTTCCGTGATTTCCCTAAATCGCTCCAGGCAAATGCCGGAATGGTTCCTTTCAAAGGGCACGGCCGACTTCCTTCCCCGTCCTTCCCTAATCCGATGAGACCGATGACCTCGCTGTCTGGTCTCCTTCCCCAAAACAACCATCCAACCAACCAGAAATCCATGGCATTTAAATCACGAGACCTTGGAGCCCATGGCGCAGACCCTCCTCAACTTATCCAATGTTGGCCATGCGTCCGAGTTAGAAGCCGGCGCACTCTTAAATGAAAATGTGCTGGAGCACCGTCACGCACCAACCACACGTTCAGGCGTTGGTTCAGTGAGACATCATCTGCACATATGGAAGTGTAGTCCTGAGAAACAGCATGTACTGCTGTCCGGTTAGTCTCTGTGGTATGCAGTGTGGTCCAGTTATGCGGTCTCCGAGGAGTCCTGACAAGACGTACACCGAATGACACTGCTGATATCTTGATACCTGTGTGGCATTAGGATTGACATCGGCCCAAATGTGACAGATATGGTAGTTAAAAATACCGTCACGGTTAAATCCAGCCTCATATGTAAACAGAATACTGCTTACAAACAGGGGATTCACGGTACACTGTTGTCGCTGCCATTGGCAGAAATTTCATTTTCGGAGGGAAGTCTGCATTGTTGAGGGCTTGCACTCGCTGGAGATGATATGGATAGCGTACTTGCCGATGTAAAATCCGCGACACTCTGCTATGACTCAGGACATGTTCTTGGTTAGCAGTCCTAATTGGTGAAGTACTCGGACGCTCGTGTATCGGGTGTTAAGGATCTGGGTCGACTCTCTCGTACACGACCAGCGAAACTCGCGGTTTCTCTAAGTCGCTGATGTGACGGGCTAAATGTACGCCTGTTGGGGTGTCTGCAGAGAGGAAAAGCTTCTTCATACAATCGTGCAGCCTCAAGAGCACTGCCATTGGCTTTGCCACACGTGAGGTGCATGTCAGCGTACTCTTTATTGGTGTAACCTCTGTCCATGGTGCCTTCACTTTCGTAACTGATTGTGAGGCCTGTACCGCACAATGCATGGAGGGCAAAAGGTAAGTTATTGCGCATGCGTAAACAAACAAATAGTCGACCCAAACCTTGAGATACAGTTGTTGTTGTTGTTGTGGTCTTCAGTCCTGAGACTGGTTTCATGCAGCTCTCCATGCTACTCTATCCTGTGCAAGCTTTTTCATCTCTCAGTACCTACTGCAACCTACATCCTTCTGAATCTGCTTAGTGTATTCATCTCTTGGTCTCCCTCTACGATTTTTACCCTCCACGCTGCCCTCCAATACTAAATTGGTGATCCCTTGATGCCTCAGAACATGTCCTACCAACCGATCCCTTCTTCTGGTCAAGTTGTGCCACAAACTTCTCTTCTCCCCAATCCTATTCAATTCTTCCTCATTAGTTATGTGATCTACCCATCTAATCTTCAGCATTCTTCTGTAGCACAACATTTCGAAAGCTTCTATTCTCTTCTTGTCCAAACTATTTATTGTCCATGTTTCACTTCCATACATGGCTACAGTCCATACAAATACTTTCAGAAATGACTTCCTGACACTTAAATCGATACTGGATGTTAACAAATTTCTCTTCTTCAGAAACGCTTTCCTTGCCATTGCCAGCCTACATTTTGTACTCTCTCTACTTCGACCATCATCAGTTATTGTGCTCCCCAAATAGCAAAACTCCTTTACTACTTTAAGTGCCTAATTTCCTAATCTAATTCCCTCAGCATCACCCGACTTAATTAGACTACATTCCATTATCCTCGTTTTGCTCTTGTTGATGTTCATCTTATATCTTCCTTTCAAGACACTGTCAATTCCATTCAACTGCTCTTCCAAGACCTTTACTGTCTCTGACAGAATTACAATGTCATCGGCGAACCTCAAAGTTTTTATTTCTTCTCCATGAATTTTAATACCTACTCCGAATTTTTTTTTTTTGTTTTCTTTACTGCTTGCTCAATATACAGATTAAACAACATCGGGCAGAGGCTACAACTCTGTCTTACTCCCTTCCCAACCACTGCTTCCCTTTCATGTCCCTCGACTCTTATAACTGCCATCTGGTTTCTGTACAAATTGTAAATAGCCGTTCGCTCCCTGTATTTTACCCCTGCCACCTTTAGAATTTGAAAGAGTATTCCAGTCAACATTGTCAAAAGCTTCCCCTAAGTCTACAAATGCTAGAAACGTAAGTTTGCCTTTCCTTAATCTTTCTTCTAAGATAAGTCGTAAGGTCAGTATTGCCTCACGTGTTCCAGTGTTTCTACGGAATCCAAACTGATCTTCCCCGAGGTTGGCTTCTACTAGTTTTTCCATTCGTCTGTAAAGAATTCGTGTTAGTATTTTGCAGCTGTGACTTATTAAACTGATAGTTCGGTAATTTTCACATCTGTCAACACCTGCTTTCTTTGGGATTGGAATTATTATATTCTTCTTAAAGTCTGAGGGTATTTCGCCTGTTTCATACATCTTGCTCACCAGATGGTAGAGTTTTGTCAGGACTGGCTCTCCCAAGGCCGTCAGTAGTTCCAATGGAATGTTGTCTACTCCGGGGGCCTTGTTTCGACTCAGGTCTTTCAGTGCTCTGTCAAACTCTTCACGCAGTATCATATCTCCCATTTCATATTCATCTACATCCTCTTCCATTTCCATAATATTGTCCTCAAGTACATCGCCCTTGTATAGACCCTCTATATACTCCTTCCACCTTTCTGCTTTCCCTTCTTTGCTTAGAACTGGGTTTCCATCTGAGCTCTTGATATTCATACAAGTCGTTCTCTTATCTCCAAAGGTCTCTTTAATTTTCCTGTAGGCAGTATCTATCTTACCCCTAGTGAGATAGGCCGCTACATCCTTACATTTGTCCTCTAGCCATCCCTGCTTAGCCATTTTGCACTTCCTGTCGATCTCATTTTTGAGACGTTTGTATTCCTTTTTGCCTGCTTCATTTACTGCATTTTTATATTTTCTCCTTTCATCAATTAAATTCAATGTTTCTTCTGTTACCCAAGGAATTCTACTAGCCCTCATCTTTTTACCTACTTGATCCTCTGCTGCCTTCGCTACTTCATCCCTCAAAGCTACCCACTCTTCTTCTACTGTATTTATTTCCCCCATTCCTGTCAATTTTTCCCTTATGCTCTCCCTGAAACTCTGTACAACCTCTGGTTCTTTCAGTTTATCCAGGTCCCATCTCCTTAAATTCCCACCTTTTTGCAGTTTCTTCAGTTTTAACCTACAGGTCATAACCAATAGATTGTGGTCAGAGTCCACATCTGCCCCTGGAAATGTCTTACAATTTAAAACCTGGTTCCTAAATCTCTGTCTTACCATTATCTAATACCTTTTAGTATCTCCAGGGTTCTTCCATGTATACAACCTTCTTTCATGATTCTTAAACCAAGTGTTAGTTATGATTATGTTGTGCTCTGTGCAAAATGCTACCAGGCGGCTTCCTCTTTAATTTCTTAGCCCCAATCCATATTCACCTACTATGTTTCCTTCTCTCCCTTTTCCTACACTCGAATTCCAGTCACCCATGACTATTAAATTTTCGTCTCCCTTCACAATCTGAATAATTTCTTTTATTTCATCATACATTTCTTCAATTTCTTCGTCATCTGCAGAGCCAGTAGGCATATAAATTTGTACTAGTGTAGCAGGTGTGGGCTTCGTATCTATCTTGGCCACAATAATGCGTTCACTATGCTGTTTGTAGTAGCTTACCCGCATTTCTATTTTCCTATTCATTATTAAACCTACTCCTGCATTACCCCTATTTGATTTTGTGTTTATAACCCTGTAGTCACCTGACCAGAAGTCTTCTTCCTCCTGCCACCGAACTTCACTAATTCCCACTATATCTAACTTTAACGTATCCATTTCCCTTTTTAAATTTTCTAACCTACCTGCCCGATTAAGGGATTTGACATTTCACGCTCCGATCCGTAGAACGCCAGTTTTCTTTCTCCTGATAACGACATCCTCTTGAGTAGTCCCCGCCCGGAGATCCGAATGGGGCACTATTTTACCTCCGTAATATTTTACCCAAGAGGACGCCATCATCATTTAATCATACAGTAAAGCTGCATGCCCTCGGGAAAAATTACGGCTGTAGTTTCCCCTTGCTTTCAGCCATTCGCAGTACCAGCACAGCAAGGCCGTTTTGGTTATTGTTACAAGGCCAGATCAGTCAATCATCCAGACTGTTGCCCTTGCAACTACTGAAAAGGCTGCTGCCCCTCTTCAGGAACCACACGTTTGTCTGGCCTCTCAACAGATACCCCTCCGTTGTGGTTGCACCTACGGTACGGCTATCTGTATCGCTGAGGCACGCAAGCCTCCCTACCAACGGCTAGGTCCATGGTTCATAGGGGGGGGGGGGGGGGGGGGGAGGGTGGTGAGATACAGTACCAACGCCAACGTAAATACCACTTTATCCAGGGCGTTTAAAGTTGGTATCAAACTAGAATTAATGCGTTACCTCGGCAACGGTTGATCTGCGGACCCATATTTATTGAAGCTTTTAAGCTACTTTTGGCTTGTACTTTCCATGTTTGAATTATTGACCGTCACTTCTGACACATCCTGTATAGCCAGAAATCTTCTACAAGAAGAATGCGTCGATTGGCTACTATTTGCTTTCATTCTTCACATTGTAGCATCTAACATGCAGTGGTCTTCTCTTTGAACTGCACTTGGTAATCGTGTCCATTCTTCATATCATCTAACCAAGATATTTTTCTTTTACCTTTACTTCTTTTATCTTTCAACTCGCCTTTTATTGTCAACTGGAAGGAATGGTCGTGGTTTTCCGTTAAATATGTTCTAAATACGTAGTATTTCTCCTTTTCACGCTGTTCGCATTATTCGTCGCAATACTTCGGTGTTAGTTATCCTTGCTGCCCACAGTATTTTCAGCATTCTGCAGTAAATCCACATTTCAAACGTCCAGATCTTCGTTGGCTGTCTGCATATTTAGTGTCTTACAAATCCAACACTAAAGTTTAGGTGCAGACGTGTACTTGCGAGAATTTTCTAGAATTTCATGAAAGCGTTGCTGGTCTTCTCTAAGCGACACTTTATCCCCATGTCTGATCAATTTCCACAGAGCCACGTTCCATGGCACTTCAACTTGTCTACTTATATGTACTGGCTGTTGCCCGTCCCGGAAGGGTGACCAACCTTAATCTCCCACATCTTGGTATTCCAGCGGCCCTGATACAGTCTTTCCGTCACTCGGATGTCTTGATGAAAGCT
Organism: Schistocerca americana; assembly: GCF_021461395.2. Lineage (NCBI taxonomy): Eukaryota > Metazoa > Arthropoda > Insecta > Orthoptera > Acrididae > Schistocerca > Schistocerca americana. The sequence continues at coordinate 170,279,184 of NC_060124.1, read as the reverse complement.
CTCACTTCGTTCCTCACTGACGACACTCAAATTTTCTGGGCAAAAATCAAGCTGACTGTTCAAAATCTCGCATCAGAGAGCCTAATTTCTAGAACTGTGATAGCATGCTGCCTTCAACGGAAGTGTTATGTGGGTCCTTTTCTTGACTAAAAACGTAGTAACAACGACCTTGAATGGTACACAAGCCTCCCTTTCTCTGTCATTTTTTAGTTTAGAGGTGGAATACAATATCACTCCCAATTATCTAATCCTGCAATCACGCCTTCTTACAATTTCGCTTTTTCACAGATGAGTCTTGCCGCAGAGATGAAATATTCTTCCCATTCCGGTAAGGCTTCCACGAATAGTTTCAATACGCCTATCTCAGTATAACAATAGGATTTGTTTTTTCGTTTTTGTCCACGAGATAGTTGCAAGGAAAGTAGAGAGCCAAAAGAACTTTTCATAATATGTACAGTACATACTAACCAGAACAACCACATAAACCGATATTTCTACTTGATTTTATTATTAATTGAGGTAGTATTGGAAATTCACATCTAAAGCGCACCTTGCGGTGTGCGGCGGAGGGTACACTGTCGCTTCCACCTCAGTCCTGTTCCAGTCACTAACATTTCGTGAGAAGATCGATTGCCGGTAGGCTTCTGTGTGGGCTGGACTCTCTCCAATTTTATCTTCATGGACTTTTCGCGAGATATGCATAGGAGGAAGCATTATATTGGTTTACTCTTCTAGGAACGCACGCGATGCAGAATGTCCCTCTAGCAGCGTCTGACAGAGGAGCTGGCTGATCATCTCCCGCGACGCTTTCGTGCTTACGAAGTGAACCTGTAACGAGGCGTGCTACTCTTCCCTGGATTTTCTCTAGTTCCTTTATCAATCCTATCCGGTTTGAATATCATACTGACGAGCAGTATTCAACTATTGATCGAATGTTAGTTACCTCCTTTGTTGATAGAGCACATTTCCAGAGAATTATTCCAATGACTCTGCCTTTCCTGCGTTTGGTTTTATATGGTCGCTCCACTTTAAACAGCTCCGTACGCATACGGCATACGCATACGCATAGTGGAATTAACAGCTTCCAGTGATTGTTCTGCAGCCGCATGTAATCACGCAATAATGGGTCTTTCCGTTTGCGTATACGCAGTCCATAACACACTACTGGCCATTAAAATTGCTACACCACGAAGATGGCGTGCTACGGACGCGAAATTTAACCGACAGGAAGAAAATGCTGTGATATGCAAATGATTAGTTTTTCAAAGCATTCACACAAGGTTGGCGCCGGTGGCGACGCCTACAACCTGCTGACATGAGGAAAGTTTCCAAACGATTTCTCACACACAAACAGCAGTTGACCGGCGTTGCCTGGTGAAACGTTGGTGTAATGCCTCGTGTGAGGAGGAGAAATGCGTACTATGACGTTTCCGACTTTGATAAATGTCGGATTGTAGCCTATCGCGATTGCGGTTTATCGTATCGAGACATTGCTACTCGCGTTGGTCGAGATCCAATGACCGATAGCAGAATATGGAATCGGTGGATTCAGGAGAGTAATACGGAACGCTGTGCTGGATCCCAACGGCCTTGTATCACTAGCAGTCGAGATGACAGGCATCTTATCCGCATGGCTGTAACGGATCGTGTAGCCACCTCTCGATTCCTTTTTTTTTTTTTTTTTTTAATCTCATTTTTTTTCGCTTTTGTTCGTTGTATCTGCTCGGGGCGGACGTCGCACGCAAGGCATCCGATGAAATTCGTTGATGATCCATTAACTCAGTTTTTTTTTTTATTACAGAGGGTACATAACACTCTGATCGAACACGCTGAGCTACCGTGCCGGCAGATTCCTGAGTCAGCAGATGGGGACGTTTGCAAGACAACAACCATCTGCACGAACAGTTCGACGACGTTTGCAGCAACATGGACTGTCAGTTCGGAGACCATGGCTGCGGTTACCCTTGACACTGCATCAGAGACAGGAGCGTCTGCGATGGTGTACTCAACGACGAACCTGGGTGCACGAATAGCAAAACGTCATTCATCCGGATGAATCCAGGTTCTGTTTACAGCATCATGATGGCCGCATCCGTGTTTGGCGACGTCGCGGTGAACGCACATTGGAAGCATGTATTTGTCATCGTCATACTGGCGTGATTGTATGGTTACACGTCTCGGTCACCTCTTGTTCGCATTGACGGCATTTTGAACTATGGACGTTACATTTCAGATGTGTTACGACCCGTGGCTCTGCCCTTCATTCGATCCCTGCGAAACCCTACATTTCAGCAGGGTAATGCACGAACGCATGTTGCAGGTCCTGTACGGGCCTTTCTGGATACCGAAAATGTTCGACTGCTGCCCTGGCCCGCACGTTCTCCAGATCTCTCACCAATTGAAAACGTCTGGTCACTGGTGACGGAGCAACTGGCTCGTCACAATACGCCAGTCACTACTCTTGATGAACTGTGGTATCGTGTTGAAGCTGCATGGGCAGCTGTACCTGTACACTCCCTCCACGCTCTGTTTGACTCAATGCCCAGGCGTATCAAGGCCGTTATTAAGGCCAGAGGTGGTTGTTCTGGGTACTGATTTCTCAGGATCTACGCACCCAAATTGCGTGAAAATGTAATCACATGTCATTCTAGTATAATATATTCGTCCAATGAATAACCGTTTAACATCTGCATTTGTTCTTGGGGTAGCAATTTTAATGTCCAGTAGTGCATTTGTTTATGTTGACATCCAGTTGCCATTTCCTGCACCGTGCGTCGATCCTCTGCAGGTCTTCCTGCTTTTCGCTACAATTTTCTAGCGTTGCAGTTTTCGTGTATAGAAGTGCATCACCGGCGAAAGGCCTCACGGAGCTCCCGATGTTATTTACCATGTCATTTACATATATTGTGCAAAGTAATGGATCTATAACACTTCCTTGGAGTATGGCCGAAGTGCCGGCCGCGGTGGTCTCGCGTTTCTAGGCGCGCAGTCCGGAACCGCGCGACTACTACGATCGCAGGTTCGAATCCTGCCTCGGGTATGGATGTGTGTGATGTCCTTAGGTTAGTTAGGTTTAAGTAATTCTAAGTTCTAGGGGACTGATGACCACAGCTGTTAAGTCCCATAGTGCTCAGAGCCATTTATGGCCGAAGTTACTTTAAACTTGAGTACTTCTCTCCATTGAGAGTGACATTCAGTGTCCTGTTTGTTACAAATTCTTTACTCCAATCACATGGCTGGTCTCATATTCGATATGATCGTATTTTGAGCGTTAGGGTGCAGTGTCGAACTGTCTCCAACGCCTTCCGGAAGTCAAGGAACGCGGCACGTAGCTGCTGTTTCTCATGGTCGAACTAAGCGGGCTGGTATAATAAAATTTCCTTCGAGACATTTGAGTCTCATGTTAATGTAGGATAATGATGAAAGCTGAAACAATGAATTAAAATATTTACCATGGCTTGGCCTTGAACCCAGGTCTTGTTAGTTACTAGGCAGGTGTGCTAGCCACTTTTTTAAAGTCTCATTTTGTTCGTTTTGGTTCGTTATATCTGCTCGGGGTGGACGTCGCAAGACGCCCGTTTCAGTTCTTCGTTGATCCATTAACTCAGCTTTTTATTACAGAGAGCAGCTAACCCTCTGATCGAACACGCTGAGCTACCGTGTCGGCTGAGCCGTTTGACCACCATAGCATTGTGCTGTGCACCCTAGTTGCACCATAGTCCAATGTCCTCCCTAACATGAACTTAAAATCACATCATCGATGACAAACTAAGAAGTGGAAAATAAGCTGAAGATGTGAATTGAAGGTTGTGTTAGGGAGGGCCTTACACTAGGGTATTCGGTGCAACGACTGTAATTCTGTGGTGGTGTAATGGCTAACACACCTGCATATTTAGCAAATAGACCTGGGTTCAAGTCCATGTCAGTGCAAAAATTTTAATTCATTATTCACCTTCCATCATATGAGGAAGCTGGGTTTCACGTGACGATTGTTTTCAGAACACATGTTGGTTTATACAGAGGAGATTTTCGGTCTCTGGAAATGTCATCATACACGTGCATAAAATGTCTTCAAGAACTCTACAACTGACCGACGTCAGAAATATATGGTGAAGCTTTTTGCGTCTGTTCGATGAAAACTTTCTGAAAACGAGAATGATATGCACTTTTGCCGGTCAGAGTGGCTGAGCGGTTCTAGGCGCTACAGTCTGGAACCGCGCGAACGCTGCGGTCGCACGTTCGAATCCTGCCTCGGGCATGGATGTGTGTGATGTCCTTAGGTTAGATAGGTTTAAGTAGTTCTAAGTTCTAGGGGAGTGATGACCTCAGATGGTAAGTCCCATAGTGCTCAGAGCCATTTGAACCATTTGACATGCACTTTTTTCCAGTGGTAAGGAATACTCCTCCAAAGACCTTCAGCACAATGCTGCTGGAAGGGAGGGCAAGTTTTTCGCTTACTCTATGTAGAATAGTGTTGGTATCCCGTCACGTCTAGTGATCTTCCCTCTGTTGAGCGATCTCTGTCGCTTTTATACGCCATACTTACTTATTTCGATATCAACCAGTTTTTTGTTCGTGTGGCGATTTATAGGAGCACTGCAATGTGAAACAATTTTCGAGAATGACACTCATTTTTTTACTCTTTTCTGTGCATTCTCCCCTTCCACTGCCATTATTGTCACATGGGGGTCTAGGAAGATCGCTTTGATCCGTTTACTGATTTAACGTAGCACGAAAACATCTTACAATTTCCTGTCAAGTCGCTAGAGAGAATTTTACTTTGGAATCTGTTGAACGCTTCACGCATAGCTCTTCTTATATTAATTTTGGCTTCGTTTGATTTTTGCTTGTCTGCGAGGCTTTGGAAACGTTTAAATTTGCAGTGAACCTCTATTTTCTGGAACCATCACACAGAAAATGTTGCGGAGAAGGCGGGCTAGAGACTTCGTTTTATTGACAAAACGCTTGGATCTATTAAAGAGACCACCTACACTACGCTTGTCCGTCGTCTTCTGGAGTATTTCTATGCGGTATGGGATCCTTATAGCATGGGATTCTCGGAAAACATCGAAAAAGAGCAAAGAATGGCAGTTCGTTTTGTATTACCGCAAAACAGATGACAGGATGTCACAGATGTGATAATAGAGTTGGGGTTTATCGTTGCGGCGAGGTCTTTTCATGAAATTTCAATTACAAACTTTCTGCGCCGGATGCGAGAATATTTTGCTGACTCCCACCTACTCAGGAAGAAATGACCATTGTCATAAATTCCAGCTCGCACGGAAAAATTTAAGTTTTCGTTTTGCCCGTGCCCTGTTAGAGAGTGCAGGGGTAGAGAAAGTTCCAAAGTGGCTGGATGAACAATCTACCAGGCACTTAAGTGTGAACTGCTGAGTAGTCAGGTACACGTAGGTGCAGAAGAGTAGCGTAATTCGCCACAGGTTCGTTCAGTAGGCACTAAAGCGTGTTGAAGGTGCTCACCTAAGTCCAGTACCACATGCTACAGGAGAGGCGTCGTACTTCTGGGAGCAGTTTACTGTTGAAATACCGAGATCATACGTTACTAAGAGAGTCAGTCATTAGGAGGAGGTCTAAGGTGCTGCAGTCGTGGACTGTGCGGCTGGTCCCGGCGGAGGTTCGAGTCCTCCCTCGGGCATGGGTGCGTGTGTTTGTCCTTAGGATACTTTAGGTTAAGTAGTGTATAAGCTTAGGGACTGATGACCTTAGCAGTTAGGTCCCATAAGATTTCACATACATTAACATTAGGAGGAGGTGGGCAGAAGCGACTAGGGCGGGAAAAGTAGCCACAGCATATTTTTTGCCCTGAACAGAGCTCAGCTTGCCGAGAAGTGGTCGAACTAGTTCTAATATACGCCTCCATAGTTTTCAGTGAATTTTACTCAGAAAGCTTCTTCCCTTACTTATTAGTAAAAACTGTTCTGATTATCAGTCGTCTGGTGTATGATAAATCATTTATATCAATCCTTCTTACCTCACTTAAACGCATAATTATATTTTTTCACAATACAAATGTTTAAACAACATATTTCTGCTTACAGATATAGTTCGTTGTTGTTTCTTTCGGTCGGATAGTTTGATATGTGAAACATTAATATCAACATGGCGTCCGATAGGGAAAATTGTCCACAGTACGTGATTGGAAAACTGGTAAGGGTTACCACTTTCAGCATCAATTCATTTATAATCTTTTTTCCCCAATAAGAGTTAATTTCTTTCATATATCACAGATAATACTACAGACTGACTTCTAAATCCTTTTACGTCTCTTATCACTCTAGCCCTCTTGTGGCGATTTTGAACAAATTAACAAATGTTACTTAAAACCATCTCTGTTCTGTTATATCTAGCCTTTTATAAAAAAAAACGACTGAAAACTGTCTGCTGCAACAGATTGGTATTCTTTTAGGTACTAGAGCATCAAGATCACTAGAAAATACACCACGACCAAGTCATACGGTCACAGTTTGATATTGATACATGTATCGAAGGAAAATGCAAAACTGTAGCCGGCTGCTGTGGCCGAACGGCTATAGGCGCTTCAGTCCGGAACGGCGCTGCTGCTACGGTCGCAGGTTCGAATTGTTCCTCGGGCATGGATGTGTGTGATGTCCTTAGGTTAGTTCGGTTTAAGTAGTTCTAAGTCTAGGGACTGATGACCTCAGATGTTAAGTCCCATAGTGCTTAGAGCCATCTGAACCTCTTTTTTTTTCAGAACTGTAAACATTGGCGCCCGTAGGATGAATGTGTGAAGCTACAGCGCAGTTTCACCGTGCAGCTGGTATGGATAGTAAACAGAGCATGAGTCGATGCCAGGGCATAACCTTTTCATGAACTTCATACCATGTACTCAGTTGGACAATAACTATGCTTCGCAGACAGACGTGCGAACAAAATATAAAGACGTCAGCGTTTGAGAGAGGATGTGTAATTGGGCTCCTAGAAGGCGGTTGGAGTGACCGACGAATCACTCGCCATTTGAGTAGGAGTCTACATCTACACCTACATCTACATGGGTACTCTGCAAATCACACTTAAGTGCCTGGGAGAGCGTTCATCAAACCATCTTCGCAATAATTCTCTGTTACTCGAATCTCGAACAGCACTCGGATAAAAGAACGTCTGTATCTTTAAGTACGAGCTCTCGTTTTCAAATGGTTCAAATGGCTCTGAGCACTATGGGACTTAACTGCTAAGGTCATCAGTCCCTTAGAACTTGGAACTAGTTAAACCTAACTAACCTAAGGACATCACACACATCCATGCCCGAGGCAGGATTCGAACCTGCGACCGTAGCGGTCGCACGGTTCCAGCCTGCAGCGCCGAGAACCGCTCGACCACAGCGGCCGGCTCTACGTGTTCTTTCCAATTTAAGATTTTCGTGATTGTGATTCCTAGGTATTTAGTTTAATGTACGGCCATTAGATTTGGGTGACTTATCGTGTAACCGAATTGTAACAGGTTCGTTGTAGCACTCATGTGGATGACCTCACATCTTTAATTTTTTAGAGTCAATTGCCAGTTTTCACATCATACAGATATCTTTTCTAAATCGTTTTGGTTTTTATCTTCTGATGACTTTAGTAGACGAGAAACGACAGCGTCATCTGTAAACAACCTAAGACGGCTGCTCAGATTGTCTCCTAAATCTTTGGTATAGATAAGGAACAGCACAAAGACCGTAGAACTAGCTTGTGGAACGTCAGAAATGACTTATGTTTTACTCGATTACTTCCCGTGACGTTTCTGACAGGAAATCACGAATCCAGTCACATAACTGAGACGATATTCCATAAGCACGCAATTTCAATAGAAGCTGCTTTTGTGTGTCAAGAGCCATCTGGAAATCTAGAAATACGGAATAAATTTGAAATCCCTTGTCAATAGCACTCACCACTTCGTCTGAGTAAAGAGCTAGTTGTGTTTAACAAGAACGATGCTTTCCGAGCCCGTGTTGACTGTGTGTCAATAGACCGTTCTCTTCGAGATAAATCATAATGTCCGAACACTAGAAATGTCACTATTCCATGACGTTGGCAACAATGGGTGAACCATGGCCGAACGCAGCGTCAAGAACGAAGCGGTCGACCTTCAGTGACGACAGAACGTGAGGACCGAACAAACGTCAAAGAGGCACTCAGAGTCCCGAGACCATCATTATCGTCGATCCGACGTGCAACTGGTTATACAGTATCCACAAGGATCATTAGTAGCTGGTTCGCTGAAAGATAGCTGAGCTCACGATGCCTCCTGTGCCGACTACCTCTCATTTGGTGGAGTAGAATTGTCTTTAGTGTGAGTTCCGCATCGAAATGATTCGCGACGACCAGCGATGACGTGTCTGGACTCTCCTTGCACAGCGATGGGATACCAATCTGACTGTTGCCAGTCATACTGCCGGACAACCGTGAGTGATGGTCGAGGGTGTCATTCCATTTCATAGCAATCATCCGTGGTACCTTTACAGCACAGCCGTACGTCGATGATATTCTACGCCCCATTTTGTTCCTCTTGATGACAAGCCATCCTGGACTTATATTAAAGCAAGATAATGCCCGCCCAATTACGGCGAAAGTTTCTACTGCTTGTTCGCCAAACCCTTCGATGGCCAGCAAGGTCGCCGGATCCGAACCGAATTGAGAACTTTCGAAGCATTATGGGCGCGGCCCTCCAACCAACGCGGTATTTTGACGATGTAACGCACCAGTTGGAAAGAATTTGGCACTATATCCCTCAGGATGACCTCCAATACCTCTTTCAATCAACGCCCAACTGAATAACTGCTCGCATACGGGTCAGAGTGGACCAACGCGTTATTGACTAGCTTAGTTTGTGAAGCTCTTTCTCTTGAATAGATCATCCACTTTTCTGAAATCTACGCTTCCGTTCAGGCCGGACAATTTCTTGGTGGTGCGTCGTTTTTGTCTGTCTTAGACTGTATGTCCAGAAATCACAGCAACAAACGTGGGACCCTGTTGGGATAGAAAATGTGATTGAGGCTATAAAGAATGAGAGGATGCCTTCTTTTACAGCAGCAAAGCGATTTCATGTTTCACGTAATACGCTGAAAAGAAAAGTTCTAGGAAAGAAATAGAGATGCAGTATGTAGGGAAATGAATGTGTGAAACTTACATAGTGTTTTCTGTAAAGAGCGGGAACAACAAATACTTAATTGTGTTTCTGAAACGGAAAAGTAATTTCATGATTTTACGGGGATCTTAAAATGGTTCAAATGGCTCTAAGCACTATGGGACTTAACATCTGAGGTCATCAGTCCCGTAGACTTAAAACTACTTAAACCTAACTAACCCGGAGGACGTCACACACATCCATACCCGAGGCAGGATTCGAACCTGCGACTGTAGCAGCCGCATAGCACCGGACTGAAGCGCCTAGAACCGCTCGGCCATCGCGGCCGGCTTTACAGGGAACTATCTATGGACATTAGCATTCAAGTCGGCAGAGTGAAACAAAACACCGCATAACGCCTAGAACCTCTCGGCCATCGCGGCTGGCTTTACAGGGAACTATCTATGGACATTAGCATTCAAGTCGGCAGAGTGAAACAAAACACCGCATCGTTTTAACAAACAGACGGAGATGGTAGCGAAAGACAGCAACCTAACATTACTCCGATAAAGGCTACCTCAGTGGCTAGAGGACAGTCTTTTAACAACTTCAACATAGACTAGTTTTATGGTATCATCAAAACACCCAAAAAACCAATTTCATGCTGCTCGTCATATTTATAATGTGGATGAAACATATGACAGTTTATTGGATGAACAGCAAAGTGTTTGCAGTTAAAAGAAAACGCCGAACCCGTGGTGTTACTTCAGTACAAAGAGAATTGCGGTCGACTTTCGTAGTATGTACCTACGCAGTGGCTTTTCTACACAGCTAGGTTCGGAAACCTTGTCACTATGTAAGGCTTCAGAAACATGCACATACCGTAGGTCATATTCATTATATATCTTCTTTTTCTTGTAAATATTTAGTGTGACATAATAAATGCATTCAAAATATGTAAGCGGCAAGCCTTTATTAATGATCACGGTTTCTAGAAAATTCAGTTTCCCATAGAGTGGTCACCTTGCCCAATGTCCCCCAAAGGATGGTAGCTATCACTGAAACAACAAGTTTTCAGTTACATTGTTTTTTTTTATCTCCAGTCTAATCTGACTGTTAACACAGCACAAAGAAACCGGTTTCTGAAACAAGAGATTTACGATTTTTGTTGCTATTATTCTAAGTAATTAACGTACGCAGTACAAAGATGGAAAAGTTCTAAGACTCCCTCAATCTTTTGCATTTTACATTTCAAGATACGTAGAACCAAAAATCAAATAAAATAATTAAAAGAAAGAAATCTTAGTCTGTCGACTGTTTCCTGCTTTTCTCGAAAATTATTGTCGCTGCAGGACTCTACCGATTTTAATGTGTTTGCTGATCGTTTCTAACCATCGGTGTCGTTATTAAAATAGCACTGCCAGGTTTCGCATTTCCTATAATAATGAGGATACAAAACATCAACAGTACTTTACTATTTTTTTTTTTAAACTTTGCTCATAAATCATGTTATAATCGATGATCATACTGTTATTTGGGCATTACTAATAATCCACTTAACGGGTTATAGACGACACTGGACAACTCTACTTTTCGTGTACGGTTGTCCGTTTTCAAGGGCTACAAGCATCGTCTAATAGACCACGCCACAAAGTGGCAGGTACATTATTGTCGCTGCAGGACTCTACCGATTCTAATGTGTTTGCTGATCGTTTCTAACTATCGGTGTTGTTATTAAAATAGCACTGACAGGTTTTGCATTTCCCATAATAACACAGTCCGCCCCGATAGCTGATTGCTGCCGACATGGTAACTCAGCGTGTTCGGTCAGAGGGTTAGCTGCCCTCTGTAACAAAAAAAAACTGAGTTAATGGATCAAAGACGAACTGAAACGGGTGTCTTGCGACGTCCGCCACGAGCAGATGTAACGAACGAAAACGAACAAAATGAGATTTTAAAAAAAGTGGTCAGCGCGGCGGTCTGTCACGCCAAGGCGCCCGGGTTAGATTCCCGGCTGGGTTGGAGATTTTCTCCGTCAGTGGGTGTTGTGTTGTCCTCATTATCAATTCATCATGTCTAGTGGAAGGCAACGGGAAACCATCAACTGAATCACTTCCCTAGACGCTCCGGCGGTGGACCCCTCTGCGAGGCTTCTCGCATGACAAGACCTTCCGTAAGGAAGAACACAGTTCTTTTTTTATAATAACACAGTATTTCAAAGTTATGAACTTTTTACGAAGAAACACTCGTATTTAAAAATCGTATTTAAATAACGAAAAGAGGCCGAAGTGTCCGAGCGGTTCTAGTCGCTACAGTCGGGAACCGCGCAACCGCTACGGTCGCAGGTTCGAATCCTGTCTCGGGCATGGATGTGTGTGATGTCCTTAGGTTAGTTAGGTTTAAGTAGTTCTAAGTTCTAGGGGACTGATGACCTCAGATGTTAAGTCCCATAGTGCTCAGAGCCGTTTAAATCAAAATTTTAGCACAGTGCTACGGAAAATTGATAAACCGGTTTTTTCCTTGTTAACGGTAGAAAAATAAAAAACCATGTTCTAACTGAGACCATGTAAATACCGGAAAGCAGCGATTATTTAGATCTCTAAACTGGTATCGGCTTTCAACGAGTGGTTTTCCTCATCCCTACTTCCTCTGTGTTTCTTCGTCCTCTGAATATCTCGGGGAAATACCGACAAGGAATGCACGGAGGCTTAGCAACAGGCGTTTTACACCCGCACCATTCGCGACTAGAACGGGTATCAAATGGAGCGCCAAGTACCCTCCGTCGCATACCGTAAGGTGAGCTGCGGCCGGTCAATGTGGCCGCACATAGCGCCCGCTGGCCGCCTGCCGGCTCCGGCACACAGACACAGAGGCCTGCCCGCGCCCTCAGCCTGAGCACACAGCCGCTCTTTGGTCGCGTGCCGCCCCCTGCAACCCCCGTGCCGCCCCCGCCGCCTCCGCCGCAGTCGCCGCCGCCAGCCGCGCTCCCCCGTATCGATTGGGCGTCGGCAGCGCTCCGCCGAGTGCCACTTCCGCGCTCTCACGCGGCCGTTGGCGCAACTACCAGCGCCGAACGTACTTAACCGCTCGGTGGTGCGCCGCGTTTGATGTTTAACGTCACGGCCGCTTCCGAATCGTCATTAACTTTGAAGCATTCGGTTCAATTAATTCATAAGCCAGTCATCAGGACACTCGGTAGGAGCGGTTCGAGGTAAGTGAGGAAAATGTGTAGTGATCAAGTCATGGAGCCAAACTCGAACTATGAGGACAAATTATTCCACGAGTGAAATACTGATAACGTTTCCTGCAAGTTCTTTGTAAGTTGGAACGGCGGCTACTGTGATTATTCGTTTACATTATAAACAAGTGTGCCATTTGCATCCTGCAGCATATAAATACACTACTGGCCATTAAAATTGCTACACCAGGAACAAATGCAGATGATAAACGGGTATTTATTGGACAAATTATTATACTAGAAGTGCCATTTTATTACATTTTCAGGCAATTTGGGTGCATAGATCCTGAGAAATCAGTAGGCAGAACAAACACCTATGGCCGTAATAACGGCCTTGATACGCCTGGGCATTGAGTCAAACTGAGCTTGGATGGCGTGTACAGGTGCAGCTGCCCATGTAGCTTCAACACGATACCACAGTTCATCAAGAGTAGTGACTGGCGTATTGTGACGAGCCAGGTGCTCGGCCACAATTGACCAGACGTTTTCAATTGGTGAGAGATCTGGAGAATGTGCTGGCCAGGGCAGCAGTCGAACATTTTCTGTATCCAGAAAGGCCCGTACAGGACCTGCAACATGCGGTCGTGCATTATCCTGCTGAAATGTAGAGTTTCGCAAGGATCGAATGAAGGGTGGAGCCACGGGTCGTAACACATCTAACATGTAAAGTTCACAGTTCAAAGTGCCGTCAATGCGAACAAGAGGTGACCGAGACGAGTAACCAATGGCACCACATACCGTCAAGCCGGGTGATACGCCAGTATGGCGATGACGAATACAGGCTTCCAATGTGTGTTCACTGCCATGTCGCCAAATACGGATGCGACCATCATGATGCTCTAAACAGAACCTGGATTCATCCGAAAAAATGACGTTTTGCCATTCGTGCACCCAGGTTCGTCGTTTAGTACACCATCGCTGGCGCTCCTGTCTGTGATGATGCAGCGTCAAGGGTAACCGCAGCCATGGTCTCCGAGCTGAAAGTCCATGCTGCTGCAAACGTCGTCGAATTGTTCGTGCAGATGGTTGTTGTCGTGCAAACGTCCCCATCTGTTGACTCAGGGATCCAGACGTGGCTGCACGATCCGTTACAGCCAAGCGGATAAGATGCCTATCATCTCAACTGCTAGTGATACGAGGCCGTAGGGATCCAGCACTGCGTTCCGTATTACCCTCCTCAACCCACCGATTCCATATTCTGCTAACAGTCATTGGATCTCGACCAGTGTGAGCAGCAATGTCGCGATACGATAAACCGCAATCGCGATAGGCTACAATCCGACATTTATCAAAGTCGGAAAAGTGATGGTACGCATTTCGCTTCCTTACACGAGGCATAATAACAACGTTTCACCAGGCAACGCCGGTCAACTGCTGTTTGTGTATGAGAAATCGGTTGGAAACTTTCCTCATGTCAGCACGTTGTAGGTGTCGCCACGGGCGCCAACCTTGTGTGAATGTTCTGAAAAGCTAATCATTTGCATATCACAGCGTCTTCTTCCTGTCGCTTAAATTTCGCGTCTGTAGCACGTCATCTTCGTGGTTTAGCAATTTTAATGGCCAGTAGTGTACCATGAAAACACTGTTGAGCAGAAATAAAAGGACTGACTGCCCAGTACTCTGGTAGCGCACCATTTGAGTGTTATACAGCAGTGAGTCTCCGCGGAATGGGTTGAACAAGTCCATGGCATGTTTACAGAGGTATCTGGCGCCAGAAATATATTTGTGTGTGTGTGTGTGTGTGTGTGTGTGTGTGTGTGTGTGTGTGTGTGTGTGTGTGTGTGTGTGTCTGTGTGTCTGTGTGTGTGTTTGTGTGTGTGAGAGAGAGAGAATCAAAGACAAATACAGAAATAGCCAAAAAATATGTAAGGGTGTTACAGGGTAAGGTTTGAGAAATAATTGATAATCAAATTTTGTCTTCTGATCAGTTGTTTCTGAGCAGTCTTGCAAGCTTTTCAGACCTTTTCTGACCACCTTGTACCATAGATACTACTTCAATACAAAACACCTGTCGTGCAGAGTAGCCTACATGATGGGGCCGGACATTTAGTCCCGTGACATCTAGGCTGCGATGTAAAGTAGGTCGCTCAGGTAGGCCAATACTATTCCCATATTCCACACCCGTTGTGCATGGAAAATCATGTGGCAGGGGCTGAGAAAACACGTTTTTGATCCTACCTTCACCCTAAGGGACCTAGGAGGCTATAAACCCTAAAATAAATACTTGTGAAGTTTGCTATTTGAATGACAAATTTCAATGAAATGGAAGCCCAGACGTAATTGTGTGTGCCTAACAAGAAAAAAAATACATGTCACAAAATTGCCACAAATCAGAGTCCGGGTGGTTCGCGGGCGAAGAACTGGAGCTCGAAAGCGTCCAGCCGTGTTCCATCGCGTTCAGGTGAGGCGAATTTCGTGCCCAAGAATTCACACTGAGTTCACTATCACGCTCCTCGAACCAAAGCAGCACGATTTTGGCCTTATGACACGGACAGTTATCCTGCTGAAAGATGCCATCACTATCGGTAAGACATAAAGCATGAAGGGACGGCAGTGATCAGCAGTAGTGATCAGATATCTTTCGGATTAAGAAGTCGCTTCAGGTATTTTTAATCTTTTTATCATCAGATCATAACTGCTTTCGTGGCATTGAAAACCACATCCTCAGGTGACATATGACTAACTCCTAAGAGCTAAGTATCCCAGTAGATGAGGCCCAACATTCTTTGTCAGACGAAACTAATAAGCCGTTTGGTTTGACAACGAATGTTGAGGTCCATGTCCTGAGATACTTAACTCTTATGATTTGGTTACATGTCACCTGAGGATATGGTCCGACAACGAATGTTGGGGTCCATGTAGGCTGTTATCACTTGGTTACATGTCACATGAGGATGTGGTTTCACTGCCATGATACTGGATTTGGTCTGATAATTCCAGGGCTATTCGGAAAATAAGGAAAATGGAAACCACACTGAAACTCAAAACTGTTTTATTTGCAGCAGTTAGCAACACCTTCCAGCTACGTCGTAGCGTTGTACCAACTTTCCAATGCCCTCGTCGTAGAAGGAAGCACTTTCTGAGAATTTTTTACGCTATATTCCAGATCGTTGTCCGTGCCAAAACGTTGTCCTCGTATCTAGCGGCTCCTCTGAGCAAAGATGAAAGTCAGAGAGAGCCAAGTCCAGGTAGTATGGTGGGCGATCAAACACTTTCCACCGAAAACGCTGCAGGAGCGTCCTCATAGCCCCTGCAAGGTCCGGCTGACAACTGTCATGAAGAAGGAGGTGCATGGCAGTTACATTTCTGACACTTTTCTCCTTTTCTCCCTCGTCAGAGTTCAGCAGCAACACTCTTTGAGTGTGTTAACGTCTATAGAATAAATGACTGGGGTAAGGAGTGGACCTTTATTGTATGACAGAGCACAGTAGTGTTTAAGCTGTACACAAATGGGCTTTTGATGCGGAAATTTTTTCAAATAATACACGGATTTATACAGTTTGCAACGTGACAATGTTAAGACAGTTGGCTAGATAATTTATTATTTATTTATTTATTTATGCATTTATTTTACCTGGCAAGATTAGGACCTTCAGGCCCTCTCTTACACCTAACCAGGCACTCTCAGATTCAACAAATTTCAGTTTCTACAGAACATTAAGGACATATAACATGTTATACAGTATAAATGTTAAAGAAAAAAAATAGAAATTATAAAAGTAGTACAATGATAATTATAACAATCAAAAATAATTATAACAATCAAGAACAATAATAATAATAAAAATAATGACTATGTATATGAAAGTAAACATATTTTTCTTTTATGAATGTAAGTCCTATTGCTAGTTGGGAATTTTCTCGTTATATTCTTGCAGCTTGTGAGTTATTCTCATCAATCAGAGACATAAGACGATGGAATGGGGTGAAAGAGATATAGAAGAGGTAGATAGGTTAGAGGAAGAGAAATAGAATGGTAAAATTCGAAGCTATGATGGAGAGGAGAAAGAAAAAGATGAGAGGGGCACAACAATGGTGGCTATACCGTCCCTAATATGTAAGTTTTGAGTTCCCTCTTGAATGTTGAGTGGTTCTGGATAAGACGCAGATCACAGGGGAGCGCGTTCCATAGTCGTATGGCTGAGATGGAGAATGACACGGAGAAAGATTTTGTGTTATGTAAAGATGCTAGACGTATCCGATCTGGTACTGCGGTTGTGGAATGATGATAGGTGTTTAATGTGAGAAGATAATGCATCTCGTCCTGAGTAAGTGAAATAAGTCTAAACACAACAATATTAAATTTTAACTAGAAGTTTCTTTACAACATTATTCTTACTACTACATCATGAAGTTGGCCAATACTACGATAAATCATCCGATTTCGGTTCTAAGTTCGGTACTATTTATGATGACAATCAAGTCTATGGAGGACGGTTAGTTTTGTGACAAGCTGAGCGAAAGATTACCCAAGATTGTTCGAGTTTACAGTGGACGAAAGCTGGTGAACCAACAAGTTTACACCTCTGCTCGCGGTATTTACCTTAGCTGTGATGAGCTGTCTTCTGCGTAGCTGCTCTCGTCCTCTGAAATTCCTATACAAGCTAATCAAATCCTTTGCTGATCTTTTTCAGCAGAATCTGTCCTACGTTTCTCGTGAGGCCAGGAAACATGCACTCATCCCTCATCTTGGGATATGGCGATATGCATGCGCATGGCTGGAGCAGTGCGCGTATTACAGTGCCCTCTCAATTCTCGCAAGAGCAATTAACTAAGTGGCTGGTTCGTTTCTCCGCATTTGGAGCTCAACGACGCTACAGCTAATATGTAACTGAATGTCAGCCGCAGTAAACGCAGTGTTCACACAAATTTCTCCTCTGCGTCGTACAGAGCGTTATGTGCCCCATTCTGCACTTGATGCCAGTTGAGTGGAGAGTCCCCTGAAAATTTCGGTCTTGTCTTTCTCGTAGCAAAACTGTCCCCGACCAGGGTCCTTTCGTGCTCCACGTCATGGCTTTTTCTGATAAATACGAGCGTTCCTCTTATTTTGTGGATACTCTCTCTGCCAATCGCAAAGTTCCTACCGTTAAACTGCGTCGAATCTTGGCACTTTGCTCCTTCCTAGTTCGTTTCTGCCATCGGACATTTTGTGCCCACTCCAGACGCCTAAAACTTACATGTGTCCAGCATGAGGGTACCACATGCTGTTCATGTGATTAACTACAGCACCAGTTTGTTCATACACATTTGGAAATTCTGAAATGCAGTTTTCTAAAGCTTCTTTCCATTCTAACCCAGTGGCCCACAACTTTCTCTCCTGCATGAGTCAACTGGTGTCCGTTCGTTAACTCGCGCCATGGGACATGCCCTAAGAGCTTTCCGTTTTGGATTTTTCTCGCCATGGCTTTTCCTGTCTGGTTGTGAATATCAGACAACAGACAAATAATAATTATTATTATTAATAGTAGTGATCAGTTTATACAAACCCTGCGTGCTTGACAATGGCTTTATACGTAAGGTCTTTTCATTGTAAGTTTGACTGTGTGTGATTCTTTATCGGATTTCGTGCATTGAATTATTCCAAAGTTTTCGTCCGTATTGTACATTGGTATAATTTGTAACACTGAAACTTTAGCCTTGCCAAGACACCATTTAAATGGAGCAATAGCTTGCAACATAAATGAAACACAAGATTTATTAATATCACTGTATTGACAAAATATTATACTAAATTAAATAACATACACACTAACATTAATTCTGTTGCGTCTCAATACATATAATAATGGCGGTGTGCCAAATAATGACCTGCAGCAATGGCAGATATGCGTCCAATCAGGATGGCTTCCAGAACAAAAAAGGTGCCGTCTTCTCGGCAAGACAACTGAACTGCATAATTATTCTAATGTTTCAGCGGTTGCACGCCACAATCGATAGAACTGCTTATACTAATTAATATCTTATGTAGTTATTTATTTATATTCTGAACTTATACCTACGTTTTTGCTATATATACACGCCCATCCTACAAATGTGCCTTCAAATGCCCTTAAACATTGTATTGCCCTTGGTATGCCCTTTGTGACTGCTTTCAAACTAAATCTTTCCTCTAGCCGCTTGTTTCACCTCTTTCTCATTGACATGCAGTATATAGGATCGGTGTGTTAATACCGTAGATTGTCGTTCCTTTGCATTACATACTTATAGGCAAATCTGTTCATTTTCGCCGAAGTAAGTTAGGTGTCATATTCACCTTCCCATTACGATGTATAAAAACTCACATGTAAGGTGCTAAATTGACTTTTATTTAATCTGCCACCTTACACATTATGTGGGGTTGCATGAAGTCAGGTGAAATCTCTCGAGAGGCAGCCATACTTGGAGGGAGACACTACTTTCTAGGCACTATTACGTGGTTACAGTTTACTTACGTTTTGAATAGCACTCGTAAAAATATTAAATACAGCTGCAGCGGCTTCTCAATCGCCAAGATGATGCGCAGCTGTGGTTGTCCTGCCTAAAAGGTTTTCTGCAAATAAATATTCACGTACTCCACATCTGCCATGGTGCCTTTGATTACTACCAGAGGACCTGTTGGCGCCCAGGTCGATGCCCCCTATATCATAATACTGCAACCACCAGCTGCGCCCATAATGTGGTGCATGTTCCAAGTAGCGATTCGCCTGGGTGACGTTGTATCCAAATACGACTACCGACTTGGTACAAGGAGAGACATGATTCATTCAACAGCCGTCACGTATCCTTTTCCAGCTGCAATCGTATTCCACAATGTCGTTGGCTCAACATGGGGAAACGTAACGTTCGTCTGCTGCAGAGCCCCATCTTCAACGATGTACACTGACGGTATTTTCCCAAACACTTGTGCCTCCAACAGCCCTGTACTCTGTCATCAGATCCACCACAGATCACCATCCATCCTACTTTACAGAGGGGGCAAGCCCCCAACCTCCACTTGCACACAGATGCTCTCGACAGAAACATGCAAAAGGCTACCATCTGCGCCAATACCTAGCTGCTAGTTTCTATGCGCTGGGCGATAACAGTCTGCCCTGTGTCAGAGTACCGTATGTCAGCTGGTTTCCCCGTTCACGGCACGAACCGTCGCTAGAATTATTCCCCGCTTATATTGGATACCGTGTCACGCATCCATGGCACTAACAGGCGGCACTCCTTTTCGCGGTGGGCGGGCATCTCTAAGCGTCCATCAAATATAAATATTCATAAAGTCAGCTGCGACCAGCTCGACCGCGTCAGAGCGACCTGAGCTAGCGAGGTGTGCGCATCGCTGCCGTTGCGCGCTACGCTTACTCGGCCATTGAGAGCTTGTGAAGAGGTTTCTGTGCTGTGGGCGCCAAGGAAAGCAATTTGTCGTCTGTTGTTTTCACAACGCCTGCAGATTGTCGTGTCTGCGCCCCGCAGCATGGCAAAGAAGTACGCGCAGAGGAAACCTGCTGCTACGAAGGGTCCTTCGGTTGTGCAACTCACTGAGTCTGCCGATCAAGCAAGGAAGTCCCGTCAAGACGAGTCGCGGCCTGTCCCCCCTTTGTACGTCAAGTGCAAAGGCGGGTGGACAGTGCTGTTCGACACTATGACGAATTGCGCCAAGAACGAGGTGGTCTACGAGTCTGTCGATACAGACTAGCGGATCTGCGTTTGGGCAGCAAACGTGGCTGACCACAGGGCGATCAAGGTCGCAGTGGCCGACCACACTGTCGACGCGCCGCCAGCGCTTGAGAAGGCACCTTCCGTTGGAAGGAAGAAGACGACTAAGGCACTCCTCAGGGGGTTACCTTAGGGCTGTGACAGGGCAGCGGTGCGGGAGAGCTGCTGCGAGTGGGGTTTGGTAATGCAACCGCAAGGCTGCACAACCGAACCAACAAGAATAGGGCGCCGCTCTATGCCGTGACCGTGCAAACGGCCGACGGCGAGAGCGACATATTCGACTTGCGGAAGTTGCTGGGCTTCCCGGTTATGATAGAGGCTCTCCCGACCGCCACGGACTCCCAGTCCCAGTGCTTCAGGTGCCAGGGCGAGGGCCATGTCGCGAAGTATTGCCGCAACGCGGTGCGGTGCGTCAAGTGCTCCGGCGAGCACGACAGCCGCGCTTGCGACCGTGGCATAACGTTCTGCCGACTTGTGTCCGGTATGAAGGTCCGCACGTCGCCAGCTGGCGCGGCTACCCGGCTTTCTCAACTCGCAACCGTGCCGACGGCGGCCAGGCGGCCGCGGCCGCACCGACGCAGCGGAACAAGAGAAGACGACGTCAGCAACGACATAGGGCGCAGACCAGCTGAGGGATGGAGCAGAGGCAGCTCCACCTACCAGGACCGGAGACGACCGCGCGGAGGCGGGCAGTCGGGATGCAGCTCGCGCCCCCGAGAAGAACTGTGGTCTCGAACTCGGCACCGCCGTGAAGGAGGCCACTGCAGCCCTCAAAGCCACCATGGCGGCAGAGAGGGCTGCCTTCGCAGCCGCCGTGGCCCCAGAGAAGGTAGAGGCCTTGAGGCAACTGCGTGCAGTCTTCGCCCAAGGTCTTCGTGCAGTAGTACCTGCGCACACTCCTGCGACCTCGCAGAAGGACGTTCGCATACCTATCCCAGCGGCTGCCCCAGCAACACCGCAGGTGAAAGGTGCAAAGAAGACAACCGCCGCCCCACCGGTGTCGGCAGCGACGCCGACAGCCGCGGGGGCGCCCCCCCCCCCCCTCCCTCCCCCGCAAGGGACCGAGAAGCCAAACAGGCAGCCTTCATCGCGTGAGCGCGAGCGAACGGCGTGATAGAGCCACTGCAGCAGGCCCAGGAGAATCCACACGAGCCCAGTTGCAACACCCGGACTGACCCAGCTATAACGAACACGCAGCGACATAGGTAACGATGCACGATACCTCACACTAACCTACATAGTACAACCCGTGGTCTAGGGGTAGCGTCTTTGATTCATACTCAAAACGCCTTCGGTCCCGGGTTCGATCCCCGCCACTGCCTAAATTCTGATAAATAATCAGCATTGGCGGCCGAAGACTTCCGGCATAAGAAGTCAGCCTCATTCTACCAACGGCCTGTCAAAGAGGGCGGAGGAGCGGATAGAGGTTCGGGGCACTCTCTTGTCCTAGGGGTTGGAAATTGCCCCTAAAGGCGGAAGAATCAGCAATGATCAACGACATGAGGATGCAGAAGGCAATGGAAACCACTGCATTAAAGACACGTAACGTGTATCCACAGGACATGTGGCCTGTAATTGAAGAAGTGTCATGATGATCTCTCCATTGGCAAAAGATTCCGGAATAGTCCCCCATTCGGATCTCTGAGAGGGGACTGCCAAGGGGGAGGTTACCATGAGAAAAAGACTGAATAATCAACGAAAGGATAACGTTCTACGAGTCAGGGCGTGGAATGTCAGAAGCTTGAACGTGGTAGGGAAACTAGAAAATCTGAAAAGGAAATGCAAAGGCTCAATCTAGATACAGTAGGGGTCAGTGAAGTGAAGTGGAAGGAAGACAAGGATTTCTGGTCAGATGAATATCGGGTAATATCAACAGCAGCAGAAAATGGTATAACAGGTGTAGTATTCGTTATGAATAGGAAGGTAGGGCAGAGGGTGTGTTGCTGTGAACAGTTCAGTGACCGAGTTGTTCTAATCAGAATCGACAGCAGACCAACACCGACAACGATAGTTCAGGTATACATGCCGACGTCGCAAGCTGAAGATGAACAGATAGAGAAAGTGTATGAGGATATTGAAAGGGTAATGCAGAATGTGAAGGGGGACGAAAATCTAATAGTCATGGGCGACTGGAATGCAGTTGTAGGGGAAGGAGTACAAGAAAAGGTTACAGGAGAATATGGGCTTGGGACAAGGAATGAAAGAGGAGAAAGACTAATTGAGTTCTGTAACAAGTTTCAGCTAGTAATAGCGAATACCCTGTTCAAGAATCACAAGAGGAGGAGGTATACTTGGAAAAGGCCGGGAGATACGGGAAGATTTCAATTAGATTACATCATGGTCAGACAGAGATTCCGAAATCAGATACTGGATTGCAAGGCGTACCCAGGAGCAGATATAGACTCAGATCACAATATAGCAGTGATGAAGAGTAGGCTGAAGTTCAAGACATTAGTCAGGAAGAATCAATACGCAAAGAAGTGGGATACGGAAGTACTAAGGAATGACGAGATACGTTTGAAGTTCTCTAGCGCTATAGATACAGCAATAAGGAATAGCGCAGTAGGCAGTACAGTTGAAGAGGAATGGGCATCTCTAAAAAGGGCCATCACAGAAGTTGGGAAGGAAAACATAGGTACAAAGAAGGTAGCTGTGAAGAAACCATGGGTAACAGAAGAAATACTTCAGTTGATTGATGAAAGGAGGAAGTACAAACATGTTCCGGGAAAATCAGGAATACAGAAATACAAGTCGCTGAGGAATGAAATAAATAGGAAGTGCAGGGAAGCTAAGACGAAATGGCTGGAGGAAAAATGTGAAGACATCGAAAAAGATATGATTGTCGGAAGGACCGACTCAGCATACAGGAAAGTCAAAACAACCTTTGGTGACATTAAAAGCAACGGTGGTAACATTAAGAGTGCAACGGGAATTCCACTGTTAAATGCAGAGGAGAGAGCAGATAGGTGGAAAGAATACATTGAAAGCCTCTTTGAGGGTGAAGACTTGTCTGATGTGATAGAAGAAGAAACACAAGTCGATTTAGAAGAGATAGGGGATCCCGTATTACAATCGTAATTTAAAAGAGCTTTGGAGGGCTTACGGTCAAATAAGGCAGAAGGGATAGATAACATTCCATCAGAATTTCTAAAATCATTGGGGGAAGTGGCAACAAAACGACTATTCACGTTGGTGTGTAGAACATATGAGTCTGGCGATATACCATCTGACTTTCGGAAAAGCATCATCCACACAATTCCAAAGACGGCAAGAACTGACCAAGTGCGAGAATTATCGCACAATCAGCATAACAGCTCATGCATCGAAGCTGCTTACAAGAATAATATACAGAAGAATGGAAAAGAAATTTGAGAATGCGCTAGGTGAAGATCAGTTTGGCTTTAGGAAAAGCAAAGGGACGAGAGAGGCAATTCTGACGTTACGGCTAATAATGGAAGCAAGGCTAAAGAAAAATCAAGACACTTTCATAGGATTTGTCGACCTGGAAAAAGCGTTCGACAATATAAAATGGTGCAAGCTGTTCGAGATTCTGAAAAAAGTAGGGGTAAGCTATAGGGAGAGACGGGTCATATACAGTATGTACAACAACCAAGAGGGAATAATAAGATTGGACGATCAAGAACGAAGTGCTCGTATTAAGAAGGGTGTAAGAAAAGGCTGTAGCCTTTCGCCCCTACTCTTCAATCTGTACATCGAGGAAGCAATGATGGAAATAAAAGAAAGGTTCAGGAGTGGAATTAAAATACAAGGTGAAAGGATATCAATGATACGATTCGCTGATGACATTGCTATCCTGAGTGAAAGTGAAGAAGAATTAGATGATCTGCTGAACGGAATGAACAGTCTAATGAGTACACAGTATGGTTTGAGAGTAAATCGGAGAAAGACGAAGGTAATGAGAAGTAGTAGAAATGAGAACAGCGAGGAACTTCACATCAGCATTGATGGTCACGAAGTCAATGAAGTTAAGGAATTCTGCTACCTAGGCAGTAAAATAACCAATGACGGACGGAGCAAGGAGGACATCAAAAGCAGACTCGCTATGGCAAAAAAGGCATTTCTGGCCAAGAGAAGTCTGCTAATATCAAATACCGGCCTTAATTTGAGGAAGAAATTTCTGAGGATGTACGTCTGGAGTACAGCATTGTATGGTAGTGAAACATGGACTGTGGGAAAACCGGAACAGAAGAGAATCGAAGCATTTGAGATGTGGTGCTATAGACGAATGTTGAAAATTGGGTGGACTGATAAGGTAAGGAATGAGGAGGTTCTACGCAGAATCGGAGAGGAAAGGAATATGTGGAAAACACTGATAAGGAGAAGGGACAGGATGATAGGACATCTGCTAAGACATGAGGGAATGACTTCTATGGTACTAGAGGGAGCTGTAGAGGGCAAAAACTGTAGAGGAAGACAGAGATTGGAATACGTCAAGCAAATAATTGAGGACGTAGGTTGCAAGTGCTACTCTGAGATGAAGAGGTTAGCACAGGAAAGGAATTCGTGGCGGGCCGCATCAAACCAGTCAGTAGACTGACGACCAAAAAAAAAAAAAAAAAAAAAAAAAAAACTACCTCACCTTGCATGTGCTGTCGCAGCTAGCAATCCCCTATTGCCCTTACTACCCGTCCTACTGTCGCAGAGGGTTTCTCCCTTGGCGCTTGCCTTGGCACTGTTTTTCCTCTACCCTTACAACCGCTACCCTTCCATCGCTTTCGTCCACTTTCTATCTCCTGATGGACCATGTAAATGAGTAATCTTACCCAGACGCATGGATAACATCACAGCCCTCATCCTGTGACTCCTGATTCAAAAACTAACATGTTATACGGAGGTGACAGTAGAACTTTTGGTTTGGTCACCACGTTGATGTGGGCGTGGAGGGGCCCCATCCTAGACAAAATGCGACCAGATCTAATGTAACTACACAGCCAACTTACAGGGCGATAATTAATGGACTATATGAAAAAAAACGTAGTTACAAACTACAGCGTGCACACACTTTATTCAACACATAAACGTCACCACAGATATTCGGATTGAGGTTATGACATGTTTGATATGCCTCCCAGCATTGGCGATGATGTGGCACAGGCGAATAACTAAATTCTGCATGACCCGCTGAAGTGTGGGAGAACCGTTGCTGTCTATGACCTCCTGAATGGCTGTTTTCAGCTCAGCAATGGTTTTGAGGCTACTGCTGTATACCATGTCTTTAATATAGCCCCACAGAAAGGAGTCGCATGCGTTCAGAACTGGAAAATATAGCGGCCAATCGCGGCCCGTGCCAGTGGCCTCTGGGTACTCCAGAGCCAGAATGCGGTCCCCAAAGTGCTCCTCCAGGACATCAAACACTCTTCTGCTTCGATGTGGTCGAGTACTGTTTTCCATGAACCATATCTTGTCGAAATCAGGGTCACTTTGAATAATGGGCATGAAACCATCTTCCAAAACCTTCACGTACTGTTCAGTACTCACCATGCCATCAAGGAACATCTCACCGACTACTCTGTGACTGGACATTTCATACCACACAGTCACCCATTGAGGGTGAAGAGACTTCTCGATCGCAAAATGCGTATTCTCAGTCCCCCAAATGCGCCAATTTTGCCAATTTCCAAACACATACAAATAAAAGTGAGCTTCGTCGCTAATGCGCATGCGTAAGCACATACTAATTCCCATCATGTCCCGCGATCAACCGTGCAGTTTGAACGTCTTTAAGCAAACCATTTGGAAGTTGATGATTCTATTTCATATAGTTCAATAATTGTCACCCGGTACACACAAATAACACATCTCTTTATTTCTTTGTTAAAATATCATTTTATTTTTCTAATTTTTCTTACTATACTGATCAATGGTATATGACTATAGTAATTTTATTGCATTATTGTCTTGCTGGATGAGCAGAAATTTGTATTAGTTACATCAAAGAAATTGTAATCGTAATTTTAACTGTATTATCTCACAATTGTTAAGATCTTAATTTTCAAGTCTTTGGATGTTCTGGGACGCAATAGGCTGCGGAACCGCTTGTGAAGTAGAAGCACGCTGCAGATTGGCGCGTGCGCAAAAAAGTCTCAATACGTAACAGTTCGTAATCATTTGTGTTCCTGGAAAGACGTCGCTGCTCCACGCTGCGTGCGAGGAAAGAAGAAATCTTAAAGAAGACAAAATGAGGCTGCATTCTGCTCAACGTAATGATTATTAGCACCGTATCTATCCTCTGTAACATGCACAGATGTTGGATTCATAATTACACGAAAGAGATATGCAAGGAAGAACAATGTTCGAATGGTACGTGAGCGGCACAAAATGACGCAACTTGCCTCATCACTTACTAATTGATCGCGTATCTCACCATCATCGACCAGAAGAGGAAAGAGCTGATATTATTTAATTTTACTATTTTAACATAGTGAAGATCAGGTTTTTTAGTTCATATGACCTAACAAACCCCACGTGTATAACTGACTGTAAAAGCTCTATTACGCAAGTTCTAATGTGTATCTTTTTCTGTGTGAACGAAGTTCATTGAGCATTTAATTCACTATCGACACAGAGAAATCCTCAGTTACCAGTGCTGCTTGAAAGCTATGAACT
The DNA here is from genome assembly GCF_021461395.2 of Schistocerca americana. Taxonomy (NCBI): domain Eukaryota; kingdom Metazoa; phylum Arthropoda; class Insecta; order Orthoptera; family Acrididae; genus Schistocerca; species Schistocerca americana. Next base: position 170,252,549 of record NC_060124.1, on the reverse strand, counting down.
TTAATGTACAGTCGTGCTCAAAAGTATCCGAACGACCTGAATTGCATTTCGCCTGATTCGCATGCCACCCACATAACGCAGCTGTCTAGCAGGTCCTCTAATCGCTCCTTGGTACAGTCGTTTGACTATTGAAAATGGTTCCAACAAGTCACCACTAGAAAACACTGCTCTGTATCGCAATAACTCAAGATGTAAAGTAATACTACGATACTACAAATATCAGGGAACACTTTATCACAGGTAAGACTGTCCTTAAGGCTTGTAAGCTCACATTTATTACAATAAATGACATACCTGAAATGTTACCACTCTCATTATTACGTCAGATAGGTAATGCACGTAGTAAGTTCGTCGTATTCATGATTTCCTCTTCAAAGTAACATACCGTACTTATTATTTAACACAAAATGATATTAAAAATTTAAGTTATTCACGAGCAGCTAGTTGAGAATATGTAGGAACTTCAAATGACGCGACGAACCGCCTCGTTCTGCATATGGATTCAAATTCAGGTCATGCAGACTAAGCAAAGATTTCGTGACTGACGGAAACTAACAGTCTTTCCTGATTAGGCATACAGAGAGTGATTGATATACCTCGATTTTAGACAGTATCAGTTACCAAATACCAACTTCAAATTACGTAACGCAAACATTTTTATCGGACGCGAATTCCTAAAAAAAAATGGCTCTGAGCACTATGGGACTCAACTGCTATGGTCATAAGTCCCCTAGAACTTAGAACTGCTTAAACCTAACTAACCTAAGGGCATCACACACATCCATGCCCGAGGCAGGATTCGAACCTGCGACCGTAGCAGTCGTGCGGTTCCAGACTGTAGCGCCTTTAACCGCTCGGCCACTTCGGCCGGCGCGAATTCCTACCCAGCATCTATCGTCCCTGTTACCAAACTACGAGAGATGTTAAATATTGCTTCTGAACAAGTAACTTATTTGAAATGCAACTTATTTGAAATTCCGTGAGGTAAGGCTTTGTGTTGGACAGGGATTCGAACCCAGAACTTAATAAGATATATATCGAAGCACAGTCAGCTGTGACATATCGGATTTTCTCGGCAGTAGCTAGATGTTTTAACTGAAATGACGAGACGAAACATTAATTTTTTTCTTCCCAGGACTCCAAACCGGCACCTATCGCTGTTATATTCTAGAGAAAACGAACGTTAAATATGGGTTTGTTGCACCAGCAGCGACATGTGAGCATGTTGGAACTAGAAATAATATGACGAAGAGTTAAGTGCTGACTAGGAATACTCGCAGAGCTCCACACATATCGTTGTTAACTACACACAAAGAAAAGTCAGTTGGAATTGAAAACAGACCATAGGTATATGAACCTATCATCAGCCCAACAGACCACCAAATCCTCTTCTCAGGGGCTCATTTTTCTATCATAACGCCGTTGTACCACACTGTCTGAGAATTCTGACACACAAGCTCCCTGTATCAATTTGCAGCATGTTCAGTAAATTCATTTACTTGGTTGATCGAATCACCAGGAACTAGCTGCCTCGGCTACCCAGAGCATGCATTCATCTTTATTTTGTAGTCACCAAAATAAAATCATGTAACTGCCGCCAACACAGAAATGCGAACAGTGTAGAATGCAGAAATTTAAATAGGATGTGTTCCTTCCCACTTGAGCTACTCTATTGCGCTATCGGTTTTTGAAAACGTCGTGCAGTGCAAAAGAAAAGGTATAACTGGTTCTCTCTCAAGTATTGACCTGGCGATATGCATTATCCCACAGCGCTGTGGAATGCAGAAGTTCTGGAGGAATTGTTGTTGACTTCTGGAGCTGTTACAGCTACGTGTCAGCTAGTGGTAAGTGTCGCGCACGGTACATAAGATGTCGCGAGTTCGAGTACATTCACAGCTATATTTTTTAAAACGCAATTTTGGTGTCTGCTAGAGTTATCAAACTAATGGAACTTGTAACATAATTTCCTTCACTTCTCAACCCAAAATAGTCGTATGTGGAAAGAGGGCCCAACGTAAACCGGCTCTGCCCAGTTGGTAATGAAGGAACTTGATGTTTAATGCGAATTCTGCATTATAACATCTTTCTCTTGATGTTACTGGGGTAAATTAAATCTGTTTGTGCCTCTTAAAAGTAAATTCCTGAACCCATGCATTGCACCTGTGATAGTTCGTTCCGCCAGACCATTGTGGCCACATTTCCCAGCCCCAGGAATGTGCTGTAACAGGTGATGTGCTTAGCTTACAAAATTAGTCACGATGAAAAAACGTGAGACTATTAAATGGTTAAGTAGAAGCAAGCTTCTGATGCGGAGATTATGCTATTCTCATGTCAGCAGGATGTAAAGACTCTTAGGCTCGATGTGAAGCCATTTTGAAATTTTCACAAAATCAGCAAATTTCTTAGTTCGAGAAAATCCACTGGGAAGTGCGAAGTTACCCTATAATTCGATTAATACTATCATTATTACTATCATTTTCTTCATACCGCTGTTGGAACACTGTTCTTGAAGATCATTTGATGCCTTTTGGTCATTATAGAAGTAGTTTCCCAAGAACAGGTTCTTTCCCTTCCACGGAATCCTTTTCATGTTAATATCAAACATCAGTAATAGCTCGTAGATTACATTAAAACTAAAGTAATTGATGAAGACGTCACTTGAAAACAAAAACGCGCTGCCTTTTTTCATTTACTTGCGCCTAGAAATGGCTATCGAGTACTGCAAAACCAAAAAACAAGAGATTTTACTGCCTTCCGATATACGTCGCTGTCGGTTCTTCCAAATGATTTGATCAACATAAACTGTTTCAAGTTGTGTATGACAGACAATTTTTTAGAAATCAATTGTTTTCCTTTGCAATAAACAGAAAAATTTTCATTCTAAGCTATCCAAGTACAAAATTTTCGCATTATTAGTTCAAATTTAATATTCGCTTCTATAATGTAGGAAAGTGTTTCACAGCTGCAAAACTCGCAGCCGGCTGATTGACCTTACACTTAGTCGCTGACCATAAATTCTAGCTCAGAGTGACACCAGATTAAGTAACCTAATGTAGCGAAGACTGTTTGCCAGTGCTCTTTCTTTCCGGAAAATACGCAATTCACTCATTGGGCTCCATAAGTACACTGTAACAGTAATTTCTGTGTGTATGCAATGCATACGAATTAGAATTTAGTGGTGCTCTCCCTTCCACTTCTGTATGCAATATGCCTGACTTAAACGGACCTTTTATCATTACAGGCCCTGAGCAGTGCAACATCATACTGACAACAGTCATGTGCTTATACTGACAACCTGACTTCGTTTTACCTGATTTTGTAATCATTTAAATAAAACAACATGACCTTTCAGTGGGAGACATTTCGTCCCCTTTTCCTTCTGTGAAATTTGTCAGTAAGCTTTTTGCCTTCCAACCAGTGAAATGTGACAGAGTACGACCAGTAAATAATTCACAAACCACGATTTATTTAGACGTCACAAGACTTCACATCGGTGCAATCGATTTCGAGGTGCAAAGTGTTTGTTATCTTACTTTTGTGACAGGTGGGAATAAGTGATTTCCAAAGACTTTTTATTGTACTGAAATAATCTTTTGTCACAAAGTAACAAGGTAAGTGTTTTATTCATATCTATTTTGTAGGAAACTGTAATCGTGATGGAAGATTATACACCTGAATGTTTGACCCCACTTTTAGGAGAAAACGCTGCATATTAACCAAACCCAGCGCCTCCTCTCCGTATCCTCCTATGACACGAGCACGGGATTCTCCTCGCATACCGCTACAGAGTTGTTCCTAGCACAGCTGAGAATTGGCAACATTGTCACAAACATTAGGCAACACTATGACAGGGCAATCACTTCCGCATATGGTACTGAATTGACTCGCTAAATTCACTTGATATTCCCTTTCCATTTGAATGATTCGTGCTATATAATCTTCATGTAAACTAAGACACTGAGACAGCAAATTCAGTTTTTTGCCTAAAGAAATGCTATTCTTTACATAAGTGACACCTTTTATTATCTTTCACGATGCGTTATGAGGCTGAGCGACCAGTACCATGACGAGAGGGGCATACGGGCAGCAGTGTGTCCGTAGCCCGGTGGTACCGCCCGTGTCTCGGGTCAGAACGGCTCAACAGTCGTCAGTTGTAACCGCGGTAGGGGCCAGCGTGTGCGAGCCTTTATTTCTGATATATTTTATGGAGCTGCGAACTTCCAGAAAATATTCTGTATCGAAATCGGAAGAAAACTTTTACACATCAAATCCTCTTGGTATTTCGACTCAGAAAGTTGTGTTAATGGGCATAGATCTTGGCTTTGTGACTGCCAAGCTGCTTCCCAATTCCAGCGTCTCTGAAGAAATTCGAATCGACCATCAGCGATACGAATTTCAGTATCGTTCTTCACTTAAGACTCACATGCCAGGGTGATAAGTATGAAGGAAATGAACCTCTTGATTACTATAGGGCCTCTATGCTAAAGTTCTACAGTAGCAATTAGGAACTCCCTGCAGACATTTGCTAACAGCGGCTCTAGCAACTTAGTTTTTCTCTGGGTAGCTTCAAATATGGGCAATTTTGTCGCCTTAAATCCAATTGAATATTTTAAATATCACTTGTGAACAGCGTTCACTTCTCCATTAATTAAGGTACAGACCTCAAAACAAGCAATTTGCCTGAGTAGCTATAGAGCAGGTTCTGATAGGTATTGACACAATCTTTTGCATCCATTTACCATAGAGTGTCAAAGAATGAAACCGAACATATTACATTGCATTTACTCTCTCTGCCTTGACTAACACATATGAATCCATGACAATTTGAGGAATCTCCCGTGAAAGGAAAAAGAACAGAATGTGACGCTTTAATTGTAGTGCACTGGATCAGAAACAATGAAATTAATTTAGAGCCACATTGATGTATTGCATTCTAGTATAATAAAATAATCATCAAATAAAAACGGTTTTGTGCCTCCTTTGCTATCAAGAGTGAAACACAAATCGTAGACAGATTTTATGGGTCACCACTCAACAACAAAGCATTTTACATGGTCGAGAGTGCGGAGTGGAGCAGACGTTGTCGGCAGAAGGCGAGACAATGCAGTGCCTCAGCCCCCGCCGGTAGGCAGTAAATGGGTCCCAGAGAACTCAGACGCATGCGGTGTTCAGAGGCAGATGGTCGGCAAAGAAATCTTTCGCTAAAACATTTTTGGACCGAACTATTATTACCAGTGTGACAGAAAGCGAAATCTATTGTAGATTCTTTTGAATTACACTCATAGCTTCAGCACCGACAGGAAAGGGGCGATAAAAACTTTGTCGACGTGTGCTTTGTTACCAGACGTCGTATTAGCTAGTCTCGCGTTTTACCTCAAATCTACGGTCGTACTCAAGAATAAAGTACTAAGACTGAAGTCAAGATTTCCTCTGGGATGTGTCGCAGTCTACAATGTCGCCAGATCGAGCATATTGCCGGACATAGGACTCTGAGAGGAGCACAACTGTATTGCCCACCTTACGTGAACGACTCGGCGGTCAATTTATTGCTCTAAGACTGTATCTACAACACATACTGCACGCTGAAGACCCAGAAGAATTAAAAAACAAAAGTAGTTTATGAGAGCAACGTTAACTATAGCGTTCGAAGTATTCATAGTATTGTATACGTGTGTGTAAATGCCTTCCAGTTCCCACTCAAGGAAGACAAGGATACACAGTCTAGCTTCAATATTATAAATTCGCCTCAGTTTGCGGATGAACTCAGAATTAGGTTGATAATCATTTTGAATATTTAGCAGCACTGTACCCATAGGTGTTGTTTTCAGCCAATGATTCCCACAGCTACAGGAACACTACTTGTGATACCTCATGGACAAAATACTTACGCAGTGATATCAGACGAAAAGATCAACCTGACACAAACTGTGGGAAGTTTCTTTTGCAACCTTCGTATCTGGATAATGAGCTTTTCCCTATTTCAGATGTCTGTGACCGTTGCTGCTTGAGATGATTTAGGACGAAGCTAAATTCCTTCGGCTAACGGCACTAAATCGAGGTTTGTGAATCGTTTACCGGCCATACTCTGCAGAATTTCGAAGGCTGAAAGGCAAAAAGCTTACTGACAAATTTCACAGAAGGGAAAGAGGGACGAAATGTCTCCCACTGAAAGGTCATGTTGTTTTATTTAAATGATTACAAAATCAGGTGAAACGAACATTACTGTTGTCAGTATGATTTTGCACTGCCCAGGACCTGTAATGACAAAGGGCCCGTTTAAGTCAGGCATATTGTATACAAAAGTATGCATTGCATACACACAGAAATTACTGTTACAGTGTACTTATGGAGCCCAAAGAGTGAATTGCGCATTTTCCGGAGAGAAAGAGCACTAGCAAACAGTCTTCGCTACATTAGGTTACTTAATCTGGCGTCACTCTGAGCTAGAATTTATGGTAAGCGACTAAGTGTAAGGTCAATGAGTCGGCTGCGAGTTTTGCAGCTGTGAAATACTTTCCTACATTATAGAAGCGAATATTAAATTTGAACTAATCTCGCGAAAATTTTGTACTTGGATAGCTTAGAATGAAAATCTTTCTGTTTATTGCAAAGGAAAACAATTGATTTTCTAAAACATTTTCTGTCATACACAACTTGAAACAGGTCATATCGACCAAATCATGTGGAAGAACTGACATCGACGTATATCGGAAGGCAGTAACATCTCTTTGCCTTTTGGCAACACACAAACACACACACACACACACACACACACACACACACACACACACATTTTTTTTTTGTTAGTTGGGCTCGACTATCGGCGAGGTACGAAAACGTCTGTGAATGAATTTCTTAGTTTTGAGTACACTTACGAAAGAAATATAAAAACAACTATGAGAGTTACTGATTTATGATGCTTAGTTTGCAGTCAGTTCTGAGTATCATTAGTAACTACGCTCCAGTCCCTAAACCTAGTTGCATAAATGCGAATCAGACACATCACGTATTCCAGGCTGTAACAGCCGCGACTTGGAGACACCAACTATGGTCACTTCCCAGCCCTCTGTAAGATCACATCGGTTCGTCTTCTTCCTGCTGGTATTGTAACTGAGATTTGGCAACAAGGCAATGTATGTTTGGCAACTCTGTGATCGACGAGTTACTTCCTGGTGTGCACGGAATTAAGCCTCAAAGTTCACTTGATTTTACCTGTCATTACCATTGAATAATCTGACTTATTATCGCTTGAGGTGTAACAAAAGATTGTAAATTTACGGTTTTCAGCCCAGGAAAGTCATTGCACATGAAAATCGCAACTAATCTCGTCCTTCAAATAGTGGTTTACGAGTTCTAGCCACTATTGGTCTCGTAAGTGCAAGCTAAGATATATACTTCTTCGCCAGCTCTGTGGTAACGTGCTGACCTCTGAAAAAGCGTCTGATATGGTTCGTAGTTCCAGTCTCACTGAGTGTAGCGTTTTTATCCCTACTGTGAAAGAGCTACACGCAGTCAGATCAAACATCGATAAGGAAATCGCAAGAAAATACTTTCGGCTCATGGTGCTATGGTGAAAAACTTACAGTGCTGCAGAACAGGTAACGCCTCTTTCTGCTGCTGACAAGCAAATTTTGGGTTTATAGGAATACATAACTTTATTTATGAAATGCCACATTTGCATACCTCTTGAGTATGACACAGCATACCAATTAAACACAGACCCAATCAAAATCTAAGTGAGTAGTATTTTACCAATTCGTGACGATAGAGGCACATTTGTGTACAGATACTCAGTTTTATTAAAACAGACTTTCGTCTTAAGGTTATCGTGGGTAGTTTTATTTCATTTTTTATAATACAGTTCACAATTTTCGTAAGGTTTCCTTTAATGTTGTTAAAACAATAGTAAACATGAGAGCGAAATTAATCATCAACGATATATGCGAATTCTCTGATGTCATCTATAACAGTCTGAAAATGCAGATTTATTGATTACATGCATGTAGAAAACTTGTTCTGAGTTAAAGCTGTCAAACAAGGTTTGAAGAAGAATAAAATGCCACTACCAGACGACAGCTAATGCAGAAAATACTTTTCCGACGTATTTTGGCATGATGCGATCTACCCATACATAATACAAAAGTTTCGAGATGCATCTACTGTCTGGCTGTCCATTAAACCTGAAATGAACAAAATGTCGCAGAAGTTAGCCCTTTTTCCACATACGACTATTTTGGGTTGAGAAGTGAAGGAAATTATGTTACAAGTTCCATTACTTTGATAACTCTAGCAGACAGCAAAATTGCGTTTTAAAAAATATAGCAGTGAACGTACCATGCGCGACACGTACCACTATGCCACTAGCTGACACGTAGCTATAACAGCTCCAGAAGTCAGCAACAATTCCCCCAGAACTTCTGCATTCCACAGCGCTGTGGGATAATGCATATCGCCAGGTCAATACTTATGAGAGAGAACCAGTTATACCTTTTCTTTTGCACTGCACGACGTTTTCAACAAACCGATAGCGCAATAGAGTAGCTCAAGTGGAAAGGAACACATCCTATTTAAATTTCTGCATTCTACACTGTTGGCATTTCTGTGTTGGCAGCAGTTACATGATTTTATTTTGGTGACTACAAAATAAAGATGTATGCATGCTCTGGGTAGCCGAGGCAGCTAGTTCCTGGTGATTCGACCAACCAAGTAAATGAATTTACTGAACATGCTGCAAATTGATACAGGGAGCCTGTGTGTAAGAATTCTCAGCCAGTGTGGTACAACGGCGTTATGATAGAAAAATGAGCCCCTGAGAAGAGGATTTGGTGGTCTGTTGGGCTGATGATAGGTCCATGTGTCTATGGCCTGGGTTCGATTTCAACTCTGGTCAATGATTTTATATAGGAAGAGAAAGATTCCATTCTCTTCTGGCTACACCAAGTGAAGAAGATATAATGGCATTGTGGTCTGAAATTCACATTAAAAATGATATTCCTTTTCTACCAAGTAGACGTTAGGTTGAGCCACAATAAAGTCTGGAGTGGTGACATATAGAAACTCTATCACCAGTAACCCTTCTTATACTAGTTATTTATTTCTAGTGACGAAACAAACGTTGTGTAGGCTCACAGGACACTTATTCCATCTTTTATCTGAGCTCCTCTATGTCGATAAAATTGGTTCTGAACTGGGAATGCAACACAGACCGCCCTTAACGAGGAATTTGATCCCTTCGTGACAATACAGCTCGGCTACAGTTTGTTGTTTGTTCAAAACTCCAGGTTCCTCAACATCTCCACATATTGCGCGTGAATGGGTTCGAATCCTGGCCCAGCACTAAAGATTTCATTATGTATTATCAAGCTCTAGCATGAGAACACCTATCTGCTGGTGGATAATAATTTCGATTTTTGGTGTATTTTCATTCGTTGTCAACACTAACGATATTTGACGCTTCTGACTCCCAGTGAGACACAGAACTATTTGCGAGATCGCTGTAAGTTCAAGATGTTATTCTGAGCTGCTGGTGGAAAAAATTCGGTAGCTGACGTTTCTTTGTGTGTAGTCAACAACGATATGTGTAGAGCTCTAAGAGTATTCCTAGGCAGCACTTAACTCTTCGTCATATTATTTCTAGTTCCAACATGCTCATGTCGCTGCTGCTGCAACAAACCCATATTTAACGTTCGTTTCCTCTAGAATATAACAGCGATAGGTGCCGGGTTGGAGTCCTGGGAAGGAAAAAATTAATGTTTCGTCTCGTCATTTCAGTTAAAACATCTAGCTACTGCCGAGAAAATCCGATATTTCACAGTTGATTGTGCTTCGATATCTAACTTATTAGGTTCCGGGTTCGAATCCCTGTCCAACACAAAGCTTTACCTCACGGCATTTCAAATAAGTTGCATTTCAAATAAGTTGCATTTCAAATAAGTTGCATTTCAAATAAGTTGCATTTCAAATAAGTTGCATTTCAAATAAGTTACTTGTTAAGAAGCAATATTTAACATCTCTCGTAGCTCGTTAACAGGGACAGTAGATGCTGGGTAGGAATTCGCGTCCGTTAAAAATGTTTGCGTTATGTAATTTGAAGTAGGCATTTGGTAACTGATACTGTCAAAAATCGAGGTATATCAATCTCTCTCTGTATGCCTAATCAGGAAAGACTGTTGTTTCCGTCAGTCACGAAATCTTTGCTTAGTCTGCATGACCTGAATTTGAATCCATATGCAGAACGAGGCGGTTCGTCGCGTCATTTGAAGTTCCTACATATTCTCAACTAGCTGCTTTGAAGAGGAAATCATGAATACGACGAACTTACTACGTGCATTACCTATCTGACGTATTAATGAGAGTGGTAACATTTCAGGCACGTCATTTATTGTAATACATGTGAGCTTACAAGCCTTAATGACAGTCTTACCTGTGATAAGGTGTTCCCTGATATTTGTAGTATCGTAGTATTACTTTACATCTTGAGTTATTGCGATACAGAGCAGTGTTTCCTAGTGGTGACTTGTTGGAACCATTTTCAATAGTCAAACGACTGTACCAAGGAGCGATTAGAGGACCTGCTAGACAGCTGCGTTATGTGGGTGGCATGTCAATCAGGCGAAATGCAATTCAGCTCGCTCGGATACTTTCGAGCATGACTGTACTTTGGTACAGTAACTAACTTCATTTGTTCTTTTTTCGGTGATTAAAACAGTTAGTACCATCAACGACGCATTTTTGCAGCAACGTATTTAAATCCAGTGACGTACAGATATGCGTTCTACACTACTGGCCATTAAAATTGCTACAAAAATAAAAAATTCAGATGATAAACGAATATTCATTGGACAAATATATTATACTAGAGTTGACATATCATTTCATTTTCACGCAATTTGGGTGCAAAGATCCTGAGAAATCAGTACCCAGAACAACCACCTCTGGCCCTAATAACGACCTTGATACGCCTGGGCATTGAGTCAAACTGAGCTTGGTAGGTGTGTACAGGTACAGCTGCCCATGCAGCTTCAACACGATACCGCAGTTTATCAAGAGTAGTGACTGGCATAATGTGACGAGCCAGTTGTTCGGCCACAATTGACCAACCGTTTTCAATTGGCGAGAGAGCTGGAGAATGTGCTGGCCAGGGCACAATCCGACCGTTATCAAAGTCGGAAACGTGATGGTACGCATTTCTCCTCCTTAAACAAGGCATTACAACAACGTTTCACCAGGCAACGCCGGTAAACTGCTGTTTCTGTATCCAGAAAGGCCCGTACAGGACCTGCAACATGCGGTCGTGCATTATCCTACTGAAATGTAGGGTTTCGCAGGGATCGAGCCACGGGTCGTAACATCTCTCAAATGTAACGTCCACTGTTCAAAGTGTCGTCTATGCCAACAAGATGTGGCCGAGACGTGTAACCAATGGCACCCCATACCACCACTCAGGGTGATACGCCAGTATGGCGATGACAAATACACGCTTCCAACGTGCGTTCACCGCTATGTCGCCAAACACGGATGCGACCATCATGATGCTATAAACAGAACCTGGATTCATCCGAAAAAATGACGTTTTGCCATTCGTGCACCCAGGTTCGTCGTTGAGTACACCATTGTCGGCGCTCCTGTCTGTGATGCAGCGTCAAGGGTAACCGCAGCCATGGTCTCCGAACTGATAGTCCATGCTGCTGCAAACTTCGTCGAACTTTTCGTGCAGATGGTTGTTGTCTTGCAAACGTCCCCATCTGCTGACTCAGGGATCGAGACGTGACTGCATGATCCGTTACAGCCATGCGGGTAAGATGCCTGCCATCCCGACTACTAGTGATACGAGGCCCTTAGGATGCAGCACGGCGTTCCGTATTACCCTCTTGAACCCACCGATTGCATATTCTGCTAACAGTCATTGGATCTCGACCAACGCGAGCAGTAATGTCGCGATACGATAAACCGCAGTCCCGATAGGCTACAATCAGACCTTTATCAAAATCGGCAACGTGATGGTACGCATTTCTCCTCTTTACACGAGGCATCACAACAACGTTTCACCAGGCAACGCCTTTCAACTGCTGTTTGTGTATGAGAATTCGGTTGGAAACTTTCTTATGTCAGCACGTTGTAGGTGTCGCCACCGGCGCCAACCTTGTGTGAATGCTCTGGAAAGCTAATCATTTGCATATCACAGCATCTTCTTCATGTCGGTTAAATTTCGCGTCTGTAGCGCGTCATCCTCGTGGTGTAGCAATTTTAATGGCCAGTAGTGTACATTGGTAGTGAATTAAGTGTTTCTACTTCCTAAAAGTTCGTTCAGGAAGACAACATTCATATTTATAACAGCTTTAATTTTTCAGTCCTGGGTGTCTAAAAAAGATATTTAAATCTTTCGAATGGATTGTGAATGGCCTGTACCAGCTTCTGTCTCAGCCAGTGTGTACTGCACCAGCACAAAATTGTGTTGATCTTAAAGGGAGTGTAGGGCAGGCAGAAATTGATATAAATAATTAATGGCCATAGTCCAGTGTGGCATTGTGTCTTCTGTTATCGATTGCTTTGCTATTACATTACGAGTGGTCAATAGGTCACGGTTTAAACTCGCTACGACTGTTTCACTAGATGACTACTTTGATACTGTGATAACGCGGCGTTGATTGCAAGTATTTCACTATATAGTTAAACAATTTATTCAAGAGACTGTATAAGTAAAAGTTAAAACATTAATTAAAAATTTATTGCGCAGTTGGAACAGCATAGAAAGTCTGAACAGAAACCTCAACTCATTTGACTTTAAAATAGGGGCCGTTGCACAAGCACTTATGAAATATTTATTTCCGTGAATTAGTTTTCGAATCCTTTCAGACTGATTTTCAGGTGAGGCATAGCGAAATTTCCATATTCATAGTCTGTAGCTCGATGTTGGAACTAGAGGCTGATCCATGCAGCAGTGCAGACGGTATTAGTTTAACATTCATTTGGCAGTTTCCATTGTGATTACCCATCAACTAGAGGGGTAAGCACTGCCCACCACCTTCCAATATATGCCACTACTATTGACTAAGTACTGAGTGTCGTCAGAAACCAGTCAGCACTCAGCATGTGCTGTACAACTGAGTTCTATATATCTGAGCACCAGACCTTTACAACTAAGGCAGTCGTCAGACTATGGTACAGAGAAACGGAGTCGTCAAACGAATAAATGACTGGAAATACAGGGTGATTCTTTCCACCGTGTACCAACTCTACGGATTGATCGGTGACAGGATTCATAACAAAAATGTCTTACGAACTTAGGTCAGGAAGTGCACTGTTTCCACGCTAGAGACTATTTATTGAATCGTACTTTGTTACAGAAACTGTGGTCTAATAAGCGCTGTACCATGCAGTCACAGTTACATGTGCCGTGTCAGTACCAGACAGATAGTCTGCCAGTACAGGGTAAGCCAGGTGACCATGTGGAACATTCTCCATGACAACTGTTGCTACCCTCATCACTTACAGCGTGTGCAGGGTTTACTAGCAACAAACTTTCCACATCGGGAGAAGTTTTGTCACTGGTTTTTCCATCAGGTAGCCACGATTCCGGGATCTGTGTCATCCATCCTACTCATCTTTACGAGGAGTGGTATCTTCAAATTTCATAACAGTCATCTATGGGATAGTATGCAGAATCCCCACGGTATGGTGACAGCGAATCATCAGCGTCAGTGGGCCGGGATAAATGGCGACCGTATTTTGGGCCCAGTCTTCCTTCCACGTTGCCTAACTTGCCGGAACTATCGGCGTTTCTTGAGGGTGGCTTTGCCTCCCCTGCTGGAAGAAGTGCCATTGATGATTCGAATGGTTATGTGGATGGTACATGATGGTGGTCCAGCCCTCTTCTCCGTTAACGTTCAGAAACGTCTCAATCTGGTCTTCCCTGGTTGATGGATCGGACGAGGGCCTCCATTTCCATGGCCTACTCGTTTACTGGGCATCAACCCGCGTGATTTCTGGTCATGAAGCCATCTTAAAAGTATAGTGTATACAGATACGATCCAGATGAAAAAATACTGGAGCAGCGTATTCTTGCTGCCTTTGACATGGTTCGCAAGCAGCGTGGCCGATGTGAAGGTGTGAGACAGAACGCGCTTTGGCGCGTATACGCATGAGTTGAGGCCCTGGAAACCATTTTCGACACACACAATAATTATGGCTGCATGGCACAGCGCATTTTAGACCGCAATCTCTGCAAATGTGTATGACTGGCTAAATGGTCTCTAGCATGGAAACCATACATTTCCGGACCCAGATTTATTAGACCTTTTTTGTTCAGTATCCTGTCCTCGATCAATTCCTAGATATTCTACACGGTGGAAAAAATCACACTATATAAGATCAACATCAGCGTCATAGGTTAGGATGTAAGGACTGACGTGAACCTATCATCGTTCCCAGGAGAGTCCTCAACCTCGACGAACTGCTACTCTGATTACTAGGCAGTTCGGCTATCCTAAATTCGGACAACAGCTGCAGTCGCGGCAGCCATTTAATTCTGTATCCAGTCAGTGATCCTCTGAACTGCCAGCTCTGCACATATATTTTCGCCCCTTTCGTGGTCAAGCCGTCGATAATCATCAACTTCACTTTCGTCCTCTCAGCTTGTTTGACCTTTCCGATTGTAAACTCCAGTTTCCACTACCAAGCAGCAAAACAGATATTGCAGTTACCTTTCATAGCTCTAGTATTTTTCTATTTAGTGGCCCCACTTGCAGTATCGACGGCTTCACCGACCACATCTAGTGGCCCATGCGCCGCTCACAGCTACGCCATAAACGGTACATTTACACCTCCGTCAGAATGCCACCGGGCGAGCATCGCTCTTCCATCGCTCACTGTTCTCCGGGGGAAGCGGTGAAGGCACGCCTACACGCCACAAGAAGAGCACTGTGAGATCACTTGACATAACGCGTGGGTCACTGACTGGCCAGCGCTTCGTACGAGATTAAGTTCAAAAATGGTTCAAATGGCTCTAAGCACTATGGGACTTAACATCTGAGGTCATCAGTCCCCTAGGCTTAGAACTACTTAAAACTAACTAACATAGGGACATCACACACATCCATGCCCGAGGCAGGATTCAAACCTGCGACCGTCGCAGCAGCGCGGTTCCGGACTGAACCACCTAGAACCGCTCGGCCACAGCGGCCGGTGAGATTAAGTGTATCGACAGACTTATCGACATACGACACAGGACTGCACCGAGGACACACACCGTCATAGCACGACGCTGATAAACATTGCTGAGCGTCAGTGACATATAAGTGCATTCAAGACTATCTGTTACAATCAAGGACGTTTCTCTCCTTGTATATAACTCAGCACCACAGAAGAACCTACAGCATGCCTAACTCATTTAGTAAGCGCACATGGTGGAAGTAAAATTATTAGCAGCTTACCTTTTTCTAGATGTCTAATTGTATTAATTGGCCACCGTCACTACCAACACAACACTGCGTTCACTGTACTGTTCCCATGCAACGCCTAAATGTCATACGTTTGGTGAAGTTGACGTGCGTTTGTGACACGGTATGTGTATGGCCAAATACACTGTTGGACAATAAAACTGCAACAGCACTTCTAACGTCTACCTTTACACCTACCTCACTACTTTGCTATTTAAATTTATGTGTCTGGCAAAGAGTTTATAGAACCACTTTCACCCTATCCCTCTGCTCTTCCATTCTTGAACACTGCGCAGGAGAAATGAAGATTAAAAGTTTTCCGTGCGAGCTCTGAGTTCCTTATTTTATTATGGTGACCATTCCTCCTTATGCAGGCTAGCCTTAACAAAATACACTTTACTACAAAAAAACCGACGAATCACAGGAATTACCCGAATGGGGCGGCAATCGGTAGCTAAGACGTAAATTTACAGACAGACAAATAACTACAATTTCAGAATAATTCTATGAATTGAGCAGCAATTGGTATCGCAATGAAACAACGAACTGTTACAAATCGGTTCCTTCAAGGACAGCTCCGAGCCAGACACCCTGTATCATACATTCCACTGACCCCAAACCAGCGCCGTTTGCGGTTTCAGTGGTGTCAAGTGAGAGCTCGTTGAAGAACAGGATGGAGGTCTTTAGTGTTTTACGTTGAAAGCTGGTTCTGCCACGGTGCCAGTGATGGCCGTGTTTTGGTTACGAGGCGGCCACCTGAGAGCTTGCAAACAACCGGCCTGCTTGCTAGACACGCTGGACTTACACATGACGCGCTGTACTTACACATGAAGCTATGATCTGGGGTGCGATTTCCTATGACAGTATGAACACTGTCCTGGTTAACCCACGTGCCATCATTACAAAACTGTAGGCCAATCTGGCTATACTGCCATTCATGAACAGAATTCTAGCGGGTGTTTGCCAACAGGATAACGCTCGTAGACATAGTTGTTGTAACCCAACATGCTCTACAGAGTGTCGACATGTTGCCTTGGCCTGCTCGATCATAAGATCTCTCTCCAATCGAGTACATATGAGGCATCATCGGATGATAACTCCAGTGTCGTCCATAACCACCGTTTACCTTCCCGTATTGACCAAGTGCAACAGGCATGGAACTACATCCCACACACTGACATCCAGCACCTGTACAACACAATGCATGTACGTTTGCATGACTGCATTCAACATTCTGACGGTTACGCTGATTATTAATGCATCGGCATTTCACTTTTCCGTGACACTCTCTCCCCTACTTAGCGATATTACAAAACGGGCTGCCCTTCTTTGCACTCTCTCGATCTTCCCCACCAATCCCGTCTGTTACGGATCCCGTACCACGCAGCAGTACTCTAGAAGAGACCGGATAAGCATACTGTGGGCAGTTTCTAAACTAAACCTCTTCTAACTTCAAAGTGTTCTGTCATTAAAACGTACTCTCTGGTTCGCTTTTCCCGTAACATTATTTATGTGATCGTTCCAGTTTAAGTTTTTTGTAATTCTAATTCGTAGGTATTTAGCGGAATTGCTACCCTTTATATTCCTGTGATTTATGGATTCCCGTTCGTATTCATGTGGATGACCTCCCACTTTTTGGTATTTTAGAGCGAACTGCCACATTTCGCACTATACAGACGTCTTAACCACATCATTTTTCAGATGGTCTTGACCCTCTGATAACTTTACCATGACGGTAAATGACAGCATCATCTATAAGTAATCCAACAGCGCGGCTCAGATGGTCTCCCAAGTCGTTCGATAGCTTGGGAAGAGCAGAGGGCCTATAAAACTTCATTGCGGAACGCAAGCTGTCACTTCTGTGTTGCTCAATGACTTACCTTCAGTTACGACAGAAAGTCACGAACCCAGTCACACAGGCACATGGTGAGGAACGGTGTCAAAAGCCTTCTGGAAATCGAGAATCACGGAATCTGATTGAGATACCCTGTCGATAGCACTCGATACTTAGTGCGAATAAAGAGCTAGTTGTGTTTCGCAAGAACTAAATATTCTGAAACCGTGCTCACTGCATATTTGTACACTACTGGCCATCAAAATTGCTACACCAAGAAGAAATGCAGATGATAAACTGGTATTCATTGGACAAATATATTATACTAGAACTGACATGTGATTACATTTTCACGCAATTTGGGTGCATAGGTCCTGAGAAATCAGTACCCAGGACAACCAGCTCTGGCCGTAATAACGGCCTTGATACGCCTGGGCATTGAGACAAACAGAGCTTGGATGGAGTGTACAGGTACAGCTGCCCATGCAGCTTCAACATGATACCGCAGTTCATCAAGAGTACTGACTGGCGTACTGTGACGAGCCAGTTGCTCGGCCGCCATTGACCAGACGTTTTCGATTGGTGAGAGATCTCGAGAATGTGCTGGCCAGGGCAGCATTCGAACATTTTCTGTATACAGAAAGGCCCCTACAGGACTTGAAATGTAGTGTTTCGCAGGGATCGAATGAAGGGTAGAGCAACGGGTCGTAACACATCTGAAATGTAACGTCCACTGTTCAAAGTGCCGTCAATGCGAACAAGAGGTGACCGAGACTTGTAGCCAATGGCACCCCATACCATCACGCCAGGTGATACGCCAGTATGGCGATGACGAATACACGCTTCCAATGTGCGTTCACCGCGATGTCGTCAAACACGGATGTGACCATCATGATGCTCTAAACAGAACCTGGATTCATCCGAAAAAATGACTTTTTGCCATCGTGCACCCTGGTTCGTCGTTGAGTACACCATCGCAGGCGCTCCTGTCTGTGATACAGCGTCAAGGGTAACGGCAGCCATGGTCTCCGAGCTGATAGTCCATGCTGCTGCAAACGTCGTCGAACTGTTCGTGTAGATGGTTCTTGTCTTGCAAACGGCCCCACCTGTTGACTCAGAGATCGAGACGTTGCTGCACGATACATTACAGCCATGCGGATAAGATGCCTGTTACCTCGACTGTTAGTGATACGAGGCCGTTGGGATCCAGCACGGCGTTCCGTTTACCCTCCTGAACCCACCGATTCAATATTCTACTGACAGTCACTGGATCTCGACGAACGCGAGCAGCATTGTCGCTATACGATAAACCGCAATCGCGATAGGCTACAATCCGACCTTTTTCAAAGTCGGAAACGTGATGGTAAGCATTTCTCCTCCTTACACGAGGCATCACAACAACATTTCACCAGGCAACGCCGGTCATCTGCTGTTTGTGTATGAGAAGTCGGTTGGAAACTTTCCTCATGTCAGCAGGTTGTAGGTGTCGCCACCGGCGCCAACCTTGTGTGAGTGCTCTGAAAAGCTAATCATTTGCATATCACAGCATCTTCTTCCTGTCGGTTAAATTTCGTTTCTGTAGCACGTCATCTTCGTGGTGTAGCAATTTTAATGGCCAGCATTGTAGATGTTTTTCTACGAGGAAATTTGTAATGTTCCAATACAGTATACGTTCCAAAACCCTACTGCAAAGGCGACACGGAGATAGAACGCATGCTCCATTGCACCTCATCCCTCCTTGGTGCGAATTGTTCAATAGTTTTTTATATGTGGCTGATTTCATGACCTAGTGTGAGCTCGAATTATTCAAATTCAAAGTCAGAAAAGGCGATATGGTAGGAAACCTTTATTGAATGTTTTGTTGGTATTTAATTGATGTCATGAGCTAATGTGAGCTTTAGTTATGCACCAGAGGAGGGTGTCTGCGCGAAAGAACTGAGAGACATCGTTGCCGACTTTACAGCACATTCTCTCTAGAAAGAATTATATGGGCGTCGCGAAGCTTTCAGACGCGTAGGCGGAGTAATCCCGCAGCTGGTTACTCGGGACTAAGAAGCGGAGTTCCTGCGAGGAGATACTTTCGCTGCGAGAGTGAGAACGTCCTTTTTACACGAGCGGCGGAAAGACGATAGAAATTGCGACGCTTTTGTAGACCTTACAAGGGCTCTTCTTAGAGCTGGAGCGGAGGGTGGGAAAGAAGGTTCCGGAAATAACTTTATCAAGCTACCTCGGTATTTACGGGAGAAGACCCAGTCAAATCACTCAAGTGAAGTTATACGTAGCGGGAGAGTACTTTTGACCGGGCATTCGACGGAAGCTTGTGTAAGGGCTCGAAAGAGCCACGACGGGACTAAGACAGATGCTGCGGAGTTAATTGCGCCGAGAGCTGCAGAGGAACTACCAGACTCTTCTATGCTCCATCACGCTGCGTTACGACGAGGATATCTTCAGTGATGGTGTCATCCCAGCAGCTGCTGTAACGCCAATCCTCTCGAGAGGGCGTCGCCATGCATGCCGACAGTGGCCTTGCGGGGCGGCCCAGAACCGTTTTTCACCACTGCCGCTGAACACAGTGCGACGTCAGCCTTCAGCAGTCCGTACTTTCCGGTCAGGGTAGCATTCCAAACGCAGCCGCTCGTGTTGCGGTGTTAACGGCAATCTACGCATGGCACGGTAACTGCCTAGTGCGGCTGCTTTCAATGGAGCAGGACGCCACAGAATGTGGCAGGGAGTCCATTACTTGTTCTCGGAAAAGAGGTTATGGTGTGAAGTAGTCCTCAATTGGAAGTAGACCTAATTAAACTTTGTTTATTTGATCAAGTAAACTTCGAACAACAAAAGAAAATAAACGTTCTCCAGAGTTCTTACAACTCCCCATTGCACCCCAGTCAGATTAGGGGGAGATCCACGTTCAAATCTACCTCATGCCCCATATACAGGGGGGGGGGGGGGGGTCCATTGATCGTGACCGGGCCAAATATCTCACGAAATAAGCATCAAACGATAAACTACAAAGAACGAAACTTGTCTAGCTTGAAGGGGGAAACCAGATGGCGCTATGGTTGGCCCGCTAGATGGCGCTGCCATAGGTAAAACGCATATCAACTGCGTTTTTTTAAATAGGAATACCCATTTTTATTACATATTCGTGTAGTACGTAAAAAAATATAATGTTTTAGTTCGACCACTTTTTTCGCTTTGTTATACATGGTGCTGTAATAGTCACAAACATTTGGCTCACAATTTTAGACGAACAGTTGGTAACAAGTAGGTTTTTTAAATTAAAACACAGAACGTAGGTACGTTTGAACATTTTATTACGGTTGATCCGATGAGATACGTGTACCTTTTGTGAACTTATTATTTCTGAGAACGCATGCTGTTAGAGCGTGATTACCTCTAAAGACCACATCAATGCAATAAATGCTCAAAATGGTGTCCGTCAACCTTAATGCATTTGGCAATACGTGCAACGACATTCCTCTCAACAGCGAGTAGTTCGCCTTCCGTAATGTTCGCACATGCATTGACAATGCGCTGACTCATGTTGCCAGACGTTGTCGGTGGATCACGATAGCAAATATCCTTCAACTTTCCCCACAGAAAGAAATCCGGGGACGTCGCATCCATCGAACGTGCGGGCCATGGTATGGTGCTTCGACGACCAATCCACC
Source organism: Schistocerca americana (assembly GCF_021461395.2). Lineage (NCBI taxonomy): Eukaryota > Metazoa > Arthropoda > Insecta > Orthoptera > Acrididae > Schistocerca > Schistocerca americana. The sequence continues at coordinate 170,231,604 of NC_060124.1, read as the reverse complement.
TGTCATGAAATATGCTATTCAATACCACTTCAACCGCACGCGAAATATGTGCCGGACATCCATCATGTTGGAAGTAGATCGCCATTCTGTCATGCAGTGAAACATCTTGCAGTTACATCGGTAGAACATTACGTAGGAAATCAGCATACATTGCACCATTTAGATTGCCATCGATAAAATGGGGGCCAATTATCCTTCCTCCCATAATGCCACACCATACATTGACCCGCCAAGGTCGCTGTTGTTGCAGCCATCGTAGATTTTCCGTTGCCCAATGGTGCATTTATGCCGGTTTACGTTACTGCTGTTGGTGGATCACGCTTCGTCGCTAATTTCTCTTGTGCCCAGTGCCAGAACTGTACACGACGTTCAAAGTCGTCGACATGCAATTCCTGGTGCATAGAAATATGGCACGGGTGCAATCGGTGTTGATGTAGCATTCTCAACACCGACGTTCTTGAGATTCCGGTTTCTCGCGCAATTTTTCTGCTACTGATGTGCGGATTAGCCGCGGCAGCAGCTAAAACATCTACTTGGGCATTATCATTAGTTGCAGGTAGTGTCTGACGTTTCACATGTGCCTGAACACTTTCTGTTTCCTTAAATAACGTAACTATCCGGCGAACGGTCCGGACACTTGGATGATGTCGTCCAGGCTACCGAGCAGCATACATAGCCCACGCCCGTTGGGCATTTTGATCACAATAGCCATACATCAAGACGATATCGACCTTTTCAGCAATCGGTAAACGGTCCATTTTAACACGGGTAATGTATCACAAAGCAGAAACCGTCCGAACTGGCGGAATGTTACGTGATACCACGTATTTATACGTTTGTAACTATTACAGTGCCATCTATCACAAAGCGGAAAATGTGGTCTAATTCAAACATCCATATTTCTTTACGTACTGCACGAATATGTAATAAAAAATTGGGAATCCTATTTAAAAAAACGCAGTTGATATCCGTTTGACCTATGGCAGTGCCATCTAGCAGGGCAACCATAGCGCCATCTGGTTTCCCCCTTCAAGCTAAACGAGTTTCGTTCTTTGTAGTCTTTTCGTTTGAGGTTTATTTCGTGAGATATTTGGCCCGGTCACGATCAATGGACCACCCTGTATACACTTTTTTTTTGGTTTGACAAAATTGTAAGCTTTCCATCCTCTCATTGACATATCTATTCTCCTCCTGTAGTCTTGGCAACTGTCATACTATACACTGGTTATATAATATGAGTCATGCGGTAAGACTATATTACCGTCTGAAGTAAATATGATGAATAGTGAGAACAGACTTGTCACAGAAATGAAAACAACAAACAAAAGGGCGTGAACTACAAAGGAATTCAAGAGTGAAAACTTCCAAAACGGAATGCATGGGTCAAAAAATGTAGTACTTGGGTAGAACAAACAGGACGGTGTCCAGAAAGTAAGTTCCGATCGGTCGCTAAATGGAAACCACAGTGAAAATCAGAAACATTTCATTTGCAAGAGTTAGCTACACTTTCCAGATACTTCTCTACATAGTCGCCGCTCCCACTTAGACATTTGTCGGAGCAGTGTACCAAATTTCCAACACCATCGCCATAAGAGGCAGCCGCCTGTGCTTTCCGATAATTCTCAACACTGGTCTATAGCGCGTAGCCTGCGCCCAAGTGTTTCATGTGAACAGAGATGCTACTCAAGACGAGCTGTGTTGTGAGTGATCGAACACTTCCCATCGAAAAGGCTGCAAGAGCGTCTTCACTGCCCCTGCAGAATGAGGCTGTTGCCATGAAGAAGGAAGTGCGTGGCAGGTGTGTTAGGTGGGCTGCATTCATTAAGGCGCAGCCTCTCAGCGGGCCCTCCTACTTGGAAGAGACATCGTTGTTCTAGGCACCTCTACTCTTTCACAGTACGCCCACAACTGAGAAGAGCGTCTTGATGCGATCGACTGTCATACTAGAGACACTATGCAACACATCTGTGCAAAGCTTCATCGGCTTTTTACTGTGGCGTCTATTTCGCGACCGATCGGAACTTACTTTCTGGAAAACCCTCGTACATCTAGAAGTCCCATCCTTGCATCTAGCTGTTGCAAGCGGACTTTACTTGGATACAGCGAACAGACACTTCAATCCCAGGCCAGACAGTACATAATTTTGTGAAGAAGAAAATATGGGGCACAAGGGAGATCTGAAAATGGATGTCCCCCTTCACAGTCCAACACGATGACTACAAAACCACGACGATTTGCTTGTTGAAAGTCGTTCGACGGTGGCACATCTTGAGACTGAACCGTTCACTATTTTTCTTTTGTTTTCACTGTTCATTACACTTTCTTCCTATTTTCATGCTTAACCTGTGTTCAGTTTTTGACGGGTTACGCACTGGGCATCTCACCACAACATGTGAGATGGGTGCGAAAAGGAGTTTCCCTTGTTAGTGATGTACAGGAAAAAATTTGTCACAAACAACAAAAATAAATTCTTGAGAGCATACATTACGTACTCCTGACCAATTAAAAGTCTATCTTCAAAAGAAAGTGCGTATTCAAATTTCTGTGTCACGACCATTTCGACTTGTGCACGGAGCAGAGCCCCAAGAGTCGGAGCAGAGGTCATGGGTCCGTCCAGGTGGCGAAGGCAACGTCCGATACGAGCTGGTGTCCAAACGGTGATAGCACGTCAGTCGCTAGAGAAGAACTGGCTCCAGCCGGCTTCGAGCGGGCGGGAATACTCGCGTGGCAGAAGGTTACAGTTTTCCTATTGGCTACCGAAGTTGCGGCAGATGGCGCAAGAGGTGCACGTCTGGAGCGACCCTTCTTGCTGTCTTCTACCTACGCCTTCTGGCTGTTTACCAGGAGGCCCTCTGGAGGCTGAGCCGCATATAGCGAAAACCAGCGTGAACGTAGGGGTCGAGCTGACGATAACCCGCGAAGCACTGATGCGTTGCGGGTTGGCGGTGTCGAAGGCAGAGCAGAGAGATGCTCCCTGCATGGTTCACAATACAACGGTGGTCACTTGTGTTGGTCAGACACTGTCAACCGAAAACTTGACGGGTTTGTCTGCTCACAAGTTCCCATGCAGTACAACATGCGGTCAGTGTCACAGGTGAATCCTCCACAGATCTGAGTACTGCATGATTTGACCAGCTGGCCACGTGGAGACCCACAAGGAAGCCCTTTTCAAACAGGATCAGGTGCTGATAACTATCTCATAGGGTTATGGGGCATCTCTGTCTCCTTCACAGTGATCACTCAACATCTGACGGTCTCATGCCCCTTATATACATTGCCAGGCCCGGTAATAACACTAAACACGAATAACACTAACACACTATGATGACCGTTCTATGTGTGGTATAGACTATAATCATTTACTTATGGCGGACGGCATGTACACGTACGAAGATGCACTGACATCCGCCCCTGTCTTCTGGCTACTTCATTCTTTTTGTCAGGCACAGTACGTCAAAAATGTTCAAATGTGTGTGAAATCTTATGGGACTTAACTGCTAAGGTCATCAGTCTGTGGGGCGGCGGGTGGAATAATAGACTAAATGTTTTATATTTATGCTGTTTGCCGTTCTCAACACTGGCTCTCTAGCTACAATATTGCCAACCAGAAAGTGATTAGCAAAACGTGAAGCCTGTAATTAGAATTCCTAGTGCCCACTTTATCTGAGAAATACGTTTATAGCTACAGCTTATAGCTCTGAGGAATTAGGAGATTGTCTGGGATTCATAATCAAAATCCATTCTCTCTAAAATGTTCACTATATTCTGAAAGTCACAGACCAAAAAGAATCCACACAATCCAACTACCAGAGCAGTTCAGAGTCTAATGCGCTGATGCCACTATAACTCTTCCAATTAAATGTTTAAGTGAATGCTCGCCATAATTTGATGATAATGTTCATCAAACGCCACGTAGAATGTCTGTCCTGCGGCGGCACGTGAAAATACGACATACGCAAACTAAAGATAGATCATTAACGTCATCCCAAAATTAACACTTCACTCGAAATCGATTTCGTGGTTACACGTATCCCGAGTAACTTACTACTGCATCCGAGGCTGTTTATATCAACGATACCGACGCGACGCGACTCCCGGCACAGGTGGTGCGCTAATCAGCGTCTGGAGAGAACTGGGGCCTTCCTTTTCTCGCTCAGCGTTCTTACACATATAGCCGCGGTGCGGACGGCTAAGGGAACGCCTGATCAAATCTTCTCTCCCAACTAGCCGCTGGGCTAGTAATGCACCACTTTAAGTTATCGAATAAATCATTGCTTCCTTGGCTGATGGCTGATGAAGCTTCCAATTTAATTGTGCAATCAGCACACAAGTAAATAATCATAATAAAAGTCTGACGTGGCTAAGTCAAATATTTTGGGCGACAGAATTAATTTAATTACACTACACGATGTAGACGAGCTCTGAACTAGATACACTATAGCTATAGTTTTATATTTATTCTGTTGAAACTTCCCACATTTTTATGATTATAGCGGATCTCCCTTCTACTTAAATTTAAACATCCTAGCTTTATTTATTCGCCTACTTAATCTATCTTGCTCCCTTAATTTCTAAGACAAAAACCAGAAAATCATGAATTTCAACAAAAATTTTAATTTGTGAGATCCAGAATACTGTTTCTACTAAATAATTATGCAAAAGGAATCTAAATATAAATTTTTAAGTTTCTAGTTCTTTTCTGTTGCGCCAATGATTTTTACAGAAAAACGTCCAAATTTCGAAAATGGTTAAAGTTATTGAACTGATATCCAACACATATTGATTTTGTATTACTCCTGACATGCTAGAAACGTTTCAGGTTATTTACTTCATTTTAAAGTATTGCGCAATATTTATGACGTCGGAGCTAGTTACAGCGGACTAGGCTGGCACACAATGGAAAGACTGATGTGAATTTTATAAGGCGTGAGTATGCTGCTTCCCTACAAGTCCCTAAGCCTACACACTACTTAACTTAAATTATCCTAAGGACAAACACACACACCCATGCCCGAGGGAGGACTCGAACCTCCGCCGGGACCAGCCTCACAGTCCATGACTGCAGCGCCCGAGACCGCTCGGCTAATCCCGCGTGGCCACAGTACGTCAACGTGCTTCACAACAGCGCGCGCTCCGACACAGACTGGATCATCGTTTCCGAAAACAAGACATAAGCAGTGTCTAAGTAGTGCCAGTCCAAGAAAATAGGCGCGACGGCTTCTGAGGAGTCTGAAATAGGAGAGAACTACTGACGGAGTAGTAATTCTGAAGACAGACTAGGCGATAGAAGCCTTGTCCGCCAAAGGCAATGATCCGGCACGCAGTTTTGAGCAGGCCAGGGTGACCTACCGGTTCTAGGCGCTACAGCCTGTAACCGCGCGACCGCTACAGTCGCAGGTTCTCATCCTGCCACGAGCATGGATGTGTGTGATGTCCTTAGATTAGTTAGGTTTAAGTAGTTCTAAGTTATAGGGGACTGATGACATTAGAACTTAAGTCCCATAGTGCTCAGAGCCATTTTTTTAAACACAGTTTTGACAAGTCAGAAACTTTATCTTTTCTGTCGCAGAAACATCATTCAAATCAACCTCTTTAATCCTTTCATTTGACAGCATACTAATTGAATGAAAAGAAACTCATACAGAAGATGTACTTCCTACATTGTGTTTCTTCTATTTCACTTTAGTATCCATAAGTTATAATATCTACAATAAAGCAACGAGTTATGTTTCATGAGTAATAAATCTTAAACAAGGATTTATCCTGGTTGTTGCTACCTCGTATAAGTGTCTGGTGGTAGAATCTCCTCCGATATCACTGCACAGTCTACATGCTTCATCCTTCCACCACTCTATGTGACTGAGGTTGCTCTTGAGGTCACACAATCAGATCTGTCCTCGTAGTGGATCACTAATTCACTTTTAAATGTCTTGTAACTGAGTCCATACCGTTTGTGTCATCAAAATTGTCTCACTACGCAGTCTATAAATACAAATAGTTTACTGTTTATTAACAACGGTAGCTCCCACATAGGTATTTTCCAGAAATCCTTCCACTATATCTCGGAACGAAAATGGGAATTAACTGTATCTTATTGCAAGGCTGGTCTCTCTGTACATCTGTGTGTATACACTGCTTTGCTTTGTAAAAAACTAAGGACGAAAGTAAGTTTCGCATAATGTCACTGCCAAGACCGAGCGCCGTTCAATAAGTAATGCAAAACATTTTTTTCTCACCCAGTTTCGGATGAAAAAATATAGAATTTGTTGTCGGTCACCGTGGAATGTTCCTGTTTCAGCCTCTACAGATTCATGAAATTCCAATACGTAGCGGTACTGTAGGTCGCCTTCAAAATGGCGTCTGTGACGGAGGTGCGTTCCTAGCAGAGATCTGTCACTGAGTTTCTTTTGAAGAAAAACTACAGCATCGCAGATATCATAGATGCTTTCAGAATGTCTATGGAGACCCGGCAGCGAACAACAGTACGGTGAATGGTCATCGTCGCAACAGGGTCGAGCAAACCTTCGCGAACTCGCACGTGCCTGCTGGCAGCACACAGCTGTGAATCCTGTAATGTTGGAACGTGCGGACAGTCTCATTCGAGGTGATCGACGGATCACAGTGAAATATCTCGCTGCAAAAGTGAGCGTCTCTGTTGGTAGTGCTGACACACTCGTCCACCATTTGAGGTACTCAAAGCTGTGTGCGACCTGAGTTCCTTGCCGACTAACAGAACATCATAAAGAGCAACGAACGGCCATCTCTGAACGATTGCTTGTACGCTACGATGCTGATCGTAACAATTATTTTGTCGGACATCGTCGAGGCGATGTAATATGGGTTCTTCACTTGGAACCGGAAACAAAACGTCATTCCATGAAGTGGCGCCATAGTATGCGACGGTCCCTCTGGGACTGTGAAGGGGTTATCCTGTTGTCTCCCTCAAAGTGAAACGCTCAGCTGAGAAGTGTGTTCTGTTACCCTCAGGAAATTGAAGAAACGACATCAGCTTATTCGTCGCCACAAAGATGAAAACGAACTTTTCTTTGTGTATGACAAAGCATCCAAGAGGAAATCACAAAACTTCACTGGATTGTACTCATCCACCACACAGACCAGAATCTCCCACCTTCCGACTTCCATCTCTTTGACCCAGTTAACAATGCACTCTGCGAGGAGCAGTACGTGGATGATGGGGAGGTTATTGATGAAGCAAGGCGTTGGCTCTGACACCGACCAACAGAGTGGTGCTACGAATGCATACAGGGTCTTCTTGTAAGTTGGCATAAGGCCATCACATTGAACGGAGAGTATGGTGAAAAATGGGTTTCTGTAGCCAAAACAGTGGAGAATAATGAGAATAATGGGGTGTACTGGAATCCTGAATAAGACCAACATTCGTTCATAAAAAAATGTGTTGCATTACATATTGAACACCTTATGAAACTTGGACCATACGTAGAAAGAACTGATACAGTTCAATATGGAAGGTAAAGGAAAGAGAAACGAAATGAGACGAACTTAAGCTACACTTTTATTCAAAGATAGTGATTATACTGCAGTCATCGAGTTTTATTATTGCCCCCCTCAACATTACAAAAGGAGAGATATGGTTCTTAAAAGAATTACCAATACAGACGCCAATACACACTCTTCAACGAGCTCCCAAGTATGATAATGAGTTGTTGTGGTAGGGCGTTCCATTACTCCACCAGGGCAGTTGACAACTGCTGCACGCTCTTTGGTGTGTATGGCCGTGCTGCAATACATCTCCCCAATCCACCTAAGGTGTTCTCGATGGGATTTAAGTAGGGGGAACGGGCATGCCAATCCCTCCACCGAATATCCTCTCATTCCAAGAGCTCCTTCACCCGTTGTGTTCGATGCGCTGGCGCAATATGATCCATAAAAATGTAGTTGCTGTGACCACACACTTCGGACATCGTAGCGCCTACTGCATCGGCATCCCACTTTACGTCCAGCCATCATGGGATGCCTGCATCACAGGGTGTATATTCACCAGTAAAACCTAAGGCATCTGTGTTGTCAAAACAAAGACTTACCGGCGGCCACAACACAACACACCACCAGGTCTCCACCAGGGACCGCTACCAGTTCGCGGAGCCTGCAGAGCAGCTTCACCAGAGGCTGCAGCTAGCCTAGGAACTACTTTGCTGCGCCAGGCACGTGATCGCAAATAGTTCCGGCAGATACATCCGCCAATGGGCTTTATAAGGCGGCGCACTGCCGGCAAAAGGCAGTTCGACGCACCGCTCGGAAGGATAAAGAGCTGCCGCCCCGGCAGCCACGGCCAGACGCCTCTTCTAGGTGGCCGATCTCTTGGTACAGTCGATGAACCTCTTGACGTTGTGGAAATGTTTGTGTTCGCTCCCTATGAAGAATTGTTTTTTATTATTATTATTTGTCATTGTGTATTTGTGTTGATCCGAAGTTTGGATCGAGTCAGTTTTTCTTTTGGATATGGTATTATTGTTTCGTTTTGGTGAGACCAATAAATTATTTTCGGACTTGTTTTTTCCCATTTCTATTCTGCTAGCGCAGATGCTTCAGAAGTCATAGACGAATACAACCCTGAAAACACTTAGCGGTGAATGTACCGTGTTCAAAAATTTGGATGTCAACGCATTCATGCAACATTATGCCTTCCGACACCGTAAAACCTCTACCATCAAAATGATCATATCGGACAAAATTCCTGCGTGCATTATGTGTCCCCACTACTCGCTATATGGATGTACGTCCGGATTCACTAGTCAGACAGAGTCTGCTCTCATTCGAGAAGACCACACTCCTCGTCTGACTGTTTCCACTTCACAGTCACATCACTAGCAGTCAACCTGCGTCGCTTTAGAAAGGTTGAAGGGTCGGATCTATTAATCAGGTGACATCCATTGACTAATTGACGTTCTGAGTCACTGATCGCACCTGACCGACCCATTTTGCTCTTACTGCTCGTCTGCTGGCAACGCCTACTTTTGTACTGGCGCGTCCATCTATCTTGGCATCTAGTGGTCAATCACGCATTACAATGGGGTGTCTGGAAACTTTTGGCAGTGTAGTACTACGAATAACCTCAGTTGTAACGACTACATAGGTAATGTTGTGGATAAAGCAAAACAAATACTACGGTTTATTGGCAGAACACTGTGAAAATGCAACGGGTTCACTATAGAGACTGCCTAAGTAGGCATGTACGTCCTATTCTGGAGTAATGCTGTGTAGTGAGGGATCCGAATCAGGTACGATTGACGGAGGACATCGAAAAAGTTCAAGGAAGGGCAGCTCGTTTTGTCCTTCCGTGAAACAGGGGAGACAGCGCCACGGATAAAATAGGTGGAGTGTCAATCATTAAAACAAAGACATTTTTCGTTGCAGCAGGATCGCCTCATGAAGTTTCAATCAAAAACTTTCTCTCCTTTGAATCGCGCTATTGGAATTCGAATGGGGCATTCGACTGAGTTCAGAGACATATGCTAAAATCCCCACAGAAGTAAGCTACCATGTACACAACCCACCAAAAACAACACATGAAATCAGGAGGGATTCCCTTAATAAGCTTAGAAACATTTAATTCGGTTTACGCCAAATATTGATTGGAACTGTATCGGCCGTTTTATCAATAATCCCCCCCCCCCAAAAAAAATACAAAGCAATAATATCAGGACAGACGCCTTACAGCAAACATAAGATACAAAAAAATTTATCAACCACTACGCTTCTCCTCTCCAGTAAAAGGATTTATCATATCAGATAAGACATGATACCTGGAAGCACTAATCGTCATATCTTGACGTTAAACTGAACCAACATAGTACATAAGGAACAAATACATTCAGGTTTGGATCCCTGGCGGCGCTCCCTTTCCATCCAATCTTCGAATACGGATCGTACCAGCCCGTTCAATCAAGAAAAAAAAAAGCAAACAACAACAACAACATCGCATGTTGCACCTGTAACAGGGCAGTATTAGAGGCAGTATTAGACACCAGTGACGCACATCGCATAAACACAGTCGCTCCTTTAAATAATGACAGGGCACGATGCTAGTTTGTGAATATTAGTTAGTATCAGTATCCACACTCGACGTGCTCACTGAACTTTTTAACTTGTTCGTTAATAAGCACAGTCAAAACCAGTCTGCCGTGGGGTACATAATTCAAGCCTCACAAGAAACAAATCAGTCATCCATAAGCGGCGCCCTGCAGACGAACGAACAGAAAACAGTACGGGTGGTAACGTTGGCCGAACACAGTAGCTCAGTGAGACTGCATCATCGAGAAGCCATCAACACGTCCAGTCGGCGGGTCATACTCATGTCCAACATTCCGATACGCCGCTTGTTCGCCCGCAATACAGCTCAAGCGCCTCGACCCCACTACTGGTCACCTCACCGCCGAAAGGAGGCATAACCGACCTAGACGGCTAGTGACAACCTAAATCCATAATGCCGTACGCGGCACACTAGTCCTGTAGATAGATGTACATGTACACAGTCTATATAATTCAAATCTGATATAGGTCCTGCACTGGTGAACAACACGTAATCAGTCACACAAGTGTGTCGTAAAGCCACTTCATTCGTGCATGAATTAGATTGTCTTAGGGCTTCCTTGGGCGTTACGGTTAGTTTTCTCATTCCTCCTTAAGTAAATAAAATCAAAGGAAACGAACGGTTCTAAAGTTTATATTCGTACCTGCGGTGCACGTTTCTGACGTAGAACTGCTCTCTCCGCGCCAGACTGTGCAAACATGCAACTGTTCTTCGGTACGGAGTGAACATCGGCGAACAAAATTGTCTCTGGGCGTTCGCCCAGCTGAGGTATATTCCGAAGCGTGAACCGATTCTAGGGACCCGCTGACAAATGGTCTACGCAGCTGGTACTCCAAGACGCACTCGGCGCTGTCTAGTGGTGTACACACCAGCGCCTGCGGACGCCGTTTCGGCCTTTCCACGGTCGCGGGTCGTTTTGGCGCTCGGCGCGAATGTCTCTTGTTTAGTCTGTTCCAGTCGGCGGTCGCGCAGAATGCTGCTTTATGCGGGCGCAACTCTGGCGGCATATCGCATTATCGTGTTAATGAGTTTCTAGTGTAGCCCCATCCGCGCTTTAATCGAGTTCGGTATTTTCCACGACCCCCTCCCCCTCCATAACATGTGGTGTGTGTGTGTGTGTGTGTGTGTGTGTGTGTGTGTGTGTGTGTGCGTGTGCGTGTGCGCGCGCGTGTGTAAGTGTGTGTGAGTCGTGCATGTGTGCGCCAGTGGGTGCCCCTTTTTTTCATTTTCCTCGACGAGGGCGATGATGAAAAGCAATTTAAGCAGCTACATCCTGTCATCATACCCTCGTCACTTATTTCATATCGTGTACACGCTTATGAAGCCCTCCATCCTCTATTTCAACCAAACCAATGACATCCCACAATTATCATATAGGACAATGCCTTTCATACAGTATGGCTGTTTTACTTGAATTCACGCATCCCTGTACGCACGCACCCACCCTTACACACACACACACACACACACACACACACACACACACACACACACACACACGAACACACGAACACACGCTCGCAGCACCATGCAACGTCCTTTGTAATACGTCCACAATAACCGATACAGAAGTATAATTGAAATACGATATAACAATCATGCTAGCTGAATACAAACACCGCGAACGTACTGAACCAATGAATTTCTTATTTATCATTAACACTCTATCAGGCACAATTCGTTATGTCAGTAATAAATTGCGGCGTGTTTCGAGTGCATATCTCCCATGTTCAGTCATTATACGCACAGAAATTGCTACAGTTAATCTTAATATTGAACTTAATTCGCCCGCAGTACGTATATTGCATTGCGTTAATGATTACTTCTGTTAGTTCTTATGAGCTCTGAAAGTGAAAGCATTATCTTTTCGAAGTCTGTTGCTGATACTTTTGAACATTAATTTATTTTATTGTGATGCCTCATGCCAATGTTCAGTAACGATTTTGTTAGCTCAATATCCTGGTGACATATCTTAAGACTCATCAGGTACAGATTGTGGACACACGTAACTAATTTTTCGGGTAATATGCTATGAAATGTCTCCAGTCAGAGATGAAATACCCTGCATCAACATAAAAATGCTTCTAACTGTAGTCACAGATTTCAGTAATTTGAGAGTCTTAAAGCCTCTCTTAATCCAAATAGATTACCATGACACAGACATGTGTAAATGTACCGCGATATTTTTTTTTTTTATATACACATCAAAAATAGGTTTGCATCACCCCAGTTCCCAGAACTCCTGAAGACAGCCGGCTACTACGGATATTGTATCACAGGCACAGCACCTTTGACTGTTCAGAGATGTCAAAAACCAGCCCAAAGATGTAAACAACCATTCATGAGCAGAGTCAATTACACGGAGGGGGTCCGACAGCCGATCAGTTCCTGTCATTCCACCAGGAAGGAGGTACACGGCTCGTGTTGTCTGTAGTTCAACCATGTCCAGACGGTCAATACCGCGGTTCGATCGCATCCGCATTGTTACTTTGTGCCAGGAAGGACTCTCAACAGAGGAAGTGTCCAGGCGTCTCGGAGTGAACCAAAGCGATGTTGTTCGGACATGGAGGAGATGCAGACAGACAGGAACTGTCGATTACATGCCTCGCTCAAGGGCTACTGCTGCAGTGGATGACCGCTACCTACGGATTATGGCTTGGAGGAACCCTGATAGCAACGCCACCATGTTGAATAATACTTTTCGTGCAGCCACAAGACGTCGTGTTACGACTCAAACTGTGCGCAATAGGCTGCACGATGCGCAACTTCACTCCCGACGTCCAAGGAGAGGTCCACCATGCAGCGCGGTACAGATGGCCCCAACAACATGCTGAATGAACCGCTCACGATTGGCATCTTTTTCTCTTCACAGTGAGTGTCGCATATGCCATCAACCAGACAATCGTCGGAGATGTGTTTGGAGGAAACCCGGTCAGGCTTAACACCTTAGACACACTGTCCAGCGAGTGCGGCAAGGTGGAGGTTCCCTGCTGTTTTGGGGTGACATTACGTGGGGCCGACGTACGCCGCTGGTGGTCACGGAGGCGCCGTAATGGCTGTACGATATGTGAATGCCATCCTCCAACCGACAGTGCAACCATATCAGTAGCATATTGGCGAGGCATTCATCTTCATCATGTACATTTCGTGAATGACTTCTTCACTATAACAACATCTCTCGACTAGAGTCTGGACCACCACCTCTGAAGGTCTCGCTGTATGTGGTACAACATGCAATGTGTGGTTTTCACGAGCATTGAAAAGAGCGGAAATGATGTTTATGATGATCTCTATTCCAATTTTCTGTACGGGTTCCGGAACTCTCGGAATCGAGGTGATGCAAAACTATTTTTTGATGTTTGTAGTTTAATGACAGAATATAATAAACTTCTAAGTGTGTCTGGTTCAGAATGGTTCAAAGGGCTCTGAGCACTATGGGACTTAACTAACCTAAGGACATCATACACATCCATGCCCGAGGCAGGATTCGAACCTGCGACCGTAGCAGTCGCGCGGTTCCAGACTGTACCGCCTAGAACCGCTCGGCCACCCCGGCCGGCAAGTGTGTCTGAATCACTTTGATAATATATGCTCCGCATACGCGGGAAACGAAGAATAAATTTGGAAACAGAATCAAAGTTCAGGGAGAGGAAATAAAAACTGAGGTTTGCCGATGGCACTGTATTTCTGACCGAGACGGTAAAGGACTTGGAAGAGCAGCTATACGCAATGGATAGCGTCTTCGAAAGACGTTGTAAGAAGAACATAAAATGAAAACAGAGGTATCATTTGAGAGACACAGAGGCGAGTGAGTGTGCCTGGACTTACTCCAGTTCACTGCCAGTAGCGCCACGTCATCTTAACATGCCTGTGTGTAGCATACAGAGTATTGCGACATAATCTGAGAATGTAATTAAAAATTAAAGGAACTTTCGCGCCCTTTGTCAACATATGCTTCAGTAACTTAATGTTCAAACTGCTACATCTCAGAATGATCAGATGAATATGTTTTGCTAAATACATTGTTTTAAGAAAAAATAAGTCGTGCTAAATAATAAAGCCAGAAAGCTACAAATTGTTCAGAACGTGTAAATTTATGTCACAATCAGTTGTGAGAAGTCTCAACTTGATCGGGGTAATATATTTTGCACAAAATCGGCGTTTTTACTGAAAACTGAAGCTGCTAAATATTAGACTCGGGAAGATGAAAATTCGTATGAACCTTCAGTTTGATATAAGAAATTGAGCTATGTGACTCCATTAAGCTACCTCCAATAGTTTTCAAGTAATTTACTAAAAACTAGCCGCGCGGCATTAGCCGAGCAGTCTAGGCGCTGCAGTCATGGACTGTGCGGCTGGTTCCGGCGGAGGTTCGAGTCCTCCCTCGGGCATGTGTGTGTGTGTGTTTGTCCTTAGGATAATTTAGGTTGAGTAGTGTGTAAGCTTAGGGGCTGATGACCTTAGCAGTCAAGTCCCATAAGATTTCACACACATTTGAACATTTTTTTGGACTGAAAACTAAATTTGGAACAAAAAACTTATTATATGCAATAGATTAAGTATCACTTGTATTAATGATAGCAAGTTCTAGTTACAGCACTTGATTACATCCAGTAAATAATAAAGCTACACCAAATATCAAGACTTTCATGAACTTGATTACTGGCAATACGTTACTTCAGAAAATCATGACATTTTACTTCATTATTAAGCTTGAATCACGAACTTAGCAATTTTTTATATAAACCATAGCTATTATGTTCTGAAAGTCAACATATGTTCTTAAATAGTCATATTTGGAGCTAGTTTGCAATTTACTCTATAATTTTAGATGTTGCTCTACTTAGAAAATTGAGTGACGTTTGTAAGTTCTACCTTCATATCGCTAAATTATGGTACGGATTAGTACGCTAAAGAAGTCATTTGTTCGACAGTAGTTTCCACTATTTTACCATACATGTCAGCCTGCTGGCTTCATTTCTCCTGTTTCTCGCTATTTTCATTTATTCATATATTTTGACGCTTCTTTTTCCGTTTTATCTCCGTCAGCCTACTGACCTCATCATTTACATATATTTTTGGTGTGATCCTCAGATCACTCACCTCTAGTGACACCATTTTATTATCCTCTCTTACTTACAGAAAGTCTTGCTCCCAACTAATAATTATTAATTAATACAAAGTTTATGGTTTCAGATTTTAGAAATTTTCAGATTAATTAATTTCTCTTAACGCAAATTATCTGTATTTTGTAGTTCCTAATCCTTTTTATTTACATTATTTATTATTTATTTACTTCAACCATTACTTTCCTGTAATTAGTGCTAAAAAATTAACCATTGTTATTTTAGTATTTAGAATTTACTATGGTAAATCACCTCTCATATTCTCTTGTAAGTCATCATTTGGAATAGCCATTCTCGGGAATCATTCTTATTTACTAGGGAGACATTACAAACTAATACCCTATGTACAACATGGAGACATTATTCCATACTTACTACGATAGGACAGAAGAAGAGAAGAAATAAATGTTTCATCTAGCTGGGACCACACAGTACGCCAAGCTGTGTATTCTCCAAAGAGTGGTAGACTCCCTACAGAATCTAGTGTAGATAGGACAGAAGAAGAGAATGAAACTTGAAAGAGAAATAAAGTTTAATCCAGCTGGTACCGCACAGTACGCCACTCTGTGTATTCGCCAAAGAGCGGCAGACTCCCTGTAGAATCTAGTTACTGTCGCTTCTGCAGCTTTCCAGTTCTACAATGTTTCGCAGACCTAGTTCTTTTTTACTTTTCGGGTATTCCAAACGGTGTGCGTTTGCATGAGGCTTACTTATTATCCTGAATGCTCCTTGATGCACAAACACAAATGGTTCAATTGGCTCTGAGCACTATGGGACTTATCATCTATTGTCATCATTCCCCTAGAACTTAGAACTACTTAAACCTAACTAACCTAAGGACATCACACAACACCCAGTCATCACGAGGCAGAGAAAATCCCTGACCCCGCCGGGAATCGAACCCGGGAATTCGGGGGCGGGAAGAACAAACACAAACTTTTTTGTTTCAGCTGAAATTTTCTTAGATTTGTCTTTATTTCTGACTAGCTCTAGCTAAAACTAGTGGAGGAAAATTTGGCGTCATGTGTTCTTTCTCCGTCCAAGGTTCTTTTATCAGATATTTGATTTTTTGATTGTACCTTTGCCTCTGTTTCTTTTAGGGTATAGTTCCCTTCGCATTAGCATCTTGCACATTACTACAGAATCCAGTATCTTCCTGCAAGTATCCCTTATTCCTTATTACTCTAAAAGGCAGTTCCTATGCTTAATTATTATTGCTTATATAATTTCCTATGAATGGTTCTTTAATCACCTGCGAATCACGTAATGTTAATACTAGGTGATTCTGGTCAAAATCAATCCTTCCTTGATATTTTGTTACGAAATCTGTGCCAATTAACATCTCAACACTTAAACCGAGTGAGCCGTGTGTGGCTCGTGTTACAGCCATCATGTATTTTACACCCTGTTTTTAATGTACTTCCACCTCCCGACGTTAATTTAAATTGCTACTATCACTGAGCTGCTGCTTTCCCTGACAGTGACTAGCATTAGCAGCGCGTATCGACATATTCCCTCTCGTAGTATCTTTGCTCGACTGCTATTACTTCCCGTTCGTTGTATGTCGTAGAGAGATCGTGGCGAGTTCGGGATGACAGTCAGTTGGAACGCGTCTGGAGTGCTGTCCGGACCTGCCAGTCGGTGAATTGTAATGCGGCACTAGTGTAGTCAGGTTGGAGCAGCAGTGAGATCTGCGTGGACGTGGCTCGCCCGACCATTGCCGCCACGCATCACTTGAGCCGGGCCACGGTCTTGGTGGATCGTCGGTCGGTCGTCCTACTGGACGACGCGTTTTGGCTCGCCGATCGTTTATGAGTCGGCTGTGTGTGTGTGTACATCGACTCCCGATTTGTCTTCGTGCGTGTTTAGTTACTGTTTGGTATCGTTCAGGTCTTCGTGCAAGTGTTTGTCAGGTTGTGTGTGTAGTTGGCGTTATTTACACTGACGGCAGTATAGATGTTGTCGGCATTCTGAGAGGAGTCGGTCGGTTGCTGCGGACCAGGGGAGTTATCTCCGAGCGGAGCAGTCGGCTGGGTCCGCTGGCAGTCCCTGCGCAGTGATGGAGCAGGTGTGGAGCTGTCCGATCGCTACGAGCTTCGTGGTTCACCGACCCAGAACGTCAATGTTGAGTAGTGATTTCAAGTACCCAAGCCACGTCCATTCATGTTGTGTGGTTCGTTTCGGTGGTTCGCTGTTGGGGAGGTTTTCCTGTGAGCAACACCGAGTGTTTGTATTGCTGAAATTTAGCCGCCATGCTGTGGAATTAACTATATTGCTTGACTACAATTCAAGTTCACCAGCGGAATTTTCTGCCTTGTGGCCGGTAGTGTTCCGGTTACCTGCCCTGGCCACTAACGTAATTTCAGGCAGTGTCCCTTCCTCACCTGTTGTCGCTGTCCAACACGTTGTGTAGTTTTGACAGCTTAATACATATACATATTTGATTGAGGATAACCACGCCCATAACATTTGGTGTTTGAATTCTCATGTACCGATTGGTGGCATGCAAGTCGTTTGTCGGTCGGTCCATGGCTATCCCTTGGTTAGGTTCCGACAGATAAAGTGTAGTTGGGCTCACTAACTGTCTCACCTAAGTGAACGAGGGCAGACCGACCACCTAGAGGCTTCTAAGTGCTGTTGTCTTTACTGTCTTTCTCACCGGTGTTTAATGGTCTGTTTATAATCTATCATAGCCAATGATAAAAAAAATTCTTGGTTTTACTGTGTTTTATGTAGTAAGTTTGAGTTCCGGCAAGTGTATATTTGCTGCAAGGTTATTGCCGTCGTGTTGTCTTTTCTTTTAGTCCGGTTTCAGCTACTTAAAACTTAAGGCTTATGGTTTTTTTTTTTTTGTAATTTTGGAAAATTGTGAGCCTTCAGCCTTGGAACCTTATCCTTAAAATTACCTTTCAAGCTTAAACATCGCTGCTTGGAACGTTTTCATAAAATTACCTTTCAAGCTTAAAGATTGCGGCCTTCTGCCTTTGAAAGGTTATGGAATTTATTATACAATCTTGAAAATTTTATTGTGGGCCTTCAGCCATTTGTATTGCATCTTCTTTATGTTTGTCTATCCACTTTTGCCTTGAGGCCTGTCACAGCCTAGCTGTGATGGATTTATATTTTATTTTATTTGCTATTTTAACTGCATTTTTATCTTTTTGATTTTTAAGATTCCTTGTTTGGAAGCCTTTAGCTATGATAGAATTGCATTTTGAAACTCGTAGTTGTAAAGGTTCAGCTATGTGCTGCTTTGATTGTAAATGTGTTGTTAAATTACAATAAATTACAATTTTAAGGTGAAACTGACCCCAACCTTATGTGGCCCTTTCCACAATCCTAATGACGCGTTATGCCCAGCGGGTTTAGCGGGCGTTTCACGGAGCACGATTAAACAAAGATGATCTATTATTATGACACCTATATCATTTGGTATCAAACTTTTCCAGTAGCAGCTTCTATTCTTGAACCACTTCCTTTCATGACAGTTGGTTCATTCTTATTAGAAATAGAATCAAAAAATTCTTCTGACAAAGCACTTCCTTCATTGCCACTATCAAGAAGACAATACACAGTTACCCCTAGGATGCTAGTTTTTGTAATAGGGTAAGTTATTGTAATTTGAACAGTATCCTCACAAAAGTCTTCTAATAAATCCTTTTCAATCCGTTTCCAGCTAAAGCAATTTTGTTCAGTTGCAAGTACGTTCACGCTTAGATTGACAGGGTCATCAATCTCTACATTCTTAGCTGCTTTTTCCAACCTGCCCAACAATTTCAGATCAAACCACTTGACAACTTCCTCTAGTTCCGTTTGCTGTACATCAGCTAAACTATTCTCTACCTTTGAGCAACTGCGTCTCTGCGCAACGTTGCTATCTATAACACTGTCGTAAGCTTTTACAGTTTGTGGCAAGTCGGTAGAGGTAATATGTTTCTTGGCCTCATGATAATAGCTACCGCCCTCATCCATCAACTCCTTCCCTTCAAAACCTTGCAAAACAAAATCTACCTCTTCTACTGGAACCTTATCCTTCAGATTGCCATTACTTCCGAAGATATAAGCTTTTGTTTCATCTTCGTGCTTATCAGACTCAAACCCCTGAATTTGTTCCTCCCTGTCATCTGTAGCGTTCTTTTTCCCTTGCCTCATTTTTACAATGTCGTCTATATAATTCGAGTGGTTAAGCACATAACTGGTACTATCTGTTCCTGTTTCGTCATCCTTGTTATCGATTTGCATGTGCTTACTGAGTGTGGTATGTGTTTTTGTTACAGGCTGTGTTACTGTTTCCGCCTTGTGACCGTCACTTTCCTCATAGACGGGACTTGGTTTTCCACGTGCAGCCTGTTGTGTTAATTTGATACAGAATCAGATAGGACAGCATTCTGCTCTCCTTCTTGTCTCAACGGCACATGATTTATATTTCTGCTTTCGTCATAATAATTACTGCGAAAGTGTGGTAGCTGTCCACCTCCCACAATAAATTTAATAACAATTTTCTAAATTAAGAAGAAACTCTTTATAGTAACTTCTCAATTGTTTATTTATATTATAGAAGGAAAATGTAACATAGAATGTGTTTTGTCCTCCCTTGGATGTAAGTTTCTCAAGGACATGGAGTCTTCATGAAAGGCAGCTTATAAGATGCATTGGAGAAGAAAGCGAGGACACAATCTACAGTAAATCCAGCCCTTCCCTTTTTGTAATGAAATATATAGATAACGCCATAAATCGACTTCCCACCCTCAACTTCAAATATTTTAGTAAAAGTGATTCATACAGAAGCTCACATTGGTGCCTACGATTGTGATTACAGACGTGAGTCCTGAAAAGTGAAATCTTTTGTGTGTTTCTCTTTCAGGTAAAGACTGAAAAATCTGAATCAAAAAAGTAACTTTGTAATAATCGAAAATTTCATTTCTTCTTTATATGTAATTTATGTATATGATTTGTAAACATTGTCATGTTTTCATATAAATTTTGTAGGTGTATTATTAATGAAAAATATGCTAAAATCAGTTCCATTTAATGGAGACCAGCTGTAATAATACTCGTTTCTAATATATAATTTTGTTCAAAAAATAAATATTTTCACACGGCGAAACAAGTGCTGTATAATTTGAGAGATACAAAGGCGAGCGAGTGTGCCGGGACTCACCCCGGTTCACTGCTGCTAGCGCCACGGCATCAAAAAATGTTCAAATGTATGTGAAATCTTATGAGACTTAACCGCTAAGGTCATCAGTCCCTAAGCTTACACACTACTTAACCTAAATTATCCTAAGGACAAACACACACACACACACACCCATGCCCGAGGGAGGACTCGAACCTCCGCCGGGACCAGCCGCACAGTCCATGAGTGCAGCGCCTTAAACCGCTCGGCTAATCCCGCGCGGCACCACGGCATCATAACGTGCCTGTACGTAGGATACAAAATATTGTGCCATAATCTAAGGATGAAATTAAAATTTAGAGTAGCTTTTCCAAACTTCAAGATATTAATGTTCAAATAGCTAATATCAGAGTGATCAGATGAATATGTTTCGCTAAATAGATTGTTTAAGAAAAATAAGTGGCGCTAAATAATGCAGCTAGAAACCTAAAAATCGTTCAAAATATTCAACTGTACGACACAATCAACTGTTGTCTCAGCTTTATCGGAACAATATTTTGCTCAAAATCGGCGTTTTCACGAAAAATTGAAGGCTCTAAATATTAGACTCAGAAAGATTAACTCCTATGAAGCTACCTCTATTACTTTTCAAGTAATTTCCTAAAAACATTAGATGATCTCAATTTTGTGACCTCACTGTCAAGTTCATCCCATAAGAGTATAGTAGTATGTAAGTGAAGTGACTGACTGACTTGGCCAACTCACACTGTTCACCTCTCAATATTTCTCTTTTCTACTAACATACTCTCTCCATAATTTAGAAGCATGCTTGGATTCACTGTCCTGCTCCAGATCAAACCCACGACCAATCAGTCTCTTGCCAGATGGAACTGCATTGTTGATCATTGCCCTGTGTTCCATTAATTGTTATCAATGGAGAGACGTCTACAGACGTTAAAGTAACCTCTGGCGTGCCACAGGGGAGTGTTATGGGACCATTGCTTTTCACAATATATATAAATGACTTAGTAGATAGTGTCGGAAGTTCCATGCGGCTTTTCGCGGATGATGCTGTAGTATACAGAGAAGTTGCAGCATTAGAAAATTGTAGCGAAATGCAGGAAGATCTGCAGCGGATAGGCACTTGGTGCAGGGAGTGGCAACTGACCCTTAACATAGACAAATGTAATGTATTGCGAATACATAGAAAGAAGGATCCTTTATTGTATGATTATATGATAGCGGAACAAACACTGGTAGCAGTTACTTCTGTAAAATATCTGGGAGTATGCGTGCGGAACGATTTGAAGTGGAATGATCATATAAAATTAATTGTTGGTAAGGCGGGTACCAGGTTGAGATTCATTGGGAGAGTGCTTAGAAAATGTAGTCCATCAACAAAGGAGGTGGCTTACAAAACACTCGTTCGACCTATACTTGAGTATTGCTCATCAGTGTGGGATCCGCACCAGATCGGTCTGACGGAGGAGATAGAGAAGATCCAAAGAAGAGCGGCGCGTTTCGTCACAGGGTTATTTGGTAACCGTGATAGCGTTACGGAGATGTTTAATAAACTCAAGTGGCAGACTCTGCAAGAGAGGCGCTCTGCATCGCGGTGTAGCTTGCTCGCCAGGTTTCGAGAGGGTGCGTTTCTGGATGAGGTATCGAATATATTGCTTCCCCCTACTTATACCTCCCGAGGAGATCACGAATGTAAAATTAGAGCGCGCACGGAGGCTTTCAGACAGTCGTTCTTCCCGCGAACCATACGCGACTGGAACAGGAAAGGGAGGTAATGACAGTGGCACGTAAAGTGCCCTCCGCCACACACCGTTGGGTGGCTTGTGGAGTATCAATGTAGATGTAGATGTAGAATTTTCTCTACCTCACCAACTTTATCACCCGCAAAACATACCCACACCATGACCGACGTCCCACTATGTTTCACCGTTCACGTCACGCTCTGACTCTTCATACGTTCTCTACGAAGTCGACGAACGAACATTAGACGATGGTTTCCAGATATTTCAAACTCAGATTCGTCCGTGAATAACACCTTCGACCATTGCTGCGCGGCCCAGTTTTCATGTTACTGTACTCATTGCAATTTTTCACCTTATTTGCTTTTCGTGACAGTTTTCTCGCCCGCTGAGCACCCCTTTAAAGCATACACTGGAAGTATGAATTTAAAAAAACCTTCAGTCACAAATTTTCGTGTTTTATTAAAAACTCGATGCATTCCGAACCCTGTGGATCCATCATCACGTGTAACTTCACTTAATAAATGATTTACTTTCTTCTCTTGACTGAGTTGAAGTGCGTATTCCGTCATGGAAAGGTCTGATGTTAGGTTACGAGTTTCGCAAGTTAAACGCGGAACATATGTGCGAAATAGTGGAAAATGAACAGTGTTAACTTACCACATAACGCAAGAAAAGCGTTTTTAACTTTTTAGCACCATCATACATTCTTTTATCCAGTCTATTAACACATATCAGATTACTCAAGAGGCACATTTGCGTGCACATATTTGAAAACACTTCACACATGTTGTACATGGTGTGATCAAAGATGAATTTCTTCTTATTGCTAGAGATCTAATAATTAAACAACTGACATATGCAGGGAATAACTTTAGAATAGATCGTTATAATTACTGAAATAATTGTGGCTTGCGAAATCTGTTTGTTCATTTAACATAGATACTGGTATTTGATTTTATCGAGGTATCCAGTTGTTCTATTAGATTTAGGGTCTTATCATTGGCTTTATTACGTAGTACTAGCAAATTGTTTTCTAGACTGTTGATGATATGTTTCGTTTCCAACATAAGTTGTGCAATAACTGATTTTTCGAAGTTTTTGAGTCTAAAACCATTTACGTGTTCTTGAAAACGGGTTCCGAAATTTCTAGTTTCTCCCTGTTATCCGTACATAGTAGGCAGGACAATTGGGCATGATACTTCGTACACTCCACTGTTGTTGAATTTTTGTGTATTTCGTTTTGTGTTATTGACGAGTAAGTTTCCTAACTTATGATTAGTTGGGAATGCAACTGTTACGTTTGTTTCTTGACAAAATTAGCGATTTTTTGTGACATAAGGCCCATATATGGGATACTGGCAAATATTTTCTCTTCTTTCCCAGTGTGGCCATTTGTTGTCTTACTTTTATGTATTTGTCTGTGTAAATTGTCATTTGTTTTAGCTGGGTAGCCATTATTTATGCCAATGTTCTTCATTGCATCTATCTCATTCCTAAGGCTGTTTTGTTGTACTATGCATTTCACCTCATTCAAGAGAAAAATGTGTTAAGGCAAGTTAAATCTGATGATGAACCCACAGGGTCCGAAATGCATCGTGTATTTAATAAAACATGAAAATCTGTTACTGAACGTGTTTTTCAATTCATACTTCCAGTGTATTGAATACAGTCACGTTTGAAGCTGCAAAATATGAATAAAATTAAATTCCTTTAAAACATGTTCACTAAGACGGCGTTGCACTGTTTGGACAGAGATTGGTGCTCTTCGCATACCACTTACTTCCTATCGAATTTCTGGCGAAATAAGAGTTCTCTGAATTTACTCTATACACATGTGAACTGATCTCCCTGTATGGTGTTACTCGGGATCTTCCAGATCGCGAAATACTTGCATTGGCACCAGTTTGTTTTATCCGCTGCAATGTATATACCACTGTAGCTTAGACTACGCCAGCTTTTGTGTTATTGTTACTAGAATAGCCTTCCTGACACAGAGCTACAATTGCAGGACGTTTTCAGATTACAGTCTCTTCCTTTCGTCCATAAGGAGGTACATGGTATGGAACCTATCAGGTACACAAACACACTGCTAGAGGCACACAGCGTGCTGCAAACTATTGCGAACTGATTGCTACACAGACAGCAGAAGGATGGATTTCTATTCGAATGGAATTGTCACATGTTAAGGCACATCAGTGTTGTCGTGGATACTCATCAGCGTTCCTCTGTGCGCACAATAGGCCAAATACACATCCGTTTGTTTTGCTATAAAAACGGGAATATGATTGAATATTCAAAACGAAATCCCTGTTTTAACAAGAAATCCATAGCTGTAGTAGGTGATCGGAAGCTTTTGACCGGCAGTGTACAATTGAGCAAAACGCGACATTTAGACGAGTGCAGCCTTCACTGACGTTATGCAATGACAAGCGACACAGAGCATGTGTATTGAAATCATAGCTAGGTGCACACAACAATGATCAAGCCAGAGAGAGAATACTGAAATGAATCTCACCACATGGCTGGCGCCGCTGTTTTCTAGTCGTAGTGCAAGACACTTGGTGCTCGCTGGTGGAACGAAATGGCGTGCATACACAAGCTGTTCAAGGTGATGAACAGCATAACTGCTAGTGACAGCAAGGCGGTAAATGGCTGCAGCAAGATGCGTCTGCAACAGTGATGAAGCGCGGGCTATTGGCCCATCTCAAACATCCTACCGAATGCGCACAGGACGTGGGGTTCCCAGACTTTTTGTGACTTAGCTGGCGCTACATTCCTGTACGCTCTTCGCTTTGGAATACAGCTGCTACCAACTACGCGGGAGGGTAGGGGGGCAAAAACTCACAGTGATACATAGAAGATGGCCACGTCTTTTTATTGATATTTTTCTTATTCTGCTTCACACTCAAACGTCAGAAAGGCGGTTCTTAACGGTATTCCTACAACTCCACGAGCATGAAGAACAGCTGTTTCAACTCCAGTAGTTCTTAATGTTTGCCGCTTTCGGTAAGATTAATCGGGAAATTATGGCTACAACAGTGGGTTCTTCATCACCTGGGGTCCTGATCGCCATCTGATTGATCGCTTATTACGTAATATGGAAATGTGGTTCTGCCTTGAGCAAACACAATTCTTTTTGTTATAGTACCCAATCATGTTTCAAAGAAGTTTCTCTATCTTCAGTGGGTTCATTTCTTCTCTGTCAAATAAAATATAAAGATATTTTTGCATCATAGTACTTTACCGTTTTTGAGATTATAGTGTTTACATTGACAAAACTATTAACGGAAAAGTATTGACAGGTAAAATATATAACTTCGTATTACTTATTGATGTCCATGTTGATCTCTGAAATTCGTAGAACAGATAGTATTTTGCACCAGTTTGGCATATGCAACTAATTACGATTTTTCAATATTTTGTCAAGTAATTTGCCAAAATGTTAACCTTAAAATGTAACTATCACTTAAAAATAATGTTATATTGTAGTAGTACTGTCACTATATTATGTCGTGCTGTCAACAAAGATTCGTTGTTTTATTCCGCAACTATCATTTTTTAGCCTAAAGTACTAGTTTTAGAAAATGTGTTGGAGGTATGATGAATATGAACAAGTGAGAACTGGGAAGGGGGGGGGGGGGAGGGTAGTGGAGGGGTAGGGAAGGCTATGTACATTGAACTTCCACCCACTCACCTCCTGTTCATAATCATCACACCTGTAACAAATTTTGGAAAACTAGTATTTTAACCTAAAGAATGAAAAAGACCGAAACAACGAAACTTTGTTGACAACACACCTTAATGTAATAACAGTACTAATATAATATAACCGTAGAAAAACAGAAAAAAGCGATAATTTCGTTTTACAGTCAATATTTAGGCAAACTACGTAACGCAGTATTCAAAATTCGTAATTAGTTTCAGATGTCAAACTGGAGCAAAATAATAGCTGTACTGTGAATGTCAGACAGCCACGTGGACGTCAGTATGTAGTACTAACGTATATATTTTTCCTCCAATATGTTTTCGTTACTACTTTTATCAACGTAAATACCGTAATATCAAAACAGATTGCGTATTATCTATAATAATTGAACCCACTAAAGTTGGAGAACTTCTCCGAAACGTGTTTGGGTGTTAAAACAAGAGGAATAGTGTTTGCTCAAGGCAGATTACACTGCATATTAGGAAGAAAATACGGAGAAAAGGGATCTTCGGGCCGGCCGGAGTGGCCGAGCGGTTCTAGGCGCTACGGTCGCAGGTTCGAATCCTGCCTCGGGCATGGGTGTGTGAGATGTCCTTAGGTTAGTTAGATTGAAGTAGTTCTAAGGTCTAGGGGACTGATGGCCTGAGAAGTTAAGTCCCATAGTGCTCAGAGCCATTTGAGACATTTGGATCTTCAGCCACAAGACGACTGCTTATTAATATCTACCCAAATCTTTCTTTGTTTACGAACAGGTGCCGTCGCCGACGCGTGCATGTCGCCACTTGGAGGTCCGGGAAGGTATTACAAATTGATGCGTTCTCCTACTCAAACACTTAAATTTCTTTTCTCCACAAACCTTCTAACTGGATGGTGGTCTGTGGCACCGTTCCGGCTTAAGGGCAAGTGATTTTCCCCGTGATAGAATGGAGTCACAAGGCCTGTTAGAAATAAACTTCGGAAAACTCTACCAGAAAGCAGTGATTGGAAGTGTTATTAACGTGACTGGGATTGACCAATGAATCTTCCTGCACTGTGTTTCTGAGCGCCCAAAATGTTAACATAGTATCGTTTTGGAGCTCGTGGAATGGTAACTCGGCCGGTAGATCCTTTGGGGCGAAGGGTGTGCGTCCCGAGTCCTTTGGACGGAGGTGTAGTTTCGAAATATAGTTCTGGTATCGATTGGTGCTCTTCGGAAGTGGGGAAAGTGAATCGTAGATCCGTGTGGGGTGAGGTGATACGTCAAGTATTGCGAGAATAAGGTAGGGAGTGGGTGACCCCGAGTTATTAATGAAGGTGTTCTGCCAGTGCGGAAACATCTACGTGGGAATTCGGCTTGGTTATTTGGCAATATCCAGGCGAGCCTTGAAGTAGTCGTTAGGGAGGGAGCGCATGGCATGCTAGTACGTAGAACCTTTAGATAGCTGCAGGTGTCGTATAACCA
This sequence comes from Schistocerca americana, assembly GCF_021461395.2. Lineage (NCBI taxonomy): Eukaryota > Metazoa > Arthropoda > Insecta > Orthoptera > Acrididae > Schistocerca > Schistocerca americana. Next base: position 170,204,377 of record NC_060124.1, on the reverse strand, counting down.
TCGAGGCAAGTTTTTCGACGTCTAATAGAAGCGACGCCCACCCCAGAGTGTTTAAGGAATCCTACTTTACGTATCAAACAGCTTCAAACATCTGATTGCTTTACAAACGAGTTTTTCACGCATCCCAATGTTTACAACGTCATACCTCCTGACCTATGTATTCTGCAATGATAAAGTTTTGCGAGTATTCAGTGGTATATGTGGATATTGTTTGCGAAATGTGTTGCGAACAGAGTTAGTAGTAAAGAATTAATAGACTGAAACGTCATGCCTGATGTTTAAGTTTTATTGCAAGAATAACGACAGTGTATTAGTTTGGTGCATAAGTTGGTAGCGTTTTTGTTTTGCATGTCGGTATTCCATGTTATTTTAACATTTGGAGATAGTGAGTGGAGCTGCGGATGCTAGAAAACAGAATGCGAAGCGGAGAACTCTGAACATTTCCGACATATTGTTCTGTTTGATTTCAGTAGAGGGCTGACAGTAGTGGAGGCAGCCAGAAACATTTTCGCAGTGTATGGGGATAATGCCATTGGACAGAAAACTGCAAGAAAATGGTTTTCTCGTTTTAAGAGGGATAGCTTGACATTAGTGGCTATCCCCGTTCAGGAATACATTCGGAGCTTGATGAGAATCGCTTAAACACGTTAATCCACAATCATAGACATAGGTGTACTCAAGAAAAATGATTCAAATGACTCTGAGCACTGTGGGACTTAACATCTGAGGTCATCAGTCCCCTAGAACGTATAACTACTTAAACCTAACTAACCGAAGAACATCACACACATCCATGCCCGAGGCAGGATTCGAACCTGCGACCGAAGCGGTCGCGCGGCTCCAGACTGAAGCGCCTAGAACCGCTCGGCCACACTGGCCACTCAAGAAAAGACGAGTGTAATGAAATGTAATTATTCCAACATCGTGTGAAATTTGCATGAAATGGGAAAGGTTCAGAAATGGGTGTATGGGTACCGCATGTTCTGAGACAAAATCACAAGAATCAGCGGTTGGCCATGCGTGCATCTGTGCTTGCTAGTCATCAACTAGCTCGTTAACATCACCGGTCATTCCTATCCTATATCGATACTGGTGACGAGAAATAGTGTTTGCCCTAATATAAGGAAAAAAAAAGGAATGACTGAGCCCAAACAAAGCAGCAATTCCCTATACAAAGTCCTGCGCACCCGCGAAGGATGATGTTATGCTTGTAGTGGAAAGCGACAGTGTGGTGTACTACGAAATGGTTCCCCAAGTTGTTACCATCACTGTTCAGATTTACTGCCAACAACTGAGAAGTCTTGCAGACGCAGTCCAAGAACAACGTACGCAAAGACTGCGTGAAGTGATGCTACACCACAATGACGTCCACCCGTATTCTGCTAGATTGTCAAAGAAACATTACAAAGGAGTTGAATGAGGAAGTAATTTCTCACCCACCGCATTTACCTGATCTTGCACTCTCTGATTTTTCACCTTTTCCGTTCTCTATCAAACAGCCTTCAAGACCCTTTCCGGATGGAAATGCGCTCCGACTAGTTCTTCGCCTCAAAACAACGTGATTTCTACAGTTGCTGTATCGAAAAGTTACCTCGGTGTTTGCAGAGCTGTGACCAGTGAAGGAGAATATATTATTGATGAATGAAGTCTCTGTTACGTGCATCTGTTGTGTTTATTAAAAGCTACAGAAAACGCTACGAACTTATGCGCCAATCTGATAGTAAGCTCTAAACCCTTTCCTTTCTTTATTCTGTGAAGGTGACAGAGAGGTTTCGAAAAGCTTGCAATTTACGCAGAAAGTTTGTTGTTAGTCGCTAAGTGCTCTCTCATTCTCAAATATGGATGAATATGGTTTGGGTAATTTGACGCCTTGAGCTACAATGCCACAAGAAATATACACAGTTCATAACTTTAATAATTGAGTTGTCGTGTTAAACTTCTAACGTAAGATTATACCTCTCTATGAGTAGACAGTAAAAATGTTTATAATATTTAACTTCGGCCACTAATTAAACGAAGTAATGAAAATTAAATGATTGTTGCGCCTGGAAGCCGTCAGACAGGCAATCAGCAACTAGCATCTGGTTTCTGTTCTTCCGAAAGCTTGTAGATTAGTGTTACTGTGCGTGTGTCCATTTGTTTCTGGGGAAATTTCTCGATTATTACGAGGGTTATTCGGAAAGTAAGGAACGATCGGTCTCGAAATGACGCGTTGGGCAGTGTCTCTAGTACGCCCGTCGATCGCGTTACGTCGTTATTTAGTTCTGAACACACAGGGAGCACATAAAGATACCTAGAACAGTAGTGTCTCCCGCCAAGTAGGAGTACCTGGTGAGAAATTTCGTATGAAGCTATGAGCCAACATTACACAACTGTCCTGCGTTTTCTTCTGCAAGACAATTCTCAGCCGCATTCTGCAGGGGCAATGAAGGTGCTCCTCCATCGTTTTCAATTGATAATGTTTGATTACCCAGAATATAGTCTATGGTGATAAGTAGCTGGAAGTTGTAGCTAGCTGTTGCATATAAAACAGTTTTGATTTTCACTGTGGTTTCCATTTCGCGACCTATCGTTCCTTACTTTCCGAATAACCCTCGTATTTATGTGTGTGTGTACCTTTTTTCCTGCTGAAACTTGTACATTATTGTTTCTCTGTGCGTGTCCTTTTCCTTTTTGGCTTTATATAGTACTTTGATTTGCTGATCGAGGTGATTTTTTGAGATGATATACTAACTGTTTTCGGTGTGTTACATGGCAGTTACCTGTAGCGTAACCTGTTTAACAATCCACTATGCAAATGCGATTAGCAAATCAAGTCAGATCACTAACGCTCCATGAAATCTCAGACCTATAATAACAAATGCCAATGCCTGAAATTCAGTCTCTGGCTCTTCTCCTTTTGGTACCGTGACGGATTCTTGTTACGGGTTGCAGTCTGTGGTATTCAGCTGGCTGGCGAAAGGAAAGAGTGACGAAGGAAATCGCATGGTGAAATTAAGTCATTCTGGTGCTAAACTGCCAGTGTCATAATAAGACGTTACGTCGAAATCGTGTTGGGCCTCGGCCGTTGTGGATGCAGTCAGCCTACCACATTTATGATTTCAACATCGGAATGCTATGCGAGCAACTGCAATGCTCGCTAAAGATTAATTTAAACAAATTTACAGCAATCGCCGAAGCACCGGTACCTGTATTGCATCGGACTATATTTATTACTGAACAGTCGCTAGTTTAGTTTCAAGAGTATCAGCTCTATAATTGCAAATTAAGAGTTACCTGCACAATGTCGATTTTTTGTGATCAATTTTCTACACCCACCAATGAAGATGACTGTTAAGCAGTTAACAACGTGCGAACATCACTTCTCTGAACATTAACGCAAAACAGTGGCTCACTAGAAACTTCATAGCATCTGAATGTACCGCTAACACATTGGAGGACACGACAAATGCAACTTAAAGACTGCTTGGGAAGCGCGACAGCTTTCGTAATCTGCTCAGGTCGCGAGTACAAAATAAGCGAGTGCAAGACTGACGAAATAGTTAATTGAGCAATCCTGCAAATTGTAAGCTGCTCAGATAACGGACAGCCGCTAACTGTGAAATGCGAAACTTGCTTGGAATTCAGCAATTGTGCTCCACAACGCACAAATCAGCACCGAATATAAAACGGCAGAGATGGCGGCAGAGAAAAGCTGCCACCAAGATCAGGAGAGGTGCGGATGTGTTCCCCGAGGCAAATACTGAAGCGGAATTCACTCTCTCCCTAACTCTCTACTTCTTGTAAAATTCAGCCTCGAGGGGAAGACGGCCAGCCATTGTCACAGTGACCAACGAGATTTTTGCTTCCATTTTCAGAACACAGGAAAACTCTGCACAAACTTCCCATAGTTAAAAGAGTGAGCCGCCGTATAACTTGGTATTATTACATTTATCTTCTGTATAATCCAGATGGGCTTTGGACGGTCTTAACAAATATGACTTCATAATGGTCTAACAGTCCTTATCATTGTACACTGAAGGGTCAAAGAAACTGGTATAGGCATGTGTATTCAAATACCGATATATGTAAATAGGCAGAATACGGCGCTGCGGTCGAAAACGCCTTTATCAAACAATAAGTGTCTGGCGCAGTTGTTATATTGTTAACTGCTGCTAAAATGGTGGGTTGTCAAGATTTAAGTGAGTTTGAATGTGATGTTATATCGGCGGACGAGCGATGGGACGCGGCATCTCCGAGGCAAAGATGAAGAGGGGACCTTCCCGTACGAACATTTCACGAGTGTGCCCTGAATACCAGGGATCCGGTAAAACAAAAAATCTCCAACATCGCTGCGGCGGAAAAAGATCCTGCAAAAGAACGGGAGCCGAGTGGAGGGTCTGAATCAGAGGCTGAGACGGTTCTGCGACCGTGTGGCTGCAGATTCCTCGACTTGCGCCATAGGGTGGTGGGGTTTCGGGTCCCGCTGGATAGGTCAGGAGTCCACTACACGCAACAAGCGGCTACACGGGTAGCAGGGGTTGTGTGGCGTGGGTTGGGCGGTTCTTTAGGTTAGATGGCCTTAGGCAAGTACAGAAAGGGCAACAGCCTCAACGGGTGCGGGGCAAAGTCAGGACATGCGGGGACCAAGCAACAATCGGTATTGGAATTGTCAACTGTCGAAGCTGCGTTGGTAAAGTACCAGAACTTCAAGCGCTGATAGAAAGCACCGAAGCTGAAATCGTTATAGGTACAGAAAGCTAGCTTAAGCCAGAGATAAATTCTGCCGAAATTTTTACAAAGGTACAGACGGTGTTTAGAAAGGATAGATTGCATGCAACCGGTGGTGGATTGTTCGTCGCTGTTAGTAGTAGTTTATCCTGTAGTGAAGTAGAAGTGGATAGTTCCTGTGAATTATTATGGGTGGAGGTTACACTCAACAACCGAACTAGGTTAATAATTGGCTCCTTTTACCGACCTCCCGACTCAGCAGCATTAGTGGCAGAACAACTGAGAGAAAATTTGGAATACATTTCACATAAATTTTCTCAGCATGTTATAGTCTTAGGTGGAGATTTCAATTTACCAGATATAGACTGGGACACTCAGATGTTTAGGACGGGTGGTAGGGACAGAGCAACGAGTGACATTATACTGAGTGCACTATCCGAAAATTACCTCGAGCAATTAAACAGAGAACCGACTCGTGGAGATAACATCTCGGACCTACTGATAACAAACACACCCGAACTTTTCGACTCTGTAAGTGCAGAACAGGGAATCAGTGATCATAAGGCCGTTGCAGCATCCCTGAATATGGAAGTTAATAGGAATATAAAAAAAGGGAGGAAGGTTTATCTGTTTAGCAAGAGTAATAGAAGGCAGATTTCAGACTACCTAACAGATCAAAACAAAAATTTCTGTTCCGACACTGACAATGTTGAGTGTTTATGGAAAAAGTTCAAGGCAATCGTAAAATGCGTTTTAGACAGGTATGTGCCGAGTAAAACTGTGAGGGACGGGAAAAACCCACCGTGGTACAACAACAAAGTTAGGAAACTACTGCGAAAGCAAAGACCTTCACTCCAAGTTTAAACGCAGCCAAAACCTCTCAGACAAACAGAAGCTAAACGATGTCAAAGTTAGCGTAACGAGGGCTATGCGTGAAGCGTTCAGTAAATTCTAAAGTAAAATTCTATGTACCGACTTGACAGAAAATCCTAGGAAGTTCTGGTCTTACGTTAAATCAGTAAGTGGCTCGAAACAGCATATCCAGACACTCTGGGATGATGATGGCATTGAAACAGAGGATGACACGCGTAAATCTGAAATACTAAACACCTTTTTCCAAAGCTGTTTCACAGAGGAAGACCGCACTGCAGTTCCTTCTCTAAATCCTCGCACAAACGAAAAAATGGCTGACATCGAAATAAGTGTCCAAGGAATAGAAAAGCAACTGGAATCACTCAATAGAGGAAAGTCCACTGGACCTGACGGGATACCAATTCGATTCTACACAGAGTACGCGAAAGAACTTGCCCCCCTTCTAACAGCCGTGTACCGCAAGTCTCTAGAGGAACGGAGGGTTCCAAATGATTGGAAAAGAGCACAGGTAGTCCCAGTCTTCAAGAAGGGTCGTCGAGCAGATGCGCCAAACTATAGACCTATATCTCTGACGTCGATCTGTTGTAGAATTTTAGAACATGTTTTTTGCTCGAGTATCACGTCGTCTTTGGAAACCCAGAATCTACTATGTAGGAATCAACATGAATTCCGGAATCAGCGATCGTGTGAGACCCAACTCGCTTTATTTGTTCATGAGACCTAGAAAATATTAGATACAGGCTCCCAGTTAGGTGCTATTTTTCTTGACTTCCGGAAGGCGTTCGATACAGTTTCGCACTGTCGCCTGATAAACAAAGTAAGAGCCTACGGAATATCAGACCAGCTGTGTGGCTGGATTGAAGAGTTTTTAGCAAACAGAACACAGCATGTTGTTATCAATGGAGAGACGTCTACAGACGTTAAAGTAACCTCTGGCGTGCCACAGGGGAGTGTTATGGGACCATTGCTTTTCACAATATATATAAATGACCTAGTAGATAGTGTCGGAAGTTCCATGCGGCTTTTCGCGGATGATGTTGTAGTATACAGAGAAGTTGCAGCATTAGAAAATTGTAGCGAAATGCAGGAAGATCTGCAGCGGATAGGCACTTGGTGCAGGGAGTGGCAACTGACCCTTAACATAGACAAATGTAATGTATTGCGAATACATAGAAAGAAGGATCCTTTATTGTATGATTATATGATAGCGGAACAAACACTGGTAGCAGTTACTTCTGTAAAATATCTGGGAGTATGCGTGGCGGAACGATTTGAAGTGGAATGATCATATAAAATTAATTGTTGGTAAGGCGGGTACCAGGTTGAGATTCATTGGGAGAGTGGTTAGAAAATGTAGTCCATCAACAAAGGAGGTGGCATACAAAACACTCGTTCGACCTATACTTGAGTAATGCTCATCAGTGTGGGATCCGTACCAGATCGGTTTGACGGAGGAGATAGAGAAGATACAAAGAAGAGCGGCGCGTTTCGTCACAGGGTTATTTGGTAACCGTGATAGCGTTACGGAGATGTTTAATAAACTCAAGTGGCAGACTCTGCGAGAGAGGCGCTCTGCATCGCGGTGTAGATTGCTCGCCAGGTTTCGAGAGGGTGCGTTTCTGGATGAGGTATCGAATATATTGCTTCCCCCTACTTATACCTCCCGAGGAGATCACAAATGTAAAATTAGAGAGATTAGAGCGCGCACGGAGGCTTTCAGACAGTCGTTCTTCCCGCGAACCATACGCGACTGGAACAGGAAAGGGAGGTAATGACAGTGGCACGTAAAGTGCCCTCCGCCACACACCGTTGGGTGGCTTGCGGAGTATAAATGTAGATGTAGATGAACGACGACTGAAGAGAATCGATCAGTGTGACAGAAGTGCAACCCTTCGCCAGCCGGAGTGGTTCAAATGGCTCTGTGCGCTATGGGACTTAACATCTGCGGTCATCAGTCCCCTAGAACTTAGAACTACTTAAACCTAACTAACCTAAGGACGTCACACACATCCATGCCCGAGGAAGGATTCTAACCTGCGACCGTAGCGGTCACGCGGTTCCAGACTGAAGCGCCTAGAACCGCTCGGCCACCCCGAGAATGACACAGCACTTAGCGACTAACAACAAAGTTTCTGCGTAAATTGCAAGCTTTTCGAAACCTCTGTCACCTTCACAGAATAAAGAAAGGAAAGGGTTTAGAGCTTACTATCAGATTGGCGCATAAGGTCGTAGCGTTTTCTGTAGCTTTTAATAAACACAACAGATGCACGTAACAGAGACTTCATTCATCAATAATATATTCTCCTTCACTGGTCACAGCTCTGCAAACACCGAGGTAACTTTTCGATACAGCAACTGTAGAAATCACGTTGTTTTGAGGCGAAGAACTCGTCAAGCCATATTCGGAGCGCATTTCCATCCGGAAAGGAAGTGTCTTGAAGGCTGTTCGATAGAGAACGGAAAAGGTGAAAATCAGAGGGTGCAAGATCAGGTGAATGCGGTAGGTGAGGAACCATTGTAATGTTTTTTTGTCAGTCTACCAGAATATGGGTGGACGTTATTGTGGAGTAGCATCACTTCACGCAGTCTTGCTGGACGTTGTTCTTGGACTGCGTCTGCAAGACGTCTCAGTTGTTGGCAATAAATCTGAACAGTGATGGTAACAATTCGGGGAACTATTTCGTAGCCGGCCGGGGTGGCAGAGCGGTTCTAGGCGCTACAGTCTAGAACAGCGCCACCGCTTCGGTCGTAGGTTCGAATCCTGCCCCGGGCATCGATGTGTGTGATGTCCTTCGGTTAGTTAGGTTGAAGTAGTTCTAAGTTCTAGGGCACTGATGACCTCAGAAGTTGAGTCCCATAGTGCTCAGAGCCATTTGAACCATTTTGCAACCCTTCCGGAAATTGCTGCAGATTTCAGTGCCGGGCCATCAAGTCTCAACGTGCGAACCATTCGACGAAACATCATCGACACAAAGCATTACGCCTCGCCTGGGTCCGTCGGCGTCGACTTTAGACTGTTTCAAATTGTATCGAGCGGAGAAACATGTACGAGGATGCGAACAACCTCATGAATTCATAGACCCTACATGACACCTGGGAACTGTTCAATCTGGTGGAGGCTCTGTAATGGTGTAGGGCGTGTGCAGTTGGAGTTAGGCATGGGATCCTTGATACGTCTAGATACATCTCTGATATGTGACACGTCCTGTCTGACCACCTACATCCATTCAGTTCCATTGTGCAGTTCGACAGACTTGGGCAAATCCAGCAGGACAATGCAACACCCACACGTGCAGAATTACTACAGAGTGGCTCCAGGGACACTCTTCCAAGTTTAAACACTCCCGCTGGCCACCAGGACCCCCAGACATGAACATTGTTGAGCATATCTGGGATGCCTCGTAACGTGCTATTCAGAAGAGATCTCCACCCCCTCCTACTCTTAAACGGTTTCATGGAGAGCCCTGCAGGATTCACGGTGTCAGTTACCTTCAGCTCTAATTCAGATATTACTCAAGTCCATGCCACGTCGCGTTAGGGCACTTCTGCGTGCTCGCGGGGAGCCTACACGATATTAGGCGGATGTACCAGTTTCTGACACTTCAGTGTATGTCTCTGCTGAAATCAAAGTGTAGGCCAGGTAAATGTGCGAAAAGCACTCTGAACATAATGGAAGCGACAAGCGAGGGCAGCCCAGCTTGTTACGAAGTTTCATTGCATGCAAAGTGCAAAGAGCACCTTTTAGCAAAGATCAGATTTGAAGGAGAGGAGAAAACAAGATGCTCTTAGCATGGGTCCCAGTTGTTAGGCCCAGAGGAGGCTCGCTAGAAGTTTGTTAAAAGTTTAGTAAGCCTGACTGTCTCATAGCCTGTGTGGACATGCATGTCTTCTCATTGGATGTAACTGGAAATATGCTACAGAGAAGGGGAGATTTTCTGCCTTCTGTCCAGCTCTAAGGGACAGATGTACTTCATTCATTAAACACAGCAGGATCTATAAGAACAGAGATTTTGTTAGATTCTCTATTAAATTAGCATTGATTGGAATTCACTAAGTCCGTTGCAACAGCCTGGCGAGATATCAACGCTGGCAGAACCAGCCAAGTTCAGTAGAGGAGAGTAAGAAACCAGCTTCTCCTGGAGTGTTGTAGCGAGCCCTTGCTCCAAGAGCGTCATTGTGAACACTAGAACTGCAGAGCAAGATATCTTCAACCTGAAGAGCTCAGACGCTGCGGACGAACTTAGAATTCTCAGCGATTCCTGCGGCCATCGTACGTGTTCTTATATCACTAGAGTGGTTGCATTCACTGAGACGAGGCGAGTGTGAAGTCATTTACCTAGCTTCAAGGTTGTGCTTCGCTGATCTAATTTTCACAGCCAAATCTGCATCCACTATGCGCTTATTCAAGGGTAATCCTGTTTCGTGTTTCTTCACGCTTTTCAGGGACTTTCCTTTAGCTTTCTAGTTTATTTTTCTGCAATCATTGGTAATATTTGCCAACACAGTTTTGTATCGGTTCTATATGTATACAACCACCTGTGCTAGGGCTGCTATACACGTTTGCAATCCCTTGTTCCCTTGATGATCATTTGTTTTCTCGATTCAGTAGATAAAATATTTTTGAGGTTTCCTAGCAATAAATTAGATTGCTATAGTGGCACTTAGTTTCTGTTTGTGGCTTGATCGATCCTGTTACAAATATTTCACGCTTAATTGGGCCATCCCTGGTAATTCAATTGGACTTTGTTTTCTTTTAATTCGCATGATCTAGTGGCGAGTTATCTATCATTGTAGATCTCAAAGGGTAGGTTCGGTAGTGCCTCAGCTGTATACTCAATGCTCAACCGACACTTCATAAGTGTTCGTATTCCGATCTATTGGTCGGACCTGAGACACTTTTACGGTAGTTACACTGCATAGCCAAAGCGAGGGAGGCGATCCTTACTTAGACTAATTTAGTTGTGTATTAGTGCTGACGACTAATCCTAATCAATAACCTGAGTAAATCAACGGAGCAATACGTCACGCAAATACTCTCATGTGTTGCGCTCTCAAACAGTGCGTAGATTCTGTTGAGTAGGACTGAACGCGTCCTCAAACTGGACGTGAAAGCATTCGTGGACGCCGCGCGGGGTAGCCGCACCGTCTAGGGCGTACTGACACTGTTCGCGTGGCACCCCGTCGGAGGTTCGAGTCTTCCCTCGGGCATGGATGTGTTTGTTGTCCTTAGCGTAAGTTAGATTAAGTAGTGTGCAAGCCTAGGGACCGATGACCTCAGCAGTTTGGTCCAGTTTCCGTTCGTGGACGACGAGCTAGTCCAGTTTCGTAACGTCACAACGTGGAATTTCACGTTACAACGCATTCGGAACTGTGAAAGACGGAATAGGATGAGTCAGATTTTTGCTTTTTGATGAGGAACGTAGCCAATGTGAAGTGAGATCGCCTTCTACCGCACAAGGATAACATGGCAATGGCATATTGGATTACCATCAGGTTACCTTCCATTCAGAAGCCTGTTGCACGCAGCGACTTATATATTGACTTGTAACTAATAGGTTTCAGCTATCAGTCGTCCTTTCTAAATTTTATTGGCAAATCTAGATTTCAGCTAGAAACTAGCCATTCTCAATGCACTATCATTTTTGATCAATTCATGTAATGCCTGTTGGTCGGGCTTCATCCATAGTTCATTGAATACTACATTGGATTACATAATTTGCTGCTGAAACCCTTATTTGGTGAGTTTCATTTTAAAATTACATCCTGTGAACATGTGTTGTTTCAAAGCACTAGTACGCTGAGGATCTCACGCAAACGCATCAGGTTTCTTACAATTTCCTGTACTAAATACCGAGAAACGTCGTATTGGTAGTTAAAGAATTTTCGAATTCGTTGTTTTTGAGTCATAACTCGCGTGTTAAAAAATATGCCGTTTCAGAGGGAAAGGAGCAATGAAAATATAGCATAAGCGTGTGTTTGTGGTACGATAACTTAAAGCTAAATTGAGTGAATGACATATTGGCAATTAAAGCCTTCAGGATACCGTCATGTGAAATAGAAACAGTTGATACCACTTCACTGTAATGCAGTGCATAGAGTCGCGGATTAATGACGTCACAGGTTCGCGTCCTGCTATCTCCATAAAAAACATTTTTTGTCCTTACCAACCTCTGAGAAATTCTAGGACTTTCTTATTAATTACGTAGACATATGTTCTGTATTATTCGAAAGCACTCTCTCTCTCTCGGGAGTTAGTGTGGAACATCGTCAACGAACTGGAACACAGCTTTCTACATCACTGCAGCATTCGATCGAAATTCAATCTTTATTTAATTATTCATATTAAAGTTTCACAGATTAGGGGATACATATTTATTTTATAAATACTGAGGATGATTGTGTCCACAAAACCACATGTACACACATGAGTGAACGTACGTGCAAACACAAGCGCGCGCGCACACACACACACACACACAAACACACACACACACACACACACACACACACACACACACACACACACACACACACGCCAGATGGAGTACAGAAAATTTAAGAGCAATATTTGGGTAAGTAAATGACTAGTGGAAAAATGCTCGTGTTTAAAAGGCTGTCACTGAAAAGTGGCGTATTAGCTCCATGTACAACGGGAGGTTGCCAGAACCTTTCTGATGACAACGCAGACACTTTACAGCTTTGTTTGTTGAGGTCTTCAGTCCTGAGACTAGTTTGATGCAGCTCTCCATGCTACCCTATCTTGTGCAAGCTTCTTCATCTCCCAGTACTTACTGCAACCCACATCCTTTTGAATCTGCTTAGTGTATTCATCTCTTGGTGTCCCTCTACGATTTTTACCCCCCACGCTGCCCTCCAATACTAAATTTGTGATCCCTTGATGCCTCAGAACATATCCTACTAACTGGTCCCTCCTTTTTGTCAAGTTGTGCCACATACTCCTCCCCAATTCCATTCCATACTTCATCATTAGTTACGTGATCTACACATCTAATCTTCAGCATTCTTCTGTAGCATCACATTTCGAAACATTCTGTTCTCTTCTTGTCCAAACTATTTATCGTCCACGTTTCACTTACATACATGGCCACACTCCATACAAATACTTACAGAAACGACTTCCTGACACTTAAATCTATACTCGATGTTAACAAATATCTCTTCTTCAGAAACGCTTTCCTTACCATTGCCAGTCTACATTTTATATCCTCTATACTTCGACCCTCATCAGTTATTTTGCTCCCCAAATAGCAAAACTCCTTTACTACTTTAAGTGTCTCAATTCCTAATCTAATTCCCTCAGCATCACCCGATTTAATTCGAATACATTCAATTATCCTAGTTTTGTTTTTATTGATGTTCATCTTATATCTTCCGTTGAAGGCACTGTCCATTCCGTTCAGCTGCTCTTCCAGGTCTTTTGCTGTCTCTGAAAGAATTAAAATGTCATCGGCGAACCTCAAAGTTTTTATTTCTTCTCCATGGATTTTAATTCCTGCTCCAAATTTTTCTTTTCTTTCCCTTACTGCTTGCTCAATATACAGATTGAATAACATCGGGAATAGGCTACAACCCTGTCTCAGTCCCTTCCCAACCACTCCTTCCCTTTCATGCCCCACGACTCTTATAACCGCCCTCTGGTTTCTGTACAAATTGTAAATAGCCTTTCGCTCCCTGTATTTTACCCCTGCCGCCTTTAGAATTTGAAAGAGAGTATTCCAGTCAACATTGTCAAAAGCTTTCTCTAAGTCAACAAATGCTAGAAACGTAGGTTTGCCTTTCCTTAATCTTTCTTCTGAGATAAGTCGTAAGGTCAGTATTGCCTCACGTGTTCCAATATTTCTACGGAATCCAAACTGATCTTCCCCGAGGTCGGCTTCCACCAGTTTTTCCATTCGTCTGTAAAGAATTCGCGTTAGTATTTTGCAGCTGTGACTTATTAAACTGATAGTTCGGTAATTTTCACATCTGTCAATACCTGCTTGCTTTGGGATTGGAATTATTATATTCTTCTTGATATCTGAGGGTATTTCGCCTGTTTCATACATCATGCTCACCAGATAGTAGAGTTTTGTCAGGAGTGGCTCTCCCAAGGCCATCAGTAGTTCTAATGAAATGTTGTCTACTCTCGGGGCCTTGTGTCGACTCAGGTCTTTCAGTGCTCTGCCAAACCCTTCACGCAGTATCGTATCTCCCATTTCATTTTCATCTAAATCCTCTTCCATTTCCATAATATTGTCCTCAAGTACATCGCCCTTGTATAGACCCTCAATATACTTCTTCCACCTTTCTGCTTTCCCTTCTTTGCTTAGAACTGGGTTTCCGTCTGAGCTCTTGATATTCATACAAGTTGTTCTCTTTTCTCCAAAGGTCTCTTTTAATTTTCCTGTAGGCAGTATCTATCTTACCCCTAGTGAGATACGCCTCTACATTCTTATATTTGTCCTCTAGCCATCCCTGCTTAGCCATTTTACACTTCCTGTCAATCTCATTTTTCAGACGTTTGTATTCCTTTTTGCCTGCTTCATTTACTGCATTTTTATATTTCTCCTTTCATCAATTAAATTCAATATTTCTTCTGTTACCCAAGGATTTCTATTAGCCCTCGTATTTTTACCTACTTCATCCTCTGCTGCCTTCACTACTTCATCCCTCAGAGCTAACTACACATTCTTCTTCTACTGTATTTCTTTCCACCATTCCTGTCAATTGTTCCCCTATGCTCTCCCTGAAACTCTGTACGACCTCTTGTTCTTTCAGTTTATCCAGGTCCCATCTTAAATTCCCACCTTTTTGCAGTTTCTTCAGTTTTAATCTACAGTTCATAACCAATAGATTGTGGTCAAAGTCCACATCTGCCCCTGGAAATGTCTTACAATTTAAAACATGGTTCCTAAATCTCTGTCTTACCATTATATAATCCATCTGATACCTTCTAGTATCTCGAGGATTCTTCCATGTATACAATCTTCTTTTATGATTCTTGAACCAAGTGTTAACTATGATTAAGTTATGCTCTGTGCAAAACTCTATCAGGCAGCTTCCTCTTTCATTTCTCAGTCCCAATCCATATTCCCCTACTATGTTTCCTTCTCTCCCTTTTCCTACTCTCGAATTCCAGTCACCCATGACTATTAAATTTTTGTCTCCCTTCACTACCTGAATAATTTCTTTTATCTCATCATACATTTCTTCAATTTTTTCATCATCTGCAGAGCTAGTTGGCATATAAACTTGGACTGCTGTAGTAGGCGTGGGCTTCGTGTCTATCTTGGCCACAATAATGCGTTCACTATGCTGTTTGTAGTAGCTTACCCGCACTCCTATTCTTTTATTCATTATTAAACCTACTCCTGCATTACCCCTAATTGATTGTGTGTTTATAACTCTGTATTCACCTGACCAAAAGTCTTGTTCCTCCTGCCACCGAACTTCACTAATTCCCACTATAACTTTAATCTATCCATTTCCCTTTTAAAATTTTCTAATCTACCTGCCCGGTCAAGGGATCTGACATTCCACGCTCAGATCCGTAGAACGCCAGTTTTCTTTTTCCTGATATCGGCGTCCTCCAGAGTAGTCCCCGCCCGGAGATCCGAATGGGGGACTATTTTACCTTCGGAATATTTTACACAAGAGGACGCCATCGTCATTTATCCATACAGTAAAACCGCATGCCCTCGGGAAAAATTACGGCCGTAGTTTCCCCTTGCTTTCAGCCGTTCGCAGTACCAGCACAACAAGCCCGTTTTGGTTAATGTTGCAAGGTCAGGTCAGTCAATCATCCAGACTGTTGCCCCTGCAACTACTGAAAAGGCTGCTGCCCCTCTTCAGGAACCACACGTTTGTCTGGCCTCTCAACAGATACCCCTCCGTTGTGGTTGCACCTACGGTACGGCCATCTGTATCGCTGAGGCACGCAAGCCTCCCCACCAACGTCAAGGTCCATGGTTCATTTTACTTTATTAGGTAGGTTTAGCCTCATATCGGTTTTTACGCGCTTATTTTACGTGTGCAAGTAGGGTAACTTTGAGGTTCTGTACCTCGCAAACAGGCTAGAAATCAAGAAAATTTGCAAGTTTGTTCGACATCTGGATCTTATGATTATATCATAAAAATTCCAGCCATCCTGAATTCCGAGGCTTGGTTTCGGTACACAAAATGGTGAAACGAAACGTATAAATTGTTGTTCACTAAGGAATCGGCAAAGAGCTAATAATTTTGAACGTGTATATCTCAGAAACGTATAAAGACTTCAACAAAATTTTCGGAGCTGTTCGGGGTCTTACGAAAATATCGCAAAACTTTAGCCGTTTGTTGTGCGCTGCCTTCTTGGAATCCGTGGTTCGGTTTTGGCACGAAAATATTGCAAAAAAATTGTTTGGAGGTTTTCTGAGGTATCGTCAATGAATTAATGATGTATCTACGTATAATCTCCTTAAGGCCCACAGTAGACCACATCAAATGCAAAAAATACCAACCAATTTGCTTGAACTGTCAAACAGGGAGGACGTTTGTAATAATAGTATTTATACTTTGACCCTTTAAGTTAGGTTTAAGTAGTTCTAAGTTCTAGGGGACTGTTGACCTCAGATGTTAAGTCCCATAGTGCTCAGAGCCATTTGAACCATTTTTTTACTGTAGGATAGTGAGTGACACTAAGACGATCCCTCTGTTGGGTACACAAATGGTCCGTAGCCCAAGAGCTACCGAAAACACTTACTCCTACCTAGCTATATCCAACACAACCCGGGGTATGATCTCCTGAAGAATACCATTTTTTATGTGCGGCGTTTTGGAACTAATACATGCATGCTGTCTCCTGCGTACCGATTTTTTTATTTGTTCTGATTACAGAAGGTTGCACTAGTTGTAGTAGAAGACTTTATAAAAAGCAAGCAAACGTCCACATTTTCAATAATAAGGAGTGGATTGACCGCCGTGTCATCCTCGGCCAATGGCGTCATTTGGAAATGACGTGGAAGGGCGTGTGGTCAGTACACCGCCCTCTCTGTCGTTCTCGGTTTTCTTGAGGTTAGAGCCGCTATTCCCCAATTAAGTAACGCCTCAACTGGCCTCAAGAGACCGCGTCTACCCCACCCCAGTCCACCCACCAAGAAACCGAACCCGAATCCTCAACACAGAAGCCACTCGAGCTGATCACTGACCTACGAAGGCTTGCAGGAGATTTCCACTTACTTCTTTGAAGTCTCTTGTATCGGACATGTTCTAAAAATTCTGCTTCTGAACAGAAGCAGAGACCCGTCAGAATGACCATAGAGTTTTAAATAATGTGAGAATGATGAAATGATTTTTAACTTACATTGTAGGCTTTTGCAAATTTGTATCGCTCTGTTTTTAAGGGAAGTTTTAAAAGTCGATGTCATTACCGACTAGATGTAGAATTTTCCTTTTTGTCTTGTATCTTGTTCACGAGACATGCATGCATGTTTTGTTTATGTATACTATAAACGTAACAACATGGCTAGCGTTTGGTCAAGGAAGGATGTGTGTATTCTAATAGGGCAAACGTAGCAATTTTACGTTCCTCTATGTTATTTGCGAGGCAGATACAGCCGAATACTGCCGATGGAGAGCGCTACGGCTCCAAATCACGATGAGGAACACGTTCCGTGTGACGCACCAGCTCGCTTCTGAAGTCGTCGGCACACGGACAGCGCAATCAAAAGTTGAGTGTTGAGCGTGCCGAGTTTCTGAAATCACATCGTGGAAATAACACTTTGCGGAATATCTTACATACCATATATTCGAGGCTGAAGGTAGACCAGTGAGATAGAAGAACACCAGCGACATCACATGACGCAATCTCTTTTCAGTACAGTCGTGGCACCCCGTTTTAGCTTACAGTTGAAGCCCGTATGTATATGCGTCGTTTCTAAAAACCGGAAAATTTAGGATCTCTAGAGAACTCTTCCTTAATTGTATGATTTGTTGTAATGAAATGACAGGAAGCGTCATTTTGGAGATTGAAGACTTATTCTAGTTTGCGTATTATGAAAGTATGCCACTTCCAGGTAACAGAATATTGATACTCCATCAAAAACGCATTGTTCTAGGTAAAATTTGTTATAATTAAATATCAGTTAACAACATATCTACGATTATTACTTTAAGGAGGTGATAAGATGCAAAGCATGGTCGTAAAGTCATTTATGTAATAAAATGAAATAGGTGCAGCCGCCCTTTCGATGCTACTTATTACATAGCAACCAGTTTCGGTGACTCAGTACATCATCTTCAGGCCTTAGCTGATGCTGAGGGGATAAACTCCAATCGTATACACGATCCCACCAGTGGACAACATCAATTAACTGGCTTCCACAGAATACTGTAATAGTGATGTCGTGTCGCTATATAATAAATAACATCGAAAAGACAGCTGCACGTATTTTATTACGTAAGTGAACGGCCGAAGTCCCACAAACCTCCAATCAGAAGGATGGAAACAGAAATCCCTTACAGTGGGTGTAGCGAAATGAGCAGAGACGCAGAGTAGTAATATAACACGTGTTGTTGGTTCGCGTCCCACTGTATCCCATTTTTTTTATATATATATATATTCACCTTCGCGCTTTCTTTTATGTTCTGATAGTTCCTTGTTAGTTTGATAGCAAAATATTCTATACTATTCAATGTTATGTGAACATAAGTGCGCTCACAGTGTACTTATTCGACTGGCTTTATCTACAAGACAGCTTGCACTACTTGTAGTCAGATATTTTGCTCTTACTTGTTCCAAGTTTTGTTTTTCACATATTGTTAACAGTCTGCTCTTCAATGGGAACGATGATCAAGGAAGAATGATGTTACGATTTTACTAAATAGTGAGAATGAAGAGAGAATTTTAGGTTGAGAAGAGTAATCGTAAATTTGCATCGAATGATTTCTAAGGGAATTTTTTAAGCCGATGTCCTTATCGACTAGACATGGTACTTTCCTTTTTACCTTGTACCATGCTATGGATATTGAAGCTTTTATTTATGTATGCTACAGACAGAACAACATGACTAGCTTACGGAGGACAAAGTAGTAAATGTGCGTTTTAACAGAGCTAACGTAGAAATTTTATGCCCGTCCACTTCGCTGACAGTGTGATTTGCCAACCAGAAACAGCTGACAACTGCCGCTGGAGCACGCTGCGATCGCGTATATTATGTTGACAGATGTACCGTACGCAGGAGACGCATCGTTTCTTAGTGTGCAGCAGCGCGTTGAACTCGGCACGCTCAACGTTGATGTTCGAAAGCATGGCCCGTGTGCCATCGGCTTACGTAAGCACCAACCACGATGGAAACTATCTCTGGCGTGCTTCACGGCGAGAAACACGTCCCGTGTGAGGACGGCTGCAGGGTGAGGCCACGGTAGTTAGGAGGACAGGTGTGAGGAACGTTTCGGCTGCGAAAGCGAAATACCGCGTATGTAAGCTTTTTAACTTCTTCCCTACCTCACCGACAATTTTTTCACAAAGCGTCCTCTTTATCATGCTTAAGTGTTGCATACTGCATCATCTACATCTACGTGACTGTTCTGCAGTTCACACTTAAGTGCTTGAAAGAGGGTTCATCGAACCATCTTCACACTATTTCCCTACCGTTCCGCTATCTAAGGAGGGAACCCGGAAAAAAACGAATTCTTAAAACTTTCCGCGCGAGCTATCATTCTTCTCATTTTATTGCGCGGCCCTTTCTTCCCTATGCAGTATTAGAAAAAATTCACATTCACAAGAGAAAATTGGTGATTGAAATGTCGTAAGAACATACAGTCGCAAAGAAAAACTCATTTCTTTTAATGATTGCCACCCTAGCGCGATTGTCATGTTCATGACACTCTCTCTCCTGCTTCGCGATAATATAAAACGAGCTTCCCTTTTTTGTACTTTTTCGATTTCGTCGGTCAATTCCATAAGGTAACGAGCCCATATC
Organism: Schistocerca americana; assembly: GCF_021461395.2. NCBI lineage: Eukaryota > Metazoa > Arthropoda > Insecta > Orthoptera > Acrididae > Schistocerca > Schistocerca americana. Next base: position 170,184,833 of record NC_060124.1, on the reverse strand, counting down.
GCTCAGCAGTCCTCCAGGAGAGGACGAGCAAGCATAGCGTAGGCAATCTCTTTTTGTATACTTGATACATTTTCTGTTACATGTTCCGTCAATAAAACGCAGTCTTTGGTTTGCCTTCCCCACAACATTACCTTTGCGACTGTTTACGTTATCCGTGATTGCTTTTCCTATATATTTAGTTGAACTGACAGCCTTCAGACTTCTGCGATACTTCGGGTAACCGTAATTTAACGGATTCTTTTTACTACTGATGGGGAGACCTAATACTTTTCATTATTTAGAGTCAATTGGCACTTTTCGCATCTTTCAATTGGTTTCAATGTTGTGATGACTTCACTACACGGTTAATGACGGCATCATGTTCAAACAATCTGAGAGCTGCTCATATTGTCTCCTAAATCGTTTATATAGATTAAGAACAGCAGAGGGTCTATAACACTTCGTTGGGGAACGACACATGTCTCTTCTATTTTATTCGCTGACTTTCCTGCACTTACTAGGAACTGCGACCTTTCTAACAGGGAATGAAGAATCCCGTCGCATAACTGAGACGCTGATTCGTAGACACGCACTTTGATTATAAATCGCTTGTGAGGAATGGTGAGAAAAGCGTTGTGGAGACCTACAAATGCGGACTCAATCCAATGTCTCCTAAAACTTTTCGTGAATAAAGAGCCCGTTGTGTTTCACAGCAACGATGTTTTCTGAATCTGATGTATTGCTAGAGAAGGCCGAAATGCACGCGTTAAACTCACGCAGGCTGGCGTGAGGTCTGAAACAGGATACGTAATGAATGCTATAAAGAAAAGTACGTAGCTGCTGGAATACTTAACTTTAATCCATCATTGGTGTACATCGCTCTTGGCGATACAAGTTAGACTCTTTAGATACATGCAATATACTGTTAATGGCGCCTTGCTAGGTCGTAGCCATTGACTTACCTGAAGGCTATGCTATCTATATTCTCGGCAAATGAGAGAGTCTTCGTCCGTGTAGTCGCTAGCAAAGTCGTCCGTACAACTGGGGCGAGTGCTAGTACGTCTCTCGAGACCTGCCGTGAGGTGGCGCTCGGTCTGCTATCACTGACAGTGGCGACACGCGGGTCCGACATGTACTAATGGACCGCGGCCGATTTAAAGCTACCACCTAGCAAGTGTGGTGTCTGGCGGTGACATGACAGAATCCATGTTCGCTGTGTATCAATATTTCGTTTTGTTGTAGGTTATTGATAATGTTGGAGCGTGATATATGATCAAAAATGATGTGTCGACAGAAGTGCCGACACAGTGTTATTTTGAGGGGGCCGATAGGCACGCTATAAGCTCATGCAGAATATCTTGAAGTCTGAAACAGGACGCTCAATGAATTGCTATAAAGAAAAGTACGTTGCTTTGGGAATACTTAACTTTTAATCCGTCATTGGTTTACAACGTTCTTGATGAGACATTTCATACGATAACTATCAAACTATGTAGGCTATTGGCGCCTTGCTAGGTCGTAGCCATGGACTTAGCTGAAGGCTATTCTAACTGTCTCTCGGCAAATGAGAGAAAGGCTTCGTCAGTGTAATCGCTAGCAAAGTCGTCGTACAACTGGGGCGAGTGCTATTCCGTATCTCGAGACCTGCCTTGTGGTGGCGCTCGGTCTGCGATCACACAGTGGCGACACGCGGGTCCGACAGGTACTAAATGGACCGCGGCCGATTTAAGCTACCACCTAGCAAGTGTGGTGTCTGGCGGTGACACCACAAAAAACCCTACTGAAAATCAACGTCTGTGATGTGGGTCTGTTACTAAATGGATTACTGCTATTTCGTTTCTTGAATATTGGTGTGACTTGTACGAATTTTCATTCTTTAGGTACGGATCTTCCGTTGAGCTAGTAATTGTATATAACTTGTATTCCAGCAGCAGACTCTGAAAGGAATCTGACTGGTATACAGTCTGGACCGGAAGACTAACAATTATTGGTTTAAAAGGGAGAACGCCAGCGAGACGGACGAAAATACTGCTCAAATTCTTTATTTTTTTTTTCCACTGTACTGGAATGTAATAGACAAATGGAGTTTGCTGCAATGAATAAAGCATGCAGTGAAGTTTTTATGGTATTTTTATTGAGGTAGATCGATGGTTATTGCTGTGGAAACATGAAATTAACGTATCATCGTGATCCCTTCAGATGTAATTCCAGTTTATCGTAGGGATTTGCCAAAAAAGAAAAAAAAATGTTTGGCGAAATTGTAGGTGTTTGAAAAAATGCCCATGTTTCGAACTGTTCTTTTCTCCCCGAAAAAAATATTTAATATCATCATAAAAAATAACGTCTATGCTGATGATGAGAGAATTCAGTTTGCTTCAAGGGAAACCAACAACCATTACAGTCGGACGAAAATCGTAGCGCGGACGACGACAACCACGCCGAAAACATTGTTTTGAGAAAAATAAGTTTGAAGTTTGACAAGTAATTATTATATGAAAAAGGGACAACGCTTGAACCTTAAGGGATATCATCGATGCCTGGTTCATAACAACTATCGCCCCGGCTAATGGATGGCCACTTAATTTGGCATTGTAAGCCCTTATTTTTATCCTCAAAGCCCTTTTCGGCCCTGAACGCATCGCCGCTGGCATCTCTATCTTCACAGAATCGGCGCATTTCATCGCCAATTTTGATTTGAAGGAGATTTGCCACGTGCATTAATGCAGTATGGCCTACACTGAATAGACATACGGCCAAATTTGAAGTAATTCTGGCAGTTTCGCTTTAGCTGGATGTTATTTTGCCCAAACAACGCTCCAGCGAATCAGGTTTACTCAAATTACAATAAATAGGGGCGATGGCATCGATAACGACTTGTGCCAATGGCGTTTTGTGTTGTGCACGCTCAGTTTCAAACGTACATAGAATCGTTAAGTTTAGGAGTATATACATTCGAATTCCTTAATATCAAAAATTTCGAGCTTTTCGACCGTCACTCTGTCGTTCCCCCTTATGCGGCTTCGCTAGATAATATCTACTTCTGAGTTATGTTGCCATGAATTCTTGATTAGAGTTCTGGAATATTTACTTCATCTTCTCTGGTGAAGGAATGTCAGATGCCTGTATTTAGTAACTCCGCTTTAGTGACACTGTCATTTGTAATGTTAACTTACCATCGGGCAATGGCAGTATGCTAGCGTAGCCTCTCGATGGTGAACATTTTCCTTCTCAGCTCGCCTTTCGACGCCGGCTAACACCTCTGGGAGGCACATTGCTGATCCCAGGCCAAAATGATACAAAACGAGCGTCGCCATAAAGAGGGGCCCTGCACAGCGAAGCCATGCGTCGCGGCGGAGGGCGTAACCTCGCCCCAGTGCCGCCGTCCTCACCCCTTTCACGCATTATGGGGCGCTGCGGCACGCAGGTCACGCAGCAAGCCGCAAGTGGCAGCTGCGAAACAGGCTGGCGGCCCCAGCAGTTGGTAGCCCCGGAAGTGGTGGCTGGGGAGCGGCCGGGGGCAGGGGGTGCCGTTGAGGCGGCGGCAGGGCAGGGTAGGCGACACGCGACACGTGGCGGCCTACCCAGGCAGGCGCCGCGGCAATCGCAGCAGCTGCCGACTTCCGAGGACTGGAGTGTCAACCACTTGCTACGGCCGTCTTCGCCCGCTAATGGGAGACGACGCAAGCACTGTAGAAACCAACGGAAGGACAAGACAAGGGACATCGACATGACACGTACAGGGGTCAACAAAAATATGGAACCACCAAAAACGCAACAACTGCTAAGAGCACATTGCATTATTCTTTAGCAAACCGCATTAGTGTTCAGCACACTCGGCTGTGGGGTGGAATGGCGGACACAAGGAGGTAACAGCAACAGCAACAGCATCATTCACACTTCGAAAGAAACAACAAAATATTTAATAAAATATGCAGAAAATGGAACAGGGCATTAAACCACTGCAACTTCGTGAATCAGGGAGGTGACTGAAATCTGGTTTCGCAGGACAGAGCGAATCAAGTACTGGAAAGGAGCCAAGCTCAGTTGCTGTTGATTACACAAGAACGCACAACTTTATTCCTCGAAAACCAATGCACAGTTTTATCCTTAAAACAAGGATCCATTCACGGCTAAGGGTCCAAGTATCTTCTCAATAATAAAGTTTAAACAATTCCTTTTAAACACAAGGATTTAGAGAAACGGCTGAAGGCCTTTCTTAAGGCCGGCCGAAATGGCCGTGCGGTTCTAGGCGCTGCAGTCTGGAACCGCGAGACCGCTACGGTCGAAGGTTCGACTCCTGCCTCTGGCATGGATGTGTGTGATGTCCTTAGATTAGTTAGGTTTAACTAGTTCTAAGTTCTAGGGGACTAATGACCTCAGAAGTTGAATCCCATAGTGCTCAGAGCCATTTTTGAACCTTTCTTAAGTAAAATTAAAATATCCTTAAATAATTCCTTTTAAGGCACAAGAATTTAGAGAAACAGCTGAAGGCCTTACTTAAATAAAATTAAAATATCTAAAGGCCCAAATAATATTTCAGATCAGCAAAGGAAATTCTTAAAAGGCAAGCATTTACAAATTTCGGCTAAAAGCCATATTAAGGAAAATTTAAATTAATTCCTCGGCTGAAATCCCAATCATATTTCAACATAATACAAGGGAACATTTAAAGAAAAGCATTTCAACAGTACAACAGAAAATCATCTTAAGAAAACTTGAAATACCTTGACTGCTGAAGGCCCAAACAATTAGTCAAAATAATTAAAGACAAACCTTAAAATAAGCATTTGCACAGTACGGCTGAAGGACATTTTAACATTTCAAGACAATTAAAGACAAACCTTACAGACAGAAATTTACACATTATGGGTTGAAAGCCACACATTTTAAGACAAACGCGGCTGAAGGCCTATAATACAGAGCAGAAATGGTTCAAATGGCTGGAATACAAGTTGTATACAATCACTAGCTCGACGAAAGATCCTTACCTAAAGAATGAAAATTCGTACAAATCACACCAATATTCAAGAAACGAAATAGCACTAATCCAAAAAAATGGTTCAAATGACTGAGCACTATGGGACTTAACTTCTGAGGTCATCAGTCCCCTAGAACTTAGAACTACTTAAAGCTAACTAACCTAAGGACGTCACACACATCCATGCCCGAAGCAGGATTCGAACCTGCGACCGTAGCGGTCACGCGGTTCCAGACCGTAGCGCCTAGAACCGCTCGGCCACTCGGCCAGCTACAGAGCAGACAAGAATTATGAATAAAACACGACTGAAGGCCTAATCTTAAAATACTTCACATAAGGTTTGGCTGAAGGCCATATACTGAACATAGAACAGACAAGATTAATACACAGTACTTGCGACAAAAGAAAATCACAGTCGCAAACAGCAGAACAGTGGTGCTCAGAAGTGTTCCAAGGGTCGTCCCGGGGAGGAAACTCTAATAACAGTTTAGGGGAGACAGGCAGCCAAGCATAACACTAAATAATCGGGTGGCAGCACGACCTAGGGACGGCTGAAGAACCAACCAATAACCCAATAACCCAATCAATTCCCTTCCACCCGACCAATGGGACAACAACCAAAAATATCAGTGAGTACGAGGATCGCAGCAGGACTATGTCTTAATAATTGGCGTATAAACACAGTCAAGGTACAATAACCACAGGACATCAAGCTGTCGAACCAAACGCCGTGCCAGACAGTATCAACATGGTGAAGAAAACACACCGCCGGAAAACTACGATACCGACCAGGGCAGGCAATCGGAATGTAGACGGCCACAAGGCAGAAGATATCGCTGGTGCACTTCACTAATAAATTACAATCATTTCAAAAGTTAAACACCATACAGGAAGACAGCTGCAAAATTTTGCCAACTCTACCACACCAACACGTTGCTGCTTGCGGGAACAGTCCAGGAAGGAACAACCAGTGATCAACAGAGATATCACAGCAGTTGAGGTCTCATAACAGGTTCACTGATTACTCAACTCTAGTATGCAGGTTCGGTGGGCGACGAACTTTGCAGCTCTCGCAGCTAGAGCCACACACCTCCAACCACATGTGCATGCCGCCAGTGGCCCCGGCCTGACCTCACGCGACGGAGACTTCCTCGCTGCTCCGTCGCAAGTGACCAACTGCCTCACACACACCACGACACGGAAATATAGCGGCCACACCAAAGAACGTGCAGCAGTACTAGATAAACGCTTCCGCTGCCACTGATGAAGGCACGTTCATCACACGTTCAGATAGTAACTGAGGGAGCAATAAGAAGCCACTCGATGCCAAAAACGAAAAACGGCATCAGCGCGAGCCTACCACGGCTCAGTGACAGTGTCAAATTTTTCCAAGAAAATCTTACTACAATTGCTCCGTTATTTCTCATAAATGGTAGAAGATATTACTTGAAATTCGAAAAGAATTTAACAAATTTTAATGAATTTAACAAATATAAAAGCAAACACAATTCAGACTCTTAAAAACTCTTATTTACATCTGTTGCTAGATCCTCAGACAATTTAAAAGTTGAACTCGTAAGAAACAAGTGAATGAAGTAGCTTTCTAAAAATATCCATAATTAAAGTTAGCAACATCAAATGGGATACAGCATTAATATAATGTTTAAGGAAATCTCTTATTTGTCAAAGGTTCAGTACGAAGCCACAGTGAAGTTGCCATCAGCTGGGATTCCGACATCACTTTCCATGAAACAAGGGCCGGGTCTGTTAGGCAAGGCAAGTTTACAACTGGCCATATCAGACCAAGCAGTACTGAAATCTACGAAAAACTAAAACAAAAGTGAGATTACACAGTTACAGGCTGATTAACACCAGGAGGAGGAGGAGGCCCAGGCCAGGGCAGGCTGTTGGACTGTGGGAGGGAGGGGAACGGGATCGTGGGCTGGTGTTTAGGTAAAATAGCGACGTTCAACTGACAAAGCCAATTTCTACAAAAGGTCTTTTAAGATTTGTCAGTATCCACAGTAGGCCGGCCGAAGTGGCCGTGCGGTTAAAGGCGCTGCAGTCTGGAACCGCAAGACCGCTACGGTCGCAGGTTCGAATCCTGCCTCGGGCATGGATGTTTGTGATCTCCTTAGGTTAGTTAGGTTTAACTAGTTCTAAGTTCTAGGGGACTAATGACCTCAGAAGATGAGTCCCATAGTGCTCAGAGCCATCTTTTGAGTATCCACAGTAAATTTGACTCAAGTGTTCATAAAAATAATTTAAGATATCACTTCATAACTCGTCAGTGATGGGACTAAATAACTGGCCGAAATATTTAATCAGCTAGCACCAAAATTAAAATTAATTTCGGAAAATTTTCGGGGAACTGTTACTACTAAACTACTCCCAAACAGGCCTCGGAGGACCCAAAGGTACCGAACGTCTGCCGTCCCATCCTCATCCGATAGGCGTCACTGGATGCGGATATGGATGGGCTTGTAGCCAATACATTGCGCTACCACACGTTATCAGTTTCAGTGACCAGGGCCTCTACTTCTTAGTCAAGCGGCTCCTCAATTGAGCCCACAAGGGTTGAGCGCGCCCGCTTGCCAGCAGCACTCGGTAGACCCTGATGGTCACCAACCAGGGTTTTAGCCAAGCCCGACAGTGATTAACTTCGTTGGTCAAACATTGAACCTGTGGCAAGGTCGTTGGCTGTTACTACTAGTAAGCAATTAATTCGGCCTGATGTTAATGGCCGTTAGGTAAGAGTAAACTGTAGAACCCTAGAAGACCAACTTAACACCACGCTCGTACTTAGGTTGTTGTTGTTGTTGTGGTCTTCAGTCCGCAGACTGGTTTGATGCAGCTCTCCATGCTACTCTATCCTGTGCAAGCTTCTTCATCTCCCGTACCTACTGTAACCTACATCCTTCTGAATCTGTTTAGTGTATTCATCTCTTGGTCTCCCTCTAAGACTTTTACCCATCACGCTGCCTCCAATACTAAATTGGTGATCCCTTGATGCCTCAGAATATGTCCTACCAACCAATCCCTTTTTCTAGTTAAGTTGTTCCACAATTTTCTCTTCTCCCCAATTCTATTCAATACCTCCTCATTAGTTATGTGATCTACCCATCTAATCTTCAGCATTCTTCTGTAGCACCTCATTTCGAAATCTTCTATTCTCTTCTTTTCCAAACTATCTATCGATCACGTTTCACTTCCATACTTGACAATACTCCATACAAATACTTTCAGAAACGACTTCCTGACACTTAAATCTATACTCGATGTCAACAAATTCCTCTTCTTCAGAAACTCTTTCCTTGCTATTGCCAGTCTACATTTTATATCCTCTCTACATCGACCATCATCAGTTATTTTGCTCCCCAAATAGCAAAATTCTTTTTTTACTTTAAGCGTTTCATTTCTTAATCTAATTCCCTCAGCATCACCCGATTTAATTTGACTACATTCCATTCTCGTCGTTTTTTTTTTTTATTGATGTTCATCTTATATCCTCCTTTGAAGGCACTGTCCATCCCGTTCAGCTGCTCTTCCGGGTCCTTTGCTGTCTCTGAAAGAATTACAATGTCATCGACGAACCTCAAAGTTTTTATTTCTTCTCCATGGATTGTAAATCCTACTCCAAAATTTTCTTTTGTTTCCTTTACTGCTTGCTCTATATACTGATTGAATAACATCGAGGAGAGGCTGCAACCCTGTCTCACTCCCTTCCCAACCGCTGCTTCCCTTTCATGCCCCTCGACTCATAACTGCCATCTGGTTTCTGTACAAATTGTAAATAGCCTTTCGCTCCCTGTATTTTTCCTCTACCACCTTCAGAATTTGAAAGAGAGTATTCCAGTCAACATTGTCAAAAGTTTCTCTAAGTCTACAAATGCTAGAAACTTAGGTTTTCCTTTCCTTAATCTATTTTCTAAGATCAGTCGTAGCGTCAGTATTGTCTCACATGTTAGGCCGTAGTTTACTGAAAACGGCGAACCCACGTCGCAACGAGCGGCCAGAGATCTCAATCAGTATGCTCAGACAATAAACGAGGAAACATTTCTACGTTTCAATCATCTTAAAAATACCCACAGTAAGAGTGCCGTTATGGCCTGCGGGGCCACACCAGTTCAACAAGCAGAATAGTAATTCAGACATTCGAACTCACTCGAGAATAATAGAATTTAGAGTGGTACAGTCTTAGATCTATTCTGACAGAAAGCCTTCCGGTTGTCGCTCGTAAGCTCATTCCCCAACTTCCCGAGACATAGTCCGGCAGGCACAAATAGCGGGCGCTGCTCAGTCAGCGTTGCGTTTCTTGGAAATAATTCCACTAACTGTCCAAAACACGCCTCTACCAAACAGGCTCAAGGCTTCTCCAACAGCACAGCGCTCCGTGGTCATTTATTCCACGCTGCCGTCCTTCCTCGGAGCCCACACTGCATGGAGCCCACCCTCCAACTGCCGAGGCGCCTCTGTTGCGCCACAGAGGAGCACTCGGAAAAAGATGGCCACACAAAGGTGCAAACGACACCCGAGACACCGAAGGAAATAGCAAGGCTCAATTACCATGGTGAATTACAGAAATGGTTCAAATAGCTCTGAGCACTGTGGGACTTAACATCTGAGTTCATAAGTCCCCTAGAATTTAGAACTACTTAAACCTAACTAACCTAAGGACATGACGTACATCCATGCCCGAGACAGGATTCGAACCTGCGACGGTAGCGGTCGCGCGGTTCCAGACTGAAGCGCCTAGAACCGCTAGGCCACACCGGCCGGCGGTGAACTACAGGACCTGCAGAATGGGATGAACAGTCTAATGAGTACAAAATATGAGAGTAAAGCGAAGAAAGACGAAAGTAATGAGAAGTAGCAGAAATGAGAACAGCGAGAACAAAGAAGATGAAGTTAAGGAATACTGCTATTTCAGCAGCAAAATAACCTATTATGGAAGGAGCAAGGGCAGGCCGCTGTGGCCGAGCGGTTCTAGGCGCTTCAGTCGGAAACCGCGCTGCTGCTCCGGTCGCTGGTTCGAATCCTGCCTCGGGCATGGCTGTGTGTGATGTCCTTAGGTTAGTTAGGTTTAAGTAGTTCTAAGTTCTAGGGGACTGATGACCTCAGATGTCAAGTCCCATAGAGCTTAGAGCTATTGAACCATTTTTTGAAGGAGCAAAGAAGATATAACGGCCGTACGAAGTGCCCACGCGATTTGAGGCCCCTTGTCCCGGATTTCGCGGTTTACTACTTTAAGTGTCTCATTTCCTAATCTAATACCCTCAGCATCACCGGATTTCACTACATTCCATTATACTCGTTTCGCTTTTGTTGATGTTCATCTTATATCCTCCTTTCAAGACACTGTCCATTCCGTCAACTGCTCTTCCAAGCCCTTTGCTGTCTCTGACAGAATTACAATGTCATCGGAGAACCTCAAAGTTTTTATTTCTTCTCGATGGAGTTTAATAGCTATTCTGAACGTTTCTTTTGTTTCCTTTACTGCTTGCTCAGTATACAGATTGAATAACATCGGGGAGAGGCTACAATCCCGTCTCACTCCCTTCCCCACCACCGCTTCCCTTTCATGTCCCTCGACTTTTATAACTGCCATCAGGTTTCTGTACAAATTGTAAATAGCCTTTCGCTCCCTGTATTTTCCCCCTGCCACCTTCAGAATCTGAAGGAGAATATTCCAGTCAACATTGTCAAAAGTTTTCTCTAAGAATACAAATGCTAGAAACGTAGGTTTGCCTTTCCTTAATCTATTTTCTAAGATAAGTCGTAGGGTCAGTATTGCCTCACGTGTTACAATATTTCTACGGAATCCAAACTGATCTTCCCCGAGGTCGCCTTCTACCAGTTTTTCCATTCGTCTGTTAAGATATTACGTTAGTATTTTGTAGCCGTGACTTATTAAACTGATAGTTCGGTAATTTCCACATCTGTCAACCCTGGCTTTCTTTGGGATTGGAATTATTATATTCTTCTTGAAGTCTGAGGGTATTTCGTCTGTCTCATACATTTTGCTCGCCAGATAGTAGAGTTTTATCAGGACTGGCTAATGGAATGCTTTCTACTCCCGGGGCCTTGTTTCGACTTAGGTCTTTCAGTGCTCTGTCAAACTCTTCACGCAGTATAGTATCTCCCATTTCATCTTCCTCTACATCCTCTTCCATTTCTGTAATATTGTCCTCAAGTATATCGCCCTTGTATCGACCCTCTATATACTCCTTCCACCTTCCTGCTTTCCCTTCTTTGCTTAGAACTGGGTTGACATCTGAGCTCTTGATATACATACAAGTGGATGTCTTTTCTACAAAGGTCTCTTTAATATTCCTGTAGACAGTATCTATCTTACCCCTAGTGAGATAAGCCTCTACATCCTTACACTTGTCCTCTAGCCATGCCTGCTTAGCCATTTTGCACTTCCTGTTGATCTCATTTTTGAGACGTTTGTATTCCTTTTTGCCTGCTTCATTTACGGCGTTTTTATATTTTCTCCTTTCATCTGTCTGTCACCCAAGGATTTCTACTAGCTCTCGTCTTTTTACCTACGTGATCCTGTGCTCCCTTCACTACTTCGTCCCTCAAAGCTACCCATTCTTCTTCTACTGTATTTCTTTCCCCCATTCTTGTCAATTGTTCACTTATGCTCTCCCTGAAACACTGTACACCTCTGAATTAGTCAGTTTGTCCAGGTCCCATCTCCTCAAATTCTCACCTTTTTGCAGTTTCTTCAGTTTTAATCTACAGTTCATAAGCAATAGATGGTGGTCAGAGTCCACATCTGCCCATGGAAATGTCTTACAATTTAAAACCTGGTTCCCAAATCTGTCTTACCATTATATAATCTATCTGATACCTGTCAGTATCTCCAGGCTTGTTCCATGTATACAGCCTTATTTTATGAATGTAAATAAGTTATACACAACTGCAACCAGCCACTTTTTTGAATAATAATGCTTTATTCCATAAACCGGTTTTCAAACCTTTTCAGGTTCATCTTCAGATGGTTTCGGGAGAATCCGGGAAGTTACATCACTACTGGTAGTAGCATAATGCTGGGTGCTGGTTCTATGGCAGAAAGATGGGTCACACTTTAATGTATAGCCATGACTATAGCTTATCTGTCGATATGGATGTAAATTTAGTTTCTACTTACTGTGACAGTATAGGCGGCTTTCTTCGGATCTGTCTGCCTCCATTTTGATGTGCAGAACACTTTCACACGAACTATATTAGTTTACACTTTACCAGCATCCAGCATGCGCTTTACAACTGTTGCTTGTAACAAAGATCTTGACAGAAAGATATGGCATAACCTACTTTGTACAGAGATGTAATTTGTCATTCTTTACATGTGTTAAAGTCGATATAAGAGCAGGTATTTTAATGGCGATAACATGAGAGCACGAGATAAAATAAATAAATTACTTCAAGAACAAATTTCAGGTGATCTGTTATCTTATTTCTAGAACTATTTTCTGTGTAAAATTCTATCAGGCGGCTTCCTCTTCCATTTCTTAGCCCCCAATCCACATTCACCTACTACATTTCCTTCTCTCCCTTTTCCTACTATCGAATTCCAGTCCTCTATGACTATTAAATTTTCATCTCCCTTCACTACCTGAATAATTTCTATTATCTCAATATACATCATGACGATGTTTAGGACAACACAACACCCAGACCGTGAGCGGAGAAAGTCTGCGACCCAGCTGGGAATCGAACCCGTGTCCTTAGGACTGACATTCTGTTGCGCTGACCACTCAGCTACCGGGGGCGGACATTAGATGGACTGATAAGGTACGAAATGAGAAGGTTCTCCACTGAATTGGCGAGGAAAGAATATATGGGAAACACTGACAAGAAGAAGGGACAGGATAGCAGGACAGCAATTAAGACATCAGCGAATGACTTCTATGGTACTAGAGGGAGCTATAGAGGGTAAAAACTGTAGATGAAGATAGAGATTATAACACATCCAGCAAATAAGTGCTAATCCGAGATGATGAGATTGGAACAGGAGAGGAATTCGCGGCGGGACGCATCAAACTGGTTAGAAGACTGATGAGTCAATATAAAAAAATCGGTGAAGGAAAACCTTTGGCATTCAGAACAGTTTCCAGCCTTCTAGGAATGGATGAATACATGTCCCATATGGTTTTCAAGGAGACCGTATAGCATTCTTCGTGCCAAATAGTGGCGACATCAGTTAACGGTGATGGAAGTGCGTAACGATCACGCTGGCTTCCCTCCAGAGTAGACTACGAAGTCTGAGTAACACTGAGGTCTATTGGTCTATTGACTGTGGTAGCCAGGGGACATGCGACAACTTTTCCTCGAGCTCACAAAACCAATTCTGAACAGTGCTAGCTGTGTGAACAGGGCCTTGACATCTTGGAACACGGCATTACCACTGAGGAACAAACATTGTACCATGCGATTCACCTGATATTCAAAAATTGTCACACGATCCTTGGGAGTAACACGACTTTTTCAGAGTAACCATGAGTCCCATGTAATACCACGATGTGGTTGCCCAAGTCATCACCGAACCCTTGCAATCTTCGACTTGAAAAAAGTCGCTCAGTTACTAAAGTAAACTGACTGGTTTCATTTTATGCCCTCTTACCCTACTCAAGTAGACAAAGGATGAGAATAGTCATCAGACACGACATAAAACTATAGTACAAGCTCGATCAATAACAGTCTACAAGGTCTCATTTGCTGTGTTGTTAACATACACCCCTGTTAATCAATCGTTGGTAAACTGTGATCGTTTACAAAGTAAACAGTTTCTGAATATATCAGATGTTGTCAGAATAGGAGACAGGGATTGTAGGCAAGTATTGCTGTAACTGCTGGCCTGAGTGGCCGAGCGGTTCTACGCGCAACACTCTGGAACCGTGCGACCGCCACAGTCGCAGGTTCGAATCCTGCCTTGGGAATGGATGTGTGTGATGTAGTTAGGTTAGTTAGGTTTAAGTAGTTTTAAGTTCTAGGGGACTGATGACCTGAGAAGTTAAGTCCCATAGTGCTCAGAGCCATTTGAACCATTTTTATTGCTGTAACTATGAGTATGTGGAGGTCATGTGTCAATGTACATATATCTTTACTGTTTGGGCAGGTTACTAACAAGGGAACCTCCCCATCGCACCCCCCTCTGATTTAGGTATAAGTTGGCACAGTGGATAGGCCTTGAACAACTGAACACAGATCAATCGAGAAAACAGGAAGACGTTGTGTGGAACTATGAAAAAAATAAGCAAAATATACAAACTGAGTAGTCCATGTGCAAGATAGGCAACATCCAGGATAGTGTGATCTCAGGAGCACTGTGGTCCCGTGGTTAGCGTGAGCAGCTGCTGTGCGAGAGGTCCTTGGTTCAAGTCTTCCCTCGAGTGAAAAGTTTAATTTTTTATTTTCAGACAATTAACAAAGTTCAGGCACTCACACATAATCAACTTCGCTCTCCAAAATTCCAGGACATGTTCAGATTTGCTTGGGCATATGCAGGATTTGACGGTACACACACGAAAAAATTTGAAAACGTTAAAAACATATGTTTTGACAGAGCACAGGGAAAACTATGCGACTGTGAAACTGTTGCATTCATTTGTTGCAGTTTATGTGACAATCTCTTATGTTTTCATCACTTTTTGGGAGTTACTATCACATCCACAAGAAAACCTAAATCGTGCAAGGTACAAGAATCTTTTTACCCATTCGCCAAGTGTACAAGTTAGGTGGGTCGACAACATATTCCTGTCATGTGACGCACATGCCGTCACCGGTGTCGTATAGAATTATCAGACGTGTTTTCCTGTGGAGGAATCGGTTGACCTATGACCTTGCAATCAAATGTTTTCTGTTCCCATTGGAGAGGCACCTCCTTTCGTCTACTAATCGCACGGTTTTGCGGTGCGGTCGCAAAACACAGACACTAAACTGATTACAGTGAACAGAGACGTCAATGAACGAACGGACAGATCATAACTTTGCGAAAATAAAGAAAGTAATCTTTTCACTCGAGGGAAGATTTGAACCAACGACCTCTCGTTCCGCAGCTGCTCACGCTAATCACGGGACCACGGCGCTCCTGAGCTTACGCTATCCTTGATATTGCCTATCATGCGCATGGACTACTCAGTTTGTATATTTTGCTTATTTTTTCATAGTTCCACACAACTTCTTCCTGTTTTCTCGATTGATCTGTATTCAGTGTTTCAAGGCCTATCCATTGTGTCAACTTATAACTAAATCTGAGTGGGGTGCGATGGCGAGGTTCCCTTGTAAGTATGACGATTGTGCATTTATGTTTTGTGTTTTACTTTTGACTTCAAGTAATATTCATATGACAAATGTCAGTCTGCAATTATTGACTGTAACGAGAATAAACTCATAGACGTTTCAATGTATAAAATTTTCATGACGCTGTACAACTACTGTCACAGATAGCGTACCTCGGTATAACAGATTTTACGTCAGCATTCAAAATGAGAGTATTATGGACGTTCCAACGAAGTCGTACGCACCTAGCTGCATTTATAAGATTACATGTGATACGAAGATGGTAGTTAAGCTAACGAAGGTGGTCATCACTTTGCAAAAAAATTTTAATGTTAAACGCGATTGAGACAATATATTGAAAATATTTGAAAATTTTAAGAAGTTTAATACAAAGTTTTTAAAATTTTTGTAATTTTATATTTGAATAAATAGTTACTCGCTCTATTGTTACATTTTCATACGGGCTCATGGAAACGCCTTATTTTTTTCAACCCAGCGGAAAACATTCGGGTTCTGTCGCCTATTCAGAGTACGTTGGTTACGCCTGCAAGGCCGGAGGCGTCGACCCTTTAGAAATACAGCGGCTTTCACAGCGTGTGTGGCGAGTCGCTGTCACTACGGCGAAGGACGTTCTGTCTGCCTGGGAACGAGTCTGTTACAGAGAAGCTGTTTTCGTAATACAGCCGGCGCAACGTGCTTGCTATCTCATGCCCGTAGAATTGTTAAACTACGGTAGGTTGCCGTAGACTGTCGTAAGTAATCATTGACTGCGGTAGTTTTCTTAGTAGTTAAGAACGTAACCACGTTACCTGTACGCTAAGTGTGCTGCATATCTATCGGGCGTTACCTCGTTTCGATCGTTTGTTTGCGTATGCAGTCAATGTCTTACTAGATTCTCCTAAAAATCGAAGTGGCGAAGTATCTAGGAACTGAGTGGTGATATGTAAAGGGCTGCCTGACCTACTGAACAGTTTTCCTCTAAGTGGTTATCCACCTGTCTGTTACTTAAAAACAAACGTACTTACAGCCAAATTGAAACTGCCGATGTTTAATTCAGGTTTTATTCGAAAGTTGTCAATTTTTAACATAGGGACGTTGTAGTAAAACTAAATAACAATAAAGATTCATCACAAAGCGCTTCAAAACGCAACTTCCTCAAAAAAAGGATGAAATAAAAAAAACGCAGAATAGACACATTGCAAGCACCACTTCAGCACTTCGTCTGGCTTATATAAAACAGTTTCTGTTGTTTATAAACAACTTTTGCACTTCTCGATAATAACAGGAGACCCTTGCCTTTGATCACGATGAAGAATGCTCTATTGAGTGCAAAATAACAATAGTTGTATAGACCTTTATATTTATGTAAATTGTCCTTGCAGCAAAAGAAATTTCTTTTGTTACATGAAGTGCAGAAGTTGTGCGATCAACTACTTTTTATTACTTACAAAGTGTAATTTACATTTCGTAAGTATATAAAATAAACACTCAACTAACACTGAACTATGTGCTGTTCTAATTATGTGCGAAACAAACAAACAAAAGAAAAACAAAGAGAGGTCGTCGACGGGGGTTTCTCCCTCACACATTCATTTATGTTTCTTTCCCTACCAGTGCTACCAATATCACCGGTAATTCTACAATTTATTGCGTCTTTTATGTCCTATACCAAAAGTAGCTAACTGTAGAGCGGAACTTTAGTCATGCTCTAATAGGAAGAGTAGGAACGAGACCCTTGTTCTCTGGCCAAAACTATTTTTCCGCTACTCCTCAGAATGTCACCCAGACACCAGCCACACCTCCACACCCGACAGCTGTTCGGCGATGAGCCCCAGATGAGCGCATTGCTACGATCACACAGTATTTATTGTCGCGACAGACCGGCACCACCACAGTTCGACAAACAACAAACTTTTTCAGTGACGTACGGTAAAATCTGCTTGGGCCCTCAGTAAACCTCCTGTAACAGGGGACGGCGACTTGTCGTTTCTTTCGTCTCACTCGCGGACCGCTGTTTGCAAGGATACTGACGCAGAAAGCTACGCCTATTTCTTAGGAGTGTATAAGTGAAATCAGGAAGTAGGAAAGTCATTCTAGAGCGAAACTCGGAGTGAGACAGGAGGGGCGCTGGCACTGAGATGTCACTACTGCCGGCCCATCCTGAACGTCGCAAACTCCGGGTCTCTGGGAGCAGGGTCCATCACATCCTGAAGCTGAATCCACTCTAAGACGGCGGGCGCTAAATTTGATAAGCTTGGCACCACTACAGAAGTGTAAATCAGTACAAAGGCAGTCTTCCTACGAAATTAATAGGTCAATGTCTTTAGCACACTGTATAGAATTTATTATGAAAGTATGCATACAAGACATAATTAATCATGACGAAATTACATAGCTTCTTTCATAACAAGAGCAGCAAAATACGGATTTCGTATTTTCTGGGTGGAAATCATTAAAAAAGCACTTATTACCCTGTTGTGTTACTGCATTGTTAGTAGTTTGTCCAGGCCCCGTTCTTTCTAATTACCTCAAAAACTTGCTTCGGTATTGAGCTTCTTAGGGTTTGTAGTTCTTGCAGCGAAATCGCCGCCCACACTTCTCGTGTCGCACTTTTCAGCTCACATGCGGCCTCATGTTGCCTTCCTTTGCTTAAACACGCCTTGCAAGTACTTACCCGACGATTTCTCACGGGATCCATATCTAGGCTATGTGCAGGCAACGGCAAGATATCGCTATATTTATTTCAAACCACTTCTGATTGTAGCGGAAACGCGAGCAGATGCATGCTCTTGTTGAAACATTAGACTTTCGTCCCCTAGGTCCTCATTCATTCTAGTCAATTCCGCCTCTAGCATCTCAGTTTACATGTTAGAGTCAAATGTATTGTTCGATAAAGCAATGCGTAACTTACTTTTAGCGCAGAAAGCTGCCCAAATCATAAAACAGTGTTTTTCAAAAAGAATATACGTATTTCGAATGCATATATTTGTTAAACTTTAAGACATACGAATATGAAACTTTACACACATATTTACGAACCTCTCAAGTTCAGATTACAGATGTTCGGTAAGTCCTCCATCAGCAGTACGAACAATATCACATTGATACTCAAATTCCTCCCATACTCGGGAATGGTTGTCCTTCGTCACTGATGTCATGCCAGTACGGATCCGGTTCTTCAACTCTTCCCGGTTCTGTGGGAGTGATGGTACATTAACGTTGTCCTTAACGAAACCCCACAGGAAGAAGTCAAAGGGTGTCAAATCCGGTGACCATGGAGCCCAACTGAGACATGTTAAGTCGCCAGCTCCTTGACGACCAATCCAAAGGTTCGGTAGAGTTTCATTCAGATTGGCGACTCCAGTGAGGGGATGCCCAGTCTTTTTGAAAAATGAAGTTGTCTTCGTGCAGCCTCGGAAACAACCAGTTTTGTAACATAGCGAGATACTGGTGACCGTTAAACCTGTTACCGTAAACATTTTCTTCAGGAACACATGGGCGGCCAGGACTCTTTCCTTTACATACACATCCTGTATCTAGAAACTGTCGATACCATTTGCGAATGTGCCACCCATTCAGAGGATCAATTTGGTACCTCAACCTGAAACGTCTTTGCACTGTGATCACCGAATTGCACTTCGCAAACTCGAGAACACAAAATTATTTCTGCTGCGGAGTAGCCATTTTAAACGTACGACGGTAACCAAGCAAAACAGAAGACAACTGACATCTAGCGTCTGTTAGTATAAACTAGACTATGTATTCTTTTATCCAGTAGCCCAGCCGAGGTGCAGCGATCGATAGTTTGGACAAAATAATACTTTGTGATACGTATACTCTTTTTGAAACACCCTATACTTTCATCACCAAAATTTCTGCTCATTCCTTACCTGCTACTCCGTACTCAGATCATGCCAATAATACTGGACTGCATCCGACCAATCTAAATTAAACTTCTTCACGTCACTGAAGATATTTGATCCCATTCTAAAGTCCATGACACATGTTTCTGAGCAAACTACGATCTAACCTGTTATGTTTGTGTGTTAGAGAGGCTTTCTGCAGTCCTTTCTTGAAATCAGGATGTTTGTCATTTGACGTAATTTTTCGTACATGTCTGGCAGTTAATAATAACCATATACCAGCAACAAGTTGAGAGGAATAACGGTTAGTGGCCATTTTTCTGCGCAAAAGGAACCGCTTCGATGCCTCAAATAAATTTCTGTTTAGCCTATATTTTCCCTTCGGGCCATATCGTGCGTCCAGTCTAAAAAAATTATCAATCACTGTATTTGAACATTTCAACCCATTTCCTTGTATTCACCGATTTTTGTTTCTTCATCATATGGCGACTGTTTTCACCGTCGCATTGTCACAATGGTACTCTTTGTACACAACACGCTCTCTTACTAATGGTGTCTGTCTCTTAGCTGCAGTAAAGGCACACGCGCACACACAAACAACACACAGAACCGACTGCCTTTGTACTGTGTTCCACCCTCTGCCGGCCGAATCGTTGATGTCCTGTTATACACTACACTACTAATACAAAATGCCACAGCATTTGACAGCTTTTGTCGGTACATTGCTTCTCATACTATTGCGAATACAACTATTCCAGTCGACAACATTAATTTTCCTACAGATATCCATGGCTTTATACTGATTTCCACTACTGTATATACACTGAAGCGCCAAAGAAACTGGCATAGACATGCATTTTCAAATATAGAGACATGTAAGCAGCCAGAATACGGCGCTGTGGTAGGCAAAGCTTTTTTGAGACAGTCAAGTGTCTAGCGCAGTTGTTAGATCACTTATTGTTGCTACAATGGCATATTATCGAGATTTAAGTGAGTTTGAAAGTGGTGTTTTAGTCGGCGCACGAGCGATAGTACACAACATCTCCTAGGTAGCGATGAAGTGGGGATTTTCCAGTACGACCAGTTCACGAGTGTACCGTGAATATCAGGAATACGGTAAAACATCAAATCTCAGACATCGCTGCGGCAGGAAAGAAAATCCTACAAGAACGGGGCCAACGAAGATTGAAGAGAATCATCCAAGGTGGCAGAAGTGCAATCCCTCCTCAAATTGCTGCAGATTTCAATGTTGGATCAACACCAAATGTCAGCGTGAGAACTATTCAACGAAACATCATCGATATTGGCTTTCGGAGCAGAAGGACTACATGTGTACCCTTGATAACTGCACGACACAAAGCTTTTCGCCTCGTCTGAGTCCCGTGAACACAGACATTGGACTGTTGATGACTGGAAACATGTTGCACGATCGGACGAGTCTCGTTTCGAATGGTATCGAGAGGATGGTCGTGTACGGGTATGGAGACAACCTCATGAATGAATGGACACTGCATCTCAACAGGGGACTGTTCAAGTTGGTAGTGGCGCTCTAATAGTGTAGGGCGTGTGCAGCTGGAGTGATATGGGACCCCTGCTACGACTCTGACATGTGACACGTACGTAAGCTTCCTGCCTGATCGCCTACATCCATTCATGTCCATTGTGGATTCCGACGGACTTTGGCAATTGAAGCAGGACAGTGCGACACCCCACACGTCCACAATCGCTACAGAGTGGCTCCAGGAACACTCTTCTGAGTTTAAGCATTTCCGCTGGCCATCAGACTCGTCAGACATGAACATTATTGAGCATATCTGGGATTCCTTGCAATATGCTGTTCAGAAGAGATCTCCACTGTTACGGATTTATGGGCAGCCCTGCAGGATTCATAGTGTCAGTTCCCTCCAGCACTACTTCAGGCATTAATCGAGTCCATGCCACGTCGTCCTGTGGCACTTCCGCGTCCTCGCGGGGGCCCTACACGCTATTAGGCAGGTGTACCAGTTTCTTTGTCTCTCCAATGTAGAACGCTAGTGCGAGCCGAGTTTGTCAAGCCTAAAGGAAATTATGCAGGTGCAGGTTTCACCTTGTTTCATTCGGTTAACTGAACTAGCCGCTTCTCTTTAACTCAAGAGCAGGAGAAAGATTCGTGAATACTTCTCCATTGCAAGCAGATGTAGCTTCACCTCACGCGTGCGGGAATAATATATCTGTGGAGATGTATCATCAAAGCAATTGTGTTTGTTGTGTCACATCAAGGAGTTTTGGGTCCAACTCATTGCAAGTGTCGTCTTTTGTTTCGTTCCGCGAGTTTTCCTTGCGGCCCAACCACAAATATGCCATGTCCATTCCTTACGTTCTTTGAATATGTTAACTATTATTCAGAAGTCCCTTTGAGATATAAATAACTTGCAGAATCCTTACAGCAATTGTGATACTTGTGAGAAATATAAAATAATCTGAAGTACCCAGGACTTAAAATAGTCAGCAAACAGGTCATTCAAACTCTTAGGTCCCAAATTTGGCTAGAAGTTAGAAACAGTGCGAAACAAGACTCATCCGACCAAATGAGTTTCTTCCACTGTTCCATAGTACAGTCTTTATGGCTGCGGCAACAAGTTCTACATCTACATATATACTCCGTTGGCCACCAAGCGGCGTGTGGCGGAGGGCACAATACGCGCCAAAGTCATATTTCCCGTTACTGGCATTTACATCACTGATGAATGAGTTTGGAATTGCAGATCGCCATTCTATTGCTTGCTTGGGGAACTACATTCGTGCTGTTTTGGTGCTGCCAGCGTTCGCGAGTGCGACATCCAGTCCTACAGTGATTTCTACAGCTGTCGTCCTCTTATTTTTCTTCACAATCCACCTCAATGACCGTCCGCCACGATAACTCAAACACTTTTGTCTGCGTTGTGACTTGGTGAATGATGTTTTTCCACTTTCCCTGTTTGACGTGTAAATCTTCGATATGGTAATGCCTGTTGAAACACCAAACACCCGGCTGCTTTGGTTACCGAAGAGCCCACCATACGAGCACCAGCAATCTACCCACGTTCGAAGCCACTTAGCTCCGACATAATGCACTCACAACTACACATAAGACTGCTCTGACCATGATTCGGACGATACCTGCAAGTAATTAGTGCACTGTACACCTTGCATTCACGGCCAAATATAACGGCGCAACCTGAACACAGGGGCAGCATCTGCATTTATGCTCAAGCAGGCATTTCTCCCTGTGTCTCCACATTTTTGTCCATCTCCTGTTGATTCTTATTTTTCGTCAGGGATGTTTAATGAGGTGGCAATAGTGAATTTTATCCGTAGTGGAAGCTGTTGAACTCCGTGAGCCGGCTGGAGTGGCAGAGCAGTTCTAGGCGCTGCAGTCTGGAACCGCGCGACCGCTTCGGTCGCAGGTTCGAATGCTGCCTCGGGCATGGATGTGTGTGATGTCCTTAGGTTAGTTAGGTTTAAGTAGTTCTAAGTTCTAGGGGACTGATGACCTCAGCAGTTAAGTCCCATAGTGCTCAAAGCCATTTGAATTGTTTTTGAACTCTGTGATTGTTCCTTTATAGTGTGTAGAAAAATTTCCGCTACCACTCACAAAAAGTGATTATATATTCTTGACACGGCCGGTTTCGGGCTTGTCCACATCCTCAGGTGTTTATACATTCATGTACTTGTTTATATTGCTTGAGATCGCTTTTAAACACAATGAAAATTTGCTGGTGACTAAACAGATATAAGTGGCAAGGCAGCATTTGTCGAAAATATCTGTACCAACAGAAAGATGAAGCATCCTTATTACAATCATGCAGTGGTTACAGTTTTTTCTACTCAGTTGCACTTTTATCGTTTTCATGTCCGTGTTTCATGAAACTGCTGCCACTATAACCATCCATATATGCGAAAGTGTTACCGGTGCAGGATTTTGTGCGCGAAGTGGCTTCTCGCTTATGTCCCACAAACGTGCGATGAGATTCGTGTCGGGCGGCCTGTGTGGCCAAATCATTCGCTCGAATTGTCCAGAATTTTCTTCAACCAAATCGCGAACAATTATGGCCCAGTAACACTTTTGGGGACATAAAGACTGTGAATGGCTGAAAATGATCCCCAGGTAGCTGAACATAACCATTTCCACTCAATAATTGATTCAGTTGGACCAGAGGACCCAGCCCATTCCATGAAAACTAAGCCCACAACATTACAGAGCCACCGCCAGCTTGCCAGTGCGTTTTTGACAACCTGAGTCCGCGGCTTCATGGGGTATACGCCACACTCGAAACCTCTTACCCACTAAGATCGGCACTCATCTGAGCAGGGCACGGTCTTACAGTCATCTGGGGTGCAGCCGATATGGTCACGAACTCAGGAGAGATGCAGCAGGCGATGTCGCGTTGTTAGCAAAGGCACTAACGTCGGTCGTATGCTGCCATATCCCATTAACGCGATATTCCACGCACTGTATTAACGGATACGTTCGTCGTACGTTCCACACTGATTTATGCGGTTATTTTAAGTACTGCTGCTCGTCGGTTAGCACTGACAAATCTATGCAGAAGCCGCTGCTCTCGGCCGTTAGTTGACGGCCGTCGACCACTGCTTTGTCCGTTGTGAGAGGTAATGCCTGAAATCTGGTACTCTCAACACACTCGTGACACTGTGGATGTCGTAATATTGCATTCCCTAATAATTTCAAAAATGGAATGACCCATACGTGTTCAAAGTCTGTTAATTTCATCGTTCGCCCATAATCATGTTGGAAACATTTCCACATGAATCACCTGAGTACAAACGACAGCTTAACCATTGCATTGCCCTTTTATACCTTGTGTTCCCGGTACTGTTGCCATCCGTAATTGTGCATACCGCACTCCAATGGCTTTTGTCACCTCTGTGTAACTGTCGGAAAATAGTAGTAGAACGGGAAGCTTTCTGCCACAGTGGCTCAATTTGAACAGGAACCAGGCGAACAAGGAGGTCAGAAACTCTGGCTGTTGGAGCAGTGATGTACGAATGGCGCAGCACTCTGTGTGAACTGCCAGGTGGCAGCTCCATAATGCGATGGCCGTCCCCGGCACCGATCCCATGGTGAGATAAAGGGTTCGCGTCCATCGGTGCGGGCGTCGGCGGGGTGGGGGAACCGCGCCTCGGCTCAGAACGGCGATGACGCACTGCCGGCGCAGCGGGCGAGTGCCGGTTTATTTCCTAAGCCTCATCCATTACCGCTTTATGCGCCGCGCCGGACGTATACTGCCGATTCGCACGAATTTATGTCCGGCGCCGTTATAAATGGGCCGAAAAGAGGGAACATTAAGTTATTGCAACTTCGGACAGATTTTTGCTCTCTAAGCCGGGATAAACTTTCTCCGGATGTGCTTTATTATCCTGCAGGAGGGCGAAGGTGCGGAAGGGCTGGAGCGGGGACCTTCTAGCCGCCTCCGCCGCCTACGCCTTTATGTGGCAGTAAAACGTGGCCCGCTGTGGGCTGCGAAGTCTCCCACCTCAGCACCCACTCCTCCCCACCACACCCCCACCCACCCCCACACAGCGCGCCTTCGGTTTGAGTTCCACGTATAGGTGATTCTCCTGAATAAGGCGCACCAGGAGGCCTTGCGTAGCTGCAATCTCGAGGTGCACAAGTAAGGGTGGTGGAATGGACGTGCCAATAAACGACACACGGCTTCTTTCTTCGACAGCGGCCCAGCGAGGTGCTTTGCTACATTGTCCAAAATGCGACGGCGCCGCTATGCGACGTAAGCATCCTGCTGCCGGTGCAAAACCGTCACCAGTGGTTGTTATAACGTTCTACTGTATGCCCTGTTACATATGCATAGTGCAGTGGAACTAGCCAGCATAATGATTAAATGCTGCTTTTTCATCTTTTGATGCATACTCAGGCCTAATGTGAAAAATCATATTATGCACTGTCAGCTTCAAAACTTTTCTCTTTGTTATTATGTAAATTATTTTATAAATCTTACTCTCTCCTTTTACTTCCTACATAATTTTATAATGTTCCTCTATCTTACACTTGGCAGTAATACTAAAATGATATGCAGAATTATACGCTGACAGAAAAAATAATTAATGTAGAGTAATGAAATTTCGGGAATACATTTGGCTGAGTAACCTATTTCAGTGATTTAGGTTGGAAGTTCACAGGTTAATGCAAGTGCGAGATAACTCATTGCAAATGTGAAATTCTGGTATTTTAATAACAAGCGTAACCACCAGAATGTTAAATGCAAGCCTGCAAACGAGCATGTACTGTGTTATACAGGTGGTAGATGTCAGTTTGGGAGAGGGAGTTCCATGTCTGTTGTACTTGGTCAGTCAATACACGTGGCAGTTAATGCTGGTTCTGGAGGACGCTGGAGTTTGAAACGTCTCTGTGAAGTCGTTTCATGAGATGCTTGGCGAATTCGGTACAACTTATTCACTTTACTACCTGATTTTAACTCAATTAATGAATTCTTCCAGAAAGACTGAGCACTCAAAGAAGGCCTATTGTATATTATATGTGTGTTTTAATGTGGGGTTTTTGTTTTGTTTAGTGGGAAACGCTGAGTTGGTCATCGTCTGCTGGGAGCAGACGATGTTGCTTCTCATTCGAAGGAGAGCACAGGATGACCAACTTAGGTTTCCAATACCTGAACAGAGAAGTTGACCCATCTTAGTAGAAGGCTGCTTTTGTGTGTCAGGTTGGTGACGGAGGGCTACCCCTCTGGTAGCTTCCGCTGCACGGGGAGCTAGGTAATCTCGAAAGAGAAAGCGGCACTCTTCGGTGAACGCTTGGTGAGTACGGATCGTAGCTCTAAAGGGGGGTTTCGGGTGATAGGAAGCAGGTTGAGTTAGGACTTCGTTATGTTTAACTGTTGAAATATATAAGAACTTCAACTTAACTGAAGCGTGTGAAGCGAGTTATTATTCCTAATGTGCCATAATTATAATTAATTAAAATAGGCGATTTTTGCGTGTGAGTTAAAAGTGTGGAAGTTACTTTATTCATTTTGAACAACGATGAAGTAGAATTTCAAACGGTAAATCTGATTACTAAAAGCTGGTTAGGATCATTTCAACCGTACGTGGGTGTAATACTGTGTCGAAGCGAGTATGATTTTTAATCTTATATTTTGTGGAAGTTGCATTTGCCTTTGTGTGTCGATTTTGTGCCACGTGTTGGTAATAAATGACCCTTCTGGTCCATCACGGCACCGCAATAGGCTTTATTTTAACAGTTTACTTGTTTAATGAGCTATAAATTCTGCAAGAATATCTGTTCTTTCGTGCGCTTTCTACAAAGCAGCGCAACAGTTTGATTCGGAATGCACCACGTGCTCTAGTTCGGCCGTTTGCAAGCAGCAGACACATTTAGTACGTTGAATAATTATCGCACAACCTCGTGCATTGGTTAAACCTCTGTCCAGAATAGTGCATGCGTAGAATCTTAATGCGAATCTCACTGAGATATTTTTATGGTACGAATGCAAAGGAAATGATAGTATCATTGTCTGCCACCCCCATTTTCTATGTTTCTTCTTGCTGTAGTTAAATTGTGCTGTGTTATATTCTCATGTAATTCTTACTGAAATATTTCTAGTCAGGCACCAGTTATGTGTAGTTCGGATGTGCAACCAAATACTTAGGGGCAATAAATAATCTACGTGAAAGATAAATCTGTGGTGTTGATCTTACCCACTTACTCCGATTTCCAATCCTGAATTAATCATGTTGCTTCATGCACGACATGGAGTACTATTTATATGGCTACTTAAAGAAATTTGCATACTTGTAATTAAATTATTAATGTAATTAAACTAATATATTTCCAGCTCCGTTTTTTTCTAAATGGTTAGGAAGGGTTTGGGCTGGTGGCAACCCTGAATTTCTGAATTTTTATCATTATTTGTGTGAGAGAAGCAGCTAGAAATGCGAGATAACGTATATGGCTCGATGAGAAACGTCGTAAAATAGTAAAACGTTACAAGTTGTACGACCGTATCCTATACGTGCTCGACTGGAGACAGATGTGGTGATCGACCAGGCCAAGGCAACATGTGGACACTCTGCAGAGCATGTTGACTGACAACAGCCGAACGCAGACGAGCATTATCCTGTTAGAAAACACCCCCTGAAATGCTGTTCATGGATGGCAGCCAACAGATCGAAACACCAGACTGACGTATCAATTTGCAGCCAGTGTGTGTGGGATAACCGCGAGAGTACTCCTGCTGCCACAATAAATGGCACTCCAGATCATAACTCCAGGTGCAGGTCCAGTGTGTCTAGCACGTAGACAGATGGGTTGCAGACCATCAACTGGTCCCCTTCTAACCAACACATGACCATCACTGGCACAGAGGCAGAACCAGCATTCATGAGAAAACACAGTAGACCTCCATCCTCCACTCCAATGAACTATCGCCTGATACCACTGAAGCTCCAAATGGCCGTGGTTTGATGTCAGTTGGAAGGCACGTCTGGCTCGGAGCTGTCCTTAAAGCAGCCAGTTTATAACAGTTCCTTGTGTCACTGTGGTGCCAACTGCTGTTCAGTTCCTGCTGCAGATACAGTACGAACGTGATGGACTTCCCTTTCGGTAGTGCCACGTGGCTGTCCAGAGCCGGGTCATCTTACTACCATGTATTCTCGTGACCACCGCTACCAGAAATCATGTACAGTAGCTATATTCCAACCAAACCCTTCTGCAATATCGCAGAAGTAACATCTAGTTTCTCATAACATTAGTACATGATACCATTCAAACTCAGTGTGGTGTTGATAATGGTGCCTCAAAGGCATTCTTGACTAACATCAGCTCACCACGTCCAGTCTCAAAGGTAACTAACACTCACGACCGTTACAGCGTGTATTTAAAACAAACCTGATTTCCATCCGCAGAGGGGCTCTGCTAGCACCATTCTTAAGTGACTGGCTCGTAATTTGAATAGACGTGCTGTTTCAGATATAGAAACACGGATATCAACTTTTGTTTAAGATGCACAACTCCTTCTTGCTGCTGCGATTTTTTTCACGGCAGTGTAATTACAAAAGAAATTGTTTTCCGTTTTTAAAGTCGTATATAGACGACACTAGGAGTGAAGGGAACTATGTACAGTTTCCGTCACCTGTACAGGGTGTCCAGCAGGAATGGTCAGTATTCAGGGGTATGACAGGAACGATTATTCGAAGCAAAAAGTGTAACAAACATCGGCTCTGAGATGCAGCCCTTAAGAGCTATGAGGACTCCTTCATCTCCTATTCTGTGAAACGGGACTCTTCTACTGCTGGCTCCTTACTTTCTACATTTTTAGAGGTGGTATTATGGACCAAAACAAGAGAAAAATGTTCATCAGACATGGGCTCTACAGTGGCATACCTTAAGACCTGTGACATTGTAAAACATCTGTTCTTCCGAACAAGTGCTCATAGCTTTCAAGATATGCGTTTTGGAGCCCATGTTCACTAGACAAATTGTTCTTGTTTTGTTCCGTACTACCTCCTTCCAAAATATGGAAAGCAAAGAGCTTGCAATAGGAAAGATATGGTTCGCTGTACCAAAGAGGAAGAAGTTCTCATGATTCTAGGTATCAATTTTACAGTACATGTTCAGTACTCATTTGTGCTTCGAATGATCGTTCCTGTCGTATGCCTGAATAGTGACCATTTTTCCTGTGGATACCCTATATACGCTCATAATGTTAGTACTGCGCGCATCTTACGCACCTTACATGAACCATACTCTGATACACCGTGAAAAGTGCCCGTCACCTCGTTTCATATAACGTGACTTAACTTTTGCCTTGCCCCTCATGTTTGTTCCGCCGTTACCCAGTCTTCCAGGCTAAATTTCCTTGGCAATACTACACTTAAGCCTCTGGAGAGAATGTGCACCACGCTAGGTGTTTCATTTGTCCATATGGATGCTATTTTAAATTCATTTATCCTGTTCCATGAGCTACTGTCGTTGAATGACTGTGAGAAAATTAATATAGTATGGAAGCAGGGAAGGGAACGCGCCATACCGGCAAGCAGCAAGAAAGTAGGGCAGAAGTTTAAAAATCAACGAACCCCTCCCCCTTACACTTTTTTAAATGGAGGAACCGTTCTCTGACAAAAGTCGTTTTAAACACGACAGTGAAGGGAACAGGCCAAGACAAAGATAAAGGAAGTGAAGCCTGAAGCGAGAGAGTGGTTGGTCAATTCATACCCAACGATCCCCCTGACCCCCTCCCCACCACTCTACATTTTTAAACAGAAGTTCAGTCCTCTGGCTAGCGTGGGAGTAGATAAGACAGATTAAGAATAGCTCCGACTAAGATTAGAAAATCAGTACGGGAATGAGAAATTTGCTTGGTGACGCTCTACGAATCTCTCTCCTCCCCCCCCCCCCTCCCCCCGCACTCTTCCCCAATACTATATCGCTATTTTCGCTAGTAGTTGTGTTTTCGAAACACTTCTGGCTCAACTGGCTAAGTTAGTGGACGTCCTCGTCAGAGTATTTCTGCCTGGTCTTGGAGAAAGGTATCAGAATGTGCGCTAGTTTTGTGATTTATCGCTTTCAGTCGCGTTTAGTTCAGCGAGGAACATGAACAACTACCAGGCAACCAAAGAGGCGGCGCAACAACAATAATATTTTGCATCTCTCCCAACTCTCATCCTGTATCGTCTTTCAGTTTTTTTTCCGAATGACGACGGCACACTAACGGCAACAGACTCCAGAAATACGCAGGAACCTAGCGTTTCGTAAGCGCACACAACACTCTCTTTCGACATAAGTGTAAATCAAGACCCCCACCAACCAAAGCTTAATTTATCATCCCAGCCCATCCTATCGACAAACCACTTCACCCAAACATCAATTCTGTCCTGCTCCCACTGGTGAAAACATCATCTTTTTCATTATGTCCTTCAAAATACCCACGCATATGAGCATCCACAAATCCATCAAATCATACTTCCATTTAAATGCCACTGCCATTTACTCCCAAACTCATTACCACTACCTATTTTCACGAGTAGACACCCTCGCCCAATCCCTTATCATTCAGTCTTGTAAAGTACGTCCAAATCCACAGCAGACATTCTCACGCCTCAACATAGATACTATAGATATTTGCCGTTACCAGAACTTTTAGAAAGCATATGCAATATCCATTTTTCCTTCTACATAGCGCCAATGTCAGTTTGCTATGTTCCATCCTTCTGCTCTCACGATGATCTTTTTACACCTGTGCACCTGCCCATTATCTGGAGCTGGTCATCAAGCGAGAAGCGACACCGGCATCCTCTTTATCTATGTATCACGTCCAAGCAGCTCATCATGCACAGCCAACTCCACCGAATCAGCATAAACTTGTTTTTAATATCATCTTTTTCATAGCCTTCCAATAGCTCTAATCCGTTTTAAAATGTTTATTGCTTACTTCCTCTGTTAATCCAGAAAACATTCAGATCAGGTATGACGTTTTCAGTTACTACTTCTTTACTTCTAACCCTATTCGCAACATATTTTTCAGACAGTATAGCATACACCACTGCATATACTTGCAAAACTGAATCATTGTATGACACGTAATTCAGGACATATTATACCATAAATATTGAGATACATGAAAACTAGTTTTTCTTAAAATGGAGCGCAAACTATTCAGAATACACTCACCCAGTGTGTGACAGCGAGAGAATTTAGCGACTTAACATTAACGTAATTTTTAGCTCTTATTTTCATGGGAGTTCAATACTTAAACACCAGCTGCTGGCAACTCAGATATGTAAAGCGTCTCTACAGCTTTTTGAAATCAAGTTGTCTGAAGCGCTCCTGACAGCTGCTGTTAGTCATGTGGCTAACGAATCAGACAACTAGTGAAACGACTCGGTCTGACAAATATTCAATTAGGTAGTGGTGCAACCAATTTAAGATCCCATACCATCTATCTGAGGGCAATTCTAACAGGGTGGTAAGGCACAATATATTTCTGAAAGACATAAGCATCTTCACGGAAGATACACTATGCGATCAGAAGTATCTGGACACCTGGCTGAAAATGACTTACAAGTTCATGGTGCCCTTCCTCGGCAATGCTGGAATTCAGTATGGTGTTGGCCCACCCTTAGCCTTGATTACAGCTTCCACTCTCCCAGGCACGTGTTCAGTCAGGTGCTGGAAGGTTTCTTGGGGAATGGCAGCCCATCCTTCAAGGAGTGCTGCACTGAGGAGAGGTATCGATGTCAGTCGGCAAGGCCTGCCATGAAGTCGGCGTTCAAACATCCCAAAGGTGTTCTGTAGGATTGAGGTCAGGACTCTGTGCAGGTCAGTCCTTTACAGGGATGTTATTGTCGTGTAACCACTCACCCACAGGCCATGTAGTATGAAAAAGTGCTCGATCGTGTTGAAAAATGCAATCGCCATCCCCGAATTTGTCTTCAAAAGTGGGAATCGAGAAGCTCCTTAAAACATCAATGTAGGCCTCTGCTGTGATGGTGATTCAACAAGGGGTGCAAGCCCCCTCCATGAGAAACATAATACCACCGCCTCCGAATTTTACTGTTGGCACTACACACGCTGGCAGATGACGTTCACTGGGCATTCGCCATACCCACACCGCCATTGGATCGCCGCATTGTGTACTATGATTTGTCACTCCACACAACGTTTTCCAACTGTTCAGTCTTCCAATGTTAACGCTCCTTACACCAAGCGAGGCGTCATTTGTAATTTACCGGCGTGATATGTGGCTTACGAGCAGCCGCTCGACCGTGAAATCCAAGTTTTCTCACCTCCAGCCTGTCATAGTACTTGCAATGGGTCCTGATGCAGTTTGGAATTTCTGTGTGATGGTGTGGATAGATGTCTGCCTATTACACATTACAACTCTCTTCAAATGTCGGCGGTATGTGTCGGTCAACAGACGAGGTTGGCCTGTGCGCTTCTCTGCTGTACGTGTCCCTTCAAGTTTCCACTTCACTACCACATCGGAACAGTGGACCTCGGGATGTTTAGGAGTGTAGAAACCTCGCGTACAGAGGTATGACACAAGTGGCAACCTGTCACCTGACCACGTCGAAGTCCGTGAGTTCTGCGGAGCGCTCCATTCTGCTCTCACACGATTTCTATTGACTAATGAGGCCACTGATATGGGGTACCTGGTAGTAGGTGGCAGCACAATGCGCATAGTATGATAAACGTATGATTTGGGGGGTGTCCGGAGTGTTATATACATGTATCTAGCACACACAGTTATTCTAAAATTCACATTTAAAAGTTTAGTAGTAAGTGCACAGAACCACTTTGAGACTATTCCTTTCCAGTTCGACTCTCGAGTAGCAGGTACGATCAGTACTGTACCCTGGGATCTCGGCTGTACCGCAACACAACCAAAGCCAACAGTGACCGTCTCGCTACGTGTCGCCGCCGATAAATAAACACAGGATCGCCGGCGGACTGGCGAAAGGCACCGAGTCACCTTCACCGCCGGTAAAAACAAACATATTTACAGGCTCGCTTATGGGAGGTTCCGTGTTACACTGCAGCGACAGCATCGTCCCAGGTGGCGCCACAATCACCGAACCACTTTCCTACGCCCATCTCGTGCCGCCTGGGAAGTGCTCGAGTAGCCTTCCACCCAGTGTGTACTTGCGCAGCCACCCAGCACCTAGCCAGCGAGTTCCAGCTGAATCTCCAGTCCCAGATGTTCAGCACTTCTGCTCGTTCCTCCAGAAACGAAGCCGCCGCGGCTTGCAGGTACTGCTCAACACCGCCTCTGCCTTGCTGAGCTCTACATTCATGAACAGCAGATGCCAATGGTTGTTGACATTGTCAACGTTGGAGACGAGCGAGCTGTCGTAATTCTCTTTTTTTACAAATTAAGGACACAAAACCTTGAAGTCAAGAAATAACAACTTATATTGTGATTACTAGTTTCAACTACACACGAGTCTTCTTCAGATCTCAAAAAACAGGCTTGGTTAGTGTAACTACAACAACAGCTTAACAACTCGTCATAAAATGTTGAGTGACAACATTCATACCGAATGTATAGGTGAAATACGAGTAATTTTACATATCGTTCATATACTATCAATTAGTACGAATGTCATAAAACTAAGGGATTATATTGTTAAAGCTTAGTAACTTGACAATATAATGCCTTAGTTTTATGACATTCGTACTAATTGATAGTATATGAACGATATGTAAAATTAATCCACCTGTACGTCCTGTATGAATGTTTTCATTCAATATTTTATGACCATTTGTTCAGCCGTTGTGCAAGTTACACTAACAAAGACTGGGTTTTACTATCTGAAGATGGTTCATGTGTAGCTAGAACTATTAATAACAATAAAATTTGTTTGCATTCTTGACTTCAAGAAATTTTAGTTCTGAACATATTTTAAAAAGTAGTAACTTCCAAGTTGAGCTTAGCCTCTGTGAGAAACTTCTTATTAGTTAGATTCAGTGCTGACCTTGTATTTTGTCGAGCAGTGATAGTTAACTATCCTTTTGAGACTTTATTAAAACAGTGAACGTTTCGTTACTGCTGTTGATCACGATTCAAGAAGAGCTGTTTATCTTGAGTTGTTCTTTATTACTTGCGTGCACTGGCAGCCAATTAACTGTTGTTTGTGTTCAACTATATGTTCACTGACTTAATAAGAGTGTTCTTGTTCATTGCTTCGAGTGAATGCCTGATTAGATGTGTTGCTCCCTTGGGTCACAAAAACAAATGAATACGTAAATCTTTCCCTGCGAGCTCTGATTTATTTTATTATGATATAGCCTCAAGCCCATATATAGATGGAAGTCAATAACATATATTACATATATTCGCATACAGAGAAGAAAGTTGGTGATTGAAATTTCGTGAAAAGATCTATTCGGTTCGAAAAAGACCTTCGTTTTAATGGCTGAAACCACAATAATCATGTCCGTGACACTCTCTCTCTTATATCGCGATAATGGGAAACGAGCTGTCCTACTTTGCAGTTTTTCGATGTCCTCTGACAATCTTATCTGGTAACGATCCCACATCGTACAGCAGTAGTTCAGAAGACAATGGACAAGCATAATTAACCAGAGCCATTCGTTGCATCGTCTAAGTTTTCTAGCCTGAATCATTTTAAAATTTGTGTGGGTCTTTTGATGCCTTTACTTGGCAATGAACAACAGTATCATCTGTAAACAATCTAAGAGGGCTACTCAAATTGTCTCCTAAATCGTTTATAAGTCGGTTAAGAACAGCAGAGCACCTCTGATACTTCCTCAAGGAACCACAGATGTCACTTCAGTGCCACTAGATGACAGGCAATCATGAATGAGATTATAAGAGCCATTTGTGTTTCATAAAAAAGTAGTTTCTGAAACCTTGCTGGTCATGCGTCAATAAATCCAATTCTTCGAGGTATTTCAAATAATACTTACTACAGATCTATGTCCATGATATGGAACTGTAATTCAGAGGATGATTTCTTGTGCTTTGGTGTGAACTTTAAAGTTGTTAGGTAGGATAAACACTTGCATAAAGAAATAATTCATCAAAGCCAAAATCGCTCCTATATCCTGACGATCTTGCACTAATTTTTTCAGAAGAATATGGTTTACGAAAAGGAAATCAAAGAGTAAATAAAACCTTGTACTAAATCTAAGTCAGTGTCAATCTGTGGAAAATATTCAGTGAGAACTAAGATAGTAGTTAATGAAAAAATAATGGAACATGTAAAATACTTTAACTATCTTGGATTAAAACATCGTATGAATAGGATAAGCAGATTAAGATGATAGATTTGAAAGCATCTGCCGAAAAATTAATAGAGGAGTAAAGCGTAAAACGCATAAAGAAACGCAACTGAAATTTTATAAAACAGTCGCATTGCCAACCATATTATATGGAAGTGGATCATGGATACTGAATGAAAACAAGAGAAACAAATACACGGAAATATCTTACAGCAATGAAGAAATAATAGATAAAACACAAAATTAAAGTGCTTAAAAGGAGTTGAAAGTTTGTAATCTGAAAGATAAATTAGATGAAAACAAAAAGAAAAGTAATGAACATCAAAAAAGAACAGGAGACACTACCACGTCAGATGAAGAACTTGAAATCAAAATGGGAACGAGATCCTCGCAGACCGAGGAAGATATGGGAATCGTAACAGACCACAAAAATGGTTCAAATGGCTCTGAGCACTATGGGACTTAAGTTCTGAGGTCATCAGTCCCCTAGAAGTTAGAACTACTTAAACCTCACTAACCTAAGGACATCACACACATCCATGTCCGAGGCAGGATTCGAACCTGCGACCGTAGCGGTGGCGCGGTTCCAGACTGTAGCGCCTAGAACCGCTCGGCCACTTCGGCCGCCAACAGACCACAACTAGCCTAATACAGATAGTGCAGAAGAAGGTCCAAATTACTGATGTTGGCAGGTGTTCTTGATTAGAGATGATAGTCCAAATTTTATATAAGTTCGATATCATGAGAAATTTTGCAACACAATATTGCTGTGACATGTACCTATACGCTTCGTGTGTCGACTGCTTTTGGTCCGCTCTGTGCTGGCGACCTCTGCCCGCACAGGGTTATGTGCGGGGTGCACATCTTAACACAGCCGTGTCTCTACTTCTTCGGCACTGTGCAGCGAGTGTTTGAGTGAGTCAGCTTCCGAATCTCTGCTAGGTGGGAATACAAGTGGGCGATCGCAATCTCCAATGGCCGATTCGTAAACACAATGGTACAAAGTGACACATATCAGAATTAATGATACCACAGAATGCTCAGGCTGAAAGGCTGTCCTCCAGTTTTACATAAAAGGACGCGAGCAGTGCGGCACAGAGTTCGTCTAGATATCTCAGTGATTTACAGTTACGTATCACAAAATAATGACTACTGTCCAAAGCTACATTGCATGGCGCCCGGTGCCGTTGCGGACACGTGACGCAATAAGAAAAGTGTACACCTATAAGTGGAGCAGAGGAGAACGGATAATCATTCTAGCGATGATAGGGTCGAAAGTGGCGACATCCACTAGCATAAGTGATTTCGACAGACGGTAGATTGTTGTGGCATTTCGTCTGGGGTCAAGCGTCTCGGAAATGACGAAGGCGGTCAACCGTCCTCTTGCTCCTGTCTTGAACATTTATGGTAAGTGGTGGGATGAGTACGAATAGGTGACAAGGTGTCCACGCCACATAATAGATCGTGGAGCTCCGATGCTTGCTCGCTCTGTAAAGGAGGATGGCAATCTGTGTTAGAACTGACGACGAAGTACAATTTTCGTGCATGCACACCCGTTTCGGAGCGACCCATCAGCTCATATTGTTTAAATATTGTCCAATGTAGTGAACACGGGACCATGAGATTGGACCTCGAATTAATGAAAACGTATCGCCTCGTTGGATACCACGCTGCTTCTTACCCCAGGTCGATGGTCATGTCATGTGGACGAACGGCTGTTCGAAACATCCATCGCATCGTGGATGCACACCGGTCAGTCCATTATTACCCTATAAGGGACTTTCACCTGCGCTTAGAAAACAACTGTAGATCACGTATTACTGCGGAAACTCCACGGCTTCTTCCAGCAGGATAATAGTCCGTGTCACAAGGCCAGAACCGTGCTACAGTGGTTTGAACAGAATGAAAGTGAATTCACGTTGATGTCTTCGCCATCAAATTCGACTGATCTGAACTCGATGGATGCTATTGGGCGCCACCTCTACGCCAACAAATCACCGGCCCTGATTCCATGACACACAGAATACCTGTTGTATAGCATCTACGTCTACATCATACCCTAGAAGTAGCCTAACGGTGTATGATGCACAGTACTTCTGCTAATACTGATTCCATCTTCCTTGTTTCACTCCTGAATGGAGAGCGAGATGAATTATTATCGACAAGCCCTATATTAGCTTTAATTTCTCTAATTTTCTCAGCATGATAATTTCGCGAGATGTGTGTTGTGGGGAAGTAATAGCCCTACTCGAAATTCCAGTAGTAAACCTCTCTGTGGTGAACCACGCCTCTCTTGCTACGTCTGCCAATAGAGTTTGTTGAGCATTTCTGTAACGCTCTTGCGCCAACTACACGATCCCGTGGCGAAACGAGTCGCTCCTCGTTGGTTTTTCTCTATATGTTCTATCAGTCCTACCTGCCGAGGATCGCAGAGAGGTAAAAAGTACTCAAGAATCGGTCGCACAAGCGCCTTGCAAGCCACTTCCTTCGTCCCTGAGTTACATTTCCTTATGATTTTTCCTGTCACTCTCAGCCAGGCACCTCTTACTGTTTGTTTTGTGTGGTCATTCCACTTCAGGTAGCTCTGCATAGTTGCTCCTAGGTATTTTACGGTAGATACTCTTTCCAGCAATTTGTAGTCAATAGTGTAGTTGAGTAGTAATGGAGTTCTTTTCCTATTTATGTGCAATACGCTACATTTATTTATGTTGCAAACCAAAGAAGGACCGACACGGTGTTAACCAAGTAACATAATTTTTAGGCACTTCTATCTACAACGGATGTATGAAATGTGCACCAGTAGCTTATCAAGAACAGCAGTGTAAAATTTATGCTTTCTCGCACGACGCTCATCAACAGCATTGACATTTACTGTGCGAAATTTGTGTATTATTGTCAGCAATGTTTAAAATTCTGTAACGTCACGGGTGGATTCAAAGTGCTTCATTCTAGTCAGAAATCCAGAGAGAACATTTCTCTAATCAGCTGTCGTAATCGGTTAAACAAATTCTATTGCCGGCACGAACTCTTCTCTTGCAAAAGGATCCCAGAACTGAGCAGTTGCTAACTTTTCAGGCCGCACATTGTGTTCAGCGAAGCAAAGTTTCACTCGACTTGTGTCATACGACTGCGTTCTAATTTTTTTGCATTAAGAGAACGAGAAGTGTAATAATTCCCTCTGCGTTACTGATGCGTGCGCTGCAGGCGTGGATTTTCAGCTCCGGCGCCCGTCGCAGAAGTTAAGCCCAGGCCGCCAAGTGGCACACTTTGGCGCGCGCCCACGAAAATAAAACCAGAGTGCGCCGAGCCCCGCCTTTTATCTGGTTTATAGGAAACTAAAGAGGGGCTGGCAGGAACAGCGCAAGGGCGTGGCCGCCATGACAGGGCAGCGCCGGACGCCCTTTTTGTCGGTGTCGCCGGCGCCGCGCGGCAGAAACACGCCCCGTCAGCCCTTCGTGCCCGGGTGGCGGCTCAACGCCATTTTTCCCTTTATTCTTTCCTCTTTTCAGATTCCAGAACACACCTAACTAAGTCACGTCTATCAAGCGAAACTGGTGACAAAACAGCTTCTATGAGCTGAAAAATAGGTACCTTTTTATTGTTATTTCATATCCTCGCCCTTCACACAGGGGAGGGCAGGACTGGCACCAACTCAGCATCCCGCTTATCAGTCACAGATTTTACAGACTATCAGAATGCATGTTTTTCCTCTTTAAACTCATGAAACTAGTGATGATGAAAAATTTTATACGAGGGCCGTTCACTAAGTAATGCCCCACTTTTTTTCTCAGAACATATTTATTCTTAAGAGTCAGAATTTGGTGACAAAATACATCAACATGTCTTGCCCATGTCCCATTTTTCTACGTAGTGTCCATCACATTCTATAGCTGTACGCCAACGTTGTGGAAGAGCATGTATTCCCTGCTGGTAAAGGCTCTTGTTCTGTAGGCGTAGCCACGTTTTCACTACATGACTGACACTTTCGTCATCTTCAAAGTGTGTTGCCCGTTGAGAATCTTTAAGCTCCAACAATTCAGATGAAATGGCCTTTCTTTGTATCTTGTGGTCCGCTGTGAGCACTCGTGGAATCCATCGTGAGCACCTCTTTAAATATCAGAGTGTCTCGATCACTGCAGACGCACTTCCCATGCTGACAGACAACTGTAGAGCCAATTGTCGAGTTTTGATGCGCCGGTCGGCACGAATAATGGCATCCGAAGGATTTAGCATGTCTGCAGCAGTGGCTGTGATAGGACGTCCCGAGCGTGGCTGCTCATGGAGCATGCTATTAGCTGCACATCGCCACACACTGCACGCAAACGTTTACGGATTTTCACCTCGGTTTCTTTTTCTGCACACAAGAATTCAACAACAGCACGCTGTTTGTAACGTGAGTCGTACGTAGACGCCATTTTCACGCTGTACTACTGCTCTGCCATCTTCCAGGACGGTCCGAAACGTCACCGGCGCACAGAACTAACATCAGATGTGAAGCATCAACAAGGACTTTTGACTATGTCTATTAATGGCTTTTTAAAGAAATGTGGGGCATTACTTATTGAACGACCCTCGTGATATACTCTAAGACACAAAAAACGACGATCGCCATGAAGGACTTATCGGAATGCGACCGAAATCAGTATTTTTCAAGTATATGTACATAAAAATAAATGATTACAGTTTCGGAAGAAATAAATAAGAGCTGCACAAACTGGGCAAGTCAATAACGCGTTGGTGCAAAAAAAAATGGCTCTGAGCACTATGGGACTTAACATCTGAGGTCATCAATCCCCTATACTTAAAACTACTTAAATATGACTAACCTAAGGACATCCCACACATCCATGCCCGATGCAGGATTCGAACCTGCGACAGTAGCAGTTGCGCGGTTCCGGACTGAAGCGCCTAGAATCGCTCGGCCACAACAGCCGGCGCGTTGGTGCATCTCTGGCACTTATGCAAGCAGTCATTCGGCTTCGTACTGATTGAAAGACTTGTTGGATGTACTTCTGAGGGATATCGTGCAAAATTCTGTCCAATTCGCGCGTTAGGTCGACAAAATCCGAACTGGTTGGAAGGCCCTGCCCATAATGCTCCAGATGATGATGTATGGTTTGTGGCGCGCTCAACTGTGCGGTTATCAGCGCCCATACAAAGTCCCTATTTTTATACAGCCTTTTTTTTCACAATCAACCCTAGTCCCTGTCACAAATGATGATGGTGGTGGTGAAATGATGAGGACAACACAAACACCCAGTCACATGGGCAGAGAAAATCTCCAACCCGGCCGGGAATCGAACGTGGGACCCCATGATCCAGAGGCAGCAGCGCTAGCCACTAGGCCACAAGCTGCGAACATAATACTCCAGACATTATCAGTTGGCGAGAGATCCGGCGACCTCGCTGGCCAATGTAGAGAAAGCACGAAGCAAGCAGTAGAAACTCTCGCCGTGTCCGGGGGGGCATTATCTCGCTGGAATGTAACCCTAGGATGGCTTGCCATGAAGGGCAAAAAAACGGGGAGTAGAATATTGTCGACGTACTTCTGTGCTGTAAGGATGCCGCGGATCAAAACCAAAGGGGTTCCAGTATGAAAAAAATCGCACCTCACAATATGACTCCTGGTTGTCGTAACGTATGTAGGGCGACAGTAAGGTTGGGCGTTATCGGGCCGTCTCCAGAAACGTCTTTCATCGGGGCTCATTTCGAAGCGGGACTTATCACTGAAGACAGTTCTACTCCACTCAGTGACATTCCTGGCCGAAGACTTGTCTGTAGACACCGCAGACCTCGGTTGTATATCAACATCACTGGCGTCCGCCTATGACCCGAAAGACAGGATGGTATGGAGTGCCATTCCATTTCATAGCAGATACCTTTGGTTGTTACCCTCACAGCACAGCGGTACATCGACAATATTTCACGACAACTTTTCTTGCCCTTCATGGCAAGCAATCCTGAGCTTACGTTTCAGCAAGATAATGCCGGCCTCCACATGGCGAAGGTTCGTAAGGCTTATGTTCCTGCTTACAAAATCCCACCTTACCAGCAAGGTCGCCAGATGCCCCTGAACTGAAAACGTATGGAGCATTATGGGCATCTGTGTGAAATCTTATGGGACTTAACTGCGAAGGCCATCAGGCCCTAAGCTTACACACACACCCATGCAAGAGGAAGGACTCGAACCTCCGCCGGGACCAGCCGCACAGTCCATGACATTTTGGTTACGATCTGTGAACCACTAGTTTTGATTTCACACTAGTCACTACATGCCTTTCGCATGGCACACTCCCATCTCACCACCGACTACTAGTGTTAGCCACTTATGATCACTATCAATAAGTGCCACGCGGGATTAGCCGAGCGGTCTTAAGGCGCTGCAGTCATGGCTTGTGATGCTGGCCTCGGCGGAGGTTCGAGTCCTCCCTCGGGCATGGGTGTATGTGTTTGTCATTAGGATAATTTAGGATAAGTAGTGTGTAAGCTTAGGGACTGATGACCTTAACAGTTAAGTCCCATAAGATTTCACACACATTTGTACATTATGGGCAGGCCCCTCCAGCCAGCTTGGATTTTGACGAGTTAACGCGCCAATTGGACAGCATTTAGCACGATTTACACACGAAGACATCCAACAACTCTGTTAATCAATGCTAAGCCGAATAACTGCTTGCATAAGGACCAGAGGCGCACCAGCGCGTTATTCACTTTCCTAATTTGTGAATCTCCTTCTGTTTAATAAGCCATCCAATTATTCTGAAATTATAATCACTTGCTTTTTGTACATGTACCTCACATCTACTGATTTCTGTACCATTCGTGGTGCGTCTCTTTCTTCTTCGTCTTGAGTGTATACTGCTGATAAGCAAAGCTTTATGACGCATGGAGACGATGCTGTGAGGGTTCTCGTTGACTGTGAGATGGGAATGTTGATAGAGACAGTATGGATGGATAATTTTTGTATAGAAAGATGTGGATGAATATAGAAGAGCGTCAAATGGATGGGGTATTGGTGTCAAACTCTGCGTGGAAATGTAGCTGAATACAGGGGAGGTTTTGGAGCATTACTTTGACTGGATGGATGAGAGAAAGATATAGTGATAGAGTGGTTAGGGATCACAGTTGTACAATTGTTCGCTGCTACCACGTGTGTGAGTTAAATTAGGCTGTATGTTATGTTTAAGATTAAGTGTGTCTGGATGCAGAAATAAACGACTTTTGCAATGAGGTGGAGGATCATTTGGGACAGCTAGGGAAATTTGTTGTGATGTGTCAGGAGGTGAAAACGTGTAGATGTTCTGAAGGACTACTGCAACAAACCGGACAGTGTCTGCCGGTGTAGGAGGGAGGCGGAAGGATTTGTCGGGGCGCATTGGGCTGTTGACTGATGGGACGGCAACAGTGGCTTCGGGATTTTTTAGTTTCAGCTTACGAAGTCGGAACATGTGCCATGAATATCATGCATATATTACTGGTGAGAGGGGATTTAAGGCTGGAGCAGCCTCTGTGAAGGTGTTGTCACTTACAATGAGAAGTGGTTGGTGAGTTTTTCCATTCGTGGTTTTGATGATCCTTCTCTTACAAACAGTGGGGGCACTGGATAGCTTGACGTCCAAAATTTCAGGGTTCTACTTGTTTCTCCTAGCCACCTCACTCGCATACACACACTTCCAACATAAGAAGAGGAAGTTTGACAGCAGACACGAGAATTGGTTACAATAGCTGTAATTATGTATAACAAATATATTGAAAAGAAATTAGCACAAATTA
Source organism: Schistocerca americana (assembly GCF_021461395.2). Classification (NCBI taxonomy): domain Eukaryota; kingdom Metazoa; phylum Arthropoda; class Insecta; order Orthoptera; family Acrididae; genus Schistocerca; species Schistocerca americana. The sequence continues at coordinate 170,142,199 of NC_060124.1, read as the reverse complement.
GCAAAGAAGTTATAGAAACTGTTTATGAGATATCATGTTATGGGTAGTAACAGGAATAAAATAAACACAAGATTAAAACTGGGTGTAGTTCTTTTGGTAAAGCAAATACAATTTTCTAAAAGGAACTTGCAGTCAATATTATTCTCAATGCACCACTACGAGATACCGAAAAACTAAACGGTTTAGGTAAGTGTAACAATAAAATGAAAATATAAACCGGCCTCGGTGGCCGAGCGGTTCTAGGCGCTACAGTCTGGATCCGCGCGACCGCTACGGTCGCAGGTTCGAATCCCGCCTCGGGCATGGATGTGTGTGATGTCCTTAGGTTAGTTAGGTTTAAGTAGTTCTAAGTTCTGGGGGACTGATGACCTCAGAAGTAAAGTCTCACAGTGCTCAGAGCCACTTGAACCATTTTTTGAAAATATAAGCCGGACGAAAGACGGGTAGAGTCACAGGGAAGTTTTTGCCGGATTCCGAAAAATATGAAAATAAAAGTTCCTGCCAGGTTAAAACTGTGTGCCGAACTGAGACTCGAACTCAGGACAATTGCCTTTCGCGGGCAAATGGTCTACCGACTGAGCTACATAAGCACATCTCCTCCTCACAACTTGACGCCCGCCAGTATCTTATCTCCTATTATTCAAACTTCACAGAAGCTCTCCTGCGAAACTAGCAAGACTAGCACTCCTGGAAGAAAGGACAGAGACATGGCAGAGCCACAGTCTGAGGAATGTTTCCTGATTGAAATTTTTACTCTGCAGCAGTGTGTGCATTGCTATAAAAATATTTCGTTGTCCTAATGGAATGTAGGTAGATGACATTACAAATAGCTAGACTGTAATACTTGCTTCAATTCCGCAGTGAATGTCTTCCGGTCACCAGAAATATGAGCCTCTGTCGATTAAAGTAGTTCTCTGCGTCTCGTAGAGTCTAGTTACAGCAGAAGTTTCGAGTTTTTTTTCTAGTTTTCTGAACTTCCTCTCCTGTGCCAAACTCTTTATCTCAGAGTAGCACTTGCGCCCTACGTCCTCAGTTACTGCTGGATGTATCCCAATCATTGTTTTGCCCAACAGTTCTTACTTCCTGTAGCTCTTTAAAGTAATATGGAAATTAATGCCTCATGTCTAAATACATGCCCTATCATATTCTCCCTTCTTCTGTTTAAAGTTTTCCGCACTTTCCTCCCTTCCTCGCTGATTCTGCGGATAGCCTCTTCATTTCTTATCTGATCAGTCCAACATCTTTCAGTAACAACGTATTTCAAATGCTTCGATTTTCTCCTGATATCTTTCAGTAACAACGTATTTCAAACGCTTCGATTTTCTCCTGTTCCATTTTTCCCGCAGCCCACGATTCATTCATATAGAATGTTGCACCTCAAATGTACATTGTCAGATATTTCTTCAAGAAATCAAAGCCGACGTTTGGTACTAGTATTCTACCTCTGATCAGGAATGACCTCTTTGCCTGTGCTAATCTGCTTTTTATGATCTTCCTCCGTCCGTCACTAGTAATTTTGTTTCAGCGACGGCAGGAATCCTTCAGTTTGTCCGTGGTCGCCATCTCATCTCTTTTATTCCTCATTACTTTCGTCTTTTTTTCCTTACGCCCCATCGATATATTATACTGATTGGACTTTTCAATGCACTTAACAGTTAATGTAATCCTCCCTCACTTTCACTGAGGGCAGAAACGTCACCAGCGGATCTTGTCAATGATATTCTTTCACCATGGATTTCATTCCCACTCCTAAGATTTTCTATTATTTTCTTTCTATTATTTTCCTCACACATTCTACGACGTACAGGTTGAACGGTAAGGCAGAAAGACTGCATCCCTCTTTGATTTTAACACTGGTCACGTAAAAGGGCACTGTGAGATTGACACATCTTCGGAAACCTTGATGTCACCTTATATTTCGTTAGCTATATATAGTGTACGTAATAAGTTCACTCTAAACTCAGCTTCAATGTATAAAGAAATTTACTAAGAAAAAGGTACAGAAAGAAAAGAGAAAGGTTTAAAAGAATGGTGTAGTCATTGGAACTACATACGAGGACAAGTGTAGTCGACAGAAGGTGCAAAGTTTAGGCGTTAAAGCAGCGAGATAGGGTGAAGCGAGGGAGCGCCCAGGCAGCGTTGGATAGCTAACAAACAGAACAGATAAGTAGGACAGGTGGACAAAAAAAGTGGGGAGCAGCTTCAGACGTCAGAAGGGTTTGACATGAAGGTGAGGTAGCGATATTGAAATACTTAAATTTTAGAAAGAATACTGAGGGCTTGAGATAGGAGTGACTTGTGAATGAGAAAATAGGACGAGTTTTCTTTTTACGGAGTGCTGAGCAGAATGGACGAATGTGGTTCAATCACAGCAAGAGAGTATGGTAACAGTTGGTGCCAAAAACAATGAATATAAAAGTAATAAACAATAATTGAAGTGAAATCATTGTAGATCTATCATTTCCTTGAATCACTTGGAAATGGAATAACCCCTGGAAAAGGTCGACCCACTCAAGTTGAGTTCAGCATCACCTTACAGGAACACAGAGCAGACATTGCGCACGTTTAGCGAGTAATTCTTCCAAGAAAAGACTCAGACTTTTCAGTGATCTAATTAAAATTTTGCGTGAAGCATATTATTGCAATAATATTTTCACGGCACTCACATAACATCATAGGAAATGATACGAAAATCATTTATGGAAATAAACATTAAAGAATTAACGGTTCAGAGAACATAAACAGTCCAATAACATAACTCCAGTTCATTTTTGCTTTGAGAAAAACACATTTTCTTCTCTTCCGTAACACAGCCATATTTCACAGAAGTTGCAGCATCACGAGTGGGTTTTCATTTTCTTTCATTTAAATAATAGGGAAAATGCTCTTTACTACTTTGACACACAAATTCGAATTTTTAAGAAAGTATTTGCGCTTTGCATGTAGTATTTACCTTGTTACCAGATATTGTGAGTTTTCTGCTTTTTTATGATTTGCGTTAGAGGTGTTTTCACAGTTCGTCATTTCGGTGGATGCTGGAGGTATTCAAGTGTCGGACATGTAATGGGGCATCTGGTATGTTCGCCGTTATCTCCTGCCGATCATGGACTTCGTTTTTTCGGCTGGGTATCCAGCAAGAGAATGCATACCCGCGCGTTTTCAGATTATGTCTGATAGGTTTCAGAATTATTCCATGGAGGTGAACACGCCCCGATGCGGCTCCTAGTTCCCCGTAAACCAGTCCTATTGAGCGCGCCCAAAACGTTATAGTGCGAGATGTGCGCTCCTTGGACCTACCTCTGTGAGTTCAGATATCAAATGAGGTGTCTTGGAGCAGGATGGCTCCGGAACGCTCGTGGAAATAGTGCTACAATGTATCGCAGACCTCACAAAGTCATCGAAGGAACAATAATGCGTATATCGCTTTTCCGATTTCCCGTTTTTCTCTCAGTTCGCATATTTCGCACACAGCACGTATTGTTACTAATAAAATGACGCTTTCAGTAATTTACAGTGAAAACATAGCTGAAAGTTTTCTCCCTAAGTTACAAAAAGTTTTAAATTCCGCGTAATTGGAACAGACTGAAATACCACATAATTGCAACGTCAGATCCTCCGTCAGACTGTTCACAGGCATTTGAAGCAAAATGCACGAAGACGTGCAGAGGGCCAACGATTGGTGTAGTGTCTTGTAGTTGTCAGTCGCCCCCATAAACAAATTTCCACTTCCATACGCTAGTTTCAAGTGAGCAACGATTTCTTTCTCGGTGAATAGTTCGTCCAGTAACGTGCTCTCCATTTCCATCAACTGGAGTCTTAAGAGCTGTCTTACAAAATTGGGAACTATAAATAATAGCCTAACTACCAACAACAAATTGCTCTGGCTGCGTGCACTTTAGCATTTATGCGGCTGAACGGCACAGATTCAGTTGCTCGGTACAATTTCCCAATGGCGATCAGTAGAAAAGTGAGCATTACAAGTGGCTAGGCACCTACTCATCGCTGTATACCATTAAAGTGTGACATACAGAGAAATTACAGCGCAAACGAGTTGATCCTCTCACCGAAGTAAAATGCCAAATGTCAGAGGATAATGCTCTGTACAGAAGCGAATCAGCACCAGTTCATCCCACCTCTGACTTCCAGGCACTTTTTTTCCTTTATCACAAGAATTTCTGACTCAGAAACGACTTAACATCTCGTAGAGGGTCAAACATTGCCCAATAATTTGCCTCCTTCAAAATTTCTTAGCCAGTATATTTGCTCGCCCGTTTTCCTCGATCCCATAATGCTCTAGTATTCCAGGATTGTGGTGCAAACCTCCCCAGTATTTGGAACACGAGAGAGGAGTTGTGTATTATAATGTATTATAATGTCGATCTGCTTGGAGCGCAAAGACAGAATCATAGCAGACGAGAAAATTCTTTTCTTGATATTGCATCAAGTACGGCAAAGCCACTAAGATTGCATAGAGCTGAGCGTTGTATATTGTGAAGTGTTCTGGTCTGCGAATCCAGAGGACGTGACCAGGATAAACTAATGAGCAGCCACTTTTTAAGTAGTCATTTTACATTATACATCACATGGTCTACGGACCATACGGTTATATCTAAAATAATTTTTTGGCTTCCCGGAAGTCAACTGTTAGTATCACTTGATTGAACAAAGGAAGTGACTGAGAGCCAGATAAAGTCCAAGTAGACCTACTACATCTATATGGCAGCTATTCAGCCATGCCTGGGGCTTACCATAATTTAGACTAGAGTTTAAATGACTTCCATCCAAGGGTCTAGGTACCGTCCTGTTTCATGAACAAGATGTACCGAAAAACAGGTGGCGTAAGTTCCAGAACGAGTTCCTTGTTCCTTGCACTCCTGTAAGAAGAAATGTGTTATATCGACAACGATCAAGAAAAAATTTATGTCCACGTTAGAAATCATTAATCATGGGAAATACACCGGAAAAGAACGTACCAACATACCACACGGATCGGTTGCATGAAATGTTCGAAATATCCACAGTTAGCACTGACAGAAGCATCAACTGGTCATCACACTGAATCCATGACGTGCTAACGTACAACCGGAATATTACAAATATTTTCGCAGTGTGCCACAAACCGGATTCGTACATCAAGTATCTGGGTTTGCAATCGCTACCACAAATGAAACTCTAACAATTTAGGGTGAGAAAGCGCAGGCGAGAGGATTGGTCCACCTGTCATGGAATCCTTCATGGATGCACCTTTATAATCTCCTTTTCTGATATAGAGAATCCTATTCCTCATTATGGCATTAATACAGCACCTTAATCACTTGGCTAAACTCCTCCTGATGGTCAGTCTTACAACTGAAGGTCTTTTTGAGCAATTCATGGGTTTCCTGAGTTCTTTCCATGATCACATCTTGTTGTCCTTAATTCAATGGCATTCATCAGCAACTATTCGAAAGAATGATTGTAGCATAGGCTTGTGCTTTGTAGTCTCCACCAAACAAAATAAGTGCGGAGGTGCTGTATAACAGTGTCATGCCACTGGAGTCAGAAAGTTTGTAATAATGGAGGAGTGTATTTAACCTCCTTATCTCAGAAACTGCAATTATATTGTGTCCAGATGGCTTTTGAGATTAAAGATTATTGGTAGGTTACCTTTCCTTCAACATGTTCTTACGAGTCTCCTGCATAAAAATACGTAGCTCGTCAAACTAACGACTTTCCTGGACAAAATGCTTACAATTTCGCTATTTAATATCATCATTGTCGTCGATTTCATGTTGGAGATCCGTCACGTTATATGATGAACAAATGACATACTTTTCACATCTCATACATTTTATTCACTACTTCAGAACAAAACAGAGCCACCTCTAGCGCTTCCAATTCAAAGTATGATACAAAATCTGCCACAGAGTCACGTGACTGCTACTCGAGTAACATGCCTCGCACGCAACGTATCCCAGCATTCAGTTCCTGACTCAAAGACTCTTTTACACTTGTGGTACTTTCGCACCGTGCAAGCTATCTATCAGAATGCTTACTACATAGTTACTTCAGGTTTAAGAGCAGTGTGTTGTATAGTTCAGTTACTAACAATAGCAAAAGTAGTCCCTCACAGAATGCTGTTTTTATACTCATACCAACTGGGATTCTATGACAAGGATTGAACCGAGCTGACATCACGATAGTAGTGTTAGTAGTATATAAACGTCCACAATACACTTTTGAGCAAAACTTAAGGACGAAAGTTTCACATGATGTGTCACTGTCAAGTAACATAGCTCGATGAAACTTGGACCATACAGAGAAATAACTGTTACAGTATAGTACAGTGAACAGCCAAAGAAACCGGTACACCTGCTTAATATAGCGTAGGGCCCCCGCGAGCACGCAGAAGTGCCGCAACAGGACCTGACATGGACTCGACTAATGTCTGAAGTAGTGCTCGACAGAACTGACACCATGAATCCTGCAGTGCTGTCCATAAATCCGTAAGAGCACGACGGTCTGCAGATCTCTTCTGAACAACATGTCGCAAGACATCCCAGATACTCTCAATAATGTTCATGTCTGGGGAGTTCGGTGGCGAGCTGAAGTGTTAAAACTCAGAAGAGTGTTCCTGGAGGCGTTCTGTAGCAATTCTGGACGTGTGGGGCGTCGCATTGTCCTGCCGGTTTTGTCGAAGTCAGTAGGAATGCACAATGGACATCAATGGAGGCAGGTGATCAGACGTGTCACCTGTCAGAGTGGTATCTGGACGTATCAGAGGTCCCACGTCACTCCAACAAGACACGTCCCAAACCATTACAGACCCTCCACCAGCTTGAACAGTCCCCAATTAATGGAGTGATGAGGATGTCTCTACACCCGTACACGTCCATCCGCTCGATATAATTTGAAACGAGACTCGTCCGACCAGGCGACATGTTTCCAGTCATCAACACTCCAATCTCGGTGTATGTGTATGTGTGTGGATTGCTAAGGGACTAAACTGCTGAGGTCATCGGTCCCTAGACTTACACACTACTTTAAACTAACTTATGCTAAGAACAACACACACACCCGTGCCCGAGGGAGGACTCGAACCTCCGGCGGGAGGGGCCGCGCAGTCCGTGATATGGGCCATACCGCACTGGGATGCCACGGCATCTGTGCTGGCAGCACGCGGTCTGCCGGTGCGGCTGCCAGCAGGGACGCCACAGGGGGGACTCCTTCAGTCTGCGCTCAGTCTCGAAATGGACGTAGAGGAGCTAGTAACTGTGCTTTGTGTGCGTCGTCGACAGAGAAAGAGAATGCAGAGAAAGAAGAATTTCTGGGTACACCCATTCTTTGCTGGTCGTGATGTAAACGGATTACTTCATACACTATACAATGATTTAAGAAATTACAGTGATACATTTTTTTAATTACGTGAAAATGTCAGTATGTTCATTCGACGAATTAGTGGAGATCTGCCGAGATGAACTGAAGAAAAAGGACACTGTTTTAAGGAAAGCCATCTCATCAGAAGAAAATATTTTCGTGACATTAAGGTAACTAACTACCTATCTACTCAGTAGCTAATTATTTGTTTTATGCAGTGATACTTGCAAAAAAATGGCTCTGAGCACTATGGGACTTAACATCTATGGTCATCAGTCCCCTAGAACTCAAAACTACTTAAACCTAACTAACCTAAGGGCATCACACAACACCCAGCCATCACGAGGCAGAGAAAATCCCTGACCCCGCCGGGAATCGAACCCGGGAACCCGGGCGTGGGAAGCGAGAACGCTACCGCACGACCACCAGCTGCGGGCAGTGATACTTGCAATTTGAGTTGTAACTGTGACATATACACAGAAGCGTTTTATCCTGTTCAATCCGAAAAGTACTTAATTACAAAATAAAATTCAATATAACAAATAAAACTTGAAGCCGCGTGGCCACTCCGTGCGGCGCAACGTCGGTGTTGACTGGCCCAGGCGAGGCGTGAAGCTTTATGTCGTGCAGTCATCAAGGATACAAGAGATGGCCTTCGACTCCGAAATCCAATATCGATGGTGTTTCGTTGAATGGTTCGCACGCTGACACTTGTTGATGATCCAACATTGAAATCTGCAGCAATTTTCGGAAGCGTTGCACTTCTGTCACATTGAACGATTCTCTTCAGTCGTCATTGGTCCCGTTCTTGCAGGATCTTTCTTCGGCCGCAGCGATGTCGGAGATTTGGTGTTTTACTGGATTCCTGATATTCACGGTACACTCGTAAGTGCTCGTACGGGAAAATCCCCCCTTCATCGCTACCTCGGAGATGCTGTGTCCCATCGCTCTTGGTCGACTACAACACCACGTTCAAATTCACGTAAATCTTGATAACCTGCCACTGTAGCAGCAGTAACCGATCTAACAACTGCACTTTTTTTTTAAAAGGTAGGAGCCCCTCCACGCTCGCACAAGCATGGTGACCAACTCAAAAGGTCTACTGTCATCTCTGCATTGTTAGTAATTAGAATCGAGGAGATCGCAGGAGCGAGGAAATGCGATGTTATCCGTACATCTGGGTAAGGTTACCCATTAATACGGGCGCATCTGGGTGATAGAAGTGGTCGAAAAAGCTTGACAGAACCAAGTTTGAAAGAAGAGCGGTTTTTAAGGGCAGAGGGAAAAAACTGCCAAAGCAAGTGCCAAGAGAAAAGAACTTCTGCGACAGTGTCAGGTTGGGTAGTAAGGGCAGTAGCGGTTTCTTGCTATCTGCGGCAGATCGTGCAAGGTAAGGTTATGTTAGCAGTTGGATATCATGCATCAGTACCATAGAAGCAATGCCAGATTGTCATAGAATGATCAGTCCTGTCGAGGAGGTGAGCGCTGCAACTGCTGGCGCCGACGTCGTCTCCTGGGCCAGCTGCTGCTGCTCCTCCTATGTTGCTGCTTGTTCCGGTTGCTGCAGCTGGGCTCGTATGGATTCTCCTGGTCCCGCTGCAGTGACTTCGTCCCTGTAATAAGGAAATCAGTGATGCAAAACGCGCTTTGCCATTACGGCCTCTGCTGCGCCGCGTCGTCAGTGACTTGGCACAGCTTCATCAGGCTGGTTGCTGAACAGCGGCAGCCCGCTGCCAATCGGCATCGTCCTCCTCTACTGCATGGCGCAGCTCTGCCGCATCTGAGCGTCGAGGAGCACCGCTTGATCGGTGAGCTGCGCCGCTTGAGCTACGGTGACGCGAGCGCCGTTTTCTCGCATAACTGCGATGAACGGTGCCTCTTTGGCTTCTCTGCCCCTTGCGAGGGCCGCCCCCGCGGCGGTCGGCGTCGCCGCCGATGCTGCCGGGGCAGCGGCTGTCTTCTTTGTGCCCCTCTCCCGCGGTGCTGCTGCTGGGGCAGCCGCTGGGACAGGCATGCGAACGTCCTTCTGCGAGGTCGCAGGAGTGTGCGCAGGTACTACTGCACGGAGACGTTGGGCGAAGACTGCACGCAGTTGCCTCGAGGCCTCTTCCTTCTCTGCAGCCACGGCGGCTGCGAAGGCAGCCCTCTCTGCCGCCATGACGGCATTAAGGCCTGCTGTGGCCTCCTTCACGGCGGTGCCGAGTTCGAGGCCACAGTTCTTGTCGGGGGCGCGAGCTGCATCCCGACTGCCCGTTTCCGGGCGGTCGTGCCCGCTCCTGGTAGGTGGAGCTGCTACTGCGTCGTCCCTCAGCTGCGCCGGGCTGGTCTGCGCCCTACGTCGTTTCCGACGTCGTCTTCTCTTCTTCCGCTGCGTCGGTGCGGCCGCGGCCGCCTCGCCGCCTCGAGAAAGCCGGGAAACCGCGCCAGCTGGCGACGTGCGGGCCGCCACACCGGAAGCAAGTCAGCATAACGTTACTGCCGCGGTCGCAGGCGCGGCTGTCGTGCTCGCCTGAGCACTTGACGCACTGCGCCGCGTTGCGACAATACTTCGCGGCACGGCCCTCGCCCTGGCACCTGAAGCACTGGGACTGGGGGTTCGTGGCGGTCGAGAGAGCTTCTGTCGTAACTGGGAAGTCCAGCAGCTTCCGCAAGTCGAAGATGTCGCTCCTGCCGTCGGCCGTTTGCACGGTCACGGCATAGAGAGGCGCCCTCTTCTTGTTGGTCCGGTTGTGCAACCTTGCGGCTGCATTACCAAACCCGGCTCGCAGCAGCCCTTTCCGGACCGCTGCCTCATCACAGCACCAAGGTAACCCCCTGAGGAGTGCCTCGGTCGTCTTCATCCTTCCTATGGAAGGTGCCTTCTCAAGCGCCTGCGGCGCGTCGACGATGTGGTCGGCCACTGCGACCTTGATCGCCCTGTGGTCGGCCACGTTTGCAGCTCGAACGCAGATCCTCGAGTCTGTATGGACAGACTCGTAGACCACCTCGTTCCGAGCGCAATTCGTCATAGTGTCGAACAGCGCTGTCCACCCGCCTTTGCACTTGTACAGAGTTGCACAACCGAAGGACCCTTCGTAGCAGGAGGTTTCCGCTGCGCGTACTTCTTTCCCATGCTGTGGGGCGCAGACACGACAGTCTGCATGCATTGTGAAAACAACACACGACAATTTGCTTCCCGCGGCGCCCACAGCACAGAAACCTCTTTACAAGCTCTCAACGGCCGAGTAAGCGTAGCGCACAACACCAGCGATGCGCTCGCCTCGCCAACTCAGGCCGAAGTACCAACAACTGCACCGGACACTTGTTGTCTTATATAGGCGTTGCCGACCGTAGCGCCGTCTTCTGCCTGTTTACAAAATGGTTCAAATGGCTCTGAGCACTATGGGACTCAACATCTTAGGTCATAAGTCCCCTAGAACTTAGAACTACTTAAACCTAACTAACATAAGGACATCACACACACCCATGCCCGAGGCAGGATTCGAACCTGCGACAGTAGCAGTCCCGCGGTTCCGGACTGCAGCGTCAGAACCGCACGGCCACCGCGGCAGGCTGCCTGTTTACATATCTCTGTATTTGAATATGCTTGCCTATACCAGTTTCTTTGACGCTTCAGTGTATGTATAGAAGATAAGTGAAAGAGTGATGTGCCGGCCGCGGTGGTCTCGCGGTTCTAGGCGCGCAGTCCGGAGCCGTGCGACTGCTACGGTCTCAGGTTCGAACCCTGCCTCGGGCATGGATGTGTGTGATGTCCTTAGGTTAGTTAGGTTTAAGTAGTTCTAAGTTCTAGGGGACTGATAACCACAGCAGTTGAGTCCCATAGTGCTCAGAGCCATTTGAACCATTTTCAATGAGTAACGTAGTGATACAAACAGAAACGACACTTGTTTCAAAGGCAACACTTACACTGAAGCAGTAAGATTTGCGATAGTCCCCCGGACATTACTTAATAGGGTGATCATCGCGGACAGTAGTCCATGATCCGCAACGTACTCCCAACCTGACGACAAGGTTGGTAACAAGTTCTTATGGTAGGGGTTGCATTCCTCCACCAGCGCGATTGACAACTAGTGGGCGGTTGTACGGTTGTCGGTGTACGTGGGCGTGCTGCAGTAAGTCTTCCCAAAGCATCCCAGACGTGCTCGATGGGATATAAGTTGGCGCAACGGGCAGGCCAGTGTATTCGCGGAATATCCTCTCGTTCCCAGAGCTTCTCCACCGGCGTTGTTGATGCGATCGCGTATTGTGATCCATAAAATCAAGTAAAGATCAAATGCACTTCTGAAAAGAAGCACATGCGGAACGAGTAGAGTCTCAAAATAACGTTGACCAGTGAGTATGAATTTGGAAGCTAGTATGCCCATGCAACATTATTCCTCCCCACATTACAACAGTTGGACTTTCAAAACGATCATGCTCGACAATATCTCTGAGTGTATTACGTGTTCCCACATCACGCCATACGAGAGTATTTGCAGAACCACTAGTCAGACAGTATCTGCTCTCATACGACAAGAGCACACGATCCCACTCCTCGATGGTCCAGTCCCTATGATCTTGAAACCAAGGCGAAGGTACCGCCGACGTGCTGCTATCAACGGAAAGACGTACTGGTTGTCGCACAAAGAGACCCCTCTCGCGCAGTCGCCATGCCTCTGTGGAGCGAGAGATCTCGTACGTTGTAGTCCTGTTAAATGTGGTTTCAATTGCACCCGCTGTTTATTGTTGGTGCCTTCTCGCCTGTTACGCAGTGTAGCGGTCGGCTATTGCTGTAGTTAGCCGTGGTTGACCACCTACTCTCCGTCGGACAACAGTGCCCGCGGAACGGTGATCATGCGTGTGGAACAATGCTATAGGGAATACGAAACTTCCGGGCTACACTCGTCACACTTTGTCCTACTCCTAGTTTCCCGGTGATTCTTCCCCATATAAAGTCATCCAGATGATGTCTCGAGCCCATATTGTAATGAAGAACACCACCATAGTGCGCCGTAAGTGCTCGTTGATTGGTAAGCACAGTCTTTTCCGGTTCCTTCGACTGCCTCGTGTCATGGTGCCAGCCCCATTTGGCGCTATAGTCACGCTTACCTCACACAACATCACGTCTAGTTTCCCGTGCACTGCTGGATACCTCTGGCAACACGTCCCAGCACTTTCAATCATTCCCACCGAGCAGTTTTATTTATTTCTCTATTTATTTATCGTATCCAAGACATCACTTTTACAAAATCTTTAAGATTACAGTAAAAACAAAACATAAAACATAAAGCAATACCATATGCGGTAGTGAGAGAAGTGAAGATTAAATAAAGTAAAATACAAAAACACAGAAGAGCTGATACGATTCTGTCTGGGATTACAATCTTTATATCCCATGCGAAGCCCAGTACGTTGGATCTTGTACGGCCTTGTCATTTCCTGTTAGTAGGTCCTGTAACGTGCAAAGTTCGTCCAATTTGAAACTTCCTGGCAGATTAAAACTGTGTGCCCGACCGAGACTCGAACTTGGGACCTTTGCCTTTCGCGGGCAAGTGCTCTACCATCTGAGCTACTGAAGCACGACTCACGCCCGGTACTCACAGCTTTACTTCTGCCAGTATCTCGTCTCCTACCATCCAAACTTTACAGAAGCTCTTCTGCGAACCTCATATCAGCGCACACTCCGCTGCAGAGTGAAAATCTCATTCTGGAAACATCCCCCAGGCTGTGGCTCTGCCATGTCTCCGCAGTAACCTTTCTTTCAGGATTGCTAGTTCTGCAAGGTTCGCAGAAGAGCTTCTGTAAAGTTTGGAAGGTAGGAGACGAGATACTGGCAGAAGTAAAGCTGTGAGTACCGGGCGTGAGTCGTGCTTCGGTAGCTCAGATGGTAGAGCACTTGCCCGCGAAAGGCAAAGGTCCCGAGTTCGAGTCTCGGTCGGGCACACAGTTTTAATCTGCCAGGAAGTTTCATATCAGCGCACACTCCGCTGCAGAGTGAAAATCTCATTCTGGAAACATCCCCCAGACTGTGGCTATGCCATGTCTCCGCAGTACCCTTTCTTTCAGGAGTGCTAGTTCTGCAAGGTTCGCAGAAGAGCTTCTGTAAAGTTTGGAAGGTAGGAGACGGGATACAGGCAGAAGTAAAGCTGTGAGTACCGGGCGTGAGTCGTGCTTCGGTAGCTCAGATGGTAGAATACTTGCCCGCGAAAGGCAAAGCTCCCGAGTTCCAGTCTCGGTCGGGCAAACAGTTTTAATCTGCTAGGAAGTTTCATATCAGCGCACACTCCGCTGCAGAGTGAAAATCTCATTCTGGAAACTTCGTCCAATTTCCTGCAGACTCGTAGGTGTTGTGGGTTTTGCAGTTCTCCACAATCGCAGAGTTCGTTTCTACTGATATAGTCCCATTTATTCAAGTTTACTTCACATCGTGATACACCCGATCTTAATCTATTCAAGGTTTTGCAGATCGTGTACGGAAATTCGAAGTGAGCTGTAGGTTCTTCCCTGGAGCTATTCCCATGTCTTCCTGGTTCCGAGTTTCGCCACAGTTCTTCTCGTCGTGCTTTAGGCGATAAAATGCTTGGATCAGTTGTTTGTACAAAACTCTTCCTTGATTTAAGTCTTTTAGGTCGTGGGTAGTGTCCAAACGTTGGATGTGTGGGATCTGTTTCTTGTTTTTGTTTCTCGAATTCTGCAGCAGTTCTCCTTCTGATGTCTGGATGGACTATGCCCATAAATTGGTGCAGCTGGTTTGTGGGAGTTGGGCGGAGGCATCCTGTTATAATGCACCCTGTGTCATCCAGGTGCCGAGTAGTTAATACGTTATGTTCCTTTATCTAGATCGTCGTAAATTTTGTACACCGATGCATTATCAAATTAAAAATTAAGTGGAATATCGAACGGTAGTGTTTGATGCGAGTAGTATGAATGTGAAATCATATTTTGCATAGGTTACGTTACAAGATGTTTTAACTAACTTATATTAATGAAAATATCTTGTCGTGTGGGAAAGTAGGTCTCAACCGATGCACTTTTATCTCCTTTTCCGAGAGAGGTAGCTGAATTACATCAAAGAGCTGTTAATAAAAATTAATTGAAATTACGTGTCGCAGTGATGAAAGACAGGCCTTAACATCAGAAAGAAATTCCTGAGACTGAGCGTCTGGAACACAGCATTGTATGGAACTGAATTACGAACTGGGGGAGAACCAGAACAGAAGCGTTTCTGATGTGGCGTTAAACAAGGTTGCTGAACATTGATTTATAAGGACCGAGGAGGTCCTCCACAGACTCGGCAAGAAGAGGAATATATGACACTGACAAGAAGAAGTAACAAGATAAAAGGACAGCTGTTAAGACATCAGGGAAAAACTTCCATGGTACTACAAGGAGCATTAGAGGGTAAAAACTCTAGAGGAAGGCAGAGATTGGAATACATCCAGCAAATAACTGAGGATGTAGAGTGCAAGTACTACTCCGAGAGGAAGAGGCTGGCATGAAGAAAGTAAATAGTGGCGGCTCGTGTTAAATCACTCAAAAGACAGATAACAAGAAACAAACGAGCCACTGAGAACCATAAGGTCCTAAAGCACACCGTCACGGACTTTGAGATTGTAGCATGTATTCATGCTCCCGACGTCTGCTGATTTTGAGGTGAAACATTTTTACGTATATTTGTACGCCTACACTATATATATATATATATATATATATATATATATATATATACATTTATCAAAATCTGTCTCAGTGATTTCTCGGATATTCATTTCGATACGGGATCAAAGAATAAAGCATAATTTTGTTGCTCTGTCCTGTTCAATTGTCTAAAGTTGGCAACATAATTTAGAGTCTACATCATCCACGTAGTAGTATAACCTCGTAATCGAACGTTTATCGGCAGTTTTATCTGAACCTCAAGTCACAAAGTGTGCTTAATGAAACTGATGATAACGACCATGAAGTGTTGGAATAGATCGTAATTGTGTGTGGTGCAGTTAGCACCTATTCTTTTTGTTCTAATTCTAGTTTCACATTAATTATAAGCAACTGACAAAATACGCTATTGTCACTAGCCTGTTTATGGAAGTCTTCTGAGTTAACTTTAATAATAAATATAAACTTAAATATCAATTAATATTTCATAACATAAGGTGGATACATTATTTTTTCATAGGAAGTATAAGATGTTGTGAGTTGGTTAAAAAACAATTCAAAGGTATGAGACTGGTGGGTTGTCTATAAATACACTCCTGGAAATGGAAAAAAGAACACATTGACACCGGTGTGTCAGACCCACCATACTTGCTCCGGACACTGCGAGAGGGCTGTACAAGCAATGATCACACGCACGGCACAGTGGACACACCAGGAACCGCGGTGTTGGCCGTCGAATAGCGCTAGCTGCGCAGCATTTGTGCACCGCCGCCGTCAGTGTCAGCCAGTTTGCCGTGGCATACAGAGCTTCATCGCAGTCTTTAACACTGGTAGCATGCCGCGACAGCGTGGACGGGAACCGTATGTGCAGTTGACGGACTTTGAGCGAGGGCGTATAGTGGGCATGCGGGAGGCCGGGTGGACGTACCGCCGAATTGCTCAACACGTGGGGCGTGAGGTCTCCATAGTACGTCGATGTTGTCGCCAGTGGTCGGCGGAAGGTGCACGTGCCCGTCGACCTGGGACCGGACCGCAGCGACGCACGGATGCACGCCAAGACCGTAGGATCGTACGCAGTGCCGTAGGGGACCGCACCGCCACTTCCCAGCAAATTAGGGACACTGTTGCTCCTGGGGTATCGGCGAGGACCACTCGCAACCGTCTCCATGAAGCTGGGCTACGGTCCCGCACACCGTTAGGCCGTCTTCCGCTCACGCCCCAACATCGTGCAGCCCGCCTCCAGTGGTGTCGCGACAGGCGTGAATGGAGGGACGAATGGAGACGTGTCGTCTTCAGCGATGAGAGTCGCTTCTGCCTTGGTGCCAATGATGGTCGTATGCGTGTTTGGCGCCGTGCAGGTGAGCGCCACAATCAGGACTGCATACGACCGAGGCACACAGGGCCAACACCCGGCATCATGGTGTGGGGAGCGATCTCCTACACTGGCCGTACACCACTGGTGATCGTCGAGGGGACACTGAATAGTGCACGGTACATCCAAACCGTCATCGAACCCATCGTTCTACCATTCCTAGACCGGCAAGGGAACTTGCGGTACCAACAGGACAATGCACGTCCGCATGTATCCCGTGCCACCCAACGTGCTCTAGAAGGTGTAAGTCAACTACCCTGGCCAGCAAGATCTCCGGATCTGTCCCCCATTGAGCATGTTTGGGACTGGATGAACCGTCGTCTCACGCGGTCTGCACGTCCAGCACGAACGCTGGTCCAACTGAGGCGCCAGGTGGAAATGGCATGGCAAGCCGTTCCACAGGACTACATCCAGCATCTCTATGATCGTCTCCATGTGAGAATAGCAGCCTGCATTGCTGCGAAAGGTGGATATACACTGTACTAGTGCCGACATTGTGCATGCTCTGTTACCTGTGTCTATGTGCCTGTGGTTCTGTCAGTGTGATCATGTGATGTATCTGACCCCAGGAATGTGTCAATAAAGTTTCCCCTTCCTGGGACAATGAATTCACGGTGTTCTTATTTCAATTTCCAGGAGTGTATGATTTTCACAATCATCTGTTTTTCGCAAAATTTCGTTTCTCTGCTCTTGGCCTTTACGGTTCTCAGTGCCTCAAATAGTTAAATTAAATGAGATATAAAAATTGTAGGCATGCCCTCTTGAAAGGGGCTCAAAAGTGAAAACGTTAATCACATACTGACATATGTCTGAGTAAATCTACATAGTTTGGTGCTAAAAGAAACAGAGCACGACAATTTATCATATACTGAAGAAAAAGGAGTATCTCATACAACATCTGAACCGCTTTTTATTATGTGTAAATGTAGGTGAGATCCCCTGCTATACCCGCAGGACGGGATAGATAGTTTAATTTGTGGAAGGGGGCCAAATTGCGTGGCTGTCAGTTGCACTCGAAGATACTACTTTATTAATTTGACAAACATTACAAGAGTAAAGACATTAAAAACAGCGCAAGCCAACATTAATTTTAAAACTTAACCACCGGCTAAATACGCCATTCAATCTCACGCCTCTAGGGCAAAACAAATTTAATTTAAAACCGGCTGAAGGACAATCACTTAAAACTCAAAAACAAGAATTTGAATTTTAAAAGGCAGAAGGCCTCATCTTAAAACATTTCTCTAAATTAGGCTGAAGGCTGTGAGATAAAAGGCGAGTCGTGGCGCTCTGAAAATATTCTAAGTTTGGAGGAAGCAGTGGCCACACGGGCCGCACGGCAGGCCGACCACGTGGTGCCAATCATTGCCCGAAGCAAGAAGGGTCCAACCACGTGGCTGGGAATTCTTTGGCGACGCTGTGTTGATGAAGGAGACACGCCGGGAGTGCCATAGGTGGAGGACTTTGTGAAACCTTAATGGCAGACATTTCACAGTTCGTAAAGAAATTAGTAGTAGCCAGATGAATAATGATACCTGAAAAAGAGACATGTACACGAACATTATTAGCCTGATGGTTCTGATGGTGTAATCAGATTTTCAATATCTTTATTAGTTTAAAGTTCAGTAACTGACTAAATTATACAAGTAACACCCAGCAACGAATTTACAAAATCTAAACGGTTCATTCGATTTCGTCGATCCACGTGTCTTTAGAAAGCTATTAGTGTAAACCTAAATTCGTATGAATTACAGGCATGTAACTTGAAGTACCCGTGGTCTAGGGGTAGCGTCAAAACGTCTTCGGTCCCGGGTTCGATCCCCGCCACTGCCTAAATTTTGATAAATAATCAGCATTGGCGGACGAAGACTTCCGGCATAAGAAGTCAGCCTCATTCTGCCAACGGCCTTGTCAAAGAGGGCGGAGGAGCGGATAGAGGTTCAGAGCACTCTCTTGTCCTAGGGGTGGGAAATTGCCCCTAAAGGCGGAAGAATCAGCAATGATCAACGACATGAGGATGCAGAAGGCAATGGGAACTACTGCATTAAAGACACGTAACGTGTATCCACAGGACATGTGGCCTGTAATTGAAGAAGTGTCATGATGATCTCTCCATTGGCAAAAGATTCCGGAATAGTCCCCCATTCGGATCTCCGGGAGGGGACTGCCAAGGGGGAGGTTACCATGAGAAAAAGATTGAATAATCAACGAAAGGATAAAGTTCTACGAGTCGGGGCGTGGAATGTCAGAAGCTTGAACGTGGTAGGCAAAGGTCAGCTGAGTATCGGGTAATATCAACAGCAGCAGAAAATGGTATAACAGGTGTAGGATTCGTTATGAATAGGAAGGTAGGGCAGAGGGTGTGTTACTGTGAACAGTACAGTGACCGGGATGTTCTAATCAAAATCGACAGCAGACCAACACCGACAACTATGGTTCAGGTATACATGCCGACGACGCAAGCTGACGATGAACAGATAGAGAAAGTGTATGAGGATATTGAAAGGGTAATGCAGTATGTAAAGGGGGACGAAAATCTAATAGTCATGGGCGACTGGAATGCAGTTGTAGGGGAAAGAGTAGAAGAAAAGGTTACTGGAGAATACGGGCTTGGGACAAGGAATGAAAGAGGAGAAAGACTAATTGAGTTGTGTAACAAGTTTCAGCTAGTAATAGCGAATACTCTGTTCAAGAATCACAAGAGGAGGAGGTATACTTGGAAAAGGCCGGGAGATACGGGAAGATTTCAATTAGATTACATCATGGTCAGACAGAGATTCCGAAATCAGATACTGGACTGTAAGGCGTACCCAGGAGCAGATATAGACTCATATCACAATATAGCAGTGATGAAGAGTAGGCTGAAGTTCAAGACATTAGTCAGGAAGAATCAATACGCAAAGAAGTGGGATACGGAAGTACTAAGGAATGACGAGATACGTTTGAAGAAGAAACAGGAGTCGATTTAGAAGAGATAGGGGATCCAGTGTTAGAATCGGAATTTAAAAGAGCTTTGGAGGACTTACGGTCAAATAAGGCAGAAGGGATAGATAACATTCCATCAGAATTTCTCAAATCATTGGGGGAAGTGGCAACAAAACGACTATTCACGTTGGTGTGTAGAATGTATGAGTCTGGTGATATACCATCTGCCTTTCGGAAAAGCATCATCCACACAATTCCGAAAACGGCAAGAGCTGACAAGTGCGAGAATTATCGCACAATCAGCTTAACAGTTCATGCATCGAAGCTGCTTACAAGAGTAATATACAGAAGAATGGAAAAGAAAATTGAGAATGCGCTAGGTGACGATCAGTTTGGCTTTAGGAAAAGTAAAGGGACGAGAGAGGCAATTCTGACATTACGGCTAATAATGGAAGCAAGGCTAAAGAAAAATCAAGGCACTTTCATAGGGTTTGTCGACCTGGAAAAAGCGTTCGACAATATAAAATGGTGCAAGCTGTTCGAGATTCTGAAAAAAGTAGGGGTAAGCTATATGGGGAGACGGGTCATATACAATATGTACAGCAAACAAGAGGGAATGATAAGAGTGGACGATCAAGAACGAAGTGCTCGTATTAAGAAGGGTGTAAGACAAGGCTGTAGCCTTTCGCCCCTACTCTTCAATCTGTACATCGAGGAAGCAATGATGGAAATAAAAGAAAGGTTCAGGAGTGGAATTAAAATACAAGGTGAAACGATATCAATGATACGATTCGCTGATGACATTGCTATCCTGAGTGAATGTGAAGAAGAATTAAATGATCTGCTGAACGGAATGAACAGTCTAATGAGTACACAGTATGGTTTGAGAGTCAATCGGAGAAAGACGAAGGTAATGAGAAGTAGTAGAAATGAGAACAGCGAGAAACTTAACATCGGGATTGATGGTCACGAATTCAATGAAGTTAAGGAATTCTGCTACCTAGGCAGTAAAATAACCAATGACGGACGGAGCAAGGAGCACATCAAAAGCAGACTCGCTATGGCAAAAAAGGCATTTCTGGCCAAGAGAAGTCTACTATTATCAAATACCGGCCTTAATTTGAGGAAGACATTTCTGAGGATGTACGCCTGGAGTACAGCATTGTATGGTAGTGAAACATGGACTGTGGGAAAACCGAAACAGAAGAGAATCGAAGCATTTGAGATGTGGTGCTGCAGACGAATGTTGAAAATTAGGTGGACTGATAAGGTAAGGAATGAGGAGGTTCTACGCAGAATCGGAGAGGAAAGGAATATGTGGAAAACACTGATAAGGAGACGGGACAGGATGATAGGACATCTGCTAAGACATGAGGGAATGACTTCCATGGTAGTAGAGGGAGCGGTAGAGGGCAAAAACTGTAGAGGAAGACAGAGATTGGAATACGTCAAGCAAATAATTGAGGACGTCGGTTGCAAGTGCTACTCTGAGATGAAGAGGTTAGCACAGGAAAGGAATTCGTGGCGGGCCGCATCAAACCAGTCAGTAGACCGATGACCAAAAAAAGAACTTGAATAGTACATGAGTTATTGGAGGTCAAGGTGGCCGATTACAATTAATCACGCCAGGCCATAAGTACTCCACAGTGACACAAAGAAACGGTAGCAGCATGCTTATAAATATATCTATTCGTCTATGTCTTTGTTTGTATCCGATATATACTATTCAAGAAGAAGTTGGTTAAATATTTACTGTGTTTTAGAAAGCACAGAGACATTAGGCTACTGTCCTACCTTTTGTTCCATTCCTTTGACATATGTTTATTTAATTTGTTTATGTATTCAATAATATGTGTTAGAGCATGTTTATGGACCAGCAATAGGAATATTTACTTATTTTCTAGTAATTTAAAAGTAAATCCAGCATCTCGCATGAGTTTCAATATGTTTATGAGTGCACGTTGGCTTGGGTAACATGGAGGGATCGCTCTAGCTAATCACAGTGGTCCTTGCTAAGAGAGATGTATGGAGGTTGCAGAGGAGCATCGTTTCTGGAGAGGACACGGTGAGTTCTGAACAGGGCGGCGCGAGGGAGAGCCGCACAGGACACGAGGAGTCTTTGACAATACGGCGCGATGGACGCACAGTCGCGGGAAGGACTTGGGCAGTGGAGCAATTTGCGCGTGGTCGCGGAAGATAGAAATGCTTCGGAGCGCTGTCGTGTGCTTTTGTGTGATTTCCATGGCTTCTGCAGTGAAGACGTAGTGTGTGTTTAGAAGTGAATATCTCGCGAGCTATGTTGTTGTTGGTAACGGCCTTGCCGCAGTGGATACACCGGTTCGCGTGAGGTCACTGAAGTTAACCGCTGTCGGGCGTGGTCGGCACTTGGATGGGTGGCCATCCAGACCGCCATGCGCTGTTGCCATTTTTCGGGGTGCACTCAGCCTCGTGATGACAACTGAAGAGCTACTCGACCGAATAGTAGCGGGTCCGGTCAAAGAAAACTATCATGACGACCGGGAGAGCGGTGTGCTGACCCCACGCCCCTCCTATCCGCATCCTCCTCCGAGGATGACACGGCGGTCGGATGATCCCGGTAGGCCACTCGTGGCCTGAAGACGGAGTTCCATGTTGTTGTTCATAAGTAATTATGTGCAGTAGGAATCTATTGTTTCCCTGTTAGTCAACTTATATTTTATTTAATCGCTGAACCATCGACACCAATATGTGTTTTGCAGAAATATACGACATTCTCAAAAGTACTTCTGCTGTCGTGCTCATCATTTAAAGTAGTTAAAATACTACCTGCAGATTTTATTTAATTTCAATCTTTCATTTATAAATTTCTATATTAATTCGCAATTGCCGAGTGATAACAACCATCAACCATTCGATTCATGTGTGTATTCATATTGTATGCTGTAGACTCAGCAGTATTTGGCTTGTAATGTGTCAACTACGTATCCCAGCCCCTAGACAACGAAACCAGCCAAAACTTTCAATATTTCAATTCTAAGTCTGTGGGTGCATAGTTGAGGGCCAACTTCTCCATTTCATTTTTATTTTGAAAGCCTGCAGTTGGGGGCTCGTCCGGGATTTGTGTCCTGAAAAGTGGTAATTCCTTTGCTCTCTGCTATTCAGTGTGCTATGCGAAGTGTAAAAACATTTCCAAAACCAGTAGATTAAATTAAAAGGAAGGTCAGCGTTGGTCGTAATGTTGGTGTTTTATTGATAGCAGAATCGATTTTCGATCACATAGCGATCATCTTCGGTGCTGCACACATTAAACTCAGACACTGGTATCAAGTTATCAGTAACCAAAACTGAGAAGCGATCACAATAATTTGAGTTGTTGTGATCGCTTCTCAGTTTTGGTTCTTGATAACTGGATACCAGTGTCTGAGATTAGCCGAAATCCGTTGGTCAGGTAAGGATTGTACACATGTTATTTATTAATCATTGAATACAGAAAGTCGTGAATCTGTAAAAGTTATATCACACACTTCAAGTACATTAAAGAACTGAGTAAGTTAAATTATATACGAAGGTGGATCAAGTCTCATTAATTCAACTCCGGAATCTCGGGTGTGCTTGAAATCTGTATAAAACCTGTGCTATTCTTCATCTCACCTTTAATCCTAAAATCCATTAC
Organism: Schistocerca americana; assembly: GCF_021461395.2. Lineage (NCBI taxonomy): Eukaryota > Metazoa > Arthropoda > Insecta > Orthoptera > Acrididae > Schistocerca > Schistocerca americana. Next base: position 170,119,259 of record NC_060124.1, on the reverse strand, counting down.
GAAACTTAGCTTGCCTCTTTCTCACATCACATGCTGCAAACAATGGATAAAGGGCAGCAGACAGATTCCATATTTCTAGATTTCCGGAAAGCATTTGACAGGCTGTTAACGAAGATACGAGCATACGGAATAAGTTCGCAGATATGTGAATGACTTGAAGACTTCTTAAGTAATTAACCCAGTATGTTGTCCTCGACGATCAGTGTTCATCACAGACATGGGTATCATCAGCAATGCCCCAAGGAAGTGTGCCAGGACCGCTTTTGTTCTCTATATACATAAATGATTTGACGGACAGGCAGACAGCAGTCTGTGGCTGTTTACTGGTGATGCTGCAGTGTATTGCAAGTCGTCAAAGTTGAGTGACTGTGGGAAGCTACAAGACGACTTTCTAGTTAGTGTGGTGAATGGCAGCTAGCTCTAAATGTTGAAAAATGTAAGTTAATGCGGGTGAGCAGGAAGATCAAACCTGTAATGTTCAGTTACCCAGTACTACTAGTGTCCTGCTTCACACAGTCGAGTCGTTTAAATCTCTGGGCGTAACAGTGCAAAGCGATATGAAATGGAACGATCGTGTGAGAACTGTGGTAGGGAAGGCGCATGGTGACTTCGGTTAATTAGGAGAATTTTAGGAAAGAGTGGTTCACCCGCAAAGGTGACCGAAAATAGGACGCTGATGCTTGAGTACCGCTCGAGTCTTTGGTATCCGTATCAGATCTGACTGAAGGAATACATCGAATCAATTCAGAGGCTCGCTGCTAGATTTGTTACCGATTGGTTCGAACAACAGGTAATTGTTACCGAGATGCTTCGGGAGCTCAAATGGGAATCTCCGGATGGAAGGCGACATTCGTTTCGAGAAACACTATTGAGAAAATTTAGAGAACCGGCATCTGAAGTTGATTGCAAAAACGATCCTATTCCATCAACATACATTGCGCGTCAGGACCACGAAGATAAGATGCGAGAATTTGGGCCTATGCAGAGACATGTAGATAGTCGGTTTTTCTCGCTCTGTATGGGAGTGGAACAGGAGGGAGAAATGGCAAATAGTGGTACAGAGTACCCTCCGCCAGGCACCGTACGGTGGCTTGCGGAATATCTATGAGGTTGTAGATCCATAATACCATTTTCATGTAAGTGACGCCTCCTTTATCCTCCCATTCCCCCTTAAGGTAATATTTTTTCATATCCTTATATTTGCTGAGGCAACATATTCACAGTAAACAAGAGTGTTCTTCCCTGCGGTCACGATCAGAAACACCACACGTTTGGGATATAGATCACCCTATCAGTCAGGTATCTGTTGTAAGACTTTCCGATTATTTGTACTAGTGTCTATAGTAGGTTTTGTATCATTGGGTGCCGCGCAGGATTAGCCGAGTGGTCAGTTCGGCGCTAGCGGCCGTGCGAAGCGGAGGTCCGATACTTCCGCCTGTGCGGCGTGTGCGAGTGTTTGTTTACTTGTGGACTTAGTCTGCGCGCGGGCTAGTAACAACGATCATGACGAACAAGTACAGGAAAACTGCATTACGATTCAATTTCTGCAAAGACTACGAAAGACCAAAGGCTTTAGCAGTGGAACGGTTCATTCGAGAGGACGTCAAGGTACCGCCAAACAATACTGTCGGAATTCACCTGTCCATCGTTAGTCCCACGGTGTACGTTAAGATGGTAAATGACGCGGCGTGTGAGAGAATTCTACAGGCGACAAAAGCAGGGCTCCGATTTTGCCATTGTGACAGGAATGTCGGCACGGTAACTGTAGAACATGCTGGTCTGGGTGTACGGACAATACGTGTTTTTGAGCTGCCATTTGAGCTCCCGGCTGACGAAGTTATCGAGGCTTTTAAGCCATACGGCACGGTACATGGTCACACAGCAGAACGCTGGATACAATTCGCCACGTACCCCGTTCTTAACGGAGTGCGACAGATCACTATTGATCTTCAGAAGCATGTACCGTCCTATCTGACAATTGGTGATTGTCGGGCGGTGGTGATTTACGATGGTCAACCACGTACATGTTCTGGCTGTGGCCAGGAGGGACACCTTAGGTCGAACTGTACGCAACGGCGGATTACGCAACTACCTTCAGATGTGCGGGAGCCGTCGCCGGCGATGACAGTACTACCGATCACCTATGCCAAACCCCTCACTGCGTCCGCTGATGACCGAAAGGACACAGCTCCGGTGGAAGATCAAGATGGCACTCTCCGAAGCTTTGTAGCGGACGTCGGGATGACAGAGGATGCTGCTCCATCGAGCTTACAATCTACGGCGACAACATCAGATGAGACCGAACTCCCACCAAGCACACTGATAGTAAACGAAGCAGTTCCAGCCACTACGGATGCTGTTCCGTCTGGAACGCACTCTGAGACGACAGCATCAGTTTCGACCGAACTCCCGCCGAGTACAACGATGGGACTCGAAACACTTCCTGTTCCTACGGATGCTTTTCTGTCGGGCAGCCGTGATTCCTTACAATCTGAGGACACGGAAGGAAGATCACGCAAACAACGTTCCCCGAAAAGGAGGAAACGGCGTCGTCGCACGACATCTCCTAGGGATGACTCCCCATGCCCCGACGACGATGTGCCTGTGGACCAAGACGACACAACAACATCTACGAAACAGGATGAGGCAATGGAAACTGTTCGATCAGACCCGCAGCGGTCTGTCACATTGACGGTACCGGGACGTGGTGATGCTGAAGAGGAATCACAACCAGTTGGCTCTCCAGACGCAGATGCTGTTGCTGTGGACACTGCCTGCAAAGATGTGGTATGACGATATTGAGGAGGCGCCGGACGTCATACAGAGGCAGCCGGCACTCACGAAAACGGCCTAATAATTGCTGAAGGTGAAAGGAGAGGGGCGAGAGAACGTCTTGTAACTCAGCCCCCAGCGCCGATGCAGGGAGATGTTGTTGCGCATCGACAGAGTGGGATTCAACGCCATGCGAACCGTATTGCGACATTAAATATAAATGACGTTCGTTCACCGGCCAAAATACACCTACTGAAGGAAACGATTTAGGCATCTGATGTGGATTTTGCTTTGCTGCAGGAAGTCCACATAGCTGCACTCCCATACATCGCAGGCTACCAATCCTATTCGTCACATGAAGATCACAATGGGAGTGGGGTGGCAGTTTATGTGCGAGATGGCTTCCCAGTGGAAAACGTGTGTTACCTTCCGTCGGTTAGGGGAATGGCTTTCACGACGTTTGGGACACGCATCATCAATCTTTATGCACAGTCGGGAAACAATCTGTGGCGGGAATGGGCGCGATTTTATGCAGAAGACATTGCCCCACTTTTCCATGGACGTTATGAATGTGTAATAATTGGTGGAGATTTCTACTGTGTTCTCAGCCAGAAAGACCAATGGCCGCAAGCAAACATCAGACAGGAGTTGCGAATCGTTGTCAACGACCTTGTACTTAGTGACACGTGGGAATTACGACATAGAGATGCACCGGGATACACCTATGTGACAAGTCATTCGGCAACCAGGTTAGATCGGATTTATATCTCACGGTCTCATGCAAATGATGTCCAGGACGCGGAACGCTGGCCATTGGCATTTTCCAATCACAGCGCTTGCATCTGTACGGTGCTTCTTCCCCGTAGAGAGGTGTGGAACAGTAAGGCCCCGTGGAAATTAAACATTCAACATCTACATGACCCTGAATGCCGTCAACGGATCCTTGAGACATGGACGATGTGCGAGCGAAGGGTTGGAAAGTATGCGACGAAGCTTGATTGGCGGCTGACTTGTGCTAAGCCGGCGCTTCGCCGTACGTTCATCTCATATAGCATGGAGATGGCAGAATGGCGCCGCCGTACGACCGACTTTTATTTTGCAGCGCTGCGCGACATGGACGATGGTCCGCCGGGACAGGACGTCTGGATCGAACGCAAAAGGATAAAAGCTAAACTAGTGGCTTTAGCTCGGAAACATCTTCAGGGAACCATGGTGCGCGCCAGATGTCACGATACGATAATGCACGAGATTCCTTCCATGCACCACGTCGTGAATGAACGAAAGCACCGACGACGCGTTTTGGTACGGGAATTAATTACCCGCGAAGACCGAAGAGTGACGCGTCAAGCGGACATTCTCTCTGCATTCGTCGACCATTACCAACACATCTATCGGGAAGAAGCAGCCCATGTCGACGACCTCGAACGTATAGCCACGTACGTCTCCCGTACACTGACGGTGGAAGCCGCTGGAACCCTACTGGAAGCCATTAGCTGTGAGGAAGTACATGATGCGATCGCAAAGGGTGCTTTGAATCGGTCCCCAGGCATTGATAGACTTCCTGCTGAATTTTATCGAGAATTTCGCAACGAAATTTCACCGCGATGGACGGAAATGTACAACGAGATGTTAAATTCCGATGCGCCTATTCCACCGGCTTTTATGGAAGGCCTCTTGGTGCCAGTACATAAACCGAAGCCAGGAACTACGGTCACACATTATCGCCCCATCACCCTGCTTAATGCCTACTAGAAGATCTTTGCACGGTTGCTAGCGTCCCGATTTCGTATGTTAATTCGTAGCGTTCTCTCTCCCGAACTGACGACACCGGGTGGATCAATGAATGTGCAAACAGCTACTGGCGAATGCCGTGATGCGATAGCGCTGGCGGAGGAGTGCCGGCTTAAAGCGGCGATGGTGGCGGTTGATTCTGATAGTGCTTTTGATAAGGTGCGCCACAACTATCTGTACGCTGTACTGGAACAAATGGGATTTTCAGACCGTTTTCCTGGTCTCATTAGAAGGATTTATGGGGGCGCACAATCCTTGGTACAGGTTAATGGGCGTATAGCAGGGCCCATTCAAATTCGGCTATCCATTGGCCAGGGCTCCCTCTTTCGATGCTGCTGTTCGCGATAGCGTTGGAACCATTAATTGGGAGGCTAACAAATTCTCTTTCTGGGATGGAACTGCGGGGCTACACCTTCAAATGTCGTGCCTATGCGGACGACCTCCTGCTGCTCGTTCGTTCTGAGGAAGAGGTGAAGACGGTCCTTGAACTGTTGTTGGACCACAGTGTGACGGCGGGTAGCGCAGTGAACATAAACAAATCGGCAGCAATGCCGGTTGGAAGGGGCCTTACGCCGGAAGAAATCAGTCCGTTTCCTTGTGTGCAACGATTCCGCTATCTCGGCATAAACTTTACCTCACCTGTAAAACATACTGCGGCAGTTAACTACCGACGTATTTTACAGACAACACGTACCATGGTCCGACAACATCTCCTACGGCGCCTTGATCCTTTGCAGCGAGTCGAGTATCTGGACGCTTATGTGATTTCTCGAATGGTGCATATTTCGCAGATCCTACCCCTACCACTCACGCTCGGACGTCGACTTCAATCAGCACTAGGCTATTTTGTGATGATTGGGTCGCCCCTCAAGGTGCGATACGCAACGCTCACGCTCCCTACGGACAAGGGGGGACTCGGACTTACGAATGTTCACTGCCGAGCGACGGCGCTCCTTCTAGCCACGATGTACAAGCAATGGCGTAGCGGGCGTGATTCCCTTACATCCCGCCTACTGGATCTCCTAGTTCCAGCGTCCTTCACACCTCCGGTGGCGGTGGGCAACATTACGCCACATTTTGCGCATGTATCAACATTTATCGTGGAACATAGTTACATCAGAGACGAGCTTCCGCGCACGAGACCACCATGCGCGAAGGATTTTTATGTTTGGCTGCTACGACGGATAAGTCGTAATGTCATTGAACTCAAACACCCCAAGTTGCATTGGCCGAAGATTTGGAGACATGTGCACCAAAAAATCCTTCCTACCTTCGTTCGGGCACTGTGGTTCACTGTCACCTGTGGCAAGTTCAACACCAACCAGCGACTCCATGCAAATGGACTAGTGGACACTCCACTATGCCCGACATGTCGCCAAGTGGATGACGACCATCACCGCGTAACTTGTATCGCGGTGGAGGACGTATGGCTCCTGGGAAGACAGATGGTGGATTGCTACCTCCGTGTGACCCCGCAACATATTACACCTGCTTCCTTCTTACATCCGGAGATTGACTACTTTCCAGCGACTAAATCACACTCGATCATCTGGGTCAAAGTTTGGACGATCGCGTACCTCTATGGGGATGCTGCCAAGTCGCGACTCGACTTTTGGTATTTCTTGCAGCAAGCCCACAATGAGGTTCATAGATGGTCACACTATCGGAAAACCTTTGCCAACTATCTTCAGGCAGTCTTCCTCGACCCCCCATGCAGTTGGGATGTGCCGGGTGCAGTCGGTGTGCACATTTGACAGCTGATAATGAACCTCACGCTTCTCTCACCGCTCCATATGTAATGCACATACTATACCATGAAATGATCTACATATTCCTTTTAACAGAGTGATCTTTATGGAAAATAAATAAATAAAAACAACATCCCTGTAAAAAAAAAAAAAAAAAAAAAAGTTGTCTAAGGCACTGCAGTCATGGACTGTGCGGCTGGTCCCGGCGCAGGTTCGAATCCTCCCTCAGGCATGGGTGTGTGTGTTTGTTCTTAGGGTAATTTAGGTTAAATAGTGTGTAAGCTTAGGGACTGATAACCTTAGCAGTTAAGTCCCATAAGATTTCACACACATTTGAACTTTTTTTTTTTTTTTTACAGCTTCATTGGGATATGAAGGGATCGAGGTATGCGACGTTCCTTTAATATGATTTCGATGATAGGTTAAGCCTAAATGAATTTTTTGGTTAATGAAAATAAAAAGCCTTCAAGATAGAAAGTAATTAACTCTAATATGAACACCTGTAGGCATTATAATTTGTGACATCGATCAATAAAATTTACTTTTTTCATTGCACTACGTTCAAATACTCCGAGAGTCACCTACCTCTGCGACACATGTTTCATTTCAAGAGTAGCAAAAACATCCAGTGGTGCCCTTTTCAACCCGACACAAAATAGATGAATCCCAGTCTTTATCGCAGTTTCATCCTTTATTTTTTGTCACACCTACGACAAAGTTATGTTTATGAATCTGCCTCCTAGAGAACCACTGTTCACAACAAAACGACGCACAGTTTTCAAGAAAACAAAAACTAAATCAACTAATGTATCTATCTCGGTGGTTAGTGAGTTAGAGAAACCCGTTGTTCATATTTTTTTTAGGTAAAAGGGTAATCTGTCCTCATCACGAAGACTGGTACGAATACAGCAATGCTTTACTAGATATGGTTTCAGTGGTGTTGGTATGTCCTTGCCTTCACGCGGTTATGGAAATGATTCACCCAACCAGTTATATGGAGACATAAAAGTAAACGGAAGTTCCAAGAAATGCTGACTGGCTATGCTTCAGATAAATGAATCCTTGCCACAATTGAAAGAAGTGATAAGTAATTGCTAGTACCGGTTGAGAATTGAATGCAAGAGCTTTAGACTCGCCGTCTGACGCTTACACATAAAATCATGTCCATCATTTTGTGAACTGTTGTTAATCTAGATGCTAACACTTCATCTTCGCCTTAAACGTGCCGAAATGTGTTTCAGGTGAAACAGTTAAGAAGAATACTCTAAATATCACTTCAGTGAAAAAATTCTGAGGATATTATTATCCATGATTTTGTAAAGTGCATTAAAACTAAACGCTTGCTAGTTGCCTTTTGTACAGCAAGCATCGTATATGAGAGCACTAGAACCACACAGTACGTAATGCACTGTGTGCTTTTGTTTCCATCTCTCATTTTAAAGAATATTTCGGCGTATAACAGGGAGCAATTGTGTGACTGTATAGAATGAAAGGACACAATCGGACGCGAACTGCATCGTGACGTTTAATATGCCAACTGTACAAATACGTTCCCTGGGTAATTGCGTAAGGGATTACGTTTAAGCTCCAGTTCTTGTCTGGCTTATCGGTCCTTTTAAGCCCGCTTAAATTCATCGGTTGATATCAACGAACTAAGGACACGAGACTCAATGCATTGAAAAAATAAAAAGAGAAATTGCAGCACTCTCTGTTACGCTGGTTAGCCACGTTATTAGCGAGTGACGGGAATAAAGAATAATCTCAAGGATTACCAGTGGTCTCTCATTCTCCTTATCTTTCTGTTGCTGCTGTTCATGGTCAACACTTGTGTGACATAGATTCGTTACGTTAACTCTTTCTACCACATATAATCCCAATACATATTATTGTCATGGTAACGAGCTTTCTCTAAATCTAGAAAAATGTAAGTCAAATGCAAATCAGTAGAAAAACAATCCTATAATGTTCTAATACAGTAGTAGTAGTGAACTGCTTGACACAGTGACGTCGATTAAATATCGAGGCATAATGTTGCAGAGCGATATAAAATCGAACCAGCACATAAGGATGGTAGCAGGGAAGGCGAATGGTCGACTTTGGTTAACTGGGAGAATTTTATGAAAGTGGGTTTATCTGTAAAGGAGACAGCGTACAGAACACTAGTGCAATCCATCCATTGATGATTATTGTTTGAGTGTTTGGGATCCCTTCCAGGTCGGGTTAAAGGAAAACATGCAAGCAATCAAAGGCGTGATGGTAGCTTTTTTGGCGGTAGGTTCAATCTGGATGGCCGGCCGGAGTGGCCGTGCGGTTCTAGGCGCTACAGTCTAGAACCGAGCGACCGCTACGGTCGCAGGTTCGAATCCTACCTCGGGCATGGATGTGTGTGATGTCCTTAGGTTAGTTAGGTTTAATTAGTTCTAAGTTCTAGGCGACTGATGACCTCAGAAGTTAAGTCGCATAGTGCTCAGAGCCATATGAACCATTTCAATCTGGATGCAGGAATTGTGGATATTCTGCGTGGACTCAAGTGGGAATCGATGGACGAAAAACCACATTCTTTTCAGAGAACACTATTGAGAAAACGTAGAGAATCAGCATTTGAAGCTGACTGCATAACTGTTCTACTGCTGCCAATGCATTTATAGCGTAAGGAACACGAAGATAAAATGAGAGAAATGTCTCGTATGGAGGCATATAGACAGTTTATTAACAGAGGAAATTGAGTTTCCTGTATGAGTCCGTGATCGTTGTGAATCTCAGAAAGCTAATGTCACTGGCGGATTTCAAACCTGGGAAATAGGTTACTCCAGAAAGTTGGAAAGAGACGCGACAAGTACAGTGAGTCAGGAGTGTATAAAATAAGCTGCAATGATTGTAATAAATTGTACATAGGACAGCCTGAAGGTAATTCATGTCAAGGTATAAAGAACACTCCCACGATGAAAATCGTAGCGCACTGACGACGTACATAAAAATTCAAAAGCAAGTGCTAGGCCAGAAAGAATGGAATTATTGCACAGGGTCCCAAAGGGGTACAGCCTAAGCATATTAGAGGACCTACAAATATTTATCCACAAAAACAGAGCACCACAAACAAATCTGAACGATCAGAGCCGGTCTGTCACTGCTTGTTTTTCGACGTTTTTTCGAGAATTAACAGTGTGACGTGAGCTGACTGTGACGTGATCTCCTGCTGATAACAGGACCACACCTTGCCTTGTATCTGCTGGGACCGCGGAGCTACAGCTGCTGCGTGCAGAACGACCTACCTATAGCAGCATGTTGCTGCTACTCTGCAAAATGGAGCTGCCTTCCAAAACATTTTAATTCAAAAACAGAGTTGTTTCATTATTAATGATATATTTTATAAGGATAAAGATTTTAATCTATTCCTTGACTATGTTTTAGTTCACAAGACGCAGCTTTTTATTTATCATACGTGCCTAATTATAACAGCAAGTCTACTTTTATAATATTTATGGAATATTCAATCGTCTCTTAGAGGAACATACACATATCAATAACTTCTGGAACATAAATACGTTGTATTCAAGTTATTAACATTACTTTTATGTCAAAAGTATACTTACTATTGGTTCTGTTATATGGATACTACTGTGTAGCAGATTTAATGAATACTTGTTAGTTTGGAGAACTCCACATGGGTTAACTGGGGCGACCTGAATATCTTCTTTGAAAACTATGGAATTACAGTCATTTAAATGGTATTTTATAGCGTGACTTTCAGTGTGTATATTTTAAGAGTGATCTGTCTTTTTGTAAGTATGAATATATATATATATATATATATATATATATATATATATATATATATATATATATATTCATAAACATTAAATAAAATATGAATGCCACATCCACGACAGTAGTGCCACCTTCCGGTTAAAACTTAGACCCTTATAATTTTTTTTTAAACCAAGCTGTTACTTTACATCCCCATTAAGCATTGGTTTTAGTCCTGACACAGAACACAGTTCTAAAAGTTTTCAGCTATTTGGTAAGTATATCTTTAAAAATTTTCAAGATTTTAACTTATTATCTTTTGATAGCTTCTTGTTGTACAATAAATGCCTGTTTCTCTGTATGTTCTTTTCATCTTAACTGCAGATATCGGTGATAGCAGTAGCCAAAATCTCTTAATAAAAAAAGAAATTTTATTAACCAATCTAGACGGTTTATTCACGAAATATAGACAGGCGTTTTCTCCTCTTTCTCGTGCGAGTGGAACAGGAAGGGAGATGACTGTTAGTGCTACAAGTACCCTCCGCAAGGCACCTAACGGTCGCTTGTGAACTACGTATGTAGATGTAGATGTAGAAAAAGACAAGCGTAGTCGATTTCTTTAGAAACAGAGCTCATATCGGTGTTCGTATATTCTCTTTTGTACAATGTGTTCCAAGAAGAGTCTCCCAACTTCAGAAAAGTATGTCCTCTACACGAATGAACGCAGAAATATAGGCTGAATTTTTTAACTTACGCATCGAAACTAAAAGTTTACCTCGACACCAGGGTGTCTCTGCTGCAGCTAGCTCGCTTGTTCATTCCCAATGGATTTCTAGTTTCATCCACAATTACGAGAACATGTCGAAAATTACATTTATCTATAGGCAGTGACACCTGCTTGTAAGAGCATTTATTATCCACTAGCCTTTTCCCTCCAGCTTTACTCTCATACACGTTCGACGCATATACTGCAGACATCTTCCCCTCCTCCCTCTCCCTCGCTTCCTTCCTCCCATCTTCTGCCTACTTCATCCTCCAAATTCTACATGTCGGTCTCCTAATTCACACTCTGTTTCTCTTCCTCCTCCCCCCTTCTCCTTATTAGTCTCCTACACCCCTCTCTCTCAGCATATCTTATTCCCTTCTCCCTGTGTCCAGATCCTCCTGCCTCTCTTCCTTTTTCACCTGACCACTACCTCTCTTCTCCTTTCATCTGCCTCTTGCATCTCCCCCCTTTTAATGTATATTTTCTCCACCCCTTCTTTGTCCATCTCCTTCTCATCCATCTACCTGTACATTGTTCTGTCCCCTCTCTCTGTCCATCTCCTCCCATTTCTCTGTCCATCTCACTCTCCCCTCTCTCATTCGCCATCTCCTCCCTCCCCCATCCCTCTTGTCAGCCATGCCCATCTGCAGGTGCAGCCCTTGCAAGGTATGCCAGTGCCTCCTGCACAACATGCCTCCACCCTTCTCTCTCTCTCTCTCTCTCTCTGTCTCTGTCTCTGTCTCTCTCTCCCTCTCTCCCTTTCCCCCTCTCCCCATCACCTCTTTCCTACACTTGCTGCCCATCTGTTCCCCCCTCTCTCTATACATCTCCTCCACCCCTGTCTGTCCATTTCTTTCCCTTTCCTTTGTCCACCTCATCCTTCCTGCCTCTCATTTTCCATTTCCTCCCACATCTCTTCGCTCAGCCATTTCCATCTGCTCATGTGGCTCATGCACAGGAAGTCAGCACAGCAAGTTGATATTACTCCCACACAAAGCACCTGTCGTGCAGGGCAACCTAAACGTTGGAAACTATAAAACTATTTCTCGCCCCTGATGTATAGGCTTCACTGCAAAGTAAGGTGGTAAGGTGGACCAATACTATTCCCACATAATCTGTCATACAGGGCAGCCTATACGCAATGGCCTGGAAAACACTTTTTTGCCATATCTCTGCTCCTATTGGAGTCATGAGGACTGTTCTTTCTATAGAAAATTAGGTTGGAATCGATTCATAGGTCTGTAAGATGATGCTATACATATGCACATACACTCAGCTTTTTATATACTGGATGATTGTTTTCGACTGTGTAGAAACTCCAGAGGTTGATCGATGATAAGATACAGAACTTACGTTCAAAAATGCATGGTTTCCATGCTAGAGACCATTTATTCTGTCATACTTTGTTATAGAGACAGCGGTCTAATATTCACTCTACGATTCAGCCATGGTTACAGTATGCATGGTTTCCTCCTAGAGGATGGCACTGTTCCTCATATGTCATGCCCTCTCCTGCTATAGCAATTGGTAATGTTATGTTCGATTCACTTCTCTTGCGAACTCACCTTGTAGTGGATGTGATACAACATTGTACACGGTGACTCAGTATTGGAATCGATAGCTTGCCGACATGCTGTTTACTTATAGGACAAATGGCAATGGGCGGCAGGCAGCAAGGTTGTATCAGGAGACCTCTTTATCGACAACCACCAGAGTATTCAATATTTGCAACGGTGTTTTGCCATTTGTTTGAGACACAGCCACTTCAGGAAGCAAAAAATTATGAAGGACATTCCCAAAATGTTTGCACACCAGACTTAGAGAAAAATTAAACGCTGTGGAAGGTGACCACCATGTCAGTACCAAGCATTTGGCCCTTCAGTGTAGGGCAAGTCAGACGACCATATGGAACATTCTCCATGACAATTGTTACTACCCTTATTACTTAGAGTGACAGACTTTCCACATCGGGAGAATTTTTATCACTGGTTTCTTTACCAGGCAACCACGATTCCAGGATTTGTGTGATGAGTCCTATTCACAGATGAGATCACCTCTACATGGAGTGGCATCTTCAACTTTCATAAAGTCTTCTGTGGGATAGTATGCAGGACCCCCGTGGTATGGTGACAGCAAATCATCAGCATCGGTGCAGCTGGAATGTGTGGGCCAGGACAATTGACTACCATATTTTTTCACCAGTGTTCCTTCCACATCGCCAATCAGGCTGGAACTATTGGCGTTTCTTGCAGGTAACTTTGTATCCCCTCCTCAAAGAAGTACCATTGGTGATTCGAAGGATAGTGCTCCAGCCCACTTCGCCGTTAACGTCCGGATGCGTCTCAATCATGTCTTCACTGGTCGATGGATGGGACACAGGCGTCCAGTTGCGTTGCCTTCTCGTTCACCAGATCTCAGTCCATGAGATTTCTGGTTATGGTGCCATCTCAAAAGTACCGTGTATGCAAGGTCTATTCCATGCTGCCTTTGACACTGTTCGGATGCAGTCTAGCTGATGCGAATGTGTGAGACAGAACATGTACTGTGGCAGATACACACATGCGTTGAGGCATATGGAAACCAGTTTCAACACATACTGTAACTGTGTCTGCATCGTGCAGCGCGTATTAGACTGCAGTCTCTGTAACAAGACAGAATACATGGGCTCTAGCATGGAAACCATGCATTTCCAGACATAAGTTCAGTATAACTTTTTGTTCCATTCCTCTCATCGATGAATCCCTAGAGTTTGTACAAGGTGGAAAAATCACCTTGTATGTAGATATGGACCGTCTTAGCGATGGGTCGACCGTAAGTGGCATACTGCTCTCGCATTGCACCACAAAGGCAGCCTCGCATCATGCTATACGATCTTTTTTTTCCATCAGTTTGTAAAATACTCTTCTATGTGACTCCCCTCCCAATGCCACCACACAACAACAGCAGTGAATACAATAACTCCAAAATGCTCACAAAAGCGTCGGACAAATTTGACTTTCGTTTGGATGTATGTCGTGTGTCCATTGCAACACAGATCAACCATTTGTGAAACACGCAAATGGAAACTACGATCCCATACATAGTTGTAAGCAGTACGTGACGGCTATACACGTAAGCATGTAAAAGATAACCCACTGCAAAAGTAGATGATTCTTTTGTAAATAAAAACTCTGCAGTCCTGTCTAGAAGTTGAAATTTAATAGTTCCTATCTTTATTCATGTAGAAGATACAGTTTCGTGGAATCGGATCACACTTTCAGAAATAAGCGTGTTGTCACTGCAAGCATACATCAACGATCCGGATGTGCTGCGTACTTACTTTTGTCTAAGTAAAGTTTCAGGACATGAAAATTGATCATCTCAAAGCACCGATAGCTTGTGAACAAAACTGCACTCCGAAATTTTTTAAAGGCACACGTATGAAATAATCACATCTCTGAAACAAATAAGGCCATGAAATTGTGCTTAGAGATCCACCACTGGTGCACAAGGCACATTAAGAGTAACGCACAATGCACACCATCTGTTTATAATCCACATCTCTTCACTACAGGACAGATCCGGTGACCGTCTCAGATGTGTGTTCTGACTAAAATCGTTGAGAGCTATTCGAGCAACACGATAAAAACTTGCGCAGACAATGACATTTGGAAGAGCATGTAGCAGAACAAATCTGGACTTGAATTTCATTCTCTGAACTGTGATGTATGGGCGCCGCATAAACAGCGTATTTAGTGTGGTCGCTTTGACCTTTAGTGGAGACTCCTCGCTTTGAAATCTAATTAAACTGTAGAATTCGGAGATTTGTTCATAATTTATTTTATTTGCGCAGGTATCTGTGTAAATAAAATGTAACAAAATTCTGCGGAACAGAGCATAATTTCTTTTGTAACCTGCCCTCTGCTTCCAAACTCAATGGAATTCCTGGACCGCTTATGGGACGTGACCATTTCGCTCTCAGTATGACAGGAATTCTGAATACCCGTACTCAGGATTTAAGCAACAATATTAGTTCAAAAATAGGCTGCCGTTCTATATGTAGTTTGCACTGCGAGTATGCAATTACATTTAACACAATTAACGAGTATTCCAGACAACACTGAAATAATTTTCATTTTTATCTGAAATATAAAAATCTGAACTAGATTTCCGTGACATACCTAGATTAATAGGCTGCAAGAGATGCATATTAATGTCAACCGGTATTTCTATTGGAATGTTTCTATCGTGATAAACCCCATTTGTATTATTGGAACTTATCAAAAAACGTACACCTACTGCTCCAATAAGATATCGTAAATAAGAAAATGCGCACCCTGCATCCGGTTTGAACAAAAGAGCTTTCGATAAAATTCGACAGAATAGATTTGCTTCGAAGAGAACACTCTAAGATACAATAAGTAAATTTTTACACCTTCTGTGCCAGTTCCAAAAATTAAATTAAAAACCAGTGACCAACTAAACAGACAGTTCCAAAACCCAATTTTCACTTTATACAAAGTGAAAATTAGTTTCTTCAAAGCTCTACGCTTCTCTATGGAGGTATATGTCGAGAAAAGATTATCCTTACGAGCAGACTAGCTTGCGAGTTGCTGTAATAAAGCAAAACTAACTGAAATTGTTTCCTAGGAAGTATAATATCATAGCAAATTGGCGTGACAAATAGGTACGCGCACGGACAGAATATGGTTGCGCATGTTGCACGTCGTATTGTTGTGCATTTGATCCATGAGCTTCTAAATTATTATTTTCTGACACTACATGTTCTTTGTTATTTGCCTGTCTCATCGTTCCATAACCCTCTCATGTTCTACACTGACTAAAGAATAATTAACGTAATGATCAGCATTGCAGGAAAGCAGGTTAATGTAAACATGAGATAATCCACAGCAAATGTGAATAGCTGGTACATTAAAAACCAGTGCAACCGCCGATATGTTGAATGCAAGCACGCAAGCGTGAATGGGTTATCTTGTACAGGTGTCGGATGTTAGTTTGTGGGATGGAGTTCCATGCCTGTTGCACTTGGTCGGTCAAACCAGGGACATCCGATGCTGGCTGTGGATGACGCTAGAGCTGTCGTCCGATGTCCCGTATGTGCTCCTCTGGAGAGAGACATGGTGATGGACCAGGCCAAGGCAACATATCGACAGTCTCTACAGCGTGTTGGGTTACAACAGTTGGTATGAGAGCGAGCATTATCTCGTTGGAAAAAAAAAGATCTTGGAATACTGTTGCTGAATGGCAGAACAACAGATCCAATCGCCAGACTAACGTACAAATTTGCAATAGGGTGCGTGGCATAACCATGACAGTGCTCGCACCCCAGCCCGTAACTGCAGTTGTAGGTCCAGAGTGTCTAGCACACAGACAGGTTGGTAGAAGTGGCCTCCTTCCAACCAACACAGGGCCATCATTGGCTCCGAGGCAGAGCCAGCTTTCACCAGAAAACACAACAGACCCCCATTGTACCCTCCAGTGAGCTCTCGCTCAACACCATCGAAAACGCAGATGGTGGTGGTGTAGGATCAGGGCCTCTGGTTCGGAGCTGTCCTTGAATTAACCAATTTGTAACAGTTAGTTGTGTCACTGTTGTGCCAATCGCTAGTCAAGTTACTGATGCAGTACTATGCTCTAGAGCCATATGCAGAACACTATGGTCTCCCTCTCGGTAGTGCAACGTTGCCGTCCGGAGCCAGGTCTTCTTGCGTGTGTACATTCTCGTGACTGCTGCTGCCAGCAGTCACATACAGTGGCTACGTTCCTGTCAAGTCTTCCTGCAATATTACAGGATTAATAGCCGGCCGGTGTGACCGAGCGGTTCTAGGCGCTTCAGTCCGGAAACGCGCGACCGCTACGGTCGCGGATTAGAATCCTGCCTCGGGCATGGGTGTGTGTGATGTCCTTAGGTTAGTTAGGTTTAACTAGTTCTAAGTTATAGGGGACTGATGACTTCATATGTTAAGATCCATAGTGCTTAGAGCCATTTGAACAGGATTAATATCCAGCTTCACGCAGCCCTTTTACACGATCTCGTTCAAACTCAGTGAAGTGTTGATAATGGCGCCGTTGACGCCTTAAAGGCATTCTTGACTATCATCAACTTACTACTTCCAGACCTGGAAGCAACTAACGCTCACTACCGTTTCAGGATGTATTTCAATCAAACCTGAGTTGCATCTTCATAGTGGCGCTACTAGCGCACGCTTATGCGACTGATGCAAACTTTTAATAGACATCATCTTTCAGATGTAGAAAAATTTCCGACAAAATTTCGTTTTTGTCGCACAACTTCTTCTTGAGGTGGCGATATTTTTTCCTTCAGTCTGCTTATCGGGTCCCGTCGTCCCATACCCCCTTCGTAGTGTTGTTGTTTTCTTGCTTTGGGAGATGGTAGCGGTGGTGGTTAGTGTTTAACGTCCCGTCGACAACGAGGTCATTAGAGACGGAGCGCAAGCTCGGGTTAGGGAAGGATTGGGAAGGAAATCGGCCGTGCCCTTTCAAAGGAACCATCCCGGCATTTGCCTGAAACGATTTAGGGAAATCACGGAAAACCTAAATCAGGATGGCCGGAGACGGGATTGAACCGTCGTCCTCCCGAATGCGAGTCCAGTGTGCTAGCCACTGCGCCACCTCGCTCGGTTTGCTTTGGGAGAACTTTGGGAAACTGTAGCGCTTCCTAAGGTATCTTCCTAACGTGATGATGTTAAATTGCTCACTCGAATATCTTGGAGAAACTTAACAACAGTGATTTCTCCGTTTTACTCTCTCCTCCTATATTTTATAGTGTCTCATGTGCAGTGCTCTATTAGCACCGGCCATTAAAATTCCTACACCACGAAGATTACGTGCTACAGACGCGAAATATAACCGACAGGAAGAAGATGCTGTGATATGAAAATGATTAGCTTTTCAGAGCATTCACACAAGGTTGGGGCCGGTGGCGACACCTACAACGTGCTGACATGAGGAAAGTTTCCAACCGATTTCACATACACAAACAGCAGTTGACCGGCGTTGCCTGGTGAAACGTTGTTGTGATGCCTCGTGTGAGGAGGAGAAATGCGTACCATCACGATTCCGACTTTGATAAAAGTCGGATTGTAGCCTATCGCGACTGCGATTTATCGTATCGCAACATTGCTGCTCGCGTTGGTCGAGATCTAATGACTGTTAGCAGAATATGGAATCGGTGGGTTCAGGATGGTAATACGGAACGCCGTGCTGGATCCCAATGGCCACGTATCACTAGCAGTCGAGATGACAGGCATCTTATCTGCATGGCTGTAACGGGTCGTGCAGCCACGTCTAGATCCCTGAGTCAACAGATGGGGCGTTTGCAAGACAACCATCTGCACGAACAGTTCGACGACGTTTGCAGCAGCATGGACTATCAGCTCGGAGACCATGGCTGCGGTAACCTTGACACTGCATCACAGGCAGGAGCGCCTCCGATAGTGTACTCAACGACGTACCTTGCTGCACGAATGGCAAAACGTCATTTTTTCGGATGAATCCAGGTTATGTTTACAGCATCATCATGGTCACATCCGCGTTTGGCGGCATCGCGGTGAACACACATTGGAAGCGTGTATTCGTCATCGCCAGACTGGCATATCACCCGGCGCGATGGAATGGGCTGCCATTGGTTACACGTCTCGGTCACCTCTTGTTCGCATTGACGGCACTTTGAACAGTGGACGTTACATTTCAGATGTGTTACGACCCGTGGCCCTACCCTGCATTCGATCCCTGCGAAGCCCTACATTTCAGCAGGATAATGCACGACCACATGTTGTAGGTCCTGTACGGGCCTTTCTGGATACATAAAACGTTCGACTGCTGCCTTGGCCAGCACATTCTCCAGATATCTCACCAATTGAAAACGTCTGGTCAATGGTGGCCGAGCAACTGGCACGTCACAATACGCCAGTCACTACTCTTGATGAACTGTGGTATCGTGTTGAAGCTGCATGGGCAGCTGTACCTGTACACGCCATCCAAGGTCTGTTTGACTCAATGCCCAGTCGTATCAAGGCCGTTATTACGGCCAGAGGTGATTGTTCTGGGTACTGATTTCTCATGATCTATGCACCCAAATTGCGAGAAAACGTAATCACATGTCGGTTCTAGTATACTATATTTGTCCAAAGAATACCCGTTTATCATCTGCATTTCTTCTTGGTGTAACAATTTTAATGACCAGTAGCGTAGTTAGATAAGAAGTGATTCGCTGCGGAGAACCCTCACGATCTTTGTAAGCTGCGGCACACGGCCTGGCGTGACTCGGAGCAACGTTTCTGGAGCCTCTGGGGAGGCGACCCCCCATTCGCCCCCATCGACCACCCTCCGCCTGCAGTGGCCTGGCTGGCTGTTACCCTCCGCTCAGTGCCAAGAGCCGTCGCGTGACGCTAATCTGACACGTGACGCTTTCTCTCAGTGGTTTATCGGAAGCAAATATGTTAGCGGCCTGCGGGCACCAGAGGGCGCCCTGTTTGTACGCACGCGGGCAGCGTGATTCGAGGCCTCACGATTTCAATATGCAAAGCACGTTACCGTAATAGACTGCTGAAAGGTGCTACTACATGCGGTAGCTGCCAGGTTAGGGTTAGGTTAGGTTAGTGGTGTTTAACGTCCCGTAGACAACGAGGTCATTAGAGACGGAGCGCAAGCTCGGGTTAGGGAAGGATGGGGAAGGAAATCGGCAGTGCCCTTTCAAAGAAACCATCCTGGCATTTGCCTGAAACGATTTAGGGAAATCACGGAAAACCTAAACCAGGATGGCTGGAGACGGGATTGAACCGTCGTCCTCCCGAATGCGAGTCCAGTGTGCTAACCACTGCGCCACCTCGCTCGGTTGCTGCCAGCGCTAGAACTCATACGGTGTATGCAGCTATGAAACTTCGTAAACTAATATGTTAGTCATAGTCTTAAGCAACTTCGATATTCGTCGAGGTATGTACCGTCCATACAACTAATTGAACGCAGTTTGTTTACCGCCATACGCGTTTCGCTTCTTTTTTTTGGGAAGCATCATCAGTGACCTGTAATACATGTTTCCTTTTATACATTATGTGGTAGAGCAGATATATCGAAATCTGCAGAAAACCCAAAGAGACTCTGGTCATACTTAAACCACGCCAGTGGCAAGACGCAATCAATACCTTCACTGCGCGATAACAACGGTGAAGTCACTGATGACAGTGCCACTAAAGCGGAGTTATTAAACACGGTTTTCCGAAATTCCTTCACCAAAGAAGAGGAAGTAAATATTCCTGAATTCCAATCAAGAACAACTGCCAAGATGAGAAACATAGAAGTAGATATCCTCGGTGTAACGAAACAGCTTAAATCACTTAATAAAGGCAAGGCCTCCGGTCCAGATTATATACCAGTGAGGTTCCTCTCAGAGTATGCTGATAAAATAGCTCCATATTTAGCAATTATATAGAACCTCTCGCTCACAGAAAGATCCGTACCTAAAGACTGGAAAATTGCTCAAGTCACACCAATACCCCAAAAGGGAAGTAGGAGTAATCCGCTGAATTAGAGGCCTATATCAGTAACGTCGATTTGCAGTAGGATTTTGGAACGTATACTGTATTCGAACATTATGAAGTACCTCGAAGAAAACGATTTTTTGACACATAGTCAGCACGGTTTCAGAAAATATCGTTCTTGTGAAATACGACTAGCTCTTTATACTCATGAAGTAAAAAGTGCTATAGACAGGACATGACAAATTGATTCCATATTTTTAGATTTCAAGAAGGCTTTCGACACCGTTCCTCACAAGCGTCATCTAACCAAACTGCGTGCCTACGGAGTATCGCCTCAGTTGTGCGACTATATTCGAGATTTCCTCTCAGAAAGGTCACAGTTCGTAGCAATAGACGGAAAGTCATCCAGTAAAACAGAAGTAATATCCGGCATTCCCCAAGGAAGTGTTATAGGCCCTCTGTTGTTCCTGATCTATATTAACGACATAGGAGGCAAACTGAGTAGCCGTCTTAGATTGTTTGCAGATGATGCTGTCATTTACCGTAAAGTCATCAGATGTTCAAAACGACTTGCAAAATGATTTGTATAAGATATCTGTATGGTGCGAGACCCTGAATAAGGAAAAGTGTGAAGTTATTCACATGAGTACTTAACGAAATCAGCTACATTTCGATTACGCGGTAAGTCACACAAATCTGAAGGCTGTAAATTCAACTAAATACTTAGGGATTACAATTACAAATAACCTAAGTTGGAACGAGCACATAGATAATATTGTGGGTAGAGCAAACCAAAGACTGTGATTCATTGGCAGGACACTTGAAGATGCGACATGTCTACTAAAGAGACTGCTTACACCACTCTTGTCCGCCATATTCTGTTGTATTGCTGTGCGGTGTGGGATATCGAAAAAGTACAAAGAAGGGTAGCTCGTTTTGTATTATCGCGATACGTGAATTGGAGTGGCAATCATTAAAACAAAGGCATTTTTCGTTGCTACGGGATATTCTCATGAAATTTCAATCACCAGTTTTCTCCGCCGATTGCGAAAACATTCTGTTGGCACCCACCTACATAGGGAGAAATGATCATCACGATAAAATAATAAAATAAGAGAAATCAGGGCGCGCACAGAAAAACTTAAGTGCTCGTTTTTCCCGCGTGCCGTCCGAGAGTGGAACGGTAGAGAGACAGCTGAAGGTGGTTCATTGAACCCTCTGCCAGGCACTTTATTGTGAATAGCAGAGTAATCACATAGATGTATATGTAGAGATACAATATGCTGCTAAATTACATTTTGTTGTGTTTTTCTCTTGTTTTTTAGATTAGAATCAACTTTTGTAGCACAACTTTCGTAATGTGAACTTAGCGTTCGATGTTACGATTTCCAGCGCTGTTCACTCATTTGTGTGGTCCTGAAGATGTATTCGTTGGTTTCCATACTCCAGCTGGCCGATTTCTGGCGTTCTTTGACCCACATTTGTCACACAACATGTATCACTTTCTGTATTGTGATCAGCCTATGTGTTTTTCGGTGTGTAGTGTTGCCAACTGTTCTTGTGTGATTATCTGACTTTCGTTTGTGTTTTGTTGTGGTTTGATGTTTTTCATTTGTTGTGTATGTATTTCCTGTGTGTAATTGTGTAATTCGTTCTTGAGAGGATTTTGTGTGTGTGTGTGTGTGTGTGTGTGTGTGTGTATTTTCCTGTATGTAAATGTGTGGTTTTATTTTTTTTAATATAAATATATCTTTATGTGCGTGGGGGGAGAGAGAGAGAGAGAGAGAGAGAGAGAGAGAGAGAGAGAGAGAGAGAGAGAGAGAGAGAGAGAGAAAAGGGGGAAGGAGATTTATAGATTTATTAATTATTTATCGTGGTTACATTTCGGTTTGATGTTGGTTTGGTGGCTAGCATGATCAGATAGTTATTGCTTATATGGATTTGGTCGTTGAGTACCTTCTTTTTCATTGCAATGGCTGTTTGTATGTGAAAGTTTTCTTGCAATGTCAGGAGTTTTTGTTGTGATTATTCACTCTGATAACTGTCATGTCAGCCGGCCGGAGTGGCCGAGCGGTTAAAGGCGCTACAGTCTGGAACTGCACGACCGATACGGTCGCAGGTTCGAATCCTGCCTCGGGCATGGACGTGTGTGATGTCCTTAGGTTAGTTAGGTTTAAGTAGTTCTAAGTTCTAGGGGACTGATGACCACAGCAGTTAAGTCCCATAGTGCTCAGAGCCATTTTTGAACTGTCATGTCACATTGCATGTTGGATGGTTCATGTTCATGTTTCATCCGGTGTTCGGATAAGGTAGAATGGCTATTTTCATATTTCCAACTTCTTGTATGTTCTTTATATCTAGGTCTGAAGTTACTGCTTATCATACCCAGATTTACTGATTTATATTCGATATGCTCCATAAAGCTTATTTCTTTTACCTCTGGAAGTTTTTCTAAAGCTCTCTCACTTCTTTCGTTTTCCAGAATACTTTCTTTCAGGCCACGCGGGGTAGACGTGCGGTCTAGGGCGCCTTGTCACGGCTCGTGCGGCTCCCCCCCCCCTCCCCCCGTCGGAGATTCGAGTCCTCCCTCGGGCATGGGTGTGTGTGTGTGTGTGTGTGTGTGTGTGTGTGTGAGTGTGTGTGTGTGTGTGTGTGTGTGTGTGTGTGTGTGTGTGTGTGTTGTCCTTAACGTAAGTTAAAGTGTTAAAGTTAGAGTAAGTAGTGTGTAAGCCTAGGGACCGAGGACCTCAGCAGTTTGGTCCCATAGTCCTTACCACAAATTTCCAATTTTTTCCTTTCTTTCAGAAACGCCATGAGCAAGAAATGTGAAACTTCCTGGCAGATTGAAACTGTACGCTGGACTGGGAAACAAACCTTGAACCTTGCCTTTTGCGGGTAGTGCTCTTCCTAAGCTATACACGCACAGTTCACAACTCGCCGTCACAGCTACACTCCCGCGAATGGTACGACTAGAAATCTTCGCTTCTTCCCACATCATTTTCTCATCCCTTTTAAATCCCGCCTCAGACAAACCTTAACTCTCTTAGATTTCTAGACTTTCCCAAGCATCTCAATCTTCAGCACTCGAGGCTCCGATTTGTAGAACTTTAATACATACTTCTCCTTACATCTTCGTGCAAAGAGTCTCTCAGTGGGGATCCAAACAGTTGACTCTGTAATATCTTTTAAATAAAGAGAATAACATGAGAAAGTTTCGGTGCACCTAATGCCGGGTGTGGCTTTAATACAGTTGTTTCCGTTGTTTCCCCACGCCGTTATCAGTACTGACCCATTCGCATTTTGTGGTAGTGCCCCAGTCCGAAAATATTAAGGTGCACCTAATCTCCGTCTGCTCCTCCGCAGTTCATTCGAAAGTTACATTGCAAGAAGAAGGACGACTTTCTATTCTGTATGCTACTGTCGCTGGGTTCAAACCCTAAACTTTTAGATCGGCAGTCAAGTACTCTAGCAACGTTTTTCAGTAACTATAGAGTGGAAGGAAAACAATAGGATGACGAGGTAACAGGATGACAAAGATCCGTAATTAACTAACCTCCCAGAGCATGCCTGGTTTGGGAAGCTTTACAATTAGGTGAGGTGTCGTCAGCGTATTTTTCGCCTTTACGCAAATTCGTAAACTACTCTGCCAATGTTTTCATTGCTACGATGAGCATCCTTATAGTTAAAGAGCTTCCGTAATTAGTTATTTACACCTGGAGACAAAGGCTATTTTCAACTTTTACAGATACCAGGCTGCAGTTATAACGGTAGAAGTACATGAAATGGAAGCAGTGGTTCAGAAGGGAGTGAGACTCGATTTCATTCAGTCTGCACTTTGAGCAAGCAGTAAAGGAAACCAAGGAGGAATTAAGAGATAATATTAAACAACTTAACACTTCCGGGCTGAGATACAGTAGTCCATACATAAAACTCTCCCCTGACGTTTCGCCTTCGACTGCGGAAGGCATCCTCCGAGGACAAACGGCGAACTGCAACGAGAGCGCCGTATATATAAGCCATACAGGTGGCACCGCAGCCAATCACGTGACGTCGGCTGTGCTATAATCTCACATATTGCCAACTTTCTCAATTGAAATTAATCGATTGTCCCGCTGTTGCTGCAATGTTGACATCCATATCTTATCCAGCTTAATGCCTTCATCGTTTCTATTAAAATCATTGCAGTGTTTGGCAATTTCAATAGCCTCTCTGTACATTCGCGCATAATAATGCGACGTCTTTGCTATGACGGTCGTCTCACTAAACTTTATTTCATGATCCCCTTCCTGAAACACATGATCCGCTACAGCCAATTTATCAATATGTCCGAGGCGATAGTTCCTTTTATGTTCACCCAGACGGGTGTTGATGCTCCTTTTTGTTGTGCCTATATAGAACTTTCCACAACTGCACGGAATTTTATGGACACCTGGTGTAGCTAGAAGATGTCGATTACCTTTTGCGGATCTTAAACATGCTTTTATTTTCGTGTTGGGTCTGAAAACAGTTTCCACATTGTACTTGCTTAAACTTTTTCCAGTACGATCAGTTACATTATTGATAAATATTAAGAACACTTTACCTTGGGTTGGTGTCGATCCTCGTCCGTCCTGGTTGTCAGTCTAGGGCGTAGTGCACGATCTGTCTCTCTGTTGGAATACCCATTCTTCTTGAAGGTCGCTCTATGGTGTTCAATCTCATCATCTAAGTGAGCTGGTTCACATATTTTGTGCGCCCTGTCTATTAATGTTTTAATCAAGAAGAATGGGTATTCCAACAGAGAGACAGATCGTGCACTACGCCCTAGACTGACAACCAGGACGGACGAGGATCGACACCAACCCAAGGGTAAAGTGTTCTTACCATTTATCAGTAAGGTCACTGATCGCATTGGAAAAGTTTAAACAAGTACGATGTGGAAACTGTTTTCAGACCCAACACGAAAATAAAAGAAGATCCGCAAAAGATAAACGACATCCTCTAGCTACACCACGTGTCTATAAAATTCGGTGCAGTTGCGGAAAGGTCTGTATAGGTACAACAAAAAGACGCGTCAACACCCGTCTGGGTGAACATAAAAGGAACAGTCGCCTCGGACATATTGATAAATTGACTGTAGCGGATCATGTGTTTCAGGAAGGAGATCATGAAATAAAGTTTAGGGAGACGACCGTCATAGCAAAGACGTTGCATTATTATGCGCGAATGTACAGAGAGGCTATTGAAATTGCCAAACACTGCAATAATTTTAATAGAAACGATGAAGGCATTAAGCTGGATAAGATATGGATGTCAACATTGCAGCAACAGCGAGACAATCGATTAATTTCAATTGAGAAAGTTGGCAATATGTGAGATTATAGCACAGACGACGTCACGTGATTGACAGCGGCGTCCTCTGAATGGCTTATATATAAGGCTCTCACTCGCGCTCTCGTTGCAGTTCGCCGCTTATCCTCGGATGATGGCTTCCGCAGTCGAAGCGGAAACGTCAGGGGCGAGTTTTATGTATGGACCACGGCATCTCAGCCCGGAAGTGTTAAGTGATAACAACACCTGCCGTGAAAGCTTTCATTCTAAGAGAATATTAAAGTCCAGGAAGAAGAAGTGCAACCTTTTGAATTTGCATATGACTTCGTAAGTATTGTGAGAGAGACAGCAAAGAATTTGGTTGAAACGGCAGTTCAATGGAATGGATGGCTGGAAGATGTAAGGTGTGCGTGTGAGCAATGTCGGAATGGCTTTCTTCAATTACAGTAATTATCCACCAAAGACGCACGACCTCGAGTACTGCACGGAAGCACTTCACTTGTCTGAAGCATGCTATTTCAGATACTCGCTACCGTATCTCCAACTTCTCAAAAGCGTCTCCTTACGCCGCCCATTTGACTATTACCCTGAAAAATTTGAGTATTCTATTTCTAGGCGATATTTCGGCGCCCTCTTCGTTCACGTGCCAATAACAGTACTAGGCATTTTATTCCAACCAGTGAGGACATTTCCCTCTGACTCAGCTTCCCGCCAAAAGTGCTCATCTCTTCCCAAATCCAATCATGCCGAAATATCGTCTCCCACTACCAAAATTATGGCCGCCTGCTTTGTAGACCGTGTCGTCGCAAGCTCTACACCAATGGCTCTCTTGCATTCATTCCAGCTTTCAGCCTCTAATCCAGGCCATGGCTTATCGTGTTCGATGCAATGGGCCCGAGGCTACACGGCTGTTTGCATCCATCTCCATGCTCTTTTCTCCAGCGAGTTCAGCTACCAAGCTTCCTAAAAGCTTCCCTGTTAAGACACCTCGGCCTGGAGCCGACAAATCGCCAAGCGAGCTCCTCAGACAGCCGACGCCGCACTCAGCTGCCTGCTCGAGTCTCTCCACAGAGTGTCTGCCAGCAAGATTTCTATTTCCTTTTGACGGCAGGCACACCCGACTAGCCTCCATCCACATACCCACATGCCAGTAAATGCAGATTCTACCACCATCAGTTAGCACAAAATATAGCAGTTGCTGATCCATCATATTCATTGCTGCAATTGCAGTCCGATGATTGACGAATTAATAAAATCGCTTACATGAACAGAAATTATCAACTAAATATGAAACCTGATTGGCAAAAGCCTGACATTTTTCATAGTACACTGACAAAAGAATGTAACATAAACATCGACAAAAGTAAAACAAGGGGGTTGGAACTAAGTCACATGATGCTGAAGTAATTAAATTAGGAAATGAGACACTAGAAGTAGTGGATCAGTTTTCCTATTTGGGCATCAAAATAACTAATTATGGAAGAAGTTGGGTTGGGGTTGTTTTGGGGAAGGAGACCAGACAGCGAGGTCATCGGTCCCATCGGATTAGGGAAGGACGGGGAAGTCGGCCGTGCCCTTTGAAAGGAACCATCCCGGAATTGGCCTGGAGCGATTTAGGGAAATCACGGAAAACCTAAATCAGGATGGCCGGACGCGGGATTGAACCGTCGTCCTCCCGAATGCGAGTCCAGCGTTTAACCACTGCGCCACCTCGCTCGGTGGGAGAAGTAGAGAGGATTTTAGTGCATACTGGCTATATCTCGAAAAACATATCTCAAAAAGAGAAATTTGTTAACATAGAATATGAATTTAAGTATTAGGAAGTCTTTTCTTAAGTTAGTTATTTGATGTGTACTGCAGTGAATCATGGACGATAAGCAATTCAGGTAAGGAGAGAGTAGAAGATTTTGAACTGTGATACTGCAGGAAAACGCTGAATGTTTGATGGGTAGGTGATGGAATTATCGACGAGACATTGGTCCGAATGGAATTTAAGGCAAACCTTGATTAAAAGTTCAAAAAATGTTCAAATGTGTGTGAAATCTTATGGGACTTAACTGCTAAGGTCATCAGTCCCTAAGCTTACACAATACTTAACGTAAATTACCCTAAGGACGAACACACACAGCAATGCCCGAGGGAGGACTCGAACCTCCGCCGGGACCAGCCGCACAGTCCATGACTGCAGCGCCCTAGACCGCTCGGCGATTAAAAGTCGTTAACAGATAGGATACATCATGAAGCCATTTAGTAGTGGAGGGAAGTTAACCATTGTGGAGGCAAACAAAGGTGTGAATATAAGGGCGGATTGAGATGGATATCAGCTGCAGTAGTTATTCGGAGACAAAGAGGCTTGCACAGAATAGAGTACCGTAGAAAGCTGCATCAAACTAATCTTCGAACTGAACACCCCAACAATAACAACCAAAATTATTTGCAGGACCACAAACACATTATATTCAAAATCTCAAAACCATTGATCACAAGATTTCACTTCAAAATCGTCATAGTGGCTGTGATCGACAAATTTGTTAACATTCAAAGCCACAGTAGTGACACTCTTTCTTTTCATCGGTCTTTTGTTTGGTTTTGTTGCAGTGCGACACGCCGTCATTTACTGTGCAAATCTCCATCTCACTCTATGTCACTAAATTTATTCCACTCTCCGTCACCCCTTACCGTATCTGCCCTCCACAGCATCCTCTAGTAGCATGTACACTGAGACGACATAAGTCATGCGATAGCTACATGCGCATATACAGATGAGGGCAGTATCGCGTACACAAGGTATAAACGGCAGTTCATTGGCGGAGCTGTTATTTGTACTCGGGTGACTGGGAATTCCGACGCGATTACGGTTGCACGACGGGAATTCGCAGACTTTGAACACGCATGGGACATTCCATTTCGGAAATCATTAGGCAATTCAATATTCCGCGATTCCCTACAGTGTCAAGAGCGTGCCGAGAGTAACGCATTTCAGACATGCGTTAAACGTCCGAAAATTGTGAGGGGCTAACAGACAAGTGACACTGAGAGAAATAAACGCATAAATCAATGTGGAACGTACAACGTACCTATTCGTTAGGACAGTGCGGCGAAATTTGACGTTAATGTGCTATGGCAGGCAGACGGGCGACGCGAGTGCCTTTGCTAACAGCACGACATCCCTGCAGTGCCTCTCCTGGACTCGTGACCATACCGATTGGGCCCTAGACGACTGCAAATCCGTGCCCTCGTCAGATGAATCCAGGTTTCAGTTGGTAAGAGCTGATGGTAGGGTTTGAGTGTGACACAGATCCCGCAACGCCATGGATCCAAGATGTCAACAAGGCACTGTTCATGTTGGTGGTGACTCCATAATGATATACGCTGTGTTTACAGGGATGGGATTGGTTCCTCGGCTATGTTCGGCTACTTGTCGTCCATTTGCAGCTATTCATGGACTTCATATTACCAAACTACGATAGAATTTTTGTGGATGGTAAAGTGCCCTGCCATTGCACCACAATTGTTCGTGATTGCTTTGAAGAACGTTAGGGACAGTTCCAACGAATTATTTGGTTACCCAGTTCACCCGATATGAATACCATCGAGTATTTATGGGACATAATCGAGAGATCAGTTCGTGCACAAAATTCTGCACCTGCAATAGTTTCGCAATTATGGACGGCTATAGAGGCAGCACGGGTCAACATTTCTACAGGGGCTTCCAACGGCTTGTTGAGTGCATGCAACGTCAAATTTCTGCACTGCGCCGGAAAAAAGAAGATCCGAAGTGATGTTAGGAGGTATCCTGTGTCTTTTGTTCAAATGTTTCAAATGGCTCTGAGCACTATGCGACTTAACTTCTGAGGTCATCAGTCCCCTAGAACTTAGAACTACTTAAACCTAACTAACCCAAGGACTTCACACACACGGTCTCGCGATTGCAGACTGTAGCGCCCAGTACCGCTCGGCCACTCCGGCCGACTCTGTCTTTTGTCAAAAAATCAAATGGCTCTAAACACTATGGGACTTAACATCTGAGTTCATCAGTCCCTTACACTTAGTACTGCTTAGACCTAACTAACCTAAGGACGTAACACACGTCCATGCCCGAGGCAGGATTCGAACCTGCGACCGTAAAAGCCACGTGGTTCCGGAATTAAGCGCCCTAAACCGCCCGACCCCAGCGGCCGGCTGACTTTTGTCATCTTAGTGTAAGTTAATGACTGTTGTAAAACGTATATATTAAGCGACTCTGTGAGAGTACTGTTAGTTCAGGGAATTTTTTTTTCTGTGTCTCAGATGGAATTATTAATATTCCTTCAGGTGGCAGAGAAGTAAGAAGATTCATACAGACCTGTGCATAATCTCGAACTATTCGCAAGATAAATTCTTGAAATTGTTTTTATCAATACGGAATTATTTTCTTATGTTTATGTGATAGTAATACGTTTGTCGTGTTAATAATTTATAACAGCTCATAATACATTTCCAACACTTCATAATAAATTTACAGGAGGTCACAATTCAATCTCGACACTCCACAATCAATTTTCAGGTGTTGTCAATAAATTTTCGAGATCTCCATCAACAACTTCAGAGCACGTTTGTATTCCCTCACCTATATTACATACACACACATCACTATGTCGTAGCAAACAAAAAACGGTTTTGTATATTTGAGGCTCTTTGGCACACAATAAAACGTTGGCACTTGTTGAAAGAAGCACCTCCAGTTTCACAAGGTTTCGTAGTAAAATATTTTGGTGGGTTTCCAAGAAATTGCAGGTAAACAGTAAGTGATTGACATCTCCTTGTTTTCTGACAGTCGCGGAAGGGATTATTCTTGATGCCTAAGCGATGTAAATGAGAATGAGTTGAACCATGGTTGGTATACTACTACGGTAGTCATCAGTTCCTCGCTCGCTTGAAATTTTCGATATCAGTGGTGCTTCCAATTACTGGTTGGGTAGAAGTGTAGGTCAGATATTTATGACAGACAGAAAGGCGCAGGTCTTCCGCCCATTCTTCCTCTGTCAGTTGCCACATTCATAATCGGAGAATGGTAGATACTGACGTTCATTACAGGGCCAGAAATAGCAACCTCTTTAGCAGACAGGTCGACTTTATTATTGTAGACCAATCCAAAATGCGCAGGGACCCACAGGAAGGAGATTCTCATACCTCTTCGTCTGTTTAGCAATTATTCTCGTATGATTTACAGTATTTCAGTACCCATTTTACTGTTCCATTTTGAGTTTTCTATTGGAATATGATTTTTTAGTGTGATACTGTCAACAGATGTTCAACTCCCGCGAGGCTACCATATTTGAGAGTGTCTCTAATCGCTATTGCTTCGGCTGCAAAAATTGAACGATATTGGGTACAGAGGGTATTTCAGTTTTGGGAACAAGAAACGCACATCCTAGTGCTGAAGTCTCTTGATATCCATCGGCCAATGAAATATTGTGGTCTGATACTAACGGGCCTTTTCTCTTTGTTGCAGGCACTGCCTTACATTTAATCACATCTACAGGAGTTGGGCAAGAAAAGGGAAACCTTGGGAGAAATGCTTGAACATGCTTGAACACAAATGCAGATGTTAGTCAAGTCTGCAAGTGGCGCAGTTGTACTCGACCACGAACGGCAACTGTGCACTGCCCTCAATAAATTGCAAGTGTCAATCGTGGTCGCAATACTGTTATGCGAAGTTGTGAATGCATTATGTCGGAGCTAAGTCAACTGAATGTGGGCGAATTGATGGTGGTCGTATGGAGGCTGCTTCCGTAATCAATGTAGCCGAAGTGTTTGCTGTTTCAACAGGCACCGTACCGAAGATTTATGCCGCATACACGGAAGGCGGAGAAACATCGTTCACCAAGTCAGAACGTGGAGGAAAATGTCTGCGTGATCGTGAAGACGGTTATGGAAGAGGACTCTGACGAAAAAAGAGACGACGACAGCTGGAAAAGTCACTACACAAATGATTATCGTACTCCTGAACCCTGTCAGCATCAAAACAACAGACCGAGCGAGGTGGCGCAGTGGTTGGCACACTGGACTGGCATTCGGGAGGACGACGGTTCAGTCCCGCATCCGGCCATCCTGATTTAGATTTACCGTGATTTCCCTAAATCGCTTCAGGCAAATGCTGGGATGGTTCCTTTGAAAGGGCACGGCGGACTTCCTTCCCCATCCTTCCCTAATCCAATGAGACCGATGACCTCGCTGTTTGGTCTCTTCCACCAAATCAACCCAACCCCCAAAACAACAGGAAGTGAGCTCCATTACCAGGGAGTTGCACGGCGAGTTGGAAATCCGAAACCTCTCATCAATGATGCAAATGCCCGCAGCTGGAAGCGTGGCGCAGAAGAGGCAAAAACTGGACTATGGAGCAATCGAATAAAGTCGCAAGAGTCTTCTTCAGACTGTCTCCAACTTCTGGCCGAGTTTACGTCCAAAGAGAGGAATAGGACGGGGGTTCGCTGATGATTTGGGCAGATATATTGAGGTTTTTCGTGGGTCCCATGGTTACTCTGCAAGGTCGCATCACTGCCAAGGTTCAAATGGCTCTGAGCACTATGGGACTTAACATCTGAGGTCATCAGTCACCTCGAACATAGAACTACCTAAACCTAACTAACCGAAGGACATCACAGACATCCACGCCCGAGGCAGGATTCGAACCTGCGACCGTAGCGGTCGCGCGGTTCCAGACTGAAGCGCCTATAACCGCCTGGCCACAACGGCCGGCGCCAAGGATTATGTAGACACTTTGGTTGACCAGGTCCATCCCAGGGTACAATGTTTGTTCCCCAGTGGTGACACTGTATTCAAAGACGCCACGGCCCCTGTTCACATAGCTTGCAGCACTGATTTTTTTAACACGTAAATGAGTTGTCACCAGGTCTCAATATTACTGAACGTTTATAGCCTACTTTGCAGAGAAGAGTATGTGATTGATACTCTTCCATCGTCGATCCCATGAAAACCATGCAGGACCTGTATTTATGTATTCGGAGACGACCGGAAACTATTACGTATGCCAAGAGCTTTCCTACACCGTATTAATCACGGCAATGTTTAGTGTTTGTGGTGTCTCCATATTTTCGACCAACCCCTGTATTCTTTACATATAAATTGAGGATGGAGAGCGAAAGACAGGAAAGGAAAGGGATTGGATCACTGCTGTCAGCTACATCGGGTCATTACACGGAATCAGCGACGAGAAGTGAAAACGTGTACCGGACCGGGATTCGAACCTGGGATCTCCTGCTTAGTAGGCAGGTGCGGTAACCACTGCGCCATACGGGACACAGCGTTATCGCAACTGCACGGACTATCTCGGCACGCCTCATGTCCGATTCACATTCCCACAGAGCGCCACCTGCCCGCAGTCCCTGTCCATTCACTCCATGTTCGCTAGTCTGAGATTCCCACAGGAAACTGGACGTATTTGTGCATCTGCAATGAAGAAGTAGGATCCATTGATGAGCTAGGCCAATCAAATTACAATGAAGTACCGGATAAATTGGTACAACTGCCTAATACCGCGTACGACCCCTGCGAGCACTAAGAAGTGCCATAACAATACTTGGCATGGACTCGACTAATGTCTGAAGTAGTGCTCGAGGGAACTGACACCATGAATACTGCAGGGATGTCCATAATACAGTAAGAGTACGAGAGGGTGCAGATCTTATCTGAACAGCACGTTGTAAGGTATACCAGATATGCTCAATAATGTTCATGTCTGAGGTGTTTCGCGGCGAGCGGAAGTGTTTAAACTAAGAAAAGTGATCCTGGAGCCACTCTGTAGCAATCCTGGACGTAGGGGTTGTCGCACTGTCGAGCTGGAACTGCCCAAGTCCAAACGATTCAAATGGCTCTAAGCACTATGGGACTTAACATCTGAGGTCATCAGTTCCCTAGACTTAGAACTACTTAAACGTAATTAACCTAAGGACATCACACACATCCATGCCCAAGGCAGGATACGAACCTGCGACTGTATCAGGCGCGCGTTCCGGACTGAAGTGCCTAGAACCTCTCGGCCACACCGGCCGGCTGCACAAGTCCGTCGGAATATACAGTGGACATGAATTTACGCTTACGTACGTGTCACCTGTCAGAGTCGTGTCTGGACGGATCAGGGGTCCCATATCATTGCAACTTCAAGCACTTCACACTATTACAGAGCCTCCACCACCTTGAACAGTCCCCTGATGACATGCAGCGTTCGTGGATTGATGACGTTGTCCATACTCGTACATGTACATCGGGTCGATATAATTTGAAACGAGACTCGTCCGACCAGTCAACATGTTTCCAGTCATCAGCAGTCCCATGTCGGTGTTGACGGACCCAGGCGAGATTCAAATGGTTCAAGTGGCTCTAAGCACTATGGGATTTAGCTTCTGAGGGCATCAGTCCCCCAGACTTAGAACTCCTTAAACCTAACCAAACCAAGGACATCACACACATCCATGCCCGAGGCAGAATTCGAACCTGCGACCGTAGCAGCAGCGCGGTCCCGGACTGAAGCGCATAGAACCGCTCCTCAGGCGAGGGGTAAAGCTTTGTGTCATGCAGTCATCAAGGGTACACGAGTGGGCCTTCGACTCCGAAAGTCTGCAGCTCGTGGTCTCGCGGTTGCGTTCTCGCTTCCCGAGCACGGGGTCCCGGGTTCGATTCCCGGCGGGGTCAGGGATTTTCACCTGCCTCGAGATGACTGGGTGTTTGTGATGTCCTCATCATTTCATCATCATCCAGGAAAGTGGCGAAATTGGGCTGAGCAAAGGTTGGGAATTTGTGCAGACGCTGATAACCGCGCAGTAGAGCGCCCCACAGACCAAACATCATCATCCTCATTATCGACTCCAAAAGCCCATATAGCCTGTGTTTCGATGAATGGTTCGCATGCTAATACACTCCTGGAAATTGAAATAAGAACACCGTGAATTCATTGTCCCAGGAAGGGGAAACTTTAATGACACATTCCTGGGGTCAGGTACATCACATAATCACACTGACAGAACCACAGGCACATAGACACAGGCAACAGAGCATGCACAATGTCGGCACTAGTACAGTGTATATCCACCTTTCGCAGCAATGCAGGCTGCTATTCTCCCATGGAGACGATCGTAGAGATGCTGGATGTAGTCCTGTGGAACGGCTTGCCATGCCATTTCCACCTGGCTCCTCAGTTGGACCAGCGTTCGTGCTGGACGTGCAGACCGCGTGAGACGACGCTTCATCCAGTCCCAAACATGCTCAATGGGGGACAAATCCGGAGATCTTGCTGGCCAGGGTAGTTGACTTACACCTTCTAGAGCACGTTGGGTGGCACGGGATACATGCGGACATGCATTGTCCTGTTGGAACAGCAAGTTCCCTTGCCGGTCTAGGAATGGTAGAACGATGGGTTCGATGACGGTTTGGATGTAACGTGCACTATTCAGTGTCCCCTCGACGATCACCAGTGGTGTACAGCCAGTGTAGGAGATCGCTCCCCACACCATGATGCCGGGTGTTGGCCCTGTGTGCCTCGGTCGTATGCAGTCCTGATTGTGGCGCTCACCTGCACGGCGCCAAACACGGATACGACCATCATTGGCACCAAGGCAGAAGCGACTCTCATCGCTGAAGACGACACGTCTCCATTCGTCCCTCCATTCACGCCTGTCGGGACACCACTGGAGGCGGGCTGCACGATGTTGGGGCATGAGCGGAAGACGGCCTAACGGTGTGTGGGACCGTAGCCCAGCTTCATGGAGACGGTTGCGAATGGCCGTCGCCGATACCCCAGGAGCAACAGTGTCCCTAATTTGCTGGGAAGTGGCGGTGCGGTCCCCTACGGCACTGCGTAGGCTCCTACGGTCTTGGCGTGCATCCGTGCGTCGCTGCGGTCCGGTCCCAGGTCGACGGGCACGTGCACCTTCCGCCGACCACTGGCGACAACATCGATGTACTGTGGAGACCTCACGCCCCACGTGTTGAGCAATTCGGCGGTACGTCCACCCGGCCTCCCGCATGCCCACTATACGCCCTCGCTCAAAGTCCGTCAACTGCACATACGGTTCACGTCCACGCTGTCGCGGCATGCTACCAGTGTTAAAGACTGCGATGGAGCTCCGTATGCCACGGCAAACTGGCTGACACTGACGGCGGCGGTGCACAAATGCTGCGCAGCTAGCGCCATTCGACGGCCAACACCGCGGTTCCTGGTGTGTCCGCTGTGCCGTGCGTGTGATCATTGCTTGTACAGCCCTCTCGCAGTGTCCGGAGCAAGTATGGTGGGTCTGACACACCGGTGTCAATGTGTTCTTTTTTCCATTTCCAAGAGTGTAGTTGTTGATGGCCCAGCATTGAAATCTGCAGCAAATCTGCGGAAAGTTTTCACTTCTGACTCGCTGAACGATTCTCTTCAGTTGTCGTTGGTCCCGTTCTTGCAGGACGTTTCTCCGGCCGCAGCAATGTCGGACATTTGATGTTTTACCAGAGTCCTGATATTCACGGCACACTCGTGAAGTGGTCGTACGGGAAAATCCCCACTTTATCGCTACCCCAGAGATGCTGCGTCCCATCGCTCGTGGGCCGACTGTAACACCAGGTTCAAAATCACTTAAATCTTGATAACCTGCCACCTTAGCAGCAGTAACCGGTCTAACAACTGCGTCAGACACTTGTGGTCTTACATAGGCGCTGCCGACCGCAGCGCCGTATTCTGCCTGTTTACATACCTCTGTATTTGAATATGAATGCCCATACCAGTTTCTTTGGCACTTCATTGTATATGAATGCGAGATGTCTGTTGTTTCGGAAATGTGTGAGAAAATAGACATCACACATTAATATATGAGCTGCTCGGGGTAACACAAGGGGTAAGCGCCATCGCCGTGTATTTTGTTTCCGGTAGATGGCTAATGACACCACCTGTGGGATGCACAATGCAGTTCCAAATTCACTCAACAGACGTCAGGGCCGAGCTCAATGGTAAGCGCCACTGTCCGTATGTTGCGGAAACATAATGGTAAGTGACAGAGAGAATGGCGGCAAGTAAAAACATCCCCGAGATTATGGCAACAGTGAACATGGCAGAAGACGAGAAATATACTTCCAGTGATACTAATATCTTCGAGAGGGATCCAGGATACATTCCTAACGATTCAGATGTCTCAGAGGTATGTTATTTTGTAAACATATTGTCTTTGGTACGTTTCACGAACATAATGGTAAGTGCATATACATACCATTATGTTCCTGAAGTACGTTAATTTTGAGGTTATTTTAGATTGGCTACATTTTTTTGGTTAAATGGTGTATGAAAGCGCATGTTTCATTTATATTGTTACATGTAATAATAATAATGGAAACGGTAATAGTAGTTTTCGTTGTTATACAGGTTAATAGCGAATCAGATCATATTGCCCAAAACAACAAACAGTGTATTGCTCCTGCAGAAACCATTCAGGTACAAAGACGTCGTCTCGGAGAAGGTGCTGCTGTGGCCAAAATAAGAACTCGAACATGGTACTGTTTTGGAAATATCTAATTTCAACTAGTAGATTTCGTGTAATTGAACACCACTTCCCCGTGAGCGGGCACACAATTTTGCCGTCCGATAGAGATTTCGCGACAATTGTAAATTACATTCGCCGACAAGTACAAGATGTGTGCAGTCCAGATCAGTGGTGCGAGATCATGAAGAAGTCGGCTAAGAAGAATCCATTGCTTGTATATAATATGAAAAGAGAGGATTTCTATCAAATACAATACTCTAAAGAAGCGTTTGTCTTCAGAAAGAAGACAGTTGATAGTCGAGATGTCAACCTAAGGAAAGTATGTAGGTGGAAGGTGACCTCCGAATATCCATCATCTTTATTCATCAGCGAGACATTTTGTGATGACATTTGGCCTGAAATAAGCTTCAGGAAACGTGGAAGACAAGGACCAGTTCCTATGCTTCGACTTAGATACAATAGGAGAAGGCTTATTGAAAAGAAGAAAGTTGCTAACGTCCTGTCGCTCCTAAATTACATACCTCCTGTCCACCATGGATTTATCCTGTCACTAAAGCCAACAGTTTGGGACGAAAAAGACTTTAGTAATGGGAGTGATGAATGATTTTGCAGTTTCAGTAAAGTGTTGAAGACATACTGCAAAATTTAATATGTAATGTTCTATAACTATGTGTTGTAAGACGTATGCGTTGCCGGCGATGGGCGAGGCATGGGAGAGTCTCTGACCAGAGAGCAGTATGTAGTTAGTTGTTGCTTGTCGCTAGTCGGCAGTAGTCTTGAGTAGTCTGCGTGAGTCGGCGGTAGTCGGCGGTAGTCTGCGCGTGTCTGCGTGTGTTGGGAGTCTGCTCTGGTCGGGACTCTGGAGGATGAGTATTATTGTTTAAGGTAAAGAAGCAGCCTTGCGCATATCTAGTAATGTATGTAACTGTCATCCAATTTCTTTTAAAAGATGCCCCAAAATAATTTTTATAATATAAAGTAATTTTTTTTTAAAAAAAAGCATTCAATTCAATTTAAAGATTTTATCCATTGCATGATTACTCCTTTCACGAATCACAAAGCATAGGCCAGCATTGCACGGAGCTGTGCCGAAATTTTTTTTAGATAAGAGCAGATATATTCGCAGTTTTTATTGAGGCAAGAATTTTTGCTTTTTTTATTCAGAATACAGGGCCGTGGCGCAGCGCTGCTGTCGTCATGAAATTTACCAGGTTACTGAATTTTTTTTATTTTTTAGTTTGCCCGCATCTCGTGGTCGTGCGGTAGCGTTCTCGCTTCCCACGCCCGGGTTCCCGGGTTCGATTCCCGGCGGGGTCAGGGATTTTCTCTGCCTCGTGATGGCTGGGTGTTGTGTGATGTCCTTAGGTTAGTTAGGTTTAAGTAGTTCTAAGTTCTAGGGGACTGATGACCATAGCTGTTAAGTCCCATAGTGCTCAGAGCCATTTGAGCCATTATTTTTTAGTTTAGGAATTTTTCTGTTTCGAACTTAACATTAAATGAGAAAAGAATTTCTTGGTTACATTAAATGTGAATGCATTTCTGCACGGAGACTATAAATGGGAATCAATTTTGTTCAGAGGTTACAATATTTAAAATTCATTTAATTAATATTTCCGTGGGGAAGTTACACTACAATTTTTTTAGTTATTATTTCCGTGGGAGGTTACACTTGGTTCATGGTTCATTTTAATTTTTAATAATTCTTGTGGGGAGGTTACACTTGGCGACATCCTGCCAGGATCGTATTTCTTTGTGAATCTTCTGAGAAGTAGTCATATATCTGCTGTTATTTACTTAAATGTAGTTTGCATCTGGCGCAACCCATTTACTAATTTGTCACTCTTTCTTTCACAGATCATCGGCAATTTGTTGCTCTTTGTTGTAATTGTGTTTGTTGCTTTTTGCATTGTCCTTGTTTCATTTGTGCTTAGTTTTGATTTGTGAAAAATGCCGCGAAAAACTGTCAACAGTACATCGCGATGTGCAATGAATGAAATAGCCGATTCGAATATTTTGACTGATAATACTAGCGACACTCAGTGTCTTAATGATAATCCTCCATTTTCAGACAATCAGTGCGTACTGATCACTAGTAATGATTTTAATGCTAATGATGAGCAAACGAATTCAATTGTGTCCTCTGTCAATTTAACAGTTGATGACGCGGGAGGTTCTGTTACAATGAACGTTGCCCAGTTCGACACGCCCGATTTGCAAAATTTGAATTGTGAAGAGATAAATTTTTCTAACGAAAATGAACAGTGTACTCAAAGTACGGCAGTTTTATTTGATTCCGAGGTAGTGACTTACAGTGCACATCTGATTAGCAAACATTTTCGAGAATCACAGAATGACCAAATGGTTACACAAAACGTGACAATTGCAGGTGCGCCATCAAACAGCACAGAGAATAGAGTAGGTAATATTGGCTTGGATCAAATTATGGCAATATTGCTACAACAGAATGAAAAACAAAACAACAATTATAAACAAATTAATGAAAGTCTTAAACAGTCGAAAAAAGAACAAGACAACAATCACAAACAACTTAGTGAAAATCTCAAACAACTTAATGAAAATTTCAAACAACTTAATGAAAAACAAGACAACCTTAGTGAAAATTACGAACAACTTAATGAAAAACTAAATAACAATTCCAAACAGCTTAGTGAACAGATTGCAGCCGTTGTCGCACAATATCATGATACTAAAGAACAATTACGTGAGGAAATTAAGGCTTGTGCTACGAAAAGTAGTGAAGAAATTAGATCTGTGGCACAAGAATTAAGGAATACGCAAGCAGCTGCAACAGAATCACTTAGAGACGAAATTAGTGCAGTCGCTAAACAATGCTCTGAAAACGCAAACAGTTACGCGACGAGTTTAAATTAATGTCAGCAGAACTTTCGCGCACACTGGATGCAAAAGTAGACGCGAAATTCGACCAACAGAACAGTCAAATTGACGAACGTTTTAATCACCACCTACAAAACAGTGAAACGCGTTACCGTAAATTCATACAGGAACAGAATAAAGTAAAACGACAAATCATGGAAACAATTACCGCACAGAGGCAGGAAGATAAACGTAAATTGTTTACGAAAGCAAAAACACACGTAGACAACAATATTGCTACAGTATCAGACGAAATTAATACTATCAAACAGTTGAACACCGAATTGCGTGATGAAATTTCCGATCTTAAATCAAAAACAGATACACACACAGTAGACTTTCAGACAGTGACCGACAGACTCTAACAATTAGAACTAATACAGGATTCCAATGTCATCAAAGCAGACGTTAAAAAATTGAACGAAACCACACGTAAAATACAAAAACACTAAAAATGATCAGGTAAAAATACTGACTGAAAAATATGATGAATTGGCCGCTCGTATTGATGTTATCGAAAGTAACAATGACAGCAAATCAGACGATACTTCACCGATTTCGTTTAATCAAACACCTGAATTCCAAAATTTACAGCAGACGATCAGTGAGATAGATTCGTCCAATAATACATTACGTAGAAAATTGTCGACTTTACAGCAAGAGGTGACAGAGATAAAAAATATTTCAGTCAATAACACGTCACAGCATACAGCACATTCCGAACATTTGTCACACTCACACAGCCAGTATAATTTAGGTAAGCAGCTGCAGCAGCAAGTCGTATACTCCTAGCTCACTCATTTGTTACATAGTTTAATTCTTAATTTCTTTGCGTGTTTTCGGTACTTGCATTGTTTAATTCATAAATTTCGAGCGTATTATAGTATTTGAGAGTTGTAGCATCGCGTTTTAGTACCTGAATAGTGTAAATTCGCGTAGTCGTTTGTCTACTGTTTTGTTTTGAACGGCCAGTGTCGGTTGGTCGCAGTCAGTGTGCTCCCTGCCGCCGTTGGATAAGCAGCTGAGCAGCAAGTCGTATACTCCTAGCTCACTCATTTGTTACATAGTTTAATTCTTAATTTCTTTGCGTGTTTTTGGTTCTTGCATTGTTTAATTCATAAATTTCGGGCGTATTATAGTATTTGAGAGTGTAGCATCGTGTTTTAGTACCTGAATAGTGTAATTTCGCTTAGTCTCCTTCCGCCGCCGAGCAGTGTCAGCAGTGCGCAAGTAGCAGCATTACTGCATTTACTAGGCAATCTTGTATTTTAATAACCGTTTAAATTTTGTCGATTTGTTTGCGCTCTCTGTAGACGTTCTTAGGAAAACAGTTTTTAGCATGGATAGGGACTGCAACTGCTGTGTTCGGATGCAGGCTGAGTTGGCATCCCTTCGCTCCCAGCTTCAGGCAGTGTTGGCTTCGGTCACACAGCTTGAGGCTGTTGCCAATGGGCATCACTGTGGGGGTCGGGATGGGGGTTTGTCGGGGACGGCCAGCTCGTCCCACGCATCCCCTGATCGGACTACGACTGTGGTTGCCCGGGATACTGCCCGCATTGAGGCTGATCCCTCACCTGTGGTAGAGTGGGAGGTCGTTTCAAGGTGTGGCAGGGGGCGAAAGACATTCCGGAGGGCTGAACGGAAAGCCTCTCCAGTTTGTCTGACGAACCGGTTTCAGGCTCTGTCTCAGGCTGATACTGATCTTCGGCCTGACATGGCTGCTTGTCCTGTTCCAGAGGTTG
The DNA here is from genome assembly GCF_021461395.2 of Schistocerca americana. NCBI lineage: Eukaryota > Metazoa > Arthropoda > Insecta > Orthoptera > Acrididae > Schistocerca > Schistocerca americana. The sequence goes on along the minus strand of NC_060124.1, from coordinate 170,077,475 downwards.
CCCCTCAGTCTGCAAGATCCGGGCAGTCGCAGAGGGTGGGCTTACTGGTAGTTGGGAGCTCCAACGTCAGGCGTGTAATGGGGCCCCTTAGGGAAATGGCAGCAAGAGAGGGGAAGAAAACCAATGTGCACTCCGTGTGCATACCGGGGGGAGTCATTCCAGATGTGGAAAGGGTCCTTCCGGATGCCATGAAGGGTACAGGGTGCACCCATCTGCAGGTGGTCGCTCATGTCGGCACCAATGATGTGTGTCGCTATGGATCGGAGGAAATCCTCTCTGGCTTCCGGCGGCTATCTGATTTGGTGAAGACTGCCAGTCTCGCTAGCGGGATGAAAGCAGAGCTCACCATCTGCAGCATCGTCGACAGGACTGACTGCGGACCTTTGGTACAGAGCCGAGTGGAGGGTCTGAATCAGAGGCTGAGACGGTTCTGCGACCGTGTGGGCTGCAGATTCCTTGACTTGCGCCATAGGGTGGTGGGGTTTCGGGTTCCGCTGGATAGGTCAGGAGTCCACTACACGCAACAAGCGGCTACACGGGTAGCAGGGGTTGTGTGGCGTGGGCTGGGCGGTTTTTTAGGTTAGATGGCCTTGGGCAAGTACAGAAAGGGCAACAGCCTCAACGGGTGCGGGGCAAAGTCAGGACATGCGGGGACCAAGCAGCAATCGGTATTGTAATTGTCAACTGTCGAAGCTGCGTTGGTAAAGTACCGGAACTTCAAGCGCTGATAGAAAGCACCGAAGCTGAAATCGTTATAGGTACAGAAAGCTGGCTTAAGCCAGAGATAAATTCTGCCGAAATTTTTACAAAGGTACAGACGGTGTTTAGAAAGGATAGATTGCATGCAACCGGTGGTGGAGTGTTCATCGCTGTTAGTAGTAGTTTATCCTGTAGTGAAGTAGAAGTGGATAGTTCCTGTGAATTATTATGGGTGGAGGTTACACTAAACAACCGAACTAGGTTAATAATTGGCTCCTTTTACCGACCTCCCGACTCAGCAGCATTAGTGGCAGAACAACTGAGAGAAAATTTGGAATACATTTCACATAAATTTTCTCAGCATGTTATAGTCTTAGGTGGAGATTTCAATTTACCAGATATAGACTGGGACACTCAGATGTTTAGGACGGGTGGTAGGGACAGAGCATCGAGTGACATTATACTGAGTGCACTATCCGAAAATTACCTCGAGCAATTAAACAGAGAACCGACTCGTGGAGATAACATATTGGACCTACTGATAACAAACAGACCCGAACTTTTCGAATCTGTATGTACAGAACAGGGAATCAGTGATCATAAGGCCGTTGCAGCATCCCTGAATATGGAAGTTAATAGGAATATAAAAAAAGGGAGGAAGGTTTATCTGTTTAGCAAGAGTAATAGAAGGCAGATTTCAGACTACCTAACAGATCAAAACGAAAATTTCTGTTCCGACACTGACAATGTTGAGTGTTTATGGAAAAAGTTCAAGGCAATCGTAAAATGCGTTTTAGACAGGTACGTGCCGAGTAAAACTATGAGGGACGGGAAAAACCCACCGTGGTACAACAACAAAGTTAGGAAACTACTGCGAAAGCAAAGAGAGCTCCACTCCAAGTTTAAACGCAGCCAAAACCTCTCAGACAAACTGAAGCTAAACGATGTCAAAGTTAGCGTAAGGAGGGCTATGCGTGAAGCGTTCATTGAATTCGAAAGTAAAATTCTATGTACCGACTTGACAGAAAATCCTAGGAAGTTCTGGTCTTACGTTAAATCAGTAAGTGGCTCGAAACAGCATATCCAGACACTACGGGATGATGATGGCATTGAAACAGAGGATGACACGCGTAAAGCTGAAATACTAAACACCTTTTTCCAAAGCTGTTTCACAGAGGAAGACCGCACTGCAGTTCCTTCTCTAAATCCTCGCACAAACGAAAAAATGGCTGACATCGAAATAAGTGTCCAAGGAATAGAAAAGCAACTGGAATCACTCAATAGAGGAAAGTCCACTGGACCTGACGGGATACCAATTCGATTCTACACAGAGTACGCGAAAGAACTTGCCCCCCTTCTAACAGCCGTGTACCGCAAGTCTCTAGAGGAACTGAGGGTTCCAAATGATTGGAAAAGAGCACAGATAGTCCCAGTCTTCAAGAAGGGTCGTCGAGCAGATGCGCAAAACTATAGACCTATATCTCTTACGTCGATCTCTTGTACAATTTTAGAACATGTTTTTTGCTCGCGTATCATGTCATTTCTGGAAACCCAGAATCTACTATGTAGGAATCAACATGGATTCCAGAAACAGCGATCGTGTGAGACCCAACTCGCTTTATTTGTTCATGAGACCCAGAAAATATTAGATACAGGCTCCCAGGTAGATGCTATTTTTCTTGACTTCCGGAAGGCGTTCGATACAGTTCCGCACTGTCGCCTGATAAACAAAGTAAGAGCCTACGGAATATCAGACCAGCTGTGTGGCTGGATTGAAGAGTTTTTAGCAAACAGAACACAGCATGTTGTTATCAATGGAGAGACGTCTACAGACGTTAAAGTAACCTCTGGCGTGCCACAGGGGAGTGTTATGGGACCATTGCTTTTCACAATATATATAAATGACTTAGTAGATAGTGTCGGAAGTTCCATGCGGCTTTTCGCGGATGATGCTGTAGTATACAGAGAAGTTGCTGCATTAGAAAATTGTAGCGAAATACAGGAAGATCTGCAGCGGATAGGCACTTGGTGCAGGGAGTGGCAACTGACCCTTAACATAGACAAATGTAATGTATTGCGAATACATAGAAAGAAGGATCCTTTATTGTATGATTATATGATAGCGGAACAAACACTGGTAGCAGTTACTTCTGTAAAATATCTGGGAGTATGCGTACGGAACGATTTGAAGTGGAATGATCATATAAAACTAATTGTTGGTAAGGCGGGTACCAGGTTGAGATCCATTGGGAGAGTGCTTAGAAAATGTAGTCCATCAACAAAGGAGGTGGCTTACAAAACACTCGTTCGACCTATACTTGAGTATTGCTCATCAGTGTGGGATCCGTACCAGGTCGGGTTGACGGAGGAGATAGAGAAGATCCAAAGAAGAGCGGCGCGTTTCGTCACTGGGTTATTTGGTAACCGTGATAGCGTTACGGAGATGTTTAATAAACTCAAGTGGCAGACACTGCAAGAGAGGCGCTCTGCATCGCGGTGTAGCTTGCTCGCCAGGTTTCGAGAGGGTGCGTTTCTGGATGAGGTATCGAATATATTGCTTCCCCCTACTTATACTTCCCGAGGAGATCACGAATGTAAAATTAGAGAGATTAGAGCGCGCACGGAGGCTTTCAGACAGTCGTTCTTCCCGCGAACCATACGCGACTGGAACAGGAAAGGGAGGTAATGACAGTGGCACGTAAAGTGCCCTCCGCCACACACCGTTGGGTGGCTTGCGGAGTATCGATGTAGATGTAGATGTAGATGTAGACTACGAGACTTAGAATACGAAGTGTCACAGACAAATAGATTCTCATACAATCCTGAACCTGTTCAGACATACAGAGACGATAATTTTGATTACAAGCATTATCTATCCGTGAGAAAATTTAAAGTATTTAAAAATGACAGAACACAGATTCACCCCTTGGATTGGATACAACAATTTAGCTTTGCTTTTCCACCGACTTGGCCCATAACACACAAACTTGAATTTATTTGCAGTTTTTTGGAAGGCGAACCGGCAACTCGTATGAGACCGATTGCGAGACAATGCTATTCGGTAGAAGAATTTCAGAATGCTTTTCTATCAGCGTATTGGTCAAAGAGGACACAGCGCGGAATCAAGGATCAATTAATTAGTTTACCGAATTATGAGAACTCAAATTTTCCTACTGTCACGCATTTTTTTGAACACATGGTCCAACAAAACCAGTACTTAAGTGAACCTTACAGTGAATCTGCACTTATTCAGTTACGCATTTCAAAATTACCACGATCATTAAGAGTGTCATTTTTAACAGGTCAGCAGAAAGAAAACATTTCGGCATTCAGAGATCTGTTACAGCTTTTGGAAGTGCAGCAATCGGATTATTCCTTTATAAACAAAAATTTTTCACATAATGACCAAGGTCAACGAGGATACAGCAATTACGATCAGTCACGCTATTTCAATAGCAACGCTAATAGACGCTTCAGGAACGACAACCACCAGAACTTTAATAACAGACAAAATTTTAATTATCAGTATCGTCAAGATTATCAGCAACAGCGAACGCATTTTGGTAACAATAGAGGTTTTTCACAACAACAGCATGAAAGTCAATCGGTTAGCATACCTAACCAACAATGTAATGTACAAGGTCAACCAAGCTTTAATGTTTCGCCGCCTACACGCATGGCGTCAGCTCCAACAAATAGTGATGCACAGCAACAAGGGAATCAGTACGTACAGAAAACACACTATTTCAATTCCTATCGCAATGCACCGTATAGAAATGACTATCATGACAGACGTAAAAGTAATGAGCACAATTTTCAGCGTATGTTTAATAACAGTCGGTCTTACCAACAGCAAAATCATCCGCAACAACATATTATCATGAATGAACCAGACAGTAGATATCATCCCGAACGTAATACGTCAGGAAGAAATAACAGAACAGTACAAATAGTTGAAATGCAACAGCACCCTCCAGAAAATAATAGCACATCAGATAGAATTTGACTAAATACAGTACAGGTTGCATCTTCCAGCAACGTAAGCAATACTTTTGATACAGAGAATCTTGTTCACGAAAATGTTATTACTTTTGACGACATCCGAGACACTCTTTTGCAGGAAAGACCAGTTATTCAAAAAACCATTTCACACCCTGTCATCGAAGTAAAAATTGGATCATCCAAATTTTCAGCAGCAATCAATTCTGGATCTCCTATGTCAGTCATAAATGAGGAAATTTTCAACGACTGTAATAAAGAGAATACCTATCCTACGTTACCATTAGGCAAAACTAAAGTTAAAGGAGCGGTATCTGGTAAAGGAGTAGATGTAAAATTACAGACACATTTATCATTTTGTATTGCAGGTCATACTTTTCACTCAAATTTTTGGATTGTTCCCTTATTGACGACAGACGTTATTTTAGGTACGAATTTTCTGGTACAACACGACGCAATTATTGACTTTCAAAACTCCTATTTAATGTTAAAGGATGAAAATGTACAACTGGCTTTAGAATTTCAGCACTCTCTTTCTGCAGAAGAACAAACAATTAATCGTACAGAGGTCATTTCCGCATTACGTAACATAGACTGTCATTCCACATTGTTCACAGATACGTACGTACACAACTATAATACTCCAGACGAAGCCGACTATGACGTTATACAGACGATTTCTGATAAAGTTAAACAGAGCAGTGCAAATACAGACGACGAACGCACGCAACTACGCAAAATTCTTTTACAGCAAACTCCAGTTTTTGACAACGGTCTTGGTACTATGTCCGGTTTTATGTATGAATTTCAATTTAAACAGCACGACACATTTAAAGCTAAATATTATCCCATTCCGTATATTCATAGAGAACAAGTTAAGAAAGAATTGCAAGCTATGCTTGACCAAGGAATTATTGAACCGGCGGTTAGTCCGTACATAAACCCGCTCCATATTGTTAAGAAAAAGGATGGTTCACTTCGCCTCGTACTTGATTCGCGTCACATCAATGACATTATTATTAATGAAACAGATCGCCCACAGACACTAGAAGAACTTCTACAGAAATTTCATGGTACTGCTATTTATTCCACATTGGATTTGAAATCGGGTTTTTGGCAAATTCAACTCCATCCGGACTGCAGAAAGTACACGGCTATTCTCTGTTTTGGTGACTGTTATCAATTTTGTAAATTACCGTTCGGTTTAACTATTTCTTCAGCATCATTTATTCGCGGTTTGAATACAATACTTCCGACAGAACTTAAAGACAGAATCTCAACGTGTGTGGACGACATTCTATTGCAGAAGCTAATTGGTCTGAACACAATCTGATTCTTGAACAACTGTTACGAACTTTTCGTGCACAAGGACTCACTGTTAATCTCAGTAAATCGCACTTTGGCAAAACTTCTATAAAATTTCTTGGGCATGTAATTTCAGCAGAGGGCATTGCGCCTGACCCGGAAAAACTTCAAGCTTTACGTGACATTGCTGTTACTACGACGAAGAAACAACTACGCGGCTTTTTGGATTTAATTATCTTTTTTCGTAAATTTATTCATTACTTTGCTTTACACACCCCTACTGGTCCTGGAATAGCCAAGCACATTCTGAATTTGTGAACCTGAAAAAAGCTTTGTTGAATGCACCACTTTTATCACATCCAGATCTTACTAGAAATTTTTCCATTGCCACCGACAGTTCTAACACCGCTTTAGGCGTACACATTTTTCAGGAAATTGAAGAAGATGGCACTACAGTAATTAAAAACATAGCCTTTGCGAGTCGCATTCTGTCACCTGCTGAACGTAATTATTCTGTTACAGAACTTGAAACATTATGTGTTGTATGGGCATTTACGAGATTTCGGCATTTTCTTAATGGAAGACATACGACCGTTTACACAGATCATAGAGCGATACAGTTTTTACTTTCCGCTAAATTTACACACGACAGGTTAAGCAGATGGAAACTTTATTTACAGGAATTTAATTTTACAATTTTTACATTCCCGGTACACAAAATATTGTAGCAGACGCACTATCCCGTTCTCTCAGCAACAATCAGCAAGACATCGCAACCAACTTCTGCAAAGCAAATTTTAGCGTCATGTACATTCAACAAGTTGCATTTGAAAATTTCATTTCGTCGTCATTACAAGACATAGCACAAGAGCAGCGTAGAGACAACGTGTGGAAAGAAATTAAACACCTTTGGCAAGATAGGAATAATGTTACCATTAGAAACCATTACACTGTACGCAATAACATTCTGTTTCACCGGTCTCACCCTGACAGCAACAATTGGTTATTCCTGACGAACTTGTTAACAAATTAATTTGGTATACTCATTTAAGTTACGCAGATTACGGAGCCAGAAAATGTTTTCCTATACTGAGGCCGAACTGTTATTTTACCAACATGGAGAAACGTATTCGACCAATTTTTTTTTTACCACTTATGCAATTATATTCACATGAACACTTACTTATGATTATCGTATTTTTTCTTGGCAAGTGCCCGGCAAGGTATGGTTAGCAGGTCGCTCTTCTTGTCGTTACACCTCAGACCGTGCACATTTTTCCAGATAAGCTTACACATTTTATGACCTCTTATGCAATTATATCTATGTGATTTCTTAGTGATGATTATCGTATTTTTTCTTGGCAAGTACCTGGCAAGGTAAGGTTAGCAGGTCGCTTTTTTTTTTGTCGTTACACGTCACACTGTGCACATTTTCCATTCTTCATGTATGTATGATTGTTTTCCTACTTTTTTTCTTTTTTTTTTTTTTTTTTTTTTTTTGCTGCTACATTGTGATACTCTGTGTACATTTTTGCACCTGCACACTATGTTTTTGACATATTACGTTTTCTGTCATGCTATGCTGTATGCTTAATTATATCACTATAAATCAGTTTTCATTTAATGGGTATATGATTTAAATGCAAGACATTAATCATTGTTCATTATTTTCAGAAAGAAATAACGTGTCAAAGAAATAAATTAAACAAACCACAATGGATTACTGTGAAATGGGAATTTCACCTTCGGAATGAACGAAAGAAGAAGCAATACCTCGTCATGAAGAGTAAATGGATCAGAATTAACAAGCATTAACAAGAATATACTATACACATCGTATGATAGCAGTCTTAACTAATTTTTTCTTTCAGAATACGAGGCGATTGATGCAGTCTGTCAGACAGAACTACACATCTTAGTTTCAGTGATGAAATATGCTAGAAATAAGGAACTCTGTACTATGAATAGTTGTATAATGAATAATGAAGTGACTTTTTTGCAGATGATAATGAATGATGATGATGATTAGTGATGTAGAATCTGCTAATATGGATAATGAAGTTTTTCTTTACAGGTGATGATAATAATGGAGTTATGATGATATGGATAATGAAGTTTTTCTTTGCAGGTGATGATAGTGATGATAATGAAGTTTTTCTTTGCAGATGAGGATAATGTTGAAGTTTATGTATTTATGCTATGTAGTTATTTAAGTATTTGTTGCAGTTCGTCTTGACAGTATGTCTTATGTCGCATGGTATGATGATTGAAGGTTTTGGAAAGGACAGCTAGAGAACATATATATTTTATACACATTTCATTACCTGTTAATTCGAAGTTCACTACTTTTCAGCATAATATGCGTTTCTTCTTTCAGCTTAATAATCAATTTTGTATTTTTTGCAGGAGAAATTATTCACGAAATTAATGTGCTATAAGCAGTTGCTCATTAAACCTGTGTCATTCATGAATGTGATCACATATACTCTATTTGTTTCATAACCTTGCTACAGCTGACTCATGACGAATGATGTTACACATCTTCATTTGCAGCAATAAGTCAAAAGCAAATATTGTTATGCCCCACCAATTAATTATCGATCCCAACGCAATGCATTGCTAGCACCCAAAAAAATGTATTACCAGTCCCAAATAATGATACCAATTTAAAAGAGTTATGAGTAAAACTGAATGATGTTTTCCAACTACAGACTTGAGTAATAGTTACAGAGTGTTACATTTTTAAATATGTCATAAGTCACTTAATTGATGAAAAATGTTTTGTAATATTCAATACTTGCTGGCCAACGAATGCCACTGTTTCTTATATTTTAAATTTGTATTATGTCACTTACATGCTATACCAGTAGCTTGATGCTACACTCATTGACTCCTGTTTTGACTGATGACTTCTGATGATTTGTAACTGATCAATGAGTGCCCATAATTATTTTTAAATATGTCACTTGAATGATGAAAAATGTTTTGTAATATTCAATACTTGCTGAGCACTGAATGCCACTGTTTCTTTTATTTTAAATTTATATTATGTCACTTTCATGCTATATATATGAATACCAGTAGCTTGATGCTACACTCTTTAACTCCTGTTTTGAATGATGACTTCTGATGTTTTGTAACTGGTCAATGAGTGCCAATGTTCTCTGTAAAAAAAATGAATTATAAACATTATTCTGTAATACTTCATACATGGTACAGAAATGTTCAATAACTGGGCGATGAGTGCCACAAATTACTGAAATTAGTTGTTAGACTAGTGTAGTTATCAATTATGACTGGCATAAGACTTCATGTCCTTCACCTTGTGACCTAATTACCAGAAATTACTGTAATATCCGTTTGTCCTGTCTATCCTCATGCTCATCGAGCACTATATTTGGTTTTTGCACTAATTCTATGTTGGTGTACCTTACAAGAACGTGGTGTTGACACGACATGCTGTCCTTGAGCGATGGAGACGTTATTATAGTCCCACTGTTTGGTGTACCTAATGTACTACCAAAATGATGACATGGAATATTACTACGACATTTCAGTGTCTTGGCTACACTGATTAATACTTCAGGGAAAAGAACTTCAGATTGTCTCACTTGGTGTTGTGCTTCTGTAGAAAGATATGGACTTTCAGTGCAGCTGCGTGCAACCTAATGTGCTACAACCATGATGCAATCCTTCCCTTTCCTATCCTAGTTCTTGTAAAATAGTAAAAAAAGAAACTACAGTGCGTGTGCACTTTTTGTCATTTGTTAATATGATTTGTACTCATTACGTATACATTTTGTGATTTGCTGCTATGTTCTGAACTATAGTGCGTGTGCACTTTATGTCATTTGTTAATATGATTTGTACTCATGGCGTATACATTTTGTGATTTCCTGATATGTTCTGAACTACAGTGCGTGTGCACTTTATGTCATTTGTTAATATGATTAGTACTCATTGCGTATACTTTTTGTGATTTCCTGATATGTTCTGTACTACAGTGCATGTGCACTTTTGTCATTTTGTTAATATGATTTGTATTCATTGCATATACATTTTGTGATTTGCTGATATATTCTGAACTACAGTGCGTATGCACTTTGTCATTTGTTAATATAATTTGTATTCATTACGTATGTACTGCAGTGCGTGTGCACTTTATGTCATTTGTTAATATGATTTGTACTCATTGCCTATACATTTTGTGATTTCCTAATATATTCTGAACTACAGTGCGTGTGCACTTTGTCATTTGTTAATATGATTTGTACTGATTCCGTATACATTTTGTGATTTCCTGATATATTCTGAGCTACCATGCGTGTGCACTTTATGTCATTTATTAATATGATTTGTATTCATTGCATATACATTTTGTGATTTGCTGATATATTCTGAACTACAGTGCGTGTGCACTATACGTCATTTGCTAATATGATTTGTACTGATTACCTATACATTTTGTGATTTCCTGATATGTTCTGTACTAAAGTGTGTGTGCACTTTTGCCATTTGTTAATATGTTTTGTACTCATTGTGTATACATTTTGTCATTGCTTGATATGTTCTGTACTCAGTGCATGTGCACTATATTTTACTTCATGTTCTGCACTTATATATATGTATATATTCTGTGATTGTAAACTTAGTTAATTAAGAAAAATTTGTTGCTCATGGCAAGTCCAATTGACTCACCATAGCTGTAAAATTTTTGCCCCCCCCCCCCCCAAGTGGAGGGTTATGTAAGACGTATGCGTTGCCGGCGATGGGCGAGGCATGGGAGAGTCTCTGACCAGAGAGCAGTATGTAGTTAGTTGTTGCTTGTCGCTAGTCGGCAGTAGTCTTGAGTAGTCTGCGTGAGTCGGCAGTGGTCGGCGGTAGTCTGCGTGTGTCGGGAGTCTGCTCTGGTCGGGACTCTGGAGGATGAATATTATTGTTTAAGGTAAAGAAGCAGCCTTGCACATATCTAGTAATGTATGTAACTGTCTTCCAATTTCTTTTAAAAGATGACCCAATAATAATTTTTATAATATAAAGTAATTTTAAAAAAAAAGCATTCAATTCAATTTAAAGATTTTATCCATTACATGATTATTCCTTTCACGAATCACAAACCATAGGCCAGCATTGCACGGAGCTGTGCCGAAATGTTTTTAGGTAAGAGCAGATATATTCGCAGTTTTTATTGAGGTAAGAATTTTTGCTTTTTTTATTCAGAATACAGGGCCGTGGCGCAGCGCTGCTGTCGTCATAAAATTTACCAGGTTACTGAATTTTTTTTATTTTTTAGTTTAGGAATTTTTCTGTTTCGAACTTAACATTAAATGAGAAAAGAATTTTGTGGTTACACTAAATGTGAATGCATTTCCGCTCGGAGACTATAAATGGGAACCAATTTTGTTCAGAGGTTACAATATTTAAAATTCTTTTAATTATTGTTTCCGTAGGGGGTTACATTTGGTTCATTTTATTTGTGGGGAGGTTACACTTGGTTCATTTAATTAATATTTTTGTGGGGAGGTTACAGTGTTGTTAAAGGCGTATGGTAATGTAATAATTTTTGTATATTTCATTCGTTTTGGTCAGTTCTGAGTTTCACTTATATCTGTATAGTAGAAGATAGATGTTAGAATCACTACAGAATAAAAGTACTGTTCAAAAAAAATTATTCAGATTTGCAGATCAATTGAAACTTCAGGTGCGCTGTATCCCGAAACTGTTATTTTGGTGCTTACCATTTTATTCCCCAGAGCAGCTCATATACACACATCAAAAAAAAGGTTTGCAACACTTCGGTTCCGAGAGTTCCGTAACCTGTACAGAAAATTGGAACAGAGATCAACATAAAAATCATTCCCGCCCTTTTTATTGCTCATGAAAACCACACATTGCATGTTGTACCACCATACATTGAGACCTTCAGTGGTGGTGGTCCAGACTGCTGTACACACCGGTACCTCTAATACCCAGTAGCACAACCTCTTGCACTAATACATGCCTGTATTCGTCGTGGCATAATATCCACAAATTCCTCAACGGCGATTCGGCGTGGATCCTTCAGAGTGGTTGGTGGCTCACATCGTCCATAAAAAGCCCTTTCCAGTCTATCCTAGGCACGTTCGATGGGGTTCATGTCTGGAGAACATGCTGGCCACTCTAGTCGAGCTGAAGGAAGTCATTCACAAGGTGTGCAAGATGGGGGCGCGAATTGTTGTCCATTAAAATGAATGTCTCGACAATATGCTGCCGATATGGTTGCACTATCGGTCAGAAAATGGCATTCACGTATCGTACAGCCGTTATGGCGCCTTCCAGGACCACCAGCGGCGTACGTCAGTCACACTTAATGCCACCCCAAAACAGCAAGGAACCTCCATCTTGCTGCACTCGCTGGACAGTGTGTCTAAGGCGTTCATCCTGACCGGGTTGCCTCTAAACACGTCTCCGACGATTGTCTGGTTGAAGGCATTTGCGACACTCATTGGTCAAGAGAATGTGATGCCAATCCTGAGTGGTCCATTCGGCATGTTGTTGGGCCCATCTGTACCGCGTTGCATGGTGTCGCGGTTGCAAAGATGGACCTTGGCATGGATGTCGGGAGTGATGTTGCGCATCATGCAGCCTATTGCGCCCAGTTTTAGTCGTAACACGACGTCCTGTGGCTGCACGAAAGGCATTGTTCAACACGGTGGCGTTGTTGTCGGGGTTCCTCCGAGCCCTAATCCATATGGTTCAAATGGCTCTGAGCACTATGGGACTTAACATCTGAAGTCATCAGTCCCCTAGAACTTAGAACTACTTAAACCTAACTAACCTAAGGACATCACACACATCCATGCCCAAGGCAGGATTCGAATCTGCGACCGTAGCGGTCGCGCGGTTCCAGACTGAAGCGCTTAGAACCGCTCGGCCACACCTGCCGGCCCATAATCCATAGGTAGCGGTCATACACAGCAGTAGTAGCTCTTGGGCGGCCTGAGCGAGGCATCTCATTGACAGTTCCTGTCTCTCTGTATTATGTCTGAACAACATCGCTTTGGTTCACTCCGAGACGCCTGGACACTTCCCTGTTGAGAGCCCTTCCAGATACAAAGCAACAATGCGGACGCGATCGAACCGCGGTACTGACCGTCTGTGGAACTACAGACAACACGAGCCGTATACCTCCTTCCTGGTGGAATGACTGGATCTTATTGGTTGTCGGACCCCCTCCGTCTAATCGGCGCTGCTCATGCATGGTTGTTTACATCATTGGGAGGGTTTAGTGACATCTATGAACAGTCAAAGGGACTGTGGCTGTGATACAATATCCACAGTCAACGTCTACCTCCAGGGGTTCTGGGAACCTGGGTGATGCAAAACTTTTTTGTATGTGTGTATGTAACTCTGTATCCTCGTATTGCCTCGACTGAAAGAGCAGCAATCAAGCCGAAATTTATATTGTGACAGATTTATAACCCTTTCAAGTGCCGCTGACGGGTTCTAGTTGAATTAATACAGACGTAGCAATGTGTCTTTCAGATTGGCGGCTTAGCTAGCTCCCCGGGGCGCTTCGTCTTTATGGCTCTGCGTACTGCTCTGCGTATCTCCCGGCGCAACATGCAGAAATCGCGCAATCGGGCCATAAAAATACATTGGCTGCCACTCCAGTGTACGGGCTCCGAAACCCCTGGGGAGATCGGCGGCGATTGGCGGGCAGGTTTCTGGCGCGGCGGTGGGTGGAGGGCGTGCAGGTCTGCGAGGGGGAGGGGAAGATGGCGGCGGCAGGAATTAGCCGGCTGGCGATTTTATTAGGGCAAAAAGCGGCGGCCCTTCGATAAGGAAGCAGCCATAAACCTGAAACATAAATGCCTCTTAGCCGGAAATTTACGGCGCGAGCGATCTGAGGGAAAGTGAGGTGCGGCGGCGCGCTGGCCCGGACCGCTCCGCGCGAATCGGAGGAGGGCTCTGTTCTGCCGATCCTGTCTGCCGTAAAGCCGAGCGTCGTGGGAGGGGGAGGAGACAGGAGGGGACCCTCACTCCGGGGCCGTAAAACAGTGCCGTGACGTAGCGCCGCAGCTCGCTAATTAGAGCCAGCGCCGACTCGACCGCTGTCACCTATAGAGCAGTTGCTCTTTGATGAGAAATACCTAACAGCATAGCGTAGGTATGGGAACTGCGTGGACAGCACCTACTGTACCACCAAACATCACTTTCATTTACAGAGAGAACACCTTGCAGTCACGGTAAGGAACATTTTGTCTCCGGTGAGTTTCACACACCCACGCACACACATACAAACAAAGAGGAACTTCGCCTGGCACAAATACGGAAGAAACGATTATGGTTCGATAGAGGAAACATCATCCAAAGGTGAGCAAACTGAAAAAGGTGCTGGAAACAGTTCCGTACTGTGGTCCAGTGAACCAAATACAGGGTGCTTCTAAAGGGGTTGGACGTCTTTGAAAATTTATATAGATTTTTTTGTATGACTGATTGTGCTGATGTAAGCTGTCGCCATCACACTGGGTGGCAAAGAGGTTGCGAGGAGATCGATAGAAGCAAAAGACAGATTCGCAAGAAACGCGCCGCCAACGCCCTCCCGGCCGCCGCAAACCAGAGTGCCCAGTCAGTCAACCAGCGAGTCAACGAGTTAAATCAGCAGCCGCAGCCCAGTGGGAGTCGCAATCACTGTTAGCTCAGCCTCTAGATCAGTCAGTCAGTACCTAGCGAGCACAGTAGTGTACATAGCGGGACTTGTACTTCACCAGCAGTGAGGCTCACGTGGGCTATTACAGAAGAGCTTGCATCACAACACCTGGTCTACCTTAACTAACTTTTTGTTCTTATGAATACATGAGTGCCATTTGTGTTATAGAAGATGATACTGGGCACCAAACAACATCCTCTCCTTGCTTCCCATGGTACAAGCCAACAGTGCCAACGAGGCGACGCAGAACTTAATCTATACTCATTTGAACCATTGTAATTGTCCCCATTCTCTATTGCCACGGAGATGTTCGGAATTTAGCTTGAACCTTCCTCTGTAATGGTGCAAAGATAAAGCACCCTGCAACGTCACCCTCGACCTCAGTGACAATTCAAACACCAAAGTGACGACACACATAAGTAAAAGGCCAGGGCTCAAAAGTTTATGTGAGATGTATTGGATGTTAATGATTTCACATTGGCACAAAATTTTACAACAGTTCTGTCCAACGCCAATACCGACGTGTCACACAATGGAAAGATCATTATACATCCCTCACCTTATGCTCATTTTACCCCTTTGCTTGACGCCTCCGCACTGGAGAACTGCGATGCCTGGCACTGAAATCACGCGGGTTTCTTGTGGGTCAAAGGAACACACGGCCACTAAGAAACGATACGAAAGGGCCTCATAAGGCGGGACAAATGATGGCAATGAAATCACTCCTTCCCTATGGGTATTCATTTTCACATATATCGACTCGAAACTTGATCGTGCTGCGAAGCAGAAAACGGTGTTGTCGCTTTTTCATCTGTCGCTTTTCGCACCTTCCTGTGGCGTGTGCACAGAGGAGTGCGACACTGAAACACACGTGAATGAAATGGCAAAAGGTCCCTCTACGCATTGCTTCATGCCACTCAGGCACCTCTGTTTGGTACTTTAAAAAGGTCACTGTACAGAGACAATCATTCGCCGTTACCTACCGGCACATGGGACCTTTTGCCGTTTCATTCTCGTGCGTCTCACTATCATCCGCTCGTACAAACTCCACAATAGAGCACAAAGAAGAAGGGATGAAAATGCATGAACACCCTTTTCTGATTTGGATCACGTTCAAGTTTTGTCTAACGATTTTGAATTGTATCCCAAAGCAAAATATGCGGTCGTGCTACACTCGAAAGCGTGATATCACATTCAATGGTCATCCCGCGATGACCTTAGAGAAGGATTGAATCGTCGGGGGAGGGGGGGGGGGGGGGCGCAGCAGTAGGAAAATTTGTCAAGAATGTCGTCCTGTATACATCGCACTGCAAACTGACGTTTTTTAGAGTGAAATGTTTGTCTACATGATCGCCTCTAGGGAAGAGATAGTTCCATTCACATCCTTCATGGCACCTTCTATGGCCTTTTTTGCTTCCCTGCAGTTCTTTCCACAATAGCAGTTCTACCAGGACTCCGTCCAGAAGGGCACTTTTCCCCGACTACACACAGATCACTAAAAATGTCTCTGTTGTCCTGCCCCATACTGGAGATATAATCAGCATTGTGTGACTTTTGTCAGCCGGCACCAAAGCGGCTTTCCTTCACAACACTTTCTGGCCCGACTGTTTGTAATGGTCTTTCGCAAAAGTGTGGGCGTATTTCCGCGAATACTGCTGGGGGCTGGTTCCCTACAGGTTTTATTGTTCTACAGCGTATTCCCTCACCCACAGCCAATCGCAACACGCTTTCATAGAAGCTTCTCATGTAGGTGTACACGCAGATCAAAAGAAGAAATGGTTAGCCTAAGTAGTTCTCTCTCTCTGTCTCCCTCTCCCTCTTTTCGTTGAGTTGGTTCCGACTCACCGTGACACCATGAAAAAAAGTATGCCAATTTTGTTTGTTCTGTCCTGCAGTTTCTCCCATTGGCTTTCCAGGTTGGGACACATTACTTCTGTGATCCCATCGATCCATCTCATCCTCTGACGCCCTCTTCTAGTGCCTTCGATCTTCCCCAGCATTAGAGTTTTCAAATGAAACATGTTTTCTCATGATGAGTCCAGAGTAGGTCAGCTTTTCTTTTAGTATCAGATCTTCCAGGGAGCACTCTGGTTTTACTTGCTCCAATATTGATTGATCTATTAGTTGCCTTTGCAATGTATGGGACTCTGAGAAGTTTCCTCCAACATCACAATTAAAAGGAGTCTATTTTTCACCGTACCGTCTTTCTCACATCCATACATCATAACTGGAAAGACAATAGCACTTACAATACGCATCTATGTTGCTAAAGGTATATCTCTCCCCCGTAAAAGCTCGTCAAGGTTTGACATAGTCTTTCTACCAAGAAGCAAGCGTCACTTGATTTCGTTACTGCAGTCACCATCAGCAGAAATCAGGGAACCAAGATAACCGAACGTAAACGCTGCCTCCATTGTTTCTCCTCCTATATGCCTTGAAATGATGGGTGTAGTTCCATTAACTTTCGTGCTCTAACATTCAGTCTCAGACCAGCTTTCTCACTTTCTTCTTTCACCTTCAGCATGAGAGTCTTTAACTCTTCTTCTCTTTCCGCCAACAGTATAGTATCCTCTGCGTACCCTAAGGTCGTTCATATTTATCCCTGCTACTTTAATCCGGTTTCTTCTTCATCTAGCCCGGTAGTCCTCATAACGTGCTCTGCATACAGACCGAATAAGTAAGGGGATAATATGCAGCCTTGCCGTACCCGTCTCTGAATCTTGATCCATTTAGTTGTGCCATACACAGTTCTCACCGTGGCCTCTTGGTCAGAACATAAACTCCGTACGAGATGAACAAGTGATCTGGAACTTCCTATAACTTATTGTGACCGACACAGTCAAAGGCTTTGGCATAATTACTAAAGCAGAGATACACGTCTTTCAGGAATTCTCTTACCTTTTACATAGTTCTCACACTAGATACTGGCGAAGTCTATTTTGTAAGATTTTCAGCATGACTTTGCTAGCATGTGAAGTAAGTGCGATGTTCGGTAATATGAGCATTCTTTAGAAATTCCCTTCTTTGAGATCGAGATGACTACTGATCTTTTCCAGTCTTCTGGCCACTGTTGCGCGCTTCATATTTTCTAACATATTGAATGCAGCTTTTTCCAGTGGCTTCGAACAATTGCGCTAGAATTCCATCTTGTCCACAACTTTTGTTGTTAGCAATATTTTCCAGAGCCTATTTGACTTCACTCTCCAAAATATCTGGCTCTAGTTCTAAAATAGCATTAACTTCATCAGCAGCAGTATTGCCAGTATGCAGTTCTTTCTAAGATTAGATTACATTCAAGGAAATTAGTATAAATAAATCTAAGTAGTTAAGTATTGGCAGTTACTGGTAATAATTTATATTTCATTTTCGAGTTGTGATTAACTTATTTAGATCTGACTTCTCTCTTTCTTTGGGTTTTACGTAAGTTGCGGCACAGTTTGGGAAAAAAATGATCAAGTAACGTTGTATACAGAAAGTCGCGGCACTAGAAAACAGTAGCGAAAGTCACGACGACAAGCTGAACATTAACGCTTGGTGCAGGGGTTGGCAGTTGACCCTCAACATGAACAAACCGGTGTAACTTACTGTTCATAAGAAGGCACAAAGGTCTTTTATTTTATGCCTATGCATTTGCTGAAGAATCATTGGAAATAGACGAATCCATAAAATATCTGGGAGTACGTAGATTGGAGCTATTTAAAATTCAGTGAAAACATAAAAGTAATTATAATAAAAGCAGATGCCACACTAAGATTCATTGGAAGAATCCTGCGGAATCGTAGACCACACACGAAGCAGTTGGCTTACAAAACCTTCACGCGGTCGCGATTTGATTATTACTCATCAGCCTCATGCCCATACCAGATATGACTGACAGAGGAAATAGAGAAAATCAGAAGGATTACCAGATATGATTGACTGAGGACACCGAAAAGATCCAAATGGAAGTTGCGCGCTTTGTAACGGGTCCGATTAGTAAGCGCAAAAGCGTCAGAGAGACGCTCATCCACCTGTGTTGACGGACGCTACTAAAGAGTTGGTTTACTGTTAAAATTCCGAAAGTTTAGGTTCCTAGAAGAGTCAGCAAGAGATCCTGAAGCTAATACGAGAGAGATTAATACTCACACAGAGGTTACCAACAATAGTTATTCCTGCACGCTGTTTGAGAGGATGGATGTTCCAGTCATCGTCTGACCTTCCTCATTCAGGTTTCCCGTGGTTGATCTAAATTACTTGCGGAAAATGCAGGGATGGTTTACATGTGTGTCATCCATGTCGAACTACACCTGTAAGCGCTGTACACAGGCGGTCGCTGGAGGGATGGTCAATACTTAGGGATATGAGAGGGACGATCATTCAAAGCAAAAAGGTCTAGTAAGCAAGGGCTCTAAAATGCATACCACAGTAGCTATGAGCACTTCTTCATGTTTGATACTGTGAAATCTCTTCTACTGCAAGTTCTTTGCTTACCATATTTTGGAAGGAAGTAGAATGGATAAAAACAAGAAAATATTGTGTGGTAAAGATGGCCTCTAAAATGAATACCTTAACACTACTCCTTCAGTAGAAGACACCGTAGAAGACATGGGTTTCGTAGTAGCGAAGATGAACCAGTGCTCATACCCCTTAAGGCATGCACTCTAAATCACATGGTTACTGAACATTTTTTTCTTCTTTTGGTACATACTACCACACTTAACTCCTCTGGGTATCACGAAAGGCGGCACACGGTTCTTAATAGGGTATGTGATCACCATGTACGGCAGTTCATGCTCTGCAACGTGCTGCCATGCTGGCCACGAGGGTGCTAAACAGTTGTAGTAGGGCGTCTCATTCTCCCACCAGTGCGGTTGGGAATTCCTGGATGGTCGTCGATTCGTATCGACTTATAACAATACGTCTCCAGAACGCATACCACATATGCTCAATGCTCGATGGGATTTTAGATCGAGTGAACGGGCATGCCAGTCATTTCTACCAATATCCTCTCGTCCCAACAACTCACCTGCGCTGTTCGATGCGGTTGCACTTTGTCATCCGCAAAAACGAAGTCGGAGCAGAATACGGCCCTGAATAGACGCACTTGGAGTAGGAGTACAGTGTCACAAAAACGTTCACATGAGAGTGTACCGTGATTCAAAGATTTGGAGGTCAGTATGACCACTCAACATTATGCCTTCCCTCACCGTAACACCGAACCACCAAAACGATCATGTTTGACAACGCTGTACGTACCGTCACATGGCGAGAGGTGGATACACGCATTGCACCCACGAACACTGTCATATTTATTAAGTGTCATCTGTGCTGTAAAGGTCCCGTAGCGTGGAACTAAAATCAATATAAACACATTTTATTAGTTCCTTAATATTCCGCTAAATTCCTTATCACACTGGCGTAAGGCTCTACCCTGTGTGGCGGTACAGCGCAGAGAACATACATCGAGGTGTTTGCCCATGCGTCCCTACCATATGACACTTCTGTTGTAACAAGGTCGCTGTTACACAACTTTGAGATTTTAACAGTGCCTACATTATTGTTTAGGATCACTGTTGCTACCCTGCAATCCATACTGCCAGCTACTGTGACAGTACCAGTGGGCAGGCGCTTTAATTTCCCAAGTGGCGCGAAAAGCTTTTGCAGACGTAGAATGCCAGTTTGTAAGTCCTGGGCAACCAACAATATGTACAGCAATAATTCCAACGTGGGGCACGTCTGGGGTTACTTCTACTTCTGTCGATGATATTCCATCTAAGATAAAATGTAGCCACCCTCATACCAAGAAATTCGTAAGCCAGTAACAAATTTCGTTTGATAGCCCTGGTCTAGGGGCAGTGTCTTTGATTAGTAATGTACATGATTCCAGAATGAGATTTTCACTCTGCAGCGGAGTGTGCGCTGATATGAAACTTCCTGGCAGATTAAAACTGTGTGCCCGACCGAGACTCGAACTCGGGACCTTTGCCTTTCGCGGGCAAGTGCTCTACCAACTGAGCTACCGAAGCACGACTCACGCCCGGTACTCACAGCTTTACTTCTGCCAGTACCTCGTCTCCTACCTTCCAAACTTGACAGAAGCTCTCCTGCGAACCTTGCAGAGCACTTGCCCGCGAAAGGCAAAGGTCCCGAGTTCGAGTCTCGGTCGGGCACACAGTTTTAATCTGCCAGGAAGTTTCAGTAATGTACATGTTCTCGGTCCCGGTTTCGAACCCCGCCACCGCTTAAATTTTGAATAAAAATCAGCAGCAATGGTGGCCGAACACTTCTCGCATAATAAGTCACCCTCATCCTTCCAACGGCCTTGTCAAAGAGGGTGCGGAGCGGGCAGAGGTTAAGGGCACTCGCTTGCCCTTGGGTGGAAAACTTCTCCTAAAAGGCGAAAGAATCATCAATTATCAACGGCATGAGGCTGCAGAAGGCAATGGAAACCAGAGGATACGTGGCATGTAAATATCGGTCACGAAAACTGACGGAGGCCGGGAGAGCGCTGTGTTTACCACATGCCCATCCGTATCCGCATCCGGTGACGCCTAAGGGTTGAGGATGTCACGGCGGCCGGTCGGTACCGTTGGGACTTCAAGGCCTGTTCAGACTGTGTTTTTTTGTTTTTTTATGTGCCCTGTAATTGAAAAGTGTCATGATGATCACTCGATTGGAAAACGATTCCGGAAAAGTTCCCCGTTGGGATCTCCGGGAGGAGTCTGACAACGGGAAGGTGATCATGAGAAAAATATTTAATAAGCAACGAAAGGATAACCTTCTACGAGTCGAGCGTCGGCTCTGAGCACTATGGGACTTAACATCTCAGGTCATCAGTCCCCTAGACTTAGAACTACTTAAACCTAACTAATCTAAGGACATCACACACATCCTTGCCCGAGGCGGAATTCGAACCTGCGACCGTAGCTGCAGCGCGATTCCGGACTGAAGTGCCTAGAACAGCTCGGTCACAACGGCCAGCTGAGTCGGGCGTGAGAATGCCAGAAGGTTTAATGTGACCTTAAACAGGGAAGCTAGAAAATCTGGAAAGGGAAATGCTAATCCTCAGTAAACATATAGTGGAGGTCAGTGAAGTGAAATGGAAAGAAGACAAGGATTTCTGGATAGAAGAGTATAGAGTAATATCAGCAGTAACAAAAAAAAGGATAACAGGAGAAGGATTCGTTATGAATAGCAAGGTAGGGCAGTGAGTTACTGTGAACAGTTCAATAATACGGTTGTTCTCATCAGAATCGAAAGCAAAGAAACACCGACAACTATAATTGAGGGATACACGCTCACGTCACGCAAAGGGCGATGAAAATCTAACAGTCATGGGGAACTGGAATGTGGTTATAGGGGAAGAAGTAGAAGAAAGGGTTACGGGAGAATATGGGCTTGGAACTATGAATGAGAACATCTGAGGTCATCAGTCCCATAGAACTTAGAACTACTTAAATCTAACTAACCTAAGGACATCACACACATCCATGTCCGAGGCAGGATTCGTACCTGCGACCGTAGCGGCAGCGCGGTTCCAGAATAAAGCGCCTAGAACCGCTCGGCCACCCACGCCGGCAATAAGTATCAGCTAGTAACAGCGAATACTCTGTTGAAGAATCATAAGAGGAGGAGTTATTCTTGGAAAAGAAAGAACCATAAGAGGAGGAGGTATTCTTGGAAAAGGCTGGGTGATGGGGAGCCCTATTAGTCATAATGGGGCTCTGCCCACTGGACATTAAAATTAGAGAGGAGGCTGCGTGGTTCTGGGTCAAGACAGGGAACATCACGAAGACTGAAGAGATATTAGGCGCTGGGGCTAGGGATAAGGGTGAGATTCGGTAAAGGGGCGAGCAATTGTGGCAAGAACTGTGAGAGGTGGATGAAACAGGGCGTAGAACATTTGAATTTCTTCCAAGCGTTAGGGAACGACTGAAAATGAGATACTTTGAACCCACTAGAGGACTGATCCATTTTCTCTCTGGACATGGGCCATACCCGACATATTTATGTCGTTTCGGGGAAAGGGCCACACCCGCGTGTGAATATGGTGAATCAGAGGGTACCCCCGATCATGTGATCTACGAGTGCCCCCTTTTCAATGATGTTGCTTCTACATTACGTGACCAATTACCTGACCGTGACACATGCCAACTAATAAGACAAGAAGACACTTTTCAAACTCTCAATAAACTAGCAGATAAAGTATCACGAAAATTGTTAAAGGAATACCTGAGGGACATAAATTAATGTAAAAATTGAGACATACTAAATAGTGGATACGCGCCCTACTCCTATACCGCCTGCGCATGGATAGGCCGACTTTTCTCATAGTCTGGAATCCACCACGTACAGGACTAGGGGGAGTGGGGAACAATACCACCAATACTAGATAAAGCACCAGACTTGACTTAGGTTAGAACTATTTAGTAGGACTTAGATTAGGAAATTAGTTATTAGGAACCTGCAGCGAATAACATCTTGGCCTGCCCAGTGTCAGGGCCACGCCCATCGGGATTAGCTCGATGGGCAAGGCACTAAAGTAGGTTTATATATTTCTGACACAACTGTGACGCTGCAGGCAGCAGAGTTTTTAGTTAAGAGATTATGCATTAAATACTAATAATAATAGTAGTAGAAATTTAGCTGCCCATTGTCATTGGGCCGGCCGCGGTGGTCTCTCGGTTCTAGGCGCGCAGTCCGGAACCGCCCGACTGTTACGGGCGCAGGTTCGAATCCTGCCTCGGGCATGGATGTGTGTGATGTCCTTAGGTTAGTTAGGTTTAAGTAGTTCTAAGTTCTAGGGGACTGATGACCACAGCTGTTAAGTCCCATAGTGCTCAGAGCCATTTGAACCATTGTCATTGGTTACAGCTGTAGCTCACAAAATAATGAAACCTATAATTAGCTGCATTTGATGTTTGAATAAAATTAGGACACACTAATCATATAAGGAAGGGGGTTATGTTGTATAATTATCATTGTTATTGAAATAAAGAATTTTTTTAAAAAAAGGGCCGGGTGATACGGGAAGATTTCAGTTAGATTACGTCATGCTCAGACAGAGATTCAGAAATCAGATACTGGATTGTAATGCTCACCCAGGAGCAGATATAAGACTCAGATCGCAATGTGGTAGTGATGAATAGTAGGCTAAAGTTGAAGAGACTAGTCAGGATGAATCAATATGCAAAGAAGTGGAATACGGAAGTACTAAGGAATGAAGTGATACGATTCAAGTTCCCTAAGGCTATAAATACTGCGATAAGGAATGGCTCAGTAGACAGCTAAGTTGAAGAGGGTAATCACAGAAGTTGGAAAGGAAAATGTAGGTATAAAGAACGTAAATGCGAAGAAACCGTGGGTAACAGAAGAAATGCTTCAGTTGATCGATGGAAGAAGGAAGTACAAAAATGCTGAGGGAAATTCAGGAACACACAAATACTAGGGGCTTAGGAATGAAAGAAACAGAAAGTACAGGAAAGCTAAGGCTAGGCTGTATGAAACATGTGAAGAAATCGAAAAGGAAATGACTGTCGGAAGGACAGATTCAGCATATAGAAAAGTCAAAGCAACCTTCAGTGAACACCACTTAAAACTTCCACGGTATTAGGCCGTATAAGCTTTCTCCTATAGTTTTCTCTCCGACTACGGGAGACTTCTTCAGAGGTAAAATGACGAACATTGTATAAACCTCAGCGTAATAATTAAAGTAATGGTGATAACATTAAGAGTGCAATGGGAATTAACTGTTAAATGCAGAGAGAGCGGATATGTGAAACGAATACAGCGAAGGTCTGTATGAGTGGGGGGGGGGGGGAATTTGTCTGATGTGATAGAAGAAGATACAGGAGTCGACATAGAAGAGATAGAAAATCCAGTATTGGAATCAGTATTTAAAAGAGCTTTCGAAGATTTACGGTGAAATAAATCAGACGTGAGAGATAATATTCCATTGGAATTTCTAAAATCAAGGGAGGAAGTGGCAATAAAACGACTACTCACGTTGGTAGGTGGATTATATGATTCTCAGGATAAGCCATCTGACTTCTGGAAGAATATCATCCACACAATTACGAAGATTGTGAGAGCTGACAGGTGCAAGAATTATCGCGTCATCAATATAACAGCTCCTTCATCCAAGCTTCCGACAAGAATAATACACAGAAGAATAGAATAATGGAGAAGAGAATTGAGGATGTGTTAGATGACGAATAGTTTGGCTTTAGGACAAGTAAAGGCGCTCGAGAGGCAATTCTGCCGTTGCGGGTGATAATGGAAGCAAGACTAAAGAAAAATCAGAACACGTCCATGGCACCTGTGGACCAAGAAAAAGGGTTCGACAGTGTGAATTGATGCAATATGTTCGAAATTATGACGAAAACAGGGTTAAGCTACAGGGAAATGCAGGTAATATACAACATGTACAAGACCCAAAAGGGTATAACAAAGCTGAAAGAGCAAGAACGAAGAGCTCGGATTAAAAAACGTATATGGCAGGGATTTAGCCTTTCGCCTCTACTATTCAATCTATACATCGAAGAAGCAGTGATGGAAATAAAAAGAAGTTCAAGAACGGAATTAAAATTCAAGGTGAAACGATATCAATGATAAGCTCCGGTGATGACATTGCTGTCCTCAGTGAAAGTGAAGAATAGCAGGATATACTTAATACAATGAACAATTTAACCCATACAAAATATGGTTGAGAGTAAACTGAAGGAAGACGAAAGTAATGAGTAGTAGCAGAAATGAAAACAGTGAGAGACTTAACATCAGGACAGATGGTCACGAAGTAGATGAAGTTAAGGAATTCTGTATACTAGGTAGCAAAATAACCCATGACGGACGGAGCAAGGACGGCATCAAAAGCAGCCTAGCATCGGCAGAAAGGGCTTTCCTGACCAAGAGAAGTCTACTGGTGTCAAACATAGGCCTTAATTTGAGGAATAAATTTCTGAGAATGTACGTTTGAAGCACAGAATTGTACGGTAGTAAAACATGGACTATGGGAAAACCGGTACAGAAGAGCATAGAAGCATTTGAGATGTGGTGTTACAGACGAATGTAGAAAGGAATGAGGAGGTTCTGCGCAGAATCGGAGAGGAAAGGAGTATGTGGAAAACACTGACAAGGAGAAAGACAGGGTGATAGAACTTCTGTTAAGACTTGAGGGAATGACTTTCGAGGTACTAGAGGGAGCTGTAGAGGGTAAAAGCCATACAGGAAGGCAGAGATTACAAATCCAGCAAATAACTGAGGACCTAAGTTCCAAGTGCTACCCTGAGATGAAGAGGTTGACACAGCAGAGGAATTCGTGGCGAGCCGTATCAAATCACTCACAAGACTGATAACTCGAAAAAAAAAAAAAAAAAAAAAAAAAAAAAACAGTTCATATCATCGTACTTTAGTTACCGAGAGTTTCTGTAGTACTGCATCAATGATTTTCAGAAGCCAAGAAATACTGCGTGATTGCCATCTGGATGTCATATGAAACCAGCATTAGTAGTGGTTCTGCATGAGCGATTTAATTCGATATACCTCATTATGTTTGAGATCTGAAAACTCATAAGCTGCTACAACCGATGATTGTCAACGATACTGAGACGATAGTTTTGTGCATCACTTCTGCTGATATTCTTGTAGACGGGTGTAACCTGTGCATTCTTCTAACTAGTGAGCGCCGTTAATCCCCGTTCTCCTGAGTACGAGTGCAGTGTCTTAACACTGTGCAACCCCTCTTGGTACACACAGGACGATTATATAGGTGAAACTTATTCAATCTGATTTGCAGACTAGTTTCGTTTGTGCGGTTTTTGTAGAGTACTAGTGAAACAGACAATGCTTTGGAATTGCTAAATACGTATGTGAATTGGACATACGTCCTAATCTCATCCCTCCACCTCTCTCTCTCTGGCCATCTTGTCATTTGCCTCTCTCTCTGCTCACCTCCTCCTTGTAACCCCCTCTCCCTGTAGCCGTCCTGGTTCCTCTTCTTTCTCTCTGTCTCCCGTCCTCTCTCTGTCCATCGTCTCTCTCCACCCCCCTTTCTCAGTACTTGGGTCTTGTTTATTATTATTGCAAACAAAGCCTTGATTGGAAGTAGAGCTGAAAATGAATGGGTAAAATACGTATGTGAATTGGACATACGTCCTAATCTCATCCCTCCACCTCTCTCTCTCTGGCCATCTTGTCATTTGCCTCTCTCTCTGCTCACCTCCTCCTTGTAACCCCCTCTCCCTGTAGCCGTCCTGGTTCCTCTTCTTTCTCTCTGTCTCCCGTCCTCTCTCTGTCCGTCGTCTCTCTCCACCCCCCTTTCTCAGTACTTGGGTCTTGTTTATTATTATTGCAAACAAAGCCTTGATTGGAAGTAGAGCTGAAAATGAATGGGTAAATGAGTTCCTGTTAGTGAGTTTCTGTTTCCTGTTAAAACCGTTGTGTACACAAATCCTCTAATGATTTAAATTCCATGCTGCCGTAGTTAAAACTGACTGCGAGAAAGAGAACGAAATCACATATTTTCACGGTATAACATACCAGAGCATTTTCTTTCTCACAGTCGATTTTAATAGAAAACCTGTACATTATTGTTTAAAAATATATGTAGGCAAGGTCCATCTCAGCGTTTACTACCATAAAATGCAAGAGTTGATGCAAATCGACCAAGAACACTTGCTGAACTGTTATTAGAGAATCTTGTAAAAATTTGAAGTAAATTAGTCAACAACATTTAAAGACTTTTACTTACAACGTTGCCCTTTTACATCTTTGTATTATTAAGATTACAAAAAGTATATAGCCTCTGTCCATGTGATTTGAAGCAAGTTGATCAAGGACGTTTCGAGATTTTTGGAAATTTCATGAAACAGTGTTTCGTCTTCATATATATAATGTTACCTACGTCCGAACAAACGTTTACTGAAGCATTGTGTAAAAATTTGAAGTAAATCACGGAAGAAATATTTGACATTTTCGGGAATAACGTTAAATAATGCGTTGTGTTTATAACATTGTAGTTTTGATTTATAGCGCTCGTGCTGCTTTCAAGTAGATGGCAATACCAAACAGATTGGGCTGACTTCAAATCCTTGAAAATGTTGGATAAGTTAGACTTCTAAATAATATCTGATTTTGATGGTTCTATCCACATGTATTCCCGTAAACTTTTTGAAGAATATTAGATTAGACACATCTGGGCATAACATTGCAGAGCGATATAAATTAAACTTTCTTGAAAGTCAGTACCGCCGTTAGACTGTTGTTTATTTACAGTGATACATTTTCACTTACACAATCATGATTTCGGCTTCAAAGTGCCATTATCAAGTGTTTTTTACAAGTGTTATAAATTGCCTAAGATGGCATACTGTCGTATTAAAATACGCTATTAAACACATTGTGTCGTATTAAAATACACAGTATCCCATCTTAGGCAATTTATAACACTTGTAAAAAACACTTGATAATGACACCTTGAAGCCGAAATCATGATTGTGCAGCTCAGTACGGGCTTTTGTTGAAGTTTCGAGAACATACCTTCACCGAGGAGTCAAGCAGTATATTGCTCCCTCCTACGTATATCTCGCGAAGAGACCATGAGGATAAAATCAGAAAGATTAGAGCCCACACAGAGGCATACCGACAATCCTTCTTTCCACGAACAATATGACACTGGAATAGAAGGGAGAACCAATAGAGGTACTCAGGGTAGCCTCCGCCACACACCGTCAGGTGGCTTGCGGAGTATGGATGTAGATGTAGATGTAGACTGTAAATAAACAAAAGTCTAATGGCGGTTCTGACTTTAAAGAAATATATTATGGCTGTGGCCCCGCATTATGAAAAAAAAATTAAATAAATTAAACTGGCATGTACGACTGTGGTAGGGAAGGCGAATGGTCGACTTTGGTTTACTGAGAAAATTTTAGGGAAGTGTGGTTCATCTGTAAAGCAGACCACATACAGATGCTGGTGTGACCTATTATTGAATAGTGCTCAAGCGTTTGTGATTTGTGCCAGGTCGAACTGAAGAAAGACATTGAAGCAATTCAAAGACAGGTTGCTGCATTTGTTAACCGTAGGTTCAAACAACACGTGAGTGTTACAAAGGTGCTTCGAGAACTCTAATTTGGATCCCTAGAGGGAAGGCGACGGTCTTTTCGAGGAACACTATTGAGAAAACTTGGCGAACTGGCATTTGAAGCTGACCGCCGAATGATTCTACTGCCATTAAAAAACAATACGAGTAAGGACCACGAAGATGCGAGAAATTGGGGATCATATCGAGGTACACAGACAATTGTCTTTCCTCGCTGTGTTTGCGTGTGCAACAGGTAAGGAAATGAGTAGTAGTCGTACAGGGTATCCTCCGCCACGCACCATATGGTCGCTTGCGGAGTATCCATATACATGTAGATGTATATTTCGAAAAATGAAGTATTCAAATTCAATTGACCAATGGTTTATTTAGACGAGATGTTAATCCAGCTGTAGTGCATTGCAAGTAAATGCCAGTGATGGAGCAGTGTGTGATGAGTACCATCAGACGATAACAATATCAGCATTTAATTTTCACTACGCGTTTAGAGTGTGAAAGTGCTTCACTTGTGTGAATAGTGGTTTGACTGCAGTTTATAGTTACGTAAACACATTGTTACTGCCAACTTCTTAGCTAGAAGTTCAGTCTGACTTTTCAGGAAAAACTACTCTAATCAACAGATGCCGGCCGTTTTGTAGATTCGAGATTGTAACTGTTTCAGTGATGTCCATTTCCTGTGATATTCTCAAGTTTACTATTGTAAACATCTCAATCACCCCACATTCTCCTTGCGGTGAAGTTAGTGTGTAATGAGCTGTTACGCAAATATTGCCTGTTGGCGCTGGCAGCTCTCTTCCACTAACCGCAAACCAATTTTCACTGTTTAGCAGAATTGTTTGCCATAGTGGGCGCCTCTAGCAAACAGTTGTTCCGAAACGGTCCTCCCCTGAATTAGTCGGTAGGAAGTGTTTTGCAGAAAATCAATTTCGTCGTCAGTAGCAATGGGGGAAAGGTGATGGACGTGTCTCTAGTCAGCCAACTGTCGCAGCTATCCAAGTTTAACAACTAAGTTTATTGACATCGCCTGATAATTGAGTGGTGTGCATAGTGCTAATACAGTTAGTCGTTTAAACATAAAATTAAATACGGATTTTATCTGGCCTCTGGCAACAGTACATAGATGCCAACGGCGTGTTTCCGTAGAGTGGTTTCGTGGAAGTACTTTCGGACAACAATAAAAAAATTTAAGAGAAATAGCTAATGTACTATTACGGTGGAAATATAGAGAACAAAATTGCAGAAGCAGATCTCCGCAAGTACATTTTAACTAAAACTAATGCCGAATAATTTGGGAATACCACGGCAGCCACCCATTACAGATACATCGGTAAGTATGAAGAGTTTATAGGTGCATTCCTGAGTCTTGCAGAATTTTTAGCATCCTACAACGTCTGTGGGATTACATTTGTTGTTACTGAGCTTACGAAATATAAACTCACTTGGTCGTCCACAGAAGAGAAAAATCTTGATGCTTAACCGACGATGAAATTTGTTTGCAGTCTTTTTCAAGCAAATAAGTGAAAACATTGTACGCTGCTAATGAAAATTCAACCATTTAATGACTTTATTTTCCAATGAGCTAGTCGTAGATCTCACTGCAATGAACGTAGTCCTATTTGGTTCACATTCGGAGGAGCAACATCTTACACAATGTGCCGCAGCTATACAGTTTCATAGTTGACGTTTCATATAACCGCTGCTTGGTGTCCCATAACCACTTTATTTATATTGAAATTAAGGACATTACACAACGGGTGTCAAAATTTGCCTACATAATAGAAAGCAGGAATTATGTTCACTGTATGATTCTTCATGCCCTTCCGCATCGTTTAAATATCAAAGCCATGTTTAACTTTGAAGACGGCGGTCGACCACGAACAGCGCCTTTTCTGAGACATGATTCTCGCGTGCACGCTTCATTCCACTCACAGTCCGGATGGGGCCTCCTGGCTATCGATGCCATAGGCTCTTTCCCATTTTTCTATTCACAATAAATTCGCGAATTGTTCTTATGCTTCATGGCAGTGTTCAAGAAACGAGTCGTCTATTGAGTGAAACAGATAATGGTTTCCTCACTGAAACTGAACTAAAAATCCTGAAAACCAAACGCGGTTTACAAAGGAACTTGGTTCATTCACGAAAACATCTACGACGGTTTCGTATAACGCAAACCGAAGATGAAGATAATAGTAGCCTTGGACCGGACAGCAGAGGCAGAACTGAACTTAATGTTTCGTTGCCGGTTAAGTCCTCAGAGACAAATAATTAACTCAGTTGGACAGAAACAGAAGAAGGAACCGTCCCTGGGCTCTTAAAAGAAAGCATGACGTTATTCACCTTAAATAGCTAAGTGAAATCAGGGACGACGTATATCCAGAAAGGTGGACAAAGATTAGATGTCCGTTTCCGCCCCAGAAGTTCCATCTCCGAATGACAACCAAATAGGTCTACGTTCATTGCAGCGAGATCTACGACAAGCTCCCTGGAAAAAATTTGTCATTAAATGGTTGAATTTTCATTAGCAGCATACAAAGTTTTCACTTTCAGTAACAAGTGCAATTATCAGAACGATAGTTTATCGAAGGGCTATAGTCTGACAGTGCCCTGATAGCAGACACATTAATGCTGAGAGCCAAAATTTTTTGAAAATCAAGACAAAGAACGTAACAGTATATTACAAACGATAAATCGATGATCGACTTATTCTTTATCAAGGTAACAAAGATGGAGTGAACCAGTTAATACAGGGAATGAGTACAGTATGCCTAAATATACACTGCCGGAAAAAAAATGCAGTACCGTCAAGGAAAAGATAACTTGATTGACATGCAATGTTACAGGTAGTTAATGATTTTGGGAGTATATGGTAAAAAATTACGATCCAATGAAACACACATGTCACAGGAAGTGCTGCCAAACAGTCGCATCAGTACACTGTGTACCCACCCCCCTCCCCCTCCTCTGGGGAGCAACAGAGACGTGTATTCTGGCATTCGAACGATCATAAAGGTTTCGAGTGGCATTTTGCGATAGACTGTCCCAAACACTTTGTATCTATTGTTGTGATTCGATAGTGGTTCCTGCTGGCGCTGGGGAATGACTACGTTCTCTGTTCCTAATTTCCCATATGTGTTCAGTTGACGAGAGACTCCTTGATCTTGCTCGCCAGGGCAATTGTACACCACGTTGCTTCCCAATACCTGTCTGTGGACGTGCACTGTCCTGCTGAAAAAGTAGGCGTTTTTCTGTCGAACAAATGGGTAGCAGCACGGGGATGACAAACTGTGCAGTGTAGCGGGCACTGATTACTTTAGCCTGCAGGAACACCACACGTGGCAGCGAGTCTTAACTGATAGTCACCCTCACCCGCCGCCCTCCCCCCCCCCCCCCCCCCCCCCCCCCCCACACACACACACACCAGAATCCTGTGACCGTACCTGTGTGTCGTGAACAAATACACTTCGGAATAGGCTGCAGAATCCTTGGACATATTCTCAGCTCGAATATAGTAAATTTCCTTGAGACAGAAAGGCTTCTGTCCACAAATCAAATTGGAAAGCATCGCTCGTGTGAAACTCCACTTGCAAATTTTCTCACATAGAACTGTCGATGAAAGGCAACAGGCAGATTCTATATCCTTAGATTTCCGTAAAACATTTGACACGGTGCTACACCGCCGAATGTTAACGAAGGGTCGAGCATACGGAATAGATTTCCATACATGAGAGTGGCTCGAGGATTTCTTAAGTACAAGAAACCAGTATGTTGTCCTCGACGTCGAACCAGGGATATCGCCAGGAGTGCTCCCGGTAAGTGTGACTGGACCGCTGCTACTTTCTACATAAATATCTGACAGAGAGGGTAAGCAGAAGTCTGCCGCGGTGTGATAACATTAGAGAGATTAGGGCTTGTACAGAGTGAAACTGGTAGTCGTTTTGGCCTCGCTCTACTTGTGAATGGAAAAGGAAAGAAAATTATTAGTGATATAGGGTACCCTCTACCACACGCCATACGGTGTCTTCCGAAGTGTGCATTTAGATGTAGATAGGAGACTCACCAGTTCCACGCCGTACGCGTGTGTGTCCTTCTCTCGCACACATGCAACACAGCGCCATTCCATTCTCCAGTCGACTCCTCCACGACAAAAAATGGTTCAAATGGCTCTGAGCACTATGGGACTTAACTTCTGAGGTCATCAGTCCCCTAAAACTCAGAACTACTTAAACCTAACTAAGGATATCACACATATCCATGCCCGAGGCAGGATTCGAACCTGCGACCGTAGCGGTCGCGCGGTTCCATACTGTAACGCCTAGAACCGCTCGGCCACCGTGGCCGGCCCTCCACGACAGCAGGGTGGCCGTGCTTACTGGTGTCCTCGAGTCAGTGATAGTCTGGCCATACGTGATCCTAGTACTGCTGCAAGCAGGGTATTCCCAGAGGTTCCCGGTGACACAGTGGGTGCGGCACATTACTGGATTTCATTCCTGGATGACGTTCGGTCGGCCGCCGCTGTTCGCGCTTTGTGTCAATGGACGTCGAGAACCTGGTCTACAAGTATCGCAATGTTCCACAGACTACTGCTGAAAGGCGCGACACACCAGCGATACAGTGCATCCAACACGTACAGCAATCCGTCGGTACGTTCACACAGCTTCCCGTAGGCCTACAAGTCGACTCCGTCCAGATGGCTGAATTTGTTCAACGAGACTACGTTTTCGTCGGTGAGGCATGGTTGTACCCAACAATGAATGTTAGAAACACTGTACACCTCTAAAATCAGCACAGTTACTGCCTTTCAGAAGCAAAACAGAGGTGGACAGACAGCCTACCAGAGCGCCATCTGATCGCTGAAGACCGTGACATGTGAACCGCTAAGGCTGCAACCACTCAGCATGCACATATTACACCCTGGTGCCACTAGACACTGTCACTGAGTATGTTGCATTTTATATATTCTGGCAATGTTTCTGAAGCAAATAGAAAGATAAACTTCTATGACCTTGTAAACTCAGAAATTGATGACAAACGTATTTTCTGTGTATGGACACCAATTTCTCCGGATGCCATCAACAACATCAAATAGAATCATCATGAACGCCATAAATAAGCGCCTTTATATCCCGTATACACAAAGTATTGCATTTGTCGCAAACGAATTCGACAGTTGAGGAAGTTGTAGACGATAATAGCCTTGATCCATAGCAGGATGATTAAGTGACAAACTGAAATTTTAAACCAAGCCTCTAACAATGTTAGTAATGAGAAGATAAAACACACTATTATGAAATAAAATGGAAATACTTGCTATAAAATTTAACGTATATTTCGAAAGAAAAAATGTAAAAATTACGTTGTGAACCACAGACAAGTTACAAATTTCGTTTCCAACGTGACTTAACGACTATAAATAAGTTAAAACAGTTTAGCCATTTACAATATTACTTGTGTTAAGTGCAAGAATCACTATATTTTCCAAAAGAGAAGAATATTTCTCACTCATTACAAAGCGTGTACTTACACGAGTGTCAACATAAGCCGGCCGCTATGGACGAGCGGTTCTAGGTTCTTCAGTCCGGAACCGCGCTGCTGCTACGGTCGCAGGTTCGAACCCTGCCTCGGGCATGGATGTGTGTGATGTCCTTAGGTTAATTAGATTTAAGTAGTTCTAAGTCTAAGGGACTGATGACCTCAGATGTTAAGTCCCTTAGGGCTCAGAGTCATTTGAACCATTTTTTTGTCAACATAACATTGGGTTTGGACTTATATACTAAGAAAAAGAACATTCCAAATATTGATGGTAATCTGAAAACCTGTACTAAATATGTCACGAAATCTCCCAAGACTGTCACATGTAGTGAGGTGCTCGTGGACATCTCACAAGGCCGGAAACGGTAGGTGCGTCGAATAGAAAGTAATAAATAACAAATTAGGAGACAGATGAGGCACCCTTTAATGATGAAAAACCATTGGTAATTCGTAATTTGCATATGAATTTGATTTCGAAGTACCTAAAAATACAACAGCGAGTTAAAGCATTAAGGATATTTCAGAGAGAAATGAAACCTTATAATAATAATTCCCGACATACAGAGGCACCGAAATATGAAAACAGATATCGGCTGTCGTCGCTTTGGGAGGAATTGATAATTTTCTGAAGATGTCGGCAACCGTTAAAAAGATTCAAATTTGGTCGTGAGATATGTAGGAAAATGGAAAAGCCCGCTGTTCCAACGCTTTGAACGGCGCCATGGCATGAAACCTCTGGGGCAAAGAAAGAAGCGGCGATTTCCTATGGCCAAGCAGACGAGAAGCAAAATGGTGCAAGAAATTCGAAATTCTGAGAGAAATAGGAGTAAGCTGTAGGGAACGACGGGTAATATACAGCATTTAGAAGAAGTAGCAGTAAGACTGAAATATCAGGAACGAAGTGTTCGGTTTAAAAAGGGAGTAGGACAGGGATGTAGTCTTTCGCCCCTAGTGTTCAATCTACACATCGAACAAGCAATAACGGAAGTAAAAAAGATAGGTTGAAGAATGAAAGAATATAAGTGATAAGATTCTGTCATGACACTGCTATTCTCAGTGAAAGGGAATGGGATCAACAGTCTAATGAGTGCAGAATAAGGACTGAGAGTAAACTTAAGAAAGATGAAAGTAATTAGAAGTAGCAAAATGAGAACATCGATAAACTTAATATCAAAATTTTGTTCTGTTTCTCTGTTTTGAACTGTATACCACATTTACATAAACTTAACAAGAGTTGTCATTCTGCAGCCAACGCTGACACTAGCTGTGTCACTTTATTCACCGCTCACTTCGTCACCACGCCGTACTTTAGCAGCCTAGTTTTGGCAAATCATCCTGCGGCTAATTTCCTGGGGATAACAAGCCGCGATGTTATTATTGTTGTTGTGCTAGCTTTCCACCCATAAACTGTTGTGCACGAGCTGCTCCGCGAACGCCTGTGTAGGAAATAGACGACGCCTGAAGCTTAGGCTATCCGCCACACGAGCGTGTGATGAGGTTGCAGTGCAGTCGGAGTGTAGGTGCGGACACCGCACACCGTGAGCCTAAAGAACACAGGAACGTAGTCTCAGCCTTGTCTTTCAGTGCGGACTAGAAAGGAAGTGACGAAACGTGCACAACGACTGTGAAAGATTCCATTCTGAGCAGATGTTGGAGAGTACTAGCTGCCCTTTTTAAAGGATGAAAAAAGGAAAGAAAACCGCTTTGGTCATTAGGATCGTTCTAAAACCCGTGGAGCTGTGTCAGTTGTTGGTAAAAGCATTACCGTTGTATTTGGCACATATAAAACAATGTATGATAAATAGGTTTCGGAGTATATTAGAAACTGTACTTCTACATCTACATCTACATGGCTACTCTGCAATGCCTGGCAGAGGGTTCATCGAAATACCTTCACAATTCTCTACTATTCCAATCTCGTATAGCACGTGGAAAGAACGAACACCTAAATCTTTCCGTACGAGCTCTTATTTCCCTTATTTTATCGTGGTGATCGTCTCTCCCTATCTAGGTCGGTGACAATAAAATATTTTCACATTCGGAGGAGAAAGCTGGTGATTGGAATTTCGTGAGAATATTCCGTCGCAACGAAAAACGCCTTTCTTTTAATGATGTCCAGCCCAAATCCTGTATCATTTCTGTGACGCTCTCTCCCATACGTCGCGATAATTCAAAACGTGCTGCCCTTCTTTGAACTTTTTCGATGTACTCCGTCAGTCCTATCTAGTAAGGATCCCACACCGCGCAGCAGTATTCTAAAAGAGGACGGACAAGCGTAGTGTAGGCAGTCTCCTTAGTAGATCTGTTACATCTTCTAAGCGTCCTGCCAATAAATCAGTCTTTGGTTAGCCTTCCCCACAACATTTTCTATGTGTACCTTCCAATTTAAGTTGTTCGCAATTGTAATACCTATGCATTTAGTTGAATTTACGGCTTTTAGATTAGACTGATTTATCGTGTAACCGAAGTTTAACGAATTCCTTTTAGCACTCATGTGGATGACCCCACACTTTTCGTTATTTAGGGTAAACTGCTAATTTTCGGACCATTCAGATATCTTTTCTAAATCGTTTTTCAATTTGTTTTGATCTTCTAACGATTTTATTAGTCGATAAACGACAGCGTCATCTGCAAACAACCGAAGACAACTGCTCAGATTGTCTCCCAAATCGTTTATATAGATAAGGAACAGCAAAGGGCCTATAACCTTGGGGAACGCCAGAAATCACTTCTGTTTTACTCGATGACTGTCCGTCACTTACTACGAACTGTGACCTCTCTGACAAGAAATCACAAATCCAGTCACATAACTGAGACGATATTCCATAAGAACGCAATTTCACTACAAGCCGCTTGTCTGGTGCAGTGTCAAAAGCCTTATGATACAGACATTAAACTGCACGGCAAAAGTTCAGTAGCTACAACAAACGTAACTTGTTCGTTATGAAAGCGTAACAGGACTGCTAATGTTCACAACATACAAAGGATGTTTACAAAAAGTGTCACATATTCATACCGGTGGTATTATTGATCAATACTAGAAGAAAAGTTCCTATAAACATACATCCTCAAACTAATACCTGTTGAGCTAGGAGTCAATCTGCCCTCTCAGATCCATCTGTCTGTTATGTAGAAGTAGACAGTATAGGCAGCGCTGCATTGTTACCGTGCATCCGGACGCGTTCTTCGGCCCTTCTTCGCTGTGAATCACACGCACTTTCACATACGATTGGCTCCTTTCGGATTGTTTAGCTTGCACTGATCTCACGTTCTTGTAACGTATGCACAGACTCGAGGGGTATGTGCTGTGTATTATCGATCTCTGCGCAATGAATTATGAGAACTATTTGAGAACGTTACTCTTGCAAAAAGACAATGACTTTGGTTCATGTACGACGAGGCACAACTATATTTTTTTGTGGATCGTGAGAGAGTATCTCACCGAAACGTTAAACGAGGGATGTTCTGATCAATCAGTTGTAGCAGCGTAGCTTCCCGGTTCATCGCACCTGAATCCCTTGGAGCTCTGGCTATGAGGACTCTTATGGGCACTGGTTTATACCCAACCCATCATCCATGTACAGACAAGTGGCCATTGCATGCAACACAATCCGAACGGAGCCAGGTGTATTTAAAAGATGTGTCAGGATGCAGCATTGCCTATAACATCTACTTATGCGTAACACATGGGTATAAGACGCCAGACCTCCTTTTGCGTGGTGTATTACAGCAACTCTACATGGTTTGGACTCACCATGTTGTTGGAGTTCCCCTGCAAAAGTATTGAGCCATGATGATTCTGTAGCCGTCCATAATTGCGAAAGTGTGGTCAGTACAGGACTTTATGCACGAACTGACCTCTCCATTATGTCGCATAAATGTTCGATGGGATTCATTTCGGCCGTCTGGGTGGTTAGATCATTCTCTCGAATTGCTCACAATGTTCTTAAAACCAGTCGCGAACAATTGTGGCCCAGTAATATGGCGAATTGTCATATATAAAAATTGCATCGGTTTTTGGGAACAAGTCGTAAACATAAGCATTTCCAGTCAACAATCAGTTCAGATAGACTAGTGGACTAAGGCCATTTCATGTAAACACTATTCAAACCATCACGAAGCTATCACCTGTTTAGATAGTGCATTGTTGACAGCTTGTGTCCATGGCTTCGTAGAGTGGGCGTCACACACATACCCTACCATCAGCTCTTACCAATTGAAATTGTGTCTCATATGGCCAGGCTACTGTTTTACAGTCGCCTAGGATTCAACCGGTTGGTCACGATACCAGCAGAGGCGCTACAGGCAATTTTGTGCTGTTCGCAAGGGCACTCGTGTCGCTCGTCTGCTGCCATAGCCCATTAACGCCGTATTTCGACGCACTGTCGTCGTGCGGTTATTTCAAGTAGTACACTACTGGTCATTAAAATTGCTACACCACGAAGATGACGTGCTACAGACGCGAAATTTAACTGACGGGAAGAAGATGCTGTGATATGCAAATAATTAGCTTTTCCGAGCATTCTCACAAGGTTGGCGCCGGTGCCGACCCCTACAACGTGCTGACATGAAGAAAGTTTCCAAACGATTTCTCATACACAAACAGCAGTTGACCGGAGTTGCCTGCTGAAACGTTGTAGTGATGCCTTGTGTAAGGAGGAGAAATGCGTACCATCACGTTTCCGACTTTGATAAAGGTCGAATTGTAGACGATCGCGATTGCGGTTTATCGCATCGCGACATTGCTGCTCGCGTTGGTCGAGATCCAATGACCGTTAGCAGAATATGGAATCGGTGGGTTCAGGAGGGTAATACGGAACGGCCTCGTATCACTAATAGTTGAGATGACAAGCATCTTATCCGCATGGCTGTAACCGATCGTACAGCCACGTCTTGATCCAGGAGTCAACAGATGGGGACGTTTGCAAGACAACCACCTGCACGAACAGTTCGACGACGTTTGCAGCAGCATGGACTATCAGCTCGTAGCCCATGGCTGCGGTTACCCTTGACGCTGCATCACAGACAGGTGCGCCTGCGATTGTGTACTCGACGACGACCCTGGGTGCACGAATGGTAAAACGTCATTTATTCGCATGAATGCAGGTTCTGTTTACAGCATCATGATGGTCGCATCCGTGTTTGGCGACATCGAGGTGAATGCACACTGGAAACGTTTATTCGTAATCGTCATACTGGCGCATCACCCGGCGTGATGGTATGGGTGCCATTGGTTACACGTCTCAGTCACCTCTTGTTCGCATTGACGGCACTTTAAAAGGTGGTCGTTACATTTCAGACGTGTTACGACCCGTGGCTCTACCCTTCATTCGATCCCTGCGAAACACTACATTTCAGCAGGATAATGCTCGACCGCAAGTTGCAGGTCCTGTACGGGCCTTTCTGTATACAGAAAATGTTCGACTGCTGTCCTGGCCAGCACATTCTCTAGATCTCTCACCAATTCAAAACGTCTGGTCAATGGTGGCCGAGCAACTGGCTTGTCACAATACGCCAGTCACTACTCTTGATGAACTGTGGTATCGTGTTGAAGCTGCATGGGCAGCTGTACCTGTACACGCCATCCAAAATCTGTTTGACTCAATGCCCAGGCGTACAAGGCCGTTATTACGGCCAGAGGTGGTTGTTGTGGGTACTGATTTCTCAGGATCTATGCACCCAAATCGCGTGAAAATGTAATCACATGTCAGTTCTAGTATAATATATTTGTCCAATGAATACCCGTTTATCATCTGCATTTCTTCTTGGTGTAGAAATTTTAATGGCCAGTAGTGTATTTCTTGTCTGTTAGCACTGACATCGCAAACGCCACTCCTCTCCTTCGTTAAGCGAAGGTCGTTGGCCACTGCGCTCTCAGTGGTGAGACGCAATGTCATGAAGTTTGGTATTCTCGGAACACTTTTGACACTGTGGATGTCCTAATACTGAATTCTCGGACGATATCTGAAATGGAATGTCCCATGCGTCTAGTGCGGCCGTAATCACGTCGGACACCTTTCCACGTGAATCACATGACAGCTCCGCCAATGCACTGCCCTCCTATACTCCGCGTACGCGATACCACTGCCATCAATATGTACTCACAACTTAGCAGTCCTATTACGCTTCCACAATGAAGTCTCTGTCTGATTCTAAACATTCATAAGGCATAAAATATGACACATAGACAAATACTTATTACCTTGAATTTCATGTGACGTGTTCAAGTTTTTGTGTACATACGTACTTGCTGTTGCTTTGTTTGTTACAGGGCCCAGTGATGTAAAAACAGCGGAATCTGACACCATTTGCAAACGCCGTGTACTCACACCAGGAGAAAGCTGATTGTGTCCTGTGGTATCACGAGACACAGTCTCCGCAAATAGTCTGGAGAAAGTTCCAGACCGCACGTCATAGATAGCCACCCGAATTTAAAAGCATCATGACTTGGTATGTGAAGTTTAAGGCAACAGGAAGCGCCTCTACCCTCCCTGAGACAGGCAGGCCTGGATCTAGTGCGCAGTAATTCAGGCATTGAGAGACATCTTCGTGAGAAGTTCCAAGAACTCAGTCCGCAGGGCATCACGTGAATTGCAGTTTCTGAAGACATCACTGCATCGCATCCTACATAAACAACTCTTTCCGTGTGTACCAAGTCCAGAATATGTAGCCCTCCAACCAGCGAATTACAACATTTGCTGTTGCCATGCTGGCTGAGAATGAGAAGGATGATGACTATCTGAAACGTGCCCTTTTCTCAGATGAGGCCACATTTCACTTGAACTGTGTTGCCAACCGAAGCAATCTTAGGATGTGGGGATCCGAGAATCCCCACACTGTGTTTGAGACCATCAGAGACAGCTCTAAGCTGAATGTGTGGTGTGGTATTTATGCACATTTAAATCATAGGACTTTTCTGCTTCAGTGAAAGGACCATCACGGCCAATATCTATCTTGATATGTTGCATCACAGCCAATACCTATCTTGATATGCTGCAGTTATTTGTTGTCCCACAGATTCAGGACATTCCTGATCCCGCCGGAGGTTCGAGTCCTCCCTCGGGCATGGGTGTGTGTGTTTGTCCTTAGGATAATTTAGGTTAAGTAGTGTGTAAGCTTAGGGATTGATGACCTTATCAGTTAAGTCCCATAAGATTTCACACACATTTAAACATTTGAGCAGGAGATTCCGGACTTAAGTACCCAATAGGATTGTGCGCCACCTAATAGGGGGTTAGATGTTTGTGCCTGTTTGGATACAACATTTCAAGGAAGATGGAAAGGGTGTGGTGGCCCCATAAACTGGCGTCAGCCATCTCTGGACATAAGACCGCTGGGTTCCTTCATTTGGGTTATGTAAAGGACCAGGGCTACTAGACACCAGTGAACGAGATCGCAGCATTACTGAGCAGAATTATTGGCGTCATAATAACATCCATGAATCACGAAATGTTGACCAACACAAGGGTGAATTGGAATATCGCCGGAATATCGTTCTGGCAACGAAAGGGACACACATCGAAATTTATGTAATTGTGTGCGTGTTTGCGTGTGTGTCTGTCTGTGTGTGTGTGTGTGTGTAACACTTCAAGATACGTGACTATGTGTCATATTTTGTGTCTTATGCCTGTCTGTAATCAGGAAAAGACTTCTGGGACACTGTGTATCTGCTGAAATATCGCCCTTCAGCATAATGCCCGCATCTTGAGTTATCTGCGTAAATACAACTTTTAGTGTTCTCCGAAACCTATTTAGCACTCATCGTTTCCTATACACAGATTAAACTATAGAGATCGTACCGGTAACTAAAACAGCTCCACGTCTTTTAGAAAGAGAAAGAATGACACTAAAGACCAAAGCCGTTTTCTTTCCTTTTCTCTCCTCAAAAGGTGAAACTAATGCCCTCCAGCACCCACCCAAAATGGGTTCAAATGGTTCAAATGGCTCTGAGCACTATGGGACTCAACATCTTAGGTCATAAGTCCCCTAGAACTTAAAACTACTTAAACCTAACTAACCTAAGGACATCACACACACCCATGCCCGAGTCAGTATTCGAACCTGCGACCGTAGCAGTCCCGCGGTTCCGGATTGCAGCGCCAGAACCGCAGGGCCACCGCGGCCGGTCCCAAAATGGGAACTTTCACAGTCTCTGCAAGCACACCTCACTTCCTTTCCAGTCGACCCTAAACACAAGGCAGAGACTGAGTTCCTGTGTCCTCTGTACACTATCTAGGCTTCCCAATCATAATTTAAAGACCATATTTGATCTCGAAAAAATGGTTCAAATGGCTCTGAGCACTATGGGACAATATCTGAGGTCATCAGTCCCCTAGAACTTAGAACTACTTAAACCTAACTAACCTAAGGACATCACACACATCCATGCCCGAGGCAGGATTCGAACCTGCGACCGTAGCGGTCCCGCGGTTCCGCACTGAATCGCCTAGAACCGCTTGGCCACACTGGCCGGCATATCTGATCTCGAAACTGCTTCATAGCGAGCGCAATCGCAATTATATATTTACTCTGCCTAGATAACACTGAAGTTTACTTTACACCCAGAATGCATTTTATAATTTCCTTGATAGCAACGACGTATTTTCTTTAATATCAACCATAATAAGAGCTAGCACATTTTGAAGCATATGGCATTCTCATCTCCATTACTAATATTCTGTGTCCTAGTTAACAGCAGGACAGGCATTACATTGGAATGTCTCTTCACGCTCAACTTGTCTCCAAGTATTACTTAGTACGTTTCACACGCAACGCTAAGACATAATGTAGCCCCAACCTTAGAAATGGTATCGCAACGTTCTTGCGTAAATCGACCTTTTTCTGTGATGTATAGGAATTTATTTCCTGCAGGTGCCGTAACAGACGCTGTTATCTCTCATTATTTGGTCATTCATTTCTTGTTGTAGAGCTCCGTAGCTACTTACGCTGCACGCAATTGCCTCATTTATAAAAGTGGCAGACGGAACGAGAAATGCAGCAACCCCTGGCACAGAGTCGCACAGGCTAAATAGTCTTATGCAGGGTCAGAGTTCATGGCAAGTGACATTTGATGTAATGAACCACGTTTTGGTGTATTTTGTGAGCAATTTTTATAAGCAGATAAATCTTGTGTTAAACTGTTGAGAAGAAGCACAAAAATCGTGAAAACTGGCAT
This sequence comes from Schistocerca americana, assembly GCF_021461395.2. Taxonomy (NCBI): domain Eukaryota; kingdom Metazoa; phylum Arthropoda; class Insecta; order Orthoptera; family Acrididae; genus Schistocerca; species Schistocerca americana. Next base: position 170,033,999 of record NC_060124.1, on the reverse strand, counting down.
TATGGAAGATTATCTACTTCAACAGGGTGGTGCAAAAAAGACTGACCCAGTGAACAGAGTTCCAGGGTATAAGGAAACACAGCAGAGGAAAGGAAATGCAGTACTAACCTGACTATATCAGATATTGGTAGTGACCACCATTCATCTCTTTGCACTTCTGCGCCCTGATCAGCAAGTTGCTGAAGGCAGATCGAAGCTGGACTGCTGGAATTGTTGCTATCTCATCGGAAATGCTTTGTTGCAGTTCTTCAAGACTGTGGGTTTTGTTGCGATACGACTTACACTTAAGTGCTCCCCACACATACTAATCGCACACTGACAGAGCAGATGTCTTTCGTGGCCAGCTAGGGCCGCGACCAGACTGATCTCGCCTAACAACTCCGTCAGGCGTAAGATTGTGTAAATGTGCTCCAAGGTTCGGCCAGTTGTATGGCCAGCGGCCCCATCCTGTTGGAAGTAACTGTAGGTCTTTTCCTCCTCCGTTAATGCTGCCACAAATGGTTCCAAAATTTTGGTAATGTATCGCGCCGAAGTCTCCCTCTGACGAAAGAAGATGGGACCAATAATGCGGCGTGTAGGCGCTGCACTCCTAAACCCAAACTTCTAATCATGCAATGGTGTTTCATGGAAGTTATGTGGATTCTCCGCGGCCCAGAACCTGTGATTCTGTGAGTTGACATTGAGAGGCACCCACATGCCTTGCTCATACTGTGGCATCAAGCAGTCAGCCCTGCAAGATGAGTGGTCTGCCAAGCGAGTGGATTCATTCTTATTTATCGAGTAACAGGAACTCTCGTACTCACAATTTAGTTACAAATTATCCTCCTGTATGAATAATACGCAACGGAAACACGCATCTGACTATCAGTAATTTACGGAACTCTGTTCACTACGCACTGGCAATACCATATTTTCTTTTTGTCTTTTATTTAACGGCTTTTGCCAACACGTGGCCACCGCACTGAATATGAGTGGCGCACACATTATAAATTCGGGACATCATGACAACATACAATTCGAAGGAAAAGTCCACCAATCTTTTTCTTTTCACTATCTTATTTATTCCGATAAATTCTATAACCTAAACACACAAATTCTATAACTTACAACAATAACACATGAGAAATTCCGCCCAGTGGGCATGGCTTAACATTGGTGATTCTCTACCTTATGGTCTCGTAATTATTTAACGCTACTGTGCACTTTCTGGATAGGATGGTGGATCTTTTATTATTTCTCACACTTCGACTCTCACAATCATCATCACGAAACTATCCTCCAGACCGAGCAGTGCAAAAGGAACACGCATAACCCACTAATCTTTTGAAACAACCTCGCTACTCTCCCATGCAAATCACACATACCCAAATTACATGACATACACCACACTACAATATGAAATACTACACAGGGAATAGTCACAACATTATCACTTTCAGCTTTCCCACTCCAATTAATATTTATCCCAGTTTCACACGACACTGCCCCACTTCGTAATTCTACTTTCCTACTATGAACTCTGGAGATATATGTACGTCTTCCTGTGCAATGCAAGCCAAGTGGCTTTGCTGGATAGACGGCCGACTCACCTTGCTTCTCTCTCAGAGTTTAAATCTAGCGTCACACGGAATCATATCACGCAAAATAATATTAAGAACGTATTCATCACACACGCGAGTCCTCAACTGATACCATGGACGAGTACTTCTCTTTATCCTTTGCCTCATACACAGATTGAGACTCGCACAGTACTCGTCTCTAATTTCAAGTCCTGCACACGCCATCTCTTAAATATTTCAACTTATGGTACACACGCTATTTCTTAAATATTTCAACTTATTGTACACATGCTAGTAATTCAGCTTAACTTAAGCACACGGAAGTATATCAACTTATTGCTACATGTGGTTTCATTGCGACCGTTGGTCACTTCCTAAGATTACTACAATCCCATTAATATTACCTGCCTGACATTTAATTCTCCCCACAAAAGTTCCTGAAATAGAGAAATTATTATTTCAAACTACTCTTAAATATTCCACATGCATACCATGTCTCCACTCTTTTGTCTTTACGGAGCACAACTAAAACAGGTCTTAACAGCACAAGATCCAGCGGCAGAGTGCTGAAACATAGCCGTTCTCCAGGTCCTCTCGCACCTCTGCTGAAGTAGGGGAGCACCTTGCTACCGTATTGGTCAGCCACATTTCAGGCGCTCAAAGCTCAGGTAAATTTCATCTCTTTGGTCCCACCAAAGGTGGCCAAAGGATCATCTCAAAGATGATGATATATTCACGTTCACTATCTGCGGTTAGCAGACGACCATACATTCATTCATTTCACAGATCTCACCAAACTGGATGTAGGGATTTATTTTGTGGGAGTGCACATGTGATCAATTAAATAAATAAATTGTCATTCTTTCCCACACTGATATCCGGCTTCGCTGTATTAATTGAAATTGAGCTATTTTACAAAAAAAAATGTGTTGTTCTGACAAAAATAATGAAGTATGTTGTACCTATTTTCAATGTCAGGTGGTATTGTACCCTTTCAACATAACCACTCAGGTGAAACCCGGCTTCATCACACATAAAGAATGGATCAATGTCCAAGCCATTCATTGTTATCTTAGTGAACAGTCATTGCATGAACTATAGTCACTGGGTATGGATGCATGTGCACTGACGCCATTTTCGGACCAAACGTTGCACGACACTCTTTGCCACAAAGAGCCACAAAGAGACCGTGTGCCACAAAGGGCGCAGGTTCACCACGAGATGGGGAAATTCACAGGCGTCTACTGTCTATTCGTGCCTAAGCGCTGTAGTATGAGGGTGAAACAGACGAGAACCTACGTCATAGTGAAACCCAGTAGAAACCATTTGTGTTCAAGGAGACGTAGCAGTGTTAAATATGGCGGACCTAAGATCGGCCTTAAAGGGAAACATTTATGAAAACTATTAAGTCTGTAGTAACGCAGGGAACGAAGCCATAGTAACTTAAGTCTGCCATCCTACATAAATTTTCATGGTGATCCCAATAAAACTTGGATATTTATAATATATGTATAATAGTTTAGGATTTACTGTTGAAGTGAAATTAACAAGTTTTGTAACAAAGACCTGAATGCTGAAATCTGAATGCTTCAGTCGATCTTAACGACCGATATTTCATATAGAAACACATCATTAAAATGACGAATGTTGTAAATATCAACTCTGTAACTTTATTTGTTTAAAAGATATAGTAAATATAAATTATCAGTATTTTCAGTTAAGCATCAGATCATCATTTCCTCCACACAAAACACATCGAACGATGACAGCATGACACCTTATTGGATCATTAGGTAATAGAATATTTGTTGTAAAGGTTAATTCATAGTAGTTACTTTTGTTCTTTATTTATTTATCTGAAAGCATACTGGTGCAAGGCTACTGGCCCTAGATGGATAAAAATGTTGCATTCCAATTTTAATGGTAACAAATTGTTCATTTATTAGGCACAACTTTGAATCGTCGCCTGCCTCTACCATCCACTTATTTTTTCCTCATGTAATGTTCATTTATTAACAAACAAATGATAAACTGCGATTTATGTAATCAAAACTCTGGGCTGTTAAGTTTATTGCTTTTGCACTATCGCGCTTTAACGACACAATTCTAAAATAACCATATCCTACGCGGTTCCAGAAATAATTACAAAATTTACTAAACATTCAATCCTTCAGAGCCACAAGAGCTTCCACGACATTGCCATGATGATCACGTTAAGTTCACTCCACTATTGACACCGATATTTCCATTTCTCGTACTATTAAATCTATGTCCTCTTTCTTTAAGGAAACTTTTAATAATCCGCGCTCCTTTAACATTTTCTCTCTTTTCCCTTATTTCTTTTGCTTCCTATAATAGTCATAGTCTTCCACATAATCGATTACTTTCTCTAGGTCTACAGCACCTCTACCACTTTTCATTACTTCCTTCTTTTCTTTGCCCTACTGGACAACACCGGAATCTGCATCAAAATCTCCATAAAAATTCTCATCTGCCATGACTAAAATAAGAGCGAACACAGATGACCTGGCCGCTACACTGGCGGCACTTCCGTTTAACAGTGCTTACCTTACGTGTACGTAAGTCGCAGTCGAAAAAATTTCTTTCCCAGAGTTCTGGGAAAATATGCGTTTGTGGGCGCCATATGAGTTGATGAAAGATACTCAATTTTCAGTTATTTATCAATCACCTCAATTGTGGGTCCACTACACTTCATGAACTTTAGGGACACTTTTGAGAAAAAGGGGGAGGGGGGTTGTTGCGCCAAAATATCTTAAAGTTTCCGTTTTAGGTTTACACAAGCGACTTTTCAGATATGAGCTGCATCAGTTGACCATGTCTGAGACCTTCCCCTATGAAGTACCTGTGACTGGACGACTTTCTCTGACATAGATGGAACAAATTATACACAAACCTCTCCCAACAGTCACACAACCATTACAAAAACCGTACAGCAGTTCCTGACATTAGCCATCACATACAGAAAGAGATATATAGTTGGGGATTCTAGTCCAGCTTCGCTGCTGTCTGGAATTGCAGCGGCTGTTTACTTTATTGCTTTCTTGGCAGATGCCGCCTCCTCAGCAGCTGACCGGCTTGTAGCTTCCATCTTTGTCACTAGATGTCACTCCAAGCGCCAGTTAATACGGTGACTGCTCTGCTGCACCACTGGTGACCTCATCGCAGCCATCATCTTTTTGAACAATTTCCAGCCTCAGGCTGGGTCTGTTTGCAGCATGAGCCTCGTCATCTAGTTCTGTTGCCCACCATATGTATCTGTGTTTCCTTTGGTCCAGTCCTCACCTCATGTTTCAATACAATTCTCCACACCCCACAGCCATGTATTCTATGGTCCTCCTCTTCGTCATTTCTTTTGTATCTCCATTTCATGTACGACTTGTGCGAGGAAAGTAATGAGACTGATTTTTTATCTGTCAATTTTTTTTTATTTTTTCAAGTAACACTATTGTCCTCTTTGAAACAGATGCCTACAGAAACTATACACTGGCAAACTCGTCGTCCCAATATTGGTAGCAGCAATGGAAGGCTCGACTGGTAGGACATTTAACACGTCGTTCACATACTCTGGAATGTTATCCAGAGTCCCACAACGATGTCGTTTTCGGATCACGTGAATATGAGGCGGTGAAACAACAGAAATGACTTTACAGATCAAAACTCCGTGATGGAATTGGCTGTATGGCATTGGAAGTTGTCATGATGCAGGATCCGCTTGTCTGCAATGTTCAGACTTCTCCTGTGCCTTTCAAGGACCTCTTTGAAAAAAACTTGATTAAAAGTTTGTCAGTAGCATGCACACGTTTTATATTTTCGTCGGTTTTTTAAGTTGAAGGTCTCCCTAAGCGAGATTCATCTTCAACGTGTTCACAGCCTTCCAAAACTGACATGTGCCAGTAATAAACTTGGAATCTTGATAGGGATTGTCCCTCATAGGCCTGTTTCAATTTTCAATAGGCCGCACTCGCTGATCTCCCATGTTTAACGTATTGTAAAACTTGATGGCATAACGTTGTTCTAAATTTCGTTGTTCCATTTTCGTAACACACAACAAAAACACAACTTCGCTGATGGCGATTTCAAAATTCACATGATGCCATTATAGAGGTGAAGCTTGGATTGAGCATCTGGAAGGGATGAACACACCGGTCTACTCAAGTAAAACAGCACAGTGTTGCCAGATCGCTCGCAGTGTTATCAGGCTCATTACTTTTCTCACACACCTCGTCTGTTCTTGGGAATCCTGATGTTTTCCACTCTCTTCACATGCCTTAGTGTTTCTATTACACTGTGCAAGGGATGCTCTTTCACTATTTCCCTTACCCATTCGTTCCTCATCCTATCTCTCCTTGTTACTACCATCCTACTTCTGAGGAACTTCATTTCACAAGCTTGTAATCTGCTTACATCTCTTTTATTCCGTGTTTCAGATGCTTAGGTCAGTATTCGGATGTAGTAACTTCTATGTCTACTTCTCTGTTTTTTGTGGACGTGTTTGTTCCAAATCAGGCTCCTAACACTTCGCGCGGATGTCTCTGCATGTCTGCCACGGTTCCACGTTCAAGTAGCAGTCAATGTGTTGAATATGGAACAGACAACAGCTGTAACATTTACAGATGGACGCAGGACAAAGTTTCTAAGGACCATGAGAATTAGAAATGGAAAACGTATTTGCTAAAAGAAAATTCCAGAGATCGAATAAATGGCGTGATAAAACAGAAGAAAACCAAGTTCTAGAGAAAAAATGAAAAAAAATATTACAACTCTAATAGAGCAGACACCTGCAGAGATCTAGGACATCAATGTCAAAGCAAAAATTAAAGACTGATCCACTGGAACGGTGATATATACAAATTTACGAAGAGCGGTAAAAAGGTTTATTTGAAATACCAGAGCAAGGCAGCTGAGAATAAACAGGAATGATGTAAAATACTATCTAAAGAAACTAAAAAACTATGCAGGAAAATTAATCAAGAAAGCTGGGATAGAGTCATTTTGGAAATGGAAAATGATACTCATGGTAAAAAGGAATTTGCTTATAAAATGATGAACTTGAGTGAAAATATAAAAGACGGTGCAAGAATACATATGATGAGTAAGATAGAATGTCCTGGGTTTTATACAACAGGAGGCGATGTATATAAAAGTCTGGGCGGCAATAATAGACAGGAAGAATAGAAAGAGGTGACAGTAGATAGAATAGAAGTGAAGGGATTATAAAATGTTATGCATTAAATTAACAATGGGAAAACACCAGGCAGTGATGGATTTAAGACATAGCTGATAAATATTTATCTCCACACCAGGCTTCTCACCTACGTTAACACATGCTGGACAAATAAAACATTTCTAGTGGACTAGACATTATTAACAATAATACCTGTTTGCAGGGAACGAGACAGGAGTAGTTACGAAAACTATAGGAGCAGCTCTCTATTAAATATGGAGTATAAATATATTGCAAAATAGTAACACAGGAACTAGCACGAATCGATGAAAATAATTTGCTAGAAAAGCAAACGGACTTTACAATGATAGAATGTACATAGATAATACGTTTGCTGTTAGACAAATCAATGTGAGACACAGAGAGTTCAATAGAGAGAAACATTTACTGTACATAGACTATGTGAAAACTTTCGATAAAGTAAACGGAGAAAGCTGTGGGAGATAATGCACGAAAGAGGAACATCGCTGCATATAATGAAGTTAGCAGAAAGCATGCACCAAAGATCAGAAATCATCATTGCAGGAAATGTAAAATCCATGACCAGGACAAATTTGGGAGTATCACAAGGATGCAGTTTGTCTCTGATTATTTTTAATATTTATGTCGACGGCATGCTGAGGCATTCGATAAGTAAATTACGTTTCTGCACATGACTTCAACGAAAGGAGGTGTTGTATGACATTACTCTTTGCTGATGACAAAGTCGTGATTGCTGACAGTGGGAGCAGACTCCAAAGAGATGCTCTTGTTTTATCCACAACAAACGCCTAAGTTATTTAATCTGTTAGTACGTTAAAAAAAAAAACAGAAGTTCGCCTTTCAGGAGCAAGGAGCCAGTTCCCAGGAAAGTAATAGTAACAGATCATAAAATGGAAAGAATAAACTCGCTCAGCTTCTTGGGAAATTCTACCTTACTCATGACTGAAGTGTACATACAGAAGAAAGTAGAAATATTTGATTACATTAATGGAACAATCTATAGAAACATAAGACTAAAGTACAAAAGGAAACACAAGTTCTACAAAACGATTTCGTAACCAATCATGACATTCGGAAGTGTGTCGAGGACAGTAACAGAAAGAAATGCACAAAGAATAGAAGCATCTGAGATGAGATCCCTAAGAAGAGTAACTGGGTGCGCACCACCCAACAGGAGGGGGAACGCTGACGTCAAGAAGTACTGGGAGTGAAAAGCTTAAGTGAGTAGATTAAAGAATACAAGAAGAACTGAAAGAGCTCTGTCGCAACAATAGAAGACGACAGAAAACCAAAAATAATGATGAGTTATTACCCAATGGGCAGAAGTTGTTCAGGAAAATGCTTGGCATCCAGAAAAAGAAGAAGATAACAATACATTTCCAAAGCACGCATCTTTACAGTAATTATAACTTTAAAAATGAAAGCACTTCCTAAAGGTCTGAAAAATCGTGTTTATTTAATCACGAAGTGGATTTCGGATTCTTGGGCCAACTTCAGATTGCAGCTGAATGTCACAAACAGAAAGAACACGATGTACTGCTTACACAGATACTATTTTTAAAGAAGATACAAAAATGACACAGAATGTTTGCACAGAACAACATTATATTTATTGACAAACAGAAATAATTCCATAGAGTAAAAAGGGGGGAAAGAAAGTGTTTTTGTGGAGATATATTTAAAAACTGATGAAAAGCAAGATGAGTTTACAGTGCAATTCTAGTACAGTGTTCGTAACGAAAACTTAATTTAACAAAGGGGAAAAAAGAAAACAGTGTCTGATCATCTTTATATACAAAAATTCAGCCTGCATATGTTCGTGCTAACAAAACTGGAAACCTAGTCAGTCGATTGACTTGAAATTTCGGCACAACCTTAAATTGGCATATGCACGTGTTTTTGTACGGCTAGTGGAGCGCCATATTGATCTGAAATTTTGACACATCGTCCCACTTGAAGACGTACGTGTTTTTGTATACTCATTTTGTAATATATATAAATAAATGTGTAATATACAAAGCGGAAATGTTCTTATCCAAAACCTCGAGAAGTTCTTGGCAGATTTACTTCATACTTTTACACATACTGAAATGAACATACAGATGGACACCGCTATATATATATATATATATAAAGAGGGCTCTTTGTTACCAAAAATATCAAAACATTCTTGATTTACTTAAAATTTTAGTCAGGACTCTAACGAACATTCAGATGAACAGCAGGCTATATATATTTTAACATGCACTATGTTCAAAAGTAACCGGACACCTGGCTGAAAATGACTTACAAGTTCGTGGCGCCCTCCATCGGTATTGCTGGAATTCAGTATGGTGTTGGCTCACCCTTAGCCTCGATGACAGCTTCCACTTACGCAGGCATACGTTCATTCAGGTGCTGGAAGATTTCTTGGGGAATGGCAGTCCATTCCTCACGGAGTGTTGCACTGAGGAGAAGTCGGCGATCCTAAACATGCCAGAGGTGTTCTACAGAATTCAGGTAAGGACTCTGTGCAGGTCAGTCCTTTACAGGGATGTTATTGTCGTGCAACGACTCCGCCACAGGCCGTGCATCATGAACAGGTGCTCGATCGTGTTGAAAGATGCAATCGCCATCCCCGAATTGCTCTCCAGTCGCGGGATGCAAGAAAGTGCTTAAAACATCAATGTAGGCCTGTGCTGTGATAGTGCCACGCAAAACGACAAGGGATGGCCATGAAAAACACGACCACACCATAACACCACCGCCGCCGAATTTTACTGTTAGCACTACACACGCTGGAAGATGACGTTCGCTGGACATTCCCTATACCCACACCCTGCCATCGGATCTCCACAATGTGTATCGTGATCATCACTCCACACAACGTTTTTCCACTGTTCAATCGTCCAATGTTTATGCTCCTTACACCATACGGGATGTGTGGCGTATGAGCTGTCACTCGACCATGATATCCAAGTTTCCTCACCTCCGCCTAACTGACATAGTTCTTGCAATGGATCCTGATGCAGTTTAGAATTCCTGTGTGATGGACTGGATAGATGTCTGCCTATTACACATTACAGACGATGTCGGCCTGTACGCTTTAGTGCTGTACGTATCCCTTCACGTTTCCATTTCACTGTCACATCGGAAACAGTGGACCTAGGTACGTTTAGAAGTGTGGAAATCTTGGGTACAGACGTATGACACAACCACCTGACCACGTTCGAAGTCCGTGAGTTCCGCGGAGAGCCCCATTCTGCTCTCTCACGATGTCTAATGACTACTGATGTCGCTGATATGGAGTACCTGGCAGTAGGTGGCAGCACAGTGCACCTAATATGAGAAACGAATGTTTTTAGGGGCGTCCGGATACTTATGATCACATAGTGTACATATAGTGTCTAAATATTTATGTAGAATACAAAGGCGAAATATTGTTACCAAAAACCCCAAAAAGTACTTGACCGATATACTTCAAATTTTTACTGGTTACTCTAACAAATGTTTGCAAGAATATAGGATATATTTAGTTTTTAGAGAAATACAACACATAAATGAGTTTACAAAATATGTAATGCTGAAACATTGTCAGCAAACTCTCGGAAAAGCTTTTGATGTACTTGACATTTTAAACAGTACTCTATTAAACATTCAGACGAACATAATTAACATATTTTTCAAAAGAATAATGTACAGGTTTTGTGATAAAGTCGACTGCGAGAAAGAAAATGAGCAGTTTTATTATATTGTCGCAGCCAGTTTAATAAGGGCAGCAAGCAAGGACCACATTCACGATCAAATGCTCCACCCGTGACAGAAACTCTGGCAGGGAATTTAAATCGATCAGTTGTTTCTCACGTATAAATTCTTTCACGTCATTTATATATTTTATATACAAATTGTGTGCATAATAATGTGTTGTTTTGGTTTCTTCCTCATAGACGCTTTTCACAGGAAACAGGAAAGTTGTATTACTGGCTTATCGACTTATGATTGGAATACTACTGCAATAGCAATAACAATAAACAAGGCCCAAGGAGCAAAGGGGGAAGAGGAGATGGAGAGACGCGTGGCAAGAAATGGACATAGAGAGCGAAAATGAGGAAGTGCACAGAGAGAGGCGATAGGAGGAGACGCAGAAAGAGTAGGGAGGATAAGATTGACAGAGAGAAGGTCGAGGAGGTGACGTCAGAGGGGGGGGGGACATCCTCAGACAGCATTTTGTAGCGAGGATTCTTCATCACAAGCACAGTCAGAGGTTTGTCTTGGGCCGATTCGATGCCAATAGGTGGCGCAAGGTCGGTGACCCGTCGAGTATCACGCTACTTCAAAAATTCAGCCACCTCATTCCCTCTCTCTGTTTTATGTCTGGAAAAAAATACATAAGGGCGCCTCGTTTTTTGGCGCCGTCCATTCGTTCCTGACAAGTGTGGAGAACGTGATCGTGAATTTGCTTCTTGCTTGCGGCCGGTGTTAATATTAAATTCTGCTGTTCATGATGTAGTTCTTTCATCGCCGATTTTTTTTTCGTATCTGGAAATAGAGTGGACGTATTTTAATTATTACCTGCAACGTCTCAGCTGACACAGTGTCAAAAGCTCCTATGAACCGGCGTAATGTATCGCGTTGCGCCCTGTTAACTACCCGTGCTGATGTATGAGTAAAAGTCTCCGCGCCCAAACGGTCTCAGAGTATCGCGTGATCGCAGTTAGTATAGCGCTCTTTTTGTTTGCATTGGTAGTCTACAATGGTGACTGGCTAGCTAGTAATTTTGTTCTTCTCTGTCGCTTATTTAGGATCTTATAATATGCAGCCTAATAATTGAAGCGCATGCGATAGGATGCGCACCCTAATACGTTCCAAAAGGCCGCACATAAAAGCGGGATTTTTCCGGGGTTCGTACGTGGATTCTGTTGGTGACAGATAGGTAGGGTCAGGTGTTTTGGATAGCCCTTGGGCTAGGGACCACCTGTATACCCAATACAAGGATCGTCTTGCTGTGACTATCACACAGCACAGCGTCAAAATTTGAATATTACACACTTCCTCCAGGATCAGCAAATCGACCAAATCGGTTGGTTCTCCTTGCAGTATACGTGGTCTATGGTTCACTTCAAAGGATTTATGGAGGCACCATTAGATTCATAGGTGGTTCCTGAGAAAACCAGAAAAACATCGCTTGTTGGTATGAAAACCGAGCCGCGTATTCCGAGATGGCTATGCATAGCAAGTTTTTACGATATTTTCCTATGATCCCGACCCCGAACAACCTTGAAACTTTTCTTAATATCTTTATCCGTTTCCGCGATGTGTTCAAAGTTGCCCTACTTATATTCCTAAAATACACACGTAATATCCGGCTTGACACGAAAACGTAGTTAACTACGTGATGTAGCACGGCACGGAGATCTATGCAGTTTAGTGTCTCTGTTATCCTCAGAAGGGTTCTGGGAGCCCCATGTTGTAGTATCGAAGCACATGCAAAATCTTCTTGCACCAAAACTCCGGTACGAGGTATAAAATTAGTTTTACGTTATTTCAAGCTCTCATAACTATCCAGATTTTTGTGACCCGTAAAGTTGTTTTTATATGAGTGACATGTCCTGTCGTAGCAGAGGAAAGAAGGGAACCAGAGGAAAAATGCTCCTATCGGAGCACAAAAAAGGCTAATATGTTCCTGTTTTAAAAGACTCTGACTTAAAAGAGGAATACTAACTGCCTCATTCTACTGTCCCCATGCCTTTAAAAATTTACCCAAAAATGTTGGGAAAGAAGCAGAAAAGGAGTAAACACTGGGAGATAGTGACAGTGATTGTGGCATATAATGAACGAAGGAGGCAACGGCAGTGCGAGAGAAAGAGAGGGGCACAGTGCCAGTGGAATATAGTTGACAGCGACAGAACAATACTATGAAATGAGTGGAGGTAGTGTCAGTGGGAGAGGAATAAAGAAGAGGAGAATGTAGATGTGGGTGAGAGATAGTGATAATGAAGGACTGAGTCTGTGATAACGACAACGAGGAAGAGAGAGACAGTTACAGTGAGAAGAGACAGCAGCGGTGTGAAGGAATGAATGAAATAGTAGCAGTATGCGAGAGAAAGAGGGAGGCAAGGACAGAGAGAGGAGACAATAGTAGGACAGAACGAAGGAGACTGTGACTGTGACACAGGATACAGTGACAGAGATACATAAAGACACAATGGCAATGAGTTAGGCTGGATAAGTGAGTGAGAATGGACAAGTGGGAGTGGATGGGTATGTGCGACTGAGAGCGAAGGACTATGCGGTGTGAGCGAGTTACAGTTTGGGGGAGGGGGGGGGGGGTTGTGGGAGTGGGACGTGAGTTACATATTAAAAAGAATACGAATATGTCCGAATGCCAAAATTTTTGGGAAAATTTTAAAAGACACTGAGGAAGGTAGAATGAGGCAGCTGGTACCCCACTTTCCAGAATCCTTTAATTACACATACTGGCGTTTTTGTGCTCTGATAGCAGCACTTTTCTTCTCGTTTAGAATATTCTGTCTCATTTATGACTTACCCTCATTCATTATGATGTTTGGGGGGGGGACTTGGCCTGCTGTAGTTTGCTTGTGCTGTACTTTACCCAACCTCAGTCACATCCCATTTTCAGAGAATCAGTTACCAAGAAAATACTGTTGAGCCGTGGTAAAATTTGCTGTTTCGAAGAGCGCGCCGCAGTGTGTAGTGTGAAGCAGTCGCCCTCCGTTTCTGGTGGTGGCCGGCGCTGTGGCAATCGCAGCTTTCGTGTCTCCCTCTGGTGGGAAAGGGGAAAGGTAGCCTGTTCACGTGCATTTAACGGGCGCTATGAGCTCGCCAGTGAGTCAGTCTCAGTTCAGGCGATCATCATAGGCGGCACCACCCGCGCCTTCCGCCTCCATGATTTCTACCTCACCATTTATGGCCGTCCTATCCACCTCACTCCTACCCTCAAATACTTTGGCTTCACACTCGACCGCCACCTCACCTGGACTCCCCATCTCCTTACCATCCGAAACAACACTCACAACCGCCTCCGCCTCCTGAAACTCCTGTCTGGCCGGACGTGGGGTCTGCATCCTTCCACCATCCTTCACACCTACAAATCCTTGATCCACCCCATCCTCTGTTATGCCAGCGTAGCTTGGATTTCCGCCTCTCCCCTGTTCTATAAAGCGCTCCAAATCCTCGAACGCCATGCGCTCCGCCTCGCCTTCTGCATCCGCATTCCATCCCCCATGTGCATCCTCTACGACCTCATCCCCTTCCCCCACCTTCTCCTTTTCCTTGAACACATCCGCACACTATATATTGTCCGCCGCCTTGATCCCCCTCACCCCCTGGTGTCTCCCTTCCTCTCCACCCCCAACCAGTTGCTGCGCCTTTACTGTTGTGTCCCACCCTCTCTCCATCTCCACACCCTCCATCTCCTTTCCCAATGCAACTTCCACCATCTACCCCTCCCGGATGATGAGCTTTGCCCTGACATCTACCCTTCCTACCAACTCTAAACCCATCTTCCTGCCTCCTCCTCAGGGCTCCCTCTCCTCCCCCTCCCTCCTCCTGAGCGGCTTCCCCTTCCTACTCCCACTCCCTCTCTTGTGCCTCCTTTCAGTGTCTCTGCACTCCCTCCTGTCCTGTCTTCCCTCTTCATCTCCCGCCCCACATGTCTCCTACCTCTTCGTGTGCCCGCTGATGCTCCTCCTCTCTTCATCCCGCCACTTCACCTACTGCCCCTTGCTCTCCCCTCCTTTTCCATCCCTTCTGACCTTTCCCTCTGCAGGTCCCACCTAGCAGTTTTATTCTTCGTCGTGTCTGCTGCACGTGGGTTTTAAGTGTGTTGTTCTGGAGTGTTTTTAATACTGTGGCCGACTTTTAACCTGTGCATATCCATTCAGCGTCTTCTCTGTGTTTTAAGAATCGGCAACTGTGCTTAATAACTTTCTGGTGACCTTTTTAACTGTCCTCCATGAACGTCTCCATGTCAGTCTCTTTTTAACTCCATTTTCTCCCATTATTCTGTTTTAAGTTCCCTTTTTTATCGCCTTATATATGTAACATCTTATTCTTATTTTAAGTTGTCATGTCACTCGGCTGAAGAGTGACGGATTGTGCCGCTGACAGCCCTCCCCTGCCCATATGGGGCAGGGGAATGAAATCACAATAAAGGAAGTTGGTCAGTCGGAGTGAGTCTGGTTGGTTCAAATGGCTCTGAGCACTATGGGACTCAACTGCTGAGGTCATTAGTCCCCTAGAACTTAGAACTAGTTAAACCTAACTAACCTAAGGATATCACAAACATCCATGCCCGAGGCAGGATTCGAACCTGCGACCGCAGCGGTCTTGCGGTTCCAGTCTGCAGCGCCTTTAACCGCACGGCCACTGCGGCCGGCGGAGTGAGTCTGGGTCAGTCACGCGTCACCAGTTGCTGATCTGTCTCTCGTTCGCCTGTGTGTGGCAGTTAGTAACTGTCTGTTGTCTGGAGTGCCAGTATGTCTGTCGTTCGGATCAACCTTTAAGGCCGGTTGGATCGATCGGTTGGTCGATCGCGCACTGAGATACAAGATGACTTGTCCGTCTTGAGCGTCGGCGCATGAGAGGTCGCCACGTGAGCCCAATAGGCCGCGCAGTATAGCGGGGGATAGTGGCTTCACGGTCGACACGAGAGCAACAGGAGTCAACCCACGACATCAATCTGGCCGGTGCGAGCTGCGACGCCGTGTGTAACTGGTTCTCCGAGCGCTTCTGGGCCCCTTCAGTTACCATCTTGTGGAGCTTGGCTCGGTCCTTTCCTAGTGCGGGATGTCGTTTTGCCAGTGGGCGTGTTTCCTCTGCATGGTTGGGTCCGAGCCAGTATTTCCGCCGTCGTGTGTCTCGAAGTGAGTGGGAGACGCACCCACCAGCAGTGCAGTCGCGACGGAGCAGCAGTCGCGGACGGAGCAGTGGGCAGTCGGTCGGTTGGTGCGGACCAGGAAAGACGCGAGATCGGCGCGCCTCGGTTGGTGCGGACCAGGAAAGACGCGAGATCGGCGCGCCTTCCTGCGTCCGTTGAAGCGGCTGGCAGCGGACGGTTCGTGAGAGCGATTTGGGGGTGCTGCACCAGGTCGTCTCGAGAAATCGTAGTGTATTAGAAGTTAAGTGATTGGTGATAGGTTGTGTAACTCACTCTTGTTAAATTTTACTTATTTTCTTGGTCAGTCTCTCGTCCCTAACTTGCTCGCCTGTCTCTCGTCCGCATTTGTTAGGCAGTTAGTGTCTGTCTATCGTTCGGAGCTGCCTCTGTCATGTTTGTCGGATTTGGTGTGTTAACGAATTTATTGCCTAATTCTCGAAATATGTTTTTATCTTGCCTATCATCTTGAGAGGCGGTATATGTGTACTGTGGAGCATGTTTGGCCAACCTTGTACAATTTTATGTAAGATTGCATTTCATCGGCTTTTATTTAAATGGTCATTTTAGTATATAAAGTTGCCACCCTTCCACAGTAAGACTTTCCTTAGAAGTTAAAATCAAGTTGCACCTTTGGTGGCAAGTTAATCTTTTAATTTTAGTGTTTTGTACCATTTCCATCCCTCCTACTGGGTGCATAGTTTGTGTGCTTGTGTGAATTGTTAAAACTTTTACTTTAAGGTAATCTGGTGTGTTGCAGATTTGCACCTGTGTAGTCTTTCAGAGGTTGTTGTGAGCGGTCGTGACTACGGCCGTGTCAAAAGGGAGTGGCAAGGTTCTCAGCCCGAAAGCTCATACACTTAAAAAAGATTTTCTTTCTGCCTCTGAATAAATGGTAGCTTGATATTTAGAGGGTGCTTTCTGCTTATAATTTTAAATCTGTTTCTTAAAAAAAAGGCTTTTAAGAATAAAATTCCAATTTGTTAAAAGCAATTTCATTTTGATTTCACCAGTTACTCCCTGGCAACTATTTCCACGCTCACATAGTGTGATTAAATGTGTTAATGTTCTTGATGAATCGCTAGTAAATAAAATAAATTTTTAAGAATATTCTTTGAAATTAAATTCACGGTTCAACTGTTTACTTTTTCAAGTGTTGAAGTTACTCCAATAGGTTTGATTCATCTGCTCCCAGTCAAAGCAAGAATATAAACGGACTATTACGGACTACAGGTTCCCGATTACAACCATTTACACTCAGAACCTACGCATCAAGCACAACAGGTACATTGCGATGAAAAGGTGGGAGTGCTTATGAAAGAAGAAAACCTTTCCAGTTAAGCAGCTTGACCTAGCAACCTCTAAACCGCCATACCAACCCTAAAGGGATTGTGACGTAAGACGTAGAGAAAAACAAACATGTAGAGAAACAGTAAAAAAAGAGTTATATTGGCTTTAAATTATCTATGTCTGTAAAGAAAAGTTAGTCGTGTGTTTTTAGTGGATCAAGGAACAAAGGCCTTTCGAGACCTAAGAATAAAGTTTGAGGAATAAAGAAAAAAAAATTAATGTATAATCCGCTTTTCCAACCCCCTGCTCCTCTCAGAAATTTAATAAATTCATCTAAAAATAATTTAATGTAATTCTGAAAGCATTTGCGCGATATTTTCCGTAATATTTTCGCCCGACTGCGTCTTATTTAGCGCCAAGCACAATTCATTCCTGAGTGCATTAAAGACGTAATATTCGGAGAGAAGTTATTTCTTTTCGCCATTACGCCCTAAAAAGCCCGCGCGGCGACTTCTCCCCACGCCGGTCTCCCTGCGACACGGAATTTACGGCAACATTAATAACGTCAAACGGTGTCGCCCGCCCGCTCCAGCCCACGGTTTTCCATTACGGGCGAACAAGGCGCGAGGCTGCCCCACTGAGCCGCGTCCCCCTGCTAAGAATCCATTTACGCTGCGCAACACGGAGGAACCCGTTTAACCCGTTTTAACGAGATCTCCTCCATTAACTACAATATCTTCACCCACGTTCAGATAGTTACAACTTACTGTGACGCCGAACACTTCGTACTCTCAGTGAGAACAGTACCGACTTTCGCGAAGTTCTTAGTGCTCTTAACCAAAAGTGAATAAGTAGAATAAGAAACTACAGATAACTGTCAGCTATAATGGGTGGTCGGAAACAGACTGAAAAGTTTGCAAGTGTGTTGCAGAGTAGGCTGTGCTGGCAAATAACTGTCAAGAAAAAAATTCGGCACGTTGCGTGGTTTTCGAGTTATTTAGCACTAACCAATCAGGCCGTTGCGTGCACAAATTTAAGTGGCCTGCCGTATACAATTAGAGTCAGTTTTCGTAGGGTAGACGACAGCGCACGAGAAATGCTCAGCCTTTTCATCTACATCTACATTTATACTCCGCAAGCCACCCAACGGTGTGTGGCGGAGGGCACTTTACGTGCCACTGTCATTACCTCCCTTTCCTGTTCCAGTCGCGTATGGTTCGCGGGAAGAACGACTGTCGGAAAGCCTCCGTGCGCGCTCGAATCTCTCTAATTTTACATTCGTGATCTCCTCGGGAGGTATAAGTAGGGGGAAGCAATATATTCGATACCTCATCCAGAAACGCACCTTCTCGAAACCTGGCGAGCAAGCTACACCGCGATGCAGAGAGCCTCTCTTGCAGAGTATGCCACTTGAGTTTGCTAAACATCTCCGCAACGCTATCACGATTACCAAATAACCCTGTGACGAAACGCGCCGCTCTTCTTTGGATCTTCTCTATTTCCTCCGTCAACCCGATCTGGTACGGATCCCACACTGAAGAGCAATACTCAAGTATAGGTCGAACGAGTGTTTTGTAAGCCACCTCCTTTGTTGATGGACTACATTTTCTAAGGACTCTCCCAATGAATCTCAACCTGGTACCCGCCTTACCAACAATTAATTTTATATGATCATTCCACTTCAAATCGTTCCGTACGCATACTCCCAGATATTTTACGGAAGTAACTGCTACCAGTGTTTGTTCCGCTATCATATAATCATACAATAAAGGATCCTTCTTCCTATGTATTCGCAATACATTACATTTGTCTATGTTAAGGGTCAGTTGCCACTTCCTGCACCAAGTGCCTATCTGCTGCAGATCTTCCTGCATTTTGCTACAATTTTCTAATGCTGCAACTTCTCTGTATACTACAGCATCATCCGCGAAAAGCCGCATGGAACTTCCGACACTATCTACTAGGTCATTTGTACATATTGTGAAAAGCAATGGTCCCATAACACTCCCCTGTGGCACGCCAGAGGTTACTTTAACGTCTGTAGACGTCTCTCCATTGATAACAACATGCTGTGTTCTGTTTGCTAAAAACTCTTCAATCCAGCCACACAGCTGGTCTGATATTCGGTAGGCTCTTACTTTGTTTATCAGACGACAGTGCGGAACTGTATCGAACGCCTTCCGGAAGTCTAGGAAAATAGCATCTACCTAGAAACCTGTATCTAGTATTTTCTGGGTCTCATGAACAAATAAATCGAGTTGGGTCTCACACGATCGCTGTTTCCCGAATCCATGTTGACTCCTACAGAGTAGATTCTGGGTTTCCAAAAACGACATGATACGCGAGCAAAAAACATGTTCTAAAATTCTACAACAGATCGACGTCAGAGATATAGGTCTATAGTTTTGCGCATCTGCTCGAAGACCCTTGTTGAAGACTGGGGCTACCTGTGCTCTTTTCCAATTATTTGGAACCTTCCGTTCCTCTAGAGACTTGCGGTACACGGCTGTTAGAAGGGGGGCAAGTTCTTTCGCGTACTTTGCTCGGGTTCATTCCTTACTATCGTCCCATCTCCAACATCTGTATCGCTCTCTTGTTCGGTTTTAGAAGAACAAACGAAGAACACGTTTGGCGAAACCGCCCCTGCCGCGTTGCATGAATTTGCACGCCCAACAACCTGCCTGGGTAACATCAAAGCTAGTTAACTAGGAAACAGCGCAACTTATCGATTTTTTTTTCTCAACAATAATTTATCAGCACAATCCACGCTTACAAGCTCTTCAGTCTGCTACTGACCATCATACAAGTACACTGAAGCGCCAAAGAAATTGGTATAGGCATGAGTATTCAAATACAGACATGTACGGCGCTGCGGTAGGTAACACGTACATAACACAAGCGTCTGGCTCCATTGTTAGATCGGTTATGCTGCTACAATGGCAGGTTATCAACGTGAGTTTGGACGTGGTGTTACAGTCGACGCACGAGCGATGCGACACAACATCTCCGAGGTAGTGATGAAGTGGGGAATTTTCCGTACGACCATTTCACGAATGTACCGTGAATATCAAGAATCCGGTAAAAAATCAAATCCCCGACATCGTTGCGGACGGAAAAAGATCCTGCAAGACCGGGACCAACGACGACTGGAGAGACATTCGGACAGACTTAGGTTACATATTTTTAATATATATAAATTATAAACATATATATCTAAATCTATATCTATATTAGTGCATAAACACAGGGCGTCCAAAGCCGGTACCAAAAAATCTCTAAAACTTTCTGACCAATTTACTTCAGATTTTTTCATATTACTCTAATAAACGTTTTGACCGAAACAGCGTATACATTTTTAGTATGTTGGAAAACGCCCGTATCAAAAATCTCTAAAAGTTCCAGATCGATATACTTCAAATTTTTACACGTATCTAACAAATATTCGGAACTATATATTTTTTAATCAACAATGTACAGCTCTTCTGTTAAAACCGACTGCATCTCCGACATCACTGCGACCGCAAAAAGATTCTTCAAGGACGGGAGCAACGACGACTGAGGAGAATCATTCAGCGTGACAGAAGTGCAACCATTCCGCAATTTCGTACAGATTTCAATGCTGGGACATCAACAAGTGCCAGTGTGCGAACCATTCAAGGAATCGATATGGGCTTCCGGAGCCGAAGGCCCACTCGTGTATCCTCGATGACTGCACGACACAAAGCTTTAAGCCACTCCTGGAACCGTCATCATCGACATTGGACTGTTGATGACTGGAAACATGGTGCCTGGTCGGACGAGTCTCGTTTCAGATTGTGTCGAGCAGATGGACGTGTACGGATATGGAGACAACTTCATGAATCCATGAAGACTTCGTCTCAGCAGGAGACTGTCGAAGTTGGTGGTGGCTCTGTAATAGTATGGGGCGTGTGCAGTGGGAGTGATATGGGACCCCTGATACGTCTAGATACGACTCTGACAGGTGACACGTACGTAAGCATCCTTTGTGATCACCTGCATCCATTCATGTCCATTCTGCATTCTACGGACTTGGGCAACTGCAGCAGGACCACGCGACATCCCACACGTCCAGAATTGCCACAGAGTGGCTCCAGGAACACTCCTCTGAGTTTAAACACTTCTGATGGTCTCTAAACTCCGAAGACATGAACATTATTGAGCATATCTGAGATGCCTTGCAACGTGTTGTTCAGAAGAGATCTTCACCCCCTCCTACTCTTACGGCTTTATGGACAGCCCTGCAGGATTCGTGGTGTCAGTTCCCTCCAGCACTACTTAAGACATTAGTCAAGTCCATGCCACGTCGTGTTGCAGCACCTCTGCGCGCTCGAGTGGACCCTACACGATATTACGCAGTTGTGCCAGTTTCTTTGGCTCTTCAGTATACATATATTTCGACGACGAACGTGCCTGCCTCTACGCTTTCCCGACCTGGACATTAACACACCGGACTTTTATTTGTGGGGGCAGTGGAGAGCTCTCGTGCATGGAAACCCAAATACAAGATGGTCTGAGTCTCTGTGCCCGTATTATGGAAGGATGCGAATCTATACGCAATACTCGATGGATAGATCAGCGCGTTGCTGCATGTATCAGTGCCCTTGGAGGGCATACTGAACATCATCTACTGAGAGAAAGAGTTGCATGTGGTATGGTGGTGCGTCCCGTTCTCATTTGTTTCCCTTAATTAAAGAGTTGGAGAAAATGAGTTGTAACATGGAAGCAAAGCGTTTCCCAGACCCATGTCCATATAACAGTTTCTTTGTCTACGTCTGAGGAATGTGTCCAGTAAGTTGTACCGTACATTCTTGCTACACCCTGTATATAAATGGGAGTGAACTACGGATAATGATTCACTAAAGAGGTCTGCAGCATATGATGCTCTCAGGCATGATGTCAACAGGTAGCCGTCTGTTTGTGTGATTCGCGATTTGTAAAAAGACGCCTTTTGTTCTTTGTTATTTAACCCAACAGTGTACCTTGTGAAACAGGTAAGACCCCAATTACGTCGTTTTCCTACCGGTAACAGGCGACAGTTTTTCCAGATATCCATCAATGTACCCAATGATAATAATAATAATAATAATAACAACAATAGTAGTGACAGAACTGAAAGACAAGCATTACAGGAAGTAAATAATGAAAATAATAAAGAAGTTTGGTAATTACCTTTGAATCGAGTTGAAAGCCCTATTGCTGGCGTTATGTCCCAAAGAAAGACAATGGACATGAAAGTGGGAAACACGATAGCTAGAAATACTAGATAGACTCAATGGCAGGAGGGTACACCGAAAACTCGATTCGAATGTAATGGACGTAGGTGATGCGCCTGTGTGATTTGCATGGGAAATACTTAAGTTAAAGAATCAGTAGTACACCAGGAAGCAGACGGGTGGAATCGGTTCCTTTTCTTTTACTTTGTGGCGAAGGGCTTTAGCTGGAAAAAGAGGAAGCAGTGTTGACAATGGGTCAGAAAGAATGAAGGGGTGTAGTGTGTGAAAGAGAACAGAGTAAACATTTAGAAGCAAAATACGTCTTCAAAGGCGGAAAAATATAAATGACTGCACTCATATTTCTGCGATACCATTAAGAAAATTGCATGTGCTTGGTCATTTCTGCGTGATGATTAACAAAGCTGCCATCATAACACACTGTCGCAAATCGAAAAATTAAAAATGCACCTAAGCCCAGAATCGAACTACGAACTCGAGTATTCTAACGCATTAGAGTAAGGGGGTTAACTGAGGTTCCTGTACACGGAAGCCAACAAGCATATCAGTCTGGAAGATCATTTGAAACAGCACTTCACCGCTTCACAGTCTAGTTGGGAAGGTGGAAAGAAACTCTACACGTTCAGGAAATTGTTCTCTGCATCCTCCTGGATATCAAGAGGGCTTTTGCAATACGACCTTCGAATCCTCGATTAGAGCTGCAGAAGATCATGGCATTAAGACCACCAGATGCAGCCGGGCTGAGACGACGTTAAGTAGACGAGTGGTAGGAACCACCATGAATGAGAAAATGGTAATCAACACCACCAGAAAGTATCCACAAGGAGAGACTTTGTCCCCAGTAAAGGGGAACCTAGTGGTAAATGATCTCATTGAAGAGTTAAAATGCTAGACATTATCTTTGCCAAGGATACGTAGGCGATGTAATTGCAGTAATATCTGGCAAACACTGTAGTGCCGCTAGAACAATTGCACAATGTTCATCAGACGTTATGCAAAACTAGGGCAATTAATGGGATATAATGGTCCATCCCAAGTAAACTGTTGTACTGTCGTTCTCAAGGAAGCATATCCAAAAGACGTGCTGGAATCTCAATTTCGACAAAATTCTACCAGTAGAGACGGCGCTGAAATACCTTGGTGTAATCCTAGATGCAAAACTGTCACCGATCCCTCGCATAAGGGATATATGTTCAATGCGAAAGGTACTCTTATGAGCATTAGAAAAACCTGTAGAAAAAACTTAAGTGTGAAGCCCCAAGAGCACTTACTCGATATACACTACTGTAATAAGATCTGTGGTAATTTATTGGGCTACAGTATGATGGAACAAAGTGTAACGGTGGTCGCTAAGGAGCTTGAAAAGGGGCAGATCTTGACTGCTCAGTGATAAGCAGTGGTATTAGCAGCACGCTCTCTACTTGGATGGTGACCATGTTGGATATGCCCTCCCCCTCCCCCCTCCCCCCCTTACACCTTTAAGTTAGAATGGAGGCCGCAGTAGGAGCATACAGGTTAAAAATCGCAAGAAGTGAATGCGTAAAGCATGTCAGGAATCTCATAATGATGTAGTGAGTGTGGCAGGAATGGTCGGTGAAATGCTGGATTACCAGACATTGATTTCCAGCTGCATGAATACACCTGTTAATGTAACAACTGGAAGATGGGATCTGTGGAAGAACGATCCACGAAACCTTTCAGAAGACATAGCCTGGTCTACTGACGAGTCGAAAACGATGATTCTGGGGCGGGGGTATGTGGAAGGAAGGAAGGAAGATTAGATTGAATGTCCCGTCGACATCGAAGTCATTAGAGATGGACGCCGGATTGTGCCAAGGACGGGGAAATAAATCGGCTGTATCCTTTCGAAGGAACTAGCCCGGCATTTGCCCGGAGTGATCTAGGGAAATCACGGGAAACCTAAAACTGAATGGTCGTACATGGATTTGCGCTGTCGTCCTCCCGAATGCGAGTCCAGTGTGCTAACCAATCCGGGATATATGGGGTACAGTCTAAACGGTAAAGAGCAGTCTCTCTAGGGAAGCTGGTCACGGTATACAAGGGAAAATACCCGCTATCAGAGTACGCCTGGGAGGAGACTTAGCGAAGATGCTACAAGGATCGCAGCATCTACACTTATTCAGACAGCGAAGCAGCTCTCTCGGTCCTGCAACGTGATCAAAGATTGTAGCAGAATGCCATGATGCCCTTATGAGACTGGGGGAAAGCATCTGGGGAATCCTGAAGTGGGTCCCTGGTCATTCAGGAATTAATGGCAATGAGCAAACTAGTAGGCTCGGCAGGACAGGTGAGAAAATTCCATTTATTTGACCGGAACAGTCCTAATCATCGCCAAGGCCATGGTAAAATGAAAACTACGCGGCTGTATAAGAAGTCAGCACGTAGAATTTTGGACTGTGATACAAAAATAAAAACTTGGCAAGTTAATAACCGCAAAGCCATATCTGAAGAGAAATTCTTTAATCCTGAGCTTGAACAAGGAGACAGATTAGACTCGTGTTAGGACTAATTACTGGCCATGAGGACTTTAGGAAACATCTACACGAGATAGGTATACAAAAATAAGCCCCAAAGGGTGGAATACGTTGTGAAGGTGATGAAACTGTACCACACCTAATCTTCCAATGCTAAGTGTTCGAGGTCAAAAGAGAGAGAAAGACTCATTGACCCTTGAAGGAAGTTTGTCTGGTTAAGGACTTGTAAGCGTCTCTTGTTGCTCTTTAAGAGTACAGGATGGCTTTGCTGGAATCACACGGCGAGAAATCCCACAACAGACTCAGATTCGGTGGTGGCAATAGTGACCTAAGACCACTATTGTTTTATCTCCTTGTCCAAATCAATCAGTCAGCTCTAATGCAGAGCTCCCACTATAAAAACTGCGCAGTATCACAGCAGCACAGTACTGAACAAAGATACAGTAGTTGTCGTACATGTGAATGTAGTAATCACTATTTTTGCCATCCATTTTATATATATATATAATTTAGGAATATATGTATCAAAGAATTCGCCAGAAAGCTAGCAAAATATTTATCCTTTTGAAGCTACACACACTATCTCAAGAAAAGTATCAGCACCCTATTAGTAGATGTCAATATGGTGTGTGTACATCCGTCGCCTTTATGACAGCTTGAGCGCTGTGAGGGACACTTGTAACGAGGTACCTGAATGTCTGAAGAAATGACAGCACATTGTTCCGCAAGAGCCGAAACAAGAGAAGGTAGTGATGTTGGACGCTTGAGTCTGGAGCGAAGTCAACGTTTCAGCTCATCCCAAAGGTGTTCAGCTGGGTTCAAGTAGGGACTGTGGGCAGGCCACTCCATTTCAGGAATGTTTTTGTCCACAAACCTTTGCCCCACAGATGGTGTTGGATGACACAGTGCATCGTCACGCTCATATGAACAATTATTGTCTCTTAACTCTACTGCGCCCAATACTATCTTTCCATAATTTTACAATAAAAGAATAACTTTGGCATAACCAAATCTGTACGATCTTATACGAACTATACCGACTGTAGGCTAAAGTTAACAGATTGTGCGCTATAGTGGGCAGTCGTCGATAGGATTCCTTTCGATCTAGTCATGCGTTAGAGCATGCTCTCGCACTGTTAATAGTAGCTTATAATCAGTGGGAACAAGTTCATTTTACGGTGATTCTCAAATAAATGCACCATAATGGCATCCCGTGTAAAAATTATTTGCACGAAAAACTTCATCACGTAAAGTATAGACAGTAGTATTGCACTTTCAGAATCTGGCGGCGCAGCGCTGTTACGGCTCTGCAAGGGGACATGAAACTAAGAGAGCATCTCCACATAACAAGTGGGAAGAATTCCTACGCGGCGGCTCTCTAAGTCAGTTCAAGGGTGGACTGGGTAAATTATCGCGATTCTCGGTTGCGAAAGCGTGGCCAGTTATACTGCAGGGCCCTTGCACCAGCGTCTACTGGCTCACCGGCAAAAGGAATACATTTCTGGAAGTTTAGCACGAGTGGAGGGGCTCTTGCATCCCTTGGCGATAAGAAAATTTTAAGCTTCTAAGTCAGTGCAATCAAAAGACACGGAAATTTTTTTCACAAATTTTGATACTCGTAAATACAATCATCAAAACCTATAGGGTACTTCCTGTTGATTGGGTATCATGAATTTCGGCAAGAAGTTTCACAGTACAGGTAATGGAAAAATCCGAAAATTGTTAAGTTGTAATAATGTTGTTGTTGTTGTGGTCTTCAGTCCTGAGACAGGTTTGATGCAGCTCTCCATGCTACTCCATCCTGTGCAAGTTTCTTCATCTCCCAGTATCTACTGCAACCTACATCCTTCTGAATCTGCTTAGTGTATTCATCTCTTGGTCTCCCTCTACGATTTTTACCCTCCACGCTGCCCTCCAATGCTAAATTTGTGATACCTTGATGCCTCAGAACATGCCCTACCAACCGATCATTTCTTCTCGTCAAGTTGTGTCACAAACTCCTCTTCTCCCCAATTCTATTCAATACCTCCTCATTAGTTATGTGATCTACCCATCTAATCTTCAGCATTCTTCTGTAGCACCACATTTCGAAAAATTCTATTCTATTCCTGTCCAAACTATTTATCGTCCATGTTTCACTTCCATACATGGCTACACTCCGTACGAATACTTTCAGAAACGACTTCCTGACACTTAAATCTATACACGATGTTAACAAATTTCTCTTCTTCATAAACGTTTTCCTTGCCATTGACAGTCTACATTTTATATCCTCTATACTTCGACCATCATCAGTTATTTTGCTTCCCAAATAGTAAAACTCCTTTACTACTTTAAGTGTCCAATTTCCTAATCTAATTCCTTCAGCATCACCCGACTTAATTCGACTACATTCCATTATCCTCGTTTTGCTTTTGTTGATATTCATCTTATATCCTCCTTTCAAGACACTGTCCATTCCGTTCAACTGCTCTTCCAAGACCTTTGCTGTCTCTGACATAATTACAATGTCATCGGCGAACCTCAAAGTTTTTATTTCTTCTCCATGGATTTTAATACCTACTCCGAATTTTTCTTTTGTTTCCTTTACTGCTTGCTCAATATACAGATTGAATAACATCTGGGAGAGGCTACAACCCTGTCTCACTCCCTTCCCAACCACTGCTTCCCTTTCATGCCCCTCGACTCTTATAACTGCCATCTGGTTTCTGTACAAATTGTAAATAGCCTTTCGATCCCTGTATTTTACCCCTGCCATCTTTAGAATTTGAAAGAGAGTATTCCAGTCAACATTATCAAATGCTTTCTCTAAGTCTACAAATGCTAGAAACGTAGGATTGCCTTTCCTTAATCTTTCTTCTAAGATAAGTCGTAAGGTCAGTATTGCCTCACATGTTCCAATATTTCTACGGAATCCAAACTGATCTTCCCCGATGTTGGCTTCTACCAGTTTTTGCATTCGTCTGTAAGGAATTCGTGTTAGTATTTTGCAGCTGTGACTTATTAAACTGATAGTTCGGTAATTTTCACATCTGTCAATACCTGCTTTCTTTGGGATTGGAATTATTATATTCTTCTTGAAGTCTGAGGTGTACTTCACCTGTCTCATACATCTTCCTCACCAGATGGTAGAGATTTGTCAGGACTGGCTCTACCAAGGCCCTCAGTAGTTCTAATGGAATGTCGTCTACTCCCGGAGCCTTGTTTCGGCTCAGGTCTTCCAGTGCTCTGTCAAACTCTTCACGCAGTATCGTATCTCCTATTTCATCTTCATCTACATTCTCTTCCATTTCTATAATATTGTCCTCAAGTTCATCGCCCTTGTATAGACCCTCTATATACTCCTTCCATCTTTCTTTGTTAGAATTGGGTTTCCATCTGAGCTCTTGATATTCATACAAGTGGTTCTCTTTTCTCCAAACGTCTCTTTAATTTTCCTGTAGGCAGTATCTATCTTACCCCTAGTGAGATAAGCCTCTACATCCTTACATTTGTCCTCTAGTCATCCCTGCTTATCCGTTTTGCACTTCCTGTCGATCTCATTTTTGAGACGTTTGTAGTCCTTTTTGCCTGCTTCATTTACTGCATTTTTATATTTTCTCCTTTCATCAATTAAATTCAATATTTCTTCTGTTACCCAAGGATTTCTACTAGCCCTCGTCTTTTTACCTACTTGATCCTCTGCTGCCTTCACTACTTCATCCCTCAGATCTACCGATTCTTGTTCTACTGTACTTCTTTCCCCCACTGTTGTCAATTGTTCCCTTATGCTCTCCCTGAAACTCTGTACAACCTCTGGTTTAGTCAGTTTATCTGGGTCCCACATCCTGAAATTCCCACCTTTTTGCAGTTTCTTCAATTTTAATCTGCAGTTCATAACCAATAGATTGTGGTCAGAGTCCACATCTGCCCCTGGAAATGTCTTACAATTTAAAACCTGATTCCTAAATCTCTGCCTTACCATTATATAATCTATCTGATACCTTTAGTTGTAATAATGTAACACGAAAAAAATATTTTTTTTGCTTCTTTTTTCCGTCTGTCGGGTTTGTCCGTTAAGACCCATTTTTCTCGTGAATCGGTCGGCATAGCATATTCAAACTTACGTGACTTACTAAAGTATATAGTTCCTTGGCGATGCAGAAAACTTAAAGCTTCTGAGTCGATGAAATCAAAGGATTCGGCCATTTATATCGCATATTTTGATACTCGAAATCTCATTCTCCTAAATCTACACGGTACTTGCCGTTGACGTAGAATAATAAAATTTGGCAAGAAGCAAGGTTTCACAGCACAAGTAAAAAAATCTGGAACTGGTTAAATTGTAATTATATCCCAACAAAAAATATTTCTTTTCCAATAGAACATACACTCTCATCGTCTTCAATCAGAACCATAATAGACGAATGTAAACATAAAATGCAAGTCCTAGTCATGATTTCGCAAGTAAATAAAAATATTTTGTCAAATTTTCTACATCTACATATACAAACTGAAGCCCCTTCTTATTGCATATCCTTACTAGTCTGAGGAACTATTGCAGAGGTTTTGATACGGTCTTGGATATCTTGAAAGTTTCTGTATCGAAAACGGCAGAAATCACAGAGATTCTCGATTCCCAGAACCGATTTTACACGTATATAAGCTTGGACGGAACCCAGTGCGCGAATTCTACTCGTACTTGGCCAATTTTCTGTATGTCTTGTTGTTTTTCCTACAGTCGTCTCCTGAAATTCCAGAAGTACTTATGAACAACTCTGTATACGCTTCTATGTTTGACTCCCCTGAAGTTGCATAAGCCACATTCTTCAAATGTTCCCAGAGAAAGAAGTGCTTTTCAGTAGGTGTTCGTCCCCATACATATCATATGAACAGTATTATCGTTACGCGAGCTAACTGCACAAAATGGTGCAGAAGTCGCTTTTGGGTTTCAATAGCGTACAACTTTTTTATTTGGAAACACATTTCATTATTCCTGTCTACCAAGTGCAGTACGTGGTTGTGGACCGAGAGAACACTAGACTGTTAAAAATTATTTCTTTCCAGTGACGGCCACTCGCAGCCTCGTACAGACCGGTTCTTCACAGTATATTGTTCATAACTTCGCGAAGAAATGCACCGTTGGTGCTTTGTCGAAGTGTACACGTTCTTTGACAGTCCTGTTGTTTCGTCTCCAAATCTAAGAGGAGAACTGCATATCTGAAAAGGGTTTGTGCATCTGTGGGATTCACACACTGCACCACATGCACTTTGTACGGCAACAATTTTAAACTCGAACGTTAAAATTCTTTGCAGTGACTTTCGGTTCACCCCAAGTTGAGCGGCATATCTTTCAGGGTTGTTATTTGTGCTGTCCTCCTCGATGAATGTTTTGGGGAGGTCGAAGCGAGCATCGTCTTCTTATTCTTGGACGGTCGCAGAATGAACAATGTTGCCGAATATTTGCTTCCAGACGGAGAATTGTAGTCTAGTGAGAACAGTTGCATGCACTGAAGTGCCGATGGTGTATGCTCTCTGGGTGAGGATGCTGCATCTTTGATTTTGCAAAATAAAGTTCTGTCTCTTCCGTAGGCTCTTTAGGACTCAGTCACTACATGGCGTATCCCCCAAATGACTTCACAGTCTTAAAACAGAAAAAATTAAATTAACAAAAAAGTTTAAAAATAAAATAAAAAATGAGACACTGCAACCTATGCGCAACTTCCGCGCCACCATGTACTTGCTTTATTTGTTTCTCCAGTCACCCACTGCAGCACCCCAAAATTTCTCGATATTGTCTGAAACACTGTGTATACATCATTACGTTGTCTCCAAATTTATACCATGATACGTGGCAGACGATTTGTTGAAAAGCTCTTCCCTGTAACCCACCTTGATATTCTTTACCTGGTTAACAGTCGTCCCAGTTAATCTGCCGCCACCGTTCTTATATACACCTCACCAACATGAACACGTCTTGAGCCTGCTAGCCTCTCCGGCCTCCAGATTTAGAGCCACGAAGCCCGATGCTTTATCCATACGATAAACGTGAAGAGCTAAACGCTAACAGCGGCGTTCAGTATCATTTTTGTATTTAATGCAATAACAAGATTACTCGTTTACATGTTGTGCAAAAAAAATTAAAAATATGTGCGTAACGGTTCCGCTCTACCGCTCCACGTGGTTCATTCGCCGCCCGATGAAACGTGACTGCTCAAATTAACGCAGTCCATTAACTCCACAGTCGCATCTCTGCGCAAAAACAGTGATCAGCTCGCAATTAACAAACAACACGTGGTTGGCGTTGAATACGTAGCTTCAATTTACTCATCATATACCTTGTGGAAAATTTTGTGTATCCCCTGAAACACATCTGATATCGAAATTGAGAAGACGACATAGCATTAATTATACTTTTCTTTCTTACATACAGCCAGAGCTGGCCGTTATAAAAGGTAGTGTTTCCAGGTATTCGAGGTAAGGGTAATGTTTTCTCCTTCTCGAATGTTCGGCATTTACAAGAAATTTCGTCTTCGGCATTTTCATCTCAAGTAAGGTTTTCGATTTCTAATACAGTGGGAACTTGATTGATAAGCTCAACATGTTTCTCTGATTACGTTTTGGTAGTGTGCACCATAACACCAAACATATCACAACACATTTTTTTCCTCTTGAATTCAGCCAACCTTCTGAAACAACTAGTACATAGGTTTCTTTTCAGCAGAAATTAAATTATACACTGCTCAAAAGAATTAAGGCAGCATTACTTTGGGCGTCTATCGTAAGCCATTAAGCACTAATACAGGACAGAGCATGTTACCAAATTATACCTTTATCTTTCACAATTTCAGTACACAACAAAACATAATTACATGCTCTGTCGTTTACATAAAAAGAACTGAACTGTCCGACAGGTATCGAAAACAAAACGGAAACAACCATTTACCCCGTCATCTCGGGTGCTTTTCAGTGGACTTTGAAACCTCTAATAACGCATATGCCCTCCGCGAGCGTTTATCACCACCTTTCACCGACGTAGTATGGTCCGTATTGCTGTGTAGTCCGATCAAGACGCAGGCCAGGGCAGAAGCACCATACGCGCGAAGATGCGACGTGGCGCCAGGGCCGTAGACATTCGCCACTTTCGCAAGTTCCACCAGCACCACGGGCGGCTCTGAGGATGAAGATATCGACCTCGCGTC
Organism: Schistocerca americana; assembly: GCF_021461395.2. Taxonomy (NCBI): domain Eukaryota; kingdom Metazoa; phylum Arthropoda; class Insecta; order Orthoptera; family Acrididae; genus Schistocerca; species Schistocerca americana. The sequence continues at coordinate 170,002,120 of NC_060124.1, read as the reverse complement.
GGCCAGTTGCCGGCCGAGTACAATCAGCCAGTGACCAGACGACAAGGGACAGAAACCTATTCGGGAGACACAAGAGCAGCTCTCGCCCACTTGGTTGCAGATCATCGTCCAGGGCTGATTTAGACAGGGAACGTCGTTTAGTGAACTCCTAGAAGTGAACAGACAATGGTTGTAAATTTCATTTGCTGTGTACTGTGAAGTTTACCTACGATTATTTGCACTTAGCCATTGAGGGTCTTTTTTGTGTTATGTTACATGCAGTGTTGCAGACTTCATTATTCAACGGGTCACAAAGATAAGTAAGCCTGAAACTTCCTGGCAGATTAAAACTGTGTGCCGGGCCGAGACTCGAACTCGGGACCTTTGCCTTTCGCGGGCAGGTGCTCTAACAACTGAGCTACCCAAGCACGACACACGCCCCGTCCTCAAAGCTTTAATTCCGCCAGTGCCTCGTCTCCTACCTTCTCGAGTTCGAGTCTCGGCCCGGCACACAGTTTTAATCTGCCAGGAAGTTTCATATCAGCGCACACACCGCTGCAGAGTGAAAATTTCATTCTGGTAAGTAAACCTTTTTGACTCAATTGTGTGACTCTAGTACTAATTTGTTGATGTGTTGTAGAACCTTCGTTCTCATATCCTGTCACCTGACCCCGGGGGGCCGGCCGGAGTGGCCGAGCGGTTCTAGGCGCTACAGTTTGGAACCGCGCAACCGCTACGGTCGCAAGTTCGAATCCTGCCTCGGGCATGGATGTGTGTGATGTCCTTAGGTTAGTTAGGTTTAACTAGTTCTAAGTGACTGATGACCACAGCAGTTAAGTCCCATAGTGCTCAGAGCCATTTGAACCTTTTTTTTTTTTTTTTTTTTTTTTACCCTGGAGTATAGCTGCATAATGTTGGCAGGGAGAAATTGTCTTAGCAGTGTACCGCAACCAGGCGCCGTTTCACGAACCCACAAACTCGGCATACTGTAACAACAGCGGCAACTCGGTCTCCACAGCAATAGCGACCAGGCCTTTACGAAACTGTCACGAGGGCTTACAAAACATATAAGTCTACGGAGATCAGCCTGTAGTATCCGTTCCCATTCTTCAACGAGAGCCCATGAGAGTTCTTGGAGAGTCTGTGGTGGAAGAAGACGACACGTCTGTCTAGCATGTCCGACACAGGCACGAAGAGTTTAGGTCCGGACTCACCGCCGGCCATTCACTTACTTGAATGTCCACGCTTCGCAACATATTCTTACTAACAACCACCACATAGGCCCTGGCATTAGAAGGAATTCAGGGCCACCAACGTTTGAAACGGCCACCACATGGTTCAACAGGGTCTGTCCGATATACTGCCTGGCTGTGAGGCGACCATGGACAACGAAGAGATTCGCGTGGCTGTCACCACTGAGGCCTCTCCACAGCATCATGAAACCTTGCAAATTTGTCGGTTTCCTGGCAAACATTTGGGAGGTACCGCTCTCAACGGGTCTCCACACACGAACACGGACGGCCATCACCTTACGTCACAGAATATCTGTATTCGTCTGTAAATAACACGTATCGCCAGTGACGAAGTTTCCAGTTGAACCAGGAGCGGCAGAGCTGCAGGCGAACTGCAAGTTGATGTGTTAAGCGGGAAACTTATTACTACACTGACCAATGGTAGTTTATGCAGTTACTAGTAAACTCTGAGTAAAATAGTTTCTTCCTATGATCCGTTCTGTTCTTATTTTACCCTTGACGGGAATGTGCAAGAAATTACAGACCTCTTGCCAATACATGTAACTGAAGTACCAATTAGATCAACATATCATATTATTCTCGTAACTTAATATTCCTCAAGTGGGCTGTTTTACGATGAAAAGCGTTCATGGACGACTTAAGTCTTGAAGAGGACATATTGTTCTCTCTCACGACCCATGATGAATAACTTCCGCTTCTTCCGCTTTTTTTGAAGTAATTTATAGAGAGCGTCGGCATGAATCTGCGTTAACGTACATGCGACATTATTCAAAGCCCTTCCTGTATCGCCCTGATACAATTATTTTTCTTTGTTCGTCTTGTCAGTTCCAACACCATGCACACACTTAACCTCGTTTACCTGCTTACTTTCTATACAAGTCAATCCAACGTCCTCAGGTTGTGGTATAAAAATTAAAATGGGAAGATAAACATTTTTAGAATCGTACTAAACTCTAGGATTTACAGAAGGAAATAGGAAGACAGGGCCCTAGAAGTATGTACTGTACATTCAGTCACTTACCCTGGAAGTCATAACGAAAGCTCTTTGTTATCCCAGGTGATATGAACCCTTTAGTAGACTTTTCCAAAAATTGTTTAACAGATCTGACTATCAACAACATTTTGATTTATAATTAGTTTCTATCTTTTGCAAGCATTATCAGGTTACATTGTTAATTTTGATAATGTATATATAATTCATTCTAATCAGATCTTTGGGCAGTATGCCGTATGTTTTGAACGACACAAAACATCAAGCAACCAGCTAGAAGTATTTCCGGTTCCGAAGAGCTACCTAAAAATAATATTACAAAACAAAAGCACAATATTTTGTGCGACGGCTGCCCAGAAAGTAATGCGACGCATTTTTTTCTTCAACAATTCTTTGTTGAACATAATGAGAATTACACACACGAAAGAATGGTGTTTTTTCTACATACCCTATTTTCCCACGTAATCTCCATCCCGTTCTGTGGCCTTCCTCCAGCGCGAAACACGAGCCTGTGTGCCCTGTCGGTACCAATCCTTCTTCTGTTGGCGGATCCAGTGCTTCACTGTGTGAGTCACCTGCTCATCCTCCTCAAAATGTCTTCCACTAATGGCATGCCTTAATGACCCAAACAAGTGGAAGTCCGAGGGGGTTAGGTCAGGGCTGTAGGGAGGATGGGATAACACTGTCCAACCCTGTTTTGCGATGTGTTCAGCAGACCTCAGACTTGTGTGGAGCCGACGGTTATCGTGTTGCAGCAAAATATCTCCTGGGTTGCTGTGGTACCGAAGTAGCCGGAAGCGGATCTTGAGTTTTGTTAATGTGTTGGCATATGGCACTGAATTATTGTTACCGCCTCTTGGCATCACATCAATGAGAATCACATCTTCACACTCCCAGAACACGGTGATCATGACCCTACCGGCGGAAGCAGTTCCTCTGAATTTTTGCTACTGAGGGGAGTGGAAATGGCGCTATTCCATCGACTGCTTCGGGCTGAAAACGGTGAACCCAGGTTTCATCACCTGTCATAATCTAGGACAAGAAGGCCTTCCCTCAGCTTCAAAACGTTGCAACAAATAAAGACAAATGTTTTTTCTGTGCGATTTTTGATCCACCGTTAGACACCACGGGACCCATCTTGCACACACTTTCGAATGTCAAAGAGTGAGGATAATTGCATCCACACCTCCTTTGCTGATTGATAGATACAGCCCCGACTGCCGAGTCGTAATGCGTCTGTCCTCGCGAATGACAACATCAGCTCGCTGCAACATGTCAAGTGTGACAGCCGTGGATGGTCTCCCCGACCGCTGCAAATCGTGGAGCTTCGCCGAACCGCCTTCTGATGACCTCACCCTTCGTGCCCAGCGACTAACTGTACTTCTGTCCACAGAAGATGCTCCATAGCACAGTTTCTTTCTTTGCAGTGAGAAATTCAATGACGGCACGCTGCTTGTAACGTACATCACCTACAGACGCCATTTTGAATCTGTCCTGCAGCTACGCTATCTGTCAGAAATGACTGAAACTTGACGCGCTCACTCAGTAGACTTCAGATAATACATACGTAATGTTTCGCATTCGTATCGTTGCTTTCGGCTGAGAATAAAAATGCGGTGTCTTACTTTCCGGCAACCCTCGTACGTTCTACAGGATTAATTTACTGTCTGAAATATTCATGGACATTTCACAACAATTTTTCATAATAAAGAAGCTCTGAGTGCAAATATTAAATGCTGGGTCATACATGAAGATTATGTGCTGTGTGACATTTCACAACAATTTTTCATAATAAAGAAGCTCTGAGTGCAAATATTAAATGCTGGGTCATATATGAAGATTATGTGCTGTGTATATGGACAGACACTACAAGACAGCTCAACAAACTCCGTCATAAGTTGAAGAGTCCACACAAAAATATTCAGTTCACATTGGAGATTGAAAACAAATACTTAAACTTCCTAGTTGTAGCCATTGAATCAGTACACCAAACATATTTTTTTTTTTTTCAAAATCTGTAGGAAACCTGCAGCTACAGAACAGTAACACTTCCTTGCTCACAAAATGCAATAACGCACAAATATGCAGCTTCTATTCAGCGATGTATCGTCTCATATATGTGCCCATGTCCAAAGGACAGTTGAAACCAGAGTTACACGTATTAAAATTTATTGTCTCAACCAATGGCTACAGCCCTATTCTGACTGACCACACAGGAAGCAAAAATTTAAAATTATATCCATCCTTTATACTCCTTCTGCTGCTCCTCGCAACATCTGCAGTAAGTGGTGTATAATCCCATACCTCAGACAGACATCGGAGAGCATAGCAAAAGCACTGAAATCTTGCAACTACAATTTTCCCACTACGTGAGGAACACGTATCCCAGTGTATTTTCAATGTCAAAGAAAACACCAAATTACTAGCCGTCACTGCGGTACACAAAATTACTTGTCCCGATCGCGGTAAGTTTTATATTCGTTAATCAGGCGAAGACGTAGCATATAGGTTGGCTGAACATTAACGGAGCTGGAACTTTCAGAACTAGGGCTCCACATTCACTGAGCTGCTCAGCTATTTAGCAGACAAAGGCCAAAAGCTTAGACTGTTGGAAGCCCTGGAAATAAACCAACGTGAGGCCCACAGTCCTGACTTAATATTAACTGGTCAAACGCAAACAGCACTTGCCCCTTCTAAAGTCCACTTAATTCTCACAATAATCCAATGTATCCCACACTGTCTGTTCCTTTATATTCCTCCATTTTTGCTGTATTTATTTATTTTATTGTGATTGCCTATGAACTCCATATATTCTTTTGTTTCTATTGTCACTTCTGTCTTTCACTATACTTTCTGCAACACTTTCCACATGTATTACCTCTTCAGTCTAGTCTTCAGCACTCTTGTCAGGTACTAATTTTATTTTATTGGGGTTGTATTAATTTGATTTACATTATTATATAGACACTGCTTTTTTCAAATAAAGTGTTAATTTTTCCTGTTTTCTCCCTTTATATTTATAAACTGTTCAACATTACTACCGCACTGCCAAAGATGACATTTGTGTTCATGCCTCACTCTAGATGAGTAACATCTTTTCTAATGTTTACGAATATTGTAACTTATTTGACGAAGACAGTCAGTGAAAGTATCATGATAGTTTATAAGTCGTAAACTGGTTGACTAAATTAAGTAATACTGTAGAACATACACAATATTCTGCTCCTCATTTACAATTGTGTTGTTCTACCAAGAAGCTGTAACGTATCTTTCCAACCTCTCAGATAAAAACTGAAATAAATATTCAAATCTTGCAAGAAGTATGCACTGCATGAGTTAAGGTTTGCCTCGGGGAAGATCACGCCACAGAAGGGATCGCATGATGTTTGTTATACTTAATTACTTTTATTACCCTTTTAGGCCATAGCATATTATGCTCTTTTGATGTATCAGGCCTTGTTGGCTGTTGTAAATCATCATTATCCGAAAGCTTGCTGACCGTAAAAATGCTATACTGACGTCCACGTAAAGTGTGGTAGAGGGTATTAGATCGGACTTCTTAGAAATAGATCTGCAGGCTCAACTTGTTAGTAACACAATATTTAAACGACACGGCGCGATCAGTCATCGGTCGATCTGCTTTCGAACAACGTGTGCACAGTTCCTGACACATTCATCTAAAAAATAACAGGTCATCAAATAAAATTATTATGGTAGTGATAAACTAACTGCTAGCATAATAATTATTATTCCGTAAATCAGATATTTTACAAACTTACTCGCACAACACGTACCTTCTACAGGTTTTAAGACAGCACCATAAATAAGTTAACAAGAAGGGGAAGTCTTCGCTTACGTATCTTTCGTTTTTTTGTTGTTTTTTTTTTGTTATGATTAATATTCGTTTTCTAATCTTTCGTGTTATATGCGCATTTTGTGACAGATTGATGGTTTCTTCGTGAGAATAACAAAAAGAAACAGAATTCTGTGACAGAATTGAACACGATATCCATGGAAGACACTCGATACCTTACAAGATGATAAAGCGTTTAAATAAAACTGAAAAAGAGACAACGAATCAAATATAATACCAGAATATAAATCGCTTGCACATTATAAACAGCGTTGGTGTAATGAAAACCAAAAATTACAAGAGGACCCCCTCCTCCCTGCACTGGACAAACCATATGACGGCAACATTATAAAAATCCAAGAAAAAAAGAGGCCTTGAATAAAACAAAAACCGGACCACACGGTATTACTTAAATACGAGGTATTATTTTTAAAGATCAGACATCTTCATTTATACAATATGTGTTGGCAAAGATGCCAAATCCCAAAACCATGGACAGCTGCAGATATCATTTCAATGTTTCAAAAAGGTAAACGAAACGAATGCAGTAATTATCGTCATATACAATTAGCGCACACAGCGTATAAGATTAACGCCAAGATAATAAATGAACGCCTACAAATTATTGCCGAAAATCTGTTATCCGAAAAAAATGGTTACAGAAAAGCAAGATCATGACTTCTACTGCTTTCACACTTAAATTAATTACGGAAAAGCAGAGATAATTCAATAGGGAAACACACATCGCATTTATAGTCTTAGAGAAAGCTTTCGACCATGTACGTAGGAAAATCGTATGGAACATATTATACACAACAATAGATATCCTCAGCAAATAATAAAGGTGATAGAAAGCCTATATAGAGGTACAAAAATAAGAAGACTAACTATGCTATATCAGAAGATATACCGATAAACCCAGTGGGTCGACCATGATGTAGCTGACCACCAACACTTTTTAATAATATATACAGTGATGATATGATGGAAATATGAAAACAACAAATTTATGTGGACTCCACACTATCACAAGAGAGTTTTCTAAAGAATATAATATGCAAATATCCATTCCAGAAATAAAAGTGATGGCATTCAAAGCGACAAAACCGCTGAGGAATAAAATCTTAATAGGAAACAAAAACACTGAATAAGTTAGTCGCTTCAGTTACCTGAGGTCGTTAGTAAACTAGACTCGCATTCGAGAGGACGACGGTTCAAATTCGCGCCCCGCAAGGTTTTCCGTAATTTTCCTAAATCGCTTAAGGCCAATGCCGGGATTGTTCCTTCAAAAGGGCGCGGCCGCCTCCCTTACCCATCCTTCGTTAATCCGACCTTGTGCTCCGTCTCCAATGACCTCGTTGTCGACGGAGTGTTAAACATTAATCTCCTCCTCCTTCAGACACCTGGAAAATATTGTAAGCTACCAGAATGAACTCGACTTTGACAACAAACTGCACAAATGTCAAATGATACACGGAACAGTCGGCAGAACATTGAGAAATGATAAGACACAGAAATCAAGTTTTAGAATACAGTGGCCACGCCCTCATTGTTATTTGGAAGTGAAACTTGGACAACCACTATAAATCAAGAAAGCAGCATTCAAGCAGCAGAAATGAGATTTCTAAGGGGAGTTAAGGGCTGTACAAGATTAGACAGTCTAAGAAACGAAAACATAAGAGCAGATCTTGGGATGTATGCTATAAATGGAAAGATCAAGTCTAATCGAAAAAGCTGTATAAAACATCTATAAAGAATACCAGATTTAAGACTACCAAACCAAGCTTTAAATTTCAGACCTTTAGATAGAAGGTGCATAGGAAGAAAAAAAGAGAGGCCTGTGGCCTAGACCATGATGAAAAAAGAAGAAAAAGGAAATAAAACACGTTTTACAAGATATGTTTCAAAGCGACGGAAGAATCAGGTGAAATAAAAAATAAGATATTAATGATCACACAGTATAAGCGTTCACGGCTGGTCCTGACATCACTTAAAACTTCCTAGCTATTGGGACGTGGTCGATGTATTAAACTTTCTCCTAACGTTTTCTCTCCGACTGCGGCAGACTTCATCAGAGATAAAATGGCTAACTGTAACTAGAACTCGAAGTCGTGCCGATTATACAGCCAGTGTAGAGGGCACCACAGTCTATCACGTGACGTCAGCTACGAGATTATTGCTGCTATTGCCATCATTCTCGATTGAAAGTAATCGATCACCTTTCTTACGTTACAATGTTGACATCCAAGTTTTGTCTAATTTAACACCTTTCCTCTTTTCTGTTAAAGAATATACAGGAAAGCTACGTATACTGACCGTTACCTACATAAAGTTTCTGACCAGCACCCCAGACAAAAAAGAGGGGTGATGAAAACGTTGGTAGACAAGGCGCAAAATTTTGTGAACCGACTTACTTAAAAGGTGAGCTTCAACATCTACGGTCGACATTCAAGAAGAATGGTTTTTCTGACAAGGAGGTTGTAAGTAGGCTGCTTAGGTTTTTAAATTGGTAACGCCACGTAGCGCTCTATATGAAAATCACTGGCTGTGCTATGTGCAGTCTGTGGCTGGTTGGCATTGTTGTAATATTCGCTATTGTAGTGGTGGGCAGTTGGATGTGAACAGCGCATAGCGTTGCACAGTTGGAGGTGAGCCGCCAGCAGTGGTGTATGTGGGGTGAGATATAGCGGAGTTCTGAGAGCGGATGATCTGCACGTCTGTCCATCAGAGAGAGCAAATTTGTAAGACTGGGTGTCATGAACTGAGAGATATATATATATATATACCCTAGCCGAGCCTCAGGTACAGGGCTGGTCGCAGGTGGCGGATAGCGAACGATCCATCAGATATGGTGGACAGCTGCGAATAAGGGGAAACCCAAATAAGCAGTCCCGGACCGAGGCGGCAGCATCACGAGGGTGTGGGAGGGTGACTTTTGGCAAGGGTCACACTCATTCAAAAACCACAGAACCCGAAGACGTTGCTGTGTCATGGCGAGTAAGTGCCGCCATTACAATAAGCACTGTCAACACCCAAATCCAGGACGCGTCTGAAGTGGGAACCATCGGCATCCTGGTCAGCGTCTGTTCACACAATGTGCGGCTGGTCATAATGCGCCAGGAACTAGCAATCCCTGGTTCTAAACACCCAGTGGAAACACTGGACCAACTTGATTACAAGCAAGTATGACTCGTGCAAGTAATAACAACATTACCCCAGGCGGTAACCAATCCACCCATCAACAGATGGCAACCAGGAATTCGGATTCTGGGGAACCTGGACTTACACGATTACATCAGAGAAAGTCGGAGCTCTCTGGCAAACTTCCACTTAAAACACCTACATACATTGGAACCTTTAGCATAAATACATTAATCCAACCAGGAAAACTTCTAAATCTTACAACAGAACTTGAAAAGCAAAAGATAGTAATACTAGCTTTACAGGAGACACGTTTTACAGATGAAGAAACATCAGATTATGGCAACTATCGCATCTTTAAGAGCAAGACGGATAAACGAATCGGAAGAGGAGCCCCCCCATCTCGGGATGGCGTTTATCATACACAAGAGCGTGCTCAGCTCCATCAAGGAAGTTACTCCCGTAAATAATAGGATAATGACGATGCGCTTACAATGTGCCAACAAAACATACGCAATGGTTAATGTTCATGCTCCCACAAACGGAGAAAACAAGAAAAACCCCATAGAAACAGAAAAGTTCTGGGAAAATTTGGAGAATATAATGGCCAAGATTCCAAAAGATGATACAAAAGTTCTACTCGGCGATTTTAATGCCCAAATTGGTAGAGAGAAAATCCACCAAAAAACCGTAGGCAAATATCCTGCACATAAATTTACCAATAAAAATGGTACAAGGCTCGTCGAACTATGTAAGCAGAATAACCTGAAGATAATGTCAACATCTCTAAGAAAATGTCCAAGAAAACAAAAGACATGGAGATCTCCTATACAACAAATTGGCGAGTTTCAAATAGATCATGTGGCGATTTCATACCCAGTACAAAAAGAAATTTACGACGTCCAAGTACGCAGAGGAGCAAACATTGATTCAGACCATTACCTAACTAGAATTAAAATCAAGTTTACAGCACGAAGAAGTCATCAGAAGAAAACAGAAATACAGAAATATGACACCAAGAAGATTAAAGAATCTAAAGTAAAAGAAGACTGGGAGAAGGAAAAGGCAAACACATGGGAAGAATTTCATTCTAAAATCACGCGAATAGCTAAGGAAACTATTCCCTTGAAAAAGATATTCAAACACCCTTGGTGGGATTCAGACTGTGAAAATGCATTGGAAAGGAGAAAAAAGGCATTTCAAGAATATAACAGTAAAAAATCACAAGAAAGTCTACATTTATTTAACGAGGTTAGAAAACAGGTTTCAAAATCTATTAGGCAAGCAAAAAGGAAGTACACAAAGGCACAACTGGATGCCATAGAAGAAAATTTCCAAAACTATAATACAAGAGACTTCTACAGATCTTTCGCAGATAAAATACGAGGATATATCCCTCAAAATTTATGTTTCAGAAAACCAGATGGTAAATTAGCCCTAACAAACCAGGAAAACTGTCAAGTATTGGCTCAATATTTTTCTAACCTACTAAATTGCCCAGAACCTAGTTTAAGGTTTCCCAAAGAAATCAGTGCCAACGCTCAACCGGATTCATTACCACCAACACAGGAAGAAATCAAATGTCACATTAAAAACTTAAAAAATAATAGAACATCTGGCGAAGATGGCATTGTTGCAGAGCTATTAAAAAACCTAGGACCAAAGACGTTGCAAGAGCTCACAAAAATAATAACAAAAATATGGGAAACAGAAAAATTACCAGAGGATTGGAAATGTGCCCTTATTCACCCGTTACATAAAAAAGGAGACAGAACAAATGTCAATAACTACAGGGGAATCTCACTTTTACAAGTCACCTACAAAATTCTCTCAACATGCCTGCTGAAAAGAACACAAGAGCAGCTGGAACGCCAAATTGGTGATTATCAAGTAGGCTTCCGCCCCGGTCGCTCATGCATAGAACAAATATTTAATTTAAAGACAATATTAAAACACAAAGCAATTAGAAATGCCCCCATAATTTGTACATTTGTAGATTTTAAGAAAGCCTATGACTCAATTGACCGGCAATCTTTGTTTAACATTTTAGAGGAACTTGGACTTGACTCCAAAACACTAAGGCTTATCAAAGAATCACTGACAGACACTGTATCTAAAGTTAAATTCAGGGGAGAAATCTCTGAACCTTTTCTCATAAAAACTGGAGTACGTCAAGGTGACGGGCTATCTCCACTTCTGTTTAATATAGTCCTGGATAAAGTCATTAAGGAATGGGAAAAAGAATTAAAAAATCAATCCTACTGGAAACCAATCCATCTTGGTAGAACCAAAGACAACGTGGAGATATCTTGTTTAGCATTCGCGGACGACTTGGCCATACTTGCAGATGATGAAGAAATCGCCACCAAACAAATAGAGATCCTTAAGGAATGCGCGGATAAAGTAGGTTTACAAATTTCGTTTCAAAAGGCAGAATTTTTCTGTACGAAATTCCATATACACAGTTTGAACACAAAATATGGAAAAATAAATAGAGTAAAACATTTTAAATACCTAGGTGAAATTGTGGAGCCAACCGGAGGAGAGAAAGTTGCACAGAAGATCAGACAACAGAAAATGAAGAGAGCATATGGTATGACACATGAAATATACAATAAAAAATGCATCTCCTCGAACACAAAAATCAGACACTACTGCGCAGTAATTAAGCCAGCAGCACTATATGCTAGTGAAACGCTCACACTCCACACAAAATGTGATTTAGAAAAAATACTAAAAGAAGAACGCAAAATTATGAGAAAGATTTTAGGTCCAAAATTAACAGAAGAAGGATACCGGATACAATCAAGAAGAACCACAGAAACTATATCAAACCTGGCAGCAGACATAAGAAGGCGAAGATTAAAATTTTATGGACATGTCACTAGACTTCCCCCCACACGACTCACCAACAGAATTCTCACTCACATAGAAAAAGTCAAATCAACAACACCATGGATTAGCCAAGTAAAATTAGATTTACAAAAAGCAAATATTGAACTTAAAGATGTCAAAGATAGAAAAACTTTTAGAAATAAGGTGGAAAAGTGGATTGTATTGTCGGAGAAGGAAGCACTAAAGAGACCAGGAACAAAATGGACAGAAGAAAGAAAAAGAAAACATGGAGAACGAATGAAAGAAGTATGGAAGAAACGACGTCAGAAAGCTTTGCGTGATCCTTCTGGGTCCATTCGCGATAAGTAAGTATATATATATATATATATATATATATATATATATATATATATATATATATATATATATATAAATAATGACTTTTGAACACTATTAAGATAAATACACTGTTTGTTCTCTATCAAAATCTTTCATTTGCTGACTATGCCTATCAGTAGTTAGTGCCTTCAGTAGTTAGAATCTTTTGTTTAGCTGCCAGCAGTGGTGCTCGCTGTATTGCAGTAGTTTGAGTAACGAAGATTTTTGTGAGGTAAGTCATTCATGAAAGGTATAGGTTTTTGTTAGTCAGGGCCATTCTTTTGTAGGGATTTTTGAAAGTCAGAATGCGTTGCGCTAAAAATATTGTGTGTCAGTTTAGTGTTGATCAGAACAAGTAAAGAGAGAAATGTCTGAGTACGTTCAGTTCTGCTCAGCTGTTTGAAAATCAAATAACGTAAGAGGTTTATCAGCACAGTAATTCACTGATTTTTCTTAGGGGACGTTTCAAGGTAGGTGAGGCACTTCGCTCTAGGGAGGGAATCAAGACCGTTGAGGAGCGATAGCCGTTCAAAGGGGAAGTTTTCCTTCAGTTCATCAATACGATTACAGATCGCATTGGGAAAGTGTTCAGCAAGACGCACCAGGAAGATGAAAGAATGTTTAAGATCGGCAAAATATGTACGACATCCTCTGGCTTGTAGTTGTGGACTGGTTTATATTGGCACCACAAAAAGGAGTGTTAATACCCGTCTCGTTGAACACAAGAGGAATTACCGCCTAGGAGATATGGATAAGTCTGTCTTAGCGTAACGTCATTACCAATTCGCTGAGACGAGTGTCATATCGAAAATATCGCATTATCATGGACGTATTTATAGAGAGGCTACTGAGATCTACAGATACCATAATAATTTTAACAGAAAAAAGGAAGGTGTTAAATAAGACAAAATTTGGATGTCAACATTGCAACGTAAGAATGACGATCGATTACATTTAATCGAGAATGCTAGCGATAATCTCGTAGCCGACGTCACGTTGCAGAATGCGGTGCCCTTGCCCTCTACACTGCCTATGTAACCGGCGCTACCTCGAGTTCTGGTAACGATGCACGATACCTCGAACTAACACAACCACACCTTGCATGCACTGTCGCAGATAGCAAGCCGTTACTGCCCTTACTACCCGTCCTACTGTCGCAGAGGTATTTTTCCCTTGGCTCTTGCCTTGGCACTTTTTTTTCCTCTGCCCTTACAACCGCTACCCTTCAACCGTTTTCGACCACTTCTATCTCCTGATGGACCATGTTAATGAGTAATCTTACCCAGACGCATGGACAACATCACAGCCCGCATCCTGTGACGCCTGATTCAAAAACTAACATGTTTACGGAGGTGACAGTAGAACTTTTGGTTTGGTCACCACGTTGGTGTGGGCGTGGCGGGGCCCCATCCTCTTTAAAATGAGTTCTGGTTGCACTTAGCCATTATACCTCTGAAGATGTCTGCCGCAGTCGGAGAGGAAACGTTAGAAGAAAGTTTAATACATCGAGCACGGCCTAATAGCCCGAAAGTTGTAAGTGATCTGAATATATTACTGATTAGCACTGATAATGGGTATAAAAGGTCGAAACCGGTCACAAAGGCAAATACTTTACTCGATCAAGACCGTTAATTAATCACGAAACTTTGCAACGCTGCCAAGGAAAACCGCTAAATGCCTCTCGCCGCACATGAAAACTCATTGTGAATAGCGGCAGATGGAAGCTATCAGTGGACAAAGGCGATAGGTGGTGGCGCGATTATTCTACGCAAACCGGCGCAGCCCCAGGGCTGAGTAGGACCAATCCAATCGGCGCTGCGGCCCCATGCAATATCGAAATCTGGGCTCATTTGCATGAATCCGCAGCTGGCGCCGCCTATTTAATTTGTCCTCCGATTCAAACGCGTGCTGTAGCTTTTAACAGTTCCCGAAATAGACCGCTCTGACGCGGGAGCCCGCGGTGGATCTTTAAAGCGAACAGGTACACTCTGCAGGAAACGGCGCTAAGCGTACTCACACAAGCCGAAAATATTTTTTGGCTTTGCCCGAGAGCCGTTGTAATGCTGCAAAGTGCCTCATCAAGAGCGCGGCAAAGGAATTAACGACCTGTATTCCGCAAAGTTAGCAAAATTACTTCCATTATTGTTTGAATATCCTCAAATTTTTACACTAACAAAAGTTGTTTCGTTTACTGTCACACACGAGTGGAAAAACGAAATAAATAATTTCCTATACAGTGAGTGTTCATGAAGGGGATGGGCTGAGATGCTGTAAACCTTTTGCCTCACTATATAAGCAACTAATTCACGTCTGATATGGGGCGGTGCTATGTGTGCAAATGAATAAAACTTCTTTGTATGTTAGGAGAAGAAAACAGTCTTACTTACGATGTTGAAATTCCTGTTTATTTATTCATCAGTAACGAGCTTTTCGCCTAATTCAAGGCATCGATAAACGTTGATAAGCAAGTTATGGATACCATTGATAAAACGTCTGTAAAAATAAATTCCCCTCATGATGTGCAAGGAAAGTAGTCGAGGGAAGTACATGCTTAGAAGCTTCTATTTTGTACAGAACGAAGGGACCGGATACCTCAGAACGTGACATAAAAGAGGCCTGTACAATCTGTCAGATGGTAAACACGCTGGAAGTGCCGTTCGACATTGTGCGACCACATACATCATCAAATGGTAAAGAAGATGGAAGCGTCATTCTACATCCCGCGACCACGTACACAGATGACACACATTTAGACTGTACAGCTCTGATCCTCTCAAAAAATGGCTCTGAGCACTATGGGACTTAACATCTGAGGTCATCAGTCCCCTAGAACTTAGAACTACTTAAACCTAACTAACCTAAGGACATCACACATCCATGCCCGAGGCAGGATTCGAACCTGCGACCATTGCGGTCGCGTGCTTCCAGACTGAAGCGCCTAGAACCGTTCGGCCATTCCTGCCGGCCTGATCCTCTCTTTCCCGAGAGAAAGGCGAGCAACGTAATGTTTTGGCATTACGTCAGTACGAAAACAAATGACAAAAACGGGGGGTTTTCTTAAGTTTTTACTACAAATTAACACTTCTCGCGTTTTCACGTGTAATGTGGCTGCTACATCTCGTCTCGTTCCAAATTATAAGGTCTTAGGACAACTGCAAGGCACCTAAACCGGTCAATAATTGAATTTTCGATAGCTAAAACTTAACCTGTAACACGGCTTACTTGTCGGTTGTATTAACTTAGAAGCTTCTATTTTGTACAGAAAGAAGAGACTAGATACCTCAGTACGTGACATAAATTTGCAGCCGATAAATGTAAACTTTCCTAAAAGAATGGTGAGCAATGTGATGTTCTGGAATTATGGAATTACGTCAGTACGAAAACAAATGACAAAAACGGGAGGTTTTCTTAAGTTTTTATTACAATTTAACACTTCTCGCGTTTCCTCGTGTAATGTGGCTGCTACTACTCCTCTCGTGCAAAATCTTAAAGTCGTGTATTAAAAGTGTAACATCCGATAACCTTTCCAGGATCCGTAATGTGCTCCAGTGAATGCAAGGCATGCTCAGGCCTGTACAATCTGTCGGATGGTAAACACGCTGGAAGCGCCGTTCTACACTGTGCGACTACATACATCATCAAATGGTAAAGAAGGTTGAAGCGTCATTCTGCATCACGCGACCACGTACACAGATGACACACATTTAGAATTTACAGGCCTGATCCTCTCTTGCATTCACCAGACCACGTTACTGGTCCCGGCAAGGTCGTCGGATGTTAAGGTTTTAGATACGTGACAGGGAGCATATATTTGTCTCGGCTATTTTTCTTGCACATAACGAGGGAAATTTTTTCTTGCGTATATTTTATCATCGTTATCCGTAACTTGCTTATCGATGTTTTTTGGGCAATCTGAAGTGCAGCACATTAGGCGAAACCCGCGTCACTGATTAATACACAAACAATAAATTTAACATCGCAACCAAGACGATTTTCTTCTCCTGATTCTACATATTTGTTACTGTATCACTTCGCCATGGTGAGGAAAACATTTTCTGTGTAGGTGCTGGTTTCAAACAGCCTCTGATTAGGCTGCAGGTTTTATTTATGGCAATACCGACTTCTTGTGGAAGAGAGAATTTCTATCACACTGGACTACAATATTCAGCAGCAGACTAGTGGAGTAGCAGAATGCTAGGGCAGATCTCCTTACTGTCTGATGACGGCTATGAAAGGTCGAAACTAGCCACAAAACCAAATATTTTAGGCGGCCAGGATTCTTAAATAAATTATTACGAAATTTTGGAACGCTGCAAAAGCAAATCACTAAATACCTCTAACGAAAATCCTACCGTACACACTGATCAGCCAGAACATTATTACCACCTACCCATCAGCTGGTACGTCATCCTTAGGCACGGATAATAGCCTCGGTAGGGAATTTGCACCTCCTCTGCACGCACAAGACCCTTAATTCTCGTAATTTCCGGCGAGGGAGGCGATGTGTTCTGATGCCACGTTCAGTCACATGCCAGATGTGTTCGATAGGTTCCAGATCTTCCGAGTTGAGCGGCCAGCTTATCAATTGGAACTCGACACTGTGTTCGTCGAAACACTCCATCACACTCCTGACCTTGTGACGCAGTGCGTTATCTTGTTGAAAAATGCCACCACCGTCGGGAAACAGGATGGTCATGGAGGGGTGTACGTGGTCAGCAACCAGCGTACGATACTCCTTGGTCGTCAAGGTGCCTTGGACGAGATCCAGGGAACCCATGAATGCCCATATGTATGTTCCCCAGAGCGTAATGGAGCCGTCGCCAACTTGTCTCCGTTCCGTAGTACAGGTGTCGAGGCGCTGTTCCTCTGGAAGACGACGGATTCGCGCCCTCCCATCGGCATGAGGAAGAAGATACCGGGATTCATCAGACCATCCAACGCTCTACCACTGCGCCGAAGTCCATTGCCGACGGTCACGTGCCTATTTCAGTCGTAATTGCCGACGTTGTGGTGTTAACATTGGCCCACGCACGGCTCGTTGGCTGAGGAGGCTCGTCGTTAAGAGTGTTTTCAGATACACTTGTACTCTGCTCAGCACTAAAGTCCGTTGGTTCTGCCACAGTTCGCCGCCTGTCCTGTTTTACCAGTCTGCCCAGCCTGCGACGTCCGATATCTGTAATGAGGGGTGGCCGCCCAAACCCACGACGTCTGGACGTGGTTTCACCTTAGTTTCGCCACGCGTTGAAGACACGGACCGTAGCACTCCTTGAACACCCGACAGATGGAAACAGATGGCCGAGCCGAGTCTCCGAGCCATCAGAACCTGCCCTCGGCCAAACTCAGATAGATCGCGCGCCTACCCCATTCTACACACTCACAGTGCGTGTATCTGACTAGCAGTCATTCCTCGCCAAGTGACGCTACTATCGCCTTGATGGGTTTATATCGATTGTAGGTACATGGTCATAATGTTTTGGCTGTTTGGGTATTATGTGGAAACTCATTGTCAACGGTGACAGACAGAACTTACCACCCACCGTCAGTTTGTCTGAAGTCCAGGAAGAGTTTGTTAGAGTCTTCTGCTCCACTTCAATCAGAGCCAAGGAAAACAGGGCCGACCTACAGAAACAAGTGTAGCCCGGTTATCCGCAATGCGTCAGAATTGAAGTAGAAGTACCAGATGGTCACGAAGATGGATGATGTACTTGGAAGTCCTTAAACTGTCTGCGCACAGGCGTTGCGATATCCGAGGATAAGCTCAAAAAATTGGCCATAGTGCGACATGGAGACTCATTGTGCAATTGTGAGACTACGGTTGAGCGTTTAACACACCTCTGTGATGTTGGCAAAATCTGAACACCTCGACCCATACAGCGAACAGTCCACTCCCCAAAAGATCAAGTGATAGATTAAGAAAAAAGTCGCGCAACGGAAACTAACAACCATCTGAATTTAAACAGCGGTAGCCCAATTAAATATGAAATACGAGTGCCATAACTCACATAGCTATAACGAGAAATGCCGGCCGAAGTGGCCGTGCGGTTAAAGGCGCTGCAGTCTGGAACCGCAAGACCGCTACGGTCGCAGGTTCGAATCCTGCCTCGGGCATGGATGTTTGTGATGTCCTTAGGTTAGTTAGGTTTAACTAGTTCTAAGTTCTAGGGGACTAATGACCTCAGCAGTTGAGTCCCATAGTGCTCAGAGCCATTTGAACACTTTTTTGTAACGAGAAATGGGTTTCATTCAATTGAGAAATTAAACCCAAGGTCACAATAACATCCTGTTTATTACTAATATGCATTAACTTGATTCCAAACATCAATAAACAGAACAATCAATCATAATGTGCACCAAGTTTCAAATGAATTATAAAAGCAACACGGTAAGTAGGACCTTGGCACGAGTGAGTCGAACTGGAAGTGGAATGGTATAAATCCCTAATGGCCGCCGAGTTAGTCAACAGATTAATGGGAAGATACAGAAAAATACATGGAAAAACTAATATTCTTGCCAAAACGTATGTTGAGTTTACTAGCTGACTGTGTGAATTAACATGGAAAAGCAAGGCTCTGACCCGAAACAAACAAGTGAGAGAGAGACAAGGAGCACCGCTCATCACGGAAATGTGGCCTACGCTTACCATCGCTCTGGAACTCAGGTGCAGAGAATGGCTGCAGCAATAGCTGACAGTTATAATCGAGCCCCAGAATCTGTTCGCAGCTCTAGGACTGCGTTGTCCCTCTCGGCAACCCTAAGACGAAATTTCCTCCTGATTGAGATCTGAGATGAAGTGTCGGTCTGTTCTTCTTCTCAAAAATCTTGCTGGTTATTCCAGCACTGGATTCTCTTTAGCCAATCTCTGGAGACGTTCTGAGTTCCGACCAATGTAAAGTTTATAACAATAACAAAAATTTCCTCTACCTTAAGGTATCTGCAGCGATTAACCAGTAATACACATTTCTCTCGTAGAGTGGGACAAAAAATAGAGCTTCTCTCCCATCATGAGAATGGTTTCATTTTTCAGCCAGTGATAAGGTCAGCACGTATACTCTTGCGATTCTTCTTCCAATCCATGAAAATAATTTTGGTGAACGAGTCCGGAACTGCCCTATACAATGTAAACGTCAACTCGTGCTGACTTCCTTTGAGCTCTGGAGATTCCTCTCGTTCTGAGTGGGTCGTGTTTCCCATCCCCTTGCAGATTAGTATCTTTTTCGAAAGCATTCTCTACTCAGTTTCTCATAATGAACTACTATAGCCTGGTGAATGCCACTTTTAGACCTTCACGACGCTGTTAACGGACGTGTGACATAGTCTCTGACAACATCCGACCATCGAAAATACACGGCTCGGGACCTAGCCTTTCAGCTGGGAATATTTTTAAGACACACTTGCTATTGCAGCCCTGTGTTCTTCACTTTCCCACAGTCTGCCAGCAAGTTAAACTTACAGAAAACATTACAAGTATCTTTCACCGAATACAAATGAAAGTCACTTATTAGATTTGCTGGTGCTTCTTTCATTTACTTTTGCATTTTCATGCATCAACAGTAATTTGAATTACTTTGGTAGTCTAATTTGGGATAGTGGGATATTAATTAGGCTACAGAGCAGTTTTGGAAAAACTGGTACATAGTGGATTGTGGGGATGGGTAAAGCTTCTGGTCGCCTCTCACAATGCCGCCTTTGCCTGTGTTCGTGTTTAGGATTGGAACTGGCACTTGCTACTAAAAGCAGTGCCATCGGTGTAGCCAAGTACTTCTCACAGTCATGTTACTTCAGCCGCCGAGGACCTGATTGCACAAATCCAACAAATTACGGGGATGATGATGTCGGCATTT
Source organism: Schistocerca americana (assembly GCF_021461395.2). Lineage (NCBI taxonomy): Eukaryota > Metazoa > Arthropoda > Insecta > Orthoptera > Acrididae > Schistocerca > Schistocerca americana. Next base: position 169,981,849 of record NC_060124.1, on the reverse strand, counting down.
TACCCCATGGGCCAAGAAGTCCAGCAGATTTTCTGTTGGGTTCAAGTCAGATGGTTTTGCAGGCCAATCTAGATGGGCTAGGGTGGAGGACTGTTCAGAAAGCCAGTCGCATATTCTTCCAGTCCGAAGAAATTTGCTGTTGCGTTCCTTACGTGCCTGTGAGAACAGTGGTCTCTTGCGAGGTCACCGACTCCAAAAGTTCATTTTATGCAGTTCCCGTCGCAAGGTTTTCTCGTTAACAATTTGGGATGGAGAAACATTCACTGCCTGTATCAGTTCCTGTCTGGTTTGGAAAAGATTCTGATTCACAAGTCGTAAAAGGCGTCTGTAGTCCTTCTCTGTCAAGATATTTTTCCGACAGCAATTCTAACGTGGCATATCGTGGTCACTTGTGTTACATCAGTGATTATAGACACGTTGAACAGTCGCCACGTAACGCCAACAAATCCACCAATTTCGCACACCGTATCGCCATGGACATAGCCAAACACGATTGTCCTCTCTTGCCACTTTGTCACATCCTTAAATTTACCCATGCTTACTTGCAAAGTCCCCTTGTCCCCTTGTCCCACTGATCGTTACTGTAGAGTAGCTACTGGTCACTTAGAGGGACTGCGCCTGCGGTTGCGCCCGTGACTCGTTTGCTGCGTCACCTCTAAAGGCGTAACAATCCTTCTGTGTTTGCGTACTGGGGAGACTAATTTTCTGTCCGGTGAGATTATTATATACCCATACAAGCCCGTGGAAGTCTACTTTCAAAGTGATGTCTCTAGGAATACGTCTACACTAAAACCATCGTCGTATCACCCACACACGGGTCGCGAACACAAAGTTAGACAAACTAAACCTCGCACCGAGGTTTTTACGCAGTCTTTCTTCCCATGCTCCATACGGAAATGGAACCGGTTGAAATCCTAATAACTGGTACAATGGGACATTCAAGTCAGCCATACTCTTCACGATGGTAGAGAAAGGTTTTAGATGTAGATGTAGGCAGGTGCTTATTTAAACTGATGGCTGCGGCAGCATTGGACTTGAGAGAAGTGAGATGGGAGAGGGAGATATAGAGGAACGCGAGAGAAACACGAATTACGGCGTGTCAGAACGGGTGGCGGAATGGGTGGCAGCGGACACTGAGGACCCTCGAGAATGGAGTGCAGTGCAAGCAAGACGTGTCGTTATAAGAGGACGGACTTGTCGAGGGTCTGGGTTGTAGGTACTTGGTGGGAGATGAGGAACAGCAGTTGACTCCCGCACTTCTGAAACCACATCTACTGAGATGGCACGGGCTCAACCGACAATTGAAGCTATTTAAAGATGCTTACTGAGTGATACGAAACAAAATAATGATAAGGCTTCCAATGGCTCATTACAGAATACCTACACATTACGACAAACCACGTTGATATGGGAAGATAGATATAATAAACATATACATCTATAATAAACATATACATCTATATTAAACATATACATCTATATCTATACTAGTATATAAACACTGGGATAGATATAATAAACATATACATCTATATCTATACTAGTTATAAACATAGGGAATCCAACGCTGGAACCAAAAAGTCTCTAAAACTTCCTGTACAATCTACTTCAAATTTTTACATATTATTCTAATAAACTTTTGACGGAAACAGCTTGCACATTTTTTAGTACATGTGTACACTGGAAAACGCCGGTAGCAAAAATCTCTAAAAGTTCCAGATCGATATGCTTCAAATTTTTACACATATTTTAATAAACATTCGGGTGAACGTAACTGTATTTTTTGAACAACTATGTACAGGTTTTTTGTTAAATCCGACCGCATCTCGGACATCGCTGCGGCCGGAAAAAGGTACTGCGAGGACGGGAGCAACGACGACTGAAGAAAATCATTCAACGCGACAGAAGTGCAACCCTTCCGCAAATTGGTGCAGATTTCAATGCTGGGCCATCAAAAACTGTCAGCGTGCGAACCATTCAACGAAACATCAACGATATGACCTTTCGGCACCGAAGGCCAGCTCGATGATTGCACGACACAAAGCTTTACACCTAGCATTGGCCCGTCAACAGCGACATTGGACGATTGATGACCGGAAACATGTTGCGTGGTTGGACGAATCACATTTCATATTGTATCGAGTGGATGGATGGTGTTGGGCGTGTGCAGTTGGAGTGATAGGGGACCTCTCTGACAAGTGACACGTACGTAAACATCCTGTCTGATCGCCTGCATTGATTCATGTCCAGTGTGCATTCCGATGAATTTCGGCAATTCCAGAAGGACAATGTAACAACCCACACGTCCAGAATTGCTACAGAGTGGCTCCAGGAACACTCTAATGTGTTTAAAAATTTCCGCTGGTTACCAATGTCCCCAGACATGAACATTATTGAGCATATCTGGGATGCCTTGTAACGTGCTGTTCAGAACAGATCGCCAGCCCCTCGTACTCTTACGGATTTATGAACAGCCCTGCAGGATTCATGGTGTCAGTTCCCTCCAGCACTAATTTAGACATTAGTTAAGTCCATGCTCCGTCGTGTTGCGGCACTTCTGCGTGCTCGCGGGAGCCCTACACGATATTAGGCAGGTGTACAAGTTTCTTTGTTTTGTACTTCGCAGTCAGTTTTCACAGTTAATAGGCTTATCAGTTTATGATTAGAATACTACCACTGAACCTAAATTTGCAAAAACAAACAAGGGGCAAGGTCAGAGAGAAATGGAAAACGAGATGGACAGTAAAAGTGGTGGAGGGGGGGGGGTGTACATAGAGAATGGTTGGGAGAAGACGGACTGATAGAGTTGGGGGAGGAGATGGAGGTAGGGGAGAAGAGGAGGAGATGGACAGAGAGAGGGTGAAGGACTGACGGATTGGGAGAGTGTGGAGACGAAAGAGAAGGAGACGGGCAAAGGGAGTGAGGGGCAGAGAGAAGAAGATTGGGAGGCATATTCAATTTTTACACATATTTAGCAATAGAAAAGCAGTGCCAGATGCACAAGTATTATTAATATTGCCCATTTTAGGATACAACAACCATGCATACTGTTAGAACATTCAATTAGTCTGGCATTTTCTCAGAAAAATTCAATAGCTGACAAAATATCTCCCATTCCATATTATTTTCTTCATGTCACTTCCCTTTTTTGCCACTTATTTAGGGCTGTACGACAATTTTGTAAAACTGGCATGAAAATATCTCATCAACTGCATTAGAAAACTGTTACAGTGCTTTGGTTTCTGATGTTGGTACCATAAACCAGTTCCTGTACAAAAGAACTGTTGTGTCAACACCGAATGGTGGTGGATGCGTGTCAGCAGCAGTTTGTCTAAACTGGAAGGAAAATTAGGAATCAATTTTGCCTCAGCATGAGTCCGAGATGGAGGACAAAGTTGATTTAGGATCGAATGTGGAAGCAGACTAGCTTGCCTTTTCAATGGAAGCATGCCGCCACTTGCCTGAAGCGATTTAGGGAAACCACAAGGCAGTTAGTTATGGAAGTCGATCGGGGTATTGAACCCCAGTCATCTGGAACTTGGTTCCATTACTTTAACCACTGCACCACGTCACTCGGCGTTTTTGTTGGACTGGGAGTTGTCATATGCAGTCAGTGCCTGTCAGCAATCTCTAGCTCATGATCTTCTCCTAATTCCCCACGACCAATGATTTGAGCAGAGATCTTTCTCAAACTGAAGTCTGAGACAGTGAAGTCTAGCAGGAGTGTAAATTGTAAAAGTCAACAAGAAAATGTATGAACATAAACGTGTATCTGTCTGCTGTACGCACCAAATGTACTTGGTGTCAAATAGAATAAAATGGCAGGAAGAGAACTTCCTACCACTGAAATTAGTTGCTGTCATGAGGCAGCACGCTTGCACACAGCAAGTATACGGCCCCTTCACAGGGCTTAATACGGTTAGGCAAAAGTTACAACGAAATGATGGCAACACAGATCTGCAAAGATTTGCAGTAATTTATCTGTAGAAACTTTACAAATATTTCACTGTAGTGCAATGATAGCGTGTGACAATATAGACCAGTGTTCACTTGCGCATGGATGTCTTGAAATCTGGTCTCGTCTTGAATCCGGTGAACTATAACTACGATCACTTGAAAAATTTCCATGCTAGGGGGAAGGATGGAGGAGGGGTTGGGCGCGGGACACACCAGAGGAAGGCGGCTGCTAAGGTGAGAAGTTCTTTACTAAAGCGTCTACACTGTCCAGTACACCGGTCAGTGACCGTTTGGCAACTTCCGCACCAGTTTATTAGGATTTCTGACATTTTTATTTCGATAGTCTCCTTAACTATGCCTTTACAGAAACTCAGTGTTCACCGCGTGATACTGACCCCGTCGTATTTCATTTCGTGATTATATTGAGGGTAGCAATTGGTGACGGCTGATTTGCTTGGTTGTTTTATTCAGTGTGTCGCTGATGTTCCTTGCAAATCTCCTTGGCTGTTCTAGTGTCTGCCACAAGTAAGACATCCCACATACGAGTGGAATGTGGTACACACCCGGCCAACGAAGATCTAGATCGTTTTGAATATTATACAGAATATATATATATATATATATATATATATATATATATATATATATATATATATATATATATATTAATGAGAGCGAAATACACTGGAAGGCATGGTCTGTAGGAGTCAACTGGCGTTTAGAATTTTAGAACATATTGTTTTATCCATACTGGGTCTTGTGAAATCTGCAGTCGATAGTTGATGAATCACGCAACTAGCCGGGTAATCAATCTTTCAACACTGTATATAGTAGACGATAAGAAAATTACGCCGCGCGGGTAGCCGCGCGGTCCAGGGCGTCCTGCCACGGTTCGCGCGGCTCCCCCCGTCGGAGGTTCGAGACCTCCTCGGGTATGAGTGTGTGTGTGTGTGTTGGTTTAAGTTAGATTAAGTAATGTGTCAGCCTAGGGACTGATGACCTTAACAGTTTTGTCACATAGAAACTTACCACAAATTTCCAAAATAAAAAAAACTATAAATGCTAGTAAATAATAATATTATGCTTGATATGTTACACAGATGCTTCTGACTAAATATTGAAAAACAGCGTAATTTTGAATAGCACAAAATAATTAGATCAAGCCTTTGTTCTCGTTTCCATGAAATCTTGTTAACATATATATTCCTTATTTCCAATACTAACTGAGTAGCGTCGTATAAAAACAGTTATTAGGACATCATCTGATATGTGAATAAGAAAAGGAATAAAGTTATGGCTTTAAAATAAGAAAGGTACACTTTTAGTAATATGTCAGACTTATTCCATGGACAAATAAGTAAATAAGAGGTCCTATAGAATTCTGTGTACAAGTTTGAAAGAAATGAATTTTACTTCTACTTATATTTCCGCAAGTTCCGTGGCTAGAATGTTTCATTCGCAGCCTCCCTTGTTGGGGCCGATTTCCTCCCCCTGCCCCACCCCCGCTCCTCCTCCGCAAACAATGATGCTTGTAATGATTTCATTTGCGTACTGGCAATTTATTGTCTTTACTTTTCAATGAATGAATGACTGAAGTACTGTCTTGCTAACAACGTTTGAAGACGGCACTATATGTACTAAACTGTGTTCCTATCTGAGAGGAATTAAAGCACGAAACATTAATACTCCGATCAATCGTATGATCTCCCAGCACAGAAAAATAAAGTTATACATGTATGTAATTTTGCAACATACTGTAAAAGAAGATGAACTCTTGGTTAAATAGTAGTCAACTAGTCGTGAGCTTGGTCTAAACGTGTATAAAATGCAAGCAAGGCTAGGAGGAGAGAACAAATTTGCTTCAGCCTTGGTACTTAATTGTGTTATGTGCATCCCAGATTCTTTGTGATGGATAAAAAGTGAAACGGTGACATTTCACTTACCAGTGGTGTGACGTCACGGAAGCGAGCGGAAAATGCAGTCACGAAAGGATTCTTCGCTTCTTCCAGCGAATAATGCCAAACACTGTCAATTGCTGGTGATATACACGTCTTGAACGTTCACTAAATCAACGACGTATGTGTAGATGACACTCAGTGCGGCTGTGGCAGCATGGCCTAATTCAAACATCCGGCTGCCCAGTGTAGTGACGTAAGACTCAATTGTTGTCGCTGTGCTGATTCAAACGCCTATATTCTTATCGTTCAACGGACAAATAAAAGACGTTATTAAAACAACAAAACTATGCACTCAGACATTGTATGCTACGTCTGTGTTTACTTATCATTAAACTGAACATTCACTGATGAAATGAGCTAAGAACTATCTACAGTGTTCCGTAAGTAAACTGTGCTAAAGTAAGACTAGTACAGCCATGTAATACAGCGGCCTCAAATTTATATTCACGGGAATTCCTTACAAATAAATGCTAATACAAGTGGAAAACAACCATTATCGGATAAGGAGAAAACAACCTTTTCTCGTATCACACGTTTGTATCTCGTAAGTGCAGCTACTCTAAAACGCTTCTGCCTACTTTTTCATGTAATCCAGCGAATATGGACGTCGTCATACTCTTCTGGAATCCTGTTCTGGGCGGTCTCGAGGTATCTTGTCCATTACTTTCGATAATATCTGCATCAACGTCCTGGCTTCCGATGGTGTGTCCTGGGACATCACGCTATCGCGTCTGTAATCTTACGCACTTGCTCCGTCGTCTGCAATGCACACGTCGTCGCTCCTATCTATTTGAAGCTCCAATTTACAATCCATTTGGATGTTATTACTAATCAATTTTTAACCCAATCTTTTAAAGAAAAGACTACATCCGTAACCAATCCACTTGTGTTTTCATGTTACACGTTAAATAATTAAAGGAACTAAATGTAGTGTACAACTACTACATTTGATAATTGCGTAATTGATGCGACTCTTGAAAATACATAGACTATTAAGCCAACTGACAACTCAGCATCATGAAGAATAGTATTATCTTTGATCTATATGTTTGAAGAATGCTTGAGTCTCGTGAAACAAATAGTGCAGGATTTTGTTTCTGCCCACGGATAAATACATACTTGAACATTTGGTATATTTAAGACAGTAAATATTAATTGTTTTTGAACATTTGGAATTCGTGAAAAACTTTTGGTCTGATTTCGTCAAGTAAATACGATCATTTCCTTGCTTCAACTAATAAAGATTGTATAGCGACGTATTAGTAATGGACTTCCTGTTTTCCTTATTTTAATAAAAATATTTTGATTTTGAGCAAATATAATAGTATGACTATAAACAGGTTATTTGTGATGAAGAAGAAACAGTTGCATACTAGATATGCAGTCATCATGCGTAAAATCTGAAGTAATCAGTTTAGAAAATGTTATCGTTGTAGACAATATCCCTCTTTTGTGTGAGATACTTCACTTGGTACTTTCCTCCTCACCTTTCCTCCCCGTAGCTACGATCTGTTAAGATGCATGCATCAATGTGAATTTCTTTAACTGATAATAAATCTCATTTTTCCTTAAACCTTGTGTCATGTTATTTTGTTTTGTACAACTAATACCCTTGGTATGTTATTGACAGATTTCACAGTGGAAGTACCTGTGAGTCTGATCATATGAAGGCGAATAACACGGGTGAACAAAACAAAAATTTCTGCAGTATAAGTTTACGGAGTCTATTTAGATACATATGATAATGAAGTACTTTGCTTGTAAATTATATTGTTTGAATAGACTCTGGTTCACATGATGAACCGTTCTGTAAAAAATACACGTTTTTTACTGATCTACTCTCATTAACGTGTCTTTTTCGAAGTAAGATAACTGTACTCAACACGGCCTGTGACTCAGTGCAGCCTAGTGCCTTTGTCTTGGTAACTACGACAGGAAGCCGACAGATGGTATCCCAGGTGCATTTGGCAAACTACGTTCACTCTCTCTGCTTCTCACAGAGAGAGCCGTGACTGTTATCCATTTCACAGGTGAGCTTTTGTTGTTTGCCATTCACCCATTATTATTTTGTGCAGGTAAGCTTCTTGCGTTACTCACTATTTAAAATTTTTCTACAAACATGATAATGTATCAGTTACTTCATGAAACTGTCCTGTTTTGGCGTTTCTGTTATAGGAAGTATTAGAATTCACAGAAGCTTTGTGTTAAACAGCCCGACCTTTTCTGCTGCAAATGTGGGAATTATTGTCAAGAAACGCAACGACGGAATTATAAAAAAGAGAATATTTTTAAAATGTTTGTTTTAAAGTTACCAGATGATTTCAAACAAAGTGCTATAAATGATACAAAGCATAACAAAGTTAATCATAACAACAAAAAAAGTCAATAAGAATTAAGAAAAATGTGTTGTATGCGCCTTTCTTCGGCATTTTTGGTCCAGACAGTATCTCTGCAAGTTCCAGCAGCAGCTTGCAATCATATGCCAATCCCAACGGCCTTGAAATCTTTCCTCCATAATCTTGATGTCGTGGTGGAACCGTTTCCCTTCTTCTTCGCTAAAACCGTTCAAATTGTCAGGAAATTTATCTAAATGACTGTGCAAAAAATGTGATATAAGAATCATATTAGCTCCCAGTTTTTGGAAATTTTGGAATATCTTGTCTACTATTTCGGAATATTCTTCAGCTTTGTGATTTGCCAAAAATTTTTTCACAACTGAGACAACGTTTGTCCATGCTTCCAGTTAAACTTGAGTCAAGTGGTTTATGAAACAGTCATTGACTATAAGACTATGGATTTGTGGTCCATCAAAAATTCCTGCTTTGAACATTTCTATATTGAGACCAGGAAATGGCTGAAAAATATATTTTAACAATCGCCAATCCTATCTAAGGGTTTAACAAACTGTTTTATTACCCAAGTTCAATATGTGGTGGTGGAAGAATGACTTTTCCCTACTGACCAACGTTCATGAACGACGTTATCTTTTTCTACACTCAGTTTCATTCTCAGTGGTCAGTCTTTCTTGCTCCAGAATTCATTTTTCGCATCACTGTCCCACAGCCAAAGAAAACATGAATACTTAGTGTATACATTTTGCTGACCAAATAAGACATTCACCATTTTTAAATCTACACACGTTGACCACTGATGTTGATTGTAAGGTAGCAACTACGATATGTAACAGTGTATAAATATACCATCTCTGTTTTGTAATTTTATTTAAAGCCCTCAATAATTATAAGAATAATAATAATTAAGTAAGGGATTCACTGAAATTTCAACCAAAGTAATTCACGCCACCCATAAGCCGACATGAATTAATATATTTACGTTATTAATCAAATGAGAGTATGCAGAAGGCAGTGGGCAGGCATACGTCGAACGATAGGTATAGAAGGCTCTGAGTCATCTCGAGTGGGAAAGTGCACTGGCTGATGTGGCCAAATGTTGATGGGAATGCCACTTGCACCCGAAAATGATAGGTTTCTAGTACCTTCTAGAACAATTTCAGCTTAGTAATACAGTTTGTAACACTACACTACTGCACATGATACTTATTAAAGCCTGTATTATGGTAAGTTGACGGGCTTCACCTTATAAGAAAGGATTTTGGTATATATGTTGACCGCGTGTACCTGAATGGAGGCAAAATCAGACTTCCACCCACTCAGTAACAACAATGATACGTCAAGCAAGTCTGAAGTGCAATTACACGTTAGGACGGACAAGAAACAACACAGCAGATGTTACCAAATTGTTAATAATACGGTCGCCAGCCTAATTAGGCATTAACTGAGTTTCTTCCCAGTACAAGTTGATGTACGTTCATACAAAACAACACATAATAGCACGGCATAATATGGTAAATTTTAGAACCAGAAAATCTACTGAACTAATAATTTCACTTTCTGTACTAACATGGACAAGCCAAAAATACACAACAATACACTATAATGCTTACTACGAACTTCGTATTGTCTATTGATCTGATTAAAATCGGGCATAGGTTACCCTAGAAATAGCACTTTCGAAACACACATACAATGTCAATTTTGAAAAAGGTAAAACACTAATAAATTTTGGTTTTATATTGACTTTAACTTTGCTGGTCAAATCAGTTCAGTACACTTCAGATTTTAAATGAATAGAAAAGAAAATAGGGGGGGGGGGGGGGGAAGGGAACCCTGAAACTGTTATGATCACTGTACTGAAAATTTTGATTATGGAATCGTTAAGCACTCAAGATTTCCAATATATGAGTTACAACTCTTTTTGTCTTACTTCTTGCTCATTTAACTACCATTAATTTTGTCTCAAATTAATTAAACTTTATTACTAAACCAATTTCAACATTATCTTCCAACTTTGTCAGACCTATATTATCTACCTATATATTCATTAACAACAAAGTTCTTTAAACATCATTCTAACACAGATAGGTCTGCTGGTAATTATTATTAACATAAACTTTAAATCTTCATTTCGGGACACTCGGGTTGCACAACATGTGGAAAGGACCCTGTCTAGGTTAGTGATGAGGATAATTAAATGATAGGACAGTTCTGGTAAAAGTTAAGTTGTTATTGAACAGTAATGAACAAAAGTAACACTGGTCCACACGAATACAGTACTAAAAGTTTCAACCTGTTTGTATCGATGCGGCAGTCGGCAGGCGGCGAGATGGCGAGGCACAGAGCACACATACAATCACAGCAATGGCTCTTGATGTATCGGCACTTTACTTCTTCATAGCGTCTCAATATTTTTCCATTTAGTGCCTATGGAATTTTGCCATGCTGTATAGTCGTCGGAAACGGCACATCCGAGGATCAACGAAATCACGTTTTCCAGGAGAGCCTCCTCGATCCAGACCGTGTTGCTCAGATCAAAGCCCAACTCCGACTACTACTGCTGAGCCCGTTATGCCGTGCCGCGCCCGTGTGCATTTTCCCGCGCTCGCCTGCCATCCACCTTTTACCGCTCCCCTACACACAGGGTATTCACCCGAGGTTTTGCATTCTACATATCCTAATACATTGCCTACGTATGGACCAGACGCACAAGTACAACTTTAACATCTTACAACAGTTTCAATGTTTCTTACATTTCAATTTTGTTATAATATTGCTTGCAATTTGACATAAACATTAATATTCACATCGAAAGTTGTTTATAATTTCCTCAACACAATGACATCAAAAGAAAATAAATGAAATCAGAATATCGATTACACTAATTGATCGAAAATCAGAAGAAAAAATTATTATATGTACAATAGTATAGCGTTGGTGTTGTTACACATGCCCCTGTTTCCAGTAAATTTCTCAAAGTGCAAATTTGATGGGAATACTAATTTTTATATTTATACAGTGGTTCTGAATCTTTATGTGAATGTCCCAAAAAAAAATTTATACCACAAACTTCCTTTCACTCACATTATATAGGTCTACACTTTTTTAACATATCAAGAACATTCACTTATAATTTACTTAAGTGCCTTTGGCACAGTCCAACCTCCTATCACAACATTATTTAATTAGCAAATTACTCATTTTTACTAAATTTCTCAAAGAAATAATTTCTAATCTGGAACACTAACACTTAATTACAAAAGCAAATACAAATACCTATATACACCATAAGACAATTTGATGCTGCTTGCATTGAATGGCAGTCCACTTCCTTATTTACTAATAAACACACAATAATATTCAGAAAATTTACTACACATATTTGCTGCCTATTATTCGGATTTGGGCAGTCCATTTCGCATCATTTTACCACATCACCTGTACCACACTTACAATTCTCCATTGACTATTTAGCTGCCCTCATTGGTGTTTGGCAGTCCTTTATATTATGACTCATATACTGTTCACTTTGATTTTTGACAGTCCCATCTTTTATTTGGCTTGCAGCATTTACCCTTTCTTTTCAGTCCTTTTTTCCATACATCTCTACAATTACAGTACATTTGGTAATCTGAAACTCACATAACTACATTAGCACACTGTCATTGGTATACATATATTTACAAAGGTTTGTTACATTTGGAATAAATTAGTTTCAGCATAAGATACAGCATATTTACTGCAAATCGCTCTCTGAGTGTACTTAGGTCACTCACTCCTAGGAACATACAGTTTCAGGTCCACAACATTTCTTACACCTAAAGGTCTTTTGGATTTTGGGTAGATCAGGTAGTAAGTATTATCGTGTGGAATGTTCTGTATTATATATGGTCCATTATAAATATATTTAAATTTGGAAATTTCATGGTTCAGTTCACTAGACTTTTCGTGGGTTTTTAAAAGAACATAATCCCCATTTTGAAACTTTCAGATTTTTACCGTGTCTTTTAGATCTAGATTCAGCTTTTTGCTTTGCCCTCTTTCTGACTAATTCTTTCTTTTGACTCAACCCCAAACTTGTACAAGGCGGAAACTCTAGTTTTTCCTCAATTAAACTTTTACTTCTGCTGTCTAACAGAATTTCTTCTGGTGGGAACCCAGTAGATTCATGATGTAAGGTGTTCATGATATTCTCAAAATCCGATATAAATCTACCCCAGACTCTAAATCACGCCCCTTCCTGTTTTTTGCACCACGCACCTTGGTCGACTGTGACATTGTCCCAAGATACGTTCCTGACCTGTGAACCATTTATATCTGGCGGCTTTTTCGGTTTCTGGAGTTCAAATTCTTTACTTACTTGAACTCGTTGCAAGATAAACACTGAGTCGTCCAGTGGCTCTTTCTTTCTTTGTTCACTCTCAACATCTGGATTTTGTTTTGTAACTTCGTCACCAATGGGTACAATATCGCAATTAGCTATATTCCCATTCTTTTCACTAGTACCGAAATACTCGTCATCTGAATTATCGTCCGAATCCGACCACTCAGGATCGCTTTCAGGTTCTAACATAAAAGCTTTTCTGAGACAGCCACTAAGTTCTTCCTCTGCATTTTCATCAGGCTTTGATTTTAACTCAGTATCTTCTTTTGGCAAAACGGCCACATTATCAGCTTTACTCACATCCACTGTTACTTCATATTTAGTGTAATCCTCGTGGACTTCAATTACTTTCATGTAATTATCTGCCTCTTCCCCACGGTGCCTTTCGGTAGCAGCTTGTACTGTTGGCGGATCATTAACGGACGTTACTTCCGCGTCTATGCTCAGGATTTCATCCTCCAATTCCTTCCTATCTTTAACCTTCGTCCTATAGGCAGCACGCGTACTTTGCGCTGCGCTATTTACTCTCTCCTCTTTAAATTCGGGCCACGTCACCTTATCGACGTCCCTACTATCTCCTTTTCCACTAACTAACTTCCTTGCCTCATACTCCTTCTTAAAATCCTCCCACTCACATTGCTTTAGGCCCTTGTACAGATCGTCGATCTGCACACGCCAATTACTTACTTCCACTAATTCATTCTCGCCATTTACTTCATTGCTAACACTGCTAACCGCACCTCTCTGTGTATCCGCAGTTTCATCTACACTCCTGGAAATTGAAATAAGAACACCGTGAATTCATTGTCCCAGGAAGGGGAAACTTTATTGACACATTCCTGAGGTCAGATACATCACATGATCACACTGACAGAACCACAGGCACATAGACACAGGCAACAGAGCATGCACAATGTCGGCACTAGTACAGTGTATATCCACCTTTCGCAGCAATGCAGGCTGCTATTCTCCCATGGAGACGATCGTAGAGATGCTGGATGTAGTCCTGTGGAACGGCTTGCCATGCCATTTCCACCTGGCGCCTCAGTTGGACCAGCGTTCGTGCTGGACGTGCAGACCGCGTGAGACGACGCTTCATCCAGTCCCAAACATGCTCAATGGGGGACAGATCCGGAGATCTTGCTGGCCAGGGTAGTTGACTCACACCTTCTAGAGCACGTTGGGTGGCACGGGATACATGCGGACGTGCATTGTCCTGTTGGAACGGCAAGTTCCCTTGCCGGTCTAGGAATGTTAGAACGATGGGTTCGATGACGGTTTGGATGTACCGTGCACTATTCAGTGTCCCCTCGACGATCACCAGTGGTGTACGGCCAGTGTAGGAGATCGCTCCTCACACCATGATGCCGGGTGTTGGCCCTGTGTGGCTTGGTCGTATGCAGTCCTGATTGTGGCGCTCACCTGCACGGCGCCAAACACGCATACGACCATCATTGGCACCAAGGCAGAAGCGACTTTCATCGCTGAAGACGACACGTCTCCATTCGTCTCTCCACTCACGCCTGTCGCGACACCACTGGAGGCGGGCTGCACGATGTTGGGGCGTGTGCGGAAGACGGCCTAACGGTGTGCGGGACCGTAGCCCAACTTCATGGAGACGGTTGCGAATGGTCCTCGCCGATACCCCAGGAGCAACAGTGTCCCTAATTTGCTGGGAAGTGGCGGTGCGGTCCCCTACGGCACTGCGTAGGATCCTACGGTCTTGGCGTGCATCCGTGCGTCGCTGCGGTCCGGTCCCAGGTCGACGGGCACGTGCACCTTCCGCCGACCACTGGCGACAACATCGATGTACTGTGGAGACCTCACGCCCCACGTGTTGAGCAATTCGGCGGTACGTCCACCCGGCCTCCCGCATGCCCACTATACGCCCTCGCTCAAAGTCCGTCAACTGCACATACGGTTCACGTCCACGCTGTCGCGGCATGCTACCAGTGTTAAAGACTGCGATGGAGCTCCGTATGCCACGGCAAACTGGCTGACACTGACGGCGGCGGTGCACAAATGCTGCGCAGCTAGCGCCATTCGACGGCCAACACCGCGGTTCCTGGTGTGTCCGCTGTGCCGTGCGTGTGATCATTGCTTGTACAGCCCTCTCGCAGTGTCCGGAGCAAGTATGGTGGGTCTGACACACCGGTGTCAATGTGTTCTTTTTTCCATTTCCAGGAGTGTATTATTCCCTTCGCCACGGAATTATCACTCGTAATGTATTCACCAGTTCTTACGGCTATGTTCGTATCTAATGCTGCCGCATTGCTAGCGGCTTCTCTCTGAACAGCTGTTCCGCTAGGCTGGGCCGTTGCCCTCTGATGCTCCACTCGCCTGTTAATAAGTATTGCTCTGCGTGGCGAAGATGACTCATCCGCGCTTGCACCTGACGCTTGTTTCGCAACAACACGTTGTATGGTTCCACGCCCGTCTCTAACCTGTCTCATAATTTTACTGTTAGCCCGATAACATTTCTTAAATCGGGGCCGGTATATACTGTCCGCTTCCGTTTGGCCCGCAACGTTCGCGGAAATCAGTTTCCCGCGTCGTTATTATTTTGCGCGGCGTACCCTCTACCGCGACCTATATAACTCCCTCTTCCTCTTCCTCTGCCTCTACCTCTTTGTATCATATTGACGCGAAACCCATCGCCGTCATTTCTCTCGTCATGATTACGGTTGTTTCTGTTACCAAAATTTTGATAATTGGCACGACTTTCGCGCCAGTGGTCTTCGTCTTCGACCCTTTCAAGAAATGCTTGGAAGTTGCGATGATTGCTTCCCACGTATCTCTTTGAATCTTCTGGAAGCTTTTTATATAGCTCCCACACGATTTCTGAATCGGATCTTCTCCCTCTTAAATGTGTCAACTTTCGGTACCAATATTCGCAGAAATCTTTCAAAGAATTCCTGCCCCTGTTATCATGAAGTTTGGCCATGATAAACTCGCGCCACAAATGATTCTGTTTTTGTTCGGACCAATATTCTTCCGTAAATTTTTGCTTAAATTCTTCGAACGTCATTCGTTCGGTATTTAAATTAATTCCCCAGCGCTTAGCATCACCTGCTAAGGCGCTAATTACTACGTTTATCTTTTCCTGACCAGACAAGTGTTCAGGAAACATTCTCTCGCAATTTTTGATGAAATCTAACGGATGCCATCCGTTATGTTTCTTGGCGGGATCGAAGCATTCCTCACCTTCTAACAGCTTCGTAAGTGGTGTGCCATTACAGACAACACCAGGCCTATCTTTAATTTTACTCTCAAGATCGAAAATTTTGCCTTGAATTTTCGAAGAATTTTGTTCACATTTTTGTACACATCCGGTAACTTTCTCACCTAAATCTCTTTCAGTGTCTGAAACTGCCTTTTTCAACTGTGAGATTCCGTGTTGACATTCGTTTACGATCTCAGTTTTAAGACCGAAAACTTTTTTGTCTACTTTTGTTTCAACCAGAAGCTCTACTTTCCCTTGGGTGTTGAGAATTTCAACATCAAACCTACTGTTAATGTTGTCAATTACCCCCTGCATAGTATCCATATTTTTGTTAATTGTGTCAATTTCAAATTTCATAGTATTTACTACAGAGCTTAAATTACCCACTTTTTGTTCTACCTGTTCTATTTGTTTACTAATTTTAATTCCTTGTTCTTCGACCTGTGCTTTAATCTGATCATTCTGTGTTTTGAGCTGATGGCTCTGTGTTTTAAGCTGCTCATCAACATGTCTTTTAAGTTGATCATTCTGTGTTTTGAGCTGCTCGTCAACGTGTGTTTTATCTGACTAACCCGATTACCGACTTGTTTTTGAAGCTGATCATTCTGCCCTGCAATTTGTTTGGTTAATTGTTCAAATAAATCGTACATGCTTAAAATTTTCACACTGTTTTGTTCTACGGAATCGGTGTGTTCCGATCCTACTTCAAAGTTTCTTTCGGTCCTTTCTTTATCTGTGGAGAATCAAACATCTCAGTGGATTCATTCACATACCCACTATCATCTACAAAGTCACCCTCTACTTCCTGTTTTATTCCTTGCTGTGTTCGAGACGATCTCGACATTTCAATCTGCTCGTTAACGTGTTCGTGATATTGTATGTACGCCAATTGTCTTCTGCTAACGCCATCTGTTATCTGGGCGCGTAAACTCCTGCTACTGCCAGCCGCATTTTCCATTACGCGGCACATCTCCTGTTTCTACGTTCTTGTCCATACTGAACGCAAATTGCACCACACTATCGTACTTGACGTTCACTGCTATTTACTTTACTAATTATTATTGCAATTCGTGCCACTGAAGATCCACTGTTCGGTATTCACATTAATTTGTGACCGACAACAAATGGATGTCCTGTCACCGGGAAGCCACTTGTAACACTACGCTACTGCGCACGATACTTATTAAAGCTTGTACTATGGTAAGTTGACGGGCTTCACCTTATAAGAAAGGATTTTGGTATATATGTTGACCGCGTGTACCTGAAAGGAGGCAAAATCAGACTTCCACCCACTCAGTAACAACAATGATACGTCAAGCAAGTCTGAAGTGCAATTACACGTTAGGATGACAAGAAACGACACAGCAGATGTTACCAAATTGTTAATGATACGGTCGCCAGCCTAATTAGGCATTAACTGAGTTTCTTCCCAGTACAAGTTGATGTACGTTCATACAAAACAACACATAATAGCACGGCATAATATGGTAAATTTTAGAACCAGAAAATCTACTGAACTAATAATTTCACTTTCTGTACTAACATGGACAAGCCAAAAATACACAACAATACACTATAATGCTTACTACGAACTTCGTATTGTCTATTGATCTGATTAAAATCGGGCATAGGTTACCCTAGAAATAGCACTTTCGAAACACACATACAATGTCAATTTTGAAAAAGGTAAAACACTAATAAATTTTGGTTTTATATTGACTTTAACTTTGCTGGTCAAATCAGTTCAGTACACTTCAGATTTTAAATGAATAGAAAAGAAAATAGGGGGGGGGGGGAAGGGAACCCTGAAACTGTTATGATCACTGTACTGAAAATTTTGATTATGGAATCGTTAAGCACTCAAGATTTCCAATATATGAGTTACAACTCTTTTTGTCTTACTTCTTGCTCATTTAACTACCATTAATTTTGTCTCAAATTAATTAAACTTTATTACTAAACCAATTTCAACATTATCTTCCAACTTTGTCAGACCTATATTATCTACCTATATATTCATTAACAACAAAGTTCTTTAAACATCATTCTAACACAGATAGGTCTGCTGGTAATTATTATTAACATAAACTTTAAATCTTCATTTCGGGACACTCGGGTTGCACAACATGTGGAAAGGACCCTGTCTAGGTTAGTGATGAGGATAATTAAATGATAGGACAGTTCTGGTAAAAGTTAAGTTGTTATTGAACAGTAATGAACAAAAGTAACACTGGTCCACACGAATACAGTACTAAAAGTTTCAACCTGTTTGTATCGATGCGGCAGTCGGCAGGCGGCGAGATGGCGAGGCACAGAGCACACATACAATCACAGCAATGGCTCTTGATGTATCGGCACTTTACTTCTTCATAGCGTCGCAATATTTTTCCATTTAGTGCCTATGGAATTTTGCCATGCTGTATAGTCGTCGGAAACGGCACATCCGAGGATCAACGAAATCACGTTTTCCAGGAGAGCCTCCTCGATCCAGACCGTGTTGCTCAGATCAAAGCCCAACTCCGACTACTACTGCTGAGCCCGTTATGCCGTGCCGCGCCCGTGTGCATTTTCCCGCGCTCGCCTGCCATCCACCTTTTACCGCTCCCCTACACACAGGGTATTCACCCGAGGTTTTGCATTCTACATATCCTAATACATTGCCTACGTATGGACCAGACGCACAAGTACAACTTTAACATCTTACAACAGTTTCAATGTTTCTTACATTTCAATTTTGTTATAATATTGCTTGCAATTTGACATAAACATTAATATTCACATCGAAAGTTGTTTATAATTTCCTCAACACAATGACATGAAAAGAAAATAAATGAAATCAGAATATCGATTACACTAATTGATCGAAAATCAGAAGAAAAAATTATTATATGTACAATAGTATAGCGTTGGTGTTGTTACAAGTTCCAGTGTCAGAAAGCGCGCGGGATTGTGAATGCTGTTGAACTTCGATGGCAATATTGCGAGATATCAGTGCCGAGATAAAATAGTCTCACTTGTTCTTAACCCTTCAGGTTAAGAAAAATATATTTTATGCGTAATCTAAAACACGTAATTGAGGACAGAGCTTAAGAAAATGACCTCCTTTCTTACATGCAATTTTCTTTCGTTAGTTTATAAAGTGAGTAATGTGATTACTCATCGGCGCGGACAGGTCCATATCTAACCTCTCCGATGAAATGCTAACTTTATTCGGCCAGTAAGTACTTTTACATTACAAATGGCTTTCCAGGCACTGCTCCGAAAGTCTGGAAAAACAGTTGAGTAGCGACAGGCTATTCCGCAATTTAATACTCCAGTAAAAGCGTACGCAAGGCAGGGGTCTTGATTGTTTCATACGAAGTGTCATTGGAACTGTAATGAACTTTAGAACAATGGTACAACCGCGTATTGAAATCCAGATGCAGCCTCATCGTTATGGATAAGTGATTTCTTGCATGGCTGGGCGAAGTGTGAACTTCCGATAAGTCTTCAAGGTTTTACCGTAGGCAAGATGGCCGTACAGTCGAGTGCAGTTAAACGAATCTACACTCATTGTGTAATGTGGTAATGTTCAGGAGAGTGAGCGTTTGTTATAGTGGCATCATTAGACGTCCTGCGTGGCATTGCAAAATTGTTTAACTCTGAGTGAAACCGGAATCTAAATGCTATGTACGTAAAGAGGAGACAGACTGTTTTAGAAGGAGCTAACGTATATTGCAATGTTCTGAAGGACAGAGTCTGATTCAATGCGGAGATAATTCATGAACATAAATGAGAGATGTGTCCTCATATGGCGCGTAAGGGAGGACGTTAGCCCGATACTCTGTCATTTATGTGCTCTCGGATTAAGTACACAAGCCAAAAATTACTGTAATAGCTATCCCTTGCAGTGGTATGGTTCAAATATCTCTGAGCAGTATGGGACTTAACATCTGAGGTCATCAGTCCCCTTGAACTTAGAACTACTTAAACCTAACTAACCCAAGGACATCACACCCATCCATGCCCAAGGCAGGATTGGAAGCTGCGACTGTAGCAGCCGCGCGGTTGCGGACTGAAGCTCCTAGAACCGCTCGGTCACAGCGGCCGGCCTTTGCTGTTGTAACATGTGTTTTATTGGAGGACAATGCACCTCGGAATTATATTTTATTTATCAGGGTAGGTCCGTGTTCTTATTTGCTGCAACGCCCTTCTTTCCTTACAATATTTCTTCGTTGATTTGTTGCTTCCCAAGATTGCTTACAGTGAGTAGCACCGAGAACGGGAGAGCAGGACTATCTTTGAGAGTCAAAAATCTTCGAGAAATATAAAGACTGTCTATGGTCTATGGCGCTTACGACACGTAACAAACGTCAGGTGGACGTTGGCCCGCTGCGCGCATGATTTAATAAAATCTGTGTGGCATCAAGGCTCTCAAGTGACTAACCACTGGCACCGATACATTACGAATGGTGTGCAACCCATGTTATATCACATTCCAGCATTCGGTTTAGTCATAATGGTAGTCAGGGGGAATAAACCTGAGTAATAAACTGCTCCACCGACTCTTCTAACTTCCGCGATGAAATGAAATTGTCTCTAAAACAAGTTTAACGTTTTGATATTCATCCTTAAGAGTAGTTCAGATGGTTCAAATGGCTCTAGCGCTATGAGACTTAACATCCGAGGTCATCAGTGCCCTAGACTTAGAGTTACTTAAACCTAACTAATCTAAGGACAGCACACACATCCATGCCCGAGGCAGGATTCGAACCTGCGACCGTAGCAGCAGCGCGGTTCCGGACTGAAGCGGCCAGAACCGCACGGTCACAGTGGGCGGCTTAAGAGTAGTTGAGTGAGCTATCGGGATCCAAGCTAATTTATTTTCGTTATGCAGTAATACGCATTTAAAACTTTTTTTTTGGGGGGGGGGGGGGGTAGCTAGAAAAAGTTGGTATTCTGGAAGGCCTGTTAAATTTAAACGCCCAGAAATATCACTACAATATATAATATCATTTGTCTCGTTAAAACACGAAACAATGTCGCTCTCTCTAATTCGATAGGATGTTATTGGTACGACATGCTGAAGGCAGTGCTTGTCATTCAGTCTTGCGCAAAAAGCTCAACTGATTTCTTGGATAAATTTAAATCTCGAATCAAGTCGTTTAGTTCGCCATGAGAAAAGCCTTGCAGTGTAGGACTTCAGTCTTCGAATTCACTTTCACTATTGCCTTTGCACTGACTACAGAGGAGAAGCCGTCATAAAGGCGAAAGATTAATGAATGTTGTGTGACTAGGGCCTCCCGTCGGGTAGACCGTTCGCCGGGTGCAAGTCTTTCGATTTGACGGCATTTCGGCGACTTGCGCGTCGATGGGGATGAAATGATGATGATCAGGACAACACAACACCCAGTCCCCGAGCGGAGAAAATCTCCGACCCAGCTGGGAATCGAACCCAGGCCCTTAGGATTGACATTCTGTAGCGCTGACCAATTTTTATACTTTTTTTTCATTTTGTTCGTTGTTGATCGTTGTGTTTGGTCGTTGCGGACGTCACATGACATCCGTTAAAGCTCGTTTGTTGATCCTTCCACTCAGGTTTTTTATTACAGAGGCCAACCAGCTCTCTCACCGACCACGCTTTTTTATTTTTATTTATTTATTTTTTAAATCTCATTTTGTTCGCTTTTGTTCGTTGCATCTGCTCGGGGCGGACGTCGTAAGACATTCATTGACGTTCGTTGTTGATCGATTACCTCAGTTTGTTTTTTTTTTCTATTACAGAGGGCACGTAACCCTCTGACCGAACACGCTGAGCTACCGTGCCGGCCGCCACTCAGCTACCGGGGGCGGACAGGCGAAAGATGAACAGACCTGATATTAATATCCACTGATAGGTGTCTGGATACCATTGAGTGTAGATGATAGTAGGTGTGTCAGTCGCTGTCTTTTCAAACTGAATATGTCGTTTGGTTCGCTTATGTGCGTATTTGGGTCAACAGCTGAGTAACGGCGCTGTTTGACGGAGGCGGTGACGGCAGACAAGCAGCAAGAGTTGGGCTCCCCCGCCGGCGGCTGGCGCTGCCACCGCTGCGGCCAGGTGGGGCGGCCACGGCGGAGCCGCGCTAGGGCAGCGGTGCGCTGATGAGGGCCTCATTAGGGCCCGCCCCGGCGTGGCCGCGCCCTGGGTGGTTGCGCCCTCTGCCCACCCCCAGCCAGCAGTCGCCGCCACCGCCGGTCGGCGTTCGCTGCTCGGCTGCGCTCCCCGCGGCCACGACCGCTAATGAGCCTCGGGACCCGCCGCCACTCCACCCCGGCCTGCCGGGTCTTTACCCCGGGATCTGCCCCCAGCCGCCTGCGCCTCCTACACACGCTACCTGCCGGCAGGCGCGCGTCTCGACCGAGGAACTACGCCGCTACAACCTCCGCCTGCTGTCCCACTAACACGACGCTCTATTCTTTTTCTTGCTGTCTGTGTGTGTTATATATACACTGAAGCGCCAAAGAAACTGGTATAGGCATGCGTATTCAAATACAGAGATACGTAAACAGGCAGAATAGGGCGCTGGGGTCGGCAACTCCTGTATAAGACAACAAGAGTCTGACACAGTTACTAGATCGGCTACTGTTGCGACAATGGCAGGTTATCGAGATATGAGTTTCAACGTGGTTTTATAGTCGGCGCATGGGCGATGGGACACAGCATCTCCGAGGTAGCGATGAAGTGTGCATTTTCCTGTACGACAATTTGGCAAGTGTACTGTGAATATCAGTGAACAGTGACTTATTTTCAAAGAATTTTCTTTAGAATTTATTCTACTTACTAGCGATTCATCAAGAACATTAACACATTTAATCACTCTATGTGAGCGTGGAAGTAGTTACCAGGGAGTAACTGATGAAATCATACGCAAATTCCTTTTTAACAAATGGTAATATATTCACTTTAATGTGCCTAAAGCATTTTTTTAAACGAAACAGATTTAAAATTATAATCAGAAAGCACCCTCTAATTATCAAGATACAATTTATTCAGAGGCAGAAAGAAACAAATTTTTGATTGATTGAGCTTTCGGGCTGAGAACCTTGCCGCTCCCTTTTGACACGGCCTTAGTTACGACAGCTCACAACAACCTCTGAAAGACTACACTGGTGCAAATCTGCAACACACCAGATTACTTTAAACTAAAAGTTTTAACAATTCACACAAGCACGCAAACTATGCACCCCGTAGGAGAGATGGAAATGGTACAAAACACTAAAATTAAAATATTAACTTTGCCACCGAAGTTGCTACTTGATTTTAACTTCTGAGAAAAGTCTTACGGTGGAACGGTGGCATCTTTATATACTAAAATAAAAGCCCATGAAATGCAATCTTATATAAAATTATACAACGTTGGCCAAACAAGTTAATCTGCTCTACAGTACACAGATACCGCCTCTCAAGATCATAGGCAATAATATCAAAGCTTCCAAAGATCAAAACATATTTCAGGTATTAGGCCATTACACTCCAAGCCATAAATTCGTTAACACACCGGATCCGACAAACATGACAGAGGCAGCTACTAACGTACGGCAGATTGATAGGGAGACTACCGAACAACCCGAACCGCAGGTTGCTCTAACCCGCCCCTACTCCACAAGGGAAAAACGAACCACCCAATTCATAAATAACCACCTTCCCGCGGGTGGGCAAACGGAGAAGAATGGTGGGACGACCGTAAAACAAAGCGGCTGGCGACCTCACCAAGAAAACAAGTAGAATCTAACAAGTAAATGAAACAACATATCACCAATCGCTTAACTTCCAATAAACTGCGATTTCTGGAGAAGACCAAGCGCAGCACCCCCAACGCTCTCCCGAACCGCCCGCTGCCAGCCGCTTCAACGGACGCGGGAAGGCGCGCCGACCTCCCGTCTCACGGCGTCGCAGTTCGCACCGGCCAGACCGATGTCGTCGGTTGACTCCTGTTGCTCTCGTGTCGACCGCGAAGCCACTACCCCTCCCTATACGCCGCTGCCCACTGGACTCACGTGGCGATCTCACATGCGCCGACGCTCAAGACGGACAAGTCATCTTGTGTCTCAGTGCGCGACCGACCAACCGATCGATCCAACCGCCAATGACCATTGCCTGAGCAAACTCGAGCAGACTGGCGGCCTAAGGTCCCGGCGGAGGTTCGAGTCCTCCCTCGGGCACGGGTGTGTTTGTTTGTCCTTAGGATAATTTAGTTTAAGTAGTGTGTAAGTTTAGGGACCGATGACCTTAGCAGTTAAGTCCCATACGATTTCACACACAAAAAAAAAACTGGCGGCCTAACGCGCAGACTCAGATGCAGGAACCAGGCCCCGACCAGGCCACCACTCGCTGAGTTCTCTTACTGGCGGAGTGGAAAAACTCTCATTTTGCCGACCTTAAAGGTTGATCCGAACGACAGACAGACACTAAGTGCCTAACAAATGCGGACGAGAGACAGACTAGCAAGCTGGGGACGAGAGACTGACCCAGACTGCACACTGGCGAGCTCATAGCGCCCCTTAAATGCACGTGAACAGGCAACTTGTCCCCTTTCCCACCAGAGGGAGACACCAAAGCTACGACTGGCATAGCGGCGCCACCGCCAGAAACGGAGGGCGACTGCTTCACTCTACGCGCTGCGGCGCGCTCTTCAAAACAGCAATTTTTACCACGGCTCAATCAGGAATCCGGTAAAACATCAAATTTCCGACATCGCTGCGGCCGGGAAAAGATCCTTCAAGAACGGAACCAATGACGACTGAAGGGAACCGTTCAAAGTGACAGAAGTGCAACCTTTCCGCATATTGCTACAGATTTCACTGCTGAGCCATCAACAAGTATCAGCGTGCGAACTATTCAACGAAACATGATCGATAAGGTCTTTCAGAGCCGAAGTCCCAATCGTATACCCTTGATGACTGCACGACATAAGGTTTTACGCCTCGCCTGGGCACGTCAACTCCGACATTGAACTGCTGATGACTGGAAACATGTTGCCTGGTCAGACGGGTCTCGTTTCAAATTTTATCGAGCGGATGGACGTGTATGGGTATGCAGAAAAGCTCGTGAATCCATGGACCCCGCATGTTAGCAAGGTCTGTTGAAGCTGGTGGAGGCTCTGTAATGGTGTGGGGAGTGTGCAGCTGGCGTGATATGGGACTTATGAGACGTCTAGATATGACTCTGACAGGTGACACAAACGTAAGCATCCTGTCTGATAACCTGCATCCATTGATGTCCATTGTGCATTCCGACGGTCTTGGACAATTTCAGCGGCATAATGCGACACCCCACACGTCCAGAATTGCTACAGAGTGGATCCAGGAACTCTTCTGAGTTTAAACACTTCCGCTGGCCACCAGTCCCCAGACATGAACGTTATTGAGCACAACTGGGATGTCGTGCAACGTGCTGTTTAGAAGAGATCTCCACTCCCTCGCTCTCTTGCGGATTTAGGGAAAGCCGTGCAGGATTCGTGGTGTCAGTTCCCTTCAGACATAAGTCGAGTCCATGCCACCTCGTGTTGCGACACTTCTGCGTGCTCACGGGGCCCTACACGATACTAGGCGGCTGTACCAGTTTCTTTGCTCTTCGGTGAATTTTGCCAAACGCAATTCTTGCCCATCACCTGAATTTATTAATAAATACGTTTAATGTATCCAAATCAATTTTATCTTTGCTATTTATGTGTACAAAATGCTGTCTATTCAAGAGTTACTTAACTCCATCTTCGGACACCCATGTGAGTGCCAGAGTAACCTACTTTCTGGATTACATATGCATTCTGTGGTAGGTGGGAGCCACACTATCCTTACTAAGCTACGCCCCTTTCTACGACATCATCATGCTCCTCCCAAGCCGCTCACCTTTCCTACAAATGGACAAGTCAGAGAGCTCTTAAGCGTACAAACAGATATTAGTCATTAATAAAATCCGATGGTTCTAGTTATGGATCCTTGTCGACCTACATTTTAACATGCACGTGAAGAGAAAACATATGTCCTGAAACTGGGTTGTGCTTTCCTTATTAGAAGTAAATAATTTTTACACTGAAGTGGATTTTATTATTGACAATGAATGTGTCCTGTAAAGATAAACGTGAAACACATATTTGCAGGGTGACAACTATTGAACTATATGACAAAAAACATAAATTGTCTACAAACTAAGGTCTGCACACACTTTATTCAACATGTAAACGTCACTACAGATATTCGGATTTAGGTTATGACGTGTACGATATCCCTGCCATCATTGGTGATGATATGGCGCAGACGAAAATCAAAATTCTGCACGACCCGCTGAAGTGTCGGAACATCGATGCTGTCGATGACCTCCTGAATGGCTGTTTTCAACTCAGCAATAGTATTTTGCTTATTGCTGCACGCCTTGTCTTTCATACAGATCGATAAAAAGGAGTCGCACGTGTTCAGATCCTCAGAATATGGCGGCCAATCGAGGCCCATGCCAGTGGCCTCTGGTTACCCCAGAGCCAGAATGCGGTCCCCAAAATGCAGTACCAGAAGTAGGAGGATTGACAGAGTATTTTTGTTTTTTCATAGTCCATAGTATGGCCAGTCTTTATATAATGGTCAGCCACCGCTGATTTAGTGGCCTGGCGTAATTCGGTATGGCGTTTGTGTTCGCGACACCACTCTTCACCGGTTGTAGCCAACTTTTTTATGGAGAATTTCGAGGAGAAGGCACTAGAACAATCCAAACAAAAACCAACTTGTTTCTTCCGCTACGTGGATGACACGACGTTGGTACCGAACTACGCCAGGCCACTAAATCAGCCATGGCTGACCATTGTATAAAGACTGGCCAAACTATGGACTATGAAAAGACAAAAATACTGTGTCAGTCCTCCTACTTCTGGGGCTGCATTACTAAAGAGGCCATCGAAATCTGACTACAGGACGATCTAATTAATAAAGACAGCGGCCTTCAACTTAGTCAGGCTTGGAACACTGCACTCAGTGTGGAGAGAAAGATGCGGTCCCAGAGATCGAGGACCGGCCCCGACGGCGGCAGCAGGGAGACTGCAGACCCCAGTTCAGACCCAGGCGCCGCTTCCGCCACCACCTCCAGTAGCCGCCTCGCCGGCTGCACCAAAGACACCAGGATAGGAACGATGGAGGGGGTAACGGCTAGTACATATAGGGCGTCGAGAAGAACAGCACAACATTCGTCAGGAACCACCTGAAGATGGCAATGTGTACGTCAGCCGAAATACTTTGGAGAAATTACGACGCTACCCGGTCGGATACCCGAGAACTGTTCAAATTGGTTCTTTCAGTTTGACACCAGTTAATGATTTTCCTACTCAGGTGGTACAGGAAAGCAGCACACTGATGATAATGTTTTCATAGATCAAGATAAATTTAATCAAATAAAAACTTTTCCTGTTAAGAATGGTCTGTCTGATCATGATGCACAGCTAGTTACAGTAGCTCCATACAGTAATGCAAAACTGTCCTCCAAAATAGTGCATTCAATTAAAGATTTAACAATTCAAAATTTTAGGGAAAGCTTGCAACAGTTACACTGGGATGAGGTTTACAGGGAACGTGATGCTAATTTAAAATTTAACCTATTTCATGATACCTTTGTGAGTATGTTTGAAAACAGTTTCCCTAAGAAAACAGTGAAATATAATTGTAAGAAACCATATAAAAAGCCATGGCTTAATAAAGGGATAAAAATGACTTGTAAACACAAAAGGGAAATGAATCTTATAGGTAGAAGGAGTAGTGATCCTGAAACACTACAAAAACTACTGCACTGTATTAAGAAAAGTTATTAAAAAGTCCAGAAGTATGTACATTATGTCTGAGAGTAGCACATCTGACGATAAAATTAATACAATTTGGAATATTGTTAAAAGGGAAACATGGCAACCAAGAGCACATGAAGACTGTATTTCTATCAAACACAAGGAAAAGTTTGTTAACAGGAAGCCAGACTTAGAAAACATTTTTAATAATAATTTTTAAGTGTTGTAGAGAAACTAGGATCCAGCTATTCATTACAAAATCCAAGGCAGTAGATGGAAGAGGCAGTACTTAAGCAATTTAATAAAATTAAAATTCAACCCACCTCTCCTACTGAAATTAGGAAAATAATAAATTCATTCAAAAGTAAAAGCTCTCATGGAACTGATGGCATTTCCAACAGAGTACTAAAAGTTGTTCCCAACAAATAAGTAGGATTCTCAGCCACATATGTAGTAGCTCACTGACACAGAGCATTTTTTCAGATAGACTGAAATACACTATTGTTAAACCATTGCATAAAAAAGGAGATAGATCTGATGCTAACAAATACCGCCAAATCTCACTTCTGACAGCTTTATCCAAAATTATTAAAAAGTAATGTATTCAAGACTACCATCACATATAGTACTAACAAAATGTCAATTTGGTTTTCAGAAAGGCTTTTCAGCATAAAATGCTATATATGCTTTCACTATCAAATATTAAATGCATTGAATAACTGAACATCACCCACTGGGACATTTTGTGTTCTCTCAAAGGCTGTTAATTGTGTGAATAATGAAATTCTTCTAGAAAAGCTTAAGTATTGTGGTATGAGTGGGACAGTGCACAAATGATTTAATTCAAATTTAACTGGAAGAATCCAGAAGGTTGAAATTAACAGTACATATAGTCTGCAAAAACCAGCAGAGTCATTTAACTGGGGAGGTATCAAGAATGGTGTACCATAGGATTCAGTCTTGGGTCCCTTATTGTTCTTAATATATATTAACGACTTGCCACTAGATATTCATGAAAATGCGAACTTAGTTCTTTCTGTGGATAATACAAGTATGGTTATCACACCCAATAAGCAGGAATCAGCTGAGGAAATTACAAATAATGTCTTTCAGAAAATTAGTAAGTGGTTCTCTGTAAATGGACTCTTACTAAATTTTGAGAAAACACAGTTTATACAATTCTGTACAGCAAATTGCATAACACCATTGATAAATATAGACTATGAACAGAAGTCTGTTGCTAAGGCAGAATACTCAATATTTCTGCGTGTGTGCATTAGTGAGAAATTGAATTGGAAGGAACACATTGATGATCTGCTGAAATGGTTAGGTTCAGCTACTTATGCTTTTAGGGTTATTGCAAATGTTGGTGATAAACATATCAGTAAATTAGCCTGCTATGAGTACTTTCATTCACTGCTTTCATATGGCATCATATTTTGGGGCAATATATCATTAAGAGAGAAAGTGTTCATTGCACAAAAGCATGTAATCAGAATAATAGCTGAAGCCCACCCAAGATCACCTTGCATACATTTATTTAAGGAACTCAGAATATTCACAGTACCTTCGCAAAACATACATTCACTTTTGAAATTTGTCATTAACAATCCATCCCAATTCAAAAATAACAGTGAAGTGCACAGCTACAACACTAGTAGAAAGGATGATCTTCGCTATCCTGGATTAAATCTCACTTTGGCACAGAAAGGGGTGAATTACACTGCCAAAAAAATCTTTGGTCATTTGCCAAATAGTATTAAAAGTCTGACAGATAGCCAATCATCATTTAAAAGCAAATTAAAAGAATTTCTGAATGACAACTCCTTCTATTCAATAGATGAATTCTTAAATATGAAGTAGTAACTGTAAAAAAAGTTAATTAATGATGTTGTGTAAAGAAAATTTATGTTAAAGTAAGACATTCTACATCATTATGAAATGTCGTATTCATGATATATGGAACAAGTATCAATGTATGTATGTATGTCAAACTGGAAAAAGTGTTTGACAATGTAAATTTTGAGAAAAAAAAGAAGTAACCTAAAGGGAAAGATGTGTTTTGTACAGTGTGTGCAAGAACTAGGAGCAAACAATAAGAATGGAAGATCAAGAAAAAGTGCTCAGCCTGGTGCAAGACGGGGATGTAGTCGAGGTGTTACTGTTAAATCTGTACATTGAAGAAGCAATGAGTGAAGTAAAAGAAAGGTTAAAGAATGAAATTAAAATTGGAAGTGAAAGGATATCAATAACAGGATATGTTGATAACATTACTATCCATAGTGAATGTGAAGAAGAATCACAAGATTTGTTTAATGGAATGAACTCTAATGAGCACAGATTATAGATTTTGAGTATATCGAGGAAAGATGAAAGTAATGAGAAGTAGCAGAAGTAGGAACACCAAATATATATGTCTATCACTTTTTCAAACCAACAGCTCAGTTCATGGAATCAATACTGGAAATAAGAATAATCTTCACAAGGATTTAAAGTCACTTAATCTTGTACAAAAAGGTGTGCATTATTCAGCAACACACAGTTTCAATAACTTGCCAGCAGCCATAAAAAGATTAACAACCAATGAAATTCAGTTTAAGAGAAGCCTAAAGGATCTATTGGTGGCCAACTCCTTCTACTCCATTGAAGTACAATCTAACTTCTGCACCATTTCAGTGCAGTAATGTGTTCGTTGTAAATAAGTATTAAATAGTTCTATTACATGTTTATTACCTTATAAATAATTATTTTTTAATTCAGTGCATTAGTGTTTGTAAAATGATTGTTTCATATCATGTCCATTAAAAAATGACGATCATTCCACTTGCGACCTGTGGAAGGTACATTAGCTTATTTGTTTCAGTTGTAAATATTTGTCATGTATTATTGTTTTTCTGACATGTTCTACATTCTGGAGGACCTTCTCACTATGGATCATTTGGAATGAAAGTAAATATAATCTAATCTAATCATCAGAATTGGGATCACCAATTAGACGAGTTTAAGGAATCCTGGTACCTAGGCATGAGTAATACTAACAAAAAATGCTTTTCTGGCCAAGAGAAGTCTACTGGTATCAAACACTGGTCTCAGTTTAAGGAAAAGATTTCTGAGAATGTATGTTTGGAAAATACCACTGTATGGTAGCATGTCGTGGACTACAAGAAAACTGGAAAAGAGAAGAATAGAAGGATGTGAGACGTGGTGCTATAGACAGAAGTTGAGAATTAGGTGGACTGATAAGGTACGGAATGGAGAGGCTTTCCACACAATTGGCGAGGAAATGGAATACATGGGAAACACTGACACAAAGTCAGGACAGGATGACAGGATATCTGTAAATACATGAAGGAATAACTTCCATGGTACTAGGGAGTTGGAGCGGGTAAAAACTGTAAGGTAACACACAGATCGGAATATATCCCACAATAATTGA
This sequence comes from Schistocerca americana, assembly GCF_021461395.2. Lineage (NCBI taxonomy): Eukaryota > Metazoa > Arthropoda > Insecta > Orthoptera > Acrididae > Schistocerca > Schistocerca americana. The sequence continues at coordinate 169,950,757 of NC_060124.1, read as the reverse complement.
AGATGTCGACTCTTAAAAATGTACACTATTTGATTTGCAACACATTCATTTCTTTTTCATACAAGTTTTAAGTAAGTTTTCCACTCTAGTCTGTTCATGGAAATAACCACAATTCTTCAGTAGGTTTCGTATTAATATGCATGTCTCATTGCCTTACGTAAAAACTGATAGTATACACTGATTATACAGCTTTCCTTCTCAGACAGTTCGGAAACTTAGTTTTAAATTACTTTTTAGTTTAACAAGATCACTGTAGGAATCTTTTGAACTTCTGTTTATTTATTTTGGCCTCTATATGGTCTTGAAACTTCCTAGCAGATTAAAACTGTGTGCCGGACCGAGACTCGAACTCGGGACCTTCGCCTTTCGTGGGCAGGTGCTCTACCACCTGAGCTACCCACGCACGACTCACGCCCCGTCCTCACAGCTTTACTTCTGCCAGTACCTCGTCTACTACCTTCCAAACTTTACAGAAGCTCCCAGGAGAGTTGAATAAGTTCAGTTGGAGTTATGATATCATGGTGACGGTATGAGTTGATCTGACGTCCTCTTCTTAACCTACTGTAATCTAATATGGTGCCAGGTATCAGTTTGCTTCATGGGTGAGGTTTGGAAGTGAGGAATGCTGTGAATATGAGACAGACGACGCCCAGGGAAACGTACCGCAGAAAGCTGCAGGCATGCGAAGCATTGCAAAAATATAGGGGGAAGAATTGCAGGTGTAACGTCCTTGCCATGTCGGGGGTGAAAGTAGCTTTGCCAAATGACGAACACACGGAGCGGTCGTTTTCCAATTTATACCATGCTCTGTGAGATAGCCAAGATAAAAAGGATTCATTTCAGAAGACAGAATTCTGTCAGGGGGTGGTAGAGGCTAGAAGCTTGTTAAGAGAAATACTTGGGCAGATAAGCATCTCATGGCTTTCCTAAAAACATTACAAAACAGCGCTGACCTACTTAGTGCTCAGAAGGTGCAGCAGAAGTGGGTGATTAGGCTCAGGAATAGTTCTTTTAACATTTTCATACACACGAAATACGAGAGTAGCTGATGGGTTAATGAGCACCGATTGGTGTGTTAGAAGTAACATTGGAAAGACGTAACTCTTAGTGGGGAGGTTTTTAGAAAAAAGGGGAAGAAATTCAGTTCGTTATAAATTGGTGGGATATTTTATCAAAGAAGCAATTACGCCATTGCAGAGCTGCAGTAACTTTTGAGTGTGGTGCCAGATGTGTTTTGTTTGCAGAACAAAGAGCAAACTGCTTTTTGGTAGCTTAGAAAAGATAGTTTGTGGACAGTTCGTGGACAGGACATGGTGGCAAGAGTTGCAGCTGTACTTTTGAGTGGCAGAATCAGCTGGCGTCCAATGTTCGAGCCCTCAACTGCCCAATCATAGCTACTAACTGATACCAGGAAGCTGCCATGTCTACACTCTACCGACATTACATTGAAGATTATGGTAAGCATCACATACAGCATAACAGGGCGGGCGAGAGTATTGAACTTCAAATTCAAGATAGGTTTCATTGTCTCATGTTCGTCTGTGCTTCCTCAAATCGTTGGGATCGTTAGGCTCTTGTTGCAGATGAACAGTCACTGTTATCTTCATAGTCAGGCTGCAAAACAATTCATAGAGTCAGAAGCAATATTATTAAGTATCTCCACCTCATTTAGTAACTTTGCCATCTCAGAGTCATTGGAAATTATATAACTGTAAAATTTGAATTCACATAATTACTTTTTAATGCCTTATAACTTTATTTGTCTGTTCACTTCCTTTGTAACCATAGAGTGTACTTAACTCACGAGTTTATCACATTCAGCTCCTTTCAATGATAAACATTATTTCAATTCCTCTAACTCAAAGTCACTGCTAGGCCTTAACAAATGATAGTACCTGCAAATCTGTTGTATACATTACATTTGGCACTGAATCTCAGGAGTTTACTGAGTTTATTATTAATTCAGATTCAGATAAATTTCAATTCCTCACAAGTGGTGTTTTGAAACAGGAATGTCTATGATTGTCTGAAAACAGCTACAAAATATAACTAACTGCCTTTCTTATTGCTGTTCTGGTAACTATGTGGCAGTATCCACAAATATAATTAACTGCCTTTCTTATTGCTGTTCTGCTAACTATGTGGAAGTATCCACATTTCCTTTCCTATTGCTGTTTGGAAAGGAATCACTTCAATGACAGTTTGTATGTTATCTTCTTAATCATATAAGCACGCTACATAAGTTTTTCACTCCTTCTTCCTAATGACTAAACAAGTGTTCCAGAAAGTTTAACACAGTAATCTATTTCAAGACAATCTTTAAATTTACATCAAGGTAGATGTGTGGATAGATAATTGAAATACATCTGTAAATTTCACATTTCCTCACCCTTAAGTGGAGCTATGATGAAAAGTTTCCATGTGTCATTGAATGAATCAGTGTTCAGTAATCCTAGTCAGCATGTGGATTTACAAGGATGACACACAATAACAACCAAATACGTTCAATGTTTTTGCATCGTTAAATTAAAATCGGCCTTTATCCAAAACTATCCATCACAATACCTTTAGCCTCTCAAACGATGCACTCGATAAAATTCAGAACATTTATTCAAGTGTGGCAGCTGCAAATACAGTCCAAGTTCACTTTCTGTGCAACACTATTGATTGATTAGATTTATTGAGCCATTTTCATCTACAGCTGCACAATGTGGAAGAGATTTTTGGATTTTTATGTTAATTTCTACAATTTTACACATTAATATATCAATGAATGTTGGTTACACTATATGCAGAGAGATAATATACAAATGTTCTTCTGTATGAGATTGCATAGAAAAATTTATTATTGTAGGTATTTATTTATTGTGTAAAAGCAGTGATCAATGAAGTACAACCTCAATTTAGATTTGAAGTGGCCAGTTTTTTGTATGTGTGAAATAGTATCTGGTAAGACGTTGTATAGTTTGATACTATACTGTTTTGAAATAACTTTGTGTTGGCACTTTGAACATGTACATCCAAATTTTGTCTTGTGTCATAGCTGTGTATTGTGTGATTTTTTGTGATGTGTTGTCTTTTTGTGTGTAAGTTTTGCTTGAAATGCATTATATTTTCAAGTATATATATATATATATAGAAAGATGAGGCAGGATTATCCTTTTTTGAAACAATAGTCTACTTGATTTTTGATTATCTACCCATTTCATTATTCTTATATTTTTTTTAGTTTTGAATGTTTTGATGGCATCTCCATAATTTACCAAGAACATCATCACATACCAGAGGTGAGATTGTGTTACTGCGTAATATACACACTGACGAGTGTTGTAGCTGGTAGAATTTTTTAATGTGCACAACGCAAAGCAAAAAGTATTTAATTTTTTGTTCATTTGCTCAATATGTGCTTTTGCTTTTCAAGTTGTCTTGTATATGAAGTCCAAGAAATTTGATACGGGCTATTTTGGTAATTATCTGCCGATATAGCTCTAGATTGGGTGATACCATATTTTTTTGTTTGTGCTATGTGTATATACATAGCTACTTTTCCAGTGTTTGTTATTAAGTCATTGTCATCAATGTAACACGTTAGCCTGTCAGTGACTTCTCTTATGATTTTTGCAATAGATTCTTTGAGTTTCCTATAGTTAGAACACTTGTACCATCAGCAAATTGAAATATTTTACTGCTGTGATTGCTTATGTTTAGGTCATTTACATAGGGTAAGAACAGAACAGGACCCATTACTGATCCTTGTGGCACACAATACTTAAATGTCAGTAGTTTGGAATTATATTTCCTAGTGACATTATCCCTTTCCTGATCTATTTCACAAGTTGTTCCCTGTTCTTAAGATAAGAGCTGTGCCAGTTGTTAGCTGTTCCCCTAATGCCAAGATTTTCTAGCTTGTGCAGCAGCTCGTGATGATTTATGGTGTCAAATGCCTCTTAAAAATCTAAAAATATGCCCATGGTAAGTTTTTTGTTGTGTAATAATATCAGCACCTGTAATAGGAAGGAGTGAAATGCTGATTCGGTTGAACAGTTTTCTCTAAATCCATGGTAAGATTCTGACAGATTGTCAGTATCCTCTAAGAAGTCTGTTGGTCTCTTATTGAAGAGCCTTTCTATTATTTTTGAGAAAATAGACAGAAGTGCTAATGGTCTGTGGTTGGAAATATCATCTTTCTTTCCTTTCTTGTACCATAGCTTTACTTTTGCTATTTTCAAACATGGAGGAAAAGTTCCTGTAGCAAAAAATAGGTTACATAGGTGAGTTAAGGGCTCAATAATCAAGCCGCCACATTTTTTAATAATGAAATCAGGTATATCACCCATGCCTGCAAAGTGTTTCATTTTGAGACCATTTATTGTAACCTGTACTTTTTCTACATTTGCTGGGTACAGAAACATTGATTTGCTTGAGACTTATTTTCCCTGTTTCTGTATCCTGTTTTCTATTAGATGTCTGTTGTATTAGTTTCTCTGTTACATTTATAAAATAGTTGTTAAACATATTAGCTACATCCTCAGGGTTATTAATGTTTACAAAGCCAGTCTTTAACACAATATTATTAACTCTATTTTTGTCAGGTTGGGTCTCTTTCTTTACAACTTCCCAGATTGCTTTGGTTCTGTTTGAAGCATTTCCTATTTATTTGTTGTTGCCTTGTTTCTTTGCCACCTTTAGTATTTTATTAAAGGTGGAGTCATATTTTTGGTGTAACTATCAAACTTACAATATCGCATAGGTACTGTTTTCTAGCACAAGATTTCCTTATACCACTAGTAATCCACTTGTTGCATTTAGTGGTTTGGGTTGTTTTGGCTTTCAGTGGAAAAGCAAGATCAAAATAATATTTAAACATATTCATGAATGTCTGAAACTTACCTGAAATATTTTCTGTGCTGTACACTAGCTCCTATGATTCTTGTTAGTGATAATTCTGGAATCTTTGTACTGCAGCATTACTGAAAGATCTGCCCATGTGTGTAGTCTTCCTCATATAATTATAGGATGGATTAGCATTACCATAAAAGCTTATAGCCTGTGTGTGATGGTCTGCCTGTCCAGCTTTAATTACAACTGATTTATATTTTGTTTTAGAGCTAATTATTATTTGGTCTATAGTAGTACTAGGATGATTCATTTCACGTGTAGGGGAGTGGATTGTAATCTCCAAATTATTGGCTATTAATATGTTCATCAACTCAGATTTTGAATTGCTTCACTTATTAAAGTCTATATTTTGGTCTCCACATATAAGAAATACTTTTCCATTTGTTACTACTTTATTTAGTAAAGTATCAAGCTGAGTGTTAAATTTTTTTAAAGTGGCTGTCTGGAGATTATAACGGATCTTTTACGTTTGGATAAATTTATTTTGTTTTTTGTTAGACTTTTCGTTAAATAGCTGAATAAATTGTAATTAGGAATAATTTAACTAAGCAGAGTAGAAAAGATAAAGTCAAAGAGATGTTCATTGGGCGGACATTGTCGTAATATAACGTCATTGCGTTGTTCAGTTGTTAAAACAAGTCGTTTGTGTTCCGTTCTGCTGTTCAGTCGTGCGCGTATCTGAAAGGAATTAATTCGGGGACTGTAATAAACTTTCACATAATAGTTATGATTCGGTGTTCCGACAAATGGGGTTAACGTCAGTGTTAATTTGAACTGTGGCCGACAGGATTACTTTTGACAGATACGTGAAAACAAAAGTTGTTTGCATATCATCCTTGAACGTGACTTTTTATTTAATTGATTGCGGGCTCATTAAAAGCTATTACCTCATGATTAGGATCAATCCCTCTTTCCTCCTAGATATTGATCATTCATTAACATTTATGTCATAAGAAAAAGGATTATTAATAAAAGTGATGTTAAATGACAATTACGTGTTATTCCATTAGTGTGGAACCAACGTAATATCTCTGAAATGACATTGATATATAATTTGTGTCAAATACTGAACTGAGATAGGAAGTAAATTGAAATTAATGAACATTTGATACTGAGATTATAGAAGCAGAAGCGCTTAAGGTTTCTCTTCTCTAAAATGGCAAAATAGGTACGAACTTTAACTCAATAGACGACATTATGTATTGCAAAGACATTAGCATTTCATATTTATTTTGATGATGCACTGTTAAACAAAGGAACGTTAAGTCTCTGTATGAGTAATAAAATTTAATCTAAACACATAATTAATAATGGCGAACTCCGCTTTAACAAACTGTATTGCGTGTCGTCATCGTGCAATAACTGCTCAACCCTGGAGGCTTGTGTGGTGACGTTAGAAGTCGGGCATGTAAAACAAACTTAAAAATTTATTTAAGCTACAGTGGAGTTGGCACAACACGATGTGGGCAGTTATAAGATCTATATAAACATATTACAATTAATTTGAATTCTGGAGTTTCTATGCCTCATATTTCAAAATCTTTCTCGGTGTTTAAGGATTCAACATTGTCTAAGTTATTGAATTTGATATCTTTCTTTATGTATATGTAGTTCCCCCCATGTGTAAACTGATTTCTACAAGTTTATGCTGGTAACACATAATCCGTTATTTTCACTGTCCTTGACTCATTTTCTTTCAGACAGTGTTCAGTTAAGCAAAGTATATTAACTCATCTGAGTTCACTTGATAGCAAGATTTCCAGCTCGCTTTATTCCTAAGTGACTATATATTCTGATGAAGAAGAGTGACCTGGTAAGATTTTAGGTTTGTTTTGATTGTACTTGATTGACCACTTACCTTTATTCCTGAATTTAAATTATATGGGAAATCTTCCTTCTCATATTGAAGCATGAGTTGGTTTCCTCCATTGATCATAAGAAAATGTCTTGGTGGTGAAAGGGGGCAGTTCTCCGTCTCTTTGATTCTTCTTGTGTGGTTGATGTTGACATGGTTTCTCTTTTTGCTGCAAGGAGTGCTACTGGAGGTATTGTTGACAGATGCACTACTTATCCTAATTTGGTCTTGAGGCCTTTTGGGAATAAAAAATCTTGCAGATGACATGGTCGCCTTACATTTCTTCTCACTGGAATTGCTGAACTTCCTCCTGTTGCTAGGGTGGTAATAGTCGACAGTTGGTGTTCACTGGTACATGTAAAATTAGATGTCTTTGGTGGTTCTTTTGAGACTGGATCTGCTGTAGTGGGTCTCCTCTAGGTACTGCTTCTGGTTTCCAGTGCGCAGTTCTTCTTGTTGTATCTTGAATATCTTCGGGTGTGGAACTTGGTTGAGTTGCCATTTTTGGGATAGATGCTTTTGTTGATATGACAGCCTGTTTTAGTCTATGGTAGTTTTGTTTTGCTGTGTCTTCTTTGAGTAATGAAGGTGCAGTACAGTTCTTTCTTGCGGCTTCTCGTTTATCTTTCATCACTATCGAGTTGGATAAGTCCGTTTTCGCTGTTGATTTTCCTTGTCTTTTCACTGTAATATGTGCTGAAAGGTCTTCACATTGTATGTACGTTAGAGCTGGTATTTGCGGATTGACACCTACTTCTATACTTCTAGTTGTAAATGTCTACATAATTTCTCTTTGCCTTACATTCGCGAATGAAGTCGATGCTTTGTATAATGGCTTCTGCTGGGGAATGTATTGACGTCCATTATCATTACATGCTCATAATTTTTTGCAGTGCTCATTGAGAACTCGTTTTCAGCATAGATTCTGTTGTTCAGTTTTGGTACAACGTATTTGTAAGGAATTGTGCAAAAGATTACTTTTGTGTGGACTGTCTTTTGAAGAGAATCTGTTAAGGCTCATTAGAAATCCTCGAATTATCGTAGGATGTCGTTTGTCCCACCTACAATGATGACACTGTCATTTTTCGTGTATTCTTTCCTCTTCCCGTGTATGTTACAAACTACGTCCTTTAACTGAGCGTTAGGTTTTATAGCGGAAGAGATGTAGTGTTTTCGATTTTGAAAACTGATCATAATTTTTCCGCAGTGATGACCATGACTGCCAGAAAGAATTAATACGTTCATCTACATCTACATCTACATTGATACTCCGCAAGCCACCCAACGGTGTGTGGCGGAGGGCACCTTACGTGCCACTGTCATTACCTCCCTTTCCTGTTCCAGTCGCGTATGGTTCGCGGGAAGAACGACTGTCTGAAAGCCTCCGTGCGCGCTCTAATCTCTCTAATTTTACATTCGTGATCTCCTCGGGAAGTATAAGTAGGGGGAAGCAATATATTCGATACCTCATCCAGAAACGCATCCTCTCGAAACCTGGCGAGCAAGCTACACCGCGATGCAGAGCGCCTCTCTTGCAGAGTCTGCCACTTGAGTTTATTAAACATCTCCGTAACGCTATCACGGTTACCAAATAACCCAGTGACGAAACGCGCCGCTCTTCTTTGGATCTTCTCTATCTCCTCCGTCAACCCGACCTGGTACGGATCCCACACTGATGAGCAATACTCAAGTATAGGTCGAACGAGTGTTTTGTAAGCCACCTCCTTTGTTGATGGACTACATTTTCTAAGCACTCTCCCAATGAATCTCAACCTGGTACCCGCCTTACCAACAATTAGTTTTATATGATCATTCCACTTCAAATCGTTCCGTACGCATACTCCCAGATATTTTACAGAAGTAACTGCTACCAGTGTTTGTTCCGCTATCATATAATCATACAATAAAGGATCCTTCTTTCTATGTATTCGCAATACATTACATTTGTCTGACTCTTGTCTTCAGTGTGTATCAGGTTTTGGGGCACTGGCGATCGCTTTTTCTACAGTTTTCTTTTGTATTAACGCTGTTGGTTTTATCAGGTCACTTCATAACACAAGCACTTGAGTTCTTCGCTGTAGTATTTTTCCTTCAGATCCCTTCATTCTGCTTTTCTTTCTCACAGTTTACAATTTTTGTAGCTTTTGTTCTGAGTGGTACACTCGATTTCAGATAACCTAACAGTTCAGTATTTTCATTTAGAAGTTTCGTTAGATCACTCTTTAAAGTATGAATCGCTGATTGTATGATTATGATGCACTCTTTTGAATGTTCAGTATCAGCTACACATTTTTTACATGGTATATTTTCACTTTCAACAGCTGTATTTCTGTTGTTGTAGTACATTGCGCACATCACACTCGTGAGCCATTCATTCGACGTCATATTTATACCGGTAGTTCACTATTTATAGACCGTCTTTCCAGACACTTGAGTGTGCATTTACGATTGCAGTATTCACTGATTTTTGGGTACGTTGCACATTTTTCGCTCAATTTACGTTTATATTTGTAGAGTTAACACACTCGTAATGTAGAAAAAATGGTTTAAATGGCTCTAAGCACTATGGGATTTAACATCTGGGGTCATCAATCGCCTAGACTTAGAACTACTTAAACCTAACTAACCTACAGACATCCATGCCCGAGGCGGGATTCGAACCTGCGACCGTAGCAGCAGCGCGGTTCCGGACTGAAGCGCCTAGAACCACTCGGCCACAGCGGCAGGAATGCAATTGAGATATTTTGACTCTTACTGTTGGAGTACAGTCTGCTTTCACTAGGAGTATTTGCCACCATTCTGAGGAGGCAGATATCATGTGTAAATCTCCTAAGAACCTCATCTAGCTATCTTATTAAGATCTAGGCCATTGTGCTAAGTTTTTATAAAGAATGACTTCCTCCACCTTAAGTAGAAACATCTGACCACTCTCACTTCATTTGGTCAGCATTGCTGACGCTCAATCACTGGATCCCGGGTTCGATTCCGGTCGTGTCTGGGATTTTCTCCGCTCGGTATGGGGTGTATTTGTGTTATCATCATTTCATTCTCATCGACGAACACGAATCGGAAATGGCGTCAAACAAAAATATTTGACCAGGCGTCCGATCATCCCGAAAGTAGACTCCCGGCCAAGAATGTCTTACGCACATTTCGTTTTAGGTTACTTTTTAACATTCAAAATAGTTTTTTAAAACATGTCAGTTTCCATGCATAACGTGAACTCAGGATGTCAACAAATAAGTAAACAATTGGGCAGATTTGAGTAGGACCCGTGCTCTGAGGGTTTCGTGTTAACTATGTATACAGATAGCTAGTCCCCTCCAGAAACCGTCTGTGCAATATTTGCCTGTTCTCGACACTGACGCTGGCAAAGACGTCAGTCACACGGATTCCAAAACTTTTCAGAGTGTTTTGATTTTAAATTTAAAGTCGAGTAACAAATGACAAGAGATATATATATTTTCTTATAATACAATTATAAATCAATAATTTTCTGATTTTTCCCTGTACTTGTGCTCTGAAATCTTTCTTCTTGCCAAATTTCATGCTTCTACATCAAGGGGAAGTACCCTACAGGTTTTAACGAGTGACTTTGACAGTATCCAACTGTGTGACACAAATGGCCATGTCTTTTGATTGCACTGACTTAGAAGATTTACGTTTTTACCCCACCAAAAGACTATGAACCTTAATATGTGACATGAATTTCAACTTCACACGTCTACTCATTCCTGAGAAAAGGTGGGCTTAACGGACCGACAGACAGACAATCTGATAAAAAATGGCAATAACATTTATTTGTGTGATGTAATTACAAATTAAAAATTTTCTGATTTTTTTTCTGATGATTTTGTTGTGAAATCTCGCTTCTTGCCAAATTTCATCATTCTATGTTAACGGGAAGTATGGGTTTGCGAGTATCAAATTATGTGACATAAATGGTCATATTTTTTCATTGCACTGACTTAGCTTAACTTTTGTGATCTGATGGGAACCGGCCTACCACTGTGGCAAGGCCGTTAACCGATACTTCTACCTGTTCCTGAGAAAGAGAGTTTCGAACAGTCGGACAGAAAGACAGACGGACAGTATAGCGATTCTACACAATTAGGACACAAAAGTCATGGGACACCTCCTAAAATCGGGTCGGACCACCTTTTGGCCGGCATAGTGCAGCAATTCGACGTGGCATGGACTCAACAAGTCGTCGTCAGGCGTCACCTGCAGAAACACTGAGCCATGCTGCCTCTATAGCCGTCCATAACTGCGGAAGTGTCGCTCGTGCGGGATTTTGTGGACGAACTGACCCCTTGATTATGGTCCGTAAATGTTTGATGGAATTCATGTCGAGCGATATGTGTGGTCAAATCTTTCGCTCGAACTGTTCAGAGAATGTTGCTCAAACCAATTGTCAACACGGCGCGTTGTCATGTTTAAAAATTCCATCGTTGTATGGGAACATGATGTCCATGAATAGCTGCAAACGGTCTCCAATTATCCTTGCACACTACCAAAGACACCATCCAGGCACTTGCCCTGAATGTTTTAGGGAAACCACGGGAAACGTAAATAAACCTATGTTGACACAAGGGAGGGATTTAAACACAGTTCCCTCGGTCTGCGTGTCCAGCGCTTTAACAACTGATGTTTTAACAAACAGTTGTGTCACTTCTCTCCTTAAGGCCATTGTGGATTTGACACGAGATGCTTTCAATTTTCTCGGACGTAACTTTTGGCTTTCATTATTCCACCCTCGCAGGCTTTGAAGTGCTTACTCGAACTTTGTCATTTTGTGATTAGATTTTCTCGTGTCAACCATCAATTACGAAAACATACTTGCTCACAACATGCTTCATTGGCTGTTGGTCAGAAACATAATAACGTCCACTCGCCCCAAATTCAAAATTAACCTGTCGAATTTGCTCCTCAGCTGTTTTAATTTCTACTTTCTTTTTCTCGATTTCGTTGGATTGGTAGAAGAAGGGCAAAAGCTGATAAATGTGAAATACTGCAACTAGAGCTAGTAACGGGACGTCCTCCTCTAGCATTACTTGTCCTCGACAGCAGTTTTCGATGCCAGTACTATTTTTCGAATTTTGGACAGGTCATTGTTATCTCAGCTGCTTTTCTTAAAACTTTCATATAATTTTATACAGAGTATGTCATATTTCACGTTAAAATTTATGAAAATGAAGTACTTTATTTCGGATGTTATAATCGTTAAGTACTAGTTCTGAATGTACAGTTAAAATTATTATTTTATAAATATTTAAAATTACGAATTATTTACCATACTTAAAATTTCTGTTATTAATTACGCAATCTAGTACTGTTTATTATGTTTATTTCTGGACTCACTTATGAAATAATAATCGAAACTAATAGAAATTCATTTGTCACGAAAACTTGTAAACCATTTGGAATATTGTTATTAGCCCAGAGTGAAGTAGTAGTAAGCATGCATCCGATGTTACCGGATATTTGTATTTTGCATTTGTGCGAACAATGTAAATTCGGCTTTGTTAATGTGGAAATTCAAAAGACTGTATGATATACTAAAATGTGACAAAATGTATTAACGTAACAACAAAAATTCTGCAACGACAATCTTCAAATTTATTTAGATCAATTCAACAATGATGACCTAAAATGTGAGAATTTCAGTTTCAAGAATCAGATCCTTAGACAAGAGCCAACTGTTACATGAAAACCAAAGTAAACTAGAAAGTTTATTGTAATCTTCGCTCCTCTCAAATTTTTCTTAAAAGACTTTGTTTATTGTGGGCAATAACTGGAATTAGGAAGGAGGAGGGAGATTACAAGCTGAACGGCGTTGGCGAAAGAGAATATTAATTAAAAATATATGCCTTCTTTGATAATAGAACCCCACATTGTAAGCTCAGATTTAAAAGTGAGGCTTACATTTGGTCTCCCTATACAAAATGGGAATACTTTTACTACAAACCCATCTTAGTACTACTGAATTGTGTTGCCAGCTTCAGGTCAAAAAGTATTTATTTTATAATCTGATTCCGTGGGACAGCTTTCTGAAAAACCTGTAATAACAATTTTCCATCATCCCAATAAAAGAACATATATGCAGTTCATTACTGCTATCGTCCACATAACTGCTGATATGTCTTCAGTGTTAAGATAGGCACGAAAATTTGACCTAAAACTGAATCCCACGTAATTTCAGTACCTCATCAGAAGTTACCCAGTACCGATTTCCGGCAACACCTGCCCTCTACTCTCCTTGACTGAACTCCAATACCATATGATAAAGAACCTGGGTGTAGCTTTGGGCCAGTACTCAACTGTTTAGAAAACGCCGTCGCTAAACGGAGAAACACCTCCTCCTGTCTCGACACTCTCTGAAATTTTCTCAACATATTTCCACACGCTGTAAAACGAGAATTATTGTGAAACGGAAGTTATCGAACCCACTTGCTGTGCCGAACCTTCACTATTGCGCTGTGGTCCAAAGTGGGACAGGTAGTGGATATTCTAGACGGTTAGAGCTACTGTAACTGTGAATTCTTGTATGCGTTACATCTGCAGCATCAGTCATGGTTCACGAGCCGTGAGTGGCTCATGTTCCCGCCATCACGTATTTTACACCCTGTTTTTAACGTACTTCCACCTCACGAAGTTAATTTAAATCACTACTGTCACTGAGTTGCTTTTTTTCCTGACCGTGACCGGCGCTAGCAGAGCATATCGATGTATCCCCTCTCGTAGTATCTTTGCTGGACTGCTATTGCTTCCCAGTCGTTGTTTGTCGGAAAGGAGTTCCAATCGCGAGTTCGGATCTGCCAGTCAGTTGGAATGCGTCTGGAGTGCAGTCCGGACCTGCCAGTCGGGGAGTTGCAGTGTGGCACTAGTGCAGTCGGGTTGGAGCAGCAGTGAGGTCTGTGTCGACGTGGCTCGCCCGACCATTGCCGCCACGCATCACTTGAGCTGGACCACGGTCTTGGTGGATCGTCGGTCGGTCGTCCTACCGGACGACGCGTTTTGGCTCGCCGATCGTTCATGAGTCGGCTGTGTGTGTGTGTGTGTGTGTGTGTGTGTGTGTGTGTGTGTGTGTGTGTGTGCGTGCATCGACTCCCGATTTGTCTTCGTGTTGGGCATCGTTCAGGTCTTCGTGCTAGTGTTCGTCAGGCTGTGTGTGTACTTGTCGTTACTTCCACTGATGACTATTTTAGATGTTGTCGGCATTCTGAGAGGAGTCGGTCGGTTGCTGCGGACCAGGGATATTATCTCCATGCGGTGCAGTCGGCTGGGTCCGCTGGTCGTCCCTGCACGGTGTCGGAGCGTGTGTGGAGCTGTCTAATCGCTACGAGCTTCAGGGTTTACCGACCCAGGACATCAAAGTTGAGTAGTGGTTTCAACTACCCAAGCCACGTCCATTCACGTTGTGTGGTTCGTTTCGTTGGTTTGCTGTTGGGGTTTTCCTGTGAGCAACACCGAGTGTTTCTATTGCTGAAATTTAGCCGCCATGTGGTGCTATTAATTATATTGGTTGACTAAAATTCGAGTGCTCCAGCGGAAGTTTCTGCCTTGTGGCCGTTAGTGTTCTGGTTACCTGCCCTGGCCACTGATGTAAATTCTGGCAGTCTTCCTTTTGGGTGAAGTTAACTATGTTAATGTATTTCACCGGAATTTTCTGTCTTGTGGCCGTTAGTGTTCCGTCTACCTGCCATGGCCACTAACGTAATTTCAGGCAGCGTCCTTTCCTCACCTGTTGTCGCTGTCCAACATGGTGTGTAGTTTTGACAGCTAATACATCTTTCATTGTGGATAATCACGTTCGTAACTTTTGTGTTTGAGTTGGTGGCAAGCAAGTCATTGTCAGTCGGTCCGTGGCTGTCCCCTGGTTGGGTTCCGACGGATCAAGTGTAGTTGGGCTCACCACCTGTCTCACCTAAGTGATCGAGGGCAGACCGACCTCCCTGGAGGCTTTTGAGTGCCGTTCCCTTTATTGTCTTTCTCACCGGTCTTTAATTGTCTGTTTATAATCTATCATAGCCAATGGTTTAAAAGTTCTTGTTTTTAGTGGACTTCAAGTATTTTTGAATTTTGGAAAATCAATTGTGGGACTTAAGCCGCTTAAAACCGTATTTTTCAAATTACTTCTTAAGCAAATACCTTGCAGCTTTCTGCCTTAAAAAATTATGGTAATATATTTTTAAAATTTTCAAATTTAATTGTGGCCCTCAGCCGCTTGTATTGCACCTTGCATACGTTTGTTCTATCTACTTTTGCCTTGAGGCTTTCCAGCCTAACTGTGATACCATATATATTTTAATTATTTTATTTGCTATTTTAACTGCACTTTTAGTTTGTTGACTTTTAAGATTTCTTGTTTGGAGGCCCTCAGCCGTGAAATAATTGCCTTTTTGAAACTCGTAGTTCTCAAGGTTAACCTATGTGCAGTTTTGGTTTAAGGGTGTTCTTAAATTACAAAAATTGCAATTTTGAGTGAACCTGACAGACACCTTATTTGGCCCTTTCCCCAATCCTGATCACCTGTTCTGCCCTGCGGGTTTAGCGGGCGTTTCAGTTCATGTACCTCCAATCTCATCACAGCCTCAACAACTTCGATTCGTTCCAGTCTCTCCTTTTCCCATCTCTTCCCTCATGTCCTCTACTGCCATACTCCATAGCTTAAATTTACATGCACACAACTAATTGCAAGTACAAGTGCTACTGTAAGATAGAGAGGTAGGCACAGAAGGATAATTCAGGGCTGGCCATATCGAAGCAGTCAGAAGACTGATGATCAAAACAAATCCTTTCATTAAACTATTCACAAAAATTTAAAACTATGGTTTTGTCGTGCTAGACCATTTTTGCTACCTCAATCATTACTTTTCCTAGTGTTAGATTCATTACTAAACATAAGATAGATTTTATCAGAAGTGTCATAATGACTGTAGTAATAAAATATGAATAATTTCTGGTTAAGTGTAAGAGAAGGCCTTATGGCCCTAAACTTGTCAGTAAAAATGAATCGATAAATGAAATAAATATAGTCGAATTAAACCAGGCGATGCTGAGGGAATTAGATTAGGAAAGGAGACACTTAAAGTAGTAGATGAGTTTTGTTATTTGGGTAGCAAAATAACTGATGGCCGAAGCAGACAGGACACAAAATGTAGACTGGCTATGGCAAGAAAGAGTCTCTGAAGAAATTTGTTAACATCGAATATAGACCTATGGGTTAGGAAGGCTTCTCTGGAGTTATTTGTCTGGAACGTAGCCATGTATGGAAGTGAAACAGTTTACACAAAAACACAATAGAAGCGTTGTTAAATGTGGTGCCAGAGAAGAACGCTGAAGATTAGATGGGTAGATCACGTAACTAATGAGGAGGTACCCGAATAGAATTGGGGAGAAAAGAAATTTGTAACACAACTCGACTGAAAGAAGTAATCGGTTGATAGGACGCATTCTAAAACATCATGGGATCACCAGTGTAGTATTGGAGGGAAGCGTGGGGGGGTAAAAATCGTGGAGGGATATCAAGAGATGAATACAATAAGCAGATTGAAACTTCCTGGCACATTAAAATTGTGTGCCGGACCGAGACTCGAACTCGGGACCTTCGCCTTTCGCGGGCAAGTGCTCTACCAAATGCGCTACCCAAGCACGACTCACGCCCTCTCCTCACAGCTTTACTTCTGCCAGTACCTCGTCTCCTACATTCCAAACTCCGCTGTAGAGTGAAAATTTCATTCTAGAAATAAGCAGATTAAGAAGGATGTCGGTTGCAGTAGTTGCTCGGAGCTGAAGAGACCTGCACAGGATATGGTAGCATGGACTGCTGCATCAAAACAGTCTTCGGGCTGAAGACCAAAAACAATAAATGAAATAGAAGATATTTCTCCTGTGGGCTAAATTTCTACAGACTGATTCTTGATACGAACGTCGCAGGTGATATTTTTGACCTTTCCGTCATCAAAATTAACGCCTTTCTCCCTTCTAACAGAGACACTATCGAGCCAATTTTTAAAAATTAGCATGAAACTTTCGGTAGCTGTCGGGCTTATTTCGTAACTGAAAAATTGTATGCTGACGAAGTGTCATTAAGTAATTAAAGCCAAATTACGTTATATCTCATGTTGCCACACATCATTAAGCCATACTACACCTAATATTCTTTGGCGCAGTGACACAGTGTTAAACGATATTGACGATTTAGAGTTTGCAGTGAAACCGAAGCCTTACGAAGCGTAGCACCAGTGCCAGTAGATAATTAATTCAGTAGATCATTGTCACGTCCTAAATGAAATGACTGTATTTATTTAACTTAATATCAGGTACCACTTCGTCTGGGATTCAAACATTCTAAAAAGGTCTTTGACTTGGTTTCAACAAAATCTCTACTAAAAGGCATTGAGAAACAATTGAGTGGCTCAGTCTATGCTACTGTTCTGAAAATTCAGACCTATGGCTTCCATTGGACTTCATTACGATAATGGACATGCAGAATTCTAATTTTGTTGATCAGCCTTAGGAACATGTTGCCATTAAAAACGCATATATAACAACGGGCCATTTGCATGTCTTTTTAGAAAGGAGCAATGAATAACCGGTTTGTCATAATTCTTTTCTATAGAGTCTAAATTTTTGCCTCAGTTTTAATCAAATCTGTATCAACAGATCTTGCGAAACGAGGCATTGGCGAGATCAATGTTAGTATACCGAAAAATTTATGTGGACGTGCGTAAGATAAGGCTTACACTGGACGTCAATATGATAGTCCAAAAGGCAGAATTGGAGCACGACTCATTCAGAGTGATTCTATTTCACCAGAACTATTCTCAGTAGCTATATATTTATCTACATTTACATCTACTTGTGTACTCTGCAATTCACAATTAGGAGCATGGCAGAGGGTTCATCGATACCTTCAAAGTATGTCTCTAAGGTTCCTCCCTCGAACAGCGCACGAAAAAAATGGACAATTAAATCCATCTGTGCAAGCTCTCATTTCTATTATAATGATCATTTCTCCCAATACAGGTGAGCGCCAACGAAATATTTTTGCATTCGGAGGAGGAAGTTGGTGATTTAAATTAAGTGTAAAGGTCCTCCCACGACGAAAACGGCATTTGTTTTAATTATTGCCACCCCAACTCGCGTATCATATCCCTGACACCGTCTCCCCTATTTCGCTATAATACAAAGCGAGTTATCCATCACGGAATTTTTTCGATGTTCTCCGTCAATCCTATCTGATGCGCATCCAACAGCGTGCAGCAAGAGGACGGACAAGCGTGGTGTAGGTAGTCTCTTCAGTAGACTTGTTGCATCTTCTACCTATTCTACCAACAAAACGCAGTCTTTGGTTATCTTTCTGCACAACATTACGTATGTGATCATTACAGATTAAGTTGTTCGTAATTGTAATCCCTAAGTATTTAGTTCATTCACAGCATTTAGATTTGTAAGATTTATCACGTAACCGAAATTTTGTTGATTCCTTTCTGTACTCATGTGCGTGACAATTGCCACATTTCACAATATACAGATATCTTGTCTAAATCATTTAGCAATCGGTTTTGATCATCGAATGACTATACGAGATGAAAAACGATAGCATCATCTGCAAACAATCTAAGGAGGGGTGCTCAGATTGTCTTACAAAGCATTTATGTAGATTAGGAACAGCAGAGCACATATAAGACTTCCTTGGGGAACGCAAGATATCACTTCTACTTAACCGATTTCTTTCCGTCGTTTAATACGAACTATGACCTCTCTGACAGGAAATCACAATTGAGACGATATTCCATAGGCACGCAGATCGATTAGAAGTAGCTTGTGGGGAATGTGTCAAAATGCTACTGGAAATATAGAAATGTGGAATCAGTCTGAATTTCTCTATCGACAGGACTTATTAATTCGTGTGTATTAAAGAGCTAGTTGTGTTTCACAAGAACTGTGTTTTCTGAATCCGTGCTGCTTGTCAATAAACCGTTTTATTTATTTATTTATTTATTTATTTATTGTTCCGTGGGACCACATTTAGGAGAAGTCTCCATGGTCATGGAACGAGTCAATACATGAAATTATAACACGATTGTAGAAACACATAAAATGAAACAAGTCGTTAGTTTAAATAAAGAAAATCAAGAATGTAACACTGGAATTTGCTTAATTTTTTATCTCTTCCAGGAGCTCCTCGACAGAATAGAAGGAGTGAGCCATGAGGAAACTCTTCAGTTTAGACTTAAAAGTGTTTGGGCTACTGCTAAGATTTTTGAGTTCTTGTGGTAGCTTATTGAAAATGGATGCAGCAGAATACTGCACTCCTTTCTGCACAAGAGTCAAGGAAGTGCATTCCACATGCAGATTTGATTTCTGCCTAGTATTAACTGAGTGAAAGCTGCTAACTCTTGGGAATAAGCTAATATTGCTAACAACAAACGACATTAAAGAAAATACATACTGTGAGGGCAATGTCAAAATTCCCAGACTATTGAATAGGGGCCGACAAGAGGTTTTCGAACTTACACCATACATAGCTCGAACAGCCCGTTTTTGAGCCAAAAATACCCTTTTTGAATCAGAAGAATTACCCCAAAAAATAATACCATATGACATAAGCGTATGAAAATATGCGAAGTATACTACTTTTCGTGTTGAAATGTCACTTATTTCAGATACTGTTCTAATGGTAAATAAAGCGGCATTTAGTTTCTGAACAAGATCCTGAACATGGGCTTTCCACAACAGCTTACTATCTATCCGTACGCCTAGGAACTTGAACTGTTCCGTCTCGCTTATAACATGCCCATTCTGTCTGATTAAAATGTCAGTTCTTGTTGAATTGTGGGTTAGAAACTGTAAAAACTGAGTCTTACTGTGATTTAGCATCAAATTATTTTCCACAAGCCACGAACTTATTTCATGAACGACATTATTTGTTACTGTTTCAATATTACACACAAGATCCTTCATTATCAAGCTGGTGTCATCAGCAAACAGAAATATTTTTGAATCACCTGTAATACTAGAAGGCATATCATTTATATAAATAAGAAATAGCAGTGGCCCCAGCACTGACCCTTGGGGAACGCCCCACTTAACAGTACCCCATTAGGACTAAACATCACTACCACTCTCAATATCGCGGAGAATTACCTTCTGCTTTCTGTTCTTAAAGTAGGAGGCGAACCAATTGTAAGCTACTCCCCTTACTCCATAATGTTCCAACTTCTGCAGTAATATTTTGTGGTCAACACAGTCAAAAGCCTTCGTTAAATCAAAGAAAACACCTAACGTTCTCAACCTTTTATTTAATCCGTCCAAAACCTCACAGAGAAAAGAGAATATAGCATTTTCAGTTGTTAAGCCATTTCTAAAACCAAACTGTACATTTGACAGCAAATTATGTGAATTTAAATGCTGCAGTAACCTTGTATATACAAGCCTCTCGATAACTTTAGCAAACACCGATGGCATAGAAATAGGTCTATAATTGTCAACATTATCCCTGTCTCCCTTTTTATAAAGTGGCTTCACTACCGAGTACTTTAATCGGTCAGGAAACCGACCACTGCTAAAGGAAAAGTTACAGATATGGCTAAGTACTGAGCTAATATACGTGGAACAATACTTCAGTATTCTGCTAGATACCCCGTCATATCCATGAGAGTTCTTGGTCTTTAGTGATTTAATTATTAACTCAATCTCCCTCTTGTCAGTATCATGGAGGAGCATTTCAGGTAACAGTCTCGGAACACTTTTTTCTAAGAGCGCTATATGATTCCCTGTTGGGACTAGGTTTCTATTTAGTTCACCTGCTATATTCAGAAAGTGATTATTAAGTACTGTACATATATGCGACTTATCAGCAACACGGACATCCCCACTACGCACTGATTCTATATCCTCGACCTGTCTCTGCAGACCAGCCACTTCCTTTACGACTGACCATATGGTTTTAATTTTATCCTGAGACTTAGCTATTCTATCTGCATACCACATACTTTTTGCCTTCCTAATAACTTTTTTAAGCACCTTACAATACTGTTTGTAATGGGCTGCTGCATTTAGATTTTGACTGTTTCTAACGTTTTGATATAATTGCCACTTTGTTCTACAAGATATTCTTATCCCTTTAGTCAGCCACCCAGGCTGCCTGTTTGTGCTAGTACCCTGTTTTAAACGTTCTAACGGAAAGCAACTTTCAAAGAGCACGAGAAAAGTCTTGAGGAAAGCATTATATTTATCGTCTACTGTATCAGCACTATAAACATCTTGCCAATCTTGTTCCTTGATAAGGTTTACAAAAGTCTGTACAGCAACTGGATCAGCTTTCCTAAAAAGTTGGTAACTATATTTAACATGTGTTGAAGCACAAAAATCTTTTAGACTTAAAATTTGTGCATCATGATCTGAAAGGCCATTCACCTTTTTGCTAACAGAATGCCCTTCTAATAATGACGAATGAACAAAAATATTGTCTATGGTTGTTCTACTGTTCCCTTGCACTCTCGTTGGAAAGAATACGGTTTGCATAAGATTATATGAATTAAGGAGGTCTACCAGCATCCTTTTCCTTGCACAATCACTTATACAATTAATATTGAAGTCACCACATATAACTAACTTTTTGTATTTCCTATAAAGTGAACCAAGAACCTCCTCTAGCTTTAGCAAAAATGTTGCGAAATCGGAGTCTGGGGATCTATAAATAACAACAGTAAGAAGTTTAGCTCCACTAAATTTAACCACACCTGCACAACATTCAAACACCTTTTCAGTGCAGTACTTTGAAACATCAATTGACTCAAATGGGATACCGTTTTTCACATACATGGCTACTCCCCCACACCGCAAAGAGCTCCTAGAAAAGCTGCCAGCCAACCTGTATCCTGGTAAAGGAAGCCTCTGAATTATCTCCTTATTTAAGAAGTGTTCAGATATACCAATAATTTCAGAGTCAACATCTATAAGCAGTTCACTAACTTTATCTCGAATACCTTGTATATTTTGATGAAATATACTAATTCCCTCATTAATCGGATACCCAAGCTTTGTAGAAAGTGGTTTCTTTGTTAGAGAGACTTCCCTTAAGCAGGAATACCTATCAGCTGACTTCAATCTAAAAAAGGTACAGCTCTAACACCCACAACTACCGGAATTTTCCCATGAGTGATCCCACCACCCCCACCTATGCTGTCACCTATAAGTTTTGCCAACCTCCCCTTCCCATATCTGTTGAGGTGCAGGCCATGTCTAGTGAAACCCGTCCTACTGATAGACTCCACCGACACCACTGACATGTGACTCATGCCTTCTGTCATCAGCGCACCCCCAAGTCTCATGTTATTACGCCTGACGGCTATATTAAGATGAGGCCGATCGTGACGCTGAAACAGTTCCACGAAATGCACATTCGTGTTGCCAGTCTGAGTGGCTATCTTTTCCAGGTCACCATCTATGTCATACTTCCCATCCCTATCAATACTATTACCAGCCCCACCCACAATCACTACCTGATCCTCTTTAGTAAAATCCCTACATAACCCCCCTATGTTAAAAGTCACCTGAGCCAATCCTGCATTAGGCTTCACAATGCTGGTGACCTGGTACTCACTCCCCAAAACTTCCTGCAACTGCTGGCCTACACCTCTACCATGAGAACTACCTAACAGCAGAACCTTCTTCTTTCTCTTAGACTTTGCAACTGTCCTAGCCACCGTAACTGCTGAGGTCTGCTGCATACTTCCTACATCTACAGCTACTAGAGATTCCTCTCCACTAGACTCTGACAGTTGGTCATATCTATTACAAACACCAATAGTAAAACTATCTGAAAATCTCCTTCTCCTAGCAGATCTCTTGCCAACAGCCAGCTCCCATTCCCCAACCCCCTTCTCCCTCCTCATCCTATCTAGCTCCTCCTGTGCGTTTTCTTCTAGCTAAGTCATAACGTTCGAAAACAGTACAGCACGTTCCAAAATCTTACTGCAAATCGACGTTAGTGATAAGAGTCTCTAATTCAGCGGATTATCCTGTTTTGTTTCTTGAGTATTTTTTAGGCTGTTTGGGTGACCTGAGCTACTTTTCAGTGTTTACGTGTGGATCTTTCGTCGAGCGAGCGCTTGTATATGATTGCGAAGTATGAAGCTGTTGTATCAGCATACTCTGAAAGGATCCTAATTGATACACAGTCTGAACCTAAGGACCTGCTTGTATTAAGTGATTTAAGCTGCTTCGCTGCACCGAAGCTGTCTACCTTTATTAAGTGATTTAAGTTGCTTCGCTGGGCCGAGATTATTTACTTCTAAGTTAATCTTGACGGCAGCTGCTCTTGATTCGAATTCTGGAACATTTACTTTGTCTTCTGCGTTAAAGGAATTTTGGAAAACCATGTCATCGGTGACTTACCATTGGTATTACGCAGTGAAGGAATTTGTGTGTTGCTGCAGATGTACTTTACATAGGACATAATTTCTTAAGGATTTTCTGGCGGATTTAGAGGCAGAATTTTGTTGTGGAAATTACTAGAAGCATCTCACTTTGAAGCCCGCCATAAATTTCGAGCTTCAGTAAAACATCGACAGTCTCGGGGATTTTGCGTTCTTTTAAATTTGGCGTGCTTTTTTCGCTACTTCCGAAATAGTGTTATAACTTCTTTTGTATACCATTGGGGATCAGTACCATATCTTGTTAATTTATTTGACAAATACCTCTCAATTACCATCGATACTATTCCTCTGAATTTAAACCACATCTGGTCGACGTTTACATATATTGGACGGAGTGGAGACTGTCTCTTACGAAGACGTCTAGCGAATTTTTATCTGCTTTTCTAAGTAGTAATGAATATATGTTAAGTGAACTTATTTTAACCACGTTTGTTTATGACATTAGGCTGTTTGTCTCTAATGCATGTACACTGATGTCTTGACTGGAAGAACTTGTGTGCAAATTTTGTTTGTCTGTCAGTTTGTTAGTGACGGTCTGAAAGTTAATTAAGTGATGGTGGATTTTTATATCATCTAACTTGAATAATGACTGTTCTTTCATTTTCTCACAAACTATTTCATCTTTTTCAAGATTTCTAGCATTTATTTATTTACGATCTCTGAGATATTAAGCTAATCAGCTTTGTCACACATCTGTTCTGCTACGTTTGTAAACTCTTTGCATAACCAGTGCACCGGAAGCGTTGTGTTTGATAAGACATAGTCTTTCTGCCAATATCAAGCATTGGCGGTAATGAATGCCACTTGCTTCCGGTTCGAAAATCAATTCAGTCATTATCTCGTGACTTTGCTTGTTCTGGAGAGTGGTGTTCCTTATCTTCAGGTGATGAGATATGCTTTGTACTGGAACCATATTTGAAGGAACAGGCTGCTATCACGAAACAATTTTTCCATGTAGGGACCTATGATGAATTACTGTACAATGAGTCAGATTACATATAAGACAATTCCAAGTGAATTTATTGCTGCGAATTCTGTGTCTCCGCGTGAGATAAATGATAGGCCGAGACGTGAATTTGGCAGTGAAGGTCCGGCCACTCTATTGTTTGCCCTTGGCTGTAAGCAGGGGAGTGTGGAAATCATGGTGCGGTTGGTACGGTACCCTCACGCTCGGCTGCCTGAGACTTCTGGAAGCCCATAAAATCTGTTTTCCGCAGAATCCACGCCCCTCAGTCCTCTGCTAAATGGAGTTAACTGGCATTTCAAGACACAGCCTTAAGACTAGCTACTATCTGTTTAAAGAGCATCATTTGATATCAGCAGCTCCAAAAATGTTGGCTGCCATTATCTAAATGCGTGTGGAATATATTCATAATTCCTAATAATTTAAATTCTGTAACATGTCCTTTCAGTCATCTCTGGCTGAGAATCTTTAACTATGAACCGCGACGTAATCTCTGTATAGGGAATGTATGGCCATCCTTTTTCGCTCCATTTACCGCCGTATGCAGTTCATGATTAGTAAAAGTCGTGTCACATGACACTTCCGGCCATATTAGGGCCTCATATTATGGATGTAGCATTGGAGGTGTTACCCTATCTTCGTAAGTTCCCACCATACATTCTCGTGTTAGAAAGACACATGGGTGCACATTTAACATATCATATAATCTTTGTCCAAAATTTGGCCACTTCCAGCCCATTTTCGGTCGCTTCTGCAGCACAGGAGGCTGGACTCAGTCGACGCCGAAGCATGTGCTGGACAGTCCGGACTTCTCCACAGTCACACTTAATATTGTTTTTTTGTACTGTAGCCCCATCATGGCAGATTAAGCCTTGATCTACCCACTCCTGATCTCAGTCTATTAAGAGTTTTCCGGGTCAAGTCCTGGAAGTCTTTCCCACCAAAATTGTACCTTGGCATTTTCAGTAGTGGTAGCACGTACCTTTGAGTTTCTAAGGAAACTCTTCCTTAATTTCAGTCACTGCGAATGCGGTTTAAGCCCATACAGGGGATGGGTTTGTTCTTGTTCCACTTTCTTTCGTTCCTTGTTCGTCGCAGTTTCTCTTCGAATGGGAAGTGGTGCTATTCCCGATTGTGGTAAATCGATTCGAGAGAAACAGATTTCAAAGACAACCTGTTATAATTCTGCAGGTGACATTGAGAGCTACGTCTTCCTGTTTGGCATGTGATGAATTATACCAAGCGGGACAAGCGTACTCTCCTGAAGAACAGGCTAATGCAAGTGCAGAGATTCGGATGGTTTCAGGTTGACTGCCCCACTGTGATCCGGCCAGTTTTCTTAACAGGTTGTTCCTGGTGGAAACTTTCAATTTGCAATTCAAGTAGTGTCTCTTGAAAGCAAAGGATCTGTACAGGGTCACTCCTAGATATTTTGGAGTGTAGTAATTTTGTAACTCAACTCCTGACCACACTATCATGAACTTACGATTAGCTTCAATATTTCTCAAATGAAAAGCACGCGCTTGAGTCTTTGAGAAGTTTCAAATGGTTCTGAGCACTATGGGACTTAACTTCTGAGGTCATCAGTCCCCTAGAACTTAGAACTACTTAAACCTAACTAATCTAAGGACATCACACACATCCATGCCCGAGGCAGAATTCGAACCTGCGACCGTAGCGGTCGCGCGGTTCCAGACTGTAGCGCTAGAAACGCTCGGCCACTCCGGCCGGCCTTAGGAGTTTCATTGAAGCTGATATGCATTGTATTATCTTTATAGATCTTCAGTAGTATTCGCGAGGGTGTTCTCCACCGAATCAAAGTCTGAGCTCTGAGTGCCAAGAGCAAGGTCATCAGCATACAAGAAACTCCTGGTGCTGGGGGCTACAGATTGGTCGTTTGTATACACGTTGTATGGGATTGGAGCAAACATGTTTCTTTGGGGAAGACACATTTTCTGTAGTCTCTATAGTCTGCGCTGCCCTAGAAAGTCAAAGAAGAACCTGCGGTTTTTGCAGGATTGCTGCGATGAACCTAGTTAGGCTAAAATCCTTGGTCATATTGCATACTTGAGTAGTAGTAACTGGTGGTTGACAGTGTCATAGGCCGCTGATAAGTCGACAGATACCATGCTTGTCATTTTACGAGCTTCAAACCCATCTTCTATGAACTGCGTAAGATTCAGCGGTTGTCGAGTGCAGCTTTTACCAGGACGGAATCCAGCTTGTTGAGGTGTTATCAGGAGGTCAACCAAAGGTAGGAGGCGATTTAAGACCATTCTTTCCAGGAGTTTGTTAAGATGACGGAGTAATGAAACTGGTATAAAATTCTTTTGATTGTTCCCTTCTTTATCAGCTTTCAGCAAAGCAATCACTCGACTCTTCCGCCGCATCTTTGGGATTTGATATCTGCTCATACAAAGAATTGCAGAATCAATTTCTTTGTTGTTATGCCAAAGTGTTTTATTTGCTGTGTTTGTATATCATCCAAGCCAACTGATTTTTCATTATTACTTTGTTTAGTAGCCTTATCTAATTCTTCCTTGCTGGATGACGTTGTGGGCAGATTTTTCTCCTCTTGCTCATCTCTTGGCAGACTTTGGCTTTTTGATTTGTGAGTTGCCTTCTCGTTCAGCAGTAATTGTACTATTTTACTGGCTGTAATGTTTTGGTGTACAGCGGTCGTAGATGGACCGTTACTTTGGTGTTTCAGGAGTCCCCAAGCTTTATGACTGTCTCTTTATAGATCCAAGTTTTCTATGGCTTTAATCCATTGATCCCTTTTCATCTTTCTTATGGAAGAATTAATTTGTTCGCTGCTTCCAAAGCTGCTTCACTGGAAGGATCTTCTTCTTCAAATAAGTTGCTGTACCCTGTCAGTAGGGTGGCTTGGTGTGATATAAGTCCAGGAACGTAAGAAGTTCGACAACCACAGCTGCCCCCCCCCCCCCCCCAGGGGGTCCACAACTCTTTCGTGGATACGTGCGTAGCGAGCACGGGATCCCGAGCTAATGTGGCCCTCCTTCCTTTCCGGGCTGCATACCTTCCTTTTCCGCATCCTTCCCCATTCCCCATCCCCCATCCCCCATCTTGGTAGTATGTTCAGTGCCTACGTCCGGAGACGGCCGCTCGAAAATGTAGGACATCCTTCGTTTTCTCTGCTTGCAAGTCTTCATCCTTCCTTTGTCCTTCCTTTGTCCATCTCTTTTCCTTACCTCTTCTCTTTACCCTTTTCTCCGCTGCGGCGTTTAAGACCTCTCTTCTTTCCTTTCCCTTTCTTTGTTTTTCCCTTTCTCTTTTTTCCTCCCTGTGCGTGTCTGAAGGCCGACCCACGCATTTTCATGCGTAGCTGGTGACGCGGTAACGCGTAATTCCTCGCCCCGGGTAGACAGGTAGGACACGTACGTACCCCCTGGTAACGGCCAGGCCCAGGGAGGGGTGATTACCCGAGTTGATACCTTCCGAAAGTACCGATTGGTCCCTCCGTCCGTTTCTCGGGAGGTGTGAACTGATGTGTGAACAATCACCTAAGGTGGGAGTGCCCTCAGAGAGGGCCCCCACAAGGGAGGAGCGCGCCATCGGAGACGCCGGTAATCATGGAGGATACCTCCGCAATGGTTTCCTCATCTTCTACTACGTCTGCTCACAAGCGTAAGTTCAATGAGTCTTAGCCACAGACAGTTCTTCCATCGTTGCCACAGATCCTTGTTGTTTCTCGATCTGACGAAGGTCACGACTTCTCCACGGTCAACCCTTTCATTATTCAGAAAGGTGTCGACGCAATTGCAGGTCCTGTAAAGTCTTGTTTCAGATTACGAAATGGCACCTTGTTGTTAGAAACAGTCAGTGCCCTCCAGGCACAAAAATTGCTGCGTACTTCACTGTTACACACCTTCCCTGTCTGGGTGGAAGCGCACTGCACTTTAAATTCCTCACGTGGGGTCGTTTATACACGCTCCCTCGACGGATTGTCCGACGGGGAAATTCAACAATACCTGTCTGACCAAGGCGTAACGGCTGTTCATCGAGCCATGAAAAGGGTTGACATAAACATCGTTCCAACCCGTACTGTCTTCTTGACATCTGACAGAGTTCAACTCCCATCAAACATAAAAGCGGGCTATGAGATAATTTCCATTCGCCCTTACATCCCAAACCCTACGCGTTGCTATCAGTGTCAGCGGTTCAATCATACCAGCCAGTCCTGTTCCAATCCGGCCAAATGTGTTATGTGTAGCAAGGATGCCCATGAGGGTGCTTGTCCACCTCCATCCCCTCGTTGCATCAACTGTATGGGTGACCACGCTGCTTCCTCTCGAGATTGCCCCATTTTTAAAGACGAAAAGCTCATTCAGGAAATCAGAGTGAAGGAAAAGGTGTCGACCTTTGCTGCTCGAAAATTATTCGCCAGTCGAAAGCCCACTGTGCCTCAGACAGGTAAATACAGCACTGGCCTTGCCTCTCCTAGGCCAACAAAAGAGGCGGCCACGGAGACTTGCGATCTCACATTCAGTGCCACGGCCGTCAGATCGGCCAGCGCAAAGATCGCCCGTTCATCCTCCCCAATTTCGCCTGCTCACTCAATGGCTCAACCTTCATCGGGTTCTGCTAAATCTCGAGCCCAAAAGTCAGACACCCGGACTTCCAAAAAAGAGCCTACTCGTGAAGATTTTTTATGTACCCCAACTTCACAACCATCGGCTCCTCCTTCATCTAAACATCCTGTTTCCAAGAAAGCTAATAAGAAACCCAGTTACTCTCCTTCTCCGCCACGGCGTGTCTCATCTACAGCACCACCTGGCGGTAGCCGCCCTCGGCCGTCTTCTGTGTCGCCGAGGCGCACTGCTGGTGGCCGATCAACCGGCCGATCGCTGGTGACAGGAGCTGCTCCTGAACAACCTATGGATCAGGATCTTCTGCCTTCGGCTGAATGCCGTTTCACGCTGTCGGTCGCAAGCTCTGAGCAGTCGTTGAGTTGACGGCAACCTTGGTCACATTCTTCCATTTTCTGCCCACGCTATGTCCATTATCCATTGGAATATCCGCGGTATTCGAGCCAATAGGGATGAATTGTCGATCCTCTTACGATCCTACTCGCCGGTCATCTTCTGTCTTCAGGAAATAAAGCTGCGTCCCCACGACCGCTTTGTTTTCCCCCATTTTCAGTCAGTCCGATTTGATCTCCTCTCTGTTGAAGGCACTCCAGCACGTGGAGGACTCATGATACTCACCATTATCACCCAATCCCCTGAAACACTTCCTTCCAAGCTGTCGCTGTCCGTCTTTGCCTTTCTGGATACACCTTCTCTCTTTGTACTGTCTACATTCCATCGTCCACACCAATGGCACGAGCTGATCTCCTCCATCTTCTTGGTCAGCTTCCGCTCCCCTATTTGCTAGTAGGCGACTTCAATGCCCACCGCCCGCTTTGGGGATCTCCGCATCCTTGTCCGCGTGACTCACTATTGATAGACGTCTTCCACCAAGTGGATCTTGTTTGCCTCAACACTGGGGACCCTACATTTTTATCTGCCTCCACGACAAATTTCTCTCATTTAGACCTTTCTGTCGGTACTGTTCCGCTAGCTCGGCGCTTCGAATGGTTCGCCCTTGCTGATACACACTCGAGTGACCACTTTCCATGTGTCCTTCAATTGCAGCCACAACTGCCATATATGCGCCCGAGACACTGGAAGTTTGCCCAAGCCGATTGGCCACTTTTTTCGTCTCTAGCGACATTCGATGACCGTCACTTTCCTAGCGTCGACGATGAGGTCACTCATATTACAGACGTTATTCTTACAGCTGCGGAATGTTCAATATCTCGCACCTCCGAATTGTCCCGGCGCCCCCCAGTTCCTTGGTGGAACGAGGCATGCCGTGACACAATAAGTGAGCGGCGACGCACTTTTCGCGTTTTCAGACACCATCCTACTTTGGCCAACTGTATCCGCTATAAGCAGTTCCATGCGCGATGCCGGCGCGTCATCCGCGATAGCAAGAAGGCAAGCTGGGACTTCTTTACTAGCTCATTTAACACCTTCACTCCCTCCTCGGAAGTTTGGAGTCGGATTCGACGGTTATCTGGCGCGCCTAGTTTCTCCACGGTCTCTGGGCTCACTGACGCGCATGATACATTAGTGGACCCCGTCGCAATTTCTAACTCATTGGGTCAACACTTTGCTGAGATTTCGAGCTCTTCAAATTACCCGCCAGCGTTTCTCCCGAAGAAACGTGCAGTGGAAGTGCAACCTCTTGCTTTCTCCTCTCAAAATCGCGAAAGCTATAATACTGTTTTCTCTATGCGGGAACTCCAACATGCACTCTCTTCTTCTCGCTCCTCCGCCCCAGGACCGGATGGTATCCACATCCAAATGTTGCTGCATTTATCATACCATAGTCTGCGTTACCTCCTTCGCCTTTATAATCGAATTTGGACCGACAGTACTTTTCCCAGACGATGGCGGGAAGCTATCGTCGTTCCTGTTCCGAAACTGGAAAGGACAAACGTCTCCCCTCTAGCTATCGCCCCATTTCTCTCACGAGTAGTGTATGTAAGGTTTTGGAGCGTATGGTGAATTGCCGTTTAGCTTGGTGGCTGGAGTCACGCAGTCTAACACCTGCCCAATGCGGTTTCCGAGAGCATCGTTCTGCAGTTGACCATCTTGTTGCTCTCTCCACTTATATCATGAACAATTTTCTCCGGAAATGCCAAACAGTAGCAATATTTTTTGATCTGGAGAGAGCATACGATACCTTTTGGAGGACAGGCATCCGCCGCACACTGTTCTCTTGGGGCTTTCAAGGTCGGCTGCCCCTTTTTCTTCGCGAATTTGTGGCAGAGCGCACTTTCTCCCAAGAAAACGGGGTACCCTAGGGCTCCGTGCTAATTGTTGTACTGTTTGGCATTGCCATAAATCCAATTATGGATTGTTTCCTTCCTGATGTCTCGGGCTCCCTCTTTTTGGACGATTATGCGATCTACTACAGCTCTCAACGCACCAACCTTCTTGAACGACGACTTCAAGGATGTCTCGATCGCCTCCACTCTTGGAGCATCGAAACCGGCTTCCGCTTTTCTCCCGGTAAGACCGTTTGTGTTCATTTTTGGCGTCGTACGGAGTTTCATCCACCTTCCTTACATCTAGGACCTGTCAACCTTCCGTTTTCGGACGTCGCTAAATACTTGGGTCTTAGGTTTGACAGAAAACTGTGCTGGTCCTCCCACGTTTCCTACCTTTCGGCTCGCTGTCTGCGATCCCTCAACATCCTCCGTGTCCTGAATGGTACCTCCTGGGGAGTGGACCGAGTGGTCCTTCTCCGCCTCTGTCGCGCCTTAGTGCGCTCGAAATTGGACTATGGAAGCATAGTTTACTTCTCTGCTCGGCCGTCTATTCTTCGGCGCCTCGACTCTATCCACCACCGTGGATTACGTTTAGTGTCTGGAACTTTTTACACCAGCCCTGTGGAAAGCCTTTATGCTGAGACTGCTGAACCTCCGCTGTCCAATCGGCGAGCTGTCTTTCTGAGTCGTTGTGCTAGCGATCTGTCTTCCATGCCTGAGAATCCGACCCATGACATTTTTTTCGACGCCTCCTTGGATTTAGGGTATGCAGGGCGCCCTTCCTCCCTACTACCACCGGGAGTCCGCTTCCGTCAACTGCTCCATTCTCTTTCCTTCCGCTTTCCCAAAACTTTCTTGACAACTTGGGGTACAGCACCGCCTTGGCTCCGTCCCCGGACCTGCCTGCTCCGTGACCTTTGAATAAAAAAGTTTCCCAAGGATGGTACCCCTTCACCTGTTTATCTTCGGGCATTTGCTGCTCTATGTGCACAAATGAAGGAAGCCACATTTATTTACACTGATGGCTCAAAAACATCGTTTGGTGTAGGGAGTGCCTATATTGTTGGCGACACCCCAAATCGATTTCGGCTTCCCGACCAGTGTTCGGTTTATACTGCGGAGCTTTACGCTGTTCTCCAGGCTGTCCAATACATCCGTCGCCATCAGCGGACACAGTATGTCATCTGTTCAGATTCTCTCAGCTCTCCCCTCAGTCTCCAAGCTCTCTACCCTGTCCACCCTCTGGTCCACCGGATTCAGGACTTCCTCCACTTGCTCCACTTGAGGGGCCTCTCTGTGGCGTTCCTCTGGATCCCAGGACACGTTGGTATCCGTGGAAATGAGGCGGCCGATATAGCGGCCAAGGCTGCAGTCTCTCTTCTTCAGCTAGCTATTTGCATGATTCCCTTCGCCGATCTACGGAGTGTTTTATGTCGTCGTGTTCCTCTTTTATGCCATGCACATTGGTTGACACATCCCAATAATAAATTGCGGGACGTGAAAGCTCTTCCCTGTGCTTGGACCTCTTCCTCCCGAACGCGTCGTCGGGAGGAGGTAATTTTAACTAGACTCCGGATAAGGCACTGTCTTTTTATCCATCGACATCTTTTAAGTGGCGATCCTCCCCCACTCTGTCCCCGCTGCTCTCAGCTGTGGACGGTAATACACGTTTTACTTGAGTGCCCCTATTTTACTCCGTTACGCACCTGTCTACAGCTGTCGCCTGTATACCTTCCGTTTCAGCAGATGACACGCGCTCAGCCGATCGCGTTCTCGAGTTTATTAGTGCCAGTGAGATGACGTCAGTCATTTGAAGCTCTTTTTGGGGACAACCAACCACCTTCTATAGTGGTTTTTAAGCTTTCCTCCTGTTTTTAGTTTCTCCAATTTTTTGAGTTTCGTTCCCATTGCTGCTGGTTGCCAGTTTCGTTTTTTTTACCTTTTTCTAAGGCACAGACCGGGCGTTAATGACCGTAGCAGTTTTGCGTCCTAAAACCATAACCAAAAAAAAGAAAAAACCATAGCTGTGGTGTGTGTGTGTCATAATGCTCTGGTGCTGGAATAGCTATTTATGGTAGTGGTGAAGGTGTCATAATGTTCTGGTGCTGGTTCTACAGAAATCACTTTGACGTTGAGTAATTCTGCAAATCTTGACCAGTCTGCTTTTCTAAAATTAAACCTTCTTCGAAAAGCTTCTTTACGAGATCCAACAGCAGAAAATATTTCACAGATTATTGGACTATGCTGTGAGTTGGGTACTGGGCGACCGGCAGATTTTACACGTTGTTGGCTGATACTGTTGCTACTAAATATAAGCTCAGGATTATGGCCTCACTTCCATCTGCCGTTGTTGAATGATGCTGGTAATTTTGCATCGTGCATTAAATGTTGCTGATTTAGTTCTGCCCATTCTCATCTTCGTGATCATAGCCCCAAACATTGCTACGGCTGTTGAAATCACCATAAATTCAGCACTGGGTGGTTTGGAAAGGGATGAAATGATACAATTTGCTGTAACTAGACTGAGAATTTTGACATTTTCCTTCGTATATGCTGTGGTTTGTGGATAGAACCTGACTGTCCAGATGAACAAAAATAGCACTTCTGCATTTCTTATGCGGTCTTTCAAAGGCGAGACGTATTCCGTTTTTTCTGCGCAACTATTGTGTATACGGACATTACAGGATACTGGTGTTGACTGCATAGACCTTTTGGCAGCTTTCCTTTGGCTGCTGTTATGCATTCTATGGTAACAGATATAACGGTTAACTGTAGCCCTGAAAAGGGCTCTGATTTGGATGTTTCTGGTGTGAAAGGACAAGGCGGTAGATTTTTCATCTTCTGACGTTGCCCAGGGTACGCCTGATTCCTTTTCTTTATATCTTCCTTGGTCTGATCATACGCCATGGAAGTCTTGGAGGAGACTCCTTTCTTTGACCCCAGTTCCCACTGAAATAATGCCACAATGTAGTGCTTTCAGGTACACTCTTCGAGACTAGAAGAGAGAATAATTTGATAGAATTTCTGCTGAATGGAGAGATGCTGGAAGAAAAATTATTATACAGTAACGAAAATAAAAAAGATTCTTCGAAAAGTGTATTAGGCAACAAACTACTTCAGTGTTTAACTTCAACATATTCTTGATCATACACTACTGGCCATTAAAATTGTTACACCAAGAAGAAATGCAGATGATAAACGGGTATTCATTGGACAAATACATTAAACTAGAACTGACATGTGATTACATTTTCACGCAATTTGGGTGCATAGATCCTGAGAAATCAGTACCCAGAACAACCACATCTGGCCGTAATAACGGCCTTGACACGCCTGGGCATTGGATGGCATGTACAGGTACAGCTGCCCATGCTGCTTCACCACGATACCACAGTTCATCAAGAGTAGTGACTGGCGTATTGTGACGACCCAGTTGCTCGGCCACCATTGACCAGACGTTTTCAATTGGGGAGTTACCTGGAGAATGTGCTGGCCAGGGCAGCTGTCGAACATTTTCTGTATCCAGAAAGGCCCGTACAGGACCTGCAACATGGAGTCGTGCATTATCCTGCTGAAATGTAGGGTTTCGCACGGATCGAATCAAAGGTAGAGCAACGGGTCATAACACATCTGAAATGTAACGTCCACTGTTCAAAGTGCCGTTGATGCGAGCAAGAGGTGACAGAGACCTGTAACCAATGGCACCCCATACCATCACGCCGGGTGATACGCCAGTATGGCGATGACGAATACACGCTTCCAATGTGCGTTCATCGCGATGTCGCCAAACACGGATGTGACCGTCATGATGCTGTAAACAGAACCTGGATTCATCCATAAAATGACGTTTTGCCATTCGTGCACCCAGGTTCGTCGTTGAGTACATCATTGCAGGCGCTCCTATCTGAGATGCAGCGTCAAGGGTAGCCGCAGCCATGGTCTCCGAGCTGATAGTCCATGCTACTGCAAACGTCGTCGAATTGTTCGTGGAGATGGTTGTCTTGCAAACGTCCCCATCTGTTGACTCAGGGATCTAGACGTGGCTGCACGATCCGTTACAGCCATGCGGATAAGATGGCTGTCATCTCGACTGCCAGTGATAAGAGACCGTTGGGATCCAGTGCGGCGTTTCGTATTGCCCTCCTGAACCCACCGATTCCATATTCTGCTAACAGTCATTTGATCTCGACCAACGCGAGCAGCAATGTTGCGATACGATAAACCGAAATCGCGATAGGCTACAATCCGACCTTTATCAATGTCGGAAACGTGATGGTACGCATTTCTCCTCCTCACACGAGGCATCACAACAACGTTTCACCAGGAAACGCCGGTCAACTGGTGTTTGTGTATAAAAAATCGGTTGGAAACTTTCCTCATGTCAGCACGTTGTAGGTGTCGCCACCGGCGCCAACCTAATGTGAATGCTCTGAAAAGCTAATCATTTGCATATAACAGCATCTTCTTCCTGTCGGTTAAATTTCGCGTCTGTAGCACGTCATCTTCGTGGTGTAGCAATTTTAATGGCCAGTAGTGTATTGCTGAGTTTGATGTGAGGCGAGATCCTTTACATATCAATACCTTTTTTTGTCTGCAGGTTGTTCAACACTGAAGTAAAGATAACTTACTACAGAGCCGTCAAGTTAGCTTATGGTTACATATAGGTTCGTAGTTAATGACTATTTCTCGAAAACTGCTGCATGCTCTTCTCATTAAAAGGGGCGCTGCGACTTCCCGCGGCACAGCCATGTCTGAATGGGTGCCTGCTCAGCAGAAGCAGTGCAATGACAACATAATTCCGGTCAGGCTCACCGACTGCGCCAACTCTGCCAGTGTCCGCACTGCTTCACAACGCCAGTCACGTGCTTTGAACCAGAGTGTGACTATCCTCCCGCTCGTCGGGCATTTAGGAGGCTCCACGGTCCTACGACAGCCAGTTACCTTCGAGTTGTTTGCGGTTTATCAGCGAGTTGTCTACGAGTATCTGCTTCCTGGACGACGAACTGAAAGCCAGTGCCCCTAGAATGGATTTTGATTTAGGGAGATGCAAACGATTTTGTTTAGGAACTGTTGTCTAACTGATCAATAGTGGACTTGTATGTTTATGCTGGTACTCTCAATAAGAATCAGAGCTGTATTTACTGTGTCGTTGTTGTTGTGGTCTTCAGTCTGAAGACTGATTTGATGCAACTCTCCATGCTACTCTATCCTGTGCAAGACTCATCATCTCCGAACAACTGCTGCAACCTTTATCCTTCTAAATCTGCTTACTGTATTCATATATTTTTCTCCCCCCCCCCCCCCCACCCCCATATCCCACCAGTAATAAACTGAAGATCCCTTGACGTCTCAGAATGTGTCCTGCCAACCGTTTCCTTCTTCAGATCAGGTCGTGCTACAAATTTCTTTTCTACTCAATTCTATTCAATACTTCCTCATTCTTCCGTAGCACCACATTGCAAAAGCTTCTATCCTCTTCTTGTTTACACTTTAATCGTCCGTCTTTCAGTTCCATACATGGCTACACTCCATACCAATGCTTTCAGTAAAGACTTCCTACCACTTAAATTATATTCGATGTTAACAAATTTCTCTTCCTCAGAAACGCTTTTCTTGCCACTACCAGTCTACAAATTACATATCCTCTCTACTACTGCCATCATCAGTTACTTTGCTGCCTAAGTAGCAAAACTCATCTACTACTTTAGCGGCTCGTTTCTTAATTTAATTCCCTCGGCATCAGATGATTCAATTCGACTACATTCCATTACCCTTGTTGCAGTTCATCTTATATCCTCCTGTCAAGACATTGTCAGTTCCATTCAACTGTTTTTCCAAGACGTTTGCCGTCTCTGTCTGAATAATAACATCGTCGTCAAACCTCAGAATTTGTATTTCTTGTCTCTGGACTTTAATTCCTATTCCAAATTTTTGTTTTGTATCCTTTACTGCCTGCACATTGTACAGATTGAATGACATCGGGGATAAGTTACAATCCTGTCTTACTCCCTTTTCAACCAGTTTCCCTATCATGCCGCTCGACTCTGATAACTGCGTCTGTTCAAGTTATAGATAGTCTTTCGTGCCTTGTATTTTATTCCTGCAACCTTCCGAATTTCAAACAGCATTCTAGTCAACATTGTCGAAAGTTTTCTCTAAGTCTATAAATGCTATTAATGTAGATTTGCCTTTCCTTAACCTATCTTCTACGAGACATCGTAGATTCATTTTTGCCTCGTGTGTTATTATAGTTCTCCGGAATCCAAACCGACCTTCCCCGAGCTCGTCTTCTACCAATTTTTCCGGTCTTCTGTAAAGAATTCGTGTTAGTGTTTTGCAGTCATTACTTACGAAACTGATATTTTGGTAATATTCACACCTGTAAGAAACTGCTTTGTTTGGAATTGGAATTATTATATTCTTCTTTAAGTCTGAGGTTATTTCGCCTGTCTCATGTGTCTTGCACAGCAGGCTGAAGAGTCTTGTCATAGCTGGCTCTCCCAAAACTGTGAGTAGTTATGACGGAATGTCGTCTACTCCTGGGGCCTTACTTCGACTTGGGTCTTTCAGTGCTCTGCCAAACTCTTCTCGCAGTATCACATTTCCCATCTCATCATCACTTACTTCCTCTTCCATTTACGTAATATTGCCCTCAAGTACATCTCCCTTGCATAGGCCCTCCATATACTCCTTCCATCTTTCAGCTTTCCCTTCTTAGGACTGGTTTCCCCATCTGAGTTCTTGATGTTCGTACACTGCCCTTTTCTCCACAGGCTTCTTTAATTATGCTGTAGGCGGTATCTATCTTTCCCCCAGTGATATCTGTTTATAAATCCTTACATCTTTCCTCCAGCCTTCCTGCTTATCCAGTTTGCATTTCCTGTCAATCTCATTTTTAGACGTTTGTATTTCATTTCGACTGCTTCATTAATTACATTTTTGTTATATTTTCTCCTATTATCAATTAAATCAATATCTCCTGTGTTATCGAACGATTTCTGTTAGGGCTTACCTTTTTACGTATTTGATCCTCCCCCTTCACTATTTCATCTCTTAAAGCTACCCATTCGTTTTCTACTTTATTTACTGTACTTTTAATAAATGTGGTGGCTTGATAGCCTGCATACATGCACTGGGACACTGGTGATGTCCGAGCTGGTCCCACACATGTCCTATCGGGAACAGATCTAGGGACCTCGCTGTACCTGAACATCACGTAACCATCTGGTAGAGACATATGCCGCATGTGGACGAGCATCGTCCTACTCTAAAAAGGCACAATGATACAGTCGCATGAGAAGCAACACATGAGGACGCAGGATCTCCACGGCGTACCACTGTGCAGTCAGAGTTGTCTCAGTCACTGTCAGCCGTGATGTCAAGTCACACCCCATGGCTCCCAACACCTTGATACCAGGAGTAACACCGCTGTACCCCTCCATAACGCTGAAAAAATGGGACCTCTTCTCAGGTCACCGCCATACTCGCCGACGATCCAGGGTAGTACTGAACAGCGGTTCATCACTGGAACCAATGAGTCGCCAGTCATCATTCGTCCATGCTTCACGGTCACACTGCCACTCCAGACATAGCTGTTTGTGTGTAGCTTCTGCACTGAACGTTGATTCCCTATGCTGACTACGTCTAATCTCCAACCAATGGTGCAAGATGAAGCAGAATATTGCAGGGAGTCGATTACTTGCTCTCAGGTGCCAAGGAGGAAAACTGAAGGGGTTAAAATGTTCCCAGTACAGCGATCCTCCCTTCTGGTGGTCACGCCTCGTCGATGGGAGTCTTGACGTTCGGTATGCTTGCCCTCACGATCCCACGCAGTCCAACGTCAGGCCACTGTCACGTTCGAATGCCACAAAAATCTGGATATTGCATGAGTCGACCTATAAGCCACATGCAGATCCTAAATGAGGCACCTTTAAAAGTTGTCAGGTGCTGGTAACGCCATCTCAAACAAGTACACAGCAGCTCCAGAGTGACCTGTTCACACCCGCCATGTACAATACTAGATCATGTTAACAACACCAAACATGAATCAACACTAATTGACCCTTATAGCCGTTCTGCCCCAGAGAACTGCAACTTTGAATTATTTGCATACCTTCCGGTGGTGTGTACGTGTAAGAAAAATGGTTCAAATGGCTCTGAGCACTATGGACTTAACATCTGAGGTCATCAGTCCCCTAGAACTTAGAACTACTTAAACCTAACTAACCTAAGGACATCACACACATCCATGCCCGAGGCAGGATTCGAACCTGCGGCCGTGGCGGTCTCGCGGTTCCAGACTGAAGTGCCTAGCACCGATCGGCCACACCGGCC
Organism: Schistocerca americana; assembly: GCF_021461395.2. Taxonomy (NCBI): domain Eukaryota; kingdom Metazoa; phylum Arthropoda; class Insecta; order Orthoptera; family Acrididae; genus Schistocerca; species Schistocerca americana. The sequence goes on along the minus strand of NC_060124.1, from coordinate 169,911,413 downwards.
GGCGTATGTGAAAGAACTTACACTGACATTCGACCATGTCTTCTGGCTACTTCACTACCTTTGTCAGGCAGCTTGGAACCAATTAATTGCCGCGCGGGATTAGCCGAGCGGTCTATTGCGCTGCAGTCATGGACTGTGCGGCTGATGCCGGCGGAGTTTCGAGTCCTCCCTCGGGCATGGGTGTGTGTGTTTGTCCTTAGGATAATTTAAGTTAAGTAGTGTGTAAGCTTAGGGACTGACGACCTTAGCAGTTAAGTCCCATAAGATTTCACACACATTTGAACAATTTTTTTGAACCAATTAATTCTATCGCTTACAAAAGGACGTTAATTTTTCTTGCAGGTAACATTGTAAATTGCTTCTCATATTTTTTTACTATTAATGTAGATTGCCGATACTGTAACAAATGCAGCTAGTTTGTCCCATTTACATCAACCCACCCCAACCCTTCCTATCCGCAGTGGGACCATTACCTACCATTACAACACTACAACATCTCGTGAAATGGTGACCGCAAACTCAGAGTAATTCTAGCTCATACGATTACCAACAGTCGTTCTTTTCTGGCAGCATGCGCCATTGTAGCTGGAGGAGGCGATGGGGGAGGGGGGAGGACAGTGGGGAAATATGACAGTGAGAAAGGATGACAATGGTTGCCACCTATCTGTTTAGATGCAGCAGCAGCTGGTAAGCGTACCCAAATGTCTTCTTATTCCTTTTTCTCACAAATAATTCGCTTATAGTAACTATGCAATGGAAACGTAACACACGGATATCCACATCAAGTAGCACACAAAAAATATCTTCGTTACGCGGCAACATTAAAAACTTTCAGTTTTCTTTATTCACAGTAATTAGCATTCCTTTCCTTTACAGGCTAAGCTACAGCATTATCTCCATCAGCAGTTGATCGAAACTTCTTCTTCCTTTTCTTCACTTTCTTCTTCTTGTATTTATGGCGTGGTCGTCATTTCTAATATGTTTCCAAAACTTCCCTTATATTTATCATATCTCCCGGCTGATGATCGGTGCCAGGGACAAAATTTTCAGGAAACTCACAGCTACCACCTGGGGAGCTGGTCCTCTCGTCCAGAGAACTTCTACTCTTGCTTTGTGTGTCAACTGAAGAGTTCGCATCACTGGTGTGGAGTGCATCTGCTCACACCAAGCATATTGGCGCTGCTGTCAATGAGTTTGTTGAAATCGAATCCTCTCGGGATATACAAAGCCAGCTCCAATTGACAAACTCTACCTGATTGTTGGAATAACTCCCCCCCCCGCCCCTTGTCAGATGGATCGTACTACTGATGTAGAGAGGGGAAAGCAGGTCAGTGGTTCCCGTCATCCATTGCACAATCGTCAAGCTGTGGTCGTCGAATGAAATATAGAAAGGACTTCATCGCTAGGGCTCAACCACTGGTGGGAACACTGGAATCAAACCACCTCCCCAGATGGAAAGTAAGCTGTCGCCGGATGTCCCTGAAAAGGAGGTCCTTGCCCAGAGAAAGATGTGCCCTCTCTTCATGGAGATCACTGTTGCCTTAGGCTGGGTGTCTCCCATCGCAAAACCAACATGCAGAATGGGGGCATCCTTTCAGCTCATGGAGACATCCTGCGAGTGCAGAACAACACTTACTCGAGCCACTTGCTCATAGGCCCTCTACTGTGGAGAGCCTACTGCAGGAATGACACTTCTCATGTTTCATTTTCATGTTATATTTAATTTCGTTTGATTGTAGTTCGACTGATATCATATGATTTACACATGTTGTTGAAGTGATCCAATGTTTTAATTTGTAATATTAGATTACAAGATAGCTTGATGTGAAATAGTTTATTTCATGAGGAGTTTCGACAGAAACTAGCTGTAATCTTCAGATTCTCAGATCTCCCGGAAGTATAACTGCACATCAGTCTCTTTGACATACTAAGAACATGCTCCAATTAGAATACTACAGCTCCACACTGGTTTATCAAATATAAATTTGATTGATGTCAGTTGATGAATGTTCATGTTTATAGAGAGGAACAGTCGTGATAGCAGAGATCTGGACGTCAGTAAATATCTTACTTGTCTCTATATATACTGGTGGAAGTTGCATGTAATTCTTTCTGTAATTTTCTTGGAGTTGGTGAGCCCCAGAAGGGTCCACGAGGATGAGCAACATTTCACTTCAGAAACCAGGTGCTGGGACAACCATGTGCGGTCGACTGCCAAGATGGGTGGGATGCGTCGCTGTCTGGTCATTCATTCGTTCATTCATTCATTCATTCATTCATTATTGATCCACTGAATCATTTTGTGTACAGAGAGTACTAGACGATATGGGACAAGTCATTATAGTTGTTAAACATTTCAAAACTACATAATACCAAGTTAAATAATCCTAGACTTACACAACTTTATGATAGTTATAGATTACAAGATGTAGTATTAGTATACTTACAAGTTGTTCAAAATAAAGGTAAACAAGGCCTAATTAAAATTAAGATTTGTGGATACATTTAAAATCAAATTAAGTACAGATAAGCATTACATAATTATACAATAGGTAAGGTTCGCTAGATAAATATAACAAGTACATACAAGTAGATAAATTTGTAATAGTCGGTTAGACCTTATTGAAATTTACATTTTGAAAATAAATTATACTACAGAAAGACAAATGTGCAAATATATTACACAAAGAAAAACACATTCAAAATATTCTTGTCAGTTATAAAAAGACTATTTTAATAATATCGATTTAAGCCTTACTTTATTGTTGATGTTTTTTAGGTTTCGTGGTAGATTATTATGAAGTTTAATCACCATGTATTTTACACTATCAGCATATAATTTGGTGGAATGGGGAAACTGTGTCAGCAAGTATTTCCTTCTAGTGTCGTACTGGTGATAGTCCAGATTCTGCTTCCTGCCAATATTCAGCTTGTTAAAACTTAGTATCTCCAATATGTTCTGGCATAGAAGTGGAAGAACACCTAGTTTCCGGAATAGTTGTTTACACAAGTCCCTCTGCTTTTTAAATAACATTATCCTGACACCTTTCTTTTGGAGCTTAAATATTTTATTGGGCTCAGAACTGTGTCTTCAGAATATGAGGCCGTATGTTAGGATCGAGTGAAAAAGGGCATGGTACACTGACGTTAGGATATTTATACTCGTCACTTCCCTGACTGACAGAAGCATAAAACATGCTTCACTTAGCTTGGCAGCTTAAACTGTCAGTATGCTTTCTCCAGCTTAGAGTGTCAGAGATAGATATTCCTAGCAATTTAGCTACATTTACCAGTTCAGTACTATTTCCACCTATTTGTATAGTTGGAACGGTGGGATTTCTGTTCTGGACTGTATAAAATGTTAGGCCTACAGTCTTTTTTGCCTTAAGGAGCAGCCGATTAGCTGCAAGCCATGAATCCAGTAGAGCTGTACATTGATTGACTGCAGCTTCAATGTGATCATCTGAGTCCAATATCAGAATATTGGTGTCGTTGGCAAAAAGGAAGGTACTGCAAGTCGGTAGGTGAAGAGGAAGATCATTAATAAACAAGAGAGATAGGATCAAGGCTAAAACTGATCTTTGAGGGACGCCATGTTTTATAGTTTGCATATCAGAACATGAAACTGGATTTTCCTGAGGGAATGACCTCACGTAACTGTACGTACTGTTTTCTGTTTAGTAGGTAGCTTGCAGACCAGTCGTAGGCAGGGCCCTGTATACCGTAGTTATATACGAGGATTGGAACTTTAATAGTGGCAACTATTAATTTACACTCGTACAAAACAGATACGTGTTTCCAGTTTTTCTGACCAAAGTAGTCGGCAGCATTGTGTATAATCCGTTGCCAGAGATGTGGAAGTCGTAGGATACTCTTAGCAGTGCCAGTTGTGTTGACAATTCGAGCGGCGCGGCCTCTTGCCTGACGAATTTGTAGCAGTTCTGAAGCGAATGCCGTGAAGTGTTTCCTTCAGTTTAGAAATCGAGTTGAACTTACGAGGGCTTAATTCAGGGGAGTGCAGTAGGTGGTATAGCACTTAGCAGCCCCATCAGTCAAACAAATCAGTAACAGCTTGCGCTGTACGTGCTTGAGTTTTGTCCTAAAAAATGATGGTCAGGTCCTGCAGAAAGTGTCATCACTTTTGTTTCTATGTTGTTCATTTTTGGAGCACACCCTACGACCAGCTGCACGGCATTCGCTTCAGAACTGCTACAAATTCGTCGGGCAATAGACTGCGCCGCTCGAACTGTCAGCGCAACTTGCACTGCTAAGAGTATCCTACGACTTCCACATCGCTGGCAACGGGTTGTACACAATGCTGGTGACTATTTTGAAGGTCAGTAAAACTTTGAAACACGTATCTATTTTGTACGACCTGTAAATAAATAGTTGCCATTATTAAAGTTCCAATCCTCGTAGTTTTTGTAACAGTATTCCGTGGTTTACAGTATCAAAGATCAAGGAACAATCCCATAGCTGGCTGTTTCTTATCTACGAAAGTGAGAGTTGTGTCTAGAAATTTATAAACTGCATCTACTGTTGTTTTCTCCTACTGGAATCCATATTGAGCTGGAGAAAGGATAATATGCTTATTAAGAAATGATTTTAGTCTGTCAGCTGCTACATACTCAAATATTTTACTAAAAACCGAAAGAACTGCAATTGGCTGACAATTATTGGGGTCTTGTTTAGAGTCTCTTCTGTGTATCGGTATAATTTTTGCTACGGTAAGTAATTTAGGGAATATGCCTTCCAAAAATGAAGAATTAATGATATGTGATAGAGGCTTACTTATTGTACTTGAACATCTTTGAACAAGGGATTTCATCTTGTCCAGCAGAAGGAACCTTTTTATTTCTTGGCTGATTATATTTTCGATTTCTGCTTCTGAGGTTGGTGATAAGAATAGCGAAGCAGTAGGGCTGCTCGAAAGAGGGGCCGGCATAGGGTTATTCTGTAAGTGACTAGTAAAGTTTTCAGCAGAATTTGTCCTGCTGCTGGTCGCATAGCGGTTCACTGAGTAAACTTCACGCTGTGTGTGATCCGGCCTCCTCTTTGAGAAAAATCAGATAACAAGGCAGACGAACATTTCAGTTTGGCTAACTCCCAGATTTACCAAGCTGGGCCATTCGACAACAGCTGATGACAAAAGAGCTTTCTTTATGTGATGGAAAGTCCTTCACAGAAAAGAGGGAAGTGAGACAGCAGCCATCTTGCAGTAGTGTGAGAAATGAGGAAACTCTGCTCCTCAACTAGGGACAACCAGGCCACTTGCTGAAAATTTGCAGCAGAACATTTCACTGGTTAACAGTAATCATTTAGCACAGGGGAGGAGCCAAATGCTAGTTTACAGAAAATCCGAACATTGAACACAGCTTGTTGGCTGGTGAGGAAACTCAACTGCAGAGAGGACATGAGAGACAGAACTGTTTAGAGCTGCGCCCTTCTAAGGGTCAATGCTTCAAAACTGTTGCTAACTCGATAATTTTTTGGTTTATTCAATACTGTACCGTTGGCCAGAATATTGTGAAGCCGTCTCATTGGTGAACAGAACGTTGGGCAGGGTCAGAAGTCAGACAGACTGGAGAGCAAGCAGAAATCTTTCCTTCGGCAGTTGGCGAGCGAGTACTTCTCCATCGGTGCAAAGTGGGTAAAGACGTCTTCCCCAGTGGGCAACGTGGAGGGACTCCTTACCCACCAGAGGCAGCCAACAGCAAATAGTGGCACACGCGTTCTTCTGTTCTACGACTTGTAGAATTTGGTGAGACGATACTAGTATAAGTGCACAGGAGACGAGACTCAGATTATTTATGGGCGCGACGATAGGAGCATGTAACTGTAGCGATCCTTCTAACATGGAAAGTTTGAGGACTAATTCACAATTCATCCTCTGACGCACTATGCATGTTTTTATTAACCATTCTTTGGATGTAATCATACAATCACTGAGAAGGCACCACGAGTTATGACATCCTCATCCATTCTCATTTCCTTCCAGTCTTTGCCAAACTATTCGTATTCCTCATGTTAAGCGATTATTCTTTCTGTGTTCTCGGCGTTTCTCAATTTCGTTTAGATCCCGTGATGAAATTAGTAGTCATGTATTTAAAAAAGATAATTCTTCTTATAAAATGGATCTAATTGGAATCCTATTTCGTTTTGTTGTCAGATAATCTCCCTGTTATCTGTTCTACACATATAAAGCAGAGTGTAGGAGCGTGTGTCTGTGATCCTCTCTCAAACGCTTGGATCGATTTCAACCAAATTTCGTATAGAAACAGAAAGCTTCACAAGTATCAGGACCGTGAGGCTTATAACACCCTAGCTCCAATAGCAGCAGAGATAAGGTGAAAACTTTTTTTTTTTTTAGTTCTTGCCTTGTACAACAGGCATCTTGTATGAGAACAATATCATCCTGACAAATCAACTTTAGCGAAAATAAGCAGCTTTCCGGGCTATATTGTGTAGGCTGCATTGCTTGGCAGGTGTGCAGCGTTGGAGAAGTTCAAATGGCTCTGAGCACTATGGGACTTAACATCAGAGCTCATCAGTCCCCTAGAACTACTTAAACCTAACTAACCTAAGGACATCACACACATTCATGCCCGAGGCAGGATTCGAACCTGCGACTGTAGCGGTCGCGCGGTTCTAGACTGAAGCGCCTAGAGCCGCTCGGCCACACCGGCCGGTCATGTTGGAGTAGTATTGACGTGCTTTACCGACCTGCGTGGCATGGTGACAGGTATGTCAGAGGCAAATAAATGATTTGCAAGTGCACGATATGTACCCTGCCCTACATGATAGGTATGTTGTGAGATTAGAATCGGCTTGCTTTATTGTACTGACAGCAAAAGCAAATTTTGTGCCGATGAGCATGGCCGAGGTTAGGTTGTGATGGACAAAAGAGGGAATGGACAGGGTGAGGAGGAGGTGCAGATGCACAGAGAGGAGAGAAGCAGAGATGTATGAGGCACGTGAAAGGTGTACGAGGGTGGTGGGCAGTTGGAAAAGAAAGAGGGGGAGGTGCACACAGAAAGAGAAATGGGGAGTATGCTATGGTCAGAGGGAGGAGGGAAGAGCTCCGAGGGATGAGGGAAGAAGACATGGTCCGATAGAGAAGAAGGAGTAAATGGAGAAAGAAAGGTGGTGGAGCCGAAGAGATAGAATGGGGTGGAGTAGATAGAGAGAGACAGAAATGGGAGGATGAGGTGGACACACAGAAGGAGGAAGAGGTAGACACAGAGAGGTGGAGGAGGGTGTGTTTTCATTTATGTGTCGAATGCATTTGCAGGTGAAGCTGCGGCGTAAAGGTTAGTTATTTCAGTAATTGCATATTGCTGTGTGGTTGGTCTCTCACTGTCTTTTTGTCAAGACCACAATTTTATAATTAATTTAATCCATTACTCACAGTTTTAATTAAAGTGCATGACTCTGTGGAAATTTAGAAACAAGATACAAATGATAAATAGCTTCTGGAGCAACTTACAACAACACAGGACTTGACTGAGACAAATAACAAGGCCATAAGTGTTACTACAATCTGGAAATGCTGACCGGAGACGTTCCTTCTCGGTGATGTGTTATACAGGGTGCCTCAGGAGGAATGGTTACCTGAGGAGCTGTGAGAACTTGTTCATCTTCAATACTGTGAAACAAATCTCTTCTACTGCAAGCTGTATGCCTTCTGTATTTTTAGAGATGGGCCAGAAACAAGAAAAAAAGTTCAGCAAACATGAACTCCACAATGTTTACCTTAAGAGTGATGAGCACTTGATCATTTACGACATTGTGTAACATACTTCTTCTAAAGAACAAACGCTCATAGCTCTTAAAGCATTCGTTTTAGAGCTCACGTTTACTGGACATTTTTTTCTTGTTTTGATCTACAAGGTGGTCCATTGATCGTGACCGGGCCAAAAATCTCACGAAATAAGCGTCAAACGAAAAAACTATAAAGACGAAAATTATCTTCCTTGAAGGGGAAACCAGATGGCGCTATGGTTGGACCGCTAGATGGCGCTGCCATAGGTCGAACGGATATCAGCTGCGTTTTTTAAAACAGGAACCGCCAGTTTTATTACATATTCGTGTAGTACGTAAAGAAATATGAATGTTTTAGTTGGAACACTTTTTTCGCTTTGTGATAGATGGCACTGTAATAGTCACAAACATATGGCTCACAATTTTAGACGAACAGTTGGTAACAAGTAGGTTTTTTAAATTGAAATACAGAACGTAGGTACGTTTGAACATTTTATTTCGGTTGTTCCAATGTCGTACATGTACCTTTGTGAACTTGTCATTTCTGAGAACGCATGCTGTTACAGCGTGATTACCTGTAAATACCACATTAATGCAATAAATGCTCAAAATGATGTCCGTCAACCTCAATGCATTTGGCAATACTTGTAACGACATTCCTCTCAACAGGGAGTAGTTCGCCTTCCGTAATGTTCGCACATGCATTGACAATGCGCTGACGCATGTTGTCAGGCGTTGTCGGTGGATCTCCATGGCTAATATCGTTCAACTTTCCCCACAGAAAGAAATCCGTGGACGTCAGATTAGGTGAACGTGCGGGCCATGGTACGGTACTTCGACGACCAATCCACCTGTCATGAAATATGCTATTCAATACCGCTTCAACCGCACGCGAGCCATGTGCCGGAGATCCATCATGTTGGAAGTACATCGCCATTCTGTCATGCAGTGAAACATCTTGTAGTAACATTGGTAGAACATTACGCACGAAATCAGCATACACTGCACCATTTAGATTGCCATCGATAAAATGTGGTCCAATTATCCTTCTTCCCATAATGCCGCACCGTACTTAACCCGCCAAGGTCGCTGATGTTCCACTTGTCGCAGCCATCGTGGATTTTCCGTTGCCCAATAGTGCATATTATGCCTGTTTACGTTACCGCTGTTGGTGAACGACGCTTCCTCGCTAAATAGAACGCGTGCAAAAAATCTGTCATCGTCCCGTAATTTCTCTTGTGCTCAGTGGCAAAACTGTACACGACGTTCAAAGTCGTCGCCATGTAATTCCTGATGCATAGAAATATGGTACGGATGCAGTCGATGATGATGTAGCGTTCTCAACACCGACGTTTTTGAGATTCCCAATGCTCGAGCAATTTGCCTGCTACTTATGTGCGGATTAGCCGCGACAGCAGCTAAAACACCTACTTGGGCATCATCATTTGTTGCACGTCGTGGTTGACGTTTCACATGTGGCTGAACACTTCCTGTTTCCTTAAATAACGGCCGGCCGGTGTGGCCGTGCGGTTCTAGGCGCTTCAGTCTGGAACCGCGTGACCGCTACGGTTGCAGGTTAGAATGTGTGTGATGTCCTTAGGTTAGTTAGGTTTAAGTAGTTCTAAGTTCTAGGGGACTGATGACTACAGATGTAAAGTCCCACACTGCTCAGAGCCATTTGAACCATTTTGAACCTTAAGTAATGTAAGTATCTGGAGAACGGTCCGGACACTTGGATGATGTCGTCCAGGATACCGAGCAGCACACATAGCACACGCCCGTTGGGCATTTTGATCACAATAGCCATACATAAACACGATATCGACATTTTCCGCAATTGGTAAACGGTCCATTTTAACACGGTTAATGTATCACGAAGCAAATACCGCCCGCACTGGCGGAATGTTACGCGATACCATGTAGTTATACGTTTGTGACTATTACAGCGCCATGTGTCACAAAGCGTTGAAAGTGGTCCAACTAAGACATTCATGTTTCTTTACGTACTACACGAACATATAATAAAAAATGGGGGTTCCTATTTACAAACACTCCGTTGATATCCGTTTGACCTATGGCAGCGCCATCTAGCGGGCCAACCATTAGCGCCATCTGGTTTCCCCCTTCAAGCTAGACGAGTTTCGTTCTTCGTAGTTCTTTCGTTTGACGCTTATTTCGTGAGATATTTGGCCTGGTGACTATCAATGGGCCACCCTCTAAATTACCTCCTTCCAAAATATGGGGATCAAAAAGCTTGCAGTAGAAGACACTATGGAAGATGAAGAACCGCCCATATGTCTTAGGGTGTGCATGTTTGCAAGACTTTTCAGTTTCGAATTATCGTTTCTGCCATGCAGCTGAATATTGCCCATCACTCCATCTGAAGGAGGAAATTCCACTTATCAGCTTTAAATGGGAGCCCCGCCTGGTCATATGTCAAAGCAGGCGTCCGGTATCGGTAGGTTCAACAGCCCCGGCTGCGGCCCTGCCGAGGCTTGGCGGCCCGTACCTCAGGAGCGTCCTAGCGGCAGCTACACCTCCGGCCGGGTATTGGCACACACTGCGCGGCGCGGGGGCTGAAGCAATCTGGTCGCAGATGGCGCCGCGGCGCCGCCCCGCAACGCCCCCATCCTCCCCCCACCGGGTCGGCAGCCGCGGCCCACTCAATCCCTCCCCCACCCCTCCTGCTTACCTACTTTCCAGCTCGCCGCCTCTCACAGCGGCAAGAGGGCCTGCGCACCGGCGAAAAGAGGGCGTAAGAGGCACGAAACAAAAAAAAAAGCAACAACAACGCTGTACAAAGTCGACGGCGGGGAAAAATAAGCAAGCAAACTGCTCGTTCCTCCCCGGCTCGGTAGCCCCTGGCCCGCCCAGGCTCTCCTTTCGCCCCGCGAGCTTCGCGCAAGTGTTCTCCTGCGCTTGTGCAAGCTATATAGAAGTCGCGCGAAAGATATTGTGTTTCCCGCTGTCATTCATTCTCGAGAACCCGTAATTCTTTCAAGTGGCGTACCACCGTCGCGTTGCACCCTTACATGGAGCACAGCTGTCGTCTTGTTACTGCCTGATAACCAGATTACGGCGCTTGGCCTCCTGTAGCCGTTATCAGAAATACGCAGTGACGTTACGGTAAACAAGTGTAGTGGTGGCTGAGGAAAGCACACCTCACTGTGAATGATTTCAAAACAATTGTGCACAGAGTACCAAGTGTTTCGGCGTGTCCTCATGAAATATCACGATAAAAGTTCAGGGCCGAAGAGACCTTGAAACGTCCCCTTAGAAAAATTTATGAATGACTGTGCTGATAAATCTCTTACATTATTTGCTTTTCAAACAGCTGAGCAAAACTGAACATACTCAGACATTACTCTCTTTACTTATTCTGATCAACACTTAACTGACACATAATATTTTTAGCGCAACGCAATCTGACTTTCAAAAATTCCTACAAAAGAATGACCCTGACTAACAATAACCTATACCTTTCATCAATCACTTACCTCACAAAAATCTTCGTCACTCGAACTACTGCAATACAGCGAACGCCGATACTGCCAGCTAAATAAAAGATGCTAACTACTGTAGTCACTAACTACTGATAGACATAGTTAGCAAATGAAAGATTTTGATAGAGAACAAACAATGTATTTACCTTAATAGTGTTCATAAGTCATTATATATATATATATATATATATATATATATATATATATAAAATCAGTTCATGACATCCAGTCTTACAAATTTACTCTCTCTAATGGACACACGTCCAGACCATCCGCTCTCAGAACTCCGCCATCTCACTCCCCACATCCACCAGTGTTGGCGGCTCACCTCCAACTGCGCAACGCTATGCGCTGTTCACATCCAACTGCCCAACACTACAATAGCGACTATTCCAACAATGCCAACCAGTCACAGACTTCACACAGCACAGTCAGTGATTGTCATATAGAGCGCTACGTGACGTTACCAACATAAAAACCTAAACAGCTTACTTACAACCTCTCTCCCAGGTGCAATAATATCGTGGTCGAGTAATACACAGGCGGCTGTTTATGCAAAACGTCCATTCGACACACAGACACACACATAAAATGATGTGTCACAATGGATAAAACTACGAAGGTATATCCGAAAACGTGTTCAAGTCCCCATACAGCTCTGCAAATTTAAAATTCCTACGACTTGCCATAATTTCTTCATATGATTGCAAGCAATAATTTTTTGGTGTGCCCATGACTAATCCTTTTCTCTTTTAACTGTGCTTGTGCTCATCTCTGATTTCTTCTAAATTGACCATTTTTTCGTTTTCCCTTCCATTGCACGATCGGACTTCCTCATGGTCCTTTGAACCACAGATATCCACATCAACGAACAGTAGAGGTAAAGTTTTAATTATTAATTCGAAATTAAAAGACAGGTCAGCGTTGGTCGTAATATTGATGTTTTATTAATAGCAGAATCGATTTTCGATCGCATAGTAATCATCTTCGGTGCTGTACACATTAAACTCAGACACTGGTATCAAGTTATCAACAACCAAAACTGAGAAGCGATCACAATATTGTGATTATTGTGATTGCTTCTCAGTTTTGGTTGCTGATAACTTGATACCAGTGTCTGAGTTTAATGTGTACAGCACCGAAGATGATTACTATGCGATCGAAAATCGATTCTGCTATTAATAAAACATCAATATTACGACCAACGCTGACCTGCCTTTTAATTTAACATGCATGGTCGTTGCGCACACAGCACTCCATGGAGTCGCCATTGAATTAAATCGAGTTACGCACTGTAGCCTACAGTGAACAAATACAGAAAATAAATGTATACCATATTATTACAAATAAATAACGATGTTTCAGTGAATAAACAATAACAATAACAATACCAACGAAGAAACTTGCAACACTAACTGTGTACTCGCAGTAAATTTGAATATCAGCAACGTAATTATTGTTTGAGGATCGAAATTTTTGCATACTAATTACTTACTCTATCGCAGTTGCTTACGACTACGTATTGAATGCAGTCACGTTCGTAGATGAAAAATATGGATAGAACATACAAAAATGATTACTAACAATGAGCGAACGTAGGTATTCTACTATAAATAGGAAGAACAAACCTGTAATGTTCGGATACAGTACTAGATGTGTACCGCTTCACACAGTCACGTCGTTTAAATATACGTGCCTAAGGTTGCAAAGCGATATGAAACGGAACGCACATGTGTGGATTGTTGTAGGAAAGGCGAATGGTCAACTTCGGTTTATTGGGAAATGGAAATGAGCGTTTGTCGTTATTGGCCGGGAGGGGCCGCCTTGGTGCATGTCTTATTAAGTTGGACGCCACATTGGGCGACCTGCGAGCTGGATGGGAATGAAATGATTATCAAGACAGCACAACATCCAGTCCCTGAGCGGAGAAAATCCCCGACTCAGCCGGAAATCGAAACCGGGCCCGTAGGACGGCAATCCGTCACGCTGACCACTCAGCTATCGGGTCGGACGGTTTACTGGGAGAATTTTAGGAACTGCAAAGAAGAACGCACATACGACCCTGGTGCGACCAATTCTCGAATAGTACTAGAGCGTTGGGGATCCATACCAGGTCAGATCGAAGGAGGACATCGAGTAAATCCACAGGTGGTCTGTTAAACTCGTTACAGGTAGGTTCGAACTATACCTAAGATGCTTCGGGAACTCAAATGGGAATCCGTGGTGAGAACGTGACTTTCCTTTCGAGGAGCACTATTGAGAAAATTTAGAGAACCGGTGCCAAATGATTCTATTTCCGTCAACATGCAATGGGCGTAAGGACCGCGAAGATAAGAAACGAGAAATTAGGGCTCATACTGAGGCGTAGATGCTGGTTTTTCTCTCGCTCTGTCTGCGAGTGGAACAGGAAACGACATGGCTAGTTGTAGTACAGGGTACCCTCCGCCACAAATCTTACCGTGGCTTGCGGTGTATCAAGTAGATGTAGATAAATCAATGGTCAACGCAATGAAATTTTATTTAGCGTGATTAATATCTTCAAGAGTCATAATGATCATGAATGACACGTCCCTAAATAAATGTTGTTGTTGTTGCGGTCTTCAGTCAAGAGACTGGTTTGATGCAGCTCTCCATCCTACTCTATCCTGTGCAAGCTTCTTCATCTCCCAGTACCTACTGCAACCTACATCCTTCTAAATCTGCTTAGTGTATTCATCTCTTGGTCTCCCTCTACGATTTTTTACCCTCCACGCAGCCCTCCAATACTAAATTGGTGATCCCTTGATGCCTCAGAATATGTCCTATCAAGCAATCCCTTCTCCTAGTCAAGTTGTGCCACAAATTTCTCTTTTCCCCAATTCTAATCAGTACTTCCTCATTAATTATGTGATCTACCCATCTAATCTTCAGCATTCTTCTGTAGCACCACGTTTCGAAAGCTTCTATTCTCTTCTTGTCTAAACCATTTATCATCCACGTTTCACTTCCATACATGGCTACACACCATGCAAACACTTTACAGTAAAGCTGCATGCATGCCCTCGGGAAAAATTATGGCTATAGTTTCCCCTAGCTTTCAGCCGTTCACAGTACTAGCACAACAAGGCCGTTTTGGTTAGTGTTACAAGGCCAGATCAGTCAATCATCCAGACTGTTGCCCCTGCAACTACTGAAAATGCTGTGCCCCTTTTCAGGAACCACGCTTTTGTCTGGCCTGTCAACAGATACCCCTCCGTTGTGTTTGCACCTACGGTACGGCTATCTGCTGTATCGCTGAGAGACGCAAGCCTCCCCACCAACGGTACAGTCCATAGTTTATGTGGGGGGGGGGGGGGGGGGGAGCCTCAATAAATACCTCAGCACAATACACAGTCTAAGATATAGAAAACGACGCATCACGTAGAAATTATCGGAATGGGACCGATAGCGGTAGATGTGAGGCACATGTACAGAGAAACAGATGATAACAATTTCAAAAAAAATTGGATGATTTATTCAAGAGAAAGATCTTCACAAATATCAGCTAGCCAATCACGTGTTGGTCCACCACTGGCCCGTATGCAACCAGTTTTTCGGTTTGACATTGATAGAAGTGTTGGTGATTCCTCCGCCTTTAGAGGCAATTTCCCACCCCTAGCACAAGAGAGTGCCCTGAACCTCTATCCGCTCCTCCGCCCTCTTTGACAAGGCCGTTGGCAGAATGAGGCTGACTTCTTATGCCGGAAGTCTTCGGCCGCTAATGTTAATTATCAAAATTCAGGCAGTGGCGGGGATCGAACCCGGGACCGAAGACGTTTTGATTATGAATCAAAGACGTTACCCCTAGACCACGGGTGCCGAAATGAAGATGCAGAAGGTAATGGAAACCACTGCATTAAAGACACGTAACGTGTATCCACAGGACATGTGACCTGTGATTGAAGAAAGTGTCATGATGATCTCTCCATTGGCAAAAGATTCCGGAATAGTCCCCCACGCGGATCTCCGGGAGGGGAGTGCCAAGGGGGAGGTTACCATGAGAAAAAGATTGAATAATCAACGAAAGGATACGTTCTACGAGTCGGGGCGTGGAATGTCAGAAGCTTGAACGTGGTAGGGAAACTAGAAAATATGAAAAGGGAAATGCAAAGGCTCAATCTAGATATAGTAGGGGTCAGTGAAGTGAAGTGGAAGGAAGACAAGGATTTCTGGTCAGATGAGTATCGGGTAATATCAACAGCAGCAGAAAATGGTATAACAGGTGTAGGATTCGTTATGAATAGGAAGGTAGGGCAGAAGGTGTGTTACTGTGAACAGTTCAGTGACCGGGTTGTTCTAATCAGAATCGACAGCAGACCAACACCGACAACGATAGTTCAGGTATACATGCCGACGTCGCAAGCTGAAGATGAGCAGATAGAGAAAGTGTATGAGGATATTGAAGGGGTAATGCAGTATGTAAAGGGGGACGAAAATCTAATAGTCATGGGCGACTGGAATGCAGTTGTAGGGGAAGGAGTAGAAGAAAAGGTTACAAGAGAATATGGGCTTGGGACAAGGAATGAAAGAGGAGAAAGACTAATTGAGTTCTGTAACAAGTATCAGCTAGTAATAGCGAATACCTGTTCAAGAATCACAAGAGGAGGAGGTATACTTGGAAAAGGCCGGGAGATACGGGAAGATTTCAATTAGATTACATCATGGTCAGACAGAGATTCCGAAATCAGATACTGGATTGTAAGGCGTACCCAGGGGCAGATATAGACTCAGATCACAATATAGTAGTGATGAAGAGTAGGCTGAAGTTCAAGACATTAGTCAGGAAGAATCAATACGCAAAGAAGTGGGATACGGAAGTACTAAGGAATGACGAGATACGTTTGAAGTTCTCTAACGCTATAGATACAGCAATAAGGAATAGCACTGAAGGCAGTACAGTTGAAGGGGAATGGACATCTCTAAAAAGGGCCATCACAGAAGTTGGGAAGGAAAACATAGGTACAAAGAAGGTAGCTGCGAAGAAAGGAGGAAGTACAAACATGTTCCGGGAAAATCAGGAAGGCAGAAATAAGTCTCTGAGGAATGAAATAAATAGGAAGTGCAGGGAAGCTAAGACGAAATGGCTGCAGGAAAAATGTGAAGACATCAAAAAAGATATGATTGTCGGAAGGACAGACTCAGCATACAGGAAAGTCAAAACAACCTTTGGTGACATTAAAAGCAACGGTGGTAACATTAAGAGTGCAGCGGGAATTCCACTGTTAAATGCAGAGGAGAGAGCAGATAGGTGGAAAGAATACATTGAAAGCCTCTATGAGGGTGAAGATTTGTCTGTTGTGATAGAAGAAGAAACAGGAGTCGATTTAGAAGAGATAGGGGATCCAGTATTAAAATCGGAATTTAAAAGAGCTTTGGAGGACTTACGGTCAAATAAGGCAGAAGGGATAGATAACATTCCATCAGAATTTCTAAAATCATTGGGGGAAGTGGCAACAAAACGACTATTCACGTTGGTGTGTAGAATATGAGTCTGGCGATATACCATCTGACTTTCGGAAAAGCATCATCCACACAGTTCCGAAGACGGCAAGAGCTGACAAGTGCGAGAATTATCGCACAATCAGCTTAACAGCTCATGCATCGAAGCTGCTTACAAGAATAATACGCAGAAGAATGGAAAAGAAAATTGAGAATGCGCTAGGTGAAGATCAGTTTGGCTTTAGGAAAAGTAAAGGGACGAGAGAGGCAATTCTGACGTTACGGCTAATAATGGAAGCAAGGCTAAAGAAAAATCAAGACACTTTCATAGGAGTTGTCGACCTGGAAAAAGCGTTCGACAATATAAAATGGTGCAAGCTGTTAGAGATTCTGAAAAAAGTAGGGGTAAGCTATAGGGAGAGACGGGTCATATACAATATGTACAACAACCAAGAGGGAATAATAAGAGTGGACGATCAAGAACGAAGTGCTCGTATTAAGAAGGGTGTAAGACAAGGCTGTAGCCTTTCGCCCCTACTCTTCAATCTGTACATCGAGGAAGCAATGATGGAAATAAATGAAAGGTTCAGGAGTGGAATTAAAATACAAGGTGAAAGGATATCAAGGATACGATTCGCAGATGACATTGCTATCCTGAGTGAAAGTGAAGAAGAATTAAATGATCTCCTGAACGGAATGAACAGTCTAATGAGTACACAGTATGATTTGAGAGTAAATCGGAGAAAGACGAAGGTAATGAGAAGTAGTAGAAATGAGAACAGCGAGAAACTTAACATCAGGATTGATGGTCACGAAGTCGATGAAGTTAAGGAATTCTGCTACCTAGGCAGTAAAATAACCAATGACGAACGGAGCAAGGAGGACATCAAAAGCAGACTCGCTATGGCAAAAAAGGCATTTCTGGCCAAGAGAAGTCTACTAATATCAAATACCGGCCTTAATTTGAGGAAGAAATTTCTGAGGATGTACGTCTGGAGTACAGCATTGTATGGTAGTGAAACATGGACTGTGGGAAAACCGGAACAGAAGAGAATCGAAGCATTTGAGATGTGGTGCTATAGACGAATGTTGAAAATTAGGTGGACTGATAAGGTAAGGAATGAGGAGGTTCTATACAGAATCGGAGAGGAAAGGAATATGTGGAAAACACTGATAAGGAGAAGGGACAGGATGATAGGACATCTGCTAAGACATGAGGGAATGACTTCCATGGTACTAGAGGGAGCTATTGAGGGCAAAAACTGTAGAGGAAGACAGAGATTGGAATACGTGAAGCAAATAATTGAGGACGTAGGTTGCAAGTGCTACTCTGAGATGAAGAGGTTAGCACAGGAAAGAAATTCGTGGCGGGCCGCATCAAACCAGTCAGTAGACTGATGACCAAAAAAAAAAAAGAAGTGTTGGATGTCCTCCTCAAGTATATCACGCCAGATTCTCTCCAATTGGTGCGTTACATCGTCAAAATACCAAGCTAGTTGCAGGGCCCTGCCCATAATACTCCAAATATTCTCAACCGGAGAGATATACGGCAATCTTCCTGGCCAAGATAGGCTTTGGGAGCACGAACACAGCCATTAAGACACTCTCGAGATGCGCAGGCTGACTTTATCTTTCTGAAATATCGTCCAAGATGACCTGCCATGAAGGGCAACATAACGAGACGTAGAATATCGTCGACGTACCGCTGTGCTGTAAGGGTGCTGCGTATCACAACCGATGGAATGGCACATCAGACCATCACTCCTGGTTGTCGGCTCACATGGAGGGCGACAGTACTGTTGGTATCCCTCCGCTGTCCGAGTCGTCTCCACACACGTCTTCACTGGTCATCGGTTCTCATCACTAAAGACAGTTGTACTCCAGTCAATGAGATTCCATGCCGACTCTCGCTCACACCCTCTAGTCCATCGCCGTAAGCCACACGTACCAATCCTCTACCATTTGTACATACTCACTATTCAGACCACCTCATTATAAAGCTTACCGATTACGGATATTTTAGAACCCGTGGCTGTTAATTGAACGTACATACATAAAACTGCAACCACTTTTTTGAATAGTTATTTATTATTCCATGATCCGCTTTTCGAACCTTTTCAGGTTCATCTTCAGATGATTTTCTGGACGTTGCTTCACTGTTTCTAACATAATACTGGGTTTTGGTATTGTGACAAAAAGACAGAAAACGCTTTAAATGTGGCCATGAGTATTGTTTATCTGTCGATACGGATGCAAAATTTTGCAAGTCACAGAGACAGCACTCAGTATTATGTTAGAAATAGTGATGTAACTTCCAGAAAGCCATCTGAAGATGAACCTGAAAAGGTTCGAAAACCAGTTCATGGAATAATGAGTAACTAATCAAAAAAGTGACTGATTGCAGTTCTATGTATGTATGTACAACTCATTATTTCTCTGTGTCTGTCTGTCAGTATCTCCTGTCTCACAACCAGTCTCCTTTGTTTTTTCCAGCTAATACCGTCTCTTCTGTCACTGTGTACCTCTTGTTCTCTCTTACTGCTAATGTCCCATTTATCCCTTCCCACTGCTGCTGTCTGTTCTCAATGTCACTGTCTCTCTCTTCCTCGTTGTCATAGACTTTGCCTCTATCAGTGGCTCTCGCCTGTTCCCACTTTCTCCTTTTTATTCCTCTCCCACTGACAAAGTCTCCTTCATTCTTTTCCTAACACTGATCTGTCACTGTCAACTATATTCCACTGCCACTGTGTCCCTCTCTTTCTCTCACACTGCCATTGTCTCCTTCTCTCTTTCTGTACCATAACCACTGTCACTATGTTCCAGCATTTATTGATTTTCCCTCGCTTTCCCACTGTCACTCTCGACTTCACTCTCAGAATGCCAAATTTTTTGTAAAATTTTTAAAGGTGCTGGGGAATGTAGAATAAAGCAGCTGGTACCCCACTTTTCAGTCAGTCTTGTAATTAAACGAGAGCAGATTTGCTTCTATCTGTGCTCCGATAGGACCATTTTTCCTCTGGTTCCCTTCCTTTTCCTCCTACAGCTGGGTATGTCATTCATATGGAAGGAACTTTATGGGTCAGCAAAATGTTTTATGAAATATTCCGTCCGTTCTTAGAAGAACATAGACATACTGATAACTTGAAAACACAACATTAATGTTCCACAACAATATTTTTTTAATAGTTCACTTTTGGTTTCTTGGGCCATCGCCAGATAACTTAATACTAAACAGATAGTCCACACAACTTCAGAGAGACTTCTTAGCTGTACAAAGATTGACATGCAAAGATAAGTGACATTTTATGACTGTATCGATACAGAACACAAGTATAATACAAAACCTAAACAGAATCTGAACAAATAAATCTTATATTGCGATATATTGAAATATTTAAACTATATGAATGTATAAGCCAAATATGTTGTACAAGTGGGTTTTACAGGCAACTATGTCACTTGGGCAAATGGCTGAATGCGATGAACAGACCGAAGAAAAAGGGGGGCGGGCGGGGGATGGAGAAAAAAAATTTTATGGGATGTGGGTGTGGATCAGCTATAATGAGCTCATTATCTAACGGTGAGAAAAATAACTGGCTGCTGCTACTTTAGTAAGGGTGAGTAATGGAAATGTGTTTGGTCGCTTAGGACCAGGTCAGAATTCTTTGATTGGCGTTTATTAATAGCCATAATTTCGAGTAATGTTAGTTTCCTGCCTTTAGTTCCTCTATGGACAACACCGTATTTCACATAATATGAATGACTTTTTTCTTTGGGGCCCACAGTGCAATGTGTTTCCTCTAACGACATGATTATTATGAATATCAGCCAGCAACACTGCTGTTTAAACGGTTTTTATTTTACAAATCACTCACAATCAGCCCATTTAGGCACACTGCCATTGTCAGGTGCTCTTTAAATACCTAAGTAAGTGATGGTCTTAGTATAATGGTCTGTAACTATGATTAGAAAAGTTATAATACATCCGTTTGGTGTTTTACCTTACATGTAATATCGTTGCTGCCCTGTCCTGTCTTTTCCTTTTAGAATTATTAATTTCTCCTTAGATGTACGTTGGTGGTGTATATGTGACTTTATCTGTCAGGAGAAAAGCAGCAAATATAAAAAGCGACTAAGGAGAAACTAATAATTCTAAAATAAGATAGAACGTGGCTGCAACGATATTACATGTAAAGTAAAAACACAACACCAAACGAATGTATTATAACTATTCTGATCATAGTTATGGACCATTATATTCAGATCATCCTTACTTACGTATTTACAGAGCACCTAATGATGGCAACTTGCCGAAATCGACTCATCGTGAGTGATGTGTGATATAAAAAGCATTTAAAGAGCATTGTTGTGATTTCGACGTATTTGATAAAGTTTTGTCACAAGATTCGCTTGCCATAACAAACCTGAAGTACCACCGACAGAAAACTAAAATCCAACAGTTATCTCAACTGCAACGAGACCCAACGACCACTAAACGTCAACGGTTTGCAGAACACAATCTTAACCTATAAAATCTAAATTTGTCTTCTGAAGAATTCCACATTTTTAAATGAGGGAACTTAATACCCCCAGAATCTAATATTTCCGAAAAACAGCTGGACGTACTGAAAGAGGATATTCTTTGTCAGACTATGTGTCTACGATACATATGGTAGGTCATGAACTAAAAACTGTAACCAGAGATATGTTCAACGCTAGTTGTAGAGAGCGAAGTGTTATCCACAATAAAGAAAAATTTGTCTTCTCAAGATGTGACTCCCTCCAATGGTGACAAGGGAAGCAGTTTAACGTTACTTAACATGTCAGAATATATTGAAAAAGTGTCTACATTTCTGAATCCTGCAGAGTTCCCTGAGTTACCAAACGATCCCGCTGTTAAATATGCTATGGAAGTGAACAACCTTATTAAAATCTGCAAATCTACATTTGCTAGTAGGGACTCGAAATATCTCACAAACGTGAGTCCAATAGCACCCAGATTATGTGGGTTACCTAAGCATCGCAAGGAAGATGATCCGATAAGTACTATAGTGTCTTCAGTTTCAACAACTTGCCATATATTAGTAAAGTGTTATGTTCACTAATTAAAACAAATGCTAAATTTCAACCCAAATTTGGAATACCTAGTGCACTTGCATTAGTGAAAAACCTAAAAGTTGTAGCCATTCCACTTAGTGCAAAACTAGTGTCATTTGATGTTAGCAACCTGTTTTCCAATATTCCTCTTGCAGAGGCAATGGAAATTTTAACAGGATTGTTACATAAAATCAGAACAAATCCAGCGGGGGTATCAAATATAAGGATATCAACTGAAAAATGCTAAAAGCAACATTATTTCCAATTACAACAGACTCTGTGCAGTCGCGCAGATGGGTTAGCAATAGGCTCCCCACTGAGCCTTGTATTAACTGAAATGTTAACGGATAATTTTTTGCAAATATTTTTTGATAAACAGTCTCCAAGTTCTGAAATACAGGACTGGAGTATGTATGTGGCTGATGTACTGTGCTTGTGGACAGGTGCCATCAGACAGTTAAATAACTTTTTTAAAGATTTGAATTCACACCACAGTGAAATCGAGTTTACAATTAAGTTGGGAGGAAACACTATAATCATTTTAGACCACACCACTGACATCAGTAAACAACCGTACTTGTTTACGATGTGCAGGAAAGTAACATCAACAGACACGGTAATACGAACCAGGTCCCAGCATCCTGTAACACACAAACATGCAGCCTTCCATTCCATGGTGGACCGCCTGCTATCTGCACCACAAACCAGACAAGATTTTGAAAATGAATTGAAAATTACTTAAGAGGCAGCATCAGCAATGTTTATAGTCCTACTCTAATTGACAACATACGCAGTAAAAAGAGGAAACAAACAATAATAACACTCCTTTATCTATCTCAGACAACACAAAACCACATTGATAACAAATGGGGCCTCATGGTATATGTGGGTAGGACTTCACATGTTCTTGCCAGGAAACTAAAATCCAGGAAGTATCAGGTGGCTCGCACATGCTGTCCTCTGTTGATGTTTGTTAATCCCGAATACCAAAGACGCCCAAAGGTTTGCCTAAGCAAAACAGTAAAGGGGATTCCACATCAACAGAGAAGAGACCCTGTTAAATCTAAGACCAGCGATTGAAGAATTTACAGCTGTTACTGATGCTACAGCTCATCGCTAGAAAACTTGCTTGTGACGGTTTCGATTTCTGGGATCGAGAAAGGTGTCTGTGTAGAAGAGTGATTGTTCCTGACCAAATCAATACACACAAAGTCCAAAGCATGTTAATTATGTTTCAAGGCTTATGAACGTATGACACCCAACTTACGAACAACACATAATGCACCAATCCGTGCTTCATAATTGGCAGTATTACATATCTACATCTACATGGATACTCTGCAAATCACATTTAAGTGCCTGGCAGAGGGTTTATCGAACCACCTTCACAATTCTCTCTTATTCCAATCTCGTATAGCGCGCGGAGAAAATTAACACCTGTATCTTTCTGTCCGAGCTCTGATTTCCCTTACTTTATCGTGGTGATCGTTCCTCCCTATGCAGGTCGGTGTCAACGAAATATTTTCGCATTCGGAGGAGAAAGTTGGTGATTGGAATTTCGTGAGAAGATTCCGTCGCAACGAAAAACACCTTTTTTTAATGATGTCCAGCCCGAATCCTGTATCACTTCTATGACACTCTCTCCCATATTTCGCGATAATACAAAACCTGCTGCCCTTCTTTGAACTTTTTCGATGTACTCCGTCGGTCCTATCTGGTACGGATCCAACACCGCGCAGCAGTATTCTAGAAGAGAACGGACAAGCGTAGTGTAGGCAGTCTCGTTAGTAGGTCTGTTACATTTTCTAAGTGTCCCACTAATAGAACGCAGTCATTGGTTAGCCTTCCCCACAACATTTTTTGTGTGTTCCTTCAAATTTAAGTTGTTCGTAATTGTAATACCTAGGTATTTAGTTGAATTTGTGGCTTTTAGATTAGACTGATTTATCGTGTAACCGAAGTTTGAGTTTCTTTTAGCAATCATGTGGATGACCTCATATTTTTCGTTAAATAGGGTCAACTGCAACTTTTCTCACCATTCATATATTTTTTCTAAATCGTGTTGCAGTTTGTTTTGATCTTCTGATGACTTTATTAGTAGATAAACGACAGCGTCATCTGCAAACAACCGAAGACGGGTGCTATTGTCTCCCAAATCCTTTATACAGATACGGAACAGCAAAGGACCTATAGCACTACCTTGGGGAACGCCAGAAATCACTTCTGTTTTACTCGATGACTTTCCGTCAATTACTACGACCTGTGACCTCTCTGACGGCAAATCACAAATCCAGTTACATAACTGAGACGATAATCCGAAAGCACGCAATTTCACTACGAGCCGCTTGTGTGGTACATAAATGCTATCATATATCTGATTGCGCTAAAGAACAATGAATAAAATGAATACCACAAATGACATTCCTTTACACCTATATTACAGACTGACAGATGTTTGTAATTGCATTATTCCTCAAACACATGTTCAAATGCATGTCCTCCTTGTTGGACGCATTGATGTAAGCGCCTCCCGGTATTAGCATAGTCACCTCTTAACATTTCTGCAGATACTGAAGCGCAAGCATGACGTATTTGTTCTCTTAACATATCTGGATTTTCAGGTTCCGTTTCTTAGACCCTGGCTTTAATATAACCCAATAAAAAAATCCAAGAGCGTTAAATCAGGCGATCTCGCTGGCCACAACCTACACACCGTTCGGTGTACACATTGTTGAAATAGTCCCTAACCCCGTCTACAGTAATGGGGTGGTGGACCATCGTGCTGCAGCCACTGCCTCACAGCTAACTGAAGTGTGAAAGGTACAATCATTTCCCAAAATATCTCGGAATCACTCTAGATAGAACCCTAAGCTACAAAGAGCACTTCACCAAGCTTTCTCGTAAAGTTGCTGCAAGGAAAAATATACTACATAAGCTCAGTGGTACCATCTGGGAAGCCGGCCGAAGTGGCCGTGCGGTTAAAGGCGCTGCAGTCTGGAACCGCGAGACCGCTACGGTCGCAGGTTCGAATCCTGCCTCGGGCATGGATGTTTGTGATGTCCTTAGGTTAGTTAGGTTTAACTAGTTCTAAGTTCTAGGGGACTAATGACCTCAGCAGTTGAGTCCCATAGTGCTCAGAGCCATTTGAACCAACCATCTGGGGAACCTCTGCTGACTGTCTGCGTTTAACTGGCATCAGTCTTGTGTACTCTGCTGCCGAGTACTGTGCACCTGTCTGGTTGGAAAGTGTACATGTGAAGAAGGTAGACACAAAACTTAACGACACAATGCGCTGCATTACTGGTTCCATCAAATCAACCCCATGCCACTGGTTACCTGTATTGAGTCACATCCCTCCACCTCACTTAAGGCGGAAACAAGCTCTACTGAGGGAGGCCAAGAAAATCTCTGCATTACCTTCTCTACCACTGCACCAGGAATTCTGTCATCCGCCGCAGCAACGATTGCGATCAAGAAGACCAGCAAGTATTACTGCAGGACAACTCATCGCGGATGGTTTTGATCTAAATGAAAGCTGGAAGTATGAATGGTCAACAAAAACGTTCGGAACAAGAGCCCATCACCTTTATCCCACATAGAAGCCACAAGGTTTTGACCTACCGAGGAAACTTTGGTGCCGCCTCAACAGGTTAAGGACTGGACATGATTTTTGTAGCTACTTCAGGTACAAATGGGGCTGGATCAGTTCACCAATGTGTGAATGTAATCAAGAAGAGCAGACTATTGAACATTTAGTCCACTTCATTCATACCCTGGAATTCCCGATGACTTATTCACTCTCACACCCAGCTTAATTAACTGGTTGAAAAACATGGACTTTAAGGTTTAATCTTGTCTCATATCATATGTATATAGTATAAAATCATTTGCCTTATATCAACTGTATATTGTGTAGAATCACCATAGATTAAATAAATACTAAAGTGTGATATCGTATAGGAGATGTCCAAAATTCAGCTCATTCTGTAGGAATTGCAAACAATGCCGATCAGTTCGTCTGGGAGCGAAATAAACTGGTCCAATGATGTGGTCTCCTAGAACGCCTCACCATACGTTAACACCCCATTGCAACTGCATGTAATGTGGTCGTAACCAGTGAGGACTTGCAGGGGCCCAGCAGTGTAGATTAGTCTTAGAGCTACCTAAACCTGATTAATGCGTTAACAAAAATAAAAAGTTGTATGAAACCGGTTGGCTGACTGTTACATTTTATATAATTGCATACACGGTTTCTGAGCGCACAGCCATTAAATATTTAAAAATATCAATGTAGATTGTGTCTATTGACAATGGCATCTCTGGTCAAACAGTATTCATATCCCCATAAAATACGCCTGATGAAATCTGGATTTACGTCTACTTTTTGCAGAACGACGCCCGATTTTGGAAATCGTTTCCGTATAGCTGTTGGTACAGGTGCAGCTTAAACCGATGCCATTTTCGTTCCTCCAGAATTCTTTGTAACGAAGGCCTCTCCTTCTTTCTCCTAATTATGACGAGAAATAGCTACAACTGCGCGATATCTAATGACTTCCACCATATTAATACACTACTGGACATTAAAATTGCTTCACCAACAAGAAATGCAGATGATAAACGGGTATTCATTCGACAAACATATTATACTAGAACTGACATGTGATTACCTTTTCACGCAATTGTGGTGCATAGATCCTGAGAAATCAGTACCCAGAACAACCACCTCTGGTCGTAATAACGGCATTGATACGCCTGAGCATTGAGTCAAACAGAGCCTGGATGGCGTGTACAGGTACAGCTGCCCATGTAGCTTCAACACGAACCACAGTTCATCAATAGTAGTGACTGGCGTATTGTGACGAGCCAGTTGGTCGGCCACCAATGACCAGACGTTTTCAATTGGTGAGAGATCTGGAGAATGTGCTGGCCAGGGCAGCCGTCGAACATTTTCGGTATCCAGAAAGGCCCGTACAAGACCTGCAACATGCGGTCGTGCATTATCCTGCTGAAATGTGGGGTTTCGCAGGGATCGATGAAGGGTAGAGCCACCGGCCGTTACACATCTGAAATGTAGCGTCCACTGTTCAAAGTGCCGTCAATGCTAACAAGACGCGACCGAGACGCGTAACCAATGGCACCCCATACCATCACGCCGGGTGATACGCCAGTATGGCGATGACGAATACACGTTTCCAATGTGCGTTCACTGCGATGTCGCCAGACAAGGGTGCGACCATAATGGTGCTGTAAACAGAACCTGGATTCATCCGAAAAAATGAAGTTTTGCCATTCGTGCAACCAGGCGCTCCTGTCTGTGATGCAACGTCAAGGGTAACCGTAGCCATGGTCTCCGAGCTGATAGTCCATGCTGCTGCAAAAGTCGTCGAACTGTTCGTGCAGATGGTTGTTGTCTTGCAAACGTCCCCATCTGTTGGCTCAGGGATCGAGACGTAGCTGCACGATCCGTTACAGCCATGCGGATAAGATGCCTGTCATCTCGACCGCTAGTGATACGAGGCCGTTGGGATCCAGCGCGGCGTTCCGTATTACCCCCCTGAACCCACCGATTCCATATCTGCTAACAGTCATTGGATCTCGACCAACGCGAGCAGCAGTGTCGCGATACGATAAACCGCAATCGCGATAGACTACAATCCGACCTTTATCAAAGTCGGAAACGTGATGGTACGCATTTCTCCTCCTCACACGAGGCATCACAACAACGTTTCACCATGCCACGACGGTCAACTGCTGTTTCTGTATGAGAAATCGGTTGGAAATTTTCCCCATGTGAGCACGTTGTAGGTGTCGCCACTGGTGCCAACCTTGTGTGAATGCTCTGAAAAGCTAATCATTTGCATATCACAGCAACTTCTTCCCGTCGGTTAAATTTCGCGTCTGTAGCACGTCATCTTCGTGGTGTAGCAATTTTAATGGCCAGTAGTGTAATAATGACTGAGCCGTGGCAGGACCGGTGCGAGTAGTATCTCTGACACGAGTACGATCGATTTCCTAGTACAGAGGTTCGTCTTTGCGCTTGGGTCGGCTCGGGATATAAGTGACTGCCGACCGCGAGTAAGGGGGGGGAGGGGGGGGGGGGGTGACAACGCTTTCGCTTTGAGAACGAAACGCGGCGGTGCGCGAATCGGCGATTGGCTGGCGGAGAGAGGCGAAGACGGCGTGCCTGAGGCCGGGCGGCGGCTGTCACGTGGTTGTACTGGAGTCGGCGGGAGTTGGCCGGTGCTGTGCATTCTGCGTCAACCTCGTAAGCTGTGGATGTGCCCGGTTTCTTGAAGGGACACGCTGTTAGGGTCTTGCGAAGTGATGGTCTGAGTTCTTCGCAAAATCGCCCCAGCATGAAGACACCCAGTTAAGTACGCCAATTACCAAGAGCGCTTAGTTAACTGTGATTGTGATCGCTCTTGGTACAGTAAGACGTTGCAATACGTGTGATGTTACGTTTGTTCGATTTCATTTGAGGCCTCTTACTAACTGTGTGCTCTGATTCCGCATAATATTGATGTGTTTGCAGATATGTGTCATTAAGTTCTAGTGAGTGCCGGTTTTCCTGAGCCAGTTCATTTCCCACTCTTAGAGTTTGTTTATTAAGTACTGTTTCTCTTAAAGGAAGCAATTGTGAGTGAAATTAGTTGTTGTTTAACCTTAATTTTATAGAGTAATTTACTGGTCAATCTTAAACGTTAAAGTTAAGAAAAGTTTTACTGCTTGCTGTTGTAGGGTGTGATCTGTGTTTCAGTGAGCTGAGGCAGTGGGCAACCGAAGCACAGGGCTTCCATTTAGATTACAAGTTTTGCTTATGGGCTATGGACTTCGCCTGAGCTCGTGTGTTCCTCTTCGGTACCGTTTACTTGGTTCACATTTTGGTGGTCTACTCGACGTGGGGTTGCAAACGGAGCCGCGTCTTGGTTCGAAGTTAAGTATTACTTCTCTCGGTCGTGGTTAAACTTCGGCCTTATGAGCTTGGACCTTGCTTCTGTTGTTATACATTTATCATTGTACAAAGTTGTAACTTTCTGTACCCTATAAGTCCATCTTACAAGTTAATTGGCATTTGAATAATTTCGTTTGTCGCAACTTAAGATTGACCAAGTTACGGTTAATAAATATGTTTTAAGTATTCCTCTAAAGTTGAGGCTGTGTGTGTGTCAACTGTTATTTCACGTGTAAAGTTTGCAGTTGAAAGGGTTATAAATAATGTGTCTTAACTAGAGTTGTTTTGTTAAAGTTATGGCCGGCCGTGGTGGCCGAGCGGTTCTAGGGGCTTCAGTCCGGAACCGCACGACTGCTACGGTCGCAGGTTCGAATCCTATCTCGGGCATGGGTGTGTGTGATGTCGTGAGGTTGGTTAGGATTAAGTAGTTCTACGTTCTAGGGGACTGATGACCTCAGATGTTAAGTCCCATAGTGCTCAGAGCCATTTGATTTTTAAAGTTATGGTTAAATTCGGCCTTAGTGGCTTTTGTCAATTTTGGTGGGAGATTGATGGCTAATAATTTGTTAACTTGGTTATGATTTTATGTCATGAGAGTTTCTTAAAAAATTTTGGCCGACTGGCGGTCCTCAGTGTCTACGGCAAATGTTTTATTAACTTGCTTATGATTTTATGTAATGCCTCTTAAAAAATCTTGCTTGAGTGGCGCCTGTTACAATTCATGTGAGATCGTTTTGGGGAGAGTTAATAAACCCACTGGATTTAAAGGTTAAATAAAACAGCTGTTAAGTTCAAATGGCTCTGAGCACTATGCGACTTAACTTCTGAGGTCATCAGTCCCCTAGAACTTAGAACTACTTAAACCTAACCAACCTAAGGACATCACACACATCCATGCCCGAGGCAGGATTCGAACCTCCGACCGCAGCGGTCACGCGGTTCCAGACTGAAGCGCCTTTAACCGCACGGCCACACCGGCCGGCAGCTGTTAAGTAACTACGTACCAATGGCCATAATAGTATTACTATTATAGGTACAAATAACACAGAAACCTAAATGCAATAGCGCGATAACAGTTTCATTTATACTACGCTGTATGTAGGCATTATTTTCATTTAAGCTATGCTTACCGCGGGTGGGATGTGCTTCAAAATACTCGACAACGTTCCGGGCAACATCGGGTGCGTCGCGTCTTG
Organism: Schistocerca americana; assembly: GCF_021461395.2. Classification (NCBI taxonomy): domain Eukaryota; kingdom Metazoa; phylum Arthropoda; class Insecta; order Orthoptera; family Acrididae; genus Schistocerca; species Schistocerca americana. Next base: position 169,881,447 of record NC_060124.1, on the reverse strand, counting down.
GTCTTTCCACGACACGTCGCACTTGGAAAGCTCCCTAGGTTCTTAAACGCGTCTCTGTACGTCTAAAAACATACGCAGAAGGTGGACGTCGCGTTGGAAAACGTTGTGACTACAGTCTTAGGGCTTCAACTGCACTGCGGTGCGTCTCCCCAAACATCAGTATTATATCGGTGTGGTCTTCGCTGTAGTACATTGCGGTTGTTATTTGTGTGACTGCAAGACGTGACTCGAACTACAAACAGACGGCCACGCAACGATAGCAGAGCGGAACCAGAAGGAGAACGCACGTAGGTGGCGGAACAGCTCGGTGGAAGTTCGCTTGTACATGCACTTCCCCTTTGAACAGCAGTGATGAGGCAACCCTTTTTGCACTAACGTATGCGAGAAACATAAAACTACAGAGGACGGCCTGCATCGGCCACATGACATACTCTATCTTTACACATTAGGAATACTGTTGCCCACCTTATGTTGAACAGTTAAAATAAGTTTCCACCTTTAGAACTGAGTGCAATTTGTAGAATTTCCTGCAATCTGTGTGGCAAATTACGTGTATGTCAATGATATAGGGCTATTACTACAAGATTACGCACGAAATGAGTTGGAGACTGAAAAAGAAAAATTCCATCTTTCCCGAACACAGTCTGCATGAATGCCATTCATATGATGTGACAGTGACATTCTCCATAGAGGAGCCAAAGGTAGAAAAATAACATTATTCGAAATTCTTGCCATTAATAAACACCAGTCAAAGAATCCTGACATAGTCCTTAATGACCAAACGCATTTTCATTACTCACCCTTACTAAAGTAGCGGCAAGTCGTTATTATTTTTCTCACCACCAGATAATAAGCTTGTTATAAGTGGACCACACACACATTCCATAGACTTGTTTCTCCTCCTCCCACTCTTTCTTCGGTCTGCTCATCACATTCAACAGTTTGTCCATGTGACATAGTTGCCTGTACAGCCCACTTGTACAACATATTTCGCTTATACATTAATATAGTTTAATATTTGGATGTACCGTAATATAAGATTTATTTGTTCAGAGTCTCTTTAGGCTTTCCATTATGCTTGTGCTTTGTATCGATAGTCATAAAATGTATCGATAGCCATAAAACGTCACACATCTTTGAACAACAATCTTTGTACAACAATCTCATGTCGTGGACACTTCCGTAACCAATATAGCCGAAATTTTCAGTGCTTCAAAACGCACCATATCAAAGATTAATACTGCATAACATGAAAAGTGGAAAAACTTCATCCGCTAAATCACAATGCAGACGAATGTATGTGTTGAGTGATTGCGAAGGACGGTTACTGAAGAGGACGGTGAAGGAAAAAAAGGATGGGGGCTGAGAAAGTCAGTGCAGAACTGAATGTGGCAGTCACGAAGCCCGTCAGCACCAACACACCACAAATGGAGCTCCATATGCAGGAAATCATGGTCTAAGGATAGCATCTTTGATTGGTAATCTAAACGTCCTCGGTCCCGGGTTAGAACCCCGCCACCGATTGAAATTTGAATAAAAGCCATCAAAAATGGCGACCGAAGACTTCCAGCGTAAAAAATTACCGACATTTCAGCCAACGGCCTTGTTAAAGAGGATGGAAGAACGGACAGGGAGTTTCTTGGCCTTGGGGGTGGGAAACTACCTCTAAAGGTGGAAGAATCAGCAATTATCAACGGCATAAGGATGCAAATGTGGGTGAAAGAACGTCGGAAGTCGGCCAACTGGAGCATGGAGACTAATGAACACATCTCCAGGACCACACACATGGGCTAACAACGCTGGAAATGGCCACCCAAGCTGCTTCACACATAAAAGAAGAGAAACGCGTTTGGCAGTAAAAAAAACTACATTCAGTTAGTCACAAAGACGGAACATACGTCCACGAATTTTGAAACAACTGAACGACGGAAAACAGAAAAAATGACTATAATTCTAATTAAATGAAGATATGAAATAGGGACGGATTTTATCTTACTAAAGGTTTACCTCGCCGACAGTTATAAGTTTTCGGTTGAAGTAATTGTCGGTAGGGGTCTCTCTCGTTGAACTAGCTCACTCCCTCACTCGCCCTCTCGATCGTTCTTAAACCAAAGTGTGGAGAGTCGAGATGACCACAACACAGCAACGAAAGGCATTTTGCGCTCTCCGCGTCAACAGGGACAATTCAGTTACGAGCATACTGCGTTATTTTCTCGAGAGTACGGCATTTCAGCCCCTACAGTACAAGGCGTTCGATGCACCAGCAGTTTACAGACAGTGGCTGTGTATGAAAGGGAAAATCCATAGGTCAACTGTCACCCCTGTGTGCCTCTTCTATTCGTAGAAAACGTTCAACAGAGTTTTGCACGTAAAGTACAGAAGTTAGAACACTTCCCTTGAGTTAACAAGGCACGCACACCAGCGTCTGGTTGTAACAGACAGACCATACATGAGAAGGTTGTGATTGTAGACGTGCACGCCTTTTACATCTCCCAATGATTGTCCAGAGGACACCTACCTGTTATCTTCTAAAGACGTCCGTATTGTAGCAGATGATGGCACCAGGTCGTGCCATCGTTGAGATGTTGTAATGCTGTAAGGTTAAAATTGTATAAAAGTCAGGATCTAATCTGAAGTAAAGCGGATATAATATGTTTTACGAGATGCCATGTTTTATTACAGTCTGTAACCCTTGCTACTGCACCGTGTTCAAACAAAATTATTTCCGCAGTCTTTGATTACAGTCACACGTATCATTTGCTGGTACAGTAATCCAACAACGCCTAAAACGCACTTTAAAGCAATTTGGTCATCCTTGACAGTATTTCAGTCAAAACACATTCTGTATGGTAACTTTGGCCTCACACTCGTGTCGTATTAGTATACGTTTCATAATCTGATTTTCCTCTCCTATTGCCATCAGAATCGCGACCGTTTTCTTTGTCCGGCGCCCCGATATCCTCTTTAATAAGGGGTCTATACTATCTCACGACAGCCGTCAATTTCTACTCCGTGGCTAGCCACACACGACCGGTCGCTGTGGCTGCTTCCGCTAGACTGACCCTGCCAGCAACGAAATCGGAGTTCCTGCCGTTACAAGGGAACTTCTGGCTCGAGCGCTTTACGCAATCACAGCAAAGGAGATTTCGTGCTACTGTATGGTGGAGCTTTGCTTCGCCAATAGCGAGCGAGAACACTGTTTCCGGATGCATGACACCGTGACACGTCAGCAACCCGCCACTCTGGAAACGCCTCGGCATCCTTCTGCTCATACCGTAGGTCATGTGACATATTGCACCCTATTACGAATATTCCGTACCGATTTCAATACAAGAGTTACAGAGTCTACCCGTGGTACCATCTGAGATATAGCCGTTTCTCCTGTGTCTGATAGGCTTGTTTTGTGCTTAAGACCGTACAGGACTCCTACCTGTTATCTTCTAAAGACGTCCTTCATGCTAATAAACCACAATGTGTACCGTTTCGTGAATTAATCTCTGGCGCCGACAGAGAAGATAAGTTTCTTTCGCGCTCACTCTACAGAGTAGAGTTAAGTAGTAGAGTGAACCGGAAAGACGTAAAAACATGGAGAGCGTAACTGTCAAGTGCTACAGTCGAGAGCGAGGGAAACCCTCCAATCCTTCATGAGTTTTTGTGCTTCCCTGATGAAAGATTTATGGCTCATTCCTCTTTTTTTGTCACAGAAATAACGTACCTACCTATGCTTGAGATCTGGTTTTGTCCCTAATTACGAGAACGCGACAATTTTACTTTTCAACACGGTGAAGTCTAATGTCTCTGGCATCAGCATGTAAGACTACCACAGATCAGCTGTGAGCGGAGTAACGATCTCGTGTGGCACCTTTGGCATCCAAGGTCGTATGATATGACTGTTTTGTGAGGTTTTTGAAAAATTCCTTTTTTGTTCCTTCCCGTCCAATAACGTTGGATAATATGTGACAGCGCACAGCAAAACAGTGATTGCAGCAACTGGAGCCATGCTCACAAAAGTATGAGAATACTTTGACTATCAACTGGGCGTTTATCATGCGCCAGGAAGAAGCTGCGTATGAGGTAACTGAAATTTTTTATCCCAGAAGTAATATTAAAAGTACTCCAAGAAGGTATGTGCATGTGCCAAAAAATATACCCTTGTAAAATACGACGGCTCTTTTTGAAAGTAAAAACTATGTATTCCTATTTGTAAGGTAAAATTTAGCTCAAGTTTCAAACTCCAGTCATACAGAATGTATACTCTTGTGACATCAGATGACTCGAACTGAAGTGCCCTGAATATATAATTGATATTCACAGGCACCAACTTATGGACGACCGCGTTAACGTTGGTAAGAAGCTTTGTGTGCTTCAGTGATCCACGGAGCTATGATGGTGGAATCTATGCACCTGACGAGGTCACCCATGCCAGCTTGCTCTGCAAGTGAGGGACTAGACAAAGAGTGGTCCCCCTAAGGGCTCGCCTCCTGGGACTATGTGGGCGGCAACCACATGGGCCCTCAGTTATGTCTGACAATGCGTACTATGGGGCTGCGGGTTGATTTTTTTTTTTTTTTTTTTTTTTTTTTTTTTTTTTTTTTTTTTTTTTTTTGTCAACTGACTGGTTTGATGCGGCCCGCCACGCCTGACGTATTCCAGTCTCTGTCTTCCTCTACAGTTTTTGCCCTCTACAGCTCCCTCTAGTATCATGGAAGTCATTCCCTCATGTCTTAGCAGATGTCCTATCATCCTGTCCCTTCTCCTTATCAGTGTTTTCCACATATTCCTTTCCTCTCCGATTCTGTATAGAACCTCCTCATTCCTTACCTTATCATTCCACCTAATTTTCAACATTCGTCTATAGCACCACATCTCAAATGCTTCGATTCTCTTCTGTTCCGGTTTTCCCACAGTCCATGTTTCACTACCATACAATGCTGTACTCCAGACGTACATCCTCAGAAACTTCTTCCTCAAATTAAGGCCGGTATTTGATATTAGTAGACTTCTCTTGGCCAGAAATGCCTTTCTTGCCATAGCGAGTCTGCTTTTGATGTCCTCCTTGCTCCGTCCGTCGTTGGTTATTTTACTGCCTAGGTAGCAGAATTCCTTAACTTCATTGACTTCGTGACCATCAATCCTGATGTTAAGTTTCTTGCTGTTCTCATTTCTACTACTTCTCATTACCTTCGTCTTTCTCCGATTTACTCTCAAACCATACTGTGTACCCATTAGACTGTTCATTCCGTTCAGCAGATCATTTAATTCTTCTTCACTTTCACTCAGGATAGCAATGTCATCAGCGAATCGTATCATTGATATCCTGCCACCTTGTATTTTAATTCCACTCCTGAACCTTTATTTTATTTCCATCATTGCTTCCTCGATGTACAGATTGAAGAGTAGGGGCGAAAGGCTACAGCCTTGTCTTACACCCTTCTTAATACGAGCACTTCGTTCTTGATCGTCCACTCTTATTATTCCCTCTTGGTTGTTGTACGTATTATATATGATCCGTCTCTCCCTATAGCCTACCCCTACTTTTTTTCAGAATGTCGAACAGCTTGCACCATTTTATATTGTCGAACGCTTTTTCCAGGTCGACAAATCCTATGAAAGTCTCTTGATTTTTCTTTAGCCTTGCTTCCATAATTAGCCGTAACGTCAGAATTGCCTCTCTCGTCCCTTTGCTTTTCCTAAAGCCAAACTGATCGTCACCTAGCGCATTCTCAATTTTCTTTTCCATTCTTCTGTATACTATTCTTGTAAGCAGCTTCGATGCATGAGCTGTTAAGCTGATTGTTCAATAATTCTCGCACTTGTCAGCTCTTGCCGTCTTCAGAATTGTGTGGATGATGCTTTTCCGAAAGTCAGATGGTATATCGCCAGACTCATATATTCTACACACCAACGTGAATAGTCGTTTTGTTGCCACTTCCCCCAATGATTTTAGAAATTCTGATGGAATGTTATCTATCCCTTCTGCCTTATTTGACCGTAAGTCCTTCAAAGCTCTTTTAAATTCCGATTCTAATACTGGATCCCCTACCTCTTGTAAATCGACTCCTGTTTCCTCTTCTATCACATCAGACAAATCTTCACCCTCATAGAGGCTTTCAATGTATTCTTTCCACCTATCTGCTCTCTCTTCTGCATTTAACAGTGGAATTTCCGTTGCACTCTTAATGTTACCACAGTTGCTTTTAATGTCACCAAAGGTTGTTTTGACTTTCCTGTATGCTGAGTCTGTCCTTCCGACAATCATATCTTTTTCGATGTCTTCACATTTTTCCTGCAGCCATTTCGTCTTAGCTTCCCTGCACTTCCTACTTATTTCAATCCTCAGCGACTTGTATTTCTGTATTCCTGACTTTCCCGGAACATGTTTGTACTTCCTCCTTTCATCAATCAACTGAAGTATTTCTTCTGTTACCCATGGCTTCTTCGCAGCTACCTTCTTTGTACCTATGTTTTCCTTCCCAACTTCTGTGATGGCCCTTTTTAGAGATGTCCATTCCTCTTCAACTGTACTGCATACTGCGCTATTCCTTATTGCTGTATCTATAGCGTTAGAGAACTTCAAACGTATCTCGTCATTCCTTAGTACTTCTGTATCCCACTTCTTTGCGTATTGATTCTTCCTGATTAATGTCTTGAACTTCAGCCTACTCTTCATCACTACTATATTGTGATCTGAGTCTATATCTGCTCCTGGGTACGCCTTACAATCCAGTATCTGATTTCGGAATCTCTGTCTGACCATGATGTAAACTAATTGAAATCTTCCCGTATCTCCTGGCCTTTTCCAAGTATACCTCCTCCTCTTGTGATTCTTGAACAGGGTATTCGCTATTACTAGCTGAAACTTGTTACAGAACTCAATTAGTCTTTCTCCTCTTTCATTCCTTGTCCCAAGCCCATATTCTCCTGTAACATTTTCTTCTATTCCTCCCCCTACAACTGCATTCCAGTCGCCCATGACTATTAGATTTTCGTCCCCCTTTACATACTGCATTACCCTTTCAATATCCTCATACACTTTCTCTATCTGTTCATCTTCAGCTTGCGACGTCGGCATGTATACCTGAACTATCGTTGTCGGTGTTGGTCTGCTGTCGATTCTGATTAGAACAACCTGGTCACTGAACTGTTCACAGTAACACACCCTCTGCCCTACCTTCCTATTCATAACGAATCCTACACCTGTTATACCATTTTCTGCTGCTGTTGATATTAACCAATACTCATCTGACCAGAAATCCTTTTCTTCCTTCCACTTCACTTCACTGACCACTACTATATCTAGATTGAGACTTTGCATTTCTCTTTTCAGATTTTCTGGTTTCCCTACCACGTTCAAGCTTCTGACATTCCACGCCCCGACTCGTAGAACGTTATCCTTTCGTAGATTATTCAACCATTTTCTCATGGTAACCTCCCCCTAGGCAGTCCCCTCCCGGAGATCCGAATGGGGGACTATTCCGGAATCTTTTGCCAATGGAGAGATCATCATGACACTTCTTCAGTTACAGGCCACATGTCCTGTGGATACACGTTACGTGTCTTTAATGCAGTGGTTTCCATTGCCTTCTGCATCCTCATGTCGTTGATCATTGCTGATTCTTTCGCCTTTAGGGGCAATTTCCCACCCCTGGGAATAGAGTGTGCCCCGAACCTCTATCCGCTCCTCCGCCCTCTTTGACAAGGCCGTTGGCAGAATGAGGCTGACTTCTTATGCCAAAAGTCTTCGGCCGCCAATGCTGATTATTTATCAAAATTTAGGCAGTGGCGGTGATCGAACCCGGGACCGAAGACGTTTTGAATATGAATCAAACACGCTACCCCCCCCCCCTCCCCCCCCCCCCCATGAACCATGGACCTTGCCGTTGGTGGGGAGGCTTGCGGGCCTCAGCGTTACAGATAGCCGTACCGTAGGTGCAACCACAACGGAGGGGTATCTGTTGAGAGGACAAACAAACGCGTGGTTCCTGAAGAGGGGCAGCAGCCTTTCAGTAGTTGCAAGGGCAACAGTCTGGATGATTGATTCATCTGGCCTTGTAACAATAACCAAAACGGCCTTGCTGTGCTGGTACTGCAAACGGCTGAAAGCAAGGAGAAACTACAGCTGTAAGTTTTCCCGAGGGCATGCAGCTTTACTGTATGATTAAATGATGATGGCGTCCTCTTGGGTAAAATATTCCGGAGGTAAAATAGTCCCCCATTCAGATCTCCGGGCGGGGACTACTCAAGAGGATGTCGTTATCAGGAGAAAGAAAACTGGCGCTCTACGGATCGGAGCGTGGAAAGTCAGACCCCTTAATCGGGCAGGTAGGTTAGAAAATTTAAAAAGGGAAATGGATATTTTAAAGTTAGATATAGTGGGAATTAGTGAAGTTCGGTGGCAGGAGGAACAAGACTTCTGGTCAGGTGGCTACAAGGTTATAAACACAAAATCAAATAGGGGTGAAGCAGGAGTAGGTTTAATAATGAATAGGAAAATAGGAATGCGGGTAAGCTACTACAAACAGCATAGTGAACGCATTATTGTGGCGAAGATAGATACGAAGCCCACGCCTACTACAGTAGTACAAGTTTATATGCCAACTAGCTCTGCAGATGACGAAGAAATTTAAGAAATGTATGATGAAATAAAAGAAATTATTCAGATAGTGAAGGGAGACGAAAATTTAATAGTCATGGGTGACTGGAATTCGAGTTTAGGAAAAGGGAGAGAAGGAAACGTAGTAGGTGAATATGGATTGGAGCTAAGAAATGAAAGAGGAAGCCGCCTGGTAGAATTTTGCACAGAGCACAACATAATCATAGCTAACACTTGGTTTAAGAATCATGAAAGAAGGTTGTATACATGAAAGAACCCTGGAGATACTAAAAGGAATCAGATAGATTATATAATGGTAAGACAGAGATTAGGAACCAAGTTTTTAAATTGTAAGACATTTCCAGGGGCAGATGTGGACTCTGACCACAATCTATTGGTTATGACCTGTAGATTAAATCTGAAGAAACTGCAAAAAGGTGGGAATTTAAGGAGATGGGGCCTGGATAAACTGAAAGAACCAGAGGTTGTACAGAGTTTCAGGGAGAGCATAAGGGAACAATTTACAGGAATGGGGGAAAGAAATACAGTAGAAGAAGAATGGGTAGCTTTGAGGGATGAAGTAGTAAAGGCACCAGAGGATCAAGTAGGTAAAAAGACGAGGGCTAGTAGAAATCCTTGGGTAACAGAAGAAATATTGAATTTAATTGATGAAAGGAGATAATATAAAAATACAGTAAATGAAGCAGGCAAAAAGGAATACAAACGTCTCAAAAATGAGATGGACAGAAAGTGCAAAATGGCTAAGCAGGGATGGCTAGAGGACAAATGTAAGGATGTAGAGGCTTATCTCATTAGGGGTAAGATAGATACTGCCTACAAGGAAATTAAAGAGACCTTTGGAGATAAGAGAACGACTTGTATGAATATCAAGAGCTCAGATGGAAACCCAGTTCTAAGCAAAGAAGGGAAAGCAGAAAGGTGGAAGGATTATATAGAGGGTCTATACAAGGGCGATGTACTTGAGGACAATATTATGGAAATGGAAGAGGATGTAGATGAAGATGAAATGGGAGATACGATACTGCGTGAAGAGTTTGACAGAGCACTGAAAGACCTGAGTCGCAACAAGGCCCCCGGGCCCGCATCTCGTGGTCGTGCGGTAGCGTTCTCGCTTCCCACGCCCGGGTTCCCGGGTTCGATTCCCGGCCGGGTCAGGGATTTTCTCTACCTCGTGATGGCTGGGTGTTGTGTGCTGTCCTTAGGTTAGTTAGGTTTAAGTAGTTCTAAGTTCTAGGGGACTTATGACCACAGCAGTTGAGTCCCATAGTGCTCAGAGCCATTTGAACCAAGGCCCCCGGAGTAGACAACATTCCATTGGAACTACTGACGGCCCTGGGAGAGCCAGTCCTGACAAAACTCTACCATCTGGTGAGCAAGATGTATGAAACAGGCGATATACCCTCAGACTTCAAGAAGAATATAATAATTCCAATCCCAAAGAAAGCAGGTTTTGACAGGTGTGAAAATTACCGAACTATCAGTTTAATAAGTCACAGCTGCAAAATACTAACACGAATTCTTTACAGACGAATGGAAAAACTGGTATAAGTCAACCTCGGGGAAGATCAGTTTGGATTCCGTAGAAACACTGGAAGACGTGAGGCAATACTGACCTTACGACTTATCTTAGAAGAAAGATTAAGGAAAGGCAAACCTACGTTTCTAGAATTTGTAGACTTAGAGAAAGCTTTTGACAATGTTGACTGGAATACTCTCTTTCAAATTCTAAAGGTGGCAGGGGTAAAATACAGGGAGCGAAAGGCTATTTGCAATTCGTACAGAAACCAGATGGCAGTTATAAGAGTCGAGGGACATGAAAGGGAAGCAGTGGTTGGGAAATGAGTAAGACATGGTTGTAGCCTCTCCCCGATGTTGTTCAATCTGTATATTGAGCAAGCAGTAAAGGAAACAAAAGAAAAATGCAGAGTAGGTATCAAAATCCATGGAGAAGATATAAAAATTTTGAGGTTCGCCGATGACATTGTAATACTGTCAGAGACAGCAAAGAAATTGGAAGAGCAGTTGAATGGCAGTGTCTTGAAAGGAGGATATAAGATGAACATCAACAAAAGCAAAACGAGGATAATGGAATGTAGTCGAATTAAGTCGGGTGATGCTGAGGGAATTAGATTAGGAAATGAGACACTTAAAGTAGTAGAGGAGTTTTGCTATTTGGGGAGCAAAATAACTGATGATGGTCGAAGTAGAGAGGATATAAAATGTAGACTGGCAATGGCAAGGAAAGCGTTTCTGAAGAAGAGAAATTTGTTAACATCGAGTATAGATTTAAGTGTCAGGAAGTCATTTCTGAAAGTATTTGTATGGAGTGTAGCCATGTATGGAAGTGAAACTTGGACGATAAATAGTTTGGACAAGAAGAGAATAGAAGTTTTCGAAATGTGGTGCTACAGAAGAATGCTGAATATTAGATGGGTAGATCACATAACTAATGAGGAAGTATTGAATAGGATTGAGGAGAAGAGAAGTTTGTGGCACAACTTGACCAGAAGAAGGGATCGGTTGGTAGGACATGTTCTGAGGCATCAAGGGATCACCAATTTAGTATTGGAGGGCAGCGTGGAGGGTAAAAATCGTAGAGGGAGACCAAGAGATGTATACAGTGAGCAGATTCAGAAGGATGTAGGTTGCAGTAAGTACTGGGAGATGAAGAAGCTTGCACAGGATAGAGCAGCATGGAGAGATGCATCAAACCAGTCTCAGGACTGAAGACCACAACAACAACAAAAACCCTAGAGCACAGGTCTTAACCCGCAGGTTGAGTGCCATAATAATATTAATTAGTCATAAAAGGAAATTGGAATTGTTTTAAATATTGTTCTCCGTCTTTTACGAGAGCCTGGCAACTATTTCTGTTGTCAGCCAGAAAGCGACGGAGAACACAATGACCATAGTTCCCAGTCTGCAAGTCTACATTTTTTTCCAGCTCACTGAAAGAAATGTTTCCATTCCCTATTTCCTCCGCGGGATCAGGACTATGATTATAAATGAAGATTTTGAGTTCTAATTGATGCATACATTTGGTAAAGTTCCACATGAACAACATTGTAATACTCATTATGTTCATACTGACAGTAAATCTCTCTATCCTCAACAGCACTATGAACAGTTCAAAGGCGACCTCTACGGTAAGTTCCTACTAAATTGTCTTTTTCCCTGACCACTGATGACCAAAATAAATGCTCGCCACGAAATTGGGAAATAACTGTCACCACTTGTCACCCGGATTTGTTAACATTACGGGAGCCACACTAACAGTTACTTTCGCGAAATCTAAGCGATTCAGGGCAGTGTACAGTCCTAGCGAGTTCACTATCTATTATTACTGAAAATAAGTGTTTTGCAGCAGCCTGTCTCTGACATCATCTGAGGCAGCGCGCACTATGGCGTTTGACTGACGAGGATCTTAGTGGCTGGGTGCGAAGTGAAGCCTGGTCTTGCCTCTCGGGCTGTATTTAAATATCTGGCGCAGCGGATGGCCAAGGGAACACCCGCTGTCATCTGCCATATGCACACGGTAGCAGTCTCTAAACGGCCGCTTTCTCGGACATACAATACTTAATAACAATGTTATGAATCAATTTAGAATCTTCATAATTTTTGCATGCATGTAGGTAAGCTGGTTAAAATCACAGAAAAAGTTTTAGCTCGCCTGCATTAAAACTTTGCCTTCTACAATTTAGAAACCGAACTGACATCAGAACATGACCTCTGAACTACCATTTTAAGAGACCTTATATTGGTTGTTATTAACATCAAGGTCCTAAAACTTGTTGTCGCTGTACTATTTAATAGGTTTCATCACGTGCTGTAACCGAAACTTTCTAGCATTAATGTAACAGATATTTAATCTACTACAAATTAGGAAGTTTTGTCCCAAATTAGTTTTCAGTTAATTACTCGAAAACTATTAGGGGTAGCTTAATGGTGTCACGTAGTTATTATTTTTATGTTGAACTGAAGTGTCGTACAAAATTTCACATTTCTAAGTCTTAAATTTAGTGCCTTAAAATGGTTCAAATGGCTCTGAGCACTATGGGACTTAACATCTGTGGTCATCAGTCCCCTATAACTTAGAACTACTTAAACCTAACTAACCTAAGGACATCACACACATCCATGCCCGAGGCAGGATTCGAACCTGCGACCGTCGGGATCAAGCGGTTCCAGACTGAAGCGCCTTTAACCGCACGGCCACACCGACCGGCTAGTGCCTTCAGTTTTTCTTAAAATACTGGATTCTGGCCAGCATATTGCTTTTATCACGTTGAGACTTTTAACAGTTATTTTTGACATACATCTGCACATTATGACCAACTTCTTTATTATTTAGTGCCACTTATTTTTCCTAAAACGATGTATTTAGGTAAAAATATCGACCTAATCAATCTGAGACTTGACAGTTTAAACATTATTACACTAATGCATATGTTGACAAAGTCTGAAAAAGCAACTTTAACTTTTAGTTTCATTCTTAATTATGGTGCAATCCTTGCGTGCTAAGCGCAGATGCTTATGGTGACGTGGCGCTACTAACAGTGAACTGGGTTAAGTCCCACCACACTCGCTCGCCTCTGTATCCCTCAAATGATACAGCGCTTGTTTCGCCACGGTACATTTATTTATTTAAGACTTCATCTGTTTCCTTTTCTACAGACATCCCTGGGCTAAATCTTCTTTTTTCAGTCTCGACGGCATTAGGTTTCGAGGCCTGAGAATGTTTTTCACTTTGCTCTTCAGCTTCTGCTTCACAGTTCTACTGGGAAAGAATCCCTTGTCTAGGGTTACGGGTTACAGGTTACTTCTCTGCAAAGAGAGGTGGGACCACGCGATCACCGCAGCGGCTTAAGGGGCGGCAGCAGCAACCATTTTGGAAATTTGTGGTAAGGTCTTATGGGACGAGACTGCTAAGGTCATCGGTCCCTAAGCTTACACACTACTTAATCTATCTTAAACTAATAACTTAAACTAAGTTACGCTAAGGACGACACACACACCCATGCCCGAGGGAGGACTCGAACCTCCGACGGGGGAAGCCGCGCGCAGCAACCATTCCCATGGGGTTTTACATATAGGAGGAGAAGGAAACTCCAGAAAAATAGCGCGGGAAGAAGACTAAAGTAAGCCTAACAAAGGAAACCGACTAAGGGTAGGAGGCCCCACCTCCCCAACCTTCCAAGCGGGGTTCAAATGGTTCAAATGGCTCTGAGCACTATGGGACTTAACATCTGAGGTGATCAGTCCCCTAGAACTTAGAACTACTTAAACCTAACTAACCTAAGGACAGCACACACGTCCATGCCCGAGGCAGGATTCGAACCTGCGACCGTAGCGGTCGCGCGGCTCCAGACTGTAGCGCCTAGAACCGCTCGGCCACTCCGGCCGGCTTTCCAAGCGGGGCTCTGTGTGTCTGGGTCATATCTAGATTAAAAACTTCACTCAAGAGAGGAGACAAGGATAAAACCAAACGATCTGGTCTATCTGACATACTCCATTTAGCAAATCTGGAATGTCAGAGACAGCTGCAGAATAAATTACAACAGATAAATTTAGCAATATTAAGAGAAACAGAAAAGGAATTACATTATTATACAGCGGAGTGGGACAAAAAATGAGAGTTCAAGGAGGAATTGCCTTAATGGTGGACCAGAAACGCAAAACAAAAACAAAAAATAAAGAAACAGCATTTATCTTTCACAATGAGAGACATACGCCAATTCGATTTAAAATACCGAGAGGACTTATGATGATAGTAAGAGATTTATTGTCGAGAAGAAGATAGGAAAGAAGAGATGGGGAGTGTTGTGTTCATAGTCCCGCGTAGTCAGCGCGTACACAACTTTCTCACTAAAGCACGTCCCGCTAAGCACAACAGCGCAGGCGCAGCGCTCGTCCGTCTCCGCTCTACGAGATGGCGCTGCCATAAAGACGAACCAAATTCTGCTTCCGCTGATCCGCGTATTAATATGTAACGCAGCCAATGAGATTGCTGCTAACGTAGAACCTTTTCTCCTCGCGAATCACACTCGCGCAGTGATACCTGCACGCGCGAGGTATTATAACGAGTGTACAGACCTCCGATTAGTCAGTCTGCATTAGTCTGTAGTCAAGTTTCAGTCTGCGCCTAATAAGATTATCATATTCCTGTACATAGTCATGAAGATAAATGTATAGACACTTTGTCAAGTATCAGAGATATATGTGACAATAAGATTAACGTACCAATACCAAAGGAACTTCAGATTTTCAATTGTAAATCGCATCCAGAACCAAGTTAATTTATTTTTCTGCTTGTTATTATTTAATAAATGTGTGTGAAAATTAATCAAGTTCTGTTTAAAGTTGGTCACCGTCAATCTGCTACTCTAAGCGTGCAAGTGGCATTTCTATCGTCTGACCTAACGGCAGAAGATAAACACGCCACGATAAGACCACGAGACACATTGCTGGCATTCGCCTACTTAGTTGGAGCGACAAGTCAAATAATCTGATGGTGTGTGTACCGAAGGTCTTACAGTACGCACACCACAGTGGAGAAATCGGAAAAGAGGGGAATCTAAGCATTTGAGATGAGGTGCTACAGAAGGATGTAAAAAATTAGGTACACTGATAAGGTAGGGAATGGGTAGATTGTAATACTGACAAGAAGAAGGGACAGAATGGTAGGACATCTGTTAACACATAGGGGAATAGCCTTCATGTCACTAGACTGGACTGTAGGGGGTAAAAACTGCAGGAGGAAACAGAAATTGGAATATATCCAGCAAATAAGTGATGACGTAGGTTGCAAGTTCAAGTTCAAGTGGCTCTGAGCACTATGCGACTTAACTTCTGAGGTCATCAGTCGCCTAGAACTTAGAACTAATTAAACCTAACTAACCTAAGGACATCACACACATCCATGCCCGAGGCAGAATTCGAACCTGCGAAGGTAGCGGTCGCTCGTAGGTTGCTAATGCTACTCTAAGACGAAGAGGTTGGTACAGGAGAGGTATTCGTGGCGGGCTGCATCAAACCAGTCAGGTGACTGATGACATTAAGAAAAAAAAGGCAGGGATTTGTAGGGCGAGCTGGAATTTCAGAACCACTCATCAGTGATGCAAATGCCCGTAACTGTAAAATGTGGTGTAGAAGTCATAAAATCTGGATTATGGAGCAATGGAAGAAAATCAATTGCTTGGATGATTCTTCTTTCACACTGTTTCCGACCTCTGGCTGAGTTTACGTCGCCAGAGTGAAACATGGCTGGGGAAGGGTGGGGGTGGGGTCTATAGTGATACTGCATGGGCCCCATGATCACTCTGCGAGGTCGCATTACTGTAAAGAATTATGTGGCCATTTTGGCTGACTACGTCGTTCCAAGGGGTTAAGTTGTGCTCCAAGACGAAGGGACCTCTTCACACACCTTGCGTCGTCCAGGATTGTTTCGTGAGCAGGAGAATGAATTTTTGTATCTGCCCTGGCCACCAGTTACCAGATCTCAATATCAGTAAGTCTTTGTGATCTACACACATCAAAAAAAGTTTTGCGTCACCTCGGTTCCGAGAGCTTCGGAACCTGTACAGAAAATTGGAATAGAGATCAACATAAACATCATTTCTGCCATTTTTATTGCTCATGAAAACCACACATTGCGTGTTGTTCCACCATACAGTGAGACCTTCAGAGGTGGTGGTCCAGATTGCTATACACACCGGTACCTCTAATACCCAGTAGCACGTCCTCTTGCATTGATGTATGCCTCTAATCGTCGTGGAATACTATCCACAAGTTCATCAAGCCACTGTTGGTCCAGATTGTCCCTCTCCTCGATTCGGCGTAGATCCCTCAGAGTGGTTGGTGGGTCACGTCGTCCATAAACAGCCCTTTTCAATCTATCCCATGCATGTTTGAAAGGGTTCATGTCTGTAGAACATCCTGCCCACTCTAGTCGAGTGATGTCGTTATCCTGAAGGACGTCATTCACAAGATGTTCACGATGGGGACGCGAATTGTCGTCCATGAAGAAGATTTCCTCGCCAATAGGCTGCCGATATGGTTGCACTATCGGTCGGAGGATGGCATTCACGTATCGTACAGCCATTATGGCGTATTCCATGACACCAGCGGCGTACGTCGGCCCCACAAAATGCCATCCCAAAACAATAGGGAACCTCCACCTTGCTGCACTCGCTGGACAGTGTGTCTAAGGCATTCAACCTTACCGGGATGCTTCCAAACACATCTCCGACGATTGTCTGGTTGAAGGCTTATGCGACACTCACCGGTGCAGAGAACGTGATGCCAGTCCTGAACGGTCCATTCGGCATGTTGTTGGGCCTATCTGTACCGCGCTGCGTGGTGTCGTGGTTGCAAAGATGGACCCAATCATGGACGTCGGGAGTGAAGCTTCGCGTCATGTAGCCTACTGCGCACAGTTTGAGTCGTAACACCACGTCCTGTGACTGCACGAAAAGCATTATTCAACATGGTGGCGTTGCTGTCAGGGTTCCTCCGAGCCATAATCCTGAGGTAATGGTCATCCACTGCAGTAGTTGCCCTTTGGGCGGCCTGAGCGAGGAATGTAATCGACAGTTCCTGACTGACTGTGGCTTTGGTTCACTCCGAGACGCCTGGACACTTCCCTTGTCGAGAGCCCTTCCTGGCTCAAAGTAACAATGCAGACGCGATCGAACCGCGGCATTGACCGTCTAGGCATGGTCGAACTACAGACAACACGAGCCGTGTACTTCCTTCCTGGTGGAATGACAGGAACTGATCGGCTGTCGGAACCCCTCCGCTTAATAGGCGCTCCTCATGCATGGTTGTTTACATCTTTGGGCGGGTTTAGTGACATCTCTGAACAGTCAAAGGGACTGTGTCTGTGGTACAATATCCACAGTCAACGTCTATCTTCAGGAGTTCTGGGAACCTGGGTGATGCAGAAATTTTCTTGATGTGTGTACTTTGGAGAAAGGAGTGAGTGAATTCTATCCACCTCCGTCATCGTTACCTGCACTTGGCACTATTTTCCAGGTAGAATGGTTTAATTTTCCCTTAAAAATCGCAGAAAACCTATATTTCTCCGTTCCGAGACTACTGGAAACTGTTTTGAATGCTGACAGTTTTTCTACATCTTATTAGGCATGGTAATGTGCTGTGTTTGTCGTGTTTCCATATTTTTGTCCACCCCCTGTACAATGAAGCAGCGGGACTGTCGCACAGTTTTCTTCGAATACAGGCTCTCTAAACTTGGCCAAGGAGGTACAAGAGATGTACGTCGCCTTTCTTCCAAGTATTCCCATCTCACTTCCCAGAGAACTTCTGTCACACTTTCGTGTGAGCTATACCTTCCTGTTATGATCCTAACAGTATTTCCCCAAATTCGTTTCACATCTATCATCTCGCCTACCTAGCAAGGACTCTGAACACTGTATCAGTACTCTACAGTTAACTGCACTGCCGTCACGTGCGCGATTTCCTTTATCAAAGCACTGTGATTTTCCAGGACCCTAGTAATAAATTTAATACTGACGTTTGTAACCTCCTCCTCACTTTTCGACCTTAATGACAGTGAAAAATTAAACCGCGTGTACCTAATGGAAATTTGGGAAAAGCAATCGTCACCGAAGTTAATCTGTTGGTAAAGAGGGAGGAAAGGGTTATATCTAAAGGAAAGGAAAAATGCAAATGAAACTGGTGGAAATTAATTTTGAAAAGGGGTAAAGTTAATAAAGAAAGTAAATGTGCGGCCGTTACGTTAACAATTAACTAGCGGTAATTAGATATTTGAGATTTGGGGGAAATTACGGTCGCCAGTCCTATGGACAATTACTACAGTAACTGAAAAAGAAAGGTTATTACACATATAATTAGCACTAGAAGCGTGGCAACTGAAGGTTGACACGTGTAGTGTGAAAACTGAAAGTTTGTCAGAAGTAATAAATTTCGCTACACTCTGACTTAATTTAGCAAAAGAATTAATAAAACCGGAAAATTGAAAGATAATTTAGTGACTGAAATTAATAGTGAGCTTTGTTTCTGAAGCACATCGAAATTCAGTAAAATACGGTTAGCCTTGGGCTATCTCAACAATCATTTCAAAAGCTACTTTAATCTACGCAATTTAGAAATAAGAGATTTAACTTTGAACTTGAATTAAATGATTCTGGACAATTAACAATAGTAACATTTAGTACGTACCAAGCTGAGCTGCAGTCACAGATAAGCCAAAATATGCTAACAAAACTCGCACTCTAAATTTGTGCTTGTGTAATCTAAATACTGTAGCCAGCTATGAATACCTTAACTGAACTTTGAAATTAAAGCAGTGAAATGGAATGATATTACTTTAATGCTGGCGTCTGAATTTCAACGACACTCGGGTTCATTTCGGAAAAGGAAGGGGCCCTGCTTGGTAATGCAATTGGGACAATGAGCAACAAAGCTTCATGCTAAGTTGCTGTAATTTTGTGATGCAACAATTTTAAAAGCTGAGGTCTGCGATACAGTTCTAAAACTTTACGTGCTTCCAGTCTTCCTTGTTGGTTGATTGAAGGTTTGAAGCCGTCGATCGAGGAGATGGCAACAGTCACTCATTGTCGGCCGTCGCTGTCGCAGAAATTGGATGTTGCCGCGCCTTCTTCTCGACACGGTCTCCAGCCGAAATGGGCTCTTGATGTGTGCCAGCTAACGCCTTCCGTCCGCGATACCATGTCAGAAACTAACATAGCAAGTCGAGCGCAATTACATGCTGCCAAACCCCGAAAGCGCGGCAACTCGCGGGAGCGTCACACAACACACCTGCTCCACTGCCCTCCTCCAGCCAGACTCTCCTCGGCCCGCGCTCCACGCGTCCGAGTTCACTACCAAAGATCCTAAACACTTCGGTTCTCCACACGACCTATCGATGTATTCGTTCGATAGCATGGTTTTCCCTAGGCCAGACCCGGCTCATAAATACAAATAATATTCACAAAACAAACCAATTATACATCGACATAAATGCATATATATACAAATAGTAAAACAATTACAATATACAAAGACACAGAAATGTCATATCTTCAGGTAACAAAATAAGGAAAAAAATTTATAGTACAATAGATGTAAATAGGAGGATATGCATTTCCGGCGTTACACGTTCTCTGAATGACATTTTCACTCTGCAGCATGTAAGGGGTCCGTAGGCCCTTACTATAAGTTTGCACTCAGCACAGGTCGACGAGGCAAACAATCGATAGTGGGTCGTGTTGCGAGAGTGAGCGTAGAGTTGAGTTAGTTCCCAGGTTGCGGGCCGAGCCGTGTGGAGGCCTGTTGCTGTAATGCAAGGCTTTACCGACAAAGGGATTGGTCATCGCCGCGGTTTAACCCCTTTGTGTTACAATAATACGGGAAAGTGAAAAAGTATAATTACGAGAGTGATCAGTGATATTTCTGTGCCGATATTTGTGGTTTCGCGTCTACCGCGCCGGCATCATTTGGATTGCAGTGTTGGATTGCAGTGTTGGATTGCGGTGATTGAATTTGCGTGTGACGATAATGAATAACGAAGAAGCCTGTGCTGAGATTAGCCGTGATTAAATATGTATGACGAAGGCAGTGGCTGTCTCCTTCTTTTTGGTGTTTTTGAGACGAATAAAGGTACTTGATTAATGAAGCTGTGTTGGCATTCTTCTTGTCACCAGACATTTCATTATTACAGCATTTGAGAAGGACAAAATGGAATGTAACAACTCCATAGCAGTTAAAATCCGATTGCCAGCCCCATTAGGTACACGGTCACATTAATTAATTATTATTTGGGCTGCTATTCAGATCCGGATCGGGTCGAGATACATAAATCGGAGGTGTTACACCCTTGGCTTACCGTGAAAGGACTAGTGCAATTTTCGGACGACTCGTAAAGAACAATAGGTAATTTTACCTTGCTTAAAGCGAGAAAATTTTTTCCAATTTTGGATCGAGACAGAGCATAAACTTTGAAATCGCGACAAGAAACAGTGCAATTTTAACAATACGAAGTAATAGCATCTTACGATTGTGACTAAACTTTTTCCTTGCCATATTAGATAAGAATAATAGTGTCAATAAACTGTGTTATAATGTGCAAATGCGTAAATCCGCGCGAAAAACTGTGAAAAGTGAACACTAAAGAAAGACACGTGTGAACATTAAAATAGCAAAACGAGCAAAGAATGCATCACGAAAGTTTTAAAGCAGTGTTTAGTGGTAATATTTTGACTGAAATTGCTCTTTGAATAGTGAAAATCGGACAGCTTCTTGTGGACCCATAAACTGTTATGTGGACGATAATTCGTGTGGCGACGCAATTGTTGAGTGACGTCACGCAGACCCGTGTAGCAGTTGCGCCAATGAGCTTCGATCTGCCAGGTGATTTCACACGTCATCCCAACTACCTGTGCAAGTAGTCGTTCAAGCACAGACGCACTACACCGAGCGCCGACCCGGCATCTAGCGGCCAAACTACAACTACGCCCGCCTGCAGCGCCACGGAGCGGCCAACGGAGAACTACGACAACTCGCCACAGATCTCCAGCGCGACTTCATGCATCTCTGGCGGCAGTAAAGCGCCTCGCCCACTTCAAACGTCAAAACATCGCGACTCGTGGTAACATCAGTTGGTGAGTGGAGACGACTGGTTGACATTAAATTGAAGTGCGCAGTCTTCGCGGTAAATAAACAATTGTAAACGGAAGTTCACATTAGGAAAAGTGCCCAATTACAGTAATTTCCGAAAAGTGTGCGAAACACACTCTGAAATATAGCATACTTATTTATGCATACTGCGCAGTCTAAATGGTAATTATACAGATATGGTAATTGTTTTTGGGGATTTTACATTTATAGAGTTTATGAGTGGTGTGATTTATCTTGTTTAGAACATTTTACATAAGCTGTGTATGTGAGAATTGATATTTGAAGTTATTGGGTTTTGAGAGTTGTTATGTTTGGTATTCATACGTAGTGTATCAGTTTTGGGATTAACTGAAAATACTGCAGGTACTGTTTGATTAGTTTCGTGGTAATTAGGAGTGTTTTGGGTTACTAGAAGTTATTTTATATTACTTGCCTGTGCATTAAAAATAAACCAAACATGTCTACTGAAGATAAGCAGGTTTGTGAGGCAGTAGTTGAAAGGAAAGGGATAGGACAGGAAGACAGAGATGATTCAGGAATCAGTGGTTATGGATTGTCATTAGGTAGCCCATTAGCACATTCAACTAGTTATCCCGAGACACCGGGACAATCGACGAGAAATAAGCCAGTTTCAGAGGATGCAGATATACGATCGATGTTGGCAGCCTTGCTAAAAGAAACTAGAGAGAGGGAAGAAAAGTTCCACAAATCACTAGAGAAAAGTTTACAAGAAAATAACGCATCACTAAAGGAAGATTTACGAGAATCATTAGAGAAGGGTTTACAAGAAACAAGAGAATCACTAAAAGGTTTACAAGAAAATAACGCATTATTAGAGAAAGGTTTACAAGAAACTAGAGAAAGCTTAGAAAAGTTATTTAAGGAAACTCTAACACAAGAGCTCAAAACATCGGAAAGAAAGATAGAATGTAATCTGAAGGAGGAAATGCAGGAGTTACAAGAACGACTGAAGATGGACATCGACGAGAGAGAGAGGAAGCTACAGAAGAGCATAGACCAAGTCCAGGGACACGTGGAGAAGATGGAAGGAAAGTTAACAAAAAAGATGGAAGACGATATTGAAGAAACGAAAGCCGAATTGGAAGAAAGAGTCAACGAAGTGGAAACAAATTGCAATCATCGAATCGCCCAAGTGACGCAGATGCAGAAACAATGCAATGATGCGGTTAAGGGGATAGGAGATAGGCAAAACCAACTGGCTGTCAATCTGAGAAATGCTATAGCCGTGCAACAAGAAGAGGATAACAAGAGGGTTGCGATGGAGGTCAGGCAATTACAACAGGGAGTGCAGCAATTGCAGAGCAAGACAGAAGAAATCGATAAACGAATTAGCAATGCCACTTTAACCGTTGGGGAAGGTAGAGTCGTTACCTTGATGAGCAGTGATAATCGGTACGTCCAAAATAATACAGGGCAGAAATTTAGACCGAAAGGAGGGTTGCACCCAATGATATTTATGAAATGGTTAAAAGGAGTTTTCCCAGCACATCTTAAAGACTCAGACAAGATTCAGTTTGCAATAGATAGAATGGAAGGTGAGGCCTTCACTTGGGGAGTCAGGAAAAAGGAAGGGACTACTAGTTATGATCAGTTTGAAGAGGAATTCTTGAAGAAATACTGGTCCAAAAGTCATCAGTGTGCAGCAATTGAGGACCTACTCCACCGCAAGTCACTTAGTACATGGAGAGGAACGTTGAGAGAGTTTGCCAAACATTTGTGGGAATTGAACGAGACCTTGGAACGACCCCTGAGTTATGACGTAATGATATCAGCGATATAAAGAAGAATGAGCTGGAGAATGCAAGAAACTGTATCCGGGAGCCTAATCAAAGATAGGGAAGCCTTGATGGAAATACTGGAACAGTTGGAATCTGTTCGATCACAGGAACACAATCAAGCTAATGATCAAAACCGAGGGGGAAGTAATGACCCAAGGAATCATTTTGGTAATTCGTCTAATTGTAGAGGAAGAGGTGGTGGCCATAGGTACAGGAACCATGGTGGTGAACAGCAATGGAGAAATGATTGGAGGAGGAGTGAAGAACCAAGAGATCATGAGAGAGGATGGGATAGGCGAATGAATGACACAGTGCATATAGAAGAGGCAGAGAGACCGGAAAACTGAATGACACTCCAGATGAGGTCCAGTCAGGAGTGAGAGCTACAAGGACCAGAGTAAACCTACTAAGACACGACAATGGTGGAGATCTGAGAGAAGATCTACTGGAGGAAAGAAGTAGGATTCCCAAAGAACCCATACTACCCATGATAAGGATCAAGCTATGTGGATTGAATATCGAGGCATTAGTCTATGCAGGAAGTGAAGCATGTGCAGTATCCAAGAGGTTATATGAACAGGTACTAAAAGCAAATATTAGCTTGTCTAGTTTCCCGGTGAGTGGAGTGAGAATTGTGAATGCGTTGGGTGCAAGGAGTAAACCTATTAAGGAACAAGTGTTGATTACCTTCGAGATAGAGGGAGAAGAATACGAAGCAACATTTTTGGTGGTGGCTGGATTGAACACATCAATTATTTTAGGGATAGATTGGTTGAATGAAGTTGATGCAGTAGTGAGTTTTGATGAAGGTACTATCAAGGTCAAAGGAAGAAAGGGAGAAGAGAAGAGATTAAAGTTTTCTGAGGGGAGTGCAATCGAAGAAGAGGAGGAATTCAGAAGGATAAATTTGTGTCATGAAGAGGAACCCACCATGGGATACGGGGAAGAGGAACTAGAAAAAGAAGTGTTGATATACCTTGAGGGATTAGCACGAGAGGATAGACATAAAGAGGATAAGATCAGTAAAAAGTTGGAGGAGATGACACACCTAGATGAGGGGACTAAGAAGAAATTAGCCACAGTATTATACAGACATTGTAACGTATTTTCTCAACGGCCAGGTATCATGAAAGGGGTGGAGTGTAAGCTAAAGATAAAGAACCATAAACCGTTCAATATCAAACAGTATTCCATTCCCCAGACGAAACGAAGAGCAGTAGATGAAGAGATACAGAGGATGATGGACCTTGGTGTTATAGAAAGGGCCAACAGTCAATATAACAACCCCCTATTTGTTGTTGATAAGAAGGATGGAAAGGTGAGGATAGTTTTGGATGCACGAACAGTGAACAAAATCATCGAGCCGGAGCGGGACAAACCTGAGACTATAGAAGAACTGATTCAAAAATTCGGAGGAGCAAAGGTGCTTAGTAGTATCGACTTAACTGCTGGTTACTGGCAAATACCATTGGCCACAGAGTCCTGCCAGTATATAGCATTTACTTATGGAGGGAGGTGCTATCAATTTAGAGTGTTGCCATTTGGGCTTAATGTGTCAGTGTCTGAATTCATAAGAGCAATGGATAAGATACTAGGCGAGGAGTTACTTAAAAAGGTCACCGTCTACGTGGATGACCTCTTGATAGCAAGCGAATCATGGGAAGAACATTTGAATAGATTGGATGCAATCTTGGCAGCTTTTGAAACCGCAGGGGTAACTGTAAACCTGGGCAAGTCGGAATTTGGCAAATCAAAGATAAAATTCCTGGGCCATATAATATCCGAGGAGGGTATCTATCCTGATCCTAGTAAAATGGAGGCTGTTAGAAATTTTCCGACCCCCCATAGTAAGAAGCAGTTGCGAGCATTCTTTGGGGTTTGTGAGTTTTATAGAAAATTTGTCAAAGGATCTGTACTTAATGTCCTGAGTATGAGGGAATTGACCAAGGCGAGGATGCCGTGGCATTGGAGTGCAGAGTGCCAAACCGAGTTTGAGAATATCAAGGAAGCACTATATAGTGCAGACATATTGTACCACCCGGATTTTTCCAAGGATTTTTATTTAGGAGCAGACAGCTCTGACTATGGACTAGGAATACATTTGTACCAAATGGAGAGGAGCGGAAATGGTGAGAGTGTGAGAACAATAGCGTTCGGTAGTAGAAGTTTAAATGCTTGGGAGAGGAAATATTCGATTACTGAAAGGGAGGCATTGGCAATTGTGTGGGGGTTTAAGCGTTTCCGGTATTATTTGGCCGGGAGGCATGTGAAAGTAGTGACTGACCATAAGGCCCTTACATTTCTGACCACAAGCAAGTTGAGACATAGCAGACTAACGCGATGGGCCCTGGCATTACAGGACTATGACTTCGAGATAATTTATGAACCAGGAGCAACACATATAATACCTGATGCTTTATCAAGATTACCAGCTGACTCGAGAGGAATGTTGGTGGATAGGCCAGAAGGAGAAGGAGTTAGAATTAACCTGATGAAAGGAGTACAGTATGAAGAATTCATAAGGAAGTTCCTAAAGAATGTGCGCAGGGAACAGAACGAGGACGAGAAATTAAAGACAATTAAAACCAAATACAGGTGTGCAGGAGAGGAAAGAATTCGCACATTTTATTATATTCATAATGGGATACTTTATAAAAGAAACAAGGAGAGTGAGGAGAACTGGAAACTCTGTGTGCCTGAGCATGTGGTAGAAAAATTAATTTGGTATACACACTATAGTAATGCGCATTATGGCCCGAAGAAGTGTCTGGAAAAGTTGAAGTTAGATTGTGCATTCAACAACATGGGAAGGCGTATACGTAAGATACTGAGTACATGTGACACCTGTAAAAAATCTAAAACGACTACAGTACAGCACAAAGGATATATGCATCCAATTGTACCAACAGCAATTAAGGACATAGTTGCAGTGGATCTCTTTGGGCCACTTCCTGCCTCACGAGGGAATTATACACAAATCTTAGTAGTGGAAGAACTGGTTTCCAAGTACATCAAATTTTACCCGTTGAAGAAAGCTACTAGTAGAGCCATCATTAACCATTTTGAGAAAGACTATTTTCAAAAGGTGTGTATTCCTAAGCGAATTTTGAGTGATAATGGGTCACAATTTAGGTCAAAGGAGTGGACAGAGATGTTAAATGAGCACAGAATAGAGCAAATTGCCATTTCTAGATATAGGCCAGCTTCTAACCCAGCAGAACGAACAATGAAGGAATTGAACCGTTTATGCCGAACATATTGTCATAGGAAGCATGGTTCATGGAAAGAATATCTGGAAGAATTTGAGCGGGTCAAGAATCACCTCCCACATGATTCTACAGGGTTTGCACCATGTGAAGTATTGCTCAATCAAGAACCCGACAGTATTTTTCGTGAGTTGCTAGTCTACCCACCAGGAAGTTCTTTGACCTGGGAAAGGAAATTGGAGCTAGTGGAGTTAAGTATGAAGGAGAAGGCTCGGAAAAGACAGGAAAGACACGACAAGCTAGTGAAACCGGTAACTTACCGAGTGGGAGACGTGGTACTAGTAAAGGTTCATGCAAAATCAAAGAAAATAAACTCTGAAATACATAAATTTAACCACGTTTATAAGGGACCATACAGGATTATAAAAATTGGTCATCCTAACACTGTGGAGTTGGAATATGCATGGACAAAGAGAGTGCATGGTAAGGAACATGTGGAAAACATAAAAAGGTACTACTCACACGAGAACAGGGATAACCCAGATGAGGAAGGGGAACTCGATTAGGGCAAATGTCTGAAATGAGAGTGTTCAAGCTCCTTGATGTAGTTGGATAGGACATGTTTAGAACAATTTAGTTGTTAAACGGACATTTGAAAAAGGAAAACGTTTATTTACATTATGTTTTCTGATGTATTATAATTAGAATTGTATATTTCATATCGACGATTACCTGAGAATGGGTATAAAACCTGTAACAACTAATTTGTAGTATAATAGTTCATATGTCATGTGTTCAAGTAATAATTTTTGATTGTATGTTGTGTGTTTCATTCAATATTGGACTATAGAGGACTATTGCTGTTTGATATAAAAAATTGTAATTTGGACAATGCCATGTTTATGAGATGTAATGACCTTTTTGTAGAAATTATTATGGAGGCAGCCCACTACCGGAGTCGAGGGATTATTTAGTGAATTGTAATTTCATTAATTATTTACACTGTGTGTTTTGTTCAGATGCAGTAATGTCTATTTCCCTTGCCGATTCTTTTACGCCAGTGGCTCCAAAGAAGTTTTCGAGGGCGGGGATGTAAGGGGTCCGTAGGCCCTTACTATAAGTTTGCACTCGGCACAGGTCGACGGGGCAAACAATCGATAGTGGGTCGTGTTGCGAGAGCGAGCGTAGAGTTGAGTTAGTTCCCAGGTTGCGGGCCGAGCCGTGTGGAGGCCTGTTGCTGTAATGCAAGGCTTTATCGACAAAGGGATTGGTCATCGCCGCGGTTTAACCCCTTTGTGTTACAATAATACGGGAAAGTGAAAAAGTATAATTACGAGAGTGATCAGTGATATTTCTGTGCCGATATTTGTGGTTTCGCGTCTACCGGGCCGGCATCATTTGGATTGCAGTGTTGGATTGCAGTGTTGGATTGCGGTGATTGAATTTGCGTGTGACGATAATGAATAACGAAGAAGCCTGTGCTGAGATTAGCCGTGATTAAATATGTATGACGAAGGCAGTGGCTGTCTCCTTCTTTTTGGTGTTTTTGAGACGAATATAGGCTCTTGATTAATGAAGCTGTGTTGGCGTTCTTCTTGCCACCAGACATTTCATTATTACAGCATTTGAGAAGGACAAAATGGAATGTAACAACTCCGTAGCAGTCAAATCCGATTGCCAGCCCCATTAGGTACACGGTCACATTAATTAATTATTATTTGGGCTGCTATTCAGATCCGGATCGGGTCGAGATACATGAATCGGAGGTGTTACAAGCGGAGTGTGCGCTGATATGAAACTTCCTAGCAGATTAAAACTGTGTGCCGGACCGAGACTCGAACTCGCGACCTTTGCCTTCCGCGGGCAAGTGCTCTACCAACTGAGCTACCCAAGCACGAACCACGCCCCGTCCTCACAGCTTTACTTCTACCAGTACCTCGTCTCCTACCTTCCAAACTTTACAGAAGCTCTCCTGCGAACTGACGTTCTCTGATGGTCGCATTTCATTTCGTTTCTTAATATTACCCATAAACACTTGTACCATTTGGTATGCGCTGAAGGTTCAGTATTAATCTCGTAATCTGCGATGTCATGTTTTCCCGGTGTATTCCTAACTTGTAAGATTCTCACCGCAACATACGGGGTGATTGGGCTGCCCCTACCAAGTCGTTTTATGCAACCCCCACTACGCCTGTGTCAGGAACAGCGTCCAGCCAGTTGATAGCCATGTAGTTCTCTCTGAGCTTTGGGCAGCTGCTAGCAAACGGAAACATACCGTAAAAAATTCAAGTGAGGGTTGGCCATGAGTTACACGATAGTTCTGGACCAAGATACACCTTACTTCAGAGGTTATATACGGGGAAGTTGTTACTTCCACACTTCACATTTTGATATCTCCTGTTGATTTCGTTGTTTCCGATGGTGAAAGTCATTTTATAAGGCAAAGTTTCAAACCATTTATGAAAGAATAAGTACTATAAATGGAATAAATTTAGAGAGACATCCAAAGCTTGTATGACTACACCGCTAATTACACAAGTAAAGACTGGACACACTTGGATAAATGTGGCAGGAGTAAGGAGTATCTTGGACAAAACATACCATATACCTCATACTCTATCCTCATTTGTATTTTTTACAGTATGATTCTGTTTGCTAACAATCGCCCAAAGTTCTGAGAGGGAATTTGTAATCGATTACGTATCTGTCGCCTGTCTGAATACAGTTCCTGATACAGAAATAGTAAGGGTTGCATAAAAATTCGGTAGAGACACCTAAATCACCGTGTGTAGTTTAGCATGGAGTAAAACAGGACGGTGCACTCTCTTTTCCATCAAAGTCCTGGTGAAACAGAAGCCAGAAGGCAAGTCGGGACACAGTGTGTACATAAAACCTACACATACACACTGATCTGTACCTACACGCCTTCAGCAGTCACCACAACTCTCAGCCTGAAGGCGTTCTACGCTCTCTTGTTCACAGAGCGCAATCAACCTGCGACCAGGACAGCCTTCCAGGTGAGCTGAAGTACCTAGAGACAACATTCCGAAGGAAGGGGTACAAAAGGAAGCAGATAAGGCGTGCGTCCGGACAGCTTGTACCCAGACAACAGCAGGAAGAGAAAAAGAGGACAGCAAATCAATAGCGTGCATGACATACGTCGACAATACCTCCAGAAAAGTCAGCACAGTCTCGAAGCGAGACAATGCCAAACGTGTATTTCGCCCAACCCCGAAGACCATGACGTTATTAGTTTCAGTAAAGGATCATCTAGGCCTTCGCAAATCAGACGTCTACCAAATCCCCTGTCAATGCAGCAAGGCTATACTTTGGGGAACGCACGTTAGAAGGTTGTGCCGTGGACACAGACGCCACACAGAGTTACGACAGACCACGAAATAAGTCGTGACTGACCATAGTTTAAAAACTAGTCATAATAAATATTAACACTCCTCCGGCTGGGTGATTATAGAGGCCATTGAAATTAAGTTTCAAGACGGCCTAGATGACAAAGATAGTGGTCTGCAACTGAGTCAGGCGTGACACCCTGCTCTGAGACGAGAAAACGCAAAGCGTTCCCTTTCACTGAGGTGCGCATCGGACGGCGATAGCACGGAGACTGGAGACCGTAGTTCGCAGCTGGGCGGCTGTGCTGCCACCACACACTGCGGGGGCTGCACGGATAGTGGCAGGTGCGGAGTAGTGGAGGGGGTAGCTTCCAATGTATACGGGACTACGACAAGTACCAGGAAGCACTTGAATATGACACCGAGTCTGTGTGCTGAACTATTATAAAGAACTTCTGACGTGACAGAGTCTGTACGTGTACAGATCCTCTAATCTGATTCTGTTGGCTTCTTTCTCTTTGTTATTAAGGTATAATCTTACAACTGTCCACTTTCATGAGTTCTACCATTAATCTCACAAAGTAGAAATTTTAGTTAAAATTTTTCTACATTTATTGACAACCATTTGACGGCTTAGGAACCGGTTTCGAACTAAGGAAAGTCTTATGGTTTTTCTTTTTGGTTATTATATTTCTGTTTATGCTTCATATACCCCGAAAAAGTCTCTCTATAAATTTCACCTACACCTACAGATCCCTCTACAAACGACAGGAATTACTGATTAACAGAGGCATGAAGGAAAGGATTTACTGTTTCCAATAAGCACAAAAAAAATCAGAGTTTAACGTCCTATTGCAGTTGGCCTCTTTTGAATAGGCGTACCAGCTCAGATGTACCCAGCAGAAAATTTTGATTTTAGAAGAAACTTACCTGGCATTCATAACATTACAAAGCAGCTGCACAAAACATGAATGAAAAGGTCCGAGCAGGGATCCAAACCCATGTCTCCAGGGTATCTACTTACTGACAAATCATCCTCTGAGCAGCTGATTTGTTCATTTTTATAGGAAAGATTCGAGTAATTCTGTTTGTTTATTTAGTACAAAAAATGGGAGGTAAGGTTATTATATGAATCATTCCGACAACTGTCTTTAGTGTTTAAACCACAGAAAACCTAAATATGGACTGCTGGGTGAGCATTTGAACCTCATTTCGTAGACAGTGGCTTGGGTGGATGATACAAAATACAAAGTAGATTTCAACAGAATTGTAAAAACTAATGGAGACAAATTTCAATCTGCAGTGACCCTCGTTTGCTCGATAACAGCTGCTATGCTATTTTAGAAGATTTTAAGAAATTAAAGGTAACTGGAAATGGAACAACAGATTTGTTATCTTTACATAGCTACTACAGTGAACTCGTGAAGTAAAATGGTAATACTCCAGGCAAATGCCGGGATGGTTCCTCTGAAAGGGCACGGCCGACTTCCTTCCCCATCCTTCCCTAATCCGATGAGACCGATGACCACGTTGTCTGGTCTCCTTCCCCAAAACCAACCAACCAACCTAAAGTGGTAATAAGCTCTAAATTTTATTAAGTCTTCTAACAGAGTCCTTTTAAAAGTGTCTGAAACAGCCACTCAGACAATGCTTTCATAGTGTCAGTAAAACTCTTCTGACAAACAAAGCAAAACGGTACCACATTTGAGTTTACAGTACAATATAAAGAAATTAAATCCAAGTCCATCCCGCAGTTAACGGGCAAGGGGAGAATATATACTGACGAAAAAAATCACAACACCAAAAATAATTAATGTAATGAAACACCTGCATGACATTTCTCTAGGTAACATATTTAAGTGATGAACATTGCAAAATCACAAGTCAATGTAAGTGCGAGACATTCCATTGCAAACGTGAAATTCTGGTACGTTAATAACTGGTGTAGCCCCCCAGAATGTTGACTGAAAGCATGCAAACGTGCATGCACTGTGTCGCATAGGTGCCGGATGTCTGTTTTTGGGATAGTTTTCCGTGCTTGTTGCACTTTGTCGGTCAGTATATGGACGGTTAATGATATTTGTGAATGACGCTGGAAATGTAGTCCGATGACGTCCCATCTCAATCTTGGGTCGAACATTGTTCCTTCTGTGTGCAAACGATATCCCGTTCATTTTGCAGATGGCACTAGTAATGTAATCAGTCCAGGCATACAAATAGAAACGGAAGAAATGGTAAACGAAGTTCTTAAAAGTATCTTTGATTGTTTTTGTAGAAATGGTCTCTACCTTAGTTTTAAAAAGACACAACATGTTCACTTTTGCACGTCTACAGCTACTACACCAATGGCAAGTTTAATGCATGGTGAGGAAATAATAAATAGGATGGAAAGCTTAAAAAAATTTAGTTATCCATACTGATGAGAATTTTAAGTGGAAAAAGCATATTTTAGAACTTCTAAAACAACTTAGATCAGCGACATTTGCACCTAGAATCATTACAAATCTTGACAAGAAACAATTCAGTAAGTTACGTATTCTGAATATTTTCATTCAGTAAGGTCATACGGAATAATGTTCTCTGGTAACTTATCTTTAAGAAAGGAATTCTTCATCGCTGAAAAACATGCTGTAAGACTAATATGTGGTGCTAATCCGTGGTCATCTTGTTGACATCTGTTAAAAGTTGGGCATTCTGACTACTGCTTCACAGTATATTTATTCTTTCATGTTTGTTGTGAATAATCCACTACATCACAAAAGGAATAATGTTCGACATAATTAGAATACCAGAAGAAAAAAATGGCATTCATTAGCCCACATTAAGATTGTCTTTTAGCGCAAAAAGGGGTGCACAATGCTGCAACTAAAATTTTTGATTACTTACTCACTGATGACAAATGGGTGAGCATTTGAACCTCATTTCGTAGACAGTGGCTTGGGTGGATGATACAAAATACAAAGTAGATTTCAGCAGAATAGTAAAAACTAATGGAGACTAATGCAGTAGGTACTGGGAGATGACGAAGCTTGCACAAGATAGAGTACCATGGAGAGCTGCATCAAACCAGTCTCAGGACTGAAGACCACAACAACAACAAACTCACTGATACAAAATTTCTGACACACAGCAAAGTGAATTTTGAAAACAGAGATACAAGACTAACTTACAAATCTTTTGCATGTAGCTATATTTACGAATTAATCTACGATATGAATGTAAAACAACTCTTTCCACACCATTTCAATCTATGGTGCAGAGGATCCATGAGAGTGAAACTAAATATTCAAATGAAACTATATGGATCCAGAGACATTTCCGAGTATTAAACATCTATGATGCGCACACGCAGTCTGGAGCGAGGAATGAAAATTTGTACCAAGGCAGGGATTCGAAGCAGAGTTTCCCGCTCACTAGGCAGATGCGGTAACCACTACGCCACCCTGGCTGCGCCGACTACCCAAGCACACCCTCCTCCTCAATCTAAATTACTATTCACGCCTCATCCCACTTGGTAGTCCGTTTTAACTCGCTCAGCATTGCAGAGGCTCTCCAGATGCATTGGAATAGCACCTCAGCATCGAACGAAATGGGGAATCCTGCCCGAAACACAGGCATACGAGCTTTACCCAATGGGAACAATAGCTATGATGTACACTACTGGCCATTAAAATTGCTACACCACGAACATGACGCGCTTCAGACGCGAAATTTAACAGACAGGAAGAAGATGCTGTGATATGCAAATGATTAGCTTTTCAGAGCATTCACACAAGGCTGGCGCCGGTGGTGACACCTAAACGTGCTGACATGAGGAAAGTTTCCAACCGATTTCTCATACACAAACAGCAGTTGACCGGCGTTGCCTGGTGAAACGTTGTGATGCCTCGTGTGAGGAGAAGAAATGCGTACCATCACGTTTCCGACTTTGATAAAGGTCGAATTGTAGCCTATCGCAATTGCGGTTTATCGTATCGCGACATTGCTGCTCGCATTGGTCGAGATCCAATGACTGTTAGCAGAATATGGAATCGGTGGATTCAGGAGGGTAATACGGAACGCCGTGCTGGATCCCAACTGCCTCGCATCACTAGCAGTCGAGATGACAGGTATCCTATCCGCATGGCTGTAACGGATCCCGCAGCCACGTCTCGATCCCTGAGTCAACAGATGGGGACGTTTGCAAGAACAACCATCTGCAAGAACAGTTCGACGACGTTTGCAGCAGCATGGACTATCAGCTCGGAGAGCATGGCTGCGGTTACCCTTGACGCTGCATCACAGATAGGAGCGCCTGCGATGGGGTACTCAACGACGAACCTGGGTACACGAATGGCGAAACGTCATTTTTTCGGATGAATTCAGGTTGTGTTTACAGCATCTTGATGGTCGCATCCGTGTTTGGCAACATCGCGGTGAACGCACATTGGAAGCGTGTATTTGTCATCGCCATACTGTCATATCACCCGGCGTGATGGTATGGGGTGCCATTGGTTACACGTCTCGGTCACCTCTTGTTCGCATTGATGGCACTTTGAACAGTGGACGTTACATTTGAGAGATGTTACGACCCGTGGCTCTATACTCTTCATTCGATCCCTGCGAAACCCTACATTTCAGCAGGATAATGCACGACCGCATCTTGTAGGTCCCGTACGGGCCTTTCTGGATACAGAAAATATTCGACTGCTGCCCTGGCCAGCACATTCTCCATGATGTGTTGGTAAATGTGCCAACACCTGGTAGATAGAGGAGGCCGAATTGGAAACTATCTAACGCAAACGGGCGTGAATCCTGGAACAGGATAAGTATTGAATGCTAATAAGAAAAGCATGCAGCTCCTCGAATACTTATCTTTATTCCATCCTTGTGGAACATCGCTCTTGATAATACAAATAAGACTATCTTCAGATACGGTTAATGGCGCCTTGCTAGGTCGTAGTCATGGACTTAGATGAAAGCTATTCTAACTGTCTCTCGGCAAATGAGAGAAAGGCTTCGTCAGTGTAGTCGCTAGCAAAGTCGTCGTACAACTGGGGCGAGTGCTCGTCCGTATCTCGAGACCTGCCTTGTGGTGGCGCTCGGTCTGCGATCACACAGTGGCGACACGCGGGTCCGACATGTACTAAATGGACCGCGGCCGATTTAAGCTACCACCTAGCAAGTGTGGTGTCTGGCGGTGACACCACATTCCTCCCCCGCAAATCGGCGAACGGTCGTGTTATAAGACTTCCGCCCGCCGTGGGGAGGACCCCATGTTGACGTATGCGATGAGGTGGGGAGCCTAACAACAGGCGAGGCTGTGCCACCCGCACCCGGCCATTCGGTCCGAGGGGAGCTAGGAAACGCCTGAAAACCTAGTCCAGGGTGCACGTCAACATGTGGTGTATGCGCCCGTAAAGAGACAGGAGGGGCCGAAGGGTCGACGTCCATTGCGTCGGGGTATCCGACGCGCGATGACGTCACGTGGTCCGGAGCGGGCAAGGGTTCCATGGCGGAGGACAGCTGGTCACAGGAAGCGATCGGCGGCGTGTGACCCAGGGAGGCGCTTGGCGGCTGCAGCGAAGCGTCGAATGCGGGCGGCGCCGGCGGGAGAACAGGCGGCGGCGGCGGCGGCGGCTGCGGCGGCGCGTCGCCATGGGGAAAAATGGAAGGCATCGTCGGTAACACCTGGGGATGAGGCGAGCCAGTAGATGGATCCCCAGGGCGCTGACCGGACGGCACTGTCGCTGAAAGCAGACGGGGAGCGGCACAACCCGTGCGACGACAGAGGCGCAGCTGATTGAGATGCCGACGCACCTCACCAGAGGCCCCCAAAACCAAATACATCGCGCGGCCGAGGCAGCGAAGAATGCGCCCTGCGAGCCAACGCCGTGAACCGCGAAAGTTGCGATAGAATACAACGTCGCCTGGAGCAAAAGCAGAAGTCTGCCGCGGCACAGGAACCTGATGCGGCGGATGCAGCAAAGACATCAAGGTTCGACGAGGACGACCGTGGAGCAACTCAGCCGGCGAGCGACCATCTCGGGGCTGAGAGCGATACGATGACAAAAAGAGCAACAACGCGTCCTCCCGAGAATGCGACTCTTTCAACTTCAACATCTGTGACTTGAAAGTCCGGACCAATCGTTCAGCGGCACCGTTTGACTGAGGCGAAAACGGCGCGGATGTCAGATGTTGAATACCATTGGCCTTGCAGAAAGACTGAAATTCGGCGGACATGAATTGTGGGCCATTGTCGGAAACAATAGTCTGCGGAAGACCTTCAATGCAAAAGATAGCAGACAACGCTTGGATGGTGGCAGAGGACGTCGTGGAAGACATTCGGACAACAAAAGGAAAATTACTGAAGGCATCTACCAGAACCAACCATCGAGCATTCCAGAATGGACCAGCAAAATCTATGTGCAAGCGTTGCCAAGGGGAAGTGGCTTTGGGCCATGCAAAGACTTTCCGCGGCGGTGCGGATTGTTGGTCGGCACACGCCATGCAAGAAGAACACATATTCATAATCGCAGCATCGATTCCGAACCAAGTACAGTGCTGACGAGCAAGTTGTTTCGTTCGCACTATACCCCAATGTCCTTGGTGAAGAAGCCGTAAGACAGAGGACTGTAACGAACGTGGGACCACGACTCTGGACTGATCATTATCAGAACGCAACAACAAAACACCACGTCGAACAAAAAGTCTCTCCTTATGAGCAAAAAATCGGCGAACCAACGGATCCTCGATCCGAGACTTTGACAAAGGCCATTGCGTAGCAACAAAACGCAAAACGGTAGCAAGGACAGGGTCAGCAGCTGTGGCTGTAGCTACACGACGAAAATCAATCGGAAACGATTCGACCCTTCATCGGTTTCCGAATCAATGAACATGCAAGCAAGTTCGGAAGAATCGAATGCTCTATCCTCAGCAACAGGCAAACGGGACAACGCATCGGCGTTTCCGTGCTTAGCAGTGGACCGATACAAGATATCGTAGCGGTACTGCGAGAGGAAAATAGACCAGCGAATGAATTTCTGCGCTGTACGCGGAGGTACAGGCTTGTTCGGATGAAAAAGCGACGTCAAAGGTTTGTGGTCTGTGATGATGGTAAAGTGACGACCATACAAGAAATCATGGAACTTAGTAACACCAAACACGAGAGCCAAAGCTTCTTTCGCTATCTGTGAATAATTTCTTTGCGCAGACGAGAGCAATTTTGACGCAATAGGGCGATCATGCGAGCCAACTTTGTGTGCAAGCACAGCACCGATCCCGAAATCCGATGCATCTACCATCAACAAAAGGGGTTTCTGGGGATCGAATGGCGTAAGGCAAGTATTAGAAAGCAACGCCGATTTCAACTGGCGAAAGGCGCGTTCGCATTCCGTCGTCCAGACGAACGGAACACCCTTACGGCGTAAGCGATGAAGCGGAGCTGAAAGGGAAGAGGCATTGCGCAGAAAGCGATGATAATAGTTAATTTTACCCAACACACTATGTAGCTGCTTCACATTTTGTGGTGAAGGCAAATCTTGTATGGCACGGAGGTGCTCTGGACTCGGATGTATGCCTTGGGCATTGATGACATGTCCCAAATACGGCAAGTCCCGAGCAAAAAACACCATTTGTCCTTCCGCAAGCGAAGACCATTTTGTCGCAATACCTGAAATAATGTTCGTAGATGTGCTAAATGCTCGTCGGCTGTCTTTCCGGAGATCACAACATCGTCCAGATAGTTCGCAGCAGTAGGGACCGACGCACAAACAGTTTGTAAATATTGCTGAAACAATGCAGGGGCGGATGCGCACCCGAATGGCAGTCGTTTGAATCGGTACAAACCAAGATGCGTGTTAACCACCAAGACGCGCTGGGATTCGGCGTCCACTGGGATTTGCAAGTACGCATCTGCTAGGTCCAACTTCGAAAAGTATTTACCCGGGCACAGTTTATCAAAAAGATCTTCCGGGCGGGGTAAGGGAAAAGTTGCAGTCACTAGTTGTGGATTCACTGTTGCCTTGAAGTCCACGCAAAGTCTCAGTTTTCCGGAAGGTTTTGGCAAAATTACTAAGGGTGAGGCCCAGAGAGAAGCTTGCACACGTTCAATTACACCTTGTGATTCTAAATCGTTTAATGTTCTTGCGACCTCATCACGCAATGCGTGAGGAACACTGCGCGCTCGGAAAAATTTCGGTTGCGCGTTTACTTTCAGTTCCAAATGTGCTTCATAGTTTTTAGCGCAACCTAAGCCCGGTGCAAAAATGTGTGCAAATTTTTCACATAGCCGAGAAACACTGTCTGAAGGCACAGTCTGATTCACTGATAGGACCTGATTTACAATAGACATGTTAAACAACTGAAATAAATCTAAACCAAACAAGTTCACTGCAGTAGAAGAACGAAGAACGTAAAATGACACAAGTTTTGTTTGTCCCTTGTATGTTGCAAGAAGACTGCACTGTCCTAACACAGGGATGAGCTGTCCTGAATAACTTTTTAACTGAACATTCGCGGCACGCAACGGAGGTTTGCCGAGTTGTTTGTACGTGTCGTGATTGAGCAGTGAAACAGCAGCTCCGGTATCGAGCTGGAATGGAATGACCTTGCCATTGAAGTCCAAATCTACAGAAAGTTTGTCCTGCTGACGACAAGAGCGACTGTTTTGTGCAATTTGAACAGACACTGGTACAGAATCACTTGCTAATTGACGTGATTTCTGGCGACGTCGACTCACAGTATTTGTGGGACGAACACAGTCACTGTTAGAGAAAGTGGCACTGGACGGGGTGGAAGTAACTACATGAATGTCCATGGGCGAAGGTCCACGAGCCTGAGTGTCCTTGGTTCGATTCCGGCGCGAAGCAAAGGGCCTGGAATGATTATGATTGTCTGATCTGAGCTTTTTCTGGCAAACACTTTGAACATGTCCTTTCTTATTACAGAAAAAGCAAATAGCTTGGCGTGACGGGCAATTGTCACGCGAATGTCTAGTTGCACACCGCAGGCATGATTTCACTGCATTTGTGTGCTGGCGCGGCACACCTGGTTTAGAGCGGGGCGGCAGCTGTGCGGACGTGTGCGAGGGCAGTTTACCGGGCCGTGCTGCGCGTCCGGCGGGCCGGTTAATGTTACACACGGCTGGCGAAGTCGCAATTGATTCCCGAGCAAAGTCAAGCGTGTCTTGTCTATCCAATATGTCTATCACTTGTTGAAGGGAGGGATTGACTAGTTTCAATATCTGTTCTCGTATGCGAACATCAGAAACGTTCTGTGCAATTGCATCACGCACCATAGTACCTGAATAAGGAAGGCCACAGTCACATTCAAACGCACAATCCCTAGTAAGGCCTTGCAAAGTTGCAACCCACTCCCTATTAGTTTGACCGGCCGTACGTTTTGTACGAAAGAACGTATACCTTTTTGCAACTACATTAACTGTTTCTTTGAAATAGGCGTCCAATGCCGACAAAATTTCTTCGTAGGACAGAGTTGCTACGTCGCGTCGGGGAAACAATTTCACTATCACACGGTACGTTTGCACCCCTACACACGAAAGCAAAAACGGCTGCCGCTCATTACCTTGAATTCTGTAGGCGGCGAGATGAAATCCAAACTGGCCGGACCACTCGGTCCACGACTCGTGCGCCGCATCAAAATTGCGAAACTGCGGTGCAACTGCATGTTGTGGCTGCGGTAGCGGTGAAGCGGCGGCTGCCGCATCGGTTTGAATGGCACGTTGACCCTGGACGAGCTGTCCAAGGGGATCCAATAACGCCTGCGTCTGCTGATTCTGCAAGCGATAAAATTCGGACAGTACATCTGGAGATTGTGGCGAAGCCATGACACAAGTAAATGTAAGCAATTAGAAAGAACAAGACCCTTTCCGGTAAATCGTCGCCAATGATGTGTTTGTAAATGTGCCAACACCTTGTAGATAGAAGCGGCCGAAATGCACGCTATCTAACGCAGACGGGCGTGAATTCTGGAACAGGATAAGTATTGAATGCTAATAAGAAAAGTATGCAGCTTCTCGAATACTTATCTTTATTCCATCCTTGTGGAACATCGCTCTTGATAATACAAATAAGACTATCTTCAGATACGGTTAATGGCGCCTTGCTAGGTCGTAGTCATGGACTTAGCTGAAGGCTGTTCTAACCGTCTCTCGGCAAATGAGAGAAAGGCTTCGTCAGTGTAGTCGCTAGCAAAGTCGTCGTACAACTGGGGCGAGTGCTCGTCCGTATCTCGAGACCTGCCTTGTGGTGGCGCTCGGTCTGCGATCACACAGTGGCGACACGCGGGTCCGACATGTACTAAATGGACCGCGGCCGATTTAAGCTACCACCTAGCAAGTGTGGTGTCTGGCGGTGACACCACACTCCAGATCTCTCACCAACTGAAAACGTCTGGTCAATGATGGCCGAGCAACAGGCTAGCCACAATACGCCAGTCTCTACTCTTGATGAACTGTGGTATCGTGTTGACGCTGCAAGGGCAGCTGTACCTGCACACGCCATCCAAGCTCTGTTTGACTCAATGCCCAGGCGTATCAAGGCCGTTATTACGGCCAGAGGTGGTTGTTCTGGGCACTGATTTCTCAGGATCTATGCACCCAAATTGCGTGAAAATGTAATCGCATGTCAGCTCTAGTATAATATATTTGTCCAATGAATACCCGTTTATCATCTGCATTTCTTCTTGGTGTAGCAATTTTAATGGCCAGTAGTGTATGTATGCAGACTGAAGTAACGAATCAAAGGCGATGAGTGAAAATGTGTGCCGTACCGGGACTGATACCTGGGATCTACATTTAAGTAATCAGTTGCGTTGACCATTATGCCTTCTGGACACAGTACTTACCGCAAATGCATGGACTATCGTGGTACGCTTCCCAGCCGATTCACATTACCACCCAGCGCCCCCTATCTTGAGTCCCAGTCCACGTCTTTCATGCTCGCTAATTTTAGATTCCCGCTGGAGGTCGAAAGATGTTGTGAATCCACAGTGAAAGCTGTGGGTTCATTTCCCTTCAACGCAAATTAGTTATATGAATGCATGGTGTCTGTTCCTTCGGAACACAGTTATGATACATATTATGTAAATTGAAGGTGGAGGGACGAAAGAGGAAAGGGAAGGAACTACTTATGTCAGCTGCATCGGAACTTTATGCAGAATGAGTGGCCATGAGTGGAAACGTGTGCCAGACGGGGATTCGAACCTGGGACCTTCTGTTTAGTAGACAGTTACGTTACCCACTGTGCAAGCGGTCGCTTGCTTTAACATAAATATGTTTCTAAGTGATGCTAAATTTTATTATATTTACTTATAGAACTTTATTATCTTCTCAACAACCTTCAAGTCGTGAGCTACATCCTTAATTTTTATGTATTAAATCAGTGAATTTACTCATGCGACTTCTGTTGCCTTAATCTGCGGCCACTTTCAGAGCTTAAATTAATCAAATTAACTAATTTAGTACGATAGCATTCTGAATTGCTGGTGTATCCATGTATCGCCACAACGAAATATAAACAGTGAATGCTTGGGGGAGTATGAATGGGAACAGTGGCGTATTTAAGTTTACAAAAATAATGACAAGGATTTATTCATCCTTTTGTAACTATAATAGAGCTAATAAATCTTACATAAAAGAAACAAAGATAAATCAGGAAAATATTGGTGCTTGATTGGTAAAGCTTCCATTAAGGTGGAAACTATTGAAGTTCTCCCCTTGTAACCCTCCTACCTCTCCGGCTAATTATGCTTTTCTACATGACCGTGTACCTGAAGTCCCTAAGATGTGGGCAAAAGGCATCAACTTCGAAGAATAATGCAAAACCGAGAGAACTAGATGAAGCTATAACCGAATCACCACTCCTCAGTATTTTAGCAATGACGGTTAGAAACAAAGTTCGGTTAATTTTATACACTTTTATTACGTGAATTAGTTTTAATTAAGAGTAGTTAGTGGAAAATTTCGGAAAAAGATTTTCAAAGTATGTCATTAATGAAAAGAACCAACGGTCGCCAGTTCCTCACCGGAACAAGAATAATTAAATCGAAACTGAACTTTATACTCGTAACTAATCTTACGTAAGATAGTTATTGGCGACATAACGCAGGAACAGTACCTAATGCACACTTTCAAGTACTTCATACCACACATGTCACAGTAGTCAAATAATAATCCAATAGCAGACACGTACAACGTATCATACCCATTTTACATAGATCAGTTTTGCTGGTTGTGGACAGAAACTTTAAGCTATATTACTCACCATAATACTGACTGTCGTAATTATAGCAAGAAGAAAGATTGTTTGAATTTACTTTTTGGTAAGGACTGTCATTTACCTAGCAGTTACTCTGATATTTCTTTGTAATAAAAGTTATAAATTATGCCACAAGCTATAAATTAGAAACTGTGCTTTGACAGTGAAATTCAGTGTCTAAGTTACGTGAAGTTTAACTACCAATTTTTTACCATGAAAGTTACTCTATTTTTAGCAAATGAATTAATACTGCCTTTTGCATCATTCTGCTTCTGACATAATTTATACTACAGCCAAAGATCTCATTATTACGTAATTGTTCAAAAGTTGGAAAAATTATGTTTTGATAATTTAATAAATAAATGTTCACTTCATTTTCTGATTATCTCGGTTCATGCAAAAGGATAGGATGTATACTACTTGGATGATGACATAGGAAAATTATTTATGTGACAATATGCACGAAAGCAATGTTATTTAAGCAATAAAATTCCAACTACGCTGCTCAGCCTATTACACTGTTAGTTATAAAAAGTCTAGATCATACTTCACTTCATGATGCCGTTGGTTTGTCGAGTGGCTTCATTTAGCGGTAAAATAGGGCAGAGTTTGATCTTGCCATACCATAATCAATAAAAAGGGCCCACAGTACCCTTGATATTTTGTGAATTACTCTTGCTACATTTGTACTGTACCGAATAAATGCCATACCTTGCCCGTATTAAATATCCGCAGGCCGGCCGGTGTGGCCGAGCGGTTCTAGGCGCTTCAGTCTGGAACCGCGCGACCACTACGGTCGCAGGTTCGAATCCTGCCTTGGGTATGGATGTGTGTGATGTCCTTAGGTTAGTTAGGTTTAAGTAGTTCTAAGTTCTAGGGGACTGATGACCTCAGATGTTAAGTCCCATAGTGCTCAGAGCCATTTGAAACACCCTCCAAACCAACCATTTCAGTTTTCACTGCTCCGCACTTCGGAAACAGACTTCTTGTCTCCCCACTTTTGCATTGCTACATTGGCGAATACACATAACCAGCGACACCCATCGTCTCTTCGCGACTACCAACTGCTACTTTTTTGGCGCACTCTCACGCCCAGAGATAATGCATTTACAATTTATTACATT
Organism: Schistocerca americana; assembly: GCF_021461395.2. Lineage (NCBI taxonomy): Eukaryota > Metazoa > Arthropoda > Insecta > Orthoptera > Acrididae > Schistocerca > Schistocerca americana. The sequence continues at coordinate 169,838,443 of NC_060124.1, read as the reverse complement.
CTATGACAATATCTTTTCCCTGACTAGGCCAGCGTGTCTGCTTACAAAATGTTAACATTCCATGCGTATTCTCCCTCTTAAATAACAAATAGCATTTATCACTTGACAACATATTTACAAGAATAATATCCTGTACAACCAATAAAACGAACTTCGTAAAACAAGTAGAAAATGTATGATCATCCGAAGAGTTGTGGTTTTATGCACTGAATTAATCCCTTTTACAACGCAACCAGACTTAGCTCACATGAATCCAGTGTGGGGCCCAATTCTGTTCAATTGGAATCAACTACGAGCAGGTACACCACAGACTATGGTTCACCGAGAACAGGGAGCTGCGGATATCGTTTTACAACCCTACGCCGGAGCAGCAGTACTCTACCCTTTCACCTTGATTCAGGCGGCAGCAGAAAACGGCTCACGGTTGGCGAGCGGCCGAGCGCGGCGGCAGCTGCAATGTTCTGCCGCGACTGGAGCCCTGATTATAACAGCCCCGAATTCTGGCAGAGTTCAGTGTGAGGTGCTACCGTTCGCTGGTCTGGCCAACCAATTTGACTCACACGTATTTCTGAAATTTTCAAATGTCAGATGGCTTACTCAGGAGAAATATGTTCATTTTCATGACACACGATATGTCTGAGATGATATGCAGTTCCGCTGTCGGTGCAGTTGGAAACTGCCACTAGCTTTTAATCCACCACAAGTTGCATACCAAAAGTCTCACCCACTAGTGAAAAACCTGAAGTTGAAACTTCCTGGCAGATTAAAACTGTGAGCCCGACCGAGACTCGAACTCGGGACCTTTGCCTTTCGCGGGTAAGTGCTCTACCATCTGAGCTACCGAAGCACGACTAACGCCCGGTACTCACAGCTTTACTTCTGCCAGTACCTCGTCTCCTACCTTCCAAACTTTACAGAAGCTTTCCTGCGAACCTTGCAACTCCGCTGCAGAGTGAAAATCTCATTCTGGAAACCTCCCCCAGGCTGTGGCTAAGCCATGTCTCCGCAGTATCCTTTCTTTCAGGAGTGCTAGTTCTGCAAGGTTCGCAGGAGAGCTTCTGTAAAGTTTGGAAGGTAGGAGACGAGATACTAGCAGAAGTAAAGCTGTGAGTACCGGGCGTTAGTCGTGCTTCGGTAGTTCAGATGGTAGAGCAGTTGCCCGCGAAAGGCAAAGGTACCGAGTTCGAGTCTCGGTCGGGCACACAGTTTTAATCTGCCAGGAAGTTTCATATCAGCGCACACTCCACTGCAAAGTGAAAATCTCATTCTGGAAACCTCCCCAAGGCTGTGGCTAAGCCATGTCTCCGCAGTATCCTTTCTTTCAGGAGTGCTAGTTCTGCAAGGTTCACAGGAGAGCTTCTGTAAAGTTTGGAAGGTAGGAGACGAGATACTGGCAGAAGTAAAGCTGTTAGTACCGGGCGTTAGTCGTGCTTCGGTAGCTCAGATGGTAGAGCAGTTTCCCGCCAATGGCAAAGGTCTCGAGTTCGAGTCTCGGTCGGGCGCACAGTTTTAATCTGCCAGGAAGTTTCATATCAGCGCACACTCCGCTGCAAAGTGAAAATCTCATTCTGGAAACCTCCCACAGGCTGTGGCTAAGCCATGTCTCCGCAGTATCCTTTCTTTCAGGAGTGCTAGTTCTGAAAGTTCGCAGGAGAGCTTCTGTAAAGTTTGGAAGGTAGGGGACGAGATACTGGCAGAAGTAAAGCTGTGAGTACCGGGTGTGAGTTGTGCTTCGATAGCGCAGATGGTAGAGCAGTTTCCCGCCAATGGCAAAGGTCCCGAGTTCGAGTCTCGGTCGGGCGCACAGTTTTAATCTGCCAGGAAGTTTCATATCAGCGCACACTCCGCTGTAGAGTGAAAATCTCATTCTGGAAACCTGAAGTTCTCCACGACGGGAGGACCAGAAGACGAAGAAGCAGAGAATCACAGACACTTTCCACCAAGTCTCGAATAGCAGGCGGATTTGCATAAAAAACCGTCTGCACATTGTGCAAAGCAAGTGAACAATCATCCACTCATTGAATCTCCCATCTTGACTGTTCTGCTGGCCTGGCAGCCAATCCAGACACAGCACCGGGGTTCCCATGCTGAAGGAGCAAGCCCCTGCTTTGCATATCCTAAGGGGAGCCCATTAGCGACTCAAAATATCCCTTGTCTGAAAAAAGAAGATTTTAGACTAGGGAGGCGTAGTTCTCACAGTAAGCATGGCCATGTTTCACCAAAAAAGTCTACCTAGACGGGACCACAGTCCTTCATTTACGAAAAGATCTAATTATTCCAAGACGGCTAATTTTTTTAAAAAAATATCTTTATTAACACAATACAATACAATATAATGATACAACAAAACCCACCACCTTTAATAATTAGTGGGTCTATATATGATACAACATGATAACAGCAGCATTGTTACAATAATTTTTCTAAAACTGGCATATCTATGAGCAAGGTTAATCTATTCTATTAATCTATTCTATTTCTAATCTAATCTACTCTGCAACGATTACAGTTGTGCCAGTTCATGTATAAACCTACTGTTGTGGCCTGCTCACCGAGCTAATCCCCTTCAGCGTGCCCCTGGCACTGGGCTGGCCAAGTTGGTTTTCTCGCTGCAGTCCCTGCCTGGTTAGTGTTGTTAGTGTTCTATTCTACCTAATACTGTGGTGTCACCGTCAGACACCACACTTGCTAGGTGGTAGCCTTTTAAATGGGCCGCGGTCCGCTAGTATACGACGGACCCGCGTGTCGCCACTGTCAGTAATTGCAGACCGAGCGCCGCCACACGGCAGGTCTAGAGAGACTTACTAGCACTCGCCACAGTTGTACAGCCGACGTTTCTAGGAAAGGTTCACTGAGAATTACGCTCTCATTTGCCGAGACGATAGTTAGCATAGCCTTCAGCTAAGTCAATTGCTACGACCTAGCAAGGCGCCATCACCAAGTTATATTGAAATGATAATACTGTACCAACAAGACCAATGTTCCCCAATTGTGGATTAAAGTTAAGTATTCCAGCAGCTACGTACTTTTCTTTATAGCATTCATTACGTATCCTGCTTCAGACCTCACGCCATCCTGCGTGAGCTCATAGCGTGCATTTCGGCTTCCTCAAACAACACGGTGTTGGCACTTCTGCCGACACTTCAAATACTGCTGCTGAAACGTCCCCTTAAAACAATTATACAAGGACTGTGCTTCAACTGACACACAATATTTTGTTAGCGCAACGCAATCTGACTTTCAAAATTCCCTACAAAAGAATGGCCCTGACTAACATTAAACTATACCTTTCACAAATCACTTACCTCACAAAAATCTTCGCTGCTCAAGCTACTGCAATACAGCGAGCGCCACTACTGCCAGCTAAATAAAAGATTCTAACTACGGAAGGCACTAACTACTGATAGGGATAGTTAGCAAATGAAAGATATTAATAGAGAACAAACAATGTATTTACCTTAATATCATCATATATAAATATAGCAGTTCATGACAAATTACAAAACTCCGCCATCTCTCTCCCCACATCCACCACTGCTGGCGGCTCACCTCCAACTGCGCAACGCTACGCGCTGTTCACATCTAGCTATAGCAGTTCATGACAACAATGGCAGGCAACAATGCAAACTAGCCACATACTGCACACAGCACAGCCAGTGATTTTCATACAGAGCGCTACGTAACGTTGCCAATAAGAAAACATAAACAGCCTACTTACATAGAGAAAACATAAACAGCCTATTTACACTGCTAATTTCTAGTTCTTAACGTAACAGTGCAAATTGTTTTTGCCTGGGAGGTGATGCACCCGCAGGCCTAGTCCAGTATCGTGGCGGATTCCAGTCGTAAGAGCGACTCGCCAGTTCCGCACCCGGCGGTATGGGCGGGTACATCTCAGTCTATTTCGGTTTTGCTGTTGACCATTTTGGTTACTTACGAATTCCCTCAAGATCTTCTGTGATACCTCGTTTGCCAGAATGTTAAGAACAAGGTATTGGCACGTCGTATTGGGCGTAAGTGTCGATGTTCGGTAATTGTATTCTTAAGTCATGCGCCACATCATCATACAACAAGCAGTCGTAGATGATGCGCTCAGGTGTACCGTCTTGAGCGCCACAGTCACACGTTGGTGTAGCTCTTTTCCCAAACCGACATAGGTATGTCGGATATGGCCCATGTCCTGTGAGAAAGTGCAGTAATCCTCTACTTGGCTTGAAATAAGTCATCCCAAGTGTTTCCATGATGTTGGGCAACAGTTGGAAGACCCTTCTGCCAGTATCTTCATTTTCCCAGGATTGTTGCTACAACTCCTCCCCCGTTCTTTTAGTAGCAAAGCCGACTATTTCCAATTTCTGAAAGAAGGCTGTTAAGCTCCCCAGACAGTCGTGCCGGTGAAAAATATGTTTTTGCCTCTCGCTTAAGGAATTTGGCGACTCGCTAGCATCAGGGGAATTACAGTCTTGCCTCCAATAAAGACGTGCACCAGCCACTTTGATCCTATCGTCCCAGCTTCTAACATGAGAATGCTTATAGTTTTATGACAGTCCCGCCGTTTGCACAAAAGCTCAGATTATAGAAGTCTCTCTTAAATGGCTTCCTCCACAGACTTTCCGCTATCTGGTCACCTACGCGAAGGACTGTCGCCTAGCGAAGGTATAATGTTTTGTGAGCTGGCATCCTCCTGCTCCGATCCTAAGTGGGAACAACGGAGTACCACTGCTCGAATTGTACCTGCTTCTGCAGGTACAATTCACAGAATTATGCTTCCCCGGATCACTCGTACAGCCATATCGCTGGACATAGCATTTATCGCCCACAATCCACCTTTCTCCCTGTTCTCTATAGCTTCCACTATGGGCCCTCGGGTACAAGTCCTCTACAGGCTACACATGCAGTTATAATTTCCTCATGTAAAAATGTCATAAGCCACACATACCAAAAGTAGTACTGGGGAACGCGGAAATCATGACCTAAAATGTGAATATTAATCCAACCGAAAGAATAGTTAAAGTGAGAGAGTGGCTTGCCATCTTTAAACTGCACCATCTGGACACAGTGTTTATCGCAATTGCATGGACTATCTCTCTACATCTCTACATCCGTACTCCGCAAGCCACCTGACGGCGTGTGGCGGAGGGTACTTTGAGTACCTCTATCGGTTCTCCCTTTCTATTCCAGTCTCGTATTGTTCGTGGAAAGAAAGATTGTCGGTATGCCTCTGTGTGGGCTCTAATCTCGCTCATTTTATCCTCACGGTCTCTTCGCGAGATATACATAGGAGGGAGCAATATACTGCTTGACTCATCGGTGAAGATATGTTCTCGAAACTTCAACAGAAGCCCGTAGCGAGCTACTGAGCGTCTCTCTTGCAGAGTCTTCCACTGGAGTTTATCTACACTCCTGGAAATGGAAAAAAGAACACATTGACACCGGTGTGTCAGACCCACCATACTTGCTCCGGACACTGCGAGAGGGCTGTACAAGCAATGATCACACGCACGGCACAGCGGACACACCAGGAACCGCGGTGTTGGCCGTCGAATGGCGCTAGCTGCGCAGCATTTGTGCACCGCCGCCGTCAGTGTCAGCCAGTTTGCCGTGGCATACGGAGCTCCATCGCAGTCTTTAACACTGGTAGCATGCCGCGACAGCGTGGACGTGAACCGTATGTGCAGTTGACGGGGCGTATAGTGGGCATGCGGGAGGCCGGGTGGACGTACCGCCGAATTGCTCAACACGTGGGGCGTGAGGTCTCCACAGTACATCGATGTTGTCGCCAGTGGTCGGCGGAAGGTGCACGTGCCCGTCGACCTGGGACCGGACCGCAGCGACGCACGGATGCACGCCAAGACCGTAGGATCCTACGCAGTGCCGTAGGGGACCGCACCGCCACTTCCCAGCCAATTAGGGACACTGTTGCTCCTGGGGTATCGGTGAGGACCATTCGCAACCGTCTCCATGAAGCTGGGCTACGGTCCCGCACCCCGTTAGGCCGTCTTCCGCTCACGCCCCAACATCGTGCAGCCCGCCTCCAGTGGTGTCGCGACAGGCGTGAATGGAGGGACGAATGGAGACGTGTCGTCTTCAGCGATGAGAGTCGCTTCTGCCTTGGTGCCAATGATGGTCGTATGCGTGTTTGGCGCCGTGCAGGTGAGCGCCACAATCAGGACTGCATACGACCGAGGCACACAGGGCCAACACCCGGCATCATGGTGTGGGGAGCGATCTCCTACACTGGCCGTACACCACTGGTGATCGTCGAGGGGACACTGAATAGTGCACAGTACATCCAAACCGTCATCGAACCCATCGTTCTACCATTCCTAGACCGGCAAGGGAACTTGCTGTTCCAACAGGACAATGCACGTCCGCATGTATCCCGTGCCACCCAACGTGCTCTAGAAGGTGTAAGTCAACTACCCTGACCAGCAAGATCTCCGGATCTGTCCCCCATTGAGCATGTTTGGGACTGGATGAAGCGTCGTCTCACGCGGTCTGCACGTCCAGCACGAACGCTGGTCCAACTGAGGCGCCAGGTGGAAATGGCATGGCAAGCCGTTCCACAGGACTACATCCAGCATCTCTACGATCGTCTCCATGGGAGAATAGCAGCCTGCATTGCTGCGAAAGGTGGATATACACTGTACTAGTGCCGACATTGTGCATGCTCTGTTGCCTGTGTCTATGTGCCTGTGGTTCTGACAGTGTGATCATGTGATGTATCTGACCCCAGGAATGTGTCAATAAAGTTTCCCCTTCCTGGGACAATGAATTCACGGTGTTCTTATTTCAATTTCCAGGAGTGTATCATCTCCGTAACGCTTTCACGATTACTAAATTTTGGATTGGATTTCCTTAGGATTCTTCCAATGTATCTCAGTCTGGCATCTGCTTTACCGACGATTAATTTTATATGGTCATTCTATTTTAAATCACTCCTAATGCCTACTCCCACATAATTTATGGAATTAACTACTTGCAGTTCCTGACCTGCTATATTGTAGCTAAATGATAAGGGATCTTTCTTTCTATGTACTGGCAGCACATTACACTTGTCTACATTGAGATTCAACTGCCATTCCCTGCACCATGCGTCAATTCGTTGCAGATCCTCCTGCATTTCAGTGGAATTTTCTATTGTTACAACCTCTCGATATACTACAGCATCATCCGCAAAAAGCCTCAGTGAACTTCCGATGTTATCCACAAGGTCATTTATACATATTGTGAATAGCAACGGTCCTATGCCACTCCCCTGCGGCACACCTGAAATCACTCTCACTTCGGAAGCCTTCTCTCCATTGAGAAGGACATGCTGCATTCTGTATCTAGGAACTCTTCAATCCAGTCACACAACTGGTCTGATAGTCCATATGCTCTTGCTTTGTTCATTAAACGACTGTGGGGAACTGTAACAAACACCTTACGGGAGTCAAGAAACACGGCATCTACCTGGGAACCCGTGTCTATGGCCCTCTGAGTCTTGTGGGCGAATAGCACGAGCTGGGACTATCTCGGTAGGCTCCTCACCCGGCTCACATTCCCACCTACCACCATCTATTCATAGTCCCGTTCACGTCCACCACGCACGCTACTTTGAGATTCCTCGGTTGGTCGAACGTAATTGTGAACCTGCATCGAAGTGGTTGCGTTGCCTATCGAAGCGAATCAGTTATATGAATGCGTGGCATCTGTTCTTTCGGAGCATTCCGAAAGAACGGACAGCATGCATGGTGAATATGTTGAGAAGGACCACCAAAAGCACCACGTTTAACGGTCGCAACTCGGTTTTTTCCAGGTGATAAACAAAACTTTACTATCGCCCGTCGCGAAGGCATCTCTTCAAATGGTTCAAATGGCTCTGAGCACTATGGGACTCAACTGCTGAGGTCATTAGTCCCCTAGAACTTAGAACTAGTTAAACCTAACTAACCTAAGGACATCACAAACATCCATGCCCGAGGCAGGATTCGAACCTGCGACCGTAGCGGTCTTGCGGTTCCAGACTGCAGCGAAAGGCATCTCTTCCGCCAGTCGGCCGCTTCCTTCATTTTTCAATTGGCCAGCCTTAATTGGTCCGCGAGATAAGAGCGTGCCAGCACTGGCTGGTCCGCCATAAATCCGATCGGGCCCGGGTGCGCGCTGCACCTCGCCGATGGCCCTCGCCGCGCATGCGCCGGCCCTGTGACGGGCCGCGAGATAACATTGTACTCACCGGCGCGGCGCCCGGCCCGGCGTAGCCGGCGGGGCAATAACCGTAAATAATGATAAAAAGCCCCCGCCCCGGGGGATTATGTTGCCCTGGCCCAGAGGCGCCGGCGCGGATAAACACGCGCTTAGCGCCGGCCGCCCACACACACATTTCTCTCTCCCCCGCCGCACCTTTCTTCTTCGCCTCGCGCTTTCTTTGCTCGCTCTCTCTCTCTTCTATTCTCTCGCTCGCCTCCTTAATGAATCTACCGTCCACCCTACTCGGGCCGGCTATTTGATTGCCTTTCCGAGCCACCTGCCGTCCACTTCTTGGCCTTCCATCCAGTCACTCGCTGATCAGCTGGCCTGGCAACGGAAGACAGCATAACGAAAGCTGTAATTTTAAATTTAGCGCTTGAGAAATCTTTCACGCAGGAGGATCGTACAAACATACCGCCGTTTGAGTTTCGTACAGATTCCCGTATGGAGGACATAGACATCCCTGGGGTTGTGAAGCAGCTGAATGGGTTGAAAATAAATAAATCGCTAGGTCCTGATGGGATTCCTATCCGGTTTTACAAAGAGTACTCTACTGCATTGGCTCCTTACTTAGCTTGCATTTATCGCGAATCTCTTGCCCAACGTAAAGTCCCGAGCGACTGCAAAAAAGCGCAGGTGACGCCTGTATATAAGAAGGGTAGAAGGACGGATCCTCAAAATTACAGACCAATATCCTTAACATCGGTTTGTTGCAGGATTCTCAAACATATTCTCAGTTCGAATATAATGGATTTCCTTGAGACAGAGAAGTTCATGTCCATGCATCAGCACGGCTTCAGAAAGCATCGCTCCTGCAAAACAAAGCTCACCCTTTTTTCACATGATATCTTGCGAACCATGGATGAAGGGTAGCAGACGTATGCCATATTCCTTGACTTCCGGAAAGCGTTTGACTCGGTCCCCAACTGATGACTCCTAACTAAGGTACGAGCATATGGGATTGGTTCCCAAGTATGTGAGTGGCTCGAAAAGTTCTTAAGGAATAGAACCCATACCGTTGTCCTCGATGGTGAGTGTTCATCGGAGATGAGGGTATTATTTGGAGTGCCCCTGGGAAGTATGGTAGGTCCGCTGTTGTTTTCTATCTACATAAATGATCTTTTGGATAGGGTGGATAGCAATGTGCGGCTGTTTGCTGATGATGCTGTGGTGTACGGGAAGGTGTCGTCGTTGAGTGACTGTAGGAGGATGCAAGATGACTTGGACAATATTTGTGATTGGTGTAAAGAATGGCAGCTAACTCTAAGTATAGATAAATGTAAAGTAATGCAGATGAATAGGAAATAGAATCGTTTAATGTTTGAATACTCCATTAGTAGTGTAGCGCTTGATACAGTCACGCCGATTAAATACTTGGGCGTAACATTGCAGAGCGATATGAAGTGGGACAAGCATGTCTTTGGTTCATTGGTAGAATTTTGGGAAGATGTGGTTCATCTGTAAAGGATACCGCTTATAAAACACTAATACGACCTATTCTTGAGTACTGCTCGAGCGTTTGGGATCCCTATCAGGTCGGATTGAGGGAGGACATATAAGCAATTCAGAGGCGGGCTGCTAGATTTGTTACTGGTAGGTTTGATCATCACGCGAGTGTTACGGAAATGCTTCAGGAACTCGGGTGGGAGTCTCTAGAGGACAGGAGGCGTACTTTTCGTGAATCGCTACTGAGGAAATTTAGAGAACCAGCATCTGAGCCTGACTAAAGTACAATTTTATTGCCGCCAACTTACATTTCGCGGAAAGACCACAAAGATAAGATAAAGAGAGATTAGGGCTCGTATAGAGGCATATAGGCAGTCATTTTTACCTCGTTCTGTTTGGGAGTGGAACAGGGAGAGAAGACGCTAGTTGTGGTACGAGGTACCCTCCGCCATGCACCGTATGGTGGATTGCGGAGTATGTATGTAGATGTAGATGTAGATGTAGATGTAGATGTAGATGTAGATGTAAATCGCCCGGACAGCGCACGCGGTAACGTCAAATGACTGTTTCCAGAGATCAAACGACCTGACAAGTTCAATGATCAGCGAAGTGCTATGCAAAAAGTTTCCGTAATGCACACTGCCTCTCAGAAAATGAAACTGGCCATGTGCGAGTAGGATCAGCGCACACAGAATTCCGTACAAACGTAACCTCTATGTACAGTGACGCGCCAAAGAAGTTGGTGTAGGCATGTTTATTCAAATACAGAGATATATAAACAGGCACAATACGGCGCTGCGGTCAGCAACGCCCATATAAAACAACAAGTGTCTGGAGCAGTTGATAAATACACTACTGGCCATTAAAATTGCTACACCAAGAAGAAATGCAGATGATAAACGGGTATTCATTGGACAAATATATTATATTAGAACTGACATGTGATTACATTTTCACGCAATTTGGGTGCATAGATCCTGAGAAATCAGTATCCAGAACAACCACCTCTGGCCGTAATAGCGGCCTTGATACGCCTGGGCATTGAGTCAAACAGAGCCTGGATGGCGTGTAAAGGTACAGCTGCCCATGCAGCTTTAACACCATACCACAGTTAATCAAGAGTAGTGACTGGCGTATTGTGACGAACCAGTTGCTCGGCCACCGGTGAACGGACGTTTTCAGTTGGTGAGAGATCTGGAGAATGTGCTGGCCAGGGCAGCAGTCGAACATTTTCTGTATCCAGAAAGGCCCTTACAGGGCCTGCAACATCCGGTCGTGCGTTATGCTGCTGAAATGCAGGGTTTCGCAGGGATCGAATGAAGGGTAGAGCCACGGGTCGTAACACATCTGAAATGTAACGTCCACTGTTCAAAGTGCCGTTAATGCGAACAAGAGGTGACCGAGACGTGTAACCAATGGCATCCCATACCATCACGACAGGTGATACGCCAGTATGGCGGTGACGAATACACGCTTCCAATATGCGTTCACCGCGATGTCGCCAAACACAGATGCGACCATCATGATGCTGTAAACAGAACCTGGATTCATCCGAAAAAATGACGTTTTACCATTCGTGCACCCAGGTTCGTCGTTGAGTACACCATCGCAGGCGCTCCTGTCTGTGATGCAGCGTCAAGGGTAATCGCAGCCATGGTCTCCGAGCTGATAGTCCATGCTGCTGCGAACGTCGTCGAACTGTTCCTGCAGATGGTTTTTGTCTTGCAAACGTCCCCATCTGTTGACTCAGCCATGTACCTAAGGTGCCTGTCATCTCGACTGCTAGTGATACGAGGCCGCTGGGATCCAGCGTGCCGTTTCGAATTACCCTCCTGAACCCACCCATTCCATATTCTGCTAACAGTCATTGGATCTCAACCAACGCGAGCAGTAATGTCGCTATATGACAAACCGCAATCGCGATAAGTTACAATCCGACCTTTATCAAAGTCGGGAACGTGATGGTACGCATTTCTCCTCCTTACCCGAGGCATCATAACAACGTTTCACCAGGTAACGCCGGTCAACTGCTGTTTGTGTATGAGAAATCAGTAGGAAACGTTCCTCATGTCAGCACGTTGTAGGTGTCGCCACCGGCGCCAACCTTGTGTGAATGCTCTGAAAAGCTAATCACTTGCATATCACAGCATTTTCTTACTGTCGGTTAAATTTCGTGTCTGTAGCACATCATCTTCGTGGTGTAGTAATTTTAATGGCCAGTAGTGTAGGTTACTGCTGCTACAATGACAGGTTATAAAATTTAAATGAGCTTGAACATGGTGCACGAGCGCTGGGACACAGCATCTCCGAGGTAGTGATAAAGTGGGGAGTCTTCCGTACGACCACTTCAGGAGTGTACCGTGAATATCAGGAATCCGGTAAAACATTAAATCTCCTGCAAGACCAGGACCAACGACGACTGAAGAGAATCATTCAGCGTGACAGGAGTGGAACCCCTCCGCAGTCTGCTGCAGAGTCCAATGTTGGGCCATCAACAAGTGTCAGCGTGCAAACCATCCAACAAAACATGATCGATATTGGCTTTCGGAGCCGAAAACGCACTCGTGTACCCTTGATGACTGCATGACACGAAGTTTTACGCCTCGCCTGGGCCTATCGGCATCGACATTGTACTGTTGATGACTGGAAACATGTTCCCTGGTCGGACATGTCCCGTTTCAAATTGTATCGACCGGATGGACGTGTACGGATATGGAGACAACCTCATGATTCCATGGACCCTGTATGTGAGCGGGGCATTGTTCGAGCTGGTAGAGGCTCTGTAATGGTGTGGGGCGTGTGCAGTTGGAGTGATACGGGACCCCTGATATGTCTACGTACGGCTTACAGGTGACCCGTGCGTAAGCATCCTGCCTGGTCACCTGCATCCACTCACGTGCAATGTGCACTCCGACGAACTTGGGCAATTCCAGCAGAACTATGAGGCACCCCACGCGTCCAGGATTGCTACAGAGTGGCTCCAGGAACACTCTTCTGACTTTTAAACACTTCCGCTGGCCACCGAACTCCCCAGACGGGAACATTACTGACCTACTGACAATATCTGGGAGGACTTGCAACATGCTGTTCAGAAGAGATCTCTAACCCCTCGTTCTCTTACGGATTTATTGACAGTCCTGCAGGATTCATGGTGTCATTTCCCTCCAGCACTACTTCAGAAATTACTAGAGTCCATGCCACGTCGTGTTGCGGCTCTTCTGTGCGCTCGCAGGAACCCTACACGATATTGGGCTGGTGTGGCAGTTTCTCTGGCTCTTCAGTGTATAAAACGCAGTGTCCCAGCTAACCGCTGACTGACTCACCGACTCATGATCGCCCAGCCCAAGTCACCAAGAACAGAAATTTGGAATTTGCAGGGAGAATTGGTATACTGTAGCTGTCCTTTTAAGAAGGGATTTTTCGAAATTCCTGCTCTAAGGAGTTGAAATAGGAGATGAAATGTTATTTGAAAATATGTCGCTATTAAGGCATTTTTGAAGCTAGACCTACGACAACTGTTATTTGGTTGGTTAGAAACAAAAAATATGTGTTTCAGCATTTTTTGGAAATTTAACTCCTATAGGGGTGAAATAGTGGATAAAAGCTTTTTTAAAAAATAAATCTCTGTATACAGGGTGATTCACGAAGATATGCAAATATTTTAATATGTTATTCTGCAAGTAAAACTAAAGGAAAAAGTTCAAAAAATAATTAGTTGCGGAGTGAGGCTAATAAAAAATTTTGCCTCAAATTCAGCAGCTTTGCCAATACGAAGCCATCTCAAAACTGTACGAGGTTAAAGTAAAGCACGATTTCTATTTATTTTGTTGTTATTCGTCTGATGAATCTAAAAAAACGTCCCAGACGTGTATCTGCAGTAATTTTGCAGAACATTCAGAGAAGGAAAGATTATTATACGAGTAAATTCCTTTACTTTCCATTACGAATGTGGAAACGTTTATGTCATTGTTGGCAACCGTTAGTGAGTTGTTTCAGCCTTGAAACGAATTGGTTTTCCGCATTGTTCAGTGAAATACCATAATAAGAACAGTGTATGTAAGTGAAACCACATAGTAACTGTTGTAGTTTGTAGATTATTTATGAAATAGGGATGCCGTCCAAATTTACGAGAGAGGAATACGCTGATATGGTTTTTATTTATGGCAAATGTGATGGTAATGCTACGGCTGCAGTTAACGAATATCGCGTACGTTATCCAACTCGAAGGATTCCGAATGCACGAACCATTAGTCGAGTATTTCGAACGTTACGGGAGACAGGTACTCTACCTATCGTTCATAATCAGTACGAACACTCGAAACGTGAAGACGATGATGAGGATATTATGGATGCTGTTCAGCGTACCCCGGGTACCACTATACGATGTAGCTCTCAACGATTAGGCATTTCACAATCTAAGGTATGGCGAACACTGAAGTACAATAATCGGTGCCCTTACCGTAAACAAAAAGTGCATCATTTACATCCGAGAGATCCTGCCCTTCGCTTAGAGTAGTGCAACTGGTTAAATACTAATCCGCAGTTACACAAATACATTTTATTCACTGATGAGGCACAGTTTATTCGAGATGGTATAAACAATTTACGTAACGAGCACGTATGGTCTTAAGCAAACCCACATACAGCAGTGCAACGTAATTTCCAGCAGCGATTTAGCATAAATGTGTGGTGTGGTATAATCAACACACACTTTACTGGGCCATTCATTTTCCCAGGACGTCTAACTGGTGAGACGTACTTGCAATTCCTTCATGAAGAAATGCCCCGCATGCTCGAAGATGTTCCACTTGCTACGCGATTGCAAATGTATTTTCAACATGACGGCGCGCCTCCACATTTCACCAACGCCGTTACTACACATTTAAATGAACTTTTTCCCCAGAAATGGATTGGTCGTGGTGCTACAAGTCTGTGGCCATCCAGATCGCCCGATTTAATACCAATGGATTTGCCAGGGTAGTAACTTTCCTCTGGTCTGAAGAAACAGCTACCGGGGACGGACACCAACTTGAATAATAACCTGCAATCATTAAAACTTGTAGGGCAGCCGCGTTGTCTTTGTCCTCAGACATTATTAACAGGCAGCGTCCAAATCCTTTCCATGCAGTCACCGAGTGTCGAAAGAATATTAAAATTGATTAACTATTTACTGTCAGTTTTGTGCGTTTGCTAATGACCAGTTTCAGGCTAAATTTTCTGCCTCAGTAACTCTTCATTCTTGTATTGCATAACACAGGCTTATAAATAATTTGCAGTTTTGCATATTAACTCCATTCACTTAAAGTAACGTAAAATTTCACTGGCAAAACTAATAACTAAAGGTACAGTACAAATTAAAAGTGCACAGTTTCATTTATTCTGCATTTAGCTTAGCGAGTGACTTCCGCGGGCTTGGTAAGTATTTTATTGTTGTTATTTTAAAAATAAAATCAGTTGCTCATTTGCTTAAGGTAAATTCAATTGAACCTTTAAATAATCAAAAGCAAATTGCTTGCCTTTTTCTAAATTTTGCGTTACGTTACACTGAGGCTACTGAAAGTAACTTTTTTTTTTACGTAACCAAGTTTTCGGTATGTTTATTCAACTAGTAACTCCATTTAACGTTGCTTTCAAAATTTAGTATTTCAGAATAAGTAACTGCAAACTCAGTGCTTTCTGATTCATTTATTTTCTCGTATACTGTTGTGCTGTGGAAAAGCGTGACAACCTCCTGTTGCCACGCCAGAGATTATTTGCTTAATTTTCTTTGCCGTTACCTTTCGTAAGATTCTGGAGACTCACTGCCCTAGTGGGCTGGCGACCGTTTAATTATCCTTTCTTTTTAGCTAATCAGTGTTTTCTTTGTATTATATCTAATTTTTGTAGTAAATATTACGTGGTACGCCGGCCGGAGTGGCTGAGCGGTTCTAGGCGCGAACGTTACGGTCGCAGGTTCGAATCCTGCCTCGGGCATGGATGTGTGTGATGTCCTTAGGTTAGTTAGGTTCCAGTAGTTCTAAGTTCTAGGGGACTGATGACCTTAGAAGTTAAGTCCCATAGTGCTCAGAGCCATTTGAACCATTACGTGATACCCTTTTCCGCCCTGTATGGTTCGTGAGCGACTGCAGATTATTCCACCCAACTCAAAATTATGAACAGTATTTAGATAAGATTTAGAACAGACTCTTCCTTCAGAAGGGTCTGTTGTACACTTTCCTCCAACTAACCGGTGTTATTTTCCGTTGGAAACGCTAGCCTTACTCACTGTGAAATTTCATTAGGCATATGCGATCACGGTCCCTTATATCGCGTTGCAGTAGGCCTGTTAGGAAGGAGGACGTTACACGTTCTACCTGTCATAGGCAATTGCAACTCGAAACATTTACATATCCGCCAATGGTGTGTACGTGTACGAAGTCACGTTGAATACTACTGTGTTTTCTGGTGCTTAGCATTTTTTGTCAGGTAGTGTATTAATTAAAATCATACAGACGGAAAAAAATCGCAACAGCAAAGATGAGTTGTGCGACGTAAACGAAAGTTCGTAGGCGTGTTTCTAAATCTGAATGATGACGTCTGTTCCAATTTCGCGCCAGTCACATAAGTTTGGCGCTAATAACGCTACTATAGGGATGCAAACCAGGTTTGCTTTAAACACATGCTGTAACAGTCGTGAGCCTTAGCTACCTTTGAGATTGGTCGTGGTACATTGATGTTGGTCAAGAATATCTTTAAGCGGATAAAGACACCATTATCAACACCTCTCAGAGTTTGAACGAGATCGTATAACATGGCTACGAGAAGCTGGAAGTTCCTGCTGCGATACTGTAGGCACACTTGACAGTAATTTAGCCACTCTACATTACTGCTGGCTGCGATAGTCGTGAGAATGTATGGTCATAAGAAGACCGGGCTCCGGGCGGTCGTGTGGTACTACGGAGTGTGGCACAACGAACTGTTAAAAATCGGTTCTTTCAAGGACAGCTCCGAGCCAGACCCCCTGTAGCGTGCATTCTACTGACCCCAACCCACCGCAATTTGCGACTTCAATGGCCTGAAGCGGGAGCTCATTGGATGGCAGGGTGAAGATCTTTTGTATTTTCTTATGAAACCTGGTACTGTCTCAGACCCAGGTGTGTGTTGGCTAGGAGGAGGCCAGTTTAAGGACTGAAACCAACATATCGGCTTGCGAGACACACTGGACCTACACCTGGAGTTACGGGCTGGCCTGACGTTTCGTATGACAGCAGGAGCACTCTCGTGGCTATCCCACGCACCAAGACTGCAAATTTGTTCCTCAGTCTGGTGATTCGATTTACTGCGCTACCAATCAAGAACTACGTTGCAGGGGGCGTTTTCCAACAGGATAACGCTCGCCCACATACCGCTCTTGCAACCCAACGTACTCTGCAGGGAGTCGGAATGTTTCCTTGGCCTGCTCGATCACCAGATCTGTCACCAATCGATGACATATGGGATGTCATCGGATAACAACTCCAGCGTCATTCACAAACAGCATTAACCGTCCCTGTATTGACCCACCAAGTGCAACAGGTGTATTCTATTCCGTAACCTGATATTCGGCATCTGTACAACACAATACATGCACGGCTACACTGGTTATTAATGTACCAGAATTTCGCATTTGCAGTGGCTTATCTCACGCTTGTATTAAACTGTGATCTTGCTGTGTCAACCGCTTCTATATGGTACTTGGACCAATGTATTCCCGAAATTTCATTGCCCTATATTAATTATTTTTTGGTGTTGCGATTTTTTTCCATCGGTCTACTACTTCTTACACGAATCTTACTGTGCACCGTCAACTTCGAAGGAGGCCCCCTGAGAGCCAACACAACGATCCATAGTTCCCTGCAAAACTTTTGAAATCCAACCAGAAATTCTTTCTATGTTAGCGACATTAGTACCCCTTGTGATTCTACTTGAATCTCGTCCAGTGTATCAAATCTTCGACCCTTGAACTTGATTTTCATAGCGGGTTCAAATGGTTCAAATGGCTCTGAGCACTATGGGACTTAACTTCTGAGGTCATCAGTCCCCCAGAACTTAGAACTACTTAAACCTAACTAACCTCAGGACATCACACACACCCATGCCCGAGGCAGGATTCGAACCTGCGACCGTAGCGGTCGCGCGGTTCCAGACTGTAGCGCCTAGAACCGCTCGGCCACTCCGGCCGGCGATTTTCATAGTGGAGAAGAGGTGGCTGTCATATGGCCCTACATCTAGTGAGCGCAGCGCATTGTCATACTACAGACCTACCCATTTGTAAGCCACTGATGTGGACATATTATACTTACGTCCTATCTCAAGCACCTGAGATCAGCGTTATATAACTCTTTGTTGGCCATCTGACCAGGTGGGACGAATTCTTTATCAACGATCCCGTCAATAACAAAAAAAAGCAGGTCAACAAGGACCTGGCTCCTTCAAACAGTCGTTGCACAAATGTCGCAGCAATCCTTCCCATGTTCATTTCTTCTGGCAGAACACGTGCACTGTGCCTTATTCAAAAAGTGTTACAGAGGCCTGTTTACGATTTCAAGGGTCTCAGATACCTCGATTTTTGAAAGTTTTTTGAAGTGATGCCACTTGACTTCTGGCTGGAACGGACGTCATCATCAGTCGATATTCATCCGTTTCCAAAACGCTTGTACCTGTCGTGAGTCTGTGACCTCAGACCTGTTCGTCAGATGTCCAGGGCTATCCCTAGGACATTAGCCGCCTTTCTCGCAAAACGGCTTCAGACCTCGACACGCGCCGGTAGTCACCGATAGATGGCCACTTGGTGCCAGAGTTCTCCACAGAGCAGGCCGGAAAAATGTTGACTCTCCAGCGCCATGACGTCTTCGCAATGGTAAATCTCTCTACCTCTCCATCACCGGGGCAAATCGCAGCAGCCGCATGAAACCAGTCGTTAGCGGTCAATGTAGCTTACAGATGTTCGCGAACAACAGCCAACGCCTTAATCACAATCTCACAACGTCCAGAATCCCAAGCCATATCTGTACGTGAACTTTTACTTTCAAGGCCAAAAAAAAGTAGAGGAATTAAGTGCATGACAAGATTGTGCTTACGGAATGAACAAAGGAGTTATGCACGAACTTTGGCTGCTGTTGCTGCCGTGGGAGTTGCTTTACCTAGTGCTTGTAAGACGAGAGCTCAGACTCTAGTGACATTATCCGAGCAGCGCAGTAATTTTGCGAGAAATAACTGGAGAAATGGTTGTAATCATATTGCTCGAAACAGGAATAAGAGCAATGTTGTTACCTTCCGACGTTAAGTATGTGCAGCAGTGGACAGATTTTTTGTGTCCTTGTACTAGAAGGGAAGAAGGACTCCGTCATCAGGCCACAAGTGGCCCATCTGGACCATCCTACCGCCGTGTCATCCTCAGATGAGGATGCGGATAGGAGGGGCGTGTGGTCAGCACACCGCTCTCCCGGTCGCTACGATGGTTTTCTTTGACCGGAGCCGCTACTATTCGGTGGAGTAGCTCCTCAATTGGCATCACGAGGCTGAGTGCACCCCGAAGTCCTTGTACTAGACTCAACGAAAAATGGAAGCGTACGATCATTCACTTATTGATCCGAAGTGACTATTTTGGAAATTAATTTCATACAACTGAAGATTTCTTCTTTGACAGAGAAGCATTAAACTTCGAGTTACTTCTTTCGGTACAGTTAGATAGATGAAACCAATAGACATCTCAGAGTTAATATTGGTAAGAGGAAGACGCACTAACAATTTGCCTTTTTTACTTCTTCTTTTTTCAGTGGAATTAAACGTTCCATCGAAGTCACATTAATTGGTGGTCAACTGTTGAACTGGAGACAAGTACTGTAAGAAATCAGTCACATTCTTATGAATGTATCACCATGACATTCACATGTACGTAGGAAAACTTCCATCGACACAGATGGAGAGCTGAATGTGACTAAACTGTAGCTGACAACATTTACTCCGATAAAACGAAATATTCTTTTTGCGTGGAACATTCCCAGTGCACCATCAATCATAATGACATTTATATACGTTGAGTGAATTTTTGAGGCAGTTAATAAATTAAACTGTGCACCTGGGTCTGGCAACAGCAATTAAATACAAAAATGTGATTAGGCACGTTAGTGGCGGGTACTGGAAATGCTCATACATCAACGCCAAATTGTGTTGTCGAGTTTATTGCGTCTCTTTAGAGCCCAGTATTACATTTAATAGTTCCTAGAAGTGTGTTGCAATTAAAGTAAATTAATATTTGATTACATTCCTTATACCACCAGGATAATGCACGATGAGATAAAAGAAATTGTTCAGATAGTTAAGACAGACGAGAATTTAATAGTGATGGGCAGTTCGATAGTAGTAAAAGGAAGAGAAGAGGAGATAGTTGGAGAACATGGACTGAGGGAAAAGAGTACGAGGTATAATTTTGCGTAGGGCATAATTTAAGCATTGCCATACTTCGTTTAAGAATTATGGAAGAAGATTTTATACGCGGAAGTTACCTGGGGACAATAGAAGGTTTGATATTGATTGTACAATGCTAAGACAGTGATTTACACACCAGATTTCAAACTGCAAGATATTTCCAGTGCCAGATAAGGAATCTAAGCATAATTTATTAGTTACGAACTGCAGAATAAAACTGGATAAATTGGAGAAATGTATAAATTGAGGAGATGGGAACTAGATAAACTGAAAAAACTAGAGAGGATGTTCGGAGTTTCCAAGGTATCATTAGCCAACCACTGACTGGAAAAGGGGAACGGAGTACAATAAGAGACGAATGGTCACTTTCATAAATGAAATAGTGAAGACAGCAGAGGATCAAATAGGCAAAAAGACAAGGCCCTATAAAGTTCTTAGATAACGCTAGATAACACATGAGATATTGATTTTGATTGATGAAAGAAGGAAATATAAAAATACAGTAAACGAAGTAGCCAAAAGGGTATAAAAAATGAGCTTGACAGGAAGCATCAAATTCCTAAGCAGAAATAGCCAGGGTACAACCGTAAGCCTCTAGAATTGTGCATGGTTAGGCGGAAGATAAATGCTACCTGTATGAAAATTAACGTAATATGTACAGAAAAGGGTAATAACTGTATGAACATCTAGAGCTCAGATAGAAAACCAGTACGAAGAAGGGAAAACTTAAAGATAAAAGAAATATACACATGGGGTACACAAGAGAATGATTAATTGGGAACGAGGGCTCTGAAGTAAACGATATTTCCTCAGAATCTTGAGATCCTTGAGAGAGTGAATAAACTATTCCACATAGTGTACAAAATATATGAGACAGGTCAAATATTCTCAGAAATGCAAGAATTCCAGTTTTAAAAAGAAAGGCAGATGCTGATAGATGTGTACACTATAAAACCATTAACTTAATAATTCACAGTTCCAAAATACTGACACGAATTGCCTACAGGAGAATAGAAAAACTGGCAGAAGCCGACCTCGGGGATGCTTAGTTTAGAGGCAGCTCCGACCATAAGACTTATCTTAGGAGACAGTATTAAAAAAGGCAAACCTTTTTATAGCATTTGTAGATTTAAAGTAAGCTTTTGACACTGTTGAATGGAGTACATTTTGAAATTTTGAACGTAGCAACGATAAAATACAGAGGGAGAACAGTTATTCGTGACTTGTACAGAAACTGCAACTGAAACTGAAACTGTATAGACGGAGGACGTGAAAGGGAATCAGTAGTTCAAAAGGGAGTGAAATAGGTTGTAGTTTATCCCCGATGTTGTTCTTTATGTGCCTCGAGTAATCAGAAAAGGAAACGACATTTGGAAACAGAATTAAAATTCAGGGACAAGAAAGAAAAACTTTGTGGTTTGACGACAATATCGTAATTCGGTCAGATTCGGCAAAAGCCTTGAAAAAGTACGGAACGAAAAATTTATTGAAAATATATGACAAAATGAACAACACAAGTAAACCAAAGGCAACCTAATATAGTTGAATTAAATCAGGCGATGTTGAGGAAATTACATTAGGAAATGAGACACTAAAACTGATGATGCTCGAAGCAGATAGCAGCAAGAGATGCATTTCTGGAAAAGATAAATTTATTAGCATGAAATATACATTCAAGTGTTAGGACATATTTTCTGAAGGCAGCTTTGTACGGAAGTGAAACGTGGACGATAAACAGTTCGGAAAAGAATAGTAGTTTTTGTGGTGGTACAGAAGGATGTTAAAGATTTGATGGGTATATCGAATAACTAATCAGGAGGTACTGAATAGAAGTTGAGAAAAAAGAAATTTAAGGCAAAGCCTAGTTAAAAGAAGAGATCGTATGGTAGGACACACCGTTAGGCATGAAGGAGTCGTCGATATGGTAACGGAGAGAAGTTTTGGGGAGAGAGGGTGGGGGAGTGAAACAATTGAAGAGGAGACATCGATCGAATACAACAAGAAGCAAGTTGAAATGTATGTTGTTTGCAGCAGATATGTAGACTTGTTACACAGGACAAACTAACTTGGAGAGCTGGACCAAACCGGTCTACGGTCTGAAGACCAAACAACAACCACAAACAACAAAGACAACACCTGTATCACAGCATATACACGTCTAATTGCAGATACATATCTCCATATCTTTCAAATGCTGGAAACTATAACAGAGGATTATCAGCATAAATCCTGTGCACCAGCCATCGGATATCAGAGGCCTTTTCTGCATCACTTGCACAAGGCTGCAGCGTTATTTTTCTCGCTTCGGTTGACGCAACAAACATAGAAGGCGTTGTAAATGATGCGGACTGTAACAAGAGTGCTCTCTTCCGATAGAACCTCTCCTAACTGCCTGAGAAAGCAATTCTGCTATATAGACACTGTCTCTATATCCCAGTGACTGGAGACAAGTAGCGCGGAAACTCCGATGTTCTTTTAAAGTTCTCATGCTGACATCGTCGGTAGCAACTGGAAGAGAGCGAATGACAGTGCAGGCCCCAACTGGCGACAAAGCCTTATCATATAACGTGGACTTCGAAGAAATCACCATACTGTAAAACAGAATACTTAAATCTCTACTGCAATTACAGTGACGTATAACGGCGGGGAAGACATACATGTATGATGTATACTGTGCACAGTGATGTGGCCTTGCAGAAGGCTGTCTATATACTCGTATCTTGCGCTGCTGCAGACGGCCCATACCTCGTGACGGAACATTTTGTCTACCTCCGATTATCTATTCCGAGTAACTTGTGGTGGTGTTAATTAACAAATTTTGTTGTTGTTCCAAGTATAAATTATTTTCATTTTTGTGCATACAAATGTAATTTATTTAGGAACGTATTTCGTTATGTAAAGAGTTGTCACTCAAAATGCTTTACTATGAAAATTGTACGCTGTAATAATTTATTGTAAATGAATAAATCAAGTGCTATCCTCAGCTAGAACCTTTATAATCTATGTTGTGAAATGAAAAATGAGACGGTTGGTGGTAGAAGGAGGGACAGTAAGGTGTAATACAAGTACGCGAGGGTTTGCTGTTTTATTACGGCCAGTAAGGCAAAAGAAACAGTAATACGGACGTTGTTGGTGAAAGGACATTAAAGCAGACGTCTGTCGATGTTGCGATACGTGAAGTCCACTTGACAGAATCTCTTGCTGGGGTTATATTGTTTTCTTCTCGGCTCATAATGGTGGTGCTGTAGATCTGTTTGGTGAGCGATACTTCGAACGTCATCAGTTATTTTGCTCCCCAATAGCAAAACTCCTTTACTACTTTAAGAGTCTCATTTCCTAATCTAATTCCCTCAGCATAACCCGACTTAATTCGACTACATTCCATTATCCTCGTTTTGCTTTTGTTGATGTTCATCGTATATCCTCCTTTCAAGACACTGTCCATTCCGTTCAACTGCTCTTCCAAGTCCTTTGCTGTGTCTGACAGAATTACAATGTCATCGGTGAACCTCAAAGTTTTTATTTCTTCTCCATGGATTTTAATACCTACTCCAAATTTATCTTTTGTTTCCTTTACTGCTTGCTCAATATACAGATTGAATAACATCGGGGAGAGGCTACAACCCTGTCTCACTCCGTTCCCAACCGCTACTTCCCTTTCATGTCCCTCGACTCTTATAACTGCCATCTGTTTTCTGTACAAATTGTAAATAGCCTTTCACTCAATGTATTTTACCCCTGCCACCTTTAGAATGTGAAAGAGAGTATTCCAGTCAACATTGTCAAAAGCTTTCTCTAAGTCTACAAATGCTAGAAACGTAGGTTTGCCTTTCCTTAATCATTCTTCTAAGATAAGTCGTAAGGTTAGTATTGCCTCACGTGTTCCAATATTTCTACGGAATCCAAACTGATCTTCCCCAAGGTTGACTTCTACTAGTTTTTCCATTCGTCCGTAAAGAATTCTCGTTAGCATTTTGCAGCTGTGGCTTATTAAACTGACCATTCGGTAATTTTCACATCTGTCAACACCTGCTTTCTTTGGGATTGGAATTATTATATTCTTCTTGAAGTCTGAGGGTATTTCGCCTGTCTCATACATCTTGCTCACCAGATGGTAGAGTTTTGTCAGGACTGGCTCTCCCGAGGCCGTAAGTAATTCTAATGGAATGTTGACTACTCCCGGGACCTTGTTTCGACTCAGGTCTTTCAGTGCTCTGTCAAACTCTTCACGCAGTATTGTATCTCCCATTTTGTCTTCATCTACATTCTCTTCCATTTCCAGAATATTGTCCTCATGTACGTCGCCCTTGTATAGACCCTCTATATACTCCTTCCACCTTTCTGCTTTCCCTTCTTTGCTTAGAACTGGGTTTTCCATCTGAGCTCTTGATATTCATACAAGAGGTTCTCTTTTCTCCATAGGTCTCTTCAGTTTTCCTGTAGGCTGTACCTATCTTACCCCTAGTGAGATAAGCCTCTACATCTTTACATTTCTGATAAAAATCTTAATAATGAGTACTTGTGAGCGGAATCGAACACTTCTGACAAATTTAGTGGAACGTAGCCTAAAATGCCAAAACTGGCAGTTGCTTTTTTAATAAGAGTGGTATTCAGATTTAAGCCACAATCGGCATTGCTAAACGTATATGGAAATTAACTTACTCCGTTCTTCGTACTAATAGCAATATTATCAATAGCTTTATATCCTCTTAGTGATGCCGCGTTATTATAATAATGTGTCACATCACCAACAACTTTAATCTTGCTACAATGGAGAGCTCCTTTATATGTGTGTGTGTGTGTGTGTGTGTGTGTGTGTGTCTGTATCGCTTAAGGGAGCTCTCCATTGTAGCAAGATTAAAGTTGTTGGTGATGTGACACATTATTATAATAATATATTTATGTGTGTGTGTGTGTGTGTGTGTGTGTGTGTGTGTGTGTGTGTGTGTGTGTGTGTGTCGTTCGGCCGCTCTTTCTCTGCACCGAGCGAGGTAGCGCAGTGGAAAGGCACTGGATTCGCATTTGGGTGAACGGCATTCAAATCCCGGTCCAAAATTCCAGATATGACATTGTAGCCAACTGAACATTGAATCCAAATATTCTTTCCTTCTTTCTCTGCCGTCGTCTTCTCGTATTCCCAATTTACAGCGTCTCCTTACCCACACAGACATTCACAGACAGGCAACCCTCATTCACAGTGTTTGTTTACATTAGATGGTAACGCAACACACGTGTGTTATGTATATAAACAGAGATGTGTTATGTTCTCATTTAACGTAAACAAACACCGTGAATGATATATTGGAGCTTGTTTGAATTTCAGATGGAGAAGGAGGAGCTACAAGGTGCGGCGCTTAAAACCAGACAAAATGAAACTTTTTTGAAAAAGGAATTTTATTAAAACAAAATACAGATAAAAATGAAAAATTGGTATCTTTCAAGACTAACATGACTCGATGTAGCCGGCCGGAGTGGCCGAGCGATTCTAGGCGCTACAGTCTGGAACAGCGCGACCGCTACGGTCGCAGGTTCGAATGCTGCCTGAGGCATGGATGTTTGTGATGTCCTTAGGTTAGTTAGGTTTAAATAGTTCTAAGTTCTAGGGGACTGATGACCACAGCAATCCCATAGCGCTCAGAGCCATTTGAACCATTTTTTTGACTCGTTGTAACCCCCTTCACCCGCAATGGCCGCCACCAATCTCTTCCCGAAGCGATCGCACGCACACTTTAAAACAGCGCTGTCCATATCGCGCTTGCTGCTTCGATAGCCGTGAGTAGAGATGCGATATTAGAGTACCACGTGTTATTGGAAACTCTTTCGACTACGCTCAAAACTTAGTAGTCGAGGGTTCAAATCCGGGCTATTCAGGTGCCAGAATTCCTTTGACAAGAACACGTCAACGTTATCCGAGAGGCAGTTTTGTACTAACTGGCTCGTATGAGGTCCTCCTCTGCCATCCGACGCATTCTTCCCTCGCTGACATTCAATAGTGACGCCAATTTCCTCAGCGATTGCCCCGTGTCCTCCGAAATCAGCGGCTGAGCGTTTTCGATGACTGCCGCAGTTCGTGACGCGCGTTTCTTAAAATGAGGTTTCCTCCCCAGACTCCTCCGAACCATTATAATTGGCCACAATGTCGTAAACAGTTGATCTCGTGCACCCGAAGAATCAAACTACACCACTGGCCATTAAAATTGCTACACCACCAAGATGTGTTACAGACGCGAAATTTAACCGACAGGAAGAAGATGCTGTGTTATGCAAATCATTAGCCTTTCAGAGCATTCACATAAGGTTGGCGCCGGTGGGACACCTACAACGTGCTGACATGAGCAAAGTTTCCAACCGATTTCTCATACACAACCAGCAGTTGACCGGCGTTGCCTCGTGAAACGTTGTTGTGATGCCTCGTGTAAGGAGGAGAAATGGGTACCATCACGTTACAAAATGGTTCAAATGGCTCTGACCACTATGGGACTCAACTTCTGAGGTCATCAGTCCCCTGGAACTTAGAACTACTTAAACCTAACTAACCTAAGGACATCACACACATCCATGCCCGAGGCAGGATTCGAACCTGCAACCGATCACGTTTCCGACTTTGATAAAGGTCGGATTGTAGCCTATCGCGATTGCGGTTCATCGTATCGCGACATTGCTGCTCACGTTGGTCGAGATCCAATGACTGTTAGCAGAATATGGAATCGGTGGGTTCGAGATGGCAGGCATTATATCCGCACAGCTGTAACGGATCGTGCAGCCACGTCTCGATCCCTGAGTCAACAGACGGGGACGTTTGCAAGACAACAACCATCTGCACAAACAGTTCGACGACGTTCGCAGCAGCATGGACTATCAACTCGGAGACCATGGCTGCGGTTACCCTTGACGCTGCATCACAGACAGGAGCGCCTGCGATGGTGTACTCAACGACGAACCTGGTTGCACGAATGGCAAAACGTCATTTTTTTGGATGAATCCAGGTTCTGTTTACAGCATCATGATGGTCGCATCCGTGTTTGGCGACATCGTGGTGAACGCACATTGGAAGCGTGTATTCGTCATCGCCATACCGGCGTTTCACCCGGCGTGATGTTATGGGGTGCGATTGGTTACACGTCTCGGTCACCTCTTGGTCGCATTGACGGCACTTTGAACAGTGGACGTTACATTGCAGATGTGTTACGACCCGTGGCACTACCCTTCATTCGATACGTGCTAAACCCTACATTTCAGCAGTATAATGCACGACCGCATGTTGCAGGTGCTGTATGGGCCTTTCTGGAACAAAAAATGTTCGACTGCTGCCCTGGCCAGCACATTCTCCAGATCTCCCACCAATTGAAAACGTCTGGTCAATGGTGGCCGAGCAACTGGCTCGTCACAATACAGCAGTCACTACTCTTGATGAACTGTGGTATCGTGTTGAAGCTGCATTGGCAGCTGGACCTGTACACGCCATCCAAGCTCTGTTTGACTCAATGCCCAGGCATATCAATCCCGTTATTACGGCCAGAGGTGGTTGTTCTGGGTACTGATTTCTCAGGATATATGCATCCAAAATGCGTGAAAATGTAATCAAATGTCAGTTCTAGTATAATATATCTGTGCAATGAATACCCGTTTATCATCTGCATTTCTTCTTGGTGTAGCAATTTTAATGGCCAGTAGTGTATTTCCGTGGGCAAACGCCCAGCGCGAAGACTTTCGATAATCGCGGCTCTGCGGTTGTTCTCCGCACTTTTTCGTAGCATCTTGGCTGGTCTGAGGTTCTGTCTGTTTACTGGATGCCTATGATTTTCAAGAACGCCCATTGCGACCTCCGGAATAACTACGATATGGCGGGAAATTCAAATTGAAATTCGTCCGAATTTAAGTGCCACACTCTGTATCTCTATCACCAAGCGAATATACCGGAACCCGGAACGCGATTCCAGTTGCAAGTTGCCTCTAACGGCTTACAGAGCCCAAAAAATATATATTCCGCGTAATTTTGGACCAAATTTAAAAATTTAAAATATTGTCAGAATGTAATGATTAACATGTACAATTTTAATTTGAAAATTAGAATACTGTCATAATCTAATCATTGTGTTGAAAGTTTGACACAATAGGAGAAGTATTACGATTACAAACTGTAGAAACAGTTTTTTTTTTTTTTTTTTATGCAGTGTAGCTGATGGAGCACAAATAACTGGATTTTATTCATCCAGTATTTGTCAATGACAGCACTTACCGACTTATAACAAACTTTACACATAATTTGGAACCTTTGCGAAACTTTTATCGCTGACCCCCCGCTCCCTCCCCCCTCCCCTCCCCCCTCCACCGCAAAAAGTGACGAAAGGAAAATGTTCATCGCTTGTTACCATCTTGCTGGTCATGCAGTAAAACTTCAGTATTAGGCATGAGGTTTTAATTTATTACTTCTCTATCACTGACTCTATTCACAACACAGTATGCAGTCAGTATGCACATACACCACTCAATGTACCTGCAAAATTGTATCACTGTACGACACACAGCTCAGGAGATATGACGTCGTAAACATTGAGATGCATGAAGAAACTGCTTTAGGTGAAAATGGATCCCAAATTACCCATATTACATTCATTCAGTGTTTCATAGTGAGAGCACGTAGTGACTTCCATGAACTTTCAACATAATTTCAAACCTTTTCTGAACTTTATCTTGGTTACTTGCTTAACATCAAATACTTAACACAGTAACCGGTTTATAAAGTAAACAGACGTTTGATGCTCTTTTAAACATGGGCGTTTGAATCTTTAAAGACTCAGGGGCTTTCTGGTAGCTAACGAAAATGAAAAGATGACTGCAGGGAACGTGACGCAAAACAACACATACAGGTGTGGAAAATTATATACAGTAGAGCCCCGGTAATTCGAGCTAATTGGGCCTGAGGCTACATCTAATTACAAAAAACTCGGATAATAAGGAAATATCATTAATTCAGTGGGTCAATAATGAATAAATGTTTAATGGGCACAATAATGATTAAAAAATAAATGAAAAACAATATTCCACATACCTGTGTTATATGTACATACATGGGCACACATTTCCAAGTTGCAAAAATGTAAGTTACATTAAAAAGAAATTTTCCACAGTCCTTTGTTTTAAAATAGAACCTCATTTTTAGCAGCAATGTCGCGCCATCTTCTAAGAAGCATGGTGTCAGCTGGGGTAGTTTCCGCTTCAGGCAGTTCCTCGTCCTCACTGTCTTCGTCTGTACTGTACGTAAAATCTGATTCCAAGACTATAGTGTCTCCGCCTTTATTTCAGACCATTAAAAGGCTATCCAGTAAACCAAGTCTTATATCAAAGTTTTTTTAGAAGTTCTTTGATGGTTCCTTGACCTTCTGTTGCTTGTAGAAGCGTCTGAAGCAAACGACGACGATACCTTTTCTTCAATCGTCGTAAAATGCCTTGACCCGCAGGCTGTTTTAAACTCGTCAAGTTAGGGGGTAAGAACAACGCGCGAATGTCACATTGTATTTGTTCCTCATCAGGCTGTGTACTAGCGTTGTCAAGCGTTAAGACTGCTTTAGAAGGTAAGCACTTTTTCTTCAAGTACTTTTTGGTCTCTGGAACAAAACTTTCGAAAAACGACTTGTTAAAGATATTTTTGTCCATCCAAGCAGATTTTTGGAGGACAAATGTAACAGGCAGCGCAGAAGCAGTGACAGTTTTTTAAACGTCTTGGCTTAGTAGACTTCCATATTAACAGTAGCTTCAATTTACGGTCTCCACTTGCATTCGATGCGGCAAGACCTGTTAACCTCTCTTTACTTTTTCTGTAGCCCGAGGCAGCTTTTTCTTCTTTTGAGCGTAGAGTTTTAGATGGAGGTGTTTTGTAATTTAGTCCTGTTTCATCACAGCTACACAGTTGATCAGCAGTAAGCTATTCTTCTTGTATATTGTGTAACAGTTTGAGAACGCGCTGAAAGTTTTTCACCGCAAATTTCAGGCTACATTACGCCCTATCGCTTCTTCCACCAGTCTATTCATCCTGAAATTTCAGAAAAATCATCCTCACCTTCCTTTAACGCATTTCTAAAAAAACAATCTTTTTCTTGCAGAATGGGCCCTGGAATTGGATTTCATTTTTGTCTTTGTTGAGTAAATCAGACGAACAAAGCTTCACTCGTTTTTTCATACTCAGATTTCTTCTTTGACTTCCATTCAAATGACGAAACAGAAAACTTTGATGAAAACATATCAGTTTTGTCTTCGTTCGTACGCCAATGTCTACTGTCTCTTAATCGAACCATACTCAACACCAAGTTTTTTTAGTGTTTCTCCTTCGTATAGTCTTTTAAGAGCCTCCAGATTCACACTCACTGGCACAAACTTTCTCTTAGTCCAACCACTCGTTGTAATGTTCGAATTAAAACATTGAGAAACACACAGTTACATAAGAGCAGTTTACTTTATATACAGACAACACTTTAAAATTAACGCGAAACAAATGGCTCACTTCAGTACAGATGTTAATACACAACCAATTACAGTGCATATGGTCAGCCGATGTTGTAAAATGTACATGTATTGTTACTTAGGCTTACTGTATTTTAATGACCACTGTTGCTGAAAAGACACAACAACAGCGGTAACAATAAGGATTGTATCCACTGTACAACTGATTTTCAGACGGTCCCAGTCAGTGAGGGGTCGAAAAAGAAATAGCAAGTGCACTCCTCGAAATGTAATGGTACCTGTCTACATGTAATAGAAATGCATTAGCACTCTGAGGCCAAGGTTATTTCTGCACATTATGAACGGAAACCTTAGGTGGGACAGTTTCATCTGTGTTGTACATGGAAAACTGAAAGAAAGTTGAGAATGTAACACATTCGAAAGTGCGAAAACGTACAAGCGCACAACGCACACTATGTGATCAAAAGTATCCGGACACCTGGCTGAAAATGACTTACAAGTTCATGGCGTCCTCCACAGGTAATGCTGGAATTCAGTATGGTGTTAGCCCACCCTTAACCTCGATGACAGCTTCCACTCTCGCAGTTATACGTTCAATCAGGTGCTGCAAGGTTTCTTGGGGAATGGCAGCCCATTCTTGACGGACTGCAATGAGGAGAAGTATCGATGTCGGTCGGTGAAGCCTGGCACGAAGTCGGCATTCCAAAACATCCCAAAGGTGATCTGTAGGATTCAGGTCAGCACACTGTGCAGGCCAGTCCATCACAGGGATGTTGTCGTGTAACCACTCCACCACAGGCCGTGCATTATGAGCAGGTGCTCGATCGTGTTGAAAGATGCAGTCGCCATCGCAATTGCTCTTCAACAGTGGGAAGCAAGAAGGTGCTTAAAACATCAATTTTGGACTATGCTGTGATAGTGCCAAGCAAACCAACAAGGGCTGCAAGCCCTCTCCATGAAAAACACGATCACACCATAGCACCATCGCCTCCGAATTTTACTGTTGGCACTATACACGCTGGCAGATGACGTTCACCAGGCATTCGGCATACCCACACCCTGCCATCGGATCGCCATATTGTGTACCGTGATTCGCCACTCCACACAACGTTTTTCAACTGTACAGTCGTCCAATGTTTACGCTCCTTACACCAAGCAAGGCGTCGTTTGACATTTAGCGGCGTGATGTGTGCTTATGAGCAGTCGCTCGACCATGAAATGCAAGTTTTCTCACCTCCCGCCTAACTGTCACAGTACTTGCAGTGGATCCTGATGCAGTTTGGAATTCCTGTGTGATGGTCTGGATAGATGTCTGCCTATTACACATTACGACCCTCTTCGACTGTCGGCGGTCTCTGTCAGTCGACAGACGAGCTCGGCCTGTACGCTTTTGTGCTGTACGTGTCCCTTTACGTTTCAACTTCACTATCAGATCGAAAACAGTGGACCTAGGGATGTTTAGGAGTGTGGAAAACTAGAGCACAGTCGTAAGACACAAGTGACACACAACCACCTGACCACCTTCGAAGTCCGTGGTTTCCGCGGAGCGCCCCATTTTGCTCTCTCACACTGTCTAATGACTACTGAGGTCGCTGATATGGAGTACCTGGCAGTAGGTGGCAGCACAATGCATCTAATATGAAAAGCGTATGTTTTTGGGGGTGTCCGGATACTTCTGATCACATAGTGTATGAAGACGGGTTTTTACTCTAGCTTTATGTAAAATTTTAATTTTCTTAATGCTAGAGCGATTTGCACGGAATCTCGAAATACCGGGGCTATAATTACCGGGGCCCTACTGTAAATCCAACAACACTTGAAAATGAGAATAAATTCTTGAAACACCTTTTGATGCACACGAAATAACGTAGATGGTACAGTACTTTTATTATCTGTATCATTAATGACGCAATTAAAGATTTTCTAAATACATGACTTACATTTTGTGAAATGGAGTAGTTCCCTATACTTGTTTGTTTTGTCCTATCGGTATGAGAGCAGCTGTTTGATCATCATAAAACGAATTAAAAAGTCATTTCACTTCTCATATTCATCCATCAGAAATGCAGCAATGAAACATCAGTGTTTAATGAGAAGCCGTAATGTAGGTAAAGTAGTTAAAATGAGTAGAATAGCTCAACTGAGGTAAGACTTCTACTTAAGACTACAGACAGCTCCACAGTATATATTGTTATGGGCTTAGCATTCCCATGCTCATCATAAGGTTCGCAGTCGGTGCATCATGCCCTGAATCACTGCCTTCTACCAATGTTGTTTTTGCATCACGTCTTTAAAAATTGTGGCATCTCTCTTTCTTAAAATGAGGATCGAGATCATTTAAATGTTACTCAACATTGCCTCCTATCCCGAGCGCTAAAGTTCAGTACTAATGTAGTTTTGTTATCTGACTCTGGTGAACCGTCGCAATAACGGGAATAAGTAAAAATCTTCTGGGAAAATTAAGTAACCAGCATAAAAATCATAACTGCTGCTGTAGGTTTAGCATCTGACTGCAAACAAAAATGTTCAGTCGCTGCAGGCGCCGTTAACAACACAATTGGAAGCAAAACATTAAACCAAAGAACAAACGTTAGTCTTGTTAGCTTAAAGTAGTGATTTAAAAACTGCACCCTGAGCAAAGCTACTAAAATAAATAACCGCTTCTGTATCTGTTAATTTGGAAAACAAACCAACGATCGTTGATTTAAAACACAACATAATCATCAATAATTTTACAGGCACTGCGCCACGTAGACCCAACCATCTGTTAGTCTTTAAAAATAATGATAACTACCATGGCCTTGGCGCAATTATAAATCCTTAGTCCACAACGAATATACGAGGGTTGTCCAGAAAGTAAGTTCCGATCGGTCGCGAAATGTAAACCACTGGGAAAATCCGGTAAGCTTTGCACAGATGTATTGGTCAGTGTCTCTAGTATGCCCGTCGATCGTGTCGCGACGCTATTTTCAGTTTTGAGTGAACAGTGAGCACGTAAAGATGCGTAGGGAATAGTGTCTCCCGCCAAGTATGACGGCCTGGTTAGAGATTTCACCTGTGTCATGCAGCCCACATAACACAACTCTCGAGCAGTTCCGTCTTCATGCCAATTCTCGTCCGCACACTGCAGGGGCAATGAAGACGCTCCTGCAGCGTTTCCGATGAAAAGTGTTTGATCACCCACAATACAGTCCGTAATTGGATCCCCCTGAGTCTCATCTCTGCTCACATGAACCGCTGGCTATGAAGACAAAATTTTTCCACAGACAACGAGCTGGAGAGCAGTGAAGATAACTGGCCGAATGCACAGGCGGCTAGTTTCTATGACGAGGATGTTGGAAACTTGATACAACACTACAACAACACTCGAAGTTGCGGCGACTATGTAGAAAAGTAGGTGGAAGGTGTACCTAACTGTTGCAAATAAAACGGTTCTGGTTTTCACTGTGGTATCCATTTCGTGACCGATCGGAACTTAGTTTCCGGACAACCCTCGTAGTACGACTGAGTGTCATTTACCAGCGGTACGCCTGCAGTAACGGCAACCCTTCGGACGGAGAAGCATCGCACACATGCACACCTACAAGGCGTCGCCTCCCAGGACTTCGACCATCGGCGATAGTCATTCCGAAAGCGTTACAGGGTAGGTAGGGCAAGCGCCACCATATGTCCACCTCGCCGGGGTCTACTTCCCTCCGCCGAGTCACGTAAGCAGAAATAGATCCACAAGTGTACCTTGGCGCACCGGCTATTTACAGTGGCTCGGTTCCACTCACCAGCAGTTCTCTGCCGACGCTCTGGGCCAACTCGTGTGCCGGCTGACCCTAACTCTTTATCAGAAATTGGTAGAGGCCATGTCAGCGGAAATTTGGACTTCTCCAACATCGTCTCCGAGAAGTACCTTCGACCAGCTTCCTATAAGTCACTCTAATTCCTTCCTTGGTAAACTTCGTTGCTAATAGAAGACTAGGAGAATCTTGTATTAATTTTTGTGGGAAGAAGTTTTTGTCTCGTCAATGTCCTGTTGGTTTTTAACAAACCTTTCTCTTGTGTATTTGGAACGTGCTGGCTCTTAGGCATCCCACCACATGAGAAATAGCACTGGCTGCATTACAGCGCCGTATTCTTGTGTTGCCTCAGAGGAAAACAACCGCTGGTTGTTGGTATCGTGTCTCTAACCCACCTCCAGTGCTTTCACACGTTTCCCGGGTACTGCATTCTTCGGAACCCGAAGCTGGACGTACTTTGCACTGTACATGATTTTTTTAAATTCTTAATAAAAGGATTTTTTCTACTTCTCTCGTCATTCAGCAACAGTTTAATACTCATTATCCTCTCTTTTCCATTTGAAATTCATAATTTAACTGGCTATTAAAAAACGTACATAATTAGAGCGATACTAAATGTTAATTTTTAATTCCTCTTCAGTGTATGCCTTTGGTTTTTTCTTATATTCGAGCGAAGAATTATCCTACGTATTATACTTTTATTGTAGCTGGCCTTGTACACCCTGGACTACGGAAGTAGGTCCCTAACAAGTGATGACTATATCTCAATTCACACTGCCATCTCTGTTCGCGTTTGGTTCAACGAATCCACTAGGAGGCTTCTACACTAATGTTTTTAATACTGTGTTCCGCGGAACCCTGGAACAGTTTGAACATCACTCAAGGGTTTTACAAAACTTACGTGCCTTTTTCATAGAATTCAATAAAGTAAATTTTAAAAAAGTAATAACGATGAAAATTAGATTCCCTATGAGATAAGAAATAGAATAACAACTAACCTTCGCTTCCACTTCCTAGGTTGGATAGTTGGTACGAATACGACATAAGGCGAGTAAGGCTTTGTGTAATAGAGACCAGACGACAGCCCTGCACACGGAAAACTAAAAAATGACGAAACGCTTCACAATTCATGATTGTAGCAGACCACTGAAACTACCACTGTTGCCTGCAATAGCATGAACAACGATCCGTATTACTTTGTCGTCTGTCTTCAGGGAATGCAATCAGATTACGCTTTGGAAACTATATACACACGGTCTTAACATGTGTCGATGTGATGTATTCACTGACAAATTTATAAGCATGCAATCGTGTTCGGGGCTGCGGGGGGGAGGGGGGGGCGCTAAATTCACAATTGAACATCTACATGATTATTCTGCAATTCACAATTAAGTGCCTGGCAGAGGGCTCAACGAACCACCTTCAAGCTACCTGCCTACCGTTCTACTCACGAACGGAGCGCGAGAAAAACGAGCACTTAAATCTTTCTGTGCGGACTCTGATTTCTCTTATTTTGTTATGGTGATCACTTCTCCCTATGTAGCAGGGCGCCAAGAAAATACTTTCGCAATTAGGAGAAAGACAGTGAAATGTCGTGACAAGTTCCTACCGCATCGAAAAATGTGTCTGTTTTAATAGTTGCCATCCCAGTTCGTATATCGTATCCATCTCTCTCTCTCCCCATTTCACGATAATATAAAACGAGCTGCCCCTTCTTTGAACTTTGTCGATGTCCTCCGTCAGTGCCATCTGATGTGGATCCCACACCGCACAGCAATACTCCATAACAGATCGGACAAGTGTGGTGTAAGCAATCTCTTTAGTAGACCTGTTGCATTTTCAAGTGTTCTGCCAATAATTCGCACTCTTTGGCTCGCTTTCCCCGCAACATTATCTATGTGATCATTCCAGTTTAAGTTATTCGTAGCTGTAATCGCTAACTATTTAGTTGAATTTACAGGCTTTAGATTTGTGTCATTTATCGTGTAACCGAACTTTAGCCGTTTTCTTATAGACCTCATATGGATGATTTCACACTTTTCATTATTGAAAGTCAATTGCCACTTGCCACACCTAAATCATTTTGCAATTGGTTTTGGTCATCTGGTAACTTTACAAGATGGTAAATGAGATCATCACCTACAAAAAATCAAAGAGGCTGCTCAGGTAGTCTCCTATGTTGTTTATGTGGATCAAGAACAACAGAAGACCTACAACACTTCCTTGGGGAACGACAGGCATTACTTCTTTTATACTCGACGGCTTTCCGTCAGTTACTATGAACTGTGATATTACTGATCCAGTCGCGCAACTGAGACGATACTCCGTAGGCAATATGATTAGAAGTTTGTGGTGACGAACGGAGTCAAAAGACTTCTGGAAATTTAAAAATATGGTAACAATTTGACATTCCTTGTCGATAGCACACATTACTTTATGAGAATAAAGAGCTAATTTGTTTCAAAAGAACGATATTTTCTGAATCCGTGCTGACTATTTGTCAATAAATGGTTTTCTTTCAGGAAAATTCATAATGATCGAACACAGTATATCTTCCAGAATCCTACTGCGCATCGAAGTTAGTGATATGGTCTCTAATTCAGCGAATTATTCGTATTTCCTTTCTTGAGTATTTTTTTGTCGAGTGAGCAGTTCTATATATGATTGTTAAGTATGAAGCTGATTGTATCAAAATACTTAAAAAGTAATCTGATTGGAATACAACATGGAGCGAACGTCTTGTCTTTATTAAGTAATTTAAGCTGCTTCTCTACACCGAGGACATCTACTTCTAAGATACTCATGTTGGGAATTATTCTGATTAAAATTCTGGAATATTTGCTTCGTCTTATTTGGTGAAGGAGTATAGAAAAATCGTGTTGCTAACTCTGCTTTAATGTAAATGTCATCGGTGACATTACCATTGTTATCGCGCAGTGAAGGTGTTGCCGCTGGTGTGCATTACGTATGACCAGAATGTCTTTGCGTTTCTTGCAAGATTTCGAGACAGAATTTCCTTATAGAAGCTACTGAAAGCATCTCGCACTGAAGTTCGCGCTAGATTTCGAGCTTCTGTAAAACTTTGCCAATCTTGGGGACTCTGCGTTCTTTTAAATTTGACGTACTTTTGTCGTTGCTTCTGTGACAGTTTTCTGACTTGTTATGTGTACCATGGAGGATCAGTACCGTCTCTTATTGACTTACCTGGTATATATCTCTCAACTGCTGTGAGTTTAAATCACATCCTGGACTGCCCTTACATAGCCAGATCGGAAGGATTGCAAACTGTCTGTTAGAAAGGTGTCAAGCGAATTTTTATCTGCTTTTTTTAAATAGTTGTACCTTCCGTTTTTTTATGGGTTTGGATTTTACGGTATTCGGTCTCGCTACAACAACCTTATATTCACTAAATCCATTATCCATCATGATGCTCCCTATTTGCTAAGGATTGTTTATTGCTAAGAGGTCAAGTATGTTTTCGTAACCATTTACTCTTCGCATGAGCTC
This sequence comes from Schistocerca americana, assembly GCF_021461395.2. Taxonomy (NCBI): domain Eukaryota; kingdom Metazoa; phylum Arthropoda; class Insecta; order Orthoptera; family Acrididae; genus Schistocerca; species Schistocerca americana. The sequence goes on along the minus strand of NC_060124.1, from coordinate 169,800,563 downwards.
CTGAACGAAGTGCACAAAATAATTTTCTGAGAAAGCATTCAGTACAATTTCGGACGAAGTTTAGTGCCTACAACGGACATTAAACATTTATTTTCGCCAACACGTCAAGGGTAGATCTAAGTCACCACCAACTGTAATTTTATTAGTCGGGTACCTATTTGAAATAAGATTAGAGTTTTCTTTAAACTGTTCAGCAACTTTATTATCTGAGTTGGGGAGGCGGAGGGGGGGGGGGGGCAGTGAAAGAAAACTTATTAATTTCACTACAAGGTAAACCACTTCAGACAGCAATAAGCATCACAACAGATATGAAAATCACAGATTCGGTTGTAAGACCTTTATTTTTTAAGTCAAGTCCAGTTTCAGACTAACAAATGCCCATCATCAGGTGCGATTACTGGAAACAAACAAGAGAACCTGTCGTGACTTGGGGAAAAAGTAAAAGCCTTACAACCGATCCGGTGACTTCCATGTGATATTCAGAATGCGTAACTGGAAATGTTCTACATCTTGAAGAAGCTGTTAGCAAATTATCCACATCCGAAGATGGCAGTCAAGTGCTGAAATCGATCATGTTAACTGTAATCTTAAGCGATCTTGGACGCAACAAATTATCATACATATAAAAGGGAACGTTCATTTTGTTTCAGTTTGTATTAATATTTATTTTGAGTATTACATATTTTTTTTTATTTTACACGTCTAGTTCCGTAGCACCAACTTGAGGAGCAAGTTTCTATGGTCGTGGAACTTGTCAGGGCATGAAATTACAACAGAAAAGTAATAAAAGACAGTATAAACTGTTTATGAATAATAAGAAGAAGTCAAGCTATAAGCGTATGTAAACGCAAGGAACTATGTAACACAGGAATCAGATTAATTTTTCAAGGAACCCCTCGACAGACTAGAGGGAATGACCCGTGTGGCAACTTTTCAGTTTAGATTTGAAAGCCCGTGGATTACTAGTAATATTTTTGAATTCTTGTGATAGTTTATTGAAAATGGATGCAGCAGAATACTGCACGCCTTTCTGCGCAAGAGTCAAGGAAGTGCAATCCAAATGTAGATTGGATTTCTGCCTAGCATTAACTGGATGAAAGCTGCTAATTCTTGGGAACAAGCTGATTTTGTTAACAAAAAACGACGGTAAAGAATATATTGAGAGGCCAGTGTCAGAATACTCAAACTATTGAACAGGGGTCGACAAGAGTTTCGTGAACTTACACAACTTGTTGCCCAAACCTCCCCTTTCTGAGCCATAACACCCTTTGACAATGGGAAGACTTACCCCAAAATGTAATACCGTACGTCATAAGCGAATAAAAATAAGCAAAGTTGACTACTTTTCCTGTCGAACAATCACTTACTTGAGGTTCTGTTCAAATAGTAAAAATGGCAGAATTAAGTCTTTAAACAAGATCCTAAACAAGCGCTACCCAAGACGTTCTACTGTCTATCTGAACACCTAGAAATTTGAACTATTCTGTCTTATTAACCATAAGCCCATTCTGCGTAATTAAAGCCTCAAGTATTGTTGAATTGTGTATTAGAAGCTGTAAAGACTGAGTCTTAGTATGATTTTGTGATTTAGCGTTAGTTTATTTTCAACAAGACATGAACTATCTGAAATACTGTCATTGCTGCACACATCCTTCACTAACAAGCTAGTGCCCTCAGCAATCAAAATTATTTTAGAATCGCCTGTGATACAAGAAGACATATCATTTGTATAAATAAGGAACAGCAATGGTCCAGCAGTGATCCCAGAGGCACCCCGCATTTAACTATGCCGCACTTGGATCTTACATCATGGTCATTCTCAATATTGGAGAATGACCTTCTGCTGTCTGTTCTTAAAGTAAGAGGTGAACCAATTGTGAGCTACTCCTCGTATTCCATAGTGGTTCAACTTATGGAACAATATTTTGTTATCAACACTATCAAACGCCTTATTTAAATCAAAAAATATAGCTAGCGTTCAAAACCTATTGTTTAATCCCTCCACTACTTCCCAGAATAGGAGAATTAGCATTTTCAGCTATTAATCCACTTCTAAGACCAAACTGGACATCTGACAGGAAATTATGTGAAAAGCAATGATCAAGTGTCCTTACATCACAGCCCTTTCAGTAACTTTAGCAAACACTAATGGGATAGAAACAGATCTAAAATTGTCTACATTATCCCTTTCTCCCGTTTCATAATGCGGCTTTGCTATTGAGAACTTAAATCATTCAGGAAACTGACCATTCCTAAAGGAAAAATTACAAAAATGGCTGAATACAAGGCTAATATGGGCAGAACAGTAATTTGCTATTCTGTTAGATACTCCATCATATTTATACTTTATATTACTTATTTATATTATCAAAGTAAGTAACGGTTATATTTTATCAGTCCTTAAAAGGTAGCTCCAACTGTATTTTCTGTCTTCAAGTACGATATTTTGTCTTCAAATTCAATATTTTTTTGCAGGGTGAACAGCTGACTTGAAACAGGGACTCAAAGACGTTCTACTGCAGAACTTGACTCTTCTGTTTCGAACACAATAACTACTTCTTTCGCCAAAAATAACCTCCGCCATACAGCACGCGGTGGATCGCGGAGTATGTGCTGTGTAACACAGAATCTTCTGAGCGATTCTGGAAAGTCGACACTGATCGAACTTTGACTTCAAGCTTTCACATCACAGCCGGCGCGTACCTAGGTTTTTTTCATACATGCAGAATGTAAGATGCGTAAATGATTTAAGTTTTCAGTGTATTTTAACTGTTTATTTAACAACATTTGATCTTAGACTTGTTTTCCTTTGCTGCTGTATGTTTCACTTCAATATTTACGTCTGAGTTAATTCAGTCGGTGGATGTTGTTATTTGGCAACAAATCAACCACTTAAAATTTTCGTGATAAGAATTATTTTAATTGCATATAGAGAGTAGGGCAGCTAAGACAAACCACCTCAAAATACATCGAGAATGAATATATATATCGAGGTGCGGGTTTCGTCAACTTTCTCACACAGGGTAGCGCACGAAAAACTGGTCCCGAGTAGAGACTGCTCGTTCATTATCGTTACCCGCCACGAGCGGATACAACAACAAATAGATAAACATGTAATAATTAAATAATGTAGAGATAACATATAAGCTAATGCAAAGATCTATATTTACTGAATTGATCTTGTCTTTCAAATTAGGTTACATTAGGTGCTGAATACGACCTTTTGTATACGCCCTAACATGTTAATATAGACTCTGTCGCATCAGTTTTCAAAACTTCTTTACGAATAGTGTCCTTCAATTCTTCATTTCTTCTAACGTTATTGGGTTATTTGTGTACAATTTGTCCTTCAGACTGCCCCACAGATAAATGTCACAAATGATTAGATCCGGCGTACGTGGCCTCGACAATCCTTTGCTAACCCTTTCTTCTGCGGATCTTTCGTAAATTTGTGAGACTGTCTCGCGTGAAGAGTGAGAGTTCGCCCCATCCTGTTGAAAGACACCATACTTATGATAATGGGGGGGGGGGGGGGGGGGTTTCAGTTATGAGTAAAATTCCTCAAAGATTCGCATGTTCACAGCACCGTTTACTGTTGCTTCAAAAAAATATGGGATCCACGATCCCACTTGCCTTCACGGCACACCATATTCCGATTTTTTCACCGTGAAGAGGTTGTCATTGAATGTTTAAGAATTGTTCGTTGACCAGTATCTGATGTTCTCGGAGTTCACATGTCCCGTCAGATGGAACCAGGCTTTGTCTCTCATGAAATTCAGCAGCGGATCCAACATTCCACTCTCGAATTGTTTGACAAAGTCACATACAGTAATTCACACGTTCTGCCTTACTTCCAGCTTCAATTCTTGGACACATGTCATTTTGTACGGCTTCTTCCATGTATGACGTAAAACACGTTAACGAAACCAACGCAAAACGTTCACTTGTGACAATATACGTGTCGACTTCTTTAAAGCCTGGATCATTCGTGCTCGAACATCCGCTTTCACTGCAAGTATAAGGAAGGATGGTACTCGATTTATTTATTTACATCCTGTAGTATTCCACGTGGTCACCAAATCCGTTACACTGCTCTTCGCTGGTACGGAAAAGCCAGGAAACTTCTTTGAAAAAATGTTCCGGGTTTCCTTACACGAACCGGTAGACACGTGCACCTCCGCTATTGTGATCCTTTCTTGAAGAGGAAACATCTCGCTGAGATGTTTGCTTCATGCGTCTTAACCAAGACGCAACGGCGTTCGTACCAACAATACAAAATGTAGTCGGAACAGCTTCGAAATAAAAATATGACAATTGGCAGGCGACAATGAGCATTCTAGTACTTGGTGTCGGTTTTTTAGTGCTCACCTTGTATTACTATATTTTCCTCGTGTACAATCAAGATACAATCAAGGTTCTGCAGTACTATATTATGAACTTCCCCTCTGTTACTTCTAAATAATCATCAATTATTCATGTGCACTTTTTAGGTATGTTAACACTAAGTTTGTCGAACCATTTTAAGCAAGAAGGAAGTTCAAAATAATAGCTAAAAATAACATGTTCTCATCTGGTTCTTGTCGCTCTTCGTCAAAAATATGGCTCGTTGAAAACATGATTCTCGGAATAAAATAATTGTCTAGGCAATATTTATTTATTTATTTCTTATTCCACAGCGAGTAAACTGCAGGGATATTGCATGTGTCAAGTTGTACATAGTTCATATGTAATTTACACAAATACAATAAAAGGTATACTGTAAACAAGATATCAACTAAGAACATTTATCTAATTTACAGACTATTGTGTTACACTGTGGAAATATGAGTTATGTATACAGGAAACAAAGTTATACTAAATATTACAATAAACAAACACGTGAATACCAGAAACCAAATTTTTGCTTGCCTAAGAGAGGGCTCAAAATAAAATTAATTGCAACTAGTTCTAAAAGAATTGTAAGTTTAGTGATAATATTCATTTTCTCTCAAAAATTCATCGATGGTATAAGAAAATTTGTTTGACTTGTAGCAACTGTTTATGATGACATTTGACGTGTGATGGGTGTGCATTAAACAGCTTAATGTTGGGAGTAATAAACTCCTTTTTAAACAACAGTAAGGCTTTTCAAATCAGCCTGCAGACTGTTTTTGATTCTAGTGTTACAGTCGTGGTATTTGCTGTTGTCAGGGAAAAAGAGCATTAGGCACTCTCTTAAATGTAACAGCTATGAAGGCGGACAACAAAATAACTCCACATTTGGACCCCATTCCGCTTAAATAGCTGCAGCAGTCCGTGAAGAAATATCCCCATCTTTCGTAACAAATACTTACAGGAGAGTCTATGATAGACACCATTCTGACTGCTTTGTTTATGCAGTGAATTACTTTGTTTTAGTGGGGGGGGGGGGGGCAGTTTCCACAGAATATAATAGCATACGACGTGAATGGGCGAAAGTAGCCAAAACAGTAAGCTTTAACGGTATCTACTTCAGCCACTGAAGCAATAATCCATTGTGAAGATTTTGCTGTGCTAAGTTTTTTCAAAAAAGATGAAGAATGTAGGTGACTTAATATATTTGCTCACTGCATAATCAAGCAGGAATTCTTATCCTCAACCTTTTGTATTATTTGATCTCTACACTTCATGTTAATTGCTTTGAGATTTCCCTGTGGTGTATAGAACCTTAAATAATTTATCTGAAACAATAAGCTCATTTTTCCCTGTTTCAGGAATATTTTGAGCTTGTAAATAGCCTGATGAGATTGGTGTAGCCATTTAAGGGGAACAGAGTCAGGGTGTGGAGTTATTTTGTTGTCTTCTTCCATAATTGCTGCATTTAAGAGGGTGGCTAACGCTCTTTTCCCCTCGCATGCTACCGTAGTTGCTAAAAATTCTCTGCTAGGACTACTTGCCGTATATCTAGGGAACAATTATCGCTAAAGCGCTTGCAAGTCTTTGTCAATTTAAAGTTCTTTTGTGAGAGAGCACATTTACACATGACTTTGGGATCAAATTGTGTGTCTTTGTAATGTTTACAACAAATAGCTTTGCGTGACGAAGCGCCGAAAATTACTCTGCGCGTGTTTCTGTAACGCCATTATCTTCGTTGTAGGCAACGTTATTAGAATGACATAACCGTTTTTCACTCTTTGAGGATTGCTGCCTGCTACGACTTCTTGAAATTATCTCCATATTTCATCATTCCGCAAGCCTCGGTGCTGCTAAAAATTCTTTTTACAATTTTGATCATACCGTACTTCTCCCATGACTGTCTGCAAAACTATGCACGTGTTTTGTGGCAGTTTTATTCTCAACAGAAAGCCTATTACTTTTGGGACTTTTAATTCTAGCTGTCGAAACTTTAGGGTTTGGCAAATCACACTTAATTTTTTTACGATAATTTTCACTTTTCGGAACACAGGCAGGGACACTTAACACTCAACTTAAGTATGGATTCTAAATTAGTCACTGTGGTACCATTACTAAACGTAATGGCATAAAATGTGTTCAAGTTCACAAATCTTGTACCATTTACTGTACGTGACTTTTTGAGCCTAATGCTTTATGTTTCTTGTTTGCTTTCTTACAGTCTGACGATTTATCGGTTTCAACTTGCAGCAGTTCGTGCATGTTTTGCTTCGACCTCAGATGCACATTTTCATACCTCATGTAGTCGTCTTCTCTTCTCAGACCGTTGATTAGGCATTGTAAACTTGAAATATGTTCACTATACTCTGTGAATTCACTTTTGCGCTTCACACACGCTGCCTTTTTAACTGCATCACTGTAATTCATTACGGCGTTTTGGCAGTACATCCTGTGGCGTAACAGAGTATTGAATCCTCATAGAAATATTTGCATATGAGAGAATGTCACGTTGCATAAAGCTATGAAACTCAAAATCGTCTATTCTCCTGCTTCTATGACAGACACAGTAATATAGATCAAGCATCCCGCTGACGCCTACAATCATGTTTGAAAATGACGGTCAGCTCTCACGTGCTGGGGTCGACGCCTGCACAAAATCCGGTTCTGCAGTCTTCAAGACCATATTCCAGCCGTTGAGTTTGTTGACGAAGGTGGAGAAGGCAGTGGGGGCAGCGGGCGAGTGGCTTGCGCCAGTAAAACGCCTGCGTGCGCCCACGTTTCGGACCAGAAATTGACATCACGTGACCATACCCACCCTGCTTCATTGAACACCTAGCTGTGCGTGTTCTACCATTCTAAAAACAGCTCCTAGGACGTGTGCTACGCTTGCCTACTCCCATAACGCTTGTCTGTGCTAATTTCGCTCGCTTTCTTTGTTTCTATTGTTTTGCATTTGCTGCTGGAATTTATTTATTTTTTATGTAGTTTATGCAATTGAAGAGATGAATACAGTAAGCGGGTTCAAAATGAAGTAAGTTTCAGTAGTTATTGGAAGATGAAGAAGCTTGTACGGTATACAGTAGTGTGGAGAGCTACATCAGAGCAGTTTTCGGACTGAATATCACAACAGCAACAACATTGTTATGGTGTCGATTGTCAATGTTTCAATAGTCTGCTGTCTCTTGCCCATTAGGTTAGTTTTCATAAGCGAGAGTCTCCATAACGTAAATACACTGTAAAGGTAGAATACATAAATCTTAAACAGTGCTTACAAGAGTTTCTAGGTTTATATCCTACATGACTGTAATAGCCTTCTTTTTGTGCTCAGAAAACCCTCTCAGCTGCTGCCAAGTTACCCCAGAATATGGTGGGTGAGAAAGGCATAATAGTTACGCTTGTTTTGTTTTCACCTGACGTCCACATTTTAAATAATATGTTATTTACATTTCCCATCACAAACTCAGTGATGGAGTTAATATGATCAGTCACACACGTAGATCTCAAATTGACATGGAATGTACAAGCTCAGCAGGCATGTAGCAAGCTGTTAAAAGCAGTTTCATCCTTTAAAAATTAGGAATCATTGTAAGCGAAAAACAGTTGCTTACATGCTTCTCTTTCTTCTGTTAAAATTTGCCTTTTGTGTATTAGTCTCCCTGGTAACGACACTGTACAGCAACAGTATTCATGTGCGAAAGAAAACAACCAGAGCTATCAATGGAATATTGAATACGTGACTGAATAATATAGGTCACCCTTATCAGTGGTTTCCAACATTACTTGTACCAGCATTGTATTCTGAAAAATGCCTTTTTTCAAAAGCAAACAATAGTGTAATGTACACAGATATGATCTTACATAGTAATCTAGATTACGCTTTTAGACTGAGTAAATCTTGTGTGAATGTTGTGTGTGTATGTGTTTGTGTGTGTGTGTGTGTGTGTGTGTGTGTGTATGTCTTTACTGACGGAGGCTGTGGCTGAAAGCTATATGTGAGTGTCTTTTAATCGTGCCTGTCTGCAAGGGCGAGTCTTCTTTACGGTAAGTAGCAATCTATATTTTCCTACATTGTTAAGTTTTAATAGCTTAAACTTCGCTGGAATGAGGGTGTCAATAAACTACCTTCACCGGTGACATAGAAACCTAGAAAAATACGGGAGTTTCGTGTCATGTACCAAGCGCTAACAGGGAAATGTTTACGAAATTTGAAGGTTTTTTTACTTGGTGTAGACAAACAATTATACAACCTTAAAGTAATGTATGGGCATAGAATAATAGTTACATTTAAAAAAAATGTTCAAATGTGTGTGAAATCTTATGGGACTTAACTGCTAAGGTCATCAGTCCCTAAGCGTACGTACTACTTAACCTAAATTATACTAAGGACAAATACACACACCCATGCCCGAGGGAGGACCCGAACCTCCGATCGAAATGTATGCGAATTTTATAGCTACGAATATACAATCGTATTTGAAATAATCGGTTGTAGCTACAATCAATTATTTCAAATGTAAGGCAAGTTGGGGACCTATTTTTCACCTCTAGCATGCTGCAAGTTGGTACAGTCGTATTCCACTCGAGCATAAAGTTCCCCGTCAGCTCTTCGTCTGTCTCTGCAGTGAGGCGTGTACAGTAGCTAGCCACGTGATACCGGTTTCCGGTCCGAAACGTGAACGCAGACGCGTTTTACTGGCGCGAGGCACTCCCCGGGGGCAGCAGGTGTCTCCTATTCTGAGCATTGGCGCAACGCCGGCGTGTATCCACTAGGAACCTCCACCTCCCCTCCTGCTCAAAACCTCACCTAAGGGCGGTTCCTCTTTTTCCCCACTCGTTCCTCCAGCATGACACATAAACAGCACATTTTGAATCTAATACATATCTACCGTACCCGTATTCTGTAACTTTTGATATCTGTTGCGTCATTGCACTCTGTGAGCAATTATGTTTCTGAAACTGAAATAGCAGCAGGAGCCTAGCCAGCAGTGACAGGATTAATCTTGTCTGTTGCACTTAGATTACCGATACTGTCACCAGCATTTACTGTTTGTCACGCGGAGAAATTCGATATACAGTTGTGAGTTTCAAGATCTGGGTTCTCACATGTGCAGTGTCTACAATAAGTAGTCAGTACATTGATATTTCAGTGCAAAGGTCTGGATCAAGGACTTAAGGAGACACGCCGGAAATCAGGTTAGTCAAGAAAACAAAAAATAAAAATAAAGAAACTGAAAAAATTTTCAGGCCATTCATATAAGAGGTAGTAGACTGGGTATGTGGTTGAGGTAACACACGCAAATTGTACTGTTTTCCGGGTTTGTTGTTCGTAACAGAAAACACTGGATGCGAAATGATTTGGATGCTAAGTGGCTTGACGGTCTCGGACACTTTTGATAGAAGATAAAAAAAATGGGAGCGATTCAGATCAAACATGACTGCACAGCTAGACACAACATTTTAAGAAAACAGATTCTTACACAACAACTAGATAGTGCTTAGAGGCAGTCAGTTGAAAGACACAGTGATCACATTCGCCAATATCGTTACATACTCTCTAAAATTTTGTATTATATTAACGTTTGTGGTGTTTCTGAGCTCACGCTTATTGAACGTTACGAATGTATTGACTCAACAAATCCAGGAATTTTCCGCAGTCTTCTAACTTTAATTGCTGGATTTGATGTTGCGCTTAGTGACCACCTTTCGAACGTTACCGGTACTGTTTTCAAAGGCACATGTAGGCCCGAAATATATTCAAAATGATTCCCTGTATGCTGGAGGTTTGCTGTGACCGAGTAAGAAAGAAAACTGCTGCCACTGATTTTGTAGATAAAACAATGACACTGCAACAATTTCATGGTTTGTCATAGTCATCAGGAATGTTTTCTCTTAGGGTGAAGCTGTAGAAACGTTTGGGACATTCCTCACTCCTCGTGAACATCATCCAAAAACGTTACCAGAATCGCTCAGAGAAACTTTGCTGGATATTGTGGATAACATAAAGTTATTTCTCAGAGCTACGATGGTGCACCTGTTATGATTGGTCGTCGTTCAAATCTACAGAGTCTTCTGATCGAACATTTTAAACATCCCAGCTCTGTTCCTTGCTATGCAAATAAGCTGAATCTGATTTTAAGCTAAGCGACGATTCAGAATACGGATGTTGGGATTCCTTTTGCTGATGTAAGTTAGATTCTTAGTTTTTTCCGCAGTTCTTCACAGCGAACAGCGGTGTTAACTGACATAGTGAACAGGGAACTCCCTCATGTTTCCAACACGAAATAGAATTTTTTAAGTCGAGAACTTTGCAAGTTGTGTAAGAAAATAGAGTCGTTTGTAGACTAGAATGCCTGGTGCAAACAGAGCTTACGTAACGAAAAACCGTTAGAGCTGCTCAAGTAACAGGGCTCCGTCTGATATTAAGGCATCCAACATTTCAGTTTTGGTTGTCTGGATTTAATCATATTGTGCCACAAGTTGCTATATCATACAGTCAATTACAAAAATGAGCAGTTGACGCATTGACTGAACAACGAGGAGTAGAACCCATCGAGAACATACCCGAGGTAGCACCACTGACATGATTTTCATGTGCCGACAGCTGCTACATCCTACGAAGAGACATAGACATGGAAGCGGATTACAAAAACTTTTATTGCAAAACAAGTGTGAGATAAAATTATCGCTCAGATTGTTGAACGCTTTGACTTTGAAGGGTATCTCGTCGCTGCAGATTTAGTTAATTCCGAAAGCGACTTGTTTTGCATGCAAGTCAGTTTCCGAAAATGTTGCTGCAGAGGTCTTGCAAAATATATTCCTTCCTCGAATGCGATAAACTGAGAACAGAACTTCAGATACTATACATGAGGAATAAGTTTAGAACATTCACAAGCACTGTTCCACTTCTACAATTCCTGTTTTGCACAATCCTTTTATTGAAACATTGAAACTCCTGAAAGCGATTGTTACCATACCGGTGACATCGTCTGGGGCGGTGTGATCTTCCTCTAGCCTGAAGAGAGTAAAAGCTTTGCTGCGAGGTATTATGAGCCAAGAGTGGCTAATAGCAGTAGTATCGTAACGTAAGCTCATTTCCGTACAGCAATTACTTTTTATTCGTTATTAGAAATTAGACTTTTAATGTAAAAGTTTGTAGACCATCTTCCAGTGAAGCCCCTAGAAAAAGACCTCCAAGAACCGCCACTTGCATACACCTATACACGCCACCTTCTTCACACCTCTTAGCTGGTTCAGAAATGGTTCAAATGGCTCTGAGCACTATGGGCCTTAACATCTGAGATCATCAGTCTCCTAGACTTAGAGCTATTTAAACGTAACTAAGCTAAGGACATCACACACATCCTTGCCAGAGGCAGGATTCGAATCTGCGACGTAGCGGTCGCGGGGTTCCAGACTGAAGCGCCTAGAACCGCTCGGTCACACCAGCCGGCCTCCTAGCTGGTAAGGCCAGACCTGAACGATGGGATTTTTTCTTAAAATTTAAATACTGCTGTTTTATATTACTTCACAATTCCTTTTATTTTCTTTGTGTTATATTTTAATATAATTTTACAAATTCTGTCTCCATTCTGATACTACAATCAACTCATTTGAATTACTTCTCCTTAAACAGCTATTGCGGCAAGTTCCATAACAACAACTCAACAACTGTCAACTGCCGATTCGAAGAAGTACAAAGATAATAACAGCGGTTTCAACTTAGCGATTCCGCAAATTATCAGTCTTTTATATCCAATTAATTTCATACATTTGTCAGAATACAGAGTTACGGTTTTTATTCCATCTGATCATGTCATCAAGCTATTACGAGTGTCGTATTGTACAATACGTTACAAAACACAGGAGCACTGACCAGTTCCATTAAAGAAGGCAACGGCAAACGTTTTTCCATGAAGGGACCGTATTGTCTCACAGAAGGACAAATGTATTTATAGTTATAGCAATTACTTTTAAATAATAAACAGTTTACTTGCTTTGATTCGATCTGACTCGTTTTCGTTTATCTGACCTTTACAGGTATTCCGTCAGGAGCAACTGCTTTCCCCCTGTTGAATTATTTTAGTGTATTTTCTACCCTGGGACCACACTTGATATCTGTCATTCTGGTGTTCAAACTACAATTTAAAGGAGGAATTGTAGTATGATTTTCGTCAGTGAAACAGTTTCACGAAGCTTAATTCAATATTACTGTCTTCTATCCGTCATCATTCGTTTTGGTAGTGGTATGGTCTCTTAAAAACTCTAAACTCCGCCCGAACAGGTCATGAAGGCCCAACGGCACTGACCGACCGCCGTGTCATCCTCAACCCACAGGCACCACTGGATGCGGATATGGTGGAGCATGTGGTCAGCACACCGCTCCCCCGGGCGTTAGTCAGTTTCGAGACCGGAGCCGCCACCTCTCAATCAAGTAGCTCCTCAGTTTCCCTCACAAGGGCTGAGTGCACCCCGCTTGCCAACAGCGCTCGGCAGCCCGGATGGTCACCCATCCGACAGCGCTTAACTTCTGTGATCTGACGGGAACCGGTGTTACCACTGCGGCAATACCGTTGGCAGTAAGGTCTCTTACACTATATGTGACACATCTTCCGGAAGATGGAAACCGAATTTCGGAAACCGTTTTTCGCTGATATGTTTACGCATTAAGGTCTGAAGCGGATTGCTAGCACAATTAAATATGGCGGCTTTAAAACAGCTGATACATTTTTATGATTTATTCAGCACAGTCGCTATTTCTTTTCAATTAGATGAGGTAAAAACAGCTTCAGTCTTATATTTCCTCTTATCCTTCACTGTAAAAAAAAGCCACTCCGTCTATATTAAAATAAAATTTGTAAAAACAAGACGAAACCTGACAACCCAAGCACATTTTAAAACCGGTTGCATTTATATGGGAGCGAAAATCGATTGAGGGTTTGGAAATCCGGCAACCAATCAATTTTGAATGGTTTACATTACCACTCAAAAGCGGTATTGGGAAATCGGTTTACGAAATCTGGTTTTGGGAGTCCCATGTAAATGAGGTGAGAGTCTTTGGGTGAATGGCCTTGATAGATTTACTGAATTAACATAAGAGTTTAATTACGTTCCTTAGTTGTGTTTGTAACCTTGTAAGTAGACTGTTTAGGTTTTTATGTTGGTAACGCCACGTAGCGCTCTGTATGAAAATCACTGACTGTGCTGTGTGCAGTCTGTGGCTCGTTGGACTCATTGTTGGAATATTTGCTTGGGAAGTGTTGGGCAGTAGCGTTGGACAGTTGGAGGTGAGCCGCCACCAGTGGTGGTTGTGGAGAGAGACATGCCAGAGTTTTGAGAGGTTACTATAGAAAAAGGAAATTTGTAAAGATGGATGTCATGAATTGATATACATATGATGACTTTTGAACATTATTAAGGTAAATACTTTGTTTGCTCTCCATCAAAATATTTCATTTGCTAACTATGCCTATCAGTGGTTAGTGTCTTCAGTAGTTAGAATCTTTTATTTAGCTGGCAGAATTGGCGCTCGCCGCATTGCAGTAGTTCGAGTAACGAAGATTTTTGTGATGTAACTGATTCATGGAAGGTATAGGTTGTTGTTAGTCAGGGCCATTCTTTCGTAGGTATTATTGAAAGTCGGATTGCATTGCGCTAAAAATATTGTGTGTCAATTTAGTGCTGATCAGAATAAGTAAAGAGAGAACTGTGTGAGTACGTTCAGTTTTACTCAGCTGTCTCTGTGTCAAATAACGTAGAAGTTTACCAGCGCAGTAATTCATAATTTTTCCAAAGGGGACGTTTCAACCTACCCCCTCCTTCCTAAATCATTTATTGTCTACATTAGGCTTTTACGAAGATTTAAGAGGAGTGGAGATTACAATAAACTTTCTAGTTTACTTACCTTGTCATGCAGAGTTGGCTCCAGTTCTTGTCAAGGGGTCTGATTCTTGAAGCTGAAAAATGTCACATTTAGGTCCTCATGGTTGGATTGAGCCAAATAAATTTCAAGATTATTGTTGTAGAATTTTTGTATTTACGTAAATCCATTTTCTCCCATTTTGGTACACCATAGAGTCTTTTGATTTTTCACATTAAGGATACAGGGTACTTATAAATGGTGGAAAAATCGAAATTTTTTATGACTTTATTAAATTCTATAGTCTTTCCTGATTAAATTGATATATACATTAGGCGCTTCAGTCTGGAACCGCGCGACCGCTACGGTCGCAGGTCGAATCCTGTCTCGGGCATGAATGTGTGTGATGTCCTTAGTTCTAGGGCACTGATGACCTCAGATGTTACGTCCCATAGTGCTCAGAGCCATTTGAACCATTTGATATATACATTAAAGGATTTCAAATAAAAAATGACCTATATATGCCAAATTTTTAAGTGACAGTCATGTATGCCACCACGCCCCCCTTACTTCTGTTACAGAATTCAGTATTATTTAGAAAAGAACTGTGAACTTTCTGTTTCCAGCGATTATACGTATGATACATTGTACATGTTGGTAACAGCGGAGGTTTCTAGTGTCTGTAAGTGATTATCTTCGCTAGTATTTACTTTAGTTTCGCTGAAGCAGTTTATTCACGTGTTACGGAATGTTTATTGCTCAAGTGCTACATATATTTGTTGAAGTACATATCCTTTAGCGTGCAATAAATACGAACTATGCCACGCATCAAGAAATTCAATGAAAGGAAATTCCGTGGTAGCCAGTTCACAAACAAAGCAAGCCACACTGTTGAAAGTAACCCACGTATCAGTTCTTCGGGGAAGAAACTCCCACATGGCACACTTCCTGGTGATTCAAATTTTTGTGTTAACAATGACGCTGTTTGTAGTGGATTTGTTGTTGTTGATGTGGGCATCTTCTCGTCTTTTGATAAAGAACCTGCCGCCGGCCTGGGTGGCCCAGCGGTTCTAGGCGCTACAGTCTGGTGCCGCGCGACCGCTATGGTCGCAGGTTCGAATCCTGCCTCGGGCATGGATGTGTGTGCTGTCCTTAGGTTAGTTAGGTTTAAGTAGTTCTAACTGCTAGGGGACTGATGACCTCAGAAGTTAAGTCCCATAGTGCTCAGAGCCATTTGAACCAAAGGAGGTGGCGAAATGTAAACAATGTGATTTTATAGGCTGTCTGGAAATAACTGAACAACAAAGTTGCAGGAAGGGTTTAGCGTCAAAATTAGTTGTTCTGTGTAGATCCTGCAATAAATCTACCTCGAAAATGACACATTGTGCATAATGCTTATGATGTCAATTTGAGATAGTGTATGCAACGTGTGCAATAGGAAAAGGAAAAAAGGCTGCTAAAACGTTTTGTGGTTTGATAGGCCTTCCTCCTCCTCCCAGTAGGTTCAAAAAGTGCATAAAAATACTTTTATGTGCCTTGGCGGTTGTGTCTAAAGCATCTATGAAACGTGCAATAGAAGAAACTATAATATTAGCGGAACCAGGGATATTGCTATCGCACTTGATGGGACATGGTAACATCGAAGACATCCTTCTGGAATGGTGTTGTAAGTGCTACTTCTCTGAAGAATGGAAAAGTTGTTGATGTTGAGTGCTTATCTAAGTACTGCCACACCTGCCATGGTAACTCTGAAGGACATATTGAACATCAGTGTTCTAAGAATATTTCAAAAAAATATTTCAGAGGTTGGTGTCCGTGTATAACGTTGGATATACGAAGTACCTAGGCGATGGGATCTCTAAAGCTTTCAATAAAATTAATGAGTTCAACGTTTATGGTGATACCTTGCTAACAAAACTGGAGTGTTTTGGAAATGTGAAAAAGAGGATGGGTGCTAGATTGAGGAAGCTACAAAGAGAAATGAAAGGAAAGTTTCTATCTGATGGAAAATCTCTGTCTGGCCGAGGCAGATTGACAGAAACTGAAATAGACCTTCTTCAAAGTTATTATGGACTGGCCATTAGACGAACTGCACCTCTGAATGATTTTATAGCAATGAGAAAAGCAGTATCGGCCACCTACTTTCATAAGTTGTCCACATATGACCACCGTGTTCACGGACTTTCCCCTAAAGGAGTAGATTCTTGATGTGGTTATCAAAAAGCAAAAGAAAGTTGCCAAATATACTATCATGAGCATTCTTTTCCTGAGACTGTTATGAATGAAATCTGAGTGACCCTATTTTGCTTAGTAAATGTCTTCATGGGGGCACTCACCATACAAATGAAAGTTTCAACCATTGCATATAGGAAAGATTACCCAAGAATATTTTTGTAGTTATAAATGCATTAAAAGTTGGTGTATTAGGTGCAGTGATATGTTTCAGTGATGGAGTGATAGGAAGGTTGGAAGTCCTGAGAAATTTAGGCATAAAATGTGGCTCTAATATGGAAGATCAATTGCTTGCGTGTGACAGACAACGAGTGCATGAAGCTGAAAGATACGCTCTTCAAGTTACCAAAGAAGGAAGAAGTGCTAAAAGGAATGCCAAGAGGAAGCTTGAAGATGAAGAAATTCTGCAGGATGAAGACTATGCTTCAGGAATGTTCTGAGGCACATTTTAATTGGAGTCATATCTTCATTTGCAATTTCCCACAAGTTGTATTATTCGGAATTCATGTACAAATATTTCCTAAAGTTTATAAAGCATTGCTCTAATTTTTTTCTGTAACTTTCAATAGTCCATACTTAAGTAGTAGACCCAAGCTTTATTGCAGAATCAACTAAATTATAGAAAAAAATAACATTTTATTAGGAAAAAAATTATAAAAATTATAAAATAAGATGTGATATTTTTTATCCATGTAATATACACTCCTGGAAATGGAAAAAAGAACACATTGACACCGGTGTGTCAGACCCACCATACTTGCTCCGGACACTGCGAGAGGGCTGTACAAGCAATGATCACACGCACGGCACAGCGGACACACCAGGAACCGCGGTGTTGGCCGTCGAATGGCGCTAGCTGCGCAGCATTTGTGCACCGCCGCCGTCAGTGTCAGCCAGTTTGCCGTGGCATACGGAGCTCCATCGCAGTCTTTAACACTGGTAGCATGCCGCGACAGCGTGGACGTGAACCGTATGTGCAGTTTACGGACTTTGAGCGAGGGCGTATAGTGTGCATGCGGGAGGCCGGGTGGACGTACCGCCGAATTGCTCAACACGTGGGGCGTGAGGTCTCCACAGTACATCGATGTTGTCGCCAGTGGTCGGCGGAAGGTGCACGTGCCCGTCGACCTGGGACCGGACCGCAGCGACGCATGGATGCACGCCAAGACCGTAGGATCCTACGCAGTGCCGTAGGGAACCGCACCGCCACTTCCCAGCAAATTAGGGACACTGTTGCTCCTGGGGTATCGGCGAGGACCATTCGCAACCGTCTCCATGAAGCTGGGCTACGGTCCCGCACACCGTTAGGCCGTCTTCCGCTCACGCCCCAACATCGTGCAGCCCGCCTCCAGTGGTGTCGCGACAGGCGTGAATGGAGGGACGAATGGACACGTGTCGTCTTCAGCGATGAGAGTCGCTTCTGCCTTGGTGCCAATGATGGTCGTATGCGTGTTTGGCGCAGGGCAGGTGAGCGCCACAATCAGGACTGCATACGACCGAGGCACACAGGGCCAACACCCGGCATCATGGTGTGGGGAGCGATCTCCTACACTGGCCGTACACCACTGGTGATCGTCGAGGGGACACTGAATAGTGCACGGTACATCCAAACCGTCATCGAACCCATCGTTCTACCATTCCTAGACCGGCAAGGGAACTTGCTGTTCCAACAGGACAATGCACGTCCGCATGTATCCCGTGCCACCCAACGTGCTCTAGAAGGTGTAAGTCAACTACCCTGGCCAGCAAGATCTCCGGATCTGTCCCCCATTGAGCATGTTTGGGACTGGATGAAGCGTCGTCTCACGCGGTCTGCACGTCCAGCACGAACGCTGGTCCAACTGAGGCGGCAGGTGGAAATGGCATGGCAAGCCGTTCCACAGGACTACATCCAGCATCTCTACGATCGTCTCCATGGGAGAATAGCAGCCTGCATTGCTGCGAAAGGTGGATATACACTGTACTAGTGCCGACATTGTGCATGCTCTGTTGCCCGTGACTATGTGCCTGTGGTTCTGTCAGTGTGATCATGTGATGTATCTGACCCCAGGAATGTGTCAATAAAGTTTCCCCTTCCTGGGACAATGAATTCACGGTGTTCTTATTTCAATTTCCAGGAGTGTACATACGAGGGTGAGTCAAATGAAAACCTTAAATTTGTAATAACAAATCGAAAATTCGCGTCGTTAGCCTGTAATTTGGTAAGCGTGCTACAAACAGCGTGCAGAATGGCCTGTAGGTGGCAGCATAGTGCAGATGCATACATACCGTCGCAGTATCAGTATAAAGATGGCCGCCATTGAGTGTTCACATCTGACCTCTGTGTCTTACTATCTTTAGGAAGGTGCTTTGACGTGTGTTCGGTGGTGAGCAACATGCAGGAGCAATGGCCTACTTGTAGTACTCCTCCGGTCATTGTGCATAAAGGGCGAAAAGACATTCGTAAAAAATCGAAAATTATCATATCGAGTGAACTCAATTTTTTTACTGATCTGGTCGACAATGAAGAAGCGAGAAATAACTTAAACGTCATGCAAATTCATAAACTTACTGCTAAAGCGTGCAGTATCTCCCAGTCAACTTTAGGCCGTATTAGCAAATCTGTGTCACTGGCAGAATCTCCAGACATGAATGAGTGCTTCCATTCTCCAAGAAAGGGATACGAATGTGAACCGTAAATCAACCGATTTTGACGATTTTAATCAAGAGCTCGTGCATAGAACTGTACTTGGATATTACGACAGAGGAGAGTACCCAACGGCTAAAAAAATACAGGCTGACCTCCGTGAAAAAGTTAATTACTCGGGCTCAGAGACATCCGTTCTTCATCTTCTCCGCTCCTTTGGTTTCCGATTCAAGCAGTGTAATGATGGACGGAAATTCTTGATGGAACACAGAGACACTGCAGCAGCAAGAGTGGAGTTTTTGCGTGTAATGCACTTCTCGCATGCTTAAGACACCAGGCTTGGATGAAACTTGGGTTTCACAGAACCACGCCAATAAGTATATATGGCACGACTCCAAAGGAAACGACAGTTTGAAAGTGCCTACTAGTAGAGCTGGCCAATTAATCATCGCCCACGCTGATTCATTAACCACAGCCTTCATACCAGAGACCAAACTTGTTGTTCGTGGTGGGAAAAGTTCTTGTCAATCCGATTACCATTCAGAAATGTACGGAGAAGTTTTTAAGAATTGGTTTATTCGACTGTTGTCTGCGCTGGAAGAAGGGTCTATTATCGTGATTGATAACGCTAGCTACCACTCCATTCAGATAAAAAAGCTGCCACGTTCAAATTGGCGCAAGGCAGATATTATGGAGTGGTTAAAGAGAAAGAATGTTTCGTTTTCAGTCGATGAAAGGAAGGTTGAACTCATGTCTAAGGAAGAAATCGTTGGTGCCAAAAAGACTTACGAGTTAGATCAACTGGCAAACGAAATGGGACACCAAGTGGTACGTCTACCACCGTATCACTGCCAGTATAATCCCACTGAATTGATATGGGCCCAAGTAAAGCGAGAAGTAGCGAAAAGAAATACTACTTTCAAACTTGCTGATGTCGAGAGGCCAACACACGAAGTTCTTGACAATGTTACTCAGCAGGACTGGGAGAGGTGCGTAAAACTCACAGAAGCATTGTAAGAAGTGATTTCCTGAACCAGGGTTTAAGAGACCATGGTGGAATCTGTGATGATACACCTGGCTGAAACAAGCGACAGGGAATCTGAAGACACGGAGCCGTAAGATCCTTCAGTTTAAGTGCCGCCTATGTAAAAAGCTGACTTGATTTAAATATTTGTCTATTCATTTGAATTATAGAGTACATACTGCAAATGTCTTTCCCTTACAGTAGACGTCTGATAAATTTATCACAATTGGTGGCGATTAGTTTACTCGGCAGCAACTGTCAATTAAAATAAGATTGTCAATTCTGCATTAATTAACAACAGTTTATCCTAAAACGCTGTATCGAATGTCTTTACATTCGGATATGATCTTACTGTATTCGATTTACTTGTACATTCGAAATTTAACTCCTTTTTTTCATAGAAGGATATACTGGCTGTGTCATGGTAAGGGTAATGCAGTTCATAAAATGACAAAATGTTGTGGCGCTGCAGTAACATCAGAACAGTCCCAGCACCTATTCTGATTCTCCGAGAAGAGCATAGAAATCTATGATATGTGACGACTTTTACAGAAAGCTAGAACGTAGAATTGTATTACTTTAGTGTGACAGAGGATAGTATCCGATGGCTAGAGAAATACAGGGTAATGTCGGTAATAAAATTGATTATTCTGGCCAGCCACTTCAATGCACTGTCTTATCCACTCATTGGTTTTTAATTCAGAAACTGTAATGTTGGACGAAATATGTAACACAAGACAGGGACATTGCAGTAGTACGAGCGGCGTTTTTGTGTACCAAGCACGTATTGCGTGCTAAGAATAATAGGCTTACAGCAAATTTAGATAAAACTTGGGTTTCACAAAACCTTACGAACAAATATTTTGCTCGACTTCACTAATATTGGCTTCAAAGTAACTACAATGACTTTTGCGTAGCGTGTATTGGCGTTTTGAGTGATGGATGCAATGACGAAGGATATGTATTAGCAGCCAGTAAAATACTTTCGGGAAGTAGGGAATATTCTCGCTTATATTAAAGCGAGTCGTCCGAACAAAAACTCTTGGCGACGGAGTACAGTGACTCGCGCGCTGCTGCGCACGGAATATCGCGGAAGTAATTTGCCTCTGTACGTGATACGATACAATGATGATGTCTGAAATGTTACCAAAAATAATTTTGTAGTTTTCTTAACAACTTTCCCGCGGGAAGTTTCCTCACAGTCCTACAGAACGAAAACTCATCAGCGACTACATTTTTCGCTACGCAGTCGGCACAGTTTCCACTCTTATAATATTTTATTTTTTATCTCAGAATACTTGTATGTTTCCGAAATAAAAGACTCAGCATATGCATCTGTAAACTTTGAGGATGTTCATTTTTTTTCGGTGCAATTACGTTAGTGATTCTGTTACTAGGGTTGGGGTTTGTTTTGAGGGAGGAGACCAGACAGAGAGGTCATCGGTCTCATCGGATTAGGGAAGGACGGGGAAGAAAGTCGGCCGTGCCCTTTCAAAGGAACCATCCCGGCATTTACCTGGAGCGATTTAGGGAAATCACGGAAAACCTAAATCATGATGGCCGGACGCGGAATAGAACCGTCGTCCTCCCGAATGCGAGTCCTGTGACAGAGGATAGTATCCGATGGCTGCAGAAATACAGGGTAATGTCCGTGTTAAAATTGATTATTCTGGCCAGTCATTTCAATGCACTGTCTTCTCCACCCACCTCGCTCGGTTTCTGTTACTACCTCAGGTTGAAGTAAAAAATTATTTTCCTCCAAAATTTCTTGTAACGTTAGTTATCATTTTTTTCCCCTAGCAGCTAATGAGAATTTTCTTTTGGAAAGTACTCCATCATATTCTAGTCTAAATATAGAGTTGCCCAATATTTTCTTAAATTTTTACGAACGTTTGAAATTATCACTATTAAGAAACTGACAATGCCGTAAGACGGTGAGATGACGTTGAAGCTCTATTTTCGTGCCGGCCACTCCAGTTTCTGTTACATCATTACTTTCGATTATTATTTCATAAATGAATCCAGAAATAAACATAGTAACCAGTACAGTATTTGCGTAATTAATAATAGAAATTTTAAGTGTGCGAATAATTCTTAATTTCAAATGTTTCTAAAAAAAAATTAAACTGTACATTCAGAACTATTACTTATCGATTATAACATCGAGAATAAAAACATTTTATAAAGTAATTCATTTTCATAAACTTTAGTTTGAAATATAACATGCTGTGTATAAAATTATATGAAAGATTTCAGAAAAGCAACAGAGATAATACTGACCTGTCCAAAATTCGAAAAATGATACTGGTATCGACAACCAGAGATGAAGAAAAGTAATACTAGAGGAGGATGTCCCGTTACAAGTTGAATGTGCTAAATGAGAACACTTGACCATATATGTAGTGTAACATAATATCTTTAGACAACACTTAAGATTACATGATCATATCCACAAGGTAGCGTCTGGCGTCAAAAAAGCAGAAGCTCAAAGAATACCACGGATACAAAGGTAACTAACACCAACACTAAAAATCGGTCACTGCAGTCTTTGTTATACAGGTCAATATCACACGTCTCTACAACACCACAATTTATTAGATAATAATAATGGAAATTTCTGGATCGACAAATACGTAAAAGAATGGAGGACTGGTGCATGTTGCACAGAGGCAAGTAATACGACAGAGTTAGCAGTAGCTTTCGAGTTCTTGCCTTTCTTCTAGTAAGGTACCCACATTCAAACACACAACCACACAGACACACAAACGTACAAGCCAGCGGTAGCAGGCGAGTGTCACCGCTATCGCGGATGTGTACGTTTGTGTGTCTGTGTGGTTGTGTATGTCAATGTGGGTACATTGCTAGAAGAAAAGCAAGAGCTCAAAAGTTACTGCTAACTATTTTCTGCTATGTGTTTCTGTGCGCCACGCACCAGTCCTCTACAGCAAAATACCTTACCTTACATAACATTAACTTTGAATTTATTGGATGTTTCAGACACAGCTGTCCTTACACTCATTCTCGCTTCATTCAGGCTTAGGTTACAGTAGTCCTCTGCTGGTGGTACTGGGTGCTAGACCTCGTGGAGAACATGCTGTCCGACGACATCATGAATAACTGTACTTGCGTCATCAACTAACATCACGGTAGCGCTCTCTGGTTATGACGATATGCACTAAGCCAGTTGGGCTCTGGAGCTTGTGATGAACCCACTAGGTGGCGCCATCTTAGATTACATTACTTGCATCATCACCTGGCGTCACTACAGTGTCCTCTAGTGGCATGGATATGAACTAAGTCAGTGGACTCAGTGGCGAATACACTGGGTGGTGGTGCTGCCTCTAATTGTTTAAATAAAGATTGGTGTATGATTTCGACAGTTGCCGATTAGCAAGCAGAGTTTTGGATTATTATTTTGACAATTTACGAGTTGTCTGCCTATCTGGACGTAAATGTTTTGCATTATTTACGAGTGGTTCACATGTCTGTAGGCTGTGCAATGCGTTATTTTTGACGGTTTACAATTAGAAAGCGTGCGTGTAGAGCCTTATACATGAGGTATGTAGGCCTAGGTTGCAGGTCTGTATGCTGTGGGGCATCTCAGAGCATGTGTTCTGTGATACATATACTCCATCCCTAAATAAACTGATCCCAAATAAATAAAGTACACTCTTTCCTCTCTCCATCAGCCTAGTGCGGGCTGAGTCCTTTCTCCAGCAACTCCTAGGAAGAGGTTGCGCCCTGGAGGCTTAGGTTAGTGGTGGAGAGCTTCGTTTGCAACAATTTTCTTAGGTTGGTAGCGAAAGCCCAAGCGGCCTTTCTTTACTGCCAGAATTCGAAGTCGGCGCCAGTTCCTACAAGAGTTGGTGGTCTGGACCTTGAAAATTAGTTGAAACTAGGTAGTTGAAAGTATAGTGAACCTCTTTTCTTACCTATATGAAATTGGTTAAATAATAAAGACAAGTCCTTTTTTCCCGCCATTTTCCTTGTTTAGTAGAGATAACAGGGGTGTGACACATTATCCTGCTGGAATTTGAACTTAGCGCCATTTTATTTTGCAGAGGGGTTAGGTTAGTGGAGGTAGCCCAAAATCAACCATCCTGATTGACGTCACAGCCGCCAGCCTGATTGACATCATGCGCTGTTGCCAAGTCTACACGACGCCATCTTGGATGATGTCATCGCCGCCATCTTGGATACATCTGGCATCAATGGAATGTGGGGTAGCACTCCTGTAGCCCCCCGAGTAATGTGCCCTGAAATTTTTCACTCAGGAAGAACAGACCAAAAGAAATCCACTGTCAAAATTTTAGTTGCTAAGGCGCACTACAGCCATTTTAAAAAGAATGTTAAAGCTACGCAGCTGTTCTGCGCAGCGCTCGATTGGCGAATAAGCAGACGCTGCCGTTTAACATGAGAATGCAGCGCCACGTAGCATGAAGTCGAAAGCACACACACGCGAATTTTATGCTTTAAACCACACCGAACATTCCTCAAATTATAATTTTTTTGAATAATTTGCAGTTCATATCAACTGCTAAACCGTTGCTGATGTATTTGTGACACAAGTGCCTAGCAGAGGAAAGAAAATCAAGGCAGTGTATGATGTTAGATTACAGACGACTTCCATCAACTGGGTCTTTAATTTGTTGACATTAAGTATTTTATAACAGTTGATGTAAAACAATTCTTATTATAATTTTTGAATGATGTATATTTTATTGACAATGATACAGTTTCTTATTTGTTCCCCGTAATCGTCAAAAAAACGCAAAGCGTCTATTGGATGATGGAAACGAACATTTTCCTTACAGGAACACCTGGTTCAAATGGCTCTGAGCACTATGGGGCTTAACATCTGTGGTCATCAGTCCCCTAGAACTGAGAACCACTTAAACCTAACTAACCTAAGGACATCACACACATCTATGCCGGAGGCAGGATTCGAACCTGGGACCGTAGCAGTCGCGCGGTTCCGGACTGAGCGCCTAGAACCGCTACAGGAACACCTGACAAAGTATTAATGCATTTAGACACTTCACAGTAATTACTAGTTTTATTTATACAGAACTGGAATGGAGAAAGAAATGACAGTGGCCATTCTTCTGAAAAAAGTTCTGCATACCAGGTATACTTTATCAAATTCGTGACAATTGGTGATGCAAATTGACACTGCAGAAGTGAATGAAGTTTAACAATACTTCCAGAATACTGCCAGGAAGTTTAACAATACTGTTCGCTGATAAACCTGATATGACAAAGAGCTATCGGAAATAATACTGTTCAACAATTTTCTGAAAAATGCTTTACATTGTTGAAAATATTTGTCATCGACAGGTTGAACCACACTGTTGGTTACTGGTGGAATCCGAATTATATTAACATTCTGTTCGTCGTCGTCCTAAACACAGTGGTGTCGTTATACCCAGGCCAAAAGTCCAACAAAAGCAATGAATTATTTTCTGCAGATGTTAAGAAGACATTCCAGATGCATCATAGAAAATTATCCTCTCCCATTTTTCCAGATTTTGCTTTTGTATTACAAAATCTTTTCATGTTAACAGTAGTTTTTTAATATATTTGTCCAAATTGGCCTTGATGTTACTGAAGACTGATATAATGGTGCGGAAACTAATCCATTGATACTTATCATTGGTATTGCTGTATACAAATGTGTCATACATTCATCGACTGCACAAGTGACTCTTCTTATTTTTCACTTAAAAACATAAAATGCTGTTTGCAAGCATTTCTTGCACGAAACCTGACTGTCTGTCTTTATAAACAGTATTTCATGAGAAAACAAGAAGCTTTCTTTTCGTGTCTTCTACGAATTTTTATATAGTATTACCTATTAATGACATCTCCTCTTCACGTTTGCTTAAGGTAAACTCTGTAATTTTGCGACCTCCTTTTCGTATAATTTTCTGAATCTGTTAACCAGGTCGAAGAAACCTGGAAATCAGTTATGTTCATCTCACTTGTAATTTAGTGCTCCCAGTCTTGTTAGATGAGTAACAGTGCACTGACTCTTACGAGCAGTTCTAAATCTTTCGATTTGTTTTTCTTTCACACTACTGCGAGTTTCATTCTGGCGCATATTTCTTTCTTCGTGTAAGTCGTTCTTCCATTTATACACGTACAGTTCATGTGTAGATTCTACGAAACGAAACCGGCTTTGCACACTGCCGAAGTTTAAGCGTTTTCGCCCCTCCCTTTCATTTAAGCAAAAGATTTACAGGTTTCCTTTGTCATTTAAGCTATTACTCCAGATATTTTCTTTGAGCCTGGAAGGTAGTCAATTTATGTTCCTGACTTTCATTAGCACAACAATCAACGTTCGAGCTACAATTCACAGAATCAGTTGAGTTATTTCCTGTTTCTTCTGGTACTCCTATTTCTACAATTTCTAACGAAATGTTGACATCATTCGAATAAATGTGCAAAATATTAACGAATAAATAACACATATGTAGGTCTTCGGGAGAAGTAGGAGATTCCGATTGTACATCACGTTCTTCGTATTTCATCTTTGCTAAGTTGAAAACATTAACTGAATTCCACGTTACGGCGAAATTCTGGAACCTGCACAAAGACAGATGCTATTAACAACCACTGCTTATTCTTATGGATATTAAATGAGCCGGAAAATCGAGCGAATAGTAATTGTGAACAACTGAATCAGAGAAACTATCAATGGAAACTGAAATTCGTTTTACAAATTAACGATCGCATGGTGCCGTGTTATCTGCTTACCGATGTGCAGTCAACTTTTAAATATGTGCCCGCCTTTTCTTCACTTTCTTAATGACACCTATAGTCAGCAGTGCTCTAATAGCCTTATAGTGACTAATACCGGCCTTAATGTAAACTGAAGTACAGCTTCTTTGCAACCAAGAGATCTAGATGTTTCTCTCGTGAGTCATATCTCTCATTAACTGCCCAATACAATTTTCGGATAAGACATTTAGAACAGTATCACATGAATTCCAGTCCCTACCACACACACCAATCTCTTGATTCTGTTAGAATATCTGTTACGTTGAAATCTTCCTCCAGTACTATAACATGATCAGGAATATGTGTGTCTTTATCCAAGCTTTACCTGAAATGTTTTGCCACAATAACTCCTTGGCATATAGTCTATAAAAGAAAGCGATTGTGATGACTGAGTCACCCAAATTATGTGGCAATCACAGTCTGCTCCAACTTCACTGGGTATTATTGTATCACTTAATGGCTAAAAACAGGCCGTCAGCATTGATGTCTAGTCTGTTTAGTGATGTATATTCCAACTTGAATTTTAAAATTTCATAGCTATCATTTTTCATTTCAACCAACGTTCTGGTCCTAAACTATGCGTGCATTATTACTATTCATAAGTGAAACTATAGTCCGATTTAAATTATTTGATAGTTGACACTTCACAGGTTCGAGTCCTCCCTCGGGCATGGGTGTGTGTGTTGGTGTGTTGTCTTTAGCGTAAGTTAGTTTAAGTTAGATTAAGTAGTAGGGACCGATGACCTCAGCAGTTTGGTCCCATAGGAACTCACCACCTGAACTGTTCGCCGCTGCCAAACTGCTACAAAAAGATCATTTCTCTTCTAATCCCTTGTCTGGCTTTCTTTCTTGATGTGTTGGGATCCAGAATTCTGGGTCTGGCCCTTTAATTTTGTATTTGATCACACGTTATAGCCATACCAAAAACAACACACACAAAACGATGTTGACGAAACACACATATTTCATACACAGCACTAACCAAACACTACTGAATCCGGCACAAGAGGTGATTCTGCATTCATAGTCCTTTAAAGCTATTCCTGTTGTATAAAATCTGTCCAGTCTCGAGTAATCCCCGTCAGCTTCTCGGACCACCATGCATTTGTCGTTAAAATAAAAGGCTTACCCCAACCCACCGTAATAGGGAAGGAATACTGGAAGTTAAAATGCAACCTATTCTACATCTACATCTTCATCTACATTTATACTCCGCAAGCCACCCAACGGTGTGTGGCGGAGGGCACTTTACGTGCCACTGTCATTACCTCCCTTTCCTGTTCCAGTCGCGTATGGTTCGCGGGAAGAACGACTGTCTGAAAGCCTCCGTGCGCGCTCTAATCTCTCTAATTTTACATTCGTGATCTCCTCGGGAGGTATAAGTAGGGGGAAGCAATATATTCGATACCTCATCCAGAAACGCACCCTCTCGAAACCTGGCGAGCAAGCTACACCGCGATGCAGAGCGCCTCTCTCGCAGAGTCTGCCACTTGAGTTTGTTAAACATCTCCGTAACGCTATCACGGTTACCAAATAACCCTGTGACGAAACGCGCCGCTCTTCTTTGGATCTTCTCTATCTCCTCCGTCAACCCGATCTGGTACGGATCCCACACTGATGAGCAATACTCAAGTATAGGTCGAACGGTAAGTGAGCAAAAACAGATTTCTGCGAATGCTACCGGTTCTCCAGTAATGTTCTTGAATGGTGGGATAAAATGGTGAAACCTGGAATTCGTAAGCTGTTTAGAAACTTAGCGTATAGGATCAGCAACACTAAAAGAAAACACATCGAATTATATTATATGATTGTTCGAGAGTTCCAAGAAAATTGGGCAACAGAGAATACCGATCTCGCGGATTGAAGAAATTCAAAAAGAAGATCCTAGAACTACAGGAAAAAGAAATCGAAGTCAAAATAATCACATGCAAACAAAAGGGATACATTCCAGACGAAAAATGGAGCCTCTACCACCTCAGTAGGGAACGGAAACAATGCAGACAGAGATTTATTGGAAATGTAACGTCTTCCTGCGGGAACGACATCGTTAATATGGAAGATATTAAGGATCATTTCCGGAGACTTCTTGGAGAATAACCGTCAGATCCTACCAATACCGCAAGTTTGCTACAACACTGCACGGCTTCCCTCACCAACGAAAATGTCACTACGTTGATAGATCCCATATCCGAAGAAGAAATTGCAGACATTATAAAGCACTTACCACGAAATAGGAGTCTGGGTATTGACGGCATACCGTATGTGTGGGGTCCTGCCCACTCGTCTCGTATGGGGTGCCTAAAGGAAGCTGAGTTCTCGGAATGCTATACAACAGTTCAAGCAAATCACGTTAATAGTTTTATTTCAATAAAGCAGATTTGATAATACTTAACGTCGAATTTACAATGGCGTCGCAAGCGATGGGCGACATTCAAACAATCAAAGTCCTTTGCTGTACACAAGGTCCATGTAAGCAATTGATATGGATCGCACCTCACTGCTATCGTAGTGCTCGCTGCTAGTACAGTGCGAATACTCTGCCGTTTACTGTCCCAATACTGTCCGGCCAAAGCTGGCAGGAGCGACGCTTATATTCTCTTCGGCTAGAGGGCGTTCCTGTCATGGTGCGGTCCTTGTAGCGGACTATTGCCTGACTTCATCTCACTGCCTTCTTTGCTCTTGCGATCTTCGTCTTCGTGCCGGTGCTTGTCGATACGCCCGAACATTCCTCCCCCCCTCCCCCCTCCCCCAAAGCGACGGACCGTCATCGCGTAGGGAGTGCGACCATGGCGAGAGGAGGCAGGAATGTGGGCGCCACGTCGGGCCGGAAGCTGTAGCTGCAGGGAACGTCAAGCTTCCGGCCTGTCCCCCCATCGGCCTGCGCTCTGGTGGAAACGTCCATGGAAAACGACAAGAAGGGTATGCGTCCACCTCCTGCTGACATGAGCCAGAAGAGAAGGCGGTGACTGCTGCGGTGTGGGCGGGCCAAGCTCCCTCGGTAGGACGAGAGGCGACAGAGGAGGCGAAGGATCTGTCTCCATTGGGTCGTCCCTTGCTGTCGTGATGACACCTTCTGGTGGCTGCTGTGGCCGCGCTGCCCTCTGTATCCATGAATCTGGGGGAAGAGACACTGAAAGATCATCAGCAGAGGCGAAGTTAATTTTGATCTCAGCACTGCAGACCATCTGGATCTGAAATAAGATACATGCAAGCGCCAAGTCGACGGACGATCCCATCCCCATCGCCAGTGTGGGGTCCTGGCCACACGTCTCGTATAATGTGCCTAAAGGATGCTGCGTTCTCAGAATGCCATACAACAATTCAAGCAAATCACATTAATAGTTTTATTTCAATAAAGCAATACTTACCTTTTTTGACAATACTTACCTATGAATTTACAATGGTGTCACAAGCGATTGGCGACATTCAATCAATCAAATGGCCTTTGCTGTATACAAGGTCCATGTAAGCGATTGATATGAATCACACGTCGCTGATATTGTAGTGCTCTCTGCTAGTACTCTGCTAATACTCCACCATATACTGTGCTAATACTGTCTGGCAGAGGCTAACCGGAGCGGCTCTTACATTCCCTTCAGCTAGAGGGCGCTCCTGTCATGGTGCGGTCCTTGTCAGCCGGCTCTTGGCTGAAGTCGTCTCTTCTTTACTCTTGCGATCTTCGTCTTCATGCCGGCTCTTGTTGACACACAGGTCAAATATATTCAGGATATGAATCAGGAGTTATAGTCCTTGTACTCAAACTTCAAAACCAAGAAGAATAATTGATTATAGGCCAATAACTCTGTTATACGCCGACTCAAAAATAATGGTGTGCATAATAGCCGCAAGACTAAAAAAGACTCTTCCAGAGATAATTGGGCCTGGCCTAAAGTGTGATGTTCCCAACAGGAAGATCATCGATGGACTTTGAGAGACACGACCTTCTACTCAATAGATGTACCAAACCGGATCAATGGGACTGTTGAACATCGACCCAGAAAATGCCTTTGGCATATTCAGTCACCAATATCTAAGAAATGCATTGCAACGCTATAATTTCCCACAGGCCACAATAGCGGACGGTATTTCCTTCGTGATACATTACCCGTGTTAAAATGGACCGTATACCAATTGCGGAAAAGGTCGATATCGTGTTGATGTATGGCTATTGTGATCAAAATGCCCAACGGGCGTGTGCTATGTATGGTGCTCGGTATCCTGGACGACATCATCCAAGTGTCCGGACCGTTCGCCGGATAGTTACGTTATTTAAGGAAACAGGAAGTGTTCCGCCACATGTGAAACGTCAACCACGACCTACAACAAATGATGATGCCCAAGTAGGTGTTTTAGCTGCCGACGCGGCTAATCCGCACATCAGTAGCAGACAAACTGCGCAAGAATCGGGAATCTCAAAATCGTCAGTGTTGAGAATGCTACATCAACATCGATTGCACCCGTAACATATTTCTATGCACCAGCAATTGCATGGCGACGACTCTGAACGTCGTGTACAGTTGTGCCACTGGGCACAAGAGAAATTACGGGACGATGACAGATTTTTTGCACGCGTTCTATTTAGCGACGAAGCGTCATTCACCAACAGCTGTAACGTAAACCGGCATAATATGCCCTATTGGGCAACGGAAAATCCACGATGGCTGCGACAAATGGAACATTAGCGACCTTGGCGGGTTGATGTATGGTGCGGCATTATGGGAGGAAGGATATGGTTCAAATGGCTCTGAGGACTATGGGACTCAACTTTTGAGGTCATTAGTCCCCTAGAACGTAGAACTAGTTAAACCTAACTAACCTAAGGGCATCACACACATCCATGCCCGCGGCAGGATTCGAACCTGTGACCGTAGCGGTCTCGCGGTTCCAGACTGCAGCGCCTAGAACCGCACGGCCACTTCGGCCGGCGAGGAACTATAATTGGCCCCCATTTTATCGGTGGCAATCTAAATAGTGCAATGTATGCTGATTTCCTACGTAATGTTCTACCGATGTTACTACAAGATGTTTCACTGCATGACAGAATGGCGATGTACTTCCTACTTGACGGATGTCCAGCACATAGCTCGCGTGCGGTTGAAGCGGTATTGAATAGCATATTTCATGAGAGGTGGAGTGGTCATCGAAGCACCATACCATGGCCCGCACGTTCACCGGATCTGACGTCCCCGGATTTCTTTCTTTGGGGAAAGTTGAAGGATATTTGCTATCGTGATCCACCGACAACGCCTGACAACACGCGTCAGCGCATTGTCAATGCATGTGCAAACATTACGGAAGAGGAACTACTCGCTGTTGAGAGGAATGTCGTTACACGTATTGCCAAATGCATTGAGGTTGACGGACATCATTTTGAGCATTTATTGCGTTAATGTGGTATTTACAGGCAATCACGCTGTAACAGCATGCGTTCTCAGAAATGATAAGTTTACAAACGTACATGTATCACATTGGAACAACCGAAATAAAATGTTCAAACGTACCTATGTTCTGTATT
This sequence comes from Schistocerca americana, assembly GCF_021461395.2. Taxonomy (NCBI): domain Eukaryota; kingdom Metazoa; phylum Arthropoda; class Insecta; order Orthoptera; family Acrididae; genus Schistocerca; species Schistocerca americana. The sequence goes on along the minus strand of NC_060124.1, from coordinate 169,768,159 downwards.
TTAATTTAAAAAACCGACCTGTTACCAGCTGTTCGTCTAAAATTGTGAGCCACATGTTTGTGACTATTACAGCGCCATCTATCACAAAGCGAAAAAAGTGGTCGAACTAAAACATTCATATTTCTTTACGTACTACACGAATATGTAATAAAAATGGGGGTATCTATTTTTAAAAAAACGCAGTTTATATCCGTTTGACCTATGGCAGCGCCATCTAGCGGGCCAACCATAGCGCCATGTGGTTTCCGCCTTCAGGCTACACAAGTTTCGTTCTTTGTAGTTTTTTCGTTTGACGTTTATTTCGTGAGATATTTGGCCCGGTCACGATCAATGGACCATTCTGTATGTCAATATGCTGGCCCTTTCAAAAATGTGGTATTTAGCTCAAATAATACCCATAGAGAGAGAATATGTTGCTCAAACGAAAAAGTATATACAATCGCTCATCTGGAAAGGGATGCTACCCCTGTAACCAGAGACCAGTTAATAAAACTGCAAAATGAAGGTGGATTAGGCTTAATAGATTGTGAGAAAAAGTGCAAAATCTTATTAAATCCTTCAAACAACCAGCAAGTCAGTCGGATTTATTGAAGGTCGCGTGGGCAGTTACCACAAGAAGTAGAACTGAATGACGTACACTCGTGTATATTACTCGCGCTCTTAAGATCACAACGGGAATTGTAGAAAAACTCCCAAACAAAACAACTTCACCTCGAAAAAGATTCGGGAACGGCAGTGCACCCGCACTATGCTGCCGCGGGGAGGGGAGCGGTGAGGGGAAAGCAGCGTCGGCTGTTCCCCACAGCTGTAGCCGCGTTTTGTGCTTACACGAAACGGGAGACGGCACTCGCGGAAATACTGCCCGCTTGAGTGACACTTCCTTTGGATCAGAAATCGCCTAATTGGTTGACAAATTCATGCACGAGAGTCTTATCTATAACTTATGTATCAATTATTTATCGAAAATAATGAAAAATGAAAGTAGATGAATGTACAAATTACGACACTATGAATCGAAAGTCAGAAACAGATTTTTGGAATCCAAAACGCAGCACAGCACCAATGTTTACAAATTGTAGTTAACTGTGCCTCAAAGAATTGTCGAAATGAAATTCACTAAAGGTCACTGTCACCTGCGTTTCATTCAAGATCATCACCATATCTTGAGGGCGTGGTGTTGATGATAACTCCATCGATGGCCATTTCCATTATTCTGTCGCCTGTCCAATACTCTTGCTATAGCTGCTGCACTTTCCAGCAGTAACCTTGCCAGTACTGTGCAGCAACTGAAATATTTCCTTCGACATGTCACCAGTGGCATTGTTCTCCCTAAAATTTGATGGGATTTAGGCCGCAGTTGTAGGGCGGCAAACGGACTATTTCGTGGCCTCTGCTCTCAGCGATTTTATCCACGATGTACTCTTTAACAGCTGGTTTGTTTTCCTGTATTTTAGATAACAGTTCAGCCATCCTCATTAAGTCGTTGCCGTTTATTTGCCTGTCTCGTAACCACTCGCTAACATCGTAATCCTGAGATCATACTTGTTAGTGGAAATGGAAATGAGCGTTTGGCGTCATCGGCCGCGAGGCCCCTTGCGGGGCAGGTCCGGCAGCCTAGGTGTAAGTCTTATTACATTAGACGCCACATTGGGCGTCCTGTGAGCCGGATGGGAATGAAATGACGATGAAGAGAACACAACACCCAGTCCCTCAGCGGAGAAAAACTCCGACCCAGCCGGGAATCGAACCCGGGGCCGTAGAACGGCAATCCGTCACGCTGAGCACTTTTTTTTTTTTTTTTTTTTTTTTGCTATCATTTTGTTCGTTTTAGTTCGTTGTAGCTGCTCGTAGCGGACGTCTCAAGACACCCGTTTCAGTTCGTCGTTGATCCATTAACTCAGTTTTTTTATTACAGATGGCTACTAACCCTCTGACCGAACACGCTGAATTACCGTACCGGCAAATTTTTTTTAACATATTCTTGAACCAAGGATTTTTTTAAATCTCATTTTGTTCGGTTTTGTTCGTTGCATCTGCTCGGGGCGGACGTCGTAAGACATCCGTTTAAGTTCGTTGTTGATCGATTAACTCAGTTTTTTTTTCTTTTTTTTTTTTTTTATTACAGAGGGCAACTAACCCTCTGACCGAGCACGCTGAGCTACCGTGCCGGTGCCACTCAGCTATCGGGGCGGACATTTGTTAGTCATTCTGCCGAAGCTCCTGCTGTTGTATTGTGCATTATCCGTACAATCACAGAACTGGGTGGAATAGTGAGAACCACCGTATCTGTAACGCCCAACCCCTTTCGTCGACGCCCGCTACTTTCTTCAACTTCAAGAAGTTAGCAAGTTAGTGGAAACAGTTTCTTGCACGAAACTTCGTGACAAATCAAACTGCGTGCCAATCCGGGTTCCCAGGCTCGAATCATGGTTGGCCACAGGGTTTTAATTTTTCAGAAGTTTCAGATCAGCGCACATCTGCTGCTGGGTGGAAATTCGTTCTAGTTTCTTGCCTCTTGCTGCAAAATATTTACCGAATTTTGTCATTCCAATAGTACAGTATGAGTGTCGAAAAGGAGAATGGCCCAATTTAGGTGAGCGGAAACAAATGTACCTTTGGAACCCCTAAACACACGTAAACACACATAATAGGCACCACCAGTCAAGGAAATGCGAAACGAGTTTACCAATCAATTTATTTCACAAGAAGGGAAAGTACCATGACAGTATAGACGTGTTTAAAATTTAGCTAATTTTTTAGTGGTACTGTAAACATAAATGCACTGCGTTTGTGATAAAAGTGGTAAGTATAGCCGGCAAAAATCGAAAAAGAATGAAAAATGGATCAAATGGCTCTGAGCACTATGGGACTCAACTGCTGAGGTTATTAGTCCCCTAGAACTTAGAACTAGTTAAATCTAACTAAACTAAGGACATCACAAACATCCATGCCCGAGGCAGGATTCGAACCTGCGACCGTAGCGGTCTTGCGGTTCCAGACTGCAGCGCCTTTAACCGCACGGCCACTTCGGCCGGCTGAAAAAGAATTAAAAGGCAGCGTCTTGGTGAGATACTGCACTGCATTTTTGTTTTCTGTTATCAAACAGTTGATTATACAGTAGACAAGAGATTTCGAAATCTGCGTATGACATCCCCAAAGTTTATATTCTACGTCAAGTCCTCTGATTTTAGTTAACTGAATGGTGTTTCTTGGTAACATCAATATGTACTCCTCTAACATTTTTGTTCTATTTTTTACTTTTTCGGCTTAGTCACCATCTTTATTCATTAATAATAATGCAACATCATTAGCGACTGTTCTGGTTTTTAAGAATAACTACACTTCTGCAACAAGTACTTGCAGCGAGTTGCCCCAGTGACCTGGAGAAGAACACCTCAGCAAGTTTTTGCTCTAATGTAAACAGCTCAGCAGGTGATTACAAAAGTGACTTGCTACTGGACACAAGCCTTCCATAACACTTCGGGTCTAGGGGCAGCATGACGATGGCAGCGTTCGGAAACAAATGAATATATTTCAAGTAGTGTCGATTTTCTCCACATCTGGCAGCACTAGTGAAATCGTCAAGTTTTCGTGGCCAAACAGTACAGAAAGAAACAATCCACGCACCAGTCAGCCAAATAAGACACAAAGATCTTAATGGGAAAGTAGTGTCGTCTAACTTTTCAGATGAGACTACAAGTCTAACGCTGTGTTTGGCCGGTCGCATGTCCTTAAACGATCTGTTTCCGACAGCATCACGGCGACACTACCTGAGACTCACAGGAAACCCCTACTGTGAACATTGTGGCTTGACTGCCACAGCCCTGCACTGAACAGTGTGCTGATCACGAATCCTAGGCTTCTAGAAGTAGATTAAATTTAAATGTGCAATGCTATTAACGACAACTACTGCTGAAATCAACACCAAGAAGATAATGTTCACGGATTACAAACCATTTCCAGCTTCAAAGATGAGAACAATCATGTGGCTTATACATTCCTGTATAAACTACATCATCAGCGATTAAGGTGAATCTTCAACCGAATTCAAACTATACTTGCACCAACAAACGGACAAAATTGTCAGAAACAACTGGAAAAGAAAAAAAATGGCCCATCCATTCACTTTTTATAAAAATAACGATGTTTAAAATGGAAAACACCAAACAAATACTTTTTAAAGGATAGGTGCAACTTAGTTTCCTTATTTCAAATTCAGTCAGAACAAAAATTTAACTCTTGTAAAATGACACGAATTATAGTCCGAGCAGAATGCTGTGGCCGGTAGATGCGCAGATGGGAGGACATGCGTGATGAGACTGGGAGTGGTGAGGGTTAGGTCGGTATTCCACTATCAAATTTCTTTGTCAAAGATTTAATCAAATATGTGTTCAATAATATTCGTCAAATATATTTGATAAAGAACTTTGACGTGATGCTAAAAAGGAGTATTACACTGTCATCATATTTTTCATCAAAGTTCAAGATGGCTGACAACAACACTTGTTATTAGCCGCAGCAGTTGCATGTACCACAATTGCACTGTGTGCACATGTGGAAGAGAAGCAGAGGGGAAAAAAGGAAACGTACCTGGGTGAAGCCGTGAGTTTTACGACGACACGATAAAAGCATTCAACAAAACTTGCTATGTGAGCTTATAGTGGAGGACGTCAAGTCCTACATCAATTACTTAAGAATGGATGAGAATACATTTCTGTATGTGCTCAGTGAAGTGTTTCCTCATATCACAAAGCAGAATACTCACTCAACAACTGCTATATCTGCAGAAGACAGGCTCACTGTAACACACCGATTCCTTGCTACAGGAGAGAGTTAGGTTAGATTAGGTTAGGTTAGGTCAGGTCTCCAATCTTCTTAATCTGTTTTTGTATTCAGAGTGCCTCAGTTGTAAAGCGCCTCATCAGCTTCATATATCTCTATTAATTTTGTAGTTGACAGTACACATCATTTGTACTTACTGGCAACAGTGATCTCCATACTAACTGGATGTACATATTCTGTCTTTGACCATAGCGCTTATCTGTGCCATCTCAGGAGTGTTTGTTTATATGTTCCACCATCTTTTAGTTAGGCAAAAAGTTTCTCTTGGTGTTAACTAGGTGTATGTTGTGAGTGTAAAATGGTTATTTCCTGCTCTGCATACAACTGTATGAACCGGTGGAACAAGGAAAGTAATTTAACTTTCCACAGGTAATAATTGAATGTCAAGAAATGACAACAATCTCGTAAATATCTTGGTCGTTGCCTTGCATGATACAATGTCTCTTCTGTTTTGGACAGGTTTCCTCTGCAAAAAGGCGATTTGCTGAAACAGTGGGTCATTGCCACTAAACGCAAAGGTTTCACGCCTACAAGGGCTAGTTTCTTGTGTGGAGATCACTTGTTGGAAGAAGATTATTTAGTAAGGCCTGGTACTTTGAGGCATCTCAAGCCTGATGCAGTGCCATCACAGTTTGCGTTTCCGAGACGCATTTAATGCCCAAGGAAAAGCAACCAAGGCGACAGATTAGAATAACAACTGAACAGCCTACTGTAGAAACTGATGAATATATTAAACAGGTTAGTCACTTCACATAAACATTGTTTTTGCTTTCAAACAAGCATGTTTTCTCATAAGTACTTGCCAAACTTTGTTTCATGCCTGTACTACTTGTATTCTATTCTTGTTTCAGTTTCCTCAGAGTTGTGAAACATCTAAGGAATAGAAATGATTGGCAAGGCCACTGACACATGCAGTTTTTTACCAGATGTTGTGGAGGCACTGAGAAGAAAAATCAAGAGCCTGCAGTAAAAAATTAGGAGAAGAGAGAAGAAAAACTATTCAATGAAAGACATCATAAGTGCTCCGAAAGAGAAGCGTCATCTAACAGAGAAGCTGCATGAATTCCTGAATCAACAAACAGGGACTCAGGTGGAATTAGTGTGCAATTTGTTGAATAATAGTGTGTCATCCAAGGGAAACAGGTACAAAACAGACATTAAAATGTTTGCAATGACAGTGTATTTTTACTCTCCTAAGGTCTATGAATATTTACAGACATTAATGCCTCTGCCTCACAAATCACTGATTTCTCGTTGGGCAGGGACTGTGAATTGTGATCCGGGCTTTTTAAGTGATGTGTTCAGGTACTTTGAATTTAACCATCAAGTGAGGACTGAATTTAAAGAGTCTAGCCTCATAATAGACAGTATGGCAACTAGAAAACAGGTAGTGTGGGAACAGGAAACTAAGAGGTATACAGGTTTTGTAGATTTTGGAGGAGAAGTTGAACAATCAAAAGAAGTGAAAGAAGCTTCAGAGGCATTAGTTTTTATGCTTGTGTCCATAAAAGGTAAATTTAAGTGTCCTGTAGCGTATTTTTTAGTGAATGGCTTTGATGGTAGTGTGCAGGCAAAGTTAATAAACTCTGCTCTGGAGAGGCTAAGTAATTCAGGCATCAGAATTTGGGCAATCACTTGTGATGGCGCAAGGACAAATATAAGTACTCTTCGTTCATTGGGATGCAGTATTAATTTTCATCAAAAAGTTGTTTTTTTTTTTTTTTTTTTTTTGCTTCTCAGTTCCTTCACCCAGTTTCAAACCACAACGTTTACTGCGTTTTGGATATGTGTCATTTAGTGAAACTTGCTCGAAATGCATTAGCAGAAGTAGGTGTTATAGAGCCTACAAATGGCCATATTAAGTGGCAGTACTTAAAAGAACTAACTGAGTTGCAAATTGAGGAAGGCATGACACCTGCTAACAAGTTATCAGGACAACATATTAATTATGTTAATAAAAAGATGAATGTCAGTTTAGCAGTTCAAATACTCAGTTCTAGTTTTGCAGATACTATAGATTTTTTGAGAAGAGCTGGCAATCCCAGATTCCATGTAGTGAGGCAACAGTGGAGTTTTTGAGATTTATAGACAGAATTTTTGATGTCTTTAACTCCATAAATCCACTAGCTTCGGGATATAAACCCAGCCTGAAACTCAGTAATCAGGCATATTGGCTTGATATTTTTCATCAGACAGAATGTTATATAAGGAGTTTAAAAGTAAATGGTGTTTCTCTCCTGCAGCACCCAAGAAATACTTTTGCCTTTGGCATAATTTTGAAAATGCATTCGATTAAAGCAATTGCACTGGAAATAATGACTAGGGAAAATTCTCCTCTGCAATATTTATTCACATATAAGTTTTCCCAAGATCATATTGAACTCTTCTTCTCATGTGTGAGATCTAGAGGGGGTTGGAATAACAACCCAAATTCATATCAGTTGAAGTGTGCTATGTGCAAGTTGCTTTTAAGCACTAATGTTAGCACTGTTGGGGGAAACTGTGCAAATTTTAACATGTGTTCAATGGTACCTGTAGGACTGTATGATTTCCGATCACAAAAGTGTCCTCTTGTACATGAGTTTTGTATGTTTGTAGATGAAGTAGAACTTACTTCACTTTTTCGTGTCCGGAAACTACAATTTGTTTGCCCAGTATTGGGCAATGTCCAATGCTTCTTCTTTAGCCAGCCATAGATCGTCGAGGGTACATCTATGGGGGCAGGCAGGGCATTGTAGGGAATGTTCCGTGTCCTGTCGAGTGCCGCAGTCGCATTTGTCGTCATTTTTGTCCAACAAACCCCATTTGATCAGATTAGATTTCACAGGAGCCACCCCAGTTCTGATGCAGTTAAGCATTCTCCAGGTTTTACAATCACCAGAAACGCGGCTTGGTGGGTCCTCTCTTAGTGGATAGTAGATGGGGGGGGGGGGGGGGGCATCTAAGGCGCAACTTAGGAAACAGCGTCTGGATTTGAGTCTGCTGGGGCCACACTCCAGGCCAAATATTGAGTGACGGGCATCAAAGGTTTGTTTTAGCTTCTCGGTATGTCCATGGGCTTTCCTACGTGAGTCAGGGTTTGTGAAACCTGCGGCCCTGTGAAGATTTTCTATGGGGGTTGGTTTCATGCAGCCTGTCACTATCCTGCATGTTTCATTCAAGCTAATATCTACCTTTTTTGTGTGGGTGGATCTGCACCATACCGGGCAGGCATATTCGCCAGTTGAGAAGCACAAAGCTTGGGCTGAAGTTCTGAACACGGTAGGTTTGGCACCCCATTTGCTATTGGACAGCTTTCTTATTAGGGAATATCGTGCTTCTACTTTTTTGCGTGTTTTTTCGCAATGATATTTGTATGTCAATGTTCTGTCCAGCACGACGCCAAGGTAGGTGGCAGTATCTGTGTGTTCTAGTAATGTCCCATCCCAGGTAACATTGAGCCTGTACTTTGCCTGCCTCGAGTTCAGATGGAATGCACTCACTTGAGTTTTGGAGGGATTTGGTTTTAGAGAATTCTTTTTGTAATAGGGTGACATTGTAGAAAGGGTGGTTTCTAGTTTCTCCTCGATGGCTTCAAACCTGTTGCCTTGAACTGTTATTGCCAGGTCGTCTGCATATACAAAAGTTTTGGTTTTGTCTGGAGTTCTTTGGTCATTTGTATATATGTTGAGTAGGATTGGCGCCAACATGCTCCCTTGGGCGAGCCCATTTTTCTGATTCCGGGATCTACTCTTTTTCCCCTCAAGCATTACGAAGAACTGTCTATTTTGGAGCAGGGATTCGATTATCTTGACTAGGTGGTAGTCTTTCAGGGTCTCGTAGGTTTTATGCAGTAGTGTCTGGTGATCTACTGTATCATAGGCGGAACTTAGGTCGACTAGTGCCAGCCCGGTTATTAGTCTATTCTCAAACCCATCCTCGATATGTTCCGTCAATGCCAGAATTTGACTGGTACAGGACTTTCCAGGTCTAAAACCCGTTTGGTGTGGAATGAGCCTCGAGTCAACGATCTTCTCTATTCTGTTGAGGATAAATCTTTCATAAAGCTTAAACAGGTGGCAGAGAAGGGTTATGGGTCGATAGCTCTTCGGAGACTCTGGGTCCTTCCCGGGTTTAAGGAGAGCCACCACTTTTGACTTCCTCCACAGTTTTGGGATTTGAAAGGTTTCACGGCACACGTTAAAAAGTCCAAGTATCCATCCCTGGCTCCAAAGTCAAAGTTTTTAATCTGTTCCACGCAAATATCATCAAACCCAGCGGCTTTCCCATTCTTCATGGTATTTATGCCATTGTTCAACTCTCTCATGGTAATTGGTTTCTGGAAGTTGGTATTTTCCGTTGGCAGTGGGCGTGTGATTTTAGTTTTCTGGCATTTGGAGTTGAACTTGCCGTTTAGAAGGAGTTGGTTGGCCACCTGGTTTGGAGTTACGTTGGCCGGGGCCTTGTTTAGCCTAGGGTCACCATCCAGTTTCTTAATCCTATTGCTTAGCCTAGGGTCACCATCCAGTTTCTTAATCCTATTCCAGGCTATTTTGCTTAGCCTTGGGTCACCATCCAGTTTCTTAATCAGGTTCCAAGCTATTTTGCTACTGTGGGACATTCCATTCTTTCTAGGGTTGCTATCCACTTCTCCTCGCATGTCTCGCTGAGGGCTGACATTAAAGCTGTTCCGCAGGTGATGGTTTCGTCGCTGAATGGGTCTTCCACGAACAATACTTGATACTTCTCCAGGATGTCCTTTGAGGCATTTGAGAGCCCTGGGATATAGTGTTGTCTGCAGCCCCTAGGAATATAGCGTGTAGATACCTCTCGCAAAGTCTCAACAAAGATAGGATACTTATTTGGTGTTGGGGTCAGACTGGCTAATTCCTCATCCAGCGCTTGGGAATATTCTGACCACCTAGCCTTTTTAAAGTTGAATCTCTTACGAAAAGGTATTTGGATTGTTTTGATTGTTGAGTAGACTTGGATTCCAATAGGTCGATGTTGTCTCTTTGGGATTGCATCATATAATCTTTAGCAGCAGGTGCCGTAGATGCTCCGGCTGACAAAGCAAATATCGGGATTGTAACCTCGCTTCCAAATTTTGCTGTTGAAGGAGCAGGGGAGCTTGGGGTCGTGGAGAAGTGAGAGGTTATTTGCCTCAGCTCATTGTTCTAGCGGCTGACCATTGGCGTCTGTCTCGTCATAGCCCCATGTGGTGCTGTGGCTGTTAAAGTCGCCTACAACGAAGTGTGTCCTTTGGTTGTTGAAGCTTTCTGGCGTTTACGTGTGTAAGTTCTGGTCGAGGGGTTTATATACGGAGCATATTGTAAAGGATCCACTCTCTATGGCTAACACTTCAATGTTGTTGGTGGTTGTCTTACTCGTGGAAGAGAGCAGCATCTCGGGTCTGGTAAATATTGTGCTCCCATACCTTCTGTGAGGTGCTTCTACTGCCAAGCGCATTCCTTTGATATTGGGTCTGTTTGCTGTTTCATCTCTATGCGTTTCCTGCAGGCACAGTACGTCCCACTTTTCTGATTGGCATAGTTGCGATATTACATCCTCTTTATTCTTGTTGATTCCCTCTACGTTCAGGCTGATTATCATCAGGGTTAGCCCTGAAGAGGACCTGTTTTTGTTCTTGGCTTTTGATTGCATTGGTATCCAGTGGTGGAAGGTTTGGCCGTTGACCGATTGGGCAACGTTTCCGGGGAGCGCCGGCATTTTACTTTCTTCTATGTAGCATGTAAGTAAAATGCACACATGGAGGCACCTTCCTTGCTCCCCGATGAAGTAGAAAAATGGTGCTCACTTATTGAAGAGGGTACTCTGTTTTCCACATACAAGCAGAACATTTTGTACTACATTGCAGGGTAAGTTGCCCTCACAATTTCAAAACAAGTTACATGTAAGGACTGCCTCTACATTCTTAGGTCACCCGTTGTTTGTAATGATGCAACATATGCACTTCTTAGTACTGCGGAAAAGAGCTCATTCACAAAATTTGTAAGCCGAGGCAAGCTTATCGAAACAAGTAATGCTGTATACTCTGTGGTGGAGCACTCAGAAAAATTGTTTCAAATGTTGGTGTCAATGGTGACATGAGGCAAAAGCACTTAATTAGTAAGATTGTCATGTGTGTTCTTAAAAAATTTGTGAACTATTCATTCCCTAAACTTGAGCATTACTTCCAAAATGAATGCGGAATTGAAGATTTGCATGAAACACAGCTTGTACATAAGATTGCATCCAGGTACATTCAGGTGCAGCTGAAAACATACGGGAAAAGGTTTTCAGTTGAGAAAATAGGTCACAATACAACTAGTGTAAGACAAAAACTCAGTAAGATTATTTTATTCAGTAATGTGTAGTGTTGTGCCTGTAACATTGCAGCAGTGGTTAAAAATGTATGGAAATGACAAAAATAAATTTCGTGTTTCAATGTGTTTTTGTGTTCTCATTTCAATACCCTTGCTCATGCATAATGTTTACAGTATTCATCACTTTACAAATGATAAAAAGGTACATAGACATATGAAGGTGTTCCGTGGGACATTACAATGAGGGTAACTTTTAACTAATCATAGTATCTTTGTACCAATTGCTATTATTGTTTAAAATGGCTGGTGTTCCACGTGTTTGTATTATTGTGTACCAAATGTAACGTTTTTATTACCTCTTTGATTCATTCAAATGTCTTCCCACCTCCCTAAAAGCTCTTTTACTGTGAAGTGAGCTTCTGACAGTGATTTAAGCTGAACACTGCCCGGTTGATACAAATATCTTGATATTTCAAAGCAAATCTGGAAACTGAATCAACACAGTTTTTACTTCTTATTAACACCCGATTTCCTTTTGTTGGGATGTAAATTTATTCAGAACATTAGATATGGTAAAAATACTATGCTTTTTAAGACTAAAGTCACCCAGAATGACTGAGTAATTTTGTACCAGTATAAAAATTGAAATTTTACTCCAAGAGAGCGTTCCTAGTACATATTTCCTCGTTGCCAAGCACGCCTTAGCAATACGGGTGAAATTTTGGTGTGTCTTGTGATGTAGATTGTGTGTGCAGTACTTTCAAAAAGACGGAAAAAAGTGGTGCAAAGTTACCCAGATTGACTGAACTGTTTATATACATTAGCTCTCAGTTAAATATGCACTTTAAACTAACTGATTTCATCGCAGTTTCCACGTTGGTGGTACATGTGAATTAGTTCAGTAAAGGAAGAGAACAATTTTCGTGTCAGTGTCACACGTAATGTTGGTTGTTTCATACGGTGCCTGAAAATAATTAGCATATTGTTGTGGACATCCAAATTCACGTTTAAATAAACCCCATTACGTTTTTTGCCGACGCCAAAGATGATGTCGCCATTGATAAGTGCATTATGTATGTGAATAAAACTGTTCCTTACGCCTGGGAAAAATATTGTTTCGCTTTTAGGTACTTTATATTTACGATATTACAGTAGACTTTAGTGTTCATGAGCGTAAAACGAAATTGGTAGTACGTTGCTTTAATGTTAATCTAGTTAGCTTTATTATCGTCAAGAATGTAGATACTTTCGAACGAAAACAAGTGCCGCCTTTCTAACTGAAATATCACATACAGTTTCTTGCCTACCTGCAATATGGCGGCGCTAACAGACGACGGCACGCTGTGACAGCCGAAGTTCGCCATCCAGTTAGTATAGAGATCACTGACGGGCAATGTTTATAAAAACACCACACACAACAGAACGCTGCAACGATGCTAACGCTCCACGTGGTAACACGTCACATTGCAGTGAACAGAAGACAAGCGACTTCTTTGATCAAATCTACAGCGGGGCCCTATATTTGATCAAATATTTGACGACGTTTCTGTACACCATCAAATTTCTTTGACAAAGATATTGGACAGAGAAATTTGATAGCGTAATACCGGCCTTATGGGCAGGCGTCTTAATTTCATCACGAATGTGACATATAAAGCTATAAACAAAGCAAAAATGAAACTTTTTAGCAGATACTTTCTCTGAAATCGTTTGAGAAAGATTGCAGGGCCTACGCTTCGATTCTGTTGTTGCTGACTGGCCGACAGGTGGAAAACACTTGACGGCCACCCCTTCCCAAAGAACGAATGAATTCGCCAAGCGCTTTGAATGAAAACTGATCACTGCGCATCAGCCACCGTATCCTGCACGGACTATACCCCTAAGAAGGAGCAGGTTTTGGTTTCGAGAGGAAATGGAAATAGTCCACAAACAAAATCATATTAACAGAGAAATGATACTAATGCTGTATATTTTTGCCACTTTGAAAATTACGAAATAGTACTTTTGTTGTAATCTATAAATGTAAATTTGTTATAAATTATAAATAAAATATATGCTGTAAAAAAAGTGCAGTGCCATTTATATAAACGTGCTATGTAGAAGGTCATAGGTTCGAATCTCATCACACACATTGAATTTTTTTTATTTCTAAATCTAAAGACTTTGATTATTAATTTTTTCTGATATTTATACAAACGTATATTTTTCTTATTTCTGATACTTTGCAGTATCATTTTCAGCATCGTAGTGAGTCTTTTATGTGCCCTTATTTTGCTTCATACCACTCTTTTTTCGTTTGGAACACGCCCATGTCGGCAATAATCTGCAACCAAGTGCCAACCAGAACTGCCCATCGATTGGTAGCACGGCAGCTCATGTAGTCAGTGTGAGGACAGTTTCGGTAACTAACGACAGGGAGAAATTACAGTTTCTTTTCAGCGCTGAAACTGAAAAACTTTGTCTTGGGTTTGTTATAAGAGGTTAGCTTTAATTGTCGCGAACAAAGCGATTGTGGTTTTGTTCTGCCCAGATTGTTGACTGCCATTTCCCTGGGTACATTGCATATTACGAGGCTGTGGTTAGGTTAGGACATGAGTTTAAATTAGTACTACAAAACACGTCGTCTGCTGCAGTCCAATCATTGGTCAGTAACAAATCACTATGTGATCAAAATTATCAGGACACTCCCAAAAACATAACGTTTTTCACATTAAGTACATTGTGCTCCCACCTACTGCCAGGTACTCCGTACAGACTGACCTCATCTGTTGACTGACAGACCAGACCATCACACAAGAATTCCAAACTGCACCAGGATCCATTGCAAGTACTATGACAGTTAGGCAGGAGATGAGAAAGCTTGGATTTCATTGTCAAGCGGCTGCTCACAAGCCACACATCACGCCAGTAAATGATAAATGATGCCTCACTTGGTGTAACGAGCGTATGCATTGACAACTGAATGGTGGAAAAACGTTGTGTGGAGTGATGAATCACGGTACACACTGTGGCGATCCGATGGCAGGGTGTGGGTATTGCAGATGCCCGGTGAACATCGTCTGCCAGGGTGTATAGTGCCAACAGTAGCATTTGGAGGCGGTGGTGTTATGGTGTGGTCATGTTTTACATGGAGGGGGCTTGCACCCCTTGTTGTTTTGCGTGGCAGTATCACAGCACAGACCTACATTGATGTTTTTAACACCTTCTTGCTTCCCACTGTTGAAGAGCAATTTGGGGATGGCGACTGCATCTTTCAACACGATCAAGCACATGTTCATATTGCATGGCCTGTGGCAGTGTGGTAACACGACAGTAACATCCCTGTACTGGACTGGCCTGCATAGGGTCCTGACCTGAATCCTACAGAACACCTTTGGCATGTTTTGGAACGCTGACTTCATGCCAGGCCTCACCGACTGACATCAGTACCCCTCCTCAGTGCAGTACTCCTTGAAGAATGGGCTGCCATTCCCCAAGACACCTTCCAGCACCTGATTGAACACGTGCCTGCGAGAGTGGAAGCTGTCATCAAGGCTAAGGCTGGGCCAACACCATACTGAATTCCAGAATTAACAGTTGGAGTGCGCCACAAACTTGTACGTCATTTTCAATGTGTCCGGATACTTTTGATCACATAGTGTAGCTGTCTACATAACATCTTGCATTTCTATCACGCTTAGTGGTATCTGTTTCCAGCATTGCTCCAAGTTAACACATTAACAGCATTGTGAAGTGACCTATCATGTTTGTGTGTCCCCTATAGCCAAGTGGTAGCTAGCAGCTAATGTGGCAACACTGTAGTGGCAAATGACAGAGGTCAACTGTCAAGTAATTTTAATCATACATTAGTTCTCTGGCCTTCTCATGGACACTCCTGCTCTTAATTAATAATATTACCATTTTCTTTCTCCAGTCTGCAATGATGAATGTCATAACCTTGTAATTAATGGGATTAATATTTTCACCTTTCTGATATCATAATACAACGAATGTTTTGGGGTTTCCTCTACCCTGAAGAGCCTATACGTACATCCACAGGAAGGAAGGAGGAAATATAAAAATGCAGGAAATAAAGTATTCAAAAGGGAATATAGATATGCAAAATGGCTTACGCAGCAACGCCTAGAGAACAATTGCAAGGCTACAGAAGCATGTGTAACTAAGAGAAGGATAGGTAAAGCTGGCTGATGTATGGCACAATGGCACATAGACACATGCTCTCTCTCTCTCTCTCTCTCTCTCTCTCTCTCTCTCTCTCTCTCTCTCTCTCTCTAGATAGATAGATAGATAGATATATTAACAAACAAAGATGCTGTGACTTACCAAACGAGAAAGTGCTGGGTAGATAGACACAATAAAAAACACACAAACATATACACAAATTTCAAGCTTTCGCAACCCACAGTTGCTTCATCAGGAAAGAGGGAAGGAGAGGGGAAGCCGAAAGGATGTGGGTTTTAAGGGAGAGGGTAAGGAGTCATTCCTACCCCGGGAGTGGAAAGACTTACCTTAGGGGGAAAAAGGGACAGGTATACACTTGCACACACACTCTTATCCATCCGCACACATACAGACACAAGCAGACGTATGTAAAGGCAAAGAGTTTGGGCAGAGATGTCAGTCGAGGCGGAAGTACAGAGGCAAAGATGTTGTTGAGTGACAAGTGATGTACGAGGGGCGGCAACTTGAAATTAGTGGAGGTTGAGGCCTGGTGGGTAACGGGAAGAGAGGATATATTGAGGGGAAAGTTCCCATCTCCGGAGTTCTGATAGGTTGGTGTCAGTGGGAAGTATCCAGATAACCCAGACAGTGTAACACTGTGCCAAGATGTGCTGTCTGTGCACCAAGGCATGTTTAGCCACAGGGTGATCCTCATTACCAACAAACACTGTCTGCCCGTGTCCGTTCATGTGAATGGACAGTTTGTTGCTGGTCATTCCCACATAGAAGGCCGCACAGTGTAGGCAGGTCAGTTGGTAAATCACGTGGGTGCTTTCACATGTTGCTCTGCCTTTGATCGTGTACACCTTCCGGGTTACAGGACTGGAGTAGGTGGTGGTGGGAGGGTGCATGGGACAGGTTTTACACCGGGGGCAGTTACAAGGGTAGGAGCCAGAGGGTAGGGAAGGTGGTTTGGGGATTTCATAGGGATGAACCAAGAGGTTACGAAGGTTAGGTGGACGGCGGAAAGACACTCTTGGTGGAGTGGGTAGGATTTCATGAAGGATGGATCTCATTTCAGGGCAGGATTTGAGGAAGTCGTATCCCTGCTGGAGAGCCACATTCAGAGTCTGGTCCAGTCCCGGAAAGTATCCTGTCACAAGTTGGGCACTTTTGGGGTTCTTCTGTGGCAAGTTCTGGGTTTGAGGGGATGAGGAAGTGGCTCTGGTTATTTGCTTCTGTACCAGGTCGGGAGGGTAGTTGTGAGATGCAAAAGCTGTTGTCAGGTTGTTGGTGTAATGGTTCAGGGATTCAGGACTGGAGCAGATTCGTTTGCCACGAAGACCTAAGCTGTGGGGAAGGGACTGTTTGATATGGAATGGGTGGCAGCTGTCATAATGGAGGTACTGTTGCTTGTTGGTGGGTTTGATGTGGACAGATGTGTGAAGCTGGCCATTGGACAGATGGAGGTCAACATCGAGGAAAGCGGCATGGGATTTGGAGTAGGACCAAGTGAATCTGATGGAACCAAAGGAGTTGAGGTGGGAGAGGAAATTCTGGAGTTCTTCTTCACTGTGAGTCCAGATCATGAAGATGTCCTCAATGAATCTGTACCAAACTTTGGGTTGGGAGACCTGGATAACCAAGAAGGCTTCCTCTAAGTGACCCATAAATAGGTTGGCGTATGAGGGGGCCATCCTGGTATCCATGGCTGTTCCCTTTAATTGTTGGTATGTCTAGCCTTCAAAAGTGAAGAAGTTGTGAGGATGAAGCTGGCTAAGGTAATGAGGAAAGAGGTTTTAGGTAGGGTGGCAGGTGATTGATGTGAAAGGAAGTGCTCCATTGCAGCGAGGCCCTGGATGTGTGGGATATTTGTGTATAAGGAAGTGGCATCAATGGTTACAAGGATGGTTTCCGGGGGTAACAGATTGGGTAAGGATTCCAGGCATTCGAGAAAGTGGTTGGTGTCTTTGATGAAGGATGGGAGACTGCATGTAATGGGTTGAAGGTGTTGATCTACGTAGGCAGAGATACATTCTGTGGGCGCTTGGTAACCAACTACAATGGGGTGGCTGGGATGTTTGGGTTTATGAATTTTAGGAAGTAGGTAGAAGGTAGGGGTGTGGGGTGTCAGTGGGGTCAGGAGGTTGATGGAGTCAGGTGAAAGGTTTTGTAGGGGGCCTAAGGTTCTGAGGATTCTTTGAAGCTCTACCTGGACATCAGGAATGGAATTACCATGGCAAACTGTGTGTGTAGGTTGTCTGAAAGCTGACACAGTCCCTCAGCCACATATTCCTGATGATCAAGTCCCACAGTCGTGGAACCCTTGTAAGCCGGAAGAATGACGATAGATCAGTCAGCTTTCAGATCACAGATAGCCTGGGCTTCAGCTATGGTGATGTTGGGACGAGGATTAAGGGTTTTCAAGAAAGACTGAGAGGCAAGGCTGGAAGTGAGAAATTCCTGGAACAAGGGAGAGAGAGAGATTGGGGGGAGGAGAGGGGGCGGAGGGGGAGAGAGATGGGGGGGGGGGAGAATGCTCACATTGGAGGGTGGGGGGGAGAAAGATGGGAGAAGGCAGGATGTGGAAGGAGTGGTGTGGACAGAAAAGAGAAGGGGAAAGGCAGCGTGTGGCAGCGGGAACAGGCCAGCAGAGATTTACTGCACAGGACTTGCATGAGTGTGAGATATGCTGGAGAGATCAATTCCTGTCCGTAGTTCAGAAAAACTAGTACTGAATGGGAGTATCTAAATGGCCCATGTGGTGAAGGAGCCGTTGAAGTAATTTTGTGGTGCACAGAATTTTCACCAATCAAAATGTCAAGTTTGCAGTTTGCCACAGTTTGATGGTTGCCATTCACCAAATAGACAGTTGGTTACTTGTCATGCTCACATGGAATGCTATACAGTAATTGCAGTGTATCTGATACACAACATTGTTGCCTTCACACAGGACCCACCATTTTACAGGATAGGAAATGCTTGTGACTGGATTGTGGTAGGAAGCAGCAGGTCGGAATATGGGACAGGCCTTGCACCTTGGTCATCCACAACATAATGACCAATGGGTTGCAGCATTTGGAGAAGGATTGGAATTGGGATGGACAAGGATATTCTGTATGATGGATGGATGGTGAAACACAACTTTGCGTGATGTGGGTAGGATTTTGAGTGGGATATCTCTCATAGCACAATGAAAGCTAGTCAAAGCCCTGATGAAGGATGTGGTTGAGCTTTTTTCAAGGCCAGGATGATACTGGGTGATCAGAGGAGTGTTGGTCAGTGGCTGATTAGCAGATCTACTGATGTCAGAGGAGAAGACAGCACAATTGGTTGGTTGGTTGATCTGGGGGAAGGGACCAAACAGAAGGGTCATCAGTCCATCGGATTAGAAAAGGTTGGGGAATGAAGTACTTCCACACACGCCTGGAAGTCTTTTCCTTCTACTTGGATACTAACTAAAGCCTAACTGAGCAAATGAACACTACCCTCACCTCTGCCACTCAGGCTACAACAAGGTAGGGCTAATTTTTTATTACAAGTTCTCCATGACTTGCCATTGATATCTGCAACTCTCTATCAAGTCAAAACTTACACATTTTTGTTCCTACAAAGCTGATCATACAACTGGCTGCCCCTGATTCCATGCATGGGTCTTCTCTGCTTGGTTACACTTACTGGGAATACCATATAGTGGCCATTACTCTTCAGATTGTGTGTAACATCGGAATGCAAATACCATCCTGTGTCCATCTACCCAGCACAAGTAAAAACCTATGCTGCTATTCTTGCTGCAAATGTCCTAACTGTTTACACTTCCCACTCCGAGGTTTCCTGCACTTGTGCTGAATGTAGCAAAGCTGACAATGATGACAAAATGTGAATCTTGTATTAAGGACAGCCCTTCTTTTTCTAGATCTGATCACACTGCAGGATCCATCTAACTATTACTAATATCACTGAATGACATTTGGTGTGGAAAATGCTTGTTAGATGGAGTACTATGATGGCTAAAACCAAAGCAGCATGTGGAATACTTGGATGATATTTTAGTGTTTTCCAGGGAGATACAAGAGCACATAGCATGGTTACATGATGTATTTAGTCAACTATGGGCAGCATAGTTAACATGAATTGAGAGAAATGTCATTTAGTCTTAAAGAAAGTTCGCTTTTTAGATTATTTTACCAGCCAAGATGGTATGCAAACAGGCCTCCTGCTTGTACAAACCATGTAGTAATTTCCTACTCCTAGTACAGGAACGGAGCTACAGTTCATTTTCGGTTTGACTAATTATTACAGGAAGTTTGTGCCAAAATCTGTGGAAGCAGCAAGACCTTCTGAAGAAGGGGTTAAAGTTTCACTGAGCACTGGATTGTGAAAAAGCCTTTTTGTGGATTAAGGACTTACTGAGCACTGGTCCATGTAGCCTTCCTGGATTATCAGAAGCAGTCCATATTGTCATGTGATTCTAGCAACCATACTTTAAGGTGTGCATTAAGTCAAGAAGTAGATGGAGCAGAGCACTTGACAGCCTATGCTTCCAGACAACTAAATAAAGTGGAGAAGAATTATTCCTCCGCAGAAAAAGAGATGCTCAGCATGATTGATGTTATCACATATTTCTGTTGTTAATTGTACAGCAGACATTTCTAAGTTTGCACAGCACTAAAATGTCACATATCTGAAGGACTCTATTAGCTGCTTTACCTGACAGGCAGTACAGCTTAGTGACTTTAAAGTGATACATTACCCAGTGGAAACTGAGGGTAATGCAGGTGGCATCCATCAGAAAGTGCAGGAAGTAGTGTGTTGATATTTCTGCCGACAGGTGACAAAAAGGTGCGAGGCACTGACCGAGACTGTCACAGTTCATGATGCAAATACAGGTCTGTGCTAACAATGGAGTATCATGTAAATATATCAAGTGTGGATGATGTATAGTTGTGCCAGCAAATTTACATGACAAGGTATTGAGGCAGGTCCAGAGTTCTGATTTGTAATGGCATGGAGGATAAAAACTACAGAATGACCTGTTGCAGAGAATTAATCATGGTGAAAAATCTAGCAGGAAGTGGAACACTGCATAAAGAAGTTTGTACCTTGTGCACAAAGAGTAGAACTTAACCACCAATAAGGTACGTTGCAGAGACTGCCAGAGGCCAGACAACCATTTCAAATGACTGGTATAGATATTCATTGGTCACTCATGCAATCACTAGTGTATGTTTTAGCCATTATTGATCACTTCTCCTGCTGTTTATCTTTTGATATGTTGTAACTGAATGTTACTGTCAATTCAGTCCAGCAGAAAATGAAATTTCTACATACTGAAGCAGTAATTTTTCTGTCACCCACTGTTCCTTTTTGCTCTGGTCCCAGACATTCCAGACATACACCATATCACCCGCCATCAAGGGTACAGTGCATCTCCCTTGGTCGTGCTCCAGGCTTCCCTTTGATGGGCATGGATGATATTCTTTCATGCAGCCCTCCACTTGTTTTTGAGATTGTCCACATTTATGTACTCAGACAACACATCATTGATGGTCCACAAATTGTTCAACAGAGTATTGATTTGGTAACCTAGGGTGAGCTTAGCTGGCATTTGTCTCATGAGCCTCATGACAGGCCATATTAAAGGCTAAAGACAACCAGCTGAGGAATTGATCCCACCTACTCTGATCCCCAGAGTGATACACAATGAGAGCCAACTTAAGATTACTACTAATGCATTCAGCAAACAACATCATAGGATGGTATGGTGAAATGGTCACATTTTATGCCCTGATTAAAAAAAAATCTGTGGAATTCACAGGAAGTAGATCCTGGTGCATTATCTATTACCAGGACACAAGGAGGACCAAAACTCGTGAATATCAATGAGAGCATCTGCTTCCTTATTTCAGTGGTGGTTGGTTTACTCAAAATTAGTCAAGTAAAATGCATGAATGTGTCCACTACCACCAGAACAAATTGGTTACCTGCTCTAGTGTGTAGTAGGGGCCAAGGAAATCAATGAACAGCTTATTTAATCGCTGGAGCTTCCTGGTGGATTGCAACAGTCTCTTTCTCACCGTTGTTGCAGGCGTACCCCACTTACACTCCTGGTATTCACCCACCAGTTGCCTAATTTCCATAACCATTCCCTTCCATGTGCACTTGTTTGCCAATTTTCTTACGAGTCTTATGCACCCACAGGTGACCTTCACATAATGACTGATAGAAGTATTTAAATACTGCCAGGACTAGACTGCAAAGCAAACGGATGTTAATATTTTGGTCATACCTGGTTCAATAGCACAAGACCCCTCTTCCAATACAATATCCCTTTACCAGTTGCCCTTCTTTCAACTCCTTCAGGATGTCTCGGAGGTGCGGGGGCACTGACCGAGACTGTCACAGTTCATGATGCAAATACAGGTCTGTGCTAACAATGGAGTATCATGTAAATATATCAAGTGTGGATGATGTGTAGTTGTGCCAGCAAATTTACATGACAAGGTATTGAGGCAGGTCCAGAGTTCTGATTTGTAATGGCATGGAGGATAAAAACTACAGAATGACCCGTTGCAGAGAATTAGTCAAGTAAAATGCATGAAAGTGTCCACTACCACCAGAACAAATCGGTTACCTGCTCTAGTGTGTAGTAGGGGCCAAGGAAATCAATGAACAGCTTATTTAATCGCTGGAACTTCCTGGTGGATTACAACAGTCCCTTTCTCACCATTGTTGCAGGCATACCCCACTTACACTCCTGGGATTCACGCACCAGTTGCCTGATTATAACCATTCCCTTCCATGTGCACTTGTTTGCCAATTTTCTTACGAGTCTTATGCACCCACAGGTGACCTCCACATAATGACTGATAGAAGTATTTAAATACTGCCAGGACTAGACTGCAAAGCAAATGGATGTTACTATTTTGGTCATACCTGGTTCAATAGCACAAGACCCCTCTTCCGATACAATATACCTTTACCAGTTGCCCTTCTTTCAACTCCTTCACGATGTCTCGGAGACCATTGTCCTTTTCCTGTTCTTGTTTAATGTCTCAAAATAATGCTGGTATTTCACCTAAGACAGCCACTGCCACATAACTAGGGAGAACTTCCTCATCCTTGATAGCTCCCAGTGCCTCAAGATCGACATGAGAAACTTATTTGGCTCATTGATCAAACATACAGCTTAATGCATCTGCCATCTTGTTCTGTGTACCCCTAATGTATTTTATGTCAGATTGAAAGGCTAATGTACATATTGCCCAATGCACTAACCTACTAGTTTTATGAGACCATGCTAGGGCCCAATTATCAATTTTTAACATAAACATTTAATGTTCCAGATAGAATTTGAACATCTCTAATGCAAATAGCACAGCCAGTGCCTCCAATTCATACACAGAATACCTCAATTTGGGACCTTGTAGCACCCTAGAAATATAGGCCAAGGGCCTACATTCCCCACCTCATTCTTGCATGAGCACTGCTGCAGTGCCTGTGTTCAACACGTCAGGCTGGACGACAAAGGGAGTGTTCAAATCAGGGATTCCCCGCAACAGTGCCTTACTCAAATCAGTGCCTTAATAGACTCAAAAGCTACTTGTTGGCTCTCACCCTACTTGAACTTCACTCCTTTACATCTCAGTTGATTAAGGGGCAAGGCTAATAAAGCAATATTAGGCACAAATTTTCTAAAAAGATTTGCCATAGCGACAAAAGGAGCCACAGCCTTTTTATTACAAGGTACATGAAAAGTTACTTGTAGCACTAGTCTTCGATTGGTTGATTTTTATTTCATGCTCAGACGCCAAGTGCCCTATAAAGGATATTGCTAAGGATATTGCTTGCTTGGCTAACGTTATCGTGCTATGCTTGACAGTGAAACCTGCTTTGCCTAGCCAAGTCAAAACCTGCCTGAGATGTGTGAGATGCTCATTGAAGTTGCTGCTATATACTACCACATCACCCAGATAATTGTAGACTGATTTAAAGTTTAAGTCACCCAGCACTGAAATCAACAAATAGGACAGGATGGCTTCTTCAGTGCCAAGACCGAAGAGTGCTCTATTGAATTCATACAAGTTGTAATCAGTACAAAAGGTGGTTACCTTTTTAGGTCCTTCAGTTCAGGATGTCTAGTAATGTGCTTTATTTAAATCTAATACAGTAAAAACTCATGCCACTGGAAACCAGGTGAAACAATTGTGCAGATCAAGTAGAGGTACTGATTCTAAGATAACCTTCAGGCTGAGAACTCTGTAATCTACTATAGGCCTGAACCCATGTTCCTTAGGTTTTGGAACCAAAAATACTGGAGACACATACCACGATACAGATGGCCTAGCTATCCCTTCCTTCAATAAATGTCCTTCTATCTCCTGAAGTCATTTCATCTTAGGAGGAGATAATCGATACGGAGCTCATCTTACCAGAACTTGATCAGTCAGTCCAATATCATATTTCATTTTGACCATTACACCCAACTTCTCAGTTAAAACCTCTGGCAACAAATTCTACATTCACTTATCCTTATCCACTGATAAATGCTGAAAATCAGATCTCCCATCAGAATTCTCAACATGACCAAAACTAGGGAAAACCAGTTGATGACAGAATTTTGCCTTGACCTGCGGAAAAAATTTAAAATACAGCTCTCCTTTAGAGTAATATAAAACACAGAGATTGTGAGCTTATAAATCACACACCAGCAACAATTCCACCATGAGGTTCTTAACCATCTGAAATTTCCATGGTTACGTAAATTCCCCAACCCTCTATTTGCCCTGGATCTGAGATTTGACCTCCAACATATCAGTTGTGACAGAATGATACTCATCTTTAATGTTTTGCCGTGGCAGTAGGCCACAATACCCTTATGCTTTTGATACCAGTCATAGTCACACAATGACACACTACTACTGGAATCAACCAATCTACACACCAACCCTTGCCCCAAGGCGGTGCATACAAATTGCAATGAATTTGTGTTAAATGCGCATACCTTACGGCAGCCACAAGGTGGCAAATGAGCACTCTGTTCCTATGAGTGGCATTTGCATCAGCTATCTGTACCATTTGCATGCAGTGCTGTAGAATCCTTAACAAAATGGTACTCTCTCCCTCATCAAAAACATATGCCTCACTTCCCACCACAATCAGCCTGCTTAAGTCGCCATGCTTTGATTAATCTCTCTGGATGAGCAAACCCTTTGCCTTAGTTCATCCCCATGCTTGATATTTTCTACACTGACTATCAAATGGTAAAGGTCAGAAAATGACTTTGGCTTATCCATAAACATGACCGATGATTGATCTTGCAGACGCATTCTTTCAGGTACAGAAACCATTGCCTCCCCTTCAGAAATTTCCATATGTAAAGCTAACAGCCATTTTTACTCACTCAATATAATCAGCTAATGCTTCAAGTTCATCCTGCACCCTATAAAAGCATTCCTCAACTAAATCTCTCCATCTCCACAGACCCAAACATTCACTTAAAATACTCTCTCTTAGCCATAAAAAGAACCCTTTTTCAACCATTGCTTCAGCCGTTAACCTCCTTACTTGCCTCTCATCTAAAGGATAAATCATTTGACACACCAACTCATTTGATACTTGCAACATGTGGACTTGTTCTTGCAACCTAACGATGAGCCATAACACTTCTTTAACTGACAGAACTCTAATACCTTGAATTACTGCCAGCAGAGGGTTCTGAAGTTTATTAAATTGACTTGACAAATTATCTACTTCTACTTGTGGCTACTTGCTCTGTAGTAAGTACCTCACCATCACCTTCCTTTCCTTGCTGCCACTTAAAGGCTGCTAATTGCCTTTGCACAGAAATGACTTCACCCTGCAAGGCCTGCATATCTAACACTGCTTTGGATCTTTGTACACCTGACAGTGACACTAATCCTGTTGACAATGTGGTCCATCACCACATGCAGATGTGAGCCCAAGATGGCTAAGTACCTTCTAAAAATTTAACACCCTCTCTAACTCCATCAAGGAATATACAAGTAGTTAACTATCATAAGCATTTAACTAACAACAAACTCTGAATGCTCAGTACCAAGGTATGCAACCACTCAGGAAAAACCATGTTCTGCTATTCTGCTACCTTTGATAGGAAAGAGGTGGGGTTGGGACTGCTGAAGGTAGATGGAATTACTTTGGAACTAATAACCCTTTTAAAACATTTAGAGTGCGATAGCTAGGATACAGTGATCCTTGAGGGGAAAGCCACTAGATGATAGATTTACAAAATATTTATTAACATCATTTATGGAATGTACATTGGTACTTAGAGCATTCAATAGGAATACTTGTATCATGATTCCAAATCATGAACTTCTGTTCTCAAATAAAAAAGAAGAGTTAACATTGCTGATCGGTGGCACTAAGCCACTCAGAAGGTTCTTAACAAAACTAGGAAAATTTCTTTAATTACTTGAGTCACTAGCCACACATATTTTAAAAAATGAGGTAATAACAAAATACAATGACATCTTGACCTAAGCCAAAGAGTGCCACAGAATGGGGTAAAGCGGATCAAAGACACATTACTGTACTAAATCACTGCCATCGAGGTAACAGGACAGAGCAACACCAACAAGACTGTGACCTGTATGTTTGTTACCTGTGTCATAAGCAAGGTGAGAAACGAAGATTGTGACAACCATCAGCAATTATTATCTTAGTGTACATTTAAAGATTTGTGATTTCAACGAAAACAAACTGCTGCAGTGCCCACAGGTTAGTGGCTACATCTATTTTTCAGAGAATATACAGAGAGCAAGATCTGGGGTATCACAGGACGATATTGTATCTTATTTTAGAAACCTAGACAACTCTTTAAGAGGAGTTCCATTGTCTCACATTATAAATTATGACAAGACAAATTTTACAGATGACCCAGGAGCAGTCAAAGTAGTTGTGAAATGGGGTGTAAAACATCCTGAGAGAATTGTAGACTGAAGCAAAAGTAACACCAGTTGCTGCAGCAGCATATGGACATGTTTTTCCCCAGGATGTGGTATATAAGGCGAAACACATTTACTCAGGATGGACTGAAGGTGGAATTAGTGGTGCTGCATACAACCAAAACTGCAGTGGATGGTTTGATGCAGACATTTTCTGTGAGTGGTCCTCCACAGTAATTACGCCATATTGCAGGGGGCTTGATGGTCCAAAAAAGCTTATTGGTGACAATCTCTCAAGTCATTTAACATTACAAGTTATCCAAGATTGTTAAGCAAACAACATTTGTTTTGTCTTACTTCCATCTAACTCAACTCACATATGCCAGCCTCTGGATGTGGCATATTTTCGTTCTTTAAAGAGAGCATGGCAAAAAGTTCTTGGTGTGTGGAAGATGAAAAACAGGGGACCACTTCCTAAAACAGAATTTCATAGATTGCTGAAATCCGCATTCGAAGCCATAAATTCTACTCCAGCAGAGAATCTGAAATCAGGTTTTAAATCTTGTAGCATAGTCCCTCTAGATCCACAGAAAGTTCTGAGTAAACTGTCTCAAACATGTAGAACATCCATTGCAGATCTGGAAAAGTCTTGGACAGACTCACTTATTGAACACTTGAAGAAAACTTGTGAAAGTGAAATACCAGCAAGCTCTCGTAAAATTGGGAAACGACTCAACATTTTGCCAGGAGAAAGTGTCCAATGCAAAGATTTGATTGTTACAGATGAGGCAGAGAGAGCAGTTAATGATGCTGATATGGGGGATGTCATGGAAGCAGAAGGAAGCGAATTTTCTGAAATGCATTATGACAAAGGTGATCATGTTCTCATTCCCTTCAATACTGAAAAAAGAAATAGATGTTATGTGGGAAAAATTATGGAAGCAGATAAAGACACTGCTATGGACAGTTTTTTAAGGAAAAAAGGTGGCAAAAAAGAGACACATTTTGTGTATCCTGATGTTGCTGACATTCAAACAGTTTCCTTATCAAAAATGATTTGTAAGGTAAAGGTGAAAGATCTAAGGAGGGGTCAGTATGCAGTCTCAGATATTAATGTGAACAATGTGTAGTAGATAGAATTGCCATATGTGACATGGTAACATTCTTATGATGTTGGTTTTGTGTTCAAGTTCTTAAAAGTAGTACTCATTTAACTGTATTTTCAATCATAATTTTGATATTAAATGTCTTTTTTAAAAACATATACTACCGCACACCATTATTTCATCTAAAAAGACATACTGTGGTCCACTTTCCACCATGAATGGGGTAAAGTGGTTTAATTATGAAAATATATAGGTGATCATATTTTCATAACTTTTCTCTTGGTAACCATGTTCTGTAAAAATATAATGTTAGTGGAATCTGAAAGAAGATAAATGTAAAATACCTGACAATTTTTTGTCAGATTCTCATTAATCATTTGAGTCCTCTTTTCTTAAAAAAAAGAAAAATAAATCGATTTTTGATTCGCGTTACCCCATTTTACAGTACAGCTTCAGATTTACGAAGTGGCCACCTGCTGTATGGTCCTCATCCTAAGACAAAACCAACAGCCATTAGTTAACGTGACTAGATAATAAGTATGCACTACAATGGTTGCACAATGCCAAACAGTAGCCCCTTTAAAATTTACTATTTAACGGAGCAAAATCTGTGAACTACAAAACATGGGCAATAGCCCCTTCAGCAGTGCATGGGAAGTTTAAAGACAATTTGCTTATGACAAATAGAATTTTTACACCAAAACTGCATGAACATGGATAATAGTCCTTGGTAATTAATGACCTAAAAATTAAATCTCATTTAGCAAGTTTTCCAAAATGACCTGGGATCTCATCTTTTAAAATTACGAGACACGTGACCAATACTGAACCAAGACAAATTACGACACACATCTTTAGATACAGACTGTAAATAACTTAAACTTTGGACACTACACCTCCTTGAAACTTTCTCCCACAGCAGCCCAAATCTATGACACAATGTGATTATTCAAACCCCGGCACCAGCCCGTTTGAACTACAGGTTAATAAGCCAATTTTCTTTAAGTGCTATTACATAAGTAAGAAGAATAAAGATAATTTCAGTTTAACATCAACAACCACACTGAGCAACACAAAAACAGTGAGTTCCCTTAAAATTGGTATTTGAGTTTTTGCCGTTAAAGAGAACGCTCTTTCACCTTGAGCTCAACAACCCAATTAAGCAACATGATATGTTTGTTTCTTTTAAAATTTAACAACTTATGTTTGAGCTTTATGTACTTATCATCCAAGAGAATAACCTACAACATTAACCTTGGAAGTGATGAAACAAGAATATGTGATCATTTACAGCACCTTGAACTGGCAGCCACTTTTTCAGCATTCGGAAATCAAATTATATTACCCATTCCATTCCAGACTGTTTACCAGGACGTTTTTCTGACAGCATATAAACCGGCAATCGGCACGCAAAAGCCATCAGCTGATAACATTAAGCAAGCGCCACACTCATGACATTTCATTTCTTACATATAAGTCTTCCTGCTTCTACAATAGATAACAGATAGAAACATCAGTCCACACTGGAGGATGAAAGACAGCACCCACCACACTTCTCAAAGCATGAGCAAACAAAAGTTTCAACATGCAAGTAAAGTATAATACAATAATATTCAAACACTTGTGGTGCACTCCCAGTTGAACACAGGCACCTTGCTGGCCCATTTTTGCCACTCTCTGTACATCAAAACAACTGCCAAATAGCGACTACCGAGTTGTGGCCAAGGCCATCTCATGTGATTTCATCAAACCTACTTGAGGGAACCTCTCCTGTTGATTTCTCACAGCTCACTGTTTAAGTGCATGAGCAGAGGGATTTTCCTGTGCTCAGAAAAAGTACAACCTCTGACTTTAGCCGCATCGACAGAACTACACAGCCGATTCACAGGTCCAATTTATACACATGTATCATTTCTCTGTAATGTGGCAGTGTATGGATGCAAACAAATCTCTAAACATACACTGCAGTAACAGGGGTGGCACTATACCAGA
The DNA here is from genome assembly GCF_021461395.2 of Schistocerca americana. Taxonomy (NCBI): domain Eukaryota; kingdom Metazoa; phylum Arthropoda; class Insecta; order Orthoptera; family Acrididae; genus Schistocerca; species Schistocerca americana. The sequence goes on along the minus strand of NC_060124.1, from coordinate 169,738,825 downwards.
AATGTACCAGCACGCCAAACAATAATTAATAGTGTCTATCAATGGTGATGATACAACAAATGTACTGAACTTGCTAAAAGTCTGATGTGTGGTACTTATGTTCTGCACAATACAAACAATAAACTTTGCAGTTCTATTATCTTTATGTCTCTGGGGGTCTATAATATAGTTCTTTTGGCTTGCATATTTTTAATGACACTTGTAGGTGAGTGTTCCTACTGCTTAGTAATAGCAACTGCTATGTCCAAACTTTAGTCTGTAACTGAACTGCAGGAGTGGTGCTTCACAGCTCAATGGCAGGTACTGGGCTCTGTAATGAAAATCAGGAACTGTGTGAGTCTGGTTTTGTTTCTGCAATGGATATGATGTGCCAATGGACATGGTGCGGAAACAGCAGGTAATCCTAATTAGCGAGGGCCATTTGTTCGTGGTCACCCAGCAGTGGAAATGCCTGGCAAGTTGTGTGCCTGTGTGGTGGCAACTTCTCATATAATTTTGTGTACCCCCTGAGCTATGTGCACAACAGTATCTATGATTGTCAGACTAAATCAACAAGCAGAGACAGTAGCACAATAATGATTAAAAAATGGATCATGAAGTTTGGCATGCTGATAATCTTGATAACCAATCAGGGACTAATTTTATATCAAAGCTGATAGCGCAGTTATCTCAGCTATTGAAAAACCCTTAAGCTACAGACAGGTGCACTGCATCTGAAAGATAGTGGGAGAACAGAGCAAAGGTACAAAACCATAGGTGAGGTTTTGAGTTACTATATGAGCAATCACCACAGTGCCTGGAAACTGTTGTACACAGTAGTAGCTTACAACTTAAAGGTGCATCAGGGTACAGGATTGTCAGCTTATGAGGTTTTCTATGGGTGGAATACCCTTTCTCTTTCAAATTATGCAAAGCACTCACTGTGGTGAATGTGTCAGCCATGCATGATTTTGCAAAAAGATTAAGGAGTGTGTGCCATCTGGTACAGAAGGCAACTAGCAAAATCCTAGAGCAGCAAGATGATGGATAGAAAGGGAAAACTAGGCTGCCTAAGTTCCATATCAGACAATGGGTGATGTGAACTTACTCTTACATTCCTAAGAGTGAAATAAAGAAATTCATTATGCTATATCAGGGGTGCTGTCAGGTGATTGAGATGGTGTCCATGGTCATTGTGAAATTACAGCTTCTGATATGTATCACTGTGGTGCAGTTGGAATGAATTTGTCAATTTAAGTGTGTCCTAGAAGCTTTGTTACAGTGCCAATCTTCCTTGAAGGAGAGGAAGAAGGTAGTGGGAGGTAGTGGTAAATATAAGACTCAGCAAAGTAGACTAATTCCACCTGCAATTACATACGCCCCTTCATATGCACACTGAGGTCACGATACACCCCACCACAGACATGGAAAGATATTGGCTCTAAATTTCAGTCATAGCGGGAACCACTACACTGAAGACCCCCTATTCACTACTTTACCAGCCCAACCTTCATTTTGAGATCTTGCTCAGTGGAAATTCTACATAAATGCCCCCTGGGAGTCAACACCTCTCACCTCCCCCATACCAAATAATAGCTGTCCAGGATAATCAAATTTCAATGGAACAAGTATTGGGACATATAAGGCATTACTGAAGAAAGCATCAACTCGTTTTGTTAGGAGCACTTACACCACCCAAATTTGACCTTCATAGGTGCTATCTGTTACTAACATAAGTATAGAATCATCCAGTCCCCCCCCCCCTCCCCCCCTCGATTATCCTTCCACCTGCAGGCCTGCTGTGGTGGTACATTTACTATTTTAAGCTCGTTTGGTATTTTAAGCTGTTTCTATAATTACTTTGTCAAATAAAAGATGTAATGTGTTTGGGATACTGGCAAAGTGCCTAAGATAACATTGCCATTAATCGAACAAATGTAACTTGATCCCAAGATAATATTATATAATGTTCCTTATCATTGCAACAGTTTTTTCAAGTAATGGTTATAAAATGATGATTCATAATTTGGTATGTTCTCTCTCTTTGACACTTTGTCTTGATGCATGGATTGTTCTATAAGTGTGATTTCTTTTATTTCAATAACACCAGCATTAGATAATTTCTGTTTTTATTCAAACATTCTGAGCAGCTGTAGTCATGCTTAGTCATTTTGATAAATAGTTTTGGTCTTAGTAATTGTATTAGCTGATGCTTCTGAGGAACTGCAGATGAAATAGAAAATGGAGCAGGTGTATTTGTTGCAGTAGATAAGAAACTAAAATCCACTGAGGCAGAACTTGAAGCTGCATGGGAGACTGTTTGGGCAAAACTCAGTATAAGGGGTGGGCATAAAATGATAATTGGGTCATTCTATCGCCCACCAGACTTAACTCCTGATGTAACAGAAAACTTTAGAGAAAACCTCAGTTCACTTGTATGTAAGTTAACCAATCATACTGTAACCATTGGCGGAGACTTAAATCATCCAACAATCAACTGGGAAAATTACAGTTCCATTAATGGTAGGCATGATGAGGTACCTGTGAAACATTACAAAATGCTTTCTCTGGAAACTACCTACAACAGACAGTTCAGAACCTCACTAATGATGGAAATATATTGGATCTAATGGTAACAAATAGACCTGATCTATTTGAGACTTTGAGAATGTTCACATTGAAACTGGTATCAGTGACTATGACGTGGTTGTGGCAACAGTGATTGCCAAAGTACAAAGGACAACTAAACCAAGCAGAAAGATATATGATCAGCAAAATAAAAAATCAGTAATGTCATATCTCAGTGAGGAACTTGAAACTTTCAGCACAGGGCAGGAGCATGTAGAGGAACTCTAGCTCAAGTTGAAAATAATAGTTTATCATGCTCTGGATAGATATGTTCCCAGTAGAACAGTTCATAATGGGAGAGAATCCCTATGGTATGCAATCACTGTAAAAATTCTGCATAACAGTTGTAAAACAAATCCTAGGGCTGTAGATAGAGAGATGCCGAATGAAACGTATTTGGCCGTCAAGAGAGCAATGCATGATGCCTTCAGTGACTACCATACCAGAATATTGTCAAGTGATCTTTCATAGAAACCAAATAAATTCTGGTCATATGTAAAGGCTGTTAGTGGCACCAAAGTTAGCATCCAATCCCTAGCAAATGAGACAGCAATTGAAATTAAGGATATCAAAGCAAAAGCTAAAATGCTTAACACCATTTTCAAAAGTTTCATTACGAAGGAAATGCCAGGAGAATTGCCCCAATGTAATCCTCATACCATAGAAAAGATTAATGAAGTAAGTATTAGTGTTAGGGGTGTTGAGAAACAGCTGAAATCATTAAAACTAAAAAAAGCCCCAGGCCCCGATGGAACAACTGTCAGAGTCTATACTGAATTTATAGCTGAGTTAGCCTCTAACTACACTAGACTCTTGCTAAACTGACCATTCCTCGCACACATGAGTGCTGGATTAGCGGAAGTGCCAGATTCTTGAGAGTGTCTAAAATTTAGTATAAACACTTAGGGATCGTACTTTATCAAATCAAAAGATACATTCATTTTCACAGAAAACTTAGTCCTTGAGTGTGTACATACATATTAGTATCACTCGACTTACACTATGAAATATGTCCCAAAGTTTTAGTTGTGACCATGATGACACGCTATGGTAGTATGCTTTATCACACAATGGCCTTACAAGCATTTCATAGGTCCTGCCATGTTCCTGATTGTTGCATAATGTACTCCAGGAAGACATCTCCAGCTTCAGCACCAGCAGTTTGAGACATCCTCAAGTTCTCTCCTCCTATGTCCTCTTCTTCATTGGTTTCAACACAACTTTCCTCTAAGCTTATGATTACCCCTTCATCTGCTGAAGTTGGTCATAAATAGTTGCTCATCCAGCCACTGTTGCCAGCAGCAATGGTTTTCTGTGAAGAACCTGAGTTCAGTTTATCTCTAATTACGAGTTTCTGCTTGAGGTTTAGCATATCGTGTTTCCTTTTAGAAGCCATGATAATGATCTGTAAGAAAAGCCACAATTTCAAAGTGTACAGGAATGTTGAACATTGTATTAAATAACAACATTGTTGCAGGTAAAATTTCATTATTCTAGGCATCATTTCAGGTTGAACGACTAGAAGTGGGAAGTGTGCCAGATTACTGAGAGGCGAGACTACTGAGGGCCGTATTAGTGAGAGTTCAGTGTGTAATCTATTATAGATCCCTGGAAGAAAAAAACCATGCCCAGTCCTTGTAAAAAGGCACAGATCACACCCATCTACAAGAAGGGTAGTAGAAGTGATCCACAAAACTACCATCCAATATCCTTGACATCAATCTGCTGTAGAATCGTAGACCATATTCTGACCTGAAACATAATGAGATATCTCAAACAGAATGACTTCCTCAATGCCAGCCAACATGGATTTCAAAAACATCGATCATGTGAAACTCATCTTACACTTTTCTCACATGACATACTAAGAGCTTTGGATCAAGGCAACCAGATAAATGCAGATTTTTTGATTTCTGAAAAGCATTTGACTCAGTACCGCACCTATGCTTATTGTCAAAAGTATGAACATATGGAGTATCAAGCAAAATTTGTGACTGGGCTGAGGACTAGGGAGGACACAGCATTTTATCTTCAATGGAGAGTCATCATTGGATGTAGACATCACTTTGGGTGTGCCCCGAGGAAGTGTGTTGGGGCCCTTGCTAATCATATTGTATATTAATGACCTTGCAGACAATATCAATAGTAAAATCAGGCTTTTTGCAGATGATGCAGTTAGTTATAATGAAGTACTATGTGAAAGAAGCTGCATTAATATTCAGTCAGATCTTGATAAGATTTCAATATGGTGCAGAGATTGGCAACTTTCTTTAAATGTTCAGAAATGTAAAATTTTGCACTTCACCAAATGAGAAAATGTAGTATCCTCTGACAAAAATATCAGCAAGTCCTTGTTGGAATTGGCCAACTCATGCAAATACATGGGTGTAACACTTAGTAGGAATATGAAATTGAAAAATCCCATGCTTCATATGTGAAAGGAACTGGAAGAAACCCGAATAACTGCTAGAATGGAACATACCCTCTCTGATGCACCTCAAGTTGGTTTGAAGAGTATAGCTGTAGATATAGATGTAGATTACTGGTTGGCATTTCCGACCAATCATAATTTCAGTATCTGTATACAAGATCCTGCTTTGGTCATTATCAACATACAAAATCCAATACTTGTACATAAGCTATATGGATGAATTTTTTTGCATATTTCAATGTTGTTTTAATGCAGCCACAAAGAGCACATGCTTTTCAGTATCTGTGCTTTGAACCAAACTCAGCTAAATAGTAGAAGCAAACGTACTCAGAATTTTACCATGAGGATATCGCCTATCAAAGAAAGTTGCATTTAAATAACAAGAGTATGATTTTCACTCCACTGATTTAAAAGGCAAAGCTCCTACGAAATAACAATTTCAATTTTTATCAATTTAAGTAATATAACTTCCCCTCCCATAATATTATTAGAAAGCAATTCAAGATATTTCTGTGTTTCACTGATATAAGCTACATATTGAGTAGAGGAAAGTTATATGTGGCACATGAAGAGGAATGCAAAAAATTTGCAAACACAGCTAAATTTTACACATATGTAAACTTTATACTTTTTGTCTGAAAAAATTACAAAAACTGACGACATCCATACAATATTTATTGTTCCACAGATGAATAAATAAATAAAAAATAAATAATTTTCATTCCACGTGCTGCAATGAGGGAGAAGCTGGATACATCTAAAGGAGAACTATTATTGACAAAGGAATATAAGATATGAACTGAGATTTTCCGTCATTTTCCAAGAATTTATAAATTTTAGACTATGTATTGCTGTACCCATCAAGGATAAGAGAGCAGTGCTAGGCACTCTACATATGTGAATCATTTTTGGAAAATACATTTTAATAGAAGATCCATGACTTATGGTGTTTTAGCAAATAATTTTAGACTGTTACAAATTGAATGTTTTTAAACAGTCAACATGTCCACCAAACACAAGGTGTCAAATAACAGTCTGAGAAAAGTGGAATGGCTAGTGGATGTTGGTTTTTGAACCATTGTGTTCCATTTTTTAATTTTTATTATTTTTTGGTAAATAATTTAAGGAGTGAAAGACAATACTTTATCAGTGACTGTGACTGGTTATACGATGTAAATAGCCTACACAGGTCTGCCAGTGACAACAGTTACCAAAGCAACAAGCTGAGCAAATGAAGGTACTCACTGAGCAGCAGGCCAAGCAAACAAAAGCAAGTTTACAAATTTTTTTTTCAAGCAGCAATAAGAAAAGCCCAAAGAGATTTTTGAACACTTAGATAAAAAAAAGAGAAAGCAAGTTTAGGACATTTAGAATGCAGAAGGAATGTATAAAACAGAGTTTCAAACACTTGGCAAAGTAACATTCTGAACAGGTAAAAAACACACTTTGAGAATATTGAGACAGAAATTACTCACAAGGAACTCTTTGAGTGTGATGTCACAAGTTCAACATTTAGTAAGGCTCATTTGAAAGTGTTGTGTTAACAATTATGACAGGAAAAATATTAGCTGCGAATGACGCACCATGCGCATCAGGAGGTGACATAAAATGAATGTCTGGGAGGTGCATAGATTAATCTTCTACGTGATGTATGTATTGCACGTCACAAAATGCACATTGTCAGCATTTAAGAAACTTTCATGACAAACCATTAGCTTGCACAATGAACACCAATTGAAAAACAGCACTCCACAGTGATCACAAAGGCTCACGCTATCCAAATCAAAGGTGAATTCCCTTGGAGTTACAAGCTGTGCAGGAGATCCGGATAGGTACCCACTCTTAAAGAATGCTTATAGAATCATACTGGCATAACGAGGTGATGAGAACTGATAGAATGTGATGACAAGCAAACAAACACAAAGCAGTCTGTTGTGGAGCTTATCATGAGACTGACTATCCTTTAAGGTGTAGAGGCAGATAGTGCAATAATATGTTATATAGGCATGGAAGAAACAAACATCCATAGGCTGAATTTTTCCAGTGGTTCCAGGTAGTATGAATTGCAATATCACACACTTTTCAGGAGGAATAGAATGCTCTAAAGGAATATGATTTTTATACTCAGACCAAAAATCAAGGTTGTTGTTGTTGTTGTGGTCTTCAGTCTTGAGACTGGTTTGATGCAGCTCTCCATGCTACTCTATCCTGTGCAAGCTTCTTCATCTCCCAGTACCTACTGCATCCTACATCCTTCTGAATCTGCTTAGTGTATTCATCTCTTGGTCTCCCTCTACGATTTTTACCCTCCACGCTGCCCTCCAATACTAAATTGGTGATCCCTTGATGCCTCAGAACATGTCCTACCAACCGATCCCTTCTTCTGGTCAAGTTGTGCCACAAACTTCTCTTCTCCCCAATCCTATTCAATACTTCCTCATTAGTTATGTGATCTACCCATCTAATCTTCAGCATTCTTCTGTAGCACCACATTTCGAAAGCTTCTATTCTCTTCTTGTCCAAACTATTTATCGTCCATGTTTCACTTCCATACATGGCTACAATCCATACGAATACTTTCAGAAATGACTTCCTGACACTTAAATCAATACTGGATGTTAACAAATTTCTCTTCTTCAGAAACGCTTTCCTTGCCATTGCCAGCCTACATTTTATATCCTCTCTACTTCGACCATCATCAGTTACTTTGCTCCCCAAATAGCAAAACTCCTTTACTACTTTAAGTGCCTCATTTCCTAATCTAATTCCCTCAGCATCACCCGACTTAATTAGACTACATTCCATTATCCTTGTTTTGCTTTTGTTGATGTTCATCTTATATCCTCCTTTCAAGACACTGTCCATTCCATTCAACTGCTCTTCCAAGTCCTTTGCTGTCTCTGACAGAATTACAATGTCATCAGCGAACCTCAAAGTTTTTATTTCTTCTCCATGGATTTTAATACCTACTCCGAATTTTTCTTTTGTTTCCTTTACTGCTTGCTCAATATACAGATTGAACAACATCGGGGAGAGGCTACAACCCTGTCTTACTCCCTTCCCAACCACTGCTTCCCTTTCATGTCCCTCGACTCTTATAACTGCCATCTGGTTTCTGTACAAATTGTAAATAGCCTTTTGCTCCCTGTATTTTACCCCTGCCACCTTTACAATTTGAAGGAGAGTATTCCAGTCAACATTGTCAAAAGCTTTCTCTAAGTCTACAAATGCTAGAAACGTAGGTTTGCCTTTCCTTAATCTTTCTTCTAAGATAAGTCGTAAGGTCAGTATTGCCTCACGTGTTCCAGTGTTTCTACGGAATCGAAACTGATCTTCCCCGAGGTTGGCTTCTACTAGTTTTTCCATTCGTCTGTAAAGAATTCGTGTTAGTATTTTGCAGCTGTGACTTATTAAACTGATAGTTCGGTAATTTTCACATCTGTCAACACCTGCTTTCATTGGGATTGGAATTATTATATTCTTCTTGAAGTCTGAGGGTATTTCGCCTGTTTCATACATCTTGCTCACCAGATGGTAGAGTTTTGTCAGGACTGGCTCTCCCACGGCCGTCAGTAGTTCCAATGGAATATTGTCTACTCCGGGGGCCTTGTTTCGAGTCAGGTCTTTCAGTGCTCTGCCAAACTCTTCACGCAGTATCATATCTCCCATTTCATCTTCATCTACATCCTCTTCCATTTCCATAATATTGTCCTCAAGTACATCACCCTTGTATAGACCCTCTATATACTCCTTCCACCTTTCTGCTTTCCCTTCTTTGCTTAGAACTGGGTTTCTATCTGAGCTCTTGATATTCATACAAGTCGTTCTCTTATCTCCAAAGATCTCTTTAATTTTCCTGTAGGCGGTATCTATCTTACCCCTAGTGAGATAGGACTCTACATCCTTACATTTGTCCTCTAGCCATCCCTGCTTAGCCATTTTGCACTTCCTGTCGATCTCATTTTTGAGACATTTGTATTCCTTTTTGCCTGTTTCACTTACTGCATTTTTATATTTTCTCCTTTCATCAATTAAATTCAATATTTCTTCTGTTACCCAAGGATTTCTACTAGCCCTCGTCTTTTTACCTACTTGATTCTCTGCTGCCTTCACTACTTCATCCCTCAAAGCTACCCACTCTTCTTCTACTGTATTTATTTCCCCCATTCCTGTCAATTGCTCCCTTATGCTCTCCCTGAATCTCTGTACAACCTCTGGTTCTTTTAGTTTATCCAGGTCCCATCTCCTTAAATTCCCACCTTTTTGCAGTTTCTTCAGTTTTAATCTACAGGTCATAACCAATAGATTGTGGTCAGAGTCCACATCTGCCCCTGGAAATGTCTTACAATTTAAAACCTGGTTCCTAAATCTCTGTCTTACCATTATATAATCTATCTGATACCTTTTAGTATCTCCAGGGTTCTTCCATGTATACAACCTTCTTTCATGATTCTTAAACCAAGTGTTAGTTATGATTATGTTGTGCTCTGTGCAAAATTCTACCAGGCGGCTTCCTCTTTCATTTCTGTCCCCCAATCCATATTCACCTACTATGTTTCCTTCTCTCCCTTTTCCTACACTCGAATTCCAGTCACCCATGACTATTAAATTTTCGTCTCCCTTCACTACCTGAATAATTTCTTTTATTTCATCATACATTTCTTCAATTTCTTCGTCATCTGCAGAGCTAGTTGGCATATAAACTTGTACTACTGTAGTAGGTGTGGGCTTAGTATCTATCTTGGCCACAATAATACGTTCACTATGCTGTTTGTAGTAGCTTACCCGCATTCCTATTTTCCTATTCATTATTAAACCTACTCCTGCATTACCCCTATTTGATTTTGTGTTTATAACCCTGTAGTCACCTGACCAGAAGTCTTGTTCCTCCTGCCACCGAACTTCATTAATTCCCACTATATCTAACTTCAACCTATCCATTTCCCTTTTTAAATTTTCTAACCTACCTGCCCGATTAAGGGATCTGACATTCCACGCTCCGATCCGTAGAACGCCAGTTTTCTTTCTCCTGATAACGACATCCTCTTGAGTAGTCCCCGCCCGGAGATCCGAATGGGGGACTATTTACCTCCGGAATATTTTACCCAAGAGGACGCCATCATCATGTAATCATACAGTAAAGCTGCATGCCCTCGGGAAAAATTACGGCTGTAGTTTCCCCTTGCTTTCAGCCGTTCGCAGTACCAGCACAGCAAGGCCGTTTTGGTTATTGTTACAAGGCCAGATCAGTCAATCATCCAGACTGTTGCCCTTGCAACTACTGAAAAGGCTGCTGCCCCTCTTCAGGAACCACATGTTTGTCTGGCCTCTCAACAGATACCCCTCCGTTGTGGTTGCACCTACGGTACGGCTATCTGTATCGCTGAGGCACGCAAGCCTCCCCACCAACGGCAAGGTCCATGGTTCATGGGGGGGGAGAAATCAAGGTAAAACAAATTATTTTGAACAGTTGTTGTCCAAATGTAGTGCTCATATCATAATTTTAGTTCCCTTACACCCATTTTCCCACTCTTGCTTGCTGTGATGTGAATATTCCCTGCTGCCCTTGCAAGATCACACATGACAATGAACTGTACAGAGCAGAGCACCTCCAACTTTTTGCAGTACGATAAATAACTTTCCAGACAATTTATCATTCTGAGTAACAGTCAGCATAGCTGTATATTAATGTGTTCAGGCATTGATGTTAGTTGATCTTGATACAACTCTCTTGGTACCTTAAATTTCCAGGGTTCCTTCCATACATATGTTCTCTTCAAATCCCAATTGATAGGAGCTGAAAAAAAATTCCTTACTGAATGATGGGATAAATTTGTTTATCCCACCTACAGATTTTTGGACCAACTCCACACTCTTTTGTGCATCATCAAGCTGACAGTCTGCTTGAAATATTGCTATCTTACATCTTCCAATTCTGTAGTAATGTCTGAAGCTATGCAACCATTCACTGCTTCCCTTGAAATCACTGTAAACTACGTCATACACAGTTTGATGTGCATAATGTAGTAACCAACAAAAGATAACATTTTACGAGTTAGGGCATGGAATGTCAGAAGTTTCAGCATGGTTGTGGGACGCTAGAAAATCTGAAAAGTGAAATGCAAAGGTTCAATCTAGATATAGTAGGGATCAATGAAATGAAATGGAAAGAAGACAAGGATTTCTAGTCAAACAAGTGTAGGGTAATATCAACAGCTGCAGAAAATGGTATAACAGGAGTAGAATTTGTTATGAATAGGAAGGTAGGGCAGAGAGTGTGTTATAGTGAATGGTTCAGTGATAGGGTTGTTGTTATCAGAATTAACAGCAAACCAACACCAACAACTATAGTTCAAGTATCCATGCTGATGTTGAAAGCTGAAGATGAAGAGAGAGAGAGAAAGTATATTGGGATATTGAAAGGGTAATGCAGTATGTAAAGGGAGATGGAAAGCTAATAGTCATGGGGGACTAGAATCCAGTTCTAGGGGAAGGAGTAGAAGAAAAGGTTACAGGAGAACATGGCCATGGTACAAGGAATGAGAGAGGAGAAAGCCTAACTGAGTTCTGTAATAAATTTCAGCTACTAACAGCGAATACACTGTTCAAGAATCACAAGAGGAGGAGGTATACTTGGAAAAGGCTGGGTCATATGGGAAGATTTCAGTTAGATTACATTATGATCAGACAGAGTTTCTAAAATCAGATATTGGATTGTAAGGCATGCCCAGGAGCAGATATAGACTCAGATCACAATTTAGTAGTGATGAAGAGTAAGCTGAAGTTTAACATATTAGTCAGGAAGAATCAATACACAAAAAAGGGTACAAAAGTATTAAGGGATGATGAGATACACTCAAAGTTCTCTAAGGTTACAGGTATAGCAATAAGAAATAGCTCAGTAGGCAGTACAGTTGAAGAGGAATGGATATCTCTAAAAAGGGTAATTACAGAAGTTGGAAAGAAAAACATAGGTACAATTGAGGTAACTGTGAAGAAACCATGGGTAACAGACAATATACTTCAGTTGATCGATGGAAGAAGGAAGTACAAAAATGTTGAGGGAAATTCAGGGATACAGATATTCAAGTCACTGAGGAATGAAACAAATAGGAAGTGCAGGGAAGGTAAGATGAAATGGTTGAATGAAAAATGTAAAGAAATCGTAAAAGAAATGATTGTCGGAAGGACTGACTCAATATACAGGAAAGTAAAAACAATCTTTAGTGAAATTAAAAGCAAGGGTGGTAACATTAAGAGTGCAATGGGAATTCCACTGTTAAATGCAGAGGAGAGAGCAGATAGGTGGAAAGAGTACATTGAAGGCATCTATGAGGGGGAAGATTTGTCTGATGTGACAGAAAAGAAACAGAGGTGGATTTAGAAAAGATAGGGGATCCAGTATTAGAATCAGAATTTAAGAGAGCTTCTTAAGGAAGAAGAGATAGGTAACATTCCATCAGAATTTCTAAATCCATTGTGGGAGTGCAAACAAAACGACTATTTGCTTTGGTGTGTAGAATGTATGAGTCTGGCAACATACCATCTGACTTTTGAAAAAATTTCATCCACACACTCTTCAGTTTTGATTTGTCTATGTTAAGGGTCAGTTGCCACTCCCTGCACCAAGTGCCTATCTGCTGCAGATCTTCCTGCATTTCACTGCAATTTTCTAATGCTGCAACTTCTCTGTATACTACAGCATCATTCGCGAAAAGCCGCATGGAACTTCCGACACTATCTAATAGGTCACTTATATATATTGTGAAAAGCAATGGTCCCATAACACTCCCTTGTGGCATGCCAGAGGTTACTTTAACGTCTGTAGACTTCTCTCCATTGAGAACAACATGTTGTGTTCTGTTTTCTAAAACCTCTTCAAGCCAGCCATACAGCTGGTCTGATATTCCGTGGGCTCTTACTTTGTTTATCAGGCGACAGTGCGGAACTGTATCGAGTGCCTTCCAGACATCGAGGAAAATGGCATCTACCTGGGAGCCTGTATCTAATATTTTCTGGGTCTCATGAACAAATAATGCGAGTTTGGTCTCACACGATCGCTGTTTCCGGAATCCATGTTGATTCCTACAGAGTAGATTCTGGGTTTCCAGAAATGACATGAAACGCAAGCAAAAAACATGTTCTAAAATTCTACAACAGACCAATGTCAGAGATATAGGCCGATAGTTTTGTGCATCTGCTCGATGACCCTTCTTGAAAACTGGAACCACCTGTGCTCTTTTCCAATCATTTGGAATCTTGCGTTCCTCTAGAGACTTGCGGTACGTGGCTGTTAGAAGGGGGGCAAGTTCTTTTGCGTACTCTGTGTAGAATCAAATTGGCATCCCATCAGGTCCAGTGGACTTGCGGTACGCGGCTGTTAGAAGGGGGGCAAGTTCTTTCACGTACTCTGTGTAGAATCAGATTGGTATCCCATCAGGTCCTCCTTTTGAGCAATTTCAGTTGCTTTTCTATTCCTTGGACACTTATTTTGATGTCAGCCATTTTTTCATTCATGCGAGGATGTAGAGAAGGAACTGCAGTGTGGTCTTCCTCTGTGAAACAACTTTGGAAAAAGTTGTTTAGTATTTCAGCTTTACACATGTCATCCTCTGTTTCAATGCCATTATCATCCCAGAGTGTCTGGATATGCTGCTTCAATCCACTTACTGATTTAACGTAAGACCAGAACTTCCTAGTCGGTACATAGAATTTTACTTTAAAATTCATTGAATGCTTCACACGTAGCTCTCCTTATGCTAACTTTGACATCATTTAGCTTCTGTTTGCCTGAGAGGTTATGGCTGTGTTTAAATTTGCAGTGAAACTCTCTTTGCTTTTCCAGTAGTTTCCTAACTTTGTTGTTGAACCACGGTGGGTTTTTTCCGTCCCTCACAGTTTTACTCGGCACGTACCTGTCTAAAATGTATTTTACGATTGCCTTGAACTTTTTCCATAAACACTCAACACTGTCAGTGTCGGAACAGAAATTTTCGTTTTGATCTGTTAGGTAGTCTGAAATCTGCCTCCTATTACTCTTGCTAAACAGATAAACCTTCCTCCCTTTTTTTTTATATTCCTATTTACTTCCATATTCAGGGATGCTGCAACGGCCTTGTGATCACTGATTCCCTGTTCTGCACTTACAGAGTCGAAAAGTTTGGGTCTTTTTGTTATCAGTAGGTCCAAGATGTTATCCCCACAAATCGGTTCTCTGTTCAATTGCTCGAGGTAATTTTTGGATAGTACACTCAGTATAATGTCACTCAACGCTCTGTCCCTACCACCCATCCTAAACATTTGAGTGTCCCAGTCTATATCTGGTATATTGAAATCTCCACCTAAGACTATAACATGCTGAGGAAATTTATATGAAATGTATTCCATATTTTCTCTCAGTTGTTCTGCCACTAATGCTGTTGAATTGGGAGGTCGGTAAAAGGAGCTAATTATTAACCTAGCTCGGTTGTTTAGTATAACCTCCACCCATAATAATTCACAGGAAGTATCCACTTCTATTTCACTACAGGATAAACTACTACTAACAGCGACAAACACACCACCAACAGTTGCATGCAATCTGTTGTTGTTGTTGTCGTTGTGGTCTTCAGTACTGAGACTGGTTTGATGCAGCCCTCCCTGCTACTCTGTCCTGTGCAAGCTTCTTCACTTCCCAGTACCTACTGCAACCGACATCCTTCTGAATCTGTTTAGTGTATTAATCTCTTGGTCTCCCTCTATGATTTTTACGCTCCGCGCTGCCATCCAATACTAAACTGGTGATCCCTTGATGCCTCAGAATATGCCCTACCAACTGATCCCTTCTTTGAGTCTAGTTGCGCCACAAATTTCTCTTCTCTCCACTTCTGTTCAGTACCTCCTCATTAGTTATGTGATCTACCCATCTAATCTTCAGCATTCTTCTGTAGCACCACATTTCGAAAGCTTCTATTCTCTTCTTGTCTAAACTATTTATCGTCCACGTTTCACTTCCATACATTGCTACACTCCATACTAATACTTTCAGAAACGACTTCCTGACATTTAAATCTATACTTGATGTTAACAAATTTCTCTTCTTCAGAAACACTTTCCTTGCCATTGCCAGTCTACATTTTATATCCTCTCTACTTTGACCATCATCAGTTATTTTGCCCCCCAAATAGCAAAACTCATTTACTACTTTAAGTGTCTCATTTCCTAATCTAATTCCTGCAGCATCACCCAATTTAATTCGACTACAGTCCATTATCCTTGTTTTGCTTTTGTTGATGTTCATCTTATATCCTCCTTTCAAGACACTGTCCATTCTGTTCAACTGGTCTTCCAAGTCCTTTGCTATCTCTGACAGAATTACAATGTCATTGGCAAACCTCAAAGTTTTTATTTCTTCTCCATGGATTTTAATTCGTACTTTGAATTTTTCTTTTGTTTCCTTTACTGCTTGCTCAATATACAGATTGAATAACATCGGGGATAGGCTACAACCCTGTCTCACTCCCTTCCCAACCACTGCTTCTCTTTCATGCCCCTCAACTCTTATAACTGCCATCTGGTTCCTGTACAAATTGTAAATAGCTTTTCACTCCCTGTATTTTACCCCTGCCACCTTCAGAATTTGAAAGAGAGTATTCCAGTCAACATTGTCAAAAGCTTTCTCTAAGTCTACAAATGCTAGAAACGTAGGTTTGCCTTTCCTTAATCTGTTTTCTAAGATAAATCATAGGGTCAGTATTGCCTCACATGTTCCAACATTTCTAGGGAATCCAAACTGATCTTCCCCAAGGTTAGCTTCTACCAGTTTTTCCATTCGTCTGTAAAGAATTCGTGTTAGTATTTTGCAGCCGTGGCTTATTAAACTGATGGTTCGGTAAATTTCACATCTGTCAACACCTGCTTTCTTTGGGATTGAAATTATTATATTCTTCTTGAAGTCTGAGGGTATTTCACCTGTTTCATACATCTTGCTCACTAGATGATAGAGTTTTGTTAGGCCTGGCTCTCCCAATGCTGTCAGTAGTTCTAATCGAATGCTGTCTACTCCCGGGGCCTTGTTTCGACTTAGGTCTTTCAGTGCTCTGTCAAACTCTTCACGCAGTATCGTATCTCCTATTTTGTCTTCATCTACATTCTCTTCCATTTCTATAATATTGTCCTCAAGAACATCGCCATTGTATAGACCCTCTATATACTCCTTCCACCTTTCTGCTTTCCCTTCTTTGCTTAGAACTGGGTTTCCATCTGAGCTCTTGATATTCATGCAAGTGGTTCTCTTTTCTCCAAAGGTCTCTTTAATTTTCCTGTAGGCTGTATCCATTTACCTCTAGCGAGATAAGCCTCTACATCCTTACATTTGTCCTCTAGCCATCCCTGCTTAGCCATTTTGCACTTCCTGTTGATCTCATTTTTGAGATGTTTGTATTCCTTTTTGCCTGCTTCATTTACTGCATTTTTATATTTTCTCCTTTCATCAGTTCATTTCTTCTGTTACCCAAGGATTTCTGCTAGCCCTTGTCTTTTTACCTACTTGATCCTCTGCTGCCTTCACTATTTCATCTCTCAAAACTACCCATTCTTCTTCTACTGTATTTCTTACCCCCATTCTTGTCAATCGTTCCCTAATGCTCTCCCTGAAGCTCTCTACAACGTCTGGTTCTTTCAGTTTATCCAGGTCCCATCTCCTCAATTTCCCACCTGTTTGCAGTTTCTTCAGTTTTAATCTACATTTCATAAGCAACAGATTGTGGTCAGAGTCCACATCTGCCCCTGGAAATGTCTTACAATTTACAACCTGGTTCCTGAATCTCTGTCTTACCATTATATAATCTATCTGAGACCTTCCAGTATCTCCAGGCTTCTTCCATGTATACAACCACCTTTAATGATTCTTGAACCAAGTGTTACCTATAATTAAGTTATGCTCTGTGCAAAATTCTACCAGGAGGCTTCCTCTTTCATTCCTTCCTCCCATTCCATATTCACCTACCACATTTCCTTCTTTTCCTTTTCCTACTATTGAGTTCCAGCCACCCACGACTATTAAGTTTTTTCTCCCTTCACTATCTGAATAATTTCTTTTATCTCATCATACATTTCATCAATCTCTTTGTTGTCTGCAGAACTAGTTGGCATATAAACTTGTACTACTGTGGTAGGCATGGGCTTCATATCTATCTTGGCCACAATAATGCGTGCACTATGCTGTTTTTAGTAGCTTACCCGCATTCCTATTTTCCTATTCATTATTAAACCTACTCCTGCATTACCCCTATTTGATTTTGTATTTATAACCTTGTATTCACCTGACCAGAAGTCTTGTTCCTCCTGCCACCGAACTCCACTAATTCCCACTATACCTAACTTTAACCTATCCATTTCCCTTTTCAAATTTTCTAACCTACCTGACCGATTAATGGATCTGACATTCCGTGCTCCGATCTGTACAAGGCCAGTTTTCTTTCTCCTGATAACAGGAGATCTGAATGGGGGACTATTCTACCTCCAGAATATTTTACCCAAGAGGATGCCATCATCATTTAACCATACAGTAAAGTTGCATGCCCTCGGGAAAGATTATGGCTGTAGTTTCCCCTTGCTTTCAGCTGTTTGCAGTACCAGCACAGCAAGGCCATTTTGGTTAGTGTTACAAGACCAGATCAGTCAATCATCCAGACTGCTGCCCCTGCAACTACTAAAAAGGCTGCTGCCCCTCTTCAGGAACCACACATTTGTCTGGCCTCTCAACAGGTACCCCTCCACTGTGGTTGCACCTAAGGTACAGCTATCTGTATCGCTGAGGCACGCAAGCCTCCCCACCACCGGCAAGGTCCATGGTTCATGGGAGAGGGCATGGAATCTATCCTTTCTAAACACCAACTGTGCCTTTGTAAAAATTTCGGCAGAATTTATCTCTGGCTTCAGTCAGCTTTCCGTACCTATAACGATTTCAGCTTAGGTGGTTTATATCAGCACTTGAAGTTCCAGTACTTTCCCAATGCAGCTTTGACAGTTTACAATTACAATAAAGATTGCAGCTTGGTCCCCGCATGTCCTGACTTTGCCCTGCACCATTTGAGGCTATTGCCTTTTATGTACTTGCCCGAGGCCTTGTAACCTAAAAAACCACCCAGTCCATGTGACACAATCCCTGCTACCTGTGTAGCCGCCTGCTGTGGATAGTGGACTCCTGACCTATCCAGCGGAACCTGAAACCCCAGACCCTCCACTTGGCTCTGTACCAAAGGTCCACAGTCAGTCCTGTCAGCAATGCTGCAGATGGTGAGCTCTGCTTTCATCCCGTTAGTGAGACTGGCAGTCTTCACCAAATCAGATAGCCGCCGGAAGCCAGAGAAAATTTCCTTCGATCCATATTGACACATATGATTGGTGCCGACATGAGCAACCACCTGCAGATGGGTGCACTCTGTACCCTTCATGGCATCCAGAAGGACCCTTTCCACATCTGGAATGATTAGCCCCAGTATGCACACGGAGTGCACATTGGTTTTCTTCCCCTCCCTTGCAGCCATATCCCTAAGGGGCCGCATTACGCGCCTGGCGTTGGAGCTCCCAACTAGCAGTAAGCCCACCCTCTGCGACCACCTGGATCTTGCAGACTGAGGGGCAACCTCTAACAGGACAAGCAGCCATGTCTGGCCGAAGATCAGTATCAGTTGGAGACAGAGCCTGAAACCTGTTCGTCAGACAAACTGGAGAGGCCTTCGACTCAGCCCTCTGGAATGTCTTTCGCCCCCTGCCACACCTCGAGACAACCTCCCACTCTACCACGGGTGAGGGGTCAGCCTCAATGTGGGCAGTATCCTGGGCAGCCACAGCTGTAGTCCGATCGGGGGATGCGTGGGACGAGCTGGCCGTCCCCTACAAACCCCCGTTCGGACCCCCACAGTGATGCCCATTGGCAGCAGCCTCAAGCTGTGTGACTGAAGCCAACACTGCCTGAAGCTGGGAGTGAAGGGATGCTAACTCAGCCTGCATCCGAACACAGCAGTCGCAGTCCCTATCCATGCTAAATACTGTTGCGCAAAGAATGTCTGGACTAATCTACAGAGAGCACAAGCAATTCGACACAACATTTAAGTGGTTATTAAAATACAAGACTGCCTAGTAAATGCAGTAATGCTGCTACTTGCGCACTGCTGACACACTGCTTGGCGGCAGAAGGCTAACTGTACTGTCAGTATCGTACAAAGACTATTTGAAAGAAATAAACAAATGACAGATGACTACGCGACTTTACACATCACAGATATTAAAATGCAAATCTGCCCCTGCTAAATATGAAACTATACAATGCTTTGGCAGATTTAACTAAACACATGCACTAAGAACACTCAAACAAATTTTCAGCTTGACTACAACACTTAAATGATCGCTAAATAAGCCACTTGCTGCTACTTGTGCACTGCTGACACTCTGCTCGGTGGCTAACTGTACTGTCAGTAATGTACAAAGACTATTTGAGAGTGCAAAACATATTAATACGCAATTTGTTGAACAGGAACAAAAAGCCATAGGTAAATTTAACAATTGGATAATTGAGAAATGTACACAAATAGGTGATAAATTAAAGAGCAAGCTACATAACGTTATTCAATAAGTTAGTTCACAGGCAACACTAGGAGCTACAGAGAACACTGAGACCATTAGCATAGAATTACAAAACATCAGACATCACTTTCCCCAATGGCAGAAAGTAATAAATGTGAAGGACATGCAATAAGTAATGCAACTTTTTTTTCGGAAACCAAGTTGATTTTATTGAAGATTCCAATACAGCATATTATTCCCCACTCTTTTGGCTACAAAACCCTATTTTTGTACATAATCTCTGTTAAATGTGACAGCCTTACACCATATTACTGGGAGGACATGTGTTCCCTCATGGTAACACTCTACTGGTTGATGTCATAGCCGACATCTTGCTGCATTAATAATATCCTTATATCCCCATCACCTATGTACTGCTTCCTGAGGAGTGTGTCCTTCATTGGGACAAACAGATGAAAGTCGGAAGGTGCAAGATCCAGTCTGTAGGGTGTATGAGGAAGAACTGTCTAATAAAGTTCTGTGAACTCCTCTCAGGTGCACAGACTTACATGAGACTTTGTGTTTCATGGAGAAGGAGCAGATTGTTTGAATTTGTGTGTTGATGAAGACACTGAAGTTGTTTCTGAAATTTCCTGAGGGTAGCACAATACACATCTGAGCTGATCCTTGTACCACACAGATTAACCCCTTCAGAGTCCCAAAAGACCATCACCATGACTTTACAGGCTGAGGGTGCAACTTTCAACATTTTCTTTGGAGGAGAGATGGTGTGGTGCCATTCCATGGGTTGCTGTTTTGTTTCCAGTTCGAAGTAATGAACATATGTTTCATCACCTGTGACGATGTTTGGCAAGAAATTGTCAGGATCAGCCTCATAATGTGCAAGAAAATTTGCACAGATTGTCCTTTGTTGTTCTTCATGGTCTTGTGTTTGGTGACGAGGAATCCAGCAAGCACACACCTTTGAGTACCCCAACTGGTAGACGAGTATGTCAGCACTACCAACAGAGACATCCAGTTGTGCAGTGAGGTGTTTGTTATTTGTCGATCATCTCGAATGAAAGTGTCCTCACATTCCAACATTGCAGGATTCATAGCTGTGGGTGGTCAGTTGGTATACGGGAGATCGGACAGGTTTGTATGACCTGGTTGTGATGATGACAGACACATTGCCCATAGAATCACCATGCTTTTGTTCACTCCCAGATCTCCACAGACATTCTGCAAGTGCTTATGAACATCTGTGATGCTCTGGTTTCCCAGCAAAAGAAACTCAGTGACAGCTCTCTGTTTGAAATCCACCTCTATTACAAACACCATGTTGAAGGCTACATATAGTGCCACCAGGTATCGGAACTTTGTGAAACTATAGGGGTTGAAATGGGACTATTACATGATGTCCCAAAACAAATTTCACATCTTTTCAACTGAAACTAGCTATGAAGAAAAAGTGTCGTATTACTTATTGAACACCCCTTGAATTACAATACTGATCCATATGAACAACAACATGTTGAGTACACAGGACACAGTAGTGCATCCAATAGCCATTTGCCAGGTATTGTGAGGACAATGCCTTCACTATTCACAATACCAGCAGAGGAGATTATAATAAATTACAAACAATTTCAGGTTTTCACTCCGGAAAAGAAATGTTCATGTCCCATCATGTTTATAAAAGGGTTCTGAGGGGTGTTACCAAAGCCATAATGATAACAACAAAAAGATTTCCGTACGCTATGGCTGCTCAGAGGGAACTGGGTTCGGTCGCAGCGGCGGCAGATTTAAATACCCTCCGCCCGCGGCGCGCTCCCTCCGCCGTCCGCGCCCCATGCCACGGTCGCGCGGTGGAACAGATTGCGACGGCGTCTGAGATGACGTCGGTGTCATGGCTCTGTCCGCCGTGGTCGTCACAACTATACGTTTGCTCGATTTACTCTTGATTAACCCGATCGCTGGTTCCCAAGCCTTGCTAAGATTATAGCCACAGTCACGTTTTATGAGGTCGTCATTGGTGCGAATTTTGATGGCCTCTCTAACAACGCTGTCCCAGTATCTCGACGTCTGTACCAGAATCCTCGTGCAGTCATGCTCCATGGCGTGATTTTCCGACAAACAATGTTCAGCAACCGCCGACTTGCTCGGATACATCAGTCGAGTGTGCCTCTGGTGTTCACGGCATCGATCCTCGACGGTACGCATCGTCTCACCAATATACGACTTGCCACGTTGACACGGAATCTGGTACATGGCGGCCTTCCTCAAACCGAGGTCATCTTTGGCGCTCCCCACCAGTGCACGAGTTTTATTTGGAGGACAAAACACAGTTCCGACCCGGTGTTTCTTCAGAATGCGGGCGATTTTCCCCGTGAGTGCGCCTGTGTATGGAATAAATGCAGTGCCTACCTCCTCCCTCGTGACTTCATCCATCTCAACAGGTTGTGCTGCAGTGGTTGGGCGGAGAGCACGTTGAATCTGCCTCTCTGAGTACCCATTTTTTCGAAATACAGTTCTCAGATGTTCCAATTCCTGGGGTAGACTCTCTGTGTCAGAGATAGTGCGCACCCTATGTACTAGAGTTTTAAGTACCCCTTCCTCTGTGAAGGGTGGTGGCAGCTGTCTGCGTGCAAATACAGATCAGTGTGCGTAGTCTTTCGATACACCCCATGACCTAGGGTGCCGTCAGCCCTTCTCTTGACCAAGACGTCAAGGAAAGGTAATTTACCCTCCGTTTCAGTCTCCATAGTGAATTTGATGTTGGGGTGTATGGAGTTTAGATGTGTAAGGAAGTCAAGGAGTTTATCCATACCATGTGGCCAGATGACGAACGTGTCGTCCACGTAACGGAAAAAGCAAGTAGGTTTCCATACGGATGACGACAGGGCTTCCTCCTCGAAGTTCTCCATGTACAAATTCGCTACCACCGGTGAGAGTGGGCTACCCATGGCGACTCCCTCCGTTTGTTCGTAGTATTCTCCATTAAAAGGAAAATATGTGGAAGTCAAGACATGCCTAAAAAATTCAATGGTCTTCTCATCAAACTTCTGACTAATCAATTCTAGTGACTCTCGCAGGGGTACCCTCGTAAACAAGGAAACGACGTCAAAACTCACCATGATATCTGACTCATCCAACCTGAAGCTATCAAGGCGTTTAACAAAATCCACGGAATTACGGATGTGATGAGGGCATTTACCCACATAAGGACTTAATATTCCCGTCAGGTATTTGGCCAACAAATATGTAGGTGCCCTGATGTTGCTGACAATGGGGTGTAATGGTACCCCCTCTTTGTGAACCTTCGGGAGTCCATATAGTCTAGGCGGTACCAGACCTTGGGGTAACAATTTCTTAGCGTCACCCTCCGGTAAATCTGCGTCCTTGAGAAGCACCCTCGTCTTGTTCTCCACCTTCTTTGTAGGGTCAACGCTGATCTTCCAGTAGGAATCATCATTTAGCAGGCTCTGCATCTTATCAGTGTAGTCCTTATGGGAGACAACAACTGTAGCATTGCCTTTGTCAGCCGGTAAGACAACAATTTCAGAGCGCTCCCTCAGATCACGAATGGCCGCCCTCTCTTTACTGCTGATATTTGACTTCATCGGCTTGGATTTTGTCAACGCATGACAAGTTTCACGACGTATTTCCTCAGCTGATTCTGGCGGAAGTCGAGCTGCAACCTGCTCAACAGCACTAACAATTTCTGCAACCAGAGTGAACTTGGGGGTGGGAGCGAAGTTGAGACCTTTCTGCAAAACCGAGACCGCATCATCACTCAACACCATGCCACTCAAATTGATGACAGTCTTGCACGGAACCTGCAGAGATGGTTTGTCAAGGAGACGTGAGAACTTAGCTGTTTGACGTCCCGTAGCCTTCTTATGGGCGGAATCAGCTGACACCCAGGTGAGACCATCAATCCAATCCCAGGAACAAGAAGTGAACTTACTAGCCAGTTGCAAATGTAGTTTGAGTAATTCCTGTGAGATAAACTCAAGGCTCCAGTGGGTGAATTGCACTCTCTCACGTACCAATGCGAGGCTGGCTCGTTTCTTGATTCTCTTAGCTGCTGCAGAATCAATGTGATGCATAACCTTAGAAAAATTTGGAACAACATTCTCGGAACGACATCTCTTTAGAAAGGCAAGAGTACTTAGCAAACAACATCTACGGTGGCACAACTTTTCAAATTTCTTCATGCTGTGATACATCTCCTCCCCGTAAAAGTGTATGATGTGATTCTTGAGTTTCTCCCGGCGTATTTGATAATCAAAATATCCACGGGTGTGCTGCCGGTCTATAGTGTCCAACGGGCACAATATTTCGGCGATCATACATGTCGCCATCATCGGGTGGAGGGTATTTAAATCTGCCGCCGCCACGACCGAACCCAGTTCCCTCTGAGCAGCCATAGCGTACGGATCTCCATGCTGGCACGTTCACAGGAGCTCAGTCCGTCAGTTCACCTGGTGATGGCGACATGTATGATCGCCGAAATATTGTACCCGTTGGACACTATAGACTGGCAGCACACCCGTGGATATTTTGATTATCAAATACGCCGGGAGAAACTCAAGAATCACAAGAAAAAGATTTCATTCACTATTAGCATATATACAAGAAGATGCCACTCTCTGGGCTACTCAGGCAGCCAAAAGGTGTGAAACATTTGCACAGTTCAAGAAGACTTCCTTAGCAAAATACTCACTGATTTGTGTTCAAGAGAGATTAAGGAAGCAAGTACGCAAGCCAAAACCATTTAATGACAAATAGGGAACACTCAGGAAATATTTTGAATGTTATTTAAATAAGACATAGTATTGGGATGAACCCATTTTGCATTATGAAGCATTATGAATTTTGAATGCTAACTTACTGTTTAGCATAAAGGAGAAATTAGTTCATGTACCTGATACAAATCTTGACATTTTCTTGGCTGTACTAGATTTGATAGATCTACTACATGAGGGTACTCAACACAACAGTAGTAATGGCAATGGATGTTATTCACAGTCTGCAAACTCTAGTAATAGTGATCACAGTGGGTAGAGAAATCATGAGTGTTACAATAATGGTTCAGACATGCAGGCCACTCAAAACAACAATAACTCATCCAGTGTCAATCCCAGATGTAGAAATGACAACTGATATCTTCTGATACACCATCCTAATTAAAATAACAACAGTAATTGAAATCCACATAATAACCAGTGGCAAAATAATTATCCAAGGCAGTGACAGATAAATGTTGGCCAACAACCAGTACAGATACACAACAAAAATATTAGACAATTTCAGGAAATGAATGTAATGCAAAACTGGCGACCACAGAGTAATAACATTTGGGTGGTTGAAGTTGGAGATGAAAACTGCATATGACTGCATTTTGCCCTCTTGTGTTGGCTGTTGAGTGGCAACAGGGCCACACTCATAGCAATAATAACATTAACAATAGCATAATCATGCTTAGGTAGAATGATGGTACAGAAATGAAAGAACACCTGTGTACAGAGGTCAAGAAATGTAATGAGCAGAACACTGAAGCCTTACAAGCACTAGCTCATACTAACATATGCAATATTCTTGTCACTGTAATACTCAAGACTGATGCTATCATTAACACTGTAGATGATGGCTTTCTTCAAGGAGATAAGTTACGTAAACTATGTACATTCCAATTCAGAACTGTACAGTGACTGGCACTACTGGTGCTAGACTGCAGTGTGTATGGGAGTACATATAGCTTGATGTTCGTATAGGAAATGGAGCCTACTTGTACACATTCCTTGTGGTCAAAAATTTGTCTCTAATCTGCATCTTTGGTCTTGAATTTAACGTGGTGGGGGAAGGGGGGTGGGGAGGGTAAGACTTGATATTATTTGTGGTAAATGTTTTTGATGGATAATGGAAAAAGAGACAGTACTAGGCTTAACAAAAACTCAAGCAATTCATGGTAAATACTGCCATGGTCTGAAGATAAAGTATAGAAGGCCTAAAATACTAAATAAGAGTAGTCAGTGTTTTTAAACAAATTTTTGAATAATTCGTCACAAAGTTATAGCTATGATGCAGACACTAGTCTGTCGGACCCTCATAATAAAGGTACACAGTCCAAGTGTTTAAATGAACTCCAGTAGTTCGAACTTTATGACCTCCTTGCTGAGTACTTAATCATATTTTCCACAAAACCTGTAGTCATCAAAGGCTATGTGTACAATAGGGATGTGGTCCCTCATAAAACTTTTTACCATTTGACCTATTCCATCCTGCGTATCAAAACGGAGGTGGTCAACACAGAAGTTAGGAGAGGTTTACATAATACACAGAGGTAGGGAAAAAATATTGCTGAGGGTACATTCCAAATCTTCATAACTAAAAAAGAAAAACAAAAAGTGGCAACACATTTATACTGGGCCAAATGTAATTTCTAACGTACTACATGATGGTAGTACTGTTTTTATTTTCCCTGACACACATAAGCCAAAAGGATCATATCTCACAATGGTTTAAAGAAACACATACATTGATGTCTTGTAGTATTCAGTGCCATAAGATCATTTTTACGTATTCATGTAAGGAAAATTTTATTTTGTGTAGAGATAAGCTTCATGAATTGAATGCCAACTCACTAACCTGTAACTTGAAATACAGTTGTATGAACATTTAGGCACTTCAGTGTGTCAGTTTTTATTAAAGAACACTTTGAAGGACATGAGTGTCCATAACAAGTGTTTCGTAACACTAGTATCACTTGCTACATGAAAACAAAACCATGGTACAAATAACAACTCAAGTACATGGAGTACAACGCATTATCCAGATAAGTTGAGTTAAACATTTGACAAAATAGTACTAGGCTTAGTGTGTATTTATTTCTACAACTTCTTCATTTCATTTTTGTATAGATGTATGTACATTCATATAGGATAAATATATTGATGTTCCATTGTTGAAGGAATGGCCATTTTCCTCTTTGAGTCTGTTCACACAGTAATGAAAGTTTCTGAATAGCATTAGATGATTTCATAAGCAATCATCACCAAGTAGTATGACCTATGATCATCTATGCTTGAAATTGATTCTGACATCTGGTAATACATGACTGACCTGGCATTCTTAAACAACAGAAAATCCAGTCTCGCTTCTGTTGCCAGAAACTATATTTTTCTTTTTTCTTTCTTTTTTTCCTTGTGTGTGTGTGTGTTTTGTCTTTTCTCAACAAAGGCCTTGTTGGCCAAAAGCTCATTCTGTGACAGCCTTTTTGTTGTGCCTGTCTGCAACTCAGCATCTCCACTACAGGGTGAGTAGCAACTACCCTTTTCATGACATGACAGTCTGTGCTTTTCAGTGTTAGCTGTTTGCTTAGCTGCAGATCCTCTGTAACCCTGTGAGGTACAGTTTGTAGTCACTAAGTTTTATGCTTAAAGGCAAGACAAATGTCATTACACCAAAGAAATACTACCTGTGTGAAACTCTGTGAGTTCAAGCCAAAGTTCACTCATACACATGGTCTAATGTCAAGAGAATTGTATATATTCAAAAACTTTTGTAATAAGAATGTACTCCAGGACTGTTTACCTGCTGTACATGCAATCCATGTAGGGGCAAACTAATTTTGTATCTGTGATATTTAACAAATGTAGTGAACAGAGTAATTGGGGCTAATACGAACTTTAGCAACTTAGCATTGGTTCACAGAAATGTAAATGCAAAGATACTGACATGTACTCTGAAAACTGGTGCTACTGCTTCATATTTGTAGTGTGTGTGCAAAACACTATTGGTCAATATGGATGATGTTAAACTTGTGCAGAAAAGTTGGATGAACTAATGTCTTACATACCTTTTCATGGAGTGTGCTGTATACAGATGTGAGGGGAGCATCTATTAGAGATTGGATGATCCTGGAAAGCAGCTTACAGTACAAAACTTTTCTTCAATAAAAAGCATTTGCAATGCAAAAGAAATTTAACTGCCAGTACAGTGATAGCAGTACCAGAGAAGGAAAGTTGCTACTCACAATATAGCAGAGAAGCTGAGTCGCGTTAGGGACAACAAAAATATTCACACAATTATAGCTTCTGGCCATTAAGGCCTTTGTCAGCAATAGACACACATACACATATGCACACACACACACACACACACACACACTCATGCAAACACAACTTGCACACACGTCTGCAGTCTCAGAGAACTGAAACCACTCTGGATTTTCCATTGTTTGAATACAGTGATAGCGCAATAACGAGAATGATGTCTTGCCAACAAGTGGTCAGGAATGTGGTGCATGCTGAAAAACTTGGCAAAATGGAACAGTGTCACTTCATGAACACAGTGAAGATACAAGGACAATCAGAAAGTGTGTGTATCCTGTGTAATGATGTGAATGTGTGTGAACTTACAGACCTATCATCATACACAAATAACAGTTTTAGGCTGTAGAATTATTTCATAATTTCTAGAAAAATGTATACATATCTATTGTAGAGAGACTCAAGAAATTTAAAAGATGCCCAATAACATATGGTCCTGAATGAAACATTGACCATGAACCACAGCTTTGTCATGTAGCTTATAATTTTTAAGTAATATGAAAATCTTTCTCCGTGTACTGTAAATGTATTAAGTATGGACAAAATATGATACAATCATATGATTTTTCATGTTCACCAACTGCAATGAGCTGCTTGTCTCTCTGATACTGCATCCAACCAGCTCCGGTGAACTCTCCACCTGCAGCCTGTCTACAACTACAGTCCAAGGTCCCTGCTGAGCCTTAGAGATCCTGATGTCATGCCAGTGTTACAGGCTCCAGATGGGGCTCTGCCTATGACATTGCAATTTATTAATCAGTAGTGGTAAAATAATATGAAATTATTGTCATTTGTATAACAATGCTCAAATCAGTATATACCGGTAACATACAATGTGTGCTGTGTGTCAGAAATCTAAGCATTTGACATATGATCAGAAATTGAGGACTGTCTGTATAATAAAAAAACTTTGCTGCTTCAAAATCAAATATCAGAAGCATAAAGAGCCATATAATCAAAATGCAATGTGAAACCAATTTTCTGTTTGCTCTACAAATATTGTAATCAAATATCTTTTCAGCATATCCGACACAGATGAATGTCTATTCAAGTATGTTAGCAAAATATTGTATGTAAATATGAAGGGTAATGTGTATTGGCTCTGTCCTGGTCTTTAAGGTCAAGTTTTTCTGGTAAATACGTCCAAATGCGAAAGCTTAGCCAATCTAAAACAATTTTTTGGCCTCACCCTTCAAGTGAAACTTATGATTATGTGGTCACACAAGGAAGTAATATATCATATGAAGTTGAACTTGATTTAAGGGGAGTTGGAATGCCCTATCTCGCCAATGTTAAATTTGCTAACTTTGTGTACCTTTTTCTTTGGAACTATTATCTTCAGAACTTTGAAATTCTGGCAGAGGTTTTCAGCATATATTGTGAGCCCACTGAACTAGAACCAATGTTTTCTTTTTGTTGGTATAGTATTTATGAATTTTTTACCATTAAGCCATTTTTTATTGGAAAAAGTATAACATAAACTTCCCTAGTTCAGAGAATAAGCCAGTTCTTGTCATGATTCTAGTTCAGTGGCCTCTTTGAACTGTTTTGCAGCATTTCTGAAAATTTGAATGTTGTTGGTTGAGTGGTTTATGAGATAAAGGTACATGTAACACTAAAAATGTCAAATGCCAGAAAATGCGATTAAAGTAATTTATTATGAAAATTCACAAATACCTTTTATTCTATTATCAAAAGTGTCCAGCAGAGTAATCAGGGTCATCTTCTAGTTCTTCTTCTTCACCTAGAAGCTTTCTTCTCCTTGCTGCCCTTGCTTTTTTTGTATTAAATTCAGCTGCATACTGAGCCTTCCTTACTCGCACGCTGTCCAGAAGCTGAAGACCTCTGATGGTGTTGATACCAGGAGCAATGCCGAGCCTTGCCATGACCTTTAGCCTACCCATATGACCATCATTGAATGAAATAACAGCATCACTGACTCCCCATTTCAATGTTTTTATCCCAACAAATACATTCTTAGGTACACGAGTCCAAATGAGGTTGTTGAACGACTCGTTTTGATTCTGGGTACAACCATGAAGACATTTTCGCAGAAGATCAGGATGCCCCAAGTCTCTATATATTGGTTTAATTACTTCCATAACAGCCAATGGAATATAATTTTTATGGTGATAAGGATCCCCAGTAGCTTGAGATTTTCTATAATTGCACCATGACTGAGGACCATCTGGACAAGCAAAATGTTGAGGATTATCATCAGTTGATGATCGATGTAAATATGTGGCCCATACAGCTTGTCTCATTTCCTGCAAATTATTTGCATTATTTCTTATTGCCATACCATAGTATTGTTGTAATTCATTTATAATTTTATCTGACAGGCGACCTCTAATGGTTTTACCATCTGACAAAATTTTGTCCTTCAGATTCTGTTTCAGTTTCCTTAGACGAGTGCCCATTCGTTTCTGAACATGACCGACACATTCTAGTTTAGTTATTGTCTTATTGACATATGGCATGGATTCTGTAACACTTTTGTATGCCTTGGAGTCCCCATCTCCAAGGAATTTTGTGTAAAATACTCCCCGTTCTTTTTCTGATCTGCTAAACATTTTCACAGCAGCGGCAGCCTCCATGCCTCCACTCGTACCTTCATAATTCTTGCTACATATGTGAGCTGCTTCTATCTTACCAGATGCACAATGGTAACAATGTTTAGTGAGCACTTCATAGTCCAAAACTTTACCGCTGTCCACACTAGTAACAGTAGCAACAGCATTTTTGGATGTGTGACCCCTTTTCTGCCAGGTTCCATCAAAAGCAACAGGGATATCTGGGTTTCCTTCATTTATATATTTTGCTTCACTGGCAGCAGCTTTCATTGATAAATCTGCTACAGACTGAACAGCATCTCCTATCACTTCAGTGTAATTGTCAATTTTAGCAGGTGGAGGTGGAAGATTCATTATGGCACAAAATGTTTGAGCAGCAGTATGTCCTTTACCAATTGCTCTCATTGCATACATTAGCCTGATATTACTCTCAAACAAATTGCTACTGCATGTTTTAGAGCTCCAAAAACAGGTCTCATTTTCACAACTGGCACAAACTATAGCAATTTTGCAGGAAAGTCCTATAGATTTTGTTATGTTCATATCAAAAGAACCTCCACAAAGATTACAACACAAACATTTCTTCATAAACTCAGTAAAAACAGGAAAGTCGACTAAAACATATTGTTCATTAGAAGCTTCATCTGTAATTTCACTTGCACAGTTTGATAACTTCTTTTTTGATGCACTGGTGGGCGTGTCTCCTTCACACATCTCAGCTGTACAAACGTCAGAACTTTCACCAGCATCAACAGGTGCTGAAGCAGAATCACTTGAACAAACGTTATTTGTAAATCTATTACCGCGAAACTTTCGCTTTTTAAATAATGATGCACTCCTAGGCATCGTAGAAACTACGCACTCACCACTGAAAGTCAAAACAAGACAGATAACAAACTCCAAATGAGCGACAAACTAAACTCGAGGCTCAAAACAAACACTCACAGATCAAAAACTGAACAATAAACACAGCTAGTCGTAAAAACAATGGTACCTATGGAAGGATCAAAGATTCTACAACTGAAGAGTGAAATCCACAGCCTTCTATATGTAATGTTTTCGGAAATGCGAAGATTTAAATGTGTACAAATCACAAGATGGGTAACTTTGCTGGGCGCACATGTAATTTTGAAAAATTAAATAAAAATACTTCCAATTGGAATTTCTTAACAAATTTTGCACCATTTTAAGCAGAAAATTTCAAATTAAGTTATAAGGTTAAAAACTGAAAATGTGAATTTTTTCCATTTTCCGGCATTCCAACTCCCCTTAAAGACCTGTAATTGAGAACTTTTAATACAAATATCAGAAAAGTATACTGGAAGAAACCATAAAATGAACTTTGAACCAGATAACTTTGTCAGTGACTTGTTGACATAAAATCATGTACTGAACTTTACCAAAAGGATGCTACAGGCAAGAATTAATTTTGTGCCAATGTCTAACCATGTTTTTTTTTTACTTTACTAAAGAGATTACTGATCAATCTATTTACTTGTATATCTAACGAAACATAACTGGTGAACATCTATTAGCCAATACCTATGAGAAATAAAGTGATAGTGTAATGTATGGAAAGATAATAACAAAACTCTGATAAACTTTGGAATTGGTTCACATATAAAATATTTTCTAAAACTTTCAATACTCCATAAGGTAATCTAGCACATGCTGAATGCTGAAAGCAAGATGTCTGAACACACAGGCTTTCATCATTCAAGAGGGTTGTATTGCATTCCTTTTAATGTTTTAAGCCATTTTGACACATCAAATTGTTTTAAACCATTTTGTATGTCAAATGAAAGGTTGAAGCATTTGAGATATTCACAAAGCAGCTAAGAGAACACTGTCATATATAAATGACAATTTACAATTGACAATTTTATGTAATGTTCTCACTACTATGACAGTGTTTTTCATTTAATGGTTTATAAAATGATGAGTCGTGTGACTCAGGAAGTTCTCTCTCTCTTTGACATTTTGACTTGATACGTGGAACCGTTCTACAAGTGTGAGTTGTTTTATTTCAATAATAATAACAGCAAAAAAGACGTCCTGTTTTTATTCAAGCATTCTGAGCATCCTGAGCCACAATCTGAATTAAAGTCATTTTTATTGACAGTTTGGCCTTAGTAATAGTATTAGTTGTTACTCATGTGGAAGTGTGGATGATCAGTTGGCATTTCTGACCAGTCATAATTTCAGTATCTCCAAAGGAGACTGTTTAAGTATGTAATGAATCAAATGGACCAATAAATAAATTTTTAAAAAAGGAGAACCAGCTTTGTTCATTATTAACACACAAAGTTCAATACTTTTACATAGGCTATGCGGAATGGATTTCTGTACATATTTCAATGCTGCCATGTAGAGCAGATGCTGTTCAGTAACTTTGACTTAAACCAAACTGGGATAACTGCTGCCAGTTTTTGCTAAGGTGATAGAAAGGATTGTTGCAAAACATCTTGAAAACTTTCTTACATAAACCAATGCTTTAGTTAAAAATCAATTTGGATTTGAAATTGGGAAAAATACAGTAAATCCTATAAGGGAATTCACTGGAAAGATAAGCTCTGCTTTAAACAAGGGTAAAAAGATCACAGGTATTTTTCGTGATTTGACCAAAGCTTTTGACTCAGTCAGTCACTTAGGGGAGGGTGGGGCTAGTGTGGACATTTTTTATGTTTCACGCTTTATCCTAAAACCATTTGAGGCAATTTTTTTAATTCAGTATCTACCAGCATCATTAAAGCAATTCTTTGTATCTTCAACATTTTGACCAACGGCTAAAAAAAATGTTAATGGCCACATTTGTTCCACCATGGGGCACATATGGCCATTGACTGAAATTGCATGGGGTAAAAGTGGACAGTACGTTTTTGATATAAATAAAGCCAAGTTTCCCAAAAAATGTTTTATTTATTCCTTGATAAATGTGAAACATCAATATTAACCTAAAGAATTTTTTTGCTTTTTTAAAACAAATATTGTACTTTTCAAAATTAACATTAAACTGCAGCATCCTCCCATACCTTTGTGTCCCAACTATTTAAGCAGAAGGTAGGAGATAAATAATATCAGACCTCTCCACTATTGACTCATCTGGAACAAAAGGGAATACAAATCCAGCACCTTTTTCTGCAGATACAAAACATACACCACCTCTTTCCCAACGGTATTCACAACTTGCCCAACATAATATTTAAAAGTCTTCTTGGTGGCAAAATGGACCAAAACAAAATCACCAGACCTCACTTCTTCATCATTTGTCGACATTTGTAAGGTTTGGGCTTCATCGTTGCATCACAACATCCCTCATCCTCAGATTCCAGCACAGTGGATGAAAGGGTTTCCAATCCACTATCTGTATCAGCACTGATTTTATTTTTTGCAGAGATCTTCAGGTCTATCTTGCTCTGGAAGAAAGTCTTCTTTAAAGATGATCTCATTTTACCCACCACAGTTACTTCCAATTTGTCTTTGATTGGAGTATTAGTGTAAACTGCGGATTTTTTTTTGCCTCAATTTTCCTTCTCTCCTTGTGGCTTTTGGGAAAGGTTGCCAGTCTTCAGGAGTTGAAATTTCAGTCAGGACTGCACCTGAAGTGAAAAGTGAAGCATCACGCAAACTTGCAAGTTCCACAGGAGAAGGCATGTCACAACTTCACGTAGAGACTGCTGGCTGCTCAGTTACTTCCAATGACCTAAAATTGTCTTCAGTGAATGCCAACCTATTAAGTGGCCACAATCCAGACACCTTGAAGCCAGATGTGATGCTTTTTTTGGGTGAATGAAAGTCGAAATGCTATTCCACAAAACATAGCGATCTCTGAAATAGTGGCTGGATGACCAGGATGCATTCTCATCCAGTCATCCATTGCTATTCTTAGATATCCCTTAAATGGCCCAAAGACAGTGATATTTATTTTTACCATGAGTGAGAAGTGTGTGACATGCCGTAGGATCGTTAGTTCCAGGGTGTGGTGTGATGGATGCTGTAGTTTCTTTCATTAGGGCGAATGTAGTGGCGTGGGAAATGGGGACATAAATGAGGCTCACCAGTGGTATTGTAGGATCTGCAGTAGAGATAGGAAAATACTGGAACAGGAAGGGAAAATTTCAGCTCTTCAAGCTGACCTAGACAAGGCAAGGGAGGATCTGGACAGGTTAAAGAGGGAGAAGGGTGAACAGAGGTTCCCACCAGGTAATAGGGGGAACAGGCAAAGGAGAGCATCAGACAGCTTTGTCATAAATCTTGAAAATATATTTGACCTGTTGTCTCATTCAGAATCGGATGAGCCTCATGTAGCTGAAGCTGTAGAAAGGACACAACAAGCTTTCAAGGACTTGAAAAAGGTAGGGAAATTTGTAAAGAGAAAGAAAATTCTGTTTTTAGGTAGTTCTCATGGTAGAGGTGTTGGCCAACTACTGCAGGAAAATCTAGGTCCAGAGTACCAGGTCACAAACTTTTTCAAGCCTAGTGCAGATCTGGGTCAGGTAACAGAGGATGTAGGTTCTTTATGCAAGGATTTCACAGAGGGGGATGCCATGGTTATAGTGGGTGGTCAGGGAAATAACATTGACAGAGACTCTAATATTCCATAGAGAGTGACATGGTGAAGATAGCATCAGCAACGAAGCATACGAGTGTGGGCTTTGTGTTTGTGTTGAGACGCCATGATCGGCCTCATTTGAACTCTTCCGTTGGGAGGGTGAACTTGGAGTTGGAGTAGCTGCTTAGGATGGATATAGGGTCCCATATTGGTTTGATTCCTGTGGATGCTAACGATAGGTGGGACTACACTGGGCATGGCCTTCACCTCAATAGGAAAGGGAAGGAAAAACTTCTGGGTTGATTGCAGAAAACTTAAGGGAAGCACTGTCACAAGTGGTAAAATACCAGTGGTCACAGGTGTCAGAGGGATGCCTTTTTTAGGATAGGGAAGGGGGAAAGAAAACGAGTTTTAAGAGAGATAAATAAATGGAAATGTCGTGTGGCTAGGGCCTCCCATCGGGTAGACCGTTCGCCTGGTGCAGGTCTTTCAATTTGACGCCACTTCGGCGACCTGCGCGTCGATGGGGATGAAATGATGATGATTAGGACAACACAACACCCAGTCCCTGAGCGGAGAAAAATCTCCGACCCAGCCGGGAATCGAACCCGGGCCCTTAGGATTGACAGTCTGTCACGCTGACCACTCAGCTACCGGGGCGGACTTAAGAGAGATTAGCAGACACACTCAGTTTGAGAAATCAGATGAACAGGAGTCAGATTTTAGCATACAGCCTCCATTTAAACAATGTTTAACAGAAAGTAATCAGAAATTGCCAGTTCATCTTCACCATAGCAGTTATAATCCCATTAGTATGCAGTATGAGTTATCTTTATTACACCAGAACATTCCGGGACTCAGAAATAAAGTTGATAAATACTCATTTGTATTGATGAAATGAATTCATCTAACCAAATTGACATAATCTGCCTCTCTGAACATCAGGTGACACTGGTATGGATATGTTAGACATTTCAGGATTTAAGCTAGCTTCCTACTTCTGCAGAGAGGATATGGATGGAGGAGGAGTTGCCACATTTATTAAAAACTGCCACAAATTCAGGAACATTGACGTTAATAAATTCTGTTTAGAGCAGCATCTAGAAGCATGTGCAACAGAAGTAGAGTTCCATAACAGATCCTATATAATAGTAACTATCTACCGAGCACCTGCAGGAAATTATAATCTATTCATAAATCATCTAGAAGCTCTTTTGGGTTATTTAACAGGAAGAAACAAAGAAATTCTGATTGCTGGTGACTTTAATACAGATTTTCTAATGCAATCTTCCAGTAAACATGTACTGCAGTTAGTAATGTTGTCTTTCAATCTAACTCACACTGTAAACTTTCCAACTAGGATCACTAAATCCTCAAGGACAGCCATTGATAACATTTTTATAGACAAATCAAAGGAACAAAATCATATCATAAAACCTGTAATAAATGGACTATCAGATCATGACATGCAGCTCCTTGTTTTAGATGTAAATTCTAAGCAGATTATCAAGACTGCTAAATCTGAGTACAGGAGAGTAGTCAATCAACCAAAAATTGAGTGTTTCAGAAAACTGCTCAATGATATGAACTGGAAATATGTTTATAGTGCTCATGTCATGAATGAAAAATATAACACATTCATGAATCAAACTACAGATTTTGCTTTTGCCAGCATTCTCAAAAATTTTAGAAAAAGTAATGTACAGGCAGCTTCTCAACCATCTGACCACAAATAACATATTATCAAGAACACAGTTTGGATTTCTGAAGGGTTCTGATATCTAGAAGGCTATTTACACCTACAGTGAAAATGTACTTAATTCATTAAATAACAAGTTTCAAGCAGCAGGTATTTTCTGTGATTTGTCAAAGACATTTGATTGTGTGAACCACAACATCCTTTTAAATAAATTAGAATTCTATGGTGTCACAGGCAGTGCTACAAAATGGTTCAAGTCATACCTCGCTAACAGGAAACAAAGGGTGTCAGTGCAAGGGATTAGTGAATTAAGTCATCAGTCATCATCAGAATGGGAAGAAATTACAAGGATCCATCTTAGTGCCAGTGCTTTTTCTTGTGTACATTAATGATCTCTCATCTGTTACACTGCCAGAAGCAGAGTTCATTTTGTTTGCAGATGACACAAGTATTGCAATAAATAGTATGTTGAGTGTAGTTCTAGAAAGATCTGCTAATGATATTTTCATGGATTTTAATAAATGGTTTAAAGCTAACTCACTGACATTAAACTTCGAAAAGACTCACTATATGCAATTCAGAACCTGTAAGAGGTTTCCACCCAGCATATACATAAAGTATGAAGAAGAGCGGATAGAAGAGGTTGACAGTCTTAAATTCCTGGGATTGCAACTTGATAATAAATTCATTTGGGAGGAGCACACCACAGAACTGCAGAAATGCCTTAACAAATCTGTATTTGCAATTCCAGTGTTAGCAGACATAGGCGACGTAAAAATGAAAAAGCTTGCATACTTTGCTTATTTTCATTCCATGATGTCATATGGTAAAGCGTGTAATACATATTATTTGTGGAGTAAATTCACGGATGTCCTGTAGAAACCTCTTCAAAGAACTGGGTATACTAACTACTGTCTCTCAGTTTATTTACTCCTCAATTTGTCCTAAATAATATATCTCTTTTTCCAAGAAACAGTACAGTTCATACATACAATACCAGGAACAAAAATTATCTGCACAAGAACTTAAAAGCACTTACTTTAGTTCAAAAAGGGGTCCACTACTCAGGAACACTCATTTTCAATAATTTGCCAGCAAACATAAAAAATTTATTTACAAATAAAGATCAGTTTAAAAGGAGCCTGAAAGACTTACTAGTGGCCAACTCCTTCTACTTCATTGATGAATTTTTTAATAGAAACAAATGATGTATTGTATATATTCATACTATTAGTATTGTTATTTCAGCTTTAAAAAAATTGACATGTTCCACATCCATGAGGGTCTCCTCAGCACAAATCCATGGAACGAAAAACTAATCTAATATAATCTAGTGGTGGCATCCAGTAGGAACAATGAGATGGGAATGTCAGCAGAGTGGTTCCAGCATCTCTCATCATATTGATAACATCAATACTGATGTGACTTTCATGATTGTCCAGAAGTACAAGTAGGTGATTGTCCTTCAAAACTTCAAGGAACAATTTGTTCATCATGTATCCAGATTTGTTGACAAATCCAATACTGTCATTTGGCACAACAGCCAGAAATCTGGATTTCATATGGGCTTGTGGAAAAATGAACACTGGCTGTATGGCCATCCCTGAGGCTGAGCAGAAAGCACACATAGTGACATTTTCCCCTCTCTCTTGTGATGCTACCACTCCCACTTGCTTCTTACCAAGTTCTGCAATATCTTTAGGAGGCTGCATTACAGTAGGAATCCCACACTCAACCAAGTTCATTATCCTGCCTGGAGTGAACTTAAGTTTGTCCAATACACTCAAAAACTTGTCATAGAAAAGGTCAACATTTACTTTGTTAAATGCTGCATCCCTTGTGAAGCTTGGATTTTTAGGTCCACAAAGAGATAGCTTCTGTACCTATATAAAAATCCATACAACCAGTCCTTTCCTGCCGTGTGCCTTACATCCCAGCTCCTAGGCTAATTTCTTTTTGCAGTTTTTTAGCATATATGCACGCCAGTTCATGTACTTGGATGTATGTCAGTCCACAATGTAAATTCAATGCCTTCATGAAGTACTGGGCTAGTAATTTCTCTTGAGGATCTGCAAAAACCTTGTAAACTCTGTATTTGGATTCGGTCATATTGAATGTTTGGATTTCTTCATCTGAATTTTCAGAATCACTTCCATCACATTGAACTGAAAAAAGTATATAATGTAGTCAGCCACAATGTATGGAACAGAAAAGGATTTTTGCAGTTACACAACTGTATCTGTTATCTGTCCAAGACAGTTGGTTTACAAAGATCAACAGAATTATTATATGGTGGCATAGTTGTTTGGAAACTTGCCTGAGTCATTCTGAATGCTTTCAGCAGTATATTTCTTAGCTGTTATGATGCGTTTCTGTAGCATAGACTTATTTAATCCAAATTTCTCTGCAGTTCATTTAATATTCCCCTTCTTGAACAAAACTTCTTTTACTGCTTTCTGAACTTTTTCTTCATCAATATTAGCCTTGTCAGTTTTCCAGATATATGTTCTTCCCATCTACAATATAGATAATTTACTAAAATCATTTATAAATGTAAAATTATGAAACTAAAAGTTGGTCTCTGTTCTAAATCAGGACTGGTGTAACAGTGGACACCATCCACACTTGCCCCCCTTCAAGTATCCACACTTACCCCAAGGGGCCATTTTGGATATGAAATCAAATTGTAGCAAATGTGTTGTATTTAAATGAAACATTACACAAGCAAAAGTTAGGTAAATATTAATAAATTTATAAATGACAACTGATAATATGTTCAGTACAAACTTTTTAGGGTAATCTTGAAGTTTGTTTATGACAAAAACCGAATAGAAAGAACAGAAATCGAATTTTCACTTCTCTTGCTTGCAAAAATGACCACACTGGCACCAAATTTTGTTTGACAGTTAACTAAATCCTACAGGACTGCCAATGTGAACATACAAAAATTCCAAAGATTATTTCACTGAAATAATTCTGTGTCCACTCTTACCCCATGCCCCCACTCTCCCCTACTACTTCTACAAAAGTTAGAGAGATATGGGATCTTGGACAGGCATTGCAGTCGATCATATCTTATTTGTCAAAGAGAAAACAGTTATTCTAAATTCAAATGGAAAAAAATCATTCTTGGACTGGAAAAAGATTTGTAGAGGGCACAATCTTAGGGCCTTATCTTTTTCTGTTGTACATAAATGATTTACCTTCAAGCATTGATGTTCACTCCGTTTTATTTGCAGATGACACCTCAGTTTTAATACAAAATTACAATTTAGAACAAATTCATGATACTGTGGAAAATATAATGGGAAACCTAGAATTATGGTTTCCAAAAAATGGATTAAAAGCTCAATGTCACAAAAACACGATTAGTGCAGTTCAGCTTTAAATCATCATCAGAATCTCTCATAGAAAATAGTGCATGGCAATCAGAAAATGACTGAAGCAAGTTATATAAAATTTCTAGGTCTAAAACTTGACAAAATTTATAAACTGGAAGGCACATGTAACTTCTTAGGAAACAAACAAAACAGCCTAGCTTATGCAATAAATGCCTTATCTGGCTCCACCCTTATGGACACCACAAAGACAGTCTACCACAGCTACTTTGAGACTATAATTCGATACAGAATAATTTTCTGGGGACCTCTACAAACAGCCAGAGATTACTTACTCTTCTAAAGAGAATCATAAGAAACACGTGTTTAGTCCAAAAAACATCATATTGCCCATTATTTAAAAAATTAAAAATACTAACCATTCCTTCTCTGTACATCTACGAAATTTTTATTTTCACATATAAAAATCAAAACTCACTAGACAATTTTCATTTGAACCATAATTACAGTACTCGTCACAGGCGCACTTTCAAACTTCCCTCTCATCATTTAAAACATAATGCTCAACACCATTGTACATGGGATTAAAAATTTACAATAGATTAAATAAAACAAATCTGTTAAATATGGAGTTTGACCCACTAAAAAGACTGTTATTTAATATGCTAATGGAAGAATGTTATTATTCAATTGAAGAATTCATGTAGGACAGTTCGGCAATTTGAAAAGAAAAGAAACAATGAAGATTATGTATTGTATAATAAATAGCTAATATATTGTACCAATTGTATTGCAAGCTGCAAAATGACCATAAGTGTTATATATATTCTTGTTAAATTGTTTATATCTAAAAATTCAGAAATGCCTGCTTAAATATGTTAATTATTATAATGATATTTTTTTCAAACTAATTTGATGTGTGTCCAGTACAAAAATCTTTGATTTGTAACTGTACGTTATGAGACGAATAAACTACATTCTACGTGTATCCAAAATTTAACTATCAGAATATTCAGTGTCAAAGAAAGTTGCATTTAAATAAACAAGTATGATCTTCACTCCAATGATTTAAAATCCTACAGAATAACAATTTCATTTTTACGATTTTAAGTAATATAACTTCCACTGTTCTGATTCATAACATACAAAAATAACCATGTGGTGCACATTGAAAATTCGTTTTATGACCAAATGAAAGAGTTTTACAATGTAAACAAAAGGGTGTGATTGTGAAAATATGAACATCATTTAGAATAAATTATATTTCATTGGAAGAAAACTGAAAAATAAATGCACTAGATGGATATTTCACATAGGCTGCAGTCCAACAGAAATCTGTAATGCAACCATTTTGATTACATATTTGTAACTGTGAATTGTTGTTTATCCTAGGGCGTCTCACAGGAAGCCAATGTATCATTTGTTTTGACAAAAGCATGCAAAACCCGTCTGATAATGAATTGTGAAAAATTTTAACCCGGTAATGGTACTTTTTGAATAAAGTAATTTAGAACCAATTTATGGGTAGTTTCTATATAGGCTACCATCAAAAATTTACAGAGGTAATTTTGAATTTGGCTGATAAAAGCTACCTATCAGATACAGGAAATTTATACTAAGCAACAATGTCAGCTCCCACAAAGAAATGTCAGTCACAAACAAATGTCACAGTAACTGGTAAGTTCCAAGCATGTATCTGTAAATATTTAATAATACGACTATGGGTGTAGTGGTGTAGGGTTGCCAGATCCAATTATGAGTACACTATACCAAATGTAACAAGCACTATTTTACTGGTCCAAAGCACACGTATATAAATATACACATCTTGTTGATTCTCCATACACATGTGTTTACCGCTTCACGTGTGACCACAGACTGCTCACAAATAGCTTGAAAAACAAAGATGTTATATGCAACTTGGTCAATAGTCACCACATTAGCCTCCTCCTCCTCCCCCCACTCCAGACTGTGGACCAGAAACACAAATATGAGGGCATACATGTAAAGGAAGCACCCAGGGTGGAGGGAGAGGGTGTTTAAACAGAAATAATACATTACATTACATTAGTAATGAAGTCTTTGAGCCATTGAAGGGGTGGATGGCCCTGCCTGACCAGGTGAATCATCGTACAGCAGCAGATGGATCCAGGGGAAAGGAGACGGTGGATTGTGAGGAGCTGGGGTAATGAACCTGAATGCTTGTTGCGGTACGAAGGACTTTTCCCATTGATGGGTCAGTACCTACAGGCAAGGGGACTGACTGAAGAAGGTGAATGTTGGTCAAGTTGTCGTTGGGGAAGCTGGCTCATTCATACAATACACACACATTATCATGATGCACAATAAAAAACACTTTAGAACTGCAAATGTAATCAGTGTTGACATTAACTACCACTTCCGTAGAGGAGGTGACAGAATATCCACACGAATCATCGTCGGCGACGTCCTACATTCTGAGGCTGGCCCCTGATACATCACTAAATCCTAACAGGGGAGAGGTGGGGGGGGGGGGGGGGGGATGCCTGTAGGAGGGGGTCATCAGGCGTGTCACTCTGTAGGGTGATGTCATACGCACCTGTAGCACTTTCACACGACTGGGAGTAGGTAACATCACACGTGTGGGGAGCGATTGGGTGGGTTATTGAGCAGTTCTCCTAGAGACTATGCCAGTTTGAGGTGGCAGACAGATACAGTTTGAGGCATGTCATTAATGAGAACTTCGAACATGTGGCTACGCTGTGAGATGACTCTGTGCGGTGTAGCAGCTCTTTTTCTGTTTTCGCTTTTTCGTCTAATAGGTGAAAGTTTGATTTTATTTTTTACACATTGACTGTCATTGAAGGGTTTTACATTTATTTAATATTGTCCTGGCTAAGTATCAGTTTTATTACTTTTAGAACCCAAAGTTAATCGTGGGTCACTACACGTATAGCCTTCCCAACACTGAGAGAAAAAATCTTTAGTAGCTTTACTACCAATGTTTACAGACGACAATACTTTAACCTTTCTTTCAATTGTTTTAGTTCTGAATCGCTAGTATGTTCTTGGCATAGATCACGTAACCTTAACGTTTATTAATCTAAGTTAAATTAATGTTCAAGACTTGTATTATGTTTCAAATTAACAACGTCAGTTTATTGACAAGAATTATTAATAA
The DNA here is from genome assembly GCF_021461395.2 of Schistocerca americana. Taxonomy (NCBI): domain Eukaryota; kingdom Metazoa; phylum Arthropoda; class Insecta; order Orthoptera; family Acrididae; genus Schistocerca; species Schistocerca americana. The sequence goes on along the minus strand of NC_060124.1, from coordinate 169,695,801 downwards.
ATAGGTTCACTCATACGATCTCATTCAAAGAAGTTCTTTAATTAGATGTCTAAGTAGGATTCCCGCTAGCATCAGAGATGTTAGATAATATCCTGTCACTTTCGGTAAATAAGTTATTTCTATTTAATATCCGCAAACTGTCATTAACAGCGATCACTAGACGTGTGAAGTTAAATTTTCCCACTGTCACAATTCAAAGTCCGAATCCGGTTAAAATTCTCATTTCAGTAAAGCGTTTAAATATTCACACAAATTGACATTAAAGCCAAAGAGATTACTATTCACCTTCCCGTTTTTCTAATCTGATAAATGTACAAATTAAAGTCGTGGACTGACAATCCTCAAAAACAATCTCGTCACGATCTATTCTTGATCCCCGTTTAATAAAGTCCCAATTGTTGTTCTCTAAAGCTGTACGTCCTCAATAACTTCTGAACTAGAACAGACTAGAGACTGGAGTATCGTAATTCCAATGTATGGCTATTTACACTTTAATAAACACTATCTTTGGTGTCCCAGACCTACGTTATATGACTATAATATTGATTTTCTTACGTATTGGAATAACTAATATTTTTCCCCCTTCCCATGTTTCTGAAATTTATAATTAAATTTTCCTTTTCTTTTCTTTTGCTTTCTATATTAGTATTTCCCTCTATTTGTTTTTTATTTATTTTTCATAATTACTACTTGTGGAGGGACTTGGATCATCTTATGAATTGATATTTTAAGGATATGAGATCTAATTTGGGAGATATTTTTGTTTTTTCAACACGGAGAGGCGCTGTAGGTAACATCGACCTCCCCCCCCCCAACCAGGAATATGATAAGTGTAAACTGCCTTCGCTTATCATTGTCCTAGCAATGGGTGTGATTTTTTCTTTCATTCATACTCCATGCACATCATACAAAATTTTGTACAGTATGTTTGACAAACATTAAAATTTAGACAGGCTAAACTGGTTTGCCCACTAAATATCTCAAGACATATTATATAATAAAATTAATAATTTTGGCCTAATCGAACTGCCTCTACACATTTCCACAATTTAAATATATCACTTGTAGTAACCACAACCAACAGCGGGAACGCCTTGGGCTGCGGATCGGAGCCGCCATGCGGGGAAGCCACCGGCGGTGGAGCACGCACCACCGGGTAAACACAAGACGAGTCGGACGACAGACCAATGACAACTGACAACAACCGACCACGACCGACTATGAGCGGCACAACAAGGAAGAGATAAACAACGGAGGCTTGTGGAAACCACAACACCAAACGTAAATCCACTCGGAACCAGAGCCAGGCATGTGTCAACAACAAGCAACGACCGGAATGCAGTACCGCCGAGATAGAAATGAAATCCAGAGCAAGTACCAGACTGGCTGGACTCGGGCAGAGCAGGTCCCTACATACAAAACTGGAGGGAGCGGCTATTGGCCACTGTCTGCACGTGGCTTAGTGGTGGCGCCCTCGCTGCGGGAATAGCCGCCACGGAGGCGGAGCCCTCTATGGGCTGACCACGCCCATTTGTTCTACCACGTGTTTGACTTCCGCGGCGGAAGGTACTAGATCACTTATATTATAAAGAGCCTAAGCGCAGTGCTCCCTTTAAAAACATCATGACTCTATACAAAATAAATTTTACAAGATTTGATCTTCAACAGTTTCTTGAATCTTCTTCTGATGACAAGACACGCCAAAGACAAGCTGCTACAGCACCAAATCGTACCAGGCAGCATTGTACGATTTGGTTCTTCGCTCGGCTGCCTCTTCTTTTAGCTTGCGGCTGCGACTTACATCCTGAAGTACAACGTTCTGCTGCATGCAGCTGTTAAAATTGCTTCTCCAACATTGATTACCAATGTAATAATTCTACTGCTCGTTTTTGTTATATCCTAGCCAGTAATGACACCCGAGCCCGCTGCCAAAAGGTTGGCAGCATCAAAGTCCGGACGCCGTCCGCATAAGCAGTGCCAGCGAGACAGCAAATGGCCGCAAGTCTGCGCGCGCCACTGCTGGCTTCTGGCTTCTTAAGCGCTGGAGTCGCGAGCGCTAGGACAGTTCTGTATTCGCCGCTCAGTTGTATACTCGCCACCGAATTGTGTACTTGCTAGTCAGTTGTGTGTTCATCGCAGCAGAGTTGTTGTTTGTCGTCAGCCGACGCTGACCTAGCCGCTCCGACTCAAACTAGACAGATTTCTGTAGACACGGAGTTCACCACTGTGTTTCTGTATCTTCATTAATAAAGATAAGTACCGACTTTTATTTAATCAGAGTGTTTGGGTTTTCATCTTTCTGTTCACTGTTCCAGCGGACCGGTCGGCCCGCTATTAAAAGTGTGGCGGTGACTTCGTAAGCCGTTTCTACCGCGAATTGTTTGTCGCTACGAACACCGCCACAAAACTGGCGACGAGGACTTCCGAACTCGTGTGCAGGGCTGGTTCAACTTGTTTCTGGTTATAATAATTATAGCGATAAAATTTTGGGGGCTGGTTTAATTTGTGTTCACTATGTCTGCCGAATTACAACAGTTGATCTTGTTACAGAGTCAGCAAATACAAAGTCTGGTGGAAGCAATCGCCAAACAAGCGGCTAATCCTCCACCACAAAAGGAACAAGCACAGGCAGCACCACCTTTCCGTGCTTTTGATGCATCAAGAGAAGAATGGCGAGAATATTTCGTGCAGTTGCAGGCGCACATGACAGTCTACAAAATCACAGGTACTGAGCGGCAGCTTTATTTCATTTCCACTGCAGGCGTGGAAGTCTATCGACTACTTTGTAAGTTGTTCCCGGAATCCCAGCCAGAAGCTTTAGACTATGACGTTGTTGTTAACAAGCTTGCTGAATATTTCGAGTCGCGAGTTCATGTGGCAGCAGCCAGATTCAAGTTCTTCAGATTAAAGAAACTGCCACATCAATCTCATAAACAGTGGTAACCGATTTACGGGGCCTCACCCGTCAGTGCCGATTTAATTGTGTGTGTGGAGCTTCCTACAGTGATGTCATGTTACGAGACGCTATTATTCAAAACATTGCAGATTCTCGTATTCGTGCTGCTATCTTAAAGTTGCCTGACCCGTCATTAGAGACTGTGATGAACATCATTGAAGCCCAAGATACTTTTGACTATGCTGAGTGTGAGTTAGATCAGCCATGTATTTCTCAAATTGCCTGTGCTAAGCAAGTTATGTCACGCCCGCGGCCCCACCGGCAGAGTCAGACTGTAAACACTAGCCGGCCGCGTCACGTTAAACACATTCGTCAGCCGCGTGTGCAAAATGATAGAGTTAAGTCTTGCCCTAAGTGTGTTCTTGCTCATCCTCGTGAACGTTGCCCGTTAAGAAACGCGGTTTGTCACTTTTGTCAAAGGAAAGGACACATCCAGACTGTTTGTTTATGTAAACGCAAGAACAATTCTAGTGCTGCCCAGCCCATGGATATTCATGTTCTTCAAAGCCAGCCCGCCCAGAAGGTCGCGTTTAAAGACTCTTCCACGGTTTGTGTGGGTAATAAACTTATTCGCAATAAGCCACCCACCCAGCCCTCTGCTATGCGACCCAAGCGTAATTCAAGCGCTGTGAAAAATGATGTACAGACTGCAAGTGACGCGGGAGTTGTTGTTCCACCCGCCCAACCCACGAGTTGTCGTAAGCAGCGAACACGCGCTAAACGCGCTGATTTTGTGTCTTCCGCCTCCACTGCACCGATCCAGAGACAGTGTAATAAACTATTTGTGAAACTACACATCCAGGATAAGACCTTCAATTTTCAATTAGACACTGGTGCGTCTGTGACTCTCATAAATAGTGCTACGTATGCGGCTATCGGCCGCCCTAAACTTTCAGCGGCAAAACATTCTTTGGCTACTTATAGTGGAGAACAAATTCCTGTGTTAGGTGTATGTAGCGTGCCAGCCACATTCCGTGGCAATACAAAAACGGTTTCATTCACAGTGCTCCGCGCTACAGACAGTGTAAACATTTTCGGATTAGACTGTTTTGACTTGTTTGGCCTGTCTATCCAAGACAATGTGTTGCAAATTAATTCTGTTGTTGTTCCTCAAGACAGCATAACCGATTTGTGTAAACAATACAGTGACATATTTAAAGACGAACTAGGTTGTGGTGCGAACTTTGCCGCTCATATTACGTTAAAAGATAATGCTCAGCCTCGATTTTTTTGTGCTCGTCCGGTGCCTCACGCCCTCCGGGCACCTGTGGAAGATGAACTTCGTCGTTGGCAAAACAACGGTGTTATTCAACCCGTTTCAGCGAGCCAGTGGGCTTCTCCCTTAGTTATTATAAAGAAACCGTCTGGCAAGTTACGTTTGTGTGCTGATTTTAAGTCGACAGTTAATCCTCAGACTGTCATTGATTCTTTTCCTTTGCCTCGACCGGACGAGCTGATGGATAAGTTAGGAGAAGCTCGTTTCTTTTCCAAAATTGATCTCCGTGAAGCATATTTGCAATTGCCCCTCGACGAGCAATCACAACAGTATTTTGTCATAAACACGTCGTTGGGGTTGTTCCGTTTTCTGCGTTTGCCTTTTGGTTGTGCGTCAGCTCCAGCTGTTTTTCAGCGTTTTTTGTCACAACTTCTGGCTAATGTGCCATCGTGTTGCAACTATTTAGACGATATTGTTGTGTCCGGTCGGACGCCTGCTGAACATTTCCGTAATTTGGAGTGTTTGTTTAAAGTGTTGTCTCAGGCAGGCCTACGTTGCAACATCGATAAATGTTCATTTTTCCTTACGGAGATGGAGTATCTGGGACATGTTATTAATGCTCAAGGCATTCATCCCTCCCAGTCACATTTAGCAGCTATTCGTGATTTGCCCGCCCTTCGCAATCTGCATGAATTGCAAGCAGTTCTTGGCAAATTGACATATTATATTTGGTTTATACCTAATGCATCACAGATTGCTGCACCGTTGCATCGTCTCCACCGTAAGAATGTTCCGTTTGTGTGGTCAGCTGATTGCCAATCAGCCTTTCAGCAGCTTAAAGAGGCTTTATTGAATGATCGTTGTCTGGTCCATTACGACCCTAACAAGCCTCTGGTGTTAGCTTGTGATGCCTCTTCTTTCGGCCTCGGTGCTGTGTTGTCTCACCGAGTCGGTAACACCGAACGTCCTATTGCGTTCGCATCTAAATTGCTAAACAAAGCTCAGTGTAATTATAGCCAATTGGACAAGGAAGCGTTGGCTATTGTGTTCGGTGTCACACAATTCCATCACTACCTCTATGGTAGACCATTCTATTTAGTAACAGATCACAAGCCCCTGACGTCACTGTTTCATCCGTCTAAACCAGTTCCTCAGCGGACAGCTCAGAGACTACAACGTTGGGCTCTTTTGTTATCACAATACCAGTATGAGATACTGTATCGCCCTACAGCTCAGCATGCAAACGCTGACGCGCTTTCTAGATTGCCGATTGCTGCGGATGATGTCTTCGATTCCTCTGACGACTCTTGCCATTAGATTGACGCCGATGAGCATCAATCCCTCCGGGATTTTCCGATTGATTATCGTCAGGTGGCACGTGAGACAGCTACGGATCCTCATCTGAGTTTACTATTACGTTTTGTTCAACGTGGTTGGCCGTCCAAGGCAAAGGACATATCGGATCCTGTGGTTCGTCGCTATTATCCGCAACGTCATCTGTTGTCTGTTTCGCACGGAGTTTTGCTGTTACGCACCGAGAATGACCAGCTTCGTGTCGTGGTTCCCCAAGTGCTCCAATCCAAGGTCCTCGACTTGTTGCATCAAGGTCATTGGGGAGTGGTCCGCACCAAGCAGCTTGCCCGCCGTCATTGTACATGGATCGGCATTGATAAGCAGATTACGCAGATGTCTACAGATTGTTCGACGTGTGCCGAACACCAAGCTGCTCCGCCTCAACGCTATTTTGAGTGGGCACGCCCTGCCGGTCCCTGGCAGCGAGTACATATTGATTTCGCTGGTCCATATTGGAATTCTCGTTGGCTCATCGTGATAGATGCATTTAGTAATTTTCCGTTTGTTGTGCAAATGCAGTCTACAACGTCTGCACAAACTATACAGGCGTTGACTTCCATTTTTTGTATTGAGGGTCTTCCAGAAGTTTTAGTGTCTGACAATGGTCCACAATTTACCTCTGCTGAATTTGACAGTTTTTGTTCTGCCAATGGCATTCGCCATGTTCTTACTCCGCCGTTCCACCCTCAATCGAATGGTGCAGCGGAACGTTTTGTACGCACATTCAAGGATCATATGGACCGCCTTCGTGCTGCGCACTCTCGTCAGCAGGCCCTCATCACGTTCCTGTCGTCGTACCGGACCATGCCACGCGACGGCCCTTCGCCTGCGGAGCTTCTCCACGGCCGTTGTCATCGCACCCTACTACGGTTGTTGCACCCCCCGGATCGACCCGCCGCTTCTGAGCATCGCACGCGTTTTCAGCGCAACGACGCCGTTTTTTTCAGAGTTTATCACGGTCGCCGTCGTTGGGAACGTGGTACCGTGATAAGTGTCCAGGGTCGCGGTTTTTATACTGTTCAAGGTGCTACTGGGGTGCACAGGAGGCATCAGAACCAGTTGTGCCGCGCTGGCCGCCCAGATTCTGCCGCTCGTTCTTTCTCCACAGATTTGGTGCGCGGCAGGTTCCAGCCGCGCCTTCCAACTTCGCTGCTGCCCCCAGGGCAGCAGCAGCAGCCGTCACCGCTACCACGCCGACAGCCCGTCCCGTTGATGCCTCCCGCGCAGCTTCATCCGGGAGCGCCCCAGGTGGTCGCTCCGGCGCCTGCGGTCCCTCTTCAGTCGCCACCGCCTTCGGAGCTGATGGACGTCGCTGTGGCTGTGCAGCCTGTCCTGCAGCCGCTTTCCTTGGGCACCCCCAAGGAGTCTGACACCGCAGCGCCTTGTCCGGCGCCCACTCAGCAGCCGTCGACGCAGCGTCAGGAGACGCTGCCTCTCTTCGTGGGTCCCGACGCCCCGTCGCGTCCAGTACCAGAAGCAGCGCCCGTGGTCACAGGCATGCACCCTGACCTCGGTTTTCAGTCAGTGTTTCCCGAGGCCCCGCGCAGCCAATGCTGGGGTGCGGACCGGGGACTGCCACCAACAACAGTCTCCGCCCCGGTCTCTTCTGCTACGCCTGCGGCCAGACCCCTCCCCCGCCGTCGACGCTCGCCACGTCATTATTCAACGACGGTGCGGCGATTTGGGGGGGGAGGAGTGTTATATCCTAGCCAGTAATGCCACCCGAGCCCGCTGCCAAAAGGTTGGCAGCATCAAAGTCCGGACGCCGTCCGCATAAGCAGCGCCAGCGAGACAGCAAATGCCCGCAAGTCTGCGCGCGCCACCGCTGGCTTCTGGCTTCTTAAGCGCTGGAGTCGCGAGCGCTAGGACAGTTCTGTATTCGCCGCTCAGTTGTATACTCGCCACCGAATTGTGTACTTGCTAGTCAGTTGTGTGTTCATCGCAGCCGACGCTGACCTAGCCGCTCCGGCTCGAACTAGACAGATTTCTGTAGACACGGAGTTCACCACTGTGTTTCTGTATCTTCATTAATAAAGATAAGTACCGACTTTTATTTAATCAGAGTGTTTGGGTTTTCATCTTTCTGTTCACTGTTCCAGCGGACCGGTCGGCCCGCTATTAAAAGTGTGGCGGTGGCTTCGTAAGCCGTTTCTACCGCGAATTGTTTGTCGCTACGAACACCGCCACAAAAGTTTTTATATTGGAACAGTAGGCTCGATGAATTCCATTGACTTCAAGTTAATTCATGAACATTCTGTTATATAATACCTTCTTTTGACTGCCCCCCCCCTCCCCCCCACATTTATAACATTGTTCAGTTCAACCTATGTGTCGGAGGCCATCAATTAATCACACAATTGGGCTATATACTTCCAGTACCTTCTATGTATTCCAACTCCTGAGTCCATATCGTTTTAAGTTACTGTACTCATGAAGAAATTGCATTTGAAGTTTTTACCAGTTTCATATGGAGAATTATTTCACCCGTAACTAATATCTTGGATCACTAACACTTCACACAACACTTTTTTTCAAAACACATAGTTCCCCTTTTACTGAACCATTCTTGTTAAAGGACTGCGCAAGAGAAGTCGACAACCTTGTGAAAACACTCTTTCCTACCCATCAGAAGTACTGTTGAGATATTTCGTTGTGTCATCTTTCCTAGTATAATCTAAGTATTAAAATTTAACACAGCAAACAAGATGACGAATTTTCATTACATTAAACTTTAATATTTGTTCTCACTAAAACATTTGAAAATAATAATTAAAGACTTCAATCTTATTAGTTTTTACCTATATTCAGGCGTATAGCCAGCCTACACCTCGTAATCCTATCCTTTCTTCCAAGTAAAATCTTCTATAGGCATAAACCATTTCTTAACTTAGTAATAAATTAAATAAATCTTATTACAAGCCTAACACCTATCTATACTGAATAATCTTCAAACAACTCTTTAAACACTTCTTATTAAGAACGTAAAGCCTTTCGAAGAAAAGTAACCTTTAAACAAATCATTTTTAAGGCGTAAAGCCTTCCTACAACTAATGTTCTTCAAATCCTCAAACAAAGTTTATCCAAGGCGTGAAACCTCCCTACAGATAATATTCTTCAAACAAATTCTTAAACGAACTTTATTAAAAGTAAGGAGTATCCTTACAGCTAATAATTCTTAAACACAGGCATGAAGCCTTTCCTACACCTAGTATCCTTCAAACAAATGCTTGAACAACTTTATTAAAGGCGTGAAGCCTTCCTACATCTAGTATGTTTCAAACAAATGCGTGAAGCCTTCCTACACTCAGTATCTTTCAAACAAATGCTTGAACAACTTTATTAAAGGCGTGAAGCCTTCCTACATTTAATAACCTTTAAATAAAACTTCAGATAGATTCTCAAATAAATCTTCTTGAAGGCATGAAGCCCTCCTACACTTAATTATTCTTAAAGAAAACTTCACACAAATCTTCAAATAAGTATTTTTTTTTCTAAGGCGTGAAGCCTTCCCACCTCTAATAATGGTAATCCTCAAATAAATCTACTTTCTATGTTCAGAACAAAACTAGTGTCTATAATAGGCATAAAGCCTACCTACACAACTAATATTTTTCAAAATTAAAATCTTCTTTGTAGGATGAACTTGCAGGCACATCAAATAACTTCTTCAAACATAATTGACATTCAACAACAAAAATAACATTAATCTAAAAATTCAAAGAAAGTTATTACTTTGAAATAAATCTCTTTACATCCACATGATGATAAATACCCTTTTTCACACGGTTCTTTTCATCAGCTAATACATAACTAGACGGAAAAGGTTTGTCTACTATTTGATATGGTCCATCAAACAAATTTTTCCACTCCCTATTGATTTTCTTCCATATCAACGACTTTGAATATTTACAGACTAAAACCTTATCACCAATCTTATAATAAGATATAGGTTTCACTGTTTTGTCAAATTGTCTTTTCCTAATACAAGCTTGATGCTGTAATGACTAGTGGACTACTCTAAATGTATCTTCTCTCTTCATAGGAGACTCAGTCATTATTGGAAGAGTTGACAACCACTCTCCAGAGTCCCGTTTCCCTAAAAATACTTCGTTAGGTGTACATTTGGTAGAGAGATGTGGTAGGTCGTTATGTATACTTTCAAACACATCTCAGTCCATTTTACATAGTTCTTGGATATATGTGTCTTCATAAATCTATTTAAATCCCTAAACACTCGCTCTATTGGGCTACTTTGAGGTCTGTGTTTGGAGCTAAAAGTATGTTGGATTTGCTGTTCAGACATTACTTTCTTCCAACATTTACTAATGAAATACGATGCATTATCGGTAACTATTCTCTCTGGTTTTCCCACACAATTAATATATTCATTCACTAATATTCTCAACATGGGTCGTACATTCGTAGTTCTTAAGGGATACAACTTAATATATTTCGAAAAAAAGTCGTAGAAACCTGTTACATATCGAAAATTTCCCTTGACGATCCGCCACGCCCTGATTACATCACACGAAACCAGTTCTAATGGTCTAAATGGAATAATTGGATGTAATTCTCCCTTATGACTTACATTAACTGGTTTGGTCATTTGACATAGAACACATCTAAATAAAAATTGTATAGCATATTTCTTTAAGTTCGGGTAAACAGTATTTTAATAATTTATACACACACTTCTTCACACCCACATGTCCCCAAACCAAATGAGTATACCAAATAAAAGTGGTTAAACACCCAGTAGGTATACATATTAACCAGTTGGAATCTCTATTTTTACGATAGTATAAGGTCTCGCCGACCAGCTGATATTTATCATTATTTACGCTTTATACCTTCGCTTGTTTGGTTCAAATGGTTCAAATGGCTCTGAGCACTATGGGACTTAACATCTGTGGTCATCAGTCCCCTAGAACTTAGAACTACTTAAACCTAACTAACCTAAGGACATCACACACATCCATGCCCGAGGCAGGATTCGAACCTGCGACCATAGCAGTTGCGCGGGTCCGGACTGAGCGCCTAGAACCGCGAGACCACCGCAGCCGGCCTTTCGCTTGTTTCAAAGATCGTGTGATATTGCTCCTCTTCTTATCGCCATACTGTAATTCAGTGATCTTATTACACATTTCTTCGAATTCTTTTTTGTATGATGTTGATTTAATAAAAAGTAATTTAAAATTGTTATCACTATTGTCATAATTATCTCCTTGTAATCCTTTAGGCAGTCGGGGTAACGCATCTGCTACTACCATGTCTCGACCTTTTACATGCTTGACATCAATCTTATACTCCTGCAATAGTAATACCCATCGAGTCAACCTAGCATGTAACATTTTACTGGATAGTAAGAATGACACAGCTAGATGGTCACAGTAAACAGTGATCTTTTTACCATAAATAAAATATCTAAATTTCTTTAACGACCAGACAACAGCCAAAACTTCCAATTCAGTAGTACTATATGACCGTTCACATGCTGACAGAATTCTATTCGCAAAGCTGATTATCCTGATAGTATTCAGATCATCCTCAGTCTCCAATTGAAACAGAACACTACCAAGTCCGGTGTTAGATGCATCAGCTGCAATACAAAAATCCTTTTCCAGGTCAGGATGCTTTAGAAGTTTTGCTTGTAATAAGGAATCGCAAATATTATCAAAAGCATCCTTACAATCAGTAGTAAAATTCTATGACACTTTTTTCGTAATAATTTTAAAAATACCTCACTATTAAGAATTTGGTTTGGTAAGAACTTCCGAAAAAATGAAACCAATCCCAACAATGACTTCAACTGCTTCTTAGACTTAGGGTAAGGAATTTTCTTTAAACTATCTAGCTTCTTAGGATCGGGGATAATGCCGCTTGGTGAAATGATATGCCCCAAGAACTTTATCTTATTTCTCCCAAATTTTGACTACGTTAAATTTGCAGAAACTCCATATTCTTTAAATCTTTCGAATACCTTATTTAATAAAAATGAATGCTCTTCCCAAGTTCGGGTAGCTATCAATAAGTCATCCACATATACAGTTACTGCTTCGAGTAATTCAGGTCCTAAGACTGTATCTAGAGCGGCTATAAAAACTCCTCCGCTAATATTTAGTCCGAAAGGTATGACTTTAAATTAGTAGCATCGGCCACCGAAAACAAATGCCTTGTATTTGCGTGATTCCTCTGTAATTTTTGTTTGCCAGTCCAAAGAAGTTAGAAAAGAGACTCCATAGAACCTCTGCAGCAATTCTTCGAGATTTTCAGGCCGGGTTCTAACTGGTACCAGAATTTTGTTGATATCCCGAGCATCTAAAACCAACCTCAGATCCCCATTTGCTTTCTCTACTGCCCACAATGGACTAGAATATTCAGAACTAGAAGGCTCAATAATATCCCATTCTAGCATCTTTCTGATTTCTTTCTGGACACCTTCTCTCTTCGAACAAGGTACAGAGTAATTTACCTTACAAAAATTCTTATGAGGATAGACCCTTATGTTATATTCAAACCCTTTTATTACTCCTGGTTTTTTATCAAATATGGATCTGAACTCCCTTAATAATGAAGATAAATGCTGCTTTTGAATTTCCGTGAGATATTCGGATTCAGATACCTTATCATTAATAATACTTTCATTGCCTTCACTTATCTGATCCTCACAATTATCATCACAGCCTTGCAGTACAATGTCATTATTCATACATTTATTGTTAAAGCTATTACAGTATGTTCCATGAATATCAAATCTTTTCATAAATTTTAATTCAACAAATTTATCAATTATTTCCAACTTACACGTACCTTCCTAAATATCTAGGTTTGCACTGTAATTTCATAGAAAATCCCATCCCCATATATATGGTACTGAAAGTTTCTCCACAACCATGAAGCCGCATATTAGTCGATCATCTTGGATCATAAACTCTACCTGTACCTGTATCCTAACACGTTGTGCCTTTGCACTGAAAGCCCTGATATCGTGTGACCTGACACCGGTAAAGTCCGTGTCGTCTTACATCGACAAATCTGCTTGTAAAAACTGTAACTCATGACTTTTACTGAAGAGCCTGTATCTATTAATATCTGCACAGGAAGTATGTCAATTTTTACCTCCACTGTGGCTAGTAAGGTTTCTCTATTTACCTTTGGACAATGTCTTTTCCTCTAACAGTTCTTCACTAATATCATTCTCATTATTATATCAGAGCATAAACGCATTACACAATTTGCCTTCCTGCTTCTCTCCAGTCAACCGAGGAAGGCCTAAGCCAACGGGATCTAGTTTACCTCTCTAGTTTCAGTCGTAATCTTGGGTTCGTCGTGTACTTCAACAATCCTCACAGTATGTTGACCGTTACCTGAAGTACCTGGATTATTAAAGCTTTTTCTGTTGGATAATGGTATCTAATTATTAGCACTATTCATATTGGCTCTGAAATTATTATTACTATTATCACTATATGGTTCTTCCCATCACATATTTTGATTTCGGGTCCAAGATATACTTGGTGCAGAAATATTGTGTATTCTATTAAAATTATGTGATTGATTTTCTACAAATCTATGCCTCCAATTCTGGACATTGTACGATGTATTATTACCATTCCTATTCCCATAATTATTATCAAAACCGTAATATTGGTTATTACCAAAATTTGGATTATTATTCCCAAAAGCATATCTATTCACCTGCCCAGAATTAGAATTTTGCCTACTATTGTTATTATTGTTACCATTTCCATTGCCATTTGCACGAGAAAAGTTGTTATTGTTGTAGTTGTGGTTGTTTCCATTACTACCATCTGCATTAAATTGATAATAATTACTGTTATTATTCTGGTGTCTAGCATCTTCTAATAACGTATCAACTTCATCTACCATAGACAAAAAATAATCAAGATCGTCATCTGACACTGATACTAGTCGTTCTCAAATGTAAATCGGCAATCTAGATCTTAAAATCCTTATTACTTCTCTATATGAAATAGGATTATACCAAAATTTTGTCTTATTTATGTATTTTTCAAAATAGTTCCTAAGAGTACCGTTTTTTGGATTGAACATCTTGGGATTGTAAACCTTGTTTCATAATCTTTCTTGTTTGCTATACGACCAGAATTTTGCTAGAAAAAGTCTCTCAAATTCTTGACATGAACTGCATTGTTCGGTTACGTCATTAGCCCATATCGCCGCTTCTCCTACCATTTTAGACACAATAAATTGTATTTTATCTTTTTCTATCCAACCCTGAGGAAATACTCGCTTAAAACTATTAATGAATACCTTAGGGTGTATATGAACACTATTTTTCTCGGTTGAAAATGTAGGGAATTGTCTACTCTTAAAAATACTGGTTTAAATTCTCAAGTTCGACAAATATCCCTGCTGTATTCGTGGTTCTGAATCCCAGCCAGACATTTCGTCATTTTCATACAGTTCCCTGCCAAATTTTACCCGTTTCTTTGGTCTAGAATTAAAATCATGATCAGAATGGATATCGGTTTGCATCACTCCGCTATCCAATCTGTCCACCCCTTCGATGCGAATTTCGTTACTAGAAATTTTAGAATCTGATTTTAATTGTTGTTTTGAAACTGCTCCTAATGCTTTTTCCTTTATTATCTTAAATTCTTCCTTATACCCATTAATAATTTCCTGACATGACCGTTGAATATCATTTACAATATCTGAGGCCTGATTAGGAACTTTGGAGGATTTTTCTTCGAACCATTGGGATAGTCTCTCCACAGCACCCTTCGATTGTTCTCCTAAATAATTATCAATCGCTTATTTAGCATTAACTTCTAACTTATTCATTCTATCAGTCAAGTTACTAACATTATTTAAGATCTGATCTTGATTAGATTCTAAATACGTAACTTTAATACTTAAGGAATCGTACTTTTCAGTAATCTCTTGTACGTCATCTTGAACTTTTTCAAATCTTTTCTTAAAATGCGATTCTACATTGTGTAATTTATCAGATAACTTTTTATTTTCTTTTAAAATATTTTCCTCTAATTTAGCAAAACGTTCTGCTTCTTTTAATCTACTATCTTTTGCCAATTCCTCTTTAAATTGTGCAAGAATATTAATTAACATATTAGCATCTGAAATATTGGTATTACTAGATTGAGATGTACTCCCATCACCAAACACAGTACCCGTATTCTGCACTTCCACCAAGTTCACATTAACATCAGTAGTTGTCTCCATATTCTGAGCAATATTTGAATCACTAACGTTTACTTGTGAATCAACAGGATCTAATCCCTCTATCACATTCCTCTGTACATCACGTTCCCCTAAGTGTAACTTCCATATCATCCATTCTATTTCTACGTCTCCTAGCCATTTATAAAATCAATATTAATCGCCACACGCATTTTTAAAAAAATATACTTCACTCCCTACACTACAGCACTACTACAAAAGGTGACACAAAGAAACAATCCCTATCAAGATTTCCTTGGATAAAATAATAATTAAATACCTGAGGTCGATTCTTCTGCTTAGTAATAGCAATAGTAGACTCTCGTAGAGACGAGCTGTGTGGCACAGCAGTCAGCTGTACTCTCGTGGTTCTGTAGATCAGCTGCGTTGTGATTGGCTGCACTCTCGTAGACTCGAAGTCCAGCGCTGTCGCCTATTGGTCGCGCTGTGTCGTCCTCTGCGTTGCCGGCTGTCTCCCTCAGCAGTTGGAAAGATCAGCGTTTCTCGCACTCAACAGCGACCTGTGAAACAAACTGCCTACGACGTCCTTCTTCCTAATATGCGAACCTCAATACCCGTAGTGGCTTCAAATCTTGCTCTACCAATCTTCTGTTTGAGCCCCACGTTGTAGGGCGCCAAATACGTGCAGCAGCCCTTTTTCTGTTTTCGCTTTTTCGTCTAATAGGTGATAGTTTGATTTTATTTTTTACACATTGACTGTCATTGAAGGGTTTTACTTTTATGTAATATTGTCCCGGCTAAGTATCAGTTTGATTACTTTTAAAACCCAATGTTGAACGTGGGTCACTACACGTATAGCCTTCCCAACTGTGAGAGAAAAAATCTTTAGTAGCTTTACTACCAATGTTTAGAGATGACGATACTTTAACCTTTCATTCAATTGTTTTAGTTACGAATCGCTAGTTTGTACTTGGCATAGATTACGTAACCTTAACGTTTATTAATCTAAGTTAAATTAATGTTCAAGACTTGTATTATGTTTCAAATTAACAACGTCAGTTTATTGACAAGAATTATCAATAAATAGGTTCACTCATATGATCTCATTCAAAGAAGTTCTTTAATTAGTTGTCTAAGTAGGATTCCCGCTAGCATCAGAGATGTTAGATAATATCCTGTCAGTTTCGGTAAATAAGTTATTTCTATTTAATATCCGCAAACTGCCATTAATTATGATCACTAGTCGCGTGAAGTTAAAGTTTCCCACTGTCACAATTCAAAGTCCGAATCCGGTTAAAATTCTCAATTCAGTAAAGTGTTCAAATATTCACACAAATTGGCATTAAAGCCAAAGAGATTACTATTCACCTTCCCATTTATCTAATCTGCTAAATGTCCAAATTAAAGTCGTGGATTGACAATCCTCAAAAACAATCTCGTCACGATCTATTCTTGGTCCCCGTTTAATAAAGTCCCAATTGTTGTTCTCTAAAGCTGTACGTCCTAAATAACTTCCAAATTAGAACAGACTAGAGACTGGAGTATCGTAATTACAACGTATGGCTGTTTATACTTTAATAAACACTATCTTTGATGTCCCAGACCTATGTTCTATGACTATAATATTGATTTTCTTACGTATTGGAATAACTAATATTTTAATATTTTCTACTGTTTTTCCCCCTTCCCATGTTTCTAAAATTTGTAATTAAATTTTCCTTTTCTTTTCTTTTGCTTTCTATACCAGACATTTCCCTCTATTTGTTTTTTTATTTATTTTTCATAATTACTGCTTGTGGAGGGACTTGGGTCATTTTGTGAACTGATATTTTAAGGACATGGGAGCTAATTTGGGAGATATTTTTGTTTTTTCAACACTGAGAGTCGCTGTAGGTGTTACAGCGGGTGCGAGTATGATGGGGCTGAGTGCCAGTCGGATAGTGTCATCGTGCACCATGACGTGAATGCAGGATGACAAGTCCTTATGCAGAAATAAGGCGGAGGGGGGGGGGGGGGGGGGGAAGGGAAGTGAGTGTGTCCGAGGAGGGAGCATGCGAATGTTAGTGATTAGCTGTCCGTCGAATGCAGATTTGATCCGGGGGGGAGTGAAGGCTTGACCAGCTGGGAGTGTGAGGGTTCTCTGTATAGTACTTCTACCAGAGATGCGCCAAAGTCCTATTTGTAAGTGGCCTGAATGCCTAATATTACCCATGGTAGGGCATTGGCCCACTCGCCTCTGTGGCACATCAGTGTAGCTTTAAGCATTTGGTGTTAGCATTCAGCAAGCCCATTTTGGGGATGGTATGCTGTGGTCCTAAATTGTTTCACCCCATACAGTTCACAAAGCTGCCACAAGAGGGTGGTCTTTAACTGGTGCCCCTGGTTGGTGGTGATAGAAACTGGGCAGCCGAAGCACGAGATCCACATTAATAAAAGAACTCTGGCCACTGCGTCAGCTGTGATAGTAGTGAGGGGAATTACCTCTACCCAGCAGGTAAACCTGTCAGTGGCATACAGTATGTAACAAAAAGGGCTCAAGGGGGGTAAGGGGCCAACTGTATCTATGTGTATGTGTTGAAAGCTTCGCCCTTGCCTTATCGAACTTACCCACGGGGGGCTGTGCATGACGTCTTACTTTTGCGCGCTGACAAGCCATACACGCTCGTGCCCAACTGTGACATTTTTTTATCACCCTGGGCCAAACAAAATGTTCAGATACCAGATGTGCAGTGGCGTGTATGCCAGGGTGTGCCAAGTCACGAATACTATTATAAATGTCCCAGTGGAGAGTTGCAGGTATCACCGGAGATATGTGTCCTGTTGAATATCATGCCGGATGGGTGACGAGAACCGCAGAAGTGTCCGTAACTCGAGTTTGAGTCCTGTTTCAATATTGGAGCGCAATGTGGCAAGTTCAGTACCATCTGTTTGCAATTTGGGAGTTCACTGAGGTCCAGTTGTGAAGATAATACCGACACACGAGATAAAAAATCGGCAACGATGTTCTCTGCTCCTCTGATGTAACGTAAGTCGCTTGTAAACTGGCATATGAGGTCCATATTACAGAAACATCTCAGGGATGAGTCCTTGCCCGGGTTGTGGAAAGCATATATGAGCGTTTCGTGGTTGGTAAATACCACGAGATGGTGACCTTCGATATCGTCTTTGAAATATTTGATAGCAGCGTAAATAGCAAAAATTTCCCAGTGTCCAGATGCCGGCATACGTGGCTATGGGAATGTAGAAGCACTGTCCCATTGAGTACAGCTAGTCGGTGTGTTTGGAAACTGCGTCGAACTATTGTGAACACAAGGTGGATAATTGGAAAATTATTCCAGAGTGTCTGCTGGTAAACCTAGTCGGCACATGTGTGGTGTAGCAGGCAGCAAGTGATCCATTGTGTACTGCTCGATGGGATGAGAATTCATTGTAGCACTCAGAAAAAATTGGGGTCACCAGTATGGGTCTAGTGTTGTAGGACTGCTGGATCCAATAATGTACACTATACCACATGCAATAAGCACTATTTTATTGGTCCGAAGCACACATATACAGATATACACATCTTGTTAATTCTCCATACACACATGTTTACTGTTTTGAGTGTGACCACTGCCTGCTCACAAAAAGCTTGAAAGACAAAGATGTTATACATGACTTGGTCGATAGTCGCCACGGTGACCAATGAAAATAGGGCGCTAAAGACTAAGTGAAGACGTGTCTAGCATGAAGTGTATAAAAAGTAGAACTGTAGAAAAGACGTGAAGAATGTAGCACCACTGGCTGGTGTTGATGCTTGTGGACTTAATCCCAGTGCTTGCAGTAATCACCATCAGCATTTTGCCACAACTTCCACCTCAGATGACCAATGGTTCTGCTGAAATCCAGGACACGTCAAGGGACCACAAGATAGATGTGGCATCTGCTAACAAATGTGCCCAACCTGTGACACATAAAAGTACCAGCTGTCCAGTCAGCAATAGGCATCAAATCAGATCCTACCAGCCATAGATTTACCAGGCATCCACCTTTACTTGTGGCTGCCAGCCAGACACTTAGGTCCAGACGTCTTGCCACATCTGAGGCAGGCCTCCCACTTACCTCTCTAGCAGCACAATCAGTCTGTGCCTGACCACAGTGCCAGCATCTAACATACTTTCGCTGCCAGTCTGGAGTGTCTACTACACATGGGTGCTCTGTTCCCAAGATACGCTGAGCTCAGCGACCACAGGCGACTATATAACAACGCTTCCCCACCTAGGATTGCGGGTTCAGTATCAAACCCCACCTGTGGAAGTGAGCACTAGGTCTCTATTGTACACTGGGCTAAATAAATAAATCAACTGATAGCACGCTTAATGTGACTGGTTTTGCCCTTACCTACCCACTACAGAACCCCAAGCCCCTACAATACTGAGCATTATTTATTAATGAAAGTCTTATTAAAGATCACACACTATAAGAAAACTATTTACACAAGGTGCTCAGTAGTCACACAAAACTATGAAATCATGAGCAAAAGCTTTTAGGCTAGAGCAAATGCTTTTAAGCTAGGCAATGGAATTTACATCAATCACAGCAGTATACTTTCATCCATGACAACCAAAGAAGAAAGTGCTAGGATAGTAGACCAGAGAGTGCAGCTTAACTGATGAGTGAAAATAAAAGACTGAGATTAAATGTAACAAAAACACAGTTCTACGTATTCTGCATGCACATCTGTGAATGAAAGCTCTGTGTTCAATGGGCGTCCAAACAAATCTCAGAATTTTATAGAAACTATAAGTTGAGAGTGAGGGTCAGTTTCTTCTGAGTTTCATGAATACAACAAAATAGTAGTTCAGATGCCAAAACAATTTAACTGAGAATTCAGATACACTACTACATACAAATGCCAAATACAGGGCATAACTGAAGCTGCATCTCTGGTACAAAACAACAACAGATTTTTTTAACACAACAATGTGCTCATCCACATAGCACCCCAGATTTACATCTACATTTGCAGTCTCCAAGCCACTGTACAAGGAGTTACATAGTATACTAGAATCAATTATCAGGCTCCTAAGACATCATTTACAGAGGATGCACAAGAAGCATTGTGGACACACCTCTGCAACGCCTCAAGTTCCTCTGATTTTACCTTTCTGTTCATGGTGCAAGGTGGAATAACTAATGAGTTACCTGACTTGCACTGAGACATGAGCTCCCAAAATTTTGAAGGTAAGGCTCCCTTGATGCTCAACATCTTCCTTGTAGCATTTGCTATTAGAAATTGTTGATTATTTCTGTGATGCGCTCACATTGGAAAAACAAATTCATAACAAAATGTACAACTCTTCTTTCAATCTGTTTTCAACACTTCCATTAATTAAAGTTGGTAAAGGTTCAACATCAACAGAGCACTTTCAAGAATTTGTTGAAGGAGGGTTCTTTTGACAAACTGCCTATTTGCTTCTGTCTCGGGTTCTTCGGCTGATGTTTGTCTGATGATTTTACCGACATTTCGCCAGCATGAGTGGCTGCCATTGTCAAAGATTCACCTTCCATTGCTCGTGGTGAACTGGAGCCAAGCTCATGGCCTCAGACTATGTGTACCTGGTGCACCAATGTCCAAGGGCTTCTCTGCGGTCATTTCCGGTGTGGTTCTCCTCTTGCTACCTGTGACGGTCGTTCGCTGGAGTACGGGAAGCCAGGATCCATTTACCTTACGGTTTTCTCCTTTCTTGTTGAAGCTATTCCCATGTTTGTGTATTTCTACAGCTTCTCTGGACAAGCGGGTGTGATAGTGCTTCTCTACAGCCAGAACTTCCATGTCGGCAAATTTTATTACATGGTCAGTCTCACTCAGTGCGTGCTGTGCCATGGCCAATTTCTCCACCTGCCCCAGCCTGCAATATTGCTTATGTTCTTTGATCCTGGTATTGATTGATCGTCCAGTCATTCCAACATAAACTTTTCCGCATGTACGTGGTATGCAGTATATTCCCGACATTGCAAGTGGGGTCCCTTTTATCCTTTGTCGATCTAAGACATTCTTTGATCTTCCTTGTCAGTTTGAAAATTGTCTTTACACCTTCTTTGTGCAATGTACAGCCGATTCTGTCCATCACTCTGAGAATGTATGGCAGAAAGGCCGTACCTGACGTTTCTTTTTCTGATTTCTTACTTCGTTGAGAGTTTGTCTCTGTGACATTTCTAACATAATTTGTGGCCACAAAAGCCTAAACAATTTTGTAAGGATTCCTTTAAGTAATCTTTTTTTTTGTAGATGAATACTACTAATTCAGATTCATCTGATAATTCTGTGTCCAGCACCTACAGCAGATCTGTGCCAGCATTCTACCTTAAATTGCTTCAGGCAGACACTTTTGAATATTTCATGGCTGTGACTGATCCACATGATTGGTTACCAACTTTGCAGTTAAATGTTTGGTCTTTCCATCTACTTACACTTATCATTTATTTAAATCACTACTCACTTTCTACCAAATGAGTCAACAATATGACTTCAAAGAGCTAAGGTATCTGCCATACAGCACCAACATGGGTCTGAGTTACAACATCTTCATCACTACAAATTTAAAAATAATAAATAAATAAAAAGAATGCTACAATTATAAAACATATTGCAGTCAAAATCCAATAGATTAATGTATTGCAACAGAAGCAGATTACACTTAAAAATAGTATTGTTCTAACACCGAACACAATAAAAGACACAGTCATAAGAAACCAACTATTTATTAAGTCATGGCTTGAAAGCATACGTATAATACACTTCAGAGAACATATACAAGGCTGATGGCCAGAGCCAGTGCAAGGCTATATAAGAAGTAATTGCTCGTCAAAGCCCATCTGCTATTGGGTGCAGGCAATAGAGGTACTGGACAGTAGTCGGTGGCCTCTGGTGGGGGCCCCGAGCATGTGCACACATATTAACACATGCCACAGTAGTGGTGGCAGATGGGAGGTAATGAGGTACTGTGTGGACTACTACATCCCTCCTTCTCCATCTCCAGGGGAGAAGGCGGTGTGAGGGGAGCGACGAGGCTACATCTGGAGTGTGTGGAGTGTGGGAGGGTATGAGCAGGCAGCATGTTGCCCACAGCGAACTGCAATCATGGTGGAAGACATGCCTGCATGGTACATCACATGGAGCCATCTGTGCTCACTTGAGGATGCAGCTACATCTACATCTACATTTATACTCCGCAAGCCACCCAACGGTGTGTGGTGGAGGGCACTTTACGTGCCACTGTCATTACCTCTGTTTCCTGTTCCAGTCGCGTATGGTTCGCGGGAAGAACGACTATCTGAAAGCCTCCGTGCGCGCTCTAATGTCTCTGATTTTACATTTGTGATCTCCTCGGGAGGTATAAGTAGGGGGAAGCAATATATTCGATACCTCATCCAGAAACGCACCCTCTTGAAACCTGGCGAGCAAGCTACACCGCGATGCAGAGCGCCTCTCTTGCAGAGTCTGCCACTTGAGTTTGTTAAACATCTCCGTAACGCTATCACAGTTACCAAATAACCCTGTGACGAAATGCGCCACTCTTCTTTGGATCTTCTCTATCTCCTCCGTCAACCCGATCTGGTACGGATCCCACACTGATGAGCAATACTCAAGTATAGGTCGAACGAGTGTTTTGTAAGCCACCTCCTTTGTTGATGGACTACATTTTCTAAGGACTCTCCCAATGAATCTCAACCTGGTACCCGCCTTACCAACAATTAATTTTATATGATTTTCCGCTTCAAATCGTTCCGCACGCATACTCCCAGATATTTTACAGAAGTAATTGCTACCAGTGCTTGTTCCGCTATCATATAATCATACAATAAAGGATCCTTCTTTCTATGTATTCGCAATACATTACATTTGTCTATGTTAAGGGTCAGTTGCCACTCCCTGCACCAAGTGCCTATCCACTGCAGATCTTCCTGCACTTCGCTACAATTTTCTAATGCTGCAACTTCTCTGTGTACTACAGCATCATCCGCGAAAAGCCGCATGGGACTTCCGACACTATCTACTAGGTCATTTATATATATTGTGAAAAGCAATGGTCCCATAACACTCCCCTGTGGCACACCAGAGGTTACTTTAACGTCTGTAGACGTCTCTCCATTGATAACAACATGCTGTGTTCTGTTTGCTAAAAACTCTTCAATCCAGCCACACAGCTGGTCTGATATTCCGTAGGCTCTTACTTTGTTTATCAGGCGACAGTACGGAACTGTATCGAACGCCTTCCGGACGTCAAGAAAAATAGCATCTACCTGGGAGCCTGTATCTAATATTTTCTGGGTCTCGTGAACAAATAAAGCGAGTTGGGTCTCACACGATCGCTGTTTCCGGAATCCATATTGATTCCTACATAGTAGATTCTGGGTTTCCAAAAACGACATGATACTCGAGCAAAAAAACATGTTCTAAAATTCTACAACATATCGACGTCAGAGATATAGGTCTATAGTTTTGCGCATCTGCTCGACGACCCTTCTTGAAGACTGGGACTACCTGTGCTCTTTTCCAATCATTTGGAACCTTCCGTTCCTCTAGAGACTTGCGGTACACGGCTGTTAGAAGGGGGGCAAGTTCTTTCGCGTACTCTGTGTAGAATCGAATTGGTATCCCGTGAGGTCCAGTGGACTTTCCTCTGTTGAGTGATTCCAGTTGCTTTTCTATTCCTTGGACACTTATTTCGATGTCAGCCATTTTTTCGTTTGTGCGAGGATTTAGAGAAGGAACTGCAGTGTGGTCTTCCTCTGTGAAACAGCTTTGGAAAAAGGTGTTTAGTATTTCAGCTTTATGCGTGTCATCCTCTGTTTCAATGCCATCATCATCCTGGAGTGTCTGGATATGCTGTTTCGAGCCACTTACTGGTTTAACGTAAGACCAGAACTTCCTAGGATTTTCTGTCAAGTCGGTACATAGAATTTTACTTTCGAATTCACTGAACACTTCACGCATAGCCCTCCTTACGCTAGCTTTGACATTGTTTAGCTTCTGTTTGTCTGAGAGGTTTTGGCTGCATTTAAACTTAGAGTGAAGCTCTCTTTGCTTTCGCAGTAGTTTCCTAACATTGTTGTTGTACCACGGTGGGTTTTTCCCGTCCCTCACAGTTTTACTCGGCACATACCTGTCTAAAACGCATTTTACGATTGCCTTGAACTTTTTCCATAAACACTCAACATTGTCAGTGTCGGAACAGAAATTTTCGTTTTGATCTGTTAGGTAGTCTGAAATCTGCCTTCTATTACTCTTGCTAAACAGATAAACCTTCCTCCCTTTTTTTATATTCCTACTAACTTCCATATTCAGGGATGCTGCAACGGCCTTATGATCACTGATTCCCTGTTCTGTACATACAGAGTTGAAAAGTTCGGGTCTGTTTGTTATCAGTAGGTCCAAGATGTTATCTCCAAGAGTCGGTTCTCTGTTTAATTGCTCGAGGTAATTTTCGGATAGTGCACTCAGTATAATGTCACTCGATGCTCTGTCCCTACCACCCGTCCTAAACATCTGAGTGTCCCAGTCTATATCTGGTAAATTGAAATCTCCACCTAAGACTATAACATGCTGATTGTAGGGGTGGTGGGACGATGGGAGGGCATGGTCAACGCAGCTGATTGTAGTGGTGTGACCCAAGGCACTCTTTGGTATGCACCATGAATGGATGTCACATGTGCTGGCTGTGGATGATGGCTGGATTGCAACGCAGGTGTCATCTGAACCTCTGGGTCCAGAATGAAGTTCCAGACACTATCTGTGATGATGTTCGTGCTGCTATAGGATGCCCATCTGGCAGCAGAAGTAGATGGAACAGTGCTGCTGCCAGCCATGCAAGAGGTCAGCCAAGCTCTTGTCCCTGACAGGAGTCATTCTCTAAGAACTGAGAAAAAACATAAGGGCCTCCTCCACTGGTAGTTATGCGGCACATTTGTGTTTTTAAAATTAACGTGAGGCATTGTAATCTTACCCTCCCACACATTACCATCAATTTCTCTATCTCCGCACAAGTTTTGAAAGCTTTGAGAGGCATAAGATACATAAAAGAAAAACTTTTTACTTACTTTCATTTTCTCTTGTTGTTGGCTCCAGTTTTTGTGTCTAGGGGTACATTCTTCTGAATGAAATTTTGATTTAACATTGTGGGTTCCTGATGACTAAATAACTCATGAAGTACTATCTATTGCTGTGAATATCCTTTTATTTTATCCCATTTTTCTATACCACACTGACTTCACAGTCTCCGTTTTCATAAAACCATCAATTACATTGTTGTAAACAAAATTAAAAATATAAGTGCATTTCCATCAAAGGCACACCCACTAATACTTAAGTTCTGCAGTACTCACAATATTAAAAAGAGTTTACAAAGCAAAAGAGTTTACAAAGCAAAAGAGTTTACAAACTTCATTGACCTAAGAATAATCTTTTCTAATTTATATCTTTATTTTTAAAATGAATCCAGAAATAAATTTAATAACTCGCACCCAATTGTGCAATTAATAATATGAATTTGAAATATGCCAGATATTTTGTAATTTCAAATATTTTTAAAAGAAGAATAATTTTAACTGAACATACAGAGTCTAACAAATTAATTTCGTTTTATACATTTTAGTCTGAAATATAATACATCTTATACAGAATAAAATGAAATTCTTTCAGTTAAACAGCTGAGACAATGATCACCTACACAAGTTACTTGGTATTGACTATTTCTATAAAAAAAAAAGGTTATTTTAGGAAAGGGTGTCCCATTACAGCATTCTGCCTCATCATTGGATTGCAGATGAAAGAGAGGCACCTTGACGTGGCAGATGCCATCCCATGAGCAAAAATCTTTGAAGGATTGAGCCAAAAATTAAGGACCATTCTACGAAACTACTGTACAAGGTAGATCCTTGACAGAAAAAACTTTTGACAGGGCCTTGACAGTTGTGTCTGCTGTGGTTGATGGACAACAAACAACATATGGAAACTTGGAAAAGGCATAAAAAACCAATAACCAAAAAGCATCTAAAAAGGTGCAGCAAAGTCGATATGGATTCTTTCTGGAGATAGTATGGGCGCTGGGCAAGGGGTAAAAACAGTAACGGTGCCGCTTGTTGAGTTGGCTTGTGGCAGGCCATGATGAGGAGCTCCACTTCATGATTATTACAAGGTCAGAATATATGCTGATGTGCCAGTTGTTTAGTGCACGAGGCTCACCACTGACCTTGATGTAACAGGCTGACAACCTCCATACGCAATGTTGCTGGAATCACAACACAAGGAGTACCCCCCTTCAGTTGACAAGAAAATGATACCATCTAACAGGGAAAGGTAATGAGGGGAAGCATAGCAGTTATGCAGCAAGTCAGATTCCTGGGCTAGCAGCCAGCCACACCACCCGTGTTATACCATGCGCACCACTTGTTTAAGCACTGTATCCGCAGCTACTGTGAATGTAGATGGTTATAAGTTAGGATGAATGGGCTTAGGCAGAGGGCATGTACTCACAACATACAATATCCTGTTGCAGTGCATGCTCTTCAACATGACAGACACGACCTCGGAGCCTCTTTCGCCACACACGCCATATGGTTTCTTCATCCAGACACCAGTTTCTCAGATCTCCACAGGTGGGAACTGGTGCTACAACATGTCCTCGGTTCTCCCCACCCACCTGGCCTTAATTTATGTTAATTTTTCACTCTCGACATTACTCCACAGAAACTATTCCTTTCTCCCTTTTAATTTTCTACATCTTTCATTTTCTGACCTGTCTATTTTTTGCTACCCCCCCCCCCCCCCCACCTCTATCACATACAATGCAGTTAGCTTTTCGCTCTTATTAACTCATGCACAATGTTTTGGCACTAATCTCTGTCATATACATTTCCCTATCTTCCACCTTTAAACTCTCAGGTTTCCAAATCTTGTCCAGTGCAGTCATCAACAATCAGCCTTTCCTTCTCATCCCATCCAGTAATTCTCCACTGACCTGGGATTCATGGCAACTTTTCTGAATTTGACCCATTTTCCTAACCATCACCATTTCTTTTCCTTCACACCTCTTCCTTCCCCTTCAGTCCTTCAGCCAGAAGAAGGAGCCACTGGCTCCAGAAGCTTACAAACTGTAATACCTCTTACATGTGTGTTCTCCTCCCACCACTTTGTGAGTAGTTAGTTTATCTATCCTATTACATTATTATTCAGTCGTCCACGTGAAACCCGTACAAAGCACATCTGCTACTATCTGCTGTTATATGTGCATGTGTGATACAAAAGGTCAGTGATCCCTATACTAACAAGATGTAGATCTCTGATCTCACAGCAAGGAATTTGATGTGGCTGCAGGTTCTTGCCATCTACATACCGGTAGCACACCACATTGTGATTACAGAAAAAAATTTCCGCTGGTCTGTATGTGATAAAAAATTCTTTACTTATTTCTGGCTTCGAACTTTATATCAACATGCGATGAATAACCTAATGTGGGAGCAGAATCGAAAAGTATTTTCATTTTGACATTCTCACGAAGTTTTGTGCCAGACACATTGTGATTTGGCAAGCAATGAAAAACAAGCATCTCTGGCCAGCAAGTTCAGATACTGTTCAACATAGAAACAGTATAGAAACCACTGCAAAAACATATCAAAAATGCAATGATAAGTTAGTTCATCATTTGACTCAAAAAAGTTAAAAAAATTATGTTTATAAAACACACCTAGAAAGTTTCAAAAATACATTGTTTTGTTTATGAACAGGAAAAAAAGTGCATGAATATTTTTTGTTAAGAATTTATTAACAAATCTAATAAAACCATGCTGGTGTGAAAGTACCTTAACGTCATTTTCACCACATTGTAACTTAATTATCATTCAATAATGAAACATGTAAGAACACTCTCTCGTAAGTTATAAAAGCTATTTCTAACCTTTACTAATAGTATCAAGACTAAGCAACACTATGTAACTCACTTCTGCATGCATGTCAGCTAATATTCCCTGGTGAGTAGAAGATTTAATTTTAGGAATTTGCATGTGGAGTGGAAACAAATCAGCACTGTTAATTTTCCCCTGTGAGGAGGAGGTTTAAATTTTAGGAACTTGTTTGATGTCCATGAATTTTATATAGTCTTCCACAAATAACACCACCCCTTAAAACCTGCTGCCCTGGACAGCTGCCCAAAGCCCTCCCTCCCAAGAAAACAGCCCTGGTTCCATTATTCAGTAACTCACTACTCATATGTACATACTTATATCTTAGTGTCAGTCTAGTTCCAGCAATCATTTCTATCATACAGACTATTTACAATTTCATTTTCTGCCATTAAATTCAGTTTCATTGTTATCTGCACTTAAAATCTCTGTCATGATATTATGACAATGCTGTTACTCGTAGCGTAGATAATAAATTTCAGAATCTTGACTCTACATATTCAAATAGCTTGTAGAAAAAGTAGCAAATGATGTACATTTTTAATGTTCTTTTGAATTGGTATGGATTTCCAATTTCTTCCCTTATGTTAGACAGGAGCTCGTTGAATTCCTTACCACCAGAGTAGCTAACTATATTTGAACGCTGGACAATGAGGAAAAGTCTATTATTTTTGTATCCTGTATTGTGACTGTGTACATCACAGTTCACTAGAAACTGATTTTTATCATCAACAAGAACCATTGTGGGGTAAATGTATTGAGAAGTGAGTGTAAGAATTCCAAGATCATTAAAATGCTTCTGCAAGGTGTACAATTATCTACTTTACATAATATTCTCAATTCTGCTGAACAAACACTTTATTCAGCTACAAAGTCTTTTACGACAGAGTCTTTGAACAAAAGTTCTTTCAATGACAATAAAATAATAGAATCAATATTCATAGTTGAAAAAATATTTCCTTCAAAAATATCATGTTATCAAGCAAATATTAAGCAACTAATAGCAAATAACCAGCAGCTTTGTAATAAAACTGAGAAGGAAGCAGTATTTTCCAAAGTAGTAGATTTCCTATTACTTTTCTCAATTAAACTGAGATGGCGTAAATGTGAATAGCATTTGATATGTAGTGATGATTTGTTGTTAATATAATATACAGACAAAATTCCTACAATGACTTTCTTTTGTATTAAGATATATATTGACTCATTCTCCACATCCTTGAAGGTTCTCCTTCTTGATGTAATACACAGATTCAATTCACTTCTCCATCCAACTGTGATTCACCCCCACTGCCCCCAAATCACTCTCTGTTAACATTCTAGAATTTCTTAACCTCAAACCTTGCCTCACCATCATTCCCTAAATCCCTCAACTTGAAAACCAACCCAACTTCAACAGGAAGAATCACAATCCACCACCTAAAAATTGATCCCTACATGCCGACAAAGGCTTCACCACTTTGGTTTGGAACTGCAAGGATTACCTGGTGGAGGGACTTTGGCAGCTGACAGATTCACCAACCTACAAACCCTACCATAGTGGTCCCATTCCAGAAATCCAACAGGATCTCCAGGCTCTTTTCAAATCCACAGACCCATCCCAGAACCTCTCTCTTGAGTCTATCTCTCTCCTAACCCCTGCCACTCCCTGCTCTTCTACTTTATACATGGTTAATAAAGTGCATGAAGCCAACCAACTAGGATGCCCCATTGTGGCTGGTTACTGTGGCCCTAGAGAGAGAATCTCTGCTTTCATGGATAGACACATTCAGCATATTTCCATTACCTACACAAAAGATGCCAACTATGTCCTCCACCAACTATCCACAGTTCCTGTTCCTTATCAAATGGTGCCCTGTTCATCACTGTTGATGCCACTTCTCTCTACACTACAGCCCCAATAACCACAGCTTTGCCATTAGAACACTATCTTCCACAATGCCTGACCAACTCCAAACCTACAACATCCTTACTGGACACCATGACCCACTATATTGTCACTCGTAGTTAGTTCTCCTCTGATGGATTACTTATACACAAATCTGTGGTACAGCAACCACCTCACGTGTGGCCCCATTTTATGCCAACCTATTCATGGGCCATCTGGAGGAATCCGTCCTAACCACCCAAAATCCCAAATTCTCACTTCATTCACTTTCACTGATAACATCTTCATGATCTATACCGAGGGTGAACACACCGCATCCACAGTCCTCCAGAACCTCAACACCTTCTCCTCCATTCGCTTCACTTAGTCCTCCTCAACCCAACAAGCCAGCTTCCTCAATGTTCACCTCCACCTCAAGGATGGCTACATCAGTGCCTCTGCCCATATAAAACCTACCAACAATCAGCAATACCTCTGCTTTGACAGCTGCCAGCCATTCCAGGCCAAGAAGTTCTTTCCATATAGCCTAGCCACCCATGGTCATTGCATCTGTAGTGCTGAGTAGCCCTCCAAATATACCAAGGTTACCTGTGAGGTCTTCACAAATCAAAATTATCCTCCCAATCCTGCACAGAAATTGATTTCCCACACTCTGTCTCTATTACTTTCCATCATACCCACCATCCAGCAACAATGGAGCACTCCTCTTGTAACTCAGTACGACTCAGGGCTGGAGCAACTGAATCTCAATCTCTACCAGGTTTTGACTACCTCTTGTCATGCCCAGAATTGTGAATATCCTATTCGCAACCCTTCCCACCCCTCCAACAGTGGTGTTCAAACACCCACAGAATCTAGATAATATCCTTGCCCATCCCTACTCCACCCCTGCTCCCAACTCCTTACCTCATGGCTCATATCCTCGCAATAGGCCTGGATACAAGACTTGTCCCATACATCCCCACCACAATCTACTCCAGTTCAGCCACATGTATCTCCTGTCTCATCTAAGGCAGGGTTAACCGTGAAAGCAGCCATGTGATTTACAAACTAAGCTTCAACTACTGTACAGTATTCTACATGGGCATGACTACTAACAATCTGTCTGTCTGCATGAATGCCCACCAACAAACTGTGGCCAAGAGACAGCTGAAATACCCAGTTGCCGATCATGCTTCCCACCACATTGTGCGTCATCTCAATGACTGCTTCACAGCCTGCAACATCTGGACCCTTCCTACCAATACCAGCTTCCTGAATTGCACATGTGGGAACTCTTTCTGCTGTATATCCTATGTTCCTTAAAACAGCCTGACTTCATCTTTTGCTTGACCCTTTCCTCCACCTAGCTATCCCCTTCTGTGCTCCCACTCCAGCACTGAACAACCTTCTACACTGCCAACACACTCACTAGTCTTTTTCTCCCTTTTCTACTTCTCTGCTGCACTCTCCCGTCCCCAAAAATCTCCCATGTGCACCTAGCAAACCTACCTTCCCCCCAACACATCCCTGCATGCTCCTCCAAGCAGCACAGCAGCTTCCCCTACCCTACCCTGCTATCCCTGCACCATACTTCCTCATTAATCCCCACCACCCATGCCAGATTGCTGCTCCCGTCAGGTGCAGTTGCAGTCAGCAGTCCACCCATAGCAGGCAGGGTCAGTGGTCATACGCGTGTGTGAGTTGTGCTTGTGTGAATGTGTGCATGTTTTCAATTTCAGAAGGCTCTTCAGCTGCAAGCTTAAAAGCACAGCAGTCTTTTCATTGTGCTAGTCTGTGAGTCAATGTCCCTCCTATATGGTCAGTATACGTATTGTTAACATTTGGCCATTTCTGTCATTAAACCATTAGCTCCTGATTTTATAGCCAATCACTGCAAGTTTCATACGCATGAAAGCATTACAGAGATGCTCATCAAACTACAGTGGCATACACTGTAACAGAAACATCATACATCATAGAGAAATTTACTCTTAAAAGTCTGACAGCAAATACTCCAAGACATTATGCAATATGCTACATCCTTCCACATACGTCTTGCAAATTGAGCACAAGAAACTCAGGGAAATTACAGCTCATACAGAAGCTTAGGAACAGGAAAGAGGGAAATTGTAGTGGTACTGTAAGATCTCTCTGTCACACACCATAAAGTGGCTTATGGAATATAGATGGGGACATACAGGTAGTACACTGGTAATACACTGAACTTGCACCTTGGAGGATCAATATTAAATTCTCTGCTTTGCTGGCCAGATTTAGGGTTCCTGTAGTTCCCCAAATTTGCTTAAGGCAAATGTCAGTTTGGTTGCTTAGAAAAGCAAAGGCCAATTTCCTTCCCCTAATTCAAGCTTATGGTCCTTCTCTAATGACCTTGTCGTCGTGAGAGTGTTAAACTCTTATCTTACTTGTATGAAAAACTCTGTGATACATATGAATTATACTATATACAGCGTAACTGGATAGAAAAAAACATACTTGCCAAGCAATGGGAAGAGAACGCACATATAAAAGTTATTATGTATGCAAGCTTCCGAACCCAGTGGCTCCTTCTTCTCATAGGAAGCTTGAAGGGAAGGGAAGAGGGGTGAAGGAAAAGGACTTTTGAGGTTTAGGAAAAGGGGTGGAGTTCAGATAAGTCACCCATAATCCCGGGTCTGTTGGAACAACACTCAATCTTTCCTTCTCATCCCGTCTGGTAAGTCTCCCCTGACCCACGGTTCTGGGTGACTTTTCCAAACTCTACCCCCTTTCATAAACCTCACCAGCCCTTTTACTTCACCCCACTTCCTTCTCCTTCAACCGTTCAGGCAGAAGAAGGAGCCACTGGCTCCAAAAGCTCGCATACATAATAACTTTTATATGTGTGTTCTCCTGCCGCCACTTGGTGAGAGGATTTTTTATGTACCCACTTACATTATGTTTTCAAAAATTGACTATTTTCATTTATGTACTATATACAACAGTATTTATTCTTCTTTGCATGAAATTTAGTTACTTCCTATGTTTTGCAAATTATTTTTTTATTATATGGGCAAATTAAAATTACCCATATAATTATCATCAGCGGGTTTCCAGTAGCCGAAACTCATGTCGAGGACACACCCTCAGTTCCACAATATAATCTGTTTGGCATATCTGTGGATGCTTGTTTCACACTTATTCTACACGTGAATAACAGCTACTGAATAAACACAATTCCTCTGATGATACTTGGACCAATCAGGTGAATCAACTATGGATAAATTAAACATAGAAATCAGCTGCTAAAAGAGAAGAATCATTACAATTCTGAAAAAGAATAACATTTCATCTACATCTACAATGATACTCCGCAAGTCACCATATGGTGTGTGGCGGAGGGTACCCTGTACCACAACTAGTCACTTCCTTTCCTGTTCCACTCACAAACAGAGCAAGGGAAAAACAATTGTCTACAAACCTCCACACAAGCCCTGATTTCTCATATCTTATCTTCACAGTCCTTATGCGCAATGTATGTTGGTGGCAGTAGAATCGTTTGGCAATCAGCTTCAAATGCCAGTTCCCTAAATTTTCTCAATAGTTTTTCTGAAAAAGAATGTTGCCTTCCCTCCAGGGATTTCCATCAGAGTTCCCAAAACATCTCTATAGCACTTACGGATCGTTAAAACTTGTCGGTAACAAATCTACATCTACATGATTACTCTGCAATTTACATTTAAGTGCTTGGCAGAGGGTTCATCGAACCACAATCATACTATCTCTCTACCATTCCACTCCCGAACAGTGCGTGGGAAAAACGAACACCTAAACCTTTCTGTTCGAGCTCTGGTTTCTCTTATTTTATATTGATGATCATTCCTACCTATGTAGGTTGGGTTCAACAAAATATTTTCGCAGTCGGAAGAGAAAGTTGATGACTGAAATTTCGTAAATAGATCTCGCCGCAACGAAAAACGTCTTTGCTTTAATGACTTCCATGCCAACTCGCATATCATATCTGCCACACTCTCTCCCCTATTACATGATAATACAAAACGAGGTGCCCTTTTTTGCACCCTTTTGATGTCCTCCGTCAATCCCACCTGGTAAGGATCCCACACCGCGTTGCAATATTCTAACAGAGGACGAACGAATGTAGTGTAAGCTGTCTCTTTAGTGGACTTGTTGCATCTTCTAAGTGTCCTGCCAATGAAACACAACCTTTGGCTCACCTTCCCCACAATATTATCTATGTGGTCTTTCCAACTGAAGTTGGCCTGCTTCTGAATTGCTTCCATGTCTTCCTTCTATCCGACATGGTACGGATCCCAAACACTCAAGTAGTACTCAAGAATAGGTTGCACCAGCATCCTATAGGCAGTGTTCTGTACAAGTGAACCACTCTTTCCTAAAATTCTCCAATAAACCAAAGTTGGCCATTCGCCTTGCCTACCACAGTTCTCACATGCTCGTTCCACCTCATATTGCTTTACAGCATTATGCTCAGATATTCAAATAACTTGAGTGTGTCAAACAAGGCACCAATAATACTGTATCCAAACATTACAGGTTTGTTGTTCCTAATCGTCTGATTAATGTACATTTTTCCACATTTAGAGCTAGCTGCCATTCATAACACCAACTGGAAATTTTGTACAAGTCACCTTGTATCTTCCTACAGCCACTCAACTTTGGCACCTTAGCATACACCATAGCATCATCAGCAAACAACCACAGATAGCTGCCCACTCTGTCCACCAAATAATTTACATATACAGAGAACAGCTGTCGTATCCCACTTCCCTGGGGCACTCTTGATGATACACTTGTCTCTGATGAATGCTCGCTGTCAAGTACACACATACTGGGATCTGATGCTTAAGCATATCTGTGAACTTATTCCATATGCTTATACCTCCATTAACAGCCTGCAATAGGGCACCATGTCAAATGCTTTCTGGAAAACCAGAAATATGGACTCTACCTGTTGCCCTTCATCCTTAGTCACAGTATATCAGGTAGGAAAAGGGTAAGCTGAGTTCCACACAAGCAATGCTTTCTAAAACCATGCTCATTCATGGACGAAAGCTTCCTACTCTCTAGAATGTTTAATATGTTCAAACTGAGAATATGTTCAAGGATTCTGCAACAAACCAGAGTTAGGGATATTGGTCTGTAATTTTGCGGATCTTTTCTGCTACCCTTCTTATATACTGGAATCACCTGCACTTTTTCCAGTCACTTGGGACTTTGTGCTGGGCGAGAGACACACACTGAATGCAGGCTAGGTAAGGGGCCAATGCCATAGAGTACTCTTTGTAAAACCAAAGTGGGGTTCCATGTGGAACTGGTGATTTATTTGCTTTCAAATCTTTTAGTTGTTTCTTTATGCCATGGATGCTAATTACTATGTCGTCCATACAGGAGTGTGTGATGGTCAAATAATGGTATGTTTGCACTATTCACCTATGTGAATGATTTCTTGAACGTGAAATTTAAAACTTCAGCTCTCATTTTCCTATTTTCAACTGCCACAGCAGACTGATTGCATTAAACACGAGGAAAGATATTTTGACATGTGATCCAAATGTATTTACTCTATTTGGCATTTCTTAGTACTAATGCGGTACTAACTTACAGGATGCAAATGGCACAGTTTTCAATCAAACACCGATTTTTTAAAAAAAAAAAAAAAAAAAAAGAAAAAGAAAAGAAAAAAAAAAAAGACCTGAAAAGTTTTTGAACCAGACGAGAGAATAACATGGAGTAGAATGGAAAAGCAATCTGTATCACAGTGTTGCTGAATAATTGAAACTGATTTATTTGCTTGTGGCCAACTGCGATGTTGTATAAGGCATCATCACTACATACATAATTATACAATGGTTTACATATATAAATAATATTACATAAATATTTCTTTTAAAGGTTTAGATTATCACAGGTTTTTTACATAGATTATGTAGGCTACATTTAAGACTCTATTCACAATCACATTATTAAAAGTTCATCGTTTTCTTCAGTACATATAAATTTGTTTGCATTATAAAACACTTTCCCTTTCAGCTTTGTCGCTACCACTATTTTAAATTTATTTCCATTTAATTCCCTTGTCCTATGAGGTATACTGTTGAAAAATCATTTGCTAGCACCTAAAAAATTATTTTTTACTTTACTTAATCAATTCCAACGATGTCTAGTAAATTTCTGTTTCTAGTGTCATGTAAGTGCACATTGACCCACTTTCATACTCGCAGATATTCTGTTTAGCACACATGCATGCATTCATACCTTGAGTATGTAGAGACTGGGGACTGTAAGTATCTTATGTTCAACAAAGTATTGTTTACTACAAGTTAACTTATTCAAGCGAAATATACATCTAATGGTCTTACGCCAGATAAAGGCCTCTTTTGCCCCAGCAGAGTTTCCTAGAAGTATTCCATAGTGTAAGTGTGTACAGAAAAAGGCATAGTATGTCATAAGTATGAGCTCTTTACTCACACAATCCTTCTTTTACCTTAAGAGATATAGAACTCTTGCTAATTTACTGCAAGCTTTTCTGTGTTGGTGTTCCAGTTTAATTTACTATCAAGGTAGATTCCTAACAACTTTACTGAGTGATACTGTACATTATGAATATTCCTAAGAGAAAAGAGTGTATGTTCAGTTTTACTATTATTTAAGGACAGCCTTTTTTTGTGATATGATAAAAGTTGTGTCATCAGCATACATCAAAAATTTGTAGTGTAGTTAGTTAGGGAGGTCATTCAAATACACAATAAATGAGAAAGATCCCAGCATGGATGCTTGTGGGACTCCATATTTTACTTTCAGGTCAGATTTATTATTTGAATTTACAATAGCCATCTGGTTTCTATTTGTCAAATATGATTTCAGTAATGCAAGTTGTGTTTTAGTTATTCCATATGTTTCAAATTCTTAATCAAAATGCTACATGAGACAGTGTCAGGTACCTTTTCCGTACTTTTTTTTTTCATATGAATACCCATGCTCATGAACAGAATGGTAAGAGTTATAGTAGATTTTTAACAGAATCTTTAAATTATTCAAGTGATGTGTGTACCAGTTAGTTACATTTTTGTTTTGTCTCTTCCTTGCATTTAGCTTGTTGTGCTTAATGATGAGGGAACAGTGTTCATTAAATATAGTACGCAAGAAATAATCAAAAGCATAAAGCATCAACCAGTGAGTCATTTTCCATGACAGTGGTGCGCCAGTCAATTGTTAAAAGTCTTTGTGTGAGATTTCCTAAGTTTAGTGGTTTCAATTGTCTCACAAGTCTAGGTTCTATAGATTACACATGATTTTTTTGTACCCCATTAATTTCAGGAATATTCTATCATGGTCAACAACATAGGTTCAACAACAGTTAAAATTACATCATCTCTGCAAATTTTTGGTATAAAATTACTTAGGCAGGCATTCTGCCTGGTAGACTTATAATTTAGGCATGAGAAATTGTATGACTTGTGGTTATCCAGCAGGAAGTTACTTTAAGAATTTTTAATCAATATGTTAATACTGATGTCACCAAAAATTAAAATTTTATGTTCCTTATATCTTAACAGATATATTACAGATTGTTTGTATGTTGGACAAAAATGTTAGTACTAGTTATGGGCATGGTACATAGATATCACCTTGCCTTTGCAATGGATATGCTATATATGCTATCTGGTATAACAGACACAGGCCGCAGAAAAGTGGTGCACAACAGTTACTTCGAATCCATCATCATGTCCTCCTCGCTGTGTCGGGTGACAGCGACTTCATCAGTAATTTAGCCCATACTGTCGCGGGCTCGGATGTGGCTTGCAAAACCGAGCTTTGCTTTGAAGATCCGGTAGCACCAAGTGCAATACAGTTGCCCACTGGAGTTATGCGTATAGATGTAATTAGGCTTGGGCTTAGATTTGCAGAGCTTTCATTTATCATCCAGGTTCTGTAGGCGGATATGCTCGAATTGTTCCACACTCTTGTGTACGTCATCTGCGTAAAGAATTTCTAAGATAGATATTTTATTTACGCGACTTTTTGTTCTGAGGGGAGAGATGTTGAAGACAGTTTTGTCTGTTCTCGAGTCAAGACCCATTTGACCACTGCAGGCTTTGGTCGCGCCTCTCATAACAGCTGCAAAATGAAGTGAGAAGAGTGTGGGAGCCAGTACACAGCATTGTTTTACACTGCATGTCATGGGAAAGTGGTCTGAAAGCTCGTTTTCATGGCGGATTTTTGCCATGATGTTCAGATCCGTAATTAGATATGGTTTAATTTTTTTGGGGAAATTCAAGCTACATGCCACGAATCCTGCTACTTCAAAAAAGAATTGTTAGAAAATTGTGTGCCGCCCCTCCAAGAACATGCTGCCACTCATTATTCATGAACCTAAAAATATTACCTATCCCTGCATTGTACATATTTGAAATTATCATCTTTTTACATAGTAACACTGGGCTAATGGAAGAAAACTATTTCAAGCATATGTACAACAACAGACACAAAGAAAATTTCATGCTTCCACAACATTGCTCAAAACTCTACCAACAGACATCCCAGTGCATGGGAATTAAAATTTACAATAAACTCAAGGGTAGGTACGTACTGAGCATGGAGACAGATTCACTGAAGAGAAAACTATATGATCTCCTGGTGGAAAAATGCTACTATTCAATTGAGGAATTTATGAACGATGAAATCATCATTTGAATAGTGTGACTGCATAATATTATAGCACTGTGTATAATATTGTATACAAATATAAAGATAATGTACTGTTATGTCACAAGAAAATAATAATATTACTATGGCCATCATTTGAATAGTGTGACTGTCTAATATTATAGTAGTGTGTATAATATTGTATAGTACATATATAAAGATAATGTACAGTTACATCATAAGGAAAACACTTTAATAATATTACTGTGTCCAATATAAGTAATTATGTATATCATAACATGTCTCCTATACAGTATGATTGAATGATCTGTAAATGTATGTTATGAGACAAATAAAATACAAATACATGATCTTGCTGTCAGGGAAGTGAATGGCATCGGTTTCAATTTCTCCTTCACATACTAAATGCTTTTTGATCTGTCATCTTAATTCTGTAGTTCACTTTTCATTTGTATTGATAGTTATCCTTTTTGTATATTTGATATAAAGCAGCAAGTTGAAAGTTTATAGCCAGCTGGAATATACATCTCGTATTCATGTTCCTTTAGCCAGTGCTCATCTAGGCACAGCACACCACACTGAAGTTCTTCCAAAAATAGTTCAAGTGCTGGAAGTTTACTTCTCATTGATAGTACGTTTAAATGGAAGAAATGCAGTGAATCACAGTGTTTCGCTGTTAATTGTTGCACAGATTCATAATTACGTGACTGTGGAGTTAATGATGATGGCTCTAATTTCACTGACCGGATTTATATGGACAGGGCTTGGTCATCACTGTAAGTTTCCCTGGGGCAGACACTCACGTTCAAGACTAAGGATGGTGCACACAGATTTTAATTTGTAACTTAATCCCATTGTAGTTACAGTGCTGTCCATGTTTTGTGTAGTGGTCCCTCTTACAAAAATGGTTGCATGAGAAGCTTAGTTACAAAACTGCCTGGAGGTAATAGGTGAACATTATTATGAAGTCACTCTCCTGAATTATTTTCTTCCTCTTCTCTTCGCTCTCTTTTTTATCACATAATTCACCTATACAGAAAGGGTGTGAATGGTCTCAGTATTACATTTTAGTGCTATTAACATTACTATATACTCCAATTAAAATTACTTTGTGATTGACATTTATATGAGTCGAGTCCTAGGGACCAGCCGCCATTCAACTGTAGTTCCTTCTTGAGCACCATGCGCTCACTCTGTTGCCTGGTTTGCAGGTACGTCCAGCACCTTGTGCAGCAGGGCTGGACGTACACCAACAACACAGCCCCCCGCCTCCCTGCAATCTGTCAGCCACAATAATGTAATTTTAATCGGAGTATAGCTGCTTTTATTTTTTATTAATCTATTATGCTACCATTAAAATGATAATTTTTCAATACTAAAAAAGTGAGTTTAGGTTGAAAATAATGTAAAATGTAGCCAACAGAGCTCTACTCTCTCTCTCTCTTTCTCTAAAACACACACCTCTGGCAAACAAGTATATTACATGTCAACAGCAATTGGGTTAAACATGTTAAAACACAAAAATTGGGCGATATGCCGTAATTTCTGGGTAATATTACAGTGTGGCCTTTCTGTCAGATTATGTTGCACAGTCAGTGTGTTCATTTGTGACAAATGTTGAACTACAGTTGCAAAAGTGTTTCTAGAGTGCAACTGAAATGGGGCACTGAACTATGATTTTATTTTCCAATGTATACATAGGCTGGACCAGGTTGATGCGAATGGAACATTACAAGTTAAAGTTTTATCCATTGTGGATGAGGAACACTGCAATTTTGATGAATAAGGGTTTCTTCAAATGACTGCAATCAGTCGCCTTTTGTTTTGTTCTTCAATTTTTTTATTATTCCATTACTGGTTTCGAACTGCCTAGCGATTCGTCATCAGATGGAACATATATTAACTGTCTGCGGCAGTGTAGGAGTCATGTAACTGTGAAGATAATTATTCACATTATTAGATTTTATTGCTTTGCTTACAGTGACTGGTATCCGTTGGCTGCATAGTGGGGTACACAGTATTCTGGAAAACGTATTGGGTGTTTCCCGATGACGATAATTGTACTGCAGTTTACATGACTCCCGCACTGCTGCAGACAATTAAGATATGTACCATCTGATAATGAATAGGCTACAGAAATTTGAAGAAACCTACATTAAAAGTGTCCTGCGGATAACGATGACATTCATCTAGAGGAAAATGGGGGGAAAATTTTTGAAATATTCAAATACAGTGGAATGTCAGGATCTTAAACGCATTTATTTTTATCATCAATAATGTAAATGAAGCACTTAGGTCTAAGGAGACTACAGTAACTTATTTTAAGTTTCATCAAGTATCTGCGGAAGAAATACATCCATCTTCCCACTCCCAAGAACGCACTAGAGGAAGCTGATTAGCTGAAAATTTAAAATCTGGCGGTGATCAAATCCCAACATCAGATCTTTGCTCGTAAGCTCTACAAATACACGGAATCCGAGCAGTTAATTAACGTCAAAATTTTATATTCATGAGCATGAACCCTGTGGCATTTCCGTTCGTGTAGTGACTAGCTAAACACATCCAACGTAGGTAACGCCTTCGCACAGCAGATGCACCATACTATAATGTCAGATACAAGAACTATTCAGAACTCAAATTAATTGTGCTTGCGAATATAATTTTGTTGCAAGATAAACTATCAATCACCGGTGCAAAATAATAACTGAGATTAAAATATACTCAAAAATAATACTCAAAACATCGCCAGGTACACAAGTTTGTCCACACATCGCACACGGCAAAAACAAACACAACCAATCATGAGAGCCATATTAATTTTATCAAAGAAATAATAGAACATGTAATGTTAGACAGTGGCTACAACCAACACACGTATTTAAAGGCAATCGTGGATGCACTATTTTTATGCAACATTATTTTATTAAATTCTAATTTTTGTATAACTACTGTCCATCAAATTAAAATTAAGTACTGTCGATATAAAACTTTCATATGTTGTCTAACCCGATACGTTGTGAACAACAATCTTTGGCGGTCAAAGAGGTTCGAGGTTTCTTTCTTCCGGTCGGGGTGGCAGAAGCGTGATTAGAGAGGTAATGTTGTTAAATGTTATATCTGTTTAAATCTAATTAATAGTCGAAAACCGGTGTTGTACATAGTGTGAATATTCCTTAAAATAGTGTTTAGCTTCATTTGAGAATTTTCTAGGTGAAGTAAATATTTCATATTGCAATTGTGATGCTCTACGTATGGAACCAAACTTAAATTTTCTTTGTTTATATTGATTTTTTTCTGAAATTTTTCGACGTATTATTTGCTTAGTGTTGTTTTTTCTACTGTCAGGATGAAGACAATAGTAACGAATCAAACTGTTAAAATCCCCGACGGGTGCAGCGTGAAGGTTAAGTCACGCCTGGTCACCGTCAAGGGACCCCGCGGCGTGCTGAAGAGGTCGTTCAAGCATTTAGCATTGGATATTCGTGTAAGTAGTAACAAATTGTGATAATTACAATTCGAAAACATTATATTTACGTTTAGAAACTATGTGGAAGGTTTTTGTTCGACTCTGCCTTGAACATTAATTTCACAGAACTCACCGAACCCCTTAACATGCGCGCCTGAACAGATACGTGTATTCAACAGGAATTTGTTTAGGATAGTGCTCTCGGAATACCTTCTTGGTGAAAGGTAGTTCGGTGCTTACCACGCCAGTTGGTTCACAGAAAAAATTGTTTAATGTTGTCCTTTCAATGGTATGTTTACCTTGTGTAAACCCACATCTTACTGTCATTTGACTGTGAAAATTAGAAGTCGACGACAATTATCACTCATGCATTTATCGCTGTATGACAATCTTTTCACGACTTCTTCGTGCATTATGATCTCCAGCTATACACACCCATGTTGCTTCTGTATGTTATTTCTTATCTGCACACTTTCCATTAATGGCTTTGACCATTCCCTTACATTGTGAAATCCAACAAAGTAATCCCTTGATTCACTAACCATATATTATGTACCAACATATCCCACCCAGTTAAACTTTAGTTTGGTCATTATTGTTCTTCCAGTCCAGTCTGTCATCGAATTTGCATTCCTGTCTTCTTTAGTAATTTGCAACAAGCATCTCCATTGCTTGCTGAGCAACTTCAAGTTTTGTAATAGCTTCAAAATTAAAAGTCCATTTCTAATGTCAGTCAAAACACACACAAATTCTAAACTTTTGTCCAGGCACTGTGGAAATTGTTTGGGAAACTCTACTCTACCACAAGTGTCCCCATTTTTACTCTTTTGTTTCTTCTCCTGTAAAGTGATTGATTGCTGTAACTCGAAAACTTGACAGCTGGATCCATAACTAGTAAATTTCTATAGTTTTCGTTCTAGTGTGTGGCTAAAGTTTGCAATTGGCTGCTCATACGCAGATGTTGGCAACACCTATGCATGTATGATAAAGATCAAATGAGTAAGCATGTTACTACTTTTGACAATAAATACTTCACCCATCAACCCCCCCCCCCCCAGCCCTTTGGGGGGGGGGGAGGAATCATATGAAACATTGATTCACATTTTAGCTATTCTGCCATCTTAGATTTCACCCCACAGTGTTTCGCAAAGTTGTTAATAAATTCAATGCTACTGCCAGATTTGCTCTGTTAAGTTATTCCTTTTATTTTTGTAAACAACAAGCAAACAGTTCAAAATCATAATGCAAATGTGATTCAAAAATATAGCTATACTGTGTCTAGTCACACTCTTTTTATCCTGTTTTCAATATTTTGCTCGTGCTGCTTATAAAGCATTTTGTAATTACATCTACATGATTACTCTGCTATTCACATTTATGTGCTTTGCAGAGGGTTCATCGAACCACAATCATACTATCTCTCTACCATTCCACTCCCGAACAGCGCGCGGGAAAAACGAACACCTAAACCTTTTGCGAGCTCTGATTTCTCCTATTTCACTTTAATGATCGTTCCTACCTATGTAGGTGGGCTCAACAAAATATTTTCGCATTCTGAAGAGAAAGTTGGTGACTGAAATTTCGTAAATAGATCTCGCCGCGACAAAAAATGTCTTTGCTTTAATGACTTCCATCCCAACTCGCGTATCATATCTGCCACACTCTCTCCCCTATTACGTGATAATACAAAATGAGCTGCCCTTTTTTGCACCCTTTTGATGTCCTCCGTCAGTCCCACCTGGTAAGGATCCCACACTGTGCAGCAATATTCTAACAGAGGACGAACGAGTGTAGTGTAAGCTGTCTCTTTAGTGGACTTGTTGCATCTTCTAAGTGTCCTGCCAATGAAACACATCCTTTGGCTCACCTTCCCCACAATATTATGTATGTGGTCTTTCCAACTGAAGTTGTTCGTAATTTTAACACCCAGGTACTTAGTTGAATTGACAGCCTTGAGAATTGTACTATTTGTCGAGTAATCGAATTCCTCAGGATTTCTTTTGGAACTCATGTGGATCACCTCACACTTTTTGTTATTTAGTGTCAACTGCCACCTGCCATACCATACAGCAATCTTTTCTAAATCGCTTTGCAACTGATACTGGTCTTCGGATGACCTTACTAGACAGTAAATTACAGCATTATCTGCGAACAACCTAAGAGAACTGCTCTGATTGTCACCCAGGTCATTTATATAGATCAGGAACAGCAGAGGTCCCAGGATACTTCCCTGGGGAACACCAGATATCACTTCAGTTTTACTCGATGATTTGCTGTCTATTACTACGAACTGCGACCTTCCTGACAGGAAATCACGAATCCAGTCGCACAACTGCGACGATACCCCATAGGCCCGCAGCTTGATTAGAAGTCGCTTGTGAGGAACGGTGTCAAAGGCTTTCTGGAAATCTAGAAATACAGAATCAACTTGAGATCCCCTGTTGATAGCAGCCATTACTTCGTGTGAATAAAGAGCTAGCTGCGTTGCACAAGGACAATGTTTTCTGAAACCGTGCTGATTACGTATCAATATCAATAGATCGTTCCCTTCGAGGTGATTAATGTTTGAATACAGTATATGCTCCGAAACCGTACTGCAAACCAACGCCAACGATATAGGTCTGTAGTTCGATGGATTACTCCTTCTACCCTTCTTAATCACTGGTGCGGCCTACGTAATTTTCCAATCTGTAGGTACAGATCTATTGGTGAGCGAGCGGTTGTATATGATTGCTAAGTAGGGAGCTATTGTATCAGCGCAATCTGAAAGGAACCTAATCGGTATACAATCTAGACCTGCAGACTTGCCCGTATCAAGCAATTTGAGTTGCTTCGCAACCCCTAAGGTATCTACTTCCAAGAAATTCGTGCTAGCAGCTGTTCGTGTTTCAAATTCTGGAATATTCCATTTGTCTTCCCTGGTGAAGGAATTTCGGAAAACTGCGTTCAATAACTCCGCTTTAGCGGCACAGTCATCGGTAACAGTACCATCGGCACTGCGCAGCGAAGGTATTGACTGCGTCTTGCCGCTTGTGTACCTTACATACAACATTTGGATTAAAGGATTGTACTCACTTGAAAGTAGAAGCATTGAGCTGTTGATAGACACAGCTTTAGGAGTTATCCTTTGATGAGCTTGTGCTGCGTCTGTGTTTCACTCTAGCTCATCAAAGGATAACTTCCGGAGGTAGCAAGTTTTCTTTCTTTTGTCTGTCCTTATTGACAACTCACACTTCTGCTTTTTGGTGAATGGTCTTATTTAATCCAATAGCATTTACATTTTACAAACACGTTCCTACATTTATAATGG
Source organism: Schistocerca americana (assembly GCF_021461395.2). Taxonomy (NCBI): domain Eukaryota; kingdom Metazoa; phylum Arthropoda; class Insecta; order Orthoptera; family Acrididae; genus Schistocerca; species Schistocerca americana. The sequence goes on along the minus strand of NC_060124.1, from coordinate 169,650,823 downwards.
ATTTAGGAATTTCCCACTATCCTAAAATCTAATAGAAGCTGCAGGAATAATATATGATATCTTCATATCAGCTATGTAAGATTTGTTGATCGATAAGACATTTCTAATGGGGGTTATTATTATGCAAAAATATATCTTGTGTGCTACAGTTCTGATAATTACAGTTTCGTAATATTTTATTTGTGTGAAATCCTCACGACTGACAATTACACAGGGAAAAAATTTCATGCTATAATAACTAAAAAGGTGTCTGGCAGTTGTCACATGGAATGGTGCAAATATAATGTGTGGGGTAATTTTCAGACAGCAAACATTTGTGTCGAGTCACGTGCATGTTTATAGTGTCTTTCACTTTTTGCTAGTCAAATTCCCCATTAGGTCATACATCATCTTCTGGCATAATTGGCTTCCTTCCAGCTATGCTGCCACTAGTCTTTTGAAATAAGAAAATTAAAAAGTTCTCCTTTAGTCCAAATTCCCAGGGAACGCTTGTGATTGTTACGCTGGAATTTTCATTCACTTCTGTTGTTGCTCTTAGTAGCTGGTTCTCAGACTAACCTTGTTCGATGAGTGTTTTCTGTAGCCTTCTTGTTTGATGAGTGTTTTCTGCAGGTTCGTAACTCTACAGAAAATTTAGTTGCTGTCACTGCAGTGGTACCATGGAAATTTAAATTAATTTCTGCCCACAAGTGGATAGGGAGGAATGATACATTAGAGTCATTGACTTTGACCCGTGATACAGGAAAGATGCAATGAACATCGTAAACATTATGGCAGCTATAATGTGATGTTATTTTGCGATTTTTTTCAAACAGGCTAAGGTGCTAATCAGTTCTATCACCACAAGAGTGGTTCCCCCCCACCTTCATGCGTTTTGCCAACTCACAGCCAAACTGTTACCTTCCAGTGTAACCTATACCTTGGGCTAAGCTAGAGAGCAGTGTGTCACTACAACCAGTCTTTTAAAGCAGTTTAAAGGTGGTGTTCCAGTGGAAACTTATCGAAATAAATTTTGTGTTACTGGTAACAGCAGCACCTAGTGCATTGTCAATAGGGCATGGGACTTCTTGCTAAGTTATAACAACTCAGGAACCAAATAAGGCTGTAAAATAATTATTATTTTATAGTGACAATCTATTTATTACATTATAAATTTAGATTCACACATGGCTTTCCCGAGTTAACTGTGAAGATACTTCAACATATGCCGTGGCTTGCTCAAACAAGATTATGAATAATTTGTTTAATTATACCTTCATTTTACAAATACATTAATGTTACTTATTAAACCACAATGTAGCTGCTAATTGTTGATGTTGTGGTCATCTGTCCGAAGGCTGTTTTGATGCAGCTGCCCACGCTAACCTATTCTGTGCAAGACTCTTCATCTCTGAGTAACTACTGCAACCTGCATCATTGTGAATCTTCATACTGTATTTATCTCTTGGTTTTCTTCTACTACCCCCCACACTTGCCTCCAGTACTAAATTGGTGGCCCCTTGATGCCTCAGAATGTACCCTACCAACGGAACCCTTCTTCTAGTCAGGTTGTGCTGCAAATTTCTCTTCTCCCAATTCTTTTCAACACCACCTCATTAGCCAAGTGATCTTCCCATCTAATATTGAGCATGCTTCTGTAGCACATTTCAAAAGCTTCTATTCTCTTCTTGTCTAAACTGTGTATCGTCCATGTTTCACTTCCATACATGGCTACTCTCCATGCAAATTCTTTCAGAAAGGAGTTCCTGGCACTTAAATCTATACTTGATGTTAACAAATTTCTCTTCATCAGAAAAGCTTTTCTTGCCATTGCCAGTGTACATTCTATAGCCTCCCTACTTTGACCATCATCAGTTATTTTGCTTCCCAAATAGCAGAACTCATCTGCTACTTTCTCTCTCATTTCGTAATCTTATTCCTTCCCCATCACCTGCTTTAATTTGACTACATCCCATTATCCTCGTTTAGTTTTTGTTGATGTTCTTCTTATATCCTCTTTTCAAGACACTGTCTATTCCGTTCAACTGCACTCCCAAGTCCTTTGCTGTCTCTGACACAATTACAAAGGCATTGGCAAATCTTAAAGTTTTTATTTGTCCTTCCTAGACTTAAATTCCTCCTCCAACTTTTTCTTCCATTTCTGAATAACATCGAGGATACGCTACAAGCCTCTCTCTCTTCTCAACCATTCCTTCCCTTTCTTGCCCCTCAACTCTTTCAACTCTTGTGACTGCCATTTGGTTTCTGTACAAATTGTAAATAGCCTTTTTCCCCCTGTATTTTACCCCTGCCACCTCCAGAATTTGAAAGAGATTATTCTAGTCAACATTGTCAAAAGCTTTCTCTAAGTCTACAAATGCTTGAAACATAAGTTTGCCTTTCCTGAATCTAGCTTCTAAGATAAGTCGTAGGGTCAGTATTGCCTCATGTGTTCCAATATTTCTACGGAATCCAAACTGATCTTCCCTGAGGCCGGCTTTTACCAGTTTTTCCATTCTTCTGTAAAGGATTCGTGTTAGTATTTTGCAGCTGTGACTTATGAAGCTGATAGTTCAGCAATTTTCACACCTGTCAGCACCTGCTTTCTTTGTAATTGGAATTATTATATTTATTTTGAAGTCTGAGTGTATTTCACCTGTCTCATATGTCTTGCTCATCAGATGGAAGAGTTTTGTCATGCCTGGCTCTCCCAAGGCTATCAGTAACTCTTAGCGGAATATTGTCTACGCCTGGGGCCTTGTTTAGAGTTAAGTCTTTCAGCACGTTGTCAAATTCTTCATGCAGTATCATATCTCCCTTCTCATCTTCCTCTGCGTACTCTTCCATTTCCATAATATTGCCTCAAAGTACATGTCCCTTGTGTAGGCCTTCTATATAGCTCCACTTTTCTGCTTTCCCTTCTTTGGTTAGGACTGGTTTTCCATCTACGCTCTTGAAATTCTCATAGGTAGTTCTCTGTTTTCCAAAGATCTCTTTCATTCTCCTGGAGGTGGCATCTACCTTACACACTAGCCTATGCTTCTACATCCTTTCATATGTCCTCTAGCCATTCCTGCTTAGCTATTTTGCACTTCCTATCAATCTCAATTTTTAGACCTCTGTATTCCCTTTCACCTGGTTCATTTATTGCATTTTATATTTTCTCCTTTCATCAATTAAATTCAATTTGTCTTGTCACCCAAACATTTCTCCTAGCCCTCATCTTTTTACCTATTTGACAATCTGCTGCCTTCACTATTTCAGCTCTCAGAGCTATCCATTCTTCTACTACATTCTTATCCCCTATTCTTGTCCATCATTCCCTAATGCTCCCACTAAAACTCTCTACTACTTCTGGTTCTTTCAGTTTATCCAGGTCCTACCTCTTTAAATTCCCGCATTTTTGCAGTTTCTTCCATTGTAATCTGCAGTTCATAACCAATAAATTGTGGTCAGAGTCTACATCTGCCCCCTGGAAAGGTCTTACATTTAAAACCTTGTTCCGAAACCTCTGTCTTACCATTATATAATCAGTCTGAAACATTCCGGTGTCTCCAGTACTCTTCCATATATACAACCTTCTTTCATTGTTCTTAAACCAAGTGTAGCTATGATTAAATGAAGCTCTGTGCAGAACTCAAATCAGGTGGCTTCCTCTTTCATTCCTTTCCCCCAATCCATATTCACCTACTACTTTTCCTTCTCTTCCTTTTCCTACTATCGAATTCCAGTCGCCCATGACTATTAAATTTTTGTCTCCCTTAGCTGTCTGAACAATTTCTTTTATCTCTTCATACATTTCCTCAATCTCTTGACCTGTGGGGCTAGGTGGCATATTAATTTGTACTGCCATGGTGTGTGTGGACTTCATGTCTACTATGGTTACAATAATGCGTTCACTGTGCTGTTCATAGTGGCTTTTCTGCATTCCTATTTTTGTATTTCTAACCCTGTATTCACCTGACCGGAAGTCCTGTTGCTCCTGCCACTAAACTTAACTTATTCCCACAATATCTCAATTTAACCTATCCATTTCCCTTTTAAGTTTTCGAGCCTACCTGGCCAATTAAGGGATCTGACACACTACACTCTGATCCGTAGAATGCCTTTTCTGTTTCTTCTGATAACGATGTCCTGAGTAGTCCCTGCCCAGAGTTCCCAATGGGTGACTATTTTATCTCTGGAATATTTTACCCAAGAGGATGCAGGCATCATTTAATCATATAGTAGAGCTGCATGCCCGTGGGAAAAATTACGGCTGTAGTTTCCCCTTGCTTTCCGTCTGCCCTCTCAACAGATACACCTCCATTGCGGTTGCATCTATGGTTCAGCTATCTGTATCGCTGAGGCACGCAAGCCTTCCCACCAATGGAAAGGTCCGTGGTTCGTGAGGAGTCTGAAGTTATGTACTGCAGTTTCCTTTCAAATTGTGTTGTCTCAAACAGTACTGACAGATTACTGTTGTAACATGTTCTTTTCCAGTGTAATGCAAGGCTTTTCATGGCTCTTTATTGGCTAATCTGTATGTTCTTCCAATGTCAGTTGCAGAATTTAATTTACTAAGTATGAGGTTTTTCATTGCTTGATACTTCCAACAAGGAGTCCTGGGGACTGCTATGACTATAAAATCTTTTTGACAAGCTCCTTTTTGTATTCTGCACATGCTCATCATTTTTTACATATAAGTGATTGCTGGCGTACATCCTTACTCTGCTTAAACAGTTGAAAGGAAGTTAATATCTGATCATGTTGTCCTTCCACAGTTAATACAAATGTCAAGGAAGCCACTTTGACTTATATTTTATGGGCAATTATTAATCCACTTGTTTCATTTGCAAGAATGTCTTCAGGTAACAGTGTCACAAATGTGCCAGTATAATGATTTAAAATGCTTAAGCCTCCAATTGATTTTTTAACTGCACATGTTGGAATACAGAAAGTTTATTCTTCCACTCTGTTGACCATGATTGGTACTCGTCGTATTCCCAAATGTGCCTTTCAACTTTCTTTTGGGAAATTTGGAATTTTAAATCATGACACTGCAACTTTTCTATCCACATGAGCTGCTGTAAATTAAATATTACGTAACATGAAAAATGCATACTATACATTACATTACTTATGTTAATGGTTTATGTCATAGCTTAGTAAAAATATAAAATCATAAAGCAAAGTGTACTTACTTTGTGCTCAATGTCAATTAACAGTTGTTTTATGAACCAGCTTGCAACAAAGTGCAGTTGGCAACTGGAATGCAGTAAAATAAAATTTATTTCCATGTGTTCTCTATGGAATACCATCATGAAATGTGGTTCACATGTTAACAAATAGTGTATGACTAACTTACATTTTTTAAAACAAAAAAGGCAGATTTGGAAATTTTCAAAATTAAGTGTTTTGGTTTGGGAAAATTTAGCATTTTAATGAATTTTGTCAAGCAGCACATGTTTTAAAGCCTATAATAAACTGACTAAAATTGTATTAATTTCAGGCATATATGTCAGACTTTTGAGAAGTCCATTTTAAGGTTTTGAAATGTGGCAAAAATCACATAGTTTTGGCAACTAAAATAATAACTTGTAAATAAAATGCCCAGAACTCTTTAATTTTGGATTTCATCTTATTTTGATGGGTTGACTAAAATGACAAAATATTACAAAGTTCTAAACTGTCAAGGTTCAGGCTTACAATGTAGGAAAAGATAGATTGCTACTTGCCATTCTTTTATTGCTCGATTTCATGTGGAACGACTCACAGCATTTCAGGGTAGGCAGAAGCAAATTTTAGAAGTGAGGTAGGATAGTAAACAATTTATATATATTTTTAAAATTATGAAAAGAAAACAAATGCAAAGTAATTATTTATTTGTGTAATGATATATAGAAAACTAGTTTATATTTTTACTTAAGGTTACATCATGTGATGAATTTCATTGCAGTTTCTTATGGGTGCAAGTAAATGTGATATTCTGTGCAGAAGACTGTTACTCTTACACTTTTGCAGTCTGTAGTACTCTACAACAGTGTGTCAGTGGTGTTCTACAACAGTGAGATCGGTAACCAACAACTTATGGTACGTGAATTTCTCATGGGTTCCCGTTTGGTTGGCTTGGGGTGGGGCATTGGGAATTATTTGTTGGAGGACAAAATGCATTTACATCATCTTCACTGTACACTTATATCTGCATGCTGCAGTTATTCTGATACCTTGCTCGTGCACCTTTTTACACCATTGTCTGTGTTCGTTACTTCGAACAGTGCAGTCCTACCTGAATTAAGTCCATACAGCAATATCCATGTGTCTGCAACTGTGCAGATCACACTTAAGTGCTTGACAGAGTAAAGGAAAACATAAATAAAGTGCATAACACTATGTGGACTATTCCCTTCCTAGTTATTGCAGGTTGTCTTTGTGCTGCAGTGATGTGGTAAAACAAGTCAGCATCTTAAACCTGAAATAGGTTAGTGCTACTCACCACATAGGTGGTGTTGAGTGACAGGTAAGAACATTGTAAGAAGACTGCTTAATATTATAAGCTGTTCCAGCCCTTCAAATGTAGGAAGAAAACACGCGTGCGCACACACCCACACACACACACACACACACACACACACAGCACACCCATGTGCGGCCATTGACATCATTGGATGCTAAGTCCATTGCGCCCAGATGACTGGCCGTGTGTGTGTGTGTGTGTGTGTGTGTGTGTGTGTGTGTGTGTGTGTGTGTGTGTGTTTGTTGGTATCTTCTTTGATAAACATTTCCATTGTCTCATAGGCATTTTTTGCCTCCTATTGATCAAGGACTTCATGTTTGTTGCCATACTGTTTAGCATCAGAAACCAGTTCATTTCCTGGTATGAACAGGTCACTTGCACCCTGAGTCATCTTCCTCGCTTCATTGTCAGGCTGAAGGCAAACTGTCGTTTGAATTCTGTCACATGAACATGGTTCCAGTTGTCCTAAAACCTAGTTCAGCCTCGGCAGTGAAATAGCTCGGTGGAAGTAAACTTGCAGCTTTGTCTGTAGAAAGTCATAACTTTCCAGTAGGGTGTCACATTTTCCCTTGTCCATAAAGTAATTTAATGGCAGTCCTTCTGTTGAGATACGAATGAAGGTCTTTAGACAGCCTGGATTTTACTGCCTCACCATAAACTGTCTGCAATGGGACAGCCTGTTTTTTATATTTTATTTGTTTGTTTACTCTCCCTTGCCCCCCATGAACCATGGACCTTGCCGTTGGTGGGGAGGCTTGCGTGCCTCAGCGATACAGATGGCCGTACCGTAGGTGCAACCACAACGGAGGGGTATCTGTTGAGAGGCCAGACAAACATGTGGTTCCTGAAGAGGGGCAGCAGCCTTTTCAGTAGTTGCAGGGGCAACAGTCTGGATGATTGACTGATCTGGCCTTGTAACATTAACCAAAACGGCCTTGCTGTGCTGGTACTGCGAATGGCTGAAAGCAAGGGGAAACTACAGCCGTAATTTTTTCCGAGGACATGCAGCTTTATTGTATGATTAAATGATGATGGAGTCCTCTTGGGTAAAATATTCCGGAGGTAAAATAGTCCCCCATTCGGATCTCCGGGCGGGGACTACTCAAGAGAACGTCATTATCAGGAGAAAGAAAACTGGCATTCTACGGATCGGAGCGTGGAATGTCAGATCCCTTAATCGGGCAGGTAGGTTAGAAAATTTAAAAAGGGAAATGGATAGGTTAAAGTTAGATATAGTGGGAATTAGTGAAGTTCGGTGGCAGGAGGAACAAGACTTTTGGTCAGGTGATTACAGGGTTATAAATACAAAATCAAATAGGGGTAATGCAGGAGTAGGTTTAATAATGAATAAAAAAATAGGAGTGCGGGTTAGCTACTACAAACAGCATAGTGAACGCATTATTGTGGCCAAGATAGATACGAAGCCCACACCTACTACAGTAGTACAAGTTTATATGCCAACTAGCTCTGCAGATGATGATGAAATAGATGAAATGTATGACGAGATAAAAGAAATTATTCAGGGAGTGAAGGGAGACGAAAATTTAGTAGTCATGGGTGACTGGAATTCGACAGTAGGAAAAGGGAGAGAAGGAAACATAGTAGGTGAATATGGATTGGGGGGAAGGAATGAGAGAGGAAGCCGCCTTGTAGAATTTTGCACAGAGCATAACTTAATCATAGCTAACACTTGGTTCAAGAATCATAAAAGGAGGTTGTATACCTGGAAGAATCCTGGAGATACTAAAAGATATCAGATAGATTATATAATGGTAAGACAGAGATTTAGGAACCAGGTTTTAAATTGTAAGACATTTCCAGGGGCAGATATGGATTCTGACCACAATCTATTGGTTATGAACTGCAGATTGAAACTGAAGAAACTGCAAAAAGGTGGGAATTTAAGAAGATGGGACCTGGATAAACTGAAAGAACCAGAGGTTGTAGAGAGTTTCAGGGAGAGCATAAGGGAACAATTGACAGGAATGGGGGAAAGAAATACAGTAGAAGAAGAATGGGTAGCTCTGAGGGATGCAGTAGTGAAGGCAGCAGATGATCAAGTAGGTAAAAAGACGAGGGCTAATAGAAATCCTTGGGTAACAGAAGAAATATTGAATTTAATTGATGAATGGAGAAAATATAAAAATGCAGTAAATGAAGCAGGCAAAAAGGGATACAAACATCTCAAAAATGAGATCGACAGGAAGTGCAAAATGGCTAAGCAGGGATGGCTAGAGGACAAATGTAAGGATGTAGAGGCTTATCTCACTAGGGGTAAGATAGATACTGCCTACAGGAAAATTAAAGAGACCTTTGGAGAGAAGAGAACCACTTGTACGAATATCAAGAGCTCAGATAGAAACCCAGTTCTAAGCAAAGAAGGGAAAGCAGAAAGGTGGAAGGAGTATATAGAGGGTCTATACAAGGGCGATGTACTTGAGGACAATATTATGGAAATGGAAGAGGATGTAGATGAAGACTAAATGGGAGATAAGATACTGCGTGAAGAGTTTGACAGAGCACTGAAAGACCTGAGTCGAAACAAGGCCCCGGGAGTAGACAACATTCCATTAGAACTACTGATGGCCTCGGGAGAGCCAGTCATGACAAAACTCTACCATCTGGTGAGCACGATGTATGAGACAGGCGAAATACCCTCAGACTTCAAGAAGAATATAATAATTCCAATCCCAAAGAAAGCAGGTGTTGACAGATGTGAAAATTACCGAACTATCAGTTTAATAAGTCACAGCTGCAAAATACTGATGCGAATTCTTTACAGACGAATGGAAAAACTGGTAGAAGCCGACCTCGGGGAAGATCAGTTTGGATTCCATAGAAATGTTGGAACGCGTGAGGCAATACTGACCTTACGACTTATCTTAGAAGAAAGATTAAGAAAAGGCAAACCTACGTTTCTAACATTTGTAGACTTAGAGAAAGCTTTTGACAATGTTAACTGGAATACTGTCTTTCAAATTCTGAAGGTGGCAGGGGTAAAATACAGGGAGCGAAAGGCTATTTACAACTTGTACAGAAACCAGATGGCAGTTATGAGTCGAGGGACATGAAAGGGAAGCAGTGGTTGGGAAAGGAGTGAGACAGGGTTGTAGCCTTTCCCCGATGTTATTCAATCTGTATATTGAGCAAGCAGTAAAGGAAACAAAAGAAAAATTCGGAGTAGGTATTAAAATTCATGGAGAAGAAGTAAAAACTTTGAGGTTCGCCGATGACATTGTAATTCTGTCAGAGACAGCAAAGGACTTGGAAGAGCAGTTGAACGGAATGGACAGTGTCTTGAAAGGAGGATATAAGATGAACATCAACAAAAGCAAAACGAGGATAATGGAATGTAGTCAAATTAAGTCGGGTGATGCTGAGGGAATTAGATTAGGAAATGAGACACTTAGAGTAGTAAAGGAGTTTTGCTATTTAGGGAGTAAAATAACCGATGATGGTCGAAGCAGAGAGGATATAAAATGTAGACTGGCAATGGCAAGGAAAGCGTTTCTCAAGAAGAGAAACTTGTTAACATCGAATATAGATTTAAGTGTCAGGAAGTCATTTCTGAAAGTATTTGTATGGAGTGTAGCCATGTATGGAAGTGAAACATGGACGATAACTAGTTTGGACAAGAAGAGAATAGAAGCTTTCGAAATGTGGTGCTACAGAAGAATGCTGAAGATTAGATGGGTAGATCACGTAACTAATGAGGAGGTATTGAGTAGGATTGGGGAGAAGAGGAGTTTGTGGCACAACTTGACTAGAAGAAGGGATCGGTTGGTAGGACATGTTTTGAGGCATCAAGGGATCACAAATTTAGCATCGGAGGGCACCGTGGAGGGTAAAAATCATAGAGGGAGACCAAGAGATGAATACACTAAGCAGATTCAGAAGGATGTAGGATGCAGTAGGTACTGGGAGATGAAGAAGCTTGCACAGGATAGAGTAGCATGGAGAGCTGCATCAAACCAGTCTCAGGACTGAAGACAACAACAACAACTCTCCCTTGGACCATTCAGTACAACAGTGTCAGGCATGTCATATGCAGTACAGAAATAAAAAAAGAATACTCATATAAAACATAAACAGAGTAAGTTAGGATTAGGTGAGGATAAAGCAGGAAGTCTGAAAATTAGAGTAGTCCTTAGTCTCCGAACCTCTCAATCCTCAGATGTGGAGTGTACATGTAAAAACTTGTCACTTTAACTTATATGATTAGGCACATCACTTTCAACAGTTGTTTTCCATGTGTTCATATGAAAAAAAAATTTCTTGGCGTTTTAGTAAATATATTGTATCTACTACCCAGAGCACCTACATTCTACAGTAGCCAAGATATGTCACTTTCCATTTGTAATAAAAAAAGAAATGCTTTATTTTTCAGTTGTTGTTTTTAAAGACCTTGCAGTATGTATGAATGGCAGTTGTTCGTACATGTGATGTATTTTAGAAAGTAATGGCATTGTTAATTGTTTTTGCCTTGCTGAACAGCTTCTACAAAACCTGTGGCAAGTGACAGAGTCTAAAATGCATATTTGTGTGGCAAGGAGGATTATTTTATCATTGTGGCAGAAGTAATTGTGGATCAGTTTACATTTGACGTGTCATTTGATGACAGATGTACTGTTCCTAGGGTTGAACAAAGATCGTATTAGCGTAATCACTTGATACCGTATTTATGTGAGTATAAGACATCCCCCTATTCTTTAAAAGCCCCCCTGAGAAAAATTTATTTTTAACATGTTTTTACTGATCAAATGTACAAACTTTTGTTGGTGTAAGGTATCTGCCTAAAAAGTTACCATTACACCTATGTTCTAAACTTATACCATTTATTGGTCGTCTGCATCTTGATAATACAAGGAGAAATAAAATAAACAAAAAGAAATTATGTATATTAATTTTTATCTTCACTTTTATTTAGCCTGTGTTGTTCGAGAGACCATTATTTTTTATTATCGTCCTAAAGGAGAACTGTGAAACTTATATCTTCATTGTCACAAATATTTGGCCTCTTCTTTCAAACACAGTGGATTTTACTTCTATACTGATGTGACTGTAAAAACATAGTGTTTGCCCACTGTTCTCTCGTTGGCTGTGTAGAACCAGCTGCTGACACACCCCCTTTTGTTTGCGCCGTACCTCATGGTGAGCATCGACAACATTACTGCACGACACACATAAGTATGCCACTGGCCCCAATGTAGACTTTCTGCATCTCCTGCAGTATTGCATATTATTGTTGAGTATTGGGCCAGTTTTAAAGTCTATTCTATTCTGAGTACAAATGGATTCAGGCAATTGGCAGTTTATTTCAGCTAAGCTCATGTCACTGTTTCCCCTCCAAGCCTTCCATAGTGCTGTGCTTGAGCAACAGTGAACTACAGATAGCTATATCTTCTAGGGTGTAGGTCATGTGTACCAACAGCGACAATACATAAATAAAAGATTGCAATCACAATTCAGTCCAATGCTTGAACTTTCGCTCAACTCGCGATCTATAGCCGCCTGTTGGTACTATCTTCACAGGGGTTTTTTCCGCTGTAATTTATTCTTGCAATAACTATTGCAGTCAGCTTACTGTCATTTGTTTTGTTTTTTAGACATTTAATTCTGGATTAATTTTCTTTCTCATTTCATATGGATATCACTATCTTGCACTAAAGCTGGTCAAGTTTTCTCCCCAGCAGTGTACTGTGTGAACAACTGAATTTTCATTTGCAGTGCACTTTTTAAATCATTAGTTTCTCATAACCAAATATAAAACTGACTTGGGTTCAGAATCATGTAGTGGTTTTTGAAGGAAAAGATTTTCGCCTTTGAATGTTACCTTTACCTAGAAAGCAGCATAGATGTGTGTTTATGGTATCCATACATGTATGAGAACTTTTATTGCAAAACTTCAATTCAACAGAAGTTTATGAGTTGACAGAATTTAATGCTGTTCCATCCTGTGTTTCACAAAGTACCCATTTTTTTAAAAGCATAACATTAGACAGTTCTTGTACGTAGTTCACAGTTTCTCATGTATCCATCCATTGCACTAGTGCCCTGAGTCAAATGTCACGTGACTGACTGAGCAAGGTCGATACTGTATCGAGCACTTCTGTGTATTCTGAAATCTCGAGCTTATTTGAACGAATGTATTGTTTTCTGAGCTCTGCCCTTTGGAACTCTTCAAAATAAACTTGTACGAAACCTCAATGGCCAATGCTTTATCTGTAAATGCAAGACAAAAACACTGTGAAAACATATATCATCATGTGATCCTGTATTTTTCTAGTGACAAATTTGGGGGAAAACCTCATCTTGTAATCGGGTAAATACAGTATTTCCTAAAGTTATGGTCAAAATTGAATTACTTCTCCAGCACACAAAAGGAGCTCAGCTTCTGGCACTAAGGGAAAAATACTCGTGTTGCTGATGAGGAAATCATTGTTCTTGGATTAATGTTATAGTTACTGACACTCAGGAATAATGTAATGTACCAAAACTGATTCCAAAGTACTGCTGAAAACTAACAAATGCAAAAACTTTTTAAAAAAGATGTACAAATCTGCTGTATTGTGTACAGCAACCCCCCAACACACACACACACACACACACACACACAAATAACAGTGGAAATTGCTACGTTCGATTAATGTTCGGGTATTAAGTCTTTTGCCAAAATAGCATTGAATTTTTTGATAGTACATGTATAAACACACAGACTGCAAGAATATTGGCATTGCTTTGTTGTTCTTCCACTGCAGATGATGTGGAAACAGCTGTCTTTGATAACTGGCATCACAGAATACTGGAACTCGCTGCAGTGGTGACTGACACCCTACAGAGGAAGAGCAAGCCGTTGCCAGTACTTTGGCTCTAAATAGGTTTTGTATGCAAACAAAAATTTCCAGTTTTGTGTTATATGACACAGAATCTGAAGAGGGTGTATTCTTCATGGTACTGAAATGAATCTTTGGCTTTTTCTCAACAGCTGCCAACACAAATTCGGTTCAGATTTTTGCCCGAAGCTTCATAACACTTATTCCACAATTTTATGTATATATAAAATGCCATGCAAAGAGTCCTTTGTGGTGTATACAGTTCTGAAATCAGATTGTTAATTTTTTATTTTTTTATGCAATGTCTTGCACAATATGAAGGTGAATTTGGTAAGCCTGTAGTTCCATTTCATGTGAATTGGAACACTTGCATCATTGTTCCAGATTTGGAGAATCTTCATTCTCTGCAGGACACCTGTTAACAATACAGCAAATGAGTTGTGTTGCTTTTTTGTTGATTTATCTTTTACTTTCTTATAACCTAATAGCTTTATACACCTTATCTGGAATTACTTGCAGCATGTCATTTTCATCTTTTGTCAATCTGTACAGACATTCAAAGAAATCTTAGACTCTTTGTACTGTGGTCTGTGCTGGTTAATGACCCATATCATCTACTGAAATGTGGTGTCTAGCCAAAAAGTTTTTCTTCTTCGTCATATTTTTTCCCGTATTTTCATTGTGCCATGCGTTATCACTCTGTTGAAGGCCTATCCTAATAGTTCAGTTCAAGCTGTTCCACAGTGTTCTTATGTTTTACCCTGTTGTTGTTGCCTATTCTTTCGTATTTTCTTCATTCTAGGTGCATCTTTTCTTCAATCATTTGTCCCAGCCACACTTTTTTTTTCTTTTTGCGTGATTAACTTCTTAATTTTCAAAGATACTGGACTTCATGCTTAATCAAACCTTTCTGTGAAGAGCACTCACAGTTAAATGTAAATCAATTTAGACAAATTGGACAAAACACCAGGTTCCCCTCAAAAAATCACTGATACAAAAGATTTTAAAAATACTATATTTTTATTATGAGAATATTTTATAGGGTGGTTTTGACACAACAGTGTTAAACCCTTTAGAGTACATATTTATGGCCGGCCGGAGTGGCCGTGCGGTTCTAGGCGCTACAGTCTGGAACCGAGCAACCGCTACGGTCGCAGGTTCGAATCCTGCCTCGGGCATGGATGTGTGTGATGTCCTTAGGTTAGTTAGGTTTAATTAGTTCTAAGTTCTAGGCGACTGATGACCTCAGGAGTTAAGTCGCATAGTGCTCAGAGCCATTTGAACATATTTATACCTGCTGCGCCATTGCCAAGCGGTGTATATACCTTAAGTTTCTGCTAAGTGTGGTTAGTCACAACAAATCAACTGTGTTTTGGTAAATTCAATGCACAAGTCATTATTTTTTTCACAGATGGTGAACCCAAAACTTCTCAAAGTAGAAAAATGGTTTGGCACCAAGAAAGAGCTTGCTGCTGTGCGTACTGTGTGCTCGCACATTGAAAACATGTTAAAAGGTGTAACAAAGGTAAGAAATGCCTCTTCATTCATTTTCAATTTGGTGACATGTTAACTCTGATTAGTTTTAAGCTTGTGTTTTGCTTATTCTCACATTTGTTTTTCAGGGTTTCCTCTACAAAATGAGGGCAGTATATGCTCACTTCCCTATTAACTGTGTAACAACTGAGAACAACACAGTTATTGAAGTTCGTAACTTTTTGGGAGAGAAATACATTCGTAGGGTGAAAATGGCCCCAGGTGTTACTGTGACAAACTCGGCAAAGCAAAAAGATGAGTTGATAGTTGAAGGAAACAGCATTGAAGATGTTTCCCGATCAGGTAATTATTGCTGTGGCATTTTCTCATTGTAGGTAGGGTAAGTCTTCCATTTCTCACTGTGTAGAATATGTAACCTATTTTCTAGTATTGGTTTTCATATTTTGTTCTGCCTTTCAACTTCTGTGAGATTGTTCTTTCATGCTTTTTAATATTGTTTGATATAGATAGAGTGAAATAATTTAATGACTGTCAATTGATAGTGGCAGGAATGGCATTGCCAGCTGGCACGTAACATGTCATGTGCCACCAGAGATTGCAGTTTCCTTGGCCATTAGTGTAGACACTGACATATTCAAAAGTAAATAACTGGCATTGGATGAATATAACTCTCAGATATTTAGCTTGTAAGTTATATTTCATTGTAAATAAGATTGCAAGGTAAATGCAGAATTGTAATACACGAGTGATCTTGGAATATTTTGGTACACATTGTGTTTTTAATCATGCACTATAGAAAAATACATGTTGGGAAGGGGACAAAATGTAATTCGTACCAGCATGTTAAATTACAACAGTTACTTATAGCTTATCTCAAATTTCAACCTCTCACTGGTGGTTCCAGTAAGTTATCTTAGGTATCTAAATGTTGTTGACGGTATTGTATTTGAAACCTTAATAGTTCTAATCCAAGGTGGTGGTATATTGCTGATATCAAAACTGCATTACTTCAATTTCTAGCCAGTTTGTGCAAAAACATAGGCAACCCTTTTCATGACAAGTGTAAATTTTTTGTGAATGGTGACACGTGGGCATTTCTGGTCCACCACCCCAATTCATTCACATTCTGTTGTTGTGACTGTCCAAAATGTGACATTCTGAACTTTCAAATGTGTAACTACAAATGTAAGAGTGGTATAGGAACATTTACACCTGTGTTTGTTCCAACAGTTTTATTGAAAACTCATTTCAACATAATTATATGAAACAGATGTAAACTGTCACAACTTTTCTTGGATTATAATGAAAATAAAAAAAAAACTTTCTTGTCCTTGAACAATCGGGGAAAATCAATCCTTATTTCTACAATGAATATAGCACATGACAAAAAAGACTCAGTACTTGAGGGGGGAAAGTGACTGCAGGAGGAACCTACTTGTATCCTTCAACAATAATTATTTTTCTACTTAGTCTTCCAAAATGAGAAAACTCAAACTAGGAAATTAGGATACACTTTGGTATAACAAAGTAGTAGTTAAGAATTGGTTATCATCAGTCTCCGAGTAGTTGTACCTGACTAGAAATTTTCATCACGAAAGTAAACGCAGATTAGTGGCAAGAGGTAGTATAACATTTAGTTTATACAAAATAGCAAAATACCATAACATTGAAAATAATGCTCCATGCATTGCAGACTGGCAAACATACATCATTATCTACCTCATCCACCCAATTATATTTTTTTATGGCAAGAAGTGCAGATTTTATTTGAACATTGCACACAAACAGGCTCTCAGCAATCGACAGATTTATTAGTTGTCTTCCTGCACTGATGACAAAGATGACAGTATTTTCTTTTCTCCAGCTTATCATCCATCGGAATGGTTGAGGTGGGAATCTCAGTTTTTGGTATTTTACACATCCAAGATTTGACATCATTATTCATTGAAGTATTTGCTAGTGTTGCTCTCTTGTGTGGTTCTGCAAGCTGCATCCCAGATGTGTGATAAGTTCCCTTGGGATGCCAACAAAACTTTTGTGGACAGTATGGAAGCTTATCGTGGCAGTGTTTAGTATTCCACTAAATTCACAAAGATGCCATCTCTCATCCTTTTGTTGTGTTTAGTAAATTGTGCATTTGTGATTCAGTGTGTCAACGCCTCGTTGGTAGCATTGTAAAAAAAGTTGCATTCAGATTTACCATTTTCATTAATTCCTTTACAATGATGCGTAGATGATACAGTGTTCAAAACCTTGTTGCTTTTCACTTTTGAGGAAAACGAGGAACTTTTTCCATCTGGGGAGAATCCATAACGTGAATCATTGAGGCGTTGTTTTTTGGTGGTGGTGGTAAAGCCCTTTTATTTTTCTGCGTGGTACTTAAGTAGATCAACCCTCTTTTACCAAGCTCATTCCCAGCCTTGACTGAACAAACCAGTGTCACCTGTCACTTTTCGGTTGCTGCCCTGAATTGGGGCTGTTATGAGAAAAGCTCAAATTTGGACCTGTTATGTTTTTTCTGCTTCTCTATGGATTTTGCCATCCTATCCTATTCCTGCGTATACATAGGTATTGAACATTTAGCTGGCATCAGCGTCAGCTAAGTTAATCATCTTTATGCCATAATTTACTGCTTTGTTTGGCATATGTACATGAGATCTGCATAATGCCCTGAAAGCAAATAGGGTTTGTCACAGTGGTTCAATCACTAACTACTTGCTCCTTCTGGCTGTGTGCCACGAACGTAGCATAAATTTCTGAAGTAGGAGCAGCAGGGTCACATTTAAGTCTCTCTGTTGCAGCAGCGTCATCAGGTCGTAGTGCTTATTTTATAGCTGCAAAGCGACAAAAAGACGTGGCAGCGTGAAAAATAGGACACATTTTACACCCAATGCAAAAGAAAGACTGGTAGTTTTCATGATTAAATTTGTATTCTGCGATCAGTAACAATAGCGCAATGAACACGTCCACTTTGTCCTTTGTTATATTGTAGTAGTTCCATATGTTGGGCAAACTAACATGTGACTTCGTTTCGTGTATTGATTGCCAAATCTCTCTTGTTCTCTCTCCATCAGTGAACAGTTTTCAAAAGTCCCAACACAGGAGGTTGTCCGTTGATTTTCATTGTCATCTTCATGAAACATACTTCTATCATTGTCAATATCGTCATAGAGGTTCAGTGAGCATTGCCAAAATGTTCACCAAAATCTGCTTCATCAACTCGAGGTATTTTCCTCACTGGACACGGTCTTTACCTCTATGTGATTACTCTGCTATTCACAATAAAGTGCCTGGCAGAGCGTTCAATGAACCACCTTCAAGCTGTCTCTCTACCACTCTCAAACGGCACGCAGGAAGAACGAGCACTTAAATTTTTCTGTGCAAGCCCTGATTTCCCTTATTTTTATCATGATGATCATTTGTCCGTATGTAGATGGGTGCCAACAGAATGTTTTCACAATCGGAGGAGAATAGTGGTGGTTGAAATTTCATGAGAAGAGCCTGTGGCAAAGAAAAACCTTTGTTTTAATGATTGCCACTCTAATTGACGTATCATGTCTGTGGTACTATATCCTGTTTCACAATAATACAAAACAAGCTGCCCTTCTTTGAACTTTTTCGATGTCATCCATCAGTCCCACCTGATGCGCATCCCACATTGCACAGCAATACTCCAGAATATGGTGGTCAGGTGTGGTGTAAGCACTCTCTTTAGTAGACCTCTTGAACGTACTAAGTGTTCTGCCAATGAATCACAGTCCTTGGTTGGCCCTACCCACATCATTATCTATGTGATCGTTCCAATTCAGGTTATTTGTAATTCTAATGCCTAAGTATTTAGTTGAATTTACAGTCTTCAGATTTGTGTGACTTGTAACATAATCGATATTTTGTGGATTTTTTTAGTACTCCTGTGAATAACTTCACACTATTCTTTTTTCAGGGTCAATTGCCACTTTTTGCACCATAGAGATATCATTTCTAAATCATTTTGCAATTCATTTTGGTCATATGATGACTTTACAAGATAGTAAATCACAGCATTATCTACAAACAATCTAAGAGAGCTACACAGATTATCTCCTATGTCATTAATATAGACCAGGAACAATAGAGGGCGGGAACACTTCCTTGTGGAATGCCGGTTATTATTTATGTTCTACTCAATGACTTTTCATCTATTACTACGAACTCTGACCTTTCTGACAGGAAATCACAAATCCAGTCGCACAATTGAGGTGATATTCCATAGGCACGCAGTTTGGTTAGAAGACACTTGTGAGGAGCGGTGTTGAAAGCCTTCTGGAAATCTAAAGATATCAATTTGACATCCCCTGTTGATAGCACTCATTACTTCATGAGTATAAATACATAGTTGTGTTTCACAAGAACAACATTTTCTGAACTGTGTCCGTAAATTGTTTTCTTTGAGGTACTTCATAATGTTCAAACACAGTATGTCCCAAAAACCTACTGCAAATCAGTGTTCGTGATATGGGCCTGTAATTGAGCGGATTACTCCTACTTCCCTTTTTGGGTATTGGTGTGCCTTGAGCAATTTTCCAGTCTTCTGATACAGATATTTCTGTGAGTGAGCAGTTTTATATAATTGCTAAATATGGAGCTATTGTATCAGCATACTCTGAAAGGAACCTGACTGGTATACAATCGGGACTGGAGGCCTTGCCTTTATTAAGTGGTTTAACAGGGTGTATACGACCCGGGACAGCTGGGAGATCTGAGAAAAATCTGGGAATTTTTCCATCCGGGATAAAACCGGGAAAAACCCAGGAATCATTTAGAAATCCGGGAATTTTTCATTGTTTTAGTTTTTAGTTAAATTTTTGTGATTTTTGACTGGTAAGAACCAATACTGTAACAAAGGATATTATTGTATCCCGCTACTGCAGCAACAAAACATGAACGGGAGAAGAAAAACGAAAATAAAACTTAAGTTGCAAAGGAAATGCGCCGTATACAACAACAAAACAGTGCTCATACAAGTGTCTGCCAACAGTAAAGTGTGTCAAAGGCTCTAGGAACACTATGCAATGCTTTATAACAACAAATTGCCTCCAATGAGCGTGACGTGACAACTGTTTAAATTAGATTCGTTTGAGCAGTTGCGGGCGGGCTCTTGCGCATGCGCAGTTTAGTCGCATATAAGTAGTACCTTCTCCTGCTTCTGGTTACGGAAGTGTGGCTTGGCACCACTACTTAACATTGCCCCGGCTCGGAAATATCGTAGATCCGGGGCTGATGCACAGAGCAGTCAGAGTTGTAGTGGGGAGGTGGGTTGTCTCCACATGACCTGTGTTTACATTCAGTGATTTTGTTGTTTCCTCTTCGTTTATTGCTCTCACGTTAAATGATAACGAAACAGATTTTTGTGGCGGGGAGCTATCAAATGAATTAAAATGCGTTCGCATAATTATGGCAGGCTAAAATATGTTAATAGTTTCAGATTTTATTTCCAGCGTTGACAGTCGAGCATTAATCGCCTTACAGAACAATGAAGTTATTTTTGCTGGTTTGCTAAAGAGATTTGGCGTTTATTAATACTTTGTACTGAGACACTCAGTTTTTTTAATTTCACACTATTGGCTAGTTTCAACTGTTTGCTGCATTTCAAGCGCACGTATGGCATTATGCTATAATAAAGAACCAAACATTAGTACTGGTACTCCAAGAAAATTTACATACGGATGTGCATTTTAAGCCGAATTATGCACTTTAGTATGGTTCACGAAATCCAGACGCTCTTGAAGTATCCTTTCGTGTGTTGTTTCTTTTATAACATAATGTAAGATCTTTTAATGTTTTACACGTACGAACATATGGGCTTGCTGCGTCATCGTAGCTGCCCAAGCGCGGTGATGCCAGTTATCTGGCGCTTTCTTGCAACTGCTGAAACAAACCTATTTCCAACAGGTCGTGGGAAAATATTGCGAATGGTGGTTACATTCAAAGCAGATTTCCTTTTACGCAAGGTGAATTATGTGCGAGAATGTATGATGAATTTCTTAAATCACAAAGTGTTTGACTCTCATTTAAAAATCAACTCTTTGAGGACGACCACTTAGAAGTATTTCGAGCTCAGAAGATGAGACATTTGCGTCATTATTAAAAATTTTACTGGCACATTTGTGTGTGTATCTTAAAGTGCAACATGTGCAAGAAAGATCAACATTATATGTGGAATTTTAGCTTCTCTTCCAACTTATTAATCTTTGAGACCAGTATTATATGTGAATGCTATGTATATTAGTTGAAGCCATTAACTTTTCTTATTTGTGTATTCGCGCTAATTAAGAGTGGTCTTGCTATTGGCTGACTACATCACGTGTCCTATAGCTATCATCAGCTGGCGAGATAACGTGAATGAACTATGACGCTTACAAAAGCGCATCGCAATCTCAATTTCAATACTTTGGAAAGTGACATGCGTTATTTGGTGGAATTCAAATTTATACCTTTGTAATACGAAAATATGCAGCGTACGTGATGCTGCACATCAAAGGTCTTTCAAAACGCGTTTTTCCCCCTGAGTTTCGTTTTCTAAAGTGCTTGGAAATTATGCGTTGGTATATAAAACAATAAACATTCAAAGGATTGATGACTTTTACAGTGCCGAGGAAGAGTATACTGTCACTTAACACGGAAAAAGTGTATTTTTAACTGGGAAATCCAGGAATTTTTTTTCCTTGTCCACGTATACATCCTGTTCAAGCAGCTTTGGTACACCGAGAGTATCTACTTCTATGTTTCCGATCTTCGCAGTTGTTCTTGATTGTAATTCAGGAATATTTACTTCATCTTCTTTGGTGAAGGAGTTTCAGAAAACCATGTTTAATAATTCTGCTTTAATGTCACTGTCATCAGTGAAACACCATTGTTATCGCACAGTGAAGGTATTGATTGTGTCTTGCCACTGGTGTGTTTCTGTACAACTTATTTCCAGCTTTCTATATCTATAACTATTTGAGTTTCAGTGCTTTCTATTAGGACTTCGATCTCTGGTTTTTTCCCAACACGGCTATGACAGTTCACAACTACAATACCGATCATTTCTACAACTACCTTACTGTGTCTCACCTGCCCCTTTTAGACGGACACCCTTTCTGTGGTTTCCTGAGATCCTCTAACCTAAAAAGCTGCCAGTCCCTTCCACACACTTCCCACTACCCGTGTAGCTGCTTCCTGTATGTAGTGGACTCCTGACTTGTTAAGTGGAACCTGGAAACTCACCACCTGATGGTGCAAGTCAAGGAATCTGCAGCCTACAGTCACAGAACTGCCTGAGCATCTGATTCAGAGGAAAAAGCAAAGTTTTATCTTACCTTGAAACAGCTGAGGCTGCAACAGTTACACCAGTCACTCAACAAGTAATTAAAATGTATTAATGTTGGCTCTCTAGGCTCTCATGACCTCCAGTGTTCACAACGCAACCCCTTTAACTTCCTGCATGTGTTGCAAAGGTCTACATGTCACGAAAAGGGTTAAGTTTACTCCAGGTGATGTGTAGCAACTATTGCCATTTCTATAATTGTCTGGCATTGAAATAATTTTCCCATTGTGGCCAGTTAATAACGTTTATATAACTGTAGGCACTTTGTCAGGGACTGTTGAAAGTGTTAACAGCAACATGTGTAGACCGTGTACTACACATTTTTTAACAGTGAGCTACTAAACTGTTATGAAATGTGACAATTCATGTGCTGATGGCAGTAGCAGTTTTATTTGGTTTGAAGTGTCCAGTTTCACAAGGCTTGTGTGCTTGTTTGGCTCAGTTGTTACGTACCGGTCCAAGGGTCTGAGGTGTGATCTCTGGTCAGTTCTAGGATTGTCATTTATGACTCCTTTCACTTGGAGCAACAATTACGAGATTTATACACTCGGGGGAAAAACCTGGGAGAAGACCATGAAATCGTTTATACTCTAACAAAGAATTTCATTTTAGCCCATTACTGCAAAATAATATTGCAGCAGTAAAGCATGAACGATAGAAAAACACCAAAATAAAACAAAGTGCGAAGAAAATGCGCCATTTACAACCACCACAAACACAGTACACACACAAGTGTCTTCCTGACTGCAAAATTTATCAAAGGCTTTAGGATGAAAACTGTGCAACACTTCGTAACAACAAACAGCATATTCATCTTATGGCACATAAGCCATAATGCAATAATAATGAACCAAACATGAGATAATAGAGTATTGGTACTTCAAGCTTAGTTCCAGGTGGGGCCTACTTCAGTGTGAATCTGGACATATGAATGTGCACTTTAATAAGCCTAATTGTGCTTTTTAGTATGGCTTACAAAATTCCTGTGGTTTTCTGAGTATTCTGTGACATCCTGTTTCCTTCATCACGTAATGTAAGATTAATGCTACGTATGTACGAACATATGGGCTTCCTACATCATTGTAGCTACATACATGCAGTAACGCCTGTTCTCTGGTGCCCTCTGGCAATTGCTAAAACAAACCCGTTTCTAACAGGTTGCAGGAAAATATTGTTAATGGTGGTTTGAAAAGCATTACTTTCAAAGTGATTTTCCTTTAAGCAAAATGAGTTTGTTACGGAAGTGAATGTGCAATGAATTTCTGAAATCACAGAGCATTTGACTCTCATTTAAAACTTTGAGGACCAGTTACTTCGAAGAATTTCGAGCCCACAAGATAAGACACACCTCGTCATTTAAAATTTTGCTGGCATATTTGTATGGCATATCTTAAGGTGCAACACACATAAAAAGACAAATGTTATATGTGAAAGCTTAGCTTTTCTTGAAGTTACGCTATGTATATTAATTTAAACCAGAAACTTTTTCCTACTTGTGTTTTCACATTACTTAACAGTGATGTTGCTATTGGCTGACTACATCACGTGTCTTATGCTCTGAATATGTGCTGTCATCAGTTTAGCAGATCCCGTGACATGAATTATGAGTGACTTATAAATGCACATCGTAATCTCGAATTCAGTGCTTTGGAAAATAACATGCTATGTTTGGTGGAATTGGAATTTCTACCTTTGTAATACAAAAATATGCAGCGTATACGCCAGTGTGTAAAACACTGACCATCCAAATGATTGATAAGTTTTACAGTTCTGAGGGAAGTATACTGTCACTTAATGTGGAAAATTGTGTTTTTAATCGGTTAATCCGGGGAAAATGCAGGAATTTTTTTTTGTTTTTTTACGTGTACACCCTGTTGTTTCGAAAATATATCATTATTAAAGAACTAATGAAATAATTTTTAAAGCTAAATCTTCTCAGTTACAAATTTAAAAATAAAAACACTATTGAATTGTTTTTGGGAATTCAACCCCTAAGGGGGTGAAATAGGGATGAGATTTTTTATGAAAATATTTTATTATGAAAGCATTTTTGAAGCTAAATCTATGAAAATTTGTATTTGATTTCTCTGTTAGAAATGAAACATACGCATCACTGGTTTTGGTCAGACGAATTCACCGACTCATCGCCCAGTCCAAACGACTAAGGATGGATAGAAATTTGATGTTTGGAGAGAGTGTGGGTCTTATACTGTAAGCATTGTCCAAAACTCCACTCCTAAGGTAGTGAAATACAGAATGAAAGGCCTTTTGAAAGTATGTAAGAAATAAGGGAATTTTGAAGCTAGAACTATGAAAACTGCTATTTGGTTTCTTTCAGGAAATAAAAATGTGTGTTTCAGCATTTTGGGGAATCCAGTCACTAACGGGGTAATATAGCTGGTGGAAGTTTTTTGAAAATAGGTAATTACTAAAGAACTACTGAAGGATTTTATTGCTGCATCTATGACAATTGGTATTTGACTTATCGGTTAGAAATTTTAAAAAACTACGTGTTTCAGTGTTTCTCGAAATTCAGCACCTACAGGAGTGCAGTAGAAGATGAAAATTTTTAAGAAAATATTTCGTTTCATTAAAAATAAATGTATGAAAATTGGAATTTCTCTTCTTGGTTAGACATAAAGAAATATTTGTTTCTATACTTCCCTCTTTCCTGATGAAGCAACCATGGGTTGCAAAAGCTTGAATAAAACACACTTTCCACCTGTTCTCAAAAGCATTTTTTTTGTTCTGTTTCAGCTGCCCTTATCCAGCAGTCGACGACAGTGAAGAATAAGGACATCCGAAAATTTTTGGATGGTCTTTATGTTTCAGAAAAAACAACAGTTGTGCAAGAAGATTAAAATAATTTGTATAAAAGACTATTATTAAAATACAATTTAAACTGAGTTTTCCTTGGTGTTTTGCTTATTCCTTTAACTGGTGATGGCACTGAAGATACTGATGGTTCATTATCTGATAGTATAATGATTTGATCATGGAATGTAGGACAAAACTGTAAGTTGGTGGAAATGCCACTGAAGTATTGAGTTCATGCTGAAGTTCATCTCTGTAGATCCACCTGCCCTTTGGCTGTCTGTTTGTATTTTCCTATGTAAATATTCATTTTGTGGATATATGATTTGGTTTTCTAATATTTAATGGATGCTATCCTTATATAGGCTCAGAATAAATAATTTTATGCAGGGCAGTGCATTTAATCTAACATAGAGCGAAATTGTGACTAGATATCTTAACAATTACGTTAATACACGCAAAAGTAGTGTCTCTGACTAACCTTAAAACAGAACAGTGGGAGCAGGAGACAGCTAAATGTTAGCTGTTTCAGCGGTAGATAATGACCAAATAGATACACGGAATAGTGGTTGTGTGCACATACCAGAATATATTGCTATGCTTTGTGTGGCGTGTATAACTTTCTGTTACTGTCATCAGTTCATATACTGGTTGAAATGTAACTGTTTACTTTCTAGCACATAATCGAGCTGTCCCCTCCTTTGTCACTACTTTCTCAAATCCACAATGCCTGTGAATGTACTTATCTTATTGTTGCCTTTTTATACAGAGTTGCAGGTATGTGGCTTTATATGATGACAAAGGCGAATCGCAAACAAAGTTTAGTTGTTTGTTTATTGTCATTAGAGTCCAGCTTTTGGTAACGTGGTGCCATAAATTTTTCCCCGTGGACTTTTTATTCTCCATTCATTTGTTGTCTTGCCAACCAATCTAATTTTTAGATTTGTTATGTGAAAAGGAACAATGTTCTCATTTCAAAAAAGAACAGAAATGTTGACAGGTAAAAATTAGTAGAAATTCATTTGTATGTGCGTAGCACTTGCTGAGAACCCAAGAAAAGTGAGTCTCAGGTACTATTCAGACGCTCATCAACCAAGAGAAGACATCACTGACTCCTTATGGATGATGTGGAAATGTTGTTGTTGTTGTTGTTATCTTCAGTCATCAGACTGGTTTGATGCAGCTCTCCATGCTACTCTATCCTGTGGAAGCTTCTTCATCTCCCAGTACTTACTGCAACCTACATCCTTCTGAATCTGCTTAGTGTATTCATCTCTTGGTCTCCTTCTACTATTTTTACCCTCCACGCTGCCCTCCAATGCTAAATTTGTGATCCCTTGATGCCTCAGAACATGTCCTACCAACCGGTCCCTTCTTCTTGTCAAGCTGTGCCACAAGCTCCTCTTCTCCCCAATTCTATTCAATACCTCCTCATTAGTTATGTGATCAACCCATCTAATCTTCAGCATTCTTCTGTAGCACCACATTTCGAAAGCTTTTGTTCTCTCCTTGTCCAAACTATTTATCATCCATGTTTCACTTCCATACAAATACTTTCAGAAACGACTTCCTGACACTTAAATCAATACTCTATGTTAACAAATTTCTCTTCTTCAGAAACACTTTCCTTGCCATTGCCAGTCTACATTTTATATCCTCTCTACTTTGACCATCATCAGTTATTTTTCTCCCCAAACAGCAAAACTCCTTTACTACTTTAAGTGTCTCATTTCCTAATCTAATTCCCTCAGCATCACCTGACTTAATTCAACTACATTCCATTATCCTCGTTTTGCTTTTGTTGATATTCATCTTACATCCTCCTTTCAAGACACTGTCCATTCCGTTCAACTGCTCTTCCACGTCCTTTGCTGTGTCTGAGAGTCATCGGCGAACCTCAAAGGTTTTATTTCTTCTCCATGGGTTTTAATACCTACTCTGAATTTTTCTTTTGTTTCCTTTACTGCGTGCTCAGTATACAGATTGAATAACATCGGGGACAGACTACAACCCTGTCTCACTCCCTTCCCAACCGCTGCTTCCCTTTCATGCCCCTCGACTCTTATAACTGCGATCTGGTTTCTGTACAAATTGTAAGGAGCCTTTCGCTCCCTGTATTTTACCCCTGCCACCTTTAGAATGTGAAAGAGAGTATTCCAGTCAACATTGTCAAAAGCTTCCTCTAAGTCTACAAATGCTAGAAATGTAGGTTTGCCTTTCCTTAATCTATTTTCTAAGATAAGTTGTAGGGTCAGTATTGCCTCACGTGTTCCAACATTTCTGCGGAATCCAAACTGATCTTCGCCGAGGTCGGCTTCTACCAGTTTTTCCATTCGTCTGTAAAGAATTTGTGTTAGTATTTTGCAGCTGTGATTTATTAAACTGATGGTTCGGTAATTTTCACATCTGTCAACACCTGCTTTCTTTGGGATTGGAATTATTACATTCTTCTTGACGTCTGAAGGTATTTCGCCTGTTTCATACATCTTGCTCACCAGATAGTAGAGTTTCGTCAGGACTGGCTCTCCCAAGGCCGTCAGTAGTTCAAATGGAATGTTGTCTACTCTCGGGGCCTTGTTTCGACTCAGGTCTTTCAGTGCTCTGTCAAACTCTTCACGCAGTATCGTATCTCCCGTTTCATCTTCATCTACATCCTCTACCATTTCCACAATATTGTCCT
The DNA here is from genome assembly GCF_021461395.2 of Schistocerca americana. Taxonomy (NCBI): domain Eukaryota; kingdom Metazoa; phylum Arthropoda; class Insecta; order Orthoptera; family Acrididae; genus Schistocerca; species Schistocerca americana. The sequence goes on along the minus strand of NC_060124.1, from coordinate 169,623,179 downwards.
GAAGTACATCGCTCTTGTATAGACACACTATATACTCCTTCCACCTTTCTGCTTTCCCTTCTTTGCTTGGAACTGGGTTTCCGTCTGAGCTCTTGATATTCATACAAGTGGCTCTCTTTTCTCCAAAGGTCTCTTTAATTTTCCTGTAGGCAGCATCTATCTTACCTCTAGTGAGATAAGCCTCTACATCCTTACATTTGTCCTCTAGCCATCCCTGCTTAGCCATTTTGCACTTCCTGTCGATCTCATTTTTGAGACGTTTCTATTCCCTTTTGCCTGTTTCATTTACTGCGTTTTTATATTTTCTCCTTTCATCAATTAAATTCAATATTTCTTCTGTTACCCAAGGATTTCTACTAGCCCCTGTCTTTTTACCTACTTGATCCTCTGCTGCCTTCACTACTTCATCCCTCAGAGCTACCCATTCTTCTTCTACTGTATTTCTTTCCCCCATTCCTGTCAATTGTTCCTTTATGCTCTTCCTGAAACTCTCTACGACCTCTGGTTTCTTCAGTTTATCCATGTCCCATCTCCTCAAATTCCCACATTTTTGTAGTTTCTTCAGTTTTAATCTACAGTTCATAACCAATAGATTGTGATCAGAGTCCACATCTGCCCCTGGAAACGTCTTACAATTTAAAACCTGGTTCCTAAATCTGTGTCTTACCATTATATAATCTATCTGATACCTTCTAGTATCTCCAGGATTCTTCCATGTATACAACCTTCTTGCATGATTCTTGAACCAAGTGTTAGCTATGATTAAGTTATGCTCTGTGCAAAATTCTACCAGACGGCTTCCTCTTTCATTTCTCTCTCCCAATCCATATTCGCCCACTATGTTTCCTTCTCCCTTTTCCTACTCTCGAATTCCAGTCACCCATGACTATTAAATTTTCGTCTCCCTTCACTACCTGAATAATTTCTTTTATCTCATCATACATTTCTTCAATTTCTTTGTCATCTGCAGAGCTAGTTGGCATATAAACTTGTACTACTGTTGTAGGTGTGGGCTTCGTGTCTATCTTGGCCACAATAATGCGTTCACTATGCTGTTTGTAGTAGCTTACCCGCACTCCTATTTTTTTATTCATTATTAAACCTACTCCTGCATTACCCCTATTTGATTTTGTATTTATAACCCCGTATTCACCTGACCAAAAGTCTTGTTCCTCCTGCCACCGAACTTCACTAATTCCCACTATATCTAACTTCAACCTATCCATTTCCTTTTTTAAATTTTCTAACCTACCTGCCCGATTAAGGGATCTGACAGTCCACGCTCCGATGCGTATAACACCAGTTTTCTTTCTCCTAATAATGGCGTCCTCTTGAGTAGTCCCCGCCCGGAGATCCGAATGGGGGACTATTTTACCCAAGAGAACGTCATCATCATTTAACCATACGGTAAAGCTGCATGCCCTCGGGAAAAATTATGGCTGTAGTTTCCCCTTGCTTTCAGCCGTTCGCAGTACCAGCAGAGCAAGGCCGTTTTGGTTAGTGGTGCAAGGCCAGATCAGTCAATCATCCAGACTGTTGCCCCTGCAACTACTGAAAAGGCTGCTGCCCCTCTTCAGGAACCACACGTTTGTCTGGCCTCTCAACAGATACCCCTCCGTTGTGGTTGCACCTACGGTACGGCCATCTGTATCGCTGAGGCATGCAAGCCTCCCCACCAATGGCAAGGTCCATGGTTCACGGGGGTAGAGATGTGGAAATAGGCATCCCTTATCCCTTTGAGAGGCAACTAGGAGTATAACAATTCAGAGACTACCCACGTACAACATCGGGCCTAGGAAACTCGCCATTTATACTGTTATTTAAAGCGTTAATGGCACATAAGTAACTGATGTATCTTCAAGAGTAATACATACTAAAAAGGACAGTGCTTCAAGATTTATTTTCCATATTTACTTTAGTTCTTTGATAGATTATACTTCCTGTAATCATCCTCCTAAGAAAGAAGTGCGAGGTGACTTACTGAGCAATTTCTTCCTTTTGAGCCTCCAAAATTTCATTCTCATGCACAAATGTGGCGTATTTGGTGGAGAACTTCAGCAAACTGCGAAACCTAACAAATACACACATGAAATTGCGTCTGTGCAATCATATTGGGTCGGCCATTAGTGACAGCAGGTGTACATTTGGTAATATTCACACTTGCATTCATAATCGTTCAGTGATGTGTGGTGTAGTCTTCAACCTGCTCCAGTTCCCTAACAACTGAAAATCAAACACATGTTAATAGGACTTTCTGGGTTTATATTCACATGTAGAACCACCTCACAAATTGTGACATTCCTCCTGAATCACCCTGTATAAGAAGGGTAATAGAATGGACCTGTAAAAATGCAGACTAGTGTCCTTAACATTGTTCTGCTGTTGAATTCTTGTGCATATTGTGTGTTCGAATGTAATAAATTTCTTTGAGGCAGAATACTTCTGTCCACAAATTGGTACGGATTTAGAAAGGATCGCTTGTGAGAAACTCAACTTCCTGTTTCTCACACAATATCCATGGGTACTAGTGGCTCAAAGGCTTCTTAAATAGTAGAGCCTAGTATGTTGTCCTGGACAAAGTGTTCATCAGATAATAGAGTATCATTGGGAGTGCCATAGATAAGTGTGAAAGGACCACTCTTTTTGTCTACACATATGTAAACATTCTTAGGTGAGCAACAATTTGTGACTGGTGGTGATGTGGTAGTGAAAGAGAAAGTTCTGTTGACTGCAGGAGGACACAGTATGACTTAGAATTTTTATTTGTTGCAATGATCGGCAATGAGTTCTACAAGTAGAAAAGTGTGATTTAATCCAGATTAGCAGGAAGACAATCCTATAATATTTGAATACAGTATTTACTGTGTGCTGCTGGACAGTCATATCTGTTAAATATGTATGCATTACCTCAGATCACTTAAGATCTGTATCTGGGACATCATATTGCAAAGTGATTTGAAATGGAATGAGCATGTGAGGGTAAGTAAATGGCACTGAAGGTGCTGATGGTTCATACTATGATGATTTGATAGTGGAATGTATGGCAAAACTGTAAGTTGGTGGAAATGCCACTAAAATATTGATTTCACTGGGAGAATTCTAGGAAAATGTAGCTCATTTGTAAAGGAGACCCATTCTTGGGTGCTGCTCGTGTGTTTATGATCCCCACTAGGTCAAATGAAAGGATGACATTGAAGTAATTGAGAAGCATGCTGCTGGATTTGATACTGGTAGCTCCAATTAATACGCAAGTATTACACAAATGCTCTCCGAACTCTTGGGGAAATCCGTGGAGGGAAGAAATTCTTTTTGTGAAATGTTACTGAGAACATCTAGAGAATGGCATTTGCAGCTGAATGCAGATCGATCCTGCCATTGCCAACATATATTTCGCTTAAGGAGTGTGAAGTCAATAGGAATTAGGGGTCCAACAGTAGCTTTCAGACAGTTTTTTCCTCTTGCTATATTTGAGAGTGGATCAGGGAAGGGTGACTAGTAGTGATTCAAGGTACCCTCTCCGTACACCGTATGGTGGCGTGTGAGTGTTTATATGTAATCATCACTTGGTGTCTTTAATTTTGTAACTTCACTGCTACATCTGGACTTGTAATAAGCTGCTAGTCTTAGGACTTACAGTGATGTATTCTGTTGAAGAAAAAATTTAATGTGATCTCATTAGCAGCAATATTCTTAGGATAATTTAGTGGCAGTATGCATTCCTGTTCAGTTGATTGCATCATGGTTGCATGTGGAATATCTGTATATTTGAAGTGTTATAAGATCAACCAAAAAGTTTCTAGTGGTAAAAAAGCGGCTTCTTCCTGATTTATATTACTAGACAAATTGAGCTGTAGGCCTGGCAGTATCAAGAACAAAGTTGTGTCACCTGGTTAAGTACATTCTTAAACATAAAAAACTCTGCCATCTCTGAGATTAAGTCAGTCGTTCACTTAAGGCGGTCAGTGTAACAGACCATCCCTCAGAATTCTACATCCGGCCATATACACAATATGGTAACACCTTAGGTTGTGGAAGCATATGGAGAAGTGCTGTCACTATTCACAAGCTGTTACAGTACTGTATTCATATTTTGGTTGACTACGAAAGTCTGGTGGAACCTCAAGAATAGTTCATTTCACTTTCTAAATCACCTGTAATAGCAAAAACTTCCAGAAATTGTTCTGCCATACAGAGTACACTTGAGAGTTTCGTCGCTATTCAGTGAATACTGGCTACATGTAACTTGCCACTGGATGTCAGGTGACTGTAATGCTGCCCTGTGTCATCTTGCAGTTTGCATCCTTGAAACTTTTGAATGTTGTTCAAGTGTTGCAAAATAGTCACAAGTGGAGAAAAGTCTAACATTTACAACACATTCTTTGGTTTGGTTTTAATAGGAGGCAGCTCTAAACCTTTGTATTGTGTGTGGGACAAATGCTTTTGTGCCGAATATATCCGGAAAGGATTTTCTTGTTTCATAAAAGATTGTTCTGGCATGAATGATTTTAGACGTCCAGGAAGACATGATGATTTGCAACCGTTTAAGCATCATGCAACATGTTCATTTTATAGGCAAGGTTCAGTAGTTGGGGGTAGTAGTACTACATGCTGTAATTCAGACCTACAGAAATAAAAATGGAGGACTGTTACTGCAGTTTTGTGTGAATGTCATCAGTTCAATCATTGGGAAATACTCTGCAGTACTGTTGCTAGTTACAAGTTACAATGCCTTTATAATAACTTCTTAGGACAAAATTAATAGCTGAGCCCCAACAAAAGACAAATAGTTGAGCAAAGGGCAGTGAGAACATAATATTTTGCATCTGGTGGCTCAGAAAGGGTACTGTGTGCTACAAACTCCTCCCGCACAATTTCACCCACTGTAGTTGATACTTGTATTTGTTGCCACAACTTGAGACACTTTTTGGGCACAGTGCTGGAAAAACAACTAACAAAACTCCATCACATCTTGCTGCTACGTGATAACACACTTGATTTCACAAACAGAACTTCCAGAAATTTGTTTTGGAAGTCACCTGTCGTGCACTTATTCTTCTCATCGTATCACCTCAAATGTTTACCATTCCCACTCCTTAATAAAAAAGAGAGCCGAGAAAATTCCTACCTGAATGAAAATGCACTTACAACTAGGTTTGACAACTTTTTAACTCATATTGACTAGGTTTCCACAGGCTTAGAATCGGTAAACTATCTGAGCATTTTCGGACTGTATTAGATAATGTGAGAGATTATATTGTTGATGATTGATTTCTCTCTGATATTTTCAGCTGTGTTCAACAAACTGATCTAGAACACTATTAAACTATGCACTGTTCTGATAAAAAAGAAACACAGTATACCATAATAACCTTATGATGAGAGTCTGTTTTAGTAAAACATACGGTATCTGTAACTAATGTGCCTATTTAGGCATGAATTAGTAAGATATTACTCTGGGCTTCAAAATGGTCTGTCTGTACTTGCTGTCCTGGGCAACTGTCAATAGTATGAAAATGAGGCAGTGTATGAACAAAACTAAAGATTCCTGTACTTATTTTTGTTCTGGCTGCCTGTAACTCTGTCACAAAAAGGCTAAAAATCTGTCCTTTAGTGAGACTGGAACCATAGCCCAAAGCAGCCTCCATTTTACAGATGACCGTTTTACCTCGGTTCCAACAAAGCGTTTGGTATTTCACTGTCCCTTATTACTCTGGTGGTGGCTAGAACAGCTAAATGACAATGTAAAAGATCAGATACTTGTAGTTTTCATGTGGAACGACTTTCCTGGACTCAAAGCCATAAATTGGTAACCTTGTTCCACACATCATGAAAATCACTCGCAGTATTCAATGGAAATGGTATACATCAAGTGAATTGAACAGGATAATTCTGTGCCACCCAGGAAGTAACTCATTGGTCAAAGAGAATACTACCCAATGTGTCCTTAGAATGGGCTGGGAAGGGAGACAGTTGCTGTCTCAAAGACGCGGCTGCCGAGTACCTTAATACGCAAAGGATATGAAAGAGTCTTAATCACATTTCAATAACTAGATTTAGAAACTAGAGCATGGTTATTAATAGTATTCAGATGCACAGACTGCAAACCAAATGTCATAAATCAGGAACTGTCATAATAATTCGTGTTTGTGACAAGCCTACTGAAAACTGGAAAGGTCGTTCACTAGACGTGATTCACATTTTTGTAGAGTCTCCAGTGGCTATACTGTAAGCATCATGAGTAGGCAGCCCATCTTTATAATAACTAGAGACTCGGAAAATCTGTTACTTGAGATCGCTGTCATTAGCACTATGCCCAAGAGAGAACCATAATTATATAGAGACAAGACAGAACTGATTACTAAACATGAACATCAACAGGGAGATTTCGTAAGCTATGTACAACATAAAATTCCAAATCAATAAAGACTACTGTACAGAAAATCTTGTGCAATGATGTAAAATGTGGGCTCAAAAACCCATTGAAAATTAAACCAGTAAATGTATGCAGTGCACGTATGATTCTCCCATCTGTTACCACGAAAGAAGCAGTTAGTTACCTTAAAGTCTAGAATAAGGCATCCTCAAGCAAAACTGCCACTCAGTCTACAAGTAGTGAAAGAACGACAAGTATCTAATCGTTGTGAGTACAATATATCTGCTGCTAATGTTTGTCAATAAAAGTGAAAACCGCCTATGTTGAGGGTTTTTGAACTTACAGTATGCTTAAGATAAAGATAACCTGTAATAACAACTGGTTCACTAAGCTGAGTGTGGTACTGAGATTCTATGAAGCATCTGCGTAGAGGGTTATTAACTTAGCCCCTGATGTTTTCATATGAATGGCACCTCTAGGCTACGATGAGATTCGGAGAACAGTTATCGAGTTGTGATGCAACAGCATAGATGAGCAGACGACTGTAGAATTTTAACAAAACACAGGCCTATTATACACCAATTAATCATAGCCAAATGCTCTATGCTTAAATCTTTCTGTCAACTACTTGATTTTTTTCGCAGCAGACGGTCACCCCATTGTGGATGCGAGAAACAAGTTTGATGTTCTACCACACCATTGTTCACACCAACTCTCTCCTGCATACCCACTGTGGATGTCTCGAAGGAGAACAATAACAACAGGGTGATCATGTGATGATTGTACAAACATTCAGAGATGATGGAGAAGAATAAATGTATCAATTTGAGGTAAGGGACCCTGGTCCCGAAACGAAAATCATAAGCAAAAACTGTTTTGATACCTCTGACATTGGACCTCTTCCACTGCAAGCTCTTTGCTTCATATGTTTTGGGAGGAGGCAGTATGGAACCAAAACAAGAACACATTATGTAGTAAACATGGGCTCTCCAATGCATAGTGTGAGAGCTACGAGCACTTGTTCAGTGGAAGAGATGTGTTTCGCTGTAGTAAAGATGAACAAGTTTTCATAGCTCTTAAGGTATGCACTTTAGAGCCCGCAGAAGAGGGCCGCTGTCAGATGTATCAGAAAGATTTTCCCTCATAAATTTTGAGTTGGTCATTTCTGGGCTAGGGTCACTGACTCCAGATTTATGCAATTTCTTTACCCCATCATCCCTGAAAATCTGTCCCATCATCAAGGAATCATGCTGAAGATATACATCTGCACTAATTGTCATACGTTACCAGACATCCACAGTGGGTGGGGCGGATGGGTGAGAATGATGTCGTGGCAGACTGTAACACCAGTTTATTACCTCCACAACAGAGTAACAGTCTAATGCAAAAGAAATTAAGTTGTTGGCAGAAAGTTGTAAGCATAGAGCATTTTGCTATAATTGCCATATAATCGGACTGTATTTTCTGTGGGGTGCATAGCTGTTGATGCTATTCACCTAGTACTGAGCAATTCTTTCACAGACAGATTAATTCTGGGCTATAATCTGACATAGTGGTAGTTTGGCATTATGAATCGTAGTATATGGATAGTCTCGACAAATTCTACAACCATCTGCCCATCTATGCCGTTGCATTACAACTCGATAATTCTCATCTGACTTTCATCGTAGCCCAGGGGTGCCATACGTACAAAAATTTCAATGGTTAAGTTACTAACCCTCTAGGCAGATGGTTCATAGAATCCCAGCACCACATTCAGCTTGGTGAACCAGTTTCCATTTCGGGTTCTCTCTGTCTTACGCGTATTGCAAGTTGAAAAGCTCTTTAAGATAGATGCTTTTCACATTAGTTGACAAAGCATCAGAAGTGATTGTATTATAATCATTATGAGTAGATGATTTTTGTCGTTCTTTCACTATTTATAGACTGAATAACTGTTTTATGTAAGGATGACGTATTCTGGCCATTACTGTCAGTGTTCCGTGTTCCTTGTTTCACATTCTGATGAAAACTGCTTTTCCTTTCATGTTAGCTGGTCTAATTGTCTCAACTCGTTTCGGAGACCGCTTTTTCAACTGTGGCGTACAGTTTTTGTGCACAGTAGACTATTTGTTTTGAAACTTTGTTATTCATAGCCTGCGAAGTGTGTCTGTAGAGGTTCACATTTTGCAGTCAATGCTGTGTTGTTGTCTTTTCATTTGAGTTACTCTGTTTTGGGGTTTTGCCAATGACAGTGTGCTTAAGACAAATATTTTCAAAGTGTATAATGATCAAAAGACGTGTTGCCTGCCCATAATGATTGCAGTATACCGTATTTACTCGAATGTAAGCCGCACTTTTTTCCGGTTTTTGTAATCCAAAAAACCGCCTGCGGCTTAGAATCGAGTGCAAAGCAAGCGGGAGTTCTGAAAAATGTTGGTTGGTGCCGCCACAACTAACTTCTGCCGTCGAATATATGTAGCGCCACACAGGCATGCTTTGTAGGGCACAAAGATAAATACTGGTACCAAAATCTCTGCGTCAGTAAATGAATTTTAAAAAAACGTGGAAGACGAGCCTTTTTCCTCCGCCCAGAGTTTCGACCACTGCGTTTTGGTACATTATCCAACGAAGTAAATACAAATTCTGTATTGTTGATCTTCGAATGTAGCAGCATTTCAATGTACTACGAAAATCCGACTGGCAAGACTGTTTGGGATGTTTGTCAATATGGCCAACTCTACGTTCTGAATTTTTTCCTACCTGTGAGAAGAGATGGTTGCTAATAGGAGCTTTTATGAATTGTGAATCACATGTAGTATTCTCTTCGCCATAAGAATAATACGAATATAAACATTTTGCCATGTATTGTTTCGTGTTTGCTACTATCTCATTTAAATCCTGTCTGCCTAATAAACTACGAAACTAGAGTGAGACAACAGCAAACGCGGAAGAATATACATATCATGTCATGTTTATATTCGTATTATTCTTATGCCTGATAGTGATACAGTCAGAAATGAAGCACGGCAACTGACTAGATTTTTAAATCTAAGATGACTCTAATTTCTGTGCAGAATGTAATGAACTAAAGAGGAGCCTGCAAAGATTTTCAAACGGAGAAAAATTTTCGCAAAAATTTCGTTCAGAACATCATCTATCATACGCAGTCTATTATTTGGTTCTTGTTGATCATTATCAAAGAAAGAAGTAGTGTAAGTAACAACAAATGTTTCGCTAATGAGACGACTCCTCTCTATTTTTTATTTGTAACCGGCGGTAGCGCGCACAAAAGCAAGCCACGCCGCGAGCGGCGACAGGCCGTAAACACGCACTATCTAGTGATGGGCTAAACTGCGATTTTCCGATATCAGTGATTTCTGTGAATGCTACTTTTCAGTATCTGTTATTCTTAACTGTGATTTGTCGCAGTTAAGAGTCGCAGTTAAAAGGAACATAGGTCATGTATCCCTCCGCCACTGCTATTTCTGCGATTTCTGCTACTTCCGCGATTTCTGCTACTTCTGCGACTTCTGCTACTCCTGCGATTTCTGCCACTTACCACCGTATGAAAAAGTTACATCTGTCCACACAGAAAATTGCATCTCAACAAACCTGTCATTGGTAAGTATGTTTTACGTTTGTTCTTCCGTTGGCTTTTAATTTTGTATTAAAGAAACAACTGAAAGTATTAATAGTGTAATTAATATGTAAGTGGCCATACAGTAGCGTAATAGTTAGAATTCATTTTATAAACACGAACATATTGTTATGTTCACAGGTACGCGAACTACATTTCAGTCACTCAGTAAAGCGATAACTCAAATTATCATTGTCAACAGATCTGGCGAAATTACCACTGCGTCTTTAGACCGCTTTCGTCAGACGAGAGGTTAGTTTCTAAGTGTTTCGATGGACTTAATTACTTCAGCGAGATCATTCTTGCAAATGTGAAATATACCCCATTGAGTGGCTTTCGTTAGAGCAAATTTTAGCAATCTACTCTGTCAATTATATTGCTTGTAATTAGTGACAGTAAAAATTGTTTAATAATCCTTGTGATTTTGCAGACGCAGTTCTGACTCTGATTACTGGTTGCTGTACGTATCTATCCACGTCAAGGCTGTTGAGAGAGACTCGTGAAGATTCAAGACAGCTCTTAGAAGACTTTGCAGTTTAAAAGTGACATAATTGTGAAATAAGTGTGCAGATGAGTGATTAAACTGTGTTTTATTGAAGTTGTTGTGCGGTTTTAAAGGAATAATAAATGTTAAATACAGTGAGTGAATAATGAAAATCTCATTTTCCACATGCTTAAGCCGTCCTATACCCGTACTTTTCCGCCACTTATTTACTGGTAAACACTAGACGGAGAGTGACATGCCCCCCCCCCCTCCATTTCTCCACAATCTTGGTGTGACACTGACCTGTAACATATCCCAAAGTCTACAATATGCATTTTGAGGCTGTTGATATGAAAGTGGGAAGTACAGATCTTCCATTTAAATCAGGAATAGCTTAAGTGCATTACTTGAAAGTAACACAGGAAAAGCTTACTTACACAAATGTAGCCACCGACCGCCATACAAAACCACGCAAAACAACGAAATAAATCAACATCACAAAACTGACCAAATACCAAAAAACACATTCCTATCCAGAATCGGACACTTCCCTTGACCTATGTAGCTCAACAGAACCTACCGATCACATCCTCCAATACAAAAAAAAAAAAACGAACACTTCCCTTACACCTACATACATCTACAACAGCTCCCAATCACATAAATTACGATCAAATACACTCAATAACAAACTCACCCGACATACAGCAATGAGCATTAAATTAAAACAAACGAAAACCATGAACACACCACCAGAGAGCACCACAAACAAAAACAAGACTAAACTCCGCGCCGTAATGACGTCACACACCACAACACGCTTACGTCACGGGTCAAAGCAGACGAGTAAGATCGGAGGTTTCTGTTGACCCCAATAATGTATCAAAGAGACTTAAGGCTGGTGTATAAGAGTATCTCACTGGATTGTGTTGCATTCATGCCAATGTGTGCCTGTGTAAGATAAAAGAGCTGTTAAATAAACATTGTATTAAGGTGCTCAGATGTTATCCACTTCGAAAGGGTCGATAGAAGCGTCCGATCCCACGCGTCGGCTTTGACCCGTGACGTAAGGGTGTTGTCGTGTGTGACGTCATGACGGCGCGTAGTTTGGTTTGAGTGTGGCCGTCTCCAGTTCTGTTTTGGGTCATTCCATGCCAAACTGAGCCTGAGGCTTATTTTTTGAAAAAATGCCAAATTTAACAATGTTATAGTTTTTCGAATCTACAAAAGTTGAATTTTACTGTCCTGAAAAAATTATAAAAATTACATAATTAGCTGAGGAAATATAGTTAAACAAAGTTGGCAATTCTACAGATGAGGATGGAAAACATAAGGTTTGCTTTTTGTGTTGGCAGCTGTTTAAATTTGGGTTGCAGCGATTGTTGATGTTTTAATTGTTAAATTTCAAGAACAGAATCTTATCTTTCTGACAAACTTCAGTTTTTAAAGAAAGGTAAGTTATTAAGTATGCAGCTAATTCACAAAAGTTACTATGTGTTTAGTGTCCCACCCGTGACAAAAAACATGAAAAAGTTTACCTTATAACCTAGCAATTATAGTAATTCTATATATTTTAGGTTAGAAGTAAGAAAAACAAATAAAAACATCCAATGAACCATAAGGCACCTTCTAAGTCGTAAATGATCATTTATAAATGTTAAAAGAAATTGTGTCCCACCCGTGACAGTTTTTTGGATGTTACTCAAATCTCAACCATGTAACACTTCTTGTTATTGTTAAGTTAAATTGGTTGATATAACAAGTGCTTTGATGGTTTACACTAAACAAAAACTTCCTGCTTATTCAGAAAATGGGGAAAACAACATCAGCAGAGCATATGAGAAAACTTCGAGAAAAACTGAAGAAAGATACCAGCAAGTACAATGTCCATAAAGAAAAAGAAAGAGAGTGGGATAAAAGAAGAAGGGAAAATATGAAGATGAACGTATCCTCCAGAGAAAAATCTTTATTGGAATATCGAAAGAAGGAAGCTGGAAGAAAAAGGAAGTACAGACTTAAACTAAAATCCGTATTAATTGAAGATCAGTCTGAGACCTGTATTTCCCAGTTAGGATCATATAAATGTCCTCAGTCCCTTGGCAAAGCTGTTTCTCGGGTAAAGAAGTTGCTTCCTTCAAGCCCCTCAAAAAAATCAGCAGTAATAAAAAAGCCTGTAAGTGAAAGCTTACCTAAAAAGGTAGTAAAGCACATTTTCCCAGTAGTGAAGAAAACATCTCGTAAACTTACAGGTGATAATCTGCTCAAAATACAAAATTTTTTCACAAATGATGAAATCAGCAGGCAGACACCTGGTATAAAGGATGTAAAGTCTATTGTAGACCATGAAACCGGGAAAAGAGTTAGCTTGCAGAAGCGTCACATGAATATGACAGTTAAGGAAGCATTTTTTCTTTTTAAGCAAGACAATCCAGATATTGATATCAAGATTTCAAAATTCTACGAGTTGCAGCCTAAAAATGTTATTCTAACGTCTCAAATGCCTCACAATGTATGTGTGTGCAGATATCATGCTAACTTCAACTTCATCATTGAAGCCATTCACAAAGAAATAGCTAGTTTCCCTGCTACTCATACTCACCTTATGAATCTTGTTTGCTGTGATGTAGAAAGTGAAATATGCATGACAAGTCAATGCAAGAAATGCATCAGGAATTTACACACATTAATAGATGGAAAGTTTGATTTGTGTGACATGATATCTTGGAGAAAATAGACCGAACATGAGTGTCACCCTAAACAGATTACTACCAGTGGAATACTTTGTGAAGCTCTCTCTGAACTTCAGTCTCAACTAAAAACATTCAAGGAGCACTTCTTTGTCAAAAGGATGCAATCTGGAGCTTTCAAGACTGTGAAAGCATCAGTTAGTGATGATGAAGTGATATTGCAAATAGATTTTGCAGAAAACTATGTAGCACTGGCACAAGATGAGATACAAAGTGCCCACTGGAGTAATACACAGATTACAGTGGTCACTATTTGTGTTTGGATGAAAACAGGGCTAGAGTCATTTGCAATTGTGAGCGATGAACTGTGTCATGACAAGTACTCAGTTTATGAATGTTTGAAGAGTATAATAAGTAAGCTGTAACAAGACCTTCCCAATTTGACCTCGATACGAATTTTTTTCTGATGGTTGCGCAGGTCAATTTAAGAACAAATTCACCATTTCTAACCTCTGCTACATGATGCAAGACTTTGGAGTGTCTGGAGAATGGTTTTTCTTTGCAACATCACATGGGAAAGGTGCAGTGGATGACATTGGAGCTGTAACAAAAAGGGCTGTTTGGAATAAAGTTAAGCAAAGAAAAATCATCATCAGCAATGCACAGGAATTTTTAGACTGTGCCAAATCATCTGTTTCTGGAATAAACTTTCTTCTTCTGACAAAAGATCATATTGATGAAAACAGAGCCATTCTGGATGGCCACTGGAAAGCTGTTAAAAAAATAAAAGATATTCGCAGCAAGCATTACTTCAATGGTTACAATACCTGTAACCTAGCATGTGGTAGAACTTTCCTAAAATCAGATTTAGAGAAAGTGGAGGTTTTCCCCACTTGCACCCAACATATATTCACTAATCTACACAGATTCTGAGGTGAGTGATGAGGAATCATATCCTGATGTCCTGTTGACACCCAACTCCCAAGAAGTTACAGGTTCAGAACCAGCTGTGGAACACATCATGCCAGGAACATTTATTTTAGTTGAGTTCCAAACTGCAAGAAAGAAATCCACTACATACAGATATGCTGCAATTGCACAGAGAAGTGTAGAAGACAATGGGGAAATACAGATTATGTGTATGCGATCTGTTGGGGACTCAGCAAAGGTATTTAAAGCTGACGAGCAGGATGTATCCTACATAGAGTTTAAACAAGTTCTTGCTATTCTCCCGAATCCAAATGTCAAACATGTTAGGGACACCTTATATTATGAGTTTCCCGGCAATTTAGACATTTTCGAAAGTGGGTGAGAGGTCAAGTGTATTTTTTCAAAGTGGTACATTCGTCAAGTGAAATAATTAAGTACTCAGAACTGTAAACTAATAACTATACCAAAATTTATATTATTTATAAGCAACAAAAATGTTCTACGAAGTTATTAAAACTTAAAGTGCCCTCTAAGTATATGTTATCTACTGATTCATAGCTAACTGGCATAATAAAATCAGTTTAAATTAAAAAAAAAAAAAAAAAAAACAGATTGTACTTCACACGAGTCCCACCCGTGACAATTCCTTGTCCCACCCGTGACAGTCTTTGATTGCAATTATTGTCAGTAAGTATTACTAATCTAATATTTATTGATATTATGTCATGGAGAGAATTGTTTTATTAATGTGAATTCAATATTTTCAAAAGAAAATAAGTGCATAAATCACAGAATTCTTCTAAAATGTTGGTGGTTATTCAATGCTATGTCTATTTACTGTCCCACCCGTGACAAAGTTTTAAAGATGAATAACAGCTCAATTTGAAAACTTCTCACATTCAGATTTAAAGGGAAGGTAAAACAATTATTTGTAAGGCAACCAGTCAATCTTTACTTTATTTCTATTTATACTTTATGTTATATCAGCATCTGATTGTTGAAAAACGTAGTGCAACTGTCCCACCCGTGACAATGGAATCCCCCTTTTATCTTATTTTATTTACTTTTCTGATCTGTTCGTTCTATCTCGTGAGATTTTTTTTTTTAATTTAAAAACACTTATTACTTATTTTAATTATCTGTTTCCTCAAATTTATGTTTTAGTTTATTATATTTGTCTTTCTGATCTGTTCGTTCTATCCCGTGAGATTTTTTTTTTTTTTTTTAAAGACAAAAAACACTAATCAGCTACTGAAGCATCTTTATCTTCTATGGGTTGCAGGGGTTACGACCCCTTGGGAGGTGGGTGGGTATTCATGCATGGCTGTCTTCACTTACACGTTGTAGCTACGCAAGGCGTCTAAATTTGTTTATATTTAGTTTGCCCCCACCCAAAACACCCCATTTCCCGCGCTTGTCCCGTTAGTGTCATTAGGCTTCTTGTGGAAAGTGTGTGTGTTTGTTTTTGTTTCCGCCATATTTGTGATGTCATGGGTCAAAGCAGACTCCAAAGGTTGCCTTTAATTTCCTATCCCTGTCCTGAAGGTTTCACTTAAGGAAGAATGACGGGAGTGCATATAAAACAGTTAACTATGTACAACTTCCTCATCTGGTGTGACATTTCTAATAATAATAATAATAGCTTTATTCAACATCGAATGGTACACTGCACATGTACAAAGAAACAGTAATGATTACAGTTATTTGTACAATACACAAGACACATTCTTCTGAATACGTCATTAATTTACATCAAAATTGCAATAGGGTGTTTACTTATTTCTATTTACATAATTTCACAAAGCATTTGTTGTTCTTCATATAAGTATGGTACTCTTCTAATGTGTAGAAAGGGTGTTTTACTAAAAATTTCTTAAGCTGATGTTTCAGATGTTTCAGTTTAATTATAGGATGAGCCATGACTGCTCTAGGCAGTGCATTAGCTGATTTTATACCTGCATACTGCGGCCCCTTTTCGTCAAGTGCTGTTCTGTGGCTGCCAATGTAAAATCTTTCTTTATTTCTAGTATTGTACTGGTGGAAATCTGAATAAGTGTTTGGGTGCAGTCTTTTCACAAGCAATATGGCTTTTAGAATGTATGTGTTTATAACAGTTAACACCTGTTTTTGGAAACAAGTTGCGACAAGATTCCCTATATTTTGCTCCACAGATTATTCTCACACCCCTTTTATGAAGAATGAGTAGCTTATCTAGATTAGCTTTGGTTGTTGCCCCCCAAATTTCAATACCGTAGTTCAAGTGAGAGGAGAAAAGAGCATGGTATGCAGTCTTTAGGACTACGGTGTCTCTACAGAACTTACTAATAGTACTGATTGCAAATATATTTTTTGACAACTTAGTTGCTAGAGAGTCAATATGTGTGTCCCATTTCAGGTTGCTTTGGATTGTTACGCCAAGGAATTTTACACTAGACTCTTTCTTTACCAATTCGTTGCCCATGTATAATTTAATTTCATTATTCAAACTACTTTTGTTAAACTCCATCAAACATGTTTTACTGGTGCTTACATTTAAGTGGCTTTCATTAAAAAACTGAACAATTTCTTTTGTCACATTATTACACATGCCCTCTAGTTCATTACATGATTCCTTTTTACATACAATGGACGTGTCATCGGCATACAGAAAAATTTTGGAATTTATAGTACAGTATTTAATATCATTTACATAGATCAAGAACAGAAGGGGGCCCAACACCGAGCCCTGGGGCACGCCGTATTTTATGCAAGTGATCTCTGATTTGTAGACACCACTTTCCATTTTAAGTAGAACAAACTGCTTTCTATTGCTCGTATAACACTTTATTAGGTCTTAAGCAGCATCTCCAATGCCCATGTTCCATGGCTTGTCTAATAGAATGCCAACGTTCACACAATCAAAGGCTTTTTCCTGGTCTAGGTATACATCTGCCACATGTTCCTTGCTTTCGATACCCCCTAACACCTCCTCAATTAGTTGAGCAGCTGCAGTGCTAGTTGATTTACCTTTTACGAATCCATTTTGATTTTCGAACAGTTTATAATCCTGTTGTATATAACTTCCTCAACTATTTTGGAAAAGACAGGAAGGATTGAGACTGGTCTGTAGTTTTCTATTTTGTTGTTGTCGTCACCTTTCTTAAAAATGGGTGTTACCTGTGCTGTTTTTAGTCTGTCTGGAAAGGTGCCTGAATCTATTATATTGTTGACTGCTGCAGACAGAGGTACAGAGACATTTTGGCCATCATGCCCAGCTAAATTAGAGGGTTTTGGAGAGCTAATGATGCTCATTATTTCTGCACAGTTTGTGGGGGCTAGATATATACTATGGTCACATGTATTACCTTTAAAAGTGTAGTGCATGTTTTTATGTTTGTCATTTATGGCTTCCCCTACGGAAGAAAAATAGTCATTAAAAATATTTGCAATTTCCAGTTGGTCTTTTATGATCATGCCATTGTGGTTAATAGTAAAGTCCATACAGGATTTGTCATTGCCGGTTCTAAAACTGTTTATGACTGCCCAGATGCCAGTAGTTACGTTGTGAGAGTTTTAAAACTTATTTGCTACATAGTTGCTCCTGGTCCGTGTGAGTAAGTCCTTATAGTGTGCTTGATATATTTTGAAGGCTTCCTTTAGCTCAGGAATCTCTCTATTGTTCAAATGTGTCTGAAACCTTATGGGACTTAACTGCTAAGGTCATCAGTCCAATCTCTCTATTATTCAGCATTGCACTGTGGAGTAGTTTTAATTTTTCCCTCGCTTCAGTGACATTACTATTTACCCAAATATTTTTGTTTATATTTTTTGTTTGTTTCATTTTTGTGATTACAACTGGGCATGTGGTATCAAAGCAGTAATAGAAGCCAGCAGCAAAGTTATCATATGAAAAGCTATTATTTTCAAACCATTTTAATTGTGGTAGCTTGCAGTTTAGTCTATTTATGTTGTCATTATACATTATTCTTTTAGTTACAAACTGTTGCTTTGTGGTGACAGTGGGGGCCTCATGGCGTTCCAATTTAAGCTGTACTGCAAGGTGATCTGAGATGTCTAGTTTTAAAACCGATGCACTGTGGGATAGGTGGGTCATGTTTGTTATTATGTTGTCATGACATGTTTTACTATTGCCAATTTCTCTAGTGGGTTCCCGAATGAGTGGCGTCAGAATTGACCCTGACATTTCATACCTTTCCATTGTAGGAAACAGGTTTGTGACACAATTCTTGTCCTTCTACATTCTGGAGCCAACATGATACGGTAACAGACAGATATGTTTGGCTGGAAGCACAACTTGATTGTCATTTGTGGTTTGAAACCTTTTCATCTTGTCAGTTGATCTTTCAAGAACTGACCTGCCATTTATCTGTTGTTGGCATATACCTTATACGGCCACTATCCCCAGTCAAAGGATTTAAATATATTCTCACAGCTATTGACAGGTCTGCCGGCTGGGTTGAAGCCACATCTGTTATGGATATTTCTGCAGAGACAGTTGAACATGCAATTTTGACTACATGAATTTCAAGTTTTGGATACCCAACAGATGTAACATCAGACCCTGGTCAACAAATTGAGTTCTTTTTGTTTAACAAACTAGCTACTTCATGTGGGTTCATTCATTGACTTTCCACCAAGTACCATCCGGGAAACAATGGCGTGGTGGAATGCTGGCATGGCATGCTCAAATAATAACAGTGACGTCACTGATGACAGTGCCACTAAAGCAGAGTTATTAAACACAGTTTTCCGAAACTGCTTCACCAAAGAAGACAAAGTAAATACTCCTGAATTCCAATCAAGAACAACTGCCAAGATGAGAAACATAGAAGTAGATATCCTTGGTGTAACAAAGCAGCTTAAATCACTTAATAAATCCAAGGCCTCCCGTCCTGATTGTATACCAGTCACGTTCCTCTCAGATTATGCTAATACAATTCCTCCAT
This sequence comes from Schistocerca americana, assembly GCF_021461395.2. NCBI lineage: Eukaryota > Metazoa > Arthropoda > Insecta > Orthoptera > Acrididae > Schistocerca > Schistocerca americana. The sequence goes on along the minus strand of NC_060124.1, from coordinate 169,604,140 downwards.
ATTTAGCAATTATATAAACTGCTCACTCACAAAGGTATCCATACCTAAATATTGGAAAATTGCTCAAGTCACACCAATACCCAAAAAGAGAAGTAGGAGTAATCTGCTGAATTACAGGTCCATATCACTAACATCAATTTGCAGTAGGGTTTTGGAACAAATACTGTATCTACCTCGAAGAAAATTAGTTATTTACGCATAATCACCATGGATTCAGAAAATATCATTCTTGCAAAAGACAACTAGCTCTTTATACTCATGAAGTAATGAGTGCTATCAACAGGGGTTGTGAAATTGATTCCATATTTTTAGATTTCCAGAAGGCTTTCGACACCGTTTCTCACAATCGTCTTCTAACGAAACTGTATGCCTATGGAATATCACCTCAGTTGTGCAACTGGATTCATGATTTCCTGTCAGAAAGGTCACAGTTTGTAGTAATAGACGGAAAGTCATTGAGTAAAAGAGAAGTAATATCTGGCGTTCCCCAAGAAAGTGTTATAGGCCCTCTGTTGCTCCTGATCTATATTAATGCCATAGGAGATAATCTGAGTAGCCCTCTTAAGATTGTTTGTAGATGATGCTGTCATTTACAATCTTCTAAAGTCATCAGATGACCAAAGTAAATTGCAAAATGATTTAGATGAGATATCTGTTTGGTGCGAAAAGGGGCAATGACCCTGAATAGAGAAATGTGTGAAGTTATTCACATGAGTACTAAAAAAAATCCACTAAATTTCGATTTCACGATAAGTCACACAAATCTGAAGGCTTTAAATTCAATTACATACTTAGGGATTACAACTACAAATAACCTAAATTGGAATGATCACATAGATAATGTTGTGGGTAGAGCAAACCAAAGACTGCGATTCATTGGCAGAACACTTAGAAGGTGCAAGAGGTCTACTAAAGAGAGTGCTTACACCACGCTTGTCCGCCCTATTCTGGAGTATTTCTGTGCGGTGTGGGATCCGCATGAGGTGGGACTGACGGAAGACATCGAAAAAGTACAAACAAGGGCAGCTCGTTTTCTATTATTGCAAAATAGGAGAGATAGTGCCATAGACATGATACATGAATTGGAGTGGCATTCATTAAAACAAAGTCGTTTGTCATTGCAACAGGATCTTCTCATGAAATTTCAATCACCAGTTTTCTCCTCCGACAGCGAAAACATTCTGTTGGCACCCATCTACATAGGGAGAAATGATCATCATGATAAAATATGAGAAATCAGTGCTCGCACAGAAAAATTTAAGTGCTCATTTTCCCCGTGCACCGTTCAAGAGTGGAACGGTAGAGAGACAGCTTGAAAGTGGTTCATTGAACCCTCTTCCAGGCACTTTATTGTGAAGAGCAAAGAAATCACATAGATGTAAATGTAGAACTGTTGTTGTGTCACACAAGTTTTCCTGGTTGACTGCCTTGCCACTGGTATTACTCGTGCTGTGGACTGTGTTTAAAAGTGACCTTGGCACTTCAGCAGCAGATATGCAGTACAGTTAAACTGAGACTTCCATTGGATTTTCTCTCCATGCAACAAGAACATCCCTAAAGCGCTCAGTCATTGGTGTTCTAAATGAGGAACTACACCTCAAATTTTGGACCTGCAAGGTGTTTCACTAAGTGAACCCATCCATTTTTGTCCATAAAGACCGCTCTCAGTGTAACCATGCCGTGCTTCACAAAGATGTCACAGAGCATCTGCACAACTGCCTTAGATTAGTCTCTCCATTATTAGGAGACTCTCACACTATGATGCTCTTGGGTTATTGCTAAACACAGTGGCAGCCTTTCATCAGCTGATACCTGCCTCTAGACCTTCCCCTGTTGACCAGGCCTTCACTCCACCAGCTCCATCCACTGCCCCATCATCATCAATGTAGTCAGCTGCTACAGATCCTCACATCACCAGGCCTTGTCCTCTCAAAGAGTGCTCTCACTTACCAATACCAGTGCTGGTCTGCATGAGTGGGCAACGCAATTCAGCACAAATTCTTTTCATCGCAGGAGCTCCATTCTACAGGAGGAGGGGTGGGGGCTCTATGGTGATGCAACCAGTCAAGCAAACATGTAATTGAGAATGTGGACTGCCTTTGTTCCTATGTGATGAATTGTGTAGCACCATCTTTAGTTATGTTTAATGACTTTGAGGTTTTTTCCCTATTGTAGTAATAAGCTGTAAAGTACTTACTCCACCTTTAGTCAGCTGTGGTCATAGCACTCATGAAGTATTTTTAGAGTTGTATTCAGACCTCAGTGGTCTTATTCAGAAGGAAATAGAGTAGTTCAAAACCTGTTCTATGTTTTCAGTGTCTGGAATGTTGTGACATCTCTTTGTCATGTTTGTATTATGCTACTGAGATATTGCTTTTACAGGCTGAACTCTTTTGTGTTTCTTTACTACAGTGCTTTCTTTGCACTGTAAGCTCTTGTTCATTACAATGTTGGTGTGGAAGTACTCTCTAACCAGTGTCACTTCTGACGTACTGCAGCATCAATTTTTCAAACTCTCATTCTGCGGAAGGCTGCACTAGTAATTTAAAAATTTTTATTTCTCCAGTCCATATTAAATTTCCATGACCATGTTCTTGCTGTGACTTTTTGTGTATCATCTTACCAAATAAGTGAATGAAAACTGGTTATAAAGATTGTTCTACTTTTTAGGGTACCCCTGTCTTAATGACAGCATAGTTCTCAATTGTGGGTACAAGATGTTGCTCATTGTACTGTCTACTGCACTTGGAAATGTATGAACTCATAATTCTGTGGAAATGAAATGTTACATAACTAAGCATTTTAATTACCACTCAGATGTCATCACTGTGTGAAACAAAACAAGTTTTCAAAATCTGTAGAACTGATTCATTCTACTTCAGAAGCCTCACATTTACATATATAATAATTGTGACATTCTGAATTCGAACATAATTACCTAACTAGACCCCAACAGTTTCCTCTCTTGCAAATGGCATATAGATTCTGGAAGCAATTCCCATTCAAATCCCAACTTGTGCTCTTCACACATGATATCCAAGAGCCATGGACAAAGGTTCCAATATAGATTTGGTGCTTCTGGAGTCTTCAGAATTTAGTTCAGTGCCACACAGATGGTTACTAAACAAAATAACCAGATATTCATCTACATCTGGACCAATAACTTTTTGAAAAGGAAAATATTGTAGATGGAGAGTTTTCCCACAATCACACGAACAATTTTATCTGTGCCCCAGGAAAGTTGGTAGACCTTGTCATTCTTCTTGTGCATTAATGACACAGCAGATTACATTGCTCACACTTTAGAAATTTTTTCAGACAGTGCAGTTATCTTTGGGAGGAAATTACTTTTAGTGAAAATTGTAGTTGTATCCAGTTACATATTGTCAAAATATCAGCCTGCTGTGAAGATCCACAGCTAGCTTCTAATGTAGAGAAATTTAAGTGTGCCCTTCAGAAACAATAAAAATTTAGCCATTAACAACACGATAAATGAATCACAGCTATTGTTCTGCAGATACTTTGAAGTAACAGCTACACAGGCACAGATTTGCAAAAAGCAAATGAAAGATTATTGTTTATTTGGAAGTTCTAAGATATCTTGACACTTTTTTCTGGTTGCACTTGCTACTAATCAGTAGTCAAAATAAGTTATGTTCCATCTTTCTTCAAACAGGTAGTGAACAGACACCTGCACTCAAGGGGGGGACAAGATGTGACTTTGGTTTGTAAAGATCATTTTTATCTAGTGGGAGGTGGGGCAAGATGTGACTTTGGTTTGTAAAGATCATTTTTATCTAGTGGGAGAGGAGATAATGCTAACCCTCCTCCACACACACACACACACACACACACACACACACACACACACAAACTTTCTGGTTCAGTAAGTTATATGCTGTTCTACTGGCAAAAATGACTGTCAAGTCCTTATCTACATAATCACATACTTCTCAGATTTTTTGCCTTGATTCAAAATCAACACACACACACACACACACACACACACACACACAAACTTTCTGGTTCAGTAAGTTATATGCTGTTCTACTGGCAAAAATGACTGTCAAGTCCTTATCTACATAATCACATACTTCTCAGATTTTTTGCCTTGATTCAAAATCAAAGAACTTCTGTCAGTTATGTAGACAACAATCTTTCAGATTGTAAGATTTTCTGGAATATTGTTAATGTCACTTCTCATCTTTAACCTCTCCACCACTCTCTAAATACAATTATGTGATCCACTCAATGGGCATCACTTGTTCACAAATAGACTGCAACCTATAACCCAATACAACTGGTTGCACCCTATGCTGTCATGATTGCTGGTGTGGTCTCTTGTTCAATATGTATTCCAGCCAAATAAACACTATGCATATTGGTGCCATTCCCTCTGCTTCCAACATCTCCCATATGGGCTGCCATATCATCAGATTGTGAACAGTTAATAGAAAACCCCATTATCTACCTCCATATGGAATGCTTTAGTCTTTCCAACTGGAGAAGTGTCATTGAGTTTCACTTTCAAACAGTACTTCAAACTTACTGGAGACATAGGATGGTACCCTGAGGTCTTCCCTGACACCATATCTGCAGTAGAGCTCCTAAACCTACATGTAACAGCCAGTCAAATCGGGGAGATACATTTTCAGAGCCACCAAAACTTACAAAATGAATTTTGATTGCTCTGAAACTCCATATTCTAAATCAGTTTGCCAAAAATCTACCACTCAGTGTTGGAAACTGGAAAAAGGATGATGATAATTACAAAAAATATGCTTATCACAGAATAATGTGCTCCAGTTAATGTAGTAAGACTATGAAAATGTGACATGATAGCTAATTTGTGACACAAAGTACTGAAAACTTCAATTAGTCACTGTGTATCATGGAACAGGCAACTGATAATTATGATGTGACTTAAGTGTGGTTCTTACAGGGTGACAATTATTGAACTGTCTGAAAAAAAATGTAAATTAGTTAGAAACTACGGCCTGCACACACTTTATTCAACATGTAGACATCACTACAGATATTTGGATTTAGGTTATGACATGTTCGATATGCCTGCCCTCATTGGTGATGATGTGGCGCAGACAAGTAATGAAATTCTGCATGACCTGCGGAAGTGCTGAATACTGATGCTCTCAGTGACCTCTGAATGGCTTTTTTCAGTTCAGCAGTGATTTTGGAGTTCTTGCTGTGCACATTGTCTTTAATATAGCCCCACAAAAAGGAGGCACATGTGTTCAGATTTGTAGAATATGGCTGACAATCGTGGCCCATGCCAGTGGCCTCTAGGTACTTCAGAGCCACAATGCGGTCCCCAAAGTGCTCTTCCAGGACATCAAACACTGCTGCTTCAATGGGGTTGAGCTCTGTCTTGCATGAACCACCTATTGTCGAAATCAGGGTCACTTTGGGTAATGGGGATGAAACAATCTTCCAAAACCTTCACATACTGTTTGGTAGTCACTGTGCCATCAAAGAATATTGCACCATTTATTCCATGACTAGACACTGCACACCACGCAGTCACCCACTGAGGGTGAAGAGACTTCTTGATCATGAAATGTGGATTCTCAGTCCCCCAAATGAGCCAATTTTGCTTATTGATGAACCCATCCAAAAGAAAGTGGGCTTCAAAAACAAGGCATGTGCGCATGCACATACTAATTCCCATCATGCCCCATGGCCACCGTGCAGTTTAAACATCCTAACAAAAACAATTCAGCAGTTACAATGATTTTATTTCATATAGTTCAATAATTGTCACCCTGTATTTGCATTTCATTTTAAACCTCATAATTAATCAATATTCCCTGACCCACATGATCTCACTTGTAAACAGAGTAAGTGTTAACAATACCTAAAAGATCCCAGTCCCAAACAAATGTTTGCACTTGTCACATTGTGTAGCAATCTATATAGTAATACTCAAAGATGAGAATCTCAACTTCAGTCAATCTCACTTTGTAGAATAATGTGCCATAAGTTCTATTTGAGGTACCTTTGAAAACTATGACAAAAATTAAACTGATGACACCACTCTAGAATCAAACCTTCAATTGTATACAGGTGGAAAAGCAGGAAACTAGTGTACAAATAGTTTCAGATTCATTACACAGAATGTTATTTGGAAAACAAAATTTACCTTACACTAATCAAGAATGGATAGCACAAAAGAAGCAACAGCTGGTTTTCTTTCTGATCAAATAATTCAAAATTGCGGGAAAACATATGACCAAATAAGAAGAAATTAATAAGAAAGTGTAAAAACTGGTGAAATAGGAATAAGTTTTCAGTAAGGACTATTGTACTTTAATTATAAGAGCTGCTAAGGACAATAGGATCTCCTGAACCTTTGTGTAATTATAGCAAATTGAAAGCCATATGAAATATCATTCCCAAGGTAGAAATTAAGATCACTACATGACATTTAAATGATGACAAGGTTTTCAAAATGTTGATAATTCTCTGTTGTTGGTAACTTTCTTGTAAAGTTCCAGTCATCTAAGCACTGTGCAAGCCAGTGTTTTCATGCAATGTCATGAAAGCAGAGTAATGGACAGTACACCAATATTTCTGTGTACATTTATGTTTCATATGTATTCCCTGTGTCTGTTGTAATGTGTTACCTAATCAGGATTTCATATGTACATGAGGTGACATGAATTGTCAATTATTCATCTCTTTCATTATACCTCAGCACTAACATTTACTTTTTCACAGTTCCAAAAAATTGCTTCTAACAAGTTAAAAATTCAGTCAGCTTGATGCAAATCATTTAAGCATGAGTGGAAAATTTCTTTCCTGAACATAAACAAATCTTCTGACTGACTGTCAAAATGCGTATGTTACAAGATGTTTGTTGTTCATCCAAATATTCTTCGGCCTGTGTGCATTAAGAATCTAATGATTAGCCTACCCTCGCAGTTGAAGTATGACTGATGTTAAAAGTTAGGCACTATCAATACATTACAGCTTGAAAACACAAGAAGGCAAACTCAATTCTCACAGAATGTGCCAGAATACGCATGCTGTGTTATGATGAGGAACCAAGAGCATCCAGAATAAGAAGTTGTATGGTTGCAAGAAGTGCAGTACACAGACAGTGTGATAGTTACCTGTTTAAACTTACTCACTTACTGACATAAAGAATTTCATGTAAGATTTCCAATTAAAAATTTAATTACAATAATTTAAAAAATTAACAAACTTTTTTCTCTTTTCACATACATACACATAAATAATTGTATTTCAAAAAATTGTATTACACACTCGCGCACACATACAACAAAACACACTCACTTTGTACAAAACATTTATCCTGAGTTACGTTGCATGGATTCAATAAATAAATTAATTTCAATCTTCTTCTTCACATCTTGGCAAGAGACATGTAGCATTCTCAGTCCTCATGGCAAGTTGCATTAACAGTCCTTTCTGTCAGATGTTATGCCACAAATTATTGTCATGAATAATCTTTGGTGATAGTCAACACTAATCTGCTTTGTCATTTGAATTTTTCGTTGATGGTGTTCTGTAAGCCTGAGAAATCTATTACTTCGCCAGTGTTGACATCAATTAATTCTGCATCAGGGTCAATCATGACCATTCCACCTTTTACTGCTTGATCACTGAGCACTGCGTTGACATAAGTATCGCGACTGAGATCGACATATCTTCCAGCATCTATGGTATTGTCCAAGTTGTCATAAAAAACAGAAGAATAATATTCAGGAGACTCAAGTAGTTCTGTGTTCTCAGAGTAGCTTCTGTCAAATCTCTCGGCTACGTCTTCAGTCTAAATTAGGGAAATTAACAGAGAAATGAAAAAACATGTAATAGATCAGCAGTATCATGCAGATAGAGAAAGTAACAACAAACATGATAAAACATAAAATAAATCAAAACCTTAACCCCAAATTATTTAGAAACAGTTTTTGATAGAATACAAACACATCATTAAGCAGTTATACAACACACATAGATTACTAGAGTGAGAAAGAAAAACATAATTAAGCAGTTATAAAAACATGTACAGATTACCACACTGAGAAAAGGAATTTCTGATTAGTTACTACAAAATTTTGTGTCTCACAATAATTCAAAGAAAACAGTAAAAGATGTTTTTGCATTTTTCATTAGTTTCCCCTTTTACCATTTCATCTAAGGTTCAGCGTGTTGCGTTTAAAAATAATAGTAGTAATTAATTTAGAAAGTACTACCTAACAGGCATTTTTGTTAAATCCCATTGCTCAAAGTATTATGAATTTACCAGTTTGAGTGCATTTGCTTTTGTATTAGTGTTTATAAAACATAGAACTACTAAAATCCCATCACAAAGGTGGCTGAAGCACAGTGTTTAGTTACAAATAAACATGCAAAAAAAGCAAACAGGAAGCAAACATGTGAACACAATAATTAGGCACACACACTGAAAGAGAGAGAGAGAGAGAGAGAGAGATTTAACTAATTAGTTAAAGGAATTCTGGTAAATGGTTTATTCCAAAATGAATCATAAAACTTTCAGTCATGTAATTGTGCTTATATTTGTTTCACATGCACAAGCATTGTGTAATACATTACATACTGTTACAAAATTAATACACTTTGAAAAAATAACAACCTATGGTTACAGATTTTTGCACAAGCCTACAATACTGAATCAGCTAATTCCAATTTATAATACTGCCTCCTGGAGATTCACTATTGTCAAGTACAGCAGAGTTTTACTGTTGCAATTTATATACAGCAAAATGCACTTTTTATATAATACTACACATAAATTATGTACATATACCAGTACGTGAGACTGCTTTTAAAATTATGGAATAAAAATTTGCAGTATACAAGGCTCATTTGGTTTCTTTCAATAACATTTTTGTTCAAAGGTGAAAATGTGAGTAGTGTGTGTAAGTTATTAAGCTGCTATTTTATACAGGACAGGTCTGAAGATGTTTTGATGCGAAAATTCTATGCAAGCAGCTTTTAAATCACACAAGGTATCATCAGTCTTTCATGCAGGCACACTTGCAACTGCTTAACTTCAAGCTGTAAGTTCATCACCATCAGAACCCACCTTTCCCTTAGGGATTTCATTGTCATTTTCACTAACTTGCTCAGGTGAGGCAGAATCAGATGTTTCAGTTGGGTTCTGCTCTGAATCAATAGCCCCTTCTGTTGGCTTTACTTCAATCACCTGAATTTTGTAGACTCCTGTGTCATCATCATTTTTGTAAACAGTCTCGTTGACAGTAATGACATGACCTCCAACAACCTAGAAAAGAAATGATAATGTTTTTATACTTTCTATATGTCTTTCTGAAGTTTATGGAAAAGGGCAATGTCTCATATTTATTATTTAGTAAGGAAGCAGTGGTGTAGATTTTGGAGATTTTTGCTTGCTTTCTTATATTTGTCATACTTTCTGTTGGAAAGTTAAATTGTATTCTAATATAAGGACAATACAGTCTTTGAAAGATTCCTGTGAAATTAAGCAAAATTTAACTGGAGTTCAACATTCTGTCAGCAATGAGAAAATAGAAAACTGGTTCAAGCTTGGATTGGAAACAAATGGGGAAGAAACTCAGCTGTGTCTTTAAAGAAACTACAAGCATGAATAGCAACAGATCCAGGTTGAAGAGGGACTTGTGTTGGTTTTGCAGCAAGTAAGAAAATAAATTTTTGGATATCATGGCAAATTGCTCTAGGTACTCTTTGTGCTATTCAGTATCCATTATATGTAATGGCTTTCTTCAAATTGATACTGAATTAATATGCATATCAGTTTGGCTGAGCAGTATGGGTGTTCTGTCCACGTAAAAAGAAGTCGAGGGTGGTGGGCAGCTGCCCCTGCCCCCGCTGCCCTTGAATGGGACAATACCAGTATTTTGTTACCTTAAGAAATTTAGGAAAACCCATCTATCTGCATGAGTCTAGTATCTTAAATTCTGCACAATCTTTCTCTATACACCAGAAATGGTGTGCAAAGATGACTTAGAAGTGGAATTTTTTAGCTGAAAAATTTTAAAAATCAAAAAATCAGTCTATGTCACTTTGAGGGCATGGGCTATGTCTTTTGCAAAAGACATGGAATAAATGAAAAGAAGAATACTATACATCGAAATTTAATGGTTTTCTGTATTTTACAATTAAACACAAAGAAAAAAGTGTATATCTGTCAAATGTGTACTTCATTCATGATCTGGTTTGGAGATGGATTTCACATGTTCTTAGTTTTTTTTGTTTTGTTTTTTTTTAATCATTAACTTCAAGGGTCTACTCTATGCTTTAGTCCATGTACTTCAGTATTGTTACAGGCAGTGGACAATGAAGAGTTGTCTGCAAAAGCAGACACATACAACTTTACACACTGACCAACCAGAACATTATAACCACTGACCTACAATCAACATAAAGCCTTCCACGCAATAGCAGTGTCACTTGCCAAGTGATGACTGCTAGTCAGACACTTGCATGGTACATGTAGTATCAGTTAGCATGCTGTCCATGTGTAGGATGGGGGAGGAGCACTATCTATTTGAGTTTGGCCAAGGACAGATTGTGATTGCCCGGAGGCTCCGCACAAGCATTTCAGAAACTGCAGGACATGTCAGGTGTTCAAGGACTGTGGTGAGTGTCTTCAATATGTGGTGAAACCACATTCAGATGTCTCGTGATTGGGCAGCCACCCCTCATTACAGATGTCAGGCACCAAAGGTTGGGCTGATTGGTAAAACAGGAAAGGCAGTGAATTGCCACAGAACCAACATCAGTTTTTAATGCTGGGCAGAGTATAAGTGCTTCTGAGCCTCTGCAGCTGATGTCCCATGCATATGCCAATGTGAACACCATGACATCAGAAACTACAACTGAAATAGGCATGTGTCCATTGGTACCAGACATTGATGCAGTGGCAGAGCTTTGCATGATCTGATGAATCCCGATACCCTCTTCATCATGCCGATGGGAGGGCACGAATCCATTGTTTTCCAGGGGAACATCTGCTTGACACCTTGCAAGGCAGGCTGGCAGGCTGGAGACAAGCTGGTGGCAGCCCCATTATGCTCTGCGGAACATTCACATGAGCATCCGTGCATCCAGTGGAGGTTGCGTAAGGCACCATGATGGCCAAGGAGTATCGAATATTGATTGCAGACTTCATACACCCCTTCATGGTGATCATGTTTCCCGAGAGTAGTGGCATTTTTCTACAGCATAATGTGCCATGTCACAAGGCCAGGAGTGTGATGGAATGGTTCAAAGAACACAATGGTGAGTTCCAGTTGATGTGCTGGCCTCCAGAACTTGCCAGATCTGAACCTGATCAAACAGTCGGATCAATGGGAATTAGGTGACGTGCATGCAAATGTGGTGCTAACTCCCTCTAGCAATCTACCAATTGTTTACATGCCATGATGCGTCACCACTGTTATCCATGCCAAAGGTGGACATGCCGGCTATTGGTTAGATGGTCAGAATGTTCTGGCTGTCCAGTGTAAATAATGCGGTAAAGTAGCTGGATTTGTTTCTCCCTCACAGTAAACAACAGTAAGGCAATAAATTAATATCTATTACTAGACACGATTCCATAGCCTGTTTCCAATGCAGCAATGTTACTAATTTTAATATTTATTCAAAAATAGTATAGGCAAAAATATGTGGGTCTACTGTGGGTGTATGATGTAAGGAGACTATGTTCTGTTTCCATTTTGAAATCTCATATGTCATACTCGGGATTCTATTTTAGATGTGGTGAAATGATCACATATATGCTTTAGTCAAAACCATATTTATGCAATACATACCTTAGTGGTTGATGTGGTGTTACCCTCCTTGCCAAAATTGAATGCTCCGTCTGGAAGGCCCTTCAGAACATCAGTGATTCTCCTCATGAAATCTGGAATATTAAAGAGAGTCTATTTTGTAGTCTGTGTCTTGTGCACCTAATAACAAAGTACTACTTCACATTCTTGAGACAATTGTGGCTTTGTACAGCAAACAAATAGGTGGTAGTCACTTTTACACACTTTACATTGCATCCTATAATGGAGACTTTCTGAGTTGTTGTAGCCTCTGATGAGGTCTCCAGCTGGGGATGATCAAACATTAGACAGAGAACTGGGCCTTTGACTACAGCCTAATGGCCACAAAACAAAAATCACCAGATGGAGACTGTATTTAAAGAAGAAAGATGAGCAAATAAAGGTCTACAGTTTGATTGCTGGTTAGGCATTGTTTTTTTTCTCTGTCAGTGTGATAAATATTGAGTTGCTCTGTCATTCAAGGTCCGCATTAAATTAACTGATTAAGTCAGTTAACAGGTAAGTGGAAGTCTAGGTCATTTACCACCTCCAATACAACCATGGCTAGTAAAACTCTGTTATGTTCAAACGAAACAACATTATTCATTTATTTCTAAAATTCTGTGTATCACGTCCTACATTTGCAGGTGACTATATGGACCATGAACCTTTTTCTGTATAAACTGTATGATTGATTGTCACATTTCATAAACATCTATGGAATGGAGGATCATTAGCTAATCACTGTTATGGAAGAGGACTTTCAAATGGTGAACTGCTGTTGTTTTTCTGTCTACTTCATTTTCAGTGTACATCACTCCTTTTGCTGATTTAACATTTCCTTATTAAAAATGAAACTGCATTTTGGCCAATATCTACATTAAAGATTAATTGATACAAATATATTCTCAAATTATAATGTGCCTGACTTAGTGGGCACTTAACTGTAGTTAAATAAAACAAAGCCACATTATGACAGAAATGATGCCGAGTCCATGGGTGCCCTCTCAACTTGTTAAATCAACTCAGTTTACCTATTGTGCCCACATAAGATCTAAGTTACACAATAAACAAATGAATTTGAAAGAAACAGTAATTAATAAAGAGAACTGTATTCAAACCTTGCATGAAGCTGGAGAATCCAAAGAAGCCTCCAAATGGGAAGATGAAATCATCATCATCATCACTAGAGTCATCAACATCTTCCACACTCTCCGTTACGCCAGCTCTCGATTCAAGAGGCACAAAAACCAATTCTGTATCAGAAGGTGTCCCTGAAAAGAAATAAATATGCATGTTATCAGACAGTAGTTGTGTACTGTTGCGATGGTTGACAAAATATTTCAGTGGCATAAAAACTTTACACAACCAGCACACTTCTGTACAGCAAATTTTCAGGAGACAGAAAGGAAATCTGTTCCTTTTCTATTCTTTTGTCAGTTATATGAATCCATGTGCCTGACTCAGGCCCAGATCTGTTGTTTTCCTGTCAATTGATTTACTTTTAAAAATCATTTTGGTGTTAAATTTGTGACAGAGAAAATGCTGTCTAACACATGGAAAGTATATTTGTTTCACAAAGTATAGATATAACAGAAAATTCAACTACATAATGTAAAAAAAGCTTCTAGTCAACACACAGCTGTATGTTTTGAATAATAAAAATGTAATGAAGATAGTATAACTATTTAATTTACTGGGAGAGACACTTACATTTCATATACAAAGACACTCAGGACAGTCTTTAATAATGTGGAAATATAATTACTTGAGTACAGCTCATATAAGCAAAGAATTACACAGCAGCTGGTAATGCAGTTCTGGGATTCACTCAAAAGCTTGCACTATGCAATGAATTAACGACAGAACAATAATGTGTACCCATTTCTAGATGTCCACAAGGGAGGGGGGAAGGGAGGGCAGGCCACGTGTCACTCCTTAAATCTGGGGTGTAGGCTTCATATTTATTACAAAATTCTTACCCATTTCTTGCTATAATTGTGTGCAGTTTTGGTAAATTGCAGATTTATCATTGCCTAATGTGGTAGGAAGTACCGTCATTCGTTGCAATTTGTTTGTTTCTCCTCTTGGTGGAGTTTTAATTCAGAATTTTTTCCTCATTGTTTTTGTTGCTGACCAACAGTATTTTCCTCATTTGTTGTGATTTGATTTTATTACAGATTTTTAATTTTCCGTGAGTATCAATATTGTTGGTATGGTACCAACATATAATAAAAAAAAATTTTTTTTGATAAACTTGTTGAATATGTTGGATTTAATTTTAAGAATGGTTTCATTTTGAGATAGATCTTTACCCATTAGGACAGTTCATAATGGGAGAGATCCTCCATGATATACAGTCACTGTAAAGAAAGTTCTAAAGAAACAGACTACTGCATAATAGGTGCAGAGCGAAGCATGGTGCTGTAGATAGAGAGGTAGTGAATGAAAAAAAAAGAAAGCGAAGCATGAAGTCTTCACTGATTACTGTAGCAGAATATTACCAAATGATCTTTTACACACCCCAAAGAAATTCTGGTCTTACGTAAAGGCTGTTAGTGGCACCAAAGTTAGTGTCCAGTCACTCACGGACAAGAATGGAACTGCAGTTGGGGGGTAACAAAACAAAAGCAGAAATGCTTAACTCTGTTTTCAAATATTCCTTTACAAAGGAAAACCCAGGAGAACTGCCCCAATTTAATACTCATGCCATTGAAAAGATGAGTGAGATAAGTACAAGTGTCTCTGGTGTTGCAAAGAAGCCAAAAACTTTAAAGCTGAACAAAGCTCCAGGGCCCGATTTCCTATCAGATCCTATACTGAATTTTCCACCGAGTTAGCTCCTCTTCTAACTGTTCTCTGCTGTAGATCTCTTGAAAAAAAAAACAAGTGTGCCCAGAAGTTGGAAGAAAGTCCAGGTCATACCCATCTACAGGAAAGGTAACAGAAGTGATCCACAAAACAATGACACGGGCTCAGTCATGTGTAAGGTAGGTAGCAGACTTTGGTTTATTGGTAAAATACTAGGGAAATGCAATCCATCTACAAAGGAGATGGCTTACGAATCACTCATGTGACCCATCCTAGAATATTGCTCAAGTGTGTCGGACACGTACCACATGGGATGGGCAGGTGATATTGAATATATACGGAGAAGAGCAACACGAATGGTTGCAGGGAGAGTGTCATTGAGATGTTGAAAGAATTTAACTGGCAGACTCTTGAAGTTAGAAGCAAACTATCCCAAGAAAGTCTACTAACAATGTTTCAAGAACCAGCTATAAATGATGACACTAGGAATATACTACAATGTCCTACTTATCACTCCTGTAGGGATCGTGAGGATAAGATTGGATTAATTACAGCGTGCACAGAGGCATTTAAACAATCATTGTTCCTGTGCTCCAAACGTGAATGGAATGGGAAAAAGTCCTAATAACCAGTACAGAGGAACGTACCCTCTGCCATGCACTTCAGTGGTTCGCGGAGTACAGATGTACACTACTGGCCACTAAAATTGCTAGACCATGAAGATGAAGTGCTGCAGACGCGAAATTTAACCAACAGGAAGAAGATGCTGTGATATGCAAATGATTAGCTTTTCAGAGCATTCACACAAGGTTGGCACCATCGGTGACACCTACAACATGCTGACATGAGGAAAGTTTCCAACCGATTTCTCATACACAAACAGCAGTTGACCGGCGTTGCCTGGTGAAACGTTGCTGTGATGCCCCGTGTAAGGAGGAGAAATGCGTACCATCACGTTTCCGACTTTGATAAAGGTCGGATTGTAGCCTATAGCAATTGCAGTTTATTGTATCACGACATTGCTGCTCGCGTTGGTCGAGATCGAATGACTGTTAGCAGAATATGGAATCGGTGGGTTCAGGGGGGTAATACGGCCTCGTATCACTAGCAGTCGAGGTGACAGGCATCTTATCCGCAGGGCTGTAACGGATCGTGCAGCCACGTCTCGATCCCTGAGTCAACAGATGGGGACGGTTGCAAGACGACAACCATCTGCACGAACAGTTCGACGACTTTTGCAGCAGCATGGACTATCAGCTCGGAGACAATGGCTGCGGTTACCCATGACGCTGCATCACAGACAGGAGCGCCTGCGATGGTGTACTGAATGACGAACCTGGGTGCACGAATGGCAAAACGTCATTTTTTCGGATGAATCCATGTTCTTTTTACAGCATCATGATGGTCACATCTGTGTTTGGAGACATCGTGGTGAACACACATTGGAAGCGTGTATTCGTCATCGCCATACTGGCGTATCACCCGGCGTGATGGTATGGGGTGCCATTGGTTTTACGTCTCAGTCACCTCTTGTTCGCATTGACGGCACTTTGAACAGTGGACGTTACATTTCAGATGCGTTATGACCCGTGGCTCTACCCTTCATTCTATCCCTGCGAAATCCTACATTTCAGCAGGATAATGCACGACCGCATGTTGCTGGTCCTGTACGGGCCTTTCTGGATACAGGAAATGTTCGACTACTGCCTTGGCCAGCACAATTTCCAGATCTCTCACCAATTGAAAATGTCTGGTCAATGGTGGTCGAGCAACTGGCTCGTCACAATACGCCAGTCACTACTCTTGACGAACTGTGGTATCGTGATGAAGCTGCATGGGCAGCTGTACCTGTACACGCCATCCAAGCTCTGTTTGCCTCAATGCCCAGGCGTATCCAGGCCGTTGTTATGGCCGGAGGTGGTTGTTCTGGGTACTGAATTCTCAGGATTTATGCACCCAAACTGCATGAAAATGTAATCACATGTCAGTTCTAATATAATATATTTGTCCAATGAATACCCGTTTATCATCTGCATTTCTTCTTGGTGCAGCAATTTTAATGGTCAGTAGTGTAGTTATAGACATTAATCCAAATTATGGCATTCATATTAATAATTGAGAACCAAATACGCAGCATAGGGCCTATGTTAATGAAATATGCTTGCCATTTCTGTATCGAAGTCATCTAACTAAAAATCGTTGAATGCATACGCAAGAATCATTTACGATAGAATACGCTTTGCTGATTTCTGTTAAATTTGCTGTGTAGGGCTCGACGTGTTCAGAACAAAAGCACTTTTTTTTGCGTCGCAGAGCTCGTGACGGGCGCACCTGCAGTTAGGCGGTAGGTGTCAGCACATTGCAGCAGTGAGGCCACGCCCAGACCGCCTGTCTTAATACTGACGCACGCAGGCGCATTGTGTTGGCAGCTGGGCGTGCCGCGAGGCTGCTGACTCGGCCGGTATGTGGGGCGCTGCTCCTTGCTTCTGCGTCCTGGTGCTTTGTATTCCCTGCATGCGGGCTCGTTGCCACCTGTCACCTGAGCGAACTCGTAATGCCAACCGAAGAACTGCCAATGCGCTTACAAGAGGAGGGGCAAACAGTATTTTAAAAACCATATGGCAATGGAAAACCAGCGGAGGGGCCAGTGCCGTGTTACGCGTGGAGTAATGTACAACGTTACAGTGTGGAGAGCTCTTCACAGCGCCCAACGTTTACATGTACATCTACATGGATACTCTGCAAATCAGCCGGCCGCTGTTGCCGAGCGGTTCTAGGCGCTCCAGTCCGGAACCGCGCTGCTGCTGTGGTCGCAGGTTCGAATCCTGCCTCGAGCATGGACGTGTGTGATGTCCTTAGGTTAGTTAGGTTTAAGTAGTTCCAAGTCCAGGGGAGTGATGACCTCAGATGTTAAATCCCATAGTGCTTAGAGCCATTTGAACCATTTTGAACTCTGCAAATCACACTTAAATGCCTGGCGGAGCGTACACGGAACCACATTCACAATTAATACTTTATTATTCCGCTCTTGAACAGCGCGCGGAAAAACGGACACATATATCTTTCCGCGAGAGGTCTGATTTCCCTTATTTCATTACGATGATTGTTTCTCCCTGTGTAGGTCGGCATCAACAAAATATTTCCTCATTCGGAGGAGAAAGCTGGTGGCTGAAATTTTGTGAGAAATTTCTGCCGCAACGATAAACGCCTTTGTTTTGATGGTGTCCATTCAAAATCCTGTATCATGCCCGTGACACTCTCTCTCCCTTTTCGTGATAGTACAAAACATGCTGCTCTTCTTTGAACTTTCTCGATTTACTCCGTCAATCTTATCTGGTAACGATCGCAGACCGCGCACCAGTACTGCAAAAAGGACTGAAGTGTGCTTTAGGCACACTCTAGTAGATCTGTTGCATTTGCTGAGTATTCTGCCAATGAAATGCAGTCTTTGGTTTGCCTTCCCCACGACACTTTCTGTGTGTTTTACGCCTTTAAATTAGACTGGCTTATCGTGTAACCGAAGTTTAATGGATTCCTTTTAGCACTCATGTGGATGACCTCACAGTTTTCTTTATTTAGGGTCAGTTACCAATTTTCGCACCATTCAGTTATCTTTCCTAAATCGTTTTTCAATTTGTTTTGATCTTCTGATTAGGTTACTAGACGATACACGACAGCATCATCTGCAAACAACCTAAGACAGCTGCTCACATTGTAAATCGTTTATATAGTTGCCGCGCGGTCTAAGGCCCCTTGTCACGGTCCGTGTGGCTCCCACCGTCGGAAGTTCGAGTCCTCCCTCGGGCGTGTGTGTGTGTGTTCTCCATAGCGTAAGTTAGTTTAAGTTAGATTAAGTGGTGTGTAGGCTTAGGGACCGATGACCTCTGCGGTTTGGTCCCATGAGACCTTACCAAAAATTTCCAAAATTTTCCGTTTATATAGTTAGGGTGAGCCTATAAAACTACATTGGGGAACGTCAGAAATCACTTGTGTTTTACTCGACGATTTTCCGTCGTTTGCTACGAGCTGTGACCTCTCTGGCATGAAATCACGAATCCAGTCACATAACTGAGACGATATTCCATAAGCACGCAATTCCACTACAAGCTGGTTGTGTGGTACAGTGTCAAAAGCCTTTTGGAAACCTAGAAGTAAGGTATCAATTTGAACTACCTTGTTAACAGCCCTCAACACTTCGTGCTGTTTTTCACAGGAACGATGGTTTCTAAATCGTACTTTATATCTCGGCTCCTAGTCTTGCCTTGGCGAAAACCGAATGACTGAGTAAATAGAGCCTTATTCATCATCAACCTACACAAGTAGCGTACTGTACCATCGTAGTGTCGTAGTGAACTTTGTGTGTGTGTGTGTGTGTGTGTGTGTGTGTGTGTGTGTGTGTGTGTGTGTATCTTTCGAGCATTTTGTCCGGAAATGAGTAAAGAAAGAGTTCTAGATACGTCGCGTTTTCAACATTCCTCCCCTCCCCCCTCAACAAAAATCAGTCGGGTTGTATTGTTAACAAAATGGCTCTGAGCACTATGGGACTCAACTGCTGAGGTCATTAGTCCCCTAGAACTTAGAACTAGTTAAACCTAACTAACCTAAGGACACCACAAACATCCATGCCCGAGGCAGGATTCGAACCTGCGACCGCAGGGGTCTTGCGGTTCCAGACTGCAGCGCCTTTAACCGCACGGCCACTTCGGCCGGCTATTGTTAACATTGTATATCAATTTTAACAATGGTAGGGTTTCGATAAGCATCGTAAACGCTGTTCGTGTTGTTGGCAGTAGTGCTACATATACACCGAGGTGTTTGTTTGTTTGTTTTAGGGCGCAAAGAAAAACACTGGGGTCATACGTGGTAGGGTGGCGGGGGGGGGGGGGGGTGAACATCACTCCTCCAACTGTTCTGATGATGCAGTCCACCACGAATTCCTATGCTGTGTCAACCTTTTCTCTCAGAGCAGGATTTGCTCCTCACAGCTCGTTCTAGTACACACGTGCTGCCATCGTGTCCCTCCTTCTTGTCAGTGTTTCCATAGACCAAGCGGAGAACCTCCTCATTCCACGCTCAGCAACGAGAATAGCCGATATTCTTGCCATGGTTCGTCCAAAAATATTGCTCCGCCACCCCTAACCCGTGGCCACGTTTGGCAGGTGGCGGATGTGTTGCAGTGGTGTCGTTGAGAGAGACATGTTCACAAAGAGATTCGAAGCGCAAATCGCCAAAGTGGTGTAAAATATAAGGACTTGCACCAGGCCGCCGAACAACCTCATAGAGATGGGCAAACTCGTTCATCCTTGGGAACTAGTTCACTGCTGATCGTTCTTTTTTGGGAACCGTTCATTTTTACTCGTTCACCGTTCATTTGTGCTTGGAATGGTTCTTATGAAAAACTGAAAACTAGTAGTGTAGGTGACTGAAGGATGGAGGGCACCAAGAGGGAGCACTTGCCTCCCCACTGGAGTATCGAATTTTTATTCATTACAGAATTCTTACACTCTTTTAGAAGTAATTTCTGTGGGTCTGCAGAATCTCTCGTTTAGCCAACTGTAGTGTTCTGTGGCTGATCGCAGGGAAATAATATAGGGTGGCGCACCGAAAACCGGACCCAAGTATAGACTGCTCGCTAATTACGGACGATGTGTTGCCCGTTACGAGCAGATACAACAAACAGACAAACAAGTAATAATTAGGCAGTGAATAAATAACAAGCTAATGCAAGCAACAATTGCGAAACAATCGATGACGACGTGTAGAGAGCTGGAGAAGAGAACATGAAAATCTCAGGCGACACACGTAGTCTTGTAAACCTGTTGGTGGTTGTTTCCCAACTTAATAGACCACACAAGTGTCTTGTTTAAAATTCTTCGTTTCGACTTCCACTACATAGCTATGTTACGTTGTAAACAATAATCGTTTACACCCTATATGTACTTCACGTTGTCTCTGAGTTCGTAGGCGAAGTAGAGACTTTATGGAAGCATAAAATAAAATATGGTTTTCTCATCACACTTGCGTCACATGCTTAGTAAAAATTAGGTTTTTATGTTGCATTATTAAATTTAATGCAGCAATAATAATAAGAATTAAGTTCGCAGTAATAAAGTTTGTCAGGTGGTCATGCGAAGAACGACGAGTGCGGCCAAGGGAGACCGAGACTGAGATGAGCACGCGACCGAGGCTGGAACGAGAACTGTCGAAGTGACCGCCGCGACCGAAGTGAACTATGAACCGATCGTTCCTCGTTCCCGGGAACTATAAGTAGACCGCCGCGACCGAAGTGAACTATGAACCGATCGTTCCTTGGAATTCGTTCCTCGGTCCTTTCGTTCATCTTGGTGAACCGTTCCTTTGCACTCGTTCGTTCGCGAACTACCCATCTCTGCAACCTCAGGTGGGGTCTCCCTTTTAACATCGAAGTTGGCAATCTTTCGACACTCAAACATCGAACATCGTCATTACAGTATGTAAATATCGACGATCATCGAACATGCCTCTGTGGGACCTGGCCGTCGCCCGAGCCACTCAGTTCGCTCTTGATGACCTGCCAGAGGCGCAACAGGTGCTCCAAGGGCGGGCGCGCCAGCCATGCGGCAAATCCGGTGACGCGTGGCGGCGACGCGAGGCCGTCCCGGACCACGCCTGCGCATGCGCCACCGGCTGGAACAACACGCTCACCTACACCGGCCCGGCTACATTTCCGGGAATCCGCAAGTTCCTGCACGCCGGCGGAAGCACGCGTCCAACGCACAGTCGGCTGCAGCTACTGTAGCGCGTCTGATGCCTCCGCATCCCGAAATGCGTGAAGCCACTGAACTTCTCTGACTGGTATTTACCGCTCCCGCCATACAAAAGTGGCCTCGCAGACGGAGCGCTATGTCAGTTTCAGGAGGTCGAAGGATCTGAACGAACGATTTCCACATTTCCGGTAACTTATACATGGCGAAGAAAAATTGGCGCACTCTGACTCCGCAGCGCGTTTTCTCACGTACTAGCAATACAAAAATGTCTCACACAAAATTTCGCCCTTTGCATATTTCAGGCACAAAGTGGACTTTAAAGATTGGCAATCTGGCAATACTGTAATCATTTGTACGGTAACTACCTCAGTCAGCATTAGCGGTAGTGCTGTGCACTTGGTGCAATTCGTAACGTTTTGGGTTAGCATGCAGTAGGTCGAGAGTTCGATTCTGGATCGAGGCTTATTTGTTTTTATTTGCTAAAAGTAGTCTGCGTGGTACGGTATCTGGTGCCTTAGTCGTCATGTAGCGATTATAGTGGGTCTTCTACAAAACATTTCCAGTTATGTACTACGAACACAGAAATGGAAATACAACCGTTTTCGCTGGTCGACTTTTAAAGAAACCTTTTGCACGTAGTGGACGCGAGTTGTTTTGCACCGTTGCATCTACTATATTCCAAACTTGTTTTGTGTGTACGCTACCCCAATGGTCCCACCGATTAATAGCAACTATTATTCTTGCCACGTTCAGGTCAGTCACATTTCGTTAGGGGCTTATGTCACCAGTAGGACTAGCAAAGTGCTTTGCAAACAATTTCAATGGGACCATAGGGGGTGGGTACACCCAAAACAAGTTTGGGGTCTAGCAAGTACAGTGGTGCGAAACAATTCGTGTCCACGACGTGCAAAAGGCTTTTTTAAAAGCTGACCAGCGACAAAGACTGTACTTCGATTTTTGTGTTCATAGTACATAACTGCAAACGTTTTGTAGGAGCCCCACTGTAATCGCTGTATGACGATTAAGACGCCAGATGTGCTAATCCAGAACGCTATCCTGTGCATCAAGTGCACAGCTCTGGTCTATCTGTTGACAGAGGTAGTTTCCGTACATGTGATTACAGTGTTGCCAGATTGCCAATCTTTAACGTCCATTTAGTGCTCGAAATGTGCGCAGGACGAAATTTTGTGAGACACAATTTTGAATTGCCGGTGTGTGACGAATCGCGCTGCGAAGTTCGAGTGCGTGAATTTTTTTTATCACCCCATATATTAAAATTCATACTCCCACGAGTGTGCTTCGAATTTCTCTGCATACGGGTTTTTTTCCATCAGGAACAGTGTGTTCCATATTAGCGGGTCCAGTTTAGGAGGAAGGGCAGCATCGGCCGTAAATTTTTAATCTGTTTACTGCAGATCGAGTACAGCTACCCCGTAGCTGTCTCCAGTGCAATTATATCCAAGTCAGTGGTGATTCATCGTAAATAAAACTGTCATCTGTAGTATCAAATGGTACCATGTGCGATTTTATTTGTCGTGAGTCATCATGACTTGGACGTAATTGCACTGAAGGTAGCTACATAGTAGCTGAATTCGATCTGCAATAAACCGATGCTCCTCTTCCTCTTATCTTTTATCTTCTACATACGACTCCTCGTTCGGTAATTTAATCTGTCGTTAAGTAAAGTGGTCATTAATCCGAAGCTTCTTTTGAACACTTGAGACATGATCGACTCCTCTCTTGCCCTGAACCTTGAACTGGATTCCCTGTCTATTCCACTTATCCGTTTGAATCATTCCGTTACAAGTTGCTTTACGCGTTCACTGATTCTATAGTGTTTCCGTTCCAGCGCGAGTCCTGTAGCTGCCTGAGGAAGCCACCCAGTCCATCCAGGAAATCTTCCTCTGACTTCAACACTTGGTGGAGGGAGAGGGGGAGGGAGGAAATGTTTTCTGCCGGGTAGCGAGCAATGTATGACTCAAAACAGGAAACGATTCAACAGATACAGCAGCCAAAGAGGCGTCTACAACACCTGCATTAGCGCAGTGTTTTGTCCGCGTACTTCCAGTGTCCTTGCTGTTGGAGGCATATGTGAATGGAAGAACAAGTGGCCGAATATGATGAAGCATAACAAGATGCAACCAGTGACAGTTATCAGACACGAGTGCGAAACGAAATCGTTCTCACGTGCCTCTGAAGTGAGCCACTGCCCTATGACGCATAGATCCCCCTCCAATGAGTGGAGTAGAGGACCCACCAGTGCGGTCCTTGTGGCGCAGGGCTACTTGTTTGTACACGAGATGGAAGGCCATAATATAGCTGTGGACTTACGCGTATTTCACTTAACGACACGCCAAGTAGCAGTCTTTTACTGAAATTTGGTTAAATCTTCCCAGCTTTTTCAGTGTTGGGAAGGAACACAGCTTCGATGTGAAGTTTGTTTAATCAATTTGGTGTCCTTACTGACTAATTTTCATATTCATATCGTTGTGTATTTAATTAATCCCGGCACTAATGATTGCACTGTCGAGTACTTATAAACCATACTTCGACAGCAAAAAAAGTTTCGTGAAATCTTCTGATAATCTGTTTGTTTGCATGGCCATTTTTCGCAGCAACAATTGAAGTAAGCCTAGGCCGGAAAAATCAATAATAACTGACTTATGAATTACATCTGTATACAGTGTAACTTAAATTATTCTTATACACGACACCTGGTGCACATTTACTTTTCTCTTCCACAAATTCGGTTTTATAATTGAATAAAGATACACATCAAGATGAGGACGTCTGTTGATGCTATGAATAAGCGACGGCTTATAACACAGGCAGAACTGCCAGAAAACTTTAAACTGGCGACTGTGCTGAAAGAAACAGGGTTACAGGGGACTCGCACTGGAACAGCGAGCGTCTGACGACTGAGTAATTGTTGTGCTAGGAGGCCATTAAGGTGCTGTTACCACCGACGAGCTAACTAGCATGCTGACGCAAGCCACTGTACGAAGAAGCTGGTAACCATACCAGTGAGACAACGAAAGACCTGATTTCTCGTTGTGGCAAATCATATTGTTAACGTCAACAGGATATTTTATGCAGAAGATAGTGAATCCGATGTTATCTGCAGAAATCAGTATAGACGCTTATAATGGCAGAATCGTTGTTTCGCTCAAGACAATGGACTCGCATCTGTGAAATCTGGGGTTCAAATTGATGTTTGGAAAAATCGATTTCAGTTCCTGTTATTTCTCAGAAGCGCTGCCAAAAAGTCCCGTAAAAAAAGAAGAAACGTATGTTGTAAGTCTGAGGAATGCTTTTGTGTGTTATGAAACCAACGATCACGACATCTTGGGGGAGAGCGTGGGGGAGGAAGATGTATTGAAATAAAAACCGCCGGGAGCAGGATATTCGTCCACAAATCATATCTCATGTATACAGGTAACGCAGCTGAAATGACCGCTTTGTTGACGAGAAAAATGTGGTCGATATTAACGACTGAGGTTACCTCTCTGTGCAACTGAATAAATGCTATTTGTATTTCGAAGCACACGCATCGTCTTATTTTAGTTTGAAGCATTTTCAGCGGCAATTCACTTCGATACTGCACTTCATGTGTGCTAGCCTTTTCCGCTGGTTGTTTTGGGGAAGGAGACCAGACAGCGAGGTCATCGGTCTCATCGGATTAGGGAAGGATGGGGAAGGAAGTCGGCCGTGCCCTTTGAAAGGAACCATCCCGGCATTTGCCTGGAGTGATTTAGGGAAATCACGGAAAACCTAAATCAGGATGGCCGGATGCGGGATTGAACCGTCGTCCGCTGGTGAAGCAATCTGCTTCCAGCACTACAATCACTTCGTAAGTACAGAAAAAAAACCTTCATACACCATTGTGTATCCCGAGTAACATTAATATAATGGTAGAAAATACATTTGAATCAGCACACAACGGTTGTACGATGTGTTCCTACACCCATAGGTGGATGACGAGCGAACTTTAAAAAAGTTCCTGTAAGTCATGCTCCGTGGCACAGACCTAACATTCTCCTTGGACCATATACTCTCTTGTTGTGAAGCAGTCATCAACCGAATAGTTAGTTTGTACAGTCTCGTGCTTCAGTGGTCAGGTAAACAATGCAATTACCCAGTTGCAGAGGTAGCTCCTACTCCACGTGAAAAGTAAATCAAACAATCAAAAGGAAATCTTATGATTGTGAAAGTTTAATAGTTGTTCTGACTTGTGGCAGTGAGACATGGACTTTTAATGCAAAATCCATTCAAAAACTGAGGTTTGTTCAGCAAGTACTGGAGGGATGCGTGTTGGTAAGTACCAAGAGAAACACTGGAGTGGAAGATTTAATTATGACTGAAACGAAAATTAAAAGAGATAGCCAGGAGAATGGATGGTACATGGACCAAGAAAGTTCTTTGGTGAATTCTAAAAGTAAGAAAAGACGAAGAAAACAATGTAATGGACGACAGATAGACGTCATAAGAAAACTTGTAGGAACAATATGGATGCGTTTAATGAGGACCGTGACGCATGGAAAAGTCCCAGAGTGGACGTTCAAACGGCTGGCGATTAGACTGCCGTGGAAAATCAGCGTATTCTCAGAGCCAAGTTCAGCGCAGTACCCACGCTGCTTACCACTCAATTTCCATTACTACCGGTAAGCATTATTTGCGAGCTGTTCAACCTCAGTGAAAAATCAATGGCGAAACGCCTTTTAGATGTCCTGGTTTAAAAAAAAAAAAAAGAATAGGAACGAACATCCACCTGCCTTAGCTCACAAGCGCACAACAACTTGCTTACGCAAGCGATAAATGGAAAGTAGTCGGGCGCAGGATGCTGTCAGTGCGTGACGTTCTCGCAGACTGTTTTGAGAGCCTCTGACACTGCACAGGCGCTTATGCGGGCGGAGGGTACCAGAAAACCACCTGCTCCAAGATCGATGCAGTTCACGCGTCACCATACGTTTGCACAGCTCTCTACAATCTGTACGAGAGCCATCGGTCACAACCACCGTCAATCATTCCCATGGGTCTTAGTTCAACGATTCAAGACGTTTAGCGACAGTACGTATTTCATTTCCCTCTGACGCAAGGTCTTTGGAACACACCTGTGCTTTGCTGCGACGATAGATTTGCTTTATTCACAATTATCCTAGTCACGTCCACAACACTTTGAACGCGACAGCTGTGTACGGGCTGTTCTGTCATGTTAACCATATTTAGCAACTATGCGTGTAGTATATGCCCCAGACCATCACTAATCGAACTTTGCGTAGCTACTCCACTCGACGCCCACTTGCTTCGCACTCATCACACGACAGCAAAATGAGGGCCATAGTAGTGGAGTACTGGAGCGCTGGGTGAAATTTTGATATCAAATTGATATGCAAATTAATTACATTGATCAATTAATTACCCCCACCTACAGATGACGTCATATGCTTTCATCGGCCAGCACGTGGGTCTCCGCACCCTCCCTCCTCCGCACCCCTCCCCTTCCTACCCTATCTGTGGGAATTTCGAATTTTAGGGGGAATTTAGAATTTTGGGAGGAATTTATTTGTCCTAGGGATGGGCTGACGCCCCACCCCACCCGGGAATTGGCGGGCAATTAAAAATGGCCGTGCCCTTTCCAAGACTCGAACCCTGGTCCTTGTGGACAAACAGTTCAAGTGCAGCCCCCAACACATGGAAATTGACCAGATACAGGCGACGAATGTTAGGTTACTGTAGTTTATTTATTTTGGTTGGGAAACTGGAGTAGATCCCAGTCCTAACTGTTACGGCATAAAGTCAAGCGCTGGCACACCAGTCGGGAGCGAGAGAGAAGAGATGGCTGTGAGACGACGTCAGCCAATTGCACGCTGACCAACCCCTCTCCAGGACGACAACGCGACAGCAGTGACCTCTATCTGAAGAGGACATAAGCGCCGCTCCCGACTGGTCGCAGCCCAGTGAACAACAGCCTGAGGACTAGCAAGTTGCATCAGAGCTCATTACTTCACGTGAATCCTCTATCTATCAGGCTTTGGAATTGTTATACTGAAGAAACTTGTTTATTTCGTATGTCGCCCTTTGCTTGTGACACATCTTTGTAACACGAAGTTGATAAGTATCGTAATTGCTCATTTTGTAATAAAAGTCATTAATACCATTTGTTTGAATGTTGTCTAGCGATCTGAGAAAGCAGATTTCCTAGACTCCCCGTATTTGACGACTAGGATTTAACACTAACTATCTAATTAATCACAACAACTGGACCCAATCACAAAATTATATGCACAGCGCTACACAAGGAGTGCCTCAAATAGCAATACAGCTGAAAAATTGACGATGCCATACATCTGGTGTTATCCTGCTGGGAAAAAATTTCACAGTACAGCTCTAAATAGTGGCAGAAGTACTCAAACTCTGCCCCTCATATAGGTAAGAAAAGGCAACTGCTATGCTTTCAGCTACCTAGTTTCAACTACTTTTCAAGGTCATCCAATCATCCACTTCCTTCATCCGAAATACATGCACATAGATCGTTGTATATACGAAATGACTTAGGATTTTTGGTAGGTTAGCGAATAAGACAGGTAAATTTCTCATACGAAATCTTTGTTACCTTTGCACATACATTTACATACAGAAAATAGCTCTTTCCTTATTTTTGTTAGGTGTAGTTTTAATAACGTCCAATTTAATTGTTAACTTTTAACTTAAATCCATATCTGTATCATCTATTTCTTTCTCCAGTCAGTAATTTGACAAATTCTCGAATTCTAATACATACCTAATTTTCTTCCTGTAAAATACTTGCTTTATGGCTTTAACTATTAGCTCAGATCCTTCCTGCAGTTCTTCTAACTGAGAGCATTCGGGGATTTTAATTTTTCCTCTTATCTCCTCCATGACGCTATTGTTAAAGCATTACACATCTTCCTGTGTGTACGTCGGCAATCCTCCTGCTCCACATTCTTGCCGGATTTCTGTATAGAACTTTCAAGTTTACTTCGTTTTATACTCTGAAAAACAAGATGGCTGCACTTCCAGCTGCGTGACCTTCCAGTCATACACACGCCATCTTGACGAAACATTAGCGACAGCCCCGGACATTGCACAAGTCCTACCCATTCACCCCCCTCAACACCTGTCCGGAACAGTCGAGGGTAAAGACTTTGGTCCACGCACGGTAGCACATATCCCATGGTCTTTGGCCGTCGTTATTTCGTGTGGTACCTGTTTTTATTAAGCTGGTTTTGTTGCGAGAGCATTTATTTGTTGCTCGCTTTTTGTAGTGATTTGCAGAGTGAGCGTTTGCTTGTTTGCCGTGTTTTACAGAGTGAGCATTCAGTGAGAGAATTTCTTTTTCCTCGCCTTTTTGTAGTCCACGTTTTTTAACTGCGAATGCTTGTACTAGCAGTGTTCTGTAGTTGAAAGTATTTAAAATGAGTACATTTAAGTGTTAAATTTGTGGAAACGAATATAATTACGAGAAGACTCTAAGGCGGCATATTTCCAAGGCGCACCCACAACAACTGAACGAAATTGTACCTCATGTTATAAATAATGAACCTTCAAGTTCCTACCAGTGCTACATAAGCGACAAGAGTTTTACTTGCAAAAGAAGTTTAAAACGCCAACAAAACATTCATATTGCAAGAGGTTGCAGAAGAGGTTGAAGTGTGTGATGTGTACATTTGAAGCTGAGTCTAAAAAGTGTTGGACTGATTATTTCCAATCCGCTCATCAGTGTGAAATCCGGAGTTCTCTAGTGAAGGCGAATTTTTAAGGTGGAAAGAGGAAATGGAACGCATTACACAATCCAGATTCCTCAAACACTGTGGCATTAAGTTTGTTGATGATTACTCAACCAGTATCTATGTTTACCATCGTTCAGATCAGTTAATCTCCAAAGATGAAGCAGTAAGACACCTAAAAACGGTAGGTAGGAACAAAGGTAATGGAAAGTGCCCTGCAGGGATGAAAATCCTCCATAAGGAAGGAAGGTGCCTCGTTAAGTTTGTGTTGACTCACGTTGAACAGGATGTAGACTTAAATCATTTGAATCTGACACCAAAAGAACGTGAGAAATAACTGCAGACATTGCTATAGGATGTGGCATGATGATCTGTTTCGTTCTTAGAAAACGGCCTCTGTGGTACAAGTTTCCTCTTGTGACTCCTTTCTGGGCTAGTGAAAGAACTGCTGCTACGGTTTCAAGCAGCATCTACTTTTGCCGTCAATGATGTCACCATTTTTTGGCTAGGTGACATTCCAGCAGCATTCCAATAATATTTTTCTTTTCATCTGATAGTGTTTCTTGGGTACAGGAGTTAGCATTTACAGTTACTTGATATATAATTGCATCCCACTCATTAAAAACAAACAATATGAATGTGGCTACACATATTTAATACTGTAATCAATCCATGTGCAAGAATACCAATGAATGTATACTTAACATTTACTGCACACTAATTCACAAGATAAACTTCAGAGGATGTTGAAGCAGGTACTTCTCAACCACTGTCTACCTTAGTAGTAAAGCCGTCTATTAGAATAGACTTGTGCCTAATGCGAATGTCTTTTACTTTACTAGTTATCGTTCCTATCACGATCACAACAAGTATGTCGAACAGCTTCACTGTTACAAACATCATTGCAAATATACCTTCGTCCAGTCGTTTCACTTGCTTCACATCACCATATATGTATTTCAAAGCCTTGTGCGTACTCTCTAGGTGCATGTTTGTGTTGAGTGCTGTTGGGTCCTGTGACAATATGCCCAACACTTCGCATTTTTTTCATAGTAAGTCTTGGAATATTGACCAAATTCGGATATATCTGACTCACTACAGAGCTTCTGGAGTGCTTTTTGCAGTGATTCTTCAAACATAGCAACTTCTGTCACCTGCATTAATATCTTAACAAGCTTCTACACATCATTTCTGTTGTCCTTATGCAAAATTGAACCCTTGGCGTTGTTCCTCCATGCCCTATCCACATGCCAGGTGCATTTTAAGAGCCGCTATTATTCTGTTCCAAGCAATACTGTAGGACTCCGACAGATCTGACATGAATACCTGGGGGCAGAACTGTCCAACCTGTGACTTTATGTAGTTGAAAAATACAGTTAACACATCGCTGTCCTGTCTGTCAGAAATGAGGAAAGTGCATGGAAATCCATGCCTCATATCATCCAGTACTAGTATCCTGGTAAATTCAAAATCATAGCCATTTAGACAGAGTCCCATCAACACAAATATAATCATTTCTGTATTTTGCTAACAATTTACCATGTGCATTATTAATTATTACTAACATGAAATCTTCGCTTTTTAATTCCAGATACACGTTACTATGCCTTATAAAAGCAGTACACGTGGATTATCACTTTGCTTAACTTTGTGTACCAAATCTTCGATGGTGATTGAATCATTCGTGTGTGATTGAATATGAAGCCAGACTATAAGACGCTCCAACATTAATAAAGCCCTGCATCGTTGTGAGATGTAATCCCTCCAAATTTGAATCCTGCATTGTAGATCGAATTTTGTCAAGAACAAGAGCCCTACAGCAAAATGCGCAGCTGTGTTCTGTGGTTGTTGTGATGTCAGATATAGATACTAAATCTAGATCGTGTCCAACATGAGTCGACCAAAAATTAACAAAACACTTTCCTTCCTTATTGAGGACTTTCATCTCTGCAGGACACTTTCCATCGATTTTCTTGCTTCATACCATTTTTAGTTATCTTATCCCTTCACCTTTGGAGATAAACTGGCTTGAACAAAGGCAAACATACTTACAAGTGCAGCAATCGTCAACAACCTAGCAGATTAAAACTGTGTGCAGGACCGTGACTTGCACTCGGGACCTTTGCCTTCTGCTTAGTTTGCAGGAGAGCTGCCAGGAGGTTTCACATCAGCATACACTCCACTGCAGAGTGAAAATCTCAATCGTCAACAAATTTAGTGGCACAGTGTTTGACAAACTTCGGTTATGTAGCGCATTCCATTTTCTCTTTCAACTTACGATCAATCCAAAACCTTTTAGCATCAGCTTCAAATGTACGCAACATACAGTTCAATGTTTTCTGTCACACTATGCCATGTGTGTTTCGATGGTGGGATTTTAATTTCTTTTACAGGTAATATTCTTGTCGAATATGTAGCACTGGTAGGAAGATGAAGATTCATTATTTGTAACATGCGTTATGATTTCTTTCAGCTGATGTGGGTGCACTTTGGAAATATTTTGCTCCAGAATCTTGCGATAATTGTATTATTTTCCACAAATTTAACACTTAAAAGCACTCATTTGAAATACTTTTAATTACACAAAACTGCTGACAAGTACAGGGTGGTGTTGCTTCTCGAGAACCTGAAATTCTTAAGAAATTACATTTTACCTGCAAAATCACAGGGAATTTCAGGAATTTATTAAATTGCCAGGAAATTCTGCACTTTAGTTTAGCACTGAAACTGAATTTGATTGAATTTTATTAATTGCAAATTTTAAAATACTTAATATTTCAAGTGCATTAATTGTATGAATATTATTCCATATAAATTATCGGTGTTTAAAAACTGGTTAAACTACTGCTTATGATTGGCATGTAGTGTAACTCAGATAAAAGAAAAGCCATTATTGTGGTATTCTGCCCCCTCTTCTCCTCGCACCATTACTTTATCAGCAGCATACTGATACAATCGTCAGTCTCGCCTGGAATTCTCAGGGAATTCTTTTTTTCCAAGTTTGAGAAGCCACATTGGAAGTAGCTTAGGGCTATTAAATTATTAACATTGCTATCATGTGTTAGTTTCTTTGGATTGAAGAGCTGATACTGTTAAATTGAAGTACATTTGCAGGAGTTGCACCATTCCTCAATATAATTTGAAATACAATCTGGTGGACTAATGTTCTCCTTCAGATTTATTGAGGCTGTTGTGACAACCCAAAAATTCATATATGTATTATGCATTTGTTCTCTGCAGGAGTCTACATCTGTGAGGTTCTCCTCACTGTACATGTATGTATATGGAACTAAAACTATGCATCTACTCTGATCCCTCTGAGAGCTTACAGCTTGTAGCCTGTGTTTCAGGGTAACTGAATGAATGTTAATGTGATAACTCATTTCTTATTTTTTGATCAATGGTATCTGAAGATCCGATTCCTAATTTTCTATAATTTTGGTGCCCAATTTTTTGACTTTATTTATACGATGTCCATGTGACGTCAAATGCCTATCATAATTTATTACATTTTGAAACCTAACATAGAGTGTAATTTAATCTACACACTACATTCATTTTTTATTCTTTGCATTTGCCTGATACTTTGTTGTTTTGTGTGACTTTTACTAATCAAATACTGGTTTTCAGTTTTAGATAATTGTAGTGATGGGTTTTGTAATTTGTTTCAACCAAACTATTATCTGTGTTTCACCAGTTAAAATACTTGGCTCCCTTAAAGAATAATCACACCAAATCGTCTTATTTGTTTCAAAGCTTTTGAGAAAGATTTAAATTTTGGCACAGTGGTAAAAATGTTTCTGTTTTCTTGAAATATTCAGAGTTTAATATTTCGTTTTGATAAGTACATTTTAGTAAGCACTTTCCTCTACAATAGTGAAGAGTAAAATCATTCCTAACCATCAGACTTTGTCAACAAATTGTTGGGTGTATGGCTCTACCAAAGCCAGTTGATTGACTATTTTGAACTAAAGATATCCAATAGTAGGTCACATACAACTTATTTCTGGATTTGTTTTATTCATATGTCAGTAGTAGTTATAAGAATATTACTGAGTCAATAAAGGTATATTCTTACAGAATTTGTATCTTGTTGATAACTTTGCCCATTTTACATAATAAGCAATTAAGAATTGGACATATGAAATGATGTCATTAAAAGCTTATCACTTGTGAAGATTAGCAGGTATTTACTAACGAAACTGTCATCCTAGGAATGTTATGTAGTCATGTACACCTTAAAAATTGTGCTGTGTTGCTTCTCAGTAAAAGTACGTAATGTATGGTCCCAGCTCTCACTCATCACAAAAATTTGACTATTTCATAATGTGCTGCCTATATCCTTCACAGTACCTGTGGTTTCCAGAGTTGTGAACTAGTTTTGACAACTTTTAGTGCTATATCATTATGTCTTTTCTGCACATAGTTCTTAATATGTAGTTCTACACTGAACAGCGAAGATGATTTCCTCACAAGGATTCTTTCTGGTTGGTCAAACGTGCACTGCAGTGTGAAAATATTTTCAGAATTGACTTCAAACAATGGAAAATCCACGATGGAATAACAATGACATTAAGAAAATGGTAGACTGATAATATATAGATGAGCTGTTGAGTCGCTGAAAGGTACAACAAAAATACTGCTATACATATGAGCTTGCAGCTGAAATGCCTTCTTCTAATGTAGAAAATATGCACACATTCATGCAACCACAACTCGCTCACAAATGAGCACTATGTCTGGTCACAAACAATGCTTTTTGCTCGAAAGCTCACACGTGTAGCAGTCTTTTTGTTGTGCCTGTCTGTGACTCAATGTCTCCTCCATGACGTGAGTTGTAATCTAGCCTTTTCAAAATTAAAATATTAGACCCCACACAGCAAACAATTTGTAAAACTGAAAGTGTCTGGGAGATATGTGAAAACTCTTAGAATAATTTCCAATTTCATTTATCATCAGTTGGTGTTTTTACAGAAGACTCGGGGACTCTAAGCGGTTACAGTGAACTTGTTTTCAATGATTATGAAACTGTCAGGAAACAAAGTTAAAAGATTCTTTGCATGAGATGGGGGACCTTGCATTAATGAGGTACGTGAAGTGTTTTCCTGTGAGTGTTGATTCTGCATAAAATTCCATTCACAATCTGCAGAGTTTTTATAGCCACCTAGTGTCACCTTTTGCATCTGGCTATTGGATATCCTCACAGCACATTGTTACGAAATACTGTTTTACGCATGCTACATGCTGTTCTCTGCCATTGCATCCACCGGTCTTTTTTCCTTCTGTCCTTCTCTACTTTCTGCTCTCCATTTTGCCCCCATCTTCTCCCTCTCACACAGTCTCTTGACACTGCGTTTGTCAGCCCTATCCTGCCACCTGTACTCACAGTGTATTCCCCCAGGCAGGGCCAATTCCTGTTCCCTCATCCATATCTCACTGTCCCTCCCCCTTCCCCGCTCTTCTCTGGATTGTTTCTCTTGTTCAACATGTTTCTGCTGCTGTCTGGCTGGAGGTAGCAGTTGTGTGTGTGTGTGTGTGTGTGTGTGCGTTCCTCCTTTCTGAAAAGGTCACTGGCCAAAAGTTTGTATGTTACAGAATGTATCTTTATGAAGAGTATCAGCCTATCCTTTTTATAGTTTTATTGACTTTCCATTGTTTGATTTTATTTGAAACATTAATGGAAGGTCAGAATTGCGAACTGGCCATGAGTTGAATGCAGGTACCTGACTATTTAGAGCAGTACACAACCCAGAAGGGATACTTCAATCTTCCATTAATGTTTGAAAGACAGCTCACAGAGTGAATGATTTTGCCTGAAACAGGACAACTGGAACAAAAAATGCGAGTACACAAGGGATATGAAAGTGTGGGGTGACAGGAAACAAAATATCATCTGAAAAGTGATCTTTTGAGGGAATATATACAAGAAAGAAATACATGCACACAGTTTTCTATAATTCATTTAGTTTTATGTAGGTGACTGAAGAAAGCGATCTGCCTTGTTACTTTACATGGAGAATCTGTAAACACAAACTTCAGCTTGCTGTTCTCATGGTAACGTATTTATACTGGAATGAATTATTACATTATGAATCCTCTGACAACACAAACAAAACTTAGTGTACATTATAAAATTACACAAATGTGGACATGTGTTACATTTTTGTGAGAAATAGACCTTGTGGATGTAAATGAGTAATAGTGAGTAATGTAATTGCTTTCTGGTTTTGTTCTGCATAAAAAACTATAATGGTGGAAAACATTTTTATTTGGATTAGTGTTAAGTGGGTGGTAGCTTCTACGAGGGCAAAGGTTGACACTCAGCTGAACTAACCTAATTTAAATAAAATAGGTTGGCGGGGGAAGGGTTATTTGTTTGATTCTGAGAGAATGTGATGAGCTATCTTACATTAATGGATCATCCTTGTAAACACAAAAGGAAAACATTTTCAACTTAAACATTCCTGATATGAGTAAGAGATGAAAAGCACCAATTTGTAGATGGTACATTATAACTCTGTGGAAAGTTACAGGTTTGCAAATTCAGAAACAATGAAATTAACACATGTATGTCTCAAGTTAAAGGACTACATTGTGATTCTAGTACAGGTGCACACTGGAAATTTTTTCATTGGAAAATAAATTAAATAGGGTTTTACATCATTAGATAACATGGCCTCACTTCCAACAGCTACTTTTCCCTCCCTACTCCAGGTTGTTGCTGGAGAGCAGTCAAGGTGTCCTGGGTTGCAGTGGAACCTTTGTTAATATCAGTGTGTTGTTACCATAAGATATCTACAGAAAATAATGTCACATTTATATTATGGAATGTACAATGATAGGAAGCACAGTGGCATTGGCTAACATCATATAGCAAACTATAAAAAAAAGAAGTGCTTATTTCAAAATGATGGATTTCAAGTCAAAGTCATGCAACTGCATTACATATAAAGGTCATGCAAGAGTACAGAATTCAAGGATTTTCGGCTGTGAGCACTAAGTAAGTATCCTTGCTTTTCCACCAAGTTGCAAGACAGATATTACAAAACCAAACGCTTGCTGATTTGGTTTCACCTGTGACAGCAACTTCTAAAGAAAATGTAGGTGAAGAAGACAGCACCTGAACTTACACCAGTTTTCTTTACTCGGTATTTAGGTGAATAGCTTAGGAAGAAATAGACATCTGTGATGAAAAGCAAATACTGAAACCTCAATGTTTGGAGCATATTTATGTAGCACAATCAGAAAAAGAATAATGAGAAGAACTTAGAGAATGTAGAGTAACACTCTAACTGAGAGGTAAGTTTCAGAATTCAGACAGTTTGCGTGACAAAACATAAATTTTGGCTGAAGTTCTGCAGGGGAGCCAAATCACTCTACTTCTGCCAGTGCAACCCAAATTTTCTCTGTGTGTGATTCATACAGTTTTAAGTTTTGCTGTAAAGTTTTAAGGGTGGGAAAATAATTTAGCAATGCTATCAAGAACATTGGTTTTGGCCATAAAGAGGGCTATGTAGTACTTATTTCATACTGTTTCATTGTGCTAACATGTTTCTTACATCCACATCCAAATTATTTAGTTCAGATTAGATTCAGTTTTCGTTCCATAGACCCAAAAATGACATGATTCTTATGGGTGTAGAACAAGTCATAAACTTTGAAATAAAAAACAGAACACTTGAATACTCGTTGCCCTGATCATTTGTCAGGAGGTTGTCAAACTGTGTGAATACACTACAGTAAACTGGAAATGCTAATATTTACAGAATTAATACACTGTCAGAATGAAACACAGATATGCACTTTCAATAAAATTATGATACACAAGATTCCTAATTTTGACTATTGTGACCAACTGCTGTCAAAACTGAAACCTAACAGACAAAGTTCGTTAAGATGGGATGGAATGACACTGACGAAATTATACACAAATTTTTAACAAGAGACAGCTCTAAATCTCTCAAACACTGAAGAAGAACTCAAAGTAACCTCATGTCTGCAATAAGCAAGCAGTCACAAGAGATCACAAGTAAAAATTCACCCATTACGCATGCAAATACTAATGAAGTATGTGACATACATAAATGTCTGGCTGCTTGCATTACGCATTTCTACATTATCTCACTCTTATATTCTTTAATTTTGATGAGGTACCTAGTCAGAAACATCAAGACATCGATTTTGGCTTGTTTGTACACAGGATTGACTTTAGAAAATCGAGATAATAGACTGCATCCTTGGCATTACTGCCAATAAATATTTCCCAACAGAATTTCTTGCACTACGCGAGTTGGCGGAAATTGGCGCTCACTGCATTTAACAAATATCAAAATTTTTGATATACTGCAGACCAAAGCCCATGAAATAAAAAAGACAGTATGGATACCAATTTTATTTTTGCTTTTTATTGATGATTTTTCAACTCACATATACAATTTACATATATTTTTATTTCTTTAATAACACGCTCTTTTCACAATAATACTGGAAAAACTGAATTTCGTATTAATTACTGCTTTATCTCCCTTGTTTTTGTGACGGGCATATCTGTGATACTTACAACTTTGATGTCGGAACATGCGGCAGATCATGCGCGGGACTTAGCGTATGGATAGGTGTGGAGGGGAGCGAATGGGCGGGACTTGGACATTGCACAACATTACGTCATCTTTTAGATGGATGCTAGATGGCTGCACTTCCAGTCACGTGATCTACCGGTCATACATACGCCATCTTGTATCTTTGGAGTATAAAAGGAGGCTCTACAGCTGCAACCGATCAGTCTTCTGTGGTAGTTGGTAACTGGAAGTGTCAATATGGATTCCTCCAAAGTGTTTAACATGCCTCAGCTATTAGGGCGGACGACGAGACCAACCGATGAACGCTTTGGTTTATGGTTGCTACTGGAGAACCTGGACAATCTTGTTTCTGACATTGGTAACATAAATTACACCGAAAATGGTATTTTACTTAGTAATAAGAATTTAAATATGCTTACTCCTATTACAGAACCGTTTTGCGATAACATTATGGTAGTTAAAATCTGTGATCAAGGGGATTGTCAGGAGCAGTCAGAGAAGGGGCGATCTGTAATGTTAAAGAAGGAGATGTGCGGTTTATGTAATAATTATCTACGTAGAAAATTCTCAAAGTTCGCCACTGCAAGACATTGTGTCAAGGCGAAGCTACCATTTCTCCTACATGAAAGCGACAGTGTGACAGCAAGAGGAATATTGGATAAAATCAGCAAGGTAGCACCGGAAACCACTTTGAAGAAATATAAAAATCCTGTGGCTGCACCATATAAAGTGGAATTAGCCGATGTTAAATTGGATGTTCTAATGGAAGAGTTGCCTGGAATATTGCAGCAGCTACTTGTAGACGATTTTTACCTTTTGGATTTAGACATAACGCAGGACTTTGCCGGAATTTTTAATAAAAGGGAGATGTGCGAGTACCTGATATCTAACTATGACTTCTGCATGGAAGGAGACGACCAGGGAAGCAGCAATGTGATTGAGGACAACGATAAGACCGCTGGAATAGACTGTTTGACGTGGATGAGCTCCAATTATAGAGTAAAGATGTATAACAAATTTATATGTCAAATCACAAGTCCAGGAGTAAACAAAGTTATCGGTAACCATCTTATAGATTTTATAAAGTGTCCAGACAAGCGACTACGAGAAACTTTTACGTCTTCTTTGGCTAAGGAGCATGGCATTACCAGGCTGGAGGCTACAATATACTGC
Organism: Schistocerca americana; assembly: GCF_021461395.2. NCBI lineage: Eukaryota > Metazoa > Arthropoda > Insecta > Orthoptera > Acrididae > Schistocerca > Schistocerca americana. Next base: position 169,565,270 of record NC_060124.1, on the reverse strand, counting down.
TACAGAGTAGATCGTGTGTTCGACCCACTGCAAAGCTGTTTAAGTGTATTAAACACCAACAAGCAGTATTTACAATGTGCTCCACTTTATTCTGTGCCAATTGCGTCCATGTGGCGCCAGTTAACTAATAATTTACAGAACAGTTGTTGTGTGGTGTTTAATAAAGTTCTGCAGTTTGTTTACTGGGGTAATAAGAACACCCGAAAATTGACTGGTGTGCAAGTAAGTCTGCCAGACTCTCAAGACCGAGAAAAGCTTATAGGTTATGCTCTGTCTGCACACAGTTTTAACTGTCTACCTGTTAACTACGTGGAGATCCTTAACTCTGACTCCAACAAAGATAATATAAATATTAGACATAAGTGTTACGTTAAAACAGGAGAAACTTATTTTTCTCAGTCTAGAAAATTGTTCTCCACAATACCATCCGATATAAATATCGCCGAATTGGGACTGGTTCCTACAAATAATGTTATACCACAAGTCTTAAGAAAAAGAACCAATGTATCAAAGAGGCTTATACCATGCCCCATTAATGAAATTACTCCTTTAAGTGCAGTTAATGTATTAAGTGTAAGGAAAAGAAAACTGGAACTGGATGCCCTTGAAGAAAAGAAAAGAAAACGGGAGTATATGACGAAGACAACTGCCATACGGGAAGAATACAAACTGCCATTGGAGAAGGAAGAAGCTATTGGAAAAGTACAGGCAAGGCTTACAAATCATTTTAAAAATAAGGTGTGGCGAAATCTGGATACAAAGGGGGAATATAAAGTACTGGCATTCACAGTAAACAGCCATGGAAAGTGGCCATGTGTTGGAGCACTGGCCATAATCAATGGAATCGAGAATGTTTACTACATTAAGGGATACACGAAAATTGTGTTTATTACGCTCTGTTCTGATTTGGATCAGCTTAAAAAGAATGGTTACATTCTATCTAAGTGTGGCGAGCTGGATGTTGTCCATCTAGCAACAGAACAGCCATTTGCCGAGTTTAAAACTGATGGAATAACTACATTTAATGGACACTCGTTTGCAAAAGTTGTAAACTTAAAGTTCTATACAGAAATCCCGCAAGAATGTGGAGCTGAAGGGTTGCCGACATTCACGCAAGAAGATGTGGAATGCTTTAACAACAGCGTCATGGAGGAGATAAGAGGAAAAACTAAAATCCCTGAATGCTCTCGGTTAGAAGAACTGCCGGAAGGAACTGAGCTAATAGTTAAAGCCATAAAGCAAGTATCTTACAAAAAGAAAACTAGGTATGTATTAAAATTCGAGAATATACCTTCTCTGTATTTGTCAAATTACTGGCTGGAGAAAGAAATAGATGATACAGATGTGAATTTAAGTTATAAGTTAAAAATTAAATTGGACGTCATTAAAACTACGCCTAATAAGAATAAGGAAAGAGTTATTTTCTGTGTCTAAATGTATATGCAAAAGTTAATAAAGATTTTGTACAAGAATATTTACCTGTCTTATTTGCTAACCTACGTTAATCCTAAGACATTTCCTATATACGACGATCTATGTGCATGTATTTCGGATGTGGGAAGTGGGTGGTTGGACGACCTTGGAAACCTTGTTACTGAAAAGATGGGGTTGTCCAGTTCTATAGATGCTGCTATGGAATACCTAAGACCAGACATTTCAAGTAACTTCTATAATATGAATTTGACCCTCACTACCCCAGCAGAAATAATGTCCATCACAAAGTTTTTAAATTCAAAAACATCTATTGGGTATGTTGAAATATCAACAAAGTTAATTAAACAATGTGATTCTGAGTTAAGTAACATATTAAGCTATCTGTTTAACCAGTCGTTTATCAGTGGAATATTTCCTGAATGGTTGAAATATGCTGAAATTAAGCCACTGTTTAAAAAGGGAGATAAAGAAATAGCATCAAATTTCTGTCCAATTTCACCTTTGTCAGCATTCTCAAAAATTTTAGAAAAAGTAATGTCTTACTTTTTCTTGTGTATATCAATGACCTTTCATCAGTAACATTATCAGGTGCCAAGTTCGTTTTGCTTGCTGATGATACAAACATTGCAATAAATAGCAAATCAAGTGTAGTCTTAGATCGGCTACTAAAATATTTGTGGACATTAATCACAGGTTCCTAGCCAATTCTTTGTCACTAAACTTTGAAAAAACACGCTACATGCAGTTCAGAGCATATGCCTAACATACAATGACAAGCAGATAGAAGAAGTGGACAGTGTTAAATTCTTGGGATTACAGTTTGATAATAAATTCAACTGGGAGGAGCACACCACAGAACTGCTGAAGTGTCTTAACAAATCTCCATTTGCAATGCAAATTGTGTCACACATAGGGGATATAAAAATGAAAAAGCTGGCATACTATGCTTAATTTCATTTCATAATGTCATATGGGATTATTTTTTGGGGTAATTCATCAAGCCAAGCTAAAGTTTTCCGGGCACAAAAACATGAGTAAGAGTTATATGTGGTGTGAACTGAAGAACACCCTGCAGAAGCCAGTTTAGGGAACTAGGGATACTAACTACTGCTTTCCAATATATTTATTCCTTAATGAAATTTGTCATTAAAATATATCACTTTTTCAAACCAACAGCTCAATTCATGGAATCAGTACCAGAAATAAGAATAATCTTCACAAGGATTTAAAATCACTTACACTTGTACAAAAGGTGTTCATTATTCAGGAACACACATTTTCAGTAACTTGCCAGCAGCCATAAAAAGCTTAAAAACCAATGAAATTCAGTTAAAGAGAAGCCTAAAGGATTTATTGGTGGCCAACTCCTACTCCATTGATGAATTTCTCAGTAGGACCAACTGATTGTATATATATGTGTACAATGTAACTTTTGCACCATTTCAGTGCAGTAATGTGTTCATTGTAAATAAGTATTGTAGTAGATCTATTACATATGTATTACCTCATAAATAAAAAGAAACTTTTTATTTTAATTCAGTGAATTAGTGTTTGTGAAATGATTCTTTCATGTAGTGTTCATTAAAAAAATGACGATAATTCCACTTGGGACACTTGGGACCTGTGGAAGTACATTAGCTTATTTGTTTCAGTTATAAATATTTGTCATGTATTATTATTTATCTGAGATGTCCACATCCTGGAGGACCTCCTCACTATGAATCAATTGGAATGAAAGTAAATCTAATCTAAAAGTAGTTGAAACTAGGTAGTTGAAAACGTAATGACTCCCCTTTGTTACCTATGTGATAGTGTAGGGACCCCTTTTCTTATATATACGAAAGCGTAGCGACCTCCTTTTCTTATCTGTATGAATCAACAATACACGAACCGTCTCTTGTGATTAATAGTCTGTTCGATATGGTCTTCCTGTAGTACAATCGACAAAACTTTACGCAGGTCTTGAAAGAGGCTTTGACCACTGGTCACTTGCTGTGTACAGGTAATATGCTCGATGTTAACAAGTAGACGGTATTTCTTTTTCGATTTACGAGAGGAGAGGGACGAGGTAAAATCATAGAGCAGGTTCTATTACAAGGAGTGGTATAAATGGTTAAATTTTGGATGCAGATATTTCTCTCAAAACTACACCAGTTTTGCTAGTATGACTAATAGAAATTAGCTGTATCTATTCTCATCGAATCATGGTTGTTTTTATTATTGTGACCAAATTGCAGATTTAAAAACAGGTGTTACTGAATGTCCTGTGTTTTTTCATACTTAATAATCTCTATTTACAAAGTATACACCATTTGAATTATAGCTCATTGTGGAAACTAGAAATGATAGTGTTTTTCCCCGACATTTGAGCAAACTGCATGAAATAGGCTGCGATGATCAAATTGCTTACAGAACTAGAACGCAAAAATCTGCTCCTAGTGTGAAAGATTGTCTGCTGGGTGAAAGAAATTTTACACGAAGGTCATTCGGGTTTCGACGTCATGGAAGAGAGGCAGAGGCGATAAAATTTTATAGGAGGTTCTATTACAAGAGAGGCTCCCACGATTTGTTTCGTAAACAACGGTGTGATATAGCTCCGCATTGGTAAAACAGGGTTTGCCATAGTGTACAAAACAGCTACAGCTTCTTGAATTATAGCTTGTCGTCGAACGTAAAATGATTGTTTTTATTCAACCATTTGGGCAAATGGCATGAATGACTGTATTTTCTAATGTTATTTCAAGTGTCTGAAATGTTTGTAATACACACGTGCATGACAGTTTATTTACAGACACTGCTTTGAATGCGAGAGATGCTTTCAGATCGTGTAATTTATCCATCAAGCTGAAAGAAATAGCTCAACATAGATTTTTTCCTTCGGAGTTTAAATTCTCAGTTTTTCTTTACTTCGATGATGGTGTCGAAATAACGAGGACATTCTGTGAAAGTAAAAGAAGACGGACTGGACCTATTCTCGTGGAGAGAGGGCATTAATAATCGTCACGATTTTTTTTACCTTTGTAATATATGCTCGATTATAAGAGATGCAGTGATGTTCAGTACAATTGTTACAGTGCAGTGTTTTCCCATTCAGAACGATGGGCATTTGCCGTGGATGTGTTGTGTGTTGGGACGGTCAGTGTGTGTATGTGGGTGGGTGGGGGGGGGGGGGGTGTCGCCTAGGCAGCTGTGCCTCGATCAGGGGGCGGCATGTGGGCTGGGCGACACTGCTATGTTTTAGACTAACAAACAAGATGCACTTGTGGCGGCCCTCATTTATCTCCTATTGTTTAGTGATTTGCCATCCCTACCTCATCGTCGGCAGTGAGTAACGTGGAGTTCCGTTCCTACTTTCCCATTCTTGAACACTACCTCTTTCACTTTTTCAATATTTTCAGAACATACATATTGAAGAGCAGAGGGTAGAAGTGACATTCGTGTATCCATAGCTTAGTGTGGGAAAGGCTCAGAAATAATCGTCATTTTTTTATCTTTTCATTTCACCGCCTTCTTTAAATAGACGCCAAGAGTGTACCAAATTCTCTGTCTTTTTGTTTCAGTATGACAATATTGTCTAGGCACGATCTTCCTATTCTAGATCGGCTTTGATGCTCTATATCATTTACCTTTTCTCTTTTCTTTTTTTACGATTGTGCCCTTCAGAAGTGATCGTAAATCTCTGGTCTAGTATCGTGGTTGCTTCTGTTTCATGCTTGCGATTCCTTCGTTACCGAACTGATTGTCTAGGCGCTGTAGAAACGATACCTACTTTCATTACTCTTAACGTCTTATTTCTTCTGCTGACGCCAAAGTTTTCTTTGCTTGAAATGAACGCTTCGACAATCGTCTTAAGCCATTCCTCGTTTCTTTTCCCCAAAACTGAAAGCAATACTCCAGCTACATCTGTGACCATTCCACATCGGACATACGCCTGTGATGTGAACCGACTGGAGATTTAGAACCAAAACTAGCACCTAAGATTGTGTGAGAAGACCTTTCAACAAACCACTATGCACATGGTGCCTGAAGACTCCACAGTGGAATGCCGAAACTGGTTGGCAAAATAAAATAACATCTGCATCACACGGCTGTTGGCGGATTTCATTGACAATTGCTCGACCAACGGATGTCCCCTATCCATGATGGATCAACATGGATCAGCAGAGACTTTTTCAGTCATCCGAGACCACTGAGCAGCAACAATATGGTCTCCCGTTTTGTATTTTTTGTATTTTTCGTCTTCCTTGGGTTCATCGGTCACATCCTGTCTTAAGGCAGTCAGCAGCACACCGTCACGATTATTCCGGTTAACCCGTGGTTTGATACAGAAGGTCAAATTACTTGAAACATGTTCGGGATATGCCGAAGCATCGCCGTACCATTCACGAGGGGTTATGTTTTAACAATGCATTGAAGAAGATGCTATATCTATGCTCGTCACGGAGTCGCGAGATAGGGACGGAGGACCTCAAGAGCCTTTTAAACCGCGGGCAGGTCCTTACGGGGGCGTGTCACGTTGACGACATGCCGTGACCTGCGTTCCCAAGCGAGTCTAAGGACTACAACACGGATCTCGTATGCTGGGCTTGTGGGCGCCGTGTGGCGTAATGCAAGCACAGCCGGAAAAAGGACGCCCTGCCGCGTCGCTATGCATCTGCCCCAAACAGCGTGACTTTGTCGACTTTTGTTTCTTACACGATCACGACAAAAGACAAGGAAGACACTTAAGCTTGGAGAGCTGGAACAAAAAGCAGGTAAAATGATTCACGGCACTGCCGAAACCCGCGCTTGTGTGGCGACGATTCGCGGGCAACCGGTTCCAATGCGGTAAGGTGCTGGCGCTAACTTTCTGGTCAACAGACTGTGCCAACACCATTTTTTAAAATAGGAACAGCTTGTAGCCTTTCATGAGGACGGGACTCTCTAAGAAGAGTAGGCTTCCTTCACTCAGTAATGTCAGGAAGATGAAATTACTGTTAACCCGTATCATGCCACTCACCGACACCACACAGCTACATACATCACGCTAAAGATACAGTACGTAAAGGTATTTTCTCGGTGTTTATGATACTAAAGTAACGATTATGGCCTTCAGCGTGGTGTGTGCTCTCGCCTCAAACGTCTCCTACAGTCAAGGTACTGCGATGTTGAGCGCCCTAAAGATAACAACAACAATAATAATTTCTTACCGGGACTCCCAAAATGGCTGTGAGCACTATGCGACTTAACTTCTGAGGTCATCAGTCCCCCAGAACTTAGAGCTACTTAAACATAATTAACCTAAGGACATCACACACAGCCATGCCCGAGGCAGGATTCGAACCTGCGACCGTAGCGGTCGCGCGGTTTCAGACTGTAGCGCCTAGAACCGTTCGGCCCATGTCGCCCAAGTTTGTGTAATTTGTAACGCATTACTAAACATTCACTTGTATAGAGACATTCTGGATTTACTACTGTGCTGTAAAGCTTCATTTTTAAAATTTTTAGACAGAGACTTTTTGTTGTGAATGTTCCTGGTTACACCATATGCTCTTTGCATCTTACGTACTCTTTCTGGTATAGCGAAATTTTTTTAAGGCATTTTCTTGAATCATTTCTCCCAAATATTTAAATTTATTAACCTTCTTTCTTTGTCCAGCATCTCTTACTAGCATTTCTGGAGCATTGTTTATGTTCGTCACAAATTTTGTTTTTTCTACGGAAGTTCTTAAACCTGCTTTGTTGGCTATTTCTTTTATTATTATTATTATTATTATTATATTCCTTTCTCAGACGTTATGTCTGGTTAAAAATGGAAAGTGACGCGGACCTTGATCAAGCGTGACTTCCTTTTAACTGTGTGGTATATGTTACATAGCATTTAGGAACTTTCTGGTAATTGAACATGTATCAATAATAACAGATTTCTGTAGTTGTATATATACGTTTGGATGTAGCTGTATTGCGTTGATGTACTGGTGGATATTGTGTTGTATGACTCCTGTAGTTGATAGTATAATTGGTACAACGTCAGCTTTATCCTGATGCCACATGTCCTTGACTTCCTCAGCCAGTTGGATGTATTTTTCAATTTTTGCTCCTGTTTTCTTCTGTATATTTGTTGTATTGGGTATGGATATTTCGATTAGTTGTGTTAATTTCTTCTTTTTATTGGTGAGTATGATGTCAGGTTTGTTATGTGGTGTTGTTTTATCTGTTATAATGGTTCTGTTACTGTATAATTTGTATTTATCATCCTCCAGTACATTTTGTGGTGCATACTTGTATGTGGGGACGTGTTATTTTATTAGTTTATGTTGTATGGCAAGTTGCTGATCTATTATTTTTGCTACATTGTCGTGTCTTCTGTATTTGCTAATATTGTACATCCGCTTGTGTTTCTATTTGTTGTTTGCAAAGTCTGCATTTATCTGTTGTGGTATTGAGGTCTTCAATAATATGCTTGTTTTAATACCTGGTGTTTATTGTTTGATCCTGTATTATTATTATTATTATTATTATTATTATTATTATTATTATTGACATTGTAAGTATCTACAGCTGTTAAAAGTGGGGGTGACGCCAAGTTGGTTTTGGGGGGGGGGGGGGGGGAGGTCTCCCTGCCTCCAGCTGTCTGGTTTTTGTCTAATTGCGCTTTTATTTTACTTTAGAGAGTGTGTCTGCATGCTAACTTCGTAATTTTGTGCTGTTTCACTTATTTGCAATTATGTTTCTTTGGCACTTTATAAGCGTTGTTGGCTGTAAGGTCTTTGTAACCCAAAGCCGAAATAATGAAATTTAAAAAAAAAGTAACAACTTGCCCATCCCGTCCTGCTCAAGAACCTAATCCTCCGCTCTTGCCTAGTAATGGCTGTCCTTCGTCCAGACACTGCTGGCAGAAAGTCCGACAATATATCTGTCGAGGTTTCTAGACCTTTTGCCTTCTTCCGATTGCCATCGCTGTCGTGTCTGTCTCTCCCAGGTTGTTAAAGGAACACGGGAGAGGTTTCGGGAGCCTCTGCCTCTATCAGCAAGGACGACCGCCGATGCCCTTAACGCGACCGCATTCGTCAGCCGCCAAGTGGTGTGTCGTGTCGCGCCGTTGCGCAACGTGGAATGGCAGGCGCCGTCAGATCGGCTGCTGCTACCTGGAATCCCACGCTGCCTGCCGGTGCAGCTCGCCACACGCCAGTGCCTGCCTGCCTACCTGTTCCACGCCAGTTTCGACCTCAGAGCGACCTTACAAAAAACCGGCAGGCGGCCGGTGCGACTCTGAAGGCCGAGCGAGCAGCCCGCGGGAAATGCCACCGGCGTCGAATCACTCGCTCTGGGAATACGACAGGCAGGATATGACGGAATTCCCCTCCCGGTCACACGTCTCACACTCGCGTCGCCTTCACCGCGTGACTCACTCGACATGCCGCATTTCGATCTCCTTTGAGTGCCTCTACCGCAACTAGAAATATCATTCCCTGGAACAGACTTATCGTCTCAGAGCTTTGACTACTATAAAAAAGTGGCCACCTCTGATTGGGATTCGAGGTAGCGACCCTTCTTCCACGTCTTGCCTTAAACTAAAACGAATTAATCCCTCGTCTTACAGGCTACATAACAAGCTCTTGGCACGCAGTGTACAAGCAGCGTAAACGGTATATAAAATAAAGGAAAAGAAGTGATGAATAATTTGAAAAAAGCATGTAGTATATTCCTAGAGTAATCATTTAAAGCCGGTTCTTGAAACTTTGTTGGCAGACTTTCTTGGGGTGGTTTACGTATGTCTTCAGGAGTCTTCCAGTTCAGTTCCTTCAGTGTCTTTTACTCTTCCTCGGATTAAACAAACCTGTGACCATTCGTGCTGTCCTTCTCTGAATACGTTCAATACCCCCTGCTAGTCCTATCTTGTACGGGTCCCTTACACTTGAGCAATATTCTAGAACCGATCACACGAGTCATTTGTAAGCAATCTCCTTTGTAGACTGATTGCACTTCCCCAGTATTCTACCAATAAACCAAAGTCTTACCACCTATTTTACCCGCGACTGAACCTCTGTGACTATTCCATTCCACATCCCTACAAAGTGTTTCATCCTGGTGTTTGTATGAGTTGGGCGATTCCAACAGTGACCCATTAATATTGTAGTCATAGGATACTACGTTTTTTCGTTTTGTGAAGTGCTAAATTTTACGTTTCTAAACATTTAGAGCAAGTTGCCAATCTGTGCACCATGCTGAAACCTTATCAGCATCTGACTGAATACTTATGCAGCTTCTCTCTCATGGTACTTCATTCTAGATAACTGCACCATCTGCAAAATGCCTGATTTTACTCTTAATATTGTCTGCAAGGTCATTAATATACAATATGAAGAGCAAGGGTCCCTGGAGCACACCCGAAGTTATTCCTTCATCTGACGATAACTCTCCATCCAAGATAACATGCTGTGTCCTCCCTACCAAAAAGTCCTCTCTCCAATCACAAATTTCACTTGATAGTCCATAATATCGTACTTTTGACAACAAGCGTAGATGCAGTATTGAGTCAAATGCTTTTCGGAAATCAACGTTTGTGTACAATTACTGCAGTGAGTAAGAATTATTGCGTTATTCAAGTGTTCACTTTTAGCTAACTATTCAAAATCCTTCATTTAGCGTGTCTAATTTGGCTATTTAAATATGATATTCCGACGAAACTGCCAAGTACATTTAAGTGAACTAGGCGACCCGTGCGAAACTTTCGCATTTTTATAGTTTTAAATAATGACTATTTGGGAGAAGAGTAGTTTTGGGAATGGATGGAAAGTATCTTTGAAAATGAGCCGAACGACGTTAAATAATAATTATGAATTTATGATACATTCTTGTATATACATTTCCACATGTCCGAAAATGTGTTTTGCATTCGAAACGTTTGTTATGGCTTGCACGACGTGCAGAGACCATAGACCATACATTATATCTCTGGTCTATGGTAGGGCCACATAACCTGTAACTTCAACTCGATTAACATTTTCAGTAACAGTAAGCACGTTAGGCTGTAGTAGCAGTAGGTAAATCACAATTCAAGGCGACAATGACAAATATATTTGTCGTTACAGAAAGTATATTCGCTTAGGAAAGTCCGCTTGTACGACCGACATAGATAATCGACTACTGCAGTGGTCGCGGTTTCTGCCCACGGCAACGCTGTATTCGAATTATCCAGTTGATAGGTACATTAAAACAAATAAAATGGTATTCGTAATAAGATAATATGAAAACGAAGGCTCTTATTCGTGCTTTATAACTTAGTTTCGTAAAGTATGGGTATGGAGCTGTGCGTCCGTGATGCCCCTTTACCTGTGACACTTAAAGGTTCTTTTATGTTAAAATTTTCCACAAATAGTAAGTTTTAGCGCAAAATCGGTATGCAACGTCAGAAGGTTAAGAAATCTTTCTAATGATATCTCATTCATCCCTGTACGATTAATATGTGTTGAGAAAAAGGGATGTATATGGTTCAAATGGCTCTGAGCACTATGGGACTTAACATCTGAGGTAAGGGATGTATATTTGAGGAATAATATATATGATGGTAGGACTCCACTCTATTTGCGTGACTTTTCCGACAGTCTGTACAGGAAACAATAGATCCTTAAAAGGAATAACAGTGCCGTCTATTGACAATATCTTAAACTTGTCCATTAGCGCACACGTTACCAGGCGTTATCGGCGGCAGATATTTTCGAGTGACAGTAATTAGGAAATAACAGGAAAAAAGGGAAGAAATATATGTTTTAAATTCCCGTTCTATTCAGGAACCAAACGCAATTGCAATACTTCTAGTCGCTCTATCCATCCAACTGCACTGAATCAATACAAATTTTGTGATTATAGCAGTTGCTACGAAGCTATCCTTCAGTACGTGTCTATAGTCCGCAGATTCGAAAAAAACAAACAGCTCTTTGATATTCAGCACTATTGTGCCATCGCATAGCCGGCAGCTAATGAGCTGTCAACCTTGACTCACGAAATCTACTCGCAAACTGCGAATACGTTACGGCCACAGCTATACGATTTAATGGAAACAAATGAAAAACATTAACATGGCCAAGATAGACACAAATTCTTTCGGAGTCGCAATACTTCAGATACCACCACACGCAACAGAGTCCCAAGCTCATGTGGCTAGTAGTACTGCACTTTAATTTGGAAGCGTCGAATCTCACTCGTCCTTATGGTGAACCTAGGTAGTTCCTTCGGAGTGCTGCATCTTAACTAACACGTCTGTCTACGAGATGCCGGCGGGAGTGGCCGAGCGGTTCTAGGCGCTACAGTCTGGAACCGCGCGACCGCTACGGTCGCAGGTTCGAATCTTGCCTCGGGTATGATTATGTGTGATGTCCTTAGGTTAGTTAGTTTTAAGTAGTTCTAAGTTCCAGGGGACTGATGACCTCAGAAGTTAAGTCCCTTAGTGCTCAGAGCCATTTGAACCATTTGTCTACGAGATGCTAAACGTGCTTCTTCCTACGCCCAATACTACTGAATTACAGATCTTTAGCCATTCAATCGAATTCGATCGAGTTACTACTAATTCGCTTCGCTATGGTAAGCGGATACGGAACGAAGGAGCTTTTTTTCATTTTAAATGAGTGAAATAAGAAGACCTAAAAAATTAAAAACTGATTGTGTTTACATTTCTTTAACGCAGTGGCGTTATTATCTCAGTAGTTCTACGGAGAAATGATTAAAAATGCTGAATAACGGTTCGTTTATCTAAAACGGGTTTAACGTATCTTGAACCTTCCAATAACGAGATTGTTGCAGTTAGAACACAGTAACTAAGTACAGTTGCATGAAGAAGTAATTGCTTGGAATGTTCAGTTTAATTACTTTGATATTATTTCGTCCATCTTTGACAGAACATATGTATGACAATGCGCGAAACAATATTCAATATTCTACAAGCACAAAGCGCTTACGAAGTTGCTTCTGCACTGCAACCAACCGAAGAGTCGCAGTGGATAAGTCACTGGAATCATATTCGACAGGAGTGTGGTTCAGATTCGTGTGTTGCCATTCGGATTAGTTTTACTGTGATTTTATTAAATCATTTCACCCAAATACCAGGATTTTCTTTCAATAAAGTAAGGTCGAGTTCTTCTCCAGTTGAGATAGTGAGCTGTCTCTATGAATACTTATTATCAGTGTTCAAATGCGTGTGAAATCTTATGGGACTTAACTGCTAAGGTCATCAGCCCCTAAGCTTACACACTACTTAACCTAAATTATCCTAAGGACAAACACACACACCCATGTCCGAGGGAGGACTCGAACCTCCGCCAGGACGAGCCGCACAGTCCGTGACTGCAGCGCCCAAGACCGCTCGGCTAATCCCGCGCGACTATTATCAGTGTCACATTAAATGAAATCCCTTTTGATTTGTTGCAACATTAGTTTGTAACAACAAAGCAATAGAGTTTTTAGCATTCATCTGCTCTGTGAGACATTTTTTTAAGCGTTAGATCTACCAGCTATGATAGAGGCGCAGGCTTTTTTATTATTGCTGTATGTTTATACTCCAAAGGCCAATGAATAAAAACAAGTTTTCACCATAATACCCACTGGAATGTAAAATCATGTTGAACATTGATTGCAGTATCACGACAATACCAGATCAATTATCATCAAAACTTTTGTTAAAATCAGTATGCATTTATAATGAGAATTATTGTAAGCAAAGAGCTTCATGCAAGTCCAAGTCAGAGGAGTTGCATGAAACAGTTGTGAAAAGCTTTGTGGTGGACTGGAATTACTGTTACTGCTATACGGTTACACAGGTAGAATTAACGTTATATGTGATTATAGACAATATATTGCCACAAAGCTAAATTGGTGATTGTGCTACAATGATGTATTTCCATAACGCGCACTAAACTATTTACTAATCTGCGGAAGGAGGAGTAACTGATCCGTTCCGAATCTGGAGGAATGCGGAATCACCGGACGTCGCTTTAAACTGACCACATGTAAGTACAGATAAGTTTGCAACCATGTAAGCGTCTCGCAACCATTCAGAAGCTAGCGATTATTTTTGTGCAGTGCTGTTCTTGACAGCCACTCACTGATCCACGGGTCATTGGATGTGTATTATTAAAGTGTATTCTTTTAGTCGTCGAAAATTCTAAAGCAGATAGTACCGTAGAAATAATTATTTTTGTTTATAGACGCTGGTTTGACTCCGACACCTGCAGCCTTCCGTGTCGTAACAATTTCCACCTGCCTATTTAACGTTGCGACACATTGCTCTGATGAGCGTGACGCAACTCTTTTCCAGAACAGTCACGCACACATAGCCTCGTCAGAACGGGGATAGCGCTTTGCTGACTTCGCTTCGATGCAAAACAAACGACAGCCGTATAACAAACGCAACTCGTAAGGATGCAACCGCTGTTTGTTTGTGAGCCAGGCGTGCATACGAGGTGGTATTCGGGTCGCAAACACAGAGTATGACCAGACAGCCTATTTGTGTAACAACTGTTAGGAATGAACGGTATTCCAAGCGGATCGCCGTGGTGGCGTCGGGAGTTATTTCTGTACATCTGACCCGACTCGCTATTAAGAACGCGGCCGATGCAGCTGTTCCGAAAGGGTCGGAAATGGGTCGCTGGAATACTAGCCAGAAGTGTATTCAGCGCGCACACAACGTACAACTGCTTTTAAAAAAATCGTGTCTAATGACGTACATTTAACAACCTTGAAAGTGTTGACTGCGTAACGTTCTGTCTTTAATGCCTCGTCAGTGCCATAACATTTTCTTGTGTGCCTGGTTCATTATCACTTTACGCAAATGTTTGCGATCGCTCAACGTCTTATCTCTTCGTTCATTTAAGAGATGACAATGTACAGAATGGTAAACTTACAAAGAAACAACGGAAATGTCTACAGGAACAACAATACTCTCGAGGCCTTGTCAGACGCGAAATATTGAGTGGAACTCTTACTAAAGTATCTTTATCAAGTAAACTTGTTATGAATGTGCGACAGAATGGAGCATTGGTTTTTAAATATGGGCTCTTTTCGAATACTATCTCTGCAGTAACGATGTAAAGCTACGGTTTAAAAACTGCATTTGTTACAGGGATAACCCAGAAGTGGCATTCCGTACAAGTAGCATGTGAAAACTCTGAAGTAACGATTAGGCCACGTAAAAAGACCCTAATCTCGGCTAACCTGTGTACCAATAAAGCAAGATGCCAGTTAGTCATCTACCTGATCCAACCCAAATCCCATTTCTCACTGGACGACTGCCCAATTCAGTAACGAGACTGGATAAATACCGTACCATTCACATGCGTTCTTAACATAGATTACCCTAATCAGAACCGTGAATCTTCGAGAATTATCTTGGTACTAACCCATTACATATCTGTTATTAAAGTACTGCACATGAAAAGCAGTATCTCCTCCGTCCTTCAGAGTGGTTCCTATTTGCTGCCTAAACAGTTCCAATACTTGCGAGGAAATTCTTACCTTTTTTTTTGTTATTACACTGATTCCTACTTAGGCACACCCAAAAGTGATTTTTTTATGCATTCAGAAATTTTTTGGAGAGCTGCACTAACTCACATTTTCTTTCTCCAAAAATATACTGCTATATGATCACAAAGCAGGAGTAGTAACGTTTGATAGTAACAGCGAGGGCTCTTTAGAAATAGTAAACATAATAAACTTCGGAAACAATCAGATCGCGGAAAACATAACTATAACTTTAAATGGCGCAATTTCTGTCACAACGGTTCCAGGTGCAGCTCCGAGCGAGATACGGATGCACTTAATAACGATGAACTTCGGGAGCGAGTATGAATGAGCGAGTCGTACATTAGTAGTTCCTCGATAAATGTTTATAACTGAGCCCAGTAATACTAACAAAATTAGGTCCAAATTCGAAATGAGAGCGATACTCACTCGGGAAGGCGTTGGTCGCGGCGATCACCGCAAAGACGAAAACTAGAGCAAGTGCGATTGCCTTCATCTTCGGTCCGCTTTCGATGCACACTACAGCGAAAACAGTTCGCAAATCGTTATATGTTAAGTCTCAGACGCGCTTTTTCTCGAACTGGCGCGTCCTTCGCCTCAGGCGGTGAATATAAAGCTTGAGGCTTGGAAGTGCGTGGCGGGGCGACAGCCAATAGGAGGCGCCGGCGGCTGTACGTCACGGCAGCCGTAGCCAATCGCCAGCCCGTGCCTACGCATGTGACTCAAAACAGTGGCGTCAATACGGAGGCAGGTCGCCTTCGTATGTGCCTGCTTTTCCGGGAATATTATGTTGTTTTGAGTTTATTATGAGAACGACAGCCTCTGTTTGATGGTGACGGTCTTCTGTTCTGTCTTGCGCTACTGAGAAAGAGCATAAACGCGCGTTCATGACCACGAAGTTGGCGCGTCTCAAGCGTCCGTTTACTAGTGTATTTAAGGTAGGTCGACAACGTCGCGCTGCCTCACGAAGTGCATATGAATCAGTTTCACACCGAGTCTCCAAGTGACGCTAATCTTCCAGCGAATTGAGCAAATACATTACTGCAGGCAGAAATGCTGGCTACACGTACGACCGCGCTCTTTTAGATCTGGAGCGCGATTTGCGTGGCGAAGCAACACTACAGGCGGAGAGAACACTTGAGAGAGAGAAAAGAAAGCCTGTGACATCTTTGCAGTCATGTCGAAAGCTTATGAGAATTCAATGACTTATTCGCATCAAAAAACGCAAAAACAGAAATTAAATTCACATTAGTATTTTACTCTCTGA
This sequence comes from Schistocerca americana, assembly GCF_021461395.2. NCBI lineage: Eukaryota > Metazoa > Arthropoda > Insecta > Orthoptera > Acrididae > Schistocerca > Schistocerca americana. The sequence continues at coordinate 169,549,075 of NC_060124.1, read as the reverse complement.
ACACTGTTCAAAAGAGGATTTTTTTTGTTTTGTTTTGAAATAAGGAAGACACTATTATAGCAGTCACAGCCTGTCAAGCAAAAGAACTACCAGGCTGTTTTTCTATGACCTAGAGCAGTTTTCTTTCAGGTACATCTCTGGCTTATGACTTTTTCTTATTTGTTTATTTATTTTGAATGGCTTTCGGCTGATCCCATTCAGCCATCCACACACACACACACACACACACACACACACAATGGTTTTGAACGATACGTACACTGACGGAAATAAAATCGCAACAGCAAGAAGGAATTGTGCAACATAAAAGAAGTTGGTAGGTGTGTTTCATCTGAGAGATGCTGTATATTGCAATTTACATCTACATGTACATCCATATTCCGCGAGCCACCTGACGGTGTGTGGCGGAGGGTACCTTGAGTACCTCTATCGGTTCTCCGTTCTATTCCAGTCTCGTACAGTTCGTGGAAAGAGTTTATCTATCATCTCCGTAACGCTTTCGCGATTACTAAATGATACTGTAACGAAGCGCGCTGCTCTCCGTTGGATCTTCTCTATCTCTTCTATCAACCCTATCTGGTACGGATCCCACATTGGTGAGCAGTATTCAAGCAGTGGGCGAACAAGTGTACTGTAACCTACTTCCTTTGTTTTCGGATTGCATTTCCTTAGGATTCTTCCAACGAATCTAAGTCTGGCATCTGCTTTACCGACGATCAACTTTATATGATCATTCCATTTTAAATCACTCCTAATGCGTACTCCCAGATGATTTATGGAATTAACTGCTTCCAGTTGCTGACCTGCTATATTGTAGCTAAATGATAAGCACATTACACTTGTCTACATTGAGATTCAATTGCCATTACCTGCACCATGCGTCAATTCGCTGCAGATCCTCCCGCATTTCAGTACAATTTTCCATTGTTACAACCTCTCGATATACCACAGCATCATCCGCAAAAAGCCTCAGTGAACTTCCGATGTTATCCACAATGTCATTTATGTATATTGTGAATAGCAACGGTCCTACGACACTCCCCTGCGGCACACCTGAAATCACTCTTACTTCGGAAGACTTCTCTCCATTGAGAATGACATGCTGCGTTCTGTTATCTAGGAACTCTTCAATCCAATCACACAATTGGTCTGATAGTCCATATGCTCTTACTTTGTTCATTGAACGACTGTGGGGAACTGTATCGAACGCCTTGCGGAAGTCAAGAAACACGGCAGCTACCTGGGTCTATGGCCCTCTGAGTCTCGTGGACGAATAGCTCGAGCTGGGTTTCACACGATCGTCTTTTTCGAAACTCATGCTGATTCCTACAGCCAGTCACATAAGTGGCACCAGTAGCGCCACTGCGAAAATGCAAATCAGGTTTGCTTTAAATGCGCGCTGTAACGGTCGTGAGCGTTAGCTACCTATGAGACCTGGTGAGTTGATGTTAGTCAAGAATGCCCTTAAAGCGACAAAGACGCCATGATAAATACCAGACTGAGTTTGAACAAGGTCGTCTAGTACTACTACAAGAAGCTGGATGTTCCTTCTGCGATATTGCAGAAAGACTGAGCAGGAATGTACCGTATTCACTGTACATGACTGTTAGCAGCGGCGGTCACGGGAATGTACGGACCTGGCTCCAGATGGCCAAGTGGCACTACCAAGAAGGAACATCATCTTGTTGGGCGCACGGGTCTGGCGCATCGTACTGCATCTGCAGCAGCAGTTTGAGCAGCAGTTGGAAGCTCAGTGACACAACGAACTGCTGCAAATGGGTTACTTAAGGACAGCTCCGAGCCAGACGCCCTGTAGCGTGCATTCCACTGATCCCAAACCACCACCATTTTCGACTTAAGTGGTGTCAAGCGAGAGCTAATGGAGGGTATGGTGGAGATCTGTTGTACTTTCTGATGAGAGCTGGTTCTGCTTCGGTACCAGTGATGGCCGTGTGTTGGTTAGAGGGAGGCCAGTGGAGGGCCTGACCGCATGTTAGACACACTGGACTTACACCTGGAGTTATGGTCTCTGACGACTCGACCTGTTGCGCTGACAGTCATGAACAGCATTCCAGAGGTTGTTTTCTAACACTATAACGCTCACCCAGATACGGCTGTTGTAACCCAATATGCACTTCAGAGCGTCGACATACTACTTTGGCCTGCTCGATCACAAAATCTGTCTCCAATCGAGCACATATGGGACATCATCGGACGCCAACACCAGCGTCATCTACAAACAGCATTAACAGTCCCTATACTGACCGACCAAGTGCAACAGGCATGAAACTCTATCCTACAAACTGACATGTGGCACTTGTACAACACAATGCATGCACGTTTGCGTGCTTGCATTCAACATTCTGACGGTTACACCGGCTATTAAGGTGCCAGCAATTCACGTTTGCAATGGCTTATCTACATCTGCATCTACATCTACATTTATACTCCGCAAGCCACCCAACGGTGTGTGGTGGAGGGCACTTTACGTGCCACTGTCATTACCTCCCTTTTCTGTTCCAGTCGCGTATGGTTCGCGGAAAGAACGACTGTCGGAAAGCCTCCGTGCGCGCTCGAATGTCTCTAATTTTACATTCGTGATCTCCTCGGGAGGTATAAGTAGGGGGAAGCAATATATTCGATACCTCATCCAGAAACGCAACCTCTCGAAACCTGGCGAGCAAGCTACACCGCGATGCAGAGCGCCTCTCTTGCAGAGTCTGCCACTTGAGTTTGCTAAACATCTCCGTAACGCTATCACGGTTACCAAATAACCCTGTGACGAAACGCGCCGCTCTTCTTTGGATCTTCTCTATCTCCTCCGTCAACCCGATCTGGTACGGATCCCACACTGATGAGCAATACTCAAGTATAGGTCGAACGAGTGTTTTCTAAGCCACCTCCTTTGTTGATGGACTACATTTTCTAAGGACTCTCCCAATGAATCTCAACCTGGTACCCGCCTTACCAACAATTAATTTTATATGATCATTCCCCTTCAAATCGTTCCGCACGCATACTCCCAGATATTTTACAGAAGTAACTGCTACCAGTGTTTGTTCCGCTATCATATAATCATACAATAAAGGATCCTTCTTTCTATGTATTCGCAATACATTACATTTGTCTATGTTAAGGGTCAGTTGCCACTCCTTGCACCAAGTGCCTATCCGCTGTAGATCTTCCTGCATTTCGCTACAATTTTCTAATGCTGCAACTTCTCTGTATACTACAGCATCATCCGCGAAAAGCCGCATGGAACTTCCGACACTATCTACTAGGTCATTTATATACATTGTTAAAATCAATGATCCCACAACACTCCCTTGTGGCACGCCAGAGGTTACTTTAACGTCTGTAGACGTCTCTCCATTGATAACAACATGCTGTGTTCTGTTTGCTAACAACTCTTCAATCCAGCCACACAGCTGGTCTGATATTCCGTAGGCTCTTACTTTGTTTATCAGGCGACAGTGCGGAATTGTATCGAACGCCTTCCGGAAATCAAGGAAAATAGCATCTACCTGGGAGCCTGTATCTAATATTTTCTGGGTCTCATGAACAAATAACGCGAGTTGGGTCTCACACGATCGCTGTTTCCGGAATCCATGCTGATTCCTAGAGAGTAGATTCTGGGTTTCCAAAAACGACATCTCGCGCTTACATTAACCCGAGATTGTGCAATGTTAATGTCTTAAAATATTACCTAGACAAATGTATTTCCGAAATTTCATTATTCTACGAGGGGCGTTCAGAAAGTAAGCTCCGATCGGTCGCGAAATGGAAACGACTATGAAAATCCGATAAAGGTGTGTTGGGTAGTGTCTCTAGTATAACCCCAGTTAGCATCACGTCGCTCTTCTCATTTCTGAGCTCGCAGTGAGTGCGTAAAGATGTCTAGAAAATAGTGTCTGCCGCCAAGTACGAGGGCCTGGTGAGAAATTTCGCCTGAAGCTATGCAGCTAACATTACATAACTGTCGTGCTGTTTCGTCTTCACGACAATTCTCAGCCGCATTCTGCAGGGGCAATGAAGATGCTCCTGCATCGTTTTCAAATGGAAATGTTAGATTACCCACAATACAGTCCGCAATTGTCTCCCCCTGAGTTTCATCTCTGGTCACATGAACCGCTGTCTTTGAAGACAACATTTTGACACAGACAACGAGGTGTAGGCCAGCGTGGAGAATTGGCGGAAAGCACTGGCGGCTGCCTTCTATGATGAGGCTATTGAAAAGTTGGTACAAAGCTATGACAAAAGTCTAAGTCAGAACGGCGACTACGTCGAGAAGTAGCTGAAAGGTGTAGCTAATTGTTACAAGTAAAACATTTCTGATGTTCACTGTGGTTTCAATTTTGCAATCAATCGGAGCTTACTTTCTGAACAGGCCTCGTATATTAATTTTTTTTGTGTTGCGATTTTTTCCGATTGTTTATTAGAACAGTACATAATACAGGGTGCCTTAAGAAGATACATCAGGTATCACAAGACTATCTGCTGTGTGAATGGAGATAAAAATTTGGGGTGAATTTTAACATATGTATCGATACTAAAAGTTTGTCTCGGCGCCAGTTGTAAGATCCGGTTCATAAGATAGCCGCGGGGGGACTCTTTGGCTTCTAGCGCACTCGCTCGTTCCGTCGTTAACATACCTGAACATGTTGGAGATACGGTTTGTTTCGCAATTGCGACAACATGCCAAAAACTTCATTTTTCTACAAGACGTAGCTCCATTGCGCTAGCACCCGCAAGAGCGTTTCTTAAAGCTGAGTTACCTCATCGGTGAATCGGCCTAAGGGGCGCACGCATGTCGGATTGCACCACTGGCCTTCACGGATGTCTGATCTCGTAATAGGTGACTCTTTTGTGTGGTTTGTGAAAGATTGCGCCTGCGTACGTTCTTATTTAGCAACTTCGAGAAGGTAGTGCCTGGTTTCAACGCTCAATCAGTTCTGTCTGAGTTGGTTCTCCGTCTAAAAAGACCCTGATGTCGGCGAAATATCAAATCCTCATTCTCCTTAGTGTAATTCATCGTAATCGATTATACTACTTCCTTCCTCCGAGATATTCATCTTCAAAGATTCTCATAACACTGAGTTCGCGAAAGAAAAATATTGGTACGACACTTAATCAACAAATATTCCACCATAACACAAAAAAGCTTTAATCAAATACCTATTAAAAAAAACAGAAAAAATCCTCTTGATGCTTTCCTAAGAGACAGTCTCCACTCCTTCCAATCTCACCATGTGAGTCTAGACCAGATGTGGTTTAACTCAAAGAAATGGTATCGATGGCGATTAAAATATACAGACCAAATAAATTAAGAGAAGGTATCGATCCTTCATGGTTTACAAAAAAACGTCAGAACACTGTTGCAGAAACAACGCAAAAAGCGTGCCAAATTTAAAAGAACTCAAAAGGCCCAAGATTGGCGAAGTTTTACAGAAACTCTAAATTTAGCGCGAACTTCAATGCTAGATGCTTTTAATGGTTTCCAGAACGAAACCTTGATTCGATATCTGGCAGAAAACCCAAAGGGGTTCTGGTCGTATGTTAAGTACACCGCTCCATGACGCAATGAGTAACTTCACTACCCGATAACAATGATGATGTCACTCGCGAAGTGCCACTAAAGCAGAGTTACTAATCACGATTTTACGAAATTCTTTTGGCAGAGAAGTCGAAGTAAATATTACAGAATTCTAAACAAGAACAACTGCGAACATGAGTAACTGAGAAGTAGGTATTCTCGGTGAAGCGAAGCAGCTTAAATCGCTTAATAAAAGGATGCCACTCTTACAGATTGTATGTTCATATAAAAGCTCCATACTTAGCAATCATATACAACTGCTCGCTCGTCGAAAGATTCGTACCTAAAGAGTGGAAGTTGCAAAGGTCACACCAATATGCAAGAAAGGAAGTAGGAGTAAGCCACCGAATTACAGATCCATATTACTAACGTACTGTGTTCGAACATCATGAATTAACTCGAAGAAAACGATTTATTGACAAACAGCCAATAGAGATCGAGAAAATATCGGTCTTGTAAAACACAACTAGCTTTTTATTCCCACGAAGCAATGAGTGCCATTGACAGGAGGTGTCAGATTGAGTCCATATTTTTAGATTGCCGGAAGGCTTTTGACACCGTTCTTCACAAGCGATTTTTAATCAAATTCGTTCCTATGGTCTCAATTCTGTGACTGGATTCGTGAGTTCCTCTCAGAAATGTCACAGTTAATAGGAATTCACGGAAAGTCTTTAATGAAAACAGAAGTAATATCTAGCGTACCACAAGGAAGTGTCATAGGCCCTCTGCTGTTCCTGAGCCGTATAAACGACATAGGAGAGAATCTGAGCAATTCTCTTCTGTGTTTGCACATGATGCTGTCATTTATCGTCATGTAAAGTCATCAGATGATCAACACCAATTGTAAAATGCTTTAGACAAGATATCTGTATGGTGCGAAAAGTGGCAATTGACTCTAAATAATGGAACGTGTGAAGTGTTAAAAGAAATCCACTAAATTTCGGTTCCACGATGAATCATGATAATCTGAAGGCTGTCTATACAACTCATTTCTTAGGCATTAACGAATAATTTAAACTGGAACGATCACATAGATAATGCTGTGGGAAAATAAACCAAAGACTGTGACTTATTGGCAGAACACGCAGAAAATACAACAGCAATGGTAAAGAGATTGGACTAGTTCTGTGCGGTGTGGGATCTGCATCAGATTGGATTGACGGAGGACATCGAAAAATTCAAAGAAGGGCAACTCAGATTGTACTGTCGCGAAATAAGGGAGAGAGTACCACGGATAAGATAAGCAAATTTGGGTGGCAGTCATTAAAACAGAGGCGTTTTTCGTTGCGGTAGGGCTTTCTCACGAAATTTTAGTCACCAACTATCTTGCAGGATGTGAAAATATTTTGTTGGCGTCAATGTACATAGGGACAAATGATCATCATAATAAAATAAGAGAAATCAGAGCTCACACGGAAAGGTTTAGGTGTTCGTGTTTACCGCACGCTGTGCGAGAGTGGATCGGTAGAGATATACAAAAAGGTACGGCCAAACTTTTAGGACATGTGTAGGAAACGCTTAATTTTCATGTTAGAGGTAATTTTAGTTTCGTCAGTATGTACTGTACTTCCTCGATTCACCGCCAGTTGGCCCAATTGAAGGAAGGTAATGTTGCCACAGTGCTTGTGTTGACATGCGACTCATTGCTCTACAGTACTAGCATCAAGCACATCAGTACGTAGCATCAACAGGTTAGTGTTCATCACGAACGTGGTTTTGCAGTCAGTGCAATGTTTACAAATGAGGAGTTGGCAGATGCCCATTTGATGTATGCATTACCACGGGGCAATAGCCGTGGCGCGGTACGTTTGTATCGAGACAGATTTCCAGAACAAAGGTGTCCCGACAGGAAGACGTTCGAAGCAATTGATCGGCGTCTTAGGGAGCACGGAACATTCCAGCCTATTACTCGCGACTGGGGAAGACCTAGAACGACGAGGACACATGCAATGGACGAGGCAACTCTTCGTGCAGTTGACGATAATGTCAGCGTCAGAGAAGTTGCTGCTGTACAAGGTAACATTAACCACGTCACTGTATGGAGAGTGCTACGGGAGAACCAGTTGTTTCCGTACCATGTACAGCGTGTGCAGGCACTATCAGCAGCTGATTGGCCTCCACGGGTACACTTCTGCGAATGGATCATCCAACAATGTGTCAATCCTCACTTCAGTGCAAATGTTCTCTTTACGGATGAGGCTTCATTCCAACGTGATCAAATTGTAAATTTTCAGAATCAACATTTGTGGGCTGACGAGAATCCGCACGCAATTGTGCAATCACGTCATCAACACAGATTTTTTATGAACGTTTGGGCAGGCATTGTTGGTGATGTCTTGATTGGGCCCCATGTTCTTCCACCTACGCTCAATGGAGCACGCTATCATGATTTCATACGGGATACTCTACCTGTGCTGCTAGAACATGTGCCTTTACAAGTACTATACAACATGTGGTTCATGCACGATGGAGCTCCTGCACATTTCAGTCGAAGTGTTCGTACGCTTCTCAACAACAGATTCGGTGACCGATGGATTGGTAGAGGCGGACCAATTCCATGGCCTCCACGCTCTCCTGACCTCAACCCTCTTGACTTTCATTTATGGGGGCATTTGAAAGCTCTTGTCTAGCAATCCCGGTACCAAATGTAGAGACTCTTCGTGCTCGTATTGTGGACGGCTGTGATACAATACGCCATTCTCCAGGGCTGCATCAGCGCATCAGGGATTCCATGCGACGGAGGGTGGATGCATGTATCCTCGCTAACGGAGGACATTTTGAACATTTCCTGTAACAAAGTGTTTGAAGTCACGCTGGTACGTTCTGTTGCTGTGTGTTTCCATTCCATGATTAATGTGATTTGAAGAGAAGTAATAAAATGAGCTCTAACATGGAAAGTAAGCGTTCCCGGACACATGTCCACATAACATATTTTCTTTATTTTTGTGTGAGGAATGTTTCCTGAAAGTTTGGCCGCACCTTTTCGTAACACCCTGTAGCTTGAAGACGGTTCGATGAATCCTGTGCCAGGCACTTAATAGTGAGTGGCATTGAAATCACGTATTTTTAGATACAAATACGTTGTGATAGCTTGTTAAAAATGACATCAAATAACGCTTTTCTACAAAAACTGAAATGTATAACTCCTCAAAATTGCCACTACGGTTACTACATTTGGAATCCAGCGTTTTTAATTTTCTGAAAAACAGTCTCGTTTCCAGTCTGCGTAATGGCTTGTTCAACTAGTGACATTTTCTCACCTCCGAGCCATATTTTAGGGTGATTAAATGGGAAAAAAATCACGTGGGGGTAAATCTGAAGAACGTAGTGGAAGGAGAACTGCTTGGAAATCCCGTCTGTTCATTTTTACCAGCGCAGCGTGCGATATATAGCGAGTAGGGGCATTGTCCTGGAGTTGTAGCACTGTTCTGTGCGACAGTTGTAAGACCTCTTCTTCCACTCCCTGTGCAAATGGTCCAGCAAAGACCCTTGAAAACGATGAAACAATATCTGAAACTTTACCAGTTTTTTCAAATATTTGACGGTTTGAGCCTTTGTTTAACGTGTTTGTCAAACACAGACCGTGTCTGACGTGGATGAGAGGAATTTTGCTTGGTGGCAGAATTGACAAGGTGGCAGACGTTGTTTATTTTGATGATTCACCGCGCACATTTAGCGAAAAAGAGTTTTATTACAATTTATTCCAATAAAGCTTCACATTTCAGAACTCTGAAAATAACGACCAAGTATAAAAACAAACTAATGCGGGCAGTTATCAAAACGGTAGAGGTGCTGTGTCTTTCGCAGACATATATTACGCAGGAATACGTTAAAAGAAGAAAATCAATATTCTACGTGCAACATACAAGCCGGGATGCAATAAAATAAAAAAAATATAAAAAACCGAAATTCTCCGGCTTTTCCATGGGCGACGTATATATTCCTAGGTTGTGATGTTTTAGTGAACTGTCATTAGAGGGCCAGGTAGAAGAGTATAAATTTTCGCGTAGATGTGGCTTCATATCCAATGTGAAAGCCAAGTGTCTATAGACAATTTTCAAAAGTAGGACTGTCCATCCGGAAAAAAGTTGATGTAATCATCAGGTTCCTGGAGTAATATTTCCTCTGCAAATTTTCGTGGGTATATATTTGTCTCATTTTCAGCCATTCTCTGGACCAGCAACTTGTTTTCGTTTTCTTCTTTATACATTGCGCTAAACTCAATGAAAGAACTGCTTTGTCCACATTGGTAGCCATTTCCACTTGTGTCAAAATACTTCGCGACACGGACAACGACTGCTTCAAGAGTGAAATTAAACGGAAATATTAAAACTAGACATGATTATCTTAATGGGATTTCCGCGATCGTTCACTAAATAAAAATATGGCATTTCAGTCTTTGATCGCTATTTTTTATTTTCAATTACCGGTTTCAGGCTAGCTGCCCATCTTCAGATCTGTTAGACAAAGTTAAAATATATTTACCAAGAGAGATACAGTTAGTGATAGAAATATCTTAGTTAACAAAGAGAAATTTTGGAACGTATTAAATGCCAACATACCATATATTGCAGTTACAGAGTAACCTGACAGTACAGAACTATCGGTTCGCTGTCATAACTAAAGTAAATTTTGATCTGTTAAAACCTTATATCGCAGTTTTAGAGAAACCTGATTGGTAACAGTAAAAAATGCCCTCTCCCTATAAGAATTGTGCATATGTTATTATTTCACCATACATATTAATGGCGAATATACTTTTTAATAAGACAATTTTTAAAGTAATAACATATGAATAATCTTTTTTTGAGTGGACCATGAACTGAAATAATTTACACTAACTTAAAATTTCTTTATAAAGCAACTTAAAAATATAATTAAAATGTAGATATTCTTTCGAAAATTTGCGTTTCATCTTCTTTGTTTTGATTGGTGGTGGAGAGGATTTCCCTACGTCAGAACGTACACAACGCCACGCCAAGTCCTCTTCCGCCGCGCCAAATTCACCTCGCCGCCAGTACGCTGAGGGCCGTTCCGCTGCAGCTGGTTCTTGCTGGAGCGTGCTGTTGCATTCAAGAGTAAGCCTAAAACAGGTCTATAAAAATCTCATAATAACTCCTGTGTATAAAATCACTTTGCTCATTAAGTAGTAGGCCTGGGGTTTTTCTTTGATGAACATAAATTTCAATCTCTCCGAGCACGCTGAGATACAGACTTTTTGGAGCTTTATGTAGCACCTCCATTTGTTCATTTATATTACTCACTTCATGTTTACTATCTTTCACATGCGCTCCAAATGCTCTCCGATTGCTATGACTGCAATGTTCCCTGTATCGAATTTCAAAATTCCGCCCTCTCTGTCCTATATAATAACTGTCACAGTCAGCCCATTTGATCTTATATACTCCGGAATTGTATTTCATTTGTTTTGTCGTTGCTGGTTTATGTCTTAGTCTATGTGCCATTTTCCTTTCTTTCTGGAATGCCACAATGATGTTTTTTGGAAAGCATTTAGCAATTCTTTCCTACACAAGCCCTTTGTATGTCAGGGTGACAAACTTCTTCTTAACTTTAATTTTCCTAGAATCGTTGCTGATACCCACGGATTTTTTTTGATCTTGTTAAACATACGTGCAACATCTTGTGTTCTGTATCCATTAGCTGCTGCTACTTGCTTAATAATACCTAGTTCTTTCTGCAACTCATCTTCCTTTAATGGCAATCTCAGGGCTCTGTTGCGCATTTCATGAAGGTACGCTCTTTTATGCTGTGCCGGGTGCTGCGACGTCGCTTCTATGATGTTGTCGGAACAAGCGTCATTTCTATAGACGCCGAAAACGTGCCTACTTTGTTGGTACGTCTCCGAGCTTCTTTGACAAGAGATGGCAGAGAAGAAAGAATCTGATAAACACGTTTGATAGTTACCGGGGGCTTTAACGTTGCGAATACGATTCATCCATTATTTTCTTTTTTTTTTTTTTTTTTTTTACAAATAGTCTGTGAATTCTATAGAAACGCTGCCATAATATTCCTCGAATGATAATACGGTGCACTTTCAACTCCACCAACTCTCTGTTTTCTATCTTCCCAGTATAATAACGGGTCCAGATATTGTCTGTAGTCGTACTACGTCGCCATACTTTCTTAAATGCCCCGTCTCGTGCGTTTCTGGTCTGGACTCAACGAAGCCAGCGTCTCGATTCGCAGAGCACCACCCAGCAACTTCGGTAGTGTCTGTTCATGCGACATACCTGCTAGGAGTTCACTCACGCGAGTCATAATTACGACCTCTAACACGAATTTTATCATTTCGTAAGCTGAAAAATCAGTTGATCGCCCGGAACTTCCCACTTTTGCAGTGGTTGCCTTACTATATTCTGTTTTAATCATCATCAGCATCATCATATTAATCATCGTCATCGCCATCATCACATCGTCGTCGTTGGCGGCGGCGACGGCGTCGTCATCATCGATATCAACATGATCGTCATCGTCGTCGGAGACGTCATCATCATCATCATCATCGTCATCGCCACCACCACCAGCATCATCGTCATTATCAAAATCATCGTCACCTCCATCAGCCATTTGGCTGAATAGTTTTTGCACTGTTAGAGAGAGGTCTCCTCTAGAAGTTTCCGTGCGCTATGGTCTCCAGCTGTACGCATCCATGTCATGTTTGCTTGCTTTCTGATGCCATCTACAAAACTTACATTAGTCCATCGACGTAATATTTTCTTATCTATGAAATCCAGCAAAGAACTTCCTTGGTCCGTCTACCATACACTTGCTTGGCTGCATATCCAACTCACCTTCATTTCATTTTCATTACTGGATAAATACATCTTCTACTCCTGTCTGTACGCTGATCTATTCGTTTGTTTTCCTGTCTCTATTAGTAATTCCCAACATACATCTCTATACTGGTAGCTGAGCAATTCCCAGTTTATGAATGGTTTTTGCACTAAAACTCCACGTCTCACTGCCATAAGTCAAAGCTATTGTTACAAACTGATTGCAAACTTTCCTTTACAATGGAAACTTAATTTTGAAAACTGTGTTAATTTACCGGAAACACTGCACGCCAATTACCGAGCGAGTTGGCACAGTGGTAGAACCAGTCAAATCCCCGTCCGGCTTTCCGCTTTTACGTTTCCGTAGCTACTCTAAATGGCTTAAAGGATACTGTTGCTTTCCTTCTTCATTGTTCCCCAGTCTGGGTTTGTGCCCCGTCTCTCACGGCATCGTGGTCGACAGGACTTTTAAAAAACTTAGTCTTCCTTCTATCAACACTACCTGATGCTCATAAAGCGTTTCCCCCCCTGAAATATCATCTTCAGTGGTTAGCAACACGAAAGCATATGCTATTACCTATACATGCGAGGCTCTTCCAGTAAGTAAGTTTCCCTATTTTATTTCTCTGCAAAAAGAAACTGTGTACGTGACATGCGAGGGCTGGCGATTTAGAGTGGTATGTGTCGTCAATGCTCACACCGGCTTACGATACACAGTCCTGAAGCATCGGAGATGAAGAAGCATGATAGAGTAGCATGGAGAGCTGCATCAAAGCAGTCTCTGGACTGAAGACCGCAACACACAATCTCTGTTTCAGAAAACAAACTGTTAGTTGCTTAGACGACGGCAGTTTCAAAGTTCACCATCAGATACGCAGGGTTCTATCCAGGCATGTTACTTTTAATAGCTTTAAAAAAAAGTTCATATTTCTCGCATTTTATTTGACAACAAGGCGTCAACATCTAGACGCGTTTGTTTCTTCCCAAGAACTAAAAGTATTCAGGTCGGCGTGGAGCATATGGTAAACAACTGTCCACACTGCTTGCTCGAACTCTTGAACGTTCCTTTCACAAAGAATGATTCACAGTTTGACTGACACGTTTATTCCATTTCGCTGGCAAACACCAATATCTGTCGTTCGGTCCCCTGTTATCATTTGTAAGTAAAAAATTGCTACCATCATTCAACAACAAATTATTTTCTTGGAAGAATATTCTTCCAGAAACGGTGGGATCTTGTGACGTTCGCATATATTTTCGCCCAATGCCATGTAACGATTGTTTCGCACTTTTGTGTGATGGTAATGATGTTACTAAGTCGTAGCCTCGATTGAAGAGCTGCCCTACTTCCTCAATGTAAACTGGCGAAACTGTAGCGTCTGTTTCTTTTGCTCTCTTCTTTGAGTTGACAAGATATTTTCACACTTTATTTGCTGCTCCATCTGAAATACAAACATGGCTACCTTCCCCTAAAACTGTGTTATTTTTTGTGGCTAGTCTTCCTGTGCATTTATTCTTTTTAAAGTTTACACAACGGCTGTTGTTTGTATAGTCTGCTATACGCCGATGCCCGTTGTAAATCAGTAAAGGCTTTCCTTTGGCGGTCTCGGTGAATTCCGTTGTCTCTGCACTAAAATACGGAACACCACTTGCCAGTCAGATGTCAACTGCAGTTCTGAACTCTGGGAGAAAGCCACGCACACTACGAACTGACGTGGGGACAGGGAGGTTTGTGCAGAAATGGGCTTTGGCCCTCCCGAGAATCCGTCGTAGCGGCTTCTAGAACACTCTGTCCACTACCTACAGTGTCCTGGGCCCCGTGCAAATGTCAGCACATTCCCTCTCGGTAGAAGTGCGACTCTGTGCAAGTGTCACAAACTTATTTCTACCATAGCCGCGCGGGGTAGCCGCTCGGTCTTCGGCGTCTTGTCACGGTCCGCGCCCCCCCCCCCCCCCGCCGAGCCCCCCCCCCCCGCCCCCCCCGCCGGTGGATGAGTGTTTCGTCCTTAACGTAAGTTAGTTTAAGTTAGATTAAATAGTGTGTAAGCTTAGGAACCGATGACCTTAGTAGTTTGGTCCCATAAGACCTTACCACAAATTTCCAAATTATTCCTGCCACGCTGCCAGACCACTACTGGCACCTAATGGAAAGTCATGACACTAATGCTAGTAACAACGCAAATCCTGCGGTGCACTGTCTGAAAGTCATTCCTATAAAGTTGGGTACCCATGTGGTATATGTCTCTCCATCTACACTGGCTCATGTAGCGAAAGTTAAAGTACAAAACTCTCTAGACATGTCACGTGGAAATTATGTGACAGTGCGGTGACAACCTGTTCGACAATATTATCTAAAAATAAAATTTTCTTCTCCTTCATCCGCGTCTTTCCACAATAGTGATGCGTTGGGAAGACCTTGTAGGTATGCTTTATTCTCTTTATTCAGCGACTGGAAAAGTTTATTGTTACTGCAAATCACTCCAGCACAGTTTTTTGTGAGATTTTTGCTTCCTTGTTTGTATCTTCCGAGAAAACTGTAATAGCACACGTACCTGATTGTGAAGAATTTTCCCTGCGTCTGTGGTGCGCAAAGACAGCTGTTCTATGCTACGTAGTAAAGAGACAGCAACTAGAACGCTCTAAGTGCGTAAGTCGGGAAGCAACAATCAGCTGAGGCGACAGTCCCTCCGAAACAGCTGAATGGACAATAAATAATGTGTCCCCGTGCAGGGGCCACGTTATTTTAGACATAAAAAGATTATTAATAATTAGAACAACGGTGCTAAAAATGATGAACTCTGGCTGTTTAAGTACCTAAATGTAAAAGCCAGTTCTTTTGTTACACACTCGTATATTCTGTTGCCTTTGTCCGTTACATACGTGGTCTCTACGTTTAATGAAAATAGAATTCATTTAGCACTTAGTAATACTTGTTTTGTGATTCGTATCGGCATTAGAAAAAGTTAATATTCATTGTTCTGTGACAGACTCTGCACTACCAGACATGGCGGCGTATTAGCACTATGCCTGGGCTTCGTGCTTCATACCGAGCGTCTTTGAAAATAGAACAACGAGTAGCTCTTGTGGTGGCCAAAAACTGTTTCAAAAATTAATCTCACAACTCGCATTCACTACCGAAAACTGCTGCGCTACTACACAACGGAGGAAAAACGAAGCCTTTAATCTTTTACCGATCCAGAACCAGAGACCCGAACACTCAAAAACGATGCAAAGAGTGGCACAGTTTAACTTTTCGACGATAATGTGATAATCGAAAATGGAGCTCAAGCTCTCTTTGGTCAAATGGGACTGTTTAGGAAAATCATGTAAAATGTTTTGCGTGGTCGAAAGGGGTTTGAACTCTTCGTTAACCTTAGCTCGATCCGAAAATGGTTCAAATGGCTCTGAGCACTATGGGACTTAACATCTGAGGTCATCAGTCCCCTAGAACTTAGAACTACTTAAACCTAACTAACCTAAGGACATCACACACATCCATGCCCGGGGCAGGATTCGAACCTGCGACCGTAGCGGTCGCGCGGTTCGAGACTGAAGCGGTTCTGCTCGACCACAACGGCCGGCAGCTCGATCCGAGTGGTCAAGATAAAATTTACATATCATACGAGAGTCACTCTGAATCAATTATGAAAAGAATTGTAACATTTCGTTTTCAAAAACGTGAGCGATTGACTGTAGCTGCCGTTCTCGCTTTAGAAGACTACAATTAAAATATCCAAAATAGTAGTAAAATGTCACTTAGTGGACCTGTTCCGTGCTACACATTTCCGTTAGGACTTTGCTACGTTACTCTGTGTGAGGTCGCTGTTCTAAAGTGATGCCTTTCCTGGCGTACCATAAAATGTGTGGATGTATGCTTCCACGCATTGTTTCGTTTAAATTTGAGACACCCTTTTCCCACGACTAGGTGCTATCGTTACTCTAAATTACTCGGTTGTGACAAGTCCAGCTTTAGTTTGTCCTTGCTTCAAAAGGCGATGGTAAATTAATGTTTTTCTTTTCTTGTAAATAGAAATTTTTATGTTGAATGTCTGCGGTAGGAAGGAGATACCTTTGCGCTTATATGTAAAAGCAACTGCCATCACAGGTAGAGAACAGCAACCTCCCAAGAAAGTCAACGGACATGATTCCTCCCAACAAGGAGATAAAGAATTGTAGATTGGTCGTACAAGGGATAGCGCCATTTCATCAAGGCAGCAGGACAAACGACAATAATTATCGTCGCGTGTGAATTAATTTCGTAGCTCAACAACTCTTTTCCTAGAAGAAGCTGCCCTCCTACTCTTTTCCGCATTCCCAAAGAACACAAAATCTTGTTTTTGCAAGAACTTATCTTTGCACTTGCTCAAATAACACTCATTTGAGTTGTAACCAGTGGCGCATCTTTTAAAACAACTGCTGGAGGGCGTAAGATCAGCGATCTGTAGAGGGTTATCCAGAAACTTTTTGTAGACAGGCACAGCCACTTGCAGGTCTCAGCAGACTGTAGGGAGAGAGAGAGAGAGAGAGAGAGACAGAGAGAGCTCATTGAGCTGCTTTGCGCTGTTTTGTGGGTAAGGAAATGTCCAGGCTCGGGAACTGTCAAGCGTTGCTTATCTAATACTCGTCCTATGAGCAAACACCTTGTCCTGATGCATCAGGATATATTGATTCATGCTTAGCAGCTTCTCTGTAATCCTTTCAGAAAGTTTAGGTATACATATATTATCCACTCTGCATATGTTGAAGTACGAGTGCGCTGAATTGTCTAGTTGCTGCGAAGAAGTCGAAAACTATCTATTTTGCCAGCACTAAATGCTCTCTTCTCTTTTGTTGAACGGGAAAGTCCATAAAAAATCCAGACGCACGATAAAACGAATTAATCTTTCACTGTGCTGCGAAGCATGTGCTGTTTTTGAACTGGCAGGCAGTTTAAAATATAAATTGTTCGTCTATGAGTGACATTAATTCAGGACCCTTCACCGCGAATGTCCAGTTTGATCTGACAGAGTGCGAAAAGAGCAGCATCTACTACAAGCAAATTCTGCCAATTAAGGCACTGATTTGTCGCTAACGCCGTTTTTCAGTAGTAAAAAACTATCGCACCGAAATGTATTCCTCCCAACTCCAAGATTCTTAGCGACTGAATACTGTGGGATGGCCGACGTGTTTGCCATTCTGCATCTACCGTTTCCAGCAGTAGTTGACGCACGATAACACGAATTAATCTTTCACTGTGCTGCCAAGCATGTGCTGTTTTTGAACTGGCAGGCAGTTTAAAATATAAAGTCTTGTTCGTCTATGAGTGACATTAATTCAGGAGCCCTTCACCGCGAATGTCCAGTTTGATCTGACAGAGTGCAAAAAGAGCAGCATCTATTACAAACAAATTCTGCCAATTAAGGCACTGATTCGTCGCTAACGCCGTTTTTCAGTAGTACAAAACCATCGCACCGAAATGTATTCCTCGCAACTCCAAGATTTTTAGCGACTAAATACTGTGGGATGGGCGACATGTTTGCCATTCTGCGTCTACCGTTTCCAGCAGTAGTTGAATAGGAATCAGATTTTTTGTATGTTCTTGTAGAAAATGTTCTGGATTTTCTTTCTGCATCAAATTAAAGAAAAATGCAAGCTTCCGATGATCACATCCATTCTGATCGTCAGTATCCGCTGAATATCTAGTTTTTACTTTAGTTGGATCCGGCAAAAAAAAGGTTTTTTTTTTTTTTTTTTTTTTTTTTTTTTTTTTTTTTTTTTTTTTTTTTTTTACATATAGCTGGAAATTGCGACAACTGATTACACTGGGCCCTTATGTCATGTGTTTTAGTGGAAATGCAACAGTGGACTGGAACCTTGCTGTAAACGGTAAATATTGAGAACTCAAACACCCAATTAATATTTGGTAAATGTGTAGGACTTTTCAGTACAGTGTCAATACAAAACATACGTACCACAGAGAAAGTCCCTTCTTGGAACTGACAGTGTTATTCGTTCGTGTAGAATGCGTGTTGACCTTAGTCCGCTGTTCTTTTCAGACGCCTACATTACAGGCAATTTAAGCATTTGTACAGGTCAGAGTTCACGAGTAAGAAGTTCAAAATGTTTTGCTGCCTCGCGCTACGAGAAAGAGTCATTAAAACCCAGGCACGCTTCTAAGTGGTAGTTAATCTTCTGCCAGTGCAATTTCGGAGAAGTTCTGTCCTCTGAGCAAGAAAACGAGCGGAAAAACTTCGACCATCAACGTAAATGACAGTCAATTGTGCCAGAGAAATTAAGGTTCATCAATCACAATTCAGCCAAGTATCTCCCATCTGCAAGAACTTCACGACAGCACTCGGGCTTTCAACTCCCGCACCCAACTTGATGAGCGGACGTGTAAATATTTCTGGAAGACATGGCGTCGATCAAAAAGTGGGCATCCTCAGATTTATTTTATGGATAACAGTGGCGTCGTATAGAGCGTCCTTCAGAGAGCATCATGGCGTCTCAAGCAAAACAAGCCTGCCCGTTCCAGTTTATGCCTGCATGTCATCTTATGTAACGCTTCAGTCTAGCGTAGTGGACAGGTTTCTGCACTAAAGGGCAAACCGTAGTAGACCTCACCCTAAACGTAATAAGAGTGAAACGAATAAGTTAGTGGCCAATGCTGAGATGTTCCTTGACACAGGCTCTGCTCAGAATAATAAATGTAGACACACTGATGCCTTTGTTGATACGAATGGTAGACATCATCGAAAATTTGCTTGGGAAGTTAACTTCAAAGCGATGTTTCAGACTCTAAATTGCTTTCAAAATCTTATGAATATATGAAAAGAACACCATTTTTAGTCCGCTGCATTCATGCACTACTGTGAGAAATTAGGTGTTTACTTCCGGACGAAGCCAGTTTTTCGTTCTCTGTGATAGGTCCATGAACGGTGAAACTTCTTTATTAAGTTTTTTACTTATTTGGACTAAAATAACTGAGACGGTGAAACTTCTACGTTATTTAATTCTGAAACTGCTGAGTGAAATTGAATGCAAGTGTCACTTTGCTATTTTTTTATCATTTCATTTCTGACCTACACTATACAGACGAAACGCAATCTGACTGCAAATAACTAACACAAAAGAATAGCCCTGTATTAGAAGAAATCCTCAATCTGACTGCAAATAATTAACACAAAAGAATGGCCCCGAGCTAGAAGAAATCCTAGCAATAACCCATACATTTCATAAGTCACTTACCTCAAAGAAAATCTTCATTACACGAACTACAGCGATATAGCAAGAACCAATACAGCCAGCTAAATAAAAGATTCTAACTAATGTAGGCTCTAACTGCTAATAGGCATATGGTTAGCAAAGGAAAGATTTTGTTGGTGAGAAAACAATGTATTTACCAAATTTTACCTTAATAATGTGACATCCAGTTCAAAAAATTATATAATCGTCTGTGACATCCAGTTCCAAAATAATTATATAATCATTAACAATCTTACAGACCATCCGCTCGCGCTAACACATCAAACCTCTGACCTCCATCACTGTTAACTATTAACTTCCAACCTCCATCACTGCTGACTATAAACTCCCAACTGCCATCACTGCTGGCTATTCACTCCCAACAACGAGTCCGACCAGCCACACAGGGTCTCTTACATAGGGCGCACAGAGCTGTCAAAGTTACTAAAGCAGTCTATCGCGCTGCCAACATACACACATATAAACAGGCTACTTATAACGATAGCAGGCGATACGTTTTAACGACACGCGTTTGAGAGGTACTGCGTATAAGTAATAACCGAAGGCTGTAAATGATTTTGTGTGTTACGTAAACTTCCTCAGAATATTACACGAATTAATATCTTTTCACATTTCAAAAGACAGCGAATGGCCCATCTTCCATCACAATAGCTATCTCTTCTTGCAGCTCACGCTCTTCAATCCTCCCTCCCCCACCAATTTTCCCTCCTCTTGTCTACAGAGTTCGCAATCGAAATTCTATTCTGTCCTAGCAACCACTGTCACTTTCATTTCAATCCTCTCCTATTTCATGATCCCTTCCACTTTTTCTGATACCACACAAAGCTTCAAAAGTGCTAAGCTAATCAATATCGTTCTTAATGCCTCCATTATTTTATTATTGTTGTCACTATTATTATTACTGTAAACTATTTCTTTTGTTAATAATGCGAATTATTGAGTTTGACATGTAATAAGTAATTAATATCATTCTTAATTCCTCAGTTACTTTATCACCATTATTAGTGTTACTGTTATTATTATTGCTAACTGTTGTTAGTATTAATAATGAAAATTATTGTTATTGCGACTTACGTAAATCTTTTTATGTGTTGTTTGTGGTCAAATGTAAGAGAGGGCCTTAAGGCCATAACCTGGTCAGGCTAAATAAGCCATAAATAAATAAATAAATAAATAAAAATAAATAATTCAAAAACTGATCCATTTAACGCCTAAAAGACCTAAGAAAGCCCTATATATCTATCCTATGTAAATACTTTTTTGTTGTAGTCATTTAACCGAGCTTTTTGTTTATACATTTTGAGTGGCCATCCAGAACTTCAAGCTGTAATTAGTTCTCCAGTTACAAAACTGAAACACAACGGCAATCATAACGTTGTATGCGGAAAATTTAAAGATAAGATACATGTATAGGGGAGTAGATGGCTGAGGACTTGCAAAAGCGATAGAACGTAATGGATAATGCCTTGGAAAGAAATTATGAGATGAACATCAGTAAACGTAAAACAAGGGTAATTAAATATAGGCGAAGTAAATCTGGTGGTGCTGAGGGACTCTTGGCATTCCTCCTATACTCGAACACTATTGCAGAGGCTCTCTAACTGTATTGGAATAGCGCCTCAGCATCTAAATGGGTTGAGGCTTGGATCAGAATTTTGACTGAGGAGGGAGACGTGCTGAGGTAGTCCGTCCAGTTACACAAAGCTAGTGTGCCAGAGTGGCACAGTCGCCAACACATTTGCCTAGTGAGTAGCAGACTCGGGTTCGAATCCCAACCTTGGTACAAATTTTCATTCCTCACTTCAGTCTGCATCATAGATGTTTGAGACTTGATAAGATCCCTGGAAGGATATAGTTTCATATGAGTAAAATAATTCATGGTGGCTGAAATACTGGAAGAAAGAAAATGCTCTTCTGGGAAAATGTGCTTTTTCGATTTCCTTCCTGCAGTCAAATTGAACTACGATATAAAATACAGACTGGCATAATCAAGAGATGCATTTCTGAAAAAAAGAAATTTGTTAATATCTAATGTAAATTTATGTGTTAGGAAGCCTTTTCTGAACTGAGTAGCCTTGAATGAAAGTGAAGCGTGGGTGATATGCAATCCAGACAACGAGAAGATAGAAGCTTTTGAAATGTGCTGCCATAGAAGAATGCTGGTATTAGATGAGTAGATCGAATAACAAATGCGGAAGTACTGACTCGAATTGGGGAAAGACAAGTTTATGGCACAACTTGACTAACAGAAGCTATCGGTTGATAGGAGACATCCCGAGGCATCGCGGAAGTGTCTCTTTAGTAAAGGAAGTGAGGAAGGTAAACGTTGTAGAGGGGGAGCAGGGCTTGAATACGGAAGCAGATTCAAAAGGATGTGGTAAGTTAGCGGCGTAGAGACTTGCGCAGCATACACTAGCATGGAGAGCTGCTCCGTAAACATCCCAGGCGTAGTTTAAAAAAAAAAAAATAAAGGATGGGGCCCCTCCACGCCCACACCGACGTGGTGACCAAATCAAATGTTCTACTGTCACCTCCGTGTAACATGTAAGCTTTCGAATCAGGAGTCACAGGATGCGGGCTGTGATGTTGTCCATGCGTCTGCGTAGGATTACTCAGTGACATGGTCCATCAGGAGACAG
Source organism: Schistocerca americana (assembly GCF_021461395.2). NCBI lineage: Eukaryota > Metazoa > Arthropoda > Insecta > Orthoptera > Acrididae > Schistocerca > Schistocerca americana. The sequence continues at coordinate 169,526,804 of NC_060124.1, read as the reverse complement.
AGAGTGGATGAAAGCGGTCGAAGGGTAGCGGTTTGTAAGGACAGAGGAAAAGTGCCAAGGCAAGCGCCAAGGGAAAAAAAACCTCTGCGACAATAGGACGGGTAGTAAGGGCAGTAGCGGCTTACTAGCTGCCACAGTGCATGCAAGGTGAGATTGTGTTAGTGCGAGGTATTGTGCATCGTTATCCTTTGTCGTTGTGGGTGCTCGTTGTAGGGCCTGCTGCAGCGGCTGCGTCCATGTAACAGTCCGAGGTCGTCATACATTAGTGGGCGATCGGCCATAGATCAGCTCACAGTGTGTGGGGTGTGTGTGGCTGGTTCGCGTGTTGTGTACATTACGGCTTACCTGCGATTGCCTGTTTTTCGGCGGGGTTGCCAATAGTAGCTGTGTTGCAGGGCTCGTCAGTACTATTGTTAAAAAAAATGGTTCAAATGGCTCTGAGCACCATGCGACTTAACATCTGAGGTCATCAGTCCCCTAGAACTTAGAACTACTTAAACCTAACTAACCTAAGGACATCAAACATATCCGTAGCAGTCGCGCGGTTCCGGACTGAAGCGCCTAGAACCGCTCGGCCACCGCGGCCGGCAGTACTATTGTGTTAGCGTGCTATGGACCATAGATTTTTAGTTCCTTGCTAATAGTGTCAGGCGCAGTACCTGATGATACTCATATAGGGTCTCCTGCCGGAATATAACGTCATCTTGACCCAATATCTCGGCGGTTTATCTGGCCGCCACCTTCAGGTGAGTAATCTGCCGCACTAACACTCCGGAACTGGTGGTGTATAAAGGAGCCGCTACGGTTTGATTTCAATTCTGGCATGTTAGTGCGGCGGCTTACTCACCTGAAGATGGTGATCAGGTGGTCTGCGGAAATATTGTGTGAAGATGAGTTTATGTTCCGGCTGGAGACCCGATATGAATATCATCAACGCGTACTGGACTTAAAAAACCAATGAATACTAACGTCCTTTTCTTTGGAATAATCCGACACTGCTAAGAAGAATTAGACTACTCTTTCTTGAAACTTAGAAACCCCGGAATGACACCATCGAACGGCTGTGTCACACTGTAACAGTAGTTTCAGCAATAAAAAAATTCCAGCAGTTTTCACAAACGTGTTACCGTACAATTTTCATTCTTCCGTTGCAGTCCAATTAGTCAGCTGATGTAGCCATTACATTTACACTAATACGTTATGACCACTGCTCACCGTGGCGATGGATGCTGCCTGGTGGCGTTGCAGGCACGTGAAGTGGTAACAAAAGTATGTAAGCGGACGGGGAATCACTCTATCGAAGATATGGGCTGTAAATGGGGAAATCCATTGAGATAAGCGACTTTGACGACGGGGCAGATTATTATTACGCAGGACCTCCGAAGGAGTATTCGAATACGGCGAAGCTGTTCGAATGTTCACGAGATACTGCTGTGAGCGTCTACGGAAAGAGGTAGAAGGACAGTGAAACTACCACTAGGCACTAAACGGTTGGACGTCCACGACTCCTCACAGAAAGTGGGGTTTGGAGGCTTGTCTGCTGTGTAAAGTAGGATAGTGATCTGTGGCATCTCTGCCGAATGAGCACAATGCTGATGCACACACATGTCTTTTGGAACACACCATTCGTCGTACATTGTTGAACACGTAGCTCCGCAGCAGACCACCCCTACGTCTTCACATGTTGATCCAACGACATTGTCAGTTACGATTGCAGTGGGCGTGGGACCATCGGGATTCGACCGTCGATAAATGAAAACCTGTCGGCTCTTCGGGTGAATCACATTTTTGCCACACTAGGTCGATGGTCGTCTCCACAAACGCCGTCATCGTGGTGACCGGTGGCTCGATACGTGCAGTGCGCCACGGACGCAGACTGGTGGGAGCAGTATTATGCTATGGGAGGCATTCTGCTGTGCTTGCATGGGACCTGTGGTATTAATAATCGAAGATTACAGCCGCGAACCATCTGTATCCCTTCATGCGTGATGTCTTCCCGCGGCTGGTCCCGGCGGAGGTTCGAGTTTTCCCTCGGGCATGGGTGTGTGTGTTTGTCCTTAGGACAATTTAGATTAAGTAGTGTGTAAGCTTAGGGACTGGTGACCTTAGCAGTTAAGTCCCATACGATTTCACACACATTTGAACATTTTTTTTTTGTCTTCCCCGACGGCGATATCATATTTCAGAGGTATAATTGTCCGTGTCTCGGAGCCAAAACCGTGCTGCTGTGGTCTGCGGAACATTATGGCGGACTCATGTTGGTATCTCTGCGACCAAATTCGCCTCATGTAAATCTTGTGGAACCCATCTGGGTCGCTATCGGGCGCCATCAACTCGTACGTCAATTAGCGGCCGAAATACATGACCTGTGCGTAGACGTCTAATGCCACATACCTCCAAAAACCTACCAACAAACTGTCGGATCCTGCGATGCAGAATCGGTGTTGTATTTAGTTCCACAGACGGACAAACAAGCTATTGAGCAGGTGGTCATAATGTTTTGTCTCTTTAGTGTATATTTATTGAAAGTGAAGTTTCTGTTACACTCTAAACTGACACACATGTTACACCATCACAAAAATCTCTGAAGCAAACAAACACATCATGAAAAGAAATTTACATCTTTGAAATACAGAGGAAGTTAATTTTGAACGTGTCGCTTTCTCTACCATCAAGAAGTGCATTACGATTATATTTTTTGGGTAAATTAATGTAACATACTCGCCTTATACCAACAACAAAAATGGTTTTGCTGTGCGGGCACTGTGAACGGCTGAATGCAAGGGGAACCTACATCCGTAATTTTTCCCGAGGACATGCAGCTCTATTGGATAAAATAATCAGGAGGTAAAATAACCCATCCGGATCTCTGGGCGGGGACTACTCAGGAGGATATCGTCGTCAGGAGAAACAAAACTGGCGTTCTACGGATCGGAGCATGGACTGTAAGATCCCTTAATCGGCCAGGTAGGTTAGAAAATTTAAAAAGGGAGATGGATAAGTTCAAGTTAGAGATAGTGGGAATTCATAAAGTCCGTTGGCAGGAGGAACAGGACTTCTGGTCAGTTGAATAAAGGGTTATAAATACAAAATCAAATAGAAGTAATGCAGCAGTGGGTTTAATAATGAATAAGAAAATAGGAAAGCGGATAAACTACTACGAACGGAATATTGAACGCATTATCGTAACCGCGATAGACACAGAGCCCACGCCTTCCAAAGCAGTGCAGGTTTACTTGCCAACTATCTCCGCAGATGATGAAGAGACTGAAGTAAAGTGTGATGAGGTAAAATAAATTACTCAGATAGTTAAAGCAGACGAAAATTTTATTGTAATGGGAGACTGGAATTTTATAGTACTAAAAGGAAGGAAGGGAAAACTAGTAGTTGAATATGGATGGAGGAAAGGAATGCATGAGGAAGCCGCCTGTTTTAAGAATCATAAGAGAAAATTGTATACGTGGAAGAGACCTGGAGACACCGGGAAGTTTCAGACTGATTATATAATGGTTGGACAGAGATTTAGGAACAAGATTTTAAATTGTAAGACATTCCCAGGGGCAGATATGGACTCTGACCACAATTTATTGGTTATGAACTGTAGAATAAAACTGAATAAATTGGAAAAAGGTAGGAAATTAAGGAGATGGGACAATAAAAGTTGAGAGTTATTGAGAGTTTCAGAGGGAGCATCAGGCAACGATTGAATACAAGTGGGGAAAGGAATATAGTAAAGACGAATGGGTAGCTGTAAGAGATGAAATAGTGAAGGCAGCAGCGGATCAAATAGGCAAAAAGACAAGACATAGTTGGAATCCTTTGATAAGAAGAAAATTTAAAAGTGCAGCAAAATAAACAGGCGAAAGGGTATACAAATGTATAAAAAATGAAGTTGACAGGAAGTGCAAAACTGCTAAGCGTGAATGGGCAGAGAACAAATGTAAGAATTTATAAGCATATTTCACTAGGGGAGAGAAGAATACTGCCTACAGGAAAATCAAAGAGGCCTTTGGGGAAAAGAGAAGTACCTGTATGAATATCAAGAGCTCAGATGGAAAACCCGTCCTAAGCAAACAAGGGAAAGCTGAAAAGTAGAAAATGTATATAGAGGGTCTATACAAGGGCGATGAACCCGAAGGCAAGGGAAGTCATGGTTGCAAGATACTAACACGAATTCTTTACAGACGAATGGAAAAACTGATAGAAGCTGACTTCGGGGAAGATCAGTTTGGATTCCGTAGAAATGTTGGAACACGTGAGGCAATACTGACCCTACGACTTATCTTAGAAGAAAGATTAAGAAAGGCAAACCTACGTTTCTAGCATTTGTAGACTTAGAGAAAGCTTTTGACAATGTTGACTGGAATACTCTCTTTCAAATTCTGAAGGTGGCAGGGATAAAATACAGGGAGCGAAGGGCTATTTACAATTTGTACAGAAAGCAGATGGCAGTTATAAGAATCGATGGACATGAAAGGGAAGCAGGGGTTGGGAAGGGAGTGAGACTGGGTTGTAGCCTCTTCCAGATGCTATTCAGTCTGTATATTGAGCAAGCAGTAAAGGAAACAAAAGAAAAGTTCGGAGTAGGTATTAAAATCCATGGAGAAGAAATAAAAACTTTGAGGTTCGCCGATGACATTGTAATTCTGTCAGAGACAGCAAAGAACTTGGAAGAGCAGTTGAACGGAATGGACAGTGTCTTGAAAGGAGGATATAAGATGAACATCAACAAAAGCAAAACGAGGATAATGGAATGTAGTCGAATTAAATCGGGTGATGCTGAGGGAATTAGATTACGAAATGAGACACTTAAAGTAGTAAAGGAGTTTTGCTATTTGGGGAGCAAAATAACTGATGATGGCCGAAGTAGAGAGGATATAAAATGTAGACTGGCAATGACAAGAAAAATATTTCTGAAGAAGAGAAATCAGTTAACATCGAATATACACACATAAAAAAAAGTTCTCCTTCACTCCGATTCCTAGAACTCCTGACGATAAAAGTTGACTGTGGATACTGTATCACAGACACAGTCCTTTTGACTGTTCAGAGATGTCACTAAACCCGCACAAGGATATATAAATGTACACAACCACGCATGAACAACGCCTATTAGACGGAGGGCGTCCGACAGCCGATCAGTTCCAGTGATTCCACCAAGAAGAAGGTACACGGGTCGTGTTGTCTATAGTTCAACCATGCCTAGACAGTCTATATCGCGGTTCGATCGCGTCCGCATTGTTTCTTTGTGCCAGGAAGGGAGGTGTCCAGGTGTCTCGGAGTGAACCAAAGCGATGTTGTTCGGACATGGAGGAGATACAGAGAGACAGGAACTGTCGATGACATGGCTCGCTCATGCCTCCAAAGGGCTACTACTGCAGTGGATGACCGCTACCTACGGATTATGTCTCGGAGGAACCCTGACAGCAACGCCACTATGTCGAATAATTCGTTTCGTGCAGCCACAGGACTTCATGTTACGACTCAAACTGCGCGCAATAGGCTGCATGATGCGCAACTTCACTCCCGACGTCCATGGCGAGGTCCATCTTTGCCACCACGACACCATGCAGCGCGGTACAGATGGCCCCAACAATATGTTGAATGGACCGGTCAGGAAAGCATCACGTTCTCTGCACCGATGAGTGTCGCATATGCCTTCAACCGGACAATCGTCGGAGACGTGTTTGGAGGCAACCCGGTCAGGCTGAACGCCTTAGACACACTGTCCAGCGAGTGAGCAAGGTTGAGGGTCCCTGCTGGTTTGGGGTGGCATTATGTGGGGCCGACGTACGCCGCTGGTGGTCATGGAAGACGCCTTAACGGCTGTTCGATACGTGAATGCCATCCTCCGACTGATAGTGCAACCATATCGGCAGCATATTGGCGAGCATTCGTCTTCGCGCCGCTATCGTGCACGTCTTGTGAATGATTTCCTTCAGGATAAGCATTGCTCGACTAGAGTGGCCAGCATGTTCTCCAGACATGAACTCTATCGAACATGCCTGGGATAGATTGAAAAGGCATGCATCAATGCAAGAGGACGTGCTACTGGGTATTAGAGGTTCCGGTGTGTATAGCAAGCTGGCCCACCACCTCTGTCTCGCTGTATGGTGGTACAACATGCAATGTGTGGTTCTCATGAGCAACAAAAAGGGCGGAAATGATGTTTATGTTGATCTCTATTCTAGTTTTCTGTACAGGTTCTGGAACTCTTGGAATCGAGGTGACGCAAATCGTTTTTTGATGTGTTCAGATTTAAGTGTTACGGAGTCTTTTCTGAAGGTATTTGTCTGGAGTGTAGCCACGTATGGAAGTGATACTTTGACGATAGACGGTTTAGATGAAAAGGAAATAGAAGCTTTCGAATTGCGGTGCTATAGAAGAGTGTTGAACATTAGATCGGTCGATCAGGTAACTAATGAGAAAGTACTGAATAAAACTGGGGAGAGAAGAAATTTGTGGCACAACTTAAACAATGAGCAAAAGAAGGGCTCGGTTGATAGGATACATTCTGATACGTCAAGGAATCGCCAGTTTAGTATTTTAAGGAAGCGCGGTGGGTGGGTGGGGGGGGGGGGGGGGGGAGAGGGTTGAAAATAGTAGAGGGAGACCAAGAGATGAATACAGTAAGCAGATTCAGAAAGATGTACGTTGCAGTAATTCGGAGATGAAGAGGTTCGCACAGGGTAGAGTAACATGGAGAGCTGCATCAGTCTTCGGACTGAAGACCACAACAACTGTTACTTCAATTTAAACTAGCTCTTACAATACAGCATGTAAATAAATCACAAATGTTCGGTTCAGTTATTCCGTCCATAATTTTGTTAATAGGTTTCTCTTGTGCAAATCAACTGTTAAATCGTCAATCGTCCGTTAGGGCTATAGGCAGTTTTTCAAAGCAATAAAGACACAACGTTTGTCGACGCTTGTATTCTCTTTATCGTGTTCGTTTTTCTACGCTTTATGTTTACATGAATGGTTTTCTATGTAGTGTGGCTTCTCTCTGCTGTTGGATTTTGAATGTTTGCAATTGGCACGTCAATCCACTCAACGAAATGATCTGATTTTCTCTGCGTAAATACCGCGCGGTTTCGGCTGCAGATAATGTATTAACCAGGTACGAAATTATGCATTTGACTACGTTCATGTACAAACGTACTTTAAAACGAACATCGGTCTTTTTAACTGATGGGACATCAGACAGAAAAGTAGTATTGAGTTTTAAGATTTTTTATGCATTCCAACTATTAAATCCGCATTAAGAAACGTTACTCAGAAGAGAGTGTCAACAATGTATTGTATAACATTAACGAAATTTGTGATGTATCTTACTTCCTCTTAAGAGGAATTTCCGTCACCTATGTTGTGATACCGACAATTATCTTTTGAAAGAGCATTGCTGTAGATTAACCTGCTTGTATCTGTGACTATTTTAAGTACGACCGACTTATAATAAAATGTTCCTTGGTGGAAGTTACTCTTACTAAGAAAGATCTAGGTGTCGAAATATTTAAGTATGGAGAAACTGCTTTGATTAGTTAGTCACTTTACAGGTTATCCGTAAGCATTTCTGAGTTACAAATCTAAAGAAAGGGAGGAAAGTTAAAAAAAGGAAAGAATAGTGTTTGTTGGCGCCTTTGTATTGTTCTTGCCCTTCGGCGCCGTCAAAGTTTCGAGGAATATTTCTAGAAAGACAATTTTTCAAATTTAATTTTGAAATTATAAGGAAGTTAGGGTAACCGTCAGTAGTAATTGCGCCACACACGGAAATACGGTAGTACAAGAAAAATCTAGAAGCGTGGAAGTTGTTGTAGAAAGAGAAAATGAACAAAGGCAAGAAAGAAAAGTATTTATTCCTAATCTAAGTGAAGGTCACGCTGTAAAGACTGATTGGCAAGGCGGGAAAAGAAGAGAAAAAAAAGAAGCTACGAGTTGATATCCTTGCTCCATTCAGCTGCATTGCTACAAGAAATCTGTACCGAGATTACAGCACCATTACTTCACCGTTATACATGACGCGTTAACTTTTACCCGTTTTCTTGCCTGTTGTATCTTGCAACTAAAAACGTAAATGTTGCTTCCTCTACTGCGCAACTAATAGAAGTAATTGTTCTGTAGCTGATTCTTTGAAGAAATACCGAGAAAAATAAAAGAAGTTCGTTAAGTGCCTGCCGTAGTACAGATACGCGTTTGCGTAAGCGAGTGTTGGGACACTCTTACAGCCTCCCTCTGTAATGTTGAAGTGCCTTCCACTCTAATGGTATCCTGCTGCCCCTGAAAAGTGATGGGCAGTAGCTACTCTGCTGACGCTGTGACGGCAGATACTACCAGCGGTGCGAGTCAGCGAGAGCCCAGAGACAAATGTGTTAACAGGGTAATTTACGAACCTACAAGAACAGTATCGCTTGAATAACAACCTGCCACTTTGCCAATATCTCCGTCATTTTTTACTGTGTAGCGGTTTCCAAACGACTGATATAACTCGTTAAACGGAGCAACATATAGTCGAAACCCAGATGCACTATGTGATCGAAAGTATCCAGATACCCCTATCGGTGTAATAGGAATCGATCATTATTGTGTTGTCAGTCAGCAACGGCAAAATGGGTCAATCTGAAGAGTTCCGTAACTTAGAACGTGGACTATATTTCGCCGGCCGCTGTGACCGAGCGGTTCTAGGCGCTTCAGTCCGGAACCATGCTGCTGCAACGGTCGCGGGTTCGAACCCTGCCTCGGGCATAGATGTGTGTGATGTCCTTAGGTTAGTTAGGCTTAAGCGGTTCTAAGTGTAGGGGACTGATGACCTCAGATGTTAATTCCCATAGTGCTTAGAGCCATTTGAACCATTTTTTGACTATATTTCAACCGTTATAGAGCTGCCCAAGTTGATTGTTGATGACATGACTGCGAATTGGAAACGCGATGAACAATCACAGCTAGACCAAGGCCAGGAAGATCAGTCTGATGTTGTTCCCAGCTGGGCACACGTAGCAAAGGTTGGAACGTTTTATTTTACTTTTGACTTGAGCATAGCTGCTCCAAATTCCGATTATTGCTTTTTAGCATTGTAATTTTACGGTTTAGGAATATTTCATTCTGATGAAGGCGCCCTTAGTAGGTGTCGAAACCTAGGTCATTGTACCTACCTATGTGCAACCGGTTGGCTGTTTAATCCTATGTTGAAACTAGTACATGGTTGCTGAGTTACAGCTATGTTCGAAACTGTAATTTTCCTCATTGTTGATGTTGATAACTGCTTCTGTTGGTTGCCTCACCACACTGATTTCTGCGGACTCCACATTTAGTCGAATATTTCTTCACTTACTGCGGTCCTCGTATCCTGTGCCGAATAATTGTTCATAGCACCTACGTACCTGGAGATGCACATCTGTCGAATAACACTCCTTTTTTCTTCTTATTCAAGCATTCATAAAGTAAAATCAATTCGTTGCAACCATTGTGGATGACGAACTGCAGCTACGATTTAAATTGCCGGTTACTGTATGTATAATATGTAAACAGTCGCGATTTGAATTTGATACGTATTTATTGTGCCATTAACTAGCACCAAATGAGTGTGCCACAGGAATATTATATCTTGGACCAAGTGCATCTGGATCTTGGGTTCTTGGAGACTGCGTTGCTTTGTGGTATCCATGACAAATTATTCACACATAGTACTTAGGTGTACTTGGTTTCACACTAAACAAGACACTGTGTTATGTTTACTGTGAAACCAAATGTACTTAAGTACTGTGTGCGTGTGGTGTGTAAGTAAGCTGGCCAAATATGCATTGTCGGAATGAACCTGTCATGGATATCACTAGACAAAACAATTAGCTTTCACATTATACCTGCATAAACCATCAAATTACATCCACTCGTTAAAACTGTCATCTTCATCAATAACAACAACAGGGGAATAAACATCTCCAGCTGGTTGCTGGCTTTTACAAACAAGTACCAACTTCACAACTTCTACAGTCTCTCGTTGAGATAGTGGAAATACGCGGTTCAGTTACAGTAATGTGTCCAGCGCATGTGTTCGAAATCAATGTGCAACGGGCCCGCCGGCCGCGGTGGCCGTGCGGTTCTAGGCGCTCCAGTCCGGAGCCGCGCTGCTGCTACGGTCGCAGGTTCGAATCCTGCCTCGGGCATGGGTGTGTGTGATGTCCTTACGTTAGTTAGGTTTAAGTAGTTCTAAGTTCTAGGGGACTAATGACCACAGCAGTTGAGTCCCATAGTGCTCAGAGCCATTTGAACCATTTTGCAACGGGCCCTCACGAATGGCAGGTGGCAGCAGTAGCAGTGAAGGTTATATAAAGCGTGTCGCGGAATCCGAAAAACTGTGCAATCGTTGTCGTAATGCGGAAACAGAGAGATTTATCTGACATCCAAAGGTCATGATCACTGGCTTTCGGGCCAAGGGTGGAATCGTTTCCGAAACAGCTAAGTCTGTAAACTGTTCGTTTTACACTGTGGCTAAAAAGTATACCATGCGTGGTAAAATGGTGCAATCCAAAACTGGAGCCGAGACAACTGGGGTGCACCTGAGAACACAGATGATACGAGTGAACAACGGCTGCGGAGATGTGTACAGCGAATAGAAGTGCAACTGTTGAGCATCTAACTGGCCAAATGAGCCAGCAGTGGCGTTTAGGCCGGTATTACACTATCAAATTTCTTTGTCAAGGATTTGATCAAGATGTGATCAAATATTCTTCAAATATATTTGACAAAGATCTTTGACGTGGCGCTAAAAAGGGGTATTACATTGTCATCATATTTTTGGTCGAAGTTCAAGATGGCTGACATCAACAACTTGTTATTAACTACAGCAGTTGCATATACCACAATTGCACTGTGAGCGCATGTGGAAGAGAAGCAGGGGAAAAAAAGAAACGTACCAGGGTGAAGCCGTGGGTTTTACGACGAGACATGTTACATGAGCTTATAGTGGAGGACGTCAAGTCGTACATCAATTACTTAAGAATGGATGAGCATACATATCTGTATGTGCTCAGTGAAGTGTATCCTCATATCACAAAGCACAATACACACTTGTTGTTGTTGTTGTTGTTGTGGTCTTCAGTCCTCAGCCTGGTTTGATGCAGCTCTCCATGCTACGCTATCCTGTGCAAGCTTCTTCATCTCCCAGTACCTACTGCAGCCTACATCCTTCTGAATCTGCTTAGTGTATTCATCTCTTGGTCTCCCTCTACGATTTTTACCCTCCACGCTGCCCTCCAATACTAAATTGGTGATCCCTCGATGCCGGCCGCGGTGGTCTCGCGGTTCTAGGCGCGCAGTCCGGAACCGTGCGACTGCTACGGTCGCAGGTTCGAATCCTGCCTCGGGCATGGATGTGTGTGATGTCCTTAGGTTGGATAGGTTTAAGTAGTTCTAAGTTCTAGGGGACTTATGACCACAGCAGTTGAGTCCCATAGTGCTCAGAGCCATTTGAACCATTTTTTTGATCCCTCGATGTCTCAGAACATGTCCTACCAACCGATCCCTTCTTCTAGTCAAGTTGTGCCACAAGCTCCTCTTCTCCCCAATTCTATTCAATACCTCCTCATTAGTTATGTGATCTACCCATCTAATCTTCAGATTTCTTCTATAGCACCACATTTCGAAAGCTTCTACCCTCTTTTTGTCTAAACTACTTATGGTCCACGTTTCACTTGCATACATGGGTACTCTCCATACAAATACTTTCAGAAACGACTGCCTGACATTTAAATCGATGTTAACAAATTTTTCTTCTTCAGAAACGCTTTCCTTGCCATTGCCAGTCTACATTTTATATCCTCTCTACTTCGACCATCATCATTTATTTTGCTCCCCAAATAGCAAAACTCCTTTACTACTTTAAGTGTCTCATTTCCTAATCTAATTCCCTCAGCATCACCCGATTTAATTCGACTACATTCAATTATCCTCGTTTTGCTTTTGTTGATGTTCATCTTATACCCTCCTTTCAAGACACTGTCCATTCCGTTCAACTGCTCTTCCAAGTTCTTTGCTGTCTCTGACAGAATTACAATGTCATCGGCGAATCTCAAAGTTTTTATTTCTTCTCCATGGATTTTAATACCTACTCCAAACTTTTCTTTTGTTTCCTTTATTGCTTGCTCAATATACAGATTGAATAACATTGAGGATAAGCTACAACCCTGTCTCACTCCCTTCACAAGCACTGCTTCCCTTTCATACCCCTCGACTCTTATAACTGCCATCTGCTTTCTGTGCAAATTGTAAATAACCTTTCGCTCCCTGTATTTTACCCCTGCCGCCTTCAGAATTTGAAAGAGAGTACTCCAATCAACATTGTCAAAAGCTTTCTCTGAGTCTACAAATGCTAGAAACGTAGGTTTGCCTTTCCTTAATCTTTCTTCTAAGATAAGTCGTAGGGTCAGTATTGCCTCACGTGTTCCAACATTTCTACGGAATCCAAACTGATCTTCCCCGAGGTCAGCTTCTATCAGTTTTTCCATTCGTCTGTATAGAATTCGCATCAGTATTTTGCAGCTGTGACTTATTAAACTGAAAGTTCGGTAATTTTCACATCCGCCAACACCTGCTTTCTTTGGGATTGGAATTATTATATTCTTCCTGAAGTCTGAGGGTATTTCGCCTGTCTCATACATCTTGTTCACCAGTTGGTAGAGTTTTGTCAGGACTGGCTCTCCCAAGGCTGTCAGTAGTTCTAATGGAATGTTGGCTACTCCGGGGGCCTTGTTTCGACTCAGGTCCTTCAGTGCTCTGTCAAACTCTTCACGCAGTATCGTATCTCCCATTTCATCTTCATCTACATCCTCTTCCATTTTCATAATATTGTCCTCAAGTACATCGCCCTTGTATAGACCCTCTATATACTCCTTCCACCTTTCTGCTTTCCCTTCTTTACTTAGAACTGGGTTTCCGTCAAAGGTCTTGATATTCATGCAAGTGGTTCTCCTTTCTCCAAAGGTCTCTTTAATTTTCCTGTAGGCAGTATCTATATTACCCCTAGTGAGATAAGCCTCTACATTCTTACATTTGTCCTCTAGCCATCCCTGCTTAGCCATTTTGCACTTCCTGTCGATCTCATTTTTGAGACGTTTATATTCCTTTTTGCCTGCTTCATGTACTGCTTTTTTGTATTTTCTCCTTGCATCAATTAAATTCAGTATTTCTTCTGTTACTCAAGGGTTTCTACTAACCCACGTCTTTTTACCTATTTGATCCTCTGCTGCCTTCACTATTTCATCCCTCAAAGCTACCCATTCTTCTTCTACTGTTTTTCTTTCCCACATTCCCGTCAATTGTTCCCTTATGCTCTCCCTGAAACTCTGTACAACCTCTGGTTTAGTCGGTTTATCCAGGTCCCATCTCCTTAAATTCACACCTTTTTGCAGTTTCTTCAGTTTTAATCTACAGTTCATAACCAATAGATTGTGGTGAGAGTCCACATCTGCCCCTGGAAATGTCTTACAATTTAAAACCTGGCTCCTAAATCTCTGTCTTACCATTATATAATCTATCTGATACCTTTTAGTATCTCCAGGGTTCTTGCATGTATACTACCTTCTTTCATGATTCTTGAACCAAGTGTTAGCTATGCTTTAGTTATGCTCTGCACGAAATTCTACCAGGTGGCTTCCTCTTTCATTTCCATATTCACCTACTATGTTTCCTTCTCTCCCTTTTCCTAGACTCGAATTCCAGTCACCCATGACTATTAAATTTTCGTCTCCCTTCACTACCTGAATAATTTCTTTTATCACATCATACATTTCATCAATTTCTTCGTCATCTGCAGAGCTAGTTGGCATATAAACTTGTACTACTGTAGTAGGCGTGGGCGTCGTGTCTATCTTGGCCACAATAATGCGTTCACTATGCTGTTTGTAGTATCTTATCCGCACTCCTATTTTTTTTTATTCATTATTAAACCTACTCCTGCGTTACCCCTATTTGATTTTGTATTTATAACCCTGTATTCACCTGACCAAAAGTCTTGTTCCTCCTGCCACTGAACTTCACTAACTCCCACTATATCTAACTTTAACCTATCCATTTCCCTTTTTAAATTTTCTAACCTACCTGCCCAATTAAGGGATCTGACATTCCCCGCTACACACTTAAGAATTGTTATATATGCAGATACAGGCTCACTGTAACACTCCGAACCCTTGCTACAGGAGAGAGTTAGGTTAGATTAGGTCAGGTCTCCAATCTTCTTAATCTATTTTTATATTCAGTGTGCCTCGCGTTGTAAAGCGCATCAGCAGCTTCATACATCTCTATTAATTTTGTAGTTGTCGGTACACACCAATTGTGTTTATCGGCAATGTTTATAAAAACACTACAGATGACAGAACGCTGCAGCGATGCTAGCGCTCCATGTGGTAACATGTCACATTGCAGTGAACAGAAGAGAAGCGACTTCTTTGATCAAATCTACAGCGAGGCCCTAGATTTGATCAAATAATTGACGACATTTGACAAAGTTCCCTATTACACCATCAAATGTGTTTGACAAAGATATTGGACAAAGAAATTTGATAGTGTAATATCGTCCTTAGCGAACGTTGCTATGTATGAATGCCTGCAGCACCCATGGTGACTGCTGTTCTTCGACGACAAGGGCTGGAAGTTGCACGCAATTGTACATCTACTGAGTGCCGACAGGTGGCCTTTTCAGATAAAATCACATTTTATATGCCACCGGACAGATGGCCATTGGTGTGTATGGCGTGAAACGTCTGATAGCGAACACCCTGCATTCATTATCATCTGGGAAATGTTTTTGTGGTATTTCCTGGGTGATATCGTCGTTCTGGAACGCACCATGGATCGACACAAGTATGGATCCGTCATTGTGGACCATATTCATCCCTATATGAAGTTTGTGTTTCCTTGGCACGATGCCATCTAACAGCAGGACAATGCACTGTATCACCCAAGTCTCAGTGTACGTGCGTGGTTCGAAGAGCGCACCAGGACGAGTTTACCATACTCCCCTCGCCACCAAACTCCCGAGATTTAATCCCAATAGAGCAGGGGTTCCCAACAAAATTTTCTCGAGGACCCCCTCATTGGGCATGATTGGTACCTTGTCATATCACAGTATCAACTACTTAAAAAAGCCAAATTAAGAGCCTTTTTATACGTTTTCTATTTTTGGTACTTAGAAAAAACATTGACATATTCATTATTGAAAAAAATATTGAGCTTAAAACTTTTTCAATTTAGCCATCACTGTTATTGTTAAATTTCTGATTATTACTCAAAATCTTTGTCTTCAAATCTGGGTGTTTAGTATAACAAATTCCTTAAAAAATAAAAATTGAGTATGAACTGAAAATGATAGGAAAAAATTAAAACTGAGTGTACTGGTCTTTCAAGTGTACTACAATTGAGATGGCATTGAGCAGACATGTGTCAAAAATAAGAAAACACTAATTTCATACAAGGTATTATTAATTAAAAAAAATACAGTTACAACAGAGTACTCCATCAGTATACAGTTAGTTTCAATTTTCAGTTCTTAATGGGATGAGTTCAATCTGACCTTTCATTCCATTATTTCTGAAATATTAGGTTCCAAATTTGAAACTTTCACTCTGAAATCCGACCGCATGTCGAGCTGATTCCTATATTTGTTTTTCATGAAACACATGGAAGAAAATGCTTGCTCACACCGATATGTGGTTGCAAATGGAAGGATCTTTTTCATTGCCTTATCTCCAAGTTTCTTGTAGTCTTTGCGTGCTGATGCCCAGAAGTCTGTAATTTCATCACCGATGAAAATGTTTATCATCGTACCACAACTGGACAGATCCACAAGTTGATCTTGCTCTTCTTCAGTGAGGCCTTGGATTTTGTCTATTTCTTCACAGCTGAAGGAATTTCAAATGCATCTGTCGTCAGGGTCAGGTTTAGGGAAATACTCTCTAAAAGTGGTGGCTAGGCTGCGTAGATGCTCGGCTACATTGATCTTGATCTGGTCAGGCAAACTCTCCTCTGATGACTCCAAGAATTGTTTTAAAGTAGAAAAGTTAGTTAGTGATTTGTTTTCTATCCTTGACGCCCAGATCTGACACTTTTTGACCATAGCACTAATCTTATACTCAACTTTGAACATGTATACATTTTTTCCTTGCAAACTCGAATTTAACACATTCAGTGTTCAAACACATCTGCTAAGTACGCAACTGAGCAAAGCCAAGAGAAATTAGTGACAAAATCCGGGTACTTTGTGTCAAGAAGGAGCACACGAACCTCGTATCTAAGTTCAAAAAATCTTGACAAGATCCTACCTCGAGAAATCCATCTTACTTCCGTATGAATAAGTTGCTCATGCTCACCGCCGACCTCTTTACACTCTAGGTAGACGCTAGACGCTGAAGTTAGCTTTCGTTAAAGCTCTGCTCATGCAGGAAGAGGCCAAAACAAAAAATCTAGCATACGAAATATATTTAATATTAATATGGAATGTAGTCGAATTAAGTCGGGTGATGCTGAGGGAATTAGATTAGGAAATGAGACACTTAAAGTAGTAAAGGAGTTTTGCTATTTGGGGAGCAAAATAACTGATGATGGTCGATGTAGAGATGATATAAAATGTAGACTGGCAATGGCAAGGAAAGCGTTTCTGAAGAAGAGAAATTTGTTAACATCGAGTATAGATTTAAGTGTCAGGAAGTCGTTTCTGAAAGTATTTGTATGGAGTATAGCCATGTATGGAAGTGAAACATGGACGATAAATAGTTTGAACATGAATAGAATAGAAGCTTTCGAAATGTGGTGCTACAGAAGAATGCTGAAGATTAGATGGGTAGAGCACATAACTAATGAGGAGGTATTGAATAGAATTGGGGAGAGGAGGAGTTTGTGGCACAACTTGACCGGAAGAAGGGATCGGTTGGTAGGACATGTTCTGAGGCATCAAGGGATCACCAATTTAGTACTGGAGGGCAGCGTGGAGGGTAAAAATCGTAGAGGGAGACCAAGAGATGAATACACTAAGCAGATTCAGAAGGATGTAGGCTGCAGTAGGTACTGGGAGATGAAGAAGCTTGCACAGGATAGAGAAGCATGGAGAGTCGCAACAAACCAGTCTCAGGACTGAAGACCACAACAACAACAACACATTTTTTATTCTAATAGCATCTTACGGACCCCTGGGGGTCCGCAGACCACCTGTTGGGAGCCACTGCTGAATACAGTATCTGTGGGACTACCTCGATCGGCCTGTTCTCGCCTTGGTTCCTTAGCCGAGAAACCTAATGCAGCTGGCTACAGCATTGGACGTGACATGGCTCCACATCGCTGTCGGTAGCTTCCGGAACCTCGCTGGCTCATCCTGTACGCATAGCAGCGGTCTACGCTGCAAAAGGTGGTTGTTCAGGTTTTTGACAGCCGGTTACATTAATAAAACTGGACACTGTACGTATTTATGTTCTGTTATGGCGATAATACAGCCTGATCAAATCTGTACTTCGTAATCGACTCGAATCTCTAAAGCGTAATTTTAAGGCGGAAATGTGATGCTACCGCCCTGGTGTGGTAATCTCGCCGAAATTGTGGCTTGTTTGTTGCTTTCTCGACATTGCTTCCGCAGGGGACAACCGAGAGTATCTGTAACAGCAGCTCACACAGTCGGGTAGCTGTCGCACCACCGCGCCTTGGTTACCTCTGCTGCTCCCGCGTCCTGCACTCAAATGGCATTCTTGTTGTCAGAGCCGCCGTAGTATGGCTAGCTGCTATGTACTTCACACTGCATCGTCGATCTCACTACTCGTTGGACGTAAGTGGATCGATAGTTTTGCTGCTGTGGTTGTAGTCAGTCTTTACTCACGAGGCCGGTCGGTGTGGCCGAGCGGTTCTAGGCGCTGCAGTCTGGAACCGCGCGACCGCTATGGTCACAGGTTCGAATCCTGCCTCGGGCATGGATGTATGTGATGTCCTTAGGTTAGTTAGGTTTAAGTAGTTCTAAGTTCTAGGGGACTGATGACCTCAGATGTTACGTCCCATAGTGCTCAGACCCATTTGAACCATTTTTTACTCACGGGAAAAGCACTTGTTTATACGGGGTGTTCAAAAAGTCTCTCCGCAGTGCCGTATGATTGTCAGCTGCGCTTGCCGTATGCCGCAGTGAATATACCGAATTGAAACTCAGTGAAATACGAGTTGTTAATTTATTGAATATTCATTTTTACTTACAAATTTTCACATTAAATGTTGAAACTGTCCCCCCTGTTGCTGAATACACAATTCGATTCGTCTGATCATGCCTCCAAACACAAGCTGTAACATTTCTTCTGTAACAGAAGCAGTGAAAGTTGATATTGCAGTTTTCAGTTCATCTATGGATTTTGGACTGTTTTTATAGACAGTTGCTTTCGCTGCACCCCATAAGAAAAAGTCACGTGGTGTTAGGTCAGGCGATCGTGGAGGCCGAAGTCCCTGTGAAATTATGCGATCACCAAAAACATCAGCAAGCAGTGACACTGAAACGCGAGCTGTTGCGCAGTTGCACCATTTTGTTGAAAATAACCGTTCAGTATTTCACTTAACACAAGTTCTCCTATGAATGGGCAAAGAATATCACTGCAGTATCGCCGTGCGGTTATTGCTTCGTTGAAAAATATGGGATCCACAATCCGACGTCTAGAAATTGCAATCCAAACTCCTGTTTTCACAGAATGAAGTGGTTCCTCATGAATACGCAATGGATTTTCAGTACTCGACATGCGATAATTTTGCGAGTTCATGTACCCGGATAAATAAAACCACACCTCATCAGTGAAAAACGTTTCATTAAGAATATCCCTTCCATTCTGTTGAACGAAATTTTTGAACCATTGACAATAATGCAGTCTCTTGCCATGATTAGTATTTTTCAGTTCTTGCACGACTTTCACTTTGTATGGGTAAAGTTCTAAATTTTTTCTTACAGCTGTGTGGGCCGTTCCGACACTAAGATCGATTTCCTGGGCGGGTTTCCTTACTGACTTGTTCGGACTCATGGACATTTTATCGGAAATATCGAGAGGTTTATCCTCAGACAAAACGTTAGAACGACCACTTCTCGGTGCATCTGTCACTGAACCCGTACTTCGAAATTTGGTAATCAAATCTCGCACAGTATCGCGATGTGGGAGTGTTGTCTCCGGGAAAACTGGATTAAATGTTTGACGAACTGAAACTGTGTATTTACGGCCAGATTTGAACACTTGTTCGACTAAAAATACACGTTCTTCAATGGTTAGCATTTTAACGGTGACAAAAACGAAACAAACGAACAAAGGAACTAAACTTAAACGTTTACGTCAACACGTAATGACACACACCAACGATACTACTGACGCTGGCTCAGATAAACAAACAGTGGAATGTTGGGAGAGTCCACTTGAAGGGAAGTAACCCAGGCAGGCGAACAATCATACAGCACGCGCGGATAACAATCATACGGCACTGCGGAGATACTTTTTGAACACTCCGTATGTACGATCAGATGCCAGCAAATAACACCAAGCACTGGTCCCGTGTAAATCCTTCTGACAGTTGCTGCAACTCCACTAGATTAAAAAGAAAATAAAGTAGACAATGTCCCATTAAAAATTTATGCGAGGCGTACTTCGAATGTAAGATGTGATCAGTTATACAGGAAGAACAGGGAATACAATGAACAACATGTGAGATATTGCAAATACGACTCTGTTTTCGGAGGTAGGAATACCATTAAGGAAGTATGCAGATCTTGGGAAACATACTTCAGTTCCTTAGCACCGTATGACTCGTAAACACCACGAGCATCGGCTGCACAACCTCGTTAGGAATGTAACTGGAACGACGTAAAGCAACAAAGAACACAATACAGCATAGGCATGAGCTCTCCTAGCCGCAATCTGTTACTTACCGCTCCCTTAGAAAGTGCTTGTAATCCCTCTAGCAACTGCTTGCCACGTCATGTATCGACATGTTACCAACCAACATCTCTCAACCTCCCCCCCCCCCTCCCCCCATCCCCACCCACCCACACACACACACTTAAAACCGCCAATGAGATCTCTTACTACCGACTCACGAGTCTAATAAAAGTATTGAACGAGCTTACTCGATCTATTCTCAACAGAAAATTTATTCCCTCCCACCCTCACTCCCCCACCACCCCCATTGAATGTCCTGTAACACTCAACATTCCAACTTCGCTTGGCTTTTCCTGTCTCTCAAAATGTGATTTCCTCATCCGTGTTCTACACCAGAGCAAGTGAATAAGCGACGCTCCGCTACCTTTGTTTCCCTAGCTCTAGAAATAGCTTTCGATCGTAAATAGCATTCTTTCAATCGGTTATATCTTTATGATCGCCTCCTTTCTGTTTCGTTCCTTTTACTGTGTTACTGTCAACTGTACTCAATGCTCTGCTTCACAACAGACCACACACAAATCCCAGTCATATGTCTTTTTCAGGTGTGCCCCAAGGATCCATTTTACTCGCTGACTGTAATACCTACTCACCTCTGACATGGTCAGGCCACACCATCAAATAATTTACTCCAGTTTGCTGACTTACTTTGCGTTCTACCCAACCCTTCAATTTTACCAAAGACCCCTTCAGCTCTTCCTTAATTCTCCCTCTTATTCGCTTACACTAGTCCTCTATGTTCTTGAGAAGCTATTAACTCTTTTTTTTTTCTTCTACCAATAGGGTATTTTCTTGTTTTTCATAGAATTTCATTAAAAAACCCTTTTGCGCTTTATTCCCCAAACTCTTTCACATACTAAACTGAATTTGTATAGCTTTTGCCTTAGGGCTTGGCTGTTATTATAACTTACCTCTCATCCTCCAAACCTCTTACTCAACTGTTAACTACAATTGTTTGACCGTTTGGGTCTCACCCTATAAATACCATTACTATTGTTTTCGTGGAGAAAATTGTCATGTAGTATTGCATGCATACTTTCTTACCACTTAAGTTTATTATTGAAACTAAGTTTCATTATCAGCGAACAAAACTGAATCATCTGCATAGAGAAGAGGACTGGTGTAGTACTCTTACCCAGGCAGGTTATAACATAAATATTATTTTTACTCTCTCGTTATGTAACGACTAAGTAAATGTTAAAAAGGAATGGCGAAATTTAACACCCTTCACTTTTTCCTATGTTAGTTTTTATATGTATCTGACAATCTTTTTGCTAAATTAAATCCTGTTTTCCATGATACCCCAAATTCTTTGCTTGCTTATTCTGTTAAAAGACTTTTTCTTTCTGTAATCGAAATATGTGTTTCTCTGGTAGGAGTTGACCTGGCTGGTCATAAGTAATGCGTCAGTCATTGAAAGACATTCCTGAAATCGTCATATTCTTCACTACCCAGTAGTTAATTGTAAATTTAATCGTATTTAATGGCTTTTTACATATATTATGTAGGCAGAATACACGTTTGTTAAATATTCGAAAGATTCTTGATGTTTTTCCAATATTGAGATATTTTGCACTCCTTCCAGTACATACAGATCACGTCTATTAATACAAAGTGTAGACGCCTCCAAAGTACTGTATATATATTGTCCAAGGGCGACTATTTCATATTTTTGTCAATTTTAGGGCTTCTATTAATCCTCCCATTTCTACAAATATGTCACTGGTATAAAATTAATCTCTTTCAGTCATGTTTAAAGCTTACAATACTTCATACGTATTTTTCTGTCAGTTATGTCTTTCTTCCTTGATACTGACAACAGATCTACTCTAATGTTTTGGTTCTGATGCGTTGTTAATATGCCTGCTGTTTCCTTTAATGGCTTGTTCAATGTCATCATTTCAAAATCTTTATCTTAGTCTTTTTCTTACCTTTTTTTCTTGGGGCCTCGACTGTCGCTTCCAAGTTATGCCCTTCTGTTTCTTTGTTATTCTTAGTTTCCTTCAATTCTAAGTCTTTGACAATCACACATTTGTTTTATATTGTCTTCATTAAAAAGGTATAACTTCCACAATTATCCATTTCCTACTTGTTTAGGAATCTTTTTGATCTTATTCAATTCTGCAAACATCTATATTTTTTACACTACTTCATTGTTAATGTATATGACCGTTTATCCTTTCCTGTAGGCTGTGGTATCTCTGACTTCCCTATAACTTTGTTATTGGTCGTTATACAGGGATTGTGAACTTACAACCTTTGTCTGTCGAAACGGATTTATGTATGTATTTCTCTGTGAACTGTGTAATTTTTAGCTTATTAACATCACTAAATAATATTCTGATGTTTTTTGCACGATATTTCATGGTGGTGTTCTACCAAGTTTGGTCACCATCGCTGTTACTTGATTGCGTTTATTCCCCTTGTAGTGTGCCTTTTGTGGATTAGCATAGATGATTTTGAGTCTTCTTTCTCCCCCCTCTTCTGCAGAATATAATGCTATGGTTATTGCGTTTCCTTGTCGTAATTTAATCCTCACTGTTGTGACTCTCTCATTAACGTTTCCATAATTTTTATTTCTGTTTCCATTTTTGTGTGTGTATATCGGTTCTCTTTGTGTTGTTTTCTGTTGACAAATACTAGGTAAACTTTTTCGTGTTTACTTTCTTTTAGTTTTTTTTAAATTTCAGTTATCCCTGCACAGTCAGTGTTTATTGATTTCAGATTTTTAGCTGTTTCACTTTTCTTTTGTGTGATTCCTCATTCACTGCAGACTGCTAATTTTATTTTATCCAGCACGTTTCCCTTAGTACTTTTTCATTTGATGTCTTTTGTATTGTAGGAGACTGCGAAACCACATGCAATACTCAAGGGATACCTCAACTCATCCGAGATTCAAGGCGACAGTTAGTAGACGTATGTATCACAGCCAATGGAGGGAATTTCAAACATTTTACACAAGAAACGATTCTGTGTGGTATGCGGGTATTTCCTAGTCCCGTGTGTGCTGTAATCATTAATGTGCTGTAAAGAGTTCTAGAATATATGTTTTACCATGGAAATAAAGCGTTACTGAACTGATCTAGGTATCATATATTTTCTTCTGTTCTTTATGTACTGTATGTTCGTTCATACCTTTCTGTTGCACTCTCCACGAGTTTATCTACTGTTATCCCCTCTATAGTCTAAGGCTCAGATACCCTGCCCAACATTCTACAGCCCTGTGATACCCACATCAAAGCCACATTAACAGCTCTCCGACTAGATCATTCAAAAAAATAAAAGTTCATGAGCTGTTGGTGGAGTTTCAGACAGAATTCTGAAAACTTATTCCAGGTTACTAAGTAAAGTAATGTATCACTGGCACAGTGATGCATTATTTGATGCTCTGCTGCCTTCGCTATTTTATTTCTCAAAGCTATCCATTCGTCTTCTTCCGTATTCCTTTCCCCTGTTCTTGTGAACCATTTCCTAGCGCTCCCTCTGAAACTGCCAGTAACCTCTGGTTCATTCAACTTATCCAAATTCCCTCTCTTTAATTTCCTACATTTTTCCAACTTCTTCAGTTTAAGTCTACAGTTCATAACTAGTGATTGTGGTCTGAGTCCACATCTGCACTCAGTAATGTCTTACAATTTATAACCTGTTTCCGATATCTCTGTCTTACCATTACATAATCAATCTGAAACCTTCCGGTTCTCCAGGTCTCTTCCATCTGTACAACCATCTTTCATGATTCTTAAACAAAGTGTTGTTGTTGTGGTCTTCAGTCCTGAGACTGGTTTGATGCAGCTCTCCATGCTACTCTATCCTGTGCAAGCTTTTTCATCTCCCAGTACCTACTGCAACCTACATCCTTCTGAATCTGCTTAGTGTATTCATCTCTTGGTCTCCCTCTACGATTTTTACCCTCCACGCTGCCCTCCAATACTAAATTGGTGATCCCTTGATGCCTCAGAACATGTCCTACCAACCGATCCCTTCTTCTGGTCAAGTTGTGCCACAAACTTCTCTTCTCCCCAATCCTATTCAATACTTCCTCATTAGTTATGTGATCTACCCATCTAATCTTCAGCATTCTTCTGTAGCACCACATTTCAAAAGCTTCTATTCTCTTCTTGTCCAAACTATTTATCGTCCATGTTTCACTTCCATACATGGCTACACTCCATACGAATACTTTCAGAAATGACTTCCTGACACTTAAATCAATACTGGATGTTAACAAATTTCTCTTCTTCAGAAACGCTTTCCTTGCCATTGCCAGCCTACATTTTATATCCTCTCTACTTCGACCATCATCAGTTATTTTGCTCCCCAAATAGCAAAACTCCTTTACTACTTTAAGTGCCTCATTTCCTAATCTAATTCCCTCAGCATCACCCGACTTAATTAGACTACATTCCATTATCCTTGTTTTGCTTTTGTTGATGTTCATCTTATATCCTCCTTTCAAGACACTGTCCATTCCATTCAACTGCTCTTCCAAGTCCTTTGCTGTCTCTGACAGAATTACAATGTCATCGGCGAACCTCAAAGTTTTTATTTCTTCTCCATGAATTTTAATACCTACTCCGAATTTTTCTTTTGTTTCCTTTACTGCTTGCTCAATATACAGATTGAACAACATCGGGGAGAGGCTACAACCCTGTCTTACTTCCTTCCCAACTACTGCTTCCCTTTCATGTCCCTCGACTCTTATAACTGCCATCTGGTTTCTGTACAAATTGTAAATAGCTTTTCGCTCCCTGTATTTTACCCCTGTCACCTTTAGAATTTGAAAGAGAGTGTTCCAGTCAACATTGTCAAAAGCTTTCTCTAAGTCTACAAATGCTAGAAACGTAGGTTTGCCTTTCCTTAATCTTTCTTCTAAGATAAGTCGTAAGGTCAGTATTGCCTCACGTGTTCCAGTGTTTCTACGGAATCCAAACTGATCCTCCCCGAGGTTGGCTTCTACTAGTTTTTCCATTCGTCTGTAAAGAATTCGTGTTAGTATTTTGCAGCTGTGACTTATTAAGCTGATAGTTCGGTAATTTTCACATCTGTCAACACCTGCTTTCTTTGGGATTGGAATTATTATATTCTTCTTGAAGTCTGAGGGTATTTCGCCTGTTTCATACATCTTGCTCACCAGATGGTAGAGTTTTGTTAGGACTGGCTCTCCCACGGCCGTCAGTAGTTCCAATGGAATATTGTCTACTCCGGGGGCCTTGTTTCGACTCAGGTCTTTCAGTGCTCTGTCAAACTCTTCACGCAGTATCATATCTCCCATTTCATCTTCATCTACATCCTCTTCCATTTCCATAATATTGTCCTCAAGTACATCGCCCTTGTATAGACCTTCTATATACTCCTTCCACCTTTCTGCTTTCCCTTCTTTGCTTAGAACTGGGTTTCCATCTGAGCTCTTGATATTCATACAAGTCGTTCTCTTATCTCCAAAGGTCTCTTTAATTTTCCTGTAGGCGGTATCTATCTTACCCCTAGTGAGATAGGCCTCTACATCCTTACATTTGTCCTCTAGCCATCCCTGCTTAGCCATTTTGCACTTCCTGACGATCTCATTTTTGAGACGTTTGTATTCCTTTTTGCCTGTTTCACTTACTGCATTTTTATATTTTCTCCTCTCATCAATTAAATTCAATATTTCTTCTGTTACCCAAGGATTTCTACTAGCCCTAGTCTTTTTACCTACTTGATCCTCTGCTGCCTTCACTACTTCATCCCTCAAAGCTACCCATTCTTCTTCTACTGTATTTATTTCCCCCATTCCTGTCAATTGCTCCCTTATGCTCTCCCTGAATCTCTGTACAACCTCTGGTTCTTTTAGTTTATCCAGGTCCCATCTCCTTAAATTCCCACCATTTTGCAGTTTCTTCAGTTTTAATCTACAGGTCATAACCAATAGATTGTGGTCAGAGTCCACATCTGCCCCTGGAAATGTCTTACAATTTAAAACCTGGTTCCTAAATCTCTGTCTTACCATTATATAATCTATCTGATACCTTTTAGTATCTCCAGGGTTCTTCCATGTATACAACCTTCTTTCATGATTCTTAAACCAAGTGTTAGTTATGATTATGTTGTCCTCTGTGCAAAATTCGACGAGGCGGCTTCCTCTTTCATTTCTGTCCCCCAATCCATATTCACCTACTATTTTTCCTTCTCTCCCTTTTCCTACACTCGAATTCCAGTCACCCATGACTATTAAATTTTCGTCTCCCTTCACAATCTGAATAATTTCTTTTATTTCATCATACATTTCTTCAATTTCTTCGTCATCTGCAGAGCTAGTTGGCATATAAACTTGTACTACTGTAGTAGGCGTGGGCTTCGTATCTATCTTGGCCACAATAATGCGTTCACTATGCTGTTTGTAGTAGCTTACCCGCATTCCTATTTTCCTATTCATTATTAAACCTACTCCTGCATTACCCCTATTTGATTTTGTGTTTATAACCCTGTAGTCACCTGACCAGAAGTCTTGTTCCTCCTGCCACCGAACTTCACTAATTCCCACTATATCTAACTTCAACCTATCCATTTCCCTTTTTAAATTTTCTAACCTACCTGCCCGATTAAGGGATCTGACATTCCACGCTCCGATCCGTAGAACGCCAGTTTTCTTTCTCCTGATAACGACATCCTCTTGAGTAGTCCCCGCCCGGAGATCCGAATGGGGGACTATTTTACCTCCGGAATATTTTACCCAAGAGGATGCCATCATCATGTAATCATACAGTAAAGCTGCATGCCCTCGGGAAAAATTACGGCTGTAGTTTCCCCTTGCTTTCAGCCGTTCGCAGTACCAGCACAGCAAGGCCGTTTTGGTTATTGTTACAAGGCCAGATCAGTCAATCATCCAGACTGTTGCCCTTGCAACTACTGAAAAGGCTGCTCCCCCTCTTCAGGAACCACACGTTTGTCTGGCCTCTCAACAGATACCCCTCCGTTGTGGTTGCACCTACGGTACGGCTATCTGTATCGCTGAGGCACGCAAGCCTCCCCACCAACGGCAAGGTCCATGGTTCATGGGGGGGGAACAAAGTGTTAGCGATGATTAAATTATGCTCATCGCAAAACTGTACTAGGCGACCTCTTCCTTCATTCCTTACCTCCAGTCCGTATTCATCTACCATTTTTCCTTCTCTTCCTTTTCCTACTATCGATCTCCAGTCACCCATCAGTATTAAATTTTCGTCTGCCTTAACTATCTAAATAATTTCTTTTATCTCGTGACACATTTCTTCAATCTCTTCATCATCTGCAGAGCTAGTTGACACATAAACTTGTTCTACTGTGTGGGTGTGGGCTTCGTGTCTATCTTGGCTACAATAATGCGTTAACTATGCCGTGCATAGTAGCTTACCCGCATTCCTGTTATCTTGCTCATTATTAAACCAACTCCTGCAATACCACTATTTGACCTTGTATTTATAACCCTGTGTTCTCCTGACCAGAAGTCCTGTTTCTCCTGCCAGCGAACTTCACTAATACCCGCTATATAAAGTTCAACTGAATTATTTCCCTTTTTAAAGTTTCTAACCTACTTTCCCGTTTAAGGGATGTGACATTCCACGCTCCGATCCGTAGAACACCAATTTTGTTCATCCTGATAACGACGTCCCCCTGAGTAGTCCCCACCCGGAGATCCGAAAGGGGGACTATTTTATCTCTGGAATATTTTATCCAAGAGGATGCCATCATCATGTAATCAATCAGTAGAGCTGCATGTTTCCAGGAAAAATATCGGCTGTACTTTCCTCTCGCTTTCAGCCATTCGCAGTACCAGCACAGCAAGGCCGTTTTGGCTGATGCTACAAGGTGTGATCAGTCAGTCATCCAGACTGTTGCCCCTGCAACTACTGAAAAGGCTGCTGCCCCTCTTCAGGAACCACACGTTTGTCTGGCCTCTCAACAGATATCCTTCCGTTGTGGTTGCACCTATGGTAAGGCTATTTATATCGCTGAGGCACGCAAGCCTCCCAACCAACGGCAAGGTCCATGGTTCATGGGGGAACCCATAGGGCTTAAATTTCTAAAAGTAGTGAAACACATATTTCTTTATTTCTGACAGAGAAATCAGATACCAGTTTCCGTATTTATAACTTCAAATTTTCAAAAAACGTGACTTTCCTATTTCACGTCTTTAGCGGTTGTATTTAGAAAAATCCCTTCTTAAACGACACCTGCAGTACAAGAGCTACAACCTCTCTAGATTTTAACTTTATGTCCTTGGCGATTTGAGCTGGCCGACGATGAGTCAATCAGGACATTTCCTTTTGTATATCGAGATTCTTAAAGCTGTCAGCGGCTCGGAAAGGTATTCTATAACTAGCAACAAGAATTTTTGATCATTTTCTGAGTAACAAAGTGTTTGACAGGTAGCAAATTTTAAATCTAAACTAAAATCGTTTCTCGTAGACAGCTCCTTCCACCACAAGGACGAATTTTTATTTATAAGGTGGAAGCCTGTAAAAAAATGTGTCGTTGTATGAGTAGGACTAAAAAATAATTTGTTCATTAATATTAACATTAACCTAGTATGTGTGCCCTGTGAACTGACCCGTTCCAAATAATTTCAATAAAGTAATGGTTGAAATTATCTGCGGAACACGTAAGTATCTAATTAACCAACTAATAAGCTCATACTTGTCAAATTACGCTTCCGACACTGTCACCAACCCACCGATCTACTTCCATCGTCAGTAGCTAACCAGTCATCAACAGTAGACAATCCTCTCTCATTGAGGATAGCATCACCGTTTACATCTTTGCATTTTATGTCCTTTACTCCTTTAATGTTTTCTATCACTGTAAGACAATCGTGTTAAAACTGTAAAAACCACGTAGGCTGAAAGGTGTCTCACTTTAAGTTAAAGTTAAAAAGAAATACGTAGGCTGAAGACTGCATGTTTTCATCCGGCCTTGATGTGAACTGTGACATGCCAAATAAAGGAAAGAGTTATTAAACGCTCAATATCGTCGTCTGCCATGAGGGATTACTGTACTGCAACTTGTCGATGCCAAAGAGCGCCGCAGACTACGATATTCCGGTAATGACGAAATTACGGAGGCGGTAAAAGCAAGCTACATGCACAGAACCAGGCAGTCTCTTCTTCACATCCCGTCTCGTATTACACGCTGCGAAGGACAGCCGCAACACGACGGCTCGTGGTTATACGTCGAGGCCATGCTGAGTCAGTAGAAATTACAAGACAGCTTGTCAGTTCCTTGTGGTTGTTTTCCTTCCACGTACACAGCTTTCCTCCAGCTTTTCTCGCAATTTCTTAACATAAATTCGTTAGCTGCGCTTCAATATTTTATTTCTCATCCTCCTCTTCCTTGTATATCCAAGCAAACCCAGCAAAATTTTAAGTACTGAATTTCAAAATGAAGACAAAGAAAGAAAAAAAATTCCGTTCGACGTCTGACGATTGGGAAAGCTTCTTATAGACTTCGGGCAACTACAAAAACGTCTTTGTTCGCTGTGGGCAGCGTAGCAACACCTTTTCACTGACTGTAGGGGCTGGGAGTTTATCATGTCAGTGTAATACGATTCATGTCTCCATGTTTCACGATCCAAGAATTTGGTTTTTATTATTTGTCGTTAGCGTAAGCAGCATTATACTGTAATCATGCCTCATATTTCCAGTACTGTACCTCATCACCTTTGTGAGCCTATTTAAACCGAAATAAATTCTGACTCTGTTTTGTGGGTAATCGCTCCGTTATTTTTGATTCACGTTCTCCTGAACTTGTAGTGTTACGTGGCTTTACAATGAAAGAAATAGACAGGTGCGTAAAAAAATAAAAATTCTTTGTATAATTACATTCATTGATGAATTTTATCGCTTTTGTAGAAAAAAGAAAGATTGTAATTAATTGTAATTATTATAAGGCGCACCAGATCTAAAATAGGAATATTCATGTAACAGTGTTGTAAATGCTATGACAGAGAAGAATACGTAATAATACATTTAGAAGGTTTTCTAAAGACAGGCTCTCTTTATTATCTTCGTGTGACTGCAAATGTTAGAGAGAGAGAGAAATCAGTAAGATAATATACATTGCATTCATTTATATAAAATTGCATTCTGCGGTAGCTCATCTTTAAGAAAGAAAGTCTTCATTGCTCAAAAGTGTGCCATGAGGAGAATGTGTGGCGGTAACCCATGATCATCTGGTAGACAACTGCTTTTAAGGAGTTAGATATATGAGCTACAGCATCAAAGCACATACTCGTATTTTCTCTCATGAAATTTGTTTTAAATAATCTATTAGAGTTAGGAGGGAATAATAACACATTTAATTACAATAACAGAAAAGACAGTGACTTGCATTGCTCTTAATTAAAAACTATTTTGCTCAGAAAGGGGGGAGAAAGCTGCTACAAAAATCATTTATCACTTCCCCTTTGATATTATATGATTGACACACATTTTCAGAGATCGCAGAACCTATTTAAATGCTTTCAGGCAGTGAAGCTAGGAGCTCACAGTTAACATATCATGTTTAATATTTAATAAGATGTCACTATTAAATTATATCCCCTCCCTCTGTCCCCTTGTTATTGCGCTTTTGCGTAAGCTTGCTGTCTCTGTCATCAGTCAGCGCATATCACGTTATCCATTAAACATTTCTATCTGCGGGTATATTTCAGGGCATAAATAATTATTTTAAACTTGCATAAATATGCAAGTTCTAGTTCACAAGATAGGAGGCAACTTACATCTTGATATTGAAGTCAAGGTCATTAGAAGCAGAGATATTACAAATGTACTAAGTACTATTGAGTGTAAAGCAGGCTGCGTTTTTATTGTACCAGTCTCCCTGTTCCTTTCACCGACAGAGTTGAGAATGGATGCATCTGTGGCGACTATAGTATTAAGTCTATTCTTGGAGTTTTCTGTGCAGGTTTCCGGGAAATATTATGCATGTCATTTTGAATATCTACTAGTTTAGATTTCTTAGTTTTCAGCAACATTCTCTCGTGCTCCAATTCAAAAACTTTGTTCAATCTGTACTTCGGTGTTGTTCATCGGTTAGGGGGCTTTTATCAGATTGTGTTAATGAAAGAGATATAAAACATTGAAAGAACTGTTAATTCCTCACAGGTTAGTGTAGCCAGTGTGAGAGTATCACAGAAATGCTTGAGGAACTGCAGCTGGAGTGGTTACAAGAAAGACGTTGCGCATCATGGAGAGCCTTACACACAGCATTACGAGACTGTACGTTGCAAAATTAGAGAAAAACATATAGATTCCGCCAATATATCTATATGTATCATAAAACTAACATAAAGGAAGGTAGGGTTCATACGGAACGGAAATGACAATCGTTTGCCATATACGAACTGTGAATAGAAAACGGAGGGAGGAAGAAAAATGATACTGATACACCGAACAGTGTGTGACAGAGTGTAGTATATAGATACTACATTCCGTCACTCACTGTTCCGTGGCTTGCAGAGTACAGATGTGGGTATATTCTGTCGCACTTGCTTTTTCATATACTCTCGATGTGTGATTTAATTTTGTTATACAGGCTCTACAGCCAGTCCCATTTGTGGAGAAACTGTTGTTTCTGGGATCTTACAAAAGGCTGCATTTCGGTTTAGCAGCTACTACACTCATCTAGTCGCTCTTATTCATATCGTCACATACTGTCGTCCCTAATTACTTGTGTGAAATGACTTTTCCTAGTAGTTTTTGTAATCCTAGGTTACTGCACTGCTTACTGTTAAAATCGTGGCACAGTGGAGGCGGCATTCAGCAAATGTCAAAATGGCACGAAGCTTGCCACATGCTTGGATATGCAAATGGCTCTGAGCACTATGGGAGTCAACTGCTGTGGTCATAAGTCCCCTAGAACTTAGAACTACTTAAACCTAACTAACCTTAGGACATCACACACATCCATGCCCGAGGCAGGATTCGAACCTGCGACCGTAGCGGTCGTTCGGGTCCAGACTGTAGCGCCTTTAACCGCTCGGTCACTCCGGCCGGCGATATGCAAATGATTAGCATCTCAGTGCAACTGCATGGAGTATATAAGAGTGAGAGCATCTAAATTCCGTATACGTAGAAAGATTACGCAATGGACTTCTTATCAATAAATTGCATTCGAATGTTGTTGGTGTTATGACTCGTGTAAGAAGGACAAATGTCTAGCAGAGAGTGTCGGAATTCGGCACCACAAGAATCCGAGCTTCTTGAGACTGCCGTTCATCGTCCCGAGATTTTATTGCTCGCGTTGGTCGGGATGCCACTGTAGTGCGAACATGGACTTTATGTCTTCAGTTTGGCCATTCTCAACATCATCCAGAATCCCAGCGCCCCCACAGGACTAGCGCCCGAGAGGGCAGACATATACACTGATTGACAATTGCTAAGGAATAGAAACTCTTGAACAGTAATAATTACAGGCAAATATGGACGATATGAAACACAGTACATATGTAATAGAGATGAAGCAGTATGTTTATAACGAGAAATGGTACCGATTTCATATGGAAAAGAGGATATCAGGTGTAAATGATGTTCATGTTTGAAACACCTCAGACTCCCAACATAAAGGTCGACGTCGAGCTCTCAGTACGAAATATGCCCTCCTCAGGCACTAATGCACATTTTGCACTTGTTATTCATGGTGACTAGAAAACTGTTGAGCAGTTCTTGGAGGATATTGTCCCATTCCTCTCTATGGGCGGTTTTCACTTCTTTGCACTGTTCGGGTAAGGGGGGAGGGTCTTGGTTGAGAAACGCGTTTGCCAATTGCATGCCAGGCATTCTCTACACAGTTAGGGCCAAGGAGTATGCACATCATTCCATACGTTCGATATCTTCACTTTCCAGTGAGTCCGATACTTTAACGGTCGTGTGTGGGCCGGCATTCTCGTCCAGCAAGGACTGCTTAATTGTCCCACTCCTCTCACAGGGCGGTCTTCAGTTCTTACACGGTTCTGGGACGGGGTGTTCGCTGAGAAACGTGTTTGCTAAGAGCATCCCAGGCATGCTCTATAGGTTCTAAGTTCGCGGAGTACGCAAACCATTCCTTATGTTCAACATCTTCACTGTCGAATGTGTCCGATACTACGGCGGCCCCGCGTGGGCGGGCGTCGTCGTTCATAAACAGAAAGTCGGGCTCTACTACAGCTAAATAGAGAGACATGATCCAGGATAATCTCCCTGAAACACCGCTATGCTGTGACGGCACCTCCCGCAAACATATACATCTCTGTTCGGCCATTGCGCACAATGGCGGTCCATACAGGGACACCTAGGCCATACCGGTGACGTTCATGAACGTTCGATGGAGTGTAACGTGTTCCGCACTCTCTCTTAGCTGGTGACCGGAATCACCAGCCGTAGTGAAGCGGGATCTCTCGGAGAACATCAGTCTGGACCACTGTTACTGACCCCAGTCAACGTACCCCCTACACCAATGAACTCTTTCTCGACGATGGCGTGGTTGATGTGGGATGCATGTAAGAGACTTACGAGCATACACGCCAGACTGATTAATTCCGGCATAGTAGTTTTGGCAGAGACACGTGCAAGGTTAGCAGTGATCTGCCTGTGAGTAAGATGTCTGTTCATTTTCACCACTAGGGCTGCGTATCGATCCTCTTTCAGTCTTTTGGGCCATCTTCGACAACGGGCATGCTTTCGCATAGCATTTCCACTTTCAGTGGCCTTTTTTAATCGCGGGATACACTTTTCCACACACCCATCATTGCGGCCACAGTAGTGACTCTTTGAGCGGCTTCGAGCCATCCAGCTGCTCGTCCATAATCGTAAGCACTTAAAAGATATCTTGCAGACATGTTGCCATCCCACACGAAATATCGTTCTAATCGGTTTCACAACAACCTTCGTCAAACACCATACTGCATGAATTGTCGAATGCAGTTGGTTGGGTGTTTCGTAGCAATTATCGGCTGTTCCGTAGCAATTTTCGGGTATTCCATAACAACTTGCAGTTGTTCCTTAGCAAGTGTCAGTTGTTCCTCGATAATTGTCAAGCACATTTGTTCGTTCGGCCTTGCAGGATCGTACAGGCACATTATGTACTTTGATCCAGGAAATGGACATGTTAGCTGCAAGGCAAATATCCACACGGACCCAGCGACGACGTCTGGACAACCACAGACTACCAGCATGACCCACAGAGAGAGAGCCCTCCTGACACTGGCGCTCCTAACGACGTCACAGAACACAGCGGTAGGACGACTTCATGTTTTCATAAGAGTCCCGGTCCTGCGTCCAGAATCCCGATGTATGTATTGTACGTATCCTTGTCTGGATACTCTGAGGAGTACGGACGTCGCCAGATTCTGTTCGTCACCGTCCCAGCACCTGGCGTAATGGGGTGGCGCGCCACTGGATACGCAATAAGATCAGCACTGATTTGCAAACTGTTCATTACGAATGGAATTCCGACGCGTTCTGTTCCATTCCATCTTGTAACGGTGTGGGCAAATGAAATTCTGACTCATTTCAAACCTGTAAAATGACCATTATTGACCCCTTTGGTGGGGTAATGTTTGTCACTTATAAATTGATCATGATCGCCCCCCCCCCCCCCCGGCCCCCCTCCCAGGGTTAATGAATGATGGTCATCTTGTAAACTGACCATTATTATTCCTCAGAGGTAATGGTGGTCACCCTGTAAATTGATCATTATTATTCCACCCCCCTCCCCGCTGCCCCTCTCCCCCCCCCCCTCAAAAATGGTTCAAATGGCTCTGAGCACTATGGGACGTAACTTCTGAGGTCATCAGTCCCCTAGAACTTAGAACTACTTAAACCTAACTAACCTAAGGACGTCACACACATTCATGCCCGCCGAGGCAGGACTCGAACCTGCGACCGTAGCGGTCGCGCGGTTCCAGACTGTAGCGCCTAGAACCGCTCGGCCGCCCCCCCCCCCCGCCCCCCCCCCCCCCCCGCTCCACCAACACCATGCTGCCTAGGGTACTTTGAAAGTCGCTAACTGAAAGCATAGCAACCTTCATTTCTTATTATACGAGCTGTATTTC
Source organism: Schistocerca americana (assembly GCF_021461395.2). Taxonomy (NCBI): domain Eukaryota; kingdom Metazoa; phylum Arthropoda; class Insecta; order Orthoptera; family Acrididae; genus Schistocerca; species Schistocerca americana. Next base: position 169,491,839 of record NC_060124.1, on the reverse strand, counting down.
CACTGTTCAGTATACCACGCCATCAAAGTGTCATGTGTTGTCCACGGTGTGAGTGCACACTTTAGCATTATCAGCAGAACATGACAAACGTTTTGCATTCCAAGATAAAGTTAATACCCTAGCATGAGGTTCACTGTAAAGGTTTGGCACTATCATTAGAATGTCATAAACGTTTTGTACTCGGGATAAAGTTAATAGCATAGCATGGAGTCCCTATAACGCTTATGTGACTTTGAAGGCGGATAGATTAAAGCATAGCAACACTCGTTTCTTATCAATTCAAATTATTATTACTGTTCCGTACAGTATTTTATAAAAGTGTCATGTAGCTTCAACTGTGTGTCAGCATGATTTACTAGTAGCATTATCAGCAGAATGTCCGCCCCCGGTAGCTGAGTGGTCACCGCGACAGAATGTCACTCCTAAGGGCCCGGGTTCGATTCCCGGCTGGGTCGGAGACTTTCTACGCTCAAGGACTGGGTGTTGTGTTGTCCTGATCATCATCATTTCATCCCCATCGACCTGCAAGTCGCCGAAGTGGCGTCAAATCGAAAGACTTGCACCCGGCGAACGGTCTACCCGACGAGAGGCCCTAGTAACACGACATTTACAGTTTATCAGCAGAATATAACAAACGTTTATACTGAAAATAAAGTTAATGGGCAATTAAATGCCCAGTCTTCATCTACTCCCCACTGTGCGACAGGAGAATATAATAAAATTTTGTAACGCAAGAGAAAGTTAGTACCCTAGAATGGCGTCACTATCATGTTTGGCTCACTTTGATATCGGGCTTGGCCAAACTAAGACAAGTTTTTTTCAATAAAACTACTGCATTTACCAGCAATAGCACAGTTTATTAGCAAGGCAATTCAGTCTCTTTCTATTGGGCTGTAAGTAGACCTGAAGTCTTAGTTTCAGAAGTGAAGTGCCTGGATAAATAATGATGAACGTACTCTGTTGAGCTGTACCCTTGCTAAGTTACTGGTTGAACCAAGATTGCGTAAGATAATGACACAGGGAAACATATTTCAGCAGCTCCACCTCCCCAGAGGTTTTTGTTAGTGTATGGACAGTCGATATTTGCATATCAACAAACACCATTTGTTGATGGTGGGCATTCTGATACTGCTCTGCTAAATACGTTCCAAGCGTGGGAAGATCTATGGATGAATCGTGATCTAGCTGAGACTGCTTTCTGCGAGCATAAGATGTTGTCTGTGCCAATATCACGGGAACAACGCGGTTTACTTTAGTAATTCCTGTCGACAAGTGCACTTAAGTCTGTAAATTAGATCAGCAGTAGTCCCAGTGTGTCTTGCAATATTGTAGAACCACTTTTTTATGTATCTTGAAGAATTTAGTGTCTGGTAGAAAGATCGAATTTCCCTCGTTGAGTGACTCATGGTAATACAGACAATGTCGATGTGGATATATTTAATTTGAGGGTCCATCGTGCTTACAAAGCATTGTGGAGATATCGAAGTTTGGTCGGCAAGAAGTGCTACTTAACCTACACACTGAGACGACGAAAGTCATGGGATACCGATTTGCACATATACAAATGGCGGTAGTATTGCGTATATAATGCTTAAAATGGCACTGCATTGGGGAAGCTCTCATTTGTACTCAAGTGATTCATGTGAAAATGTTTCCGACCTTATTATGGAAATCAACAGACTTAGTACTCGGAAGTGTAGTTGGAGCTAGATGCAAGGGACTTTCCATTTCGGAAATCGTTAGGGAATTCAATATTCTGATATCCACAGTGCCAAGAGTGTGCCGAGAATACCAGATTTCAGGCGTTACCTCTCACCACTGACAACGCAATGGCCGACGGCCTTCACTTAACGACCGAGAGCAGCGGCTTTGCGTACAGTTGCCAGTGCTAGCAGACAAGCAACACTGCGTGAAACAACTGCATAAATCAATATGGGACGTACGACGAACGTATCCGTTAGGACAGTGCGGTGAAATTTGGCGTTAATGGGCTATGGCAGCAGACGACCGTCGCAAATCGCTTTGCTAACAGCACGAATTCGCCTGCAGCGCCCCTCCTGGGCACGTGAACCTATCGGTGGAGTTCTAGACGGCTGGAAACCCATGTCCTGGTCAGATGAGTCCCGATTTCAGTCGGTAAGAGCTGATGTTCGAGTTAGACGTAGACCCCACGAAGCCATGGACCCAAGTTGTCAACAAGACACTGTGCAAGCAGGTAGTGCCTCCATAATGGTGTGATCTGTGTCTGTACGGGAATGCACTAAGTCCTCTGGTCCATCTGAACCGATCATTGACTGGAAATGGTTATGTTTGCCTACTTGGAGACCATTTGCAATCATTCATGGATTTCATGTTCCCAAACAACGATGTCATATCACTGGGTCACAGTTGTTCGCGACTGGTTTAAGGAACATTCTGGACAAAATCAAGCGAGTTATTTGGCCTCCTAGATCGCCAGACATTAATCCCATCTAACATTTATGGGATTTAATCGAAAGGTCGCCTCGTGCACCAAATCCTGCACCGGCAACACTCTCGCAGTTACGGTGAGTTTAGAGGCACCATGGCTCAGTATTTCTGCAGCGGACTTCCAGCGATTTGTTGAGTCCATGCCATGTCTAGTTGCCGTACTACATCGGGCAAAAGGAGGCCCGACACGATATTAGGACGTATCCCGTGACTTTTGTCACCTCAGTAGAAGTTTAATCACTTGTGCGAGTATGCAAGGCTTACGCACTTTTTTAAGGGGCTCCGGAACGCCCTATACTTGCAATGTTAAAATAACGCTTATAAATTACATCTTTCCTCACAAAGTATTTGAGGTAGGAAGTTGAACTTTTTACAGATTATTTATTGGAATATGGGCTACAACTTAACACAGGGATTTTACAAAATTTTAGTTCAGTTATTAAAGATGATTTTTTTTCATTTGTAATGAAAATTCACAACATTTTTTTTGCAATTTTTTATTTGTATATTCAAAAATATACAGTTTTTTGGAAAAAGGCTGTGTTAAATTATGCAGAAGGTACTGTGTAACCTTTACTGAAAGTTTGAAACAAATATGTTTGGAAGATCCTTAGAAAACATGTAATTAGTATGAGAAAATAAAAGTTTTGGGAATCGAGCGACAAAGATTGGATTAACTTTTTAGTGCATTCCAGGTCCATAGGATGGATCCTCTGCAAACTACTCCTCCAGCTTCCTCTTGTTCCTCCTCCTGTTTACTCTTGCTTGTATTTCTAGACTCTTTACAGCCCTGTCTGCAGCCTGAAGGCGTTCCTTGTCTAAAGCAAGCATCGCTCGTACCATGTTAGAACCTATCTTCATTCCCATATTTCTAAATACCTTGCACCTTACAATGTTGCCATCATTGAAAGTCGCAACAGCATCATACACACCAAAGTGAAGTGTTTCTATTCCATCAAATACAGTCTTGGGGATTCTCGACCATATAACGCTATTTACACTTTCATTGGGGTTTTGAGTTTTTCCGTGAATACACCTTTTCAACAGTTCAGGTGCTGCTAAGTCTCTGAAAATAGGTTAGCCACAACACATACTTTAACTCACATCACTACAATGTACCTGATGAACATGGACGTTGATAATAACACCATTTGACAGCAGATTAACAGCGCCGCAGTGGGTCACGCCCATGTAGAACACATTTCAAAAAAAATTTAAAAATAGTTGTAGTCTTCGGAATTGAATAAATTATATATATATTAAAAGGTAATAGTCTGCAGATTCAGAAAACGCAAGAAAGTAAAAATTGAACTTTTCATGATTTTGAGCCTTTCCGGAGCCCCTTAAAAACATGTACAGAACGGTTAAGTTACGACAGTAGCACCACTTGTATTTTGTGGTTGAAATCTCACATATTTTGAGAAACGATTTTATTTTCATTCATAGTCAGAGATTCGTAATTTTACTTGCATATTATGATAAACAACCTGTGTGTGTGTGTGTGTGTGTGTGTGTGTGTGTGTGTGTATTATTTAGCATTTAATTATAGGTTTTACAGTCTGCAGACGATCTAGAGAGCCTTGGCATTATAGTTCTCATCGCTAAATATTGCAGCCTTCCTTTGAAGTTGCCTTTGTACATGAGCTCAAGTAATTCAAAATCATTTGTAAGGAAAAGTAATAACTGCTAATCGTTATCATCGATTATACAAGGTGACACAAAATAACGGGAATGTCTGAAATGAGTAGTGGCAGCCATGGGCACATGGCAGCACTGTGGGTTTGTGACAGCGAATAAACAGTCCGCAATTTCAGTAATCATGGATCAATGGAACCGACAACAGCGTGCATTAGCCATAAAAATGTTTTATAAAAACAATGATAGAGGTGCAGAATGAGTTTCGACGTTTTTATAATTTAGGGCGTCATGATGCTGTTCCGTCGAAACACGCGATAAAATGTTGGATTAATAACTTTGAAGAGACTGGGTCTGCCCTCAACAAGAAACCAAAAGGACGACCAAGAAATGTGCGTTCTCCAGCGAACATTGATGTTGTGCGCGAGTCTTTCTTACGGAGCCCACGGCGTTCAATTCGTAAGGAAGCACTAGTGGTTGGAATGTCCCAGGAGAGTGTTCGCAGAATTATTCATATTGATTTAAAATTTCATCCGTACAAACTACAGGTGGTACAACAATTGAAGGGCAACCATTACAGGTTACGATTAGGATTCTGTCAACAAATGATAACAAAAATAAACAATGACGATGAATTTCTAAACAAGCTGTGGATGTCAGATGAGGCACATTTTCATCTCACAGCTTATGTGAATAAACAGAACTACCGTTACAGGGCAAACACAAATACTAATGACGTTCGTGAGCGCCCTTTACATGCTAGTAAAGTGGCAGTACGGTGTAGTGTTTCTTCACATGGGATCATCTGACGGTCTGGAACCGAGCGACCGCTACGGCCGCAAGTTCGAATCCTCCCTCGGGCATGGATGTGTGTGATGGCCTTAGGTTAGTTAGGTTTAAGTAGTTCTAAGTTCTAGGCGACTGATGACCTCAGAAGTTAAGTCGCATAGTGCTCAGGGCCATTTGAGCCATTTCATCTGACGGTATTTTTTCGCAAATGAACAGGGAAACACAATAACTGTCAGTGCCGATCGTAACGTGGATATGTTACGAACTTTCGTTACGCCTGCATTGAACAACTTTCCAAACGTTCAAAAAGCCTTGTTTCAACAGGACGGAGCGACATCACGCACTGCACGGCAATCAGTGGCATATGTGCGAGAATTGTTTGGCAACGTGTGATCTCACGATTCGGTAACATTCCCTGGCCACCTACATCGTCTGATTTATCCGTTTGTGATTTTTTCTTGTGGGGCTACCTCAAGAGCAAAGTCTACACGACTCGACCAAGCACCCTGGATGAGTTATAACAGAGATTTCGGGATGCAATTCACAGTATCCCAGCTGAGATTTTGCAGCGGTCAATGAGGAATCTCAACAGCAGATTTCACAAATGTATTCGTGCAGGAGGACGCCATCTAAAGGAAGTAGCCTTAAAAAAATGATAAATGCCATTAATTTTTCGTAAATGACAAAGTTGTAAGGTTTCAATCAGTATGAATGCAATTTCTTTCCTTCATCATTTCTAGTTTTATTGGATTGTGGAAATGTTCCCGTTTTTCTGTGTCACCCTGTATTTTTCTAGTATAAAACATGATACATTACATTCTCTTTCACGTAAAAAGGTGCTTGTTCAGGTAAAACAATATCGTAAAACTTGTAAAAACGTGAGGTGATGTCAGTTTGTTCTATGAAATACCAATAACATTGCTTCAGGTTGTATTGGCAACACTCTGTGTGTACCGTATTTTAGCCGTTTACAGTGTTTGTATGCAAGCGCGCGCGCGCGCGTGTGTGTGTGTGTGTGTGTGTGTGTGTGTGTGTGGAAATAACTTTGAGAACTGACAAAACATTGCATTTTTGTATTGTTGATGTATTTTTGCAGATATTTTATATGTTGAATACGCACTATGACTGGACATGCCTCATAGAATTTAGATGTGGAAAATATATAATTTGAGGGTCCATTATGCGTAGACCAAATATGGTACAGAGATCGATCTTTGGTTTTCGCAAATGCTGCTTAGCCTGTAAGTTCGTGGCATAAACGTTGTGAGTTTTGCTGACATATTTTCGATGTGGAGGTCCTGTTAGCTACACTCCTTACATATTTTTTTTTTTGATAGATACTTCTGAAAATGGCGCAAAAAATTCAAATTCTTTGGATATTTTTGAGCATGACCAACATTTCTGCTCTGAGCTATACTGTGATTACCTGTTTTTTAATGATCACTAAAATACTAGGCTGTGATTTGCTGTTTCGTTTTTATGGTGAATAAAACAGTAGGCTTTGACTGTGGGATATGGGAGGGGAGGAGAGACGGAGGAGAGGAGATGGGGAGGGAGAGGGAAGGGGGTTACAAAGCATAACTGCAATAGTTCCATCGTCTTGGTTTTTTTGAATTTTTGATTTTTTTAACTTGGTGCCATATTGCATTTTTTAATTTCCCGTCATTGCCACCTTGGAGTTTTTAATTTCCCAGCATTGCCAGCGACCGCAGCACCACAACTGCTACAGTAATTAGTTGCGGAACGTTGAACTATGTTTCAAAGGCACTATAACCATACTTCTAATGATGTACCCATATCTGTCATCCAGGCTCAGTTTGACTCATGCCCAGCCAGATTAGAGTGTTTGTTGCTGCCAGAGTTGGCAGCACTTTACACCCCGAAGTACCTAAAAATTTATTCTTGCCGCCCTACTACAGGGAAACTTCTTTGTTTGACATCCGTCCTAATGTAGCAGTTTCAGTGTCCTATAGTGTACATTAAACGTTTTTTTAGAACGGAAGTATATATTGCCTTTAGTATCAGTTGCCAGTCTCAGTAGTGGGTTGTGTTGGAAACAAACCCACTTGAGAATAATTTCTTTCTGTAATGATAATTATGATTAAAGTATAAGCACTGAAATGTAATGTGAACAGTAGTAGCTCTACTACATTTGCTCTTGGCATATGAGTACTTTTGTGTCTGTGGGTAAATACATTAGGACGGCGTAGAGTATTGGAGGCATTTAGAGTCAGTAGCTGCAAATGTGAATTAAATATGCAATATGAAGTTATTTTCCTTAGCAGATGTTGCTGCAGCATTGAATCAAAAGCTTTTTGAAAGTCAAGATACACCTAATCACTCAAATTGTTCGTCTGTATGGCTCTTACTAAACACTAATTTAAGATTACAGGTTGCATATTTCATTATTGATGGGTTCGGAATCTGTTAAGTTCACAATCCAAAATTTGTTGTGTTCCAAATAAATCATTATGGGTGATCTCATAACACGCATGTTGGAAATTCGATTTCCTGGACCACATATCATGTAACAAATCGAATTTATTGACAGCCAGATCCTTCTTCTCAGAAGTCTTGAAGCCTCATCAGTATCACCGCATGTATTATGTAGAAAAATCCTTCTTCGTCGTCGCTGTCCTTTATACTTCATACATTCATTATTATCGAGAGCGGAAGTAGTGTGTAAAACTCTCACACTTTTTGCTGTACCGTGGCTTAACGCCTACATTGTCAGCAACCAACATCACACCAGTACTTCGAAGACGCATAACAAACAAGGCATGATTTTCCGGAAGACAGACGGCCATGCTTCGATCGTCGAAAAGGAGGCAATCCAAGCGCCACAAGACACGTGATAGAAAATATGACCAGCTGTATCCTGGTAACGAGAGGTATTTACGGCAGTTCTCTGACCACAGTTCAGTCATTGCTACGTGGGTATTTTTTGCGCCGCTATCGGCGAACATATAACTTTTTGATCTATTCTCACCTCGCAGCGTATGTTGTTTGGTAAACACTCATTTCTTGACTCAGCTTTGTGACCTTATAATAAGCCATTAGTTGTCTCTGGACAGAATTCTGCAGCCTCTCGTAGAAATCTGGCATTCAGTATCTAAACAGCCTGTATGACTTGTTCAACTGTCGTAAAAGAATCGATAGAGGTGGCACAGTGGTAATACTTAGACTCGTATTCGGGAAGTCTGTGATTAATTCCCCGTCCAGCCTTCCAGATATAGGTTTTCCGCGATTTCCCTAAATCAGTTAAGCTCCCGGATATCTCCTTTGAAAGTGTACAGCCTTCTCCACCCTTCCCCCAAGTCCGAGCTTGTACTCCCTCTCTAATGATCTCATCGTCGACAGGACGTTACACCCAAACGTGCCTTTATTGCCATAATAGTGCTGCTTCTAAAAAGAGTAAAGTGGTGTTGCTGAAAGCCCTTTCGTTGACAACGAAGTTATTACGAATGAGCACTGGGTGTCATTAGAAGAGCATTTTTAACCAGTGCTGTTCTCCTACTATTTTTATACATAAGTAACCTTATCTTCAAATACAGATTCTCTGATACTTAAATTTTGTCCGTCACTGCTTTTGCTCAGTATTTACCATTGGTATTTGTTGTGCAACTGTGGAATACTGTCGAGCTGACAAAACTCGTCGCCACCGCCACCGGATCTTTGAACCTTCTCATCTCCTTGAGTCATTCCGATCTCGCAACGAGACTGACGAGTGATACTCAAGGATGACCGAGCAAATGCTTTGCAAGTGACATCCGTCGAAGGCGAGTATTGTATTTTCAGAATCTTGCAAACAACAGCCATCGGTGTTCGTCTGTCATTCGTCTACGACACTATAATATTCTGACGCTGCTCGTATGCCTTCTCCAAGCTACTCAATTGCTGTCATTGACTTTAGGTACTAAATAGTAAACAGGATGTTTGTCTCCTCTTTTTATGCACTGAATCAGAAGTCAAATATTTCCAATAATCCAGGACGTCTGTTCTTAGGTGTTGCACATTTCATAATAAAGGAAATACAATGTTTATTGTCCATTTAACATAGATGCATATGGAGCTGGGTTCAACCGAATTTTTTGGGAACTTGAGAATATGCAATGAAAATGTGATCAGAGAAACAATTGGAAGCTATAATAGTGTACCAAATCAAACAAGAACTTATATGGAATAGACACATTGTTTCAGGAGTTGAGATAGTGATGGCAGAGTTAAACGAGGGATTCGAATTTTGGTTAAAACGTTTTTGCTTACGTAACTACAGCAACCGTATGGATAAAGCATTGGAAATTAAACGGGAAAAGAACTGGATACAGTATAATCAAATTACAGTACATTAACGAAGTTCCAATGAATGTCCTGTTTCTCAGGGGTTGTTGAAACTGAGTGTGTTGTACTTAAATGCTACATATTCCATCAGACATCACCGGGATGGTGAGAAATTCAGAAGAGAAACAGTCTTCTGACTAGAAGATTCCACAAATACTGGATACTCGTACAGGAATTCTTCAGATTTTTCAAACTGGGCAAATAAAGAATAAATATGTGTTAATTTAACATACCGAAACCACCTTCGTTTTGCAGGTGACACGTAATCTTTGCCTTTGATGGAGACAAACATCAACAACGGATGAAAGGTTCAAAATAAGGTACAACTCAACAAGAGTAATGTGTTATGAAAACGTGAAAACGAAAGTAATACCAATTAATAATGAAGTCATAATACCAGTTGATGAGTCTGAGTATTTGTTGCAGTTCAAGACGACTGAGTGGAGACTAAAGAAATAAAAAATAGGATAAATGGACTGGTATGATTTTGGTAGTCTATACAGTCTTCAAATTGAAGCTTCCATTGTGTCTGAAACGAATAGATCATAATCGATGTATATTACCTGTTCTGAGATACGGTAATGAGACGCCCTTTTAAAACGAAAATTATTTAAAAAGTGAAGGTTACTCTGTGAGTAACGGAGTGATACATCTTGCAAACTGTCAGGGGAGACAAGGAAAGAAACAAGTGAGTCATGGAATATATTGGAGGGGAGTAAATCAACGCGAACGATTCAGCAAGGAATCTGGAGTGGAAGATGTAATTATGATTTTGATGAAAATGAAAGTGGAGATGGGCAGGACACGTAGCAAGCGAATGTTTGGCATCTATACTACTAAATTGGTAAAACTGTGCACGATACACGGATACATTAGCAGGTTGCTTATATAACGGCTTCCAGGGGCAACATTAAGTAATTTTTGCAATATTTATTATAATTATTGACCGAATTTATAAATTTAAAATGCTTTCGTAATCTACTCATTGAGTGGTATAATCTTAGGTTAAAGGCGTAACACAACAAGCTAAGTTTTGCTATTAGAATCTGTGTACAGAGTTGTTTCCAGGGCTCTCGCATGTCCAGCTGGATGCGATCGTTCAAGTCCCACGATATTTCGGCGAATAACCTTTCCGCCATCATCAGGTGGTGGAAAGGTTATTCGCCGAAATATCATGGGGCTTCAACGATCGCATCCGGCTGGACACCCGAGAGCCCTGGAAACAACGCATTCGCCGGGAAAGCCTCCAATCACATATGTGTACAGTGTTCGGAAATTCCCGTTACAAACTTCTAGGACATGGAGAGGCGAGTGAATAGATAATATTTTGGATTGGAACCCATGTCCGTAAACGTACCGTTTCCGAGATACAACCGTTTGCAAAAATGCTGGTAACGTGACCACTTTTACAAGTAACTGATTGGACGTGAGCCAGTACATCACTTGTTTTACAGTTCTACTCATTAATAGCCAAATAAATTGCTCGTGGTCTCGTTGACAGGTTCAACGTGATGCAGTACTGACTAATCCAGATCGAGTGTGCGGCGTCTTCTTCGAGCGCCACAGTCACGCCTGCTGACAGTGAAGGTAACCTTTCTCGAGGCCGTGGCGTAGTCGTAACGAAAAGAGTACGCGATGGAGTCGGACGTTGTGGATAACGATCGTGATAAAGGCGACGAGCCTCGGACCAGGTGAGAAAGGTGGAATAGTCGTCAAATGACATCATCCGATCTAACATAAGCACCGCCCCCCCCCCCCCTCACCATGACTACCCTGTTGCTTACCTGCCTTGCAAACATGTTTTCAGCTGGCTGCAGCAACAAAACAGTACGTTCCCGGACATGGGTTCCTGTTCAAAATGTTATGTACCCAATCCCCTCTACAAGTCCTAGAAGTACGTAACGGGAATTCCCGCATCTCTAGAGACATTGTAACTCACGGTGAGCACATTAGCTGGACTTGATTCATCCAGTATTTGAGAATGAGAGAACTTAGCAACTTACAACAAACTTTACACTTAATTTTAAACCTTTCAAAGCTTTTTCTCGCTCACATTCTCCACAAAATAGTGAAATGAAAAAAGTTTATCGCTTACTGCGTTTTCGCGATTCACGCAGTAAATCTTCGGCATCAGTCATGACATTTTAATTTATTGTTTCTTTACTACTAACTTTATTCGGAACATATTTTGCAGACAGTATCAACACATACCACTGAATGTATCTGCAAAATTATATCATTGTTCAGGAGATACAATGTCATAGACATTGAGATAGGTTTTAACTGAGGAGGTTCTTCACTGGAGTCCGAAGCCGAAAAGATGTCGTAATGGAAGATGAGTAGGTGATGTTAAGATACGTCAGTAGTTGAGCATAATAATGCACGCAGAGATGGCAGATTTACACACCAATTGATGTCCAGTGGCTGAATGTGATGACCTTTCAGGAACGGAGTACTGACTCATCTGATGAAAGATTCTGTAATTTATTTAATGAAACCACCGAACACCTCTCCCAGTCCGATGGACTATCAGAAGCTCTTACTCTGTGGGGTATGGCAGAGGAGTTCGGGATTTAAACGAAGGCAAGGGCGCGTAGTCCGGTAATCTGGAACTCGACGTCCAATATCAGCTAAATACCAGTGATCGAAATTTCTGTAACCTTTTGTTTCGCAGCACCAACGTTAGCTTCGAGCTACGCAACACTAGTGCATGTTTGAGACTTCGACTAAATTATTTACGTATATTATGAAGACAAACGGCGCTACAACACGTCCCTTACTCGCTACTGATCGTAGGGTCATTTTGAAAGTGAAGCACGTTTGGTCCTCCTGACTTTTTTTATTCCAAATAAAGAAAGAAAACTTATTTTACACTGCCTGAAAACTGCTAAGGAACAGACATAGTGCAGGACAGGAATAATCAGAGGCAGTGATGGACCGTATGAAACACCGTACATACGTAATAGAGTTGGAGTGGTACATTAATGACGAGAAATGGTACAGAATTCACCACATGGGAAAGCAGGTTAACAGACATAAATAACGACCATGTTTGACACAGGTTAGACTCCCAACACAAATATAACAAAATAAACACCTACAGCCCTCCTTATGATGTCATTTATTGTATAGCTACCACTTTCGGTGCTTCAGTGCACCATCTTCAGGCCTTAGCTGATGCAGAGACGGTTAACGACATCCGTATGTCGTCTCGGCATCATCTAAGGCCTGGAAACGGTGCACTGAAGCACCGAGACTGGAAGCCACACAATAAATCACATCATAAGGACGGCTGCATGTGTTTCATTTTGTTACATAAGGAAACGGCCGAAGTCCCCTAGACCTCCAATCACAAGAATCGACGTACAATAAAATCCCTACATAAACGTCAGTATCGAGTTCTCAGAAACGAATGTACCTTCCTCGGGCACTAATGCGCATTTTGCACCTGTCATTCATGCTGGCTACCAAACTGTGGCATGCTCTATAAGATTTAGGTCTGGGGATTACACGGGCCATTCCATACGTCCAGTATCTTCACTTTCTATTGTGTCCGACACCTCAGCCGTCCAGTGTGGGCGGCCATTGGTGTACGTAAAAATGGTTCAAATGGCTCTGAGCACTATGGGACTTAACATCTGGGATCATCAGTCCTCTAGACTTAGAACTACTTGAACCTAACTAACCTAAGGACATTACACGCATCCATGCCCGAGGCAGGATTCGAACCTGCGATCGTAGCAGCAGCGCGGTTCCGGACTGAAGGGCCTAGAACTGCTCGGCCACGGCGTACGTAAACAGAAGGTCGTGACTTGCCGCACCCCAAATAGATGGACGTGATCGCTGTGGTAACGCTCTGCTGTAACGGTAACTCATACAAAGATATGCATCGGCAGTTGTCCATAATGCCTGCCAACACTATAATATCTAGGCCTGTGCCAATGATATTCATGAACATTCTGTGGTGTGTAACGTCTTCCCTTCTGTCTCCACAGTAACTAGTGTCCAGCGTCACTTGACACAGTGAAGCGGGATTCCTCTCAGAATATCATACTGCATTACTAATGCTCACCTCAACCAACATGCTCCATACACCATCGAAGTCTTTTTCGACGTTGTTGGTGTTGAAGTGGGATCGATTTAACACGTCTCCGAGCACACAAACCATCCTAAAACAATCGCCCCGAAATGGTTCTGAAAGAGACACGTGAAATGGTAGCGGTTGCAAGATCTACTGCAATGTGCCCAGGGGTGAGACGTCTGTTCCTTTTCGCCACTAGGGCTCCGCATCGATCCTCTAGTAGTGTGCTGCTCCATCCACGACCACCAGCACGCTTCCGCATAGCGTTTACACCTTCAGCGGCCTATTTTAATCTCGAGATGACATTTTGACACACCCATTATTGTGGCCACAGTACTGACACTTTGACCGGCTTCGAGGCGCCCAACTGCCCGTCCACAATATTAAGCACTCAAATGCTGTCTTGCAGATATGTTGCCGTACCACACTGAATGTCGCACTTATCGGTTACACAGCAACCTTCGTCAGACACCGTATTTCATGGACTGTCGAATGCATTAAGACCGTTTGTGTACAGGCTTCGTTGCAGTTAACACGTCCCGCCCTCTACATTTCCTTTTACCATAATTGGTCGGTTGTTCCGCAGCAGCTGGCAATTGCTCCTTAGCAATAGTCAACCAGTGTACAACGTATCATAATATCTTAGCTATTTTTCTGAGTAACCGCCTTTGAAATTTAAAACTTCACGCTCGACCGCACTTTGCTGCCTGCATTGAGAAAGGATTTGCTTCGGCAACTGAAGTGGTGGATTTTTGGACGTCCGCCTTGAAGCCGTAGCGCTCCACTAGTCTTCATATGCCCTCCGTATACTCAGTTGCCAACAAGTTGATGGCCCAGCCACTAATGTCTTCTTTCAGTTCGTTGAAATTTCCATAGTGATTTTCTCTAAAAAAATCCATCGATTTGGGAAAAAGTTGGAGTGATCACTCGGGGCCAAGAATCGGCTTCAAGGCGGACGCCCAAAAATCCATCACTTCAGTTGCCGAAGCAAATCCTTTCTCAATGCAGGCAGCAAAGTGCGGTCGAGCGTGAAGAAGCACAATGGCGCTGGACAACCACGACGTTTGTTTTCAACGAGGTGGCGCAGTCGGTGAGGGGTCTGATAGTAGACCACTGTATTTCCGTTCTCTCCTCTATATGGACATAAAGTCGACGAGTAGGGCGCACTTTTGATGCCAAAACACTGCTGCCGTAATTATCCTGGTGCTCAAAATTTGCTTGCCTTTTTTGGTTGTACTGGGGATAGTGAATGATGCCATCCCATCGAGTGGGGCTTTGTTTCCGCGCTTGCATGCGAAAACTAGGTATCGCCACCAGTAACAAAGAGGTCTTCTTGCACCGAGTAATAGAAGCCAGTGCAGTTCCCATTGTTTGTATTTGCTGTTCATCTGTCAGAAATCGAAAATGCATCTGCTACACACTTTTCTGTAGCTCAAATTACTACTAACAGTATGATAAAGATCTGACCGCAAAATTTCAGAAAAGTACAAACTCAGTCAATCAACAGTGCAACGTCTGTACTATTCAATATTTCCTCAGTCCTTTATTTGAGTTCGTCAGTCAGCTGAAGGTTGACCCGATCATTCTTCATCACGAATATCCGTCCGTCTGCCGTTATACATGGTGCACTATTACAGAACCGAACTGACATTTCGATCGTCTGACGATCAATTTCCATAAGGCGGAATTTTTTGCCATTCACAAACCGTGTTACTTACTTAGTAAGTTAGTTAATTAGATGGTTGCGTGTTCTATTGATCAGTCGCACGGTATGGTAGCCGTTATGATGTGGAACGTGTCAAGTGCACAAGAAATGCACATGTTGAAACAAGATTTGTGTACCGGTATGAAATGAGCGTTCTTTTGTGAAAATGAAACACTAATTTTGAATTGAAAAGTAAAAACATTTTATTCAAGTACTGAACATTGCTTTCTATACATTTTGACCACCTTTCTGGCAATTTGTGGACACCACGCCAATAGAAATGTTCGTCTTTTGAAGCAAACCAATCAGACATCCAATTTTCGACTTCTTCGTAGGAATCGAAGTGTTCCTCAGCCAATGCGTGTCCCATTGATGAAAACAAATGGTAGTCGGAAGGGGCCAAGTCTGGTGAATACGGCGGGTGGGGTAGCAGCTCCCAGCCAAGTGTTTTGATTGTATCCTGAACCAGTTTTGCTTTGTGTGCAGGTGCATTGTCGCGTAAAAAAATGCATAATTCAAATTTATCATTTGTTGTCTGTAGCGATTAGTATACACAGTTTCACCGGGTTTTAGAAGCTCATGATACACCACACCTTTCTGATCCCACTAAACACAGAGCATTGTCCCCAGAATGAGATTTTCACTCTGCAGCGAAGTGTGCGCTGATATGAAACTTCCTGGCAGATTAAAACTGTGTGCCGGACGGAGACCCGAACTCGGGACCTTTGCCTTTCGCGGGCAAGTGCTTTACCAACTGAGCTACCCAAGCACGACTCACGCCGCGTCCTGCAAGATTGCAGGAGAGCTTCTGTAAAGTTTGGAAGGTAGGAGAAGAGGTACTGGCAGAAGTAAAGCTGTGAGGACGGGGCGTGAGTCGTGCTTGGGTAGCTCAGTTGGTAGAGCACTTGCCCGCGAGAGGCAAAGGTCCCGAGTTCGAGTCTCGGTCCGGCACACAGAGCATTGTCTTCTTGCCGAATCGATCTGGTTTTCCAGTCGATGTTGATGGTTGTCCCAGATTAACCCATGATTTTTCCCGTTTAGGATTCTTAAAATAAATCCATTTTTCATCGCCAGTAACAATTCGATGCAAAATTGATTTTCTTTCATGTCTTTGAAGCAAAATGTGACAAATGGTTTTTCGGTTTTCCATCTGTCTTTCATTCAATTCATGTGGCACCCATTTTCCACACTTTTGGATCTTTCCCACAGCTTTCAAACGGTCAGAAATTGTTTGTCGTGCAGCATTTAGCATTGCTGCCATTTGATTCTGACTCAACGTATCATCTTCATCCAATATTGCTTGCAATTCGGCGTCTTCGAACTTTTTTGGTGGTCTTCCACGTTCTTGATTTCTTACATCAAAATCATTATTTCTGAACCGTTGAAACCAGCTTTTGCATGTTGCTTCTGATAGAGCATGATCACCATATGCCTCGACAAGCATTAGATGCGACTCTGCAGCACTTTTTTTTTCAAATGAAAAGAAAAAATTAATGCTTTCCGCAAATCATCACTTTCTGGTACAAAATTCGACATTGTTAACACGATGAAAACATATGATGTTGTTTGTTCCATGACTTGATGTATACTAAATGTCTTTGACAAATGTCATACCAACCCAAAAAAAAAAAAAATTAAGGCTCGTTCACAACAAATGTTCCCTATCGACACATTTGTATCTTAACGCTCATTTCATACCGGTACACCTGTACAGCGTTAAACATTAATATTTCCATTACTTACCCCATTGTATTAAATGGCACAACATGCATATACTATATTTATAGATTTATTTATTCCAGAATACATCTATGATAGGGAAGGAATTGTCAAGGAGATATGATTTCATTTTATTTTTGAAGCTGTTACTGCTGTCTGTCAGACATTTTGTATCATCTGGTAATTTGTCAAAAAATTTTATAGCAGCATATTTTACCCCTTTCTGTGCCAAAGATAGGTTGAGTAAAGGATAGTGTAGGTCTTTCTTTTATCTGGTATTACAATCATGAATGTCACTGTTCTTTCTAAACTGGTCCATGTTGTTGAGAACAAATTTCATTAGTGAATAAACGTACTGTGAGTCTGTTGTAGGAATTCCCAATGTTTTAAAAATATGCCTACAAGATGTGCGACTATGAACCCCACACGTTATTCTAAACACTTTCTTTTGAGCAGTGAATACTTTTTGTGTAAGTGTTGCATATAAAATCACAGACTGAAAGTATGCAAAGTATGTTAGCTTACGGATTTCTGTATCCTCAAAATTGGCAATTATTCTGATTGCAAAAGTTGCTGAACTAGTCGCTTTAGAAGATCCAAAATATGAATTTTCCAATTAAGATTCTCATCTATAGGTACACCCAAAAACTGTCTACTGACTCCTGTTATATGTTATGTTTATTCCAGGAACTGTACTTTTTGCAGAAGAAAATTGGATGTACTGTGTTTTTTCAAAGTTTAGAGCAAGCCCATTTGCAGAAAACCAATTAATGACTTTTCCAAAGACCTTATTTGTATCATTTTCAATCGGAGTTTCTTTTACTGGATTAATAATGGTGCTTGTATCATCAGTGTCAGTTCAGCTCCTTGTTTCAGATAAGAAGAGAGGTCTTCCACTTATATCAAGAACAGAAGGGGACCCATGCTTGAACCCTGTGGAACACCTAATGTAATTTCACCCCAGTTAGATGAAGTGGCAAACTTATTTAAATCACTTGACCCATATAAAGAAAATTTTTGTTTCCTGTTCTGTAGGTATGACTTAAACCATTCATATGCTATTCCAATTATACCATAGAATTGTAATTTCCGTAACTTAAAACTCACGTTTTGCCGTAAATTTACTCACAAAAACACACGACCAAACAGTACACGACCGTTCATACTCGCTCTTAGCAGGATGCTGGCACTAACGATTAGGAAGGTCTATGATACGATGGCGGGGTGGAGCAGAATTGGGCAGCCGGTCGTACACTTTTAGAATGACCTTCGTGTTTCATATCGGCTGAGCATTCACAATGCAAAGCACAAAACGAAGAAGCTGAATTGCCTGAAAAAAAAAAAAGTTTAGCAGTGAAAAGGTGAGGTGGAAAAGAAGTGAAACTTCACGGGTTGAGATGACATGCGATGTCAGTTCAGTGATTACAAAATGGGGTCATATTTAGAAAGAACTTTGCAGCATGACCCCATTATATCCGTATTGTGCTGCATCCTGTCCGGGCTGGATGCACGCACTGATTCGGCTGGGTAGGACGTCATAACGCCGATGTATCCTCTCCTGAGGCAACCTGGGCCACAACTGTTGTGTAGCTGGTCTGTGATATCCTCGATACTGGAACTGCGGCGGTGTCGACGGCCGAGCCGGTGCCACACATGTTCTGTTGGGAAGGAGGTAGGGATCTTGCCGTCCATGGGAGTACCTAAGTACCACGCAGTCAGTTCATGAATGGACTAGTACTGTTGAAATATCGGGAATCCGATATATCGATACTTAAGAATTCTCGTCATAGACTCCCAATATATCGAGTAAAGCAATGATACATTGTCATATCGACGGAAAAAGTATAGACCCACATGCCTATCAAACTATCGGCTACACATTGTAAATATATTGCCGTTTTAGACCTGTGTATTTAAGTATTGATTTATTATTAGATATTCTGTACATCAACGAGTTAGCAGCCTGCCTATCCCACTTAGAGCAAGAATTGAAAGGAAAACGATGCACGTTCACGAGTGGCGGTAACTACTTTGCTAACAATGGTAAGTGCATGTAAGTGCCACAATAAAAGGTGTCCGTTAGGTCCGTCGCTCGGTTTCGTCACATATCTAATTTGTCTGGAACACTTGAGTCGACTTCTCAGATTTTTTCTTTTCTTTTTTTTCCGTTTCTGCCAACACCAGCGACCTAGCAGTTATAGTGTCTAGACTGCGTGGTGAACTTAAACGTTCCAGTTTCTGTTGGTAGCGCCAAACCTCAGCATTTCCTTTCACACGTCTCCGACAGTCCTGTCAATTATATTTCCGTTCATCATTTTCAGCAACTGTTTCTGAAGACTGTCAATGTGAAAAAATATCACACTAGTTGCTTTAAAAATTGTTTTTTTTAACACAACTGGTGTGCTGTTTCTTCACATCGGAGATCTTGTTATTCCACTCACACCGCCACCCTCCAGTGCAATCGGACATCTTCTTTGGGCCATTTATACTTGTTTCACACAGTCAAAGAGAAAGATTCGACGTGACGAAAGCTCAAAAAGTGATAAGACTCTTTCACACAATAAAAGTACTATAATTTCAATAGACCAATTTCAAACATTTACGGAAAATTGTGAAAAACGTCGTAAAAATTAAAAATATCGGCACTCGAGATTGACATTTCGATATCTGTATATCGATATATCGGGAAAAGAAAGAAATATCGCCGACATTTATCGAATAATTTAGGAAAAAATAGCGGTATTTAGATGTTTTATCAACAGCTCTAGTATGGACAAGGAAAGTCCTGTTGAAAACGGCAGCACAATGCTGTTGCATGAGACGCGTAAGACGTTAGAACGCTGGGTGTCCGTGACGTACCGCTTTGCCGTCACAGTTCCCTCGGTCTCTACCAGCCGCGACCTCAAGTCGTATCCGGTAGCTCCCCGGACCATGACGCCTGAAGCAACACAGTTGTGCCTCTCCAAAACATTGCAAGACTGGGACCCGTCCCCAGGGCCCCTCCATAGTCGCCGACTATGGTCATCCAGCATAAAGCGGAACCGCGACTCATCGCTGAGCAGAATGCGAGACCATTCATCAGCAGTCCGTCTACATCTCCATCTAGCCCCCTTAGATTGTTTCCAGATGATGCTGTAATTTACCGTCTATTAAAATCATCAGACGATCAATTCCTGTTACAAAATGATCTAGAGAGAATTTCTGTATGGTGCGAAAAGTGGCAATTGGCACTAAACAAAGAAAAGTGCGAGGTCATCCACATGGGTACTAAAAGAAAACCGATAAATTTTGGGTATACGATAAATCGCACAAATCTAAGGGCTGTCAATTCGGCTAAATGCCTAGGTATTACAATTACGAGCAACTTAAATTGGAAAGACCACATAGATAATATTGTGAGGAAGGCGAAACAAAGACTGCGCTTTGTTGGCAGAACACTTGGAAGATGCGACAAACTCACTAAAGAGACAGCCTACATTACACTTGCCCGTCCTCTGCTGGAATATTGCTGCGTAGTGTGGGATCCTTACCAGGTAGGATTGACGGGGGACATCGAAAAAGTGCAAAGACGGGCACCCCGTTTCGCGTTATCGCGCAATAGGAGTGAGAGTGTCACTGATATGATACGCGAGTTGGGATGGCAGTCACTGAAACAAAGGCGGTTTTCTTTGCGGCGAGATCTATTTACGAAATTTCAATCACCAACTTTCTCTTCCGAATGCGAAAATATTTTGTTGACTCCCACCTACGCAGGGAGATATGTTCATCATAATAAAATGAGAGAAATCAGAGCTCGAAAGGAAAGATTTACGAGTTCCTTTTTCCCACGCGCCATTGGAGAGTGGAATGGTAGAGAAGTAGTATGAAAATTGTTCGATGAACCCTCTGCCAGGCACTTAAGTGTGAATTGCAGAGCAACCAAGTAGATGTAGATGTGGATCACTACCTTGCAATTCACACTTAAATGCCTGGCAGAGGATTCATCGAACCACCTTCGTACTATTTCTCTACAGTTCCACTCTCGAACAGCGAGCAAGACAAACAAACATTTAAAACATTTAAATCTTTCCAAACCTACGTAGGTCGGCGTCAACAAAATATTTCCACATTCGGAGGAGGAAGTTGGTGATTGAAATTTCGTGAGAGGATCCCACTGCAACGACGAACGCCTTTATTTTAATGATTTCCATCCCAGATCCTGTATCACGTCTGCAGCACTCTCTCCCCTATTTCGCGATAATACTCGTACAAAACGAGCTGGCCCTTCTCTGAACTTTTTCGATTCCACCGTCAATCCTATCCGATCTCCATCGCATAGAAATACTCCAAAAGGGGACGGACAACCGTAATCTGGGCAGTCTCTTTAGTAAACTTGTTGCATCTCCTAAGTGTTCTGTCAATAAATCGCAGTCTTTGTTTCGCCCTCCCCACAACATTACCTGTGTGATCTTTCCAATTTAAGTAATTCGTAACTGTAATCCCTAAGCGTTTAGTTGAGTTCACAGCTTTTAGATTTGTGTGATTTATCGTGTAAGTGAAATTTAGAGGATTCCTTTTAGTACTCATGTGGATTACTTCACAATTTTCGTTATTTAGAGTCAGTTGCCACGTTTCGCACCATTCAGATATCTTGCCTAAATAATTCTGCAATTGGTTTTGATCATCACATGACTTTAAAAGACGGTAAACACCTGCATCATCCGAAATTAATCTAAGAGTGCTGCCTAGATTGTCTCCTAAATCGTTTATATTGTTCGGGAACAGCAGAGGGCCTATAACACTTCCCTGGGGAATGCCAGATATTACTTCTTTTAGAATCGATGACTTACTGTTAATTACTACTAACTGTGATATCTCTCACAGAAAATCGCGAATCCAGTCATACAACTGATACGATATTCCACATGCACGCAAAATTAATTGGAAGTCGCTTGTGAGGCACAGTGTCAAAAGCCTTCTGGAAATCTATAACCATGGAATTAAGTTGACATCTCCTTTGGATAGCATTCATTACTTCGTGAGAGTAGAGAACTAGTTGTATTTTTCAGGAACGAAATTTTCTGAATTCGTTCTGGCTATTTCCCAATAAATGATTTTCATGTGTTCCAGAATCCTAGTGCAAATCGACATTAGTGATATGGCTCTTTCATTCAGCTGATTAATCCAATTTTCTTTCTTGAGTACCGATGTGATGCGTGCTGCTTTCCAGTCTTTACGTGCGGTATTTCGACGAACGAGCTGTTCTATATGATTGCTAAATATGAAACTGTTACATCAGCATGCTTTCAAAAGAACGTAATTGGTACACAGTCTGGATCGGACGCCTTGTCCTTAGTACGTGATTTAAGCTGTTTCGGTACACCAAGGATATCTACGTCTCAATTACTCATGTTGGCACTTGTTCTTCATTAAAATTCTGTAATACTTACTTTGACTTCTTTTATGAAGGAATTTTAGAGAACTATGTTTAGTAACTCTGCTGTAGTGGCACTGTCATCCGTAGCGTTACTACTGCCATAGCGCAGTGAAATTATTGATTGCGTCTTGCCACTAGTGAACTTTACATACGATCATAATCATTTTGGGTTTTCTGCCTGATTTACGACACACAATTTGGTTGTGGAAACTATTAAAAACATCTCGCACTGAAGGTTAAATTTGACATGCTTTTTTCGTTACTTCAGTAATCTGACCAGTTTCGTGTACACAGGGAACACTACTATAATATGAAACTTCCTGGCAGATTAAAACTGTGTGCTGGATCGAGCCTCGAACTCAGGACCTTTGCCTTTCGTGGGCAAGTGCTCTACCATCTGAGCTACCCAAGCACGGCTCACGACCCGTCTTCACAGCTTCAATTATACCAGCACCTCGTCTCCTACCTTCCAAA
Organism: Schistocerca americana; assembly: GCF_021461395.2. NCBI lineage: Eukaryota > Metazoa > Arthropoda > Insecta > Orthoptera > Acrididae > Schistocerca > Schistocerca americana. The sequence goes on along the minus strand of NC_060124.1, from coordinate 169,469,210 downwards.
CTTGACAGAAGCTCTTCCGTGAACCTTGCAGAACTAGCACTCCTGGAAGAAAGGATATTGCGGAGACATTGCTTAGCCACAGTCTGGGGGATGTTTCCACAATGAGATTTTCACTCTGCAGCGGAGTGCGCGCTGATATGAAACTTCCTGGCAGATTAAAACTGTTTTAATCCGCCAGGAAGTTTCATATCAGCGCGCACTCCGCTGCAGAGTGAAAATCTCATTCTGGAAACTATTATCTGTTCTTAATTTATTTGGTAAATATCTCTCAGCTGCAGTCAATACTATTTCTTTGAACTTAAACCACATTTGATCTACGCTTGCACAGTCACATTGGGAGGAGCGGAGATTGTCTCTCAGGAATGTGTCAAAAAAATTTTTTTATCTGCTTTTTTAAAAAAGAAAAAGATATATTTTGCGTTTATTTGTGGTGGATTTAGAAGTAACGGTATTTATTCTTGCTATAACTACCTTGCAGTCACTAATCCCTGTATCGGTCATTTGCTCAAGATTATTTATTGCTAACAGGTAAGCACTTCGAGTGGAGTTCTGAACTAATTGTTCAAAATAATTTTCGGAGAAAGCATTTAGTACAATTTCTGACGACGTGTTGTACCTATCACCGGCTTTGAACATGTTTTTTCGCAAGCATTTAGAGGGTAGACTGAAATAACCACAATATATAAGACTGTGATAGCAGACCTGTTTGAAATGATACTCAAGTTTTGTTTGAACCTTTCAGGAACTGTATCATTTAAGTCAGCTGTCTGTAAAAGGAACCAATCATTAATTTATTCCAGTTATCAAGTATAATCTCTACCCATACCTATGCACAGGAACTATTTATTTTAATTTCGCTGGAGTATAAACTGTTTCTAACAGCATCAAACACGCCATCACGAATTATATTTAATCCATCTTTTCTGAACACCGTTAGGCTCTTTGTAAATATTTTTCCTAAACGCATATCCTGCTTTAGCCAGTTTTCAGCACTTACAACGATTTGAGCTTCATTGCTGTGAATTAACGTTTGAAGCTCTGGTTGTTTCCCAACTCAGCTACGACGATTTGCTACTATAATATCTACGCTTCCTAGATCTGCTCTCCTCTTGTTCTGGACGTGCAGCATTTGAGGCTGAAGCCCTCCTGCGTTTCGTCGAGACCCTCTAACCTAGAAAGCCGCCCAGCCGACGCCACACAGTCCCACTACCCGTGTAGCCGCCTCCTGCGTGTAGTGGACACCTGACTTATTAAGCGGAACCCGATACCCCACCAACCCTTGGCGCAAGTCGAGGAATCTGTAGCCTACACGGTCGCAGAACCGTCTGAAACTCAGATCCAGACCTTTCACTCGGCTTTCCACCAGTCGGTTCTGTGGACGATGCTACGGATGCTGAGCTCTGCCTTCATCTTGCAAGCTTACCAATCAGACGCAGCCGTTTGTCTTGTGGTGTTACTGGTAGCTTATTCATGGAGGCTGTTATTCCCTAGTCCGGTTGCTGCTAATCTCCGGCCAGTGGTGTGGGGTGGCACAGAACGTTTTAGGTACTCCATTACTTGTTTCCGAATGGCAGAAAAAAATATGTGAAATCTTATGGGACTTAACTGCTAAGGTCATCAGTCCCTAACTTTACACACTACTTAACCTAAATTATCCTAAGGACAAACACACACACCCATGCCCGAGGGAGGACTCGAACCTCCGCCGGGACCAGCCGCACAGTCCAAGACTGCAGTGCCCTAGACCGCCGAATGGCAGAAGCATACATGAAAGGGTAACGATTGCTTGGTGCAGATCTACGGCGATCCTCAGCTGTGGTGGTCAGACCTAGTCCACTGGAGACTGGACGATGAGTAAGTCTGCTCTCGTGTTCACATGCAATCCAACATCGGGCCACTGTGACATCTGAATGTTCCACAAATCTGGATATTGCTCAATTCGACCAGCTGGCCCACGGAGACCAACAGTAAGGCCCCTCTCAAACTGATAACTCCATCTCATACGAGTATGCAGCATCTCCGCATCCTTCACAGTGATCAGTCAACAACTGACGCTATTCGCGCCTCTTATATATCCTTCGAGGCATGCGTAACAACACTGAAGACCAACAGAGTATTGCACTACAGTGGCCGTTCTGCCTGTCGCAGAGAATTGCAACCCTAATCATTTCTATACCCGCCGATGGTGTGTACGTGTACGAAAATACATTGATCGTGTCTCCTGGATGCTTCACAATTTTGTGAGTCATTATATATCAAATCGAAAATCATGGGAGACACCGGACTGGAACTATCCAGAGCGCTCTGTGCTTCATCAGAACCTGATGATGGAATAATGTTTTAAAACTGCACAGTAAGAGTCGGCAGTTGCTGATGAAGAGTTGCGGTCACAGTTAACCGTAGGTCCGATGGTCCAAGTCCGGCTTCCTGTGTGCAGGACGAGTGGTTTTACATCGGCGTGCTTCGCAACGCTTTCAGACGGCCCCCACGCAGTTACACACGGCGGCGTCCGCCTGTGGCGCAGGGACGGGCGCCGCGTTTCGTGAGTCACTGCCGCCCACTCCGCCGACGCGTGGGAACAGCCGGCGACGGAGCTGCCTCGCTGGAGGCGGCAGCGCAAGTGCTGCGATATCCTGTGAGTGATGCCACCGTGCGAGGTGGCGCAGTGGCTAAGCACTGGACGCCGGTTCGAATCCCCGTGCAAACATCCAGATTTTCAGAATGAGATTTTCACTCTGCAGCGGAGTGTGCGCTGATATGAAACTTCCTGGCAGATTAAAACTGTGTGCCGGACCGAGACTCGAACTCGGGACCTTTGCCTTTCGCGGGCAAGTGCTCTACCAACTGAGCTACCCAAGCACGACTCACGCCCCGTCTTCACAGCTTTACTTCTGCCAGTACCTCGTCTCCTACCTTCCAAACTTCACAGAAGCTCTCCTGCGAACCATGCAGGTACTGGCAGAAGTAAAGCTGTGAAGACGGGGCGTGAGTCGTGATTGGGTAGCTCAGTTGGTAGAGCACTTGCCCGCGAAAGGCAAAGGTCCCGAGTTCGAGTCTCGGTACGGCACACAGTTTTAATCTGTCAGGAAGTTTCATCCAGATTTTGTTTCCCGATGTTCCCTTAATCGACTGAGCCGAATGGTGGAGGGGGTTCTCGTGAAAAGGCACAGCTGATTTCCTTCCAGAATCAGAGCCCTGTCTCTAATGACTTTGTCGTCGATGAGACGTAAAACTGTCCCTTCCTGTAAATACCGTGTGCTGGTAGCAAGACTGGCTACCAGTGGCGATATTAGAACAGTGTCGGACAATGGTAGATATAAAAATTAAATCAAAAGCTCCAGAATCAGGCAGATATAGCAGTACTAGATACTCGCCATGAAACAACATCTGACGAATGCGAGACACCTCCTATATAGCTGATGTTAGAAAGAGGAAAAATTCTGAACGTAATTGAATTCAAATATCTGAGAGGACCATCAGAAATGGCCTTGACAGAAAAGAAGCTATGAGGACACCAGTAAACATAATAACGTAGCATAAAAACCCACCAGGAACTTCTGCAACAAAATCTTTGGATGTTCTTAAGTGCAACATAAAGTCGCGCAAGAGAACTGCAACCACGACGTAAGTGCTAGAAACGGTCACTTGTTCAAAACTGTTCTACAATGACACGTTTTAGGCACAAAATATCCTCAGAACGTCAAGTATAATAGCCTTCATACAAACAATGGAGTCACACGAGCCAGTCCTCACCTTCAGTGTTAAGCACTGACATAAGTGCACTCAAATGTTTCGATCTTCCGAGTATCTTTCTTTTCAAAAATGGCTCTGAGCACTATGGGACTTAACTTCGGAGGTGATCAGTCCCCTAGAACTTAGAACTACTTAAACCTAACTAACCTAAGGGCATCACACCCATCCATGCCCGAGGCAGGATTCGAACCTGCGACCGTAGCGGTCGTGCGGTTCCAGACTGTAGTGCCTAGAACCGCTCGGCCACCCCGGTCGGCTATCTTTCTTTTCACAAGTTCTAGATTTATAAGTAATCCAGTTCTTAAAGGTTGTGATTTTCTGACGCGTAAAATGCTTCAGGTCGGACCACTGCCTACCCTACGTCCAAAGCACATCGCCATTCGTTCAAATGGCTCTGAGCACTATGGGACTTAACATCTGAGGTCATCAGTCCCCTAGAACTTAGAACTACTTAAATCTAACTAACCTAAAGACATCACACACATCCATGCCGAGGCAGGATTCGAACCTCCGACCGTAGCGGTCGCGCGGTTCCAGACTGTAGCGCCTAGAACCACTCGGCCACTCGGGCCGGCATCGCCATTGACAACGGAAGTGAATATCTTGTTCGAAAAATTTATCAAATCAGAACATATATGTCTTTTGTTTGTTAACTGAAAGTAATGTTCATATTGTCTTCCTTCCTCTTCGAAGCACAGTAGTGGTCCACATGCTTGCAATTTAGGTACCTAGAAGCATGTCTGCTGCTCACAGCAATTGCCATACTTCCCGTAATTTCATCTTATATTGTACGATATTTGCGATACATGTGTAATTGATCCGTCGCCGCAAAAGTACAGGTGTTAACATCTATATTTCGTCAGACTCCTTAATTACGCACACGTGAAACTGACTTCGAGCGTATCCCAAGGTTGTGTTACAGGTCCATTGCTTTTCACAATATATATAAATGACGTAGTAGACGGCATAGGAAGTTCCATGAGGCTTTTCACGGATGATTTTGCTGTATACAGAGAAGACACAACGCTATAAAATGCAGGATAGCGTGCTAGGGATCCACGCTTGGTGCAGGGAGTCGCAATTGACCCTCAACATAAACAAGTGTAACGTATTGCGTATATACAGGTGGAAAACCCTTTATTGTATCATTACACAATTATAGAACACTCACTGGAAACAGTTACTTCTTTAAACATTAACGCGCATGGAGCGATCTGAAGTGGAACGACCACATAAAACTAATCACAAGCAAGGCAGACGCCAGACTGAGATTCACTGAAGAGTCGTTATGAAGGGTAGCCCATTCAGCGAAAGAGGTAGCTGACACCTTCGTTCGATCAATACATGAATGTTGTTAATCAGTATGGGACAGGACTAACAGGGGACATAGAGAGATCAGAGCGATTTTTTCAAAAGTTCACTTAGAAAGCACGAAAGCGTCATGGGGATGTTTATCCAACTCCGCTGGCAGACACTACAAGAGAGGCATTACATTACATTAATACTTATTCTATAAATCATGAATATGACATTTCGTAATGATGTGGAACTTGTCACTTTTGAGTAAGTTTACACAGCTTTTTTTTTTTTTTTTTTTTTTAGTCGCTACCTCGTATCTAAAAATTCATCTGTTGAGTAGAAGGATTCGTCATTCAGAAATTCTTTTAATTTGTTTTTAAATGTTGGTTGACTATGTGACAGACTCTTAATGCTATATGGCAAATGACCATAGATTTTTGTGGCAGCATAATTCACCATTTTCTGTGCCAAAGTCGGATGTAACCCAGAATAGGGAAGAGCATCCTTTCTTCTAGTGTTGTAGCTATGCACTTCGCTATTGTTTTTGAACTGGGATGGGTTTTTAATAACAAATTTCATAACTGAACATATGTATTGCGAAGGTACTGTGGATATGCCGCGTTCCTTAAATAAATGTCTGCAAGCTCAACTCAGGTGGGCACCAGGTATTATTCTGATTATAGACTTGTGCAATGAATACTTTTTCGCTTAGTGATGATTTACTCAAAAATACGATGCCATATGAAATCAATGAATAAAAATAATAATAATAGGCGAATTTACTGATATGTTTATCACCAAAATTTGCAGTAACCCTAATAGTGTAAGAAGCTGGACCCAACCGTTTCAGCAGATCATAAGTGTGTTACCTTCAATTCAATTTCTCATCAATTTACACACCCAGAAAATTTTAATATTCTGCCATAACAACAGATTTCTGTTCAAGGACTATATTTATGAATGGTGTTATGCTATTCACTATACAGAATTGTATATACTGTGCTTTCTCAGAATCTAATAAGAGTCCATTTGCAGAGAACCACTTAATAATATTCTGAAAGACATTCTTTATAATTTCCTCTGCTAATTCTTGTTTGTTGGGTGTGATTGATATACTTGTATCCTAAGCAAAAAGAACTAGCTTTGCATCTTCATTAATATAGAGCAGCAAGTCGTTAATGTATATTAAGAACAATAGGGGAGCCAAGACTGAACCCTGTGGGACACAATGCTTGATACCTCCCCAGTTGGAGGATTCTGCTGATTTTTGTAGCCTATCTGTACTGTTAATTTCAACCTTCTGCATTCTTCCAGTTAAATATGAATTAAACCATTCGTGCACTGTTCCACTCATACCACAACACTTAAACTTATCCGGAAGAATTTCATGACTCACACCGTCAAAAGCCTTTAAGAGATCACAAAATGTCCCAATGGGTGATGTTCGGTTATTCAGAGCATTTGTTATTTGAGAAGTGAAAGCATATAAAGCATTTTCTGTTGAAGAGCCTTTGAGAAAACGAAACTAACATTTTGTTAGCACTTCATTTCCACAAATATGTGAAGCTATTCTTGAACACATAAAATTTTCAAGAATTTTGTATAAGGCTGTAAGAAGTGAGATTTGGTGGTAGTTGTTAGCATCAGACCTATATCCTTTTTTATGCAACAGTTAAACAATAGCATATTTGAGTCTATCTGGAATGATGCCTTCTTTCAGTGAACTACTATGTATGTGATTGAGAATCCTACTTATCTGCTGGGAACAAGCTTTTAGTACTCTGTTGGAAAGACCATCAATTCCATGCAAGCTTTTACTTTTGAGTGAAATTATTATTGTCCTAATTTTAACAGGAGAGGTGGGTTGAATTTCAATTTTATCAAGTTGCATAGGTATTGACACTTCCATATACTGCTTTGCGTTGTCTAATGAATAGCTGGATGTTATTTTCTCTACAACGCATAAAAATGGTTATTAAAAATATTTTCTACTTTTGACTTTTTGTGAACAAACTTTTCATTGAGTTTTATAGAAGTACAGTCCTCCTGTTATGGTGGATTACTATTAAAATTCCAAGAGCTTACGTTCTTTCAAGACTCAACAGATATATTGCTTCCTCCTACGAATGTCTTGCGAGAAGAATTTGTCGCTAAAATTAGAGGTATTCGAGGTCACACTGGGCACACTCATAACAGATCATCCTGCGCACCATTCACGACTGGAACAGGAAAAGCGTACACCGAGTAACCCGCGCCATATGCCATGAAGTGGCTTTCAGTGTATAGGTGTAGGTGTACTCATATGTTATCCTAGAAATTAGACATATGCACCACAGTACTAGTTTCGCTGTATTTAGTTTCAAGATTATGTTCGAAATGGTGTTCGTCGATAGCTGCTTTGCTTGGCTGTTTTAATCGGATGAGTCGCTAAAGTTCCTAGCAACTTTTTTCGGCTGTTGCAGTAGTCATCTATATCAGCAATAGTCATTCAACGCAGTTGTTACTAACGACCAAAAGCGCAAAAATCGGTCGCATACATGTAATATTAAAGTTTGCGCAAAATGTAAACAACAATTTAATACATTAAATTTCGTTTGGTGTTGGCGACATGCGCAGTAAACTATGCCCACTCTACACATCTTCGTGCACTTTGCTGTCGACATTATAACCCAAAGGGTCATTTGTCTTCTATTGCTAGCCCAAAAAAGAAATATTCATTCTGATTAACATTTCTCTCAAAACATTTATTTTATTATTTACATGCTTAAGTAAGTGAACAGTTCGTGCTTCTTTGTAATGGGTAGACACTTCTGATTCTGCAGTATAGATAATCACATGGAATTAAATAATAGCATCAGACACAGTATTTCTGTCTACACTCACAAAGTAAGACTCAAGTTTTTTATAGTCATCAATCTTCTGACTGGTTTGATGCCCCCCCCCCCACGAATTTCTCTCCTGTGCCAACCTCGTCATCTGACAGTAGCAATTGCAACCTACGTCCACAGTTAATTGTTGGATGTATTCTAATCTCTGTCTTTCACCACACTTTTTCCCTCTACAGCACCCTCTAGTGCCATGTAAGTTATTCTCTGACGTTGTAATGCAAGCCCTGACATCCTGACCCTTCTCCTCAGTGTACTCCTCCATACGTTCCTTTCTTCGACGGCTCTGCGCGAAACCACCTCGTTCTTTATCTTACCAGCTCACCTACTTTTGAACATTCTTTTGTAGCGCCACATCTCAAACTCTTCGATTCTCTTCTGTTCCGGTTTTCCCACTATCCATGATTCACTACCGTACAATATTGTGCACCAAAGGTACATTCTCAGAAATTTCTTCCTCAAATTAATATTGAAAGATTATGTTTGATGTCAGTTAACTTCTCTTGATCAGGAATGTCCTCTTTGCAAGTGCTAGTCTGCTTTTTGTGTCCTCCTTGCTTCATCTGTCATGGGTTATTTTGCTTCTGAGGTAGCAGAATTCCTTAAGTTCGTCTATTTCGTGATCACCAGTCCTGAGGTTAAGCTTCTCGTCTTTCTTAGATTGACTCTCAATTCACACTCTGTACTCGTTAGACTGTTCATTCCAACTGATCCTGTAAAACTTCTTCACATTCACTGAAGATATCGATGTCATCAGCGAATCTTATCATTTATATCCTTTCGTCCTGAATTTAAATCCTATTCTTAAACGTTTCCTTTATTTCTGTCATTGCTTCTTCGATGTATAGCTCGAGTGGTGGTGGCGAAAGAGTGCATCCCTGTCTTACACGCTTTCTAATCTGAGCACATCGTTCTCGGTTTTCCAATCTTATTCTTGTCTACCCATCTTTACCTGTAGGTTACTAATATTTTTCTCAGAATTTCGAACATCTTGCACCATAACTGGTCGGTGAAACAGGTCATGGTGATCGAAAATTATTTGATTACAGGTAGTAACTACCGTTGAGGACTTTGCGCCATCATGGTTCATATGCTGGACAAGAAATTAATCAGTCGTTATATCCTTTTTTCCGCGGTGTCTCCGAACAGTGTTTCTATGAGTTCATAATGTTTTACACCATTGTCTTCCTTGGATACCTTACTTTGCCAACGGACGGATGAGTAAATTAATGGAGTAAAGTGCGCAACTAACAACGCACTGCTCACTCCTGCGGCATCCGCGGACTTTGATCTCTGAGAGCATCGTTGCTTGCTTCACGTAGTTTCCGCATCGCCGTTAGAAGAATGCACGACGCGGGATAATGGCTGTGCATTTTATCCGCTTTGCCACTGTGACCTTCACGTACCGATGAGACTAGGACAGATGCTTGATGTTTCACTCGACATAATTTCCAAACAAGAACTTCTATCAAGGCCAATAGCTGAATACTGGCGTTCTTTTAAGGCTGTATCGTGCCAAACAAACACAATGGCATCAAATGTCTCATTTCGCTCTTCGAAATCAGTACTGCATCGAATGGACAAACACTTTCGTGAAGTGAACCATTTATCGATGACACAGGAATGTGTTGGTCATAAGCGGGAATCTACTGCACCAGCTTACAGTGATGGGTTGTTTGTCGTGGACACTGAAGCTGTGACAAGGGTTCTTGCTGACTTATCAGCAGCGAGATGGACGTTATGAAGTGTTCATAAATTTTACCTTTGTAGAAGGTACCCTCTTTCCTAAGGCCGCAGTCACTGAGGAGGTGAAAACGAGATTTTGACTGAATTCTCTCATTTTTGGAGTATTGAAGGGCGATCTGTTTTAATTGTTAAAAACCATTCAAAAAAGATTTTAATTTCAAATTTTTAGACAGTATCTTGAATTTGTAAGTTATTTAGTGTAGAGACACTTTAAATTCTTAGTGTACCTCACTTTTCATCAATATAGTTCACTACAGTAATATTTTTAGATATTACATAATTTTTTCAAACTTACTTACTGCGTTACATATTTACATTGTGTGTGTTAGACTAATGCAGCGTAGTAGTTTCACCGAGGAATTCGGCAGGGAGCGGGAGGGGGCAGGATGACAGAAATTATACTGGAGACAAAAAATTAACAAACATAGGGCAATATATATATATATTGGGAGAGGGTGGGTGAAAGGACCTACGAGATTGTGGACAAAGTTTTCGTAGTTCTGTTAAAGGTGCAAGATCACGTAGACGCTTTTAGAATTGATAATTCAGGCTTTTTATAATCCCAGCTGGAATGAAAATCAAATAAACGTAAAAGAAAGCCATACACGAAAAGATGAGTATTCCATACATGAACACAATAATTTTCTACTAGCAATCTCTTCTCTTTAGGAGTGAATGCAGAAAGCGTTATCTGCATTTGTCACTACGCTGTAATTATTTTAACCATTCTTGTGTAAATGAATGCCTCCCTGTCAGTCTGCAAGTTGTTCTTTTTATATTGCTCGATATTACTGATGAAAACAGCTGTTTTATCAACAGTAAATTTACCAGTTCAGGTGCGGCACGGACTTGGAAATTTTTTCATTAAAAGCTATAATGCAGCTGATTCGTTGCGCGTGCTCTTCACAAAACAGTTCATGATACTAAATTTTACTGGTGACAAAGGAGAAGCCGATTTATAGAATTAACGTTTGTTTCGCACCTTACTTTAGAAATCAGATTCTGTAAGCCACGGTATACACAACAGGAATACAGATCTGAGGCTGTGGGAAAATGTACAGCTTTTCAACTAACTCCAAACTAATAAATAAATAAATAAAAGCATAAGCGGCAGTATTTCGTGTAAGTTTTGCCACGGTATCGTTATTATAAGAGAGACTAGTTACGTGCTAAAGCACTGTGAAATGATTGTATTATGTGTTGTACATAGCCAGGAAAATTCATTGGCTATTAAAGCGACGTGACTAAGCTATAACCTTCACTACTCATCACCCACGTCCTTAAGATTCAATTAATACTGATGAGAATGGACAGAAGATTTAGTGATAACGGTGACGCTAGCCACATTGTTGAACACAAGAAAAATTACAGCTAGGCGAGCAGGAGAGTTACAAGCTAAGATTACACTTTTAAAATATGTAACAAGGTATTACCTGTACGCTGGTTTTTCTTTTTACTTCCTCCCTTGTTAATTCATAGTTATCATTGCTTTCCTACAGCCAAGGTAGGGTTACTTTGATCAAGCTTTTGTTGCTGCATTTTTTTCACTTCCCCCTTCATACTTTCGTGTATACATGTGAAGCAGTTTTCATTTGCTCAAAGTCGCACTTGTTGGATGTATTCCAGTCTCTGCATTCCTCTACAGTTTTTACCCTCTACAGCTCCCCCTAGTAGCATGGGAGTTATTCGCTGATGTCATAATATGTGTCCTGTGATTCTGTCCCTTCTACTTGTCAATTTTTTCCATATATTTCTTTCATCGCCGATTATGCGCAAAACTTCCCCATTCCTTACTCTATCATTCCACCTATTTTTATCACTCCTGTGTAGCAACGCATCTCAAATTCATCGATTCTCTCGGAAGCACAATTCCTTAAATGCGTCTACGTCGTGAAAACCACTTTTGAGTTAAGTTTCTTCCTCTTCTCGTTTCTGCTGCTTTCATTACTTTCAGTTTTCTTTGGTTTACTCTCAGTCCATATTCTATACTCATTAGACTGTTCATTCCATTCAGCAGGTCTTGTAATTCTTTCTCATCTTCACTGAGCATAGCAATGTCGTTAGCGACTCTTATCATTGATATCCTTTCACCTTCAGTTTCAATCCCACTCTTCAAAGGTGCTTTTATTTCCATCATTGCTTGGGGCGAAAGGCCTGGACGTAATAGTCTGAGGTTTCTACTTATATTTTGAAACGTAGCAACTCAAAAACTTTAATAGATACTGGAATGAAAGTTTAACGAAATAATTAGTATACTGTGAACTCCATGCGAAAAAAAGTTAAAAACTGTGGAATAGATAGCGCAGTGAATGTTGATTTTTATCTAACCCACTGACTTTCCTGTAATTTTTATTGTAGGTACACTGTGCTTCCACACTATTCAAAATAAAAGGTCAAAACAAATATTATTCTTTTAATTATCAACTTGTGAAACAGTAAACCAGGAATATTTACCAGTTTGTTCTGGCAAGCTTTGTATTATTTTTCATGCAAAATTTTAATTTTTTTAGTTTTAATACTGGTTGAGTTAATGATACATAAGTAGGCAAAAAGTTGATTACGGTAAGTTGAAACTTGCATGTCATTTTCTTGCCAATAAGATGCAAAATATTCCAGCTCAATAATCTTGCCAGTGATATGGGGCACTGCCATCCACGAAAATTGCATCGTTGTTGGGAACATGAAATCCATGAAGGGCTGCAAATGATCTCCAAGTAGCCGTATATTATCATTTCCAGTCAATAATCGGTTAAGTTGAACCAAGGGCACAGTCCATTCCAGGTAAACACGACCCACAGCATAATGGAGCCACTACCAGCTTACACAGTGCCTTGTTGACAACTTGGGACCACGGCTTAGTTGGGTCTGCGCCACACTCGAACCCTACTATCAGCTCTTACCATTGAAATCAGGGCTCATATGACCAGGCACGGGTTTTCCAGTCGTCTAGGGTCCAACGGACATGGTCAAAGCCCAAGAGAGGCGCTGCAGACGATGAGGTGCCGTTAGCAAAGGCACCAAATTTCGCCACACTGCCTAACGGATACGTTCATCGTATGTCTCACATTAATTTATGTGGTTATTTCACGCAGTGTTGCTTGTCTGTTAGCACTAACAACTCTACTCAAACGCCGCTGCACACGGTCGTTAAGTGAAGGCCGTCGGCCACTGTGTTATCTGTGTTATCTGTCGCCCACTGTGTCTAGCTCCAACTACCATTCCGTATTCAGAATCTGTTAATTCCCGGCGTGCAGCCATAATCACGTCGGAAACCCTTTCACATAAATCACCCGAGTACGAATCGACAGCTCCAACAGTCCACTGCCCTTTTATACCTTGTGTATGCGATACTATTGCCATCTGTATATGTGTATATCGCTACTCCATGACTTTTGTCGCCTCACTCTATTTCCTTCTTGAGTCGCTTGTATTACTGTATTCTTTCTTGCACTCAACATTTTTGTTTTTCTTTCTTTCGTCAATCAAATGAAGCATTTCTTCTGTTATCTAAAGTTTCTTCGCAATTACCTTCGTAGTACCTGTGTTTGTCTTTCAGACATCTGTGATTATTGTTTTCAGAGATGTGGACTCTTCTCCAACTGAACTGCGTACTGTGGTATTCCTTTCGTACAATCCACGCACCTCAACCTTCCTCAATACTTCAGCAACCCACTTCGTTGCACACTGATTCTTCCGTACGATTTTCTTAAACTTTAGTGTAATCTTCGTCATTAATAAATTGTGAACTGAGTCTATATCAGGTCCTGGTACGCCTTACAATCAGATAGCTGATTGAGGAATCCCTGTCTGCCAATGATGGAATCCAGGTGGAATCTTTCCGTGTCTCCCGGTCTGTTTCAAGTATACCGGCTTCTCTTGTGATTCTCGAAGGAAGTATTTGCTACTACTAGTTGAAATTTATTGCAGAACTCAATAAGTGTTTCGCTTCTCTCACTCCTACGATCAAGCCCATATTCTCCCGTAACACTATTTCCACTCCCTTCCCCACAACCGCATTCCAGTCCCCCACAATTATTAGATTTTCATCTGCCTTTACACGCTGAATTACCCGTTCGATAGCCTCATGTACCTGTTCTTTTTCTCCACCTTCTGCTTGCGACGCCGTCATCTATACCTAAACTATTGTTGTCGGCATCGGTTTGCTGTCGATTCTGATAACAATCCTATCACTGAACTATTTACAGTCACTTATTTGTGCCCTGCATTCCGATTTATAGCGAATCCCACTCCGTTTATACCATTTTATGCTACCGTTGATATTATCCTATACTGATTTGACCAGAAATCCTTCTCTTCTTTCCATTTCACTTCACTAACCCCGACTATATCTAGACTGAGCCATAGCATTCCCCTTTTCAGATTTTCTAGCTTTCCTACCATGTTCAAGCGTCTGACACTCTACGCCCCAATTCCTAGACTGTTATCCTTTCGTTGGTTATTCAATCTTTTTCTCATGGTCAGCTCCTCTTTGGCAGTCCCCTCCCGGCGATTGGAATGGGGAACAAATCCGGAAACTTTTGCGAATGGAGATATCTTCACGACACGTTTTCAGCCACAGACCACATGTCCTGTGGATGCGCATGAGGCGTCTTCAATATAGTGGTTCCCAATGCCCTGTGCATCCTCATGTCTTTGAGCATTGCTGATTCTTCCATCATTTACGGTCAGTTTCCCAACTCAAGAGTAAGAGAGTGTCCTGTGCCACTGTCAGCTCCTTTGTTCTCTTTGACAAGGCAGTTGGCAGAACAAGGATGACTTCCTATGCCAGAAGTCTTCGGTTGCCATTTCCGCTGATTTTTATTCAAAATTTAAGCAGTGAATAGCTTTAAAAGCAGGATATAGGATAGCTGCTGAGAATTTTTTCGGGTTGTATGTTCTCAGCAGCTGAAACATCCGGTCGTGAAAGCCTTCATTGTAGGACATATGACGTTTTGATGTTAGTCAAAGACACTATACCCCTTTCCTCTCTCTCTCTACCCCCCCCCCCCTTTTTTTTTTTTTTTTTTTTTTTTACGTTCTCGTCATCTGGTCTTGGCGGGCGTCACGTGACACCACCTCAAGTTTCTTTTTTCAATCACAGAGGACAGCCAGTCCTCTGACCGAATACACTGAGCTACTGTGCCGGCATCCCCCTAGACCACAGGCAACCTTACAGAGTTTGAAAGAGGCCTCATCGCGGGTCTGAATTTCTCTGTCTAATGAATCCTGAAACATCCAGACTTGTGAGGCTTCCAGCTGTGACTGAGGCTCGATGATGGGCAGCATAGGAACGCGAATGGAGGAATACCAGTTGTGAGGATTCTGGTTAATCAAATGTGACCACATAAGGGAGGATCGCCGGACTGTGCACCGAGCACATCGTAACCCTTTCACAACTGCACCTGCCATCCGAGAGCATTCTTTGTCGCTTGGGACCATTGAGCGTAAACCCTCTGCCAGGCACTTAAATGTGATTTGCAGAGCATCCATGTAGATGTACCCGCAGCCGGACTAGGTAATTATCGTGCCATGCGTCGGCTGCCGTTAACACCACGACACAGATGTCTGCATTTAGAGTGGTGCTGTGACCGGCAAGCATGGACTGGGGTCGCATTGTGATGAGCTATGATAAGCATTTCCGCAGTATCCCAGGTTTCCGTCGTCGGCGGGTATGGAGGCGACATGGAAAGAGGTCCCATTCTTCCCCGATTTTGGAGAGATACAACGGAGCGGTGTTGCTCCTTGCACCACGGCGTGGGAAACCAGAAGAAACGACTGCAGGTCAGGGCTAGTAGTGATTGAGGGAACTCTCGGGGCACAACGGCCTTAACTCCCAAGTGTTAGCTCTCATGTGAAAGTATCGTGGTGCCATTTTTCAACAGGACAAAGCACGTCCAAATAGGGAGCAAGTCTCTGTGAACTGCTGAGGTACTCCCATGGGCAACAAGATCCCCAGATCTGTTCGCGATAGAACACCGTATGGAAGCAGCTGGCCGTCAACTTCCAGTGACAGTACAGTATTCAGGATATCAGCGACCAGTGACAACAGCTACTTCAGGCGAAGGTGGAGCGGGTTTATGATACCACTCCCATCCGAACCAGAGCTTGCATCCACGCCAGAGAAGGTGCAACGTCATACAGATAAGTGTGTTCATACTGTCCAGTTCTTTGTAAATTCGACTCGATTCTCCCTCCCCCCCTTTCTCTCCTCCCTTCTCCCGCTTTTTACGCCATTAGACGAAAAGACCCGGTATCGTTTGACAGTGTGATAAGTGAGCAGTCACAGGAAACAGTCACAACCTTCAAGGATTCAGAAGCTGGTTTCCAAGAGGGTTAGAGGCGCCAGCCTCAGACTTGGTGACAATCTTAAGGAAGTATAACTTACGCGCAAAAGAGTTCGCTTATCAAAAACATCTATAGACCTATTCTTGTGTATCTTTCATAGGTCCGGAGCTCTTACCAATTTATATTCATGGAGGATATGAAAAAGATTCAATGGAGACTGTACGATTAGTGACGAGTTTATTTAGTTAATGGGAGAGGTTCGCAGAAACGATCAACAAACTGCAATGGAAGACGTCACGAGAAGCAATTCTTACTCATAAAACTTTGAGAGCTCCGTCCTTGTAGGAGTCATGAAAGAGACGATTTCCTCCATCTTGTATCTCGCGAACTGTTACGATGGCATAATTTAAAAGGAGAAAATATAAAAACGCAGTAAATGAAGCAGGCAAAAAGGAATCCAGACGTCTCCTAAATGAGATCGACATGAAGTGCAAAATGGCTAAGCAGGGATGGCTAGAGGATAAATGTAAGGATGTAGAGGCTAGGGGTAAGATAGATACTGCCTACAGGAAAATTAAAGAGACCTTTGGAGAAAAGAGAGCCACTTGTATGAATATCAAGAGCTCAGATGGAAACCTAGTTCTAAGCAAAGAAGGGAAAGCAGAAAGGTGGAAGGAGTATATAGAGGGTCTATACGAGGGCGATGTACATGAGGACAATATTATGGAAATGGAAGAGGATGTAGATGAAGATGAAATGGGAGATATGATACTGCGTGAAGAGTTTGACAGAGCACTGAAAGACCTGAGTTGAAACAAGGTCCCGGGAGTAGACAACATTCCAACAGAACTACTGGCAGCCTTGGGAGAGCCAGTCCTGACGAAACTCTACCATCTGGTGAGCAAGATGTATGAGACAGGCGAAATACCCTCAGACTTCAAGAAGAATATAATAATTCAAATCCCAAAGAAAGCAGGTGTTGACAGACGGCTGCAAAATACTAACACGAATTCTTTACAGAAGAATGGAAAAACTAGTAGATGCCGACTTCGGGGAAGATTAGTTTGGATTCCGTAGAAATGTTGGAACACGTGAGGCAATACTGATCCTACGACTTATCTTAGAAGCTAGATTAAGGAAAGGCAAACCTACATTTCTAGCATTTGTAGACTTACAATGTTGACTGGAATACTCTCTTTCAAATTCTAAAGGTGGCAGGGGTAAAATACAGGGAGCGAAAGGCTATTTACAATTTTTACAGAAACCAGAAGGCAGTTATAAGAGTCGAGGGGCATGAAAGGGAAGCAGCGGGTGGGAAGGGAGTGAGACAGGGTTGTAGCCTCTCCCCGATGTTATTCAATCTGTATATTGAGCAAGCAGTAAAGGAAACAAAAGAAAAATTCGGAGTAGGTATTAAAGTCCATGGAGAAGAAATAACGTTGAGGTTCGCCGATGACATTGTAATTCTGTTAGAGACAGCAAAGGACTTGGAAGAGCAGTTGAACGCAATGGACAGTGTCTTGAAAGGAGGATATAAGATGAACATCAACAAAAGCAAAACGAGGATAATGGAATGTAGTCGAATTAAGTCGGGTGACGCTGAGGGAATTAGATTAGGAAATGAGACACTTAAAGTAGTAAAGGAGTTTTGCTATTTGGGGAGCAAAATAACAGATGATGGTCGAAGTAGAGAGGATATAAAATGTAGACTGGCAATGGCAAGGAAAGCGTTTCTGAAGAAGAGAAATTTGTTAACATCGAGTATAGATTTAAGTGTCAGGAAGTCGTTTCTGAAAATATTTGTATGGAGTGTAGCCATGTATGGAAGTGAAACATGGACGATAAGTAGTTTGGACAAGAAGAGAATAGAAGCTTTCAAAATGTGGTGATACAGAAGAATGGTGAATGGGTAGATTACATATCTAATGGGGAGGTATTGAATAGGATTGGGGAGAAGAGAAGTTTGTGGCATAACTTGACTATAAGAAGGAATCGGTTGGTAGGACATCTTCCGAGTCATCAGGGGATCACCAATTTAGTATTGGAGGGCAGCGTGGAGGGTAAAAATCGTAGAGGGAGGCCAAGAGATGAATACACTAAGCAGATTCAGAAGGTTGTAGGTTGCAGTAAGTACTGGGAGATGAAGAAGCTTGCACAGGATAGAATAGCATGGAGAGCTGCATCAAACCAGTCTCAGGACTGAAGACAACAACAACAACAATTAGAGAAATTCAGCAGAAAAGTACGGAGAGGTCTTCAATTGGGAATATCTTTCTCTAATGGAATAGCAAAGGGTGGCAAACACACTGGCACGCATTGTACCCTCCACCACACACTGTAAGGTATCTTGAAAAGTGCAGACGGTGTAAACATTTCACTCTTTTTGTTTCTATTAGAGTCGATGTACCCAGCTATAAATTGTTTTTTAGGACATTTGTTGGCAAAAACGTAGAGATTCGACCATATCTCTTACACAGTCACTTATTTGTATTCCATGTTGTAAGTTTGCTCACTTGGTACTGAGCCTTCGGTAACTTTGAAAGGCGTCTACTGGGGCACACTTGTATGTGACACCAGAATAAGATAAGAATATTAATAAATTAAAATGAAATTAGTGTTCTATAAACGATGAATGTCTCTGATAGGCTCTGTTTTTACCAGTCCGTTAGTATAGGTTATTGAGTAACCCCAGAATGTACGTAAACGATTTTGATAAAGAGAGTAGTTAAATATTTCATTTTTGTAGTGCTTTTAAGATTTGTTAACAGAGCTGTTTGTAATTTGATGATTTGCATTTATGTTGGATTAATGAAGTTAGATAATACTTGCTGTTTAAATGTCTTTGTTTTTGAATCAGTTGTGAGTAATGTAGCTTTAATTGTCAGATGTTTTTGAAAAGACAGACTTAATTAGCAATATAACTTTGCTAAAAAGATGAGTGTTAGCAATTCACCATAATCAGTACTGCCTCCCAGTCCCGGTCATATATTTTTAAAGAAGTTGAATTTTCATAAATGTTCTCGTCTATCAGCCAAACGCATTTCAAGTATTATGGCCAGCACTTCACATTTCTGAGCCTATAATTAGCATATTCATATTTTTTTTATGATGGACCAGAATATATCGCGTTACTCCGTTGCTGCTTTAGAGTTAAGACACCTTAATTTATTTGTTATGTGCACAGGTGGTTAAGCGACTGAATGTATATGGCAGTGACTGTATTTCTTTACTGGTATTGGGAGTTGCACTGCCCAATCGATTCGTGTAAAGTTTTGTTAACAGTACCACAGAGTAAGCACACTACCTGCAGTTACAACACGCCACACGACAATTCGAGTTTTGTATCCATTCCACAGATCAGAAATTCATTTAATGTAATCGTTAAGTTTCTCATTACAATTTTTAAAAGTACGTTACAGCTTCGTAGTTTCTAGATGATAATCGTATTCCATCTGTTAAGAAAATATGTCAAATAATGTACCCCAAATGCAGTAGTTAACAGTCGAGCTCTTCAAGTTGACTTATAATTAATGTTCACCATCTGATGATCAGCTTTGTCACAAACAATTTCCAAGTATTCGGAAAAGGTATTTAGATTTACATAATATTTTAATACAATTACAAGTAAAATCATGGTTCGTGTATGTAATAACAAAAGTACCCCAGGTGGTGAAATCCACCCACCTAGCAGAAAGGTGGCAACCGGTCTATCGGATTCTGGGGAGACCGGACCTACACGACTTGTGAGTGGATCGGAGCACTCTGGAAAACTTCCCAAAAATGAAGATTACATTGGAACAGTAAACATACGGACACTAATACAAACCGGAAAATAATACACATTAACAGAAGAACTAAAGAAGCTGAAAATCCAAATCCTAGCAGTACAAGAGACCAGATTTCCTGATAATCAAATCACTGACTACAATGGCTTCAGAATTTTCAAAAGTGGAACGGACAGAAAAATTGGTAAAGGGGCAAACATGCTTGGTATGGCCTTTATGGTCGAAAAATCCTCAGTTACATTTGTAAAATCTGTAAAAACTATTAGCAATAGACTAATGTTTCTTAGGTTGAAACACAAGAATATATATTACACCCTAATTAATGTTCACGCACCCTGCAACGTTGACAATAGAAAGGACCTAGACAATGTGGATAAATTTTGGGAACGATTAGAACTTGAAATGTCAAAGATACCGAGGAATGATGTCAAAATACTTCTTGGAGATTTCAATGCACAGATTGGCAGAGAAAAGAAATACAGGAAGACGGTTGGGCTATACCCAGCACACAAATTGACCAACAAAAATGGCATGCGACTAATCCAACTTTGTCAACAATTCAACATGAAAATCAGCTCAACGTCGTTCAATAAGAAACCAAGAAAACAGAAGACCTGGAGATCCCCTATAAGCCAATTGGGAGAATTTCAAATTGACCATGTGGCCATCTCATATAACTTCCAAAAAGAGATCAGAGATATCCAGGTTAGGAGAGGCTCAAATATTGACTCAGATCATTATCTCACAAGAGTTCGGGTCCAATTCACCCCAAGAAGGAAAACACCAAGAATTCCACCAGCAATCCCAAAATTTGACCTACAAAAACTAACAGAATCAGAAACAATTAAAAAATGGGAAAATTCTCCCGCAAACAACTGGGAAACATTCAAGGAAAAAATCACAAAAATAGCGAAGGAGCAAATACCACTGAAGAAGAAGCACAAACATCCATGGTGGAATATGGAATGCGAAAAGGCAATTCAAGTTCGTACAGAAGCCTTTGCGAAGTACAGTTCAAATAAAAATGAGAAAACTCTTCAAAACTTTTTAGAAACACGGAAACTTTCAAATAAACTTATTAGACAAGAGAAGAGAAAGTATGTAACTCAGCAACTGGAATCAATAGAAGCAGGTTTTAAAAATTACAATACGCATGGATTCTACAAAACTTTTGCAAACCAAATTAAAGGGTATATCCCTCAAAATGTCTGTTTTCGGAAATCAGATGGGAATCTGGCACTAAGCGACGAAGAAAACTGTGAAGAATTAGCCAAATATTTTGAAACGCTACTAAACTGTCCAGAACCAACAGAAGCTCTTCCAATATCCAGCACTAAAGCCCCGCAACAGCAAGACTCTGTACCGCCAACTGAAGAAGAAATTATCAAACACATAAACAAACTCAAAAATAACAAAGCATCAGGAGAAGATGAAATTGTAGCCGAATTTCTCAAAAGTATAGGGTCTAACTCAAGAAATGAGCTAGTTAAAATTATTCAAAACATATGGGTTACTGAAGAAATACCAGAAGATTGGAAATGTGCCCTAATACATCCGTTACATAAAAAAGGGGATAAATCGGATGTGAACAACTATAGAGGAATCTCCTTACTTGCCGTCACATACAAGATATTATCAGCTTGTCTTCTTGAAAGAACACAAAAACTGCTAGAACCCAAAATCTCAGCTTTCCAAGCTGGTTTCAGACCAATCAGATCATATCCAGAACAAATTTTAAACTTGAAATTGATTACAAGGATGAGACAAATGCGAAGGAAGCCTACAGTAAACGTCTTTGTCGACTTTAAAAAGGCATATGATTCAATTCACAGACCCACACTATTTAAAATTCTTGAAGAACAAGGACTGGATAAGAAGACACGGAACATCATAGAGCAGACATTAACAAATACAAAATGCAAAGTGAAATTCATGGGAAAACTTTCAAAATCATTTGAGATAAAAACTGGGGTTAGACAAGGTGATGGATTATCACCTCTGTTATTTAACTTAGTTCTGGATAGAGTCATGGCAGAATGGGAAAAAGAACTCAAAAAAGAAAAGTACTGGAAACCAATATCACTGGGAACCAAAAAAGATGACCTACAAATCCCCTACTTAGCCTACGCAGACGATCTTGCAATAATGGCAGATTCTAGTGAAATGGCAGTCAAACAGATAGAAACCTTAAAAGAGTGTGCAGGAAAAGTTGGCCTACAAATATCTTTTGAGAAAACGGTGTTTACAACAACAAATCTAGAAATTTCTAAGTTACAAACCAAATATGGAGAAATTAAGAGGGTACCATACTTTAAATATTTAGGAGAGATAATTTCTGAAAAATACTCACAACAAGAAAGAATATTAAAAGCTCGTAGGGGTCTAGGGCTGGTCCAAAACATTTACAATAAAAAATGTCTATCTATAAATACAAAAATTAAACATTGTAAGTCGGTAATTAAACCAATAATGCTATATGCCAGCGAAACCTTGACACTTAAAAGGAAAACAGATATGGAAAACCTGAAGAAAGAGGAAAGGAAAATCATTAGGAAAATTCTGGGACCAAGATGGACCAAAGAGGGGTATAGATTACAGAAAAATTCTAAAATTGAAGAATATTCTAACATAGAGATAGACATGAGGAAGAGGCGTCTAAAATTCTATGGCCACATAATGAGACTTCCCGATCACAGACTTACAAAAAAAATAGTAAGATACGTAGCATCCCTTGTTAATGGAGGAGAATGGATCAAAAATGTAAAGAAAGATCTGGAATTAGCCAACATTACTACTGAAGACATGAACAAAAGAAACAATTTCAAACTTAAAGTTGACAAATGGGAGGTCAAACCAGAGACAAAAGCGCCGAGAACTGGAACAAAATGGAGCGAAGAAAGAAAAGCTGAATTCTCGCAAAGAATGAAGACCTGGTGGGCAAACAAGAAGAATAAGAAGCCCCAGAAGTGAACCATCTTCACTTAGCGTCTTCCATGTTGGGAGCTTTACGACTAATAATAATAATAATAATATTTTAAATGTATTATATTTCAAATAGTTACGAAATGTAAAAAAAGCGAAGTTCCGGGATTCTGACCCAGATTGACCAGTAGGGACCGACCGACTGCCATGTTACCCTCTTCCAGGAGCATCGTTTGGATGCAGTGTGGACGGACATGGGGTCAGCACACCGCTCTCCCGACCGTTTTCGGTTTTCCTGAGCTTGCAGTCACTACTTCTGATTCAAGCAGCTCCACCGAGCGAGGTGGCGCAGTGGTTAGCACACTGGACTCGCATTCGGAGGACGACGCTTCAATCCCGCGTCCGGGAATCCTGATTTAGGTTTTCCGTGATTTCCCTAAATGGCTCCAGGCAAATGCCGGGATGGTTCCTTTGAAAGGACGCGGCCGACTTCCTTCCCCGTCCTTCCCTAATCCGATGAGACCGATGACCTCGCTGTTTGGTCTCTTCCCGCAAACAACCCAACTCCAAGCAGCTCCTCAGTTCGTCTCATGAGGCTGGGTGCGCACTTTTCCGTTCCTCACACCAAGGAAAAACTCCCGTCAGTGCCGGGAATCGAGACCCCTGATCCTCCGTATGGACAGCGAGTCGTGCTGATCCATGAGCTACGGAAGTGGACTCGAAATTTACATTTGGATGGCTAAACTGAGACTGTCTGCTTGATATTAATTAACTGCAAATTACACGCTGTTGACAACAGATAGTTAGCCCTCAGACAGTAAGTGTACAACGTGGTTGTTTTCTACAGGCTGAGTGGAAATGACATCACGCGATATAAATTGTGTACTAGTTCGCGCTACGCTCGGACTGCCTGAATACACAATTTATCATAGTTTACATAATGACTGTAATACTTGACTGACTCACACTAGGAAGTTTACATTTTGGATGCTTACTGCTGACTGACTCTGGCGGTTTGCTTCACACCTATTTATAGACGAGCGTAGTATGAAAAATCACGAAATGAATTCCTATTTATAGACCAGCGGAATATGAAAAATCACAAAATGTTGAAATACAGAGTTATTACATTTTGAATATTAACATAAAAATCAGAAAAATTAAAAGCTAAAAAAATGCAGTAGGCACAGGGGCAAGTCTCTTTAACTGCGAACTATGTAACTAGAAAATGGAAAAATTAAACGTACCATTTTATGGGGATGCTTTCTGTGTACACGGGAATTCTAAAAGCGCACCAAAAAGTTTCGAGATAGTCAAATTTTCCAAATTGAGTAATTAACAAACTAACAAATTATTCTAATAAAAGTAGGCGTTTTTTAATCAGAAAAATATGAGAAACGGAAGTGTTGTATTGTACTTCAGAACAAGAAATGTTTGAATATGAATAACTTTTGAAATATATAACATTTGGAAATGTAAAATATTTGTTGAAATATCGAGAGAAGGGCTTTCAAAAGATTTATGTTAATTTGAAATAAAACACTACTTGGTTACTGAAAATTTCACCTTCGCCTCATTTCCATGTGTTGTAAATCGTGAATATCCCCATAAAGAAAATGTTTCCATGAGAAGCAAATGAACCATTATTCTTAATAGTCTGGAAGCTACACTTTGAATAATATATTTTGATGTAACACACCATGAATTAGAAATCATCTACTTCTTGTAATTAAGGTATGTGTACACTATTACCAAAAGAAGAGGTCAAACAAAGGAATGACTTAAGAACAGTAGGAATAGTCCCATGTTGCTCTTTTGCAATGTGTATCATGTGTGGAATGTGTTAAAAAAGTCAGCATTGTTTTGAATAACACTGAGTCAGGGGAATTCATTGCCGAATCTTTGTTGCCCGTTATCCAACTCAGTATAGATTTATGTTGACAGCTGCGGTGCATGTATTCCTGCTCTGTTTCACTAGAAAAGAATGATGCAAAAGCTACGAATAGGCAGTCTTCCCTTTTCTCACAACTTCACTTTTATGTGTGTGATAATTAGAAATAAGGAACATTACGTACTTCTCTCAGGTTATGAGTGTTGTGAAACATGGACGATAAAAAGTTCAGACAATCAGACAAGCAGAGAATAGAAGCTTTTGAAATGTGGTGCTACAGAATAATGCTGAAGATTAGGTGGGTAGATCACGTAACTAATGAGGAGGTACTGTAGAGAATTGGGGAGAAAAGAAATTTGTGGCATAACCTTACTAGAAGAATGGGTAGGTTGATAGGATACATTCTGATACGTTAAGGTATCACCAATTTAGTATTAGAGGGAAGTGTTCAAAATGGCTCTGAGCACTGTGGGACTTAACTTCTGAGGTCATCAGTCCCCTAGAACTTAGAACTACTTAAACCTAACTAACCTAATGACACCAAACACATCCATGCCCGAGGCAGGATTCGAACCTGCGACCATAGTGGTCACACGGTGCCAGACTGTAGCGCCTAGAACCGCTCGGCCACTCCGGCCGGCGAGGGAAGTGTGGGTGGTAAAAATTGTAGAGGGAGATCAAGAGATGGATACAGTAAGCAGACTCAGAAATATGTAAGTCGCAGTAGTTACTGGGAGATGGAAGAGGCTTGCACATGATATAGTAGTATGGAGAGCCGCATGCAACTAGTTTTCGGACTGAAGACAACAACAACAAAAACAGCAATAACAACGCGAGTGTTGCATGCTTCAATATACGCAATCTTTTCCTTGATTCTATAATTTCGTCCACTTTTATAACAACTGCGATGAAGAAGGTACGGTATTTAAGGTTTATTTAAATCTCGGTCGCTTATCGTTGGAGTTATAGTATTGTATATTTTCTTCTCGTACCAGTCACCACCTTTGTAGAAAGAGTGCCGTCTTAGCCCACACGTTGACAGCGCAGCTATTCCGTAGTTATTAAAACATTTTAAACACACGCGTCGCGACACACGACGGTAGTGTGTTAATTAAATCATCTAGTCTGGAAAGCTACGTCTAAAATACGTTAGGACATATTCGGAGGTATAAACGTTTTCATTGTAACAAACGAAACCATAGCTTAGAAGCACTATATTGAGAAGTTGATGAAAGGGAAAAGTGTTTAAATCGATAAATACTCAAGCTGACCAAGCGTTGGTGTAGATTTTAATTCTACATTAACACTCTGTGAACCACATTATCACGTATAGTGGAGCACACTTTTTGTGTGCCTACCATTTCCTCCTTTTCCTGCTCCATTCGCGAATATTAAGTCGGAGGAACGAATTTTGGTAAACCTCGGTATAATCTCAGACTTCTTTCACTTTCTCGTCATGTCCGTTTCACGAGATGTGTGTGGGATGAAGTAATATCCGAACTTATCCTGTCTGGTTGTTCTCGGGCAATAAACTTTCGGAATTTGTACAGTCAGGTTCTCCATATTGCACATCGTATTTGTCGTAGCGCCTGCCACTGGAAATGGATGAGCTCATGTGAGTGAGCCTCTACTTTCTAAACGATCCAGTAATGAAATGAGCTTCTCTTATTTGGATCACCTCTTTTGCTCTATTTGTCATACCTGGTAAGAATCCCAAACTGGTAAACAGTTGAGCGAACTGGGATTTGGTAAGCTGCCTCTTTCGATGACGAAAATTTCATTTGGTATGTTCTGCGAACTCCACAGTTGATGAGATTGAAAAAATGTATTTTGAGACAGAAGAAATTATTCAGTATGTTAAGGGCATCGAAAATTTAAATGTGATTTTGTTTGGTGGGGAGAGGGGGGGGGGGGCAGGGTTCGATATCAGGGAAAGGAAGAGGAGAAATGGTAGTAGAACATAGATTGGGAGGAAAGGAATGAAAGAGAAGCCGACTCGCAGAATTTTGCATAGAGCAGAATTGACCATTCCTAACGCTTGATTTAAGAATCTTGAAATAGTGTTGTGTATATCCGCTTCGGTAGCTGCACGGTCAGTGCGACAGATGGGCCCGGGTTCGATTTTATCTCCACATTCGTATCGACATAATTGACATTCTGGTATTGACATAACTGTATGGGCCCGTCAAGAAAGCCAATTAAAAATGACGACTGTATATGTGTAAGAGACATGGGTAAACGTAGAATTTCAGATGGATAATATAAACATACTTGTAAGATGGGGATTTCGACATGATATTTTAAACTGCAAACCCTTTCCAAGAGCTGATGTGAAGTCTGACCACAATTTATTGGTTCTGCACAGCAGATTAAAAGTGGAGAAAATGCAGAGAGGTGCAAAATGAAGGTAATGAGGCAATACAATTTGTAACAACTCGAGGTTCCTGAGGGCGTCAAATGGGGGCATTAGGTAACTGTTGGTTTAACAAGGGAAAGGAAAACAACAGAATATGAATCTAAGGGTTTGAGAAATTTATTAGTGAAGGCATCAAAGGAAAAGCTAGACAAAAAGAGGAAGGGCAATAGAAATCCTTGATTAAACGCGAGATATGAAAGTTAATTAACGAAAGGTGAAAATACAAAAATGAAGAAAATGAAGAAGGCAAGGGGGAATACAACCTATAAGAAATGTTACCGAAAGAAAGAGAAAATTCGCAAAGCAAGACTTCGTAGAGGAGAATTGCGAACATGTAGAAGCAGGCATGACTATGGAAAATGTAGAACTTGCGTATACGAAAATTAAATAAAATCTTGGAGAAAATACTATCAACTCTACGGATATCAAGAACTCAAATGAGAAGAGAAAGCTGAAAAGTGAAAGCAATATATGAGCAGGTGTGTCATGTTACGAGAAGAATTTCACAGAAAACTGGAAGACTTAGGTCGAAACAAGGCTGTTGGAATAGACGACATTCCTTCAGAATTGTTAACGTCTTTGAGAGTACCGACCATGATAAAACTATTCCATAGTGTTTTGACCGAGCATACGTATGATATAGCTTCCGATATGAATGGTCAACTTCCAGATATCGGAAGAAGAAATATAGCTAACGCGGATGCACGACCTAAACATGATGGAAAATTCCATCCTCTTGGAAGCCTTGAAGAAGCACTTGATTATTCCGTCAGGTATGCAAGATGCACGAAACAGGTGAACTTCCCTCAGAGTTCAAGAACAAAGTAACAACAGGCATTCCAAAAACGCGGTTACTGATAGCGGGTGAATATTATTGCACCAACGGTTTAATAAATAATGGTTACGAAATATTAACTCCATTAACTACACGAGAATCGAAAGACTCGTAAAAGTGACTTTCGGAAGATGAATTTGGGTAAATTCAGGAATAGGCATCACAATACTGACTCTACAACGTATCTTAGAAGATAAATTGAAAAAAGAGCAAAAACCTGCTTTTACAGCATTTAAAGGTTCAGAGAAAATTTTTGACAATGTTGAGTACAATACACTCTTTGAAATTCTGAAGGCAACAGTGACAAAACACAGAAACTGAAATGTTAAATACAAGTTGTATAGACACCAGGCTGTAATTACAAGTGCCAAAGGACATCTCAAAGAGACGGTAGACGAATGAGAAAATGGAAGCCTTGAAGAAAGGAATGAAAAAGGGTTGAAGCCCATCCCTCATCTCATTCAATATATTCACTGAGCAAGCAGCCCAGGAAGTCAAGGAGAAATATGAAAGAGAATTAAAGTTTTTATTTCTTCTCCGTGAACTTTAAAGTTTAGCGAAGACGTTTTATACTGTCAGAGAGAGCAAAATGCTTTGAAAATCAGATGAACGGGATGGATGAAAGGAATGGCCAGTGACCCGAAAAGATGATTTAAGATAAACATGACCAAAGTAGAACAAGGATAATGGAATGTAGTCGAATTAAATCAGATGAAGTTGAGGGAATTAAATTAGAAAAGACTTTAGAGGAAAATAACTGAAGAGGGCATACATGAAGGGGATATAGCATTTATATTGGCAACGACAAGAAAAACCTTTTTCTAAAAAAGGAAAATATATTAACTTCTAAGATGAATTTAAGAGTTAGGTAGTCTTTTATGAAAGTAGTTGTCTCGTGTGTAGGTTTGTACGAAATGAAACGTACAATCATTGCTAACAAGTAATGAACAGAAGCTTTTGAAATGGGGTATGAAAGTAAGATGGCTAGATCAAATAACGGAGAAAGAGAGACTGAATCGAATAACGTAGAAAAGAAATTATGGTACAACTTGTCCAAAAGACGGAATTCGTTGTAAGGACACCTTGTTAGATAGCAAGGAATGTTATTGAAAATCATCGGCCCTGGTTACAGGAACCCATTTGTAGTAATACAAGAATAGCGAGCGAAATGCTCATTGCTGTCACAAATTAACACGTAAAACCAAATCGCACTGACGCAAGATGAGCGAGAGCTATGCTTGTTGCTTTCACATAATAGTAAGTTGATTAGCCTCGTAGTCGGTCACTGTGCACAAGGATAATGCCAACACAGTGGAGTGAACCATCTGGGTATACAACAGGTTATGATAATTTTTAATGGACCGCCTAACCAGGAAAAGTTGTATAAGACGTTAAAGTATTTTGAATTCTAAGTCAAGACTGAGATTGACAGTTATTTATTTACTATAACGATTAACATATATCACAATGAAATTAAGAGAGAGCGAAGTTCCGTACAACTCAAATTAAATTACAAAATGACGCTAACACATTGGGGAAATACCACAAAGGGTGGATAACTGTATAGACTAACGGCAACAAGTTCTTCTTATCTGGGCAGCTCACGAAATCAAAGTTAATCTTACAGCAGGAAACCACAAATTACAACCAAATTAAGCAACACAAGTTGCGTGGAAAAGTAAACAAGTAACGAGCTGTACGGCATTGCGCTACTCTAGTTGCGACGCTTACATTCCCCTGTACAGCTATCAGCACTACATGACGGCCGGATATGATGCTTTCTCTGGGGTGACCTGGAGTTGAATGCCCAGAATCTTAAACTCCTAGCCGGCAATTCTTTACTTTCAAAAATGTGGAGGGGATGACTGCATGCTGTTGCCATTGAGACGGGCGAGGATTGTTGCTTAATTCATGAAAAAGCGAGAAAGCACAGGCTATTTCTCTTCTTTTGTGTACAAGACGCACACTTCTAATCAAGAAGTTGCTACTGAGTTCAAGCAGTTTTTTCATGGTTGGTCAACCTTAAATGTCAAGAACAGTATCCAAAGCGACGCAATAGTATCGGCTGAACCAAATTTTTAGAGTAAACGCAGCTGACTCTCCCATGCTGGATCAATGTGCCGTGGCACCTGGCTCTTTGAAGTATGCAGATAAAGGAAAAGGTCTGCTTTGTAGACTGTGGAGCGGCCACGGCGTTTACTGATCACACTGGGTGCACATCCTTTTTCGGCATTCGATAGCCTCAGAGCGGGTCGCTTCCCGACTTCCGCAAAACTGCGCAAATCCTCCGATGAGGCTCTCTTGACATATTGAGGTACACAAGACTGCCTTCCGCCGGCATATAGGTGTTTTCGGCATCACGTCACTCCACCGTGGTGAGAACGAGGCTGGCTTTCCACGCACACTGCTCAAGAATCCTCTCTGAAATAACCGCAGCATTGTATGTATATATTGTATGTTAACCGGGGACCTAGAAACGACGGAAAGGCTCCGTCCCCACCGCAGCCACAGTGGTCCAAAACCCCACGACGACTACCACAGTCCACTTCACCCCTCCGCCGCCCCACACCAAACCTAGGGTTACTGTGCGGTTCGACCCCCGCTGGACCCCTCCCCCAGGGAACGTCTCACACCAGACGAGTGTAACCCCTATGTTTGCGTGGTAGAGTAATGGTGGTATACACGTACGTGGAGAACTTGTTTGCGCAGCAGTCGCCGACATAGTGTAGCTGAGGCGGAATAAGGGAAACTAGCTCGCATTCGCCGAGGCAGATGAAAAATCGCCTAAAAACCATCCACCAGACCTCGACACTAATCCGCCGGGGAGATTCGTGCCGGGGACCAGGCGCTCCTTCCCAATACGGAAAGCCGTGCGTTAGCCGCACGGCCAACCGGGCGGGCCACCGCAGCATAGTGGCAGATATGTGACAGAAACGTCACAGTATATTAGATAATGGAGTGAAATACGGGAGAAGGGTAAAAATTTTAGAGAGAGATCGAGGCTTGGCAACAGATAAATTGGCACGAGTGGATATAGGTTTCATGGGTATGGAGAGATGAAAAATACTGCGCACGATAGACTAGAATGGAGATTTGCATCAGATCTGTCTTTGAACTGATGAGCACTGCGCCACAAGGGCGGTCAAAATGATACATGTGGTAGAGGATCTAAACTGCGTAAGAACTAATTAGGAAAGAAGCTAGTGTTCGGAAATGAATATTTAATTCATTATTAAAACAAACACCCTGCACCTTATAACAATGATTTAAGCAGCTCATAAAAACTGTTTAAGGTGACGACAGTCAATCTCAACACAGGTTTTACCTTTTTTCTCAAATATCCCGTTTTTTGTTGCACGATGCGACAGACAGTTAATACCCTCTAAACCGACTCGTTTCAATTTCTACTGGGGTACCGTATCTCATAAGGAAAAAAAGTCCATTGGACTGTGTTCCGGCGCTGCCGTAGGCCACGAAACGAAAACCACATCTCGTGAACAGCATGAGGTTAGCCTCTGACAACTGTGGCAGCATATTTCGAATTAACGCTAGGTGACATACAATAATCAAAGCACATAGTTTACCTGGTAAACTTACAACCCAGAGAATTGCTGGTGATCTGACATAAGCGCGTCTTTCAGTTTTTGTCTCCTTAGGCACTGGTACCGCAGCAGTTGAAAACACTATCACGGTTGTTAAGAGTCTCGTCCATGTACAGCACGAAGTGAAGGAACTTGGTAATTTTTGCCGTTTTACAGGCGGAGAACAGCGGCTAGGTCATTTTTCAACATAAATACTTTATGCGAGTACCTGACTGCAGTAAATTTTATCACAAACGAAAGCAATTCTGGCACTGCAGTACGGTAATCCATTCAGAGAACTGAACACTGAACTTAAAATTATTTATTTCGATTACTTTGTTTATGATGGGGATCGCAATGTCGCTGGCGTGGTTTTTACCTCTTAGGTCTCATGAAATTTTTTCTTTAATCCTTCTTCTGCGATTGCTGGATTTGGTGAACAGTTGTCAAAAACATAGAGAACACTGCAGAAATTCTTCTTCAGTCTCTCCACATTTATTGACACTAAGTTCCATATTAGCGATCAGCTTTGTAAAATGTAGGTTCAAATGGTTCAAATGGCTCTGAGCACTATGGGACTTAACTTCTAAGGTCATCAGTCCTCTAGAACTTATAACTACTTAAACCTAACTAACCTAAGGACATCACACACATCCATGCCCGACACAGGATTCGAACCTGCGACCGTAGTGGTCGCGCGGTTCCAGACTGTAGCGCCTAGAACCGCTCGGCCACCCCGGCCGGCGTAAAATGTAGGAGTCTCGATACTTTAACACGGATCAGTAAGCTACATAACAGATGTTTCAAGAGAATTTCATAAGTGGCAGTAACCGAGATGTGCTTCTAACGAGCACTAACTGGCGTGCTTCTAATGAGCACTAACTGACAGTCTTAGAATTTTGCGTTCCAATTACCGGACGCCTTGGAACTGACACTTAGTAAGTATACACTTTGTTCAACCACGATTGACTCAGGCTATGTAAGAGACATCTATATATAGAAGCGCATATTACAGAAATTAGAAATTGGTAAAAATCGGCTTTATACATTTTGGGTTGTAAATATAAAAGACGGAAAGAATAAAAGATACAATAGGCAGAGAAGTAAGTTGATTTAATCAAAAGCTGCATAACTGGAAAACAGTAAAATAGTACGCACTACTTAATGGGAGATAGGTTTCAATGTGCACAGGGATTCCCAAAGTGTGCCGGAAATTTCTGACAAACTGAAATTTTATAATTTGAATAATTAAAAATGTATACGTTTTCAGCAACAGAAAAATCGGGGCTGCTATACTGTAATACTAGATTCTGGAAAGAAGTATGAAATTGGAACCTTGTAGAACACGAAAATTTTGAATACAAATAACTTTTGTAATAAAAAGTTTTGGAAACAGTTAAACGTTTGTTGAAAAGTGAAGAATGAGGGCTTTTAAAGAAGCTACGTCAATCTTAAAACCAATGATTTTAGCAATATTGAATTTTGACGCGCACATAGTGCAGATGTACCTTTAATTATGAATATTTCTTTAAATAAACTCTTGTCTGATGAATTATATATTCGAGGGCCGTTCAATAAATAATGCAACACATTTATCCTCGGCCAGTTTCGGTTGAAAAATGGGGAATTTGTTGCGGGTCATCGTGGAATATTCCTGCTTCAGCGCCTATAGGTGGCGGGGCTACACGTAGCCTTCGAAATGGCGTTTGTAACGGAGGTGCGATCCAAGCAGAGCACTGTCATTGAGTTTCTTTTGGTGGAAAATCTGAGCATCACAGGTATTCATAGGCGCTTGCAGAATGTTTACGGAGATCTGGCGGCGAACAAAAGCACGTTAAGTCGTTGGGCGAGGCATAACGCAAACCTGTCCGATTTCCCGTGTGCCGGCCAGCCGCACACAGCTGTGACTCCTGCAATGTTGGAACGTGCGGACACTCTCATTAGAGAGGGTCGATGGAGCACAATCAAACAACTCGACGTCTCTGTTGATAGTGCTGACACACTCGTCCACCAGTTGGGGTACTCAAAGGGGCGTGCCCTCAGGGTTCCTCACCAATTAACAAATGACCATAACGAGCAACGAAGGATCATGTGTGTGGAACTGCTTGCGCATTCCTTGGCTAATCGTGGACAATTTTTTGGAACATTGTCAAGGCGATGAAACATAGGCTGATCACTTAGAACCGGAAACAAAACAGCTATCCATGGAGTGACGTCACACCACCTCTCCTCCTGCAAAAAGAAAAAGGTTTAAATCCACACCCTCAGCCAGCAAAGTCGTGGCGACGGTTTTCTGAGACCAAGGGGTTATTCTTTATGATGTCCTCCCTGATGGTGCAAAGATCAACTCTGAAGTAACTGTGCTACCCTCAGGAAACTGAAGAAACAACAGCACTGTGTTCATCGTATCAAAACCGCAAACGAACTTTTCCTTCACCATGACAACGTAAAGTCTCGCACTAGTCTGCACACACGAGAGGAGATCACAAAACTTCATTGGAATATTCTTCCTTATCCACCCTACAGCCAGGATCTCGCACCTTCCGATTTCCATCTTTTTGACCCAATGAAGGATGCACTCTGCTTGCAGCAGTGCTTGGATGATATGGAGGTTATTGATGCAGCAAGATGTTGGCTCCGGCTTCGACCCGTAGAGGGGTACCATGCGGGCATAGAGGCCCTCCCAGTGAGGTGGCCTCAGACCATCGGACTGAACGGTGATAATGTTGAAAAATAGGGTTTTGTAGCCAAAAGTAGTGGGGGATAATATGTTGTATTGGAGTCTGAATAAAACCAATCTACCGTCAAAAATAAGGCGCTGCATTACTTATTGAACGCTCCTCGTACTATTGTCATAGCAGACTGCAAACTATATTGTGAATATTGAAGTTAAATGAAATATTTCACCGACAAGAAGTTGTTCATTTTATGTGACTATGGTACATGCATTACGTGTATGATACAAAAAAAGAAAAACCATATGTGCTTAAGGAGCAGAACTGTAACAAGTTCAGTTATCCCTCCCTGCTACGTCTCAGGGCGTACTTTCTGTTCTGTCTCTACTCTTCAAACTGTATACGTCGAAGTGTTCATATCACGGACAAGTTCAGTGGGGTTTGTTAATGAATCTGAAGCCACACTACTCAACATCATCTCCAAAAATTGTGCCGTTCGAGCAATTCTTTGTCGAGAATCTTGACCAGAACTTTGCGGTGTGAAAGACCCACAGTCTCATAAGTTTCTATTTCCTCTGTGCATTCGTTCACCTTTCTGAGAATTACATCGTGCTCCACCATACAGAAAATGCGTGTCTGCAAGATTCTGTGGCGAAAAAAGGCCCGTCTTCGAGAACCAGTCGTGAATTGTAATCAGTGGCAAACTCTACCGTGCACATATAACGGACGATCATGTGTTCAGTTTCAAGGTAGGCGCAGTTAGCGTGGGTGTAGCAGACAGTTTTTTGTTATGGAAAATCAGCAGTGCCTCACACTTGTTGCACCCACAAGACCTCGTACCGCCTAAAACAGTCATTTAGGACCACTAGTTATTTATCTCAAAATACCTCGTTTAAGTTCCGCTGCCGTCTGCAGAATTTTGACCTCAATGTTTTGTGACACCATTTGTTATGCTGTTGTAGTCTTTTCTGTCTTACATTGAACAGAATTTCAAAAATTGTATGAAGATAGAAATTCAGATACCATGAAACGAAACTGAAGCTCTCCTGTCTCTCTGCTACACACACGCACACGCGCGCGCCCGCGCACACGCACGCACGCACACACACACACACACACACACACGTATACACACATACATACTCACACCCCTCCACCCGTCAAAGGTTACTGTTAAAGATACTTGCTACGGACGCATAAACCAAGATGGCGAAAGAGTTGAATATTTCGTAAACGGTGATACAGCGAATGTTAGCGAGTACAGTTTCAGAGAGTCTTGACAACGTAAAAACTACAAAAAGCTAACTTATATTACATACCTTTTACCTCCTTCAAGATCTTACCAGCTAGCACATGTTTTCCAATCTTTTTGCAATAAGAACTTATATAAACGATAAACATAATCAAAATAGCAGTACTGGCAGCAGAAATTAACAAATAATATCAACGTAGTAAGTGATATTATCAAAGCGTAAAAGAACCCAAGACCAATAGTGTTATTTGAGGGCTAAAAATTATTTTTCGTTGCATATAAAGAACAATAGTTTAGAGAGATACTTGTTAGTTGCGGAAGAGAAACTTTGCCGAAAGCTGTACTGCAGATAACACAAAGCTACATGTACTATTAAGGTGTGTACCTTCGTTAAAACATTTTGAATATAATGTCCAAAATCCCCAAACTTATGTATCGTATACTAATATTTTACGTATAGTTCAACAGAAAAATAAAGGAAATTTACTTGTTTTGGTTATATCTCACCGAAATATGTAAAGCTAAAAGAAGAAGAAAGTGTATTTTGCTCAAGGCAAAATCTTTTAAAATTGTATTTAAAAACTCATCATCGTGTAGTGGACGCTACCTCACCTGAATGGATGATTATTTAGACCATTGTACGTCATAAACTCCTTTCGATGTTATAT
This sequence comes from Schistocerca americana, assembly GCF_021461395.2. NCBI lineage: Eukaryota > Metazoa > Arthropoda > Insecta > Orthoptera > Acrididae > Schistocerca > Schistocerca americana. Next base: position 169,433,217 of record NC_060124.1, on the reverse strand, counting down.
TTTTTCGCATCAGCGATCACTGCTCAGGAGCAAATTCGATAAGCATTCTGTTCGCACCTTTATCAGGCGGCACCCCAAGAACGTGATATGAAGCGATATCCGAAACTTTGCACATATGTTGTAGCCCATTACTTCTAAAGAAGCTGTTTAACGCTGATATATTAGCTTACAGTCAGCAGGATTAATGAGTCAACATAAACGTTTATGTCTGTGTTTAAAGCTAAGGACGCGATATGGTTACAGCACCGGCTCGAGAGATTGGAGGCACTGGAGATACAAGGTCAAGGGAACTGGTTCTGGGAGCGACGTATGCAACATTGCGCAATAATCAAGTGGGTGTGACCTCCGGACTGTGCACAGCAGAGGCACAGAAGCTAGGCTGCGAGTCGTAATAATTAGGACGGGGGATTGCGAGACGCAAATGTCACTACAGAAGAAACAAGGTAGACAGGTAGATAGATGCACTTATATGCTGAGTCTTCATTGTTTCCTATGTGAGACACCATACATTGGGAACTGACAAATATAAGGGCGATTACGTATTTTGTTTTAGAAATACAACACAAAAGAATACCAATTTCAACTTCGTACTGACAAACCAAAGAAGTTCCAAACACGAGTAAGACCGGAGCAGTTTTCCTTATATGTAATAGCTATATCCTTATATCCTGCAGAAAGCGCTGCAGTTAGTGCATAATTGGTTCCTTTTAGATTCATTTTTGCTTCTGTATTCACCACAGAAAATCTGCGCATCTTATGTTTCTGGATTAGATAATGACCATGAGGATCACTGAGGAAGATAGGGCAATGGCCTGACCACCCCAACAGTCTTTCACGATCGAGGGAAGGTAGCAGTTGTAGCAAGAACAATGTCTTCATTTTCAATTCGTTTACTGAAGAACCCGAAATTTTGGGTGACATAAACACAAAACATTCTATTCCAGTTTCCTTCATAGTGCAAAATTCGTTAAAAAAAGACAGCTGCTAGTTTCCTCAGTGTCTGTTGTCGTAATAAAAGTGTAATTAAACGTTTCTAAATCGTATTTGACTAAAGCCGGCCGGAGTGGCCGTGCGGTTCTAGGCGCTACAGTCTGGAACCGAGCGACCGCTACGGTCGCAGGTTCGAATCCTGTCTCGGGCATGGATCTGTGTGACGTCCTTAACTTAGTTAGGTTTAATTAGTTCTAAGTTCTAGGCGACTGATGACCTCAGAAGTTAAGTCGCATAGTGCTCAGAGCCATTTGAACCTTTTTTCGTATTTGACTAAAACATTTCGTATTGTTTACTAATTAGATAGACGCGATCTAGGCCTATTTTCCAAGCTTTAAAGTTTGACCAAACACTCTTGATACGTAAATTCTCTAAAAGCAAAGTAGTTACTAATTCATTCTTCTGCCATTGTATCTCTAAATCAGTACAAAAACAACATTAACAACCGCACATAAGACATTTGTGTCGTTTTTTGCTTACATACAGACAATCTCGCGTCCATGACAAATTTAAAGCATTCTTTAAACTTATTTTTTCTTTTGAAACTGACCGTGAGTGAGAAATGTGGGAGCTGTCATAGGGTAGTGAGTGGAGGGATTTGTTGCCAATCTTGTAGGAAATATTTTCACGAGGGTGGGGGGGGGGGGGGGGGGGTGGAGGGGAGCGGGAAGCAGTCGGGAGAATGTTGGGAGAACAGAAGAGGCTCTCTCCTGGAACTGCAGAATATGCAGTAGGAACGTTTTGATTGGGGAACAGGAAACGAAAATCTGTGCCCTTCAGGCACAGTTGGAGGAAGCAAGGAAGGAACTGATAAGGATCAAGGGAAGTATGGGGGAGGAGGGTGGTTGGGAACTGGCAGCTGGTAGGAGGATAGGTAGAAAAAGAACGCGATCTGACAGTTTTATCATCAACACCACAAACAGGTATCTGCCACTGCCAGAGTTAAATGGAGAAGAGCCTCAGGCAGAACGAGGAGCAGAAAATGTGCAGCACACTTCGACTGAGGCAAAGAAGCCTAGGAGTGAACACAGTGTTAGGAAGAAGAAAGTGCTGCTGCTAAGTGGTGGCCATGGGCGAGGTGTAAGCCCTCAGTTATAGGAAAGTTTAGGTTCAGCGTACCAGGCCACCAGTATCTTCTAGCCAAATCCAGGCCTAAGCCACGTGATATAGGACTTAAGGTCTTTATATAAGGATTTTAAAAAAGAAGACCATGTAGTGATAGTGGGTGGGGCGAGAAACAATTTGGACAGGGGTGGGGCATATGACATAGGTGGTGACCTGGACAGGATAGCTTCCCTGACTCATGACACCAACATACACTTTGTTGAGTTGTTCCAGCGTCACGATCGGCCACACCTTGATGGAGCTGTGAGGAGAATCAGTGTGAGGTTATGGATGGCTTTGAGGGCAGCCAGCTTTGCTCATGTTTCTCTGGTGCCTGTCAGAACTATCAATAGATGGGGTTTCACAAGGCATGGCCTACTCCTAAACGGGATTGGGAAGGGAAGATTGGTAGAGCTGATAAAGTATAGGGGGTGGATCTCGCACCACACATGGTCAAATACCTGTTGTCATGGGTAGGAAAAGCAAGTCTTTCTTAGGATAAATCCAGAAAACAGGTTCCCCTCCCTAACGAATATGTCCAGCACTTTAAAAATTCTGAAACAGTCATTCACAAGACGGATTTTAACACTCCAAATATTACACATATCAGATATCACAAAGAAAAACAAACAACCCCGAAAGAGTAACATGGGGCATTTCACAGACTTAACAATCCTCCATCAAAACATGAACCCAATAAAAAATAAAACACAACTATTAGAAGTTGAGCTCCAATCTTTGAACTGCGCAGTAGTTTGTGTTACTGAGCACTGGTGTAGAGAGACAGAAATCCAACATATAGTTTTATCATTGTATGAAAGGGCAAATTCTTACTGCAGAACTGCTTCAAGGGGTGGAGGATCATGCATTTAAATCAGAAAAGGAACACAGTTCAAATCAAGACATGACCTCAGTATAGCAAGTGAAGACAAGCACTGTGAAATATCAGCTGCTGAATTAACAGGGCTTGATATCACCAAGAAATTAATCATTTTATGTATGTATAGATCTCCCAGTGGTAGTGTGGACACTTTTTTCAATAAATTAACAGAAGTTCTAAATAAAGTCTCAAGGACAAAGGTCAGCATAATTCTGTGTGGGGACATTAACATCAACACTAATATCATAAATGAATCCAGCAGCACCCTTATAAATATCGTTGAAAGTTTTAGCATGTACCTATTGGTCAATAGTGCGACAAGGGTTACTACTACGACTGCATCAGTAATTGACCATGTGGCCACAAATATGGACAAGAAAAAATGTGATTTAGCTGTAAAAGATCTCAGACTATCAGACCATCTCTGGCAAATAACAACAGTAAAATCAGGCTTCGAATCATTCCCTAAACTACAAGCCTACAAACAACATCTATCAGAAACCAAAATAAAAGATTTTTCAAAGGAGCTAGCAAAACAAAGCTGGACTGAAGTGTATAAAGAAACAAATGTGAATATAAAATTCTCTAAATTCTCCACATTATTTAAAGTGTACTTTGAAAAGGCATTTCCAAAAGTATGCATGGCTGAATCAACATCTCACAAAAACAGATGGATAACAGCAGGTATTAAGAAGCCCTGCCAAACATCTAAATACCTCAGTTCAATGAAAAAGAGTCGTAATGATCCAGAATTCTTAAATTTCTATCATAAGTACAAAAAGATTTAAAGGAAGGTGCTGATTGCTGCAAAAAAGTCATTTAATGACAAAATAATATTTAATGTCTAGAATAAAAGCAAAGCAGTCTTGGGTGTTATAAAAAAGGAAATGGGGAGAGGCAAACAAATGCAGAATAACATACTGCTAAGGAAGGGGGATAAAGTAATAAATGATCCACAGCACTTTGCAAACTATGTAAACGAACATATTTCAAGTATTGCAAAGAAGTTACAGCAAAAATTCCCCCAAACAATTATAACACCTGTAAATAATGTTGCACTAAATACAATGACGCTGCTTCCAACCACAGAGAATGAAGTCAACAAAACTGTTCAAAAACTGAAAAAATAAGAAGTCAGTAGGCTTAGATGAAGTACCAATGTGTGTACTGAAACAATGCATAGAGATTATACAAGGCCCCTTAACAAATATAATAACTGAATCCTTCAAATCAGGGACATTTCCAGAGCAGTTAAAACAGGCAAGAGTTGTACGTTTGCTTAAGAAAGATAATGCAGAAGACATAGAAAATTACCTTTCGGTGTGAGCCTCTCCACGCTCGCACAAGCATGATGACCAACTCAAAAGGTCTACTGTCACCTCTGCATTGTTAGTGTTTAGAATCGAGGAGATCGCAGGAACGAGGCACTGCGATGTTATCCGTACGTCTGGGTAGGGTTACCCATTAATACGGGCGCATCTGGGTGATAGAAGTGGTCGAAAAAGCTCGACAGAGTCAAGCTTGAAAGAAGAGCGGTTTAAAGGGCAGAGGGAAAAAAGTGCCAAGGCAAGTGCCAAGGGAAAAAAACCTCTGCGACAGTGTCAGGTTGGGTAGTAAGGGCAGTAGCGGTTTCTTGCTATCTGCGACAGATCGTGCAAGGTAAGGTTATGTTAGTGGTTGGGTATCATGCATCAGTACCATAGAAGCAATGCCAAATTGTCATGGAATGATCAGTCCTGTCGAGGAGGTGAGCGCTGCTGCTGCTGGGCCGACGATGTCTCCTGGGCCAGCTGCTGCTGCTGCTGCTGCTCCTGTAACATAGCCATGTCGTTGTAGGTTTGTCAGTTCGATGGTTCTCAAAAGATCTGACAGTGTGATATGTGTCGGGGGTTTGCTTGTGAGTCGTGTATGGCTTTCCTGCGATTGCCAGTTCTCGTGGCAGAGGCTCAGCTAGCAAGCTAGTCAATGACTGAAGTGCAGGGCTCGCCTCATTGTGTCATTTGCGTATTTACGAAGTTACCATAGATGGTTAGTCCCTAAGCAGTGTCTTTGGGCGCTTGTGTTTCCATCTATGGTTGTGATCGTAGATGCCCAGGTGTAGGATGTGAGGACTGTTCGAGTGACTTGATTTCATGTACAGTCGTGTGGTGGGTTTTATGAATACCTCCTGGAGAGTCTCCAGTCGGTATTCTCGGTGAAGGTCCGCTGTCCGTGTGTATCGGGGAGCATTGCTTATGATACGTAATACCTTGTTCTGTATTTTCTGGAGGCGGTCCAGGTGTGTGGACGCTGCGTATCCCCAGACAGGAGCTGCGTATGTCATCAGCGGTCTAATCAGTGTCATGTATAATGTCCTAGACACCCTCCTATTCAGTGTACTGTTCCTGTTGAGCATAGGATAGAGTTGTTTGAGCCTCGCGTTTGCCCTGTTGGCAATGTATTGTATGTGGTCCCCTCCATGTAATCTTCCGGTCTAGCCAAACACCGAGGTATCTGGCTTTCGGAGTGAAGCGTATTGGGCTTTTATGTAGTGTTATTGTTCTGCAATTTTGGTGATTGCGCAGTAATTTCGGCCTGCGAGTGAACAGAACTGCCTCGCACTTGTCGACGTTTACTTTAATACGCCACTTCTCCAACCTAGGCTCGACAGTTCTGAGTGCTGCCTATAGTCTGTTATTAATGTTTGACGGTTTCCAGTCTTGCGCAAGGATGGCTGTCATCCACGTAGATGGCAACCGTCGTGTTTTGTGTCGTTGGGATATCATTAATGTAGAGATTAAACAAGAGGGGGCCCTAGGATGCTACCTTGGGGTACCCCTGCTTGAATAATATGTTGTATCGATTGTTTACCCTGAATGTCAGTGTTGAAACTTCTGTTGGTGAGGTATGAGTGTGCGAGACATACGAGTGCGTCGGGGAACCCAGCGTCAAGCTTTCTCGATGTCAAGGAACACTGACCCAGTTGCTTTGTTCGTGTTGTAGCCGTGTGTTATGTATTCTACGACTCTCAGTAGTTGTTGTGTTGTCCAGTGGTGGTTCCTGAATCCGAATTGCTCCGGGCGCAGGGTGTCATTGTTAATGCAAAACCGAGTGAATCGTTTTAGAATCACCTTCTCAGCAACCTTACTGAGCGTGCTCAGCAGGCTGATGGGTCGGTAATTTTGTGGGAGGGAGTTGTCTTTCCCTGGCTTCCTGAACGTCAGGACTTTGGCCGCCTTCCAACAGGCAGGGAAGTGTTGGTGTTTGAGGATGGCATTCGTAATGTAGGTGAGATATTTTATGGCTTTGACCGTGAGCTCCTGGAGAACGCGGTTCTGAACGCCGTTGTGACCAGGGGCTTTTCTAGGGGTGGAGTGCATAATAGCCCATGTGATTTCATTTGTTGTTGTGCGTCTGATTTCGGTGCGCGCTGGCTGGGCTAGAAGCTGTGTAATCACCTGGTCAGTTTCAAGTGTGAACGCTGGGTCGGAAGGAGCCAGGTTCGGTGTGAAAGACGCTGCTAGTGCGGTGGCCATGAGCTCCGCCTTCTCCTCCGCGGAGTAGGCGGGGCCGTCCGGTCCCCGTAGCGTTGGGGCGTAGTGTTTTTCCCTGGTGAAGTGTCGGGCTAGCTGCTACACTCCAGGACGTGTGGTATCCATCCCAGCGAGTTTTTGATCCCACTCTGTGTTCTTAAATTTACGTATTTTTTCCGTATGATTCCCTGGAGCCTGTTAACGTGCCGTTTATACAGCAGTTGCCGGGTCCTCTGCCAATGTCTCCTGAGACGCTTTCTCAAAGAGATAGTGTTCAGTATCTCCTGAGGCAGCGCCGCTGAATGATGTTGTGGTGGTCGAATTGGTATGGCGTCAGCCATTGCGTCTTGGACAGCAGTGGTAAGAGCTACAGCAGCCTCGTCGATTCGTTCTGTTTGTGTAATCTCGTGAGTTTCAGGAATACAAATATCAAGCATTTGCTTGAACAGAGTCCAATTCGCGCGCTTGTAGTTCAGTATCCTGCGTGGTTCGTTGTTCTGCAGTGTTTCTTCCGTGTGCAGTATTACAGGCGTGTGGTTTGAGGGCAGATCGTTTACAACCTCAAGGTTGAGAGTTACTGTTATGCCCTTGATGAGGGCCATGTCTAGCATGTCTGCCCTATGATTCCTTTGGTAAGGAATATAAGTCGGTTCAACCGGTGCAAGTGTGATGTAGTTTCTATCTAGTGCATGTTCGTATAGTTTTTTGCCGTTGGCATTTCGTATACGTGAATTCCAGTCGGGGTGTTTGGCGTTTAGATCACCAGCGGCGATTACTCGCGTTGCTATGTTGACTAGTGAGCTGATATCTCGTGTGCTGATCTTCCTAGGTGTGTTGTAGACCGATATCAGCACTGTGTAAGCTCCGTTGAACTTGGCCCTGACGGCCGTAGCCTCTAGTTTTTCAAGTACAGGGAGCTCGATGTTCGTGTGCTCTGTGCTTTTGTGTACAATGATGGCCGTTCCGCCACCACCGCTGCCGTCCATTTGGTCGGTACGATAGACGCATTGGCCGGTGAAGTTTAAGTTGTTGTGCGGTTTGAGTTTAGTTTCGCTTATGAGAGCGATGGGGGATGCCCCTCCTCTCCATTAGCGCCGCCAGTTCGGTTCTTTTATTTTCGATCCCGTCTACGTTCCAGAACAGGATCTGTGATGGTATTTGGTTGTTAGCGTGTGGGGGCGGTGGTGGTGTGTTAGCCATTGTAGGTAGTAAAGAGCGTTGTTACAGCGTTTAATATGTGAGTCATATGCTGGCCCGGTTGGGCTGACTTAAGCTGTGAGATGAGTGTACTGATGATCGGGATCGCTCTTACGAGGTAGCCGACGATCGGGTTTTGGGGGAATCCTGTTTCCAATATTCTCCCAATGTTGGTGAGGGTACTGTTTGTGTCGGCCTGTGAGTTTGGTGCTGTGTTTGCGGCCGCTGGTAAACGTCTTGGTGCTGGGGGTGAGCTGGCTTGGGTGTTGCTTGTTTTTGTAGCTGTAATTGGCGCCTGTGTTGCATTTGTGGTGAATGGGTGTGTCGTGGGTGTACTGGTCTGTCTGTCCGGGTTGTGTTCCCTTGTGTTGGTGTTCTGTTGCTGGTGTGGTTGTTCTGGTGAGCCCGTGTTATTCCTGTGATTTTTGTTTCTTCTCCTCCTTCTACACTGGGGTCTCGGGTTTCCCTGTGTAGGTACGTTTTCTGTGTTCTCCATTTCCCTGCTATCACCATTCTCAAAAATAATGGAAGCAATTATGAAAAACAGATTAATGAATCGCCTGAATAAATACAATATTTTAAGCGAATCACAGTTTGGTTTCTGAAGTGGCAAAATTACGGAGTCAGCCATATTAGAATTCACAAAGGTTGTACTTGATGCTCTTGACAAAGGTGAGTGTGTTACAGGCATATTTTTGGATCTTTCTAAGGCCTTTGATACAGTTGACCACAAGATTCTATTGTCTAAATTAGAAACATTAGGAATAAGAGGGATAGCTAATGACTGGTTTTGATCATACCTAGCAGATAGGGTACAAAGAGCAGAGATAACACATACCTCGAATAGATCTAAACATATAGTAAAACACTTATCAGAACCTAAATAAATTAATATAGGGGTACTGCCAGGTAACATATTAGGACCAATACTATATATGATATACGTCAATGGCTTTCTCAGTAGTGTTACTCATGGTGAAAAAATTCTCTTTGCTGATGTCAGCAATATTATAGTCACTGAGAAAACAGGAGAACTCCTTGCAGAGAAAGCAAATTAAGCTCTCAGGGAAGTTTACGATTGCAATAAAGTGACACTGAACGTAAACAAAACTAATACCATGAATTTCAGTTTGCAGATCGAAAATGACAATGTTAAATTAAATGTAGATGGCACCTCTATAGACAGTGTAACAAATGCAAAATTTCTAGGAATGAATATTGATTCTCAGTTGAAGTGGTGGGAACACACAAAGGTACATGCAAACAGAATGTCATCAGCATGTTATGCCCTTAGAATCGTATCATGAGTGCGTAACATGCAATGTCTTTTATTTACATACTATTCGTATGTACACTCAATTCTTAGCTATGGCATTCTTTTTTGGGGAACAAATGCACAAAAAATGAACACAATTTTCAAACTCCAGAAAAGAGCCGTAAGAATCATAATCAAAAATGGTAGTCGAGCTCATTGTAAAGATCTGTTCAAAAAACCGGGGACTGTAACTGCTCTGTGTGAATACATTTACCGGTCAGTTGTACGCATCAAAAATAACATTGGTAATTACTGCACAAACAGTTCTGTCTACGAATATGGAAAAAGAGCTACACTCAACTTACATTTGCCAAGTAAAAATAAACATAAATCTCAAAACAGCATTTTCAACCAAGGAATAAAACTGCACAATGATTTACCAAAAAAGAGATAAAAGAAATTGCAAAAATGCGCTTATTTAAAAAGGGAGTTAAAAAGTACGTGTTATGCAGTACATTTTATACATTGAAGGATTACTTCAATAAAACAGAATATGGGTTTGGTAAAAAAAAGTTATACAAATAAATAATAATAATGATTGTAAAACATCCAACATTGCACATAACACCTTCACACTATGTTTTTTCCTTCTGTTTTTCCTTTTCTAGAAAAACTTACCCCCAAGCTATGCATTGCACAATACTAACACCTCTTCCTCTTTCCGAGCCCAACATCTCACTCATTATGCAGGGATGCTGACTCAGTTTTTCAGGGTAGCAAATGGGAAGTTGTGGTATAGAAAATGGCCCAGAGATTACCAGTGTGTGTGTGTTTGTGTGTGTAGTGAGTGAAGTGTTATGAAACATTGTGTGTACAGTGTGTGCAGTGACTGATAGTGAGGTATGAGTGAACAATGTGGCATTACATTATTTAATAAGTTGTTTGTAAAAAAATATTGTATACCAGGAGTAAATCTAATGATTGTCTCTAACTAGAAGTCTGTAAATGTATGTGTGTACGAATTATCTTATTTTAAATTGGTCTAAACTTGTAAATACTTTGACATGTCCTATATCCTTGTAAAAAGAGATCTACAGATGAATAAAGCTACTACTGCTACTACTACTACTGCTACTGTGTGACTCTGCTCAAATATATTTCGTTCATTCCGATGCCTGTCTTCTGTGAGTATGACAGATAATTTTAGTTAAATATAGATGTCTCAAAGAACAATAATCTGTGGAACGATAAACATTCATTTATGTAAGTAATTAGGATGGCTCTTATGGTGGCTCCTTTTAAAATTTCACACACACACACACACACATTATACAGGGCTACCTTTCAGTTTGGTGTCACTCCATATAAAAATGAACTTTGTATAAAATTTTCTTTCAATAGGGCGAGAGACTTGAAATTCGAAAAATCCATAAAAATAAAATGATCAACTTGGCGAAATGTTACTTCTGCATGACAAATTCATTCATTACCCAATGTAGGAAGCTTTTTTTTTTTACTTGTTTCCGTTCTCGTGTTACAGACCGCACTGGCTGGGTGTCGTGATGGGTCAGTGATCCCAAGACAGGTAAAGTAAGAGCGGAGCAAGCTGAGTCATTCCCTTTCACTGCTCAACCCCCCCCCCCCCCCCCCAACCACCCCAGTAGTCTCTCGAGTTCGAGTAAGGGTAGCAGTCTTAGCAAGGACAATGTCTTTGTTTTTCATTCGTTGACGGATTTATTGGGGAGAAGCTCGATTTATAGCACAAGGTTTGAGAAACTGCATAGTGCCAAAACTGGAACCTTTGCATCAACAATGGAGACAACACAAATAAAAGTTCTGGGTTTCATCAGCGAAAAGAAACAGGTTTCGTTGAAAGATTTGATGACTTTTGCACGTACCACATGCTAATACTTTAAATGCCATTACTATTGCAAAAGGTAAACAGTTTTTGATCAACCAACAGTTGAAAAGACGGCCAGATTTTGTGCAAGAAAACGATCATGGGCTGCTTGAGAAACGGAAAAAAGAACCTGAGAGAGCAAAGGCAGCTGGGAAGAAGGGAGAGCCAAACGAATTAGAAATTTTAAAAAACCACTACTGATTCACCTTTCTTTATCCCTTTTCATAATATGAGTATTTTAATCTGTAGAAAATGATCAGCAGGTGATCGAATACAACATCAATACGCCCTAAGCTGTATTCATTAGCCTGGTTGACATTTCGTAATAATCGTGGGAGTGTTTACCCTCCAACGATTTAAAATGCAATTGAGCCTCCATCGTGCTTGTTTCCTTTAGTTACAATCAAATTAAGTATTTCATTAACGTTTTCCATACTATCGTGTGCGAAATAAATTTTTATATACCTTGACAACTATTGACAAGATGTGGTTACTAATTCTTTTGCAAAATTCAGATAAAGCACTTACAGCTTTATTTTCCCACAGAAAATGTTTATGTATGTAGAGCACTGACCTTCCGTTCGTTCTCTTGTCTTACACTAGCATACATATCATTACTTTCGATCTGAGACCTTCGTTGCACATTAAGATATGACAACTGCTTTGATTCCTGTAAATGTAAATATTTTTGATTTATTGCCCGATAGGCCACTACACATTTTTCTCTCCCTGTGATTTTCAGCTTAAGAGCAAACCTTGACGATATTGCCTATGCCTGTTTTATTGTTTCCCAGTACCTTGGCTGGAAAGTACGCTGTCTGTATGAAATGGGACTCGAGTTGATACCTACAGACAGTCAAGACATTAATGGTGAAATCAGACAGAGTAGAAGTGATCTAGCGTAGCGTCCAAACTGCAGAGAAAATCTCCCTTCGTAGTAGTTTAGAGCCTTTTGCTCCTTTTTGATACTTCCCGTAGTGTACATATCACAGAAAATTTAAAGTTTTGTTAAATTCTATATGCTTTTAATTACGTATGTAGTGGTTGGTTCCAAGACCGGGTAGTTCTGAGAACATGAGAAAATAATCATGGGAGGTACTGGCGTAGCTGCATTGGGTATTCTGCGAGTTTGTCACATACATTTTAAAAGTCTGAAGCACAGGTTGTAGGCAGAGTAGAGCATAATATTCTTGTGATAACCACATGTGGTATTCTTCAGATATCTCCGAATGCCTGAAGGTGACTTCTACCCATCGAACTGAATTGTAAGACACTCCTGTGGCATGTATTACTTGATACTGAAGGCTCATTACCTTCTGTCATATTAAAGTCCCGTCATACCACAGATACCGGTAAATCTCATCACTGAAACATTGCATCATGCATTCGCAAGAACTTGTGATGCCACACGCTGACGATTCCTGCAGTTATCTCATTTCAAACAGCCACCGTAGATGAATTTTTTGTTTACTTGTGATATGAAATGCAGCAATCGTCCTTCTTCACATTAACCTTCTTGCTATCTGTACGTAAGTACAATAGTGCCTATAGAACGAGGTGTATGTCTTCATTGTCTCATGTGTACGCAGTGGAGTCAGCGACTACTCTTTAACAGACAACTGTCTCACTTATAAACAAGTAGAAAATCCGTCGGTGTACCGACCAATGACACGAAAGGAACTAATGTGCAAAATAGACGGTATAATGTTAAGTACGACTTAGCAGAATCGGTTGTGCTATGAAACGAATTCCAGAACTATGTGTTGACAGACACAGGTATTCCCACTCACAAGGACCGCACGCGGAATGGGATATATGTAATTTTTGTATTTGTGGTATATCTAGTTCAGTACGCAAATAGCCAGTTGCCAAAGCAGTTCCATGCAACTGGAAAAAGTTCTGGAGAAAATCGACTTTGAAGTTTTCCTAGAGACCGTATAGAAAGATCGATTTTCAGCAGGCCGTGGGGCTATGTGGTAGAATGATCGTCTGCCATTTGGCAAGGCTAGGTTCGATTCGTAACATATGCAAATTTTTAAACAAAGTTGCAAATTCTACGAACATTTCCGTCAAGCGTATAATACATAAAGATGGAAAAAAAGTATGTAATCGCTGGATTGAGTCTTGTTTCAGTCATTATCTTTTTCGTATTTTCTCACTACAGTTCGAATACCTAGGTCATTTAAATACAAAATTAATACTCATCTGCTACTTTTATGAAAAATGAACGTCATCTTATTTCTAGTTACGTAGCGCAAACAGAAATCCAGTTTTCGTTGCAATATATAAATTATTAATTAGTGATATTTTTTAAGAGATAGTAATGAAGTTTAGTCAAATTTATAAAAAAAAACTTTACAAATTAATGTTTTTCGTCCCTAAGTATTTGACGCTCTACGGAAGTGATCGTAGAACATGCACCTCCGTTTAAAATTTACCGTGACGAGGAATCGAACCTGTGCCATCCTGGTGGCAGGCGAGCATTCTAATACACAGCCACGCAAGTCGTTGAAAAAAAAAGTCCTTGATTCGAGATATTCAAGACACTGGGAAAATACTTAAGTCAGTTTCCTCGAAACGTTTTGAGAGTTGCATTGGTCAGCTTTGGTCGATTCATGTTTGAGCTCTGAACATCACGCACCATAGGTATGAAGGTTTGCAGAAATCCGAAAGTCGTGTGATGTCGTCGTTAGTGATGAAGTGACCAGCTACCAGCTCGAACAGTCTCTGCGATAATCGCATCTGAATCAGTCGCCTTCTCCACGAGCAGCGCACGACGGCAGGACTCTGTAATACGGGTCACGGACATGTTTGTCATGGAAGCCCTTTTTTTTGTCCGACTGCAGCCAGAAGGCAAGTTATTTCTTGTCTTCGTCGCAAGGCCAGAGCTTAGATGCAGCCTCTACGGCCGTCTCAGACAAAGAAAAAAACCTCCTCCGATTTGACTGCAATAATGACACTATTGCTGAAGGATGATATATTCTTAAAACTATGCTGAAAGAATCGATCGCTGTACATTTTGTAATGTAAATAATGACACTACAAAACATTCTAACCATATCACAATGCAGGTTTAACATCTGGTTTCACTGATTGTATCTTCTGGTATTATCAACAGAGAAACTATTTTTAAGGCAACGTTTCGACAAGTTTCGTACTCATTATATCCTTGAAGAAAATTGTCGAAACACTGCTCTATTGTTCGGCTGGCAACCTGAGAAGACTTTGTCAATGCTTTCACTATTTGAAAATCTACAGTTTAGTGTATGTTTCATCTTTACTGCAGTTTCTTATGAAGTGGTCTCTTCGCTTCAGCTACACTAGTGTCTTCACTTCACTGAACTTCACGCACCTAAGGAAATTCTGGTCTTACGTAAAATCGGTAAGCGGGTCGAAGGCTTCCATCCAGTCACTCACTGATCAGTCTGGCCTGGCAACGGAAGACAGCAAAACGAAAGCAGAAATTTTAAATTTAGCATTTGAGAAATCTTTCACGCAGGAGGATCGTACAAACATACCGCCGTTTGAGTCTCGTACAGATTCCTGTATGGAGGACGTAGTGATAGACATCCCTGGGGTTGTGAAGCAGCTGAATGGGTTGAAAATAAATAAATCACCAGGTCCTGATGGGATTCCAGTTTGGTTTTACAGAGAGTATACTGCATTGGCTCCTTACTTAGCTTGCATTTATCGCGAATCTCTTGCCCACCGTAAAGTCCCGAGCGACTGGAAAAAAGCGCAGGTGACGCCTGTATATTAGAAGGGTAGAAGGACGGATCCTCAAAATTGCAGACCAATATCCTTAACATTGGTTTGTTGCAGGATTCTTGAACATATTCTCAGTTCGGATATAATGAATTTCCTTGAGACAGAGAAGTTGCTGTCCATGCATCAGCACGGCTTTAGAAAGCATCGCTCCTGCAAAACGCAACTCGCCCTTTTTTCACATGATATCTTGCGAACCATGGATGATGGGTATCAGACGGATGCCATATTCCTTGACTTCCGGAAAGCGTTTGACTCGGTGCCCCACTGCAGACTCCTAACTAAGGTACGAGCATATGGGATTGGTTCCCAAGTATGTGAGTGGCTCGAAGACTTCTTAAGTAATAGAACCCAGTACATTGTCCTCAATGGTGAGTGTTCATCGGAGGTGAGGGTGTCATCTGGAGTGCCCCAGGGAAGTGTGGTAGGTCCGCTGTTTTCTATCTACATAAATGATCTTTTGGGTAGGGTGGATAGCAATGTGCGGTTGTTTGCTGATGATGCTGTGGTGTACGGGAAGGTGTCGTCGTTGAGTGACTGTAGGAGGATACAAGATAACTTGGACAGGATTTGTGGTTGGTGTAAAGAATGGCAGCTAACTCTAAATATAGATAAATGTAAATTAATGCAAATGAATAGGAAAAAGAATCCCATAATGTTTGAATACTCCATTAGTAGTGCAGCGCTTGACACAGTCACGCCGATTAAATATTTGGGCGTAACATTCCAGAGCGATATGAAGTGGGACAAGCATGTAATGGCAGTTGTGGGGAAGGCGGATAGTCGTCTTCGGTTCTTTGGTAGAATTTTGGGAAGATGTGGTTCATCTGTAAAGGAGACCGATTATAAAACACTAATACGACCTATTCTTGAGTACTGCTCGAGCGTTCGGGATCCCTATCAGGTAGGATTGAGGGAGGACATAGAAGCAATTCAGAGGCGGGCTGCTAGATTTGTTACTGGTAGGTTTGATCATCAGACGAGTGTTACGGAAATGCTTCAGGAATTCGGGTGGAAGACTCTGGAGGAAAGGAGGCGTTCTTTTCGTGAATCGCTATTGAGGAAATTTAGAGAACCACCATTTGAGGCTGACTGCAGTACAATTTTACTGCCGCGAACTTACATTTCGCGGAAAGACCACAAAGATAAGATAAGAGAGATTAGGTCTCTCAGAGGCATATAGGCAGTCATTTTTCCCTCGTTCTGTTTGGGAGTGAATCAGGGAGAGAAGACACTAGTTGTGGTACGAGGTACCCTCCGTCACGCACGGTATGGTGGATTGTGGAGTATGTATGTAGATGTTGATGTAGACTAGTGTTGCGTGTGACTGCGAGCACAAGTGGCTAATATTTGTATCGTTATCTCATATACACTAGCGTAGAATGAAAAATGCACACCCTAATGTAATGCTCCCACATGACTGCCGTTTTATTCACGTATTGTACAGATAGCACACTGTATATAATCGTCATCGTAGGGTCCTGTTCCTGTTGACAGATGGGCAAACTGTACAACAATTTAAGTACCTAGTAGAGTCCTATCTTGCTACCACGCAGTCCAGTGGTCTTGAATAGAGACTATCATACGGTTGTCTGCTGCCGTCTAGGGATAAAGATTTCCGCGCTGTTTCCTCCTTTTGTGACAACTTGTTGAGGGATGTTTGTTGTAATGTATAGATCATAATGGAAGCAGTCATATCACCACACACAGATGATCACGGAGGAGCGGCTCTCGTTGTCACACTGACGAGGAGAACTGATGGACTTCTTTGAGAGAGTGTTAGTTAACACAGAGACTGGCTCTCTGAAGTTCTAGAAACAACATCACTAGTTGGCTGATATTCTAGAAGTATATTCCATTTACCCCTGACCCCAACCCTATGGCCCTATGGGAATGGTTCCTGTCCTCACAGTACTTCTTTCTAGATACTAAGTAGTGTATGCGCAAAAATTTAGGTTAAATCGATGCAGTGGTTAGGAAGAGATAAGGAACATACATACACTTACACGTCCATTTTTATACAGTGTTTATCTCTACGGATTTCGCATTCTGATTCCGTATGTCTAAACAAGTTTCCATAAGAAAAAGCTATTGGTAACATCTAAAAATATGAATAATAACACAAGAAAAGGATTAATGAAAAGTGAGTCTGCTTGGAGATTAGGGAAACAGATATAAAGCGATTAAAAGCCTTTGGCATATTTTATTGGAAACTATTGAAGGTCGTATGCACTGAAGAGGAAACGCGTAAAGCTGAAATACTAAACACCTTTTTCCAAAGCTGTTTCACAGAGGAAGACCGCACTGCAGTTCCTTCTCTAAATCCTCGCACAAACGAAAAAATGGCTGACATCGAAATAAGTGTCCAAGGAATAGAAAAGCAACTGGAATCACTCAACAGAGGAAAGTCCACTGGACCTGACGGGATACCAATTCGATTCTACACAGAGTACGCGAAAGAACTTGCCCCCCTTCTAACAGCCGTGTACCGCAAGTCTCTAGAGGAACGGAAGGTTCCAAATGATTGGAAAAGAGCACAGGTAGTTCCAGTCTTCAAGAAGAGTCGTCGAGCAGATGCGCAAAACTATAGACCTATATCTCTGACGTCGATCTGTTGTAGAATTTTAGAACATGTTTTTTGCTCGCGTATCATGTCGGTTTTGGAAACCCAGAATCTAATCTGTAGGAATCAACATGGATTCCGGAAACAGCGATCGTGTGAGACCCAACTCGCTTTATTTGTTCATGAGACCCAGAAAACATTAGATAAAGGCTCCCAGGTAGATGCAATTTTCCTTGACTTCCGGAAGGCGTTCGATACAGTTCCGCACTGTCGCTTGATAAAGTAAGAGCCTACGGAATATCAGACCAGCTGTATGGCTGGATTGAAGAGTTTTTAGCAGACAGAACACAGCATGTTGTTATCAATGGAGAGACGTCTACAGACGTTAAAGTAACCTCTGGCGTGCCACAGGGGAATGTTATGGGACCATTGCTTTTCACAATATATATAAATGACCTAGTAGATAGTGTCGGAAGTTCCATGCGGCTTTTCGCGGATGATGCTGTAGTATACAGAGAAGTTGCAGCATTAGAAAATTGTAGCGAAATGCAGGAAGATCTGCAGCGGATAGACACTTGGTGCAGGGAGTGGCAACTGACCCTTAACATAGACAAATGTAATGTATTGCGAATAAATAGAAAGAAGGATCCTTTATTGTATGATGATATGATAGCGGAACAAACACTGGTAGCAGTGACTTCTGTAAAATATCTGGGAGTATGCGTGCGGAACGATTTGAAGTGGAATGATCGTATAAAATTAATTGTTGGTAAGGCGGGTACCAGGTTGAGATTCATTGGGAGAGTCCTTAGAGAATGTAGTCCATCAACAAAGGAGGTGGCTTACAAAACACTCGTTCGGCCTATACTTGAGTATTGCTCATCAGTGTGGGATCCGTACCAGGTAGGGTTGACCGAGGAGGTAGAGAAGATCCAGAGAAGAGTGGCGCGTTTCGTCACAGGGTTATTTGGTAAGCGTGATAGCGTTACGGAGATGTTTAGCAAACTCAAGTGGCAGACTCTGCAAGAGAGGCGCTCTGCATCGCGGTGTAGCTTGCTCGCCAGGTTTCGAGAGGGTGCGTTTCTGGATGAGGTATCGAATATATTGCTTCCCCCTACTTATACCTCCCGAGGAGATCACGAATGTAAAATTAGAGAGATTCGAGCGCGCACGGAGGCTTTCAGACAGTCATTCTTCCCGCGAACCATACGCGACTGGAACAGAAAAGGGAGGTAATGACAGTGGCACATAAAGTGCCCTCCGCCACACACCGTTGGGTGGCTTGCGGAGTATAAATGTGGATGTAGATGTAGAATGAAGACATTCTGCCGCTACTCAATGAGAAAGATTAAATAGTAATAAAATAATGAATACCACATTGAACAGGTCCATGCCTCTTAAATCACAGAGGTGTGCGCACCATTCTTCAGGTTGAGAACACCTTTAGAACTACTTTAGGAAAAAGTATTATGGAAGTACATAAGCCAGATGAAAAATTAGACATTCAAGTCTCAATCATGTGTCTGTTCCTCGTAATAAGCGCCATAGGAACAAGAACGAACCCGTAGAAACCAAAGCACAAAACTTTCAATAAAGTAATAATATGTGGATCAAACTTCATTCACGTTGGCACCACTGTTTCCCAATTTATTGTTTTTAGGTCTGAAATTTCATGTCTTTTTCACATAAATATTTAGTACTAGGAAAGTGACAAGCGGCCAATAAGGGACGAAAATCGTTTTCCCAGATCGTAAGAGAAGAAAGCCAGTGTTCAGCGCCAACTGTTTTTTGATTCAGCGGAAAGTTCCATCGCCCGCCCAACTAATGAACTGCACGCAAGGAGCGTCGGACGTTGGCAGCGAGTCAGGTGGAAGCCTTATTTGCATAGGAGATGCAGCGTGTCTCCTGGGAGCTATGGAGTAAACAGGAGACACAGCGAAATCGAAAGAATAACGTGTAACATCAGGAGAGGAAATGCTGTCATAGGTGACATCACTTTGCGGCGTGTTTGGTAAACGTGTCGGTGAGTGGAGAATTGTCGTAAGAACAGAGTGACACACAATTCTCCACATCTACATCCATGCTCTGCAAAACACTGCGAAGTGCACGGCAGTGAGAACTTCACGTTCCATTCACGTACGGAGCGCGGGAGGAATGACTGTTTAAACGCCTCTGTCTGCGTTGCAATTAATCTAACGTTGTCCTCGCGATCCCTACAGGAGCGATACGTGGTGAGTGGTAGTGTATTCCTAAATTCGTTATTTAAAGCCGGTCCTTGAAACTTTGTAAGAGCCTAGCCTTCCTTGGGATAGTTTCCGTCCCTCTTCAAGAGTCTGCCAGTTCAGTTTCTTCAGTATCTGCGTGACACTCTCACAAGGACCAAACAAACCTGTGACTATTCGTGCTGCCCTTCTCTGTATACGTTCAATATCCCCTGTTAGTTCTGTTTGCTACGGGTCCCACAGACTTCAGCAATACTCTAGGGTGGGTCGTACGACTGTTTTGAAAGCAATCTCTTTTGTAGAGTCACTGCATTTATCTAGTATTCTGCTAACGAACCGAAGTATATCACCTGTTGTGCCTTCGATTGAGCCTATGTGCTCGATGCATCTCATATCGCTACAAACTGGTACACCCAGGTATTTCTATGGCTTGGCCAATTCCAGTTGAGACTTGATTTTGTGGACAAAGGATACTATGTCTTCTCGTTTTCTTTAGTGTACAGTTTCACATTTCTAAAGCAAGTTGAGAACCTTTGGACCAATTCGAAATCTTATCGAGGTCTGATTGAATATTTGTGCAGCTTCGTTGAGACTGTAGTTCACTGTAAATAACTGCATCATCTGCGGAAGGCTGCGCAATGTCATTAACATACTACATGAACTTGCCTGAGTCACAGCTGAAGTCACTTCTACATCTGTCGATGACTCTGCATTCAAGATAACGTGCTACATCCTCTCTGCTAGGAAATAGTCACTGAAGTATCAAATTTCGTTGAAACTCCATAGAACTGAAGTTACTGTACTTTCGATGGGAAACATAACTGTGGCATTCAATAAAATGCTTTTCTGAAATCAAGGAATACATCATCTACCTGACTGTCTAAATTCGTGGTGTTCGGCATGGGATGTGAGAAGACTGAGAGGCTCTTTTTCAGTTTTTGGTTTTCGGGTCGTGCCCATTCAGCCATCTGGGTAATGGAAAGTCGGTACGACAGTGTAAGCAGACAACTGTCTTGTCAGTTACGACGATCTGAACCGTAAGGACAGCACAACTTCCAGTCCCCGATCGCGGAAAACCTCCGATCATGTCGGGAATCGAACTCAGGCCCCTTCGGATACCAATTTGCTGCGCTGACCCAAAAGTAAGAACAGTGTTTCACGTCATCGATTCATCGATGTTTTGGAGTCAGTGATGGTTGGCATGGAGGGTGTAATTCTGTTCAAGATATCTCATTATGTGTGAGCTCAGAGTATGTTCTAAGATTCCAGAACAAATCGATGTAGGGACGATACTGGACGGCAGTTTTGTGGATCACTTCAGGTACCCTTGTTACTGACGGGTGCCGGCCGGAGTAGCCGAGCGGTTCTAGGCGCTACAGTCTGGAACCGCGCGACCGCTACGGTCGCAGGTTCGAATCCTGCCTCGGGTATGGATGTGTGTGATGCCCTTAGGTTAGTTAGGTTTAAGTAGTTCTAAGTTCTAGGGGACTGATGACCTCAGAAGTTAAGTCCCATAGTGCTCAGAGCCATTTGAACCATTTGAATACTGACGGGTGTAACCTCTACCACAGACTAGATTTTCAAATTACAAACATATCATTTTTGAAGTAGGTTGATATAGAGTATCAGATTCGATTAAGTTTGAAACTACTTTTAGAGTGGTAGAAGCTTATTTACAGAAACATCGTCCAACTGTTTATACCCTTTGTAAATAAAAAAGTCCTTCTCTTGCTGCAGTGTATTTCCTTCTCCTAGACGTGTTTCTCCTTTTTTCACTTTAAGGCATCCGGATCTATAATGATACAGTTATGATACACTTTTGTTTTGAAATGTATTATTCGTAGATTATAAAACAGTTCATTTCTCGCTTTTTATGTAAATTAATGATTACTTACGGTTCTTCATGTTTTTAGTTGTCACCGGTGTTTCTTCTCATCTGGTCACATGGATGTCTCACCACCGCTCTATTTACGAAATATAAGCATGTTTTTGTATTTCTAACACAGCAAAAAAAATGTTCGAAACACAAAAACATACTTACGTTACGTGAATGGAGCGCTAGTACGACCTCCATGTGACCAGATGAGAGGAAACACCGATGCCAACTATAAACGAGAACAAACGAAAGTAATCACTTACTTATATAAAAAGCGAGAAGGGGACTGTTTTATCATTTAAGAATAATACATACCAAACAAAAGTGCAACATAACTGTATCATTCTAGATTCCACTGATGACGCCTTAAAACGAAAAAAGACGAAACGCGTGTGGGAGAATAAAATACAGTGCAGCAAGAGAGGCGTTTTTCATTTACAAAACAAATATTTCTGTGCTTGCTACGGAGGATGGCCACGCAAACAAACTCGTTGGCCATACCTTCTATGTGTTGTACAGAAATGGAGCGTAAGAATTCCTAAAGTCAAACTACCATCTTGACATATCTTAGTCCGCGGGACTCTGTATTTCGCAATTATATCATAAACTTTAGTGTACATAAGAAATACTTGCAGGTAAACGAATTCCACTTGTAGTCAGTTTCTCGTGCAATCATTCTTGTGCTTGCTCATGCTTCTTGCGTGGCAGTATTGTATGATTAACGTCTGTTTTATGATTATTTTGGACCTGGTGACAACGTGCAGAGCCTATAATGTTTTGGGCGATGCAATTTACACCATAGAAGCTTTGTCCCAACTTTAAGCAGATAAGGACGCCATATGATGTTCTGTAAATTTCATACAATCGATCCACGTTCTACTAGATATGCTTGGTTCTATCAACGCTCTGTGTCAGTCTGTATGCTTCTGAGATTCGTGGCATTCGCGGTTCCAGTTGTAACTGGAATATTCCTGGAATTCCGCGTTGAAACCAGTCTGTGCGATCGGCGTTAACGTGAGCTCTTTCCTTCGATAATGCTCTTCTTTGCTTACTGATTATCTCTGCTAGCGAGCTCGTGATTGATTGTGCGTTACAAAAGCGAGACAATTGCTCGATCTGACTCAGTTCGAAAAAGGTCACTTTTCTTACTTTAGTAGGTACACTGACAAGGGACTGCAGAGCAGGGGCTGGGGAATGTTCGTTATAAGGCTCTGGAATTCAGTGGCTCTCTTATCTTTAATGATAAGGGTCTTCCAAACTCCAGTTGCTATTTATATTTATGAGTTTTAACTTAGTACCGTTTATATGCAACTGGATGAAGGCAACGTTTACTTCATTTGACGTGTCTTACCTCAATTTATTAAGGCATCGTCAGTGGCTGTGTATGTTGATGGTGCTTTACGCGAGATCTTTCTGTATTACTGGTAAAATTGTTGTTCCACCTGTGAAACTAGAAACAGTTTTCAGCACAGGTCACGGACTGCAAAAACGCCCTTCCATCTTGTTAACCTGATAACAAACAGGT
The DNA here is from genome assembly GCF_021461395.2 of Schistocerca americana. Taxonomy (NCBI): domain Eukaryota; kingdom Metazoa; phylum Arthropoda; class Insecta; order Orthoptera; family Acrididae; genus Schistocerca; species Schistocerca americana. The sequence goes on along the minus strand of NC_060124.1, from coordinate 169,410,428 downwards.
AAACTGAGGCAAAGGCCCCTGGAAAAACAAATCTTTGTTTTATTCAGTTGTATATAGATGACCCTAACTTAAAAATCATTAATACAACCGAGAAAATATTTTTACGGAAATTCATTAAACAATGAATCTCTTGGAGGTTCCTAAAGATGAAGCCGAGTATCCTCGAAGACCTAAATCAACAAATGGGAGCCAGTAGGCATGGAGCCGGAGGTCGATATAACAATTCTACCAAGAACTTTATAACGTATTTGGTCGTATTGTCTCGAATTCCGCTATGTGTTCAAGAACCACAATCGGCATCATATCTTAACAAACAGATCTATGGCTATTTAACGAAGAACAACAAACAAAATCACCTAGAGGAAATCCACCCTCACTTAAAGTGGAGTTTCATGGGTAGGAATCTACACAGCAATGTTCTGTTATTAATGTCAAAGTCATGTGGGACATGTTCGTGAACAAAAAATTGCAACTAACTGAAAATTAAACAACATTCACCACTGCAAAATTTTCACATGCGAAACATATGGTCTCGTCGATACATTTATTCACAGGTTCACCCGTGGAACCGCATGTAAGATATGGTCTTACACCAGAAGGAGACTTACGATCATAGATCGCACAACCCCAACTTGCGCTGACGTAATGGAAATGATAAAGCTGCAAATGCTGCGATACACAGGATCCAGAAACAATGCAGTAATTATTCATCCCTTCTTCGAAGCAGAACAGGATAAAACGGATCCAAGTTCGGAAAGTTGCGGATAAGACTCGATTTTCAAGAATCTGGTCAAATAAAAGAGAAGATGCACTTTGTCAAAGAGAGTATTAGTTTCAGACCCAGACTAAAAATTAAGGTATTAGAGCTTCTGGTGCTAAAAGTCCATGTGAGAGGCGGAGACGCCTATTAGTATCATTTTAGAACGCTCTACTCAACAGTAGCCCTGCAAGGAAGTACAATTTAGGTTTATTCGCGTATCAAAAACGGCGTCAGAATTAAAACGAGCATCAATAGCTGCAACAGGCACAGAGACTAATCGCACAGTAGTGAATGCAAGCGGGACCTTGGCGTAGAGAAATAGCGAAGGTACGTCTTCAATGATCTACATTATGATGTGGTAGGTGAACGCACATCTCAAGGTGTCGGAGTAGCTTGTGCTCCCGGAAGTAGGGCGTGGGATGACCTACTCATCGCCATGCTATGCAGTAGGTAAACTTCTGTCGTGTACATAGCATAATGATGAGGAATTCTGGGTATAGTAGGCTGACTCAAATTTTCCATTCCACCGCATATTCGAAGATTAATTCTGGGTTAACTGCGACTAGGTCGACCCGAAAATGCGTGACGTATTCGATTCTTCCAGGTTACATTATTATTCCTTGGCCACCAAATAAAACACTATCAGTTCATCCGGAGCTGCCTTCTTCGTTGTATGTCCATCTATTTTTTACACTGGTCGTTACCACAGCATTAACTCAGTAGCACTCTGCCCTTGTATCATTAACCAAACTGACATGTTTGGAGAAAATTCGGGATCAATGGTTGTGTAACAGATTTCATTGTCCGTCCAGATTGCATATATTTGTAAAATTGTGACCGGTTCCAGTTTAATCAGATTGTCTTCAGATCTGAGTAGTTTCTAGACACAAATTTACATGCTACGTCATAGAACAATGATGTTCTACTACGTAGTACCGAACGAGGTGTCGCAGTGACATTTGGAAGGAATACGGTTCAGATCGGCCTCCGACCATCCTGAGTTAGGTTTCCCGTGATTTCCCTAAATCTCTCCAGGCTAATGTCGAGATGGTTCCTCTGAAATGGCACGGTCGTTTTCCTCCCCCATCTTAGAAACAATGCGAGCTTGTCCTCCGTCTCTAATTACCACGATATCGACGGGACGATAAGCCATAATGTTCCGTCCTTCGTTCCTTCTATGACGTAACTGGCGAACAGCACTGAGGGGTTTCTACAATAGCTGACATTATCGCATCTGAAGATGGTTTGATGAAACCGGAACTGGTCACATTACCCTGGAGCTGGGTCCAAGCCCATCAGCCTTCACATTCCGTCAACACCGTTAGCCGTCGATATCTTTCCCACCGTGGTGCAGAGGCACATCGCAGAGTAGCTTTGGCTAGTGGAAAGATAAGCCTTTTGATGCCGTTATCCATGCGCTGAAGATACTTGCAGCCGCAGCGACGAGCAGCTCACGTCCTGGTGAGAAGTATGCCTACTGCAGTGTCAGGTGTAGCAAATCAGCCATTCATGTTCAAACAACCACTTTCACTTGTCACGCAACACTATGTAAAGAGAAGTGCCATGTTCGGATATTACTTAAATTGTATCTTACACTGTAATATTATCCCTCTTGAGGATAGGAGGAGCTGTTGTGAAGATGATAGTTTTCGTTGTTTAGCAGGTAACAGACGCATTCCACGCATGCGTGAGGAATGTAATCCAGAGCCATGCCTTTCGGGAGTCAAGCTCCCATCTTCTGGTTACCTACATTCAAGGCTTCATTCACACGGTCATAAAAAGCACGAAGTAGTCTTAAAATAAAAACCTAATATAAGTATTCGCACAAAATTTCACGCCTTACTTTAAAATAAGCGATGCCTGATTCTCCGTTTCGCTTCTTCCTATTGCTTCTTCCTTTCCGTAGTGATAACGTCGGCTACATCTGCTTTAAATCATAATACTTGCCTTTCCGTGCATTGGCTAGATCTGAAAACAAGTGTACGGCGCCAACTGGTTCCACTGAGATTGGATTTCATTAGGAAATTTGTGCACCACGACCAAACAACAAGCAATGCAAACAAGGGAAACTGCAGTATTGGTCCTATCAATTTGAAATCGTTTTTTGTTATTATAAATCTCTTTCCATCACTGAGAGATCATCTTCAGTACGAGACTAAGTCCATAATCACGCACAAAATATAACTTCAAATTTATATGTCCACAGTGAAGAACATGCCAACTAGCAGGTAACATTCAAACATCAATTTGATTTAGCTTGAATCTTAACTCTTAGTTGGCATGTTCTTCACTATGAACACCTATGTTTGAAGCTATATTTTGTGCATGATCGTATGAGTCCACTGGACTTAGTGTAGCAGTGAAGATGATCATTCTGTGGTTAAAGATGATATGGAATAATATAATACGGATTCAAATTTATACAATCAATACTGGAGTTCCCCTTGTTCGCAATAGTGATACCAGTGAGCCATCACCCATTCCATAGTATTCCAGTGATGTCATGGGGAACGTGAAGAAACAACAAACGAATAAACCAAAATAAATCAAAATGCTCCTAGATAACTTATTAATGCTAACATCAAAAAAGATCGATGAAAGCGTAGAAGAAAGCATTACCGCTCTCTCCCGTTTATGATATTAAGCACATTATAGAATCTGTCTTGGTGAATTTTTATTTTGAGCAGTTCAAGGAGGTCAAACTTTCTTCCTTGCTTCTATACGTGAGTCTCCTTTAAATACTCTTCGGTGCCTTTTTGTGGGTGACCTGTCTCGTATATACGTTTGGCCACTACCGATCCAATGTAGTTGTCCACTCTCTAAGAGTCAGTGTGCTGTTTATAACCTATCGAAAATTTTGTCCTATATATTCCGCGCCACATGATGCAAATTGAACTTTAGATATACCCAATTTAAAAAAAAAATAATGCTGGCCTAAATATGTTAGACAGTCTGTCTGATATTCTCCCAAAATACGATACAGTAATCATCTTTTTATCCTTAGCTAGTTCCTGTTTCTTATTCCTTTTCTCCCTGTTGATAACATAATTCATTACGCTCATATAATATCCGTTGTTACCTGTTATTTGTTTTATAATGATTATTATTATTATTATTATTATTATTATTATTATTCACATATGGGCCCAATAGGAGCACGCGAGGTACAATCCATCAATGTCACTTTTGATGTTGGCCTTCCTTTGTATCCAAATTTGTTTCCCCCTTTCAGAATGAAGTCTCTTTCTTTCATCAGACCACGGTGTTCCCGTTCGTTTTCTAATTTCCCTGTGACAAACTTTCCAACCAAATATCTTTTTCCTGTATGTTTTTCTATCTGTAACGTTTGCCTGAGCTATACCGACTACTTTAAGATCCTCCTTAATCGCAGCGATCCATTTACTTGGCTCAGTTTTGGCCTTAATTCTCCTTTCGCAGAATTCTACTATTTGTTTTGTCAACTTAGTGGGTGCCATTCTTTTAATGTGCCCATAAAATTTAAGTCTTCGTTTTCTCTTGTCACCATGTATGTCTCATATGCTTCTATTTTATTATTACTTCTCAGCCTGTAACTTTCTCCATCAGTAATTTTGGGGCCTACTATTTTCCTAATAGTCTTTCCTTCCTTCTTTTGAATTTCTCCAGTATCCCTCTTTCTATTTAAAATTAAAGTTTCTGTTCCATAAAGACATTCAGGTTTGATTAAAGTGCTGTAATGAAGTTTACTGAATTTAGAAAGTGATTTTTTATTATAAATATTTGTTGTTAATCTGAATGCAGTTGCCATCTTTTGACAGCGATTTTTGTTTGCAGCTTTTTGTAGAGCGTTTACTTTGGATTGGTTTTAAATTAAGAATTTGTTCCGAACACGATCTGTTTGGTCTAAAGCCTGCTTGGTATTCACCAATTTTAGGTTCTAACTGTTCTTGGTCTCGATCAAGTAAACAATCCTGGAGAATTTTGTATGTGACCGGGAGAAGAGAGATTCCTCGGTAATTATTTACACCGTTTCTATCCCCTTTTTTATGCAATGAATTAATTAGGGCAGTTTTCCAGACCTCAGGCATTTTCTCAGTTTGCCAGACATGCCCTATTAGTTGAGTGATCTCTTTTAAAGTGTTAGGGCCAACTGACTTTAGTAGTTCTGCAGTTATACCGTCTTCTCCGTATGCTTTATTGTTTTTAAATTTCTTAATTTGTTTAATTATTTCGATTGTGTCGTGTTTGTTAGAGTTACGGTTGATATTATTAGTTTGCTGTGGTTGGAATTTGTTCGCTGGTTCTGGACCGTTTAATAGTTTTTCAAAATAATTAGCAAGTTCCTTACAATTCTCCTGATTGTTAAGAGGCAAACAGCCACCTTCATTTTTGAAGCAAAGACTTTGAGGTTGGTAACCAGTTAGTTTTGTTTTACATGTTTTGTTAAAGTTTCTTGAGTTGTTCTTTTGGAAATCTTTTTCGATTTCTAAAAGTTGGGCATTTTCATAGTTTCTTTTAGTGTGTGGGATTAATTCAGATGTTTCTTTTCTTACGATTAGAAAGGTGTCGTACACATTTTGAGGTTTGTTACTACTCAAATTTTTGAATGCCTCATGCCTAGACTTAACTGCTGTTTCATAATCTGCTTTCCACCTTTGGTATTTTTATTTCTTTCGAAGCAGAATTAAATTTTATGCTGTTGTGATGAAGTTTTTGTGGTGTCACCGCCAGACACCACACTTGCTAGGTGGTAGTTTTAAATCGGCCGCGGTCCATTAGTACATGTCGGACCCGCGTGTCGCCACTGTGTGATCGCAGACCGAGCGCCACCACAAGGCAGGTCTCGAGATACGGACTAGCACTCGCCCCAGTTGTACGGACGACGTAGCTAGCGATGCACACTGACGAAGCCTCGCTCATTTGCAGAGCAGATAGTTAGAATAGCCTTCAGCTAAGTCAATGGCTACGACCTAGCAAGGTGCGATTAGTAACATTGCATGTATCTAAAGAGTCTCACTTGTATCGCCACAATCTCCAGATGTACCAAAAGGATGGATTAAAGTTAAGTATTCCAGAAGCTACGTACTTTTCTTTATAGCATTCATTACGTATCCTGTTTCAGACCTCACGCCATCCTGCTTTAACTTAGCGCGTGCCTTTCGGCTTCCTCTCATTGTGTCTAGGCTGTCTTGTCTAGACACAACAGTTTTCTTTTAGGCTTTGCCAATTGTTGAATTGTTTTTTGTCAAGTTAACTTGTTAGAGATGGGTTTATTTTAGCACTGTCAAATTTTGGGATAAAATTTTTTATTTTGAAGGGGTTTTGAGGTTGAAGTGTTACGCTTATTCGCATTAAATAATGGTCAGAATTTATATTAGCCCCTTTCCTAACTTGGTCACTTAAAATTTCTTTGCAGTTAGGGTATGAAATTGCTACATAGTCGATTTGAAATTCCTCAATAAAGTATTGGGTGCCCGCCAAGTTTTTTGTTTAGAAGGTTTCTTTTTAAAATTTGTTGATATGATTTTAAGGTTAAAATTTTTGCGTGTTTCGACAAGTCTTTTGTCATTTTGGTTTATCCATTTATGCGCAGGAAACCCACCCACCGTTTCCTTAGAAGTTTAGTTGCAAAGTCTTCAAGCCTGGATAATAATCATGAATTCATAATGTTTTAACTTACAATTCACATAAAACTCATCACTACTTAATATGCACTGGAAAGAGCAATGTGGCAAAGCAGAAAAGGCTAACAATTCTATAGAAGCACGCACGGCTTTAGGAAATGAAGATATCGCGTATAGGAAAATTAGAGGCTCTTTAGAAAACAGACAAGTAGCTGTACGAACATCATGAGCTCAGACAGGAAGCATAAATGTGGAAGAAGTGTACAGAACGACTTTGTTAAGGAAAGCAACTTGAAGGCGATGTTATGGAATGGGAAGAAGAAGGGAATGAAATCGACATGGTGGGCGCGATACATCGAGAAGAATTTGGAAGAGCACTGAAATATCCATGTCGAAACAATGAACTCAAATTCCTCAGAATCATTCGTATTCTTGGGAGAAACAACCATGACAAAACTCTTCTAACTCGAATGAACGATATAGATGACACGACAGGCGAAGTACCCTCAGACTCAAAAGGAATGTACTAATAACTACACAAGGCACATTCTGATAGGAGTTTAATAAGTTACGGTTCATTGCCTGACAAAAAAAAAAGTAAAGGGGAGGAGGAACAGAAATGAAACTTACGGGTTGAGATGGCACGCGATGTCATTTCGGTGATTACAAAATCGAGACAAATTTTCAGATATGAAGTTGCATCCTCTGTGGCCCGGATGCGTGCAATGACTCGGTTGGAAAGAGTGTCATGAAGCCGTTGTATCTGTGCTTAGACGAGCTGGCCCACAACCATTGTAACGAGTCGTCGATATCTTCGGTAGTGGCACTGGGATGAAGTTGACGCCCGAGATGTCCCACTCATGGTCAATCGGAGGAAAATCTGGGGATCTTGCTGGCCACGAGCGTCCCTCAGCATGACGCAAACTGTTCATAGAGATAAGTGCCATGTGTGGACGAACATCATTCTGCTGAAAAATGGAACCACTATACTGTTGCATGAGGGGTTACGCGCGAAGCTTCAGGACGTCTGTGAAGCACCGTTATGCCGTGACAGTTCCATCAGCCACAACCAGTCGTGACTTGCCCGATGGCTCCCAACACCACGCGGCCAGGAACAAGACTGCAATGCTTCTCCTAAACATTGGAAGAATGGGACCTCACTCCAGGTCGCCGCCATATCCGCTCACAATGGATATTCAGGGTGCTTCAGAACCGCGATTCATCGCCTAACACGAAGCGACGCCATTCGTCAGCAGACCCTGGTTCCCGGCCACGGCACTGCTCCCAACCCAGACGTTTGTAACCTGGTGTTGACGGCAACCAACGCATGATGCGGTGATTACCTACTTCGCCTTTTGCTAGTCTCCGACCAATGGTGCAGGGTGACATAGAATTTTGAAGGAAGTCGATACCCTTTACTCGGATAGCAGGTGGTTTGATGCGCTTGGTGCACAAGGCGATCCTCCCGTGTTGTGATCATACATGATCCACCGGAACCTCGACGACACGTGTGTCTGCCCATGCATTTCCCTGCTGTCCACCATCGGGCGACTGTCGCATCCGAATGCACTACAGGTATTGATATCGTACGATTAGACCAGCTGGCCAAATGGAGACACACAGTGACACCAGTTTCGAAATCTGTCAGGCGCTGATAAAGCTGTCTCACACGTGTACGTCGCATCTCCGTCTTCTCCACAGTGGCCACACAACACCTGACGCTGTTCAGTCTGCTTATATACTCTACCGGGCCTGGCAAAACCACTAAACATGACCAAGACTAACGCACTACCTGTAACAGGGACTTGCAACTCTCAGCATTTACATACCTGCTCATGATCTGTACGAGTACGAAGTTATGCTGACATCACATCACGTCTTCCGGGTACTCCACGGCTTTTGTCAAACAGTGTTCTGATTACGAATGATCTACTAGAAGAGTTTAATTACTGGTAGAAGCCGACCTATGTCTATAGCTACGTTCCACATTCCACCTTTCGGTTTGTGGTGGAGGGTGCTTTGTGCACCAGTCACTTAGCAAAAGCACTGAAAACATTAACACGAATACGTTCTTTGTAACACCGAGCAAAGAGTTATCTACAACTTGCAAAGAAAAGGACTGCATTCATAAGATTTGAAGCGTAATTACTGAGAAAAATGTGAGACAAGATTGTAGTCTACCTTCCGTATTATTCAATCTCAACATGAGCATGAATAAGGAAAGAAGGAAAACTTTAGGAAAGAAATTCACCTTCCTGCAAAATACACTCCTGGAAATGGAAAAAAGAACACATTGACACCGGTGTGTCAGACCCACCATACTTGCTCCGGACACTGCGAGAGGGCTGTACAAGCAATGATCACACGCACGGCACAGCGGACACACCAGGAACCGCGGTGTTGGCCGTCGAATGGCGCTAGCTGCGCAGCATTTGTGCACCGCTGCCGTCAGTGTCAGCCAGTTTGCCGTGGCATACGGAGCTCCATCGCAGTCTTTAACACTGGTAGCATGCCGCGACAGCGTGGACGTGAACCGTATGTGCATTTGACGGACTTTGAGCGAGGGCGTATAGTGGGCATGCGGGAGGCCGGGTGGACGTACCGCCGAATTGCTCAACACGTGGGGCGTGAGGTCTCCACAGTACATCGATGTTGTCGCCAGTGGTCGGCGGAAGGTGCACGTGCCCGTCGACCTAGGACCGGACCGCAGCGACGCACGGATGCACGCCAAGACCGTAGGATCCTACGCAGTGCCGTAGGGGACCGCACCGCCACTTCCCAGCAAATTAGGGACACTGTTGCTCCTGGGGTATCGGCGAGGACCATTCGCAACCGTCTCCATGAAGCTGGGCTACGGTCCCGCACACCGTTAGGCCGTCTTCCGCTCACGCCCCAACATCGTGCAGCCCGCCTCCAGTGGTGTCGCGACAGGCGTGAATGGAGGGACGAATGGAGACGTGTCTTCTTCAGCGATGAGAGTCGCTTCAATCTTGGTGCCAATGATGGTCGTATGCGTGTTTGGCGCCGTGCAGGTGAGCGCCACAATCAGGACTGCATACGACCGAGGCACACAGGGCCAACACCCGGCATCATGGTGTGGGGAGCGATCTCCTACACTGGCCGTACACCACTGGTGATCGTCGAGGGGACACTGAATAGTGCACGGTACATCCAAACCGTCATCGAACCCATCGTTCTACCATTCCTAGACCGGCAAGGGAACTTGCTGTTCCAACAGGACAATGCACGTCCGCATGTATCCCGTGCCACCCAACGTGCTCTAGAAGGTGTACGTCAACTACCATGGCCAGCAAGATCTCCAGATCTGTCCCCCATTGAGCATGTTTGGGACTGGATGAAGCGTCGTCTCACGCGGTCTGCACGTCCAGCACGAACGCTGGTCCAACTGAGGCGCCAGGTGGAAATGGCATGGCAAGCCGTTCCACAGGACTACATCCAGCATCTCTACTATCGTCTCCATGGGAGAATAGCAGCCTGCATTGCTGCGAAAGGTGGATATACACTGTACTAGTGCCGACATTGTGCATGCTCTGTTGCCTGTGTCTATGTGCCTGTGGTTCAGTCAGTGTGATCATGTGATGTATCTGATCCCAGGAATGTGTCAATAAAGTTTCCCCTTCCTGGGACAATGAATTCACGGTGTTCTTATTTCAATTTCCAGGAGTGTACATAGAAACTTGTAAGTTTTCTTCGCTATATTCTAATTTACTCAGAGATGGGCAACAACCTGGAAGATCAATCGAATGGAATACATGTTAGCTTGGAAATAGATTATGAAATGGACGCCAACAAAAGTGAAACTACAGTGACAGAGAGTAGTTTAATTAAACTAGGTTGTGCTAAAGATATTAGATTAGAAAATGAGACACTAAAAATAGACGAGTTTTGCTGCTTGAGCAGCCCAATAGCTGGCGATAGAAATAGAGAGCATATAAAACGTAGACTAACTATAGCGGCAAAAGCATTTCTGACAAAGACAAATTTGGTGTCATCGAAAATCAAAGGATGTAAAATGCAGACTAGCAATAGCAGGAAAAGTGTTTCTAAGAAAGACAAATTTGTTGTCATCGAATGTAAAAGGATATAAAATGCGGACTAGCAATAGCAGGAAAAACATTACCGAGAAATACAAATTTATTGTCATAGAATATAAATGTAAGTGTCGGAAAGGCTTTTATGAAAGAATTTGTCTGGAGACTATCCTTAGTTTACATCACATTAGCCATATTCCATGGATCACATGGAGAGTGGCCTTTTCCCGAAATCACTGCAGTATCGTATTGGATACTTTATTTGAATCAACAAAATTGAAAATAATAGTATTGTCGACGCTATTGCTTGGACAATAAAATATTTAATTGATGGTTCGTTTATCATTATATTTTTATTTCTTGTTAGGAGCGGAATAAATGAAAGTAAGTTGATCTCAAGTCCTATTCAAACTCCAAATCAGGAATTTGATGAAATGGACAGGATCGTTCCTATCATTAATGTTGATAGGAAGAGAAGTTTTGTAGAGTTGTTGGTCATTAAAAAGGAGAGGATTGATACCTCTGTAAATGGGGTATGAACCCATTAGCTTGGTTAGCTTACCTTTTTACATTAAGGTGTATGATGCACGTTAGGTTTTGATGCTAAAGGAGGTAGTTTAATTCTATCTTATGTAATTTGTTTCATAAAGGTAATTTTTATTTACTTAATTTACCCTATCAAGGTAACCGTTTAATCAGGCACTTCATTTATTTAATATACAAATTAAAAGTTTTTTTTTGAAATTAGGTTGTGTATTAGTTTGGTTATTTTTGTTTTGTTTAGTATATATATATATATATATATATATATATATATATAAAATAAATAATTTATATTAATATATTACATTTATATTTAATATATTTATTATATTATTTAATCTTTCTTTATTATTAGTGAATAGAAAGATTAAATAAGAAAGAATATAATACATTTATTGGTATACATGTTCCATATCTATCTTTATCTATATATAATAGAGAAGTTGTTGTGGTCACATGGGGGCATGTTTCTTTTTTTTTTGTTAATGTTTTTAATTATTTCTTTCTTTTTCTTTAAATATATGTATCTTTCATTTTTCTTGATTTGGTTAATTTTTAAATTTCTTATTTTTTTGTTCCTAAAAGTTTTATTCTTGCTTGTTTATTCACTTTTTCTTTGTATTATGTGTAAGTTTTGTTAAACTAAATGTTCTTTTTGCAGTAATTTGATTTAATTCCCCATCTCTAAGAACATTGTTGTTCGTGGGACAAAAAGCTAAAGATTCTTAAAGACTGACGACTGTAATACCTAGAAGTGCTGTAGTGTTCTAAATCGTGCAGGTGGCGCTGTAATCCATTGACCTTTAGGGTCTTAATTACAAACTGCTCTTGTGAGGCGGCGCCGCATTTGCTAGTTCTTTGAACCAATTCTGTTCGTCACTTGTCACCCAGCGCGACAGTAGGGCGACCGCCGAAAGGTCGTTCTCAGTTGATACATAAGCAGTAGTCGCGCCTGTGTCATCATCCTAATTCATACTCCCGCAAATCCTGAGAAATATGCACTTCATTCCCCGTCAAATACAGTGGACATTGCATAACTGTAATGTCGGCGATAAAGAATGTATATCAATGTTTGTTGTAACAGTACTGTTATAGGAAAATTACTGTCCACAAAATACGTCGCTGCTTTGCGGATAACTTAGGAGGCGCTATAGGGCTATTGACGGTTGGTGCTGTTGTATGTTGAGAAAAAGAAACGCGAGAAAATTGTAGCGAAATGCAGGTAGACGTGAAGTGGATCGACGCTTGGGGCATGCATTTGTAATTGGCCCTCAACATTAGCAAATGCAATAAACTGACAACTATAGTTCAATTCATTTATCTTGGCGGCTCACGCATGCCCGCCCAGACGCGGGAGATTGCAGCGTTGCCAGTTGTACGCGCCAAGAGAAGCAGCGCCGTAGCAGTGTAGTTCTCAAACTTACGTTTAGGGGGGAGCGCGCAGTTTATGAAGTAAAGCCACCACGGCCGCATTAAACCTTTCGCTGCTACAGAGACGTGCTCCCTGCATTCCACGCCATGCGCGATTTTGTAACCACTGCACTGCTCGCCTGTGCAGACACATAGTGTTCCGACTGCTTTGACACACTTATCATTCGATTTCACAAAAACTATTTGGCCCAAAAATTTGATTTTGACACATCTTCTTGACTGATACCTTTCCCCCATAAATGACTTAATTTTGTTTCGATTTTCAACGCAGTTATATTGCAGCATTAAATGTAGTAAACCATTGCACGAAATTTTGAAGAGTTTGCAGAGGTAAAGTTCATAGCGTATACTTTCCGTATGTTCGATTGTAGTTACCACAATGTTGAGAATGAAATGTGGACAAGATACCTAAATTTCATATAAAATTTACTGTATAACAACATCTCATTTAATTTAAGTACCAGATTGGTGTCGTATGTAATATTGAGAAATATTCCGTCTTTCGCGACTGTAATAAAAGTTTTATTTACACCGGGCGCGTTTGACTTTATTTTAAAGCACTTCAATCAATCAAAAGGAAGTACACAAAATACGTTAAACAAAACTGTGGACTTACAAAAACATTAGGACTTGAATATACTGTGTATCAGTACTCTGAGCTATGTCAAATATAATTTTTGTGTGTGGCACCCACAAAAAGCATTTATTTGCTAAAACACTGATCGGCCGACACAAACGTTGAATATTGTGTTACCTCAGCACAAAACTACGAAAGGTGACTTGACAATGGAGGAGACAAAATGCTGTCCAATGAAGATGCTTCAAAAGAGAAAAACGCGTCTGGTCTAAATAAGATGCTTATTACAGTTGCAGAAGAGGAATATATTTCAATACTATTGGTAAAATTGCAACTGTGGAACAAAAACAAGAAAGAGAACATGAGTATTATTGTGTATGTGCCTTACCCTTCATTGTTGTCAATCGCTGCGATAGTCTTCTGCATCGCTGTAGTCAGTGTCGCAGTCCGAATCATCAGGTCTTAGAGTTATGAAGATGGGTTCAAGCAGATTGTCAATTACAATTTCCCTGTCCATGTCCTCCTCCTGTAGCCTTTGTGCATGCCGAACACATTCAGCCCATGCTGAAGAAGTAATTCTGTCAAGTGCTTCGTGCAGAAGCCTTTCTGTATCGGCAATTTTAAATGTCACGTTTCGTTCTGCGACATACCCTTTCACTTGTGCCCAAATTAACTCTATCGGATTGTATTGGCAATGGTACGGTGGCAAACGCAAAACTGTGTGTCCATGTTCCTGTGCAATACAATCGATTTCATAAACTTTTGTGCGAGGCTTATGAAGCACTACAAGATTCAACATTTCAGCACGAGTTTGGTTGGCAGTATGTGGAATATTTTTACTTGCAAGCCATAACATGATATCGGCTTTTTTTGTACTTGTTGTGGGCGTCTTGTCAACAACAACAGAGTGATAACTCGCATTGTCCATTACAATCACCGAGTTTGCAGGCACGTAAGGGAGAAACTGATTCCTAAACCACAATTTAAATGTCTCAGAGTTCATTTCGGAATGATAACCCCCTGAATTTCTCTTTTTTGCCCGGAACACTAATTTGCTTTCTGGAATGAATCCAGAAGCAGAACCAGCGTGAAGCACAATTATTCGTCCACCTTTACCAACTGGTACTTTAAACCCACCCGAACCATCACTCATTTTCCAACACGCTTTCCTTGTGTGATTTTGGTTCACCCACGTTTCGTCCAAGAAAAAAATGTTCTTATTCCCGGATTTTCTTACTTCAATAATACGTCTTAAAAACTGTGCCCTTGAAGCAGCGATATCACTACGTTCCATTAAAAACTTTCTTCCGTCATTTGTATGTACATATTTGAATCCAATGTTTTTAAGTATTCTATTCATTGAAGTCATGCTACCTTTAAAATTTATGGTTTCACGCATTTTCACAGTGATTTTTTTTACAGTAGGAAATTCGCCTGTGTTGTACATGTTGAGCACTTCTCGTCTTAGAACATCTTTGTCGAAATTATCTAAATTAGTTACAGTCCTCTCACGAGTGCGATATTTCCCTGGCGATCTGAAAAGTGGGCTTCCACAGGTCTCCGTAGATAACTTTCCTTCATTGGCAATCCGCTGAACGGTTCTCAAGCTAACGCCTGTCGCTTCTGCAGTGCGTTCCTGAGATCTGGCGACATCCGTGATAGGTCCACCGTTTTCTGCTTCGCGCTTGAAAAAAGCGTGAATCCGGTAAATTATGTCCCTCGCCTGTTTATGGAGAGTTTGTCGCTTACCACCATTATCAGCCATGACAACTTGCAACAAATGCGATAAAAATTCACCAAAGAATAACTACAATCACATTTAACACTCGCACTCGCCAAGACATTCCCAGCAGACCGTTCAGAAAACTACTGAACACTCATTGGCTGTCAGCGGATGCGTGACGTCAGGTGCGTAGAACGAGCCTTAAATCGACCGCAGTCGTTCATGGTTCCAACTATAAGAGTGTTCATTTTAATTGGAGACATTGAAATATCCGCAAATCTATACATCGGATCAAACAAATTTATAACTAAATTTTTTTTGTCTCAGAGGGGGGACATCCAATGAAACCAAATTCGACGAATTTGTAGTCAAATTTGTTATAATTGGATGTCCCCTTCCGGGAGGAACTAATTTTCATTAGGATTTCTTTTGGCTCTGTGTGTCGTTTTCAAGAGATTTCAATGTCCCCATAAAATGAACACCCTTTATAACATAAACAGTGTTTATAAATTGGGAAATATTCTATCTTTAGCAACTGTAACAAAACTTTCTTTATACCAGAGTCATTTCGCTTTTTTCTAAAACGTTCTGATTAAAACGAAGTTGGCGAAGTTGGCGAAGTACACAAAACTGAATTTTGGACGTAATAAAACATAAAACTAAAATATATTGCCAGTGAGGCACAGTGCGCAAACATTTTGTTTTTGTCACAACGGACAGCAAATACTTGCCAAAACATAGATCAGTCGACGAAACCATTGAATATGATGTTGCCAAAGCAGCGAAGCAAAGAATTCTGTCAGACAGTCAAATAGCTCGGCAACGTACGAGCCGAAATTCTGCTCTAAATAATACTTTTAATACTGCCGCAAAAGAATATATCTCAAAATGAATAGTAAAACAGCGACTGCGGAAGAGGCGATATACAAACAAAACGGATAACATGAATATTGTATGTGTGCCTTTTCGTTGTTTTTAATTGCTGTGAAAAGAAATATTGGAGGAGAAAATTACAAAAACTGAAAACTTATTATGATTATAATGAAGCACAGGAAATTTCAAAACATTACGTTTGCAAAATACCGACAAACACTGTTGGGATGACTATGAATTACTCACGTTGCGTCGAAGTACAATAGGAAATAAACAATTACCGCTGTTCTTTATTGCGAAAAAGCGGTTCGTGAGACTGATACAAACACCTTTCCTTGCTATCGCCTGAATTAGGAGGCTTATTGTTTGTTTGGTTTAATTAATTAATAGAATATGAAGCAATTGGTGTAAAGAATGCTTTTTCCAAACTTTCTATAAAAGAAAGTCTGCTATCAAGACATTGCTTTTGTTCAATTACTTCATTTATGACTGAACGTTTCTAAAATTGAAGACACTCGTCCGTGCTCTGCACTGCAGTCGAGATCTGGCAACGTCGTTCTCTGTTCATTGGCTGACTGTGATTTGTGACGTCAAATGCGCAGAACGAACCTAAACTCGGCCGCCAAGATATATGACGCGCACCTTAACAGTCGGAGAGACGCCTTATTGTATGCTGACATGACTGTTGAACAGTCACTGGAAGTAATCCCATCTACTATGTACTTGGGAGCAGACGTACGGAGCGAGGAATGACCATATAAAACTAATCGTACGAAAGGCAGCTGTTAGTCAGAGATTCGTGGGAAAAATCCTCAGGAAGTTTAGTCACCAACAAATCAGGTAGTTTGCAAGCCAATACTTGGGTACTGCTCGGCAGTCTGCGAGCCTTACTGGATAGGATTGAAAGAGGAAACAGAGAAAGTCAAAAGAAGACCATTGCGTTTCATCACAGGTTCGACGTCGTAAGAGAAACGTTCGTCACCACGATGTGTTTTACTGCTAAAATTCCAGGAAAGTATGTTCCTAGAGGAGTCTAGCAATGTATCGCTTCCTCCTATGTATATTTTGCAAACGAATCATGAATGTACAAGAAGAGAGATTCGGCCAGATACAGAAGTTTACCAACATCCGTTCTTTCTGTGCCCCAATCGCAGCTGGAAAAGTGCCATTGTTACACGAAGTACCCACCACCAGACGCCTTAAGGTGGCTTGTGGCATATAGATGTAGATGTTGTGATACTGCTGTACAACATCTACAATGAGACCTGACGGGCTGATAGCAACTTCCGTACGTAACACGTTAGTTAGTTACAAAATAATGGCTGTTAAATACATTACCACTGCCGATCTCTCAATATTTACCGTTCGAAACTAAAGAACATTTTTGTAGCTTTCCTTTGCTTACTGGACAATGACATCGCAGGACTCATTAGAGTTCTGGGCGAATGAGGAAATGAAGTAAGTCTGCCTGGCATCTGGAATGAAGAAAGCTGGCAGCCTGACGCAGAGCAGCAAATCTGACGTTCTCCCGGCGACAGCAGTAGTTTCGTTTCTGTGCCCAGCGAATGGCTTTCATCAGATGAAAAGAACATATTAATACTTTCCTTCTCGCACAAATTCTTTATACCGTTCTTCGTCTTATTATTAAACAAATGCTGTCACAAAAGAGATTAATATTTCCGGTCTGATACGTGATTTTAAAGTGTTCGTAGTTTCCGTCGAGCATTTCGGATGAGTGTCAAGTTGCTTACTTAAATCAAAATGTGAAAAACACATTACATAAATTTGAGCAAGCAGGCTATCTCAGAGTATTAGTTGACGACAAACAGGACCAGCTCTATAGGAACAGTCTGAAGTATCTCGTCACAAACTCTTTTTTTCCTACTGTAACCCTCTCAGCATTCAAAAAACTGAGACCGGGTATGGGCGTTCTCCTGAAGCTTGAAGTTACAGTATGATTTATAGTTTAAGAAGGCTGCGTAAATCGACAGTAAATACTGTTCCTATCCAGACGAGTTGAAGTCAGTTCCGTACGTAAGTAAGAGGAGACGAATATGGTGCCACTTTTTCATCTCAGACAAGGTTCAGCGAACAGAGTTTGTCGATGCCTTCCTCCGACATGATACCAACTGCCAGGTTTGTATCTGTGTCATGTGCATGACTGTATTGACTGATGGTACGGTGTAATGTTGTGTTTGTACTATTTTGGATGAAGAGAAGACATAGAGTGATCCTATGCTACAAGACAGCCTCGTCCTCTCGCATAGTAACAAGGGTACCGACCGACGGATCACCATGAACAGCGCCACCCCCTCAGGCCCTCACACCACGAGAGATTGCACAGAGGTTGCCAATTTAATTCAGGGCATTCTCGCAAAGTCTGGTAATCGAAACCATCGGTAGCCAAATACTGGCCCGAAAATTCCTTCCACCTCCAACTTACAGACAGGCTGCCTCCGAGCCAAGTGCTCCTACACAAGCGCGCGTCAATGAGCTCAGCTGCGTTTGCGGGTTGGTCCAGAACACCAAAACAAACAGAGGCCCGTACGAAATACCACACACCATGTGAGGAAAATCTCTCAAAGTAATCTAATATTGTACATTTAGTAAATACATCGTTGCGGTCTTCAGTCTAAAGACTGCTCTGATGCTACTCTCCATGCCATTCTCTCCTGTCCAAGCCTCTTCATCTCCGAGAAACCTACATACCTCTGAATCTACTTACTGTATTCATCTCTTGATCTCCCTCTACGATTTTTACCCTCCACGCTTCCTCCAATACTACATTCGTGATCCCTTGATGCCTAAGAATGTGTCCTACCAACCGATCCCTTCTAATCAAGTTGTGCCACAAATTCCTCTTCTCCCCAATTCTGTTCAGTACCTCCTCATTAGTTACGTGACCTACCCATCTAATTTCTGTAGCACCACATTTCAGAAGCTTCTATTCTCTTCTTGTCTAAACTCTTTATCTTCTATATTTCACTTCCATACATAGATACACTCCAAACAAATACTTTCAGAAAAGAGTTCCTGACACTTAAATCTATACTGGATGTTAACAAATTTTTCTTCTTCAGAAATGCTTTCCTTGCCATCGCCAGCCTCTCTGCTTCGACCATCATCAGTTATTTTGCTCCCCAAATAGCAGAACTTATCTACTACTTTAAGTGTCTCGTTTCCTAATCTAATTCCCTCAGCATCATCTCATTTAAGTCTACTCCATTCCATTATCTTCGTTTTGCTTTCGTTGATGTTCATCTTACATCCTCCTTTCCAGACACTGTCCATGCCGTTCAACTGCTCTTCCTTTGCTGTCTCTGAGAGAATTACAATGTCGTCGGAAAACCTCAAAGTTGTTATTTCTTCTCCCTGGACTTTAATTCCAGCTCCAAATTTTTCTTTTGTTTCCTTTACTGCTTGTTCAATATACAGACTGAATAACATCGGGGATAGGCTACAACCCTGTCTCACTCCCTTCTCAACCACTGCTTCCCTTTCCTGCCCCTCGACTCTTATAATTGCCATCTGGTTTCCTAACAAATTGCAAACAGCCTTCCGTTCCCTGTATTTTATCCCTGCCACCTTTGCAATTTCAAAGACAGTATTCCATTTAACATCGTCAAGAGCTTTCTCTAAATCTATATAGCTATAAACATTGGTTGCCTTTCCTTAATCTATCTTCTAAGATAAGTTGTAGGGTCAGTATTGCCTTACGTGTTCCAACATTTCTACGGATTCCAAACCGATCTTCCCCGAGGTCGGCTTCTATCACTTTTTCCATTCGTCTGTAAAGAATTTGTGTTAGTATTTTGCAACCGTGACTTATTGATCTGATTGTTCGTAATTTTCACACCTATCAGCACCTGCTTTCTTTGGGATTGGAATTAATGTTCTTCTTGAAGTCTAACGGTATTTCACCTGTCTCATACATATTGCTCAGCAGATGGAAGTTTTTTGTCATGGTTGGCTGTTCCAAGTAAATACATTACGTCGCATAAATTCCAAAGACACCACACTGAGAATCCTCTATGTATGTGGGGTATACGTATCAAGGACCAAAACGTCAACATTGCACAGCTCTCTTCTGTCAGAAGGAACCAACGTAGAGAATTCAGCTACCTCAAACGGAGCAGTAGAGTAGGACAACCCAACGACTAGGACTCTGAGTCAGAGAGCTTCTGCAGTTGTTACTCTTCCCGACGTCCTTGATTTGTAGCGTTCTTGTGAATTTTGTCGCCAGCGTACCACTACACGCAATCAATGCTCTTTTTCTTTTTCTTGAATCTCTGTCTCGCATAGGCGCAGGGTCGGCATGGTTATTTATGGATTTGGCTTCATTACATTGCGGGGTGCGCGGGTGACACGTCGAATCCTGAATCCCCCAGAGATTAAATATGTGTACCCCAACTGTCCGCGTAGAGTATTATTCACACGAAAGTGAGCACAAGTTTTCTGAATGTGTTTGCGAACCGTTTAACTGATGTGGGCCTAGGGCACCAGCCCAGTATGCGTCTACAGCGCTGTGGAAAACCTCCAAAAAACCAAGTTGGCCAGCACACCGACCGTCGTCATTAATTTGCTGGGCGGATTCGAACCGGGACCGGCGCACGTCCGTGTCCCGGAAATGCCGCTTAATCACGCATAGCGATCCGGGACGGCTACACGCACTCAGTAATCTGACAGATGTAAACGATTAACTTAAGAGGCATTACCGGTCTGTAAAATATGCGGCATGAACCACTCGTGATATACACTGGGGGGTACCTGAAAACAACC
Organism: Schistocerca americana; assembly: GCF_021461395.2. Lineage (NCBI taxonomy): Eukaryota > Metazoa > Arthropoda > Insecta > Orthoptera > Acrididae > Schistocerca > Schistocerca americana. The sequence goes on along the minus strand of NC_060124.1, from coordinate 169,390,087 downwards.
GGAATAATTTTTTGGTGGACAGAACTTTACGAGTAGTAGTACAGCGTTTTGCCGATAGTAGTATACGTGCTTATCGAATATCACCTTATTTGTGTGACTGGATTCGTGATTTCCTGTCAGAGAGGTCACAGTTCCTTATAATTGACGGAAAGTCATCAGTAAAACAGAAGTGATTTCTGGCGTTCCCTAAGATAGTGTTATAGCCCCTTTGCTGTTCCTTACCTATATAAACGAATTAGCAGACAATCTGAGCAGCCGTCTTAGGTTGTTTGCAGATGATGCTGTCGTTTATCGACTAGTAACGGCATCATAAGATCAATACAAACCGCAAAACGATTTAGAAAAGATATCTGAATGGTGTGAAAATTGGCAGTTGACCCTAAATAATGAAAAGTGTGAGGTCATCCACATGAATGCTAAAAGGAACTCGTTAAACTTCAGTTACACGATAAATAAGTCTAATCTAAAAGCCGTAAATTCAACTAAATACCTAGGAATTACAATTACGAACAACTTAAACTGGAAGGAACACATAGAAAATGTTGTGGGGAAGGTTAACCAAAGACTGTGTTTTATTGGCAGGACACTTCGAAAATGTAACAGATCTACTAAGGAGACTGCCTACACTACGCTTGTCAGTCTTCTTTTAGAATACTGCTGCGCGGCGTGGGATCCTTACCAGATAGGACTGACGAGGTACATCGAAAAAGTTCAAAGAAGGGCGACACGTTTTGTATTATCGCGAGACATGGGAGAGAGTGTCAGTGAAATGATACAAGATTTGGGCTGGACATCAATAAAAGGAAGGCGTTTTTCGTTGCGACGGAGTCTTCTCACAGAATTCCAGTCACCAACTTTCCCCTCTGAATGCGCAAATATTTTGTTAACACCGACCTACATAGGGAGAAACGATCACCACGATAAAATAAGGGAAATCAGAGCTCGTACGGAAAGATATAGGTGTCCGTTCTTTCCGCGCGCTGTACAAGATTGGAATAATAGAGAATTGTTAAGGTGGTTCGGCGAACCTTCTGCCAAGCACTTAAATGTGATTTTCAGAGTATCCATGTAGATGTAGATGTAAATTGGCAATTGACGCTAAATAATGAAAAGTGTGAGATCATCCACATGAGTGCTAAAAGGAATCCGTTAAACTTCGGTTACACAATAAACCAGTCAAATCTAAAGGCAGTAACTAAATACCTAGGAAGTACAATTGCGAACAACTTAAATTGGAAGGAACACATAGAAAATGTTGTGGGGTAGGCAAACCAAAGACTGTGTTTTATTGGCAGGACACTTATAAAATGTATTAGCTCTACTAGAGAGACTGCCTACACTGCATTTGTCCGTCCTCTTTTGGAGTACTGTTGCGCGGTTTCGAATACCTACAGATAGGGTTGACGGAGTATAACGAGAAAGTTCAAAGAAGAGCAACACGTTTGTACTATCCCAGAATAGGGGAGAGAGTGTCACTGTCATGATACAGGGTTTGGGGTGACATCATTAAAACAAAGTCGGTTTTCGTTGCGGCAGCATCTTCTCACGAAATTTCAATCATCAACTTTCTCCTGTGAATGCGAAAATATTTTGCTAACGCCGATCTACATAGGGAGATAGGGAGAAACGATCATCATAATAACATAATGGAAATCAGAGCTCGCGCAGAAAGACATAGGTGTTCATTTTTTCCGCGCACTGTTCGAGACTGAAATAATAGAGAATTAATGTGAAGGTGGTTCGGTCAACCCTTTGCCAGACACAGAAGTGTGACTTGCGGAGTATCCATGAAGACATAGATAGAGCAGACATTACAAAGTCAGTAAGCCGAGTGCCGTCATTGAAGAAGGTTTTGTGTTGACTACTGCTTTGGGTGGTTGTCGTTTTTACAATGGCTATTTTTCGTGAACAGCGTACGGTGGTGAAATTTTGCTTCTTACTCGGAACAAGATTGGAATAGAAACTCGTGAAATGCTAAAAACTGCGTTCAACCATGTTATGAGGGACAACTCAAGTGTTTAAGTAACCTTCCTGTTTCAAAATAGATGAAATGCCATTTGATGACAAACCTTGTTCTGGTCGCCCTTCCACGGCCTTAACACCTGAAATTGTTGGAAACTTTCGTGCAATCGTCAACGAAGATCGGCGACGAAGCATTGAAGAAATTGTGGAGCTGTCTGGAGTGACTTGGAGTTCAGTGCAGTGAACTGTGGCAAAAGGTTTGGGAATGAACAGAGTGGCTGCCAAATTCGTGCTATGACTGCTGACTGCTGAACAAAAACAGGGTTACGTGGAAGCATGTCGTGTTTTGAAAGAAGAGTCCCGAAATAATCTAAACTTTTTTTTTCAAAAATTATCATTGGTGGCGAAACTTGGTGCTACGCTTACCATCCTGAATCAAAGCAACAATCCGGCCATTGGAAGACTTCAAGTTTACCTTGCCCCAGAAAGTTCGTCAGGAGAAATCAAACATTAAGACAATGCTGCTTTGTTTTTTGACGTGAGAGGACTCGTCCATTCAGAGTTTGTTCCGCAGAGTTAGACAGTTAGCCAGACTTTCTACTTGCAAGTTTTGAACAAATTGCGCAACAGTGTGCGGCGGAAGCAGCCAGATTTGGTGGCAGTCGGGTGGTTGGTTTTTCTATCATGACAATGCCCCTGCTCACATAGATTTGTGTGTACCACAGTTCCTGACGAAAAATAGTATGAAACCTGTCCCTCCCCCCACCCAATACTCACCTGATCTTGCCCCGTGCGACCTTTTTCTTGTTTCCTCGAACGAAAAGGGACATGAAAGGAAAGTATTTTGCTGATGTTGCTGAGGTGAAGAATAAAACGACGGAGGCGCTGTAAAACATCACAAAAGAAAAATTTAAATAATGGTTTGAAAAATTGAATAAAAGATGAGACAAGTGTACTAGTGCAATTGGAATGTACTTTCAAGGGGACTGGAGGTTTGTGCTTACAATGTGAATAAATGACTAAAAAAAAAGTTCGGCTTCTTTTAGGTACCCCTTTCTATCCCAATCGAGCACTCCAAAGGGCCACCATTGCAGCTCAGAGAGGCCAGTGACAGAGAAGTCAAATTCTAGGTTTCCATGGCCATGCCTGTATAGCAATGCGCCATTTTCCTTTCGATGTTCTCTCTCTCACATTTTACGTTGTAAGGGTCCCAGACTAATGACTAATACTCAAGAGTCTGTCGATGAGGGTTACGTAAACTGTCACTTTCGTAGGTGTTTCGTTTGGAATCTTCCAATGACTTTGTCTGACATCTGCTTACCATGCGTTATACATTCCATTTTTGATCCTTCCAAACGGCTATTCCCAGATATTTTATGGTTGCCGCTGTGTCAAAAGATTTATCACCAATAGTGTAATCGAATAATAATAAGTCGTTCTTCATATTTGTACGCAGAATGTTTCATTTATTTATGTCACAAGAGAAAAAATCGCATCTAGTGTATTCAGCGAATAAAAGAAAAGATTAGAGAAATAGATGAGAGAGATAACGCAACACAAAAGATCACTACGTTTACTAATTTGACATAATACTTCGAGTAGATTAAGGAGAAGGGAAAGAATTACAGGTAGCCGGAGTAAAAACAAGTGAAGAAATTTACAACTGTTGAAGGGGGAACGAAAAGAGTGTAGGAAAGATGAAAATGTTTGCACTGTTCTTTTAATGATCCCGAGACGGCCGAATAGGAATAACATCAGACTAACGAAACTCGCATTAGCATCTCCCAGTGAGGCCATTGTGGTAGCTTGTAGATTTCACTGTCGACGAACGTCTGCAGCAGGAAAATGATGCTTTGCCCTGATAGCAGATGCAAAAATTACGTAATTCGTTGCGGCGTGTTATTACAGCTCAATTACGTAAAACAATTACGTCCACATACAGCGAGTAAAGAAAAGAGCTATCAACAGCAATAACTTCGCCTGCTTTTGTTTTTTAACTGTTTGCCTGCTTTTGTTTTTTAACTGTTTGTTTGCATGGCCGTCTTCCACAGTAGCTGATATGGCCGTCTTCCACAGCAGCTGTTACGTCTAAATTACGAACTTATCGCCCGTTGCTTCTCTCGCAGAGACTGTGTGGTTTGCACAGACTTTTTTTGTTTTTCTTTAATCAAATTTTTATGTTGTTCACAAACTGCAGCACCTTCTAAACTTTCTTACACAAATTAAGGCCATAGACGCATGGTCTTTTCCGAATGTAATTCTGACCAAAAAGCGATTCTGGTAGCTCGAGTCGAAGGTTTTTGCAGATCATGCCGTTTGCATTCTTGTGGTGATATTTCCATAGGAACTTTCATAACCTAACTCATATATTTTTATGTCTAACCGAGAAGAGAAATACAAATTTTCATACATTTAGCTCTAACATTTTGTTAAATATAACAACATATTTTCTTAAAAATTTTCACTGCCTAAGGGGTTGTATTTTCAATAACAGTGGAACATGTATTTTTAAATTTCTGACAGAGAAGCCAAATCCAAATTTTCATTTAGCTTTGAAAATGTTTTTCATAATGAAATATTCTCATAAAACTTTTCGTCTCCTATTTCACTCCCTTACGCGGCTGAGTTTCCAAAAACACTGAAACACGTTTTGCTTATTTCTAACCGAGGTGTCAAATACCAGTTTTCATAGATATTGTTTTAAAAATGTTTTGTAGCCCTTTAGCAATGATTTATTTCCAAAAACGTTTCACCCATTATTTTACCCCTTAATGCTGAATTTCCAAAAATGCTGAAAAGTGTATTTTTTTAATTTCTGACTGAGAATCCAAAAACCAATTTTCCTACTTCTAACTTCGTAATTGCCTTAATAGCGACATATTTTCAACGGGCTTTTCATTCCCTTTTTCACCCCCTTAGGAGAAGAATTTCGAGAAAACCCTTCTTAAACGATACCTACAGTGTAAGACCTACATCCTCTCCAGATTTAAAGTTTCTGTCCGTAGCTGTTTGGGCTGGGCGATGATGAGTTAGTGAGTGAGTGAGTCACTCAGTCGGGACATTGTCTTTTATGTCCAGTTGTGGAAATCTGTATAAAGGCAGGGTTCCTTCGAAAGTAATAGTACAATGTCTGAAGTATACATATATGAAATTTATTATGGAAATAGTAGATACTTGTACATATATGATAGCCTCGACTGAATTACACTGTTTCTTTTATAACACAAGTAATAAAATGAGGCGTTTGCGTTTCGTGGAGGGAAACTGGAATAAAAGCATTCATTGTCCTGTTGTGTTATTGTATTGTTAGTACTTTGTCCAACCTCTGTTCTTCCTAAGTGCCGCAAAAATTCTCTTCAGCATTAATCTTGATATGTTTGCAATTCTTGCAGTGAAATTGTCGCCCACTCTTCTCGTATCGCTCTTTTCAGTTCCCATATGGCCTCAGATTGCCTCCCATTGCGATAAACACGACTTCCAAGTACTGTTTTTCTCAAAGTTTTTCGCGTGGTTCAGATTCGGGCTACGTGCGGGTCAGAGCAAGACATCGATAGTTTCATCTTCAAACCGCTTTTGGTTGTAACAGAAAGTACACAGGTGCATTATCTTGTTGAAATATTGGACTTCCGTCCCTCTCATACAATTAATTAATACTGTCTTTTCAGTGTACATGTTAATAGTTCATTTTAATGTTCAGCCAAGTAATGCGTGATTTACCTTTAGTACAGAATCCTGCCCAAATTATAACACTTTCACCACCAAAATTTCTGCTCGTTCTTATCTGCTGATCCGTTCTCAGATCATGCCAATAATACTGAAATCCATCTGGCCCATTTAAATTAAACTTGTCGTCACTCTCCCCACCCTCTCTAACTCACACACACACACACACACACACACACACACACACACACACACCGACACATACATACACACACACACCTAAGAAAAGAAAATATATTCGCAAGCCTCATATCCTACACAGAAAACATGAATAAACGTAAGCACTATGCTGAATGTGGAACACATGAAACTGCAGTACTGTTTCTCCTGGGAAGTTAATAAATCTTGGTTATACTAATATAAATACCAATATAAATACCTGTAGTCGGTACGTACCTCTCCAATATATCCAAGTTAGGAAATATTTCTGTTTCGGATTTTAATTCTATCACATGTGTTTACGAATAGCTTTCAGCACAGGCATTTCGTTTTTTTTTAAGTATGAACAAAAATATCTCATGGCAGAAAAGAATCTGTGACGCCCGTGTAAAATGGCACAGGGCAAACACTGGAAGATAGAACTTGCAACAATCGGTACTGTACTCGTAAATTCTAGTAACTGTGTTGGAAAAGAACCAGTGCTCCAAGCGCTAATAGAAAACACTGAAGCTCGAACGGTTGTCGTTGTTGTGGCCTTCAGTCCAGATACTGGTTTTGATGCAGCTCTCCAAGCTACTCTATCCGGTGCAAGTTTCTTCATCTCCAACTAACTACTGCAACCTACATCCTTCTGAATCTGCTTAGTATATTCATCTCTTGGTCTCCCTCTACGAATTTTACACTCCACGCTTCCTCCAATACTAAATTCGCGATCCTTTGATGCCTCAGAACGTGCCCTACCAACCGATCCCTTCTTCTAGTCAAGTTGTGCCACAAATTCCTCTTCTCCCTAATTTCATTCAGTACCTCCTCATTAGTTACGTCATCATCTACCCATCTAATCCTCAGCATTCTTCTGTAACACCACATTTCGAAAGCTTCTATTCTCTTCTTCTCTAAACTATTTATCGTCCATGTTTCTCTTCCATACATGCCTACACTCCATACATATACTTTCAGAAAAGACTTCCTGACACTTAAATCTATACTTGACGTTAACAAATTTCTCTTCTTCAGAAACGCTTTCCTTGCCATTGCCAGTATACATTTTATATCATCTCTACTTCGACCATCATCAGTCATTTTGTTTCCCAAATTGCAAAACATATTTAATACTTAAAGTGTCTCATTTCCTAATCTAATTCCCTCAGCATCGCCTGATTTAATTTGACTACATTCTATTATCCTCGTTTTGCTTTTGTTGACGTTCATCTTATACCCTCCTTTCAAGACACTGTCCATGCCGTTCAACTGCTCTTCCTTTGCTGTCTCTGAGAGAATTACAGTGTCGTCGGTAAACTTCAGAGTTATTATTTGTCGGAAGCAGTGGCCGAGCGGTACTAGGCGCTTCAGTCTGGAACCGCGCGACCGCTACGGTCGCAGGTTCGAATCCTGCCTCGGTCATGGATGTGTGTGATGTCCTTAGGTTAGTTAGGTTTAAGTAGTTCTAAGTTCTAGGGGTCTGATGACCTCAGATGTTAAGTCCCATAGTGCTCAGAGTAATTTGAACCATTTTGAGTTATTATTTATTCTCCCTGGATTTTAAACCCTACTCCAAATTTTTCTTTTGTTTCCTTTACTGTTTGTTCAATATACAGTTTGAATAACGTCGTGGATAACCTACAACCCTACCTCACTCTCTTCCCAACCACTGGTTCCCCTTCATGCCCCTCGACTCTTATAATTACCATCTGGTTTCTGTACAAACTGTAAATAGCCTTTCGCTCCCTGTATTTCACACCTACCACCTTCAGAATTTGAGAGAGAGTATTCCAGCCAACATAGTCAAAAGCTTTCTCTAAGTCTACAAATGCTATAAATGTAGGTTTGCCTTTCCTTAATCCATCTTCTAAGAATATTAGTAGGGTCAGTAGTGCCTCATGTGTTCCAACATTTCTACGGAATCCAAATTGATCTTCCCCGTGGTCGGCTTCTAACAGTCTTCCCATTCGTCTATAAGAATTCGTGTTAGTATTTTGCAACCGTGACTTATGAAACTGATAGTTCGGTAATTGTCAACCTGTTAACACCTGCTTTCTTTGGGACTGTAGTTACTATATACTTCTTGAAGTCTGAGGGTATTTCACCTATCTCATACATCTTGCTTACGGGTCGGAAAGCTGGCTGAAGTTGGAAATAATTTCAACCCAAATTTTTACAAAGGACCTAATCGTGTTCAGAAAGGATAGATTAAATATAATAGGTGGTGGAGTGTTTATTGCTGTCAGAAGTAGTTTACGTTGCAGTGAGATTGTGTTAGAATGGGTAGAGGTTATACTTGGCAATCGGAATAAATTAATAACTGAATAAGCCATTATCCTGTAGAACGGGCTTTATTCCAAAACCGGCGAAAGTGAGATCTCACACTAGAAACGGGTCTAAGCGTATTTGCATATTTCTGTACACAGTGGGCTCCATTGTAGCCATCTTAACGGACACAGCGACCACATAGTTTCATATTTTACTTTCGCGAGGTCTCCTTTCCTGGAACAAAGTCTTTTCTATAATCACGCTCCTAATGTTATTTTCTTTAACTACAGTTTGTCAAAATGGAGGGAATGTCTACTGCAGGCAGCTGTGACCTTCCATGTGTAAGAAAGAGGAAAAGAGGGTTGAGGAATAGTAATGAATGGAAGTGAAAATTTATCAAACATGCACGAGTAAAGGGTGAAAGTTGGACGTCATACTTGTTTGCAAAGTTGACCAGTGATTCTGCTGTGGTGTGCATACACAAACTCTGAGTCTGAGATATTTTTGTCGGAAGTGGTCGGACGCAGCCTCCGGTGGAGGGAAGCCGCACGACGTGAGAGGTCGCAGCCCGGCGTCGTCCTGCTAGACCAGACTCCTCCTGATAATTCAATTTCTCTATAAGAAAATGGCAATCATTACTGCAATTATTACGACCATTCATTGCATTCTGTGTAGATCGCAGTATTACTTTTCAAATATAGTCACGTAGAGGAAGTTGTAAGTAGATGAATGACGAACACTAACTTCACTTAACGAAGGTTTATTCAACACTCTTTCACATACAAGAGCGCGGAGCGAACTGCCTCCAGCCGGAACACATACGGTATACATACAGCTACAGAACATCTCAGTACAATGATTCTTGCCATTTGTGGATACTTCTAGAATGTACTCGAACCGAAGATAGAAATTAAAATTTTGAAGTTCAGCTGAGTTTTGAATTCACGACAGTTCATGCAACAAGCTAGTATCGTAACCACTACACCACGGCGACTGCGCTACTCAGCTTCTTCTGCGACATTGCTCCCTCCTTAAGAGAACAGCGAAGTTACGTCCTCCTAGTCCGGGAACAAGTCATCGGTCCTGCATACTCAGACTCCCTATGACTGATGTTCGCCCTGGTGGTGATCTTCTCAGAACTTCCCTTGCCGCTACGTTCTTCGTTACCTTTCCGCTTGTTGCCTGTCGCTGGAGCTTCGAATTTACCCTGGGTTGCAGGATCCTTATAGGGCTTCATTCGAAGGATGTGGTCCGTATCTCTGATCTTTCGTCGTCTTGTGTCGGGGTCGAAATCTTCAACTTCGTAAGTGACATCAGACAATTGTCTTTCAACCTTATAAGGTCCAAAGTAGCGCCTGAGGAGCTTCTCAGAGAGATCAACCTTCCGAACTGGCATGAAGATCCAGACGAGGTCACCAGGCTGGTAGACAACTGGGCGGTGGCTCGCGTTATACCTTCGGCGATCGTTTTCTTGAGCCTGCAGCTTCCTCAGCTCTGGTTAACACCTGCCTATGTAGTCGTCGTCCACGTCATCAGGATGTAACGGAAACACAGTGTCCATCGTCGTCGTCGCCTCACGCCCATACAGCAGGAAAAATGGCGTAACTCCTGTGGTGTCATGTTTGGCGGTGTTGTGGGCAAATGTCACGAAAGGTAGCACCTCATCCCAGTTGCTCTGCTCAATATTGACGAACATACGAGAGCATGTCGGCCAAGGTCTTATTAAGGCGTTCAGTAAGCCCGTTTGCGGATGGTAGGCAGTCGTCATGTGATGAGTAATGTTGCACCGACGGTTTATCTCTGTCACAAGATTCGACTGAAAAACTTTCCCTCGATCCGTAATTAACGACCTTGGGGCACCGTGTTTTAATACAGTGTCTTCTACGATGAATTTGACTACCTCGAATACTTCGGTTGCTTTCGCGGCTTTTGTAATGGCATAGCGCGTCAGATAATCAGTGCAAACAATAATCCATCTATTGCCTCTAGCAGACGCTGTAAATCGTCCGAGGTCAATTCCAACACGCTGGAAAGGCGTTTCGGCTGGTAGAATTGGTATGAGTCAGCCAGGTGGTTTCTGAGGAACTGACATTCATTCTCCTCTCGCACTCTCGACAGTGCGACACATAGTGACGGACACTCCTAAGAAAACTGGCCAGAAAAATCTCTTGCGGATCTTATCGTATGTTTTAATAAATCCTAAATGTCCGGCCTCAGGTATGTCATAGAATTTCTGTAGAACATCTAAGCACATGTAGAACATCTAAGCACATGTAGCCACCTCTTTCTAAACCGATCAAAGTTTTTCTTGCAAAGGAATCCATTAACTACCTTTGTCCTTTCACATCCTCTGACCGATTTAAGGCAAGCATAATTTGAGATATCTTGGCGTCCTTCTTCTGCTCAGCAAAGAGATCCTGGAGTGCAGCGAGACAGTCACTATCTTCATCAAAGACTTGATGGTCTTGCACAGGGTTTCTTGAGAGACAGTCGCCAATTTGGTGTTTTCTTCCACTTTTACACACTATGGTAATGTCATACTCTGGAGCCGGCCGCGGTGGTCTCGCGGTTCTAGGCGCTCAGTCCGGAACTGCGCGACTGCTACGGTCGCAGGTTCGAATCCTGCCTCGGGAATGGATGTGTGTGATGTCCTTAGGTTAGTTAGGTTTAATTAGTTCTAAGTTCTAGGGAACTGATGACCTAAGATGTTAAGTCCCATAGTGCTCAGAACCATTTGAACCATACTCTGGAAGACGTAATGCCCACCGGGCGGTCGTCCTGTTGGATCCTTAAGACCTGTCAACCAAGAAAGTGAATAATGGTCTGTAGCAACTGTGAATGGCCTTCCATAGAGATACTGTCGAAATCTGCACATGTCCCAGATCACAGCAAGATATTCTCTTTCTGTAGTTGAGTAGTTTCCCTCGGCTTTTGTAAGTGTCCTAGAAGCATAGGCTATAACCTTCTCTTTTCCATCCGAAATCTGCACCAGAACAGCACCGATCCCATACCCACTGGCATCTGTGTGTAGTTCTGTAGGTGCACTCTCATCATACACACCAAGTACAGGGTCAGTCGTCAGAGCTTTTCGCAGCACATCGAAAGAATCTTGTTGAGCACCACCCCAGATAAATTTAGCATCGGCTTTTAACAACTCTTGGAGTGGCCTGGCTTTGATACAAAAGTCTTTAATAAAACGTCGGTAATAAGAAAACAATCCGAGGAAGCTTCTCACATTTCTAATACTTTCAGGAATTGGAAATTCCGTTATAGCTCTCACCTTTCCTGGGTCTGGCCGCACATCTTCGTTTGACAGAAAGTGAGCAAGTATTTTGATTTCTTTTGCTCCAAAGAGACACTTTCTTGGATTAAGTTTCAGTTCGACTTGTTGGAGACACTTAAGAACGGCCCTCAGTCTTTTTATGTGTTCATCAAATGTCTCTGATAACACTATAATGTCATCTAAATAACAAAGACACATCATCCACTTCAGGTGCCTTAGAAGATTCTCCGTCACCCGTTCAAAAGTTGTTGGTGCATAACACAAACCAAGCGGCATTACCCTAAACTCACGCAGGCCCTCAGGGCTGATGAATGCAGTTTTCCCACGATCATCCTCATCTACTTCGATTTGCCAGTATCCCGAGTACATGTACATGGTTGAGAACAAACTTAGCCCCCTTCAGACAATCTAGTCTGTGGAAGAGGGTAAACGTCCTTATTAGTTATCTTATTAAGCTTCCTGTAATCAACACAAAAGCGTCAACTGCAATCCTTCTTCCTGACGAGAACCACTGGTGACGACCATGTGCTCTGCGAAGGCTGAGTGATGTCATTCTTCATCATTTTCTCTACCTCGTCGCGAATTATTCGACGTTCCGTTGCTGACATACGGTATACTCTCTGACTTATTGGTTGATGGTCTCCAGAGCTAATCCGGTGCTTCACCGTCGATTTGTCTAATTTGTTCTTCACCTGTGGATTGAAGCATTCAGAGAACTCTTGGTGAATGGCAAGTAGCTTCTTCTGTTGTTCCTTAGTGAGATCTAGTGATAGTCGAGCTAGAAGATCATGTAGTGGTAGCACTAATTTCGCCCACAGACTCGGCACGGGTGGCTTCTATGACGCTCAGCTGTTCTGGAATTAACGGCTCAGCGTTTGCTACGCACATGCGTCTTGCAAGGGTCTGCGGTTCTCGGCGACCGTTAACTATCCACAATTCACCGTTTCCGTTCTTAAACGAGACGACAGAGGCTGGGATGACCAAGTTATTCTTCAGTGGTATGCTTCTCTTACATTCCACTACAAGATCTATGGGTTGATGCATGGCATGACACGTGACAGTTACCTTTCTAACGCTGACTGCAGGAATGATCACTTCATCCAGCACACATAGTCTCCACACACTCGGATGCACATCTTCCTGTCCACAGTATCTCATCTCGTCTAGCACAATCTTCGAGCGACCACAATCTATAATTGCTTGAGAAGCTTTCAAAAAGTCCCATCCGAGAATGACGTCATGACAGCACTCTTGTAAGACGATGAATTCTAAGGGCTGTGTATGACCACTTATACCCGCTCGAATGACACATCTTCCTGTAGGTTTTACATATTTCCCATTAGCCACCTTCAGCAGAGATGTTTTGCTGTCGACGTGTACGGTTTTCTGCAACTGGCGACGGTACTTTTCCGAAATGACTGAATATGATGCTCCAGAGTCTACAAGAGCTTGGGCTGGCCATCCATGAGGATATCGATGTAGTTTCCTATCATTTTTGTAGTGATCGACGGTGGAGGATTTTCTCTTCGGTGGCCTCACCTCCAAGGAAGGTCGCACCCTTTAGTTTTCCAAGTTGCGGCGGCTAGGTGATCGACTGGAGCTTCTAAATGGCGTCCTGCACCCATAACTTTTGGTTCATCTTCGTCGTCCCGGAGTTGGCGTCAGCTAAGGTGGGTCTTTTGCCTTCTGGCGCGGTCGTCATCAAATATCCGCCGCCTTTCTCGACAATAGCGCACCACATGTCCGGGTCGTCCGCAGTGGGAACATACTGGTTGGCTATCCTGGGTCCTCCAGACATCAGTCTTCCTTGGTGCCCAAACAGGTTACTCATGCGGCATTGTAGGAACGTAACCTTGCCTCGGTCTGGACTTTTTACCGTTTTAAAAAGAAATGAAGGACGAGAGATTCGGTTCAATGTCTGTTCCACTTCCTCCCTTATGACGTCTTGAAGCGTCTCGGTTTTTTGTTCACCGTGCAATCCAAGTGCCTTCTGAACTTCCTCTCGCACTATCTGACGAAGAAAACTTGTAAAATTAGTTTCTTCCTCTATCACAGACATCGATACGACGTTTGGAAACCGATCAAACTTCTTGCGTGTAATTCTTTTTTGATGCATTTTCTCGATGCACTGGCACCAATTTATGAAGTCGTCTGCTGTCGAAACCTCCTTCAGGAGTAGGGCTTGATACGTGTCCTCAGAAACACCCTTTATGAGATGTGCAACCTTATCTTCCTCCTTCATTCGAGGATCCACTATTTTGCAAAGCTCCAAGACGTCTTGAATGTAGGATGCTGTCGTTTCTCCTGGACGCTGTGCCCTGCACTTTAATTTATCTTCACCCATGCACTTCTGTCGTGTGTCACCGAAACACTTGCGCAGTTCCGCCTGGAATACTTCCCAGCTTCTGAACTTCTCCTCGCTGTTCTCATACCATTGCTTGGCAGTGCCATCCAAGTAGAAAAATACTAGACAAACACGCGGTGTCATCCCATTTGTTAAATTTGGCGATACGCTCATATACTTTCAGCCACTTGTTTGGATCTTGGCCATCGTCACCAGAGAACCCGGAAGGATGTCTCATGTGGTGGCACACATTGCTGTCATCGTGACGTCCTCTTCTTCTGCTGTCACCGATAGATTGCGATCTGTTGAATATGACTCGAACTCAAGTTTCTCGCCACGTAAGCGGCAGCTCTGTCGTGGCCTGATGGGAGCCACTGTGTCGTCGATAATGTGCGGCATCGCAACTTCCAGTACTCAGCGTCTTCACCAGAATAATGTCACGTAGAGGAAGGTGTAAGTAGATGAATGACGAACACTAACTTCACTTACCGAAGGTTTATTCAGCACTTGCACATGCAAGAGTGCGGAGCGAACTGCCTCCGGCCAGAACACGTACGGTATATATACAGCTACAGAACATTCCAGTACAATGATTCTTGCCATTTGCGCCTACTTCTAGAATGCACTCGAACCGAAGACAAAAATTAAAATGTTGCACCTCATGTGAGTTTTCAACTCAGGTCCGTCCATGCAACAATCTAGTATCGTAACCACTACACCACGTCGACTGCGCTACACAGCTTTTTCTGCGACCCTATTTTTAGCATGTTGCTGACCACGCAGTTGCAGCGGCAAGACGAGGTAAGTTGTTTGTTGTGTACAGGAGCATTGCAGAACAGTTGTTAGGAGTTAGAGAATATTCTAACTCGTAGTCAGATACTTGAGAATTGATTTGTTTATGATTTGTAGGAAATGTAGTTAAGTTCGGTTTCTTTTTATTCTCAATCAGAATTCCACTATTAAACAATGTAGAATACCATTATTGTTAGAGATGCTACATCACATGTTTCCGTACGTCCTTCAGCACAACAAGCAATAATTACAAATACACCAGTGTTTAAAAAAATTATGAATCAGTTTCACAGATTCTGATTGCACAACTTATTCTAGAAAAGTTGTAATCACCAAGAAACCTCGGGAGTTTTGCGTTTTTGTGTCATAACCTAACTTTTGTCAAGTATAAAATGTGGATTTATTATTTGCATAATCATTCTACAGTTTTTACTTATTTTGTTTTAGGTGCCGTAAAGAATGCCTTAACAGGATATTGGAGTAGGAACAAATCAGTGTTTTCACAAAATTTTACATGTACAGTACAAAAAATGAACAAGACATCTTTTCGACGATCTTTTAAATCTAAATGTGTAGTTTGAAAGGAGTAGATAGGTCTCTTTGCAAAAGATCGCAATGTGCCAGTTACAAGGATTTTGTAATAATTAACGCTAAGCGTGTTGAATTATGCAGAAAAACTTTCCTGAGCACATTTGCAACAAATGAAAAATCAGCGTAGGGATTGCAGGGCCGTATTCTTCAAGGTAAATCTCCTCAAGATGTGAGAGTTATAGGAAATAAAGATCGTTCTTTGTCTCCAAATCGGTGGAAACTGATACATTACCGCATAGACTCATTTGCAATACATGTTTCTCACCGAATTGGTCGGTTGGTTGATTTGGAAGAGAGGGCCAAACAACGAGGTCATAGGTCCCATCGGATTAGGGAAGGATGGGGAAGGAAGTCGGCTGTGCCCTTTTCAAAGGAAACCATTCCAGCTTTGCCGGAAGCGATTCAGACATATCACGGAAAACCCAAATCAGGGTGACCGGACGCGGGCTTAAACCGTCCCCCCCCCCCCCTCCCCCCCCGCCGAATGCGAGTTTCTCACGAAAGTTCACGTTAGTACAATATCTTGGTGCTCGATCGTCAGTAAAAGGAACGCATGTTTAGTTCCTGGAGGAGTATCCAGAATCAAGATTTTCCTACAAATATCACGCTAAATATTTCAGAGAAAAGTTCAGTCTTGCCTTTGGCCATCCTCAAGTGGGAACTTGTGTAATGATGAAAGGTTGAAAGTGAAGATATCGAGTTCTTAACTCGATGAAGTTGCAAAAAGGGTGGCTGTTGCTTAATTAATGGCCCATCAACGGTGCAACAAAAAGTTTTATTCCGCAAATAAACTCAAGAAGTTTGCCAGCAGTGAGCCGTGCCGCGTTTCGATACCTCGCGTCACGCCCCGGAAGTGGTTATCTTTGGCAAGAGGGAACGGTTGCGAGGGGTGATCGGTCGAGCGGCGCGAAACGACTGAAGGTGGATTCACACTTGACAGAACGTCACTGTCACGCCCGTCACGTGAAAAGATTCTCCTCTGCAGTTCAAACGGTAGCATTAACACACGCCGTCAAGGGTACGTCATCGACACGTCACATCACGTCAAGGTTTCTCGCGAAGAATGTTTCGACGGGCCATAGCGTAGCTTACTTGGCGAGCGTAGTGTGAAGTAATATGAAAGTGGTCCCCACTGACAGCCGTCGCAGCAGAATGAAAACCCACTGACAGCTATCGTGAACCAGAATGAGATTTTCACTCTGCAGCGGAGTGTGCGCTAATATGAAACTTCCTGGCAGATTAAAACTGTGTGCCAGACCGAGAGTCGAACTCGGGGCTTTGCTTTTTGCGGGCTAGTGCTTTACCATCTCAGCTACCCAAGCACGATTCACGCCTCGTCCTCACAGCTTTACTTCTGCCAGTACCTCGCTCCTACCTTCCAAACTTCACAGGAGCACTCCTGCGAAACTTGCAGAACTAGCACTCCTGGAAGAAAGGATATTGTGGAGACATGGCTTAGCCACAGCCCAGGGTATGTTTTCAGAATGAGAATCTATCGTGAATATGTGTTATCATGTACTGGAAGACAATACTAAGTTAAAGTATTTTATTAAATATACTGAAGGAATACATTGCAAAATAAACGATACACAGCTTAATGTGAGTTTTCAAGTTTTCGCGGCGTAATGAATAGTCCATTAAATTTCGGGCATGCAGCGGGGCAAATAAAATTTCTTCCACTTATATTTCGGCGGCGTATCGTCCGGCCATCATCAGAGAAAGTCACAAGACTGTCTTGTGACTTACTCTGACAGTCTTATGACGTACTCTGAAGATGGCCGGACAATACGCGGCCGAAATATAAGTGGAAGAAATTTTATTTGCCCCGCTGCATGCCCGAAACTTAATGGACGATATACAGCTCGCACAAAGTCCTATACTCGCGATTTTTCTAGTGGAATAGCGAAAAGGAAAACCGAGAGTATAGCTGATGCGCCATGTAGAAATTTAAAATAAGATTCGTAATAAATTAAATACGAACACCAGGTAGCAGAAACATACACAAACATTATTCTCGGCCATAATGGCTATGTTTGTGAACCGTGACTGTGTGGGATAATTATTTATTTCTAATTTCTGCTACCAGTCACTTTTTAATTTTATGTTTAATCTAATGTAATACAACGCGTTTCGATCATCTTCAGGCGTTTCTGTATGTATGTATGTATAAACGCCTGAAGATCAGGCGTTTCTGTATGTATGTATGTATAAACGCCTGAAGATGAACAGAACATGTTCGAAACGCGTTGTATTATGTTAGATTAAACATAAATTAAAGAGGGACTGGTAGCAGAAATTAGAAATAAATAAATAAGTACGCAAACGCAGTTCAAGTACGCAAAATGGCCCATCTAGACATACCATTAGTCAAACCGTCTGCTTCTGTCGAAGTGATATTGGACCCCTATATCTTGAATTTCTCTTCGTAATTTTTATTTGTATTTTGCTGAACAGATAAAAAAACTGTTGTTTACACATTCTGAAATTTTATACAACAATGACTCCTCCTCTTTCAGCTCCTTGAAAAGAGTGTGGAACTCTCCTTCACAGTCTCGACTTTTTAACATTTTTCTAATCCAGACTATTTTTGCTCTCTGTCCTCGTCGTCAAGTGCAACAGCAATGATCACAAAGTGCTTTAAACTAAATTTCGGCATTTTATTACGATCTGCCATGAACTACGAAACAGCGCCTCTGGTGAGTATTTTATGAACCAGCTATAACGTCACGACGTTCTTTCGACGTTGACGTGCCGTGCAGTATGAAAGCTCAGGAATTCCTCTGGTCGTCGATGTTCAAAAACGTGACGCTTACGTGACTGTGATATTGCGTCAAGTGTGAATCCACCTTAAGACGTTGAGACCGTTTGGGAGTGAGGACGGGGGCAGGAGGGCGGCTAAATGGCGACAGAGAGTGGTTCTCGGGTCGGTCCATTCCGTTGATCCCGAGGTTCGTGCCACGTGTGTAGCCCGAGCGCGCGGGGTTCGATGTCGGTTAGTGACGGCAAAGTAAACGGATCAAGGTGAAACCGACCGGCCAGCAGGAAGACATCGGTTGTTAGTCTCGGTAGGATTCTTCCGTCAAACGTCACCCAGGGTAGGACGCCGCCCGCTACCAGCTGCGTCATCGCCTCCGTGACCTTTTCTGCATTACGCCGGGTGAGCAACTCTGAGAACTGTCGTTGCCGCTAATACTCCGTGCTCACCGGATCAAAGTCCGTGGTAGCACCGCTGTGTGTGTGTGTGTGTGTGTGTGTGTGTGTGTGTGTGTGCGCCTGCTTTTTCTGATATCATCTGCACAAAGGCGTGTTCCTCTTTTAAAGGCTGCTGTTGTGCGAATTGTATATTTCTGACTGAGTATTTTAAATTGTGTTTCCTAAATACTTTAGCTCATGAGGAAATTTTGCTGGTAGTTTATTTTTTTGGTAACGAGCTTCGTAAAGATGTTTGTATCCTGATCGTGCGTTTCCTGTGGCTCCACGAGATCTACGAGTATTTAATCACGCCGGACCCCCAAATTATTGCCACCACCTGTTCGTCATGTTTGCCGCCGTTACGCGGTGCTATGCGACATATTTATTGGGCTCTTTTGAGGTATCTGAGTAAACCATTACACTGCGTTGCCTTGTCGGTTAAACATCTGTTATATCAGCATTCATGATTGAAAGTTCCATTAGGAATTAAGAGTAGTCTTGCAGTATCATCCTTTTTCTGTTATTTTTATTCTCTTTTGGCGCAAATGTTCACGAGTAACTGCACAAGTGTTCCTTATGGATCAAAGTCTCATTACGACTGCAAGAGACAGATTATCTCTGACTCGTGATATAACAACCCTGCGGATAGAATGTGGAACATTACGTGTACTGTGGACTAACTTACTTCGCCCATTTAGAATTGCAGATAGTGGGATTGGAGCGGAACTGTCATTAGCGGCATTGTTGTAAGCTGCCATTTTGAATACGAAATGTAATTTGATTAATTATGATAACATTTCATCTTACACAAGAGGATGATATATGTGGTATCGACATGTGATACCACACTTGTTAGGGGCTGCAGCGACCGCGGTCCGTATAGTATCGTTGGACCTCCGTGTCGCGACCAGCGTTGTTAGCTTGTATCAAGTTAATAGCGAGCTCTCGTCCACTCTTGGTCGGGACGTCAAGTACTCAACTCGCCATTAACATTGCTACACCACGAAGATGACGTGCTACAGACGCGAAATTTAACCGACAGGAAGAAGATGCTGTGATATGCAAACGATTAGCTTTTCAGAGCATTCACACAAGGTTGGCGCCGGTGGCAACACCTACAACTTGCTGACATGAGGAAAGTTTCCAACCGATTTCTCATACACAAACAGCAGTTGACCGGCATTGCATAGTGAAACGTTATTGTGATGCCTCGTGTGAGGAGGAGAAATGCGTACCATCACGTTTCCGACTTTGATAAAAGTCGGATTGTAGCCTACCGCGATTGCGGTTTATCGTATCGCGACATTGCTACTCGCGTTGGTCGAGATCCAATGACTGTTAGCAGAATATGGAATCGGTGGGTTCAGGAGGGTAATACGGAACGCCGTGCTGGATCCCAACGGCCTCGTATCGCTAGCAGTCGAGATGACAGGCATCTTATCCGCATGGCTGTAACGGATAGAGCAGCCACGTCACGATCCCTGAGTCAACAGATGGGGACGTTCGCAAGACAACAGGCCGGCCTGGGTGGCCGAGCGGTTCTAGGTGCTACAGTCTCGAACCGCGCGACTGCTACGGTCGCAGGTTCGAATCCTGCCTCGGGCATGGATGTGTGTGACGTCCTTAGGTTGGTTAGGTTTAAGTAGTTCTAAGTTCTAGGGGACTGATGACCTCGGAAATTAAGTCCCATAGTGCTCAGAGCCATTTTTGCAAGACAACAACCATTTGCACGAACAGTTCGACGACGTTTGCAGCTGCATGCAGCTCGGAGACCATGGCTGCGGTTACCCTTGACGCTGCATCACAGACAGGAGCGCCTGCGATGATGTACTCAACGACGAACCTGGGTGCACGAATGACAAAACGTCATTTTTTTCTAATAATCCAGGTTCTGTTACAGCATCATGATGGTCGCATCCGTGTTTGGCGATATCGCGGTGAACGCACGTTGGAAGCGTGGTGGTATGGCTCTGAGCACTATGGGACTTAACTTCTAAGGTCATCAGTCCCCTAGAACTTAGAACTACTTAAACCTAACTAACCTAAGGACATCACACACATCCATGCCCGAGGCAGGATTCGAACCTGCGACCGTAGCGGTTGCGCGGTTCCAGACTGTAGCGCCTAGAACCGCTCGGCCACCCCGACCGGCCGTGGTGGTATGGGGTGCCATTGTTTACACGTCTCGGTCACCTCCTGTTCGCATTGACGGCACTGTGAACAGTGGACGTTACATTTCAGATGTGTTACGACCCGTGGCTCTACCCTTCATTCGATACCTTCGAAACCCTAGATTTCAGCAGGATAATGCACGAGCGCATGTTGGAGGTCCTGTACGAGCCTTTCTGGATACAGAAAATGTTCGACTGCTGCCCTGGCCAGCGCATTCTCCAGACCTTTCACCAATTGAAAACGTCTGGTCAATGGTGGGCGAGCAACTGGCTCGTCACAATACTCCAGTCACTACTCTTGATGAACTGTGGTATCGTGTTGAAGCTGCATGGGCAGCTGTACCTGTACACGCCATCCAAGCTCTGTTTGACACTATGCCCAGGCGTATGAAGGCCGTTATTACGGCCAGAGGTGGTTGTTCTGGGTACTGATTTCTCAGGATCTATGCACCCAAATTGCGTGAAAATGTAATCACATGTCAGTTCTAGTATAATATATTTGTCCAATGAATACCCGTTTGTCATCTGCATTTCTTCTTGGCGTAGCAATTTTAATGGCCAGTAGTGCTGTAAGGTGTCAGGCAAATCCAACACCTTCCATGAAAACCCTGACATGATAAGCAAATCCAGTAGTATGTCACATAGCTCCGAATAAATCGTGACATTAAATTAACCAAAGTAATATGAGTAACGAGTGAGCAAATGGAATACCACAGATTAACACAACAATGCCTAAATGCATGTCATACCTTCCCACCGTAAGACAGACTCAGTTCCGAGGGGAGAAACGAGAACAGAAGCCGAGAGCAGAACCGTGTTAAGCGAGAAGGCCCTACGATAAGGGACGGACACCCACGTCGCCAGCTAACCGCTACGATCACACCACCCGCAAGTTTTTAGTGTGAGACTTTTTCGCGTCTCTGTTGCGTTAGGACCACCCCCAAGCCCATGTTAAAAGCTAGAGCCATCCAGAAGAACAGTATAGATCTTACGATAACACAAAAAGGGCTACACCACCCGCAAGTTTTAGCGTGAGAATTTTTCGCTTCTCTGTTACGTTGCAAACTTTAAAAACATTGCCCCACCACGAAAAATATAACGTCTCTCATTGGATGGACAGAATTTTCGTAGGCGGAGCTTAAGGTTAACATTGAGACCCTGATTGGTCAGATGAAAACACAGCCAGATAGTTTTTTTTTTAAACCAAGTTCGGTAAATTGTAGTAAGGCGAAGTTAGAAGGTAGTTGCTTCCGAGAGGGCGAGCTGGACGGAGCTGCGCCGGCCGCCGCCCTCTGACGAACACCGACAAGGTAATGAACACACGCGATGCCGCATTTTTCAGCGCATAAGGCTTCACTCAGAACTACAGAAGTCTCATCTATTACATCCCCTTTTTGCGTAATACTAGTATTGATCGTCAATTAAAGCTCATGGTGTTCACATTTGCCACTTGAAGTAAAAATCTGAAACGCGATGATTTTTCTGTTGTATAGTTATTGAGATTTTTCTGTTATATAGTTATTGAGAAGCCGCATCAGCCACTGTAATTTACGACAAGTTAGATAAGTAATTAAAGATAATTGAGGATCACTGTAGACCATTTTGATAGTTTTCTCTTTTGTGAAACTTAATTTAAACCTAGATTATAGATGTGATATGGCATAGGTCATCCTTCGATCCATTGTAGAACTTGGAAACCCACTCAGGGAGTATTCGTTCACATTTTTGTTGAACACGGTTGGTTTTTACCATCCTGTATTAAAACATTTCCTTTTATCAATAGTGCAATTTATAGACGATGTTTTGTGAGTAGAATAAAATTTCCAATGGTAAACTTAACTGCTTTTTCGACGTTATTTTACTAGCCAACTGAAAATAGGAAAGCCTTGAACCCCTTCCATTAAATTTAGTTTGTATTAAGATTCTTCTACAGGGAGTGCAGTGGAGCTGACGCTGAAATCATTAAGTATTTGGTTACATCATCGCTAGTCTCACTGAACTCTTCTGAATTCTACATGTCATGTGTGGTCTGGCGTCTCCTTACCAGCAACAGGTCCCAGGTTCTAACTAGTCAATTCCCTAAAAAACACGCTCAGAGCGTCGTTGCGCGAAAGTGGTAGGGAGACACGATATAGAACAAACAGACACCACGCAGAATGTTTAGAGTGTAGTAAAGTAGCATAGCCTTCAGCTGATAGGAAGATACTTCTAACAAGGCGCTTAGTAACATATGGCCTAAGTGAGGCCGCAATAGCTACCTATTTATAATTATATGTAAGCAGCCAAGAAGAACCCTGTACAACCAGTTAAGTACAATACATTATTTTTTACCAACGACTTCTAATTATTTTAGTCGTTGCAGATCCAGACCATGCAGCCAGCACCTTATCGACGTTACTGGCAAACCCGCTATGATTTATATGTTTCTATTTAGCATTGGCCACCAGTCAACATTGGCGACGACTCGTTCGTCGTCATCATAAGAATTTATCTTGAAATGTAGCTACGAAGATCATTTATGTAAAAATATAATTTCATGAATGGAAAAGGTACGTTCAGTTATTTGGTTATTTTAACTTCTCCCTTCTCTGTGGCTCGGAACATAATTTGGTGTGTTGTAACTTGTAAGGAATTCTGCACACTGGGAAATCTGTAGAGCCTGCACCACGGTCGTTTATGCTCTATTTTGAGAGTTTAATTTTTATACTTTCATCGAAATTAATAGGCAACTTTGACACTGATTCCCATGTTGCAGAGTGAGTACGTCATAGTAACCAAGACGGCTTCCCCACGGCATATGACTGTGCCTCTATTTTCAGAATTTTCAGAGTCGATGGTCGTCGGAATTCTGCAGAGCCACAGATATTTTATTCCAGGTTCTGATTTCGACATCGAGAGGCAAACACAGTATGATTATGAACTGCAGCTGTTTAATCATTACGTTTTATAGACTTGAGAATTACATTAGGACTTAAATGTATACTTGGGAGTCTGGTAGGTATTTGTGTTACGTACAATATTGGGGAAGCGACTTCTCTTGCGCAAAACGTACCATTCTAGTGACTACATATTTTTGAGCCATAATAATTTAACTTCTATTTAAGGGGGAGAGAAGTTAAAGTCTCTTTTCTCTAGAGAATTTAGCTGAGTGCTTAAGTTTGCTAAGAGTACTGAGCTTCCCCTTCATTTAAATTAATGATCACTTGTACGATATTGTTATTTGCCCGCAACTTGAGCCATTCTTTTATGGGAGGAGCATTCACCTGGGTCTGACACCTGCCTTCTAAAGATACGTTTTGCTCTATTAAATTTTTGAAAAGCTGGTGTTTTCAGATAATTATTGCCGAGTGTTGTCTTGTACATATGAGAGCGTGTGAAGCTAACCCTGTAACTGCGGGCCCTCGTAGTGATTTATCACAATAGCTCCCTTGTCGTCAAATTTCTTAGCGCTCTTCATTCGGTCGGTGAAATAATTCCCGCTTCCCCTGCACTTTTGGGGGCAGTCCCATCAGTAGACCTATTGCGTGGCTCTGTAAAACATTTAGATGCGAACCAACTCAGGTGTTTGTTCTTGGCTTAAATTTCTTACTTTGTTCTCTCTTTAGTCACTTAAAGGTAACTGGATCTTGAGACGGGATCCGCAACGTCAGTAAACGTTCATGTCCGTGAAGGCCTGATTGTGTCTGTGTTCTAGAGAGACGGAGCCTTTTGTGAGACGTCCTGAATTTTCTGGAGACGCCGGGGCATGTTATCAGCCACTGGATCACTTGTTCATTAGTAGAGTTAGTGGCATAGTTGCATGTATGAGTACTTTCCTCCTGTTAAGATGTCCCTTTACTAGTAATTTTCACTATCCCAAACATTGGTGTTTAATAATACGTTTAGACAAGTATTGATGTCTCTGAACAAATTGTTCTAAAACCAGAATAAATGCTTTTCATTAACTTTCCCTACAGCAAGCATTGAATTTTTTTACAATTTGCTCAGAGGGGTAGTAACCACTTTAAATAATTAGTTTTAAATAAAAGATTAATATTGTTGTACGTTACTGTGAGGTAGGTATCTGTGTGACTCTTTAATATTTGACCCGAAAAGGGGTTAATGAGTTTTATGATTGTTTCAAAGGGAAGATCAATGTTTTGTATTAACTTGCCTGAGTGCAATGTTTAACAGATGCAATTAAAAATTGGTTGGGTCATGAATGATGTTGAGTACCCTCTTTTTCCAGTCCTTCCGATTCCAAGGCAGCCAGGCACGGAAGTCGTGTACGAGCCAGAGGCAGGCGTTTTGATTTTATGCGAAATTTGCCATCACCACACATTCCTTTCCAGGATGTATTTTATCTCGGGTTAATGTTTTTTGTATCAAAAATATGAAAACAAATTCTTCTGTGTTGTTCTTATACCTTGAGGGAACAACAAAAAAATGGGGCTGATGTACGTCGATTCGTGTTAAAGTATAGAGAAGAAAATTCATTCAACAATATTATTAAGGAGTTGAAATTGTTTTCAGATGGATGCATTTGTCAAAACAAGAATCATTGCATGATTAGGCTGTGTGCTGCACTAGTGGACTCTGGAAAATTTCAGAATGTGAAACTGTTATTTCCCGTCAGGGGCCACTCTTATAATGCTATTATTTGCTCTGATAAAAAGTGCAGTAAGAAGTGTGGATTGTATATATATATATATATATATATATATATATATATATATATATATATATATGAAGGAATGCTGTGAATTGATTGCGCACGCTGCAAAATTGTCACTATACAGTGAAACTTAGTGAAGATGATGATATCCATGATTTTTCCAAATGATGACCAAAAATCTATATGAAAGGAGGGTTGTTTCTTGAGTCAAGTGGTAGGTGTTCTGCTACAAGGTAAGACATCCTTTCAATCAACAGCTTTCGTGTATTCTGAGCGCTTGTTCTACAAATCATCAGATTACGGCCACTCCTTACACTGGAGGCCTTGGAATGCATTCTTTTGACTTGCGACTCCCTGCAACTCAAGTTCAGCTCTAATTAACGAGGACATACCACGTCCAAGTTCCTGTTAATGTGCTGAAGCTCAATAATATACTTGGCCTAATTAGGTACATACCTGAAGAATATAAATCTGTGTACGATGCAATTCTCTGTTGGTGAGTTTCCGAGAAAGGAATTTTCATAATGAATGATAGATTTCGTTTAAATTTCACACATATACGAACAACTTCATCGTCATTTTTTTCTGTTTTTCCGTCGTTCAAAAAGTTCGTGGAGGTATGTTCCGTCTATGCAACTAACTGAAGGCAGTTTGTTTCGCTTCTTTTGTTCGCGAAACATCTTCAGTGGCGATTTCCAGCGTTGTTAGCCCATATGTGTTGTCCTGGAGATGTGTTCATTAGTCTCCATGCTCCAGTTGGCCGATATCCGGCGTTCTTTCGCCCACATTTGATTCAATACATTTCACACATACCTTGCACTTTGCATTTTCATACTTTAAATTGTAATAACTTGTTCACTATGTATGTAGATGCTTATTTCTTTGTAAAACCGGAGAAAATAGAAAAAAACCACGAGTTGAAAGCAAACCGTAACACATTTCACTTGTGTTATTCATTTCATTGACGAAAGGACGTTATTACAAATTTCGGATGACCAATTTTTAGTAGGAAATACGTATGTTCTAAGGCTAATGTGTTCTCTAACACTTGCATTACTATTAACTTATTTTTGGTATTATTAAAAACTGTTCAAATTGTTTCGTATATGAGATAAAAGCTTTTTTCGGTTCCTGAAAAATGATTTCGCAGTAAGGTCTTTCTAAAATTGGTTCCTCTCGCCGACTCCCCGACTCAGATAATATAGCTGCTGAACAATTCAAAGAAAACTTGAGTCTCATTTTAAACAGGTATCCCACTCATACAATTATAACTGGTGGTGACTTCAATCTGTTCTCAATATGTTGGTGAGAATACATGTTTAAAGTCGGTGGTAAGCATAAAATGTCGTCCGACATCGTACTGAATGCGATGTCAGAAATTATTTTGAACAATTAGTTCAGGAGCCCACCCGAACTGCAAAGGACTGCGAAGACGTACTTGACCTCTTAGCAACAAATAATCCTGAGCGAGCATGGAGCATCATGACGGATACAGGGACTAGTGGACACAAGTTTTTTGTACCGAGATTGACTACCGTAACATCCAAAATGTTGTTCTACCAAAGCCGGCCGCGGTGGTCGTGCGGTTCTGGCGCTGCAGTCCGGAACCGCGAGGCTGCTACGGTCGCAGGTTCGAATCCTGCCTCGGGCATGGGTGTGTGTGATGACCTTAGGTTAGTTAGGTTTAAGTAGTTCTAAGTTCTAGGGGACTTATGACCTAAGATGTTGAGTCCCATAGTGCTCAGAGCCATTTGTTCTACCAAAAACCGACAGAAGACTCTGTTAACATCCAAATCCACTAAAAATAAGCGCAAAGTACATTTATTTAAAAACGCAGATAAACATTCTCGTGACGACTCCCTAAGAGACAGCTTCAGTTCCATCCAGTCTGATTATGTAAGCGTAGACCACGTGTGGTTGAAATTCAAACAAATAGTATCGATGGCAGTTCAGAGAAATGTACCAGATAAATTAATAGGAGATGGTACTGATCCCCCACGGTACGTAAAACAGGTCAGAACACTGTTGCAGGAGCAACGAAAAATGCATGCCAAATTTAAAAGGAAGCGGAACCCCTAAGACTGGTGAAATTTTACAGAAACTCGAAATTTAGCGCGAGCTTGAATGCGAGATGCTTTTAATAGTTTCCTCAACAAAACTCTGTCTCTAAATCTGGCAGAAAACCCAAAGAGATTCATGTCGTGTTTAAAGTACACCAGCAGCAATTCGCAATTAATTCCATCACTAAGCAGTAACAATGGTGATGTTATTGAAGACAATGCCACTAAAACAGAGTTACAAAATATGGTTTTCCTGAGACTCCTTCACTGAAGAAGATGAAGTAAATTTTCCATAATTCGAATCAAGAACAACTGCCAACATAAATAACTTACAAGTACCTATCCTAGGTGCAGCGAAGCAGCTTAAATCACTTAATAGAAGCAAGGCCTGCGATCCGGATTGTATATCAGTCAGGTTCCTTTTGGAACATATACTGTCTTCGAACTTTATGAAGTGACTCGAAGAAAACGATTTCTTGTCAAACAGCCAACACAGATTCAAAAAATCTTTCTTGTGAAACACAACTAACTCTTTATTCTCACGAAGTAATGAGTGCTATCGACAGGGTATGTCAAATTGATTCCATATTTTGAGACCTCTGTTCCTCACAAGCGAGTTATAATCAAATTTCGTCCCTGTCGAGTATCGTCTCAGTTGTGCTACTGAATTCGTGATTTCCTGTGAGAAAGGTCACAGTTCCCAGTAATTAATGGAAAATCATCGACTGAAATGGAAGTAATATCTGGGGTTCCCCAAGGAACTGATCTGTATAAACGATTTAAGAGTTTATACAGCTCCGTTCAGAGTGTGACTCTGGACAGCTCATTTAGATTATTAGCAGATGATGCTGTCATTTAGTCTTGTAAAGTCATCAGATGATCAAAATCAATTGCAAAACGATTTAGACAACATTTCTGTATGGTGTGAAAAATAGCATTGCCTCTAAATAATGAAAAGTGTGAAGTCATCCACGTGAGTACTAAACCGAATTTGCAAAACTTTCGGTTACACAATAAGTCACGTAAATCTAACTGCTGTAAATTCAACTAAATACTTAGGGATTGAAATTACGATTAGCGTAAACTGGAATGAATATATACGTAGATAATGCTGTGGGGAAAGCAAACCATGGCAAAGCACTTAGAAAATGTAACAGATCTACTAAAGAGACTGCCTAAGACATGCTTGTCCGCCCTCTTCTGGAGTGTTGCTGTGCGGTGTGGGATAGTATTGACAGAGGCAGAAGGGCAGCTCGTTTTGTATTATCACGAAATAGGGGACAGTGCCACGGATGTGATATATGAACTGAACTAGCGTGGCAATCATTAAAATAAGAGCGTTTTTCGTCACGGTAGGATATTATAAAATTTCAGTCAGCAACTTTCTCCTCTGATTGCGAAAATATTTTGTTGGCGCCCACCTACATACGGAAAATGATCATCATTATAAAGTAAGAGAAATCAGACGTCGCATGGTAAGATTTAGGTGTTCGTTTTTCCCGCGCGCACTGCTCGAGAGTAGCTTGAACGTTGGTCGATGAGCCCTCTGCCAGGCACTTAATTGTGAATTGCAGAGTAATCACGTAGATGCAGAGAAACCACTGTACCACTAGAGATATTTACAAAAATTATCAAATGTGTGTGAAATCTTATGGGACTTAACTGCTAAGGTCATCAGTCTCTAAGCTTACACACTACTTAACCTAAATTATCCTAAGGACAAACACACACACCCATGTCCGAGGGAGGACTCGAACCTCCACCGGGATCAGCCGCACAGTCCATGACTGCAGCACCGCAGACCGCTCGGCTAATCTCGCGCGGCTGAGATATTTACACTTATCTTTGTGTTCATCTATGGATCCTAAGATCTCCACATTGCTTTGAGACTTGTTCCGAAATAATGTTTTACTGTATGTTCTTTGCACTTATTGGATTCTAGACGCCATCTTTACTTCTTTTAGTTTTTATATTGTGTGATGTTTATGTGATGTTACACTACAGAAAAAGGAGACTCTAACCACCAGAGGTTTTTTCTATGAACTGGAGTAACGTTTTGTTTTTTATCGTCTTCTTCTCGACATTGTCACAGGTTACGCCATAGCCGTCACAAAAGACACAAGTGCCATATTAATCAACATGCACCTGATTATGGGGATTTAAACCTATGAAACGCATCGTGAAGAAAACAGTGACTGGTAACAGTAAACTTGTTATTACATTCGATACCAATGAGCGTAACGATAAAATCCAACCAAAAATGTTCGCGTTTTACGTCTATCATATTTCCAGACTGACAACTGAAAATGCTTTGTAAACAAAAGGTAAAAATGTCTGGTGAAAAGTACTCTTCAACAACAGTAAGTTTATGGCAAAAAACTAGTAATAATTGTTATTTATAATCTGAGCATTTGATTTATACCCGTCGACTATAGTGGTGTACTTACAACATTTGATTACATAACAATAAGTTCAGTAGAGAATTCACTTTACTCGTAGACCTGCAACAGTTCTAATTCGGTGTTTACGGTTACCAGCGGAAACTGATACACTGGACGATAGGAGATTGACAGTGTTCGTCCTGACGGTTATAGATTAGGATTTTGAAGACATTCTGGGGAAACTGACTGATCAGTGTTTATACTCATAGATTAAAACATTTCGCGACTCTCCCCGCCCCTCCCCCGCGTCCTCCCTCGCTCACCAAAACCACACGACAATTTGAGACAACAGTGATATCGATCACCGAGGGTGATGGAAGGAAAAACCCTCTGTCGGGTATACTAGTCTCACAACATAGTGAGAAAACATCGCACAGCTCTAAGAAATGGTGAAGCCGTAGCGTGTTATTCCATTAATTCGGTTCTTGTCGTGTGCTCGTTTAGCACACGAAAGCAGATTTAATTTGTTACGGATTGTAGGTATGTGTCTCTTGACTGAGTGGAAAAATTGACACTGCTACCTCTGATGCCGTAGCACTGTGACTGCATTTCTCTAAGATATCACCAGATACAGGTGTTCTTCGGGCATCGTACAGTAGCGCCGATGCTCCTTATTCAAGAGGCACTGCCATATTTCTCAGCGATAAAAGTGTTTATAGCTGACTCACTGAAATTGGGTAAGGGTAGTAATCTGTCCATAGGTCCTTATCTGCTGAGTGTGCTACGGCGTCAAGTCAAGCGCCGACACGCCAGCCGGGAACGATAGAGAAAAGAGATGGCTGTGAGAAGACGTAAGCCAATCGCACGCTGACCGACCTCTCTCCAGGACGACAACGTGACAGCAGCGGCTACTGTGTGAAGAGGACATAAGCGCCGCGACCGACTGGGGGCGCCCCAGTTGAACAGCAGCTTCAAGATAAGGCACTTATATGGAAGTGTCAACTCTAGTTACTTCACTTGTATTGTCTATGTGACACAGACTTGGAATTGTATATGCTGAAGAAGATTACTTATTTTGTATGTCGCCCTTTGCATGTGACACATCTGTGTAATTGCAAAGCTAAGTACTGTCTCTTTTCATTTTGTAATAAAACTCATTAAAATTATTGTTTGAATTGTTTGTCTAGCGAACCGAGTATGCAGGTTTCATAGACACCACATATGTGACGACGAGCATGGAGACGTAATAGAGAGCTCTCTTTATCTCTCTTCCAACGAAGAGAAAGGCTACTCACAGCTTAAGGTTAGCGTTACCTCGGGGGAAATTACATTTTCCCAGTGATTCAGCAGGCTATGGAATATTTCCGCCGTAGATAGTTCTGCGAACATCCTAGAAAAATAAGACAAAGAAACTAATAAAGTTTCCGGATTAATAAACTATATTTAACAAATAACTAACATTTTAAGAAAAGTATTATGAGCAGTACTATTGCATTGGTCGCTATATTGTGTTACATACTCTTATTATACTTTTTGTTAATATGAAAGAACATTGCCTGGTTTTGGATGGAACTGGGTTGAGTATTAAACACCTGATATATATAAGAGCGTATGATCACAAGGTCCTGATTCTCTCTCTCTCTCTCTTTCACACACACACACACACACACACACACACACACACATATATATATATATATATATATATATATATATATATATATATATATATATATATGGCTATTACAAATGATTGAAGCGATTTCATAAATTCACTGTAGCTCCATTCATTGACATATGGTCACGACACACTACAGATACGTAGAAAAACTCATAAAGTTTTGTTCGGCTGAAGCCGCACTTCAGGTTTCTGCTGCCAGAGCGCTCGAGAGCGCAGTGAGACAAAATGGCTACAGGAGCCGAGAAAGCGTATGTCGTGCTTGAAATGCACTCACATCAGTCAGTCATAACAGTGCAACGACACTTCAAGACGAAGTTCAACAAAGATCCACCAACTGCTGACTCCATTCGGCGATGGTATGCGCAGTTTAAAGCTTCTGGATGCCTCTGTAAGGGGAAATCAACGGGTCGGCCTGCAGTGAGCGAAGAAACGGTTGAACGCGTGCGGGCAAGTTTCTCGCGTAGCCCGCGGAAGTCGACGAATAAAGCAAGCAGGGAGCTAAACGTACCACAGCCGACGGTTTGGAAAATCTTACGGAAAAGGCTAAAGCAGAAGCCTTTTACCGTTTACAATTGCTACAAGCTCTGACACCCGATGACAAAGTCAAACGCTTTGAATTTTCGGCGCGGTGGAGATCATGATCAGCAATTTATGTCATGGCCTCCACGCTCTCCCGACTTAACCCCATGCGATTTCTTTCTGTGGGGTTATGTGAAAGATTCAGTGTTTAAACCTCCTCTACCAAGAAACGTGCCAGAACTGCGAGCGCACATCAACGATGCTTTCGAACTCATTGATGGGGACATGCTGCGTCGAGTGTGGGAGGAACTTGGTTATCGGCTTGATGTCTGCCGAATCACTAAAGGGGCACATATCGAATATTTGTGAATGCCTAAAAAAACTTTTTGAGTTTTTGTATGTGTGTGCAAAGCATTGTGAAAATATCTCAAATAATAAAGTTATTGTAGAGCTGTGAAATCGCTTCAATCATTTGTAATAACCCTGTATATATATATATGGTGAGCGTTAATAAAACCGACAAACTGCGCCGCGCGGGATTAGCCGAGCGGTCTCGGGCGCCGTAGTCATGTGCTGTGCGGCTGGTCCCAGCGGAGGTTCGAGTCTTCCCTTGGGCATGGGTGTGTGTGTGTTTGTCCTTAGGATAATTTCGGTTAAGTAGTGTGTAAGCTTAGGGACTGATGACCTTAGCAGTTAAGTCCCATAAGATTTCACACACATTTGAACATTTTTGACAAACTGCAGGGACGGATTCCTTACTGGAAATGGAGGAAAAAAGATCCTTGGAACATGAGTCCGGAAATGCACGGTGTAGGTGCAATGGCAACAAAACAAATGGTCTTGCATACAATACAGAGCAGCATAGCATACACGTCACAACAGATGTTCAAAGTGGCGTCCATAGGATAGGGATAACAGCGGTTGTCATGCAGGATATACATAATTGCACTTTGACTTACCCTGTGTTGACGGGTCACATGCCTGGAGCTTGTACTAGGATTCGTCTCAATGTCCTGTAGAAGCCGGTCCTCCAAATCTGATGTACGCACAGTCCACCGCCTCCCTGCACGTTCCTCTGTCTGGAAAGACCCATGATCACACAAGCGCCTAAAAAGGGCTTGAAGTGGCGTCTGATGTGGTCAGACTGAAATTTTCACTCTTTAGTGGAGTGTGTGCTGATGTGATTCACATCAGCGCGCACACCGCTGCAGAGTCAAAATTTCAGCCTGGAGACATATCCCAGGCTGTGCACACAGTTTTAATGTGCCAGGAGGTTTTGGTGTCTGATGTGGTTGCTGTCTGTGAGAGTACTTGTTTCGGCACAACCGTGCTGCCTCCCGACGGTTTCCATATGCTTGGCGGTACACAAACACCATCTGGGTTGTTCCCGATATGAATAATGGACCATTCTGCTGCTTACAGTACGCTGCGTGTGACACAGCCATGCAACACAAAAGGAATGCACGGCACATGGTCAGAGGACTGTCATTCGTCAGCACCATCTATCGTAGCAACGGTGCGTTTCCGGACACTTTGTAAGTAGGCTGTTTATGTGTTTGTATGTTGGCAGCGCTATGTAGCGCTCTGCATTAATAACTCTGACAGCGCTGTGTGCACTCTGTTAGAGACTCTGTGGCTGGTCAGACTCTCATTTGGAGGTGAACAGCCAGCAGTGGTGGAAGTTGGGAATGAGTAGTCAGCAATGATGGAGGTTAGATGTTAATAATTTGCAGTGTTGGAGCTTTGCAATTTTAGCGCAAGCGGACGGTCTGAATGTGTATCCGTCATGGAGATTTATTGCTGATGATTATATAGCAGGCGGTTGTGGCCGAGCAGTTCTAGGCGCTTCAGTCTGGAACCGCGCGTCCGCTACCGTCGCAGGTTCGAATCCTGCATCGGGCATGGGTGTGTGTGTGCTGTCCCTAGGTTAGTTAGGTTTAAGTAGTTGTAAGTCTAGAGGACTGATGACCTCATAGTGCCTAGAGCCATTTGAACCATTTTTGATTATATAATTTTTTTGAACTGGTTGTCACTTGATTAACGTAAAATCTGATAAATACATTGTTTGCTGTGCAATGAAATCTTTCCTTTGCTAACCACATGCCTATTAGTAGTTAAATAGAGCCCTCAGTAGTTAGAATCTCTTATTTAGCTGGCCGTAATGGCGTTTGTATCGTTGTAGCTCGTGTCATGAAGATTTTCTGTGAGGTAAGTGACTTATGTACGGGTTATTGTTAGGATTTCTTCTAATTCAGGGCCATTCTTTTGCATTAATTATTTGAATTCTGGTTATCATTGTTTGAGCAGTCAGACTGCGTTGTGCTAGAATAATGTGGGTCAGTGTTGAAATGATAAAACAGCAAAGAGACAGTGCGTTCAATTTCACTCAGCAGCTTAAGAACATTGAGTAAGCATTCAGCAGTTTAAGCGAAATCTTTATTAAGAATTTCAACATGTTCATAGGATCTTTTTCCTCCGCTTCCAGCCAAGAATCCGTCAGTGCAATTTGCGGTTTACTAATGTTCACTCCATATGAACAGATTGTTAAAGTGGGCTAATCAATTATTACATGTTGCGGAAAGAATTTTTATTGACCGACTCTTGCGGCTTTCATTAATGACCACATGTTCTTTTAGAAATATTTGGTGGTACGTACGAGTACAAAGAACTGCGCCTCATCGTCAGAAGCTTCTCGGAGTCCATGTAATGCATCGTGTCTAATGTTATTTTTTAAATTTTTTATGTTTTATATATTTTCCTTACAGTAGGATCAGTTTCTTTAAAACAGAATGTCTTGCTGAAAGGAACTATAAGTACGCACCAGTTAATCACGAAAAACGTATACCATGAATGAGTTTGGCTAGTATGACAGAACAAGCGTTCTACATTTATATTCGGCATAGAATGAGCTGGATGATGTCTTAGATGATGGCATATGCCTATAAGAAAGCAATGCGCAAAGTCGTTTGCATTCTTGCTTAAACGTTCCTAACATTTCCTTATTTTTTGTTCAGCGTTGAACAAATTCGACACTCACATTCCACAAAGCTTCGTCACACCGCACTTCTCATGCAAAATGTACCACCCGCTTTCTTTTGGTATGTTTATAGCGCCGATCATCCAATACCACATTGCTCACTGGTTTCCT
This sequence comes from Schistocerca americana, assembly GCF_021461395.2. Lineage (NCBI taxonomy): Eukaryota > Metazoa > Arthropoda > Insecta > Orthoptera > Acrididae > Schistocerca > Schistocerca americana. Next base: position 169,355,177 of record NC_060124.1, on the reverse strand, counting down.
GTGCCAGATGGATGAAGAAACACGCGAGAAGAGAACTGTATGAGCCCATTTGGAGAATCTCAGGAATTTCAAGTCAGAATAGCTAACACATCTACCTCATCACATTTTCTTTTTCGTCCTCTGAATTTGAAAAGTCCTTGCTTAAAAAGATTTGTGTGTGTACAAACTGTTTAAGACTACTGCAGAATTACTACAATCGTAAGTGGGCATTTTATAGTCCTTCCAGAATCACACTTTACGGAGACTTCTTTTATCTCTTCACTCTTCCTTTTCAACACCAGCGAGACTCACACTTTTTGCGTCGAGATTTCCGTAATATCTTCACTTTTTCAGCCGACATAACAATACTCACACGGATTTTACCCGACGATGAGGCGTGCGGCAGTGGTACTGGAGGTTTTCACGGCGAATCTTTCACTTTGCAGTGGTGTGGTCTCTGTTTAGAAACTTTCTGGCAGACAGAAATTGTGTCCGCGACAGGGCATCATCCCCGGCACCGTACCCTCCACGGGCGACGTTCTCACCCACTGATCTATCTACGGTAACTCTACGGGAAGAGTTTAGCCCTCTAACGGCCAGGTTCCGTGTTCGAGTTCCGCCATAGAGTTTTAATTTAGCCGGGAAGTTCCTATACCATAGGTGTCGTCGCACCCCCATTATCGAATCCCAAAATATCTCTTGACTTCTACCACTCGAGCCACTTCGTATGTTTTGCCATTTACGGCAAAGATGATCGTGAACATGATCGAATGAATATTTTACATTTACTTTTTATGGAGAGTGGTAACTCAATGGCAGGCCGGAGTGGTCGAGCGGTTCTAGGCACTTCAGTCTGGAACAGCGCGACTACTACGGTCTCAGGTTCGAATCCTGCCTCGGGCATGGATGTGTGTGATGTCCTTAGGTTAGATAGGTTTAAGTAGTTCTAAGTTCTAGGGGACTGATGACCTCAAGTCCCATAATGCTCAGAGACATTTGAACAATTTGGTAACTCAATGGAGCAGTTCGTGGTGGGCCAAGACAGTATAAGAGCAAGATGTTGTACCGTCTCCTAACAACAACGCAGCCTCCTCTGTTATATGCTCCGCGAACGTCGACCAGAATTCCTCAGTCGGACTGCCTGGAGAGTCCATTGCGCAAGATTCCCTCGCCAGACCCGCCTCCTCGCGATTACTGCGCGATTAGCTGGTCCCCACACCTGGCCACGGCCAGCGAGCTACGACTAGGCTTCCGGACCACGCTGCTGCGTACAGTCGACGTTTGCAGTCGTCACGAGAGTCGTCCCGTGTTTGGTCAACGCCAGCCGTAAGCTGTTTGGTATCCGCCAGTGACAATCGATTAAACTCATCCACAGATATTTCTTTCATAAGAACATAAACAGAAGCGTCAACATTTCCGACAAATTAAAATACGGTACGAGGACTGTATCAAGCACGAAAATGTATCCAGAATGAGATTTTTTCTCTGCAGCGGAGTGTGAGCTGATATGAAACCTGCCCGCGAAAGGCAAAGGTCTCGAGTTCGAGTCTCGGCTCGGCACACTGTTTTAATCTCCCAGGAAGTTTCACGAAAATGTAATTTAAATTCGATAACATAGTCTAAAACAAACTTCGTTCTCTTTGTCTGCCTTGCCTAGTTCAAAACTTGTGAACGATTGGAGATTTGCATTTGATATTTTGTAACAATGTGACAAAGCAGAAAAAATGGAAGGGTAAGAAATTAATTAGTACAGCTTCAGACTTAGGCGATTATTCGTGTTCAGTCCATTCGACTCCATACCTCTTCACAGTTACAATGTTTTTTGTCATTTCAAAGGCCTTCAGCAGTAATGATTACCATCCAAAACGTGGCTTTGCACAATTTAAATCAGCCTTAAAAGTACTTGCAAGCATTTGTCTTGCTCAAACAGAACGGAATGTTCATGGAAAAACAAATGTCAGTATGCGAAGATCATTTGTTGTAAATTTTAACTGCGATTTAACTTTTCCAAGTAGACAGAATTCCACACGTTTCGACAATCATAAACTAATTTCCGCATCATGTTCATGCACCACGTTTCTCTCCCTTCCTTGCGTCTTTTCTTAACGCACAACCAGCGTATTCTATTTATATAAAGACGTAATTGCTAGTTTCCGTAATAGTACTGATCTCATACATCTTTAAAAGATTTATTGAGGGCACTGAAATACATCATCATTTCTCATATTCAACTAATTAAGTAAATATATCTTTCTGTTCCACAGCATGTCACCTGCAGTATTATATTAACAAATCAGTACGATAATAATAATAATAGGCATATATAATCCGTTGCAAGTTCTGAAATAAATTAACTCTATTCATTAACTATGCCGCCCACAGCCTACGGTATGATCTGTGTAAAGCTAGAGTCACAGCACCATTTAGAATTGCTTCTGTATTTATTTTTAGTGCGGTGACAGGTAGAGACGGAAAAGGACTTGGAAAATCAGCTGAATTGAATGGATAGTGTCTTGAAACGAGATTACAAGGTCAGTATCAACAAAAGTAAAACAAGAGAGATGGAACATTCTCGGATTTCTCGTCGTTTCAGATCTGAGTAAAAATTCGAGTTTTCGAAGACCACTTCCAACATATCCATCAGAAGCAACTGACTGACGAAGGCGAAGGCGAGAGCTCAAGTTTCTACTTCGCTTTGACTCGATAAAAAATGCGGGGATATTTTATAGAAGAATGTCACCGGGAGAAACTTCCTCTACAGTAGTAAATGACTGTGGTAGAACTGAATCAGGCTATGCTGAAGTAATTAGATTAGGAAATGAAAGACGAAAAGTAACTGACGAGTTTTTCTATTTAGGCAGCAAAATAACTGACAACTACCGTAGAAGAGAGGATGTAAAATGTAGACTGACAATGGCAAAAAAAAGACGCTCCTAAGAAAGAGAAGTAAAATTAAATTTAAGTGTTAGGGAGCTTTCTCTGAAAATCATTGCAGTCTAATCTTCTATGAAAGTGAAATGTGGGCGATAGACAGTACGACAAGAAGAGAATAGAATATTTTGAAATGTGGTGTTACGGAAGAAACTGAAGATTAAACAGGTAACTAATGAGGAGGTACTGAATCAAATGGGGACAAAAAAATTGGCACAACTTGATTAAACGAAGCGCTAGGTTGTTATGGCACCCTCAAATGTCAAGCAATGGTCAATTCCACATCACGTAATGTTCATAAATATTAAAAAAGTGAACCAAATGGTACTTATGTCTCGCCCAGCTGTTTATTTTGAACGAATACATAAAACTATCGTCTACACCAAAGACTTTTTATCGTTATATAAAATCACAACACTTTTTTTTTACATTTTGCACATATCCCCTGTTTTTACTAATACTTCACACATTCTTTCTATTAACAGCATAAAATGATTTCTGTGGTCAACACATTGAAAAAAATTGAGCTTTCAGGTGTAACAGAACAGAGCTAGTGTTGATAAATTGAAGTACCGTATGCTGAGAGTTTTGTCTTTGCTTATGTAAAGGGTGGTAGAGACCGTAGCCACCGCAACGCCTGAGTACCAAAGTCTGCTCCCTTTCGGTTCGCTGACGGCCGTATTCACCAGACACAGGCGGCGCAATTTCATCTGTGTCAGCGAATTCCGGGTGCGGCCGCGAGGGCCCAGTTGGTAGAGTCAGCGACCCGTGTGGTCAGCTGGCAGCGGATGACCACATACACAGCGCAAGAAAGGCAAGCGCTGTCAACACTTCGTGGCTCACTGGTCTAAGTGGCAGTCTGTGATAGGCCGTTACACTTAGTATTAGGGAAGAGGCTTACTGTGACAACTATTCCATTTATATTTCTATGTGGAGAGGCATTTTACATTTAGTAAGGTGGTGCGATTGAATGCTGCTGCACCAATAAATACTCTGCCATAGACTTAGTACTTCAAGATAATTCTCATTTATTGTTGTGTCTCAGTTGCACATTTTTTTATTAGACTACATGCTTCGATCACTGTGCATCATCTTCAGATCAAAAGAAAGTAAAATTCGATATGTACCATCTAACATTTTACAATAAGTACAAAAGAAAAAATTCTATATAAATGTAGAATTTACCCAAGTAGTTGCGTCAGCCACCCGTCTTGTCTACTCAGAACCACAAATCAGAGTACTGTGTTTTGCAACTGCGGACGGTATTTTAAGTAGGTATATGTTGGAGGTAAGAAGGGAGGGAAGGGAAACTGGATTGCGGCTTATTGGGGGAGGAGAAAGCAAGCAGGGAAGGGGTGGTGGCGATGTGATGAGTTTAACAGGAGAGGTATTGCTAAAATTATGAAACGTATAATTACGTAAAACTTGTAAAAAGTGTAGAATAATTGGTATGTAAAATGTAAACGGCATAAAACAGTGAAATTATAAAATGGAGCGAGGGATAATTGAGAGTGGACAAAGAAGGGAATGGAGGGGAGGGGGAGGGATGGATAGTGACAGTGATGTTATGAGTTTAACAACACAGGGTCTTATATTGAAACTGCAAAAAGTCAAAAATGGTAAATAAATAGTTCTACTTCGGTTTGTATCTGAAGATGATCTAGAGTGATCGAAACATGTAATCTAATTAAAAATGTGCAACTGAGATGCAACAATAAATGATAGTTATCTTATATATCTATACAGTTGCCGAATATCTCAAGACGATTATATCGACTATAGTGAGAGTTAGTAATGCTTGGCACGAAGGCCCTCGAGTCTTTTTAAATAGAGGCACGTGCTTTTGGTACCCCTTTCGGAGAGAGTAGATCTCACTGATACGAAGTGTAGCTGACTTTTAGGAAGCTTTCCGGTGGATACTGAATGCTTTTGCAGAATTTGTCTAATCTGCCCCAAGTGTCATCATTGGAAGTATACCTGGTCGACTTTTCTGATGTTCATCATGTAGTGAGAGATGTTAGAAACTGGTCCATGTGTGATTTTCACTTTTTCCTCTGTCGCCTCTAATGTGATACGCCGCTCTTCGAACACTATGCAACCTACTTTTCTCAACCACTTTTCTTACGATTCCCGGTTCGCCACAAATAGATGGTCTGTGACATCGCTCTTCGTCATTCAGACTTTGATCACACTGGAAATGTTCGCGCCACGTAACCACTATGTCATAATGACGGTGCATTCTTGACGTACACTTCTGCCAACTCAGCATGGATTGTTGCAGTGTTGTTTCGTTTCAAATGAAGAAACTGAATTGCCCCAGGGTGAGGCTCGGTGGCCAGTGGCAATGTAAAAGACTAAATTCGGAAGGCCACGTGGTAAAGTTTGATCACTGGTCAGTCCTAGAATTACACTACTGGACATTAAAATTGCTGCAGCACGAAGATGACGTTCTACAGACGCGAAATTTAACCGACAGGAAGAAGATGCTGTGATATGCAAATGATTAGCTTTTCAGAGCATTCACACAAGGTTGGTGCCGGTGGCGACACCTACAACGTGCTGACATGAGGAAAGTTTCCAACCGATTTCTCATACACAAACAGCAGTTGACCGGCGTTGCCTGGTAAACGTTGCTGTGATGCCTCGTGTAAGGAGGAGAAATGCGTACCATCACATCGTGCAGCCACGTCTCGATCCCTGAGTCAACAGACGGTGACGTTTGCAAGACAACAACCATCTGCACGAACACTTCGACGACGTTTGCAGCAGCATGGACTATCAGCTCGGAGACCATGGCTGCAGTTACCCTTGATACTGCATAACAGACAGGAGCGCCTGCGATGGTGTACTCAGGGACGAACCTGGGTGCACGTATGGCAAAACGTCATTTTTTCGGATGAATTCAGGTTCTGTTTATAGCATCATGATGGTCGCATCCGTGTTTGGCGACATCGCGGTGAACGCACATTGGAAGCGTGTATTCGTCATCGCCATACTGGCGTACCACCCGGCGTGATGGTATGGGGTGCCATTGGTTACACGTCTCGGTCACCTTTTGTTCGCATTGGCGGCACTTTGAACAGTGGACGTTACATTTTAGATGTGTTACGACCCGTGGCTCTACCCTTCATTCGATCCCTGCGAAACCCTAAATTTCAGCAGGATAATGCACGAGCGCATGTTGGAGGTCCTGTACGGGCCTTTCTGGGCACAGAAAATGTTCGGCTGCTGCCGTGGCCAGCACATTCTCCAGATCTCTCACCAACTGGAAACGTATGGTCAATGGTGGCCGAGCAACTGACTCGTCACAATACACCAGTCACTACTCTTGATGAACTGTGGTATCGTGTTGAAGCTGCATGGGCAGCTGTACCTGTACACGCCATCCTAGCACTGTTTGACTTAATGCCCAGGCGTATCAAGGCCGTTGTTACGGCCAGAGGTGGTTGTTCTGGGTACTGATTTCTCAGGATCTATGCACCCAAATTTCGTGTAAATGTAATCACATGTCAGTTCCAGTATAATATATTTGTCCAATGAATACCCATTTATCATCTGCATTTCTTCTTGGTGTAGCAGTTTTAATGGCCAGTAGTGTATTATCTGCCACGTATCACTTCTTTCGCCGCTGAGAATGTCCGTTGATGAAAATGTTCAGTTGCACCGTGACTCGGCGTCCACGTTAAAGTGTAGATCCCCCTATAGCTTACTGAGGAAGTCAGTTGGAAGGTCGGACAGTAAACTGTCTAATAGGACCATCCTTGTTACAGCATTGCGGTGTGTAAACTAACCTGTACGTTGATAGCTTTACTTACTTTATCAATGTGACATTTTGTTTCGGACCTCTAGTGCTGCCGTACTGTGGGTTGGGGATATCACTGTGTACGAGGACTGCAGATATATACCTGTAAAAAAATCATGACTTTACTGTTTTAGCAGTGGTATTAAAACTTTATGACCACCCCTGGTTTAGAAGTGGTAATTAAAACTTTATGACCACTCCTCGAATAAGTAGCGGAACGGACCAGAACCAATGACAACATCAATTCCCGGGACAAAGGCCAATCTGTCGTCCTTAACTATAAGGCTGATTTACTGAAAGTATGAATACAGAAGTAGGTTCGAAAGTTGTTCTGGAGCTAAAATACGGAGTTTAAAGTTGAACGTTTTGGGTGTCTGGCTTGGAGTGGAGAAAAGATGGTGGTTTCTCGGCAATCCTTTTTTTACGAAGAAGACAGTTATGGTCCGTAAGACCGTAACAGCTTCTGGTGCGACTTAATTTTAACCTTGATAAGCACTCGCACATCTACATCTAAATTATACTCCGCAAGTCACGTAACAGTGTGTGGCGGAAGGTACTTAAACGGTACCACTAACTTACCTCTCCTTTCCTGTTCAGTTCGCGAACGGCGCGTGGGAACTATGATTGTAGGCCTCTGTACTAGTTCTAATTTCTAGAATTTTCTATTCGTGGCCATTTCGTGAGATGTATTTGCGAGAAAGTAATACGTTGTCCGACTCTTGCCGGAAAGTACTCACTCTAAATTTCAGTATTACATCTCTCCGTCATACACAACGCCTCTCTTGTATCGTCTGCCTCTGGAGTTTGTGGAGCATCTCTGTAACGCTCTCGCGCCGACTAACGAACCCGTGACGAAACGCAGCACTCTTCGTCGGATTTTTCTCTATCTCTTCTATCAGTCCTGCCAACTACGCGCCGTTCACATGCAGCTGTCCAACACTACAATAGCGAATATTCCAACAATGTCAACCAGCCACAGACTGCACACAGCACAGTCAGTGATTTTCATACAGCCCGCCACGTGACGTTACCAACATAAAGACCTAAACAGCCTACTTACAGTAATTTTCGATTTGTGCTGTTTTGCACTTTTTTGTCATTATACATCTCTTCTTGTGTCTTATGGGAGATGTGAGGCTACATGTGTGTGTGTGTGTGTGTGTGTGTGTTGAAACTTCTTAATACACTCCTGGAAATGGAAAAAAGAACACATTGACACCGGTGTGTCAGACCCACCATACTTGCTCCGGACACTGCGAGAGGGTTGTACAAGCAATGATCACACGCACGGCACAGCGGACACACCAGGAACCGCGGTGTTGGCCGTCGAATGGCGCTAGCTGCGCAGCATTTGTGCACCGCCGCCGTCAGTGTCAGCCAGTTTGCCGTGGCATACGGAGCTCCATCGCAGTCTTTAACACTGGTAGCATGCCGCGACAGCGTGGACGTGAACCGTATGTGCAGTTGACGGACTTTGAGCGAGGGCGTATAGTGGGCATGCGGGAGGCCGGGTGGACGTACCGCCGAATTGCTCAACACGTGGGGCGTGAGGTCTCCACAGTACATCGATGTTGTCGCCAGTGGTCGGCGGAAGGTGCACGTGCCCGTCGACCTGGGACCGGACCGCAGCGACGCACGGATGCACGCCAAGACCGTAGGATCCTACGCAGTGCCGTAGGGGACCGCACCGCCACTTCCCAGCAAATTAGGGACACTGTTGCTCCTGGGGTATCGGCGAGGACCATTCGCAACCGTCTCCATGAAGCTGGGCTACGGTCCCGCACACCGTTAGGCCGTCTTCCGCTCACGCCCCAACATCGTGCAGCCCGCCTCCAGTGGTGTCGCGACAGGCGTGAATGGAGGGACGAATGGAGACGTGTCGTCTTCAGCGATGAGAGTCGCTTCTGCCTTGGTGCCAATGATGGTCGTATGCGTGTTTGGCGCCGTGCAGGTGAGCGCCACAATCAGGACTGCATACGACCGAGGCACACAGGGCCAACACCCGGCATCATGGTGTGGGGAGCGATCTCCTACACTGGCCATACACCACTGGTGATCGTCGAGGGGACACTGAATAGTGCACGGTACATCCAAACCGTCATCGAACCCATCGTTCTACCATTCCTAGACCGGCAAGGGAACTTGCTCTTCCAACAGGACAATGCACGTCCGCATGTATCCCGTGCCACCCAAGGTGCTCTAGAAGGTGTAAGTCAACTACCCTGGCCAGCAAGATCTCCGGATCTGTCCCCCATTGAGCATGTTTGGGACTGGATGAAGCGTCGTCTCACGCGGTCTGCACGTCCAGCACGAACGCTGGTCCAACTGAGGCGCCAGGTGGAAATGGCATGGCAAGCCGTTCCACAGGACTACATCCAGCATCTCTACGATCGTCTCCATGGGAGAATAGCAGCCTGCATTGCTGCGAAAGGTGGATATACACTGTACTAGTGCCGACATTGTGCATGCTCTGTTGCCTGTGTCTATGTGCCTGTGGTTCTGTCAGTGTGATCATGTGATGTATCTGAACCCAGGAATGTGTCAATAAAGTTTCCCCTTCCTGGGACAATGAATTCACGGTGTTCTTATTTCAATTTCCAGGAGTGTATATGTAATTTTATACTTACACTGAAATGACTGAGAAGGTGAAACTTCTATGTTTTTACTTAAATTGCTTAATGCAACTGAACCTTCTAAAACTGCTGAGTGTAACTAAACGTACTGTCATTTTGCATGTCTTTATCGTTTCAACACTGACCTACAGAATTTTCCCTGACAAATACAGCTCAAATTTATTCTAGTCATTTATGACCCACAATATACAAACGCAACGCAATCAGACTATTAATGACCACCAAAGAATGATCCTGAATCAAAAGAAATCCTAACGATAACCCATACATTACATAAGTCACTTACCTCACTGAAAATCTTCATGATAGCCGGCCGCTGTGGTCGAGCGGTTCTAGGCGCCTCAATCCGGAACCGCGCGACTGCTACGGTCGCAGTTTCGAATGCTGTCTCGGGCATGGATGTGTGTGATGTCCTTAGGTTAGTTAGGTTTAAGTTGGTCTAAGTTACAGTGGACTGATGACCTCAGGTGTTAAGTCCCATAGTGCTCAGAGCCATTTGACCCATTTGACTCTTCATGACACGAACTACAGCAAATACAGCAAGTATACAACCATCTAAATAAAAAGATTCTAACTACTGTAAACTCTAACTACTAATAGACATGTGGTTAGGAAAGGAAAGATTTTGTTGCAGTGAAAACAATGTATTTAGCAGATTTTACCTTAATCATGTGACATACAGTTAGAAAAATTATAAAATCGTCAATAATTCCATTAGTGTCAGTTTACAATCCATGTCCACTGCTTCTAATCTCCATCCCATCACTGCTAACTATTAACTTCTAACTGCCATCACTGCTAACAATTAACTTCTAACTGCGAGTCCAATCAGCCAACGAGTCTCTTACAGAGGGCGCACAGCGCTGCCAGTGATATTAATGCAGAGCGCTGCCAACATACACACATATAAACAGGCCACTTACAGTGTGTGTGTGTTTTTGTAATGTTGTTAGTGAAATTCACGTATCTCTTTGTTACAAACTGTGGGGTCCGCCATAGGAGTTTCGACATAGGCGAATAACAGCACAGCAGGTTATTTGTTATTGGAGGAAAATCTATTCAGAGTCAGTATGAAAGCGACGGCTAGTCGGCGACGGACACTTGTCATACCGTAGCCTCCTGAAGTCAAGGATTAACTTACTTGCTTTTTCATTTATTTGTGGGCATTATAACGGCTAGTGTGAGTTTATTTGGCGAGAGTGCTTATGATGCTTTCGTAATTTATGTATTTTTGGCTCCTTTCTTAACAGTAAATGAGACTTTCTACATTAATTATAACACAAAGACACGTTTTCCCATCTTTCAGATGGTTGATGTAACATTATTACGAATCTGGCGTCAGTATTTACATGGTGACAGTTATTCAACTGTATGGAATAAATTCGTCATAACTGCTGAATGGTTTGTGTTAGGACGTTCAAACTGCACGGTTGGTCACGAGGGAGTTAGTATGCGCTGTATGGTTTGGTTTAGCGACGAAGCCAACTTTCATTTGGATGGATTCATCAATAAGCAATACTAGCGCATTTGGGGGACTGAGAATCCGCATATTGCGATAGAGAAGTCTCCTCACCCTCAACAGGTGACTGTGTGGTGTGCAGTGTCCAGTCACGGAATAATTGGTACTTGATGGCACGGTGACTACCGAACTGTATGTGAAGGTTTTAGGGGATGATATCGTTCTCATTATCCAAAGTTACCCTGGTTTCGACAAGATGTGGTTCATGCAAGGCGAAGCAGGAGAGTGGTTGATATACTGGAGGAGCGCCTTGGAGACCGCATTCTGGGTCTGGGGTACCCAGAGGCCACGGGCATGGGCCTCGATTGGCCGCCATATTCTCCAGATCTGAACTCAGGCGACTCCTTTTCGAGAAGCTATGTTAAAGGCAAGGTGTATAGCAATAACCCAAAAACCATTTCTGATCTGAAAGCAGCCACTCAGGAGGTCATTGACAGCGTTGATGTGACGACACTTCAGCGGGTCATGCAGAATTTCGCTATTCGTCTGCGTCACATCATCGCCAATGTCGGCAGGCGTATCGAACATGTCATAACGTAAATCCGATTATCTCGAGTGACGTTTATACGTTGAATAAAGTGTGTAAACGCCGTAGTTTGTAACGAATCTACGTTTTTTTTGTATAATTCAGTAATTGTAACCATGTAGGATCGAAATTTATTGATTCCATTGGATACTGTTTTACAGTGACTGGATTTTACTTTGGCGTGAAAACTAAACTAAACTAAACTCCGCCAGAGCGGACCATGAACACACAACGATACCGACCGGTCGCCGTGTCATCCTCAGCACACAGGCGTCACTATTTCAGGTGTGCCGCAGGGGAGTGTCGTAGGACCGTTGCTATTCACAATATATATAAATGACCTTGTGGATAACATCAGAAGTTCACTGAGGCTTTTTGCGGATGATGCTGTAATATATCGAAAGGTTGTAGCAAAGGAAAATTGTACTGAAATGCAGGAGGACTTGCAACGAATTGATGGCACGGTGCAGGGAATGGCAATTGAGTCTCAATGTAGACAAGTGTAATGTGCTGCGAATACACAGAAAGAAAGATCATTTAGCTACAACATTGCATGCCGGCAATTGGAAGCAGTTAATTCCATAAATTATCTGGGAGTAGGCATTAGGAGTGATTTAAATTGGAACGACCATATAAATTTAATCGTCGGTAAAGCAGATGCCAGACTGAGATTCATTTGAAGAATCCTATGGAAATCCAATCCGAAAACAAAGGAAGTAGGTTACAGTACACTTGTTCGCCCACTGCTTGAATACTGCTCACTGGTGTTGGATCCGTGCCAAAAAGGGTTGATAGAAGAGATTGAGAAGATCCAACGGACAGCGACGCGCTCCGTTACAGGATCATTTAGTAATCGCGAAAGCGTTACAGAGATGGTAGATAAACTCTAGTGGAAGACTCTGCAAGAGAGACGCTCAGTAGCTCGGTACGGGCTTTTGTTGAAGTTTCGAGAACATACCTTCACCGAGGAGTCAAGCAGTATATTGCACCCTCCTACGTATATCTCGCGAAGCGACCATGAGGATAAAATCAAAGAAATTAGAGCCCACGCAGAGGCATAGCGACAATCTTTCTTTCCACGAACAATACGAGACTGCAATGGAAGGAAGAACCGATAGAGGTACTCAAGGTACCCTCCGCCACACACCGTCAAGTGGCTTGCGGCGTATGGATGTAGATGTAGATATGGAGGGGCATGTGGTCAGCACACCGCTCTCCCGGTCGTATGTCAGTTTAAGAGACCGGAGCCGCTACTTCTCAGTTAAGTAGCTCCTCAGTTTGCCTCACTAGGGCTGAGTGCACCCCGCTTGCCAACAGCGCTCGGCCGACCGGATGGTCACCCATCCAAGTGCTAGCTTAGCCCGACAGCGCTTAACATCGGTGATCTGACGGGAACCGGTGTTACCACTGCGGCAAGGCCGTTGGCACGTGAGAACTAGGATATCAGTTTTCCTAGAGATGCTGAGCTCCTCGTATTCCTTCGCATCCGATGACCTCCACGTCAAGGCGACGGTGATTTCTTGAAGTTTCCTTCAGCGGTTGACTTGACTGGACTCGAATAACGTTGCCCCACGCCGATTCTGCGTCGGCCGTCGTCATATGCAGTGCAGGTACGAGTATTTCAGTGCTGATTACTCATCCGCGCCCCACTGGCAGCAGTGACGCGGTGCCCATCCTTCCGTTAGCAGGCTAGTGAGGCAGGCGCTCTCGCGGCGAGGGCCCGGCGCGCCGCATTTGGCAAAACGGTAGGAGTGACGTGTCCGCGCACTACGTCACCAGTGACGTCCGTTCCTAGAGTACTGCCATCACTAGCAGTGCGTGTCTTAAGGCGTTGCTCATAGTGTTCTTCCACAACGAGCTGGCACATTGCTGAATCCTCACTCGCTGAACGGTGATGTCCTAATGCTGTGAAAAATTGCACCAACATCTATTGAGATGTCGACATTATATCACTCTGATGCAAAGACCGACGACTGACTCTAAAAGTAGAGAAAATAAAACGTAAAAGGCTGACGAGTCAGGCCTACAGTCAGTCAATAAGTATAAATATCTGTTAGTAACAACTGGTCATTCATTACCACAAGAAAGTGTACGCTGTTCAAAAAATGGCTCTTAGCACTATGGGACTTAACTTCTGTGGTCATCAGTCCCCTAGAACTTAGAACTACTTAAACCTAACTAACCTAAGGACATCACACACATCCATGCCCTAGGCAGGATTCGAACCTGCGACCGTAGTGGTCGCGCGGTTCCAGACTGTAGCGCCTCGAACCGCTCGGCCACCACAGCCGGCTGTACGCTGTTATATGTATGAAGTAAAAGACACTATTATAAATATATGTTTGCATGAAAATACACGTTATTACTAATTGCACAGTTATCTAGTAGTTTATCCAGTCATCGCCATTATCGATTATAACTTGGCACGTTTTTGGCATGCTTTTCACGAGATTTACTGTATGCTCTCTCGGTAACGATCGCCATATCATCTTCATTTTATATATCAGCTGCTTCAAAGTATTTATTGGCTTTCCTTTAAGCTTCACCTTAATATACGACCAAAAATCTGTGACCGGACTTGCATCCGGAGACACTGCAGGCCAATCCATCGTGGACACCCCATGGTCTTGTTTCCAAGCTGTATAGAGACGGCTGCTATGTTTCGGATCATTATCGTCTTGAAGCACCCAGTTCGAACCAGATCGCTTAAACTGGCCGTAAGTTAGTGCAAACAGCCACGTATCGCACGTTTGCCCTCTCTCCGGTTCATCATCCGCGTTTCCAACTCTAAATATCGTTTGACCCACTTCGCAACGAATGTCTTTGACTTTGTAAGAATTTTAGCGGCAACTGCATATGAAAGCTTTTGTCCCTTTGGATGATTTACAAGGAACATTGCCTCCTGACGCTTCAGATACTGTGCACTCATTTTAGACTGCAACCGACAAAACAAAACATTCAACTGTCTCACTTTTTATCTACACATTGCGCAAAAGCGCATTGATTACAGATTCGAGACCACTACCAGAGATGTCACTGCGGACGTTACATTTAAAATTATGGCATACACTTTCTTGTGGAACTGACTGTGCAGTACTGGAAGAGACAACTTTGTCTAGCAAAGCACCTGCTTATCAAGAACTTGTTTCGGTGACACGCAAATATTTCCCGAATATGTGGCATCGATAGACTGGGACATCGAATATATGCAATCGTACTTGGTTTGAAGGAATATTTTCTTGGGATGCTGAAAAAGTGGTACATATTTGAGGAAAGTCAGCTAGTAAAGCGTGGGAATCTGTGTGAAATCTTCAAGAAGTCGATTTCAAGGAGGCATTTAGAAGTACCCTACTGTTCGTCATGCCGTTATGTACTGCTGTGTAATGGCTCTGAGCACTATGGGACTTAACTTCTGAGGTTATCAGTCCCCCAGAACTTTTTTTTTAAAGTTCTTTATTGACACAACAATACTAATCATACATATTTAGCCCACCTCCTAACATGATTAGTGGGCCATTCATTGTTACATAAAACTAAGTTATTGCAGCTTAATATTACAATTATGTTAGTGAACTACAGTTTAAGTTACTAAAGTATGGTTAGATTCCTACAACAACAATGGGCAGTTTAGTTTTATCTACTTCTGACCTAGAAATGACTACTAACTGCAGCGTCACAGGTGTGCCAGTAAAATACAAACCTACTTAGGGTGGCCAGGCTTCTCGAGCTAACCCCGAGGAGCATGCCCCTGGCACTGGGCCGGCCATGGTTAGTATTCGCTGCAGTTTCCTATGTTAGTGTTCTAAACTAAGTCCTAGTCCTACTACTACTAACTTAACCTACGTCATCATTGGTGCTTTAGTCGCAATCGGTGTGATTGACCCCCCCCCCCCCCCTAATCCCGTACGTGGCGGTTTCCAACTGATGGAAGTCGGCCATTCCACGCACAGGCAGTATGGGAATGGGATCAGGTCTTAATCGGTTGGTTTATTAATTTGGTGTCTATTCTTGGTCCCTCAAGTATTCTATTAACACTTTTCGCGATACCTCATCTGCCAGAGCATTCAAAGTATGGAAAGTGTCTTCTTGTCTTAGGAGATTGTATGTCTCGTTGTTTGGAAGTCTGTCTCGGAGTGTTGTCGCAACGTCGTTGAAGAGAGGGCACTCGAAAACCACATGATCAGGAGTTCCTTCCGCCGCGCCACAGTCGCACTCGGGGGTTGCCCTTTTCCCAAACCGACATAAGTATGTCGGATAGGGTCCATGACCAGTGTGAAAGTGGATGAGTCCTCGTGTAGGTTCAAAATATTTCATGGTCCCGCGTTCTTTAACGTCAGGTAAGAACTGGAATGTTCTTCTCCCCGTTTCATCTTCCTCCCAATCCCTCTGCCACAGCTCTTCCCCTCTGTTTCTTATTTCCCTCTTATCCCCTACTCTCACACCCATGATGTCTATTATTTTCTCCCCATTCCCTTTTTTAGCCCAGTACCAAGCTGCTTGCTCACGTATCTTGGTATCTAACGGGCAGAGCCCCATTATGACTAACAGGGCTCCCCCTGGTGATGTCCTGTAGGCCCCTACTGATCTTAGAATCATGTTTCTTTGGACTCTTCTCACTATCATGGCGGGCACGACCCGCGTGAGCCTGTGCGCCCAGACTCCCGAGCCGTAACCCACTACTGAGGTCATGATACTATTGTGATAGAGTTTGACGAGATGAGGGGGGAGATGAAATCGTTTATGTCCAATGGAAATGAGGTTATTTAATAATTGGAGGGCTCTCTGGGTTACGGTTTCTATGTGTTTTCCAAAGTTCCATCTCTCGTCAATTATGACTCCCAGATATCGCGCCTCCCGTCGCCGAAGAACTGGTGAGCCATCGATTCTGACAGTGGGATTCCTG
Source organism: Schistocerca americana (assembly GCF_021461395.2). Lineage (NCBI taxonomy): Eukaryota > Metazoa > Arthropoda > Insecta > Orthoptera > Acrididae > Schistocerca > Schistocerca americana. Next base: position 169,338,884 of record NC_060124.1, on the reverse strand, counting down.
ATAAGCTGACCTTTTAGCAGTAAGTATGTGGATTTACTAGGAGATATTTTCATCTTCGTGTTAAGGCACCATTGGTGCAGTTCTTCAATGGCCCTTTCGATTTTTGGCTCGCTGTCCTCTCGGCTACGACCGCCGACCAGCAGGAGGAGGTCATCTGCGTAGGCTATCACCTCTAGCACTTTGTTGTAATCCGTCTAGTAATGGTTCCATATGGATATCCCAGAAAAGGGGCCCCAGAACAGAGCCTTGGGGACACCCCTTGGTAATTACTTTTCCAATTCTCCCGCTAGGAGATGATAGCCAAACCTCCCTGTTCTTACAATAGCTCCTCAGACACCCACAAAGCGGCCCTGGACACTCCTTCTCCCGTAAACAGGAGAAGAGCGAAGGCCACCACAGGTTGTCAAAGGCGCCACTGATATCCACCATGATGCCGACGACGTACTTATGCGGGGTTGAGCCGCAGACCTCAGCCGCCAGACCGATAGCATCAGATGCCGACCGCCCCGGCCTGAAGCCAAACTGCCTGCTGCTCATCCCACACAGCACCCGGTGAGCCGTCAATCTGTCAGCCAGCAGTTTCTCCAGAAGCTTCCCAAACAGGTCCAATAGGCAGATTGGCCTGTAAGATTTAACTTCGGCCGGACCTTTTTCTGGTCCTTTTTTTATTATTACCACATTCGCGGTTTTCCACCTCTTGGGAAACCTCCTTTGTCTAAGACACTTGTTGAATAGGTGGGTCAGCGGCGCGACTAACTGGGGTGCCAGAAATTGCACCACCTCAGCCACAATGCCGTCTGGTCCTGGAGCTTTCCCTCTTTTTAGGGATCTTATATGTGCAGCCACCTCCTCTTCCGAGAATGGGTAGACTGCCGTGTTGTTATTGTAATCTACTAGATATGCGTTTCGCAGTTGCTTCTGGCTTTCGGTTTCTCCATCCGCATTGTCGTCAGGCAGCAGGGACTGGAGAAGGACATCAGCAGTTTCCTGCCAAGATTCTGTCATCCCATCCCCCCGCCTGACTGTTGATAGCTCCAGGGGAGAGCGGATTTTTTCCCATACTAATTTATAAGGGAGACCCCACGCATCTAAAGCCAACTGTTCAGCACGTAGCTTTCCCAGCTACGCATTCTCACTTCGCGTAACTCCTTCTGGAATCTCTGCTTGGCCTCCCTGTATCGCAACTGCCATCTTTGCCTTTCCAGCCAGACGACACTGCGCTGGTAGTTCCTTCTTAGCCTTCTGACAGACTGACGTAATTCCTCTAATTCGGCCGACCATGGTGACGGCGAGGCCGCCACGGCCTTGCTCCTGGTTGGTACAGCGGCCCTCACCGCTCTATGTACTGCGCCCACCAGTTCCTCAGCTCTTTCATCTATGTCTAGGTCTTGATGTACGTCACCTTCCGGTAACGCAGGAATGTCGCACTCCCTTGCTAGTAGTTCCCAAATCGGTTTGTTGTAGTTGAATTGTACTTCCCACCCCATGGTCCAGCGGCACTCTCTGTCACCTAAAGTGAAGGTTATTAAGTTGTGGTCACTCGTGGTGGCATTGCTTACGACTTTCCAACTCTTTATAAGGTTTACTGCATTATGTGATGTTAGGGTTACATCTATATTCGTGCCTTGTCCTCCTCCTGCTGTGTAGGTAGGAGGATTGCCCGGCCCGTTGGCCACCACGAGCTGCGAAGCCATAAGAAAATCTTCCACTTTATCACCGTTTGTGTCTCTGGTGCCGCTGTACCACAGGGGGGGATTTTGCATTGATGTCAGCTGTTATGATTATCTTCCGTCCCCGCAACGCCGTGGTAACTCTTGCCAGGTGTTCTAGGTGTTGTTCAATCTCGTCTCCGTATTGAAAATACATATTTATGAGAATAATTACTCCCATCGGGGACTGAAGCTCCACGACGTTGCAGTGACGAGTTGTAAATTGTGAAAGCGTGGTTACCCTCAAGAGTTTGTTTGTAACTACTATTGCCGCTCTAGGGTCCTCACCTCTGCTGACAATCTGCCAAGTTGTGGCAGCAAAAGCTATTTTCCCAGCTTGGGAGTACGGCTCCTGTAGGCAGAGCACGTCCAGTCTCCTCTCCTCCACCTCTTTGCGGAGCTCCTGCATAACAAGTCGGCTGTTGTGCGTATTTAATTGTCCAATTGTTATCTCAGTCGTCATGGGAAGTATGTGTGTAAGCGGTCGTCCGGCCAGGTCTTACTCCTGTCAAAAGCAATTCGTCCGTTTGCCAGTACAGCCTGTTCATAAATGTCTCGAAGGTCGAACTTCTCACCACGTCTCTCAAAAATTTTTTTCAGTAGGTCTCGCAGGGCTCCGAAATCAGTGGGGAGATTCACTGACTTGAGCTGAATTCTGTTCACAGCCTCCATTACCGAGAAGGTTACCTTTCTACCCTCTTCGTGTCCTACACGGACCACATGTCGTAAGGCAGTGGCCAGGGTAATCGGCTCTTCCAGCATGGCCAGTTGCATCGTGTACTCGATGTTAGGGTACACCCTTACCGGGTCCACAGGTGGCAATCTGACCACTGGAGTGTTCTGCGTTGTGGTGATAGCATTGTCTTGGATGGGTTGGTTTTCTTTGAATTTTGTCGGGGTTTTTGCAGTCATAGGATGCCCTTGCCGCTTCAGATGGACTGTCAGCTTCGTTTCCCGGCGTTGAGGGGCGGGATCTGTGCTCAGTACAGGGAAATCTGTTTGTATACTTATATCAATCGTATAAGGCTCTGTTTGGATGGCCTTGTATATTGTTACTGTCTTAGTGGTACCCGAAAGCGCCATCAAGAAGTTCTTAAACCTGGTTGCCCTCATAGCGTCCCGCCTCCTCTTGCTCGGGGATTTACGCTGTGGCATCCTGTTTGGTGGGCTGTGATCAGCCATAATCGATTTTGGAGATCAATCGTTGTTCTAACATTCTATATGTTGGGCAATTATGTCCCGTGGCTCCGCATGACTTTTTCCCGCGGCTTTTGCAGGGAATACAGACCGGTGCTGCTTTGCAGTCTTTGCGGTTGTGTCCATTTGTGCCACACTTCGTACAAGCCGACTCCCTGGTACAAAGCCTTAGGATGTGGTCCAGGTCACCACAATTGTGGCAGCAAGGTACCACGATGTAGTCTCTAACTTTGACTGAATGGAATCCTACATATAGTCTGCCCATTGCTGTGATCTTCCTCCACATTGGTGCCGTGACCTCAACAACGTGATGATCCACATCACGCCCCTGAGGCCCCGTCTTGAATCTCAATTTGAAACCATTTCGAAATTCCTCCTCATTTAGATCATCAAAATTTTGTTCTTTTATTGTGTTCGTCAGTTCGTCATCAGTCATTATAGTAGGCACGTCATAAAGGATTATTAAAGGATTTCGTTTCTTCGGAGGTTCACACTTAACAAGTGAGTTTAGTTTTTGGTTGTTTAATAATTTGTCTTTGTCTTCCTCCGAAGCTACTTCCACAATTACCGAGTTTCTGCTAGGTTTAGTTCTTTTTATCTTAATTTTATCTTTGGCTGGGTTTATCGTTTTTGTGAACAGCTCTTGAATTTTCTTTACACTGGTATCTTGCCCAGGCAGTGTCCTGAGAAAGACCGCAGTGTCTGTTCTTTTGGCAACTTTATCTATGGTTTCTTTGGGTGTGTGCGGTTTGGTTGGCGCTTGCACAGCCACCGCCGCCCAGGTCTTGACCGGTTGGTTCCTCAGTCTACTGTTTTCTTTTTCTAATTCTTCCACCCGGCCTTCAAGTTTCGCATGGGCGATAGCCCATGCTGTGAGTTCATTTTTTATGATTGATAAAGCAGCTTGGCTTATTTTTCCATTTTTGACATTCTGCTCTAGGAGCAGTGAAATTCTAGCGTGTCTCTGTGTTACAGAATCGCCTTCTGCCTGTCCCAGCTCTTCCTGGGGAGAGGGATCAGGCGCAACAGAAGCACGTTTGGACGCACAAGAATCACTCGTTTCAGTTGCCGCCATGATGGGTAAACGAGTGATAAAAGATGGGAGCCCGTCTCTTGCCCCGGACCGGCTCCTCTGGCATGGGGGGGGGGGGGGGGGGGGGGGGGCATGAGGCAACTCGCCCACCGGCCTTGCCCCAAGGCCAAGGGCACTCTTCGAACTGCAGGGTTCAGCGCGCCGTTGCCAGCGCACTGGTCCCCATCGGTGGCTCCGTCATCGTCGATTTCACCCGACGCTCCTCGGCAAGTGCACCCCGCACTCCGGAGAGGCGGATGCACCTCTCGCCCTTCGCCGCTTACTAGCCTGAGCTTCCACCTCTCGGCCAAGGACCCACTCCTACTCAGGTAGTGGGTCGGTCACCCAGTCGTTCAGCGGTCTGGACCCATCTAACCTAGCCCAGGTGATGTCACCACCTCCTGGGTTTGGCAGAACACGCCCCGGTTACCCAGAGGCGCGGCAAAGCACCCATGCCGAATCGCGCCGCGATCCCACGCCGACGAACGAGGTCTCCGGCATACAGAACACCTGATGGTCTGTGCCCTGCGAACAGAAAGGGACTGATGTTCGGTCCCTTGACACAGCTCCCCCTGTGCCACGCACCCTTCGCTTTCGCATCGGGTTGGGTCGCAGCTCTCCCTTTTGTCGCAAGGCAGAATGCCAAGCTTAACATCTGGCACCACGGGAAGGCGGAAAGAGCCACTTGGGAAGGAGAGGCTATGAGAGACGCATCACTTCCCCTGTGAGGACTGCCGCGGCACACCCGACTGGAAGCGATAAGCCCCAGTGCGAGCTTCTGAGCCTTACGGCGCGCCGGTAACGGGCGGGCCCGCACCGAACGCGCCGTCAAGCGACCGACCCCACCCCAGAACTTAGAACTACTTAAACCTAACTAACCTAAGGACATCACACACATCCATGCCCGAGGCAGGATTCGAAACTGCGATCGTAGCGGTCGCGCGGTCGCGCGGTTCTAGACTGTAGCGCCTAGAACCGCTCGGCCAGCCGAGCCGGCTGCTGTGTAATGGATCACGAAGATAAGATTGTGGCACTACACGTCCGACCAGCATAATCACAGAGAGTGGGTGCGGCGTCTGGGACTCCGTCAAGGGAGAACATGGCACGTCGCAGAGTTTGACCCTGCGAGGGGATGAAAGTGTGCGGGATGGAAATACCTTTACCAATGGTCAGCGGGCGGCACGACAGGTAGTAACGGATATAGCGGCTGAGTCTGCAGGGGTGGCGTGCGTCCAAACAATAGACATCCACACTCCTTAAGCCGCCCTGTGGTGTGTGGCGGAGAGTATACTGTGGATCACAGTCACTTTTTCCCTATTCTGCTCGTGAATGGTCTCCGGAAAGAACAATAAAATTTTGGTAAGCCTCTGTGTGAGTTCGAATACCTATTATTTTACGTTCGTGGTCTTTTCGCAAGATTCACATAGTAGGCAGCAATGTACTGGTTGAATCTGCCCTCCGAAATTTAACAGTAAACCACTCCTTGACGCATAATGCATCTCTTGTACTGTCCACCACTGATCAAGGATGAGCATCTTCTACATCGCCATCCACTCGTAATACTCTCTCTCTCCCTCTCTCTCCCTCTCTCTCCGTCTCTCTCTCTCTCTCTCCGTCCGAACAGGTCTTGAAACGCCCACCGGTACCGACCGGCCGCCGCACAGGCGTCATTGGATGCGGAGATGCAGGGGCGAATGGTCAGCACACCGCTCTCCCGGTCATATGTCAGTTTACGAGACCGGAGCCGCTACTTCTCGATCAAGTAGCTCCTCAGTTGGCCTCACAAGGGCTGAGTGCACCACATCCAGTGATGCCTGTGAGCTGAGGATGACACGGCGGCCATTCGGTATCGTCCGGCCTTCATGGCCTACTCGGGGGAAAGTATAGATAAGTTTTAAGTGTTTTTCTTGGAGCTTTTCTATTTCATCCAACAATCCTGTTTGTTACGAATCCCAGATTGACGAACAATCTTCAAGTATTTGCAGAACGAGAGCTAAATCGCTTCAGGCAAATGCCGGGACGGTTCCTTTGAAAGGGCACGGCCGACTCCCTTCCCTAATCCGGTGGGATCGATAACCTCGCTGTTTGGTCCCGTCCCCCCAAATCAACCAACCAATCAAAAACGACACACTATACGCAAATATTAGTTGCGCCGGTGAAATCAGTAGGCAAGAACTATTTTCTATGTTGTGACTGCTTGGACTAATCTAGTAAATCTATAATTAATAATTTTATATATGACAAACTGTAAACGAAATACCATTTTAATCTGTGCGTTAAACCTCAATAAACGATGCTGTTATCATGATGGCAACTACGACAACCTATACAAACGCTTATTTTATCTGTAAAAGTGTAGTCAACCACGAGGGAATATAGCTGGTTCAGACGGAACGTTTTTGTTATTGACGCCTTCAAATATATTACAACTGTAATATATGAGACCACATTTCAGGAGTGACTTAGATAGACATACGGAATGCGCAAAACGTAAGAAAGAAAATAGATAATTTTAAAGAGACATTCGTTGGCTTCGTGTACTCACAACTAAACTGTGACCTGTCAGCCTAACGTAGATCTCAGGCTACGCTACAGATCAGTGTGTCACCATGACTTACATTTAAGAAAATAGTCCCGACGCTGACGTCAGCGGTAAAAGCAGAACGGCCTTCGGTATATCTCTAATCAGCCAATACTGACTTGCGTTCTTCTGTGAAGTCGCCTTTACACCGGAACGAATGGAAGCTAACTCAAGCGTATGCACATTCGCAGACAATTCGCCGATGTTCGCTACCATTTGGTTGTGTCTGTGAATGAGCGTTTACACCGGACGGAACGGCAGAGAACAGGAAAATAACGATCATAGCGTCTGAGCGCAGCGATATTGTTTTTTGCGCTAGTAACTGGCATACAGAATACAACACTATATAGTTAGAGCCGAGATCCAAAACTTGCGTATTCAGAGAGGATTATTTTGCATGGTGAGCTCGTTGTTTTTGACGAAGTAAGGATAATTGGGTAGGAAAGGGAACTCCATGTGTCTCAGTTTGCACGTAAACGTGACATGCATGGTGGTAGTGCACTTAACAGTGAACTGCAGCTTCAGATTTCCCTAGCGTCGGTCCTAAAATTTACACGTTCACTATGTGTTCAAAAGTATACGGACACCTGGCTGAAAAAGACTTACAAGTTCGTGGCGCTCTCCATCGGTAATGCTGGGATTCAATATGGTGTTGGTCGACCCTTAGCCTTGATGACAGCTTCCACACTAGCTGGCGCACGTTCAGTCAGGTGCTGAAAGGTTTCTTGGGGAATGGCAGCCCATTGCCGGCCGCGGTGGTCTAGCGGTTCAGGCGCTCAGTCCGGAACCGCGCGACTGCTACGGTCGCAGGTTCGAATCCTGCCTCGGGCATGGATGTGTGTGATGTCCTTAGGTTAGTTAGGTTTAAGTAGTTCTAAGTTCTAGGGGACTGATGACCACAGATGTTAAGTCCCATAGTGCTCAGAGCCATTTGAACCATTTGGCAGCCCATTCTCCACGGAGCTGCTGCACTGAGGAGAGGAATCGATGTCGGCTGGTGAGGCCTGGCACGAAGTCGGTGTCCCAAAACATCCCAGAGGTGTCCTATAGGATTCAGGTCAGGACTCTGTGTAGGCCAGTCCATTTAGGACTGTTACTGTCGTGTAAACACTCCGCCACAGGCCGTGCATTATGAACAGGTGCTCGATCGTGTTGAAAGATGCAATCGCCGTCCCCGAATTGCTCTTCAACAGTGGGAAGCAAGAAGGTGCTTAAAATATCAACGTAGGCCGGCGCTGCGATAGTGCCACGCAAAACAAGGGGTGCAAGCCCACCTCCGTGAAAAACACGACCACACCATGACACCACCGCCTCCGAATTTTATTGTTGGCACTACACACGCTGGCAGATGACGTTCACCGGGCATCCGCCATACCCAGACCTTGCCATGGGATTGCCACTTTGTGTACCGTGAATCTTCACTCCACACAACGTTTTTCCATTATTCAATCGTCCAATGTTTACGCTCCTTACACCAAGCGGGGCGTGGTTTGGCATTTACCGGCGTGATGTGTGGCTTATGAGCAGCCGCTAGACCATGAAATCCAAGTTTTCTCACCTCCCACCTAACTGTCATAGTACTAGCGGTGGATCCTGATGCAATCTGGAAATCCTGTGTGATGGTCTGGATAGATGTCTGCCTATTACACATTACGACTCTTTTCAACTGTTGGCGGTCTCTGTCAGTCAACAGACGAGGTCGGCCTGTACTCTTTTGTGCTGCATGTGTCCCTTCACGTTTCAACTTCACTATCACACCGGAAACAGTGGCTCTAGGGATGTTTAGTAGTGTGGAGATCCCCCGTACAGAAGTATGACAGAAGTGACACCCAACCACCTGACCGCGTTCAAAGTCCGTGAGTTCCGCGGAGCGCCTCATTGTGCTCTCTCACGATGTCTAATGGCTACTGAGGTTGCCAATATAGAGTACCTGGCAGTAGGTGGCAGCACAATGTGAAAAACGTATGTTTTTGGGGGTGTCTCGATACTTTTGATCACGTAGTGTGTGTCGGTCGCCGCTATTCGCTGGCTTCTCATTACAATGGAGGGGGAAATTTAAAGCTAGAACACCAACCTCCAACCACCAACATAATTTGAAGGAAGGCGGGAATGAGAGACTCCTTCTGAGCACAGGCGTGCCGACCAGCTTGCCTTAGATTTGAAGAAGCGGACACGTACGTCTGCTAGGTACGTGTAGCGTAAACTGAAGCACATCGGAACGTACGAAAGATGGTTGCGCTGAAAATTTCAGTCATGTCGCTAGCGAGTTCGGCGAGAGGACTCTGCTTATTACAAACCGGAGATATTTACATTAGAGGTTGTTTCGCATTTGAGTAGCTGATAAATTCAGATCGTTTCTGATGTCTTCGGTGACATTTGCGACCCAGTTCAAGGGTTTTGTTAAAGTACGAGTAAGAAATGTAATGCCAATAAAGTATGTTTAATGAAGTGTAGTAAGGTGCTCGTAAGTTACATTACGATAAAACAGTTTTTGGACTTGTCGTGGCACAGTCTTTGCCTCTGCGCATTCTGATACATTCTCAGTTGTAGTGTGGTAGGCAATGGACGTAGTCAGTAGTGCTGTGTTCACTTGTGATTCTATACGCTGGATGAAGAAAGCTGGACTGTAAAGGACAGCAAGGTGGTCCATTGATCGTGAACGGCCCAAATATCTCACGAAATAAGCGTCAAACGAAAAAACTACAAAGAACGAAACTCGTCTAGCTTGAAGGGGGAAACCAGATGGCGCTATGGTTGACCCGCTAGATGGCGCTGCCATAGGTCAAACGGATATCAACTGGTTTTTTTTTAAATAGGAACCTCCAATCTTTATTACATATTCGTGTAGTACGTAAATAAATATGAATGATTTAGTTGGACCACTTTTTTCGCTTTGTGATACATGGCGTTGTAATAGTCACGAACATATGGCTTACAATTTTAGACGAACAGTTGGTAACAGGTAGGTATTTAAATTAAAATACAGAAAGTAGGTAGCCTTGAAGATTTTATTTCGGTTGTTCCAATGTAAAACATGTACCTTTGTGAACTTATCATTTCTGAGAACGCATGCTGTTACAGCGTGATTACCTGTGTAGTGGACTGGCCCGACAGCCAATCCACTATGACTGGTAGCCGAAAGGCACGCGTTTAAGCTCACGCAGGCTGGCGTGAGGTCTGGAACAGGTCAGAGAAATAAGACTAGCAAAACAGGAGGCAACTGGTAGAATACTTAACTTTAATCCACAATTGGTGTACATCGCTCTAGATGGTACATGTTATAACCTCAATATAAACTGGTAATGGCGCCTTGCTAGGTCGTAGCAAATGACGTAGCTGAAGGCTATGCTAACTATCGTCTCGGCAAATGAGAGCGTATTTGTCAGTGAACCTTTCCTAGCAAAGTCGGCTGTACAACTGGGGCGAGTGCTAGAAAGTCTCTCTAGACCTGCCGTGTGGTGGCGCTCGGTCTGCAATCACTGACAGTGGCGACACGAGGGTCCGACGTATACTACCGGACCGCGGCCGATTTAAAGGCTACCACCTAGCAAGTGTGGTGTCTGGCGGTGACACCACAACCTGTAAATACCACATTAATGCAATAAATGCTCAAAATGCTGTCAATCAGCCTCAATGCATTTGGCAATACGTCTAACGACATTCCTCTCAACAGCGAGTAGTTTGCCTTTCGTAATGTTCGCACGTGCATTGACAATGCGGTGACGCATGTTGTCAGGCGTTGTCGGTGGCTCACGATAGCAAATATCCTACAAGTTTCCCCACAGAAAGAAATCCGGGGACGACAGATCCGGTGAACGTGCGGGCCATGGTATGCTGCTTCGATGACCAATCCACCTGTCATGAAATATGCTATTCAAATACCGCTTCAACCGCACGCGAGCTATGTGCCGGACATCCATCATGTTGGAAGTACATCGCCATTCTGTCATGCAGTGAAACATCTTGTAGTAACATCGGTAGAACATTACGTAGGAAATCAGCACACATTGCAACATTTAGATTGCCATCGATAAAATGGGGGCCAATTACCCTTCCTCCCATAATGCCCCACCATACATTAACCCACTAACGTCGCTGATGTTCCACTTGTCGCAGCCATCGTGGATTTTTCGTTGCCCAATAATGCATAATATGCCGGTTTACGGTACCACTGTTGGTGAATGACGCTTCGTCGTTAAATAGAACGCGTGCAAAAAATCTGCAATCGTCCGGTAATTTATCTTGTGCCCAGTGGCAGAACTGTACACGACGTTCAAAGTCGTCGCCTTGCAATTCCTGGTGCATAGAAATATGGTACGGGTGCAATCGATGTTGATGTAGCATTCTCAACACCGCCGTTTTTGAGATTCCCGATTCTCGCTCAATTTGTCCGCTACTGGTGTGCGGATTAGCCGCGACAACAGCTAAAACAACTACTTGGGCATCACCATTTGTTGCAGGTCGTGGTTGACGTTTCACATATGGCTGAACACTTCCTGTTTCCTTAAATAACGTAACTATCCGGCGAACGGTCCAGACCCTTGGATGATGTCGTCCAGGATACCGAGCAGCATACATAGCATACACCCACTGGGCATTTTGATCACAATAGCCATACATTAACACAATACCGACCTTTTCCGCAATTGGTAAACGGTCCGTTTTACCACGGGTAATGTATCACGAAGCAAATATCGTCCACACTGGCGGAATGTTATGTGATTCCACGTACTTATACGTTTGTGACTATAACAGCGCCATCTATCACAAAGCGAAAAAAGTGGTCCAACTAAAACATTCATATTTATTTACGTACTACACGAATATGTAATAAAAATGAGGGTTCCTATTTTAAAAAACGCAGTTGATATCCGTTTGACCTATGACAGCGCCATCTAGCGGGCCAACCATAGCGCCATCTGGTTTCCCCCTTCAAGCTAGACGAGTTTCGTTCTTCGTAGTTTTCTCGTTTGACGCTTATTTCGTGAGATATTTGCCCCGGTCACTATCAGTGGACCACCCCGTATAGTGGAAAGCGAAGGAAATATAAATTTTGAATAATATTAGTATTTTTTGAAGAGAGGAAGTTTAAGATAAGACTACAGCACTGCGCACCTAATTTGTAGAAATGATGATTGGGAGCTAGTTAATTTTGTTCACTTGTTCAGAGCTGAAAGACGGATCATTCCACTTTCCTGAATCATGCATTAACATATTGATTCATTAAACTGTTTGATTTGTATATTAATTCTCTGTTAACATTGTGCCCTCTTTAAATCATTGTTCACTTTGTTGAGCATAGTATTGTTCAGAGCTATGTTATGTGTGAAGATCACGCAAAGTTTTGCTCTGGCTTTTTGAATACATACTTCTTTCTAAAATCGTTGTCTTAAGAGTATCATTTCATAGCAATAGTTACTCTTCCCACCCAACTATTAATCATTACGCGTTAACACATGTGGTATGCAAATTTAATTTATAAACAGAAAGCTGACTTAGCCGCTGCCTACTCGCTGTTTGCTGTTGTGATTCCGAGGAATCTACAGCCATGTTGTCCAGACACAAGGTAAGTGGAAATTTTGATTAGGGCTAGATAATTGCTTTACTAGAATCGCACCTTTAATATAAGAAAAGTTGCGTTCAGATCAGTTACAGTACAGTTCAAAAAATGGCTCTGAGCGCTATGGGACTTAACTTCTGAGGTCATCAGTCCCCTAGAACTTAGAACTACTTAAACCTAACTAACCTAAGGATTACACACATCCTTGCCTGAGGCAGGATTCGAATCTGCGACCGTAGCGGTCGTGCGGTTCCAGACTGTAGCGCCTAGAACCGCTCGGCCACGCCGGCCGGCAGTAAACTTCAACTTAGGTTCTGTTTACTTAAAGTTAACATACGAGTTGAGTTGGATAACAGTTTTGAGGGTCATAGTTCTCGTAAAACGTAGGCTTTTACAGAGTGGGAGGTAAACTTGGGCTAAATTTAAGACAGAAACAAGTATAGTGGAGAGATTACAATGTGAAATACGCATACGGCCTGTCAGAGGGGCTACATCATAAAATCTACTATACAGTTTGTTACAGGGCAGATAGCATGATGCCAGGTAAACCATTTTTATCTATTATGAAAACTTTTAACATGACAGAGATGGCTACATCAGCCGTGCAATTACGGATACCATAGACGTAAGCAACGAGAATGATCACTTCTTCGGTATACTTGTAATTTTAATCAGCATGATATACAGGGTGGTCCTTTGATAGTGACCGGGCCAAGTATCTCACGAAATAAGCATCAAAGGAAAAAACTACAAAGAACGAAACTCGTCTAGCTTGAAGGGGGAAACCAGATGGCGCTATCGTTGGCCCGCTAGATGTCGCTGCCATAGGTCAATCGGACATCATCTGTGTTTTTTTTTAAATAGGAAGCCCCATTTTTAATTACACATTCGTGTAGTACGTAAAGAAATATGAATGTTTTGGTTGGACCACTTTTTTCGCCCTTCAAACTAGACAAGTATCGTTCTTTGTAGTTTTTTCGTTTGACGCTTATTTCTTGAGATATTTGGCCCGATCACGATCGATGGACCACCCTATACAGGGCTATCACAAATGATTGAAGCAATTTCATAAATTCACTGTAGCTCCATTCATTGACATATGGTCGCGACGCACTACAGATACGTAGAAAAACTCATAAAGTTTTGTTCGGCTGAAGCCGCACTTCAGGTTTCTGCCGCGAAAGCGCTCGAGAGCGCAGTGAGACAAAATGGCGACAGGAGCCGAGAAAGCGTATGTCGTGCTTGAAATGCACTCACATCAGTCAGTCATAACAGTGCAACGACACTTCAGGACGAAGTTCAACAAAGATCCACCAACTGCTAACTCCATTCGGCGTTGGTATGCGCAGTTTATAGCTTCTGGATGCCTCTGTAAGGGGAAATCAACGGGTCGGCCTGCAGTGAGCGAAGAAACGGCTGAACGCGTGCGGGCAAGTTTCACGCGTAGCCCGCGGAAGTCGACGAATAAAGCAAGCAGGGAGCTAAACGTACCACAGCCGACGGTTTGGAAAATCTTACGGAAAGGGCTAAAGCAGAAGCCTTACCGTTTACAATTGCTACAAGCCCTGACATCCGATAACAAAGTCAAACGCTTTGAATTTTCGGCGCAGTTGCAACAGCTCATGGAAGAGGATGCGTTCAGTGCGAAACTTGTTTTCAGTGATGAAGGAACATTTTTTCTTAATGGTGAAGTGAACAGACACAATGTGCGAATCTGGGCGGTAGAGAATCCTCACGCATTCGTGCAGCAAATTCGCAATTCACCAAAAATTAACGTGTTTTGTGCAATCTCACGGTTTAAAGTTTACGGCCCCTTTTTCTTCTGCGAAAAAAAACGTTACTGGACACGTGTACCTGGACATGCTGGAAAATTGGTTCATGCCACAACTGGAGACCGACAGTGCTGACTTCATCTTTCAACAGGATGGTGCTCCACCGCACTTCCATCATGATGTTCGGCATTTCTTAAACAGGAGAGTGGAAAACCGATGGATCGGTCGTGGTGGAGATCACGATCAGCAATTCATGTCATGGCCTCCACGCTCTCCCGACTTAACCCCATGCGATTTCTTTCTGTGGGGTTATGTGAAAGATTCAGTGTTTAAACCTCCTCTACCAAGAAACGTGCCAGAACTGCGAGCTCGCATCAACGATGCTTTCGAACTCATTGATGGGGACATGCTGCGCCGAGTGTGGGAGGAACTTGATTATCGGCTTGATGTCTGCCGAATCACTAAAGGGGCACATATCGAACATTTGTGAATACCTAAAAAAACTTGTTGAGTTTTTGTATGTGTGTGCAAAGCATTGTGAAAATATCTCAAATAATAAAGTTATTGTAGAGCTGTGAAATCGCTTCAATCATTTGTAATAACCCTGTATATGTATAAGCACTTGTTTGTTTTCAAGGAAATTCATTGTGCTTCTCCATTTTCATAAAAAACTTGTGCTCGTTCACTCCGCTTCCGCCACATGCGAACATCTAATGAATTTACACTGTTCATCATGTCCCCAGTGAGATCTGTGAGTACTCCGTCAGTTTTCTACCAATAACATTTCTTTTCCTTTCGCATTTGTGGTGTCCATCTGTTGGATCCCAGAAGCACCTATGATATCTGTATTCTTCCAGCAAGAACATTACATTCTCTTCGGACAACTTTACCGCTCACGCGACTCATGTCTGGAGGAAACACGTTAACAGATGAAAGAGCTCTGTACTTGTAACGCTGAGGCGGAGTGGACGTGAACTTCTGCTTACGATTCGTTAAAAGACCGACAGTCAGCAGAACACAAGCGAAAACAAACGAATGCGAACCGAAAGCGAACGAACGCCGTTTGTTCACACCAGAGAGAATTCACTGCTGCACGCGTTCGCTTGTGTTCGCTTCGGTGTAAAAGGAGCGTAAAATGTCGTTGCTGAGCGCACAAGCTCTCGTCGTTAGCGATTCGCGTCACAGCAAGCCATTAAACGCGAGGCGCTGTCGGCGTGAGCCGAGGTACGTCCTGTCGCTGTGAGCTGTTACGAAACACCCGTCAGGCTGTGCTGGCGGATGAATCACCCACAGCCGACCTCACCTGCGTCGAAAAAAAAAAAAAGACACACAACGTGGAAGCTGCCAGAAGGCGCCGATTATGCGGAAATGAAAGGCGCTGCCTCCTGGGCACAGGTGTGCCGACCTGACCTACCTGACAAAGAGCTGATGAAGCGGACACGAACTTCTGAGGAGGGGTCGTGTAGCGCAAACACAGGCGCATCTGAACGCATAGCAAATGGATGCGCGGAAAATTTCAGTCCTGTTACTAGCGGCTTCTGCGAGAGTAAGGGCAGCCTACAGCGATATCCGTCAAGAGCCGCTGTACGAATTAGTCAGCATCAAGTAGACGGATTAATACAAATTAAATACTATGAGAATGTACGAGAAAGATAGATCGCTACTTACCATAAAAAGACATGTCAAATTGCAGACAGGCATGATTAAAAGACACTCGCATGTAGCTTTCGGCCACAGTCTTCATCAGTAAGGACACACACACAAGCAAGCACACGTCACGCACACGTGACCGCCAACTCCAGCATCTCGGGCCGGAGTGGCATTCTAGCCCGAGACGCTGGAGTCGCCAAGTGCCTTAATATCGGAATGAGACTCTGTCGAGACGTTTGACCAAACAGCTAGCGAATTGGCACTTCTCAGCTGTAATTTTTGAGAACGTCTGTCGTGTAGAAACATCACTGCGCGATAGCAACGGTGAAGCCCTTGATGACAGTGTCACTAAAGGAAAGTTATTAAACACGGTTTTCCGAAACTCATTCACCAAAGAAGACGAAGTAAATATTCCTGAATTCCAATCAAGAACAACTGCCAAGATGAGAAACATAGTAGATATCCTCGGAGTAACGAAGCAGCTTAAATCACTTAATAAAGGCAAGGCCTCCGGTCCAGATTGTATTCCAGTCAGGTTACTCTCAGAGTATGCTGATAAAATAGCTCCATATTTATCAATTATATACAACCACTCGCTCACAGAAAGATCTGTACCTAAAGACTAGAAAATCACACCAATACCCAAAAAGGGAAGTACGAGTAATCCGCTGAATTACAGGCCTATATCACTAACGTCGATTTGCAGTAGGGTTTTGGAACATATACTGTATTCCAACATTATGAAGCACCTCGAAGAAAACGATTTATTGACACATAGTCAGCATAGATTCAGAAAATATCGTTCTTGTGAAACACAACTAGCTCTTTATACTCATGAAGTAATAAGTGCTATCGACAGGGGATGTAAAATAGATTCCATATTTTTAGATTTCCAGAAGGCTTTCGACACCGTTCCTCACAAACGTCTTCTAACCAAACCGCGTGCATACGGAATATCGTCTCAGTTGTGCCACTGGATTCGTGATTTCCTGTCAGAAAGGTCACAGTTCGTAGTAATAGACGGAAAGCCATCGTGTAAAACAGAAGTAATAAACTGCGTTCTCCAAGGAAGTGTTATAAGCCCTCTATTGTTCCTGATCTATATCAACGACATAGGAGACAATCTGAGTAGCCGTCTCAGATTGTTTGCAGATGATGCTGTCATTTACCGTCTTGTAAAGTCATTAGATAATCGAAACGACTTGAAAAATGATTTAGGTAAGGTATCTGTATAGGGCGAAAAGTGGCAATAGACCCTGAATAAGGGAAGGTGTGAAGTTATTCAATGAGTACTAAAAGAAATCAGCTAAATTTCGATTACGCGATCAGTCACACAAATCTGAAGGCTGTAAATTCAACTAAATACTTAGGCATTGCAATTACAAAGAACCTAAATTGGAACGATCACATAGATAATATTGTGGGTAGAGCAAACCAAAGACTGCGAGTCATTGGCAGAACACTTAGAATGTGCAGCACCTACTAAAGAGACTGCTTACACCACGCTTGTCGCCGGCCGCGGTGGCCGTGCGGTTCTAGGCGCTCCAGTCCAGAGCCGCGCTACTGCTACGGTCGCAGGTTCGAATCCTGCCTCGGGCATGGATGTGTGTGATGTCCTTAGGTTAGTTAGATTTAAGTAGTTCTAAGTTCTAGGGGACTGTTGACCACATCAGGTGAGTCCCACAGTGCTCAGAGCCATTTGAACCACGCTTGTCCGCCCTATTCTGGAGTACTGCTGTGCAGTGTGCGATACGCATCTGGTGGGACTGACGGATGACATCGAAAAAGTACAAAGAAGGGCAGCTCGTTTTGTATTATCGCGAAATAGGGGCTATAGTATCACAGAAATGATACGTGAATTGGAGTGGCAATCATTAAAACAAAGGCGTTTTTCGTTGCGACGGGATCTTCTCATGAAATTTCAATCACCAGTTTTCTCCTCCGATTGCGAAAACATTCTGTTGGCACCCACCTACATAGGGAGAAATGATCATCACGATAAAATAAGAGAGATCAGGGCTCGCACAGAAAAATTTAAGTGCTCGTTTTTCCCGCGTGCCGTTCGAGAGTGGAACGGTAGAGAGACAGCTTGAAGGTGGTTCATTGAACCCTCTGCCAGGCACTTTATTGTGAATAGCAGAGTAATCACGTAGATGTAGATGTAGATGTGGTCTGGATAAAAGTACTTTAAAATGTATTAAAAACAGTCTCGACTGCAATACTCGTGAAACATTTATTTACAATGGTTACCGGTTTCGGTCAGAATGTGACCATCTTCAGACCATTTTTATGGTGGGCGGTGGCGCTGAATGGAACAGGTCTTACGACTCCACGAACGTTAACTGTTCAAGGTTCGCCGCCACTGCCTACCATCATGGTACAAATCGTCTGAAAGTGGTCACATTCTGACTGAAACCGCTAACCATTGTAAATAAATGTTTTACTGTGGTCGAGACTTTTCAGTCCATTTTTAAAGTTCTCACGTGGCATCTACGGTCACAGGATTTGACGCTCTGTGATGTCTTCGTGTGAGGTTTCATTGAGGACAGCGTTCACGCACCAATACTACCACAGAAGCTAGAACAGCAATATGGGAATTTTGTTATTTGTTTACTTGTTCGCCAAACTAGTTTCAACGACAAATATAGCCAGCATCAGTCTGTTCTTTAATTCTAAATGGTTCAAATGGCTCTGAGCACTATGGAACTTAACATCTGAGGTCATCAGTCCCCTAGACTTAGAACTACGTAAACCTAACTAACCTAAGGACATCACACATCCATGCCCGAGGCGGGATTCGAATCTGCGACCGTAGCAGCAGCGCGTTTCCCGACTGAAGCGCCTAGAACCGCTCGGCCACAGCGGCAGGCCTGTAATTCTAAAACATACAGAAATAGCATAGTTATAAAACATTGTAAAACGTTATTACATCAGTACTGTTTGTTTTTTAAATATTTTTTTCTGTGAATACTTTCATTATACCTAATTTACTATACGTCACAGCATGGTTTTTTTAAAATTGTTGTCGCTGTTTGCAACATTTTTTCTGTTACCGTTTTTCTCGGCACACATCATGTACTGTGCAACTGGGTGAGCGGTTGTTAGTAAACAAACACAAAAACGTGAACTTAAGTATGACAGCGTTACACAAGTGGGATTGCGGTAGAGTTGTAAAAATTGGAAATTTGGGGTAAGGTCTTATGGGACCAAACTGTTGAGGTCATCGGTCCCTAAGCTTACACACTACTTAATCCGACTTAAACTATCTTACGCTAAGAACAACACACACACCCATGCCCGAGGAAGGACTCGAACCTCCGACGGGGGGAGCCGCGCGGACCGTGACAAGGCGCCCTAGAACGCGCCGCTCGGTAGTGTTGTGGGTACGGTTTTAGAGTGTACTAGGTTGTTACGTAGTTTATCGTTTACTCACGTTCGCTGGACTGCTTGCAGCTACTTTTATACACAGGAAACTTAACTTTCGCACTTGGTTCACAATCCAAAACATTATGCCATCTTGCTGTTCGCGTGTTGTGAGAAATGTATCGCACGTTGCGAGAAAGCTATGAAAATTGTGGTGGTAGTTCTGACGACTGTTGTTTCTTATTTATATCTCTGTGTGTGATGGAGGAGTGGTCCTTTGCTTGTGTGGGTTTTCTGTTCTGTGTCAGTTCTCTCAGAGCGGTAAAGAGTGTGTTGTTGCAAAGTGTTGTGTTTCCGTTTATATAGCCTTACCTATGAAATAATTTTCTTCTTTTCTTAGTTGTCGGTAGAAACTGTTGCTCTGTTTCAGGATGTATACAGGGTGTTACAAAAAGGTACGGCCAAACTTTCAGGAAACATTACTCACACACAAATAAAGAAAATATGTTATGTGGACATGTGTCCGGAAACGCTTAATTTCCATGTTAGAGCTCATTTTAGTTTCGTCAGTATGTACTGTACTTCCTCGATTCACCGCCAGTTGGCCCAATTGAAGGAAGGTAATGTTGATTTCGGTGCTTGTGTTGACATGCGACTCATTGCTCTACAGTACTAGCATCAAGCACATCAGTACGTAGCATCAACAGGTTAGTGTTCATCACGAACGTGGGTTTGCAGTCAGTGCAATGTTTACAAATGCGGAGTTGGCAGATGCCCATTTGATGTATGGATTAGCACGCCTCAACAGCCGTGGCGCGGTACGTTCGTATCGAGACAAATTACCAGAACGAAGGTGTCCCGGCAATTGATCGGCGTCTTAGGGAGCACGGAACATTCCAGCCTATGACTCGCGACTGGGGAAGACCTAGAACGACGAGGACACATGCAATGGACGAGGCAATTCTTCGTGCAGTTGACGATAACCCTAATGTCAGCGTCAGAGAGGTTGCTGCTGTAAAAGGTAACGTTGACCACGTCACTGTATGGAGAGTGCTACGGGAGAACCAGTTGTTTCCGTACCATGTACAGCGTGTGCAGGTACTATCAACAGCTGATTGGCCTCCACGGGTACACTTCTGCGAATGGTTCATCCAACAATGTGTCAATCCTCGTTTCAGTGCAAATGTTCTCTTTACGGATGAGGCTTCATTCCAACGTGATCAAATTGTAAATTTTCACAGTCAGCATGTGTGGGCTGACGAGAATCCGCACGCAATTGTGCAATCACGTCATCAACACAGATTTTCTATGATCGTTTGCTCAGGCATTGTTGGCGATGTCTTGATTGGGCTCCATGTTCTTCCACCTACGCTCAATGGAGCACGTTATCATGATTTCATACGGGATACTCTACCTGTGCTGCTAGAACATGTGCCTTTACAAGTACGACACAACATGTGGTTTATGCACGATGTCGAGAAAAATGGCAACAGCAAAACACGAAAAATATTCTTCAAATAGCGTCAGCAATCCTAAAACCCTGCTGTGACGTATAATAGATAAGGTATTATGAAAGTATTCACAGAAAACAACATTTAAAAAACAAACAGTATACATGAAATACTGTTTTACAATGTTTTATAACTATGCTATTTCTGCATGTTTCAGATGTAAGGACCCACAGATGATGGCGATGTTTGTCGCTGAAACTAATTTGGGGAATAAATAAACAAATGAGAAAAGTGTTTTGCATGAAGGCAGACTCACAGCTCCCATATTGTTGGTTTTTTGTATGCAAAAATGGACCAATGGAAGTGTTCGAAGATAAAATTGTTGAAGCTAGATGAAGCACCTGATTCATATTGCCACACCATCAGTAACGATGGATAGGCGTACCTGTGTATGGAAAGAACTCGGGTATCGATGTCATACCGATCGTGTCGCTGGTGGAGGACGTATTGAATAACTGAACTCGAGAGATTCGTAAATATGTGTCCCATGTTTCGTAACTGTGTGTCTTTCCGTTTAACAAATATGTTCATTCGATACACATATATTCTTTTTGAAACACCTTCCATATCGAATTATAACATGATGCTCCGCAGACATTATTAACTTTCCGTGTGCCCCCTAAACACACTGATGACCAGAAAGTGAAGCGCCCAGAAGACATAGTCGTATGGCGATGTAACATTGTACACGCTCACTCCACAGGCGGATACGTAAAGGATTAGAAGTGCAATTCTCTGTGACTGTTAAAACGAATACTGCAGTGAGTTTAGTACTGATTGCTTCTAGCGTTGTTACCAGGCGTGGTGCTCTAAATGTTCATAAATATAAAATTTTGCCCTTCAGAAAATAGAAAAATGTAGTGTCCTATGACTATAATATCAGTGAGTCACAGTTGGAATCGGCCAATTCACACAAGTACCTGGGTGTAACACTTTGTAGGGAAATGAAACGGAATGATGAAATAGGTTCAGTCGTAGGTAAAGCAGGTGGCAGACTTCGGTTTATTGGTAGAATACTGAGGAAAGGCAATCAGTCTACAAAGGAGATTGCTCACAAATCACGCGTGCGACCGATTACAGAATATTACTCAGGTGTGTGGGATGCGTGCCACATAGGACTAACAGGGGATACTGAATGTATACAGAGAAGGGCACCACGAATGGTCACAAGTATGTTTAATCCGTGGGAGAGTGTCAAAGAGATACTGAAGGAACTGAACTGGAAGACTCTTGAAGACGTACGTAAACTACCACGAGAAAGTCTGTTAACAAAGTTTCAAGAACCGGCTTTAAATGATTACTTTAGGAAGATACTACAACCCCTTACGTATCGCTCACTTAGAGATCGCGAGGGTAAGATTAGAGTAACTGCCGTATGTACAGAGGCATTCAAACAATCATTCTTCCCGCGCTCGATACATGAATGGAACGGGAAGAAACCCTAACAACTCGTATAATGGGACGCACCCTCTGCCGTGTACCTCACGGTAGTTTGCAGAGTGCAGATATAAATGTAGAGGTGCTTAACAGCGAGCTGTTACCACGATACGGAGATGCTGCGTACTCCTTTGAGGCAGAGTTATCAGCACCTGACAGAGCTTTAAAGGGCCGCATTGTGAGTCTCCATCCGGCCGGCTGGCCAAATAGCGCAGTGTCGAGTTTTGTGCGGCACCCGTATGTGACAGTAGCGCGTTGTAGAATTGTATGGGAACGTGACGGCAGGCTTACTCGTTGTAAAGCTTCCGGTCCATCACATTTGATAACTACAGCGGAAGAATGCTGTACTGCCCACCTGCCACACTCTGACCTCTTCACATAAGCGCATGCTATCGGAGAACAAGTAATGGTCTCCCTGTAACATTCTACGACATCCCGCTCCATTGGTCGGAGACGAGCAACAGCTGGGCCAAGAAACTAGCGTCCCATACCATCACCACATAGCAAACAGCTGCACTTGGAGTGCTGCCATGGCTGTGAAGCATGGACCGCTGATGAATGGCATCGCATTGTGGGCAGCGACTAGTCGGGGTTCTGTACGATACCGGATGACCGTTATCGACAAGTATGATGACGACTTGGAGAGAGGACGCATCCCTCCATTGTTTTGGAGGGTCACAGAGGTATTACTCATGGCATCACGGTGTGGGGAGTGATCGGGTATGAATTCAGCTCACAGCTAGCGTGACTGAGGGAACTATGACGTCAGACATCCTGTGTCATCACATGTTACCTCTCATGCGAACATATCGTGGTTGCATTTTTCAACAGGACAGTGCTCGTCCACACGTGACCCGTGTCTCTGTGAAAAGTCTCCTTGATGTTGAGGTACTCTAATGGCCAGCAAGGCCCCAGATCTGTTCCCGATAGAACATATGTGGAGCCAGCTCGGACATCACCTCTGTCACAGTGCCAGTGTCCAAGATGTCAAGGACCAGTTACAACAGATGTGGGCCAGCTATCTCAAGAGGGTATACAGCGGCTGTATAACATCCTTCTCAACCGAACTATTACCGGCATTCACGCCACAGGAGATGCAACGTCGCACTGGTAGGTGGTCTCATACTGCCGAACTCTGTACATTTAACGTGATTCTGTAGTCAATGAATTTAACATCACGTACCCTCCATTTCTGCGAAGTTTCTTTTTTGTTTTCCTCCTCTCGTTGCAGGTGAGCGAGGTGACACAGTGGTTAGCACAATGGACTCGCATTCGGGAGGACGACAGTTCAAACCCGGGTCCGGCCATCCAGATATAGGTTTTCCGTGATTTCTCTGAATCTTTCGAGGAAAATGGTAGGATGGTTCGTTTGAAAGGGTACGGCCGATTTCCTTCACCGTCCTTCCCTAATCCGAGCTTGTGCTCCGTCTCCAACGACTTCGACGTCGACGGGCCGTTAAAAACTAATCTCCTCCTCCTCCTTATAGATGCTTCACATTTTTATCAGGTCGTATAGATGCAGAATATATTAGCAGTCGTAAACTTAAGCAGAGTTTTGCAATTGGCGCTGTGTCTTGCGCAAACAGAGATGAGTCAAGACGCGCTGGCTCCCAGTGACTACCGGCACGTATGCTGTAATTGTCTCAGGTTTACACCTCATGAGAAAGCTGTTAGGTGAATCACTAACGACGTTAGGCACAACGGCATTCAACTCCTAACAGCTGTCGTTATCTCGTAATTGTCTCTCCACTCCACGAAGAACGTCATATTCTCTTGTCAGTGAACGGCGTTTTAAGCCGTGCAAGACTTTTACGATTTTGCAGACTGGGAAGGTAAATTCTTCACTGAGGCTCACTCAACACAAGAACCAAACTTTATCTACTCTCATTAGCGTGTTATCCAACATTTCATTTCATAAGGATACGTGAAGCTACAGGGTGTTTCAAAAATGACCGGTATATTTGAAACGGTAATAAAAACTAAACGAGCAGCGATAGAAATACACCGTTTGTTGCAATATGCTTGGGACAACAGTACATTTTCAGGCAGACAAACTTTCGAAATTACAGTAGTTACAATTGTCAGCAACAGATGGCGCTGCGGTCTGGGAAACTCTATAGTACGATATTTTCCACATATCCACCATGCGTAGCAATAATATGGCGTAGTCTTTGAATGAAATTACCCGAAACCTTTGACAACGTGTCTGGCGGAATGGCTTCACATGCAGATGAGATGTACTGCTTCAGCTGTTCAATTGTTTCTGGATTCTGGCGGTACATCTGGTCTTTCAAGTGTCCCCACAGAAAGAAGTCACAGGGGTTCATGTCTGGCGAATAGGGAGGCCAATCCACGCCGCCTCCTGTATGTTTCGGATAGCCCAAAGCAATCACACGATCATCGAAATATTCATTCAGGAAATTAAAGACGTCGGCCGTGCGATGTGGCCGGGCACCATCTTGCATAAACCACGAGGTGTTCGCAGTGTCGTCTAAGGCAGTTTGTACCGCCACAAATTCACGAAGAATGTCCAGATAGCGTGATGCAGTAATCGTTTCGGATCTGAAAAATGGGCCAATGATTCCTTTGGAAGAAATGGCGGCCCAGACCAGTACTTTTTGAGGATGCAGGGACGATGGGACTGCAACATGGGGCTTTTCGGTTCCCCATATGCGCCAGTTCTGTTTATTGACGAAGCCGTCCAGGTAAAAATAAGCTTCGTCAGTAAACCAAATGCTGCCCACATGCATATCGCCGTCATCAATCCTGTGCACTATATCGTTAGCGAATGTCCCTCGTGCAGCAATGGTAGCGGCGCTGAGGGGTTGCCGCCTTTGAATTTTGTATGGATAGAGGTGTAAACTCTGGCGCATGAGACGATACGTGGACGTTGGCGTCATTTGGACCGCAGCTGCAACACGGCGAACGGAAACCCGAGGCCGCTGTTGGATCACCTGCTGCACTAGCTGCGCATTGCCCTCTGTGGTTGCCGTACGCGGTCGCCCTACCTTTGCAGCACATTCATCCGTCACGTTCCCAGTCCGTTGAAATTTTTCAAACAGATCCTTTATTGTATCGCTTTTCGGTCCTTTGGTTACATTAAATCTCCGTTGAAAACTTCGTCTTGTTGCAACAACACTGTGTTCTAGGCGGTGGAATTCCAACACCAGAAAAATCCTCTGTTCTAAGGAATAAACCATGTTGTCCACAGCACACTTGCATGTTGTGAACAGCACACGCTTAAGCCCGGTCCACACGCAATGATCTGTCTGCGCAGACATCGGCGCAGATGTCTGTACATGCAAAAGATCGCTGCAAATGTGGTGTGTTCACACGACACAAACCCCAATCTACTACTTGCCCGCCATCTGTCGGTGTAGAAAAGAAATATCAGTGGCAAGCGACTACGCTCCCCGAAAACGTCAAAATTTAATTCAGTTATTTTGAAAAATAGAAATGGAGGAAGTTCTGTTGTGGTCTGTGTTCGCAACTTGTGTTGCAAAAAACATTCAGACCAACCGCAGGAAACAGAGAAAGCGGTCAAAATGGTGCAGACAGTGGCTGCTAAAGCGAAAGCAGTTTTGTCACGTAAATTTACTGCGAGAGTTGCAGGGCGAACCTGTTTTGTTTTACATAACCTCGTGTTCCATTTCCTCGCACATTGGCACTCCAATTTCATCTTCAATTGTATTCCTGCTTGGTCTTGGCGTTTCTTGATCACTAAGAAAGCCAAGTAGATCAAAATACCATAACGTTGGCTGGTATACTTGATCTACTCCTACACCAAATCTTCTAGATTTCTGAACTTTGGATAACTCTTTTCGGTAAACAGTTCGCTGACAGACTAATTTACTTGACTTGCCTTCATGAACTCATCTTTCAGGAAAGCGTAAATAGCTTCACATGTGTTGGGTATTATTTCACTCAATGCTTGTTTCGATATTGCAGATGAAAATCCCAAATCATTGTAGCTCCTTCCTGTTGCTAGGAATCTTAATGTTAGTGCCAGGCGTTCATGAGGAGAAATTTCCCTTCTCATACAAGTATTTTTCTCATAATATGAGGGGTTACATGCTTTAAGAGATAATTATAAGTTTCGACATCCATCCGCAAATAATTTCGCCAGTTCGCACGAAATTATTTTTTTATTACCGTTTCTCTGTTTGCCGAGGCGCCAACTGCCCGCAATTTTTCAATTAAAGCATTGTATGCTGCTGTCTTTTTGTCTCGGTCGCTATATTCTTTACTTTTAATCTTCCACAAACATGGGTGGTTTATGTATATTTCAATGAATTCACTTACAAACTCTCGAGAACACTGACGAGTATCAGCCATTTTAATGCCCTGTGCACACAAATACAAACACTAGACTGAGTAAACAGCTGTTTCGCGCCAGATTTGCGACGATCTCCTGTCCACACGCTCCAACTTGTCTGCGCAGATGTGGTTTGAACCGACAGATTTGAGAGGTTTCGCTCAAACCTCCAACTCCAACTTCCAGGTTTGCACACACCTCAGGTTGGTGCAAATCTTCTGTTCACACGCAACGATCTGTCTGCGCAGATGTGATGTGCGCAGACATTTGCGCAGACAGATCGTTGCGTGTGGACGGGCCTTTACAGCAGAAAGACGTACAGAATGGCGCACCCACAGACTGCGTTGTCTTCTATATCTTTCACATCACTTGCAGCGCCATCTGTTGTTGAAAATTGTAGCTACTGTAATTTCCAAAGTTTGTCCGCCTGAAAATGTACTGTTGTCCCAAGCATATTGCAACAAACGGTGTATTTCTATCGCTGCTCGTTTAGTTTTTATTGCCGTTTCAAATACACTGGTCATTTTTGAAACATCCTGTATAAGCTCTACCTTCATGCAGTTGTCTTAGTGTGTGAGTAAACATGGCGCCTCGGCAGGTGGACTTAGTGTGATGCAGTAACGAGCACAGCTTGCGTAATGCACTATCAGCATCTTCGGAAGAAACAATCGCAGTGAGGAGTGTACCTTGGACTGCCCATCGTATCACATCCCAGACACATGGTGAAATTTGCCGTGATCATTTCTTGGAACCATCTTTTGTAGGCACACCGAACAAACGTGCGAAGGAAATCGGTATATTCCAGTAAAATCAGAGCTATTCACTTTGAAAATCAAATGACAACATATTTCTTTTCATAAAGAACTACAGCTTTTCCTTTTAAACCAGTCAGTCTGCTGGTATTATAGAACCTTTGCTACATTCTTTTGACAAATATTGTTCGTAATGCATTAAAGTTTAAGTACGTTGAATTTACATCTATCTTCTTCCAAGACAGAGCAGGGGAAACTCAAGTGAACTAATTTGCTTGACCAACAGAATCTGTATAGAAACTGAAATACGAAAATACGTGTAGTATCTTATTTGTTTTTTACGATCTGATAAACCAGCGTTATCGCCAAACTTCGACACTGCGTACTGTAATCATTTAAAGTGATCATTCGTACGACACAGAAAAACTACGTTAGCAAAGTGAATAATAGTAATTCAAGTTGAGCTGTTTTTTTACCAGTGAACTTATTTTTAAAGTACTGCATAATAATAATAACTGTACCGACACATCCCACCGAAGGTACATGTACTGGCCGCTGCTGAGGAGAGCGTTTACGCTAGGTATGCAGCAGCAAGTAGGGTATGCATTGTGATGAACTCCAGAGCAGAATATCATGCGCCATTCTACAATATTATCATTAATCCAAATGCGTCGAAAAGGTCTGATTTATTTACAAGCAAACAACATAACTACATTACACGAACAACTTTGTAATATAGGCAGCCACAGGCGCTTAACTTCATTGTGAATTGAAGGATGCTTTCCTTTCAATAGAGAAACATATGAAGATGCTGCTTTAACGTAGCGAAACTGTTCGTGAATAAATTATCAGTTACTGGCTATTTGGGATTTAATTCAACAATAAATATATTACGTCATCACAACCTTTTCATTGTGGCGATACTTCTGGATAACAACGTGCAGACTTCTCATTCGTGTGCTCATGGTATCGGTAGTTTCTGAATAAATAGTTTACTGATGTTGCTGTTGTGCTTGCAGCTGCTGAAATATAGGTTTTGGTCACGTTAAAGTTTTCTCTTGTTCAGGTAAAACATCGCGTGTGGTGGGATTTCTCATCTGTTTCTTGCTTATAACGAGAATTTGACGTCTGCACGGTTCATGGAATTTTCATGTTTCATTTATTTTTCTAATTGCTTTGAGGAGCGTTTCCGCTGAAGAGATTCTCTTCACCACTAAGTAGAAATGTCTTGCGACTTGCAGTGTTTCGCATCACACCACTGTTGAAATTATCATCACACCACTGTTGAAATTATCGCTGTGAAACTTTTACAGACCTTGCACATTTTTTTGCCGGGAGTACGAAGAGAATGTTCGCCGGCAGAAATTCCCTCTTTTTTAATTTTTGGAACAGTTCTTGAAGATATACAAATATAGCTGGCAGAAAGGAAATTATTTTGTTTAACTAGAAATTTAAAGTTTGCTGTGATAGCCTCCTGACCACAAGATTTTATAATATTCCTTACTGTTTTCCTATTTCCACTGTCGCTTCTCGTAGTCTGACGACACTGGTGTAGGCAGAAGAATTAGTCTCGGCGATTCATATCACTGAATTAAGTATTTTTCTTCGAAAATGAGAAACAACAACGAAACAAAACAACATGGACGTAAAAAAAGCTAGAAAAATATGATGCAGTAGCGAAAGGAAACTGTAGCTTTTTAACGGCCAACAATGAAACACAACACATCCAGACGGATGGTGAAGTCTGCTATGTATAATTTCTCGGGCCGGCCGCGGTGGCCGTGCGGTTCTAGGCGCTTCAGTTCGGAACCGCGAGACTGCTACGGTCGCAGGTTCGAATCCTGCCTCGGGCATGGATGTGTGTGATGTCCTTAGGTTTGTTAGGTTTAAGTAGTTCTAAGTTCTAGGGGACTGATGACCTAAGACGTTAAGTCCCATAGTGCTCAGAGCCATTTGAACCATAATTTGTCGGACGGTCATTAAGACGAAGTACAGGCGTCTGCATGGCGCAAGGGAGCGATGGGAAGAACGCTCGCAGTTATTCTTCTGAGCTGCCAACAGTGCTCTCTATTTAAACCCTCCAGTAACAAACTTAACCGACTTATTTATCCATCGTATTCTATCCTTCCCTACATCAGGGTTCTGTACCTCTTTCTCCACCACCCTCTACTCCTTTCATCTTCAGACCAGGCCTCGGCCCACGCCCTAGCCCCCTACTGCATTTCAGCCTCCTACCATACACCCAGATTTTCACGTTAAAACCTACCGGGCTCCTATATACCTCACCCTTACGATCCAGCACAGCTTCTAACCTTCCCCCTCCTAACTCTATTCGTTCCCTGTGCAGGTACTATACAATTCACTGAACATGCGGTGATTGCCTTTAAGGTCTTCCACAGTTCACGTTGAACTCTTCCGTATGTACTACATTATCTGCAAAGTCCACTCTAACAACGCAATTGTTTCCCTCTCGTTTCCAATGTTCTTATTTTTCAATTTCTTTTCTAATTATAACAGTGCCTTTATTGTTCAGAAGTACAATGCAAAGTTCCTTCAGATATGTACGGATATCTGAAGGAACAGGCACTGTAGGGACTAGAGCCGTTATGAAATACATGATATTAATTCGCAGCTGCGAATATTGACAACCATCAGCTGTATAATGTAATGACGACAATCAAAACTAGTGCCGGGCCGGGTCTCGAACCCGGATTTTCCGCTTATCACAAGCCGTTGCTGTAATTTTTTCTTTCCTTTTTTCCTTCTTTAAATTCTTCATTTTATTCGTTATTGTTCTCGTCATGCGATCTGGTTGGACGACACAGATCGCCCCTTAAGTTCATCGTTCAATGCGTCACTCGGTATTTATGTTACCGAAGACCGCTAGCCATCTGATCGAACATGCTGAGCTGCCGTGCCGGCACCATTACGCTATCCGAGCACGACTCACGACCAGAGCCAGACTTCCACAAGTGGTCAACCATATGTCTACAACCTACACTCGTACATCCGTTCAGGAGAGACATTTTAATTGAATGTCGCTTGCCCCGTGTCGGCCGATAAATAAGATATTGTAGTGCCTGCGTTGTTCAAATGGTTCAAATGGCTCTGAGCACTATGGGACTTAACATCTGACAAGGGAACCTCCCCATCGCACCCCCCTCAGATTTAGTTATAACTTGGCACAGTGGATAGGCCTTGATAAACTGAACACAGATCAATTGAGAAAACAGGAAGAAGTTGTGTGGAACTGTGAAAAAATAAGCAAAATATACAAACTGAGTAGTCCATGGGCTACATAGGCAACATCAAGGAGAATGTGAGCTCAGCAGCGCCGTGGTCCCGTGGTAGCGTGAGCAGCTGCAGAAGAAGAGGTCCTAGGTTCAAGTCTTCCCACGAGTGAAGATTTTACTTTCATTATTTTTGCATAGTTATTATCTGTCCGTTCGTTCATTGACGTCTCTGTTCACTGTAATAAGTTTAGTGTCTGTGTTTTGCGACCGCATCGCAAAACCGTGCGATTAGTAGACGAAAGGACGTGCCTCTCCAATCGGAACCGAAAACATTTAATCGCAAGGTCATAGGTCAACCGATTCCTCCACGGGAAAACACATCTGATATATTCTATACGACACTGGTGACGGCATGTGCGTCACATGACAGGAATATGTTGTCGACCCACCTAACTTGTACACTTGGCGAATGGGTAAAAAGATTCTTCTACCTTGCCCGATTTAGGTTTTCTTGTGGATGTGATAATCACTCCAAAAAAAGTGATGAAAACATAAGAGTTTGTCACATAAACTGAAAATAAGAAATTAAAGTTTTAACTCGATGGAAGATTTGAACCAAAGACCTTTCGTTCCGCGGCTGCTCACGTTACCACGAGACCACGGCGCTCCTACGGTCCCAGTGTCCTTGATGTTGCATATCTTCCCATGAACTACTCAGTTTGTATATTTTGCTTATTTTTTCACAGTTCCACACAACTTCTTCCTGTTTTCTCAATTGCTCTATGTTCAGTTTTTCAAGGCCTATCCACTGTGCCAAATTATAACTAAATCTGAAGGGGGTGCGATGGGGAGGTTCCCTTGTCAGATGTTAAGTCCCATAGTGCTCAGAGCCATTTGAACCATTTGAACAACGCAGGTTGTTGTGAGGTCATCAGTCCCCTAGAACTTAGAACTACTTAAACCTAACTAGCCTAAGGACATCAACACATCCCTGCCCGAGGCAGGATTCGAACCTGCGACCATAGCGGTCGCGCGGTCCCAGGCTGAAGCGCCTAGAACCTCTCGACCACAACGGCCGGCGTTGTCAGAAATACGATGCAAATGTTCCTTCGTACACACAGCTGATAGTTGTCCATACTCGCAACTGCGAATACATTCCATGTATTTCATAACGTCTGCATTCGTTGCAGTGCCTATTCCTTCGGACATGCATGCATGACCGAAGAAACATTGCATCAGACTTCTGAACAACACAGACACTGCAATACAGTATTTATCTCCGCCGACACCGGGCAAGCGACTGTCAATTAAAATGTCTCCCCTGGACCGTAATATACGTAATGTATGGTACGAGTGTAGATTGTAGACACATGGTTGACGACATAAGAAGTTTGGGCCCGGCCGTGATGCATGGTCGGATGGCCTAATGAAAAGGTGACCCCTCGTCACAAATGGGAAATTAGGGTTCGAGTCCCAGTCCAGCACAAAATTTTACTGTCGTCATTCCACTATACAGGTGACGGTTGTTCATATTCGCATCTGCCAATGTATTTCATGTATTTCATATTATCAATGAAAATAATCTTTTTGATAATTAGGTACACATGTGGTTCACTTTTTTAATTGTATCATATTGACTTTATCCACTTCATAACCATTTGGCTGTAGAGCAGGATGTTTGTACCACTGACAGTCCCCACTTCCTCTGCCCTCCTATACAAGGTGGTCCATTGATAGTGTCCGGGCCAAATATCTCACGAAATAAGCATCAAACGAAAAAACTACAAAAAACGAAACGCGTCTAGCTTGAAGAGGGAAACCAGATGGCGATATGGTTGGTCCGCTAGATGGCGCTGCCATAGGTCAAACGGATGTCAACTGCGTTTCTTTAAATAGCAACCCCCATTTTTATTACATATTCGTGTAGTACGTAAAGAATTATGAATGTTTTAGTTAGACCACTTTTTTCGCTTTGTGATAGATGGCGCTGTAATAGTCACAAACGTATAAGTAAGTGGTATCACGTAACATTCCGCCGGTGCAGACGGTATTTGCTTCGTGATATATTACCCGTGTTAAAATGGACCGTTTACCACTTGCGGAAGAGGTCAATATCGTGTTGATGTATCGCTATTGCAATCAAAATGCCCAACGGGCGTGTGGTTCAAATGGCTCTGAGCACTATGGGACTTAACATCTATGGTCATCAGTCCCCTAGAACTTAGAACTACTTAAACCTAACCTAAGGACAGCACACAACACCCAGCCATCACGAGGCAGGGAAAATCCCTGACCCCGCCGGGAATCGAACCCGGGAACCCGGGCATGGGAAGCGAGAACGCTACCGCACGACCACAAGATGCGGGCACGGGCGTGTGCTATGTATACTGCTTCGTATCCTGGACGACATCATCCAAGTGTCCGGACCGTTCGCCGGATAGTTACTTTATTTAAGGAAACAGGAAGTGTTCAGCCACATGTGAAACGTCAACCACGACCTGCAACAAATGATGATGCCCAAGTAGGTGTTTTAGCTGCTATCGCGGCTAATCCGCACATCAGTAGTAGATACATTGCGCGAGAATCGAGAATTTCAAAAACGTCGGTATTGAGAGTGCTACATCAACATCGATTGCACACGTACCATGTTTCTATGCACCAGGAATTACATGGCGGTGACTTTGAACGTTGTGTACAGTTCTGTCACTGGGCACAAGAGAAACTGCGAGACGATGATAGATTTTTTGCACGCGTTCTATTTAGCGACGAAGCGTCATTCATCAACAGCGATGACGTAAACCGGCATATTATGCACTATTGGGCAACGGAAAATCCACGATGGCTGCGACAAGTGGAACGTCAGCGACGTTAGTGGGTTAATGTATGGTGCGGCATTATGGGACGAAGGATAATTGGCCCCCATTTTATCGAAGGCAATCTAAATGGTGCAATGTATGCTGATTTCCTACGTAATGTTCTACCGATGTTACTACAAGATGTTTCACTGTATGACAGAATGGCGATGTACTTCCGACATTATGGATGTCCGGCACATAGCTCGCGCGCGGTTGAAGCGGTATTGAATAGCATATTTCATGACAGGTGGATTGGTCGTCGAAGCAGCATACCATGGTCCGCACGTTCAGCGGATCTGACGTCCCCGCATTTCTTTCTATGGGGAAGTTGAAGGATATTTGCTGTCGTGATCCACCGACAACGCCTGACAACAGGCGTCAGCGCATTGTCAATGCATGTGTTAACATTACGGAAGGCGAACTACTCGCTTTTGAGAGGAATGTCGTTACACGTATTGCCAAATGCATTGAGGTTGACGGACATCGGTTTGAGGATTTATTGCATTAATGTGGTATTTACAGGTAATCACGCTCTAACAGCATGCGTTCTCAGGAGTGATAAGTTCACAAAGGTTCATGTATCACATTGGAACAACCGAAATAAAATGTTCAAACTTCATGTATCGCATTGGAACAACCGAAATAAAATGTTCACACGTACCTACGTTCTGTATTTTAATTTTAAAAAAAACCTAACTGTTACCAACTGTTCGTCTAAAGTTGTGAGCCATATGTTTGTGACTATTACAGCGCCACCTATCACAAAGCGAAAAAAGTGGTCCAACTAAAACATTCATATTTCTTTACGCACTACACGAATATGTAATAAAAATGGGGGTTCCTATTTAAAGAAACGCAGTTGATATCCGT
The DNA here is from genome assembly GCF_021461395.2 of Schistocerca americana. Lineage (NCBI taxonomy): Eukaryota > Metazoa > Arthropoda > Insecta > Orthoptera > Acrididae > Schistocerca > Schistocerca americana. The sequence continues at coordinate 169,305,007 of NC_060124.1, read as the reverse complement.
TTGACCTATGGCAGAGCCATCTAGCGGGCCAACCATAGCGCCGTCTGGTTTCCCCCTTCAAGCTACACAAGTTTCGTTCTTCGTAGTTTTTTCGTTTGACGCTTATTTCGTGAGATATTTGGCCCGGTCATGATCAATGGAGCACCATGTATGTATTGATGAGAGTGAATTATAAGTGAAGAAAAATTCTTTATCCTGTGTAACCAGTGTGTTAAAATGTTATCATTCGTACAATTTGTATTGACATTGGCCACTATTTAAACCAAAATGTCTTGGAATTATTTAATTGGGCAGTGAAAACGCAGGAAACGTCTGTAAAACAAGCACTGCAGGTACTGACAGTTTCTGGATGTTCCCCAGCAGAAGAGCCGACGTACATCGTCTGAGCACGTGGATTTTCTTGTAAACTGACTTACGATCGTTGAATCTTTCCTAAAAATATTCCTGTTCCAACACGGTCTCCCATGATGTACATCAGTGACGGTTGAAAGCATGTCGGTCGTCCATAGGAACCCTTCACACTCGTTATAAACATTTCAGTTTGAGTGACAACGACAGGACGGTTGTCCCTTTCTTCGGCCACCTGTCTGGGGATTGCTTACACGTTGTTTATGGCAGAATGAGTTCCAGTAATTGAGCGTATGCTTTGAAGTTTCATAGAAAAATTTCATCCTAACGATACAGTGTACTATGTTATATATGTCTTAACCTTAACTACGAATTATAATGAGACATAGATACGTTAATCAAGCTGCAGCAAAGTGCAATGCCACACTTCTAACATTTAGTCAGTGCTCTTATCAGCGGAATATTTCCAGACTAGCTAAAATATGCTGAAGTTAAGCCTCTTTACAAGAAGGGGGATAAAAAATAGCATCAAACTATCGACCAGTTTCGCTTGTGCCAGGTTTCTCAAAAATACTTGAAAAGGTTGTGTTCAGGCGTCTCCTTAAAGTAATGCATTGTCCAAGTCACAGTTTCGATTTCTTAAGGGTTCTGATACAGAGAAAGCTATTTACACTTACAGTGAGGATGTACGTAATTCATTAGATAGTAAATTAGAGGCTACAGGTATTTTCTGTGACCTGTCAAAAGCCTTTGACTTTGTGAACCACAGCATTCTCTTAAGTAAATTAGAATATTATGGTGTCACCAGCAAGCTGCAAAATGGTTTGCGTCTTATCTATCAAACAGGAGACAAAGGGTGTCGTTGCAAAATACCTGTTTAGTAAGCAGTCAGTCTTCATCTGATTGGGAGTTAATTACATGCGGTGTTCCTCAAGGTTCCATCTTGGGTCAGTTGCTTTCTCTTGTGGACATTCACGATCTCTCTTCTGTTACACTGCCAGATGCTGAGTTTGCTTTGCTAGCAAATGACACAAACATTGGAACAAGTAGCAAGTTAAGTACAGATTTATAAATAGCTGCTAATCAAATTTTCACTGACATTAATAAGTTGTTTAAAGCTAATTCACTGTCATTAAACATTGAGAAGATCAACTATATGCAGTTCAGAAATTGTATGACTTTTCTGCCAGCATGTGTATAACATTTGAAGACATGCAGATCGAAGAGGTTGACAGAATTACATTTCTGGGATTACAACTCGATAATAAATTCAGTTTGGAAGGGGATACCATAGCACTGCTTAAGTTCCTAAAAAAAGTCTGTATTTGCAGTGAGAATGATGTCAGATGTAGCAGATATAAACATAAAAACCTTGCATACTTTGTTATTTTCACTCTATTATGTCACATGGGATCATATTCTGGGATAACTCATCACACCGAGCAAAAGTTTTTAGGGTGCAAAAGAGTGTGATAAGAATCATTTGTGGTGTAAATTCAAGATCATGTAGAAACCTGTTCAAGGAACTTTGTATTCTAACCACTGCTTCTCAGTATATTTATTCCCTAATGAAATTTGTTGCAAGTAATATATCTTTATTTCCAACCAATAGCTCAATACATAGTACAAGCACACCTGTCTCTTTATGCAACAAGAAATGGCACAGTACGAAACATAATACCTTGAATGATTGTTCACGAAAGCTAATGACAGTTTCCAAGACATAGTTTCTTAAAGGAAAGCGCATTTTGCTTTAAACCGCAATACACAGTAACTATTACTCTTGAAATTAGCGCATCGAATTACAGCTACCTCTGTAGAACACAAGGATTACCGAGGTTCTTCGCTAGAACGATGATGCAGCACAGCTGGTTTCCATTACACGCTGGCGTAACGAAAAGCAAAAATTAACAAAACCAAAATTAGCCTTTTTATGCAAGCATATTGTTTTCTGTCCTGTTAATCATACATCTTTCTTGCTTTAGTCATCTGATGAAGCAAAATTACTTAAATAAGAAAAATCTCAAGGTTACGGGTGTGGGACGATTTCACAGCGTAAAATTCCGGCGCTTCCTTCCTTTTTTTGTTTTATTTGACTCAATAACAGACTTTCCACGTTGTTGATGATTCCGCAACGAAGTGTTTCTGTGTTTTACCTGACGAATGAAATGGGAATAAAAATGTGGGATTTGTGGAGATGCTACAGCGCCATGACCAGACCTGGGTCTAAAGATAGAATAAAAAGAAGTGCGCCGGCCGAAGTGGCCGTGCGGTTAAAGGCGCTGCAGTCTGGAACCGCAAGACCGCTGCGGTCGCAGGTTCGAATCCTGCCTCGGGCATGGTTGTTTGTGATGTCCTTAGGTTAGTTAGGTTTAACTCGTTCTAAGTTCTAGGGGACTAATGACCTCAGCAGTTGAGTCCCATAGTGCTCAGAGCCATTTGAGCCAAAAAGAAGTGCTCGTAGTCTAACTTGCACCAGCGATATTATGTCTGGGTCAACATTGCAAGGAATCGTTTACAGAAATATAAAAATTGATTAATTAATTATAAAAATTTCATAAATTTAAGCGAAGTTGAAATGGATACCTGTACAGTGAGGGGATAATGATACGTGTGATGCGATCTGTTCCTGCGTAATCACAAGCGCCGGCACGAAGATGAAGAACACGAGAGCAGAGAAAGCTGCGAGTCGACGCCAGCCAATAGCCTGCTGACTAGGACCGCACCACGGCAGGAGCGGCCTCTAGCTGAAGAGAATATAAGCGCCGCACCTGCCAGCCTCGGCGGCACAGTTCTGGTGGTGGTAGTTAGTGTTTAACGTCCCGTCGACAACGAGGTCATTAGAGACGGAGCGCAAGCTCGGGTTAGGGAAGGATTGGGAAGGAAATCGGCCGAACCATTTCAAAGGAACCATCCCAGCATTTGCCTGAAACGATTTAGGGAAATCACGGAAAACCTAAATGAGGATGGCCGGAGACGGGATTGAACCGTCGTCCTCCCGAATGCGAGCCCAGTGTGCAAGCCACTGCGCCACCTCGCTCGGTGGCACAGTTCTAGGAGAGCACTACGACAGCAGTGACGTGTGATCCATATCAGCTGCTTACATGGACCTTGTATACAGCAAAGGATTTTGATTGTTTGCATGTCGCTCATCGCTTGGGACACGTTCTTGTGATTCCAAAGTTAAGTATTGTCAATCCTCGTTATGGTAATAAAAACTATTAACGTGATTTGCCTGAGTTGAATCTGAGAAGGCAGCATCCTTCAGGCACCCTATAAGAGACGAGTGGGCAAGACCCCACAGGATCCGTCCTTCATATTATTGGTGTTGCCAACAAGAGAAATATAATATAATATAATAATTCCAATCCCAAAGAAAGCAAGTGTTGACATATGTGAAAATTACCGAACTATCAGTTTAATAAGTCACAGCTGCAAAATACTAACACGAATTCTTTACAGACGAATGGAAAAACTGGTAGAAGCCGACCTCGGGGAAGATCAGTTTGGATTCCGTAGAACTGTTGGAACACGTGAGGCAACACTGACCCTAAGACTTATCTTAGAAGAAAGATTAAGGAAAGGCAAACATACGTTTCTAGCACTTGTAGACTTAGAGAAATCTTTTGACAATGTTGACTGGAGTACTCTCTTTCAAATTCTGAAGATGGCAGGGAGCGAAAGGCTATTTACAATTTGTACAGAAACCAGATGGCAGTTATAAGAGTCGAGGGACATGAAAGGGAAGCAGTGGTTGGGAAGGGAGTGAGACAGCGTTGTAGCCTCTCCCAGATTCTATTCAATCTGTATATTGAGCAAGCAGTAAAGGAAACAAAAGAAAAGTTCGAAGTAGGTATTAAAATCCATGGAGAAGAAATAAAAACTTTGAGGTTCGCCGATGACATTGTAATTCTGTCAGAGACAGTAAAGGACTTGGAAGAGCAGTTGAACGGAATGGACATTGTTTTGAAAAGAGGGTATAAGATGAACATCAACAAAAGCAAAACGAGGATAATGGAATGTAGCCGAATTAAGTCGGGTGATGCTGAGGGAATTAGATTAGGAAATGAGACACTTAAAGTAGTAAAGGAGTTTTGCTATTTGGGGAGCAAAATAACTGATGAAGGTCGAAGTAAAGAAGATATAAATTGTAGACTGGCAATGGCAAGGAAAGCGTTTCTGAACAAGAGAAATTTGTTAATATCGAGTATAGATTTAAGTGTCAGGAAGTCGTTTCTGAAAGTATTTGTATGGAGTGTAGCCATGTATGGAAGTGAAACATGAACGGTAATTAGTTTGCACAAGAAGAGAATAGAAACTTTTGAAATGTGGTGCTGCAGAAGAATGCTGAAGATTAGATGGGTAGATCACATAACTAATGAGGAGGTATTGAACAGAATTGGGGAGAAGAGGAGTTTGTGGCACAACTTGACTAGACGAAGGGATCGGTTGGTAGGACATGTTCTGAGGCATCAAGGGATCACCAATTTAGTGTTGGAGGGCAGCGTGGAGGGTAAAAATCGTAGAGGGAGACCAAGAGATGAATGCACTAAGCAGACTCAGAAGGATGTAGGCTGCAGTAGGTACTGGGAGATGAAGCAGCTTCCGCAGGATAGAGTAGCATGTAGAGCTGCATCAAACCAGTCTCAGGACTGAAGACCACAACAACAGCAATAAGAGAAACGGGACACAGATTTTTGTTTCTTAAGGGGCGCCCGTTCAAGTTACCAACAAGCTAAAAAGTAGACGAACATGTAAATTTTCCATGCATTACAAGTTTACATCGTCTTGAAAACTAACGTACATGCATAATGGTATATATTGTTAAATATGTTTGCACAAAAATAGAAAATTCGATATGCAATGGTTCTTTTGCTGAGACTGTTTCTACACGTAAGTAATGTTAGAAAGCAAAGATTGGCGATGTTTGGCGGAAGTATTCTGAGCGGTGACAGATGACTCCAATGGGAAACAAAAATGTGTGTTGGTGTTGTTCATTTACGGCACTTTTGTGAAAGAAGGAAACCTGAGGGAAACTGCATTTCGACGGCCTGTCGACGACCTGCTCTCTGGAGACAAAGCACTTGCTCAGTTGAACCAGGGAACGGGTTCGAAAAAAATATCTCGCCATTTCCCTCAAGCCTTTTACGGTAACCACAAAAACGCATACTGGGATAACCAGAAAGCAATATGAATCCTTTCTTCTGCAATACGACTCCTGTATCGTAAGCCTAGGTTACTAAAGCCTCGTAAAATTTACGATTCCAGCAGGGTTTAAAACAGAACATTTTGTTTTAACCTGGTATGTGACATACCACTGGAGTTGTAATAATTGTAATCAACTAATGCATAACCCGTAAATTATGACTTCCTTTGAATAAAATGTGGAGTAGTAAACTTTATGATGGTTTAGTAACAGTGTAACATCTTACCCCCTTTCTCTGCTCGCTTAGTGAAGCAATGCCTCCATAGGTACCTCGAATTGTGTTTTCAAAATACATTCGAATTGATTGTTTAGATAAATCATGGTCGCTGAAACTTCTTGGAAGATTAAAACTGTGTGCCGGACCGAGACTCGAACTCTGTACCTTTGCCTTTCGCGGGCAAGTCCTCTACCAATTGAGCTACCCAAGCACGACTCACGCCCCTTCCTCACAGATTTACTTCGCAGGAGAGCTTCTGTAAAGTTTGGAAGGTAGGAGACGAGGTACCGGCAGAAGTAAAACTGTGAGGAAGGGCCTTAGTCGTGCGGGGGTAGCTCAGTTGGTAGAGCACTTGCCCGCGAAAGGCAAAGGTCCCGAGTTCGAGTCTCCGTCCGACACACAGTTTTAATCTGCCAGGAAGTTTCATATCAGCGCATACTCCGCTGTAGAGTGAAAATCTCATTCTGGAAATCATGGTCGCTTTTGACCGGGTCAATAATCGCCTCGAGCCTCACTGTCTTTCAAAAACACGCTTATTCAGTAGATTCATCGCAGGACGTGCCGGAAAGCCCGCTAATAAGCTATAAAATCTAAACTTTATGACCACTGCAACCCGCGAGGTTGGACGCCCCCTGATAGCGTTGCGGACAAGCGACGCGGTGGGGAAAGTATATAACAGCAGCAGAGACAAATGTGGAATCGTTCGACGACGATAAGGGTCGCAATGGGGAATCCACCGACATAATCGACTATAACAAAGGGCAGATTGTTGTGGTACGGTGCTTGGGACGCGTATCTCGGGAACGGCGAAGCTGGTTGGCCGTTGGCGTGCTACTTCCGTGAGCATCTTTAGAAAGTGGTTGAAGGACGATGAATCTAGGAGTGGGTGACAAGCTGTTGGACATCCATGTGATATTACGGAATGTGGATGTAGGAGGTTTGACTGCTCTGCAAAGCAGGATAGGCGCCGATCTGTGGTAGAACGACGACAAAGGAAATTCTGTTGCAGGCACAGTTTTTCAGAGTACACCGTTCAGCACAAATTGTTGAACATGCTACTTCGCAGCAGACGACCCGTACGTGTTTCTATGATGACGTAAAGACAATGTCAGTTACGACTCCAGTGTAACGGCATCATCGGGATTGGACCGTGGAGCAATGCAAACGTGTCATCTGCTCGGATGATCTCGTTTCTTGCTACTCTAGGACGATGATCGTGTCCAGATGCACCTTTGCGCAGGCGACTAGGTGTGTGGAAGATGCACCGTGCCAGGTACACAAGCCACTGGGACAGTGTTAAGCTGTGAGGGGCAGTCACCTGGGGATCTGCGTGTAAGTTAACGAGCATTGCGCTCCAATTTACATTACTGACCATTAAAATTGCTACACCAAGAAGAAAAGCAGATGATAAACGTGTATTCATTGTACAAATATATTATACTGGAACTGTCATGTGATTACATTTTCACGCAATTTGCGTGCATAGAACATGAGAAATCAGTACCCAGAACTGAAAAGTCCCTTTAGAAAAATTAAACATGACTGTGTTTAAACTGTCACACAATATTTTTAGCGCAACGCAGTCTGACTTTCAAAAATCCCTACAAAGGAATGGCCGTGACTAACATTAACCTATACCTTTCACAAATCACTTACCTCACCAAAAATCTTCGTTACTCGAACTACTGCAATACAGCGAGCGCCACTACTGCCAGCTAAATAAAAGATTCAAACTACTGAAGGCACTAACTACTAATAGGCATAGTTAGCAAATGAAAGATTTTGATAGAGAACAAACAATGTATTTACCTCAATAGTGTTCAAAAGTCATAATACATATAGCAGTTCATGACATCCAGTCTTACAAATTTCAAAACTCCGCCATTTCTCTCCCCACATCCACCACTGTTGGCGGCTCACCTCCAACTGCGCAACGCTACGCGCTGTTCACATCCAGCTGCCCAACACTACAATGGCAGACAACAATGCAAACTAGCCACAGACTGCACACAGCACAGAAAGGTGATTTTCATACAGAGCGCTACGTAACGTTGCCAATAAGAAAACATAAACAGCCTACTTACATAGCCCCCATGCTCCCCACAAAAAAATTTTACAAATTGTTTTGGGCAGTGGCCAATAATGATTTGATAAAATTTTTCATAATTACAATAACAACGATATCAAATGCACCCACTTATTGATACAATGTTGGTCAAAAGCTAAAATTTTCTCACAGTCCATAAAGACAGTCCTGATCATTCATCACAGTAACATTGCCGTGTTTTTCTCAAAGTCTGAGCAGTAAAAGAAAATGCACACAGAAGTAGTGGATTTCCATGCAATCTTGAAGAAGTAGTGTTGTCCTTCCAACGGAAAAACAGTGCTGACTCTTGACATGCAGACAGGTATTGGTCCACAACCGAGCAAGCCCACAGCAGAGTCAGTCGAAATTTTGAAGAGTATTGGTAGGTAGGTCATCACAGAACAGACCCACTGTAGTCCTGGTAGAGATTACGGTATTGGTGGGCCACCAGAGGTGCAGACCCACTGCAGTCCTTGTAGAAATAATGGTACTGGTGAGTCAGCAAAAGTGTAGACCCACTGTAGTCCTTGTAGAAATGGCCAGCAGCCATCTGTTGTGATTGTGCAGGTGCACAATCACCATTGAAGAGTCTTACGGATAATATAGCAAGTCCATAACCACCACTTGTGCACTTACAAAGTTTTTGGAATTGTCCTTAGAACCAGCAATGCTGTCATCCAGTCCCTTGCTGAATTATTAACACACATGCAAACACTAACAGTCCCTACTTCTCACATATTGTCCATATACTATGACCAACAGAAACGTGTGCAGTGAAATGCAACTTGCAAGTTAATAATATGATGAACTGGTATCAATTACAATTTTGTAACATAAGAATACAGTAACAACGGTACAAAATACATCATTAAAAACATAATAATACAGATAACATTTGTAGTAATAGGGGCTTTACAAAAGAATGGAAATAAACATATACATCAGTGTTACAGCAATTATGACATAAGTAAGTACATAAAAGATCAGAATAATTATTGAAACATCAACTTCACACATGAGCATTAAAACAGAACAGAATAAATAATGTCTAAACATCTTTACAAAGAAAATAACATAGTATCAGAAAAATTTTACAACGTAACTCTCATCAGATAAACACATAAAGACAGGAAAAACACAAATATACAAGAGTACACAAACACATAGTAGAATAACACAAGAGGAAAGGGCAAGGTTTGTTTTCAGTGTAACATTTGGTACTGCAGTCCAACCTAAAAACTTCATTCCATAGATCTTTTGTCTTATTTCAACATTTGTTTCCACCAAAAAAATCCTATCCAAGCATGCTTTCTGTATTTATATGTTCACATATTTCTTACCTCACTATTTATTTTCCATTATCTTACCTCATCATTTATTTCCAAGAAAATCCTACCTAAACCTGTTGTCCCTAAACCCTACTTTTTTGCTCATATCCTCTTTCAAAATACTTTTTTGGCCAAACCATTTTCTTATAGCTTCTCAATGCATTTCTTCCAATTCATCACAACTCGTTCTCTCACATAGCCTATCCCATCTTAAGCTAACTTAAATTTACTGAGCTCAGATGCTAAACTAAGGAACGAGGCATTGCAGCAGCACAAAACAATTAACACAAACAGCAATGATAAAAAATACAAATGGCATAGCAAGCAGCATAAATTAGCAAAGCAAATGCAATATTATAACTAATATAAGGCAATGCGCAGCAAACAAGAAAAATAAATCAGTAGTAAAACTGGCTTAACAGAGTAATACAAAGTTAAATTTGGTAGCACTATGCCTGGCAAACAGCAGCAGCAAATGCAATAACTTATACCTAAACATGACATAACTCAAGTAAAAAAAATAGTACACTAAAGACAACAATGCAGATAAGGGAAATGTATATTCACATCTTAATGTCTATATAATTAAAGTGGTGCACCACAAAAACTAATTCTACAAAAAAATTACCAAGTACTTGAAAAGAAAATTATATATGCAGTTACTGTTATTAGTCCCTTCTTATTGTTCTTTCCATTCCAAGAGCTCCTTTTTCGAAGAATGTGGATCAGAAAATAATTATTTTATAGATCTGTTGACAGAAAGTGTTCACATTAGCAGATGCATTTAAGTTTATTTTATAAAACCAATGCTGCAACACAGCTGGAGACCAGATATTAAACAAAATGAGCAATCTCTCAACTAGAAAGACAATAGATGTAAAATGTAGCTCATCATTTAATTAGGCATTTTAGTAAATATCATAAATTACGAGCTCCACAGTATAATCATATGTTTTCAAGTTTGAGAGTGTCGTAATTACGATGCTTTCTACAAAGGAATGTCAATAGCGAGGATAATGGCCGTCCCTATTTTTTTCTACCTGTGCCTCTGAAAAGGCACACACTAATGGCTTTTTCTCCAGGCGTCTGACACAGCTGGGTGCCCATGACGCATTACGTGCAGGTGGTCACTTAACTTTCTTATGGAAATATTTACGACAGCAGTTTCCGCTACAGTGACAGTCTCATATAAAAATATTTCACAGGTCAAGAATTTTCGTTACAAATTTGTAGAAACAAAATCCTATTGATATAACAGAGTCCAAAAAAATTTTCGGCGGCATTGTAATACATTCACGCATTTACATACATTTCATAAAGTACGCTTCTTGGTTTCCAACATCCTTTTCATAAATCGGAGTCCCTAACCACTACTCCTTATTCCTTACCTTATTATACATATACATATCGTCGACACTTCTACAATATTTCATCATAACAGATACGTAGCATAACCAAATTCCTCATATAGCATCAGCTTATTAATCATAAACATACCTCAGGAGCATAATACACATCGTCGTCATAATAATAACATCATAACACCTCAGTCAAATCTCAAAAACGTCGTAGCTTTCTGCAATAATTTCAAAACCTAAAGAAAATTCTCTACTCATTTCAATAGTGTCAGCTACCTCAAACGTACCTTAAAATCATGATCCCATACCAAATACATCATTCAAAGCTCTCATAGTATCGCAATGGTTCCAAAAATATATGAACAGTTCACAAAGTACAGACAAAATACAATTTCATAAGTGTGAAATTATCCAACTGTGTAATTGCGTAAACATGTGTCACTGACACAAAAAAAAATTTTGTTTCTCCGTTAAATAATCAGATAGCTGCATAATTCTGTGTTGGAGAAATATGGTACCGATGTGAAAAGTTGTATAAGCAAGTACCATATTAGCTAGGGATCCTTGTGCTTGCCACACACATGGTACACAAAGTAAGTGTGTACCCCCCTGAGGATTAATGTAATTATACACTCAGGTGTTACAGATTACAGCAATTGAATGAAATGTATCATGGAAAACTTTCTTTGTAATTCAAAAATCTTTAAAAATAAATGTTTTAAGTACAAAAGTAATCACTGAAATGCGTGTCCTGTAGCGCTAAATGTGCGTCTTGCTGTAAGATAATTCTGTTGAAGTGTCGTAGTTATCGTCCTCTGTAAGCAAAGTTCTACTGAAGTCAATGTACTCACCTCATGATAAACAAAAGTGAAATGCTTTGCGTATAGATATTGTAGTTATTATGCTTATTGCTGTGATGAAGAAAGTACTATAATGTAACGTATTGTTGTGCAACGAAAGAGGCTGTCTCATTGTAGCTATACCACAAAAGTTACTACTAAAACATGTTTTACTTTCCAGAATAAAACAGAAAACTGTGCAGGTATAAAACAGATACACCGCAAAAACAACATTGTAAATTGTCACCCATTAGTAGCGTCGTGATAAAATCGTGTAGCTGTCACATAAACTAACCACTGTGTCATCTGGTATCTCACAGAACGTACTTTAAATCCAGAATGTATTTTCAAGTAAACCAAAATGTTGCATTAAAATCTCATTAGCGGTACTGGTAAATGTTCTAAATATGTGAGCCTTATAGTCATTACGTAATCGTGCAACTAACAAGCAAGAATGTACACACACAATAACACTGTGTCATCTGTTCACAATAACAATGCATTCGTAATTTCTGTTTAAATAAGTTATATTGGTTCTTGACTGGATATTTAACTTCAAACATTGTTGCATATTAACAGATTCTAAGTCTGACAAAGCATACTAGTAATGTAAAGTGAAAAGTTATATGGCAAAGACAAAGTTAAAAAGCAGATTATCTTTCAATAAACGGTTTTACATGTGAAATGTGGTGTAAACCTTTACTCTTCCTAGTATGCAGAGTTTCAACTTCAACGCAATTATCATGTGGTATACGTCGGTGAGGAATGCTAAAATTTTTCTCAAGGTTAGCGTCTATGTTATTTTTCTCTGAGCCAGCCGGCGCACACGGCTGCCTGCGGTGCGAGTCATTGTCTGTTCCTTTGTTGGCGCGCATCGTTATTGGGATTAGGAGATCGCCAGTTCTGATGGAATTCAGGTCTGTCGTATTGTCGGTAGTTTACATAGTTTCTTGTTTGTCGGTCATGTGGTGGAGAATTTCTCCCGGAATAGTAACTGCGTGGTGGACCGTTGCGACTGAAGCTATTCTGTCTCCCTTGATAATAATTATTTTGGTTCCCATATTGCCTGTTTCTATGGTTGTCTCTGTTACATTCATTACTATGGAAAAGCGATCTTTCTCTGTAACTATTATTCTGCCAACGATTGTCATACGGATGGTGTCTGTTTTGGTCACGATTTTTGTTGTGAGAATAGCCTTGTCGTGTCCAGTTGTTATTTCTTTCCTTGTGGAATTGTGACGCATGTGACCGTAATTGTTGTGTTCCTGTTTTCACGTTGCGCGATTATCAGTGTCAATTTCTAATTCTTGTAAGAGTCCCTGAAAAGCTTCAATGTCGTCTTTGCAACGTCCTGCCAAAATAATATGTCGTAAATGTTCAGGTAATTTGATCAAGCAAATGCGAATGAGTTCTGGGTTTGAGAGGTACTGATTCTTGTGCAACATGTCTTCAAAATATTTCACAAGACTGGAGAATTCAGATTGTTCGAAATGTTTCATCATTATGATGCTATGTTTTACTCGGTCTTGTGTAGCTTGAGACCAATATGCTGAGAGGAAGGCATGGTAAAATTCTCCTTCACTGTGACAATCGTGAATGACCGATCGCATTCTTACAGCTGGTTCATTCTCTAACTAGCCACACATAAATTCTAATCTGTGCTCTAATGACCAGTTGGGAGGAAAACAATGAGAGAATTGATGGAGCCATGCTTGTGGATGAATGTCGTTGCCAGAATTCTTAAATGTTTTGAATTTACGTGTAGTAATGAACAGCTTATAGTCAAAATCATCATGTCGGCGAGTCAAATGTCGGTCATTGTTACGTCGTTTCGGCGGTTCCATCTCAAAATTCGGTGTGCCTTGCCAATTTCTTTCATAATTTTCGAAGTGTCCTGTGTTATTATTTTGTGGTTGTTCCATATTTCTAAGTCCCTCTTCCCGTGTTGGAGCGCGAGTGTCCTCTGAAATATGTAATTTTTGTATTACTTGTGTCAGCTGATTTTGTACTTCCCGGATTTCTCTTTGGTGTTGCGTATTAATTTGATTCTGATTTTGTTTGAATTTCCTAATTTGTTCGCGCTCTTCTGTGTCATTAAAGACTACCGGTTTTGTGTCATTCAGATTATCATCTGCCTTCGTAGATAAGTTAGTGAACTGATCCAAAAGTTCGGCTACTTTCTCCGATGGTGAACACATTTCCTCAATGCGTTTTTCTGAACCAAGTTTCAGAGCGTTCATTTGTGTTGAAATCGAATCTACTGTGTCCTTTACGTTTTCTTGAGTTTTTGCAAGTTGCGTAACCGAATCGGTAGATGCAACTGAGTCAATTTTAGCACACAAGGTCTCATGATTTTCATGAACAATGATTTGCAGTTCTTTTATGGCTGCTTCGTGATTCTGTAATGCATTTTCATGCCGCGAAAAAATAGGTTGAAAATGCTCACAAATTTGTGTTTTTACGATGTTACAGACTTTTTGACATTTCGATTCAATGTTATGTAACTCAGTAGTTAAATCTTCACGTGTTTGTTCAAGCGTGGTGTGAAGATTTTCTTCCATTGCGTCTAACTGTTGCTGTGTTTGTTGCACCGGCAACATTCACATTTTGACAAGCAGAAAATGTGTCTTGACTTATTTGAGAAAACGGTGAGGACGCAAAACCTGAATCTACAGTATTTGCAAAATTGTGTCCTGTCATTTCGGATTCCTGAGGCGAGCTATTGTCGACCGATCGATCGATAATGCTTCCCTGTTCACTAATTGTTTCACTGCCTACACCATTATTTGACGCCCGCTCCATTTCCCTATGCACAGTTACCAAATTACTACTTTGAATGTCTGTTAATTCATTACACGGCGGTGCTGGTAAGCTACGCTCGTCGTCACTGTTATTTCTCTGTTTACTTTGGAGCCTAGTGTTACGTTTTTCGCACGCCGTTATTGTCACAATATTTCACACGATAACACAGAAAATAAGAGAACACATTAACATAGCGCTGAAAATAATATCTAGTTAATTGCAAGCGCAGCTGCGAAATACTTGCTGCAAATCTACATGCATGCCACAACTGTTTTACTGTACAACAATGAAAAACTACAACTACAAAGGAGATTCTCTCTATAATTACACGCTAGCAATAAACAAAAGCTACACTAATTACACAAACTACAAGAAAAAAATCAGAAGATTCCAGTGAGGTATCCTCGGCTGAGGGTCGACATATGAAACGTCCCCTTAGAAAAATTAAACATGACTGTGGTTAAACTGACACACAATATTTTTAGCGCAACGCAATCTAACTTTCAAAAATCCCTACAAAGGAATGGCCCTGACTAACATTAACCTATACCTTCACAAATCACTTACCTCACCAAAAATCTTCGTTACTCGAACTACTGCAATACAGCGAGCGCCACTACTGCTAGCTAAATAAAAGATTCAAACTACTGAAGGCACTAACTACTGATAGGCATAGTTAGCAAATGAAAGATTTTGATAGAGAACAAACAATGTATTTACCTCAATAGTGTTCAAAAGTCATAATACATATAGCAGTTCATGACATCCAGTCTTACAAATTTCAAAACTCCGCCATTTCTCTCCCCACATCCACCACTGTTGGCGGCTCACCTCCAACTGCGCAACGCTACGCGCTGTTCACATCCAGCTGCCCAACACTACAACGGCAGTCAACAATGCAAACTAGCCACAGACTGCACACAGCACAGAAAGGTGATTTTCATACAGAGCGCTACGTAACGTTGCCAATAAGAAAACATAAACAGCCTACTTACAGAACAACCACCTCTGGAAGTAATAACAGCCTTGATACGCCTGCGCATTGAGTCAAACACAGCTTGGATGGCGCGTACTGGTACTGCTGCCCATGCAGCGTCAACGCGGTGCCACTGTTCATCAAGAATAGTGACTGGCGTATTGTGACGAGCCAGTTGCTCGGCCACCATTGACCAGATGTTATCCATTGGTGAGAGATCTGGAGAATGTGCTGGCCAGGGCAGCAGTCGAACATTTTCTGTATCCAGAAAGGCCCGTACAGGACCTGCAATATGCGGTCGTGCATTATCCTGCTGAAATGTAGAGTTTCGCACAGATCGAATGAAGGGTAGAGCCAGGGGTCGTAAAACACCTGAAATGTAACGTCCACTGTTCAAAGCGCCGTCAATGCGAACAAGAGGTGACCGAGACGTGTAACCAATGGCACCCCATACCATCACGCCGGGTGATACGCCAGTATGGCAATGATGAATACACGTTTCCAATGTGCGTTGACCACGATGTCGTCAAGTACGGATGCGACTATCATGACGCTGTAAACAGAACCTGGATTCAGCCCAAAAAATGACGTTTTGCCACTCGTGCATCCAGGTTCGTCGTTGAGTACGCCATCGCAGGCGCTCCTGTCTGTGATGCACCGTCAAGGGTAATCGCATCCATGGTCTCCGAGCTGATAGTCCACGCTGCTGCAAACTTCGTCGAACTGTTCGTGCAGATGGTTGTTGTCTTGCAAACGTCCCCATCAGTTGACTCAGGGATAGAGATGTGACTGCACGATCCGTTACAGTCATGCGGATAAGATGCCTGTCATCTCGACTGCTAGTGAAACGAGGCCGTTGGGATCCAGCACGGCGTTCCGCATTACTCTCCTGAACCCACCGATTCCATATTCTGCTAACAGTCGTTAGATCTCGACCAACGCGAGCAGCAATGTCGCGATACGATAAACCGCAATCGCGACAGGCTACAATCCGACCTTTATCAAAGTCGCAAACGTGATGGTACGCATTTCTCCTCCTCACGCGAGGCATCACAACAACGTTACACCAGGCAACGCCGGTCAACAGCTGTTTGTGTATGAGAAACCGGTTGGAAACTTTCCTCATGTCAACACGTTGTAGGTGTCACCACCGGCGCCAACCTTGTGTGAATGCTCTGAAAAGCTAATCATTTGTATATCACAGCTTCTTCGTCCTGTCGATTAAATTTCGCGTCTGTAGCACGTCATCTTCGTGGTGTAGCAATTTTAATTGCCAGTAGTGTAAATATACGGCCGAGAGAGTCAACCGAGAGGGATCGTGAAATGAGCACAGTCGTCGAGGACCGTGTGCCATAAAGGACGCAGATTTACCACGATATCGGGAAACTCAGAGGCGTCTGTTGTCTATTGAGGCGCTGTAGTGTGCGAGTGAGGCAGAAAAGAACCTACATCGTACGAAACCTAGTAGAAACCATTTGTGACCAAGGAGACGTAGCAGTGTTAAATTGTCGGACCTAAGATCGGCTATAAAGGGGAACATTTATGGAAACTATTTAATTCTCTAGTAATGCAGGGTGTCAAGCCACAGTAATTTTAATCTGCCATCCTCCTTAAATTTTCATGGTGATCCCAATAAAACTTGAATACTGATATCTGTAATAGTTTAGGATTTACTGTTGAAGTGAAGTTCACAAGTTTTGTTACAAAGACCTGGATGCTTAAAACTGAACGCTTTAGTCGATCTTAACGATCGACATTTCATATAGAAGCACATCATTAAAATGACCAATTTTGTAAATATCACCTCTGTAACTTTGTTTGTTTAAGAGATATAGTAAATTTAAATTATCAGTATTTTCAGTTAAGCATCAGAACATCATTTCCTCCACACAAAACACATTGACCGATGACAGCATGACACCTTATAGAAACATTAGGTAACAGAATATTTGTTGCAAAGTTTAGTGCATAATAGTTCTTGTGTTCTTTATTTATTCATCAGAAAGCACATTGGTGCAAGGCTACTGGCTGTGGGATTCAAAGCTAAGAAGCAAATTGTATTTGTTTTATGTAAAAGTATTTAACGTTTATTGTGTAATGGGTATTATTGTTACTTTATTTCGAATGTGAAAGTGGTCAAGCTTTGGTTATTTAACCCTTCATTACACACTTTTTTTTTTAGAAGTTAAATTTTTTTTTTTTTTTTTGTAATTGAAATTGTTCAAGGATGTCAGGAAAAATGCTGAAAAAATAAGATGTTTTTAATTCAAAATAAAAATTTATTTTTATTCAGTTTGCATTCATGCAAAACTGTGGGAAACTTTATTAGCAGAAATACAAGATGAATGGAGCAGAATACTCTCCAAAGGTTTTAGAAGCACTACAAAGTTTTTTGCATTCACGTGTTCTTCCATTCAACTACTAACAATCACCGCCGAGAGAGAGCAATGCAAGAACAACGGCGAAAAGAGAGTTGAAACGTTGCTTTGCACATCTGCAAAGCAACGCATTGAAGGGTCAAATGTGTAAATATGTATTTAGATATGTAAATAATGTAGAATAAGCTGTAGCCAATCAGATGGACGGCTTCCGGACAGGGAACTGCCCCAGTCAGTTGAGAGAGGATATTCGGCGCCCGGGAAACGCGGCCGGGGACGGGCAGAGGGACAGTGCGGGTGCAGGCGCGGAAGCGGACAGTCGGTCTTTAGGCAGCTAGGAAGTGAAACGACTTAGAAAATTTCGCGTTGTGTGGTACCGCGGGACTTCGTCTCTCAGCGGTAAGCAGCCGCACGGCTGGTGTGAACTCGAACATTTCGCGTAGATAACTTGTTTTTCGCGATGAGATTGTGAATGATCGAACTGTGTCAAATGGATATGCGCTCGAGTGTTACAGCAACTCTAAATACGACTACTTTCGCTATTAGTTTGCTTTCTGAATAAGCGTTATCCTAACCAAATCGCAACTGTGTGATCTACATCATTTATGGGTCGTTAATTTAGTTCCCGATATTAGTATTACTGTTATATATGTTATGTTAACTTTGTATTTCAAAAACTTGCCATCAGCCAGACAATTTAACCAAAGGGTCATAAGTATCTAATTTAGGGCGTATAATGCGACATGTGTGATTCAACCCTTAGACGAGTGTGAGCCAAGACATGTCGACGAAGAGGAACTGCATGTGAACCCGAATATCTTTGGGGATGTTAGCTAGCATGTGGGACCTATGACAGTAAACAAAGGCACCATGACGCCTGTCTATTACGTGAACCATATTGGGGACCATCAGCTTCCCTTCATGTTTGATATCTTCCACCAAGGGTGATAGCGCCTTCCAATAGGAATCGTCCCACAGTCGTTTGAGTAGCGAGATCATGAATTCATTTTGATGTCTTGGGCACCAAATTTGCCTAATCTAAACCCTATGGAACACACTCGGACGCTATCAGGCTCCAGATCCGCATCTTCAAAGCTCCAACTCGTGATTTACGGTCATTTGTGACCATGTGCGTAGAAATTTGGTGCCACAAACCTCGGGAACTTGCCGAGGGCTTGTCGAATACATGTTACACGTAATCGCTACTGTACTGCGTTTTAAAGCCTGACCAACACGATATTAAGCACGAGGTGGTCATAATATTTTGGTTTATGGGTGTGTTTTTGATGGCCTGTCGTAGCTACCTTCCCCTGTATAGCAATCTACTGTTTTCGAATCCTCAAGAAATACGTGGATGTGTCTGTTAGTGAAACATCGAGCTCAGAGGTCAAGCAGGTAAGTACACTATATGATCAAAAGTTCCGGACACCCCTTTGTAAAGTGGAACTGAGCACTAGATGTCACTAGAAGCAGAGCCACCAGTATAAAAAGAGGCGGAAAATCATATATTGTCAGTAGCAAAGCAGTAGCAGCAGAATGGTTCGGTCAGGAGCGCTCAGTGACTTCGAACGTGGATCAGACATTCAATGTCACCTGAATGACGCGTCAGGGACATTTGCTCTCTAAAACTGCCCGACTGAAGTGTTGGTGATGTGATTGTATTGGAAATGCGAAAGAACAACGGCAGCAACACCAAAACCGTGCAAAACTCGTGTACTGACGGTCAGGGAACGTCGAGCGTTGCGGTGGGTGGTTGTAGATCATCGAAAGAAATAAGTGAAAAAAAAATCACTCGTAAACTCCGAAGTGTTACGAGCAGCGCACCTAGCACAGTGACTGTGCGTAGAGAATTCAAAAGAATGGGGTACAGTGCTCGAGCAACTCCTCAAAAGCCACAGATTTCTGTAGTCAGCGCTAAGCGACGCGACTGGACAGTGCATAATCGCACATGTTATGTGGAGTAATGAATCTACATCTACAGTTACATACACTACTGGCCATTAAAATTGCTGCACCACGAAGATGACGTGCTACAGATGCGAAATTTAACCGACAGGAAGAAGATGCTGTGATATGCAAATGATTAGCTTTTCAGAGCATTCACACAAGGTTGGTGCCGGGGGCGACACCTACAACGTGCTGACTCGAGGAAATTTTCCAACCGATTTCTCATACGCAAACAGCAATTGACCGGCGTTGCCTGGTGAAACGTTAGGAGGAGAAATACGTACCATCACGTTTCCAACTTTGATGAAGGTCGGATTGTAGCCTATCACGATTGCGGTTTATCGTATCGCGACATTGCTGCTCGCGTTGGTCGAGATCCAATGACTGTTAGCAGAGTATGGAATCGGTGGGTTCAGGAGGGTAATACGGAAAGCCGTGCTGAATCCCAACGGCCTCGTATCACTAGCAGTCGAGATGAGAGGTGTCTTATCCGCATGGCTGTAACGGACCGTGCAGCCACGTCTCCCAGAGTCAACAGATGGGGACGTTTGCAAGACAACACCCATCTGCACGAACAGTTCGACGACGTCTGCAGCGGCATGGACTATGAGCTCGGAGACTATGGCTGCGGTTACCCTTGACGCTGCATCACAGACAGGAGCGCCTGTCGATGGTGTGCTCAACGACGAACCTGGGTGCACGAAGGGCAAAACGTCATTTTTTCGGATGAATCCAAGTTCTGTTTACAGCATCATGATGATCGCATCCATGTTTGGCGACATCGCCGTGAACGCATATTGGAAGCGTGTATTCGTCATCGCCATACTGGTGTATCACCCGGCTTGATGGTATGGGGTGCCATTGGTTACACGTATCGGTCACCTCTTGTTCGCATTGACGGCACGTCATTTTTTCGGATGAATCCAGGTTCTGTTTACAGCATCATGATGGTCGCATCCATGTTTGACGAAATCGCTGTGAACGCATATTGGAAGCGTGTATTCGTCATCGCCATACTGGCGTATCAGCTGGCTTGATGGTATGGGGTGCCATTGGTTACATGTCTCGGTCACCTCTTGTTCGCATTGACGGCACTTTGAACAGTGGACGTTACATTTCAGATGTGTTACGACCCGTGGCTCTACCCTTCATTCGATCCCTGCGAAACCCTACATTTCAGCAGGATAATGCACGACCGCATGTTGCAGGTCCTGTACGGGCCTTTATGGATACAGAAAATGTTCGACTGTGCCCTGGCCAGCACATTCTCCAGATCTCTCACCAATTGAAAACGTCTGGTCAATGGTGGCCGAGCAACTGGCTCATCACAATTCGCCAGTCACTACTTAAGATGAACTGTGGTATCGTGTTGAAGCTGCGTGGGCAGCTGTACCTGTACACGCCAACTGAGTCTGTTTGACTCAATGCGCAGGCGTATCAAGGCCGTTATTACGGCCAGAGGTGGTTGTTCTGGGTTCTGATTTCCCAGGATCTATGCTCCCAAATTGCGTGAAAATGTAATCACATGCCATTTCTAGTATAATATTTGTCCAATGAATACCCGTTTATCATCTGGATTTCTTCTTGGTGTAGCAATTTCAATAGCCAGTAGTGTACAATTCCACTGCTACCCTGTTATGCGCAATTCTAAATCAGAAGTAGTCAGTCCGTTGTACACGTAATGTTCCACATTATATGCACAAAGTTTAACATCACGAGTCGGACGTAATCTGTCTCTCGCAGTCTTAAGGAGTCTTTGAGTCGTCTAAATCAGTTTCTCGGCTACGTCTGAACGTTTACTCTATATGGGAAAGAGATTGGAGATTAGTATTATTTGCAGAGTTAACGAAGAAATAACAAATTTGTCAAGTTGGACCTCTTCCCAACTTACTGAACATCTAAATACCCAGCGTCATCCATGGCGTGATCTGTTGTTTAGTATGTATGTAAGTTAAGGCTTATCCCTTTCAGACCCCATCCAAACTTGAAATGAATATTTTGAAATAAATGCATTTTTGTAACTGAACAAAATATAGAATCGTGAACCAATTGCTTAGAGAATTTTATTTTTTAATTTTGATACAAATTTTGAACCCACACGATTGTGTGGGTCGGGATTATCTTACATATTTATGTCATTTCTTGCAGTGATATTCGCGAAAGCAATTACTGTCTTTTGACAAACACAAATAAATATTACACTTTAGACATCTTATTCTCGTCCTCTTCTTGCATTTTTTTACCTGCAGCAAAAGCGGAAGGCAAATCATCAACAGTTGGCCAGTGATGATATCCGTCTAGCCGCTTCTCATCACATGGTGTGTTTGCTGGTTTGTACATTTTATTTGTTGGCTCTTCGTCGGATTCACTTTCATGTTCCTGTCCTGAAGAAGAAGAAATTAGCACTTCCCCAATCACCTGTCGGAATCCAAGAAGATCTAAAGTGTTTTTCTTTTGTACTTTATTGGCTTCGCATTCAACTTTGTATTTTAACCAGGAATTGATGCAAGCCAAATCAAGTAAATGAATCAAAACTTTTAAAGTCCACTTTTTTGTCTTCAAGAAAGTCCTGTAGGTCTCCATCATTTGATCGCAGAGGTCCACTCCTCCCATACACAGGTTGTACTTCACTACAAGTGCAGGACATGGCACTAAGATGTACTTCTTTTCTGGTTTACTCCATCTCTCAACATTGCTTACAGGTTCACATCCTGCACAAGTAGAGGCAAGGGTCACAGCTTTTGAATCTTTCCACTGGACAATCACTATTTTATCATCGTCCCTACAGAATTCTTCCATATCTCCTCTCTTCAGTCTTTTTTCTTCTGTCAGGTGAACTGGTTTCACTCTGTTTTTCATTATGGTTCCTGTTCCTTCCAGCCCTAAAAAATGGCCCTGAGCACTATGGGACTTAACATCTATGGTCATCAGTCCCCTAGAACTTAGAACTACTTAAACCTAACTAACCTAAGGACAGCACACAACACCCAGCCATCACGAGGCAGAGAAAATCCCTGACCCCGCCGGGAATCGAACCCGGGAACCCGGGCGTGGGAAGCGAGAACACTACCGCACGACCACGAGATGCGGGCTTTCCAGCCCTAGGTCAAGTAACTGTTGCAATAATGGCAAAGCTGTAAAATATCTGTCAAAATATAGTCTTGCACCTTGAGCTAATGTTTGAGCAAGGCGAAGTATTACAGATGGCCCAAGACCAAGGCCAACATCTGGCAGAGGAGTTGATTTACCTTGATAAAATTCAAAATCAAGTACTAAACCTTTCGTTGTTGCCAAAACAAAGTTTTTAATTCCCAAAGGGCGCGGTTTGTTTGGAACATACTGAGACAATGTGCAGCGTCCAGTAAATGGTACCATTTACTCATCAATGGAATAATAATTTTCAGAGGGGCTTGGAAGTCTCAAACAAGCACTGCATACAACATTAATTGCAGGTTGTACTTTCCATAATCTATTAGTTTCTGATTCATGTGGAATGTTGTTAGTGTTCACAACATGCAGTGCTGTTCTGAGAGTGAAGAACCTGTCTCTAGGCATACAATCTGCAATAGCTGGCATACGCGATGACTTCTGCCAGTACATACGTGTACGAGGATATCTAATGCATCCCATAAGTACATGCATGACATACAGCTTTTTTATCTCTTGAGGAGTAGTAACTGTTAGTGCAGTCAGATGCTAAATGAAAAAAATCTTTTGGGTAGTACTCGCTGAAATAGCTCATTGGAGTTTTAATTTCCTGTCCTAACTCACTCTCTGAGTGCGCAAAAATTTTGGAGGCGAATGGTCTTTTTCTCCAAGTGGACAAACGACGATGTGTTTCCACTGTTTTTTTTAGAATTCTATCTACTGTGTTGACTGGGAAAATTGTCCTGAACTTCTGGAGCAACTGGTAGTAGTGTTGCAGAAGCATTGTTACAATTTTCCTCCTCGTCAGAAGATTCAGAGCTTTCTCCAAGTCTAGGCTTGATTGTTGGAAGAGTCCGAGTTGTATCTAACAATTCGTCATCACTACTAAAGACTTCCACTTCAGAGTCATCTAATATGGCTAGAATTTCCTCGTCAGTAAGCCCTAAAACGAAACAAACAAACGAACTGTGAAAATAATGCGTAAATACAGTAGTAAAATGACTTATCTATTCCGTAATCTGTTCCGAATCGTAACCTCAAACATCGACCGAAAACGACCATATGCCGGTAAAATAGTCCCAACACGCACAACTGTGCGTGTGGATGTTACAGTCATTGTAGCTATGAAAGTATTCAAATAATTGTGGCGGACGTATTTTTATTTACTTCTGTACACCTTTTGGAGTCTCAAACACATTTTTCCAAATGTCAAAACGCAATAAATAAAGCACAATAAACATTTACCTCGACAGACATGCTTCCGACCCGCCATCTTGAAAATTACCAAAGATTAAGACACAATATCTCGCGCCTGCAACGAGATATCGATATAAATCGCGTTGTATGCGAAACAGCGATTCCTACACACTCGTGTGACTTGGGACTCAACTGCATAGCGGAATAATGCGATGCTGCAACGCAAATAAACCGCACCCACACACTTGTGCGGATCGGCTCTGAAAGGTTTATGCGAACGAGGTCCGGGGTGAAACCGGTAAGCACATGCGCGAAGGTAGTGAATTTACCGATCCGTGGATGGCACAGGGCGAGGTGTGGCTGCGCTCCGCGTGCCCTCTGGGCGGGGACAGCTGGACGGAGGCGGCGGCTCGTGTCCGCAGGTGCCGCTCGCGCCTGGTACGGCGCGGTTGCGCTGCGCTGCGCGTGGGCGGCCGGCAAGGTCGCCGCGACCCCGGCTGCGGCGGGCAGGCCGGAACAGCTGAACCTCTGCCGTCTCGCTCGGCGACATTCTCGCGGTTATCGAGACGCGCCATTCACCCGTCCCAAGCGCAACAAGGACTTGCTCCAAGTGCACGAGCTTTTCGCAAACGTGAGTCTTCCCCAGCTCCGCAAGGGCGGGGCTGGATGGGGGGGATTGTCCATGCGCGAGTAGGACTCGCGCACTAAGGGTTATCCATCACGGGAATCGCTAAAATTGGCTATTTTCCCTGTTATCGACATCGACACTAGCAAGATATCGGTCCCAGGTAGGCCAAGACGTTCTAGAATGTTTTAATTTCAAATTTGTAGTCAGATAAAAAATCAGAAAAAAAGTATTTTTTTCGTGTCATATAATCACAAACTGAAAGACCTGAGTCCAAACAAGGCCCCGGGAGTAGACAACAATCCTTTAGAACTACTGACGGCCTTGGGAGAGCCAGTCCTGACAAAACTCTACCATCTGGTGAGCAAGATGTACGAGACAGGTGAAACACCCTCAGACTTCAAGAAGAATATAATAATTCCAATCCCAAAGAAAGCAGGTGTTGACAGATTTGAAAATTACCGAACTATCAGTTTAATAAGTCACAGCTGCAAAATACTAACACGAATTATTTACAGGCGAATGGAAAAACTGGTAGAAGCCGACCTCGGGGAAGATCAGTTTAGATTCCGTAGAAATGTTGGAACACGTGAGGCAATACTGACCTTACGACTTATCTTAGAAGAAAGATTAAGGAAAGCAAACCTACATTTCAAGCATTTGTAGACTTAGAGAAAGCTTTTGACAATGTTGACTGGAATACTCTCTTTCAAATTCTAAAGGTGGCAGGGGTAAAATACAGGGAGCGAAAGGCTATTTACAATTTGTACAGAAACCAGATGGCAGTTATAAGAGTCGAGGGACATGAAAGGGAAGCAGTGGTTGGGAAGGGAGTGAGACAGGGTTGTAGCGTCTCCCCGATGTTATTCAATCTGTATATTGAGCAAGCAGTAAAGGAAACAATAGAAAAATTTGGAGTAGGTATTAAAATCCAGGGAGAAGAAATAAAAACTTTGAGGTTCGCCGATGACATTGTAATTCTGTCAGAGACAGCAAAGGACTTGGAAGAGCAGTTGAACGGAATGGACAGTATCTTGAAAGGAGGGTATAAGATGAACATCAACAAAAGCAAGACAAGGATAATGGTATGTAGTCGTATTAAGTCGGGTGATGCTGAGGGAATTAGATTAGGAAATGAG
Source organism: Schistocerca americana (assembly GCF_021461395.2). Classification (NCBI taxonomy): domain Eukaryota; kingdom Metazoa; phylum Arthropoda; class Insecta; order Orthoptera; family Acrididae; genus Schistocerca; species Schistocerca americana. Next base: position 169,279,414 of record NC_060124.1, on the reverse strand, counting down.
ACACTTAAAGTAGTAAAGGAGTTTTGCTATTTGGGGAGCAAAATAACTGATGATGGCCGAAGTAGAGAGGATATAAAATGTAGACTGGCAATGGCAAGGAAAGCGTTTCTGAAGAAGAGAAATTTGTTAACATCGAGTATAGATTTAAGTGCCAGGAAGTCGTTTCTGAAAGTAGTTGTATGGAGTGTAGCCATGTGTGGAAGTGAAACATGGACAATAAATTGTTTGGACAAGAAGAGAATAGAAGCTTTCGAAATGTGGTGCTACAGAAGAATGTTGAAGATTGGGTGAGTAGATCACGTAACTAATGAGGGGGTATTGAATAGGATTGGGTTCAAAATGGTTCAAATGGCTCTGAGCACTATGGGACTCAACTGCTGTGGTCATAAGTCCCCTAGAACTTAGAACTACTTAAACCTAACTAACCTAAGGACATCACACACATCCATGCCCGAGGCAGGATTCCAACCTGCGACCGCAGCGGTCGTGCGGTTCCAGACTGTAGCGCCTTTAACCGCTCGGCCACTCCGGCCGGCTGAATAGGATTGACTTGAAGAAGGGATCGGTTGGTAGGACATGTCCTGAGGCATCGAGGGATCACAAATTTAGCATTGGAGGGCAGCGTGGAGGGTAAAAATCGTAGAGGGAGACCAAGAGATGAATACACTAAGCAGATTCAGAAGGATGTAGGTTGCAGTAGATACTGGGAGATGAAGGAGCTTGCACAGGATAGATTAGCATGGAGAGCTGCATCAAACCAGTCTCAGAACTGAAGACCACAACAACAACAACAACAACAACAATCACAAACTGAACCCGCCAGGGTAGCCGAGAACGCTAATGCGCTGCTTCCTGGAGTCAGGTAGGCACGCCAGCCCTGGATCGAATCCACCTTGGATGTGGTTTTTAGGCGGTTTTCCACATTCTGCTAGGTGATTACCGGGCCGGTCCCCACGTTCCGCCGTAGTTACAAGACCCGCAAACACGTTCGCACTATTCCATGGATTACACTAGACGCAGACAGTTTGGGTACACTAATTCCGTCCCAGGGGGTACGGGGTGGTGGCACGAATGGCATCTGGCCACCCCTTCAAAATTAACATTGCCAGATCCGATCTTAACCGCGCTGACCCTGCGAAACCGCGGGACAAGGCACCAGCTAAAGGAGAAGAAGAATAATCAAAAATTGAACAATTGGCAGTGTGGCATCAGCTGCCTGAGACTGCAGTCATGTGTATGGTAGTTGCGTTTGCGTGACAGTGTATGTCTCTGTCTTCTGTATTTGACATAGGGCTTACTGGCCGAATGCTTTATTTCTGACAGTTTTTTGTATCTGCGACTCAGCATCTCCGCTATATGGTGAGTAGCAACTTTCCTTTTCGTAATATTGTTGCAATTACAAATTGACAGTTTTCAGGTTCTTTTCCTTTACTCGTACTGTGAAACCTTCCTTCTTGCCGAATTACGTGACTCTATGTCAACGGAAAGTACCCTGTTGGTTTTGATGAGCGACTTTTTTATCGAAATATGTACATAAGTGGCCGTATCTTAATATTGCATTGACTTAGAAGCTTAAAATTTGTACACCGCCGAGAGACCATTGACCTTAGTATGTGACATAAATTTGAGCTTGACACACCAATCTGTTCCGGAGAAAAAGCGTGTTAACAGACAAAAAGACAGAAGGATAAAAAAATGACAAAAAATATTTTGTGTTATATAATTTCAGATGAACAATTTTGAGATTTTTTGCCTTTACTTTTACTATGGAACCTTGCTTCTTGCCAAATTTGGTAATTCTATATCAGTGGGAAGCACATTATAGCCTCTGATGAGTGAGTTTTCGAGTATCAAAATATGTCACATGAATTGCTTTTCATTGAATTGACTTAGAGGCTTACAATTTTTACATCGCCAAGGGACCATAGACCGTAATGGTGAACTTGAGGCGTCTACTAGTTCCTGAGAAAAAAGATTATTAACAGTCGGACAGACAGACAACAAAGCGGTCCTTATAGGGTTCTGTTTTTACAGATTCAGACACGGGACCCTAAAAAGAAAAAAGATACACAACTCCAGGGATATTCAGGGTCACGCCCATGTTCGCCTTGACCTGTCCACCTTAAGAGAACGTAGTGTCGTCACAGTCGGGGCCGGTTTATGACGCAACCAAAACAAGCCGCCGATTGGGACGCCAAGTTTAGAGCGGCATGTGACGTGTCAAAGTATGTGGTGGTTGTCACCATAGTAAAGTGTACTGTACTGTGGCCGTTAAATAAGTGGTTGTTCTTAAGTAGTGTTGTTATCTTTTGATGTATTGTTGTTTGAAAATGTTGTGGACGTAAGCCGAGAGGAGAATGCTGCTAAATGTTGCCTATCGGATGTCTTCAGCCAAACAGCACCCTGTGCGCCCAAGAGATTACCTCGAACTGCAGCTGGCAGCTGAGAAAAGACACAACGGCCAGCGATTACAATATGATAATTGTTAAAAGTGGTGATAGCGCTGTTCGTTTGTTTATATTAATCGTTCAAAAAAATTATGTAGTCTTAATAGGCAATACGATTCTAGTCAGAGTATAGAAAGGTTGTCTGACCTCGAGTGGCTCAGACTTCAGTTTGCCAGGTTGTCTAAGTCAACGTGACAGACTGACTACCGATGGATTTCGTGATTCAGTAACACAATTTTGCAAATTTCGAGAGATATTAGAACAGTTCCTAGGCGTGTTTACAGCGGTTGGATTATTTTTAGTAAGATCTTATGGGACCAAACTGCTGAGGTCATCGGACAACACACACACCCTCATGCCAGAGGGAGGACTCGAACCTCCGGCGTCCCCGACGGTGGGAGGGGGGGGGGAGGAGGGGGGGGGAGCCGCCGACACCCTAGACCGCACGGCTACCCCGCGCGGGCGCTTGTTGGTTGGAGTCGAACAGCGTTTTCAGATCTTTACCAGCACAAGAGTGTTTAGTGGCCTTCAATAGATGTCGAATCCGGGAAGGATTTCACTGTATTTTGATAGCTATATTTTAACGAACCAAATGTTGTTTGCAGATATTTGGTTTGATGATCATTTGGAATCAGTACTAGCAACGATTTTATTCGGGTTTATTGTACTAGTAGGCCTGTAAGGAACTGTCTTGCGAAGAAACGTGGTTTCTGGTTGTGTATGGGATTTGTTGGTGAATTGCACTGAGCTCGTGAAGTAGACTCAGGTGCATAGTTTATTGTTAGCAGGTACTAGTTAGTCAATTATCGAATGTGAGATTCGTCGTGCATCCTAATTTGCCCTATAGTTGGAAAATCTTTAACCAATTACGGGAAAGTTTGTCTTCTACATCCACATCTACATCTACATACATACTTCGCAAGCCACCGTACAGAGCGTGACCAGGGCACCCTGTACCACCAGCAGCCATTTCCTTTCCTGTTACAGTCGCAAAAAGAGCGAGCGAAAAACGAGTATCTATATGCCTCCGCATGAGCCCTAATTTTTCTTGTCGTAGCTGTCTGGTCCTTATGTGAAATGTATGTTAGCGGCAGTAGAATCGTTCTACAGTCAGCTTCGAACGACAGTTCTCTAAACTTTTTCATATGAATTCCCAAAGCATTTCCGTAATACTTGCGTGTTAGTCGTACCTACCGGTAACAAATCTAGCATCTCCGTATTACTTCGATATCTTATTTTGATCCGAGCTGGTGCTGTTCCCAAAATTCGAGCAGTACTTAAGAACAGCTCGCACTAGTGTCCTTTATGTGGCTCCTTCACAGATGAAGCACAGTTTTATAAAAATTCTCCCAATAAACCGAAGTCGACCATTCGCATTCCCTTCATTGCATTTCATATCGCTTTGCAACTCGCAGATATTTAATAGATATGACAGTGTCAGGCAACACACAACCATTGCTGTATTTGTGTTCGTTTTTCTTACTCATCTGCATTAACTTACATTTTTCTAAATTTCGAGCTAGCTGCCATTCTTCACGCCAACTGAAAATTTTCTCTAAGTCGTCTTGTATCTTCCTACAGTCACTCAACGACTACACATTTCCGTACACCACGGCATCATCAGTAAACAACTGCAGATTGATGCCCACCCTCCCCACTAGATCATTTATGTTCATAGAAAATAACAGCGGTCCTATCAGACTTCCCTGGGGCACTGCCGACAGTATCCCTGCCTCTGATGATCACTTACCGTCGAGGACAATCTGCTGAGTTCTATTACTTAAGAATAATTAATTTAAGCTACTGAAAGGTCTCTGTTGGATTGCTTTCATGTTAATTTCTTAAATCTGTTGTCATTTACGGCATAAATTCCTCTTCTAAATTTATTGTGGCGTTTCTGACTATCTGGGAGGAGACTGAGCAGTGAAATGTGTTACTTTTACACATAAACAAGAACGATCTGTCACACTACTACACTTTAAAACACAGTTTATATGTAATTCATGCCACACAGTCTCATATGGAACCTACATCCGCTTTCTTTTATATACTGTATATGATAAGATACTGTCATCCCCCTTCCCTTCTATGTGAGAGGATGAGTGAGCAAATGTATTTCTAGTTGCATGCTTGAGGGTAGCAGACAAGCCTGTCTGCTAGAGAACAGTAGGACCAACGTCGGAACAGGTAGCTACGCTTTCTAAAAGCAGAGAGGTTTCTATTCTTAGTATGGTCCTGTCCATCCCTTGTCATGTTGGTATAGGAAGCTGCCTCTCTGGCCACTTCCGTTTGCATCTGTGAGCCACCCTCAGGAAGGGACCACGGCAGTCTGTCTGCGGCGAGCGTCTGAAGTAGTAAGATCTCCGCCTAAGCGCGTGTCTGCTAAGTCCGTAGGACAATGGATTTCTTAAGTTCAGCCTAACTGAAAATTTAATCACCTTTATTTCAGGTTTAGCTATAAAATATCTAATGTTATCTTAAACTGCAACGCAGTGTCATTCGAGTGTACAGTTCAGAATATTCCAGTAGTTGCTTCGTCACTACTTTGTGAGTAAAGTGGAACCACGTGTTGATCAGTAACTCTAATAAGATCATCAATCTCAAACGCGAATGTGCATGAGATTATAACGTCTCGTCTTGACAATATTTTTCAATATAGCAACTTTTCTTTATGTTCAACCCACGTGGGGTGTACTTTGTGAGACCAGTACCACGTGCTTATACAATTGTTTGAGCCAGCAAGCTAATAGTAAGACGATAGTAACCAGTTCGAGGTTTTTCTTTAGTAAATTGTGTTTCTATGTAATTTATTTTAATTATCAAAATTATTGTGGAGTTACACTCTTTGTGTAAACCAAGTTGACCACATGAAGCATTATGGGACTGGCAAACCCAGGTCCCCAGCTGTTAGTAGCCTTGTTTCCGATTTTCTGCTTTCAGTGCTACTATCTATCTGTTACTATTCTATATCTGTCAGTATAAATGAGGATCTCTTACTATAGTAAGCGTGCTGTATGAATATTTTAAGATAGGAGAACTCTGAGAAAGGAATGAGTAAGTTTGGAATCTTGAAAACAGGATGCGACAATACGATTGTTTAACCAATGGCTTCCCAATATACGCTAATAAGTTAATATTGATGATATATGTCTTCAGAATGAGATTTTCACTCTGCAGCGGAGTGTGCGCTGATATGAAACTTCCTGGCAGATTAAAACTGTGTGCCCGACCGAGACTCGAACTCGGGACCTTTGCCTTTCGCGGGCAAGTGCTCTACCAACTGAGCTACCGAAGCACGACTCACGCCCGGTACTCACAGCTTTACTTCTGCCAGTACCTCGTCTCCTACCTTCCAAACTTTACAGAAGCTCTCCTGCGAACCATGCAGAACTAGCACTCCTGAAAGAAAGGATATTGCGGAGACATGGCTTAGCCACAGCCTGGGGGATGTTTCCAGAATGAGATTTTCACTCTGCAGCGGAGTGTGCGCTGATATGAAACTTCCTGGCAGATTAAAACTGTGTGCCCGACCGAGACTCGAACTCGGGACCTTTGCCTTTCGCGGGCAAGTGCTCTACCAACTGAGCTACCGAAGCACGACTCACGCCCGGTACTCACAGCTTTACTTCTGCCAGTACCTCGTCTCCTACCTTCCAAACTTTACAGAAGCTCTCCTGCGAACCATGCAGAACTAGCACTCCTGAAAGAAAGGATATTGCGGAGACATGGCTTAGCCACAGCCTGGGGGATGTTTCCAGAATGAGATTTTCACTCTGCAGCGGAGTGTGCGCTGATATGAAACTTCCTGGCAGATTAAAACTGTGTGCCCGACCGAGACTCGAACTCGGGACCTTTGCCTTTCGCGGGCAAGTGCTCTACCAACTGAGCTACCGAAGCACGACTCACGCCCGGTACTCACAGCTTTACTTCTGCCAGTACCTCGTCTCCTACCTTCCAAACTTTACAGAAGCTCTCCTGCGAACCATGCAGAACTAGCACTCCTGAAAGAAAGGATATTGCGGAGACATGGCTTAGCCACAGCCTGGGGCTGGTAGGAGACGAGGTACTGGCAGAAGTAAAGCTGTGAGTACCGGGCGTGAGTCGTGCTTCGGTAGCTCAGTTGGTAGAGCACTTGCCCGCGAAAGGCAAAGGTCCCGAGTTCGAGTCTCGGTCGGGCACACAGTTTTAATCTGCCAGGAAGTTTCATATCAGCGCACACTCCGCTGCAGAGTGAAAATCTCATTCTGGAAACATCCCCCAGGCTGTGGCTAAGCCATGTCTCCGCAATATCCTTTCTTTCAGGAGTGCTAGTTCTGCATGGTTCGCAGGAGAGCTTCTGTAAAGTTTGGAAGGTAGGAGACGAGGTACTGGCAGAAGTAAAGCTGTGAGTACCGGGCGTGAGTCGTGCTTCGGTAGCTCAGTTGGTAGAGCACTTGCCCGCGAAAGGCAAAGGTCCCGAGTTCGAGTCTCGGTCGGGCACACAGTTTTAATCTGCCAGGAAGTTTCATATCAGCGCACACTCCGCTGCAGAGTGAAAATCTCATTCTGGAAACATCCCCCAGGCTGTGGCTAAGCCATGTCTCCGCAATATCCTTTCTTTCAGGAGTGCTAGTTCTGCATGGTTCGCAGGAGAGCTTCTGTAAAGTTTGGAAGGTAGGAGACGAGGTACTGGCAGAAGTAAAGCTGTGAGTACCGGGCGTGAGTCGTGCTTCGGTAGCTCAGTTGGTAGAGCACTTGCCCGCGAAAGGCAAAGGTCCCGAGTTCGAGTCTCGGTCGGGCACACAGTTTTAATCTGCCAGGAAGTTTCATATCAGCGCACACTCCGCTGCAGAGTGAAAATCTCATTCTGGAAACATCCCCCAGGCTGTGGCTAAGCCATGTCTCCGCAATATCCTTTCTTTCAGGAGTGCTAGTTCTGCATGGTTCGCAGGAGAGCTTCTGTAAAGTTTGGAAGGTAGGAGACGAGGTACTGGCAGAAGTAAAGCTGTGAGTACCGGGCGTGAGTCGTGCTTCGGTAGCTCAGTTGGTAGAGCACTTGCCCGCGAAAGGCAAAGGTCCCGAGTTCGAGTCTCGGTCGGGCACACAGTTTTAATCTGCCAGGAAGTTTGATATATGTCTTTCTTGTTCTTTATAGCTGAGTACTTAAAGTGCTGTCTGTGGATTTCGTAAGTAGATTGATTCCCTTCAAGGTGAAAGAAGAACTGTGGTTTGTGTAATTTACGTGGCCCTGAAATATTATTGTGGTAGTCAAATACGAGCAGTTTTTCAGCAAATGGAGAATGGAACACAAATATGGATCCCTTCTGTAGTCTTGATTGATGTTGAGCCAAAGCCTGAAAAATTATTCTGCGTTAATACTTGTCCTAGAAAAGCGACGTTTATGTGTTTTGGTGATGCTGTGAGCATTACAGCTTACTGTTTGCGCTGGTGCGGGATGCACTGGAGCCTACATGATTTGTACTGAGGAAATTTCCCTCTTGAAGGTAGAGGAAGATTAAATAATTTTGATTATGGGACCGAAGGAAAGCTTGGTTTAAGGTAATAAGGATGAAGCAAAACATTTGTCATTTAAACTACAGGAGGATTCGGATCTTTTGTGTCTGTTGTAAGTTCAATATGTTAAGATGGAACTGTTTTACAGAATAGAGGATACCACAATTTTGCCATTCATGAGAAATGAATCCAGAATAACCAACACAGGCGAAATAACTCATATGGAAGCGAAAGGTAACTTAAAGAAGGAACGAAATGGGTAAGAAAATGTAGTATAACCCGTATAAGGAAAATATTTTTACCCCACTCAGAGTCATCTATGTAATTAATTCTTGTGATAACGTAATTTTAGATGAAATTTTCTTACTGTTTTATGTGTGAATATATGAGTATGATAAATGTATAATTGCGAGTCTCTTATCAGGTGTGTCAACTGGTATATATGATTTGGCGTGTAAATAACCATTGTTCTATTTACTGTGTATGTTTAAGGAAAGTTTCTCCATATTTATCATGTGACAAGACATATGCCGCGAGCGTCAAGAAGAGGATGAATTAGAACAATGTTGTAGTGGTATAAACACTGTGTTGAAGTAGCATTGAAGTAGCTTGTTGGATTAACTAGTAGTGGATTGAAGTAGAATTTTGAGTAATACATGTTTGTGGGTAGTTAGTTTGTAGTATAGACAACAGGTGCGCATGTGTGTGTGCGTAAATAGCATGTGAACCCTATGCTGCCCTGACCTATACTTGCACAAGGCATAATCCTATTCATTTTAGTGAATTAATAACTAGCATTTGATTTATTAAAACGGAAGTGAACCACATTAGTGATGTGCATTTAGATATTATATTGTCAGTTCATTTAATTTTTATGTTTATAGTGTCAAGTCATTTCACTTTTATTTTTTATATTGTCGAGTCATTTAACTTTTATTTTTATATTGTCGATTCATCTAACTCTTTTATTAAAAAAAAATTAAGTCTCACTTTTGTTCTTAGAAATTGTGAAAGACAATACTAAGTGGCATTATGTATGACATTTTGTAATCACATAACTATGATGAACAATTTCTGTGAATGCAGTTGAGAACATGAAAGCGAACCTGCTAAACTCTTACATGACAGCGGGAGCAGCGAGGAGGAGGGCTAGTTGTAAACTGGCGGGTTTCCCAGCAGGACACACTGTCAACCGGGCCACTTCGGGAGCGCGGTCATAACAAAAGAAGGGTACGGGACAAACACTTTCCTTTGCGCCCAGAGCTAATCTCGGCCACACCAGTGCTACCCTTTGTGGAGGCGATGATCTGAGATGGCCGAGCGGTCTACCGCGCGGAAATCTATCTGCTGGCAACGCACCACACGCACGCGACCGTGACGAGACGGCCGCGGTGAAACGACAGAAGACAGGGGATAAAAGAGCGTGGAGCCTTTTGACACGTACTGTCCAGAGAAATTGGCAGACTTCAACGACGCCTATCAACATTTCCTGATGGATGCCCACTGTCAAGCGACAGTAAATCACGGTTCGATGTTCTGTGGTCGGTAAGGGTGGCACAAAGAAGAGCCATTAAGTGTAATCCTTGCCCAGGAATATCAAACCGGCGAGCCAATTGAGGATAACTCAAGAATGTAACAACACAAGGGGCGTGGAGCCTTTTGACACATACTGTCCAGAGAAACTGGCAGACTTCAACGACGCCTATCAACATTTCCTGACGGATGCCCACTGTCAAGCGACAGTAAATCATAGTTCGATGTTCACTGGTAGCTAAGGGTGGCACAAAGAAGAGCCATTAAGTGTCATCCTTGCCCAGGAATATCAACCTGGCGTGTCAAACGAGGATACTGCACGAATTTGACAACACAAACATGGAACCAAATCGAGATGTACGTGACACGGGCCACCAAGATAAACTTCATGAGAGGGCAGAGACGGCGGGATTGCACGCAACAGATGGACAAAAATCCCTACTGACAGCTGCGGCGACGAAACCCCGCCCCCCTCCCCTTATATTGTGCCTTGGAACAGTGGAACTACTGAGTGTGTCAGTGAACAGTGATTATACGGTTCTTAGTTCAATGCATATACGTGTGTTTCTGTCAGAGAAACTTTGACTCGTGTGTTTTGCAGGGGTTCGATTTATTGGTGTTTATTAGACTGACTCTTGTATTTTGCAGGTGTTTTATTTATTGGTGTTTTTTTTTAGATGTTGACTATTGTACTTTCAGAGCTGTTTTATTGATCAATGTTTGTTCTTGTGTGACGTATTAGATTTGTGATATTCTGTTTCGTAAATTCATTCCTGTGGCATTGCTTCGTTTATCAGTCAGATAGCTATTCATTCTCATTGGACTGTGATCGATTAGCCTTTGCATGGGGCATATTTATAGTGAGGAACCCCATAAGGGTAACAATCACATAATTAATTGTGGTTTCAGTATAATGACACAGTGCTCACTGTTTGCTAACTAACTGAAATATAGTAGAGTGATTAAATTAGTCCCACAAAGTTATTTTAATTCTACAAATTATTAGTTTAGTAAGATTTAGTTTTTTTGCGATAACCACTTCGTAAAACATGTTTTTTCTCTTATCATATTTTCGCTTTTGCGGATTGTGCATTGTAATGTTCTGCTTTATAATACTGATGTTATGTCATGTTTTTTTTTAAATTGCTGTGGCACCTTTGCTATTTCCATAAGTTTTACTTGTTAATCAACAGTCATAAATTTTCCTGTGATCAGTTGGCCCTTGCAATGAGCAAATACTAGTGAACTCCATAAGGGTAACAACCAGAAATTGTTTTCATATTAATGACACAGGAGCCATTGTTTTTACTTGCTGACCGAATTAGGTCTACACTATCTTTTAAATAGGTGTCACAGATTGTGGTGTTTTTCTCTTCGAAATTGGTAGATTCTAAAGATGTGTTGAAATTATTGCGTTTTAGCAAGTAGCTGGTGACCTTTTGCCTTTTCTTTACATTTTTGGTTTAAGTTGGGTGTGAGAAGTCTCCTTGGGAATGTCCTAGCATGGCCAGAAAATTCCCTGCACAGTCTTTTCCAGGAGCGTTGGGGTTATGAAAGGTCTCTGTTGGATACCTTTCATATTTAATGTCTTAAATCTGTTGCCATTTACGGCATAAATTCCTCTTCTAAATTTACTGTGGCGTTTCTGACTATCTGGGAGGAGACTGAGCTGTGAAACGTGTTACTTTTACACATAAACAAGAACGATCTGTCACACTACTACACTTTAAAACACAGTTTATATGTAATTCATGTCACACAGTCTCATACGGAACCTACATCTGCTTTCTTTTATATACTGTATATGATAAGATACTGTCATCCGCCTTCCCTTCTGTGTGAGAGGATGAATGAGCAAATGTATTTCTAGTTGCATGCTTGAGGGTAGCAGACAAGCCTGTCTGCTAGAGAACAGTAGGACCAACGTCGGAACAGGTAGCTACGCTTTCTAAAAGCAGAGAGGTTTCTATTCTTAGTATGGTCCTGTCCATCCCTTGTCATGTTGGTATAGGAAGCTGCCTCTCTGGCCACTTCCGTTTGCATCTGTGAGCCACCCTCAGGAAGGGACCACGGCAGTCTGTCTGCGGCGAGCGTCTGAAGTAGTAAGATCTCCGCCTAAGCGCGTGTCTGCTAAGTCCGTAGGACAATGGATTTCTTAAGTTCAGCCTAACTGAAAATTTAATCACCTTTATTTCAGGTTTAGCTATAAAATATCTAATGTTATCTTAAACTGCAACGCAGTGTCATTCGAGTGTACAGTTCAGAATATTCCAGTAGTTGCTTCGTCACTACTTTGTGAGTAAAGTGGAACCACGTATTGATCAGTAACTCTAATAAGATCATCAATCTCAAATGCGAATGTGCATGAGATTATAACGTCTCGTCTTGACAATATTTTTCAATATAGCAACTTTTCTTTGTGTTCAACCCACGTGGGGTGTACTTTGTGAGACCAGTACCACGTGCTTATACAATTGTTTGAGCCATCAGGTTAATAGTAAGACGATAGTAACCAGTTCGAGGTTTGTCTTTAGTAAATTCCGTTTCGATGTAATTTATTTTAATTATCAAAATTATTGTGGAGTTACACTCTTTGTGTAAACCAAGTTGACCACGTGAAGCATGTGGTGTAGGCATCAAAGTAGCCCTCAGCTGTTATTTTCGGGAAGATTTCACACAGAGTTAGTATGAATTTAGTATACCAGTGTGTGGTAATTACATGACGGACAGGATTGCGCTACGAACGTAACATCTTTGAGTGAAAATTGAATCGGTTGGTCGTGGTTAATTTCCTCTTGCATATGTTTCAACGTTCTTTGTGTGTTATTTTATGAATGCAGTGTTGTATGCAGTCTCCCAATCTTGGCTCCATATTTGATGTGTTCCGTAAGATTGCAATGTCACATTTTCACAATCCTAAATAAGGCACCAGCTTAGTTATGACTCAAGTTTAATATGCTGAAATTTCAATGATCAATGATAAAATAAATTCCCAAATATGAACTGATTTATTTCTTTTTATTTAAATTCTCTTTTACATATATATATCACCGGTTGTCGTATGACTATTATAAGATTATAATTAATGTTAGTCTGGTTGGGAATTTGGTAAGCTAGACTGGATACCTGGTGAAGCAGTTGCTCAGTAATGCAAGGTTAACTTCCCCAGACAGCTCACAGCTTTTAACCCGCTCTTATTGTCCATCAGCACCGCTTACACCACAAATTAAAGCAACAACATTACACTACGTTCACGTTTATCATACACTTAAAGGGAAAAACTGTGACGAGTGACCGTTACATACTGTAACAAACTGTGAAAGAGCGGTAGTTAGTCGCCAACGCCTGAAGAGCAAGAGATTTGCTTGTATAATTTAAATGATAGGGTGAAATTGGCGGTGACATCAGTTTTTCTTTCTTTTTTGTGAGCTTTCTCATTATTTTGGCTCGCAGTGGCACTCGTTCTCTGCGACTATATTAGTGTAAACAAAAATTTCATGAATACAACCTCGCTACATTAAAGCCAAAAACTAATCTTCTGACTCTTCATTCTATGTGATTATTTAATCCAAATGGGTTGGAATCAGTATTACAGAAAATATAAATATAAAAAGAAAAGAAATATACAGAAAAAGATAAGACAAATTTTATCAGTTCAGTTATTACGTAAAGTGTTCAGAAGCAAAGACATTGGTAATCTCAATAGAGAGTACGTACAGCGAAAAATATTTCAAAGACAGAATTTAAATATGTCACCGAGTTAGGGTGTGCCGATATAGTTGTGATTCAAAAGAATCTTAAACAAAAAAATAGTGTATAGGTTGAACCTTTCGCCTGTAAAAAAATAACTGTAAAATATAAGTAAGCGAAAGAAAGAAGGAAACAAGGGAAAATATACTTACCGTACTTAAAAATATTAACGGAGTGCAGTAGTTATGTCACTGACTTTGCAATTAGAAGTTTTTTTGCTTTCTTAGCAGCAAAAACGCAGAACAAAGAATAGAGAATAACGGGGTTTAATGTACGTAAACGAGAAAAGTAAGTAACAACGTAATTAGTATATCAGCCTTTTGTGTGGGAAAACAATCTTATTTGAAAAGACACATTGAGAACAAAGTAAGTAAGAGTCAGAGATATAATGGTTCGTTTGGTTACGCTTGATCGATGCAATTTGTGAGCTGTATGAGCTGTAAATGATATATGAATTTATTTGCCCATTACATGTGACAGAATTCTAAGCTTAATGGGGCGTATGTACTAGTGAACTTACGTAATTAACCCTTGAATACGAAGTGTACAGTTATTACGTGAGAGTTGTGGTCTCTTGAACTAAGTAGATGTTTTTACAGCGTGTTTCGGAGTTGTGGGAACCTACTGATTCGACGGGGTTGTCAGCCAGTATAACTGATGCAACGATCTTTAAAAAAATACCGGCGTATATTATATGCTTATAGGGTTTACCACATTTGCGTGAATTGTGTCAGCCATTACTAGATCGCTGTACAGATTAGACGGAGTATCTACACACTTCGAAGGTAGTTTTTATATAGTAGGACTAGATAAAATATAGTTACAAGCAATCTCTTAAAAGTAGCCTGGAATGTTTTAGTATACGTGTACATCAGATGTTCTTGCGCTCAAAATTGCCTGTACATGCAGCAACTAAAATTTGTATTGGGAAGAAGGGCAATAGTTTTGGATAGAAACAGGGCGTACTACTCTTCGCACAGTACAGGCGAAAGAGGAGCCCCAAGTGCAAAATTTGTATACAATAGCGAAAAATGGAATGACATAAGTATACGATAATAGAAGAAAAAACGTCCCAATCAACGTGAGTCAGCAGATGAGACATTCGCGAAAAAATTGCAAATATGTGTTTACATGCTGCCAATGACTTCAGTATCAAATATCGTCCATGTTAGTATAAATGTATTTGGAACGAGTAATTTTCCGGATAGTCACGATCTAATTGGAAGAAAATGTCAGCCAAGGCTTACCTTAACATGAAATACAATATCACGTCAGCCCATTCCATGTTAAACTTTACTATTGAAAAGCGTCAAAGCCGTTCATGTTTATAATTAAAGGAGATAATTGCTTTTAAAATCAGGCATTGGTTTATTGGAATATATGAAGTGTGATGGAGGTGAATTATTGTGTCATTAAGCATCGGTAAAGGACTATGATTCTTCTCTTTGCAAACTTGGTACACTTTGTGCATGAAAGGAATTTTTCTGATGTGTTCCTAGCTGGGAAGCCCGGCGACCAGGTGGACACAAACAGTGCGCCCACGGGCGATAGGCGGTCGCGTGCCCATGTCGGCACGCTTCATAGAGGGCAGGCCCTCAGAGGATTAGCGACATGTGAAGACGCTGCATTCATCAACACGCTGCCAAGGGAAGCCGTGGACATTCGCAAGTGTGCCCGAGGCAACAGAAACTACAAACTTAGAGCGAAAAACAGCTTTGTGACGATTCTAGGTAACGCGGACAGAGCGGCGAGTTGCATAGCAACAGCACGACTTGTGTATCCAAGAATCTCAAGTGGCCCGGGGAATTTTGGCCGTTTCCCGGGAGCAGAACACCTGGGAACGTAGCGGCAATACTCAAAGGGAGAAGTCTTGGTTTATTTGTATACGCTGTCTCACACAGAGTATCGCTCTCTTCTCCTCGCGGAAAGCGACGGCAAGGAGGGAGGAAATTTTGAAAGGGACCTCTTCATTGGCAAGAATCTAATGTTCGCTTTGAAAAATAGTACGAGTTACGTAATTTGCGGAAGGACGAAGACAAGACGCTGGAGGGGAGCGGCTCTCTCTCTCCAGGTGCGAGGAGCGCACTAGTATGGGTATTCCGAATATTGCTTCTGAGGAGGCAGGAGTTCACTCTTGACTGCTTCCGATAAGTCGCAAGGATTCTCTTATCGCTTGTCATGAGACGATGCACTTTGCATTCCTCGCAAACAGCGCAGAGAGCAAAGTTTGTTAGATCCAAGTAGGCGAGCTCCACTCAATGTCCGCGTTATGAAGAGCTTAACTCAGGATCACATTTTTATTTACTACATGTCCGATGACGGTAATACTAAATGGTTCAAATGGCTCTGAGCACTATGGGACTTAACTGCTGAGGTCATCAGTCCCTTAGAACTTAGAACTACTTACACCTAACTAACCTAAGGACATCACACACATCCATGCCCGAGGCAGGATTCGAACCTGCGACCGTAGCGGTCGCGCGGGTCCGGACTGTAGCGCCTAGAGCCGCTCTGCCACTCCGGCCAGCTGACGGTAGTACTGTTAGAACAGTTTTGAACTTTGTTTAATGCAGTTTCACTCAGGTTTTCACTAGCAGATGGACGCATACCGTCGTCCAGTAATGATAACTTCCAGTAGCAGGTTTCAGTCACTATTTTCAGCGTAGGGCATGTTAGACGCTATCAACTATGTCGCCGGCAGAGTCTTAATGCAGCCGCACCCAATCGGCCGACTCCACCGCCACGCCGACCACGCTACGGACATGGTAATACAGAAAACGCCCGCTTTCCTAGCTGCGCATTCTTCTTTCGCTTTCTTCAGTTTCTTTGCTATGTGTTAGATGCTCATAAAGACGCAAGGCATAGTATTCACCGTTTGATCGTTAAGAGAGTCATATGTTCAGCTGCTTTTGTTTTTATTCCTTCCTCATTTATTACACCATGTCAATCCGTCTCGTGTAATTTATTTATATGTTAAATTAGAATGAAATCATACAATGCTCATGTTAAAAGGCAAATACCAGGGCAGGCACCTTATATAATTCACTTATTGTGAGCTCTTGGCGCCAGTTCAGTTCTATTTGTTGTTTTCTTTTATACTTTCTATAGTATCTGGCGACCAAATTTTTTTTATTTTTGTTTATCATTATTTGTATAATTTGTTAGTGATTGTTAAATGAATCTGATAAAATTTCAATAATTATTGCACATGTACACTCCTGGAAATGGAAAAAAGAACACAGTGACACTGGTGTGTCAGACCCACCATACTTGCTCCGGACACTGCGAGAGGGCTGTACAAGCAATGATCACACGCACGGCACAGCGGACACACCAGGAACCGCGGTGTTAGCCGTCGAATGGCGCTAGCTGCGCAGCATTTGTGCACCGCCGCCGTCAGTGTCAGCCAGTTTGCCGTGGCATACGGAGCTCCATCGCAGTCTTTAACACTGGTAGCATGCCGCGACAGCGTGGACGTGAACCGTATGTGCAGTTGACGGACTTTGAGCGAGGGCGTATAGTGGGAATGCGGGAGGCCGGGTGGACGTACCGCCGAATTGCTCAACACGTGGGGCGTGAGGTCTCCACAGTACATCGATGTTGTCGCCAGTGGCCGGCGGAAGGTGCACGTGCCCGTCGACCTGGGACCGGACCGCAGCGACGCACGGATGCACGCCAAGACCGTAGGATCCTACGCAGTGCCGTAGGGGACCGCACCGCCACTTCCCAGCAAATTAGGGACACTGTTGCTCCTGGGATATCGGCGAGGACCATTCGCAACCGTCTCCATGAAGCTGGGCTACGGTCCCGCACACCGTTAGGCCGTCTTCCGCTCACGCCCCAACATCGTGCAGCCCGCCTCCAGTGGTGTCGCGACAGGCGTGAATGGAGGGACGAATGGAGACGTGTCGTCTTCAGCGATGAGAGTCGCTTCTGCCTTGGTGCCAATGATGGTCGTATGCGTGTTTGGCGCCGTGCAGGTGAGCGCCACAATCAGGACTGCATACGACCGAGGCACACAGGGCCAACACCCGGCATCATGGTGTGGGGAGCGATCTCCTACACTGGCCGTACACCACTGGTGATCGTCGAGGGGACACTGAATAGTGCACGGCACATCCAAACCGTCATCGAACCCATCGTTCTACCATTCCTAGACCGGCAAGGGAACTTGCTGTTCCAACAGGACAATGCACGTCCGCATGTATCCCGTGCCACCCAACGTGCTCTAGAAGGTGTAAGTCAACTACCCTGGCTAGCAAGATCTCCGGATCTGTCCCCCATTGAGCATGTTTGGGACTGGATGAAGCGTCGTCTCACGCGGTCTGCACGTCCAGCACGAACGCTGGTCCAACTGAGGCGCCAGGTGGAAATGGCATGGCAAGCCGTTCCACAGGACTACATCCAGCATCTCTACGATCGTCTCCATGGGAGAATAGCAGCCTGCACTGCTGCGAAAGGTGGATATACACTGTACTAGTGCCGACATTGTGCATGCTCTGTTGCCTGTGTCTATGTGCCTGTGGTTCTGTCAGTGTGATCATGTGATGTATCTGACCCCAGGAATGAGTCAATAAAGTTTCCCCTTCCTGGGACAATGTTCTTATTTCAATTTCCAGGAGTGTAGTTTAATGCAGTTTCACTGACAAGGGAACCTCCCCATCGCACCCCCCTCAGATTTAGTTATAAGTCGGCACAGTGGATAGGCCTTGAAAAACTGAACACAGATCAATCGAGAAAGCAGGAAGAAGTTGTGCGGAACTACGAAAAAAGAAGGAAAATATACAAACTGAATAGTCCATGCGCAAGATAGGCGATTTCAAGGATAGCGTAAGATTAGGAGCGGCGTGGTCCCGCGGTTAGCGTGAGCAGCTGCGCAATATAAGGTCCTTGGTTCAAATCTTCCCTCGAGTGAAAAGTTTATTTTCTTTATTTTCGCAAAGTTATGATCTGTCCGTTCGTTCATTGACGTCTCTGTCCACTGTAATAAGTTTAGTGGCTGTGTTTTGCGACCGCACCGCAAAACCGTGCGATTAGTAGACGAAAGGACGTGCCTCTCCAATGGGAACCGAAAACATTTGATCGCAAGGTCATAGGTCAACCGATTCCTCCACAGGAAAACACGTCTGATATATTGTATACGACGCTGGTGACAGCATGTGCGTCACATGACAGGAATATGTTGTCGACCCACCTAGACGAAAGGACGTGCCTCTCCAATGGGAACCGAAAACATTTGATCTCAAGGTCATAGGTCAACCGATTCCTCCACAGGAAAACACGTCTGATATATTCTATACGACACTGGTGACGGCATGTGCGTCACATGACAGGAATATGTTGTCGACCCACCTAACTTGTACACTTGGCGAATGGGTAAACAGATTCTTCTACCTTGCCCGATTTAGGTTTTCTTGTGGATGTGATAATCACTCCCAAAAAAGTGATGAAAAGATAAGAGTTTGTCACATAAACTGAAAATAAAAAATTAAACTTTTCACTCGAGTGAAGACTTGAACCAAGGGCCTCTCCTTCCGTTATTGCTCACGCTAACCACAGGACCACGGCGCTCCCGGGTACATTATCCTTGATGTTGCATATCTTGCGCATGGACTGCTCTGTTTGTATATTTTGCTTATTTTTTCATAGTTCCACACAACTTATTCCTGTTGTCTCGATTTATCTGTGTTCAGTTTTTCAAGGCCTATCCACTGTGCCAACTTATAACTAAATCTGAGGGGGGTGCGATGGGAAGGTTCCCTTGTGAGTAAACCACTTATATGTTGAACAGCACTCCTTGCATTTCATTTATAGAATTTAAATAAAATTCTCACCTCTTTCTCCCTCCCACATGAGGTATCTTGCACTATACATTCGCATCTGCTAAAGGAGGTGTTACATTTGTCGTCCTCACACATGGAAACAATGTTGCAGTCGTCAAGATCATCTCGCACATACTGACGAGACTTTATAGTTTGCTGGTCCAGTCCTTCAGTCGTACCAAGGAGGTAACATCAGACAGAAAAATGCATATTATTGAGGTGAGGTGACCTTGGAGTCCGAGATGCACCCCATGTTCGACCTCTCCACACTGAGCAGTACTGCCGCATTGGATGCCGGTGCGACATCGTGTATGTATCACTTTCCCCAGCGGTGGTCAGGGTACCGTTGGCCATGGGTGAAATCTGAGTCAAGTGAGATGTGGACTTAATCGAAAAGTTTACACAAAAAATACGTTTGTAGCAATTGTGACAAAATTTCACCCTAAAATCAGTTGCGGCTCGTAACTACTCATTCGAAAGTATCATACAAAGGGCTTATTTGCGCTCACGTGTTCACTGAACGTTTTTGATTCCTTGGTCACACACTTCCCTCGACAAGACTGAATGGAAGGGCAACACCTCTGTGGATGTCCAGTGCAGGTCTGGACGAAACGTTAGGAACAGAAGAGTTTCGTGGACCACGACCTCAGACCCTGAGAGGTTTACAGCAGCAACGTCATCCGATGGTGAAAGCCTTCCGTCTATCAACTTTTTGCTGTACATAAATAATAACTCTACTGTGGCTCATAGCCTGGAGCAAATATTTTTATTTGACGCAATTTCAGATTAAATTGGTGCTGTCACCAGGAACCAGGGCCCAGAGTATGTAAAGAGCGAGCGCTACCACTCAGCTACGGAGGTCCTGTTGTACTAACGGAATTTACAAAATGATTGAAATGACAATAAAAAGCGAGTACTGTCTGTTCGTCGGAGTTTGGGAGTGGGGGGTAGGGGGGGAGGGGGGGGGGGAGGGGCGGGTGGCACCAAATGGTATGCCACTTTTGTGGGAAAATGTTCTCGATGTGGCCTCTGTTACAGTTTCAGATGGGAGATATAAAGCGTAATGGATTGCCATTATGTTAAAACCACTGTCCTCCATGACTGTCCACTGCTAGATATTCGACAAGCCCGGGCCATGCTTCGTCTCGGGAAGGTGCATACGACTGAGCTCGATTGGATGGACGTCGTTGTTGTTGTGGTCTTCAGTCCTGAGACTGGTTTGATGCAGCTCTCCATGCTACTCTATCCTGTGCAAGCTTTTTCATCTCCCAGTACCTACTGCAACCTACATCCTTCTGAATCTGCTTAGTGTATTCATCTCTTGGTCTCCCTCTACGATTTTTACCCTCCACGCTGCCCTCCAATACTAAATTGGTGATCCCTTGATGCCTCAGAACATGTCCTACCAACCGATCTCTTCTTCTGGTCAAGTTGTGCCACAAACTCCTCTTCTCCCCAATCCTATTCAATACTTCCTCATTAGTTATGTGATCTACCCATCTAATCTTCAGCATTCTTCTGTAGCACCACATTTCGAAAGCTTCTATTCTCTTCTTGTCCAAACTATTTATCGTCCATGTTTCACTTCCATACATGGCTACACTCCATACGAATACTTTCAGAAATGACTTCCTGACACTTAAATCAATACTGGATGTTAGCAAATTTCTCTTCTTCAGAAACGCTTTCCTTGCCATTGCCAGCCTACATTTTATATCCTCTCTACTTCGACCATCATCAGTTATTTTGCTCCCCAAATAGCAAAACTCCTTTACTACTTTAAGTGCCTCATTTCCTAATCTAATTCCCTCAGCATCACCCGACTTAATTAGACTACATTCCATTATCCTTGTTTTGCTTTTGTTGATGTTCATCTTATATCCTCCTTTCAAGACACTGTCCATTCCATTCAACTGCTCTTCCAAGTCCTTTGCTGTCTCCGACGTAGAGCCTAATAAAACCATCCAAGCACGAGTGCCAAAAACATTGCAAATGTTATGAACGTGGTTTACAACGTTTCTGGAGTGTTCTACATGAACTGTTTTAGCTGTTAACTACGTAAGAAATGTCGATATTACCCCAACTGTTTTCTTCGTAGCATGGACAAGGACCATTTCCGGATAACGTTCCTATGCAGAACATCATATAACAAGTGCCCTCTACAGCCTCTACAAGGATGCAATAGGAACTGTTTTCATGCACGTTAAGATAGACAGCACCACTTAATGTGTGGTAATACATAGTCAAAATTACTCCCATATTATGGGAATGATGGTTGGGGACAGATGCGGAAGTCCCTCATTGCCGTCGTGATCAAGTTCTTACAGGAGGTGCTTCGCCATTGTCTGCCAGCGACCTGCTACGAAGTGTCAGTGCTTGTGCAGTGCAGCGTTGTTTTTGTGATGTTATGGATGAAAGCAACGGAGAAGGTGATACCTGGTGTCGTCACATAGCCTACCCATCGTGAGCGGCACTAAGAGGGCCGTCCTTCCACATACGGATCACCAAAACAACAGCGCCAGATGCTTTCCCTCCATGACGCATTGCGGAGAGCTGTGGAGTTTAATCCAAGACATCGGGACTAAGTATGGTGCTCGGGGGCTTTGAACCAACACCTCTCCCGTTACTACTGGCCAAATACGACCGGTGACAATTTCGTCCTCCACCAGTATTCCACGATTCAAAGTGTTAAATTTTTAGTGAACAGATAAGAATTAAATGAAGAGGCACTAAAAAGAGAAGGCGAGGACAGAGATATGCTGTAAATTATAATGGGAAGAATAGATTGGGTCACTGGGCGAGTACATGGGCATTCTATGATAGTTAAAAGCGACTATGGAAAGAGCTGTAGGAAGGTAAGTTGTACAGGCAAAATAATATGAAAATCAGATAAGCTGTAACGAGGATAAGACGAAAAGGCTTGTTCATGTACTGGAAAAGATGGAGGACAGGGTAATATCAGTCAAAAAACGACTATCGAAGACTATCAGAAAGTAAGTTTCCCATACAATCAAAACTTGATAA
Source organism: Schistocerca americana (assembly GCF_021461395.2). Taxonomy (NCBI): domain Eukaryota; kingdom Metazoa; phylum Arthropoda; class Insecta; order Orthoptera; family Acrididae; genus Schistocerca; species Schistocerca americana. Next base: position 169,257,345 of record NC_060124.1, on the reverse strand, counting down.
GTTTTTGTAAAGGAGATCAAGCATATTTTCGCTGTTTGCTTTACTGATGCATATTTTGCTCGTTCACTCGCTGCTGGACCACATACGACTTCATTCTCATTTGCTACGTAGCGAGCAAGCCGTGAATATTACATAGCTGTGTAAGGTAACATTGCGAAAACGGCAGACACTACGGGGCTTTGCCACATATGCTTAGAATTTAAGAAGCAAGCAGCTACCGGACTTTCTATCGCTGCAGCGACATTATCCCTGTTTCAGATAAACATTTGGGAGGGATGCGGTATGTTTTAAAAGAAGATGCACCAGCGTTTCCCTTTGAATCCGCTGTACGAAGAATCATAGATGAACTGCCTCATGGATCAGTTCATGGCCCAATGTTATACCTCCTCTATATCTTTGGCTTACTAAGGACACAGACACGTGGAGCAGATGGTCACGCGTGGCACAGTATCAAGTAGCCCTAAAAGTGCTGACGACGAGCCACATATTAGCGCCACCCGCCATCCTTCTATTTGGAGTACCGATACAATAGGCCGCAGCAGCAAAGTACTTTGGGATTGTTCTCTAGAATAAACTCATCTGGCAAAAGTACAGCAAGGAACGTGTACAGCAAGACATCACAACGACTAACAAGGAGACCCATACAACAGTCCTATTTTTGTATTTTTTTTATATATTTTGGTACGAAAAGTTCAGAACTCAAATATTATTGTGACAAAGCAGTTCGATGCAGCTATCAAAAATTCTCGTAGAAATCAGCATTGACGTTTTCCAAACATCTTGAATTCCTTAAATCGAGGGCGACTTCAACAGCCATGTAGATCTGTGCTAGAATGCTCGCCTTCCATGTGGGCGGCCTAGGTTCGATTCCTGGGTGATGCAAATTTAAACGCTAGTGCATGTTCTACGAACATTTCCGTGAGGCTTAAAACACATAAAGACGGAAAAAAATGTCGGTAGCCCTCGAGACTAGTAATCAGTAGTCTGACTTTCATTTTGGCAATTATTTTTTTCGTTTCTTTTCTTTCTTTTTGCCGTTCAGTTCAAAGACCTACGTCATTTAAATACAAAATTCATTAAATAAATGCAAATTATTAAATAACTAATTGACTTTTTACGAAATAACCCACGTCTTCTTATTTATAAGTATGTATCGCACGCAAAAATCCAGTTTTCATTGCAAATATAAAGTTTTAGTTACCCATCTTTACGAAAAGTTGTTTAAATTGAAAAATCTTTACGAGTTATATATTTTCTTAATTTTTACGTGTTTTACACTTCACGGAAAGGATAGTAGAACATGTATCTTTGTTTAAAAATTTTGGTGAACCGGGAATCTAACTCGGGGCACTCACATGACAAGGGAGCATTCTGCCACAAAACTGCGCGGTCGTTTGAGAAAAATTATCACGATTTAGGGAACTGAAAGTACTCGGAAGACTTCAAAGTCGATTTTCTCGATAATTTTTACAGTTGCACTGTACTGATTTCGGAGATCGACATTTTAGTTCTGAACCTCACGTACCATAAATAAGAAAAATTACAAAAATGCGACTGGCGTGTGATCTACATCTACATCTGCATCTACATTGATACTCCGCAAGCCACCCAATGGTGTGTGGCGGAGGGCACTTTACGTGCCACTGTCATTACCTCCCTTTCCTGTTCCAGTCGCGTATGGTTCGCGGGAAGAACGACTGTCTGAAAGCCTCCGTGCGCGCTCTAATCTCTCTAATTTTACGTTCGTGATCTCCTCGGGAGGTATAAGTAGGGGGAAGCAATATATTCGATACCTCATCCAGAAACGCACCCTCTCGAAACCTGGCGAGCAAGCTACATCGCGATGCAGAGCGCCTCTCTTGCAGAGTCTGCCACCTGAGTTTATTAAACATCTCCGTAACGCTATCACGGTTACCAAATAACCCTGTGACGAAACGCGCCGCTCTTCTTTGGATCTTCTCTAACTCCTCCGTCAGACCGATCTGGTACGGATCCCACACTGATGAGCAATACTCAAGTATAGGTCGAACGAGTGTTTTGTAAGCCACCTCCTTTGTTGATGGACTACATTTTCTAAGCACTCTCCCAATGAATCTCAACCTGGTACCCGCCTTACCAACAATTAATTTTATATGATGATTCCACTTCAAATCGTTCCGCACGCATACTCCCAGATATTTTACAGAAGTAACTGCTACCAGTGTTTGTTCCGCTATCATATAATCATACAATAAAGGATCCTTCTTTCTATGTATTCGCAATACATTACATTTGTCTATGTTAAGGGTCAGTTGCCACTCCCTGCACCAAGTGCCTATCCGCTGCAGATCTTCCTGCATTTCGCTACAATTTTCTAATGCTGCAACTTGAAAGAGCGCCTTACCTGCTGATCAAAGCAAAATACACTGACAAAAAGAAATCGCAGCACCAAGAAGGAGCTGTGCGACATAAACTAAAGTTGGCAGGCGTGTTTCTCTGTTGATATCTCGCCCCAGTCGCGTAAGACTGGAGCTGGTAGCGCAACTATGACGCATATCCTTGCTCTAAATACACGCTGTAACGGCCGTGAGCGTGAGGTGCCTTTGCGAATGGGCTTGGTGAGTTGATGTTAGAGAAGAATGCCTTTAAAGCGACAAAGACGATATTATCAGCACCTCACCAAGTTTGGGCAGGGTCGTTTCATACGGCTACTAGAAGGTGAATGTTCGATACTGCAGAAAGATTTAGCAGGAATGTAGTCATTATTTTATTATTTTCATCATGGCAACGACAACAGCAACCGTTACGTAATTATCTCGAATGAAAAACAGCCCACAGTTGCACTAAATTATGTTTATTTTAAACCTTGACCATGGTTTCTGGCCGGCCGCTGTGGTTGAGCGGTTCTAGGCGCTTCAGTCCGGAACCACGCGGCTGCTCGGGCATGGATGTGTGTGATGTCCTTAGATTAGTTATGTTTAAGTAGTTCTAAGTCTAGGGGACTGATGACCTCAGATGTTAAGTCCCATAGTGCTTAGAGCCATTTGAACCATTTGAACCATGGTTTCTGCAATAATAATATAGCCTTCTTCAGAAGTCCTAAAAATGATGAAAATAACATCTAGACCAGTGATACAATCTACTCATAAACTTCAGAATTAGGTAAGTGATAACATATTACTTACGTATACACTAATAAATGAAAAATATCTTAAACCCAGCGGCTGCGTCAAGACCAATAAAATAACTTCATCAGACATAAGCCTGTTTCGAAAATAAGTGAAATTACATATGGCACCGTATGTCCTCCGCCACTACCTGCGTTATACTGGGCGCACGGTCGTCATATGTGCCGCACCCCGCACACCATAGGTGGCGCTCACCACAGTGAGATACATCGCACCGTTTATCAGGCAACTAGTCAATATGTGGGACAATAAATTAATAACAAGCCTACATGTGGAAATGAAGGACCATATACTTAATACGCAAGTCCAACAGATGAAATACTGCTGCATACGATCATTAAAGTGGTAGAACATAGGACAAACAGGTATGTCTATAGCCGTAAGATAAAAAGAACATTTGCCGTCGAGGATAGGTATGAATAAGAATGGGTCAACTTTTGCTGAACGCATCATCGGAGAACATACGCCCCAACTTGTTAACGACACCGAACTAATGTGTAAAGAAGCAAAGGGTATGAAATTAGATTTATTGGAGGAGGTGCAGATATACAAGCACAGAAAGTTTGACAATAGGAATTTACAGAATGATCAGTGTTGTCTGAAAAGTTCCAGCTTCCTTGAAGGTTTTCAGCCCGTACTGGGCAGATAGGTGCTAGTCGTTACTCGATTGTGGCAATGATTGTGTGATTATGGTTTGATATAAACTGATGTTTCAGGACAATGCTCCAGTAGGGATTTATCATAAAGAGTCATGAGCTGCTTTTATGTTAACAGTGGTTCGTGTTGAGAAAGATATGTTAATGTGCCCTTTGTCATCTTGTACGATGTTACCGCACTCATGCACTAGTGTGCTGCCGGCCGCGGTGGTCGTGCGGTTCTAGGCGCTCCAGTCCGGAGCCGCGCTGCTGCTACGGTCGCAGGTTCGAATCCTGCCTCGGGCATGGATGTGTGTGATGTCCTTAGGTTAGTTAGGTTTAAGTAGTTCTAAGTTCTAGGGGACTGATGACCACAGCAGTTGAGTCCCATAGTGCTCAGAGCCAGCCACTAGTGTGCTAGTCGTGTGCTAGTCGTGTGCTAGTCAATCATTGGTAGTGTAGCTATGTTTCAACGACTACAGTCGACTGGTAGAATTAGCCCTGTAAGTTATTAGAGCGTATAATGTAAGCTGAAGTTATATTTGCATATGATGGTCTCGTTTATGAATCATGCATCAAATAGTGAGACGACAAACTTTGGTAGAACATTAACAATTTCATATAACACTCTAATGATCGTATGCAACAGTGTTTCATCTGTTGGACTTGCGTGTTAATGAGTATATGGTCCTTCATATCCACATGTAGGCTTTTTATTAATTTATTGTCGTGTATATTGACTAGTTGCCTGATAAACGGTGCGATGTATCTCACTGTGGTGAGCGCCTCCTATGGTGTGCGGGGTGCGGCACATATGACGACCGTGCGCCCAGTATAACGCAGGTAGTGGCGGAGGACATACGGTGCCATACGTAATTTTACTTATGTTCAAAAACAGACTTATGTCTGTTGAAGGTATTACACTCCTGGAAATTGAAATAAGAACACCGTGAATTCATTGTCCCAGGAAGGGGAAACTTTATTGACACATTCCCGGGGTCAGATACATCACATGATCACACTGACAGAACCACAGGCACATAGACACAGGCAACAGAGCATGCACAATGTCGGCACTAGTACAGTGTATATCCACCTTTCGCAGCAATGCAGGCTGCTATTCTCCCATGGAGACGATCGTAGAGATGCTGGATGTAGTCCTGTGGAACGGCTTGCCATGCCATTTCCACCTGGCGCCTCAGTTGGACCAGCGTTCGTGCTGGACGTGCAGACCGCGTGAGACGACGCTTCATCCAGTCCCAAACATGCTCAATGGGGGACAGATCCGGAGATCTTGCTAGCCAGGGTAGTAGACTTACACCTTCTAGAGCACGTTGGGTGGCACGGGATACATGCGGACGTGCATTGTCCTGTTGGAACAGCAAGTTCCCTTGCCGGTCTAGGAATGGTAGAACGATCGGTTCGATGACGGTTTGGATGTACCGTGCACTATTCAGTGTCCCCTCGACGATCACCAGTGGTGTACGGCCAGTGTAGGATATCGCTCCCCACACCATGATGCCGGGTGTTGGCCCTGTGTGCCTCGGTCGTATGCAGTCCTGATTGTGGCGCTCACCTGCACGGCGCCAAACATGCATACGACCATCATTGGCACCAAGACAGAAGCGACTCTCATCGCTGAAGACGACACGTCTCCATTCGTCCCTCCATTCACGCCTGTCGCGACACCACTGGAAGCGGGCTGCACGATGTTGGGGCGTGAGCGGAAGACGGCCGAACGGTGTGCGGGACCGTAGCCCAGCTTCATGGAGACGGCTGCGAATGGTCCTCGCCGATACCCCAGGAGCAACAGTGTCCCTAATTTGCTGGGAAGTGGCGGTGCGGTCCCCTACGGCACTGCGTAGGATCCTACGGTCTTGGCGTGCATCCGTGCGTCGCTGCGGTCCAGTCCCAGGTCGACGGGCACGTGCACCTTCCGCCGACCACTGGCGACAACATCGATGTACTGTGGAGACCTCACGCCCCACGTGTTGAGCAATTCGGCGGTACGTCCACCCGGCCTCCCGCATGCCCACTATACGCCCTCGCTCAAAGTCCGTCAACTGCACATACGGTTCACGTCCACGCTGTCGCGGCATGCTACCAGTGTTAAAGACTGCGATGGAGCTCCGTATGCCACGGCAAACTGGCTGACACTGACGGCGGCGGTGCACAAATGCTGCGCAGCTAGCGCCATTCGACGGCCAACACCGCGGTTCCTGGTGTGTCCGCTGTGCCGTGCGTGTGATCATTGCTTGTACAGCCCTCTCGCAGTGTCCGGAGCAAGTATGGTGGGTCTGACGCACCGGTGTCAATGTGTTCTTTTTTCCATTTCCAGGAGTGTATATTGGTCTTGACGCAGCGACTGGGCTTAAGATATTTTTCATTTATTAGTGTATATGTAAGTAATATGTTATCACTTACCTAATTCTGAAGTTTATGTGTAGATTGTAGCACTGGTCTAGATGTTATTTTCATCTTTTTAGGACTATATTATTATAGCAGAAACCATGGACAAGTTTTAAAATAAACATAATTTAGTGCAACTGTGAGCTGTTTTTCGTTCGAGATTGGAACGTAGTCACTATACATGATTGCTGGTAGAGATGGACATGAGAATGTACGGTCTCAAGAACACCACCAGGCTCCAGACTGCCACGTGGCACCGAGCGAGGTGCCGCAGTGGTTAGACACTGGACTCGCATTCGGGAGGACGACGGTTCAATCCCGCGTCCGGCCATCCTGATTTAGGTTTTCCGTGATTTCCCTAAATCGCTCCAGGCAAATGCCGGGATGGTTCCTTTCAAAGGGCACGGCCGACTTCCTTTCCTGTCCTTCCTTAATCCGATGAGACCGATGACGTCGCTGTCTGGTTTCCTTCCCCAAAAAACAACAATAACTGCCACGTGGCACTACGTAGAGGGAAGACCATCGTGTTCGGCGTTTGGCTTTGGAACATCGTGTTGATTCTGCAGCAGCAATTTGAGCAGCAGTTGGACCTACTCCAGTATTTATGGTCTGGGGTGTGATTTCGAATGACAGCAGGGGTTCTCTCGTGGTTATCCCACTCACTCTGACTGCAAATTTGTACGTCAGTCTGACGATTCGACCTGTTGTGGTGCCATTCGTGAACATCATTCCTGGGGGTGTTCCTCAACAGGATAACGCTCGCCCACATACCGCTGTTGTACGTGCCCTACAGAGTGTCGACATGTTGCCCTGGTCTGCTGTATAACCATATCTGTCTCCAGTCGCGTTCATATGGGACATCATCGGACAACAACTGCAGCGTCATCCGCAAACAGCATTAACCGTCCCTATATTCACCGGCTACGTGCAATAGACATTGAACTCTATCCCGCAAACTGATATCTGGCACCAGTACAACACAATGTATGCACGTTTGCATGCTTGCATTCAACATTCTGACGGTTACACCGGTTATTAATGTACCAGCATCTCATATTTTCAATGGCTCATCTTGCACTTACATTACCCTGTGATTTTGCAACGTTATTCACTTACATATGTTACCTAGACAAAGTGTATTCCCGAAACTTCATTACTCTACATTAATTATCTTTATTTTTTTCTTCAATGTACACTACTGGCCATTAAAATTGCTACACCACGAAGATGACGTACTAGAAGAAGATGCTGTGATATGCAAATGATTAGCTTTTCAGAGCATTCACACGAGGTTGGTGGCGGTGGTGACACCTACAACGTGCTGACATGAGGAAAGTTTCCAACCGATTCCTCATACACAAACAGTAGTTGACCGGCGTTGCCTGGTGAAACGTTGTTGTGATGCCTCGTGTAAGGAGGACAAATGCGTACCATCACGTTTCCGACTTTGATAAAGGTCGGATTGTAGCCTATCGGGAGTGCGGTTTATCGTATCGCGACGTCGCTGCCCGCGGTGGTCGAGATCCAATGACTGTTAGTAGAATATGGAATCGGTGGGTATAGGAGCGTAATACGGAACGCCATGCTCGATCCCAACGGCCTTCTATTACTAGCAGTCGAGATGACAGGTATCTTATCCGCATGGCTGTAACGGATAGTGCAGCCACGTCTCTATCCCTGAGTCAACAGATGGGGACGTTTACAAGAAAACAACCATCTGCACGAACAGTTCGACGACGTTTGCAGCAGCATGGACTATCAGCTCGGAGACCATGGCTGCGGTTACCCTTGAAGCGGCATCACAGACAGGAGCGACTGCGATGGTGTACTCAACGACGAATCTGGGTGCACGAATGGCGAAATGTCATTTTTTCGGATGAATCCAGGTTCTGTTTGAAGCATCATGATGGTCGCATCCGTGTTTGGCGACATCGCGGTGAACGCACATTGGAAGCGTGTATTCGTCATCGCCATACTGGCGTATCACCCGGCTTAATGGTATGGGGTGACATTGATTACACGTCTCGGTCACCTTTTGTTCGCACTGACGGCACTTTGAACAGTGGACGTTACATTTCAGATGTGTTACGACCCGTGGCTCTACCTTTCATTCGATCCCTGCGAAACCCTACATTTCAGCAGGATAATGCACGACTGCATGTTGCAGGTCCTGTACGGGCCTTTTTTTCTAGATACAGAAAATGTTCGACTGCTGCCCTGGCCAGCACATTCTCCAGATCTCTCACCAATTGGAAACGTCTGGTCAATGGTGACCAAGCAACTGGCTCGTCACAATACGCCAGTCACTACTCTTGATGAAGTGTGGTATCGTGTTGAAGCTGCATGGGCAGCTATACCTGTACACGCCATCCAAGCTGTGTTTGACTCAATGCCCAGGCGTATAAAGGCCGTTATGACGGCCAGAGGTGGTTGTTCTGGGTATTGATTTCTCAGGATCTATGCACCCAAACTGCGTGGAAATGTAATCACATGTCAGTTCTAGTATAATATATTTGTCCGATGAATAACCATTTATCATCTGCATTTCTTCTTTGTGTAGCAATTTTAATGGTCAGTAGTGTAATAACTGTTACGTCATTGTAGCCCTAACATCTACCTGGTGTTCGGTAGACTAGTGATGAAGTACTGATGTACAAGATGGGACTGCCAGTCATAGGGACTGTGCCCACTGCGAAACAAAGCATTCAGTCGAATATATCACTACTGCGAACTGCTTCCGGAGACTTTTCTGCACGAAGCCGCGGATGATCGAGAAGCCCTGGAAGAAGTGTTCCAAGCAGCGCTATGAGCGCTCAACAGTGTCCGAGGTTCCACTCGCAAGGCCACTTGGAAGAAGAAGCGAGGACGGAGACTTCTATAAGCGATCGGTAGCCTTGTTTGCCAGAGAGTAGAGCTATGAGTTTTCGACTGTTTTTCAAACAAAACAATATATCCGATACAGGACATAACCGAACACGGGAGATGAAACAAAGCTTATCACGCTTCTAGTAGGCACCGATACAAGGTAATAAATGCACTATCCTACGTACTAAAGGCGAGATGCGCCGAGTCACACAAATTCAGGTCACCTTCCTGAAGCAAGAAGGTTATCAGTATTTTATAGTAAGTACGAAGGAGTGAGCCTGTGACTTTGCAGAAAGCTTCCGTCACTTAGCACCATATTATGAGCCTCCGACAGGTGACCGCTAGAGGACATAAGAAAATGCGAGAAATGTATGGGTATCATTTATGACAGTCACAACTTTTCAATCGATGCCAATGAAGGCTGCATTTCTCTTACCTACTAATTGCATGGTTAAGGTCTGAGGTTATATGTTTGAGGACACATGCAGCGAGCGAAATTCATCGTCGCCTTTATCTAAGGAAAGAGTTAGACCTCGCGTGTATACATATGCTGCGTTGTTTGTGCAGGCAATTTAGTAAAGTCTTCTAAACGACGATGATGAAGCGTGCTACATGTCTTCCGTAGTAGGTTGGTGTGGAAATAGCGACTGGTTATGGTAGAAGAGAGAAATCAAAAAAAGGCTCGTTTATTTTCTTCCAACACGTGTCTCGAGAGCCTACACTCTCACTCTCTTTGGATTAAAGGAGAATTTCTTTTTCTGGATCTTGCCAGGCATCTGACTCACGTTTCTCATCACGTAATTGATGTTTGAAGGCCGAATGGTTACAGGAAAAGAGGTAAAGAGTCACTGGAGGACTGAGTTTGACAGCCTATCATCGGCAAAGTACAGGGTGGCGCACGAAATGTTGTTTCTTTCACAATTTACGACGCTCATTAGATATCCCGCTGGGATCTCTGCAGCAGTACCAGCAGAGCTTGGAAAAACAAATGAGTTACGAAATGACGTGTAATTCACGATACTGCCGCTAGGAGACTAGTAAGCAGCAATAGCTGACAATGGAAGACTGACGACACAGCAACGATCGGCAATTGTGTTACTTTTTCATGAAACGAAAAGCCTTGTTGTGACTCAGAGGCGTTTTCGACAACAGTTTAACACCCGATGGGTCCCTTGCAAGGAGACCACCTGATGGGTCCCTTGCAAGGAGACCATCCACAGGTTGTACGATAAATCTGTACAGGAAGGAACAGTATTGGAAGCGAAGCGACCTGAAGCGACCTCGGCCTACAGTAAGCCTGTTTGTTCGCCGGAGAATATTGAAGCAGTACGAGTTACTGTACAGAGAAGTCCCGGGAAATGGTGTAGAAAGGCAGCAGTGCAACTGGGAATATCCAGACGCTCCGTTCAACTCATTCTTAAAAGTGACCTCCATATGTACCCATACAAGATGACCTATGCACAGAAGCTCACTGAAGAACACAAGCAGCAGAGACTATTGTTTGCTCAGTGGGCGGAGGATAGGGAAGAAACTCTCAGCAACGTTTGGTTTTCAGACGAGGCGCATTTTCATTTAGACGGTGTGGTTAACAAACAAAATGTATGCTTTTGGGCCACTGAAAACCCACGAGTGCTTCACGAACGACAACACTATGCTCCGAGGATTACAGCGTAGGCAGTAATTTCCAGTCACGGACTTACTGGACCCTTTTTCTTTGAAGAAACTGTGAACGCCGAGCGTTATTTGAGCATGCTTCGCAATAGTTTCATTCCACAGCTTCCTGCTACTGCCTTGCCCTTCAACACGCAGTGGTTCATGCAAGATGGAGCAAGGCCACATACTGCAATCACTCTGTTGGAGTTTTTACACTAGCATTTCGACATGCGGATCATTTCACTCAGGTTTCCAGGTTGCTTCAATGACGGACAAAATTGGCCCCCCAATAGTCCAGATCTCAATCCATTTGACTTTTTTCTTTGGGGGGTACCCAAAGGAAAAAAATTTCCCGAAACGTCCACGTGATTTAATGGAACTCAGAAGACATTCTTCAAGCTTGCAGTGAAATTAAGGAAGACATGTGCCATAGTGTAATCACTAACTTCAGTGTTCGTTTGATGGAAGTTGGGAAACGAAATGGTGGACATATTGAGCTGTGCTGAGTTAGAACAAATGTCCATGGACGGCTCTTCATTGTGGTATATGTTCCTTTCAGATTGTATTGACAATAAAGTTTATATTCAAAAACAAAATGGTAACACATTTCGTGCGCCACCCTGTAATTAGATATAGAGGACAAGTTCAGATAAGACAAAGATGGAATATAATATGAGTAGTATTTTCCTTCGTAAAGGAAGTGATCTAGGTAAATAACAGATAACGAAGTCATGCCTGTGTTTTGATCTCAGCCTTCCTGAATGTAGATCCACTGCCTTAATCACTGGGCCACTTCAGTGGGTAATAAACCAGTGGGGGCATAGGGCGGTACTGAGTAGAGGGAGAGCGCAGGATGGTTTTAGTTTGGTTTTAATGAGTTCATACACTGCCACTGAACCGGTGCTTACCAGGTGTCACAATTCTAATGCGTGTTCTCCGTCGATTGTTAGAGGCTCTGCCGTTTTCGTAGCGTATTTATTTATTTTCTCTGGAAAAATTAGGAGACTAAGGCATTCTGCAAATTTTATATTATTGTTCATTATGGCTCTTGTTACATGAGCTTTCACGTTTGGTATAAAATCTAATATTCGGATGTAGTTCTGCTATAGCAGAAAATATTACAGTTTATGTTTGTTTGCGAAGAATACAAGCCGGCCGTGGTGACCGTGCGGTTCCAGGCTCTTCAGTCCGGAACCGCGGGACTGCTACGGTCGCAGTTTCGAATCCTGCCTCGGGCATGGATGTGTGTGATGTCCTTAGGTTAGTTAGGTTTAAGTAGTTCTAAGTTCTAGGGGACTGATGACCTAAGATGTTAAGTCCCATAGTGCTCAGAGCCATTTTGAACCATTTTTTGAAGAATACAAGAAGAAAGATAATTTACTTGCAGATAGAATTAGACTGTGGTAAGAGACCTAAGAGAAGAGATTGAAATTGGAGAAAAAGAGGAATCTCATAGAAAATAGGTACTGGAGCAAGAAGAAAATAAAAAAACAAAAGGAAGTGACAGACTGAAAAACGAAGAGAGAAAAGGGCACAATTGGGGGGAAAATGAGCACTTGCTGTTCGACAAAGAGAAATACAAATATATGATGATGATAAAACGAAGTGCTCTGGTAAATGCAGCAGGGTACTGAACAGTGCACAGAATGCAGAGCAGTTTGTTGCTATGTCGTTGTTTTTGTTTTTGTTTTACAGTTGGCAACAGATACTAGATAAGTGAAAACTCGTCCTACGCCTATGATCAGATGGCAGATACTTCGTCTATGATGCGAGGAGCTGGAAGGTGTGCGCACTGAGGGGTCGATGAAAAACACGTAGCCTGTGGCAGTCTTGTAACTTGTCTGGTCAAGCAGACGCAACGGTCATAAGCAGTCATACTTAGTTCTAACCCTGTACAGTTTGATGCATGCACGCTGTGTTGGATTACATCGCAATAGAGAAGTTTACTAGTAACTGCGCAAATTTGCGTTTCAATCCTGTGTAAATATGTTCCGAAATTTCTCGAGGACGCAGAGGAAAGTGGAAGTCATGTTGCAGTTGCCAATGCAATTTGCTGCTTAGCTGAGGTACTCGCCGAGAGCTACATCTCAATTCTTCGCCGTTTCCTGATCTCCTATTGGAGCACCGTCCTAAAGAATGAGCGACAAGTCTTCAAGAAATTCAGGGACTTGTAACTTCTGATGAAATACTAAAATTACATGGGATTTGAATACTTTTCATTTCAAGTTCACATCTTACGCCTGTCTGAGCACTGAAGACAGGTTCTTCTGGATGATGGCAGTATTGATATCTTCATGTTTGCCACTTGATGTAAAGTTGACCAGCAGGTGAAGGTAATGGTGCATTTCAAGTAGCAGCAGCAGTAATTTTATTTACCTGTAGATATCTTTTAGAAGGATATTGAGCAAGTCATGGTATCAAAATTTAAGAATAACAGAAGTAAAGGAATTATTTATAGAAGCATTTATAGAAGCATTTGACAGTCCAGTTTGATGAGGATGGGACAGGCAACAGGCCGTGGCCTTATAGTAGGAACCGTCCCGGCATTTGCCTGATGTAATTTAAGGAAACCACTGAGAATCCTAACCAGGTTGGCTGGATGCAGAATAGAGTCTCCACGCCGGCAGCAGTGGCCGTGCGGTTCTAGGCGCTTCAGTCTGGAACCGCTCGACCACTACGGTCGCAGGTTCGAATCCTGCCTCGGGCATGGATGTGTGTGATGTCCTTAGGTTAGTTAGGTTTAATTAGTTCTAAGTTCTAGGGGACTGATGACCTCAGATGTTAAATCCCAAAGTGCTCAGAGCCATTTGAACCATTTTTTTAGAGTCTCCACCATCCCGAATATGAAGCCAGTCTGTTTAACACAGTGCTCTTTCGGTTTATCCCTAGTGGACAATACTGTTTCACGTTGAACGTATTAAATAATGTAAAAGGCTGTTGCTACGGTGTTCATTCATTTCTCAATCCCTATCACTGTACACACTACACATACGTTTTCCGTACAATAACACTACGCACGCTATCAACTGATGTCAGGGCCATAGCGAAGATGTCTTTGCATTTTGGGTATCACAGTTTCCCATATACCAGCTTGAAAACAAAAGCTTTTCAAGGTGTCCAATGGCTTAAAAGCTTCAAGGTATGTCATTCTACAGGACCATATAAATATTTTATATGACGAGTCAGTACGTGTAGTATTGCGATGTACTGATTAGTTTCCTTTCCTTGTAGGACTTAATAATGGGATAACGTAGTCTCGAAACATGTGGTAAAAATATATGTTTTACAACTGGAGCATAACACTCTCAGTACCGATTCCTGGGGCAGTTGTACGATGGCTTCGTACAGAGACCGACTGGTAAATGTACACACAAGGTGTAGTTAAAATCCCTAGTGGCTTGAACGGCTCTTTCGAATGAGGGCGACTATTATTTCGGTTATTATTCTTATGGCTCTTTTCTGTAGTTTGAGAACTGTTCTCATATTTTTTCCATTTGTTCCCCAGAAAGTTGTTCCCATCATGCTTTCCCTACAAAATGATACAATGTCTACACGCGATGACAGATGCTGTTAAAGGTTTAATGAGACACAGCTGACATTAGCAGTAGCAAGACTTGCTTTTTACGAAAAGAGGCTACGTTAATTTACTGCACTGATGATAATAATAATTTCGTGGGGCTCACTGGCCTGGAGCAAGTCTTTCAATTGGCCGCCACTTCGGTGACTTGGCTGCCCCTAACCTACCCCAGTTATTCAACAGATGAAAGGGGATACACAGTTTAACGTGGACTCCGATCCACGTGTCGTTCCTGGTGATTGCTCACACCGTTGAGAGGCGAAGACTGGGTTAAAGCGCAGACTGAAAAATACAAGGTCCAACGGGGATGCGATCCCGCGACTTCATGGTTTCCATTTTTCCATTTTTGCTTTCTTTTGCCTCATTTGGTCTGAACGGACGTCACATGACACCCGTTCAAGTTCGTCACTGAATACTTCACACAGTTTTTTATTATTTTTTTATTATAGAGGACACGCAGCTCACTGACCAAACACGCTGAACTACCGTCCTGGCGTCCAGGCCCGACGACTGTACCGATGAAGCCGTTGTAGTTCTGGGCGGCGACCAGAAGGTTCTGCAGCGACTACAGTGTTGCCAACTTCTGGGAAGGAGGCCGCGATTGGGATTGTGAGTTAACGAGCATTGCGCTATCATTTAAATATATGGCCGAAAGCGTCAGCGTACAGGAATTGTAAAACGAACCCTGTCGTCCAGGACCGCGTGCCACAAAGGGCGCAGATTCACCACGAAATGGGGAAACTCACAGGCATCTATTGTATATTGAGGCCTAAGTGCTCTAGTGTCCGAGTGAGACAGACGAGAACCTACGTCATAGAGAAACCCAGTAGAAGTCGTTTGTGGCCGACGAGACGTAGCAGCGTTAAATATGGCGGACCTAAGATCGGCTATAGAGGGAAACATTTATGGAAACTAGTTAATTCTGTAGTAGTGCAGGAAATGAAGCTACAGTAATTTTAATCTACCATCCTTCATAAATTTTCATGATGATTGCAATAAAACTTGAATATTGATCATCTCTATAATAGTTTAGTATTTACTGTTAAAGTGAAATTAACGAGTTTTGTAACAAACACCTGAATGCTAAAATCTGAACGCTTTGGTCGATCTTAACGATCGACATTTCATATAGAAGCGCATCATTAAAATATAACGTTGTAAATATCAACTCTGTAACTTTATTTGTTTAAAAGATATAGTAAGTTTAAATTATCAGTATTTACAGTTAAGCATCAGCTCATCATTTCCTCAACACAAAAGTCATTGAACGATGACAGCATGACATCTTATTGAATCATTAGGTAATAGAATATTTGTTGTAAAGTTTAGTGCGTAATAGTTACTTTTGTTCTTTGTTTGTTTATCAGAAAGCACACTGAAGCAAGGCTACTGGCTGTGACATTCAAAGTTAAGAAGGAAATTGTATTGGTTTTATGTGAATGAATTTAACAATGGATATTATTGTTACTTTATTTCAAACGTGAAAGTGGTCAAGCTTTGATTATTTAAATACGCTAAATGTAAAATAATGTAGAATAAGCATTAGCCAGTCAGATGGACGGCTTCAGGAAAGGGAACTGCCCTAGTCAGTTGAGCGAAGATATTCGGCGCGCGGGAAACGCGGCCGGGGACTTGCAAAGAGACAGTGCTGGTGCAGACTCGAAATCGGACATTTCGGCTGGAGACACAAAAGGGTTCGGATGCAGACGCGAAAGCGGACGGTCGGTCATTAGGCAGCTAGGGAGTGAAACGACTTAGAAAATTTCGCGTTGTGTGGTATCCCGGGATTTAGTCTCTGAGCAGTGAGCAGCCGCGCGCCTGGTGTGAACTCTAACTTTTCGCGTAGATAACTTGTATTTTGCGATGAGATTTGAATGATTGAAGTGTGAAATCGATATGCGCTCGAATGTAACAGTAATTCTAACTACGACCACTTTCGCTATTAGTTTGCTTTGTGATTTTACATTATTCTAACTATACAGCAGCTGTGTGAACTACATCATTTATGGGTCGTTAATTTACAGTACTGGCCATTAAAATTGCTACACCACGAAGATGACGTGCTACAGACGCGAAATTTAACCGACAGGAAGAAGATGCTGTGATATGCAAATGATTAGCTTTTCAGACCATTCACACAAGGTTGGCGCCGGTGGCGACACCTACAACGTGCTGACATGAGGAAAATTTCCAACCGATTTCTCATACACAAACAGCAGTTGACCGGCGTTGCCTGATGAAACGTTGTTGTGATGCCTCGTGTAAGGAGGACAAATGCCTACCATCACGTTTCCGACTTTGATAAAGGTCGGATTGTAGCCTATCGCGATTGCGGTTTATCGTATCGCGACATTGCTTCTCGCGTTGGTCGAGATCCAATGACTGTTAGCAGAATATGGAATCGGTGGGTTCAGGAGGGTAATACGGATCGCCGTCCTGGTTCCCAACGGCCTCGTATTACTAGCAGTCGAGATGACAGGTATCTTATCCGCATGGCTGTAACGGATCGTGCAGCCACGTCTCGATCCCTGAGTCAACAGACGGGGACGTTTGCAAGACAACAACCATCTGCACGAACAGTTGGACGACGTTTGCAGCAGCATGGACTATCAGCTCGGAGACCATGGCTGCGGCTACCCTTGACGCTGCATCACAGACAGGAGCGCTGCGATGGTGTACTAAACGACGAACCTGGGTGTACGAATGGCAAAACGTCATTTTTTCGGATGAATCCAGGTTCTGTTTACAGCGTCATGATGGTCGCATCCGTGTTTGGCGACATCGCGGTAAACGCACATTGGAAGCGTGTATTCGTCATCGCCATACTGGCGTATCACCCGGCTTGATGGTATGGAGTGCCATTGGTTACGCGTCTCAGTCACCTCTTGTTCGCATTGACAGCACTTTGAACAGTGGACGGTACATTTCAATGTGTTACGACCCGTGGGTCTACCCTTCATTCGATCACTGCGAAACCCTACATTTCAGCAGGATAATGCACGACCGCATGTTGCAGGTCCTGTACGGGCCTCTCTGGATACAGAAAATGTTCGACTGTGCCCTGGCCAGCACATTCTCCATATCTCTCACCAATTGAAAACGTCTGGTCAATGATGGCCGAGCAACTGGCTCGTCACAATACGCCAGTCACTACTCTTGATGAACTGTGGTATCGTGTTGAAGCTGCACGGGCAGCTGTACCTGTACACGCCACCCAAGTTCTGTTTGACTCAATGCCCAGGCGTATGAAGGCCATTATTACGGCCAGAGGTGGTTGTTCTGGGTACTGATTTCTCAGGATCTATGCACCCAGATTGAGTGAAAATGTAATCACGTGTCATTTCTAGTATAATATATTTGTCCAGTGAATACCCGTTTATTATGTGCATTTCTTCTTGGTGTAGCAATTTTAATGGCCAGTAGGGTAGTTCCCGATATAATTATTACGTTTATTATATGTGAACTGTGTATTTCGCAAACTTGCCATCAGCCAGACAATTTAACCAAAGGGTCACAAGTGTCAAATTTAGGGCGTGTAATTCGACACGTGCGGTTCAACCCCTAGACGAGTTTGAGCCAAGGCGTTTCGACGAAGAAGAACCGCATGTGAGCACGAACATCTTTGGGGTGTTAGCTCGGAGGATCGGCGGCACCGTTGAGGCGGCGGGTAGAATAACAAGTAGCAGGTGGCAGGAGGCAGAGGTGCGGTGGAGGTGTCGGCGTTTGGCTTGGCACGCGCCGCTGGCACGCCGAGGTCGGGGCGCTCAGCTGTGGCGAGTCCGCCGCGGATAAGAGAGGCGGCCGCGTGGCCGCGCTTACCCGATGAGCTGGCAGCGGTTTCGTGACCCATCCCTAACCCAGTTTACGTCCTCCGCATACTCGTGCGGTAAATTCGAGAGCGAGAACCCGCGTCTGGCGCTGAGAGGACTAATATCGCGAAACTTTGTTTTATTATGGATATCTTTCACAATAAAGTCACACATAACTGTAAAGTATCCGTTGCAATTGTGGCATGTACTAAGCTGATCAGACAATAAGGACCGTGGAGCGCAGTGTATTGAGTATATGCATCACACACTCTTACAAGAGCCGAGCATACCTGCTATTGCAGAACATCGCTTTGGTACCGCTCACCATTAATCATGGTCCTCCACAGGGTTCAGTTTTGTCACCAATTCTGTTCAACTTACACACATCTGATCTCCCTGTAACAGAATCGAGGAAGGTGATTCATGAGGACGGTCTGGCTTCGGTCACCCGACAGAGAAGTCTTGAAGCAGGTGAGGAGGTACTCCGTACAGATTTGAGTACAGTGGATGAATGCTTCAAAAAGTGGAGGGTAACTCGAAATTCAACGAAGACTCATGGTAGTTGCCTTCGTCTTAACACTAGAATGACCTATGTAAAGTTAATGTAGTCTTTAGTGATCAAGTACCCCACAACCAAGACTTAAGAAAATACACTGACGGAGAAAAAAATCGCAACACTAAGAAATAATTATGTAGAGTTACCAAATTTCAGAAATATTTTTGTCTAGGTAACATATTGGTCGAAGTAGAGAAGATATAAAATGTAGACTGGCAATGGCAAGGAAAGCGTTTCTGAAGAAGAGAAATTTGTTAACTTCAGTATTGATTTAAGTGTCAGGAAGTCGTTTCTGAAAGTGTTTGTATGGAGTGTAGCCATGTATGGAAGTGAAACATGGACGATAAATAGTTTGGACAAGAAGAGAATAGAAGCTTTCGAAATGTGGTGTTACAGAAGAATGCTGAAAATTAGATGGGTAGATCACATAACTAATGAGGAGGTATTGAATAGAATTGGGGAGAAGAGGAGTTTGTGGCACAACTTGACTAGAAGAAGGGATCGGTTGGTAGAACATGTTCTGAGGCATCAAGGGATCACCAATTTAGTACTGGAGGGCAGCGTGGAGGGTAAAAATCGTAGAGGGAGACCAAGAGATGAATACACTAAGCAGATTCAGAAGGATGTAGGTTGCAGTAAGTACTGGGAGATGACAGGAGAGCTGCATCAAACCAGTCTCAGGACTGAAGGCCACATTAACAACAACAGGTAACATATTTAAGTAATTAACATTGCAAGATCACAGATCAATGTAAGTATGAGATAAGTCATTAAAAAAGTAAAATGCTAGTATGTTAACAACCGATGTAAACATCAGTAAGTTGAATGCAAGCATACATTGTGTTGTACATGTGCCAGACGTCAGTTTGTGGGATATAATTCCATGCCTGTTGCACATGGTCGGTCAATACAGGTATGGTTAATGCTGTCTGTGGATGTTGTCGTCCAATGATGTCCCATATGTGTTTGATTGGAGACAGCTCTGGTCATCGAGCAGGCCAAGGGGTATGTCAACACTATGTAGAACATGCAGGGGTACAACAACGGTATGTGGGTGAGCGTCATACCGCTGGAAAACACCCCCTAGAATGTTGTTCATCAGTGGCAGCATAACAGGTCGAATTAGCAGACTGACGTGCAAATTTGCAGTCAGGTTGCGTGGCAATACCAAGAGAGCGCTCCTGCTGTCATACTAAATCGCACCCGAGACCTTAACTCCGAGAGCAAGTCCAGTGTGTCTAGCATGCGGACGGGTTGGTTGCAGGCCTCCAACTGGCCTCCTTCTAACCAACACACGGCCATCGCTGGCTCCGAGGCAGAACCAGCTCTCATCAGAAAGTACAACAGACCTCCACCCTGCCCTCCGATGAGCTCTCGCTTGACACCACTGAATCCGCAAACGGCGGTGATTTGGGATCATTGGAATGCACACTACGGGGCGTCTGGCCCGTAGCTGTCCTTGACGTAACAGATTTGTAACAATTCGTTGTGTCACTGTGGTGCCAAATGCTGCCCAAATTGCTGCTGCAGAATCGACACGATACGGCAGAGCCATACGCTGAAAACAATGGTCTTTCCACTTAATAGTGCCACGTAGCTGTCCGGAGCCCGGTCTTATTGCGACTGTACATTCTCGTGACCATCGCTGCTGGCAGTCACGTACAGTGGCTACATTCCTGCCAAGTCTCTCTGCAGTATCGCGGAAGAAACACGACCTCGTTAAAGCTCAGTGAGGTGCTGATAACAGTATCTTTGTCGCTTTAAAGGCATTCTTGACTAATCTAAACTCACCACGTCCAATCTCAAAGCTAACTCTCATGACCGTTACAGCGTGCATTTAAAGTAAACCTGACTTGCATCCTCATAGTGGCGTTACTCGCGGCACTCTTATGCAACTGGCGCGAAATATTAACAGACACCATCTTTCAGATGTAGAAACACACCTATCAACTTTCGTTATGTCGGACAACTCCTTCTAGGTGTTGCATTTTTCCTCTTTAGTGTATTTAGATGTAATACTTGATACAACCTTGTCCTACAAGAAGCACATACAAAACACCACATCAAAGCATAGATCGCGCAATACCATCATATAGAAGCTGAGTAGTACCTCATTGGGCGCAAGAACTACAACACTACCACGCTCTTCCTTCACAGGACTCGTACGGGTCATGGCATCTGCGCGGAAAGCCGCCATCGATGGGGAAAGCTTTGTCTACTCAAGGTCATTGTGGCCAGACTATCGACCCATGCAACGGGGAGGATTTCTTTGAAGTAACAGAGGCAACCCCTCGAATGGATTGAAAATTTAGATATTAATTTATAGATTTACTGTTTCAATTGTATTTATTTTGTTCATGTATGTTGGTTACACTTCAGTTAGTATGCTAAATGCAAAGTAATTAAACATAGAGGCGAGGCCTACGGTCCAGAATGTATACCAGTCAGGTTCCTCGCAAAGTATCTTGACACAGCAGCTCCGCACTTAGCAATCATACACAACTGCTTGCTCGTCTAAAGATCCGTACCTAAAGACTAGAAAGTCACACAAGTCACACCAATACCCAAAAAAGGATATGGCAGCAAATGGTTCAAATGGCTCTGAGCACAATGGGACTTAACATCTGATGTCATCAGTCCCCAAGAACTTAGAACTACTTAAACCTAACTAACCTAAGGATATCACACACATCCATACCCGAGGCAGGATTCGAACCAGCGACCGTAGCAGCAGCGCGGTTCCAGTCTGAAGCGCCTAGAACCGCTCGGCCACTGCGGCCGGTGAAACGGGAGCAATCCTCTGAATTACAGACCCTTTAAAGATTTCCAGTAGGATTTTGAAACATGTATAGTATTCGAACATTATGAATTACTTCGAAGAAAACCATTTATTGACGAACAGCCAACACGGATTCAGAAAATATTGTTCTTGTGAAACAAAACTAGCACTTTATGCTCACGAAGTAATGACTGTTATCGGAGGGGGATGTCAAATTGATTCCATATTTTTACATTTCCCGAAGGCTTTTGATACCGTTCCGCGCAACCAACTTCTAATCAAACAGCGTGCCTATGGACTTTGCTCTTAGTTGTGTGACTGGATTCGTGATTTCGTATCAGGAAGGTTACAGTTCGTAGTAATTGATAGAGAGTCATCGAGTAAAACAGATGTAATATCCGCCGTTTCCCAAGGAAGTGACAATCTGAGCAGCCATTTTAGTTCCTTTGCAGATAATGCTGTGATATAGCATCTTTTAAGGTATTCAGATGATCAGAACCAATTGAAAAATTATTTAGACGAGATATCTGCATGGTACAAATGTGGTAATTGACTCTAAATAATGAAAAGTGCGAAGACATCCACATGTGTAGTAAATCCGCTAAATTTCGGTTACATGATAAAACACACAAATCTAAAAGCTGTAAATTCAGCTAAATACTTCGGGATTACAATTACGAAAAAGTTAAATTGGAACGATCACATAGAAGATGTTTTGGGCAAAGCAACCTAAAGACAGCGGTTTATTAGCAGAACACTTAGAAAATGTGACAGGTGTACTAAAGAGACTGGTTACAGTTAGCTTGTCCGCCCCCTTATGGAGTACTGCTGTGCGGTATGGGATCCGCATCAAATAGATTTGACGGAGAACATTGAAAAAGTTCAAAGAAGTGCAACTCTGAAACTTCCTGGCAGATTAAAACTGTGTGCCAGACCGAGACTCGAACTCGGGACCTTTGCCTTTCGCGGGCAAGTGCTCTACCAACTGAGCTACTGAAGCACGACTCACACCCGCTACTCACAGCTTTACTTCTGCCAGTATATCGTCTCCTACCTTCCAAACTTTACAGAAGCTCTTCTGCGAACCTTGCAGAAGGTTTGGAAGGTAGGAGACGATATACTGGCAGAAGTAAAGCTGTGAGTACCCGGCCTGAGTCGTGCTTCGGTAGCTCAGTTGGTAGAGCACTTGCACGCGAAAGGCAAAGGTCCCGAGTTCGAGTCTCGGTCGGGCACACAGTTTTAATCTGCCAGGAAGTTTCATATCAGCGCACACTCCGCTGCAGAGTGAAAATCTCATTCTGGAAAGTGTAACTTTTTTTGTATTATCACGAAATCAGGGAGAGAGTGCCACAGAATGTGATGCGCGAATTGGAGTGGCAATCATTAACGCAAAGGTGTTTTTAGTTGCGGCACTATCTTCTCATAAAATTTCAGCCACCAGCTTTCTCCTCCGGGTGTCAAAATATTCTGTTGGCGTTCAGTTAGATAGGGAGAAGTGATCGTCGTAATAAGATAAGGAAAACCAGAGCTCGCATGGAAAGATCTAAGTGTTCGTTTTTCCGGCGCGCTATTCGAGAGTAGAACGGTAGAGGAATAGCTTGAAGCTAGTACGATGAACCCCCTGCCAATCACCTAACTGTGAAATGCAGAGTAATCATGAATATGCAGATGTACATGTAGAGATACTGGCGTGCACTTCTAGCTATTAGGAAAATGTTACTAAGAAAGCAGCTAACACTGAATCTTCCAGATGTCAGACACCCAGATCAGTGCCAAATGCTGTAAGTCGATAGAGCATCAACGATAACTCCGATTTCGCTTTTACTATGTGGTGTGGTCCAGTATAACGGGCGTAGA
Organism: Schistocerca americana; assembly: GCF_021461395.2. Lineage (NCBI taxonomy): Eukaryota > Metazoa > Arthropoda > Insecta > Orthoptera > Acrididae > Schistocerca > Schistocerca americana. Next base: position 169,234,038 of record NC_060124.1, on the reverse strand, counting down.
CGTTAATTAAAAGAAACACCAGAACTACGGAGCAAAGGAATAGCATAACTGTACCTAACATGCATACCTTCGGTGGGGAAGTTGGTAGATCATTTTACTGCATTATGCGTGAAAGTATGATATGGAACTATTAATACTTCCGCAAGTGTGGTGCAATTGTTTCTTCATTCTACTATTCCAATTGTTTATGTTTATTCTGTGAAATGTCCGACAGAACAGTACACCATCTACAAACATAAACTCTATAGGCTTGCTAGTTTTAACACGAAGTGAATCCAGACCGCCTAGAGAATATTGCTACAAACTCGAAAAAGTCCTTTTACATGTCAGGAAAATGTTCACTCATGTAACTGCTTCACGGGTAATGTTAAAATTTTCATCAGTGGGATTAGAACGCAGGACCTTTGGCCTGACGACTTACACTCTACCTACTCACCCTCACAAGACCTACAAATTTATGTCCCACAGATACGACTTTCCTGCTCTATGTACTTCTGGTGTTACTTTTAATTGCCGTTTACTCATCTTCTACTGGACGAAAGCACATAGAACGAATTAAATTGGAGTTTTGGTTGATACTCTATCTACATACAACATTTGGTATCGATCTGTGTCTGACATCTGGAGATTAGGGTGTAAGATGAAATTAGAAAGTGGCCTTATAAACAGAGACGGAGGTTTCTGCTTAAGTTGCGCTTGGCATCCTGTTATCTCCATGGCCAACAGTGAGACAGAGTTCTGCCATTTGCTCACCTGTTGGTAACTACCGTTCACTGTCGATAGCTTCTGACGTTGGTCATCTTTGGTCGTGCAGTGGCGCTAGTCGTTTACGTGTGTGTGTGTGTGTGTGTGTGTGTGTGTGTGTGTGTGTGTGTGTTTGGTGTTTCTGCATATTGTGCCGTATTACGGTTCTCGGTCGTTGTAGCCCGCCTATCGATCGTTTGACCTTCCTTAAACAGCGCTCTCTCGTTGCATTTCTGCCTTGAAAATGACGAGGTGTGTGGCTGTCGTAACATATGCGGGGTTGCCGAAGACGTTGCCTGGCTAGAATAATTTTGAATATACGGCTTTTTGAAATACTCGTGTAGTGGGTGAATTTTTCGACCAAACGGAGAAATGATAATACAGTACCATCAGAAACTTATATATGCAGACTGAAGCGACGAATGCAAATTTGTACGAAGATCGGGATTCAAAGCCCACTTGGCATTCCCTCTAAACTCGAACAGCACTGCAGAGTGTCTCCAGCTGTATTGGAACAGCACCTCATCATCGAACTAGACGGGGGATCCTGCCCGAAAACCAAACACAAGTGCTTTAATCAAATGAAACTGTATGGTTCCAGAGACGTTTTCAAGTCTCAAATATCTATGATGTAGATTTGCAGACTAAAGAGATGAATGAAAATTTGTACCAGAACCAAATGGGATGAGGATTGAATGGAAATTTGGATTGAGGAGGGAGCCACACCATGGTACTCTGTGCAGTCGTGCAAACACACTGTGCCAGGGTGGTGTAGTGGTTAGCCTTTCTGCCTAGTGAACAGATGACCTGGCTTCAAACATCAGCCTTGGTAGAAATTTTTATTCGTCGCTTCAGTCTGCATATATGCATGAAAGGCGGTTCAGACTTGAAAAGGGCTCTGGACCCATACAGTTTCATTTAAAAAAACTCTCAATTTTGAACGATTTATCGCTAACGAAAATTCATCCGAAGTTTAATTTGTCACAAAAAACGAATATTACTTCCAGTCACGACTGCATAACCTACCGTCATCTGAAAGAATGTTTCCTAGAAAGCGTTGCCAACCTTAGCAGCAAACAGGTAAAAAAAATGTATAATAAATTGCTGAAGGAAATATCAAAGATTTAGGATAACATCTGTTTAAAAAGGCAGCTAAAACACACTTCATAAGTAATCGATACTGCTCAATTTAAGATTACTTAGCGAACTCAGACTAAGTTTTAATACCGGAAGCGAACAATTATTAGAACATGTTACATTACATTATATAATTGCATTGTAATGCTTTTTTGGTTAAGAAATTCAAATTTTCTTTAGATTCTCTCACAGAAGTTTGACTGTAGAGTACATTAAGCGCCCAGTATGACATCTGCGTCATCATCCACAGGTGAGCGATTTTCGCTGCTCTTCCTCTCTTTGTGTTTACAGCAGCGCGTACACAATTGCACATGTACACTGTTTCTGGATATGATGAAAGTGTTTACTTCATTTTAGGCAACTGAAAAAGAAAATATCGTGAGTCTTCAGTCCGACCTTCGTTCCATTCTTAATATCAGGTTGACTTCAATCTCTGTAATGAATGAGAACGAGTATAGTTCTTTCCGTGAGTGGCTCAATTATAGTATTTCCAGACGCGTATCGTAACATTACAAACAGTCAGCATTTCCAGACTCGCCTCGGAGTCTTAAGTTCGCAACGGTTTTTCAAGAGAAGAAAAAAATGGTTCAAATGGCTCTGAGCACTATGGGACTTAACATCTGATGTCACCAGTCCCCTAGACCTTAGAACTACTTAAACCTAACTAACCTAAGAACATCACATACGTCCATGCCCGAGGCAGGATTCGAACCTGCGACCGTAGCGGTCGCGCGGTTCCAGACTGTAGCGCTTAGAACCGCTCGGCTATCCCGGCCGGCTTGACAGAAGAGCATTGTCCTATAGAATGAAACCATGACATGAGAAATTTCCTTGCAACTTACGTATTTCTTGTATGCCATGTGTGTTAACGAAGAATTTTCTGTCAGTCCGCACTACTGAATGCCAATATATAACATGCAACAAGACAACAGTGTCCTGGGGTCGGAAAACGAGGGCGCTAGTCCTCTCATAGGTGATCTCTCATTCTATGATAACATTCCTAGGTATTAAACACCCGTCATAGTAGACGTCAGGTTCGTTAGAGGTGGAGCTTTAATTCCGATGGGCAGTGATGTAAAAATAAAGTGAAGGAATCATTTTAGCACTGGTCTGATCAGATTTAACGAATCAAGGCAAATGTAAATCAATATTACCGCTCAGTGGTATGATTCTTTTTCTTAAATAGCAGAATCTCCTTTCTTTCGAGTAGAAGTTACACACTTGTTCTGGTCACAGAGGAAGTTATTACCGACGTCTCCTTGACCTTCCAATGTCTTCTGTCAATCGATTCATATACGCCTTTGCTACCCCGTGCAGATCCTAAAAGCATCTATCTTCATTGTCTTTAATTTTCTCTTCGACATTAAGAAGGTTCAGTATTGCCGCACAGTGCCATTTCTCAGTTACGTTCCGTGGTCCCTTTCACGGTTCTGAGGTATCTTATTTCTCACGTTTGCATTCGTTACCCTGACTCTGGGACATACAGCAAAAATGGCATAGCCACCATTTCATCGTGGTTTCTTTCCTCATATTACTAGACAATATTCTTTGGACTATTCCACATAAGGTTTTGTGAATACAGTATCTCAGTTCTACTACATTACTGCCCATTAAAGCTGCTACACCAAGAAGAAATGCAGATGATAAACGGGTATTCATTGGACAAATATATTATACCATAACAGATATGTGATTACTTTTTCACTAAATTTGGGTGCATAGAACCTGAGAAATCAGTACCCAGAACAACCACCTCTGGCCGTAATAACGGTCTTGATACGCCTAGGCATTGAGTCAAACAGAGCTTGGATGACGTGTCCAGGTACAGTTGCCCATGCAGCTTCAACACGATACCATAGTTCATCAAGAGTAGTGACTGGCGTATTGTGACGAGCCAGTTGCTCGGCCACCATTGACCAGACGTTTTCAATTGGTGAGAGATCTGGAGAATGTGCTGGCCAGGGAAGCAGTCGAACATTTTCTGTATCCAGGAAGGCCCGTACAGGACCTGCAACATGCGGTCGTGCATTATCCTGCTGAAATGTAGGGCTACGCAGGGATCGAATAAAGGGTGGAGCCACGGGTCGTAACACATCTGAAATGTAACGTCCACTGTTCAAAGTGCCGTCAGTGCGAACAAGAGGTGACCGAGACGTGTAACCAATGGCACCCCATACCATCACGCCGGGTGATACTCCAGTATGGCGATGACGAATACACGCTTCCAATGTGCGTTCACTGCGATGTCGCCAAGCACGGATGCGACCATCATGATGCTGTAAACAGAACCTGGATTCGTCCGAAAAAATGACGTTTTGCCATTCGTGCACCCAGGTTTGTCGTTTAGTACACCATCGCAGGCGCTCCTGTCTGTGATGCAGCGTCAAGGGTAACCGCAGCTATGGTCTCCGAGCTGATAGTCCATACTGCTGCAAACGTCGTCGAACTGTTCGTGCAGATGGTTGTTGTCCTGCAAACGTCCCCATCTGTTGACTCAGGGATCGAGACGTGGCTGCACGATCCGTTACAGCCATGCGGATAAGATGCCTGTCATCTCGACTGCTAGTGGTACGACGCCGTTGGGATCCAGCACGGCGTTCCGTATTACCCTCCTGAACCCACCGATTCCATATTCTGCTAACAGTCATTGGATCTCGACTAACGCGAGCAGCAATGTCGCGATACGATAAAACGCCCTCACGATAGGCTACAATCCGACCTTTATCAAAGTCGGAAACGTGATGGTACGCATTTCTCCTCCTTACACGAGGCATCACAACAACGTTCCACCAGGCAACGCCGGTCAACTGCTGTTTGTGTATGAGAAATCGGTTGGAATCTTTCGTCATGTCAGCACGTTGCAGGTGTCGCTACCGGCGCCAACCTTTTGTGAATGCTCTGAAAAGCTAATCATTTGCATATCACAGCATCTTCTTCCTGTCGGTTAAATTTCGCGTCTATAGCATGTCATATTCGTGGTGTAGCAATTTTAATGGCCAGTAGGGTATTAATTCAGCCCAAACATCCACGGCAGTCTATGATATTTTAAACATCATTGACAGTAATGTTCGCGGATAATCTGTTGATGATTCAGGTTCTCTGTAAACAGCAAGTGCTCGTTGAGGAGATGGTCATGAGAGTACTGTGCTGAGCCAAATGCAGGCACTGAAGTTAACTGTCTGATGGCTGCTGCAGAACTGAGAGAGTGTCCGCAGATTGTTGTGTTTTGAGCGTGTAGGCGGAAGAATGTGGAGATCCGCCAGCACGAGGCGGAAGGAAAGTAGTCTGCGCTTGACAGCGCTCACTATTGGCTGTCCGCACTATCCGCAGATGCACACGATGTGCTGGAGGAAGTGGCGCAGAGACAGGAAGAGGGCCGTGTTTGTGAGTGCCACCTGCTGGCTCCTGTACGGCGCTGAGAGGCGACAGGCGAGCGGTTGTGCCTCTATGGTGGCGGCCTGTCCAGCTGTTTTCTGTGTACCCCTTGCGTGGTGCATCTTGCCTGGTATTTGTTCAGTCTGACTGATGTGACTTACGTTAATTCACAACTGAAGTATTGGAATTTTGAAATTTGTTCAGTAGTTATATTATCAAGAGTTGTTTTTGTCCACATTGGATACTTCCCATTAAAGTTGAGGACAATACACAGATTTCTGAAAGTCATCATAAGTTTGTTAAATAATAACTTGGTCATCAGCAAACAGCATTGTATTTAAGTGTGTTTTAATTTCTGGGAGGTTCGAGTCCTCCCTCGGGCATGGGTGTGTGTGTTTGTCCTTAGGATGATTTAGGTTAAGTAGTGTGTAAGCTTAGGGACTGATGACCTTAGCAGTTATGTCCCTTAAGATTTCACACACATTTGAACATTTTTTTTTTTTAATTTCTGGGTGCTCTGAACTTCTGTTTCCTATTTATACCATGTACCAGGTGCTCAAAAAGTCAGTATAAATTTGAAAACTGAATAAATCACGGAATAATGTAAATAGACAGGTACAAATTAACACACATGCTTGGAATGACATGGGGTTTTATTAGAACCAAAAAAATACAAAAGTCCAAAAAATGTCCGACAGATGGCGCTTCATCTCATCAGAATAGCAATAATTGGCGTAACAAAGTAAGACAAAGGAAAGATGATGTTCTTTACAGGAAATACTCAATATGTAAACCATCATTCCTCAACAATAGCTGTAGTCGAGGAATAACGTTGTGAACAGCACTGTAAAGCATGTCCGGAGTTGTGGTACGGCATTGGTGTCGAATCTTGTCTTTCAGCATCCCTAGAGATGTCGGTCGACCACTATACACTTGCGACTTCGGGTAACCCCAAAGACAATAATCGCATGGACTAAGGTCTGGGGATCTGGGAGGCCAAGCATGACGAAAGTGGTGACTCAGCACACGATCATCACCAAACGACGAGCGCAAGAGATCTTTCAGGCGCCATCTGTCGGACATTTTGTGAACTTTTTTTTTTTTTTTTGTTCTAATAAAACGCCATGTCATTCCAAGCATGTGTGTCAATTTTTACCTCTCTATCTACATTATTCCGTGGTTTATTAAGTTTTCAAATTTATACTGACTTTTTGATCACTCCGTATATTAATGCTGAAAACTGCAGGGGATTACTTCTTGGTCGATGTGAATTTCTTTGGGTAGTAGGTTTTATATTTTTTGTAATGTTTTTGTGACAGGTGTAGGTTTACCACATCCATAAAATGGAAGAGGATATTCCCGCTTCATCATAATGCTCTGAGAGGGATCTTTTGTCTCTTCAGAGCCTAACAACTGAATTTCCTTATAAAAAGACCTTGATGAAATAGGATATTGTGATACACACTGCGACAGAAAAAGTGACCGTGTGAGGTGAAACTAGGAGTTTGTGTACAACAGTACACTAACAATAAGAAGAGTCATGGAGTACATAAACATAGCGAGTGCCTCTCTATAGTGAAGCGAAATTTCAGCGATGCACTGCACTACAGCTGTGAGTGTGAATAACTCTTAAACGAACTGTAAACGAGAGAGCAAGTGAGAATCGGGTTCAGAGACGTCAAAGGGCACAACGTCGGAGTAATGTGTCATGGACGTTAGTTTGTCAGACATATGTGACTTTTGGTTCGCACAAGATATGTTGCAAAGACAATGGTGCTTGTGTCGACTCCGTATACATGACGAAGTGACCATATGCTGTGAAGAGTGAGTAAATCGACCACAGAATGTGAACGCAGCACAGGATAGCCGCCATCACGTCTGCTTAGCACTAAGGAACCGCTAGAGCACTGTTGCAGATGTGGACTTGTCTGTGTTGACACTCCGATGGTGTCTTCTGCGGTTTTTACTGTAGGGACAACTGTCACTGGATTGACTTCAACTGTGCAGAAATCACAAACGAGAGACGCTTGTAGTTCAAAGCTCGGCTATGTTACTTCTCAGTGTCCTCTCTCTCCTGCCCCCCGCCCGCTCCATCTTCTGTCGTTGTGCTTTGCTAAAGTTTTCCCATCTCCAAAACAAATTGATGGGTCATATTCAGTGTCTGGGGAGAAATCAGGTTCGTAATCTTTATGATCACACAGATACAATTTCCAAAGCAGTGGCAGGTCATTGTGGGTGGTTATCCTTAAATATTTTACTCTAGTTATTGTTTCCACTGATTTCTCAGTAATAGTTAAATCGTATAGTAGTCGAATTCTTCTCCTATTTATGGGCAATAAGTCACGTTCATTTCTGTCCAGGTCCAACTGATGATGATAAGGTCCCATACACCGAGGAGCGTAGGGGACGATGCGGGAGACCCGCACCGCCGGCTAGGCAAGGTCCTAGTGGAGGTGATTTGCCATTGCCTTCCTCCGACCATAATGGGTATGAATGATGATGATGAAGAAGACACAACACCCAGTCATCTAGAGGCAGGATCCCTGCTGGGAATCGAACCCGGGGCCCCGTGCGTGGGAAGCGAGAACGCTACCGCAAGACCACGAGCTGCGGACCCAGGTCCAACTACCAGTCCCTGAATGAATCACCACTCCTCTGCAGGTCTTCACTACTATCTTCAACATTGCTACCCTCTTATAAACAACTACATCATCTGTGAACAGCCTCAGAGAACTTCCGATGTTATCCTACAGATTTTTTTATGTACAGGGTGTCCCAGGAATGTTGCGATACACTTAGAGGGTGCAATGAAACACCAGTCTGAAGTATTCACTCGATGACTAATTTCGGGTGATGACTTGAAAATGAGTCTCAGCCCGAAATTACCCATCGAATGAATAAAAAAGTAAAATTTGTCACTTGTGACTGGTTTTTCATTTTATTGATTGAAAGTAGTTACTGACCTACAGCTAATCCAGCACGCAAGAAGTTCGTATACACTTAGAGGCGTTGTAAAGCATGTCTTGAGGAACGAATTGGGGATAGGAACCTGTGTCCGGAAACGTCATCCAACTGCGCTACAGAGCGTCGAAGTTATAGGCGCTCGCTCCTGCCACAGCAAACGTGACTTTGTGCACTGAGAGATCGTAGGCAGAACGTCTCGCAATGTTTTTTGTTATTCAACGATCGCGACTGATTGCCACGATCGCCAGAGCAGAAGATGGAACTAGCTGCTGCTTAGGAAGGCCTTGTCTCCTATGAATGTAGAGATACAGGTTTTTATCCCCATTTTATCTTGCTCCTGGAAACCTGTAAAATCTCCAATGTTTTTTGCTGTATGGGAAGAAAATAAACTGCAGATGGAAACCCACATCCGAAACTGTCATCCACCAAGGGAATAGCACATCGCATTCAAAGGATACGGGGCCTGTCTCTGTAGCATTTAGCTCCATCTTCTCCACTGGCTATGTGTCAATCAGTTGGGATCGCTGAATATCAAACAACACTGCGATATGTCCCGCCTGCAGTCCGTCAGTGTACAAAGTCACGTTTTCTGCCGACGGGGTGGCCTACTGGCAGGCGCTGGCACCTATCAATTCGATGCTCTGTAGCGTCATTGGATATCAGTTCCAGACACCGGTTCTTATCCTCAGTTTGTCCCTCAAGATACCTTCTACAACCCCAAGCTTCTTGTAACATTTCTGGGACACCCTGTATTCTGTAAACAGTAATGGCCCTATAATGCTTCTTTGTGGTACTCCAGAAATTACCTTTACATCCTTCGATTTTTTTTTCGTGAAGAGTGACGTGTTGAGTTCTGTCTGCAAGGCATTCCTGAATTCGGTCACAAATCTGATGCGACACTGGGTAAGCTCGTATTTTTGCCGTTAAACGTTAGCGCGGAACTGTAGTACGCTACCGCACTCTGCCACAGGCGGAATCTGTAGCAGCGTAGCGGCGTAGCGGGAAGCTTGTAAGGCATCAGGTCTCGGATTGTGGGCGTCTGTGGGACGTCTCGGTCGGCTGCCGGACGGGGACACGAGCACGTTAACCACCGGCTCCTCTTCCTGGCGCGCTGCTATTAGCGCTATGGACCGTGCTCGCCGGCGCATAGCGTTACGTAAAGGCGCCCGGCCTCGCGGTTCTATTGCCTGCCGCTACTGACGTGCCGCGGCAGCCGACCTTGCCTCAAGGAGACTCACACTCGCTCCAGCATGCCAAAAGAGTGCAGGGGTGCAAAGAGACTGAATCCTTACTGTTGCAGTAAGCAACAGCGCTAGCGAGAGATTCAGAAGAAGAGGCTGGGGGAAGGGCTTGCAAACAACATTCGTTCTCCTGGGGACGTCACGGAAATGCTGAAGAAACCTGACCTGGCTTGAAAACAGACGCAATCTTTCCTGTGAGAGACCACTTGCTAAGCCTCAAGAACGTTTAGCAAGCGAGGAATCTAGCAGATTACTACCCCCTACACTTCCCTCCCATAGGGACCCCGAAGACAACATTTGACTAATTATCGTCTTTCTTGCCGCATTCCATACGTGTATGGAACAGGAAGACACGCTGACACGTAGGAACCATTGGAAAGTTCGCTCTACCATGCACTTGACAGTGCTTTGCAGACTATTGATATAGATGCAAATTCACGGATTTCCGGTCTCTTGCTGTAACCAAGGGAAACAAGGAAAAACACGATAAAGTATAACAGCTTTAATGCTAACAGGATTTCTCAGCTGTAATTCTTTCACGTCAATTTCCTACCGACACAGTGCACAAGATGAAATTCTGTTACTGATATGTTTGTGTTGTGCGTATGCAAGGAATCGCGCTGAGATGCCAGAGTGCGCAAATTTTTGCTGAGTGCCTTTAACGTGTTCACAAAACTACACTGAAGAGACAAAGAAACTGGTATACCCGCCGTAGGACCCCCGCGTGCGCAACACTACGTGGATGGACTCGACTAATGTCTGAAGTAGTGCTGGAGGGAATTGACACCTTGAATCCTGCAGGGCTGTCCATAAATCCATAGGAGACGAGTGGGTGGAGATCTCTTCTGAGCACCACGTTGCAAGGCATCCCAGATATTCTCAATAATGTTCATGCCTCGGGAGTTTGGTATCCAGCAGAAGTGTTTAAACTCAGAAGGGTGTTCCTGCAGCCGCTCCTTAGCAATTCTGGACATGTGGAGTGTCGTATTGTCCTATTGGCATTGCCCAAGTCCGTCGGAATGCACAACGGACATGAATGGATGTAGGTGATCAGACACAATGCTTCCGTACGTGTCAAAAGTCAGAGTCATATCTGGACGTATCAGTGTTTCCGTATCACTCCACTTCCACATTCCCCAAACCATTACAGAGCCTCCACCAACTTGAACAGTCCCTTGCTGACATGCACGGTCCATGGGTTCATGAAGTTGTCCCCATACCCGTACACGTCCATCCGCACGATACAATTTGAAACGAGACTCGTCCGACCAGCTAACAAGTTCCCAGTCATCAACCGTCCAATGTCGGTGTTGGTGGGCCAAGGTAAGGCGTAAAGCTTTGTGTCGTGCAGTCATCAAGGGTACACGAGTGGACCTTCGGCTCCGAAAGCCCATATCGATGACGTTTCGTTGAATAGTTCGCACGCTGACACTTGTTGATGGGTCAGCACTGAAATCTGCAGCAATTTGCCAAAGGGTTGCACTTCTATTACGTTGAACGATTCTCTTCAGTCGTCTTCAGTCGTCCTTGGTCCCGTTCTTGCAGAATCTTTTTCAGACCTCAGCAATGTCGGAGATTTGATGTCTCACCAGATTCCTGATATTCACGGTACACTCGTGAACTGGTCATTAGAGAAAATCAAATTCGTCGCTACCTCGGAGGTGCTCTGAGCTGCCGGCCGCTGTGGCCGAGCTGTTCCAGGCGCTTCAGTTCGGAACCGCGCTGCTGCTACGGTCGCAGGTTCGAATCCTGCCTCGGGCATGGATGTTTGTGATGTCCTTAGGTTGGTTAGGTTTAAGTAGTCTAGGGGACTGATGACCTCAGATGTTAAGTCCCATAGTGCTCAGAGCCATTTTAACCATTTTGCTCTCTGCCACCGCTCGTGCGCCGACTATAACACCGCTTTCAAACTCACTTAAATCGTGATAACCTGCCATTGTAGCAGCAGTAACCGATCTAACAGCTGTGCCAGACACTAGTTATCTTACATAGGCTTTGCCGACCGCAATGCCGTATTCTACCTGTTTACATGTTTCTGTATTTGAATATGCATGGCTATACCAGTTTCTTTGGCGCTTCAGTTTAGATAGCCTGCTGAGGTATGATACTACTAATGGCTTCAAAGTTGTCAATTGTTAATGTCAAAACAGTGGCAGCTGAAAAATTTTCTGAGTAATTTGTTAACAGTTACTAACTAACGAAACAATATTCTGAAAAAGTGGTTATCGGTTGATGATTTTTTAGATTGCCGTAAAGCACTAACAAACAACAGTGCCTCGAATCGCTTCGATCAACTTTTATTAATCAGACATCACCTACAGACAAGACTGTCACTACTGGTTTACAGCGCTGCGTTGAGGTCGATCAAAATCAGTTATGTCAAAAAAAAAAAGGATAATACGTACAACATGATTAAAGAAGATCGTTATATGACTTACCTCGAGACAGATGCATCTTTAGTCATTCTGAAGACTGCATTAAGTACGATTTTGCATCAACACTTAGCTTAAAATTCCAGACACAGCACTTTACAGCATATCAAACTAGGATCTACCCGTACAAACTGGAAACTAATCAGCAGTCAGCAGTCAAGTGTTTCAAGATGAAATGAAACCACCGAAGGTGATGCCTAACGCTAAACAAGAACTTGCTCCCTCAAGTCATCGAAGAAATGACAAACACAACCGAAGACGTCGCATAATTCTATATCATGACAATGCCAGCTCTCACACGGCTATTGAATACTTGTAAATAAATTTTCTAATTTATTTAATGCATAATCGATTTCGGGACTGTCCATCCCTTCTTCAGAAACACCTTTTCATGTAGCAAAATTTTCGAAAAATTACATCAGTGTAAATACAAGACAACAGCATTACTCGTATACTGTATGTTACAAGTTTTCGAACCTACCAGTCTTAAGATTCGGCTAAAAGTCTTCATATTATGTATGAAATTACTATTGGTCATAGCCATAGGCCAAATATGAAGGCAATAATATTCTCTATCTTACCTATGTTAATGTCATTGTCTATTGTTGGAAACAATTTACATTCGAATTAACACTAGCAAAAAGATGAATGGCCTTTCAGATCATGATGCACAAATTTTAACTCTAAAAGATTTTTGTGCTGCAACACATGTTAAATATAGTTACCAACTTTTTACGAAAGCTGATCCAGTTGCTGTAGAGACCTTTGTAAACCTTATCAAGGAACAAGAGTGGCAAGATGTTTATAGTGCTGATACAGTAGACGATAAATATAATGCTTTCCTCAAGACTTTTCTCGTGCTCTTGAAAGTTACTTTCCCTTAGAACGTTCAAAACAGGGTACTAGCGCAAACAGGCAACCTGGGTGGCTGACTAGAGGGATAAGAATATCCTGTAGAACAAAGTGGCAATTATATCAAAACGCTAGAAATAGTCAAAATCTAAATGCAGCAGCCCATTTCAAACAGTATTGTAAGGTGCTTAAAAAGTTATTAGGAAGGCAAAAAGTATGTGGTATGCAGATAGAATAGCTAAGTCTCAGGATAAAATTAAGACCATATGGTCAGTCGTAAAGGAAGTGGCTGGTCTGCAGAGACAGGTCGAGGATATAGAATCAGTGCGTAGTGGGAATGTCCGTGTTACTGATAAGTCGAATATATGTACAGTATTTAATAATCACTTTCTGTATATAGCAGGTGAACTAAATAGAAACCTATTCCCAACAGGGAATCATATAGCGCTCGTAGAAAAAAGTGTTCCGAGACTGTTACCTGAAATGCTCCTCCATGATACTGACAAGAGGGAGATTGAGTTAATAGTTAAATCACTAAAGACCAAGAACTCTCATGGATATGACGGAGTATCTAGCAGAATACTGAAGTATTGTTCTATGTATGTTAGCCGAGTACTTAGCCATATCTGTAACTTTTCCTTTAGGAGTGGTCGGTTTCCTGACCGATTAAAGTACTCGGTAGCGAAGCCACTTTATAAAAGGGGAGACAGGGATAATGTTGAAAATTATAGACCTATTTCTATGCCATCGGTGTTTGCTAAAGTTATCGAGAGGGTTGTATATACAAGGTTACTGTAGCATTTAAATTCACATAATTTGCTGTCAAATGTACAGTTTGGTTTTAGAAATGGTTTAACAACTGAAAATGCTGTATTATCTTTTCTCTGTGAGGTTTTAGACGGATTAAATAAAAAGGTTGCGAAGGCTAGGTGTTTTCTTTGATTTAACGAAGGCTTTTGACTGTGTTGACCACAAAATATTACTGCAGAAGTTGGACCATTATGGAGTAAGGGGAGTAGCCTACAATTGGTTCGCCTCTTACTTTAAGAACAGAAAGCAGAAGGTAATTCTCCGCAATATTGAGAGTGGTAGTGATGTTCAGTCCCAATGGGGCACTGTTAATTGGGGCGTTCCCCAAGGGTCGGTGCTGGGGCCACTGCTGTTTCTTATTTATATAAATGATAATCCTTCTAGTATTACAGGTGATTCAAAAATATTTCTGTTTGCTGACGACACCAGCTTGGTGGTGAAGGATCTTGTGTGTAATATTGAAACAGTATCAAATAATGTAGTTCATGAAATAAGTTCATGGCTTGTGGAAAATAATTTGATGCTAAATCACAGTAAGATTCAGTTTTTACAGTTTCTAACTCACAATTCAACAAGAAACGATACTTTGATCAGACAGAATGTGCATATTATAAGCGATACGGAACAGTTCAAGTTCCTAAGCGTTCGGATAAATAATAAGCTGTTGTGGAAAGCCCATGTTCAGGATCTTGTTCAGAAACTAAATGCTGCTTTATTTACCATTAGAACAGTATTTGAAATAAGTGACAGTTCAACACGAAAAGTAGTCTACTTCCCATATTTTCATACGCTTATGTCACATGGTACTATTTTTTGGGGTAATTCTTCTGATTCAAAAAGGGTATTTTTGGCTCAAAAACGGGCTGTTCGAGCTATGTGTGGTGTAAGTTCGAGAACCTCTTGTCGACCCCTATTCAATAGTCTGGGAATTCTGACATTGCCTTCACAGTATATATTTTCTTTAATGTCGTTTGTTGTTAGCAATATTAGCTTATTCTCAAGAGTTAGCAGCTTTCACTCAGTTAATACTAGGCAGAAATCAAATCTGCATGTGGAATGCTCTTCCTTGACTCTTGTCCAGAAAGTAGTGCAGTATTCTGCTGCATCCATTTTCAATAAGCTACCACAAGAACTCAAAAATCTTAGCAGTAGCCCAAACACTTTTAAGTCTAAACTGAAAGAGTTTCCTCATGGCTCACTCCTTCTATTCTGTCGAGGAGCTCCTGGAAGAGCTGAAAAATTAAGCAAATTCCAGTGTTACATTGTTGATTTTCTTTATTTAAACTTACGAATTGTCGCCTGAATATGTTACTTACATTTCATTTTATCTGTTTGTACTATCGTGTTATAATTTCATGTATTGACTCGTTCCATGACCATGGAGACTTCTCCTTAATTTGGTCCCACGGAGCAATAAATAAATAAATAAATAAAAATAAAAGTTGCAGTGGGAGGCTCTACGCCACTTTCCACAATCATTAACCATTTATGCCTTTAAAAAGAAATGTCCGTGTTAAAAACGACTCAATATGATTCTGAAAGGTCTCTAAGATACGATAAAATACTATTTTATGCCCTATTGGCTACATAGTCAGAGCTTAAAATTAGGTGAACGTTCGCCTGTGACAACGTGATACGATAAAATAATGGTTGCTACAGTCAATAGAAATTATTTTGTTTAATCCATGGTGTGATTATTAACAATCATACACAAAATATTCATACATCAGTAGTTTCTCCCTTAAATATGATGAAAATGGATGGGTTAGCTGTAGTCTAAACTGAACTGAACTAGACTGGTTTTCTATTCTTAATTTCGTTTTTGTCCGCATTGTAATCCTGAACAATGCAAGGGGTGTAATTACATAAACGCTATCTGTTGAAGAGTCGCCAAATGTCTGAAATTGTATAGCTGTGTTGCAATTTACTTTTACCAAAAATTATTAGGCAACGTAGAAGTGTATCCTAAAAAAGCTGTTCTGTAAGATTCTGTATTGCACATTCAGAGAATAGAGCTACAATGCGTGACTTCACAGTGCATGACTTGCCGTTCCAGCACACAAAACTAGCAGAGTAAAAGTACTAAGAAAATTACAAATCGAATTTTCAATGAATAAATGTCGAAAATTCCTTTATTAAAATGCCCATTGAATTTTCGTACAGAAACTAACTAGATAAAATAACAAACATTAAATGATGCACGGATGTGAATGTAAGACTGCACTGTAAGAATAAGACTGTCTGTCCAGGAACTGAAATCTGAACTGAACTTTACGCAAACTGAAACTGATAACAGTTTCGAAATCAAAGCTTAGTTGCAAATGAACTTGTTCTGTCCTGATTGTGATGTTAAATGGTTGTAACAAATTTTGATGACTGCTCGAAAGCGTTCAAAATAAAAACGCAGCACAGCTACAAACGAGTTAAAGGAAAGAATGCCTTACGCATGGGCAGTGCAAGGACATGCGGCTATGCTAAGTAAATAATGCCTTATTTTTAGTGGCTGTATTCTACGTAGTCCTACACAATTGAAAAAACAAACTTTTTGGAGGAAACGAGGGAAGAAATTAAGCTGATTAAGTTTACTGAATGATTAAAAAGGGAATAGCATTCAAAAATTATACTGCAGAATTCTAATACCTTAACAATTAAAACCATCTCACCATCAACCATAATCGCTTGTTATTAACCAAAAAAATTATTCTTCCAAGAAATTAGTTGCAGCAATGATAAAGAAGCATGTGTCAATAACTCCTAGCGCATGCCATATGAACAGATACTTTTACTTGATCTTGTCTCGACAATCAAACTAACCGAGCCAATAAAGAGAATCGACGAAAATTAGGCCTTTAAACACATCATAAACTACTCACAAACAAGCAATGGAGCGACAACAATACGTGAAAATCTTCATACTTCTCAAATTAATCTTCACAAAGTCATATTTTCAAAATTCAACATCCTCTGCATTTGCATCTCTGTGCTCTGCTAGCTATTTTCGGACCGCTCAGTAGCATGCCCAACAGGCGACTCCCTCACTCAATTCTGAATGCTCACTGCCAAGGACGATGCAACTGACAGTCAAAGATCACATTGCTTGTACTCAGAACTCTGTGACATAACAGATCGACTATTCAAAACTTCTGTTTGAAAACGTCTAGGGTACAAATACAAAGTATGAAACATCGAATAAAAATATAATTCACTTCACTGTCACTGAATACCAAAAATTAGCTAGAAACCTTCCAACTGCCATAATGAAATATAAGCAACCAATTTTCATTTAAAACTAATGAGCAATGTGTATCAATAAACATAAACTAAGGGATAAACTTGGATATACCTTATTTTAATACATATCATAGAATTTCTGTTAAAGTAGTAAGAAGGGGTAAAATTTTAGTAATTAACTTGCATACCTGTAACATTCTGCCAATTAAGTTGCACAGTTAAGTAAATTTTTTTCCCTTAGATTTATTTGCACGTTCAGTAAATTTTGCGTCTTCCATATGTAACGCACTAGGAATGGGACATGGGCAGACTGGGCCAAAGAAGTGAGAAACGCAGAATGTTGATTTTATTATTTATCGAAGCTTACACGATTTTTTCAACATGAGCGCTAGATTTGCACGTGGTGGCCAAAACTGGAACCAATTTTTTTGCGTAAATCGTTAGCATATCTACCAAGTTTCGATGCCATGCGATAATTACGGCCTCCACTGGACATCTGTGAGTAACTGCACTTGAAGAACTCGTAAAGATAAAGTTTTATTAGTAGGATGTAACTATTATTGCGTGGTGGGTTCATATTTTGATGCCCCTTTGAGATTCTTGGTGCTATATGTAGATGCAAGTCGTTTCGCTGTGTACGTAGTCTGCTGCTGGTGTGCTATTATCTGTGGTGTTGTGGGCGCGGTTCTGCGGTATCGTGTGACGGTTCTATGTGGAATCTACTTAATGCACTCTCCAAGTTGTAATACTTATTTCATATTCTTATACTGCACGTTTGCTGAACAACCGGAATAGATCATAATTACATTAGTACTAGGTAACGAGTCACTAGAGATCACAAATAGCATACAGCTGTTTATATATATCGTCCATTTACTGCCAGAAATATGCGCAGGACGGAATTTTGTGACAAACATTTTTGTGTTACTAGTACGTGTGGAATCGCGCTGCGAAAATGTTCCTGAGTGCGAAATTTTTTTTACATATATATAGGGAGAAGAAAAATTTTTGCAGCACGATTCCACACATACTAGCAATACAAAAATGTCGGTCACAAAATTTTGTCCTGCGCATATTTCCGGCAGTAAATGGACGTCAAAGATTGGCAATCTGGCAACACTGTAATCACATGTACAGTAACTACCTCTGTCAGCAGGTCAGAATAATGTTGTACAGTTGGTGCAGTGGACAGCGTTTTAGGCAGAAGGTCAAGACTTCGATTCTGGGTCGAGGCGTATTTGTGTTTATTTGCTAACTGTAGTCTGCGTGGTACGGTATCCGGTGTCTTAATCGTCATACAACGATTACAGCTGGTCTTCCACTAAACATTTGCACTTACATACTACGAACACAGAAATGGAACTACAATCGTTTTCACTGGTCAGCTTTCAAAGCAGCCTTTTGCACGTCGTAGACGCGAATTGTTCACACCACTGGATCTACCAGATTCCAAACCTGTTTTCTGTATACCCTCCCCAATGGTCCCATCGGTTAGTACTAGATATCATTCTTGACACGTTCAGGTCCACTACATCTCGTTATGCCCCTACGTCACCAGTGGGGCTAACAACGTGATTTCTTAATAATTTCCAAACATGTATTATGTAAATGTCTGATAGATGTGGCTTAAGAAACGGTATATACTACAGTAATGTATGGCAAAATGAAACTGTCAGCCGGCCGGGGTGGCCAAGCGGTTCTAGGCGCTACAGTCTGGAACCGCGCGACCGCCACGGTCGCAGGTTCGAATCCTGCCTCGGGCATGGATGTGTGTGATGTCCTTAGGTTAGTTAGGTTTAAGTAGTTCTAAGTTCTATGGGACTGATGACCTTAGAAGTTAAGTTCCATAGTGCTCAGAACCATTTGAACCACTTTTCTGAAACTGGCAAATAGAAACAAAAACGCCTCGACCCAGAATCAAACCCTTGACCTCTTGCAGGTTAACCAAAAACTCCTTCCACTCTATCATCTGCACAGCACTGTTGCTGTATGTTGTCAGAGGTAGTTACCGTTCATGTGATGATTGTGTTGCCAGATTCGCAACCTTTAACGTCCATTTACTGCCAGAAATATGCGCAGGACGAAATTTTGCGACAGACGTTTTTGTATAGTTAGTATGTGTGGAATCGTGCGCGAAGTACGAATGTGCGAATTTTTCTTCACCCTGTGTATACAGAGGGCCGATCGACTGCCGTGTCATCGTCTACCAGTGGCGTCATTTGGATGTAAATACGGAGGCCAGGGGCCAGTACACCGCTCGCCCGGCCGTTGTCGGGTTTGCAGACCTTGGAGCTGTGTCATTGTCTCATTATTATTCGCGGCATATCCATTGACTCAGCACTTCAAGCCAGTGACACGTAAAGCCGCAGGAGACGTTTGCGAAACGCTCCAAGGTGCAGCGCCATTCACCACGACAGGTTTCTCGTTGCAGCATACCGTGTGTGGCTTGCAGTGAGTTTGATCCACTTGCATGGAGTTCACATTAGCTCTGTAGAAATCACAGTTTACATGCGTAAAACCGTGTAGAGAAGACCCTGAGTATTTACCGTGAACGTGTGACGCTGGGCAAGATGCGTAATGTTATGCCCGAAAGAAGATTCGTAGCTAGCGAAGTGTTCCAGGAAAGAGCATGTAGCGATAAGACGAGTGCTCTGCGCAACTTACGTTTGCGCAGCTCTTGTATACTACTGGCTGTTAAAATTACAAGGAAGAACTGACACCTAAAAATGGTCCCGACAGAAAATGCGACATGAGTAAACATGAATATCTAGAGGACAAATGCAATGCTGTAGAAGCGTGCACATCTAGGGGAAAGATAGATATAGGAAAATTAAAGAGACCACTGGAGAAAAGAGAATCAGCTGTATGAATATCGAGAGATCAGATGGCATGTATTAAGCAAAAGAAGGGAAGTCTCAATGGTGGAAGGAATGTGTACAGGGTCAATATTAATAAACTTGAGGACAATATTACAGGAAGAGAAGAGGAACAAGGTTAAGGTGGGATGAGATATACGATACTACGAGAAGCGCTCTGTCAAGAGTGCTGGAAGTTATAAGTGGCAACAAGGCCCTCAAAATTATTGAGATCCTTCGGGGAGCCAGCATTGAGAAAAGTCTTCCATCTAGTGTTCAAGACACATGGGACAGGGGAAACAGCCTCAGACTTCAAGAAGAATGTAATAATGCTGTGCCATAGAAGGCTGGCGATGAAAGGTATGAATACTACCAGCCCAACAATTTAATGATAAATAATAAATTTCGACACAAGGACGGATGGTAAAGAACGAAATTTTACTTATTGTCTGCATATAGTATAAGAAGAAGAATAAATGTTTAAAATATGCTGCATGAATATCAAGAAATTAGATGGCATGTAATAAGCAAAGAAGGGGAAGCTGAATTGTGGAAGGGATGTGTACAGGGTCAATACAGGAGGAGAATATTACAGAAAGAGAAGAGGAAAAACGTGAAAATGAGGTGGGAAATGTGATACTACGAAAAGCGCTCTATCGAGAGTGCTGAGAGACTGAGGCGGAATCAAGGCCTCTGGTGTAGGTGAGATTATTTCAAAGTTATTGAGATCCTTGGGGGAGCCAGCATTGAGAAAACTCTTCCACCTGGCCTTCAAGATATGTGAGATAAGGGAAACACACCCAGACTTGAAGCAGAATATAGTAATTGCTATGTCAAAGAAGGCTGCCACTGACAGGTATGCATACTACTGGCCCAATAACTGAATAATAAATTTCGACACGACGAGGGGTAGCAAATAACGAAATTTTACTTAGGGTGCGCATATAGTATAGCAAGAAGAATACATGTTTAAAATTTAAGCATGTGGAGGGTAAATATTTAGTACTCAGAGTTGCTACCTCTGTCAGAAACACAGCTCTCTCCTGCCTGGGTATCGAGTCAATCTGCATTTGGATGACAGATACGAGTATTTCGTTTCACGCTTCCCCATCTCTGTGGCAGAGTTCATCGACTATAGTGGCTGGCAAGATGTGGCTACCAGTCTCTCGGCAACGCATGGCCAGATGTTTTCAATTGGTGGGGCATAATCACGTAGAAAGTGCTGGCCAGGGCAACAGTCGAACTCCCTCTGCATCGAGGTAGGTCAGGAGAGCAAGGACAAGGGCAGCTCGTGGTCTTGTGTTATCGAATTTAAAGTTACCACTACAGAGACCTCGGACATAGTGCAAACCACCGCTTTTAATACAACATAAATTTAATGGCTTCTCTCCAAATTAGCAGCTGTGCAGACCTGTGGTGATCGTTTTGTGTATCAAACAGCATGCCATACCATGATGCCATGTGCTGGGAGCATGTGACGATCAGGAATGCAAAATGGCAAGGTTTGTTTGAAATAGACAGGCAGATTCTCATACCTGATTCACTATTACCCTGCCATCGATTCCATAATTCGGAGAAGGAAAGTGATTAGAATTGCCAACAATACTTTATTAATGGGCATGTATCACAGTGACTGGCTGTACGGTGCCCTTTGTACATATTCTTTCCTCTATCATGGTGAAGGACTCAACCGTTTTGTATGATTTTGGCATTGTGACAAGACACAGTACAATGGAGCTGAGACTTTGGAAACAGGGAACGTTAGTGGAAGCAGCACTGTGAGGGGAGACAGGAAGGTCAGCTGCCAAGGCGTTCCAGGAGTCCTCCAGGAATTTTCTTGGTTTACAATCTCTATCTGCGTGTGGGACGCCAGGGCAGAGGCATGACGAGGAAGCGGCCGGGGCTGTATCCGCAAGGTTTTGAAGAGTGGCTTTGGAGAGAGCCACCAGTCACTTTCATAAACACGAGGCTCATAAAATAATGGGTTAGCCTCACAAGCAGGATTTATGTTCATTTCGGGATCCTCAGATGTGTGGCTAGTTTCATGAGCACGAATGTGCAGGAATGAAGTTATTGAATGTGATGCCATGAGCACATAGGGGGCGGGGGGATAGGCGCACGGTTTTTGGTAGTTGGGGAGCGTTGTATGACAAGACTTTCCATCTGAAAACGACATGCTGTTTTTGGTAGGACTCTAATGTGGAGGGAAACCTCGCTATTGGGCCATAGTGCCTTTTCAGTTTTTCTGTTGGCGAAAGACACTGCTCAATGGGAAACAGAATGGAGGACAGAAAAGAAATAAAGACTTCTTAAAAGATTCATTCACTGACTGTAAGTGTGAGAAGCCAGAGTTTTGAACCTGGACTGGGCAGAGAGAAGTTGCAGATTCGACTGCGGACTTGAGGTGGACGGGAGTCCAGCTAAGGAGACCAGCAGGGTACGCAGTTGCAGCTATCGCGATGCGCTCCCGTCTTCTCTGTAGAGCACATCCACTTCAGTACTGTTCATCACGGCGCACGAGAATTGACAATGTGCTTTGCAGGTGGCACTGGTGAGACAGGTCAATTTGTCCGCTACTAGAGGGATTCGATACGATCGACAATTTCAGGATCAGAGTACATGTGTTGAGTGCGCGGTACTCGTTAGCAGTCACCAAGCTTCCAGCCACTGTTTCTGTCAGGAACTCGTGAGGTGAATGTAAGTTTCAGATCGCAATTGAATTCATTTAGCCTATTGGGAGACAGGAGGGTAGTTATGTTCCTCATAATAGACAGCAATCATTAGTTTCGCACAGATAGCAGTATTCATTGTTTCTCTGCTTCTTGTAATAAGGGTGATAATCACTGTTTTACAGGTGTATTTCAACGAAAGATTGTTTTTGTTAGAAATTCGCCTATCATTATTTATTATGCAAATCCACAATTTTAGCATTTTGTTGTGTACGACTTTGTACACAATGGTAAGAGGAGGTGGGCTTCAGAGTGGCAAACGTCATCGCAGGAAACCTGGACAGGAACAGAAATGATTACTGAACAACTAACATAATGAACAGGAGATTTACTTAACTCGTATTTCTCAAAACGAACGAAGACATTACAAATAATGTAATAAGAATAAGAGTCCAGCTATCGCAACAATAACAACGATGTAATTGGTTGCATAGGGTCCCAAAATGAAGTGGCTCCTAGGACAAGTAGGCCATCTTGCTGCCACCAACCCTCATGTATTGTAGCGGCAGAGGGTGTCTGTAGACCAGAGCTGCTGGAGACGTGGCTCAGCCGACACACACCATTGGGTCCACCAGGTCCCGCGCGACTGCTATTGGAGTCCGATGGAAACTTGCAATTCCGTTGCTGTGACGCCTGTGGGGTGGTATAGATACGTGATAGCACAGACCTATGGCTAGGGCCTTATAAAAATCGCGCCATTCACCTAAATATGCGGACAAGTAAATTAATTGTGTAGATCTTAAGGAAGTGGCCTTCCCACAATTAGTTTTCTGGGCAGAGAATACAAAACCCAAAACAGGGGATTTTGTATGTTCCCGTCAGAGTCTCCAGTCGCAGATACGTCCATCGTGATGCTGTATGCAGAAATGGGACTCGTCTCAAAAGACGACGTTCTGCTACTCCTGCGTCCAGTGTTCGTGCCTGCATCACCGCGCTCTGCACCAAAGTTTGTGTCCCTCTTTCTGCTGCCGCCTTGAAGCTAGCCGTAACAATGGTGTCCCTGCTGACAGCTGCATGGTGTTCCAGATGATGTGGCGTATGCATGACTGTATACCATGCCCCATTTCCTGGCTCGAGGCAGTGGTTGTAGAATCCTGCACGGCCAAGCGAACGATATATCTGTCCTCTCGGGCGCTAGTTGGGGGCGCCCGTTGAGATCCTTCGTCACATTGAGTGTGGCTCTCCTAAACCCTTAGTTTTCGTGTTTAGATGGCAGTCGTGCGATTCTGACTGACGCC
Organism: Schistocerca americana; assembly: GCF_021461395.2. Lineage (NCBI taxonomy): Eukaryota > Metazoa > Arthropoda > Insecta > Orthoptera > Acrididae > Schistocerca > Schistocerca americana. Next base: position 169,210,430 of record NC_060124.1, on the reverse strand, counting down.
AGAATTCATGTCACGAACGACAATCTACAGTCTCGATAGACCCTAGTCCTGTCTCTGTCGAAATGCGACAGGTGTTGGTAGGCGTTTCTCCTTCTTACTCCGAGGCATAACGCGATCGTCTCGCAAATAAACAAGAATTCAAAAGGATTTCTGAAAACTCGCTGCGTAATCTTTGCAGATGACTTTCCTCCTACCTAATCTTTACGGCTGTGCTGAAATGCTAATCATCTGCATATCCTTCATGCCAATTTGCCATTTGTTGTACATCGTCTTCATGTTACTGCAGTTTCAATGGCTAGAAGTCTATGGCCAAAGTTTACACAGTTCCGTTTCATTCAGCAATGTCACTAACAGTGTGTGAGGTCCCTCTGTTAAAGGTACAACTTTAATCTTAACAGATACTGTCCTTCATATCCAGTGATGACACCAGATCGCTATTATCAACGTGAAGCACAACTTTAATGCTCCACTGGTGCTTTCGGGTGTGTCCTTCATATCCAGCGATGAGGTACAGATCAGTGTATCAACTTTCAGCGCGGAGGGGGGGGGAGGGAGGGGGGGGGGAAGGGGACACGCCCCTTGACGCCAGCGAACGGCACCTGGTCAAGAAACAGGCGGTAAAGGTAAAGATTATCCACGCTGCCGCAACCACCCATTTCAAGATGCTGTTATCACTTCCGTCTCCTGTTATGCATTCCTACTACACTGCTGGCCATTAACATTGCAACTCCACCAAGGCGGCATTCAAAATACGTTAAACTGGTTGTATACTCAAATGCTAGGATACTCGAGTAAATGGTAGGCCTGCTTAACAACAGCTGCACAAAATAGGTAGCAGTAAGGCCGTCTGCATCCTTCTAACTATAAAGGACGATCACCCAGCGGATTTCTCCCTCATAAATCTCATCTGAATGTTGTTTGTTTGTGAGAAGATGGTAGCATGCTTGTGTAGAAAGGAGAATCATCTACACTAAGTGACGGATTTCGACCGCATCAGGATCGTGACCTATCGATACTTGAGCTTATTGTTCCGCGTTCTCTTGGCGTTAGCATTGGTCTGCATGACACTCGATGGATTCAAGAACGTCGTATTCAGCGCCATGCAAGACGTGACTGGGGCCAGAGAAGGCAGACATACTGTTCACTCGGCCGTGCAGGACCGGACAGCCACATCGTGTATCTTCAGAGAGGAAATGGACTTGTTTGCTGCGAGACAAATATTCTCAGGAACAGTGCGACAAGACTTTTTCATAATAATAATAAGTTTATTGCAATCAACCAGCCATACAAATTCAAAGCTCAATAATAATAAACGAAATTAGAAATTTTACATATTGGCATTTGCATGGTCACTTATTGACCATGATCTTTCGGTACAGAGTTCTATATGGTAACGTTTGTATATTTGATAACACGGGTTACACTCACATATTGCTTTTAGTTCGTGATATAACGTGTTGTTGCAAACAAGATGGTGGAAACCATGGACTGCCATTCTGGTGATCACGTGTCTTGTTTCGGAGTTTTCCTTTGTCCATGTTCGGTCAATCATGGCGCCTGTGCTGTAAAATTCTGGAGGTACGTCTTCCCTATTCTCCTTCAATGTTTTAAGTAGACTTTCCAAAGCGCTGCCGATGGGTAGCATCAGGTTTGTCCGCAGGTCTTCAGTGAGGAAGGGTTCCCTCGCCAACAGTTATACAAGTTTGGGTCGTGTTGTTTTGAATATTCCTATTGCTTTCTTTGCATAGGTCGCCTTCACTCTTTCTAGTGTCGTTAGGTTTTTCACTGTAAGATATGGTCCGATAATTTCTATGCCGCACGTCAGTATTTGGAAGATTTTGGTTCTGAATAGTGCCACTGCAGCCTCTAGGCTAACGGATCTGATGTACTGTATTTTATGGATTGTCATTATTGCTTGCATTGCTTTCTCTGTTACGTGTTTTGTGAAACATTTTGCAGTTGTTGGTATTGTGACCACTAGGTACTTGAAGTCTGGTACAATCTTCTGTTTTCTCTTCCGTATAAAGATATCAGGTGATGCAGGTGCTCTCCTTCCATTTCTGAGTAACATCATTTCTGTTTTCGTCACATTTATTTCCAAGCCGTGTTCGACACACCAATCTTCCATATCGCTTCTCGTAACTTTGCAATGTCCTTTCCGCCTATTACAATGTCGTCTGCGTATACATATGAGATTACATCATCCATTTGAGGTATTCTTTCAATTTCTTCCGCTGCAAGTCTAAATAACAGACGACTGGGTGGGTCTCCCTGTAGTACTCGGTTTGATTGGAGTATCGGCTCCGACAGGGAGAGGTTGTCTGAGATCCTTTTTCGTTCCATCGTAGTATTGCGCTTGGAAGAGTTTGTCTGAGATCCTTATTTCGTTCCATCGTAGTATTGCGCTTATGATTCGTGTCCATATATTGTTTTCTCCTATGGTTTCCTCTTGTTTTTTAGTCATTAATTTTCTGTTTATAAGTCAAAGGCTTTTATGATACCTATAAATAGCACATAAAACCATTCTCTGTCTTCAAGGGTTTTCCATGCGCTCTTTAGCAGGAGTTCTGTTGCAGTCACAGTTGATCTTTGCTTCGTTCTTTGTTCTTTCTGTTATTATTTTTTGTGAACCCTTTGAAAGGTAAGTTTTTCCTCTATTTGCTAGGGTCCTTGGGATCTCCATTCCCTTTATACAGTATAACACTTTTACTGTTGACTGTCCCCACTGTTCTGTAATGGAGGCTGTTTCTGTGCAGTTATTGTAGTCTCTTCCCCATTGGCGTTAGTATTTGGGTACTGTCTTAAATATTCACTAAAAAGTCTGTCAGGGCAGCAGCTTTTTGTCCTTAGTGCTTTTAATGACATCTCTGATATCTGATCTCTTCTGTGACTATAGGGACCCATTCGATGGTTGTCTGTGGCATTGTACCCTCTCTGCCTTCTTGTCTCCTTCTTAGTCCTTTCTGGTTCAGTAAGTTGTCGAAGTGCGTCTCCCATATTTTATATCGAGGCAATGTGTTTTAGCTCGTTTTCAGCGTCATAGAGCAATAGATGGGTCTTTTGTGGATTCCTCCACTAGTTTGTTGCCTTCTCTTGCCCGGAATATTCTCTTCTTTTCTTTTAGAATTTTCTTATAGGTATTTCGTTTTTCGGCGTAAGTTCTCAGGAGTATAGGGTTCTCAGCGCACTGTTTTACTTGATGTAGGCTTTCTAGTACATCTTTCCTTAGACTGTAACTCTCTGAGTCGAACCATTTTTTCGCTCTTCCTTTGTACCTGGGATTGGCGACTTGTCTTAGGAGTTCTCCTATCACTTCTGTTGCTTCCTCTAGGCGCGAATTGTCTATTAGCATAGTTCATGTGGTCTGATTTTCCTTCCACTTTCCCGACGCTTATTGTTCACGTAAGTGCTTCTTCCTCTTTTTCTTGCGATTTTCACCATACAACACTTTTTCTCAGCAAGTACTGAATGTATTCAACAACAGATAGTAAAAAAATCTTAGTTTGACGTTAAATACAGCATAACAAAGGCAACGATTTCGTTCAATAGCTGCGTAACAGTTTTGTGGCCTACTTGATGTAGTTTTCCCATTAAGGAAGTAGGCATGTATCTTCTTGCAGTTTGTCACGTTATGGTGTTGGCACGTTATGTAGCATCAGAAATCAGGTACTTCCGCTTTCTTCTTTTAGAATGTAATAGGTTATGTGCCCCTTCATCCAGTTCACACCGTTCATTTTTGACTTGGGATGAGGTTTCTTGTTCGGACCTAAGATGTGTGCTGGCCTGATGGTGTTGGGCCTAGTTCTATTTATCGTTCCATATAGTTTTCGGGACGCTGTCCCACATTCCTTTGTTCTTTACTGTCTCTTTGATCTCAAGAATTGCATTCCATTCACCTTTAAATTACTTGTGATTTTCATGTTCACAGCGCAGAACCACAGAGCTCTAATTTAGTTCAGAAGATTTCGATTTATGTCCTGCCATATTGTCAGCCAGTCACAGTCTTTATATTTCTCTTCTATACTGTACCCTTGTTTTCACTGAATTAATTTCCCAATATACGTCTCTCACCATCAGCATGTTCTTTTCTGGGGTTTGTGCATGTATTGAGGTATCAAAATCCGTTCGAAATGTTGCTCAGACCTGGTGGTGTGGAGCACAATGGACTGTAAGGTAACGCAACCATCATTGTGGCCTGCCTTGTCCCCAGAAAGAGGCCCGCAAACTTTGGAGCTTCCAGCGACAACACTGGACATAGCAGTTGCACCGCGTTGTGTTTCCCGGGAAACCGAATAAATGCTCAACTAAATGCTCCCAAATGCAAGAAATTTATCGCCACGGACAAAAACTTAGAAGAAATTGGGACATTCAGCGCGCAGGCTCTCGAGAAGAATTATTCGCAGAGAAGATGATTCATGAATAAGAAGTCGCCAACTTACTTGTGAAGCGGATATTTCAAACAATCCAGTGCAGAAGTTATACAAATTATATCCCCATTATGAACAAAGCCCGTAAGGAGTAGTACCAACTGCTTTCGAGAGTTGAGCGTTGTCAGTGAATTATTCAGCGCAGTATCACTGTCACAGTCGAAACTCCTACAGCATATATTGTTCATAGACGAGCCCTCTTTCGACCGGAATGGTTTTTTTCAAAATCTGCAGTAGCCATACCTGGAGTGCTGAAGACCCCCACGTGACACTTGTCTCGGATCACCAACAACGGTAGTCTACCAATTTGTGGGCTGGAACTAGAAGAGTGTAAAAGGTGTTATTTATACCACCTATGAGCACGGATCCCACATACTTCGACAATATTCTAGGATAGATCGAGTGACTTTTTTGTGAGCAATCACCTTTGTAGAGTAGTTGCGTTTTCGCAGTGTCCTACCAGAGAATCCTACCAGAGCTTACCCAATCATTCCATTTCTACCTCTACATCCGTGCTCTGAAAACGACTGAAGTGCGTGGCAGAGGGTACTTCTCATTGTACCAGTTATTATGGCTTAATCTTGCCCTCACGAACCCTTTGTGGGCGATAAATAGGGAATCGTAGTATATTACTAGCTATCCTTTAAAAAGGCTGGTTCTTGAAACTTTATAACTAGTCTTTCTCGTGATACTCTGCGTCTACCTTCAAGAGTCTGTAAGTTCAGTTCTTTCATAATCTCAGTGACACACTCTCTCAAGTCAAACAAACGTGTGACATTTCGTGCTGCCGTTCTCACTATACGTTCAACATCCTCTGTTAGTCCTATGTGTTACGCGTCGCACACACTTGAGCGATATTCTAAGATTGGCCGCATGAGTGATTTGTAAGCAATCTTCTTTGTAGACTGAAGCCGGCCGCTGAGGCCGAGCGGTTCTACGCGCTTCAGTCCGGAACCGCGCTGCTGCTACGGTCGCAGATTCGTATCCTGCCTCGGGCATGTATGTGATGTCCTTAGGTTAGTTAGGTTTAAGTAGGTCTAAGTCTTGGGGACTGGTGACCTCAGATGTTAAGTCCCATAGTGCTTAGAGCCATTTTTTTAGACTGACTGCATTTACCCACTATTCTACCAATTAACCGAAGTCTGCTACCAGCTTTATCCACGGTTTAGCAATTGCGATCGTTCCATTGATGTTATAGTGGTACCATACCACGTTTATTCGTTTTGTGAAGTGCACTTTTTCATTACTGAACATTTAAAGCAAATTGCCCATCTTTAGACCGCTTTAAAATCTTACGAAGATCTGACAATACTTATGCAGCTTCTTTCAGACGGAACTTCATTATAGATGGCAGCATCATCCGCAAAAATCCTGAAGATACTGCTAGCATTGTCCCCAAGACCATCAATATACAACATGAACAGCAAGCGACCCAACGAAATTCCGGGGGGTCACCCAAAGTTATTCCCACATCTGTTAATGACTCTCCGTCCGAGATAACATGCTATACGCTCGCTATCTGGAAATCCTCAGTCCAGTCACCAAGTTTGCCTCATACCCCACATGATCCTAATTTTTATAATAAGCGTATATGTGGTATTCAGTCAAATGCTTTTCGGAAGGCGTGAAATTCTGCATCTACCCGGCTGTCTTGGTCCAGAGCTTTCAAGATGTCATGTGAGAAAATGTTAGTTGGTTTTCGCATGATCGATGTTTTCGAACTCAGTCTGGCTGCCGTGACGTAGGTCATTCTGTTCGAGGTATGGCACTATGGTTGAGCTCAGAATACGTTATGAGATTCAACAACAAGTTGATGTCAAGTACACTGGACGGTAGTTCTGTGGATCGCTTTTGCTACCCTTGTTGGAGACGGGTGTGTGACGTGTTTTCTCCCAACCACAAAGCACAGTTTTTTCGTTCAAGGAACCAATGGAAGTTAACTCAGTCGAAAATTCTATATAAAATTTAAGAGATATTCCATCACATTCTGGGCCCTTGTTTCATTACAGCGACTTCTGCTGATTCCCAATCTACTATTTTTTATGTAAAAAAATTATTCGTTTCCGACCAGTAGTTCGTTATCTCAGTGGAATCAGATCGGATCCTTGACCCTAAAACTTTGGGATACCCTGGTAGACACCAGGGTCTGGTAATGTATAGAACATTCAAGTTATCTTGGTTACAAGTATGGCTGTCTGATTCATGTCTCCCTGTGATATTCTTGCGCTATTGTTCCCCGGAATACGACTATTTCAAAATTCGCCAGCGTCTAAGGTCAGTGTATGAATCGGCCCCCAGCAGCCTGCCCGCAAATCAACAGGAAGTGGTTGAGTCGGCCGCTGCTTCCTTTGCCGTAACACACAACGCACGCAACAAAACGTGCGGTCGCGCTAGTGACAAATCGCGGAAGTTCCCGCGCGTTTAAGCACGCAAGCTAACCTGGCGCTTCTAAAAATGGACGCTCCGTTCCCACGTCGCTCCAGTCATACACTGATTTCTTTCCCAAGGCTCCGCGACATCGCAACTACGTCACCCGCTTTGCAAGGCCACAGCTTCACAGTTTACCGAGATCTGTCACAGCTACACGCAAAAAAAGAAAAAAAAATGCACGATGCACCATGAAGGAATTATCCGAATGTAGAGAAAAACAAGTGATCACAATTTCAGAAAAACTGGATGATTTATTCAAGAGAAAGAGCTTCACAAGTTAAGCAAGTCAACTACACGTTGGTCCACTTCTCGCCCTTAGGCAAGCAGTTATTTCGCTTGGCACTGATTGACAGAATTGTTGGATGTCCTCATGAGGGACATCGTGCCAAATTCGGTGCAATTGGCGTGTTAGATCGTCAAAGTCCCAAGCTGGTTAGAGGGCCCTGCCCGTAACGCCAAACGTTCTCAGTTGGGGGGAGATCCGGCAACCTTGCTTGGTTCAGCAAGCTCGATGAAATGTAAGCCCAGGGTGGCTTGTCATGAAGGGCAACAAAACAGGGATAGAATATCGTCGTCGTACCGCTGTGCTGTAAGGGTGACCCCGACGGACAACTGAAGGCGTCCAGCTAAGAAATGAAGTGGCACCACAGACCACCACTCATGGTTGTCGGGCGACAGGCGTGTTGGTACCCCATCGCTGTCTGCGGCGTCTCCAGACACTTCTTCGCGGGGCTCTAAGGCTCTATTCGAAGCGGATCTCATCACTGAGGACAGTTCTACTCCAGTCAAAGGGATTCGGATAATGCCTTAGTGGTGCGTCTTCTTTTGTCTTAGAATGTATTTAGCGAGAAGGTCAAAGGCAGAAGTCTGGACAATTCTATTTAATCTTGTACTGCGAGTGGTTCCGTTTGACACACCCTAATGTGCAAGCCATCACTGTGTAAGTGCAAACGTCGTTCGATTAATAACGACCCACAATTATTTCTCTTAAAACATGTTTATCCTTAAGAGATAGCATTTGGTGAAATCGACATTTCTTTTACATGTAATATTTTTCTACGTAGTCTCTATCACGTTCTCTGCCCTCACGCAAGCTTTTTATGTAAGAACAGGTATTCCCTATTGTTAAAAGCTCTCGTCCTGTGCCGGTAGCCATGTTTTCACTGCGTACATTACGCTCGCATCGTCCCCAAAGCGTCCCACGTGAACAATTTTTAAGTGGCCCAAACATATAGAGGTCCGAGGGAACCAGGTCTGATAGAGTGGATCAGGCAGTGGTATCGCCGGCCGCTGTGACCGAGCAGTTCTAGGTGCTTCAGTCCGGAACCGCGCTGCTGCTGCGGTCTCAGGTTCGAATCCTGCCTCGGGCATGGATGTATGTGATGTCCTTAGGTTAGTTAGGTTTAAGTAGCTCTAAGTCTAGGGGACTGATGACCTCAGTGCTCACAGCCATTTGAAATATTTGAGCAGTGGTACCCAAACTAGTTTGGCGACATTTTCCCAGGTTCTGAGACTTGCGTGTGGGCGTACATTGTCGTGTTGGAGCAAGATTTCATTTGGATTCTTATAAGACCGCACACTTCGGAAAGAGTCCTTAAATTTGTTCAGAGTCTTCACATACATCTCTAATTAATGGTTGCCCCTCTCGCTCAACGTACCATCGAGAATGGTTCAAATGGCTCTAAGCACTATGGGACTTAACATCTGAGGTCATCAGTCCCCTAGACTTAGAGCTACTTATACCTGTGGTGTCACCGCCAGACACCACACTTGCTAGGTGGTAGCTTTAAATCGGCCGCGGTCCATTAGTACATGTCGGACCCGCGTGTCGCCACTGTCAGTGATCGCAGACCGAGCGCCACCACACGGCAGGTCTCGAGAGACGGACTAGCACTCGCCCCAGTTGTACGGACGACGTAGCTAGCGATGCACACTGACGAAGCCTCGCTCATTTGCAGAGCAGATAGTTAGAATAGCCTTCAGCTAAGTCAATGGCTACGACCTAGCAAGGCGCCATCAGTTACATTGCATGTATCTACAGAGTCTCACTTGTATCGTCAAGAGCGATGTACAACAATGATGGATTAAAGTTAAGTATTCCAGCAGCTACGTACTTTTCTTTATAGCATTCATTACGTAACCTGTTTCAGACCTCACGTCATCCTTCGTGAGCTTATAGCGTGCATTGCGGTCCCCTCAAACCACACTGTGTCGGCACTTCTGTCGACACATCAAAACCTAACTAACCTAAGGACATCACACACATTCAAGCCCGAGGCAGGATTCGAACCTGCTACCGTAGCAGCAGCGCGGTTCCGGACTGAAGTGCCTGGAACCGCTCTGTCACAGCGGCCGGCGACTTCAACTGTCCAGAAATCACAAACCAGAGACGGTTGTAGTTCAAAGCTCGGCTATGTTACTTCTCAGTGTTCTCTCTCTCCTGCCCTAACCCCCCCCTCCCCTCCCCACTCTCCACCCTCGCTTCTTCTTCTGTCGTTGTGCTTTGCGTAAGTTTTCCAGTGTATGAACACTCACATACAATTTCAAAAGCAGTGGCAGGTCGTTGCGGGTGGTTATCCTTAAATATTTTACTGTAGTTACTGTTCCCAATGATTTCTCAGTTATAGTTAAATCGTATAGTAGTCGAATTATTCTCCTACTTATGAGCAATAAGTCAAATTCATTTTTGTCCAGTTCCAACGGATGATGATGATGAGGTCCCCATACTCCGAGGACCATAGGGGACGATGCGGGAGACCCGCAACGCCGGCTAGGCAAGGTCCTAGCGGAGGTGGATTGCCAATTACTTCCTCTTACCGTAATGGGGATGAATGATGATGATGAAGAAGACACAACACCCAGTCATCTCGAGGCAGGAACCCCGCCGGGAATCGAATCCGGGGCCCCGTGCGTGGGAAGCGAGAACGCTACCGCAAGACCACGAGCTGCGGATCCAGGTACAACTACCAGTCCCTGAATGAATCACCACTCCTCTGCAGGTCTTCACTACTATCTTCAACATTGCTACCCTCTTATAGACAACTGAATCATCTTTGAACAGCGTCAGAGAACTTCCGACGTTATCCTACAGATTTTTTATGTACAGGGTGTCCCAGAAATGTTGCGACACACTTAGAGGGTAAAATGAAACACCAGTCCGAAGTATTCACTCGAAGACTGATTTTGGGTCATGACTTGAAAATGAGTCTCAGCCCGAAATTAGTCATCGAATGAATAAAAAAGTAAAATTTGTCACTTCGGACTGGTTTTTCATTCTGTTGATTAAAAAAAGTTGCTGACTCACAGCCACTCCAGCATGCTGGAAATTCGTATACACTTGGAGGGGTTGTAGAGCATGTCTTGAGGATCGAATTGAGGATAGGAACCTGTGTCCGGAAACGTCATCGAACGACGCTACGGAGCGTCGAATTGATAGGCGCTCGCGCCTGCCACCAGGCCAGCCCTTTGGCAGCAAACGTGACTTTGTGCACTGACAGATCGTAGGCAGAACGTCTCGCAATATTTTTTGTTATTCTATGATCGCGACTGATTGCCACGATCGCCAGAGCAGAAGATGGAACTAGCTGCTGCGTAGGAAGGCCTTGTCTCCTATGAATGTAGTAATACTCTTCTGCCCTGGTAGGTGACGGGTTCAGACACAGGTTTTTATCCCCATTTTCTTTTTCTCCTGGAAACCTGTAAAATTTCCAACGTTTTTTGCTACACTCCTGGAAATTGAAATAAGAACACCGTGAATTCATTGTCCCAGGAAGGGGAAACTTTATTGACACATTCCTGGGGTCAGATACATCACATGATCACACTGACAGAACCACAGGCACATAGACAAAGGCAACAGAGCATGCACAATGTCGGCACTAGTACAGTGTATATCCACCTTTCGCAGCAATGCAGGCTGCTATTCTCCCATGGAGACGATCGTAGAGATGCTGGATGTAGTCCTGTGGAACGGCTTGCCATGCGATTTCCACCTGGCGCCTCAGTTGGACCAGCGTTCGTGCTGGACGTGCAGACCGCGTGAGACGACGCTTCATCCAGTCCCAAACATGCTCAATGGGGGACAGATCCGGAGATCTTGCTGGCCAGGGTAGTTGACTTACACCTTCTAGAGCACGTTGGGTGGCACGGGATACATGCGGACGTGCATTGTCCTGTTGGAACAGCAAGTTCCCTTGCCGGTCTAGGAATGGTAGAACGATGGGTTAGATGACGGTTTGGATGTACCGTGCACTATTCAGTGTCCCCTCGACGATCACCAGTGGTGTACGGCCAGTGTAGGAGATCGCTCCCCACACCATGATGCCGGGTGTTGGCCCTGTGTGCCTCGGTCGTATGCAGTCCTGATGGTGGCGCTCACCTGCACGGCGCCAAACACGCATACGACCATCATTGGCACCAAGACAGAAGCGACTCTCATCGCTGAAGACGACACGTCTCCATTCGTCCCTCCATTCACGCCTGTCGCGACACCACTGGAGACGGGCTGCACGATGTTGGGGCGTGAGCGGAAGACGGCCTAACAGTGTGCGGGACCGTAGCCCAGCTTCATGGAGACGGTTGCGAATGGTCCTCGCCGATACCCCAGGAGCAACAGTGTCCCTAATTTGCTGGGAAGTGGCGGTGCGGTCCCCTACGGCACTGCGTAGGATCCTACGGTCTTGGCGTGCATCCGTGCGTCGCTGCGGTCCGGTCCCAGATCGACGGGCACGTGCACCTTCCGCCGACCACTGGCGACAACATCGATGTACTGTGGAGACCTCACGCTCCACGTGTTGAGCAATTCGGCGGTACGTCCACCCGGCCTCCCGCATGCCCACTATACGCCCTCGCTCAAAGTCCGTCAACTGCACATACGGTTCACGTCCACGCTGTCGCGGCATGCTACCAGTGTTAAAGACTGCGATGGAGCTCCGTATGCCCCGGCAAACTGGCTGACACTGACGGCGGCGGTGCACAAATGCTGCGCAGCTAGCGCCATTCGACGGCCAACACCGCGGTTCCTGGTGTGTCCGCTGTGCCGTGCGTGTGATCATTGCTTGCACAGCCCTCTCGCAGTGTCCGGAGCAAGTATGGTGGGTCTGACACACCGGTGTCAATGTGTTCTTTTTTCCATTTCCAGGAGTGTATATGGGAAGAAAATAAACTGCAGATGGAAACCCATACCCGAAACTGTCATCCACCAAGGGAATAGCACATCGCATTCATAGGAGATGAGGCGTCTCTCTGTAGCATTTAGCTCCATCTTCTTCACTGGCTATGTGTCAATCAGTCGGGATCACTGAAAAACAACACTGCGAGATGTTCCGCCTGCAGTCCGTCATTGTACAAAGTCATTTTTTCTGCCGAAGGGGTAGCCTAGTGGCAGGCGCCGGCGCCTATCAATGCAATGCTCTGTAGCGTCGTTGTATATCAATTCCAGACACCATTTCTTATCCTCAATGTTTTCCTCAAGATACCCTCTACAAACCCTCGAAGCTTGTCGCAACATTTCTGGGACACCCTGTATTCTGTAAACAGTAATGGCCCTACAATGCTTCTTTGTGGTACTCCAGAAATTACCTTTACATTCTTCGATTTGGTTTCCAAATTAGTTTGGATACCACAGCTCAAATGGTTCAAATGGCTCTGAACACTATGAGACTTAACATCTGAGGTCATCAGTCCCCTAGACTTAGAACTACTTAAACCTAACTAACCTAAGGACATCACACACATCCATGCCCAAGGCAGGATTCGAACCTGCGATCGTTGCAGCAGCGCGGTGCCGGACTGAAGCGCCTAGAACCGCTCGGCCGCAACGGCCGGCCCATCGAGAGTGAAAGCACAATTTTTCCAAAAGACTGTGATAATGACTTTGCCAGCAGTAGGAGCTGTAATGAATTTCTCCTTGTTTAGCGATTGCGGATGCTGCCACTCCAGTGACTGCCCTTCTGTTTCCGGTGGAAACTGACGAAGTCAGGTTTCCTCACGTATAACGATCCGTGACAGAAAGGCCTCTCTACTGGCCTCAAAGTGCTCCAACAGTTCAACCGAAATGGCTTTTCTCTGAATCTTGTCGTCTGTCGCGAATATTTGCTGATTATCCATGAATCTCAATCATTACAGACGCACTTCCAGTGCTCATCTATAGCGGCAGAGCCAACTGTTGAGTCGTGACGCGCCAGACTCCACCAATAATGGCATTCGTGCATTTTTCCATGTGGACTTCTGTCAACTGCGTCATTACCATATACAGTAACAAACGTTTATGGATTTTCGCCACGGTTTCTTTTTCCGCAACTAAGAATTAAATTACAGCACTTTGCTTGTGACATCTTGCGTAGACGCCATTTTGATGGTTCACTGCGACTCTTCCATCTGTCGGAATTATTCGAAGCTTCCCATCTGTGCAGAAAAAACATCAAGTCTGGTACACCTAAAGGTAAGTTTATATATATATGACTGTAAAATTTTTTTGAGGCATTTACATGTTGAACGATCTCTCGTACATACACCACTGAAAATACCGGGCGAGATAGCGCGATTGTAGGACATGGGCAGAAAGCAGTTGAAATGCCCGTTCGGACATCCACATTTAGCTTCTACCTGAGTTCACTAAATCTTTTAACCTGAATGCTGGAATGGTTCCTCTGAAAAGGGCACGGCCGATTTCGTTCGCCATCCTTTTCCAACCTGAGCTTGTTCTCTGTCTCTAATCACTTCGTCGTCGATAGCACGATAAATCCTAACATTCCTTCCTTTTTAATATTGGAAAAGATTAAAACTATGGCCTTCAACGATGGGATTCAGACAGAATATTTTCGCGAGATGCTGAGAGACTACCAGTCAAGACACTTTGAGAGACAAAACTCTGCATCCATAACCACTTTATTTGTCTCACTGAATGAAGGGTGTGTTGTTTGGCGCACCATACTGGGTTAATGAGCGCTTTAAAAAAGCCAGTATGGTGCCAAAAAGCAGAGTTTCCAAAGCTAAGAAACTTAGAGAGGTCGTATTTTGCACCCTAGAGAGGCAGCTGGGTCCTGTCTTCGCATGCTGGAAGTAAAGAGTCACTCTGCATCTGTATTGGAGCCGCTCACCAACAGAAAATGGACACACTCGTCGCCTCCGTTATGGGCATCACTTGTATATAAATTAACGGCTGGACGGTGATATCAGGAGAGCATTTATTGCTAATTGCAGCATGGGTTAGAAGTAGCGTGACAAACAAAAACATGAGGAATGTTTTGCTGGAAGTAGGAGTACTATAAAAGGTACCTTTCTCTCATCATGTGCGAGAAGGCAATAATGAATAAAAAGCTTGTAGTACCTAGATTCCAGGAGGTGACAAGTGACTCCTCTTGCCTTCCGTTGGAGACGCCTATGGTGGCAAGAATGATGGTGTTAAGAAGGGTGAAGGTGTGTCCAGTTCTTTAAGTCTCGCGAACATTGCAGGCCAGGAGAGATTGTCAAAGGGGCCTGCAATGTCTACGGTTATTGCAACTGCATATTTACGTGTGGCTCCTGAGACTATTGTGAGTGCGCTGTTTAAATCGTCATCGGCTGAGTTGCCTTCCCGGAAGCCAAATGGTTGCGAGCAAAGGACACGAAGGGGACTGTATGCATGTAGGCGGCCACACAAGAGCATCTCATGGACCTTGGTTAGTGTGTTTATTAGACAGACGGTTCAGTATGAATTTGGATCCGACAGCTGCGAATATTTTATTACTGTTGTTGTTTTTGAATATTATTGTTGTTTTTAGGTGCATTACGTCTCCCTAACTCTCGCCATACGATTGTATGTCCAGAACCACTACTAAAACTCAGATCTCATCGGAGAAGAGCACGCGACGGCACTCCTTGTTGGTTCTGTCTGTTGTTATTATTAGTGATAACATAGAGACCGAACGACCGTGGTGTGCGGTCACGTGCTCTTCTCTGACGAGAGCAGATTTGAGTTTGAGTAGTGACTCTGGACGTACCCTCGTATCAAGAGAGATGGAAGCACGTAATTCACCCAGGAACATGGTCCAGCAATATCGTTTTGGTGGTCCAGGTTCTGTGGTGTCGGCAGGCACAATTTTGCTAGGTTGTGCTAACTCTAACCTCCAAATCTTGGAAAATGGTGTACTCACCGGCCAGACAGGCATATACATGCACATGCTGGGAAGAAGAGTTCCCAGAACACACTGTTTATTCTGCGGGCAGCATGCGCAACATTGACATACACTACACTTAGACTACACAGAAACAGACATAGATATATACACAGCAATAAGGGACGAAGAACAATGGGAAGAACTTAACACATTGACGCATAGCATTTCAAAAACAATATATGAAGTGTACCTGCAGACACGACATAACAGACATGATTATAACCAACGTAAGAAGAATCTCCAGAGGGTGGACGACGACGTCCACAGGGACAGAGAAAACAATGACACTGAAGAGGAACAATAGGAGGAAGACGAGATGTGGCATTAAATAAGCATAAGATACTGGCGATCTAGCCAAGAAAGCACAAATGCTGTATACGTATCAGCACCTAAAGTTAATATTTTGTATTAGCAATACACGGAATTAGCAATACTGTTTCTCTACTGCCGAACAAACCTTTTTTACTTTACTGATGGTCAGCAGCTCTAAGAAACCTTTCCGAGGTATTTACAGCCTGTCACAATCAGTAATGGTAAACCTCTCCTCTATCAAATTCTTCTTTCGTTAATTCATAAAGTATTATTCTTTGTAAACTGTTGTAGATAAGAACAAAATAAAGTTACAGAAAATATGAAAAACGAAGGCTGTAAGATGTACGACCTGTTTTGAAACATCAGAGAACAGGTCTGCAATTTGGTAGTAAATAAATACAGTCGCCGGTCAGCGTGAATGTGACACGGTACCCCTTCCCCATGTTCGTCTTCTCAGGGCTGCATGGGCCCTGGTTTCATTTTTATGGATGACAATGTGCGACCGAATCGAACAGCGCAGGTGGAGGCGCTCTTGGAACGAGAGGATATTTGCCGAATGGACTAGCCTGCCCGTCCCCTCCACGTAAATTTCATCCAGCAGGTTTGGGATGTGTTGGGGAGAAGTATGACAGAACGTTCACTTGTACGAATTAGCATCTAGCAGTTGCTAACCGCCGCCGTGGAGGAATGGCACGCCCCACCACAAAAAATTCCATGTCGTCCTTATGGCTGGCATGGAATCACATAGTAGATGGCATCATTGCCATCAAAGATGGTCACATACCCTGTCAAGAACTATGTCCATTGTTGTTATATTACAGTATGTTGTTAATGATCATAGCGATAACAGTAATAGTGATAATAATAATAATACTCAGAATTTCACTAAAAAATATTATTTTAATATTCATGCAGGATGTGTTAGGGACAAAAAAATGGTTCAAATGGCTCTGAGCACTATGGGACTTAACTTCTGAGGTCATCAGTCCCCTAGAACTTAGAACTACTTAAACCTAACTAACCTAAGGACATTACACACATCCATGCCCGAGGCAGGATTCGAACCTGCGACCGTAGCGGTCACGCGGTTCCAAACTGAAGCGCTTAGAACCGCACGGCCACACCAGCCGGCTGTTAGGGACAACAGACATTTCCACCAAAAAGTCATTTTCAACAACCATCCATCCGTCTGCCCATATCACTCTTCTTACTCATTGCAGTTTGGACACAAGTAGATGACGTGTGTTTTGCATACATGCTTATTACACTTTCGACACAACATGTTTGTTTTATTGTCATTGGTTGAAGGACAGAACTTACAGGGTGTTACTGATTTAGCCACACCTGCCACTCCTTCAGGGTCTTGGATGCTCCTTATCACTCTCAAAGAACCTTCTGTTCCTGGAAAATGCTCCCTTAATACAATGTACTCTGCAACCAGCTGTTCTTGGAAAATGCTTCCTTGATACAATGTGCTCTGCAACCAGTGACTTTCCAAGTTCCTCCAAAAATATTCTAGATCCAGTCAATTTTCTTGCATTCCAGTTAGGGCCAGTCGAAGTCCACAAGACATATGCATTATAAGCAGCAACATCAAGAAATTTGCAAAAACCTATCACAAGCCATGATGCATGTGTATGCAACTTTTAGCTGATCTAGTGTGTCTTTGGTTGAATTATAATCTAAAATCATTTTTGACTTGTTATCAGCTCTGTCACTTATTTCCTCACCATGGTCGAACCTCCTTGTTGGTCACATTTTGTGCTAGCTCTGGCTTATTTTTAAGTGTGGTCCCTAAGATTGTCAGTTTACTCTTGAGGAGCAGCTGTCCAAAATTGTATGACGTAAAAAAATTATCATATGATACATTCTGACCTCGCAAAACAGAGGAACGATCAGCAGCTACTCTCATGCCTTGATTTTTTTCAGGTGCCGCTGCACTCTCCTTTCCTGTATAAATTTGGGCTTTCAGTACATGTGAAGTTTTGCTGTCCCACAGAGTCCATATCTTGACCCCACATTTTGCCGGTTTGCTTGAGATATACTGCTTGACTAGACAGCGGCCTCTAAATGCTACCAGCTGCTCGTCGACGGTCACATTTTTCCCTGGATTATAGAGTTCAGGAAGGGCTTCTAACCACTCGCAGTATCAGGAATACTGCGAGTTGCTGCGAGTTTATCAGTACGTCGTCTTTCCTATCTTGTGGATTTCTTATGAAACTGCAAGACGCGCGATATTTTACAGAATGTGTCTAGGGACGTGGCTGCTGGAAATCTGTTCCACGAGTATCCTTATTCCAAAAATTTTTGTACATTCCCCATGTGAGCGATATACACCTGCAAGGAAGATAAGTCCTAAGTACGCTTAGAAAGGAGAATCATCAGTGTTTGTCAATTCTTTACAGTAAACTAGTTGCCACTCAATATTTGACATCTCTTTTATTTCATTCTGGAATGTTGTAGAAATTAATACTTCAAATTAACTTTTGCTAGCCGGCCACTGTGGTCGAGCGGTTCTAGGCGCTTCAGTCCGGAATCGCGCTCCTGCTACTGTCTCAGGTTCGAATCCTGCCTCGGGCATGGATGTTTGTGATGTCCTTAGGTTATTTAGGTTTAAGTAGTTGTAAGTCTAGGGGACTGATGACCTCAGATGTTAAATCGCATAGTGCTTAGAGCCATTTGAACCATATGAACTTCTGCTGCTTGCATAGCTGGTATCTCCCGGGGTAGTCCTGATGACTTTCGAAGCAGGTAGGTGGCCGTGTTGTGCTGCTGGTTGCAACTGCCATTCTGTGTTCCCGTTTTTAGAAATAGAAGCCTGTACACCACTTTGAAGAGGCTGTGGACTGTCGTCATTGTCATGTAAATGTAAATGTCGCGTGACTAGGACCTCCCGTTGGGTAGACCGTTCGCCGGGTGCAAGTCTTTCGAGTTGACGCTACTTCGGCGACTTGCGCGTCGATAGGGATGAAATGATGATGATTAGGACAATACAACACCCAGTCCCTGAGAGGAAAAAAATCTCCAACCCCGCCGGGAATCGAACCTGGGCCCTTCGGATTAAGATTCTGTCGCGCTGACCACTCAGCTACCGGGGGCGGACGTCATTGTCATCAGAACACTCGTTTTCAGATGCATTACTGACATGATCTTAGAACTCGGAAAGCGATCCTTCGTCTGTTGAGCTATTTACTCATTCTTCCAACTCAGCGTCAGTCAAAGATGTAATCGCCATGATGTCACAATTCAGACTGATGACAAACGATAGAGAATACAAACTGAGCAGGAACAATGGATAAATCGAACAGCTGACAAGTCGTAATGACAAGTGCACTGTTGTGAAGGTAGAGCCTTTGTTGACTTGTTGAATGTTGAGAGTAAGTACGAACAATGAAACTCATTACTATTATAAAATATAGGACAACCAGAAACTATATTTCATATTAATGTCGGGTCACAATGATCCGATCATTACGTATGTAACTCTTGAGATTTATCATCAGATGACTTAAAATATTTTAAAAATTTCTGAACCACATACTGCCCTTGCATTTTCAGACAAAGTGAGCAAATTTCATAAAGTTTTTTGATGTTTAAATAATAAGAAACGAAATTTATAGCCATTTTGGGTCATACAGGCCCGAACAGAACAGCAACGTTAATGAAGTAAACTGACCAAGAGTGAACATCCTGTTACGCTGAGAGACAAGCTTGAGGAGTGCCCCCTCGCTGGCAGTGCTGTCTTATACGGCTCACGTTCGGCGGCTGTCAGAGCAGTGATTGGAGCGGCGACCGCGCGGGTCGGCGACCCTGGTGCTCGCAGTGAATGAACCAGCGAGCCAGCAGCCGGTGGCGGCCAGGAAGTGCCCCGCCAGCGGGCAGCGCGCGGCCGCCGCCGCCGCCGCCGCCGCCTTATAGGGCACTCCACACGCCGCGGTGCAGCCCATCAGCGTGCCCTGCATTACCATAACACGGCCTCCCGCCTGCCGGGGCAAGAACTGACAGCAGCACAGCGCCACTGCACTGCCGCGGCCGCCCGCGTGACGAACGGCCGGAGGCTGCTGAGTTACTGTGGTCAGTCAGGAGCGCAGGCGGTCCGAGGCACGGGGCACGGGCAGGTCTCAGTCTTCTGGACAGCAGGCCAAACCACTGCCGTCGACATCATATTCGTAAAAGCGGCACTTTTCTACTACCACTTTTATACGTACGGCACGTTTTTCTAACTGAACATTGCATAATGGCTTGAGAAGCACAAACTATCTGCGTTGCGAAGAAGATGTGTAAGTAAAAACAACCTACGCGGACATATGCCACTCTCATTTGATAAATTTATGGCTGTGTACCATGAATACCGCCTTGCCCCAGTGCTACCACCGGTTCCCGGCAGATCCCCGAAGTCAACCGTTGTTGGGCTGGGCTGTCACTTGGGTGGGTGACCATCCAGTTCAAAATGGTTCAAATGGCTCTGAGCACTGTGGGACTTAACTGCTGAGGGCATCAGTCCCCTAGAAATTAGAACTACTTAAACCTAACTAACCCAAGGACATCACACACATCCATCCCCGAGGCAGGATTCGAACCTGCGACCATACCAGTCGTGCTGGTCCAGTCTGTAGCGCCTAGAACCGCTCGGTCACTCCGGCCGGCTGACCATCCAGTCTGCAGAGCTCTGTTGACAAGTGGAGTGTACTCAACCCTTGGGAGGCAAACTGAGGAACTACTTGATTGTTAGTAGCGGCTCCGGTCTCGTAAACTGGCATACGGCCAGGAGAGCGGTGTGCTGACCACATGCCCCTTCATATCCGCATCCAGTGATGCCTGTGGGCTAAGGATGACATGGAGGCCTGTGGGTGCCGCTGGGCCCATATGGCCTGTTGGGGCAGAGTTTAGTTTTAGTTTTTAGTGTACCATGAGCAATATGTTCACTGTCTGAGAAAAAACGTGAAGCACCCAGAAGAGATGGTCAGATGACACTAATTTCGTAAAAGCACACACTATTGCCAGGTCTTTACAAGATTAGAATTAGAACGCCCTGCGACACGTGGAACGGTCACCAGAGTGGATTGGTCTTGTCCGTTTATAGTGTTGTCTTTCGAAGTCTGTTAGGGTATGGAAGGGGCGTGAACAGCGTCATATGTTAGGTGATCGCTGTGAAGGACTCAGACATGCTGTGTACGCTTTGTAATTTCGTGTGATTCACTAACCTGGTGGAAGTATTTCAAATGGACGCTACTTCGGCGAATTGCGTGACCCTAACCCACTCCACTTATCCAACTGGGGAAAGGACACCTACTTTTTAATGTCGAATCCGAACCACGTGTCGTTCATCTACATCTACATTTATACTCCGCAAGTGGCGGAGGGCACTTTATGTCCCACTGTCATTACCTCCCTTTCCTGTTCCAGTCGCGTATGGTTCGCGGGAAGAACGACTGTCTGAAAGCCTCTGTGCGCGCTCTAATCTCTCTAATTTTACATTCGTGATCTCCTTGGGAGGTATAAGTAGGGGGAAGCAATATATTCGATACCTCACCCAGAAACGCACCCTCTCGAAACCTGGCGATCAGGCGATCAAGCTACAGCGCGATGCAGAGCGCCTGTCTTGCAGAGTCTGCCACTTGAGTTTGTTAAACATCTCCGTAACGCTGTCACGGTTACCAAATAACCCTGTGACGAAACGCGCCGCTCTTCTTTGGATCTTCTCTATCTCCTCCGTCAACCCGATCTGGTACGGATCCCACATTGACGAGCAATACTCAAGTATAGGTCGAACGAGTGTTTTGTAAGCCACCTCCTTTGTTGATGGACTACATTTTCTAAGGACTCTCCCAATGAATCTCAACCTGGTACCCGCCTTACCAACAATTAATTTTATATGATGATTCCACTTCAAATCGTTCCGCACGCATACTCCCACATATTTTACAGAAGTAACTGCTACCAGTGTTTGTTCCGCTATCATATAATCATACAATAAAGGATCCTTCTTTCTATGTATTCGCAATACATTACATTTGTCTATGTTAAGGGTCAGTTGCCACTCCCTGCACCAAGTGCCTATCCGCTGCAGCGCTGCAGCGCCAGTATTCTGCACATCACGGACCAGTTACTACAGTTGTAGGCCACTTGCCTCAGGTGAAGATACAAATGCTTTATGACTCTGCGACTGGCGACTACTCAATTGCTGGGAGGTGAAGGTTGAGTTAAAACGCAGAGTGAAATATCCAAATTCCGCGACTTCTAGGTGTCCAGTCAAGTGCTTTACTGCTAGACCACCAGGCCCCACTGTGGACTCGTCTCTTACAGCGTTATCAGCCCCTAACAGAGTTTGCAGCAGGTCTCATTGTGGGCTCTCATCTCCACCCTGCCATCTGACAAGAAGTTATGGAGTCCCTGAAAAATTCTGTGTCATCTCACACCATTGGTTGGAGATTAGTAGCAGCCAGACTAGGGAGTTCCAGTCCCATACTTAAGGTACTGTTAGCAGCACAACAGAAACGGCCGCATTCGGAGTGGTGTCGTAATAAGGGAAATTAAACCGCCGATGAATGGCGTAGCACTGTTCTCAGCAACTACTTGGAAGTCTGTACTGTCCTGCGTGACCATCTTCAGCGAGTACGGCGTCGGCCCGGGCAGAGATCCCATTCTCCAAAGTTTTGGAGAGGCACAACAGCCTTACTCCTGGCGCCTTGGTGTGGGCAGACATCAGGTATGACTTGAAGTCATGCCTGGCAGTGACTGAGGGAATTCTGATGGCACAACTATACATCACGGACATCTTCCTTCGTCGTCACCCCACAGTATTGTGATGCATTTTTGCAACAGGACAATGCTCGTTTATACAAGGCTCTTATCTCACTGAATTTTCTACATGTTATTGACCTCCTCCAGTGATCATGAAGTTCCCCAGATGTGTCTCCAAAAGAACATGTGTTGGATTATCATGTATGCGGCCAGGTCGGACGTCAGCTCCGCCCCAGCGCCAGCATTCAGCACATCACGGACCAGTTACTACAGTTGTAGGCCACTTGCCTCAGGTGAAGATACAAATGCTTTTATGACTCCTTGCCCAACCGGGTCTGGGCCCAGAGGGGGTGCAGCGTGATACTGATAATCTGCCTCATACTGGCAAGTTCTTTGTAGCCTCGGAGTCTTTCATGGTGGCATGTCTAAATAAAATAATCTCCGTTTTCAAGCCGCGTCAGTTAGAATAAAGTTCTCGAACTTTTGAAGACTATCTTCGCCATTGTCATCAGGAGTAAAGCTACTGACTGGCAGGGCTGGAATGATTTTTCTCTTATATACCCACGTTAAGGCCGCTGGCACCAATAAGAGAGGGCCGAAACGACGCGTGCACAGAACGTGAGTTGGGCAGCTCATAGTAGTTCCGACCCACCTCGGAACCGAGTGACGTCAGGTGGTGCGAGGGGCCGGCGCCACGTTTGAAACTGCCGCTCCTGCTAACCTACATGAGTCAAGTATCCGTCGTTGCTTCCTTCAAAAGCCCGCTCCCACGCCCTACTCAGTGTGTACCCCTGGCCTCTGTTGAAATTGTTGCTGTTAATTCTAGTCTCAGCTGTCCCTTTTATAACGGAATCCCAGTATGTTGACGCATGAGCCAAGACTCTCGTGTTCTCAAACTGTATTTTGGGTCCGCTTTCCAGACAACGCTCAGCTAAGGCCGACTTGTCAAGTTCCCATTATTAAATATGTCTCTTGTGCTCGGTACAACGCTCTGCAATTGTGCGAACTGTCTGGCCTGTATAGATGCTGCCGCATTCTCAAGCGACACAATACACACAGCCTTTAACGGAGCGCAGCATATCTCGTATCTTGGGCGCGGGCCGGAAACCTAGACTCAGTCCACGTATGTGCAGTACACGTCCTAACTTGCTGCTCGTTGTCCCACGGTGTGGCAGAGAAGCCAGACAGTCAGTGGTTTTACTGCTGACGACGATGGCAGAGATGGTCACCGAAAGCTCAAGAATTGTATTCGAATTGAAGCGGCTTGAAAGCCAACGAGAAGTTTTTTGTAAATTTGACTCGATGTTGTAATCAATGAAATAAAATCACATACCTTCTCAATCTTTGACGTTCCATTTAGTTCTCTCCTCTTTTTTTTTTTTTCAGTGCATACTTAGTCAAGTAATCAGCAACAATACATCAAATTTCCTGGCAAATTAAAACTTTGTGGCAGAGCATAACTCGGATGTGGACTCTTAGACCGTTGAAATCCCGTTCGTTTCTGATCTATCTGCTTTATTTAAAGTCATCAGCTTCTCGACTGCTTCAGTGTTATTCTCCTCGTTTTCTTGGCTTGCGTTAATCGTTTCATCTCTGCGTAACTACTGCATCCGGCTTCCTTTGTAGCTTGAATGACTATTTAACTCTGCAGCGTAATGTTCACTGGTTGGAAACATACTGGCAGATTTAGAACCCGGCACATTGCCATTCGTAGTTATTCTCTCAACACCGCAGCTATCTGGAAACAATTCACGACCCGCACTCACAGCTTCGTTTCTCTCAACATCTCTCTCCAACCTTCGGTCGTCACAATTCTCCTCCATACCTTCCGAGATTAGCATTCCTAGAAGAAAATATACTGCGGAAAAACGGCTTGGCTGTTGTTTCCAGCTGTACAGCTATGGAACTGCAAATCATCTGCCAGCGGCAGTTTCCAACTGTACAGCTGTGAAACTGCACGTCATCTCGGATATATCGTGTGTCATGAGAGTGAACTTATTGGTCTTAAGTCGGCTGTCTGACGTTTGACAATTCTAGTACGCACAGCCGTGCCTGTGACTCAAATTGGTTTGCGCATACCAGCAAACGGGTGCACCTCACACTGAAATCTGCCGGGATTTCAGGGCTCTGAGAGGGAAGTTCCCCACATGCTGATAATCAGAACGCCAGTTCATGTAGTTTGCAAATTTTCGTGGGCGCGTCAGAACATTTCAGCTGCCGCAGCGCACCGCTCCGCGCACAAAGCGCGCCGGAATCAAGGTGAAAGGGTAAAATACTGCTGCACCAGTGTAGGGTTCTTAAATGAGATTCACAGCTCCCTGTTCTCCCGTGAGCCATAGCTTGTGATGTACTTAGTCGTAGTTGATTCCATCTGAACAGAGTTGGGCCTCGTGGTGGATTCATGTAAACAAAGTCAGACTGCTTTTTAAAAGGGATTAATTCAGGGGAGAATTTGTATAGCTTCCACCCCAACGTGTGCTTTGCCAGTCAAACACCCTTCCTTTTACTGATCTGTGTTTGTCATTTTTGTATAAGATTTATTAGCTAGTTGTAGCTAGAAAACGATTAATAAAAGTTGTCATTATTTTGTAAACTTAAATATGCTACTGTTCTCACTCATACTCCCTTAACTATTCACTGTTTTTATTTTATTGTGGTGGTATATGAGTACACCAGCAATTTAATGTTCAATCTTATTAAATTAATTAATTAAATTATTAGTTTGAGTTCTGAAAGTGACCACAGGAATAGGCAACAAAAGTGCCATGAATAAATTCGCTAATTTCATATCTAAAAATTAGGGTGTAGCTCACGATTAGAAGGTTATTGAGAAGATAATTCTTATCTTTACGTAAAGACAATAAGATTTAGCAGCACACGGACTTATATTTATGATTAAGGCAAGCGACGGCTTGTAGACGGAGGCAGTATAATATCAGCATAAAGAGTGATGACTTGAAAAGCGTTTTATCTGATCCATTCTACACCGTGGAGCAGCACAACTTCCGTCAATTTGCTCAACGCCTAAGTGGAATGCGAATGAGATGCAGGAGGATGGAGAACTGTGGTACAATGACATGTCGACTATGATCCCAATAAAGGGCGACAACGAGTTCGCAGAGGAAAATCGTGCGGAAAGAAATCTGACGCGTCCTTTTGAAAGGAACCATCGATCCACACCTGCCTCAAGCGATTTATAGAAACCACGCAGGCGTCTCTGGCCTTGCAGTTCCCATGCAAACGCGAGTTTTGTTCCATAATCATCTCGTCACCAACATTTATACGTAGTGCCCTGTTGTTAGCGACAGTAAAATACAGTATTACTATCTCCAGCAAAGTGCTATGTCTCTCCAGAAAGCAAAGGACAGGAACAATCCCTTGAGTCGCAACGGGGCGTTGTGTTGAATTTTTCATTTAGTACAGCAGTGTGACACGTGTAGTGGGGATATATGCGTGTTATGAACACAGTGCGATCTGAAGGTGAAAGATGACTAGTGTCAAATTCGTTCGTTTGTGCGCGATGAGAATCACTATGAAACTAGTGTATGCATTACTAATATAGATATAGCAACTAAATACTGCGAAGCAGTTTGTTACAGTCATGCTTGTCTTTCTTCTGAGGAAGTACATCTACTTGAATAGCAGTGATACGCACTACATCGGTACGACAATTTACTTGTGGAACTCCGCCACTGCGTTGGCAGAAGAAACAGCAGTTTTATTTAATACTACTATTTGTTTAAGTTTCTGTCTTTGTTGCGCTCTCATTTAAGTTAATGGTGACTAGTTTCAAGCCTGTTTTTTTCGTTTTCAAACCACTACCCGATTCGTTCTCACGAGGTTAATGAGATAATTTCGTAGTGTAACATTTATACGTATGGAGCTTCTCAACAGTTCACATTTGAACATTCTGTGTCCTTGACCCTACTAACTACTACACACTCACTGATCTGTTAGTGAAATGGGTCTGGAAATGTTTGACAGGCCCCACCTGCGTTCATTTTGTATAGTTTACTCTCCTCTAGGTAAGAGCAAAATTAGTGTACCATGTTACGTCGTGCTGATTAGTGCAAATTTGAGAAGGATGTGAAGTCGAGGTAATCATAACACATGAGTTCTTTTGCAACGAATATTAAATGTACCGCCGACAATGGATGCATTCAGTATTTAGAAAGGTACTTAGTTACATCTGCGTGCAGCTCCTATTGAAATATTAAACGCTACGGTCGCAGGTTCGAATCCTGCCTCGGGCATGGATGTTTGTGATGTCCTTAGGTTAGTTAGGTTTAACTAGTTCTAAGTTCTAGGGGACTAATGACCTCAGCAGTTGAGTCCCATAGTGCTCAGAGCCATTTGAACCATTTTGAAATATTAAAATAGAGTATATGGATAATTTTTTATGGTCAGAACAGAGCAGTAGTACAGGATACACACGTTGTTACATCTGGTCATTAACAACTCCATTGTTTCTTACTACACAGATGACATGCAGCATATCACTGAATTTTCTCTAAACTACTGACAGCACCAAAATGACGCTACGATTCACACATATTAAGTATTGTTGTAGTTATTTCATTTTTAGGGTTTTTAACATTTTAATGTTCGGATAATAAGTTGCCGTCTCTTTAATCTAAGAATAGATGATCAATGCAGCTAGCCGCTATCCCTGTGTAATGTCTTGTCTGTATAGACGTGTATCTGTTGTCTTTAAGATCCCTTCACCTTCACACATAAGTCTATACAGTAAAGTAAGGCCCTCCCAGTTCTTGGCTGATCCGTGATAAGACAGGCGAAAAATTAGACTAATGGAGGATTATTAGTATTATCTCTATTTTAATTCGCTCTCTCTCTTTCTCTCCTTTATCTATGTATAGTTTTTGATATAAGATTTCATTACGTGATATAGTGATAAAAAGAATCAGCCAAATAGAATCTTTGGTGGAATCCTTCGTCTTGCTAATCAGCGGCTGGCTTGCTGTAAGAGACCTTTACATTTATTATTACTGTTAAACACTGCAGTCAGTCGGGAGAATCAATCGTTTGGACAATTTGTTCCTTTTACGAAAGATTGCGAATTCCAGATGTGTACGAAGCCTTTTTGGACGATTTAACACAGACTCAGTGATTGCAGGCTCTCTTCGACACAGCTGAAACTTCCCCACTAATTACAGGGCCAACGTGATCAACAAATGATTCAGGAAAAACTCATTCGTTCATTCACTCCAGAATAAAAAAGTCACAAACCTTATTTATGGAGGAAATCGTGTATTAAATCCATCTCCATTACATTTCCAGATTTCCGGTGATTCCACGTCTTAATTATTTTCCTTTTACAATCTCTTTCTCTTCAAAACAAACCGCTAGCGGCACAAATGTTAACTGGCTCGCTTTAGCGAGAAGAAAAGCAGAATATGTATCTCTCAGAAACACGTCAATCCCTCAACATATACTCCAGAAGCTGTCCTAGTTACCCCCCTAACAACCATGGAGAATGCATATATGAATCTCTGTTATTTCAAAGAATAAATGCCCTAGAAAATTCTTTGGCGTCGACAAGCTGTCGCCGCATATATTACGAGAAAATCAGATCAGATAACTTTTCCAAAGTGAATGAATGTGGATGGTTTGATTGAAAATGATTAATTAGTGCGTGGTAGAGGGTATTTCCTGTGGGGACATTACAGGTTTCGTACATCAATCGGTGAAAACGGAACCCCAATAAGACCACTTTGTTATCCGTCTGCCTATCTGTCCGGTTGTTGAAAACCCCTTTTCTCTGGAACGGGTAGACGTATAAAGTTGAAATTCATGTCACATACTGAGGTCTATGGTATCTTTGTTGTACAAAAACGTTAAGGTTCAAAGCCAATGCATTCAATAGATACGGCCATTTATGTCACACATTTTGATACTCGTAAACTCTTTCATTAACACATATAGCTTACTTCACGTTGACCTAGAATCATAAAATTTGGCACAGACCAAGGTTTCACACTACAAGTGAAAGAAAAGAAAACAAGAATTTGTTAATTTATATTATACGAAAAAATATGTCATTGGTAATTTGTTATCCGATTTTAAACTTCAAATTAAAACAATTAAAACATTCTCGAAATTCTTGGAATCCGCGGGACCGATATCCTGGCAGTATCGATGTCGAGAACAGCAAAAATCGTCGAGCTTCTCGATTCTCCGAATGGATGAACTGTCCGTATGTACATAATTAAGTTTGTACGCAATCCTCAGTGGGTGTGTTCTGCTTGCTCCTGGCCAGTTTTTGATTGAAGCAAAGCCTGATGATGAGGTATCAGGTCTCGACATGCAGAGCTAATAGGTAACTGCTTCTTAAATTTAAAATCGTTTATATTAGTAACACTTGTGGTGGTTAACTGCAATCACTTGTTGTGTCTGACTGCTCGTTTCGGCTCCATTATAGAGCCACTGTACTGTACTATAGTTACATTTCTTAACTGTGCAGTGGTTGGTACTACATTGCAAAACTTAGTACAGTAATAAAATTTTTGGCCCGACCACACAAAAGTCGTGATAAGGTTACAAGTACCACAACGTGTTTCAAGAGCAGGTTCTAATCATGAGATAAAATGTACAATAGTCTTTAAACAGGCGAACACTTTAACAACGTAAAGAAATTAAAACCGTTGGACAAAACAGTTTCCGTTTTGCTTTAACTTCAGTCCTCTTCAAATTCTACTGACATCGTTGCTCCTCCTGCACATCGAGCGGTACAACCTATTCGTATCGCTTGCTCTGCTTCGTGTTTGTTGGTGTACCCACGACACGTGTCAGCAACGTACTACACTGCCACGATATTTTTGCACTTGGCCTTCAATGGCCGTTATCGGAAAAACTTGCAGTAAACAAGTACGCCGGTGACTAAGGAAAGAGCATCGTGCTGTTGATTTCGAGACAGCTGGGCGTATACTATCAAGTGGGTCAGCGTGCCTTCCTGAAATATCACGATAAAAACTCACGATAAGTCGACCGAAGCGCCATCACTCCCATGTGCAATAATATCGTGGTCGAGCAATACTGAGCTGCTTGTTATTATGGCAGCGCCTTGGGATGATGTAAAAAGAGTAAGCACAGTCCAAGAATAAAACAGGGATATCTGTCAGATAAACTGATAGTTTATTCGCCCCTCTAGATAGAATTGGTGCAAATCAATGATCGTGGAAAATGTTCATTAACCCAAGAACACTGAAGGGGCGAAAGTTACACTGCTACTAAGCCATCGTAAAATTTACTACTCCACATTTTATTCATAGGAAGAGATGCATTAGTTAATTAATATTATTAGATCTACACTGGTATGTTACATACCAAATTAAGTACCATATGTTCTGTTTTACAACATACTGCAATCTTAAAATTTGCAAGAGTTTAATAACCTAGGGTTACTGTCAGTGAGGTGTTTTTACAAGCGATAGGAAATGCTTGTGCCAGCTGATGCGAGAAGACCAAGTTGAGCAAGAAACGTGTGTGGGATTTCAACGATTGCGAATCTATATGCAGACGAGTGAATGTAAATCAAGACGGAGACTGCCAAATTACCCAATTTTACTGTTTTTTGGCTGTTAAAGTATTAACCTTTTTAGAATACTTCTGTTTATCTTGTCTGAAGATCAGAAAGCCTGCTCTCGAAACACGCCGTCTGACGATCTCTTCTAGCACGAATTTTATGTGGTTGAGAAAATTTTTTAATATGTTACTAATATTTCACTTCACTTCCAGCTAAAATGGAACATGCTAAATTCCAAGACTTACAACGCACATCTTCACAACTATCATGCGACACTCCCCCGCCCCCCTCCCCTTCCCTCCTCTCCTTCCAGGTTCCGATGGTTCTTTTGTGACTACATCACCGGTAAACACGAGGTCTCATCCCTCGCGGTACTACTTCTTTTTCCGTGCTGCAAGTAAGAACTGCGTGAATTCTCTACATTTCCCATCTGCGAGACTGGTAGCTAGAACAGACTCGTCGTAACTCTGTCGTAAGAGCTGACCGAATGGCGTTCTGTCCCTAGGCGAGCTATCGCGTTTGTGAGACGGCTATTTTCACGACAACCTAGGGTATTACATTAACTCCCTTTACTAAATCACTCTCAGCTATTTCGCTTAATTACTTATGGTCCATTTTCTTCAGTAAGTGCGAGTCATTTGGGGCGATACGTCTTACATGGTGCTTAATGTTTCCGCTGTGCATGAAGATCCCATCCACCTCTCATTCGAGTGGATTTATGTTCACACCCGAAATCCATTGCAGTATCAATCCGTCATGGAGCGAGAGGTTGTGGCCTACTTTCACGGTCCATGGCAATTTAGGGATCTCGCTTCTGACGACTGAGCTGCAAACTTTTCACGTATGGCCGTTCAGTTCAGGACATTGACACTCCAGACAATGGCTACTATTCCAGGTAGACATTGCTGTGGCGGAAGGACTGGCAACAGGGCGGACGATCCGCAGTGAAACAGATAAAACTCATCCATACCATATCCGATGGCTGCCCCAACATGGACGTCTTATCACAATGCAATTCATCTTTTGGCACGCCATTGTGTGAAAGCCAGGCGGTGAGAAATTGGGGTAGACAGTTCAACCAGTTCTGGGTACGCCTTTTGCAACAACTAAGTCATAGCCATTGCAGTAGAGGAAATGAGAAATTGATCCCTGTTGATAGAGATATTCTGTACTAGCCAATCACAGGCACTTCAGGCCTGCTTGCAAATATACCAATCGCCGTCAGCAGGTCTCATGATCTGATGTCTATCGCGACCAGACATAGCAGTCGATGTACGGTCCACTAACTTACAGCAGCGCACGGTACGTTTCGTTCGCCGCTAAAAGTACTAGAATGCACAATGATTTATTTACCCTAACCTTCGACGGAGATGTTTTACCGAGAAGGTTAGAGTTATAGCTTACAACAATTTTTGCCCTACTTATGAGATGCTTTTGGTGCCTGAGGTTTGAACATATGCGCTTCTGATATTGAACCTACTTATGGGGCGGGCGGAAGGGCACCGCATTAGGCCAGACCTTGCGGATAACCCTGCACTGAACTCTTTTCGTTCGCCGACATGGACAGTATTCATATGGGAGAAGAAGATCCAGGAATGTGAAACGCTGGGATCGCCGCCATATCAGTATGCTGGGAAAAAGAGTTTGAACAGTCCACCCATTGGCATGTCATCAAACTTTGCGAACACAGTAACGAAATCCACTCCTTAAAAGACGTGTTGTCTTAAAAAGTATAATTACTGACAGTTAAGCACGGAAACCTTCAAGCTAAGCAAGAAGTATAATATTTAAGCCAAAAAAAAAAAACAATCTGGAAGCGTTATCTGACTCGTAAAGTTTAACAAAAAAAATGGCTCTGAGCACTATGGGACTCAACTGCTGAGGTCATTAGTCCCCTAGAACTTAGAACTAGGTAAACCTAACTAACCTAAGGACATCACAAACATCCATGCCCGAGGCAGGATTCGAACCTGCGACCGTAGCGGTCTTGCGGTTCCAGATTGCAGCGCCTTTAACCGCACGGCCACTTCGGCCGGCAAAAGTTTAACAGCAATAACCAAATACAATTGTAGTTTTATAATTCAGCGCAACTGAAAAAATGGGCTTGTGTTGCTACAATTTATATACTGTCTAGTGAGTAATGTTTCATCCAAATTCGAACAAGTGTTAGCTTTCTGCCTATAGCGGACAGCTGTGCAATGAAGTTGTCTCCTCAGTTTTGTAGTCATTGACTTTAAATGTTGTTGTTGTTGTGGTCCGGTTTGATGCAGCTCTCCGTGCTACTCTATCTTGTGCAAGCCTCTTCATGTCCGAGTAACTACTGAAACCTACATCCTTCTGAATCTGCGTGCTGTATTCATCTCTTGGTCTCCATCTAGGATTTTTACCCCCCACGCGTCCCTCCAGTACTAAACTGGTGATCCCTTCATGCATCAGAATCTGTCCTACCAACCGATCCCTTCTTTTATTCAGGTCTCCCCGATACTTTTCAGTACCTCCTCATTAGTTACGTGATCTACCCATCTAATCTACAGCATTCTTCTGCAGCACCACATTTAAAAAGCTTTTATTCTCTTCTTGCCTAAACTGTTTATCGTCCATGTTTCGCTTCCATACATGGATACACTCCATACACATATTTTCAGAAAGTACTTCCTGACACTTAAATCTATACTCGATGTCAACAAATTTCTGTTCTTGAGAAACGCTTTTCTTGCCATTGTAAGTGGTGGTGGTGGTTAGTGTTTAACGTCCCGTCGATAACGAGGTCATTAGAGACGGAGCGCAAGCTCGGGTTAGGGAAGGACGGGGAAGGAAATCGGCCGTGCCCTTTCAAAGGAACCATCCCGGCATTTGTCTGATACGATTTAGGGAAATCACGGAAAACCTAAATCAGGATGGCTGGAGACGGGATTGAACCGTCGTCCTCCCGAATGCGAGTCCAGTGTGCTAACCACTGCGCCACCTCGCTCGTTGCCATTGTAAGTCTACACTTTATATCCTCCCTACTTCGACCATCATCAGTTATTTTGTTCCCAAACAGCAAAACTCATTTTCTAATTTAAGTGTCTCATTTCCTAATCTAATTGTCGGCTGGGGTGGCCGAGCGGCTCTAGGCGCTACAGTCTGGAACCGCGCGACCACTACGGTCGCAGGTTCGAATCCTGCCTCGGGCATGGATGTGTGTGATGTCCTTAGGATAGTTAGGTTTAAGTAGTTGTAAGTTCTAGGGGACTGATGACCTCAGAAGTTAAGTCCCATAGTGCTCAGAGCCATTTGAATCTAATCTAATTCTCTCAGCATCACCTGATTTAATTCGACTACATTCTATTATCCTCGTTTCGCTGTTCTTGATGTTCATCTTATATCCTTCTTTCAAGATAATGTCCATTCCGTTCAACTGCTATTCCAAATCCTTTGCTGTCTCTGACAGAATTACAATATCGTCGGAAAACCTCAAAAATGATTATTTCTTCTCCCTGGACTTCAGTTCCCACTCCAGATTTTTCTTTTGTTTCCATTACTGCTTGCTCAAAATAAAGATTGAATACTCTCAACCACTGCTTCCCTTTCGTGCCGCTCGGCTCTTATAACTGCCATCTGGTTTCCGTACAAATCGTAAATAGCTTTTCGCTCCCGACTTAAAATACACAGAATAATTAAACTCTCAGCCTTAACGCATAATTCTTGGATTTCACGTAACACCATTTAATGTGCGGGAACACACCGCACAATATCTAGCAAGCAGCAATCGCCGAAACAGCATTTGTCGACCTACCTTATCTGCAGCTGCAAAGAAAACTAACTTATTAATAATGTTTTGCGACTGCGACTCATTATGTGGTTTCCGATACGCCCGAAGAGTCATCGACTGTGAGCCAAATGCACGTTGTACAACAAGATGGTGGCCATGCTACGGGGCATTATATTATGCAACTGTAACAAGGGCTGATATGGGTCATATCGAAATAACTCCGGGAGAAGTAGACCGATAATAATATACGTCGGTAAATCGTTTACAACCGTACATGGGCCCTTAAAGCAACAGATATAAAATTAAAATTCACGACAAGTGATCGGAACATCAGGTTCCGAGATCACGACTTTGAACAAAGAAACAACTATTTTAACTTTGAATGTACAGCACAACAAACTGAAAGAGTGGTATACAGCGCTATAATCAGATTCCGTTCAATCAAGTAAGAAAAACCTTCACGTTTCCATTTTGCCACGCGCAAGCGCACTGCTGCCTCCGTAGTCGCGGAACAGTCGTGACCAAGCAATGGCGAAACATTGTAACCACTTTGCCTAAGCTACATCACAGAAAATAATTGAAATGATTTCACCAAACTCTTTCATCACTGTAGAATCTCGATACCAGCAGAGATCGTCACCAGACATATGCTGTCTTCTTCCAAAGACGGAACACTGAACAAGACCCCTCCAAACACGGCACCAGAAACCAGAATAACACCGAATGCTCTTTCAAATTGGGCTCGTCTCGTGGCTTCCAACCCATGGAGGCTTCCCACTGGTCGAAACAAAACTGGCTTCCCAGAAATGCGAAAAAACGTACAGCGACCATGCAAACAGGTTGCTCGCAGTGCTTATATCGGTTAATCGAAGTTGAGAATAGCAGAGACGCGTGAAGTATTGCAAGAATAAATATCGGGATCTATTGAAAGCAAAATATAACGGGAAGAAATGAAAATGCCGAGTCAACAGGCAACTTTGAACCTAATACGACGAAGACGATATTCCAGATCCTGGCCCTAGTCACAGTTCAGAGCCTGTGGCTCAGTCGAGGGAGTGGACACCAGCTCCCTTGGCCTCCAACACCCATACATCTTGAGTGGTATGTCAAATCAAACATCAGCCGTCTAGTTTTCGAATGTATTTTATTTGGCTACCAGTTTCGGCGATTTACTACGCCATCTTCAGGCCCCTGACCGATGTGTAGGAAGATTCCACCTCGGTTCTGGTCAAAACACGGGCCGGCATTCGAATATTGGTATTAGTAGGTTTCTGCTTGCTGCAAGCATAAATCTACTAATACCAATATTGCAGGCCCCTGTTTTGACCAGAACCGAGGTTCTGGCAAGGCGTTTGATACAGTTCCCCACAGTCGTTTAATGAACAAAGTAAGAGCATATGGACTATCAGACCAATTGTGTGATTAGATTGAAGAGTTCCTAGATAACAGAACGCAGCATGTAATTCTCAATGGAGAGAAGTCTTACGAAGTAAGAGTGATTTCAAGTGTGCCGCAAGGGAGTGTCGTAGGCCCGTTGCTATTCACAATATATATAAGTGGCCTTGTGAATAACATCGGAAGTTCACTGAGGCCTTTTGCGAATGATGCTGTAGAATATCGAAAGGTTGTAACAATGGAAAATCGTACTGAAATGCAGGAGGCTCTGCAACGAATTGACGCATGGTGCATCGAATGGCAATTGAATCTTAATGTAGACAAGTGTAATGTGATGGGAATACATAGAAAGAAAGATCCTTTATCATTTAGCTGCAATATAGCAGGTCAGAAACTGGAAGCACTTAATTCCATAAATTATGTGGGAGTAGGTATTAGGAGTGATTTAAAATGGAATGACCATATAAAATTAATCGTTGGTAAAGCAGATGCCAGACTGAGATTCATTGGAAGAATTCTAAGGAAATGCAGTCCGAAAACAAAGGAAGTAGGTTACACTACACTTGTTCGCCCACTGCTTGAATATTGCTCACCAGTGTGGGATCCGTACCAGATAGGGTTGATAGAAGAGATAGAGAAGATCCAACGGAGAGCAGCGCGCTTCGTTACAGGATCATTTAGTAATCGCGAAAGCGTTACGGACATGATAGATAAACTCCAGTGGAAGACTCTGCAGGAGAGACGCTCAGTAGCTCGGTGCGGGCTTTTGTGGAAGTTTCGAGAACATACCTTCACCGAGGAGTCAAGCAATATATTGTTCTCTCCTACGTATATCTCGCGAAGAGACCATGAGCATAAATTCAGAGACATTAGAGCCCATACAGAGGCATATCGACAATCTTTCTTTCCACGAACAGTACGAGACTGGAATAGAAGGGAGAACCGACAGAGGTACTCAAGGTACCCTCCGCCACACACCGTCAGGTGGCTTGCGGAGTATGGACGTGGATGTAGATGGAATCTTCCTACACGTCGGTTAGGGGCCTGAAGATGGCGTAGTAAATCGTCGAAACTGGTAGCCAAATAAAATAAGTTTGGAAACTAGACAGGTGAAAGGTGTTTGATTTGACATCCCTCATATAAAAGAAGCGCATCTTGCGTTGGCCAGGGTGGTTTTCTAGACGAATTGCTGCTAGGTGTACTCCGTAGCAGATTATGTATAAGTGAGTTCAGGTGTGTGAAACACTTGTGGAACTCTCTTATTGCTGCTGCTTTTCGTCTTATTGATGGTGGAGCAATATTACGTAATACAGACAGCCATGGAAGTCACGTAGATTTAGTATTGCCACTGATAATCCTCATTGCTTGATGAAATTTGAAGTCAAGTATGCATGTAGGTACACTATTTTTCCATACTGAGCACATTATTCTGCAGTGGAGTAAACTAATGCCAATGTAGCAGCACAAACAATACCTGCATTTGCACCACATCCCGACCCAGCCAAATCTCTGACAATATCAATTCTAGTGTACACTTTTTTCTTTTTGCAACTTTTTCTAAATCGTTCTTAAAGGTAAGACCCTAGTCTAAAATGACACCCAAGTATTTTGGATATGGGCTATATTCCAGGACGACATTTTCGAAGACCACATTAAACTTGCGATTTGCCTCCCGGTTACTAAGGTGGTGTCTTTACCTCTGCTTTAGACAGATTTGGCTTTAGTCTCCAATTATTGAAATAGCCTTCCATTATGTGTGAATCTGTGGTTAAAGATGCTTCACAGTCTTCCAGTTTTCTTGCTTGATAAGTTAGTGCTAGGTCGTCAGCTAATTATATCATTTTAGTGCTAGTCATGGGCAAATCGCTGGTATAAAGATTAAAAAGGATTGGTGCTAACACAGAGCCCTGCGGTAGTCCATCATTCAGCCTTCGCCGTCTGCTTCCGTTGTCTCCAAGGAATACTTGAAATCGTCCGTTGCTGATCACGGTATCCGTTAAATTAACCAACGTTTTACATCATATGATTTCTGCAAATTTAAGTAGCAGGCCATGGTGTCATACGGTGTCAAATGCGAGTGCGAGATCAAGAAATGCTACTGTAGTCTTTAATTTGCATTGGAACCCTGCTTCTATGAAAGATGTTAGTGCCGATACCTGATCACAGCGACTGCGATTCTTTCGAAAACCAGCTTCATGCAGTGTAGTTACTGAGTCAACTAATGGTTTAGCAGCATTCTTTCTCGTAGTTTATAAAGTACACTAAGTAGTGGTATGGGTCTGTAATGTAATGCTTCGCTGCCATATTTACCAGATTTGTTGCCGGCTATTATCTTTGCAGCCCTGACTCTTCTAGTATCACAAACTCATTTGCAGCACTCATTTACTGCTTGAGCCGACGAAGTGTATGTATTACGGTTTTTAACACGATTTATTGTGTTTTCGAAGCAGATGTATGTATCTTTTGTAACTACACAGCACTGTGTCCTGTTTCTTTTTCATGTAACTGGCGATTACCGGGAGAATATGACACCTCACAAGGCCGAGATGCTCCGAGGGGCTAACCACTAGATCCAACGAGTCGAAGGCCGTCTCTCCTCGGAGAAGCGTTCGCGTATTGTCCTCGGATGTTACGTTCGTTGTTGAAGCTTGAGAAATGTTATTTCTAGCAATGAATTTGTATATTTTGTTGTACTTTGATGCGCGTATTTCATTCAGTTATTGAGCCATGATACGAATAAAAGTTAAAGGTTGGTATAAGTTGGCGATAATTATTTCTGCGCAGTTACATGATAGATCATCGGAAAAATTTTTAATATTGCGAATAACATTTTAAGTGGAAGTGATGGTTGGTTTTGAGAAGAGTTTGATCATATGTCGAGTGAGGAAAGGTATTTATTAATGTGAAGTTTTGGAAGCACCTATCTAATATGTATTCTTTGTCGATCGGCGACGGATTTTTGTGTTAACAGTACCAGATGAAGAAATTAATCACTGTCGTCCACCCCGCTAATCTCCTGCCAGATTTTCTCTCTCGTGTCAGTAAAACAAGAACCTGCAACGATATTTTTCAAAATTAATTTCTGAACCAGTGAAGAGAAGGAAGTTTGCGTCGAGGCAGAGAGTATATGCTATTGAATTATGCAGTAACTTTGCCAACGGAGACGATTTTTACAAAACATGGTCGATCTAGATCCCAAATTAATAAATATATCAAAAAAAGTTTTGCATCGTCCCGGTTCCCAGAACTTCTGAAGCTAGACGTTGACTGTGGATATTGTATCACAGACACAGTCCCTTTGACTGTTCAGAGATATCACTAAACCCGCCCAAAGATGTAAACAACCGTGCATGAGCAGCGCTCATTAGATGGAGCGGGTCTGAGAGCCGATCAGTTCCAGTGATTCCACCAGGAAGGAGGAACACGGCTAGTGTTGTCTGTAGTTCAACAGACGGTCAATGCCGCGGTTTGATCGCGTCCGCGTTGTTACTCTGTGCCAGGAAGGTCTCTCAACAAGGGAAGTGTCCAGGCGTCTCGGAGTGAACAAAAGCGATGTTGTTCGGGCATGTAGGAGATACATAGAGACTGGAACTGTCGATTACATGCCTCGCTCAGGCCGCCCAAGGGCTACTACTGTAGTGGATGGCCGCTACCTTCGGATTATGGCTCGAGGGAACCCTGAGAGCAACGCCACCATGTTGAATAATGCTTTCCGTGCAGCCACAGGACGTTTTGTTACGACTCAAACTGTGCGCAATAGGCTGCATGATGCGCAACTTCACTCCCGACGTCCATGGCGACGTCCATCTTTGCAACCACGACACCATGCAGCGCGGTACAGTTGGGCCCAACAACATGCCAAATGGACCGATCAGAAGTGGCACCACGTTCTCTTCACCGATGCGTGTCGCATATGCCTTCAGCCAGACAATCGTCGGAGACGTGTTTGGAGACAAGCTGGTCAGGCTGAACGCATTAGACGCACTGTCCAGCGAGTGCAGCAAGGTGGAGGTTCCCTGCTGTTTTGGGGTGGCATTATGTGGGGCCGACGTACGTCGCTGGTGGTCATGGAAGACGCCGTAACGGATGTACGATACGTGAATGCCAACCTTCGACCGATAGTGCAACCATATCGGCAGCACATTGGAGAGGCATTCGTCTTCATGGACGACAATTCACGCTCCCATCGTGCACATCTTGTGAATGACTTCCTTCAGGATAACGACATCGCTCGAATAGAGTGGCCAGCATGTTCTACAGACATGAATCCTATCGTACATGCCTGGGATGGATTGAAACGGGCTGTTTTTGGACGACGTGACCCACTAACCTCTCTTAGGAATCTACGCCGAATCGCCGTTGAGGAGTGGGACAGTCTCGACCAACAGTGCCTTGATGAACTTATGGATAGCATGCCACTACGAATACAAGCATGGATCAATGCAAGAGGACGTGTTACTGGGTATTAGAGGCGCCGGTGTGTACAGCAATCTGGACCACCACCTCTGAGGGTCTCGCTGTATAGTGGTACAACATGCAATGTATGGTTTTCATGAGCAATAAAAAGGGCGGAAATGATGTTTATGTTGATCTCTATTCCAATTTTCTGCACTTTTTTTGATGCGTGTATTTGACGATTAAATAAATGAAAGTAACTTCACATCTGGCGTGGACTTGCCAGTTTATGACTCAGAGCTCAATCTGAAATACGCACGTTATATCATATCACTACACTACTGACAATAAGAGGTTGCATGTTCACAAAAATCAACAGCTTTGGATAGCCACTATAGTTTTGAAAACGTCCTACAATTTTGATAACGAAGTTACACGGCAGCATACGGCTAATTAGACAATAAAGCCTGAACAATTTGTTCTCTCTATTCTCGAAACTATGAATTTCGTGTAAGACACATAGAAGAGTTTCTTTAAAAAAGAAATACTAATGTTTTGTGACCTCGAGAAGAGATTTCTTTGAACTTCGCGGAGAAGATTAATTACATTCGTCCTCTCTAGCTGAGGCTGATGACGTGATTTTTCCCGGTAAGCCAGCCAGAACCCCCCCCTCCCCTTCCCATCTACCGTCTTCTGTTCCTCTTTCTTTTTAACATATCACACGACAACTTAATGTTCTCGCTCTATGGTGCGCATTTCCGAATGTTGCATTATCTTTATCTGAACCGCAACTGAGGCCGTGACACCAGAGCAGACACTTACCTACATCTACATACAGTACATACAGCGCAAGCCACTGGACGGTCCGTGGCGATGGGTACTTTTACCACTGCTAGTGATTTTCTTTCCTCTTCCACTCGCAGATAGAGCGAGGGAAAAACGGCCATCTGTATGCCTGCGTGTGAGTCTTAGTCTCTCGTTTCTCGTCTTCTTGGTCCTTATGCGCATACTACGTTGGCGGCAGTATGATTGTTCTGCAGTCAAATGGCTCTGAGCACTATGGGACTTAACTTCTAAGGTCATCAGTCCTCTAGAACTTAGAACTACTTAAACCTAACTAACCTAAGGACATCACACACATCCATACCCGAGGCAGGATTCGAACCTGCGACCGTAGCGGTCGCGCGGTTCCAGACTGTAGCGCCTAGGACCGCTCGGCCACCCCGGCCGGCGTTCTGCAGTCAGTTTCAAATTCCGGTTCTCTATGTTTTCTCAGTAGTGTTCTTCGAATAGAACGTCGCCTACCCCATAGGGATGGCGATTATCACTGAAACAACAGGTTTTCGGTTGATCGATTTTTTCAACGCCAGTTGAACCGGACTCTTAAAGCCGCTCAAAATAACCCTTTTCTGAAATGATCGACTTTCGGTTTTTTATTTCTAGTATTTCCTGTAGCAAACGTAGGAATCGAAGAAAGACTGACAAAAGTTGACTCCCTCAGTTCATGATATATAGAATCAAAATATTAAATTAAATAGAGAAATAGAAGAAAAGTTGGTCCCTCCACCGTTCGCTGCTGTTCTGGATAAGAGGTTGACTACTACAAAATATCAACAGTATTCTCTTAGTGGCTCTATGTTTTTAAACTTATTCAAAAGTCATAGTGTAATCGGGAATCATACAACTGTGTTGACACGACGAATAGTCAATGCTAAAGAGTGCAAACTGAGATTAAGGAAATGTATTTTTCGTCAGTAATTAAAACTTCCGGGCTAAGAGGCCGTGGTCCAATAGTAGAAATACTTCTCCCTGACGTTTAGTTGCCAGCTGCGGGCAACATCATCTGAGGTGAGTCTACGACTGCAGCTGGCAACGAAACGTCAGGGAGAACTATTTCTACTATTGGACCACGGCCTCTTAGCCCGGAAGTTTTAATTACTGAAGACGCCGTTTTCAAGGGCTACAAGCAGATAAGGGAACGTTATATAGCTACAGGCAGTGGATCATTGCTTTCTATTTTTTATCATAAACTATGAGTGAAGTGTTAAGTTTCAAGCTTTCTTCTTATATTGTGTTACAATTTTGTTGTGGCTCCTCCTGCTTTTAAACTTTTAAAGAAAATGGATCATTGTACTTCACTGATACTGCACTTTGTAAAATATTTCCAGTCTGGAGATGGTGCCATTCTGTAATGCAACTGATGATCCACGAGGCACCTAATAGGCCACGCGGCAGGGTAACAGGTAAAATATTGTCTCAGCAGTGGTATGCCAATTCTTATGCCACGTGTTTCTTTCTCGTTCTGTCGGCATTGTTATTAAAATAGCACTGATCGCTTTTCACATTTTCCATAATAACACAATATTTCAAAGCAATGCAAGTTTTACGAATGAAAACTACTCGTTCTTTAAAAACAGCTTATTTAAGAATAAAAAGATTTTGCACTGCTGCACATGACTAATTGACATTTCGTTTTTTTTACCAAGTTATTAGCAAAAAAATTATAACACCTGTTACAATCGACAGCAAACAAATACCGAAAACTACAGGTTATCCAGAACTAAAATACCGGTATCAGTTTTAACCGGTCAGATTTTACCATACCTACTTCCGTCCAGGGACTCCCAGCTGAGGTCCCGAAGCATCTCCGTAACACTTCCGTGTTGTTCGAACTTGCCGGTAAAAAATCTAGCAGACCGCCTCACAATTGCCTCAATGTCTTTCTTTAATCCGACCTGGTGCGAATCCCAAACACTCGAGCAGTACTCGAGAACAGGTCGCACTTACATCCTATATCCGGTTTCCACACTTTCCCGAAATTCTTCCGATAAACCGAAGTCAATCATCCTCCATCTCTACAACAATCGTTCCACTCTCGTTCCATATCACATCGCTTGCAACGCTACGCCCGGATATTTAAACGACGTGACTGTGTCAAGTGTGTTATCCGAAGATAATGGGTTTGTTCATCCTACTTACATTTTGTTGCCACATTTAAAGCTAGCTGCCATTCATCACACTAATTATAAATTTCATCTAAGTCATCTTTTAACCTCCTACAGTCACTCAACTTCGATACCTTCCCGTACATCATAGTATCATCAGCAAAAAACCGCAGATTGCTCCTCACCTTGTCTGACATATCATTTATTTATATAAAAAATAATAGCGGCCCTATCACACTTCCCTGAGGCACTCGCCGCCGAGGACAACGTACTGAGTTCAATTACTTAAGAACTCTTCGGAGCACTCACGTATCTGGGAACCTATTTCCTATGCTAGTACCTTTGTTAACAGTTTTTAGTGGGGCACCGTGTCAATGCTTTTCGAAAATCTAGACATAAGGATTCTACCTATAGCTCTTCATCCGTAGTTCGCAGTATATCATGTGAGAAGAGGGTAAGCTTTTTAAAACTGTGCTGATTTCTGTACTGAAGCTTCTCAGACTCAAACAAATTTATTATATTCGAAATCAGAATATGTTCAATAATTCTTGGTCTGTAATTATTCTGGTCCGTTCTTTTGTCCCTCTTATATACAGGAGTCATGTACGCTTTTTCCCACCCGCTTGGGACTTTGTGGTGAGTGAGAGATTCGCGATAAACGCAAGCTAAGTAAGGGGTCAATGCGTTAGAATACTCTCTGTAAAATGGAATTGGAATTCCATTTGGGCCTGGCGACTTATTTGTTTCCTCCTCCTGATTTGCGAGCATTACTGATTTTCTGAATTCTACACAAAAATTACCACTTTACAACTACGCCAGTGAAACCTACAAGAAAGCATCATGCATAATTTTCCAACCCTTTATTCATTGTGTAAAGTATTGATTGGTTGGTTAGGGGAGGAGGACAAACAGCGTGGTCATCGGTCCCATCGAATTAGGGAAGGAAATCGACCGAGCCCTTTCAAAAGAACCATCCCGGCATTTGCCTGATGCGACTTAGGAAAATCACGGAAAACGTAAAACAGGATTGCTGAATGCGAGGCCAGTGCACTAACCACTGCGCCACATCGCTTCGTGTGGAAAGTATTGTGTGACTGCTTAAAAGCGTCATATTTTCTCATTAAAATTGTTTGACGGGTGCTTTTACTGCTCCGAGAGCATATATGAGAACATTATAGGTAACGTCTTTAATTGTGTTCAGAACTTTCTGTTGATCAATATTATATGGCTCTGAGCACTATGGGACTCAACTGCTGTGGTCATCAGTCCCCTAGAACTTAGAACTACTTAAACCTAACCAACCTAAGGACAGCACACACATCCATGCCCGAGGCAGGATTCGAACCTGCGACCGTAGCGATCGTGCGGTTCCAGACTGAAGCGCCTTTAACCGCTCGGCCACTCCGGCCGGCGATCAATATTATATTTTGGATTTGGAATTCCAATGTCTTATTTCTCTTTGAATAAATACCAACTGAATCCATCCCTGGTTTATTGCTGTCAAATACGTCTCTCTTGATAGACGTTACTACTTCGTAGGCACGGGTGTTAGTCTCATGGCTTCGTGGCATTGCGGGCGTGAAATTTAATTTGCTTGACATTTGTTTAGGTACTGGTGAAGGAAAAGATGAATGCTGCTCCCAAATATTTTGTCTTGCTGCTGTTCATGTATGCATTCGAAGACTATAAAAATAAGTGCAAAGTGTTTAGAGTGCTTTAACAATTAGCCACCGGAACAGGTAGTTGTTATTGGGGTCACCCTCTGTTGTGAATAGTTCTACTCGGGATAACGGCTCCAGCCTTGTCCTAGATGCCTCTTTGAAGAGCTCTTCTGTTGATTCGCTACAGATACGGCCTTAAGTGCAGTTGACTGCGCAGAAAGAAGGAATGCAGTCTTGACGTTTCTTTTAGTTCGGTGGTCACAATGACTAATCAAGCGAAGACTATGTAATACGAGGCCCCTTCCTATTCCACAAGGCTTTTTTAAATGATACTGCCGTAGAATGTTTCATCTTCGCCTGACT
The DNA here is from genome assembly GCF_021461395.2 of Schistocerca americana. NCBI lineage: Eukaryota > Metazoa > Arthropoda > Insecta > Orthoptera > Acrididae > Schistocerca > Schistocerca americana. The sequence goes on along the minus strand of NC_060124.1, from coordinate 169,166,302 downwards.
CCTAACACACAATAGCAGCAGAAGGAATGTTCGTTACTCTGATGTTTCGCTTGTCATTTAAAAGGAGTTACCAGCTTGGGATGGTGGAAATTTACACCGTAACCTTTCCGCACAGCGAGCGGTTTTTTTAAACGTTAGTCTTCTAACTGTTCGATGCGGCTCGCCACAAATTCCTCTCCTGTGCCAACCTCTTCATTCAGAGTAGCACTTGCACCGTATGTTCTCAATCTCTGTCATTCTCTACACTTTTTTACCCTTTAGAGCTCCTTCTAGTACCATGAAAGCTATTCGCTGAGATCTTAACAGACGTCCTATCGTTCTGTGGCTTCCTCCTTCCTATGTTCCTTTCTTCGTTGATTCTGCATAGAAACTCCTCATTCCTTATCAATACGCTTAATTGTCAACATAATTCTGCAGCATCACATCTCAAACTTGTCGATTCTCTTCTTTTCCTGTTTTCCAACAGTCCATGATTCATTACCACACAATGCTGTGCTTCAAGCGTATTGTTTCAGAAATGTCATCCTCAGATTAAAACCGATGCTTGGTACTAGCAGATTTCTGTTGGCCATGGATGCCGTCTTTGCTTGTGCTAATCTGATCTTGATGTCCTTCTTAGATTCGTCGGTCATGGGTTATTTTGCTTCCAAGGTATCAGAATTCCTTAACTTGTCTAATTCTTGGGTCCCAATTCATCGCTAATCTCATTTCTGCTTTTCCTCATTAGCTTCGTATTTTTTTGGCTTACTGTCAGTTCGTATTATGTACTCATTAGACTGTTCATTTTATTCAACACGTCCTGTAGTTCTTTTTCAGTTTCACTGAGGATACTAATGTCGTTAGCGAATCTTATTGTTTATATCCCTTCACTCAGAATTTTAAGTCCACTCTTGAACCTCTCTTTTATTTCCATCATTGTTTCTGTGATATATAGATCGAACAGTACGGGCGAAGAAGTACATTCCTGTTTTTCACCATTTTCAATGGAAAACTTCGTTCTTAGTCTTCCATCCCTACTTTTTACTCTTAGTTCCTATACGCAGTGTATATAACCTCGTCGCTACTTATAGCTTATTGCTATTTTTTCTCAGAATTTCGTACATATTCCACCGTTTTACAGTGTCGAACGCTTTTTCCAGTTCAACAGATTCTAAGAACGTGCCTTGGTTTTTGGTAAGTCTTGCTTCCACACCACTCACAATCTCAGAACTGCCCGTCTGTTGCTACTAAATTTCCGAAACCCAAACTGATCATCATGTAACAGACCCTCAGTTTTCTTTTCAGTTCTTCTGCATGCTCTTGTTGTCAGCAACCTGGATGCATGAGCCGTTAAGCTGATTATGCTATACCTCTCACATTCACCTACCGTGTTATCTTCAGCAATGTATGGACCATATTTTTCAGTAAGTGTGATGGTACGTCTGCAGACTCATAGATAATACACACCAGCTTGAATAGTCATTTGGTTGTATATTCACGAGCAATTAGAGATGTACCCAGTAGTTACGAGACACCAAAAGCAATGCACCACCAATCTGATAAATGACCACTGTATCGCTGAAACGATCCCTGTGGTCGTAGCTCCCGTGACGTCGTTAGAAGCCTCATTTGATGGCCAAGGCAAAAATCCACGCACACACAGAGTGGTGGGGAGAAATTACGCGACTTATTGCCCCGCAAATTAACTCGGAAACCTTTCTCGGCGGAAGAAATACACTGAGATGATAACAGTCTTGGGATAGCTAATAATGTTGTGTCGGACCTCCTTTTGTCCAGCATAGGCAGCAACTCTATGTGGCATGGGCTCAACAAGTCGTTGGAAGTCCACTGGGGAGATATTGAACCATGCTGCCGCTACAGGGTGGTCCATTGATAGTGACCGGGCCAAATATCTCACGAAATAAGCATCAAACGAAAAAACTACAAAGAACGAAACGCGTCTAGCTTGAAGGGGGAAACCAGATGGTGCTATGGTTGGCCCGCTAGATGGCACTGCCATAGGTTAAACGGATATCAACTGCGTTTTTTAAAATAGGAACCCTCATTTTTTCTTACATATTCGTGTAGTACGTAAAGATATATGAATGTTTTAGTTGGACCACTTTTTTGGCATTTGATAGATGGCGCTGTAATAGTCACAAACGTATAAGTACGTGGTATCACGTAACACTCCGTCAGTGCGGATGGTATTTGCTTCGTGATACGTTACCCGTGTTAAAATGGACCGTTTACCAATTGCGGAAAAGGTCGATATCGTGTTGATGTATGGCTATTGTGATCAAACTGCCCAACGGGCGTGTGCTATGTATGCTGCTCGGTATCCTGGACGACATCATGCAAGTGTCCGGACCGTTCGCCGGATAGTTACGTTATTTAAGGAAACAGGAAGTGTTCAGCCACATGTGAAACGTCAACCACGACCTGCAACAAATGATGATGCCCAAGTAGGTGTTTTAGCTGCTGTCGCGGCTAATCCGCACATCAGTAACAGACAAATTGCGCGAGAATCGGGAATCTCAAAAACGTCGGTGTTGACTATGCTACATCAACATCGATTGCACCCGTACCATATTTCTATGCACCAGGAATTGCATGGCGACGACTTTGAACGTCGTGTACAGTTCTGCAATGGGCACAAGAGAAATTACGGGACGATGACACATTTTTTGCACGCGTTCTGTTTAGCGACGAAGCGTCATTCACCAACAGCGGTAACGTAAACCGGCATAATATGCACTATTGGGCAACGGAAAATCCACGATGGCTGCGACAAGTGGAACATCAGCGACCTTGGCGGGTTAATGTTTGGCGCTGCATTATGGGAGGAAGGATAATTGGCCCCCATTTTATCGATGACTATCTAAATGATGCAATGTATGTTGATGTCCTACGTAATGTTCTACCGATGTTACTACAAGATGTTTCACTGCATGACAGAATGGCGATGTACTTCTAACATGATGGATGTCCGGCACATAGCTCGCGTACGGTTGATGCGGTATTGAGTAGCATATTTCATGACAGGTGAATTGGTCGTCGAAACACCATACCATGGCCCACACGTTCACCGGATCTGACGTCCGCCGATTTCTTTCTGTGGGGAAAGTTGAAGGATATTTGCTTTCGTGATTCACCGACAACGCCTGACAACATGCATCAGCGCATTGTCAATGCATGTGCGAACATTACGGAAGGCGAACTACTCGCTGTTGAGAGGAATGTCGTTACACGTATTGCCAAATGCATTGAGGTTGACGGACATCATTCTGAGTATTTATTGCATTAATGTGGTATTTACAGGTAATCACGCTGTAACAGCGTGCGTTCTCACAAATGATAAGTTCACAAAGGTACATGTATCACATTGGAACAACCGAAATAAGATGTTTAAACATACCTACGTTCTGTATTTTAATTTAAAAAACCTGCCTGTTACCAACTGTTCGTCTCAAATTGTAAGCCATATGTTTGTGAGTGTTACAGCGCCATCTATCACAAAGCGAAAAAAGTGGTCCAACTACAACATTCATATTTATTTACGTACTACACGAATATGTAATAAAAATGGGGGTTCCTATTTTAAAAAAAACAAAAACGCAGTTGATATCCGTCTATCCGTCTGACCTATGGCAGCGCAATCTAGCGGGCCAACATAGCGCCATCTGGTTTCCCCCTTCAAGCCAGACAAGTTTCGTAGTCTGTAGTTTTTTCGTTTGACGCATATTTCGTGAGATATTTGGCCCGGTCACGATCAATGGAGCACCCTGTATAGCCGTCAATAATTGTGAAGTTACTATTGGTGCAGGATTTTATGCACTAGCTGACCTCTCGATTATGTCCTATAAACGTTCGATGGTGTTCATGTCAGCCGGTCTGGGTGGCCAGATCAATCGCTCTAACTGGCCAGAATGTTCTTCCAGCCAATCGCGAACAATTGTAGCCCGGTGACATGGCGCATTGTCATCCTTAAAATCCCATCGCTGTTTGGGAGCATGAAGTCCATGAATGGCTGCAGATGGTCTCCAAGTAGCCGAACATGACCATTTCCAGTCAATGCTCGGTTCACTTGGACCAGAGGACCCAGTCCATTCCACGTAAACACAGTATACACCGTTATGGAGCCACCACCAGCTTGCACAGTTTGTTAGCTTCGTGGGGTCTGCGCCACACTCTGACCCTGCCATCAGCTCTTACCAACCGAAATCGGGACTCATCTGACCAGGTTACAGTTTTCCAGTCGTCTAGGATCCAACCTATATGGTCACGAACCGTGGAAACGCGCTGCTGGCAATGTTTCGCTGTTAACAAAGGCACTAGAGTCGGTCGTCTGCTGCTTTAGCTCATTAAAGTCAAATATCGCCGCACTGTCCTGGCGGATACGTCCGTCGTCCGTGCCACATTGATTTCTGCTGTTATTTCACGCAGTATTGCTTGTCGATTAGCACTGACAACTCTAAGCTAACACCGCTGCACTGTGTTATTAATTGAAGGCCGTCTGTCACTGCGTTGTCCTTGGTCAGAGGTAAATTTGATATTCTCGGCACAGTCTTGACGTTGTGGATCTCGGAAAATGGAATTCTCGAACGATTTTCGAAACTAAATGTCCCATGCGTCTAGCTGCAACTACAATTCCGCGTTCAAAGTCTGGTAATTCCCGCTGTGCGGCCATAATCACGTCGGAAAACTTTTCACATGAATCATCTGAGTACTAAAGACAGCTCCACCAATGCCCTGCCTTCTTATACCATGTGTACTCGATACTAACGCTATCTGTATAGGGGCATATCGCTACCCCATAACTTTCGTCATCACAGGATACTTTGCGTATAACGGCGGATCACTAATCTCCAAACCCGAAATATTCTCGAACCGCGCCTTGTCACGGTCCGCGCGGCTACCTCCGTCCGAGATTCGAGTCCTTCCTCGGGCTTGGTTGTGTGTGTTGCCCTTAGGGTAAGTTTGTTTAAGTTAGACGAAGTAGTGTGTAAGTTTAGGGACCGATGACCTCAGCAGTTTAGTCCCCTATGATCTTATCACAAATTTCCAAAATTTCCACTCTCGAACCAGCACCACAAGGCTCACGTTCCCAGCACTCACGTGAGCTGCCGATCGACTTCCTCGCGGGCTCCATACAACTCTACGACAGATGTTTCAATATTTAGGCCTTTCAGCCGATCGGACGGAGTAGCCACATGCAGGCAGTTTCCTTGGCCATTTCCCGTTCGCGCTAACAAGAATCCACTACAAAATGCTGCTTGCTGCCAGGGCTTTTCAAAACTTGATTTCCCAACAGGTACTGGGAAACACCCGTCATCTTGGGAAAATCATTCATCCTTGCGGCAGCCTTGTCGGTCTCCAGCACTAACCGTTTAGGGGAATTGAGGGAAGTGCAGCTCACCGCCTCCGTTCTACCAGGTATTGGAAACCGGCTCTGGCGTATACTGTAGCCACAGGCGGAGCACACAGCCGCGCCTAGGAAGTTGCATATTACACCGTCACCCCTGGCTATTGTGGATCTGCCGGTAATAATTGTAGAGAAAAAAGTGAAAACGCTTAATATACGAGGGTGAGTCAAATGAAAACCTTAATTTTTTTAAAAAATATTATTTATTGTGCAGAAGTGGTACAAAGCTGTATCACTTTTCAACATGATCTCCCTCACGCTCAGTGCAAGTCCTCCAGCGCTTACAAAGTGCATCAATTCCTTTAGAAAAAAAATCTTTTGGTAGTCCGCGCAACCACTCATGCACCGCGTGGCGTACCTCTTCATCAGAACGGAACTTCTTTCCTCCCGTTGCGTCTTTGAGTGGTCCAAACACATGGAAATCACTTGGGACAAGGTCTGGTGAGTATGGTGGATGAGGAAGAAACTCAAAATCCAGGTCTGTGATTGTTGCAACTGGTGTACGGGCAGTGCGGTGCCTTGCATTGTCATGTTGCAAAAGGACACATGCTGACAGCAATCCACGTCGCTTTGATTTGATTGCAGGCCGCAGATGATTTTTAGGAGATCTGTGTATCATGCACTGGTGACAGTGGTCGCTCTAGGCATGTAATGCTCGAAAATGACACCTTTTTCGTCCCAAAAGAGTCAGCATAACCTTCCCTGCTGATGGTTCTGTTCGAAACTTCTTTGGTTTTGGTGAAGAGGAATGGCGCCATTCTTGCTCGCTCTCTTCGTTTCCGGTTGGTGGAATTGAATCCAGGTTTCGTCCTTATTAATGATTCTTGCAAGGAAGCCATCACCTTCTCATTCAAAGCGCCGAAGAAGTTCTTCACAAGCAGCAACACATCGTTCTCTCATTTCAGGGGTCAGCTGTCGTGGCACCCATCTTGCAGACACTTTGTGAAACTGGAGCACATCATGCACAATGTTGTGTGCTGACCCATGACTAATCTGTAAACATCGTGCAATGTCATTCAGTGTCACTCGGTGGTTTTCCTTCACTATGGCTTCAACTACTGCAATGTTCTGTGGAGTCACAGCTCGTTGTGTCTGACCTGGACAAGGAGCATCTTCCACTGAAATCACACCATTTGCGAACTTCCTATTCCATTCGTAGACTTGCTGCTGTGACAAACATGCATCATCGTACTGAACCTTCATTCGTCGATGAATTTCAATAGGTTTCACTCCTTCACTACGCAAAAACCGAATAACAGAACGCTCTTCTTCCCTGGTGCAAGTCGCAAGTGGGGCGGCCAGCTTTATACTGATACTGCGACGGCATATGTGCATCTGCACTATGCTGCCACCTACAGACCGTTCTGCACGCTGTTTGTAGCACACTTACCAACTTCCAGGATAACGGCGCGAAATGTCGATTTGTTATTACAAATTTAAGGTTTTCATTTGACACACCCTCGTACACTGAGGTTACAAAGCCATGGAGTAGCGATATTTATACATACAGGTAGCAGTAGTATCGAGGGCACAAGGTATAAAAAGGTAGTGCATTGGCGGAGCTGTCATTTGTACTCAGGTGATTCACGTGAAAAGGTTTTCGACGTGAGTATGTTACAGCCGCCCGATGGAAGCTAACAGATTTTGAAAACGGAATGGTAGTTGCAGCTATACACCTGAGACATTCAATCTCGGAAATCGTTCGGGAATTCAATTTTTCGATATCCACAACGTCAAGACTGTACCGAGAATATCAAATTTCAAGCATTACCTCTGTACGGACAACACAGTGCCCGACGGCCTTCACTTAACGACCGAGGGAGCAGCGTTTGCTCAGTGTTGTCAGTGCTAACACACAAGCAACACTGCGTGAAATAACCGCAGAAATCAATGTGAGACGTACGATAAAAGTATCCACTAGGGCAGTGCGGCAAAATTTGGCGTTAATGGGCTACGGCGGCAGACGACCGATGCGAGTGCCTTTGCTAACAGCACGACATCGCCTGCAGTGCCTCTGCTGGGCTGGTGACCATATCGGTTGGACTCTAGAGGACAGGAAAACCGTGGACTGGTCAGACGAGTCCCAATTTCAGTTGGTAAGAGCTGATTGTAGGCTTCGAGTGTGGCGTAGACCCCACGAAGGCTCTTATTAAACTTTGACAAAACACAGTACACACAGTTCCACACAGTAAATGAAATGACACCATTGATAAATATAGACTTCGATCAGAAATCGGTAGCTAAGGTAGAATATTCAAAATTTCTAGGTGTATGCATTGATGAGGGGTTGAACTGGAAAAACACAATCAGGATCTGCTGAAACATTTGAGTTCAGCTACTTATGCTATTAGGGTCATTGCCAATTTTGGCGATATACATATGAGTAAATTAGCTTACCATGCCTATTTTCGTTCTCTGTTTTCCTATGGCATCATATTCTGGGGTAACTCACCATTAAGTAAAAGAGTGTTCATTGCACAAAAGCGTGTAATCAGAATAATTGCTGGAGCTCATCCAAGATCATCCTACAGACACTTATTTAAAGAGCTAGAGATCTTCACTGTGGCCTCACAATATGTATATATATTCACTTATGAAATTTGTTATTAACAATACGAACGAATTCAAAAGTAATAGCAGTGTACGTGGCTACAACACTAGGAGAAAGGATGATCTTCACTACACAAAGTTAAATCTAACTTTGGCTCAGAAGGGGGTAAATTATGCTGCCACGAAAGTCTTTGGTCACTTACCTAATAGCGTCAGAAGTCTGACAGATAGCCATATTGCATTTAATTGGCTCTGAGCACTATGGGACTCAACATCTATGGTCATCAGTCCCCTAGAACTTAGAACTACTTAAACCTAATGACACCACACAACACCCAGTCATCACGAGGCAGAGAAAATCCCTGACCCCGCCGGGAATCGAACCCGGGAACCCGGGCGTGGGAAGCGAGAACGCTACCGCACGACCACGAGCTGCGGACCATATATCATTTAAAAGGAAATTAAAATAATTTCTTAATGGCTACTCCTTCTACTCATTAGATGAATTTTTGGATATAATAAGTGGGTAATTTCCCCAACGCCCACAAAAAGAATTAAAAATATTAAGTGACACGTTCCACATCATTACGAAGTGTCGTATTCATGGTCTATGGAACAAGTACTAATCTAATCTAATCTAATCGAAGCAATAGACCCGAGCTCTCAACAAGACGCTGTACAAGCTGGTGGTGGCTCCGTAATGGTGTGGACTGTGTTTATGTTCGACTGCTTGGAGACCATTTTCAGCCACTCGTCGATGTCATGTTCCGAAGCAACAGTGGAATTCGTATGGATGACAATGCGACAGGTGACCGGGTAACAAATGTTTGCAATTGATTGGAAGAACGTTCTTGACAATTCAAGGGAATGTTATCACCCCGATCGCCCGACATGAAGCCCATCTAACATTTATGGGACATAATCGAGATATCAGTTGGCGTCAACTTCCTGTACCGGCAACACTTTCGCAATTATGGTCAGATATAGAGGCAGGATGGCTCTATATTTCTGCAGAGGACTTCCAGCTATTTGTTGAGTCCATGCAATGTCGAGTTGCTGGACTACTCTGGGCAAAACGAGGTCCGACACGATATTGGGAGGCATCCCATGACATTTGACACGTCAGTGTACAATTTTCACTCTACAGCGGAGTGTGCGCTGATATGAAACTTCCTGGCAGATTAAAAATGTGTGCCGGACCGAGACTCGAACTCGGGACCTTTGCCTTTCGTGGGCAAGGTAGGAGACGAGGTACTGGCGGAGTTGAAGCTGTGAGGACGGGGCGTGAGTCGTGCTTGGGTAGCTCAGTTGGTACAGCACTTGCCCGCGAAAGGCAAAGGTCCCGAATTCGAGTCTCGGTCCGGCACACAGTTTTAATCTGCCAGGAAGTTTCACGTCAGTGTACAGTTTAACGATCCCATCAACAGCTCAGTCATTGCAGCACAATCTGGGATTTCGAAAGGATGGGGAGGGTAATCGACCGTGCCCTTTTCGAAGGAACCATCGTGGCATTTGCCTGGTGCGATTTACGGAAATCACGGAAAACGGAAATCTGGATGGTCGGACGCGGCTCTGAACCGTCGTCCTCACGAACGCTCCGATTGTAAAATGTCTGATAGACATACCGTAGCCCATCCGTCACCCATTTCGCGAGTCAGTAAAACAGCCATCGGGAAAATGCAGTCGTGTGATCTTGGTAAAAGGGGGTACTGCTTTCCCCCTAAAAGAAACTCGTTCGTTCCTTTCCACAGAGACAACAGCAGACTGCCGGTACACAACTAAATATGGCAGATACGCTATGGGGCTGGTCGTGACGCGTACACCGAATGCCGAGAACGCTACAGTAGTTCCGTTACTATGAAACGTTAAACTGATATTTACGCCACACAGACGGAGATTCCTAACAGATGACCGTGGACTACATGGTTGGCGCTGTGCGTAATTGGAAAACAAGCCGTTTATTCTGAGATATCAGGGGGTGGAGCGATTCTACAGAGACGGGCAAACCGCAGCAGATGGTCAGGCAATTCCTCGGAGAACGCCGGGGCAACTCGCGGAATGCGACCGCAGCTTCCGACGGCTGCAGCACCTCAGCACTGACCTGAATTAACAAAAGCGAAGCGGTGACTTGTGGTGATACAGAAGACTGTTTAAGGTAAGATAGGTAGATTGGATAACGAACGAAGAGGTACTGAATCGAAATGAGGAGAACATATATTCATGGCGTAACTTGAATAAACGAAGGGATCAGTTGATAGGACACACCCTTAGGGCGGACCTATGTTTCTCCAGGAGTATACAATCTTCAAATAATTTAACGGGTACGCAGCTGGTTGACGTTGCCGACAACCGCGAATATTTTGACAGGTGACCACTCTTCATTTTCAAGGCAAAACTGCTGCAACTAAACGCCGTGCAAGTGAATATAAAACATTGGTGTGTAGAGCAACTCCGGAAAGATCTCACACACGCATACATACACACTGTAAATATTAGCGCCATGAACGGTGAAATATGACCGATGCCATAAGTTATAGATAGTGAAACTTACTGTAAAACGAGTGAGGTAGCATTAATTCTGTCCCTCAGTTTTTTTGACAAGGGAGATTGCAGGATTCCACGCAGCATTTAAGCAAAAACCTCCGTCTCTATTTACAAGTTCACTTGCTACTTTAATTTCAACTGCTTCCTTAAAAACATTATCCGATGGCTGGAAGTAGATGCCAGAATCTCCTTGTTATGTTCCATAGGATGACCAGTGCCACCCTACATCATGCCAGTGAGAATTTGAACAATTTTTTTAGAACTCCTGAGTTCAGTCTACACCAACACTGGTTTCACGCTGGAGGTGGAAAAGGATAGCTGCTTTCCCTTTCTTGATGTATTGGTCAGGAGGAAGGATGACTAGTTGGTTAATTCGGGGGGTGGGACCAAAGAGCGAGGTCATCGGTCCCATCGGGTTAGGGAAGGATGGGGAAGGAAGTCGACCGTGCCCTTTCAAAGGAACAATCTCGGCATTTGCCTGAAGCGCTTTAGGAAAGTCACGGAAAATCTAAATCAGGATGGCCGGAAGCAAGTTTGAATCGTCGTCCTTCCGAATGCCGTCTCGCACGGTCAGAGGGAAGGTTGATGGTATGTTGGGATATGACGTTTATAGCAACCCCCCTACTCACATACTGATATTTGTCACCACTCAGCTCTGTGTGAAGGGATACATCGTACTTTGGTTCACATGTCCCAAGTTGTTGTAAACGCTGATAGTTTGTCAGCTGAGTTAGCCGATCTTGAGGTTACCTTTCGTCAGAAAGGATGTAGAGAAAGACAGAGAAGACGTGAGTTGCACTATCGACTAGCAGTGTACCGGGTGAGTGATGATAATACGGAATTGGTGTACAGGCTTTCTGCCCCAATCATCGAGCATTTACATCGAGATTGGCCGTATTTTGCGGAAATACGATGTGAAATGTATTTTCCCACCTCTATCTAAGATTAGGGTATATTTAGGTCCCGTTAAAGATGATGCTTGTTTGCGAAAGCTGGGTGTCTATCGTATTCCTTGTAGTTGTGGCATCGGTCAGACTGTCAGGACTGTGGAGGACCGAAGTACTGAGCATGAGCGTCAGGCACACTTAAAACAGCCGAGCAGATCGGCAGTCTACTGCAAAACGCTGGCGTTGGTGCTAGCCATCTATGGAATATAACAGGACGGAGATTTTGGCACGTACTTCCACCTATTGGGATAGATAGTGTCATTAAGGAAGCAGTTGAAATCAAATTAGCAAGTAACCTCGTAAATAGAGATGGAAGCTTCTACTCAAATTCTGCGTAGAATATTGCTCTCTCTTCCTTCTCAAACAGACAAAACGTCAGAGTTAATGCTAACGTACCATCTTTGGTTATGTGGTGGCGCTAGTGTTTATAGTGCGTGTGTGGGGGGGCGGGGGGGGGGGAGACGACAAATTGTAGAGCAATCTAAGGTGTCACTTCAGTGAGGAGCTCCAAGTAGAGAGGTGCACAGAGCTGCATAAAACCAGTCTTCGGACTGAAGACTACCTAATAGCTCAACGATTCATACAATTTTTGTATTGTTTTCTTGTATTTCACGTGCCTTGTGTGTAGCCAAAAGCCACTTCGTACATTTATTTCGTCAGCCGCGCTAGCGTGGCGTTGTAACGTAAAGCGTATGTAGACGAGCTAGCGGCCGCCTAGAATCAGTACGACGTAAGGTGAATTTGTTGCACGGCTGAATGCTAGTGGGCCCAGGGCACACAACGCGCCGTGGTCAGGCCGACTAGTTGACCGTTTCCGGTCATCCAGGTGCAGACACAATGAGCGCGTCACCGGAAACGGGAAAATCCCAGTACTGGGAATTTCGACGGCTTATGTTCGCATTGCCTTTGTGCAGAATATGCTCCGAAATGGTGAAATGTCAGACACTCGTAAAGATGGCCGAGATGCAGCTCGTAGAGATTCGAGAATAACTCACATCAAATATTGCAGCTCTTAGAGATTCGAGAATAGCTCACATCAAATATTAATGCAAATCTGAATCCATTTGCAGTCTCGGAAAAATTAGGTGCATCCATTGACACAATAATATCTCTACATATTTGAAACTACAGAAGTTAATATCTCACAGCGAGTAACGTTTTCATGATGACCCTCTGAATTAACAACTTTTAATAGCTTCATGCTATTTCGAACAACATTATCTCAGCTGATAGCATTGCACTATAGCTATCATCCCTGAAAGCTAAGTATCTACATCTATTTTGTTTATTGATTCACGACATCTTTTACATCTTTTCCATTGTGCAAATGTTTGTCAGAACATCGTATTCTCCACATTTACACAGCAAATAAATGCAGCATGAATACGTCATACTACATAATACTTGTGTTGTTATTTAACGAATAGTTTACTATTGTGTCAGTAACTTTATTTACATATTGGTCTCAAGTGCTATTAAAAAACTGTGCTAATTTAAAAGTGGTCACTCACATGTGCTAGCGGACACCTCAATTGAAAAGACAACAAAAAACACATGTGTTAAGAAGGGATAAATAATTGTTTAAATAATATTTAACGAAAATCTGTTGTCATTTATGGTGAGCACACTTGCGCAAGAATGCCGGCTTAGTTATTTATAAACCAACTGCTATTTATATTTACTGTAAACGATCTGAGTGTAACCGAATGTTTATGACATTTCCTTATTTAAACATTGTAATATATTAATTTAGTCCGGGAAGTGGTCAGTTTGAGTCAAATCATGTATGTAGAGCTTAAGGACGATTTATGTTCAGTGAGGATGGCGTTCAGCCAATGAGAATTGGACAGAGGACGAACGCTGCTGGAGTCAAGTGGAAATGGGGACTTTTCGAGTGAAGAGCTCAAAGTAGCGATCCTGGACACTTGGTGGCGAGTTCTGCAAGCAGGCAGACCTGTCTAGAATGACGTGCGCGATACAGTGGTACGGGTATTGGATTCTGAGCGGTGAACGGCCTCTAGTATACTTCAACGTCCGAGAGATTTGAATGTGCGCAGGGTAGAACTCTAACTTCTGAAGCTTGATTCACGGAATTGAGCATAGACAAAATATGAGTTACTGTTCTTTGCATCGCGTATATTAAACTGTGAATTGTCATATTCAACTCCTAACTGTTTTGAGCTGGTGAATATTTCGTGTTCTGTGATTACGAAATGGACTTTGTTTTTGGCGTATCTTTGATAACTCTTTAGTCTGGGGATTTTTCTACCATTCTCGTAACGCTCTCAACGTAACTTTACTGCATTTGATATGAGTATTTTCTGTCTGTATTTTAATTGAATATCGTACGACCACTTCCAGTTTATTTGAAATGTCCTTTACTGAATAGACATTTTTCAACATAATTCTCTGTCGTCTACATCAATTGCAGACGTTAGAATAAGATCTGTGTCCTTGAATTATGCCTATAACTTGTATTTCGAATTTCTGTGTATTTTATTAGTTCGCAATTCCAGCCAGTGCACAGACGATTTGACTGCAGGATCACACCTACAGGTTATTATTTACAGCGAATTAGACGAAACTGGTTTGCGCGTATGGGATGCTGTTTGGAAGAGCAACTACGCTAGCAGCAAACGTTAGGGTCCGTCGCAGAGTCTAGCACGAATGTCTTCCTCAGAGCAGTCGTCTGTCTACAGAGAAATTTAACTTTGTGTGGACCTGCACGTCTCATCGGTATACAAGCAGCTTCTAAGAATTTGGATCCACATCGGTAACTTTGATCTCACAGCAAATAACTTCTTCCATGAAGAACAGGGGAACGCTTTGAAAGATCGCATAAGCTCAGTTGGAGGTAAGGCAAGTGTAAGTTTTCGATTTCGTTGTAAGATACTGGGGAAATCGCAACTTGCCAAGCTGCTTACTGGAATATTACGCAAGTGTGTGTGACCCTTATCTGCTCAAACTATTAGAGGACATCTAGCATTAACATAAGAATATGGTGCGTATGGTCCTAGGCTACACTAACCGGAGACAGTCCTTAACTGAAAGGCACTACAATAAAGACAATGTATCGTGGAAACCTGCTTAGAAAACTCGAGCAACCTGATTTCAGGGCGGAAACTGCAAATACTCTTGAGTCTGTCGCTATTGTAGAGGTCGCGAAGATAAAATTAGACAAATAATAGCTGCCACGCAGACATAAATTCGTACTCCCATCCGAGAGTGAAACGAGAAGAATCTTTAATATTATTATGCAACTACTTGTTCGCTGTGCCAAACACTCAGAACATCGAGCTACCACTTCGAATGTCGCGCTACATTTTTAAAAACTCTGATCTGGAAAACAGACCTACCAGCCTCATTAAAATATGGATACGGTGGATTTGGAATAGTTTTGTGTCGCTTTATCCCGGTATACGGTACATTTGGTTTACCCTTAAGAAATGACACCTTAATGAAGCACTGTATGAACGATTTATGAGACGATCTGATTAGCCCTCTTAGATGGTTTCTAGATGATGCTGTCATTTACCGGTTTTCAAAGTCATCACAAGTTTAAAACTAATCGCAAAGTGATTTAGACAAGATATTTGTAAGGTGTGAAAAGAGTCAGTCGACTCTAAATGATGAAAAGTGTGGTGTCACCGCCAGACACCACACTTGCTAGGTGGTAGCCTTTAAATCTGCCGCAGTCCGTTAGTATACGTCGGACCCGCGTGTCGCCACTATCAGTGATTGCAGACCGAGCGCCGCCACACGGCAGGTCTAGTCTAGAGAGACTCCCTCAGTTGTACAGCCGACTTTGCTAGCGATGGTTTACTGCCTACATACGCTCTCATTGGCAGAGACGATAGTTTAGCATAGCCTTCAGCTACGTCATTTGCTACGACCTAGCAAGGCGCCATATTCAGTTACTATTGATATTGATATTGAGAATCATGTACCGTCAAGAGCGACGTTCATCATTAATGGATTAAAGTTAAGTATCAAACTAGCTACGTCCGCTTTCTGAATTCTAATTCCTTGGCATGTTCCAGACCTCACGTCAGTATAGTTCTTCCTTCCTCACGCCAGCCTGCGTGAGCTAAAACGCGTGCATTTCAGCCTCCACTAGTAACACGGTGTTGGCTCTTCTGCCAACACCACAAAAAGTACGAAGTCATTCACATGATTACCAAAAGCGATTCCGTTATGTTTGGGTTGGACGATAAATCACACAAATCTAAAGGCTATGAATTCAACTAAATACGTGGGAATTACGCTTAAGAAGAACTTAAGCTGCAACAACCACACAGATAATATTGTGGAGAAGTCAAACCAAAGACTGCATTTTACTGGCAGAACATTTAAAAGATGCAGCACGTCTACTATTCTGGAATATTGCTGTGGGGTATGGAATTCTTCCCAATTAGTATTGTCGGAAGACCTCTAGAAAGTCCAAAGAAGGGCATCTTGGTGTCACGGATATGATAATGATGACGTCAGTCATCATTACAGTCCCCCGTCCTCTTCTGAAGTATCGCTGCACTGTATTGATGGAGGACATCGAAAAAGGTGAAGAAAAGGCACGTAGTTCTGGGTTACCGTAAAACAAAGGAAACACGCATACGGTACCCGAATTGGGGTGGCAGTCATTAAAACGAAGGCGTTTTCCGTTGCGGTGAGATGTTTTCACGAAATTCCAAACACCAACTTTCTCCTCCGAATGCAAAAATATTTTGTTGACGGTCACCTGGATAGTGAATAACAAAATACGAGAAATCAGAGCACGCACGGGAAGATTTAAATGTTCGCTTTCTCCGAACGCCGTTAGAGAGGTAGAGAAATAGTGTAAACGCGGGTCGACGAACCCTCTGCCCTGCACTTGGATATGAAATTGCAGAATAGTCAAGTAGATGTAAATGTACTGTTGTTTTACTTATTCTGTGAACCATAAAACTGCTTGTATATAATTCTAATAAGAAAAGTCTGGGGAAGTGCGGAAAGACTTAATTTCAGATTTCGCAGTTGGATGCTGGAAACGGGAGTCCCATTTTTAAGCGAACTCATAGTGTGGTAGGGTTGGATAAAATATTAATGGTAATGTTCTAATAACAACGTTGGTATGGAGTATTTTACTCATATGAAATTAGAATTACATTTACACAAGTTATCTTTTAAGTACCATAGCTAAATTGGTTCAAATGGTTCAAATGGCTCTGAGCACTATGGGACTTAACATCTATGGTCATCAGTCCCCTAGAACTTAGAACTACTTAAACCTAACTAACCTAAGGACATCACACAACACCCAGCCATCACGAGGCAGAGAAAATCCCTGACCCCGCCGGGAATCGAACCCGGGAACCCGGGCGTGGGAAGCGAGAACGCTACCGCACGACCACGAGATGCGGGCCATAGCTAAATTCTTTTTTATAACAATGACGAATGAACAACTATTGAAATTAGTTTCTTCATGCTGAACAGGCTTCATCTCTTCGGAAACGATTTAATAACCAGCAGAAACTGCATTTAAGCGACACGCAGATATGTAAAAAACAAAATTATAAATTCGAGTATGAAAAACTTCATATGGGACATGAGTGTAATATTCTGTAGGAGAAGGAGCTATGATTACAGATGTCTTTCATCTTAAGAACCTAAACTCCAAGCTGACATATGAACTCCTTTGTGAAACTTATTACACGAATCAGCACTGAACAAGAGCAGAAATGTTCGAAATTTGAATCAAAAACAAAACAAAAGAATGAGGTGTCAAGTTGTGATAGGAAACACGTGCAATAAAAGCGAATAGCTTGTTTCTGGTACCTGAAGCTACCAGAAAATATAGAGAGAACCGTCCGCTGTGTTATATTGCCGAAGAATGCCAAATGGCACCCAGGCGGTCATTTCAGAACCCTGTCAACACAAAGAGCCTTTCCCGGAAATCCGTTAATGGCACCATATTGTTAAGTAAGTTTAGAGCGTTCCAGCCAGTTGCAATTACAGGTTTTACGCTTCGTAGCAAAACCACCACTGCCTGTTTTACGAGGAGAAACAATGAACACCTGCCATTATCACAAAACGTATAATTCCAGAAATAACTACGTAGTTACCATCATCTTTGCGATAAGAAACCAACACCAGCCGAGTGGCCTAGTTGTCTCTATTCTTTGCAGTGGAGAAAGTTACCACTCTTCACAACGTGGATTTGATGCCGCTCTCGAAGGTGGCTATTTTGTTACTCCGATGCGTTTACGGATTCAAAGGAGAGATAAACACGTATTCAGAAAAGACACATCAACGCAGATGTCCTCGCATATTACTTTCGCATCACGTCAGAAGTTTTAGATAATAAATTACGAATTTTGAAATTCCTTGCAAAGCATAGATTTTGAAATTCCTTGCATACCATAAAATTCTTGCTCTGAAGCTCCCAGATGACCGGTGGAACGGCCATCAGAGTGCATTAGTGTGCGGTGTGGTTTACGTTTAGTGTCGTTGGCAGGCCTGGTAAAGTATATAAGTGACGTCAGTAGCGCCAGATGGCGAGTGATCACTGTGAAGGACACGTAAAGATGCAGCGCACTCGCGCGAGACAGTGTTATCAGCATATGACAGGGTTTGAAGGACGCCTAATTATGGATTTCCGTTTTGACGGTTGGTCGGATCGTCCAATATCCAGACTTGTGGGACACTCGTATGTGACAATGGTCCAATGTCGGACTGCATGGGAACGTGGGGGCAGATATAATCGTTGTTAAGGTTCTGGCCCACCACGTCTGACCACTTGAAGGGAGGACCGCCGTATTGCGCACAAAAACATCGAAACACTTTCACATCTACGCCTACGGTGCGACTACAAGATTCCACGCAACGTTCTGTGTATCCCACACCAATGAATCGAAGACTGTCATCAGCCGGACCAGGCCATATTATCGTCCCATGCGTAGGCTGCTGTTAACACCACAATACAGACGGCTGCATTTGCAGTGGTGCTGTGACTGGCAAACATGGAGTGCTGACAAATGGCATGGAGTTGTTTTCAGTGGCGAATCATGGTTCTGCGCTACCCTGGATGACTATCGTTGACGAGAATGGCGGTAATCCGGGCAGTAGTCCGTTTCTTCCAGTGTGCTGGTGAGGCACAGCGGTGTAACTCCTGATGTGATGCGGGGAGCCTTCGGGTGTGACTTCATGTCACGGCACGTAACGGACATCCTGCATCCTCGCGCGTTACCCCTCATGCGACAATAATGAGGTGCCATTTTTCAGCAGGACAATGCTTGTTTACACACGTCATATGTCTGTATGAACTGTCTGCGTGATGTTGAAGTACTCCCGTGACCAGCAAGATGTACAGATCTGCCACTGATGAAACCCAAGGGACCAGGTCGAACGTCAACTCCATCTCAGTGCCAGTATCCAAGATATCAAGGACCACTTAGAAAAGCTGTGCGCCATCTTGCCTGACGAGAGGATACAATGATTTTGTGAAATCCTTCCAAACCGAATTATTGCATGCACCCAGGCCAGAGAGAGTATTACGAGATATTGCTAAGTGGGTTCATACAGTCAAGTCTTTCGTAAATTTGACTCGATTTTGTAATCAGTGGATTAACATCTCCTACCCTCTCAAACGCGAAATTTCATTTCGTTTCCTCCTCCCCTCCTGGGTGCTTCATTTTTTTGTTTTTTTTGTTTTTTGTTTTTTTGTTTATGGTTCAACTGAACACATCGACTGTTTTTAAAAATAATCAGTCTTCCCACTCAATTCGTACCGGATTCTGTCTTGTGCTATTACTTTTCTCTGTGCATAAGAACTGCTTTACATACAGTATCCCATGTAATATGAATTGTATACTTTTGTCTGTTACCCCAATATTCCCACTGTACTGCTCTTTCAGGCCCCATCTGTACTATTCCCGAACGTTGTAGCTGTCCATATAACCTATACTATCAATGGTTTCGCACTAGTGTATTTTCTCTGTATCCTGTACAACATTCGCTTCTTACGTACATTATCTTCCGATTTAATAGCTTACCTCAATATTACTACATTTAATATGCTTATAGTTTTTTTTTCATTTCTGGATTTCCTATGGTCCATGATTTACTAGTATACTATGATGTGCTTCACATGGGCGCATCAGGCACTTCTCTCACATTTGTATATATTTGACACCAGTAGCGCGCTGAGTTAATTTACTTCTGATTCATCCACCCTTTTGTAATTTTACTTCCTGGAAAGGCGCCTTTTTCCATACTTTTATTGCACTCTCATTTTCAGGCTGGTTTGATTTTAAGCAAGTCACTGTTGCCCTAAGCAGCGTTTCGAAGGTCGTAGGTTTGTTTCTAATTTTATGCAAAGAATGTTTCGCAGTGTACTGAGTATGTGTTCTGTGTCTTCCTTACTTTCGGTCAGAATGTCTTTGTCGTCTTCGAACTTTAACATTCGTATCTTTTGCTATGCATATTGGGCCTCGCATAAACTTTTCTTTCAATTTCTTCACAGCCCACTTTCGCTTGCAAGTGAAACACACATGTCGCGATAAGTCGTATTTCTGCCTTATGCCCTCCCTGAACGCCAAATGGTCTCTCCTGATTTCAACTTTTATTTCTCTCATTACGTCTTTCTAGATATAGATTACTCGTCTGTCTCTGTATTTTGTCCTACTTATTTCTAGACTGCTAGCATGTTAGTCCATCTTTTACTGTCGCATTATACCTTTTGTATACAAATGCTAGGAAAATATCTTAATTCACTATTATTCTTTTGTGCAAAGCCACAACTCTGGAACCTTCCTCTTCTCTTAAGAGAAACTAATCTTCGTCCAACACCTCTTCAGTTTTTTGTCTCTGTCCATCTGTGTATAGTTACGTTGTAACCAAAATTAAATCTAAATCAAAAAATAGGGCCATCAATGAAGTACAGCACTTAGAACTGAAAATAAGTCTATTAAGGACACCAACGTACAAACACAACTGCCTCCTTGACGGAAAAGCTGCTATTTACACAAACATCGAAAATGTCAGACTATTCAAATTTAGAGAACCTTCTAAAAAGTATAAATAATACGTAACAGCTGTTCACTCGTGATCAGGTTTAAACCAGCGCCCCACAGCACGCCAATCATCGACGCTATTACACCGTAGTGCGAATCACGCCGCAATATTACAGTCACTGGTTTAGAAGGATGACACGCCCTGTAATCGTCCGATAGTTTTTATATTTGTCAGCCTTTTTCGATAATGCAGTGATAACGTTTTTCTGGAAATCTGATAATAAATCATTCGTTTCACAGATTTTTAACAACAACAACTCAAATAAATTTCTAGCTCCAGCGTCGCCCATATATTTCAGTAGCACTGAAAGTAAGTCAGCAACTTGTGCCACAGATTTGAGATCAGATGTTTCAATGCGCTCTCAAACTACTGCCGTCATTACTGAATCGCTTATTTCCTTTGCGTCAGGTTTCTTCTCAGAAATTTGCCGTCATTTTCTCCATAAGTGAAAAACTGCTGTAGTTTAGCATATACCGTTCTTTAAGCGAAACTGACTGTTCTTCAGGAGTACTATGGTACAATAAGACACAAAAGTCGAGGAGCTTCAGAAGATCCATAGCACGGCCGAAACTTAGTAATTGAAAGTTCAACAGACACCTCTATCAGCTCAACTTAAGCGCCACCCCTCGTGTGTTCGCTGAGACGAAGAAGATCCAAACCATATATTCCTACAACGTCCTCAGAACACGTATCGTATAAACATTCTTGAAAGTTATCTTCGGGCTCTTATTCATCAGTTCCCAAGCAGCCTCCAAACCTTGTTAGCATCCAGTGATAGACCAACGTATAAAATACTGTACGAGTTCACCAACAATGCCAACATCCCGATGTAGCTCCCTGCCCTGCTAATCTGATGCTCCTGGTAATTAAGAGTGCCAGGGGAAGACCCTGGCACAATTAACTGACCATATTCCCACGTCCTACTCAGAAGGATATGAAACACTCAGTCTATAAACGTATGTATGTCACTATGTACCTTTCATATGTGTGTGTCTAAATATTGGTGTATCTATACACATGGTTGTAATACCCGAATCTGGTTGTTGTACACTGCCATCAAGTTCTGTCTAGAAGGTACTTACAGCTGTGCACGAACATTCAACTCCCTCTTTCTGCAGCTTTTGAACAATTCTTACAGGACATGCAAAAGAACATTTTAGAGTTAATTTAGATACATTGTCATTAATATAGATTGCATTGGGAATATCTCAGATTTTTACCAAAGGCGATTTGTCATTTCTTGTTCTGTTATCAGCGTGATCTTTTTTGCCATACTACCTCTGCTTATCCCATGTTACGTTTCCACCTCGTTGACTCATTTCAGTATAATGCGAATGTGAAATTCGTTTAATGTCGGAATCTGTTGTTCGTTAAGCTTATGTACGAGGGCTATTCGTTCATTAACATCCGATCGGCCGTGAAATGGAAACGACAATGAAAATTCGATGAAGCTTTCCACACATGTGTAGGGCAGTGTGTCTAGTATTCCCGGCAATCACTCACGCCGTTCTTTTCAGTCCTGAGCGCACAGTGAGCACGTAAAGATGCTTAGAAAATAGTGTCTCCCGCCATGTATGAATGCCTGCTGAAAGATTTCGCCTGATTTCATGCAACCCACACAACATAACTGTCATGCATTTCCCTTTTTATCTCGGCTGCACTCTCCATGGGCAACGAGAACGCTCCTGCAGCGTTTTCGATGGGAAATGTTTGATAAACCTCCGTACTGTCCAGACTTGGCTCCCTCTGATTTTCATCTCTACTCACATGAACCGCTGGCTACGAAGACAACATTTCGGCACAGACAACAAGCTGCAGATCAGTATGTGGAATTGGCAGAAAGCACAGACAGCTCTCTTCTATGGCAATGGTACTTGAAAGATGGTACATCGCTACGACAGATGTCTAAGAGCGGTGACTATGTAGAGCAATAGCAGAGAGCTGCAGTGAGTGTTGCAAATAAAACACTTCCGATTTTCACACCATTTTGCAGCGGATCGGACCTTAATAAACGAATAGCCCTCGTACCCCAGCACGACTTAAACTATTGTATACTCTGAACTGCCAAATCGAATTTTAACTAATGTATACTCTGAACTGTCAGAACAAACTTTAGTGTAACATTTCCAGTATTGAGATGGTTGCATGGGCACATTCTGAAAGCCAATAATAAAAAAAAGTGTGCCAGCGCCACACTAACCAGTAACCGCGGCTTCATTACCTTGGCATTCTAATATCTTCTTCTTTCACAAACAAGATGGAGTATTACGCGCGTTATTCGTGGCTCTTTTGTAGACTGCTTAGTGTAGCTGTTGTACGGTTAGCTGGGCATGGGGACCAGAGTATTACAGCGGAACATCGGGATACTTCTGATGTGAGCTGTATGCGTATCATTGTCCCCCTTACTAGGAGCAAGTAGTTGTTTGCTGTACATGCAGTTAAGTGTAACTGATGTTGGCAAGGACTTAGGGGTCGAATATTAATGTGATACAATAAACAGTGTGTAGAGCATCGTGTCGTCATCAATGGTACCTCATCATGTAGCTCCAACTCCCGTTGACTAGCAAATCTGATGCGACATAGTCCACAATGACCACTGTTGATCTCACAACTTGAGTTAAGGCATGCCATTGCAAAGCGCAACAGATGGAAAATAAAAGCACAGATTAAGAACATATTGAGAGCAGACGCAAAGCAGTCGAAATAAATCAAACTAGTCCTAGTCGTTCAGCTGATCTGCGAAGCAGCCATCGTCCGTTCATGAAGCCGTCATCAGCTTCGTCGCTAGTATGGAAATGAGAACAATTAAAAATGAAAAACAAATTTTTTAAATATGTAAGGCAAGCTTATTGAATATCTCCAATTCTTTTCAACTGAGAAAATCGTAGAAATTAGAATGAAAATTTGGAAGAATACCGACCATCACCAATTAAGCTGGGATGAAGGATACAGAGTGTTAAAACAAACTGTCAGACATTCGTGTATGATTTTGCTGTACCGTGCAGCATCCAGCAGAAGTCAGTTTCATGGACCCGATAGCCAGCAAGGAAATTTTAAGAATACGTGCGGAGAAAAATGAATGTTTTATTGACATTAAACACTCAAATCTGAATCCAGCAAAATAGTCAAGATAGGAAAGGTATAGTACCTCAGAGAGATATTTCAACAAAATGACTTGAAAAACTGTCATAGATGATGTGATATACAAAATGGAAAGAACCCCAAGAAATAAGTATGAATAACCACGATGAAAAGTGCCTGTCGAGAAATGTAAAAATTTCGCATTACAGCCTGGCAGTGTGACACAGGTACCTCTATAAAAGAGAATGCATAGCGATCAGTGAAGCATTACGCAAACTAGAAACGTAAGTCAGGATACTAGGTATTTATGGTAAAATGTATGAAAACATTTTCAAAAAACCATAGATATAAGGAAAGAGGCAGTTTTTATACATCTTTGCAAAATGAATGGCTAGAGGTGAACACAAGAGGTTTCCAAGTGTCTCTGAGAAAAGAATTAATAAACAAAATGAATCAGAGAAGCTAAAAAAATTTAGAAATACACAACATAAAAGAAGCACAAGCAGCTGAAAAGTGTTAAAAATTAAAAGCATTACCAGCTAGAAGTGGCAAGAGAATAGCTGCAAAATTTAAAGCATTTTGGAAAAGGAAACCAACTGGGGAGGAATTGAAATTTACATGTTGTCTGTAGCTAATGCTAACGGAAAAAAGTTAAATACCAAATTCTTGACAAATGTTAGAATATTTTGCTTGTCTGAGCTACCAGTTCATTGACTGAACGCAAACACGGTCACATCATTGCCCGAAAAAAAGAAAAGTATTATGACATCTGGTTCGAGAAGAATAAAAGATGATAGTTCTGCTTCAAAAGATACTAACGAAACTGATGCATTTTTATCTTTATCCGACTGGATATACAGTTTCTCCTCTGAATAGAAGCACAGTGCGTTAATACCTTCATTTTGCTCATCAGTACGTGGCAGGGACGCGTTAAAGTAAAGCAGTCGTTAACCCGAAGATTATTTTGAATATCACAGTGCTCTATTAGGCATGGTCCTGTTGGAGGTGGTAATGCCGTTGCCTTCCTGAACCTTTCGGCTTATTTAGATAGCCAGGTTTTAGGGCGACCTATAGTTTAACGTGCATTTCGAATCAGTGTGCAACTCGGCATTTTTCACATTAACAAGCGTTGCCAGAGGCGAAAGAAATGATGAACGAAAGAGAAGAATCCTAGGACTGACGGTATCAAACCCGAGACCTGTGGGTTTGTGGTTTTCACGTTTAGCACTGAGCCACAGAGCCACACCAAGCTACATCTACATCTACAAGATCTACACAAGCTATATGGAAATCATGTCACGTAGTAAGCTGCATAGAATGTTGTTTTAATTTAAAACTAAAACTATTATCCACAAGCCAAGTCGCCAATGGACGCTGTTATGAAGAGTTCGAGCCACAGGTAGCAGGTTCTAAACCTGATGGCAGAACGCTTTTATACCACCAGTATTTGGTCGCAATGGTAGGAGAGGTGGCGGTGGACAGTTTCAGATCAGTCGTGGATTAAACGCGAAACTGTTCCACAATGTCTCCAGAATTGATGGAAGGGTGGCAGATTAATGTTTAACTTGCCGTCGACGAAGTCCGTGTCATTTTCGTGGGAACCATCCCAGCATTCACCTTAATCGATTTAGACCTAGTCCTGCAGAATGTGTGGCATTAGCACTGCAGGACCTCGCTTGGTTCCTTGAGTGAAAGCCATTAACACGACGGTGAGGACTGAAGGAGCTTTTTTGTCGCCTGGACACAGTAGAGAGGAGTGAGCTATGCACTGGAACGGGGTTCTGCAGTCTCCCTTCCTTTCAACTTCATTCCAGTCCAAAACAACACAGACACAGCGTCACACTGTGCCAGTACTGAAAGTCATTTGTTCGTGAGCATTAAATTGTTTGCCTGCTTCTTACTCAAAACCAAATGTACAGTCCTCTGCTATAAAAAGATTGAACTGAAATTTCTATTGTGAACAGCGTGTCTCAGTGCACACATTATATAAAGCCAAAACTAACTGGCGTTCACTGTTAGGAAATTGAATCAAAATTATTACTCAAAAACTGCTACCAAAATCAAACCTTGCACAGCCCAAAATAATTGAAACACTAAGAAACACACACTGTTCACTGGTCCATTAAGAATCGGAATTACAAAGAAAATGCTTAGAATTTGCGCAGTGGAAACGTGAGATGAGAAACAAAAGAACCAACAAAATACTAAAAGAATCTCACCCGAAAATTACTGCGTAATAAGCAGCACAGCATGAAGAAAACGCACCATCTACGATATGCTAAAGTAAAACTAAACTACTGGGAGAAAGACTGAGATGATTTTCTCATACTAAAAAGTAAATAAACAAATAAATTCTTACTTGAAATGAAAATATTAATCCGTTCATTGTAATGACAATGCTGAATTATAACTCTTATTTCACAAGAAGATAAAACTCACAGAATACCATAAACTTTACTTTCTTTACAAAAGTCTTACACGGCAATGCCTTTATAATTATGCAAATTGTAATAAATTAAACAGAAATGAACTAAACTGATGTGGGGAGGTGGAGTTGTCCTGTTGCAAGAATTGTTAACATTATCAGTGCGTGCCAGCAAAACAATTATTGCCTTAAAAACATATCCATAATGCAAATCCATTCTCTTTGTTTCATAAATGCTGCGTCTGTTAAGTCCTTCCATCAGATTAATAATTCCTAACAACTGTCTTCAGCAAAATCCTCCTCCAATATGCACTACAACAAAAGTTCTGCCAGCTTACTCCATCTCCAGCACTGGACTACTCTTCGTTCTACAACTGACCCAAAGATACACAAGTTCGGAGATACTGCTGCCACTGTCCTCAGTCGGTTATTCCACAGATGTTACACGCAACTTCTTCGCTCTCGTAACATGAAATTTCCACACATTCTCAAACTGTCCACAAATAAATGTCCAGTTGAGCTATTTACGCCCACCTTCAGTACTAACTACAATCATTCACGCAGCACAGCACAAAGAAGAAGCATCAGCTGATCATTCAGTCCAAAGGCTCATCCACACATAATTGTTTTTCTGTGCAGATATCTGCGCAAATGTCTGTGGATGCAATAAATGGCTACAAATGCTAGTTCCAATCTACTCCTCGGGTGCCATCTGCGGCTCTAGGGAAGAAATTTCAGCGGCAAGCGAGTAGAACATGATTGTTAGAGATTTTTTTTGTTTTGGGCCGTACTGTCACCTCGCAAAATATGGGAAGCGAAGACCTTGCAGTAGAAGATATTTCTTTCACGGTATCTAAGATGAAGAAGTGCCCACAGCTCTTAGGGCATGCATTTTGGAGCCCGTGTTTATATAACTTTTTTGCTTCGAATTATCGTTCCTGTCTTATCAATGAATACTGACCATGTTCCTCGCTCGCTCTGTGTATTTCGTGGTCCTCGGCGCCACTTTGAATAGATATCGTTACTTTACTTAGCGCTTTGCGGCTAACAGTCCTTAACGAATTTGTTTTCTTTTTTTTTCGTTTTACCATTTCCCTGCTTGCCCTAGGGTCAACGGCCCGTTATTTCTCCGTTAAGGAGTTATAAGCAGCCGACTTATCTCGATCGTTGTGTTCCTCGTTTTTAATTTTCCACAAACATGACTCTTACACATTTCAACAAATTCAGCAGTATAGTCTCAAGAACACTGGCGTGCATCGGCCATTTCAAAATACACTGTGCACGCACAAATAGCTGACTCAGTCGCATTTCCCGCTCCAGATTCGCAGCCAAACGCTACAATTTCGTCTGTGCCAATGTGGTTGGTGCCCTCAGATTTGGGCATTTTGCTCAAAGCGCCAACTCCGTCCTGCAGGCTTGCGTATGTCTCATGTCTGCGCAAATGTCCTGATCAGACGCAATGAACTGTCTGCGCAGACCTGATGTGCGCAGACGATTCCTCAGACAGGCCGTTGCGCGTGGACACGCCATAACGCACAGTGCAATATCGTGTGATGGAAGCAAGCTAGACCCGGATCGATCCTGGGCACGTCCTTACCCCCGCTGCCCTATGTACACTCGTCTATGTGCTACAGTACCACATGCAGAACAGCTACATAACAGGATGAGGCCTCAGTTGCAGAGAGAAAACTGCAAAGAAACTATACAACAGTATGAGCGGCAACCCACACAAGAAAGCCAAAGAGTTAAAATTTCCACAGTACGTCTGGAACATCGTACGGGAAAATGTCTCGGGGCGTTTCTTACCAACAGAAGCCCACAGTATGTGGTGCTAGATCGTAAAGCGGGCGATGCCAACGACTGAAGAACCGGCAGACATGCACCTGACCAGGAGAGACGACTACGACAGGGGCAGCGAACTGGACTTTCTGGAGAACAAGATCTTGTGTCGAGCAGTCGCAGCCGTTTGGAAACTACCAAACATATGTTTAGCCTGATAAGCTGAAACGCGCCGAAATTTTTGTAGCAGCAACAATCACGGCATCAAACTTCAAGCCAATCCCTGCATGCCACTCCAGAAATAGTTCCCTACACGGCGCGCGCCATCTTACACCTGAGAGACAACGAGAAATTACAGTTTCTAACTTAATGTACGGGACGAACATGAAAAAAGAAGAAAAACACCAAACATGAAGAAATCATTAGGAATTCCCTGAGACGCAGCTGAGCTCGTGCGTTTCTGACGCCAGTTTCCATCGATCGTCATTTTGATCTTTGAGTCGACTTCGATGCTTATTTGTCTGCTGCTCATCTTTGACGTCGCGGATTTAACGGCAGCGAGTGCGCTCTGCTGGGGAGGTGTGTCGCGATCGGCGGTGAGCGAGTCACGTGGGACTGTGTACGTAGGCAGGACGGCAAGAGGACGAGTTGGACAACGAAGGAGCGAGGCCAGCGGCTACGGCGTGTTGAGTCGTGAGGGCAGATCCGCCGCCCATGGTGATTTGGTTTTCCTAGAGGTCGGAAGGACAAGCTCCTTCGAGTAAGTTATAAGCTACGCCGGCCGATTGAATTGGAGTCGCCGAGTTGCTTCGGTGGGTTGCGTGCAGCTTAATTGAGTATGCCAGTGTACTAAAAATCCTTTGGAATTGTTTTAGTTGTTTATCACTTACCTCGGTGTCGTGACCATCTTGACGGCAGTTGAGGAAGTGTGGCTACGCCCAACCAACCGACATGAAGCGTGGTTAAAGACGTAGCTGGAAGTGCAATGAGTAGTAAGTCCGGCTCTGGCGTTTCAAGACACGCCGAGGTACGTCCTCTATTCTACCTTGTAGTTCATTTGGTAGTTTGAAGTGTAAATGTGCGCCGAGGTAATTCTTGTCATCTTAACTTTAGGGCATGATTTTTAGCGAACTTATTAGTCAAAGTTTAAGGGCTGGCACTGGCCAAGTAACTCACGGAGGCTAAATTTGTTTCTATTCAGTTGTATTGTGCGCCTGTTCTTTAGATAAGATTGTGTAGCTTATGTCTCAGAATATTGTCTGCCGTTGATGTGTGTTGTGTTACAGATAATTGGCAGCGGTCGACGCGAGCGTACTGGAAGCAGAGCACCACGGAGGCAGAGAGGTATTTAAGGCCCTGCCCTCTCCTTTACATCTTGGGTTATGTTGTCACTGTTGCGTGATTCCATCTTTCCGGTGGAGAATTATAGCATCTGACGTTCAATTGCAGTGCGAAGTTGAGTACATTTCTATGTCATTTCCTGTCTCGTGGATCTCTCGTATTGATTTGAATCCTTGGTCTGCTCGTGTCTATCGCTAATTCACACGCAGTATTGAAACAACCTCATTTTAGGGGTATTGTCATATGGTCATGTTCTAGTTGTAATCGTTCTAAGAATATTGTTGATTGACCAACTGAGTAAGTAAATTTGAAGATTGGTTTGGGTCAAAATTAAAGCACCTCCTTAATTGTTTTAGTCATTTGTATATAGTTTTGTTTAAGAAAGTTGGCTAGCCGAACCTTAAAAGATCTGTGTTCTTACCCTTAATGTGTTCCTCAGTTGATTGGAAGTAATGAGAGTTCTGATTGGAACCGTATGGAAATTTGTACTATTTAAGTAAAGCTTTACCTGAGTATGTTTACCTAGTCATATTCAAATTTCAAGTTTTATGGGTCTTGTTCCGATTAAAGAAATTTATTTGTTATTTGTCCAAGTGACCTGACCTTGTAAGGCAGTCTCTTGTATTATTGTGTTGCTGATTTTATAATGTTTTTGATTGTAATAAAATATGTAGCAACTACAACGGATTACTACTGTGATTTTGGTGTGTCACTACCATTACACATATCAACAGCGTTTTAAAAAAAGTGACTAATGTCAGCCACCACGCCGGCCAAAAACCGCTCATCAGTATCGCCAAGCCGACGGGCTCCTGCCAACATCAGTACGCAGCAACACAGAGTGTCAAACCCTGGAAGGAAAGGAAACTGTATCAGCTGGACGAACAAGACGTCCTTGTACACGGATGGAACACCCAGACACAACGAATCTGCAGCGCAAATGCCACAGGTGCACAGTGGTCGTGAATATAAACTCTTAAAAGACTTCTCATGAGTCAAAATGGAATAATTGTTCCTCGCGAATTACTAATTTTATGGCTGTTTTCTGTGGTCTTCATCATTATTCCTTTTATGTTGTTACGTTATCAAAACATTTGCATTGCACAAATTTGGAATATTAAATTAACTATATTTAATTCATGATGTTACAACAAAAATTACTTAAAAAACCAGGGAAGACAAAAAATGCTGGTGTGGTGAACTGGGTGGCGTGAGTAGTACACATTTTATGCGGTTTTTAACTCTCGTTTAGCAAAATACTGGACTGGTCACTGATCTCCAACTCAGAAAACACTACGCACAAACAACTGAAGTACGATAACAAAACAGAGTTTACACGATTCACAGACAGATGGCTACATACGTCTTCCCTTAGTTTGGTTACCTTGACGACTGCTCAAGAGGCAAGGCATTTGATCACAAAGTTAAAATAAAATAAATTTGCCAAATCATTATGCATCCCACAAACGCCCAAGGATGTGGACTTCAAAGTTTGATTTGGAACAGTGGGTACGAGAAACCGACCAGTGCAGTGCACTGCTTATTCCTTGCAGGCGTAGCGAATTTCGGAGTAACACTTTTACCCTCCGCTGATTTAAGACTGTTACTACCGTTAGTGAACGAAAGAAATAAACATTTTGAAATATATGTGGGTTTCATTTCTGGCCTACGTAACTAACGGCTAGCTATTAATATTCAGACGAAGCTGTAATAGAATAACAAATTAATTGCGAGGAAAACCTTTAAAAATGCGGTGTTTCCTTTACGATATTGCAGCAAGAGAGGGCCATACCTTTTGCAATTCTAATGGTGGTAATTTACAAAGAAACATACCCAGTCACTTAAAGCTTCATGATATTCAATGAGTTTACGTCGTAAAGGAATTCTCCTGTACTAACGCAACAATTCCACAGTGCTATTTAACTCTCGCTTTGTCTCTCTCATTATTTTCGTTTGTTATTAATAGGGCACTAGAACTCCATTGCATTTCGTTACAGCTAGCGTTTACAAACTGCTAGATGACAATTTGGAGTAACAATATTAAATGAAGTACAGTTTAATGGTTGTATATTGTCGGCTTAGAATGAAAACCTCGTATCTCATAAATAAAACAGAACTATATTTATTGCATTATCAAGTAGTAAAATCTCGTATCTCAACTGTTGGTAAGCCAATGAGAGGTAATGACCTCTGTGCTGCGCTCTACTGAGGAGAAAAAGAAAACACGTATATTGCCAGGCAACACTATTAAGCGAGAAAACTACGCTTAAATTTTCAGAGATAGGAGGTTTTCATTGTAAGCCGACAATATGCAACAGATAGGGGTTACTTACTGTAATAGCTTAGTGCGCAGGGCGCTGGCTTGCGAGACTGGGAGGTGAGTCAAATTCGGACCGAATCCCCACACTGGAGCAACCACCGTTAGCTCGTACACGGACGAACCTGAGTTTGGTTTAAGCGGTTTTCACTTTCATTCAGAAAAATTCTCGGCTGCTTCCCAGTTTACATCTCAGAGCGCTGCTGTGCAATACGAGCCAAGTAAAGTAACGTAAACCATCAACTACTTTGTGAAAGTGAATGGAAGTGCCGGAGGAAGCTACTAGAGATGTTCCAGTCGCTGACAGAAACCTGGACGTCACATGGCGTGAGGTCATGGTGACCATTCGACACGTAAGTCGCCGAAGTGGCGTCACATCAAAAGACTTGCACCAGGCGACAGGTCTACCCGATGGGGGGCCCTAGCCACACGACATTTCATTTCATCGTGACCATATCGCCAAATGGGGCTGGCCCTGCAACACGAGGCAATTCAAGGAACGGGAAAAGACAGTGCTTTTTAGAGAAAAAATGGTTCAAATGGCTCTGAGCACTATGGGACTTAACTGCTGAGGTCATCAGTCCCCTAGAACTCAGAACTACTTAAACCTAAATAACCTAAGGACATCACACACATCCATGCCCGAGGCAGGATTCGAACCTGCGACCGTAGCGGCCGCGCGGTTCCAGACTGTAACGCCTAGAACCGCTAGGTCACTCCGGCCGGCCTTGTTAGAGAGCAGTTACGGTGCACCTCCATGGTCTTCATTACAACGTGGCTCGGAGACTACGTTTGAAAGACTCCAAAAGTTTGAATGTCTTCGCATCAGGAAACTAGAAAAAGAAAGGAAGGAAGATTAGTGTTTAACGTCCCATCGACATCGAGGCCATTCGAGACTGAGCACAAGCTCGGATTGTGTCAAAGATGAGGAAGGAAGACGTCTGTGCCATTTTGCAAGGAACGATCCTGGAATTTGCCTGAAGCGATTTAGAAAAATTACAGAAAACCTAAATCTAGATGGCCTGACGTGGGTTTGATTCGTCGCCCTAACTAGAACAAGGACGAAGTGTGACGAGTGTAGCCCAGGAATTTGGCACCACGTCAGCCAGCGCGTGCAAATGCAACCACGGTTAACAGGAAGGCACACAATCTCATGCTCCACAGTGGCGCCCCGACTGCATGGCGGTGGTCTCTTTTCCTGACGACCAGAACGTTTTGTTCCGTTGAGACCCAAAGATCGGCAGCATCATTAGCTAAGGTGCCAAGAGCATAGGGACTGGACCAAAGACGAGTGGGGTCGCGTGTCGTTTTTGAATGAGAGCAGATTCAGTGTGACTGTGACGGTATTTAATGGTTACTGTTGGCGTAGTTTCTCTTCCAAACACCATACTAGCAAACCATTTGCGTCTTTACATGTGGTTACTCGTACCTTAGATACATGGGCTATGCACTGCTTTGTTTAAAAAGAATAGCTCGATGTAGTCACAGAGTCGAGCAGCACACGTCTGCTTGCATGCCTCGCACCTAATTCACTGCAAACAATAACCTGCAGTCAAAGAGTCTATGCATTCATTAGAATAGCGACTTAATAAAATCCACAGAAACACTAAATAAAATAAATTACTGTGGTCCAAAAGAAATAAAAGTTAATTGAATAAGTTAATAACAAGGTTTGTATTCTGACGTCTGTAATTTATATAGGCAACATTATATAGGCGAATTATGTCGAATAATGTTTACTCAAGAAGGGACATCTCAAATATACGGGAAATGGTCCTACAATATTTAGTGAAAATACAGAAGAAAATACCCTTATCAAATGCAGTACAGTTACATTGAGCGCATTACGAGAATGGCAGGAAAATCCCCAAGCTAAATTGTGATCAAAGATACGCAAAAACCAAGTCCGTTTCGTAATGACAATACACGAAATATTCATTAGCTCAAAATAGTTCAGAGTGGAACATGATGATTCGCAACAGACCACACACGATACAAAGAGTAGTAAGTCATACTCTGTCTATGCTCAGTTCTGTGATACCTATACAAGTGGAGAGAGTTAAACCCCTACTCTGTAGCACATTCAAACTTCTCGTAACATAAAGTCCCTTCAGAAGATAAAGCATGGTGTCGCCGTTCATCACCCAGGATAAAAAAAAGATTCCAAGATCGAATCCCAGTCGTTACCACAGGCAGGTCTGCCTCCTTCCAGAATTCGTGTAAAAGCGCCCAGAACTGCTCCCTTGAGCTCTTAGCTCGAAAAGTTGCAGTCTCCCCTTGACTCCCGTAGTGTTCCACTACTACCTGCTTTTCCATTGGCTGAAGGCCGTCCCCACCAGAAGTCCATCGTTCTTAAGCTCTACAGACTTGATTTGAGTCAATATGACCACTTTCTGACGTAAACTAATATATTACAACAATATTTAAATAAAGAAATGTTACAAACGTTCAGTCACTCTCGTACTGTTCACAATAAATAAAAATGTAGTGCTGTTCATAAATAAATAAGCCACTATTCTTGTGCAAATGCACTCACGATAAATGGCAACAGATTGTCGTTAAATATGGTTTAACCAATTATTGGGGCCTGCTAACACATGCAATTGACCACTTCTTAAATTACTATAAATTTGTATCATCAATTGCAATTAATATTTACATAAAGAAAGTTGTTAGCCAAATAGTAAACTGTTCATTAAATAAATATAGAAGCCTGACAAAATGTGAGGTATTCATTTGGAGCGTACAATGTTCTGAAAAACATTTGCATAATGAAAAAGATATAAAAAACGTAATAAATCAGGAAACAAATAGATACAGATAGTGTAACGCCTACATCTGAAATATCGTATGTCGAAATTGCAAGAGGCATTTAAAAGTTGTTAATTTAGAGGTTCATTGTGGAAATATCTATTCGCTGTGAAATGTTAACTTCTGTTTTAAAGACATTGAAAGATTTTTGTATCATTGGATGGACCTCATTTTTCTGACGTCGCACATGTTATAGGATTTGCTTTAAAACTTGACTGTGCAATATTACAGATTCTTCAATAACTGTATGAAGCCATCTTTCAGCTTGTCTGACACCCCGCCGTTTCTTGGAGCACTGTTTGTCCTCTTAAGCGTCAGAATTCCCCATACCAGGATTTACCCACTTCCGGCGATGCTGCTCGTCTTTTTACCTGTATTCGCCCGTACCGATCACCTAGATAGATCAGCTGTGGCGCGCCTTGAGACCTGGGCCCAATAACGTGCAGCCATACAACAACTATTTCGCCTCATACCATCTCCAGGTGGCTAAATCGCTCGCCAACAACTAGGGATTCTGAACGTACCGTAATATGGTCAGAGGTCGGAGCACACATGCTTCCTGGAACATCATCAGACATTATCGTTTTGGTGGTCCAGGTGTTAATGGTGCGGGGAGTCATAATGTTGCATGGTTGTACTGACCTCCAAATCTTTCAACGTGGAACACTCACTGGTCAACGTTATTGTGACACGTAAGTGCTTCAGTATGTAACATCTTTTGAGGGCTGCTTTGGACCCTGACTTCGTTTTTATAGATGACAATCCACAACCATATCGAACAGCACAGGTTGATGAGCTCTTGGAACGAGAGGGTGTTTGGCGAATCGACTGGCCTGCCTGTTCCCTCAACTAATATGCCATTGAGCATGTGAGGAATTCGTTGGGGAGATGTATTGCAGTATGTCCATGTGCACCAACGACTATCCAGCAGTCGTCAATCGCGCTAGTGGTGAAATGGAACACCAGTAGTGGGACAACCTTCATACGGCCCCACCCTGATTCTTAATAGAGTGTACGATCACCATGGACAGCAGAGTATGCTCTGACATGAGGTCCCATGCTGGTCCTAATGTTGGTAGGGAAATTTTGGGGCAAGGTGTTAGCAGTGGGTCAACCTTCATATGGCCCCACTCTGCATTGCTGCCAAATGTAATCAAGATGGCGCATCCAAGGTAGCAGCGGTATATGTGGCAATGTCGCAATGATGTCATGGCAGGAAGTTCAAATTTTGGTGGGAAAATAGGTCAACTGGGCTACCTCGGCTAACCTAAAGCCCTCCCCTCGCCCTCTTCCCCAGAAAATGGTGGGAAGTTCAAATTTTGGTAGGAAAAAGGTCACTTGGACTACCTCCACTAACCTAAGAAAATGGCGGGAAAATAGGTTCTGCGGCTTTGCACATGTGATTTTTCCAGTTTAAGTCGGAACTGAGCAGAAGTCAGAGAGAGCTAGCTATATCTACCACCTTCTGCAACCCGTGTAGAAACAGTGACCTGAGTTAGTGTGACTGGACAGTATTTCGACCATTCGGTGGAAATGGGAACATGTTGTCGTAGCTCCACCAACAGTGTACAATGTGTAAGGCCGGCACCAAACGAAGGCTGCTCCTGCAACACGAGGTAGCATAAAAGACAGTGCGGGAACTGAGAGAAAGACGAGGATTTTGCTACTGCATTGTGATGTGCCCCCAAGTACAGGTACTGCAGTCCAAAGCAGATCCGTGTCCCTCAGGTCTCATTCACGTCTATCATCGTTGTTGTGTACCATCTAACAGAGAAAATTTACGAACTATAAAAGCTGCACTAACTTCGCCCAATAGAGAACTCGATGAGACCTTTACCGCATCTCTCTCCTCCCATATATCGAAAACAAATACCGTCTGCGTGCTGGCATCAAGCACATGTGATGATCCTATTAGATATGACAGAAAGTGGATGGAATGATCGGTTGAGATGGAGGTGTAACGAGGCACGATTTAATGTCAGACTGATGATGCAATGTAGAGAGCGAGGGAGATGTTGCTGCAGGTCATTTGACCGTTTTTTACATTGTGCAGTCAGGATGCCTCAGTTGTGTGACATAGCCTGCGTTCTACTCGTATACAACCACGTGTTCTGTGTGTGACTTAGAGCACTGTCTACTAGGGATCATTAACAGCAAACCTCTCAGTCGTTAGAGGACCTCCATCTCAGGTTTGATGAAACGTGACCATCCTGTTTCGAGACATTCGTCAACACGAACGAAGATTTATGTGACGTACTCCATTCCCCTGCCGCATCTCGGGTATAAAATCGAGATTCAGTTTCATAATTAAGGCGATTCTAAGTTAGCGACAGGTGTTTGTAAGGTACTGCAATCCCTGTGTATACATCGACTAGACAAATGCCCTGTTTATAGAGTTAGTGGCTACATGACATATAATTTTACATGTCAAACACCTGTGCTATGCATTTATCTATTTCCTTGTAACAGATATTCTCCATTACTAACGACTGAAGGACTGATACGAGCATAGTATAATTTCTGAACCGTGATCGTATGTGAACTGTGGACGTTATACATCTCTGAAAAACTAAATTGTGCATGTATCACATAGAATCGATATTTTAAGGAAGTATTTTTTTTATTTTACAATTTGTTACGATAGTTTATCGTAGAGAAACCTGCAAGAAGGATGTACGTCATGTGCTGGAAAAGTATTTCGTACATTGGAATATTAACAGCTTTGCATTCCACATGACTAACATAGGTTGGAAACTGAAGTGATCTAACATTATAGCCTGTTGTAAGTGCAGAACCGTGTAGCCTTAGGAGTGCATGTGTTTATGTTCTCTCTTACCAATACCCTCCTGGTACTGATCCCAGATACTAGAACGATACTTTAAAATTGATACCGTAGTTGATTTACGTAAAATGCCTCGCACTCCATCCCCATGGAGCTCCATCATGCATAAAAATCACCCATTTCATTTTCTTCTTAATTATCTGCTATTACATCCCAACACCCTCAAATTTACTACTGTACACCGATAAGGGGTGCTAACCTCACCGACATAGGCGCATCTGGAGAAATCTTGTGCACTTGGATGGGTACGGACTGCGCAAGCTCCATTCGTTCACGAGATGTTGAATGTAGCGGTGTACTTCTGGTCAGCCGCAGATTGAATCATTAATGGTGCTGCGGGACAAATTGGTCAAAGATAGTGCGAATGGATCTTTCGGTCACCAACTCTACTGGATCTCGTATTCATACTGTAAGTTTGGACTTTAGAAACTGGTGGAATGAACATATTATCATTAATGTAACACCATGAAAAATCAAAGGGAATTACACCGAACCGCCAGAGTAACTGGTATAGGCATGCATGTTCAAATACAAAGATATGTAAACAGGCAGAATACGGCGCAGCGGTCGGCAACCCCTGTATAAGACAACAAGTGTCAGGCGCAGTTGTTAGATCGATTACTGCTGCTGCAATGGCAGGTTATCAAGATTTCAGTGAGTTTGAACGTGGTGTTATAATCGCCACACGAGTGATGGGACACAGCATCTCCAAGGTAGTGATGAAGTGGGGATATTCCCATACGACCATTTCACCAGTGTACTGTTAACATCAGGAATCCAGTAAAACATCAAATCTCCAACATCGCTTGAGGCCGCAAAACGATCCTGCAAGAATGGGACCAATGACGACTCAAGAGAATCATTCAATGTGACAGAAGTGCAACCCTTCCGCATACTGCTGGAGATTTCAGTGCTGGGCCATCAACAAGTGTCAGCGTGGGAACCATTCAATGACACATCATCGATATGGGCTTTTGGAGAAGTCCCACTCGTGCACCCCTTATGACTGCACGATACAAAGCTTTACACCTAGCCTGGGCCTGTCAACACTGACATTGGACAGTTGATACTAGAAACATGTTTCCTGGTCGGACGAGTCTCGTTTCAAACTGTATAGAGTGGATGGACGTGTGCGGGTATGGAGACACCTCATGAATCCATGGACCCTGCATGTTAGCAGGGGACTGTACAAGCTGGTGGAGGCTCTGTAACGGTGTGGGACATGTGTAATTGGAGTGATATGGGACCCCTGATACGTCTAGATACGACTCTGACAGGTGACACGTACGTAAGCATCCTTTCTAATCACTTGCATCCATTCATGTCCATTGTGCATTCCGACGGACTTGGGCAATTCCAGCAGAACAACACGAGACTCCATACGTCCAGAACTGTTACAGAGTGGCTCCACAAACACTGTTCTTAGTTTAAACACTTCCGCTGGCCACCAGACTCCCCAGTCATGAACATTATTGAGCTCATATGTGATGCCTTGCAACGTGCTGTTCAGAACAAGTCTCCACCCCTTCGTACCCTTACGGATTTATGGATAGCCCTGCAGGATTCATAGTGTGAATTCCCTCCAGCACTGTTTCAGGCATTAGCCGAGTCCATGCCACGTCGTGTTGCGGCTCTTCTGCGTGCTCGCGGGGGCCCTACACGACATTAGGCAGGTGTACCAGTTCTTTGACTCTTCGGTGTATCTTTGGTAGGCATTAAGTTGGAGTGTCTCTATCAACCCATTTGTCCAGGAAGCTCTGATCCAAGAAGAGGAGAATAAACAGCCCCCAGTGTGGAAGTGCACCATCTTGTTGAAACATTTCTTATGGTTGAAATTCCTGTAACTGAGGTGGAACATAAAAATGCAACATGTCCAGTTAAACTGTTGTCGTAATGGTAGCGTCAGTGAAAAAGAACATTTCAATAATTATGTATTAACCACACCACACATTCACTTTGAGGCTGTCCCTTATCTGCTGTACCATGAGATGTGGATTCACCGTCCACCACATCTGGACATCATGCCTGTTCACTTTCCCGGAGATGTTAAAGTCGCTTCAGTGGAAAAACAAACTTTATTAAAGTAGTCATTGTCCGCATCGATTCGTTCAAACATGTATCTAGCAAACTCAGCGCGTCTGCAGCTATCTGAGCCGTTGCTGTAACCACTATAGCTATCGATCTAAGAGGGGACTTACGGCTAGCGCTGTGACAGACGAGCAGCCTGTTACACCAGCGGATAAGTTACGGAATGCACACCGAGCTGGAGGAAGGGAAGGTCAGCAGAGGGCCAACAAAGAAGCAACCTGCGGAGTGGGAAGACGGGCTGTTAGTGCCGTGGTGGCTACCATACAACCCTCCTTGTTTTCTCTCCCTCTCTCTGTCTACGGCTGTGTCCGAAGGCAGTGCGGTGCCGCGAGCGATGTCAGTTACTTTCGATAAGATCCATGCGGGACAGATGGCTCTGAGCACTATGGGACTTAACAGCTGTGGTCATCAGTCCCCTAGAACTTAGAACTACTTAAACCTAACTAACCTAAGGACATCACACACATCCATGCCCGAGGCAGGATTCGAACCTGCGACCGCAGCAGTCGCGCGGTGCCGGACTGCGCGCCTAGAACCGCGAGACCACCGCGGCCGGCCATGCGGGACAGACATTTACAGCTAGCTGGGGTGGCTGCTGGTTCAAGAAGACTTAGCTTAGCTGCTAGCGGAGGCC
The DNA here is from genome assembly GCF_021461395.2 of Schistocerca americana. NCBI lineage: Eukaryota > Metazoa > Arthropoda > Insecta > Orthoptera > Acrididae > Schistocerca > Schistocerca americana. Next base: position 169,126,491 of record NC_060124.1, on the reverse strand, counting down.
AGCGTGAACTTCCTAGCAAGCAAACAGCTCTGTAGACTCCGAATCTTGTTGAAGGCCATTTGAGATGGTTTCCCATTTGCTGTAGCGAGGCGCAGGAGAGTGTTGAAGCAATTTTTAGATGGCGTTGTATTGCAGATGTTTTCGTCTTGTCACAATGCTGAGTTTTTTAGCTGCGGTCCCGACCCATGTTTCTTGTTGATGCATATGGTAATCGGTTGTGTCCTAGAATGGAATATTATGTCATACCTCTTAATTGCGTTTCTGTTTAGCATAAGTTCAAGATTCTCATGTTGACTAAGAGTAACAGGTTCTGCCCTGTTCTGGTTGTTGCCAAGTGGCATTAACACTTTAATAATTGGATACTACATATATTTGAGTATACAATGTAATGTAGTGCATAGTTTTATTGAAAGTGGCCACATATAATTTTTGTCCTTTTCTTCATGTTGTTTTAAGAACAGAATTTCCCCATTTGTCGAGAATGCCAGATCACCGATGGCCAATGAAAATTTTTGAATGGAATGCACATGGCAGACGCAAAACGGGAGGCCATGACGTTATTGGAATGACCACATCAACGGAATAATGGAGCATGGCTGACTCTGAGCACTATGGGACTTAACATCTGAGGTCATCAGTCCCCTAGAACTTAGAACTACTTAAACCTAACTAACCTAAGGACATCATACACATCCATGCCCGAGGCAGGATTCGAACCTGCGACCGTAGCAGGAGCGCGGTTCCGGACTGCAGCGCCTAGAAGGAGCATCGCGGGATGCGCAAGGAGGAGGCACTGAATAAAGAGGCTTGACGGAAGATAACAAGAATATAACAAAATGTTGTTATTAATTGATTCTGTATTACTTAATCCTGTAATAATAATAATAATAATAATAATAAGTTCGCTTTGTGTCAGGATAACTGATGTCTAGTAGTACGAATAGAACTTCAAGAACTTCGAGTATGCACTGAAGAGTATATTATAGAGAGATATATGTTTTGAGCAAGATTAATGGCATTGTTATTTTGAGTGATTAATTACTCTGGCTGTTAACTTGTGCTTCTTGAATATTGTAAAGGGACTCATGGAGCAAGTGTGAAAGTTTATAATTTTCTTATTTAAGAAATTTTGACAAGTGTTGCTTGTCCAGACTAACTGCAGCACATTCCACATCTCATAGCCATGCTCACTACCATCTCAGTGTCATATGGCTACAGAGGTTGCAGGAGCTGCACTTCGTATACACGTAAAGGCAGAAATTAGTGTGAAATCTTCACCATAGTGGTCTGAGGTGTGCGTGTTTCTCTGGAAACACGACGTGTCGACTTCCGCGGACTGCATTGAAATGCTGTACGCTGTAAGCAGTGTCGTCGCTCACTTTAGATCTAGGCTACCGCTTATTGCCTTGTCACTAACATTGCCAATCTCTTTAATCTTTTCATACAATTATTTGATGCTCCTCATATCTTCCGGATCTGGACGACAGGAAATGTCGCTGAACTGTAATAGGCGACCCTGTTTCTTGAAACCACAAAACACAATGCGTTTTCTGCCGCATAAACGCCATTGTGATAACAGCACTCCTAAATTACGCTACCTGCAGCAAGAGAGAAAGAAAAAAAAAATAAAGAAACCAGATGCTCTCATAGTACATATACACTCCTGGAAATTGAAATAAGAACACCGTGAATTCATTGTCCCAGGAAGGGGAAACTTTATTGACACATTCCTGGGGTCAGATACATCACATGATCACACTGACAGAACCACAGGCACATAGACACAGGCAACAGAGCATGCACAATGTCGGCACTAGTACAGTGTATATCCACCTTTCGCAGCAATGCAGGCTGCTATTCTCCCATGGAGACGATCGTAGAGATGCTGGATGTAGTCCTGTGGAACGGCTTGCCATGCCATTTCCACCTGGCGCCTCAGTTGGACCAGCGTTCGTGCTGGACGTGCAGACCGCGTGAGACGACGCTACATCCGGTCCCAAACTGCTCAATGGGGGACAGATCCGGAGATCTTGCTGACCAGGGTAGTTGACTTACACCTTCTAGAGCACGTTTGGTGGCATGGGATACATGCCGACGTGCATTGTCCTGTTGGAACAGCAAGTTCCCTTGCCGGTCTAGGAATGGTAGAACGATGGGTTCGATGACGGTTTGGATGTACCGTGCACTATTCAGTGTCCCCTCGACGATCACCAGTGGTGTACGGCCAGTGTAGGAGATCGCTCCCCACACCATGATGCCAGGTGTTGGCCCTGTGTGCCTCGGTCGTATGCAGTCCTGATTGTGGCGCTCACCTGCACGGCGCCAAACACGCATACGACCATCATTGGCACCAAGGCAGAAGCGACTCTCATCACTGAAGACGACACGTCTCCATTCGTCCCTCCATTCACACCTGTCGCGACACCACTGGAGGCGGGCTGCACGATGTTGGGGCGTGAGCGGAAGATGGTCTAACGGTGTGCGGGACCGTAGCCCAGCTTCATGGAGACGGTTGCGAATGGTCCTCGCCGATACCCCAGGAGCTACAGTGTCCCAAATTTGCTGGTAAGTGGCGGTGCGGTCCCCTACGGCACTGCGTAGGATCCTACGGTCTTGGCGTGCATCCGTGCGTCGCTGCGGTCCGGTCGACGGGCACGTGCACCTTCCGCCGACCACTGGCGACAACATCGATGTACTGTGGAGACCTCACGCCCCACGCGTTGAGCAATTCGGCGGTACGTCCACCCGGCCTCCCGCATGCTCACTATACGCCCTCGCTCAAAGTCCGTCAACTGCACATACGGTTCACGTCCACGCTGTCGCGGCATGCTACCAGTGTTAAAGACTGCGATGGAGCTCCGTATGCCACGGTAAACTGGCTGACACTGACGGCGGCGGTGCACAAATGCTGCGCAGCTAGCGCCATTCGACGGCCAACACCGCGGTTCCTGGTGTGTCCGCTGTGCCGTGCGTGTGATCATTGCTTGTACAGCCCTCTCGCAGTGTCCGGAGCAAGTATGGTGGGTCTGACACACCGGTGTCAATGTGTTCTTTTTTCCATTTCCAGGAGTGTAGAAATGTATCCATAAAAACTCATGAGTTAAACAGCCATTTTCAATAAACTGCGTAGGCATGTGGAATGCAATGAAAATTGTAAGAGTCTAAGCTACCATTTGCAACAACCCAAATAGAACATTTCCTTATAAATGCATTTTTGTTATCAGGAAAAATCTTTATTTTCCCCATGTATATTTAAAGGAGAAGAGAACAGCGTACCTACACAAGTAGGAAACATTAGAAAGTATTTTTCGTGTTGTGGTCGCATTTCAATTAAACGAACGTACAATGAGTGTATGAAGAGTGCAACAGAAACGAAATCGATGATTTTATTGTGGTTACGTTCTTTGTATTTCGGCGATGATGCATTTTATCTGCGCTGACGCACTTCCATTTAAATGGTACTCGTGCTTCTAAATTTTCCGAATTTTGTGTACGGATCTCTTGACGAATGTCTTGTGAAGGGCTCCGGACTTTGAGAGATTGCTCTGTCGTCAAAGAGTCATGCCCATGCGGATCACGTCTTCCCTTGAGAGAGATGTATGCGGTGCTGGCACAGTCCCTCGTTCTCACGTTCACACTACGAGGACAAAAAGCAGCGTTTCCCTTGGCTAATGCCCACTGTTCGTAGCCCATCAGAGGATACATAGTGTGTGTGTGTGTGTGTGTGTGTGTGTGTGTGTGTGTGTGAAGGACAAGCGTCTGCGCAATGAGGGCAGGGTCTTAGAGGCAAGGGCAAGGGCCCTCTCGATTTGAGTATGTAAATCTAAGGGCAGAGAACACTGTACAGCAATTCACAATTTTTTGTTCGGATAACGCTCAAATACGTATCTTGATTCACGCTTGGAATAAAATGCTCTCTTCCGTATGAAGTTTAAATCCCAAGCTATCTCGTTACAATTTCTTAAAGGAATAGAATAGGAGAAGGACAGGAATAGCTTACTTTGCATAACGTAGCAATAATGGGTGTAAACGAATGCCCGACTGAATTCTACGAGAGGCGGTCCATAAGTAATGCATCACATTCTTTTTTTCTCGGCCAATTTCGGTTGAAATTCGGAATTCTTTGTGGGATATTGTGGAATATTCGCTCTGCATCCCCTATAGTGTTAGGAAATTCCGAAAGGTGGTGAGCTATAAGTAGCCTTCAAAATGGCGTCTGTAACGGTGTTGAGTTCCAAGCAGAGATTTCATTGACTTCCTTTGGCGGAAAACCAGAGCATCGCAGATATTCATAGGCGCTTGCAGAATAACTACGGAGACCTGGAGGGGAACGAAAGCACGGTGAATCGTTGGGCCAGGCGTCTGACGTCATCGCAACAAGGTCGCGCAAACCTGTTCGGCCTCCTGCGTGCCGGCCGGCCGCACACAGCTGTGACCCCTGCAGCGTTGGAACGTGCGGACACTCTCATTCGAGGTGATCGGCGGATCACAATCAAACACTTCGCTTCTCAACTGGACGTCTCTATTCGTAGCGCTGACACACTCGCCCAACTGTTGAGGTACTCAAAGATGCGTGCCCCCTGGATTCCTCGCTGCTTGGCAGATTACCATAAAGAGCAACGACGGACCATCTGTTTGGCCCAATGAATAATGCACTCCGCGGGAAGTAGTACGTGGATGATCGGGAGGTTATTGATGTAGCAAGACGATGACTCCGACGTCAGCCGGTAAAGTGGTAACACGCGGGCATACAGGCCCTCCCTGTAAGGTGGTGTAAGGCCGTCGCATTGAACGGAGAGTATGTTGAAAAACAGAGTTTTGTAGCCAAAAGAGTGGGCAATAATATGGTGTATTGCAATCCTGGATAAAAACAACCTGCTTTCAGAAAAAATGTGTTACATTACTTATTGAACGCCCCACGTACGAGCACACCGATTTTGTAATGTGTGTTTTCCCTGGAATCAGTAGCATGTAGCTAATCTAGTTTGCAGTCAAGTCACGTGCAGTGAGTATGCTCGGCCCTATCCGTAAGCCTAGCTTTTCTATTTATAAATTTTAAATTCAAACAGACGAAGTAATCAGGTCGTATGTAAAATAACGAACTGTTAGTTCCTTGCCGGCCGCTGTGGCCGATTGGCTCTAGGCGCTTCAGTCCGGAACCGCGCTGCTGCTACGGTCGCAGCTTCGAATCCTGTGTGTGATGTCCTTAGGTTAGTTAGGTTTAAGTAGTTCTAAGTCTAGGGGACTGATGACATAAGATGTTAAGTCCCATAGTGCTTAGAGCCATTTGAACCATTTTTTGTTAGTTCCTTCTCCCTGTAACTCCAACCTCTGATTTACCTTCTTGTCTGCAAAACATGCAAATAAACAGAAGAAACGTACCATAGATTGTAGGTTTTTTTTAGAAACATATATGCTGACTGTAATGACGGTTAAGGAAACTTGTCTCTGATGAAGGCAGGAAACCCACAACATTACTTGGGATTACTCGCTCTTGATAGCAATGGTACACAGTTGTAGCGATATTAGAATTTTAAAGCAGTGGCAAAGGATCACGAATAAACTTTAGAATCCTTAATCAATAAAATATAATTGCATTTAAAGAACGATTGTGCCCACTATGACACATAAAACATCCGAGCGTATTGCACGTGAAGGCAGGAAATCATCACGAGTGAAAGATTTAAACAAAAAGAATTCCACATGCATTACAGAGTACTGGAAAAGGCTCACCTAATGAGGATGTGATGAGTCCAACTACAGTAGTATTCGGATGGACTAATTTAAAACCGAGCGAGGTGGCGCTGTGGTTAGCACACTGGACTCGCATTCGAGAGGACGACGGTTTAGTCCCGCGTCCGGCCATCCTAATTTAGGTTTTCCGCGATTTCCCTAAATCTCTCCAGGCAGATTCCGGGATGGTTCCTTTGAAACTCCACGGTCGACTTCCTTCCTCCATCCTTCCCTAATCGACGAGACCGATGGTCTCGCTGTTTGGTCTCTTCCCCCAAACAACCCAACCCAACCCAACTAATTTCAACCAGATTCTGTACCCTGATTCGAAAACTGCCCCTCTTACCAAACAAAAAACGTAACTCTTGAGCACAGATAAGTGCTCGTTAAAGAGCTGGAAATGCTGAAAACAGCATTACACCAACTCTTGCAATAGTATTCAGAACCTAGCCAAACATTTGTAGCAACAGATCTGAGAATGAACAACGGAAACTGACTTCAGTTCCATTTAATATCTTACTCAACCATCGCGCTCGATCCTGACTGGTCGTCATAACCACTCGCCAGAGTGTTTCCTCGTGTACTTCTGTTAAATGTGTCAAAAGCAATCATGCTTTCATAAATCGCTTGCTCGATGCAGAAACATCTTCTCAGAGTGCCTGTGACTTAGAACACGCGAAAGGAAAACCAGTACTGAAAATTTCGATTGTTGCAGACGCTTGACGTTGCACAGTGACACTCCACACGAGATACTGCCATTCCCTTTACTCAGTCACATGAGAGACTTCAGACAGGTGGTAGTTAGTCGCTTACCGCCAGTCGAGTGTCTCACAGTTTGTGACCCTTTGCGCCCAATTTCGGTGCAGATTGGAGTAGTATCAGTAAACGTGTGAGCCGTTATGTGAAACTCGCCTTTTCAGAGTAGCAGCTTATTTCCGCACCGATAACCACATACACTACTGTTTCTGAAAACGGCAACACTAATAAAGAGACACGTGATTACAATGAAATTTACAATACACTGCGCTTCGAGTTAACAGAACTGTACGTGCAATTCGACCGTGAGAATTCAGTACGGTATGAAGCCGCCGCATTTTACAGGGCGTGCCCATAAAGCATCGACAGTAGTTACAAGAGCACCATAACGAACAAGTCGCCGACCGACCATACCCCAAGCATCTTCGGTGGACGATATGTCAGGCTAATGTGCAGTTCGGGAAAGTAGAGATACCAGTAGTTCTTCGAGGTACGTTTGAATATTCCTTTACGATTTGACCTCGCGTTGACCTGCTGAAATATGAAATATGAAGCTGCTTGCATAGGGGTCAATATCTCGGGCTCTAAAACCTGTATGATACAGTGGTTGCTGTTGAGATTGCCCTCATAACGTAGGAGTTGAGACCTCATGTTGTACGCAGTGGCGCCCCAAACCATGTCAACTGGCGTTTGTCCGCTATGCCACCCAACAATGCAGTATGCCTGACTCCATCCACCACGTAGCGTCTTTCATGTACACAGCCGTCAACGACCGTCAGTTTAGGACAAGATGAAGCGGGCCTCATCCGTTAACACTACGTTTTTACCACTTAGCACGCCGGTGTTCAGGAGCCCATTGCAGTGTGAGGCGTTGGCTGATCTGGTCAACTAAACACGGCGCATTGGCATGCGCGCCACAACTACAGCCCTCCCCAGACGGCGTCGTAACGTCGACGTATAGAAGTTCACACCCATTCCTGTGCTCCAACGTCGAGCCAACTCTATGAACGATGCTCTTCTGTCGTTTACGACCATGCAGACGAGAGGCATGCCATACAGTGTTGTGGTCGCAGTGCGTGATCCAGTAACCATTGGTGGCTGTGTACGAACACTGCTCAGTCCACTGACGCCACATGGGCACCGCTGCGGCAGCAGAGTGCCCTGTACGAGTCGCAGTACCAGAATGCGACAAACCTGCTTCCTGAAGACCAATCGTTCTGCCACGAGAATAGTAAACGGTTCTGAAAACGCACTTGACCTCTTAGCAACAAATAATCCTGAGTTAATAACTAGCATCAAAACGGATACTAGGATTAGTGAACACAGGGTTGTCGTAGCGAGATTGAATATCGTAATCCCCAAATCCACCAAAAATAAGCGAAAAATATACCTATTCAAAAAAGCAGATAAAAATCCACTTGACGCCTTCCTGAGAGACAACTCCACTCATTCCAAATTAATAATATAAGTGCAGATCACATGTCACTTGAATTCAAAGAAACAGTATCACCAGCAATTGAGAGATTATTACCAAATAAATTAACAAACGACGATCCTCCTTACTACACGAAACGGGACAGAACACTGTTGCAGAAACAACGAAAAAAAGATGCCAAATTTAAACAGATGCAAAATCTTCAAGATTGGCGATCTTTTATAGAAGCTCGAGCATTGCGAGATGCTTGTAATAATTCCCGCATCGAAACTTTGTCTCGAAACCTGACAGAAAATCCAAAGAGATTCTGGTCATATGTGAAGTATGTTAGCGGCAAGAAACAATCAATGACTTCTCTGCGCGGCAGCAATGGAGATATTATCGAAGACAGCGCTGCCAAAGCAGAGTTACTAAACATAGCCTTCCGAAATGCCTTCACAAAAGAAGACGAAGTAAACATTCCAGAATTCGAATCAAGAACAGCTGCCAACATATCCTCGGAGTAATGAAGCAACTTATATTACTTAATAAAAGCAAGCCTTCTGGTCCAGACTGTATACCAGTTAGGTTCCTTTCAGAGTATGCTGATGCAATAGCTCCATACTTAACAACCATATACAACCGTTTGCTCGACGACGGATCCGGACACAACGACTGGAAAGTTGCACAAATCACACCAATATTCAAGAAAGGTAGTAGGAGTAATCCACTAAATTACAAGCCCATATCGTTAACGTCGATATGCAGCAGGATATTGTGTTCGAACATACGAATTACCTCGAAGAAAGCGGTCCATTGACACACAGTCAACACGGATTTAGAAAACATCGTTCCTGTGAAACACAACTAGCTCTTTACTCGCACGTAGTGTTGAGTGCTACAGACAACGGATTTCAAATTGATTCCGTATGTATCGATTTCCGGAAGGCTTTTAACACTGTACCACACAAGTGGCTTGTAGTGAAATTGCGTACTTAGGTTGTTTGCAGATGACGCTGTCGTTTATCGACTAATAAAGTCATCAGAAGATCAAAACAAATTGCAAAACGATTTAGAAATGATACATGAATGGTGCGAAAGTTGGCAGTTGATCCTAAATAACGAAAAGTGTGAGGAGGTCATCTACATGAGTGCTAAAAGGAATTCGTTAAACTTCAGTTACACGATAAATCAGTCTAACCTAAAAGCTGTAAATTCAACTAAATACCTAGGTATTACAATTACGAACAACTTAAATTGGAAGGAACACATAGTAAATGTTGTGGGGAAGGCTAACCAAAAACTGCTTTCTATTGGCAAAGCACTTGGAAAATGTAACAGATGTACTAAGGAGACTGCCTACACTACGCTTGTCCGCCCTCTTTTAGAATACTGCTACGCGGTGTGGGATCCTTACCAGATAGGGCTGACGGAGTACATCGAAAAAGTTCAAAGAAAGGCAGCACGTTTTGTATTATCGCGAAATACGGGAGAGAGTGTCAGTGAAAAGATACAGGATTTAGGCTGGACATCATTAAAAGAAAGGCGTTTTTTGTTGCGACGGAATCTTCTCACTAAATTCCAATCACCAACTTTCTCCTTAGAATGTGAAACTATTTTGTTGACACCGACCTATATGTGGAGAAACGATCACTACGATAAAATAAGGGAAATCAGAGGTCGTTCTTTCCGCGCGCTGTACGAGATTGAAATAATAGAGAATTGTGAAGGTGGTTCGATGAACCCTCTGCCAGGCACTTAAGTGTGATTTTCAGAGTATCCAGGTAGATGTAGATGTAGAAGTAGAACTCACTCTCATGCTGATGACGCGCTCTTTGACGTCGGTGAGGCACCCTCCTCTTGCTCGCACATTTCCACTTCGTTTAACGGGTCTGAAGCGACTCAGCGTGGCGTAACATTGACCCCTCTGGTCACACAAAGCAGGGCGCTACGGTGCCTACGTGCACGCCGTCTAGCCACTTGCTGTGATGGCACTGTTCTACACGACCATTCCTTCTGTGTGTTGCAGTTTTCACAAAAGGTAGTTTATTTCTCAAACTTGATGTGAGCCACGACTTCAGCGGCGACTAACCCATCCATCGGCTGAATTGTGATTTGTTTTTGGTATTCATGGAACCAAATGGCGACTGACGGACGTGGGACGTGACTCACAAGTCATTACGACACATCAGTTGGTGTCTCGTCACATTATAGCGTGGTAATACAACTCATGGCAGACTTGGTAACGATGTTCTTCTTAGAGAGAGGGAAGTATCAATAAAAAATTAACGCGAAATATAAGTAACTGCACATATTTATAAAATAACATGTACAAGAATAGATTAGTGATTACCTCTTTGTTGAAACAACAGGAACAAGAGGTGGAGCCTCGAGCGAGGAGTAGAAAATGAGGATCTTCTTATAAGAGGGAGATCCTGGCTTTCAGTGTGGTATTGCTGAAGAAATCATTGTTCCTCAAGCCTCTGAATCAAACACCTTCTGTCACTACCACAGTAAAAAAATTTAGCGTCGAACCGGTTCAAATGTCATACGACTATGACTGCCCTTGGAACAACCAAGAAAAAGTCACAAGGACTCTGCACATTCTGACATACTACCTTGGCAGCCGACTAGGCACGTGTCAACCACAAACCGCATGCCTCCGGCAAAGAAAACATGAACAGTCTTAACACTGACTATTGCTAACCATAATCCTGCATACATCGGAATTGCTCCACATCCTTGAATTGTGAATCGATCCAGGCCAGTTTAGACTAACGCTTTTTTTCATTCATTTTCCTGACTAGTTTGATGCGGCCCGTCACGAACTCTCCTCCTGTGCGAATCTTTTCATCTCAGAGTAGCACTTGCGCCCTGCGTTCTCAGTTATTTGCTGGGTGCATTCCAGTCTCTGTCTTACTCTACAGTTTTAGCCTCTACAACTTCCTCTTCTATCACGGAAGCTATTCCTACCATCCTGTCCTTTCTTGTCAGTGTTTTCCGTATGTTCCCTTCCTCGCCGATTCTGCGGAGAATCGCCTCATTCCTTATCTTATCAGTCCACCTAATTTTCATCATTCTTCTGTAGCACCACGTCTCAAATGCTTCGATTCTCCTCTGTACCGGTTTTCCCACAGTTCATGTTACACTACCCTACAGTGCTGTGCTCCAAACGTACATTCTCATAAATTTATTCCTCGAATTAAGGCCTATGTTTGATACTTGTAGACTTCTCGTGGCCAAGAATGCCCTTTTTGCCAACGCTAGTCTGCTTTTGATGTCCTCCTTGCACCATCCGTCATGGGTTTCTTCACTGCTTAGGTAGCAGATTTCCTAAACTACATCTACTTCGTAATCACCAATTCTGATGTTAAGTCTGTCAGTATTCTGATTTATAATACTTCTCGATATATTCGTCTTTCTTCGATTTACTGTCAGCCCATATTCTGTACTCATCAGATTGTTCATTCCATTCAGCAGATCACATAATTCTTCTTCACTTTCACTGAGGATAGCAACGTTATCAGCGAACCTTTCACGAGGAATATAATCTCACTTTCGAACTTTTGTTATATTTTCGTCAGTGCTTCTTCGTTGTACAGATCGAACAGTAGGGGCGAAAGACTACATCCCTGCCTTATACCCTTATTAATCCGAGCTCTTCGTTCTTGGTTTTCCAATCTTATTGTTCTTTTAGTTTTTTTTTTTTTTTTTTTTTTTTTTTTTTTTTTTTTTTTTTTTTTTTTTTTTTTTTTACATATTGTATATCACCCGTCTTCCCCCATAGCTTAACCCTATTTTTCTCAGCATTTCGAACATCTTTTACCGTTTTACATTTTCCAGCTCTTTTTCGAGCTAGACAACTCCCATTAACGCTTCTAGATTTTTCTTCGTTCTTGCTTCCATTACCAACGTCAACGTCAGAACTACCTCTCTGGTACCATTATCTTTTCTTAAACCAATCTGATCGTCGTCTAACAAATCCCCAATTTTCTTTTCCATGCTCCTGTATAATATTCTTATCAGGATCTTGAATGCATGAACTGTGCAACTGTGCGGTAATTCTCACACTTGTCGACTCTTGCTTTCTGCGCAATAGCGAACGACTTTGCAGCATGGGATACAATATTCGAACAGCTCCTCATTTCTGTAATCACTGTAAAGAGCGACGCCTCTGGAAACGATTGACTCGGAGTTCAGTTTCAGAGGGTCGTAAAGGGTTTATTGACGGCTAACTCTTTCTACTCCATCGATGAATTTCTTAGAGCAACCAAACGATGTGTGTATGTTGCTAAAAACGTCAACTAGTGCGAGTATTACGTACAATCTGACTTCTGTACAAATTCAGTGCAGCAATGCAACCATTGTAAATACGAGCTGTATAATGATTTTTCTATTTGATGGTGCATGCCTAAGTTAGCGTAAGAATTATCATATGTAGCTCATTGTATTGAAGATGTACATGTTTTGTGACAAGTCTGCTATTACTTTTTAAATGAAAATATGTTAATTCTGTTTATCTATGCGTCTTCCAAGAGGACAGTTTCACTTAGCACTTGTGTAAGTTACACGAGCATATTTATTTTCCTTTGTAAATGCCTATTACGATTCGTTATTTTTGACACGTTCTACATCCTGCAGGATCTCCTCACGAAAAATGCATCTCCTCTAATCATCATGACAATTCACCCTGTCATAAAGGAACAACTGTGAGGCAATTGTTCGTGCACAACGCTCCTGACTTGGACTGGCCCAATCAGAACGCTATGGAACGTCTTTGGGATGAGTTAGAACGGCGGATACGCTCCGTACTCCATCGTCCAACATCACCACCTTCTCTGGTTTCGACTCTTTAGGAAGAATGGGTTGCCATCGCTCCACAGACATTCAGACACTTCATTGAAAATGTCCCAGCAGTTTTCAAGCCGGCGTCAAGGTGAAGGGTGGACACCTCCCGTATGTATGTCCACTAATAGGTGTCCAGGTACTTTTTCTCAGGTAGTTCAGAAGCCATACCTTCACCCAAGTTATCATCCCCGTCCTCAATTTGTACAACGTTGTAACATTATTACCTCGACTCGTCCGACACTCAATCAGTAGCAGTCGTTTGAATCTGTACACCGAGGCTAGTGATTTCTGATCCAGACGTCGGAGCCTCTAATAAAACAACTGAATGCTCCATATTGCCCCTGATCCCAGTTTATTCCTTGCAAGTTTCTGACAGGAGTGTGCCCCTGATTGACCTACGGTTCTTGGTTTCCACGGATGTTGAATCCAGAGTACGCTACCCTAAAGTGCAAGACATTTCATCTGTGTAACAATCTTGAGGACAAACCAATCAAAACTGACCGCTGTCTCCTATCTTCGATGGGTTCTAATCTATTCTCAGTGGAACTGTCTGGCGGGAGGACGGATCAGAGAGGAAATATCGTCAAATCGATGTTTTGACTCGGCTAGTGTGACATCGCGTGCTCGTCTTGTGCATGAATTAGAATTTCATTAAAATATTTCTGTGTGTACTCCCGCGTAATCATATAAAGTACCAAGTGAAGTATTTCCGTGTTTTCCACCTGGAAAACACCACTTTACAAGAATGTTATCAATTTGCTGAGGGCTACTAATTATAAGCCAGCTTTTTAATCCACCATTAGTCTCTCATATAAACCGTTCCTCTGTTCTACGACCGACCAGTGGCATTTGAGAGCCAATAGAATTTTATGAAATTGACGTCAGTGTTTTATGACACCTCTGAAAATGCAATGCGTTGCAATATATGTCACCAGTGAAAACTTGGACGTGTCGTCCCACACACAGACCAGTCTGCAACAAGAGTGGCGCCTTGTCAGAAGTAGAGCTGTTGATAAAATATCGATAATTCTTCAAAACATGTTGATATATATTTGTGATATTTTTTCCGGATATATCGGTACATGGATATCGAAATGTCAATATCGAGGGCCGATATTTTTATTTTATATTTATTTCGCAACTTTCTGAACATATATGAAATTGTTCATTTGAAATTGAAGTAAAACTTAATTTTACTTTCACTGGGTGAAAGAGTCTTACCACTTTTTGAGCTCCCATCACGTTCAGGCTTTCTCTTTGACGGTGTGAAGCAAGTAGATGGTTCAAATGGCTCTGAGCACTATGGGACTTAACATCGGAGGTCATCAGTCCCGTAGAACTTAGAACTATTTAAACCTAACTAACCTAAGGACATTACACACATCCATGCCCGAGGCAGGATTCGAACCTGCGACCGTAGCGGTCGCGCGGTTCCAGACTAAAGCGCCTAGAACCGCTCGGCCACAACGGCTGGCGAAGCAAGTAGAGGTGGCACAAAGAAGAAGTCGGATTGTACTGGGGATGTGGCGGTGTGAAAATTGTTTTAAAACAATTTTTAATGCATCTAGTGTGCTATTTTTTCACATCGGCATTCTCCAGAAACAGTTGCTGAAAAAGATGACCATAATCTAAATGATAAGACTGGTTTTTGCTGCGAGCCGAGACGCGTGAGGGGATATGCTGACGTAATCAGCGCTCGGCGCTACCAACAGACATTGAAACGTTTAACTTTACCACGCAATTCTGATACTACAACTGGTAGGTCGCTGGAGTTTGGTGAAATGGAAAAACAGGGAAGTCGGCATGGAGCGTCCCAGACAAACTATAAATGTGACGAAACCGAACGGAGGACAATCGGACACCTTTTATTGTAGTATTTACACGCAGTTACCATTGTTAGCAAAGCGATTATCGCCAAGCGTGAACGTGCATCGTTTTTGTTTCAGTTCTTGCTCTAAGGGGGATAAGCAGGCAGCTAGCTTCTTGATATACAGAACATCTAATAACAAATCAGTTCTTATATCTACACATCTAAAATCCGCAGTATATTTACAATGTGCAACCGATATCTTAAAGACAGGTGCGTCGATATTTTTTTCGTCGATATATCGATACATCTTTTCGTTGTATCGAGGACCGATAATGATATTCTTTTACATATCATATATCGGATTCCCGATATTTTTAAAAATATCAACATTCTTTTACATATCATATATCGGATTACCGATATTTTTTAAAAATATCAACAGTCCTAGTGTTCTGGGTTTCATGCAGACACACTTCTGCTGCGGTACGGACAGCAGCAGCATCAGAGTGGGGGAATGAAGTAGCGCTTCTGCTAGGAACGTGCTCCAAATTTTAAGTACCCGTGACAGTACGATTCCTGCGGGCAAATGCCGAAATTGGAAACAGATTCACCGTGAAATTGTGGCGGTAAATCGACCAAATGCAACGTCGCTTCCGAGCGCAGTGAGAAAGGTGCCGGCAGTTTGATCAAGGCTGCACAGACGTGGGCGGCGCTCATCAGGGAGCCCAGATCTCGCACCACACGATTTCCATATTTCCAGAAAGTTGAAAGAACACATGTAGCGAAAGAGATTGACCAACGATGAAGAAGTTGACAGACTGGTTCTCGAGTAGCTCCGTGACCAAAGAGTGGATTTCTATCGTCAGGCATTGAACGATTCGTAGAACGTTCTGGCGGTAGTTTACGGAGACTTAATGCCCGTGTTGAAAAATAGTGTCATGTATTAGTGTTACTTTGAAGTGTAGTGCTGCATTCAATACTACACTCCTGGAAATTGAAATAAGAACACCGTGAATTCATTGTCCCAGGAAGGGGAAACTTTATTGACACATTCCTGGGGTCAGATACATCACATGATCACACTGACAGAACCACAGGCACATAGACACAGGCAACAGAGCATGCACAATGTCGGCACTAGTACAGTGTATATCCACCTTTCGCAGCAATGCAGGCTGCTATTCTCCCATGGAGACGATCGTAGAGATGCTGGATGTAGTCCTGTGGAACGGCTTGCCATGCCATTTCCACCTGGCGCCTCAGTTGGACCAGCGTTCGTGCTGGACGTGCAGACCGCGTGAGACGACGCTTCATCCAGTCCCAAACATGCTCAATGGGGGACAGATCCGGAGATCTTGCTGGCCAGGGTAGTTGACTTACACCTTCTAGAGCACGTTGGGTGGCACGGGATACATGCGGACGTGCATTGTCCTGTTGGAACAGCAAGTTCCCTTGCCGGTCTAGGAATGGTAGAACGATGGGTTCGATGACGGTTTGGATGTACCGTGCACTATTCAGTGTCCCCTCGACGATCACCAGTGGTGTACGGCCAGTGTAGGAGATCGCTCCCCACACCATGATGACGGGTGTTGGCCCTGTGTGCCTCGGTCGTATGCAGTCCTGATTGTGGCGCTCACCTGCACGGCGCCAAACACGCATACGACCATCATTGTCACCAAGGCAGAAGCGACTCTCATCGCTGAAGACGACACGTCTCCATTCGTCCCTCCATTCACGCCTGTCGCGACACCACTGGAGGCGGGCTGCACGATGTTGGGGCGTGAGCGGAAGACGGCCTAACGGTGTGTGGGACCGTAGCCCAGCTTCATGGAGACGGTTGCGAATGGTCCTCGCCGATACCCCAGGAGCAACAGTGTCCCTAATTTGCTGGGAAGTGGCGGTGCGGTCCCCTACGGCACTGCGTAGGATCCTACGGTCTTGGCGTGCATCCGTGCGTCGCTGCGGTCCGGTCCCAGGTCGACGGGCACGTGCACCTTCCGCCGACCACTGGCGACAACATCGATGTACTGTGGAGACCTCACGCCCCACGTGTTGAGCAATTCGGCGGTACGTCCACCCGGCCTCCCGCATGCCCACTATACGCCCTCGCTCAAAGTCCGTCAACTGCACATACGGTTCACGTCCACGCTGTCGCGGCATGCTACCAGTGTTAAAGACTGCGATGGAGCTCCGTATGCCACGGCAAACTGGCTGACACTGACGGCGGCGGTGCACAAATGCTGCGCAGCTAGCGCCATTCGACGGCCAACACCGCGGTTCCTGGTGTGTCCGCTGTGCCGTGCGTGTGATCATTGCTTGTACAGCCCTCTCGCAGTGTCCGGAGCAAGTATGGTGGGTCTGACACACCGGTGTCAATGTGTTCTTTTTTCCATTTCCAGGAGTGTAGTTACTTGGCCTGCCGTAACAACGTGTAAACTATCTTTTATAGCCCCCTCGTACAAAGTACTATGGCGTTTATTGACGTCATAATTTGGACTCTGATGAAATTTTCAAACGTGAATAGCGCATTTATTAGATGTATATTACCTGTTTCGGCATGACTATGTTGCCATCTTCGGCTCTGCAGTAGGATAGAACCGAAACTGACAGGACAAGCAATTAACTAGCATGATATGTCACTGTAAACAAATATTTCAGTTTATTAGAATATATGGAACAACAACGTACTTCCATTTGGTTGTGAGCAAAGAAATTAGATATAATCTTCTTGTAGAAATAAACAGCCAATCATTTGCAACATGAAATGTTTATTAAAACCTATTTACCGTGGTTTCAACGTTTATAAAAAGGTCTTCTTCATAAGGAAATATTGACAACTGGATTACATGTTTTGGCAGAGGTACGCTGAAATATATCCGAAAGGCATCAGTCAAATATCAAATTCCACCTCCATAATAATTAAAATATGCAGAACACGGATATTGTAATTTGTATTTTCTCATCAACGTACAGCTAGTGCACTAACTAAATATTTAGTATATTCCGTATATTCTCCATCATTTTTCATTCTATCGTGCACTTACTCTTCAGCAGCCTTCCGAAATGCTCGATGCTCTTCCTAACTGATTTTCTGTAGTTGTCGCTTCACTTCTACACAATGCTGTTCTTTAGGCATACATTCTCAGGAATTTCTTTTTCTTAAATTAAGACTTATTTCTGCTACTAGTAATCTTCTTTTGACGAGGACTGCTCTGTCTACCTTTCCTAGTCTGTTTCTTATATCCTCCTTGCTCCATAAGTGGAAGTTTGCTTCCATACCTTCAGAATTACTGCATCTCATCTACTACTTCCTCAGTAAGTTTGATATTACGTCTAGTGCTAATGTCATTTGTATTGATCCACAATAGTTACTTTTATGACCAGACGAAGGTACAGTCGTCCGGCCATGACTGTGGGAGACGGCTCATTGGAACTACTACGTGTAAAATATTAGTTCACTTTAACACAGGGTGACAATCATTAAACTATATGAAATAAAAGCGTCATAACGTCTGAACTGTTTGCGTTAGGACGTTCAATCTGCACGGTTGGACACGGGGCATGATGGGAATCAGTACGCACATGGTTTGGTTTGGCCCACTTTCATTTGGATAAATTCGTAAAGAAGCAAAATTGGCTCATTTCGCGATCGAGGAGTTTCTTCACCCTCAACGCGTGGCTGTGTGGTGTGGAATGTCGAGTCATTGAATAATCGGTGCGATATTCCTTAATGACACGGTGACCACCGAAAGGTACGTGAAGGCTTTGGAAGATGACTTCATCCCCATTATCCAAAGTGACCCTGATGTGATTCATGCAAGACAGAGCTCGACACCATTGAAGTAAGGCAGTGTTTGATGTTCTGGAGCAGCAATTTGGGGACCGCATGCTGGCTACGGGGTACCCAGAGGCCACTGTCATGGGCCTCGATCGGCCGCCATATTCTCCGGATCTGATCATATGCGACTCCTTTTTGTGAGGCAATATTAAAGACAAGGTGTACAGCACTAACCCCAAAACCATTGCTGAGCTGAAGACAGCCATTTAGGATGTCATCGACAGCATCGATGTTCTCACACTACGGCTGGTCATGCAAAATTTCGCTATTCGTCTGTGCCACATCATCGCCAATAGTGGCAGGCATATCGAACATGTCACAACCTAAACCGGAATATATGTAGTGACGTTTACACGTTGAATAAAGTGTGTGCACGCCGTAGTTTGTGACTAATTTACGTTTTTCTCATATAGTTCAATAATTGTCACCCCGTACATGAGTGACAAAAAGGTTTGGTCAGCTTGGCACAGTCCTTTGTGCCGCGCGGGGTAGCCGAGCGGTCTTGGCCACCTTGTCACGGTTCGCGCGGCTCTCCCCGTCGGAACTTCGAGTCCTCCCTCGGGCATGGGTGTCTATGTTGTCCTTAGCGTAAATTAGTTTAAGTTAGATTAAGTAGTGTGTAAGCTTAGGGACCGATGACCTCAGCAGTTTGATCCCGTAAGACCTTACCACAAATTTCCAATTTCTACAGTCCTTTGTCACGTGAATGCTTGATAATTTACAACTGTCATTGGCAATTAAAGCATCACTTGATGCACTAATTAACAAACAGTGCTCTTGAAGTACACTTCCATCTGAGACTTTAACTACTCTACAGCCGTACTCCTTATTCTGAATCCACGTTCTGTGCTCAGTAAACTGTTTGTCACATTCAACACGTCCTGTTAATCTTCCTCGTTTTCACAGAGAAGAGAAAGGTCAATACACAGGGTGATTCCGTGATGGTGTTGTGGACTTTCAGGGATGATAGAGAAGTCTAAATGTATCAATCTGAGGTAAGGGACCCAGGTCAGGAAACGACCGAGTCAAAAGTTATCATCGAAAATCGTTCTGATACCTCTGACAGTGATTCTCTCCTACTGCAAGCTGTTCGCTTCCATGTATTGAGGAGATGTACCATGGACCACAACAAGAAAAAAGTCCAGTAGATATGGGCTCTAAAATGTACATCTTAAGAGCCACAAGCACTTGTTAATCTTTGGTACTGTGAAACATAGCTATTCCACTGAGCAAGTGCTGATAGTTCTTAAAGCATGCATTTTAGAGCCCATGTTTACTGTTTTTAGTTTTGGTTCATACTACCTCCTCCCGAAATATGGAAAACATAGAGCTCGCAGTAGGGGAGATCTGTTTCACAGCATCGAAAAAATTCTCGTAGCTCTTAGGGTATTCATTTTAGAGCCCATGTGTACTGGATGTTTTTGCTACCAATTAGCGTTCCTGTCATATCCGTGAACGTTGACCATTCCTCCTCGGATACCCTGCATATATAACTTATCTTTCCACACAGCGCGTACCTATTCTTTTTAAGATTTCAGACTTCTTGCACCACTTTACATTGTGTAAGGTGTCAGGCAAATCCAACACCTTCCATGAAAACCCTGACATGATAAGCAAATCCAGTAGTATGTCACATAGCTCCGAATAAATCGTGACATTAAATTAACCAAAGTAATACGAGTAACGGGTGAGCAAATGGAATACCACAGACTGACACAAGAATGCCTAAATGCATGTCATACCTTCCCACCGTGAGACAGACGCAGTTCCGAGGGGAGAAGCGAAAACATAAGCCGAGAGCAGAACCGTGTTAAGCGAGAAGGCCCTACGATAAGGGACGGACACCCACGTCGCCAGCAAACCGCTACGACCACACCACCCGCAAGTTTTTAGCGTGAGACTTTTTCGCGTCTCTGTTACGTTAGGACCACCCCCCAGCCCATGTCAAAAGCTAGAGCCCTCCAGAAGAACAGTATAGATCTTACGATAACACAAAAAGGGCCACACCACCTGCAAGTTTTAGCGTGAGACTTTTTCGTGTCTCTGTTACATCAGGACCACCCCGCAGCCCATGTTAAAAGATAGAGCCCGCCAGAAGAACAGTATAGATCTTACGATAACGCTAAAAGGACCACACCAGCTGTAAATTTTAGCGTGAGACTTTTTCGCGTCTCTGTTACATTGCAAACTTTAAAAACATTGCCCCACAACGAAAAGTATAACGTTTCTCATTGGACAGACAGAATTTTTGTAGGCAGAGCTTAAGGTTAACATTGAGACCCTGATTGGTCAGATGGAAACACAGCCAGATAGTTTTTTTTTAAACCAACTTCGGTAAATTGTAGTAAGGAGAAGTTAGGAGAGAGTTGCTTCCGAGACCGTGAGGTGAGCGGAGCTGTGCTGCCCGCCGCCCCCTGACGAACAACGACAAAGTAATGAACGCACGCGATGCCGCATTTTTGAGCGCATAAGGCTTCACTCAGAGCTGCAGAAGTCTCATCTGTTACATCCCCTTTTTACGTAATACTAGTGTCGATCGTCAATTAAAGCTCATGGTGTTCACATTTTCCACTTGAAGTAAAAATCTGAAACGCAATGATTTTTCTGTTATATAGTTATTGAGATTTTTCTGTTATATAGTTATTGAGAAGCCACATCAGCCACTGTAATTTACGACAAGTTAGATAAGTAATTAAAGATAATTGAGGGTCACTGTAGACCATTTTGATAGTTTTCTCTTTTGTGAAACTTAATTTAAACCTAGATTATAGATGTGATATGGCATAGGTCATCCTTCGATCCGTTGTAGAACTTGGAAACCCATTCAGGGAATATTCGTTCACATTTTTGTTGAACACAGTTGGTTTTTACCATTCTGTATTAAAACATTTCCGTTTATCAATAGTGCAATTTACAAACGATGTTTTGTGAGTAGAATAAAATTTCCAATGGTAAACTTAACTGCTTTTTCGACGTTATTTTACCAGCTAACTAAAAATAGGAAAGCCTTGAACCCCTTCCACTAAATTTAGTTAGTATTAAGATTCTTTTACAGAGAGTGCAGTGGAGCTGACGCTGAAATCATTAAGTATTTGGTTATATCATCGCTAGTCTCACTGAACTCTTTTGAATTCTACATGTCATGTGTGGTCTGGCGTCTCCTTACCAGCAACAGGTCCCAGGTTCAAACTAGTCAATTCCCTAAAAAACACGCTCAGAGCGTCGTTGCGCGAAAGTGGTAGGGAGACACGATATAGAACAAACAGACACCATGCAGAATGTTTAGAAAATGGCGACCCTGCCAGGATGGTAAAATACCATGATTGAAGGTCGACCACATGCCTAACTAGGTCAGAAAAATATCCTGTTGAAAAATTGTCGTAATAAAAAAAATTTTTTGAACGTTATAAATAGTCGAAAACCGTAGTTGCAGCGATATATAGTAATAAAGTATTGAATAGAGACATTCTAGCAAAGACAATAGCATAATTAAGTTATGAATTTTAAAAATTGATAGAATTAAGTTTTCTCTCCAATGCAAGCGCACAGGTGGCGGATACATCGTTGACGAGTTGGTTCTGACCCAACAAGTAAGTGAATGGATTGTCAGTCTTGGTAGTGTCAAGTCGTGTGAACAAAAAGTTTATGAAACGCGTGAGATCGTACGAGCGCATGTTGACTCGAAGTAGGGCTCGTGAATTGCTTTTAAAACAGAAAATAAGGGATTCGGAAAGATTAGCAATGGCAGATCGAGACCTTGACCGAATTGAGGTAGAGACCCAGCGTGAAAATGGACAGAGAATAGAGGACAGTACAACAGACGATGCAGTATCGCGAGAAATAGGACATATAACGCACCATAACGAGGATAATGTACGTCAAGGCACGGAAAACCTAGGTCAGCATACGACAGAGGAGCAGGAAAGTAGAGAGGCAGTCGATGAGGATTCTAACTTGCGTCTTGAATACGTAGAACCCATAGTACAAATAATCAGAGCTCCCTCACCACAGAGTACAAGGAATGCGAGCAGAAACGTGTCACAGCACAGTTCAATGCAATCGGTTGCGAACCAACACTTGGGCGAAAACACAGAGCGTAGGACGTCGGAAGAAAACGCAATACGACCCACCAATCTGGCAGAATTATTACAATTAATGACGGAAACCATGACAAGACAAAATAAAGAAATTGCGAAACAAATTAAAATTCAGAATGCAGAAATGACGAAACGAAATGTAGAAACGACGAAACAAATTGCAGAAAACACGAGACAAATGCGTGAGATTAAAGAACAAAACAAAAAAATTCAGTTACACCTAAGTCATATTTAAGACGAGGCAAAATAATCTCGAGAAGTGATAGGAAACTTAATAACAGGTCACAATCAATTGAGAACAGACATTGACAAGGTACAAGCGGACGTACAAACATTGCGTAATGACACTCCGGACGAGATCAAAACATTACGTAACCACACCCAGGGAGAAGTCAAGAAACTAGAGAAACATACACTCCTGGAAATTGAAATAAGAACACCGTGAATTCATTGTCCCAGGAAGGGGAAACTTTATTGACACATTCCTGGGGTCAGATACATCACATGATCACACTGACAGAACCACAGGCACATAGACACAGGCAACAGAGCATGCACAATGTCGGCACTAGTACAGTGTATATCCACCTTTCGCAGCAATGCAGGCTGCTATTCTCCCATGGAGACGATCGTAGAGATGCTGGATGTAGTCCTGTGGAACGGCTTGCCATGCCATTTCCACCTGGCGCCTCAGTTGGACCAGCGTTCGTGCTGGACGTGCAGACCGCGTGAGACGACGCTTCATCCAGTCCCAAACATGCTCAATGGGGGACAGATCCGGAGATCTTGCTGGCCAGGGTAGTTGACTTACACCTTCTAGGGCACGTTGGGTTGCACGGGATACATGCGGACGTGCATTGTCCTGTTGGAACAGCAAGTTCCCTTGCCGGTCTAGGAATGGTAGAACGATGGGTTCGATGACGGTTTGGATGTACCGTGCACTATTCAGTGTCCCCTCGACGATCACCAGTGGTGTACGGCCAGTGTAGGAGATCGCTCCCCACACCATGATGCCGGGTGTTGGCCCTGTGTGCCTCGGTCGTATGCAGTCCTGATTGTGGCGCTCACCTGCACGGCGCCAAACACGCATACGACCATCATTGGCACCAAGGTAGAAGCGACTCTCATCGCTGAAGACGACACGTCTCCATTCGTCCCTCCATTCACGCCTGTCGCGACACCACTGGAGGCGGGCTGCACGATGTTGGGGCGTGAGCGGAAGACGGCCTAACGGTGTGCGGGACCGTAGCCCAGCTTCATAGAGACGGTTGCGAATGGTCCTCGCCGATACCCCAGGAGCAACAGTGTCCCTAATTTGCTGGGAAGTGGCGGTGCGGTCCCCTACGGCACTGCGTAGGATCCTACGGTCTTGGCGTGCATCCGTGCGTCGCTGCGGTCCGGTCCCATGTCGACGGGCACGTGCACCTTCCGCCGACCACTGGCGACAACATCGATGTACTGTGGAGACCTCACGCCCCACGTGTTGAGCAATTCGGCGGTACGTCCACCCGGCCTCCCGCATGCCCACTATACGCCCTCGCTCAAAGTCCGTCAACTGCACATACGGTTCACGTCCACGCTGTCGCGGCATGCTACCAGTGTTAAAGACTGCGATGGAGCTCCGTATGCCACGGCAAACTGGCTGACACTGACGGCGGCGGTGCACAAATGCTGCGCAGCTAGCGCCATTCGACGGCCAACACCGCGGTTCCTGGTGTGTCCGCTGTGCCGTGCGTGTGATCATTGCTTGTACAGCCCTCTCGCAGTGTCCGGAGCAAGTATGGTGGGTCTGACACACCGGTGTCAATGTGTTCTTTTTTCCATTTCCAGGAGTGTATAAACGAAATTACTAGACAAGCAGCAGGTACGGCGCGTGAAATTGTTGGAAACAGTGTGTTACACAAACGTATCACGAAAGCAGTGCTGAAAAGATATGATAACCGCATAGTCAAAATAAAAGCGCAAACGAAGTGACAGTTTCAGAAATCGCGAACAGAGTTGTTGCAAATCATTGAAGAGCGTAGTGAACAGGATCGAACAAGCACAGAGTCTGCAACCACATCCGTATCTGTGACAGCACCGGAAAAACAAGCAATTAACGAAGATATTACACATTTGCGATTCCAATCACAGGCGGAAAGTAACATACGTGAAATCAGACAGCCTGCACAACAACAAACACGTTTCGAAATTCTTGATGAACAAACGTCATCACAAACTCATGCGGAATCGCAAATGTATGTTTCAAGACAGTTTGGATCGTGCAATGAAGCAACAAAGTTAGCCAGACAAGATACCGAACCAATACCTGATAATGGAAAGCCAGGTCGCGAAGAGTACAGTGCAATGCATTCTGCTACACGTTCACAACCGATGGAAGAAAATTATTGCGTACCACTCCAACGATACTACGCAAGGGTAGGCGAAAGTTACAGTGGACAATATCCAATGGATCTACCACAACCGGAAAGAACGGCGGGAGAAAGCATCAGAAACAAAAGTGGCGAGGAATCGCGAATTTCATATGGAACTATGACAAAGTATGACAACGATCATTTCCTCACAGTCAGAAAATATCAACACTTTGGAGAAGGAAACTCATTACATCCACGAACTTTTATTGATCAATTCCGAGTAGGATTACCAGAACACTGGACGCTAGCACACAAATTAGACTTTATATGTGCACACATGTCAGGAACAGTCGCAGAAACCATGCAGAATGTTGCAGCGGCATGCCGATCGTACGAAGATTTCAGAGAGAAATTTCTCTCACGATATTGGTCCAGCGAAGCACAGAACAGAGTGAAGTACGAATTATTACAGAACCCATATTTTGAAAATTCAGGAGAGAAGAGTCCCGTGAAATTTTTCGAATTAATGGCAAAGGATAATCAATGCTTAGATGTACCATACAGTGATGGAGAGTTGATTAAATTATGCGCGATGAAGTTACCATTGAAATACCAGCAATCATTAGTAGGTCGCGGAGGCAATAACGTCGAAGCATTTAAAGGTATTCTAAGGGAACTAGAGTTCATATTTTCGGAAGATGACGCAAGAAAAAGACGAAGCGCACGTGAAAACGAAAGCAAAAAGCAGTGGAATCCACAAGACACAGTACGAAGAAGCAATAATTACGAACCATGTGATAACTTCGCACCAAGAAACGACAATAGATTTCAACAAAGAACCGGTTATGGATTTAGAAGCGAATATGGCAATAACTATAATTCATCCAGGAACGGAAATAACTATTACAGAGGGAATAACGACAACCGGAACGGGTACTGGAGAACCAATAGACCGACAAATTATCAACAAAGAAAACACTATCAACAAGCTGAACAAGAAAAAAGAATAAAGATAGAAAAGGTGGAGGTAAGACCACCAAACCCCGATAAATGTTCGAATTGACAGCTGTAGCGGGACTTTGAATTTCGCCGCGCTACACTCGTTCCCTCAGATAAAAAATATCTCGTCGCAGCGGTATGAGCGCTCGACGGCAGAGAAACTACTAAAATTGTAACTTTTTTTTGTTTTCTATTCGTTTCTTAATTGTCTCTTGATAGCCGAAGCTGAAGGCAGGCGTGATCTGATGAAGACGTTAAAAAAAACTTATTAGCTAGTCTTGATCTGATTTTAATGTGTAGACATATTGTGGAAGTTGTTAAGAAATTCGGAGGATGGAAGTAGCAAAGTAAATTAAATTGCATACAGTGTCAAGATGATTTTAATTGGTATAAATTAGTGATTCTTGACGATTGCAAGATTTCGGAGCAGACGTTTCACGCAGAATTGAAGGAGATTTTTGAAGACCTGGACGCCGCACGAAAGAAGACATGTTAACCTGGTAAAGAATGAACTCAAAGCTACGCCATTTCCCCCTGTCAGTTGCATTTTGTTCTTCTCTGTTCTTTTTCAATACTTTTTGTAGTGGAAATTGGTTTAACATTTGCTCAAAAACGCCACAAGGACCACCGCAACTATAGCTTTTCTGTAATACGAAGTCCGATTTGCTTTTCATTCTTTCCCTTTTTCACGGTCATTTACGATTTTAAAACCCCCTTTTTATTCACGATTTCTTCCACATTTTCAACATCTTTTCCTCTCTCTTATTTTTCTTCTCTTTTTTATTAACCACTACAACTGGCTCCCGCGACGGGACGCAATTTTCGGATGTGTCGTTTTTGAGCAAATTTGAAACTTTGATTTGTATTTTTTTCCCAACAGAGAATAACCAAAAATCCTGAAGTTTAAAGGGTAACGAAAACACCAACTTTATTGTACCTAAGCATATGATTATACAACAATATTGTAAAGAATTTTTGTAACTAATTCAATCTGTTTTTCTTTTCATGGCATATATTGATGCAAAACTGTTATTTTGAGACCTTTTGGTGATTATCCGATGGAGATGTATTAAGAAAATCCATATTTTGACGAATACGATTTACGCAGAAGTGATTGACCAGCCGCTGCAGGACAGAAAATTTAATCGTGAGTCACACAATTATGTTTCATTCAAGCATTCAATAGCCAACTGCAGAATCCATTTTCCCTTTCCACACATCCTGTAGTTTTCTTCTAGATTTTTCCAAAATCATCTATCTCTATTGTAGTTTGTGGTAATTATAGTATTGTTGTAGCTGCATATGAATCGTGAATTTGACCGCCAAACAGTCATTTGTTACGAAAAATTTTGTCCGCCCTGCTGCATCTTTCTCAACCATTGTTTGCAATAGAGCAATCATTTACATTGACGAGAAAATATTTCAACCTAAATTTGAGTCAAATATTTATTAATCAGACTCATATTATTCCCTTTTGATTTACGATTATACATCCTATTACAATGGAACGTGGTAAGGTAGAGATAGTTTCGGCAGATGAGTTAAGTGAACTAGATTCATCGTGCAACCACATTTGTGATAATACACAGATGGCGACTTTAAATGACGAAATGTGGAATGGACGCGAGACTAGACCGTCAGCGCCATTGTTAACATCAATGTCAGAACCGAATAGGAGACAAATTCAGCAATGTGACACAAATCGGACACAGGAAGCTGACAAACTGGACCGACTATTAGAGTTATTTGCAGACATGAAACGAGACGTTAGTCAGAAAATTGATATATTAAACCATACTATGACCGAAAATTTTGAACGGACGACAAAACAAATGACAGAATTAAATAACACCACTCAACAGCTCAGCCAGCGATTTGAGACATTGTCCTATCGAGTCACTAAACAGGAAGAAACTTTGGTTACATTCACACATGAAACAAAAAACAATATCACCCGATGTGAGAATCAGTTAACTCAAATAGTTAATGTGCAGCAGGAAGTGAACACTCGTGTGGAAGAGTTAGCTCAGGCCCACACTTCAGCTAGCTCCACCCAAGAAAAGCTGACTGAAGAAGTGGGAAATATTACCCAACAGCTCACAATGGTAGTTCTCGAACAAACCCACCTCAAAGAAAAGATAGAAAAATTAGAAGATCGAGCGGACCTCGCGTCACTAAACAACGACACCAACATGGCCGAAAGAATCGTACATGAATGTAAATTGTGTGACGACTATCTGGACAAAAAACTTGAAACAATTACACACGATATACTTTCAAAAGCAAAGACACATGTTAAAGACGAGACAAAACACATAGAAGACGAAGTGACAAAATTACGAGACAATGTTGTGCCGTGTTTGGTGATTGGTGCAAACGCATTGTCAGGGAACGACAAAACAGCTAAAACCATGGCTAATGACACAGACAGAACACCTATTGTGGAATCACCTATTTCCAATCAAAATTACAATGTGCCGCTTTCTTTTGGACCAAACGAACAATATTACGGTACGATACCTAGAGTAGCAAGTGACACAAACTACGTCAATACAGTTACGCCAACCGCCATGGCCGATGACACGTTTGTAAGACATGGGCATTTCCAGACATTTTCCAGTGAGGATAAGCGCAAAGTCCACCCTATTGTGTTTATTAGACCATTTGACGGTGTTTTTCCACGTAGTTGGTCAGAAGTCGATAAAACCAGATACGTCACCAATCTCATGAGAGGACGAGCAGCTATGAAACGGCGGTGCCTTACGTTTGAACAGTTCGAACAAGCCTTCTTGGACGAATTCTGGTCCGAGAATGAGCAACAGAGTCTAAGGAGAGAAGTGTGCAACCCCGAGACCTATGACCCTAAAAAACAGACATTAAGACAATACTTTGAGAGGTACCTAGACAAGACACTGTACTGGTCCAAACCAGCCGACTTGCCAGCGATAATTGACACTTTAAAGAGGCACTTACCCTTTCCATACCGAGACAGATTAATAGGAGTACCGGAGAATGACGTCAAGAGTTTTTTAAACTTCTTAGATCAAATGGACGTAGTTTACAGAGACGATTCACGCCATTCAAATTTTACTCATATTAGTAACCAAAATCAGCACCCACCCCAAAGGAACCGTAGTGACGGTGGTTGTTGGAACCATCCCTCCGCGCCGCGACACAGTACGATGCCTGCGCGCGAAACATATTCATATGGAAACGTGTATGACGGTAGGAACAACCGCAGAAATTCGTGGAATAATAATAATAAGAATAATTATCACCCATATCAAAATGGTAGCTACAAGCAAAATGAAAATTACAGACAGTACAACAACAACAACAACAGGAGACGTGAGAATAACTGGTACAACCCGGGCTACTTTGACAGGAACATGCCATATAACAGACATAATTACCACCAAAACAAGAGCAATCCCAACAATCACCGACAGAATGTGTGGAACACACAAAATTCACGCATGACAAATCATAACCCTCCACGGAAACCGCCGCCGTTTCCCAATACAGTTATGCACTCCCCACCACAAAGTAGCAATAACAATTGCGGCGCGCCATCAGCTGACGCGTGGGCGCCAACCAGCCGGAATGCAAACATAGTGGAGCTGGTCAATGAACCCGGCCAAACACACCAGACGACGGAAAACAGTCGACGACCGAGCTAAGCGCTCGTGCTTCGGTCGTGAGGTGTTGTAAGAGCGCAACGGCTGAGACGATTTGTTTCCTCAGGTACGACGACAAAATGACAGCAGAACAGGAATTAACAAACCTATCAGGTTGATGACCTTGTTCTTTTGCGTTCACATCCCAAGTCTGCAAAATTAAAACAATTGAACAGAAAATGGCAGCTATTATATTCAGGTCCTTTCAGAATAGCAAGTATACCTCACCCAGGTTGTTACTCCTTAGAATACCCGTTATCTCACAAGCCGAGGGGGCTGCATCCCCACAGACATTTGAAACCCTTTGTGCACTAAAACAACGTAATATAATGATAACTAAGTTGAACATGAGCAAGTTGCTGTGAAAACGAGATCGTAAATATTTGTATTGAATACACGAACATTAAGTTATACAGCCTAAGAACACAAACGTTAATTTATGGAAATTATATACTGCAGTTACACTTGCACACATAATTATGAAGAGAATGTAAACTCAGGTGAGTACACTTACTGAATGAGAAAAGATATTCATATAGGAATGAGGTCTACGCAGGTTACATTGGTTGTTAATTGTAAATTATAAGGTGAATCAACAACTAGTTAGTTATTTCAAGGCACTATAGTGAGAGGAAATGGTAGCTATTGAGATCAGTAATGACATAGGTATGTAGCAGAATGAATGAGGACGTAAGAATGAATGATCAGTATGAATGAGTTAATATTTAGGTTAATATAAGAAGGTAAGTTACTGTGACGTAGTTGATGCAGACAAGAGATTATTTGAGGAAAATATTATTGGAAGTTTATGAGAATGGAAGTGCCTCACGGATGTGATATATTAATGTTTGATGAGGAATATGTTTAATGTATAAGGATATATATATTATGATGAATATGTGAGTAAGGAGTGAGTGAGAATGTTTGGTAATATTGTGCTACATAGAGAAGTGAGTAAACAATCTACATCTTTAAGATTACATAAGAATTTCAGTTTGAGAGAAAACATTTGTGATGAGTTAAAACACGTGAGTACAAGGCGTTAAAGGTGCTTCTATTTACAGTGCCCTTGAAAATGAACGAATGCAAGAAAAGCTGAGTGAACATAATGATGATTACAGCTGTGGAAAGAAGTGTAATAAGAATGTAGCTTGGAAACACATTAGCCTTAATTTATTTCAGAAGTGTAACTTAGTAACCTTTCGTTAAGTTTTGTTAAACCATTGTGTGGAAAAAAACATTTATATTTCGTGTTCAGACATGAGAATGATATTTTAAGGAACTTAAGCTGAAATATAGTTTTTACACAGCCCTCATCTGAATACATTTGTATAAATTTTTTTTTTTACGAAAGTGAAATTAGTGCCATGTTAGCCTTTATTATACTTATACTTACATATGACAGAAAACCCTGAGGAAGCAAAAGATAGGAGAGTTATTAAGGCTGTTTTTGCGACTCGTACAACACCTCCACTTAAGCGAACAGATGACAAAATTACATCTATGTTGAAGACAACATTTGACTTTTCAGGCTATGCAAGGTAAGTGCAAAGGAGAAGTGACCACCCGTGCAGCCGACGTCGAGCAACGTACACTGAGAAAGAGACATTTTACTGTCACTTAAAAGACTACGTTCTTTATTTATGTTTTATAGAAAGAAATGATGTATATATATATATATATATATATATATATATATATATATATATATATACACACAACATACATAATGTTTAACCTTCATTAAAGTAGAAGAAAGTTCATGGTTGAACTCTTGAGAGGAAATTTGATATGTCATTATATAATACACATTATGAGAGAGACAATCTCTGAGATACATTTTCCATTTGTATAGACGGTATCCACAAGAAGTGGAGATATTGAGGAAGAACTGAGCAGATATGCGATTCACTCATTCAAGGATTTGTTAAGGTATGGTACACTAAGTCATATGAACAATCACAACACAAACAGAGAATCTGTCATGATGTTACACCACACAGACTTGACGTAAGGACACTTACATTTACCCATGATTTGGTAAATTATAAGCACCTCCTTTCAAACACCCCTTGAAGTTGATGCAAACGTTATAATTTATTATGTTCTCTTTTTTCATGTATTAGCTGTAGGATTTGGTAGTTTTTAGGTAGTGGATAGTTTCTTCCAGTCTATCTTTCTTTCTTTCTCCATTGTCCTACCACCTCCTGCAGCTGGGTATTGTTTGCTTATGGAATGTAAGAATATATTGTGTGACAGTAAACTTTCAGGTATGAATAAAAAAGACATGAAGAAAACTGAGTATGGCATTACAAGCCTGGTCAACCACTAGCCAAGATATGGAATGAAAAGAAAGAGATAAATAATAAATTAAGGAAAGCCCGTCCTTTAAATATTAAGTTTGATATCCCTTGGCGCGCCCAAACCTGAATAAAAAAATAATACCCCAATAAAAGAAAGCCAATGGGACTTAGTATAATTTTTTAGTGTAAATATTTCACGTGCAGATACTTGTAAATTTATATGTATTTGTATATGTATTAAAACTTTGCATATTGTCAACATATTTTGAAATGTGACCACGAAATGGAAGCTTTCATAATTAACTATGTAAACATGCTTGGACAAAGTGAACTTTGTTAAAATGTAAATATGGCAAAAAAGTGTTGCAAACTGTGTTAAACAGTGAACGTTATAAACGACGAATTTTGTGTTATTTGTGAAACTTACGGTGCATAAACCAAATAACTGTTTGTAAATCGATATAAACTGCAATTTACTTCGACGATAATGAGGATTTTCACACTGCAAATGAACGTTTGTTGGCAAGTGTAAACTATGTGGTGAAACACCTACCTTTGCGAACATCGACGCCGTTGTTCCTGGCCAGCCTTCAGATGCTTTGGAGACAATAAACTCAGCACCTGTCGTAGGCGATGTGGAGGCTAAAAACTACATCGACCATATATGCCCCGGGAACAATAGTCATGAAAACGCACGAGGACCTGTTGTCTCGTAACAGAAGACATGGACGTTGCTTCAGATCACGCACACGCTCAGTCTTATGGTATCATCGGACTTAACGCGCCATTTATGCTGGAATAACAACTTGTAATGAACACTATGTGAAAGTGAATACTGTTCAAGACTGTCATAACACAGCGATTTTGAAACTGCCGCACGCGAAATTCAGTGACGCTACTGCGCATGCGCAAAGACTACGTGCTGCCAGAGATGCATTGGGAAACCAACGCTGGGAGCACACAACATTAACTGCGCTGGCGAGCAGCTTTTTCAAACAAACTGTATGTAAATATATATATATTAATTGTGTGCAAAGGATCCAAACTGTAGTAATTGTATTTAGTATATAGGTTTAGAAAGTAAGTGTTGGGAAAGATTAGCCCCTATGGATGCACGTGGCCTTTCCAATGAAAATATGCACATATTGACTTTTAGGTTTGCTAGCCTGCCACGCTAAATGTTTTAGCGTGACAGTCGAGGGGGCGATGTAGCGGGACTTTGAATTTCGCCGCGCTACACTCGTTCCCTCAGATAAAAAATGTCCCGTCGCAGCGGTATGAGCGCTCGACGGCAGAGAGACTACTAAAATTGTAACTTTTTTTTGTTTTCTATTCGTTTCTTAATTGTCTCTTGATAGCCGAAGCTGAAGGCAGACGTGATCTGATGAAGACGTTAAAAAAACTTATTAGCTAGTCTTGATCTGATTTTAATGTGTAGACATATTGTGGAAGTTGTTAAGAAATTCGGAGGATGGAAGTAGCAAAGTAAATTAAATTGCATACAGTATCAAGATGATTTTAATTGGTATAAATTAGTGATTCCTGGACGATTGCAAGATTTCGGAGCAGACTTTTCACGCAGAATTGAAGGAGATTTTTGAAGACCTGGACGCCGCACGAAAGAAGACATGTTAACCTGGTAAAGAATGATCTTAAAGCTACGCCATTTCCCCCTGTCAGTTGCATTTTGTTCTTCTCTGTTCTTTTTCAATACTTTTTGTAGTGGAAATTGGTTTAACATTTGCTCAAAAACGCCACAAGGACCACCGCAACTATAGCTTTTCTGTAATACGAAGTCCGATTTGCTTTTCATTCTTTCCCTTTTTCATGGTCATTTACGATTTTAAAACCCCTTTTTTATTCACCATTTTTCTCACATTTTCAACCTTTTTCTTTTCTTCTCTCTTTTCTTTTTTTATTAACCACTACACAGCTAAGCGCCCATGCCAAAGGGAATGACGCACTGACCCAGGACAATTGCAGCAACTTGAACAGAGAAGTCAATACCTTATCACGAGAAGAGAAGAAGGAAGAAACAAATCCGCAGGGACCAGATGAAATCGAAGACAAGAAAATAACAATATCGTTTTGGGACGAAATTAATTGGGAGAATACTGACGAGGAAGATGAATTACCAGAGGCATGCACAACGAATGTAGGAGGAAAGGACGAAGTAATGAGTATTGCAGAGCTATTTGAGATGGAAACCAGGGAAAGCGAATTCAATGATGATAATGTGCAGTCAACAGAAGTTGAAAATAAGTTACGAGTGGGCACACAACCCAATGTATATAATGAAGGAAGTTGTTGTAGTTGTGGTCTTCAGTCCTGAGACTGGTTTGATGCAGCTCTCCATGCTACTCTATCCTGTGCAAGCTTTTTCATCTCCCAGTACCTACTGCAACCTACATCCTTCTGAATCTGCTTAGTGTATTCATCTCTTGGTCTCCCTCTACGATTTTTACCCTCCACGCTGCCCTCCAATACTAAATTGGTGATCCCTTGATGCCTCAGAACATGTCCTACCAACCGATCCCTTCTTCTGATCAAGTTGTGCCACAAACATCTCTTCTCCCCAATCCTATTCAATACTTCCTCATTAGTTATGTGATCTACCCATCTAATCTTCAGCATTCTTCTGTAGCACCACATTTCGAAAGCTTCTATTCTCTTCTTGTCCAAACTATTTATCGTCCATGTTTCACTTCCATACATGGCTACACTCCATACGAATACTTTCAGAAATGACTTCCTGACACTTAAATCTATACTGGATGTTAACAAATTTCTCTTCTTCAGAAACGCTTTCCTTGCCATTGCCAGCCTACATTTTATATCCTCTCTACTTCGACCATCATCAGTTATTTTGCTCCCCAAATAGCAAAACTCCTTTACTACTTTAAGTGCCTCATTTCCTAATCTAATTCCCTCAGCATCACCCGACTTAATTAGACTACATTCCATTATCCTTGTTTTGCTTTTGTTGATGTTCATCTTATATCCTCCTTTCAAGACACTGTCCATTCCATTCAACTGCTCTTCCAAGTCCTTTGCTCTCTCTGACAGAATTACAATGTCATCGGCGAACCTCAAAGTTTTTATTTCTTCTCCATGAATTTTAATACCTACTCCGAATTTTTCTTTTGTTTCCTTTACCGCTTGCTCAATATACAGATTGAACAACATCGGGGAGAGACTACAACCCTGTCTTACTCCCTTCCCAACCACTGCTTCCCTTTCATGTCCCTCGACTCTTATAACTGCCATCTGGTTTCTGTACAAATTGTAAATAGCCTTTCGCTCCCTGTATTTTACCCCTGCCACCTTTAGAATTTGAAAGAGAGTATTCCAGTCAACATTGTCAAAAGCTTTCTCCAAGTCTACAAATGCTAGAAACGTAGGTTTGCCTTTCCTTAATCTTTCTTCTAAGATAAGTCGTAAGGTCAGTATTGCCTCACGTGTTCCAGTGTTTCTACGGAATCCAAACTGATCTTCCCCAAGGTTGGCTTCTACTAGTTTTTCCATTCGTCTGTAAAGAATTCGTGTTAGTATTTTGCAGCTGTGACTTATTAAGCTGATAGTTCGGTAATTTTCACATCTGTCAACACCTGCTTTCTTTGGGATTGGAATTATTATATTCTTCTTGAAGTCTGAGGGTATTTCGCCTGTTTCATACATCTTGCTCACCAGATGGTAGAGTTTTGTCAGGACTGGCTCTCCCACGGCCGTCAGTAGTTCCAATGGAATATTGTCTACTCCGGGGGCCTTGCTTCGACTCAGGTCTTTCAGTGCTCTGTCAAACTCTTCACGCAGTATCATATCTCCCATTTCATCTTCATCTACATCCTCTTCCATTTCCATAATATTGTCCTCAAGTACATCGCCCTTGTATAGACCCTCTATATACTCCTTCCACCTTTCTGCTTTCCCTTCTTTGCTTAGAACTGGGTTTCCATCTGAGCTCTTGATATTCATACAAGTCGTTCTCTTATCTCCAAAGGTCTCTTTAATTTTCCTGTAGGCGGTATCTATCATACCCCTAGTGAGATAGGCCTCTACATCCTTACATTTGTCCTCTAGCCATCCCTGCTTAGCCATTTTGCACTTCCTGTCGATCTCATTTTTGAGACGTTTGTATTCCTTTTTGCCTGTTTCACTTACTGCATTTTTATATTTTCTCCTTTCATCAATTAAATTCAATATTTCTTCTGTTACCCAAGGATTTCTACTAGCCCTCGTCTTTTTACCTACTTGATCCTCTGCTGCCTTCACTACTTCATCCCTCAAAGCTACCCATTCTTCTTCTACTGTATTTATTTCCCCCATTCCTGTCAATTGCTCCCTTATGCTCTCCCTGAATCTCTGTACAACCTCTGGTTCTTTTAGTTTATCCAGGTCCCATCTCCTTAAATTCCCACCTTTTTGCAGTTTCTTCAGTTTTAATCTACAGGTCATAACCAATAGATTGTGGTCAGAGTCCACATCTGCCCCTGGAAATGTCTTACAATTTAAAACCTGGTTCCTAAATCTCTGTCTTACCATTATATAATCTATCTGATACCTTTTAGTATCGCCAGGGTTCTTCCATGTATACAACCTTCTTTCATGATTCTTAAACCAAGTGTTAGTTATGATTATGTTGTGCTCTGTGCAAAATTCGACCAGGCGGCTTCCTCTTTCATTTCTGTCCCCCAATCCATATTCACCTACTATGTTTCCTTCTCTCCCTTTTCCTACACTCGAATTCCAGTCCCCCATGACTATTAAATTTTCGTCTCCCTTCACAATCTGAATAATTTCTTTTATTTCATCATACATTTCTTCAATTTCTTCGTCATCTGCAGAGCTAGTTGGCATATAAACTTGTACTACTGTAGTAGGCGTGGGCTTCGTATCTATCTTGGCCACAATAATGCGTTCACTATGCTGTTTGTAGTAGCTTACCCGCATTCCTATTTTCCTATTCATTATTAAACCTACTCCTGCATTACCCCTATTTGATTTTGTGTTTATAACCCTGTAGTCACCTGACCAGAAGTCTTGTTCCTCCTGCCACCGAACTTCACTAATTCCCACTATATCTAACTTCAACCTATCCATTTCCCTTTTTAAATTTTCTAACCTACCTGCCCGATTAAGGGATCTGACATTCCACGCTCCGATCCGTAGAACGCCAGTTTTCTTTCTCCTGATAACGACATCCTCTTGAGTAGTCCCCGCCCGGAGATCCGAATGGGGGACTATTTTACCTCCGGAATATTTTACCCAAGAGGACGCCATCATCATGTAATCATACAGTAAAGCTGCATGCCCTCGGGAAAAATTACGGCTGTAGTTTCCCCTTGCTTTCAGCCGTTCGCAGTACCAGCACAGCAAGGCCGTTTTGGTTATTGTTACAAGGCCAGATCAGTCAATCATCCAGACTGTTGCCCTTGCAACTACTGAAAAGGCTGCTGCCCCTCTTCAGGAACCACACGTTTGTCTGGCCTCTCAACAGATACCCCTCCGTTGTGGTTGCACCTACGGTACGGCTATCTGTATCGCTGAGGCACGCAAGCCTCCCCACCAACGGCAAGGTCCATGGTTCATGGGGGGGGATGAAGGAAGTTATGAAGCGATAATTAGAGCATTTAGATGCGATAGTGTGGAAGTAGCGACGAAGAAGGAGAAGATAGACGAGGATGAGGAAAACGTAGAGGATATTGAAGAAAGCATAAATGAAGGAAGAAATAGAGAAGAGGAAATAAAAGAGAGAGAAGTAGCAGTTGAAGCTTATCCTACAGAAAGTTCGAATTCACAAGGGAAATTCCTGGAAAGACTCATGTATGATTCAGTGGAGGATTCGTTGATGCAAGAAGAAGAAGAACAGAACCAACCCTTTCAAATTCAACCAATTGTGAAGGCCATGGTAAAGCATGAACTGACTGCGATCTCAGAAAATTTATTCATGCAGTGTAATGCCAATGAGGAATTGCCAGTTCTGAAAACACGTAAGATTAAAGTAAGAGGTACTATTAGAAACAATGCTGCGGAAGTTACGAGACAAACAAGGTTAACTCTTTCGTGCCAAGGTCAAAAGATCGAAGCCAACTTCGTGATTATACCTAAACTAACTGTAGATTTGATTATAGGTGCAGATTTTTTAAATGAGAGACGAGTGATAATAGATATGGGGAAAGATAGCGTAACATTCGGGAATGTCACACTTCTCTTTGAGCAAAAGCTAAAATTAGAAGAAATAGCAGTTATAAACAAACAATTAAGAATGATGCGAGATAAAGAGGATGAAGAATTAGAATGGTATGCACAAAAGGGGGAATCGCCTCAACTCATGTTAGAAGTCCATAAAGAAATCGACGAAAACTTGCAAGAAGTTCAAGGTATTTCGGAACACAGTAAAAGAGAATTAGAGGGTATTTTACGAGATAAAGCAGAGGTATTTTTACCTAAGACTGGCAGTATTAAACATTTTCAGTACAAGTTTGAAGATTAATTTTATTACTGGTAAGTAATCAGCACAATATTTCAAGATTATGTTGCAGATAAGATCGTCAGGAGAAAGAAGAATGAAGAGAGAGGAAGGTGGGAAAAAGAAAGTAGTTTCAATAATAACACCAATAGTACCATAGATTAAGGTGAAGGGATAAAGCGTAGATAGTCTAACAGCATGAAATACTAAAATGCTATACAACATGACACTACACAAAAATAAAAAACGAATTTGAGGTTTCTTGTATAAGTTAAGACTCAAAATATCTTAGAATTTTAACATGGAAAGGGCGTCAAAATTTGTAAAACTTTTTAAGAAGGCGTAAAACAATGTAGGTACTAGACATATGTTAGATGATTATAAGTAAAACTTTTTGTAAGAACCATTGTAAAAACTCCAGCAAAGACCAGATGCAACGACCCACAAGTTGCAAAGCGAGAAGTATGAAGAAAGAAAAGGACGTAATTAGCAAGACACAATATCTATAAGGCAGAAGCGTCGAGAGAAGGGAAAGGACAGCGAGACCAACAGATGGCCCTTGTAACTGAAGTGGGTAATAAATCTAACCGCTAGGCAGAACCCTGCTGGAACAAACACAGAGCCGCACAGTGACAGAGCCCTGCAGAGACGGGATGCCAAATGCCGGAAGGATCTCCCAGTGCCCCCACTCAGTGGAGCGAGCAAAAACACGGCCCGACGAGAAGACCGCCAGGGCAAGCCATCACTGGCAAAAAAATATGTGTAAAAGTCACACTACCGCTATTAAACAGTACGCTGATGCACGAAACTGAAGAAAACGTCCACAAAGTAAAAATGACACGCCCAAACAATTTTCAAACTGTTACTAAGAGGAAAACTTCAAAGCGACTAGTTATCAATAAATATTTCCATATCCTGCCCAGAGAAGAACCAAGAAGCAAGTAAGAAGCAGAGAAAAATCAGGAAGAACAGAAGTTGAATATTGGCAAGATTGAGACCAAGAAAGAAGATGGGTGAAGAATAGACGACATACCTTCCCAAATCCCTATCCTATTGTAAACTAGTCGTCTGTGAAGTATTACAACGAAAAACGACCGCTTTCAGCGACACATAACGATGACTTTTACTAATACAAAGCCAGTAAACCACGAGATTCTGCACTCACAGCTCCATTCCATTATGGGACCTCCACAAGAGCAACACACACTTGCAAAGCCAACAAGGAACGACGAACGAAGCTGTGCATCAAATACTTCCCCGCATCCATCTCGCTCAAGTCCATCACCTTCGTGCAAAAACATTCGCCAACCTCATGCTTAGACATTCATAGAATTGTGTGAATGTGTGAAATCAAATTATGTGATGTAGGAATAGTGCAAAAGAAATGTGTGAAAAACTAAATAAGTTAAGCATACCAGACAGCTAAGAAACTACAAAATAACAGTCATTGACTATGAACTTAAATAAAAAATAGACTATCGATAAAAATAAGTCATTAGTTCTGAAATGGACAGTATATAAAGAACAAAAGTAAGGCATAATAAACACTAAAACTATATGCCACTATATTCTCCTCATAAAAATAAAAGAAAACTATATTTTACTTATTTTCTCCTTATAAAAACAAAGAATAAAAGATTGTCTTGTTGGATGTTTTCCCTTTTTTTTAACATTTGTACTATTTGTTAAGATAATATCTCAATACTTGTATATATATATATATATATATATATATATATATATATATATATATATATATATATATATATATTTCTTTGTCAAAGCAATTCTTGAAAATAACTCTTATTTGTTAGTGTAACAATGTTGAAATGAGTGTCTAGAAACAAAAACATTTTACTTGTACATGATATTTAGAAAATGTGTTAGGAATAGATTTTACTTAATTACTACATTTATAAAAACAATATTTCTAAGAAAATCGATGTGAAAGACTCCTCACTTTCGATAACAAACTTCTTAAAAAAACAGACTTCATACTTAAATAAAGAAAGAAAATAATTAAAAATTAATAATAGCATAAAAATATTCTTCTCTTGTCATTTTTAAGAAAAATGTGGAAGAATATAAAAATATAAATTAGTAATACAAACTAGCATAGAACCAGAATAACGTGGCTGAACAGTAGGCAACATAATTTAGATAAAGCAATAATTTTTGACTGACTTAGACAACGATTCAATCATTGCCTAACTTCGGTGCAAAGATTAAGTTCGAAGGGTGGTGATATGTAAGGTGTCAGGCAAATCCAACACCTTCCATGAAAACCCTGACATGATAAGCAAATCCAGTAGTATGTCACATAGCTCCGAATAAATCGTGGCATTAAATTAACCAAAGTAATACGAGTAACGAGTGCGCAAATGGAATACCACAGACTAACACAAGAATGCCTAAATGCATGTCATACCTTCCCACCGTGAGACAGACGCAGTTCCGAGGGGAGAAACGAGAACAGAAGCCGAGAGCAGAACCGTGTTAAGCGAGAAGGCCCTACAATAAGGGATGGACACCCACGTCGCCAGCTAACCGCTACGACCACACCACCCGCAAGTTTTTAGCGTGAGACTTTTTCGTGTCTCTGTTACGTTAGGACCACCCCCCAGCCCATGTTAAAAGATAGAGCCCGCCAGAAGAACAGTATAGATCTTACGATAACGCTAAAAGGACCACACCAGCTGCAAATTTTAGCGTGAGATTTTTTTGCGTCTTTGTTACATTGAAAACTTTAAAAACATTGCCCCACAACGAAAAGTATAACGTTTCTCATTGGACAGACAGAATTTTTGTAGGCAGAGCTTAAGGTTAACATTGAGACCCTGATTGGTCAGATGGAAACACAGCCAGATAGTTTTTTTTTAAACCAACTTCGGTAAATTGTAGTAAGGAGAAGTTAGGAGAGAGTTGCTTCCGAGACCGTGAGGTGAGCGGAGCTGTGCTGCCCGCCGCCCCCTGACGAACACCGACAAGGTAATGAACGCACGCGATGCCGCATTTTTGAGCGCATAAGGCTTCACTCAGAACTGCAGAAGTCTCATTTGTTACATCCTCTTTTTACGTAAACTAGTGTTGATCGGAAATGAAAGCTCATGGTGTTCACATTTGCCACTTGAAGTAAAAATCTGAAACGCAATGATTTTTCTGTTATATAGTTATTGAGATTTTTCTGTTATATAGTTACTGAGAAGCCACATCAGCCACTGTAATTTACGACAAGTTAGATAAGTAATTAAAGATAATTGAGGGTCACTGTAGACCATTTTGATAGTTTTCTCTTTTGTGAAACTTAATTTAAATCTAGATTGTAGATGTGATATGGCATAGGTCATCCTTCGATCCATTGTAGAACTTGGAAACCCATTCAGGGAATATTCGTTCACATTTTTGTTGAACGCAGTTGGTTTTTACCATCCTGTATTAAAACATTTCCGTTTATCAATAGTGCAATTTATAAACGATGTTTTGTGAGTAGAATAAAATTTCCAATGGTAAACTTAGCTGCTTTTTCGACGTTATTTTACCAGCTAACTAAAAATAGGAAAGCCTTGAACCCCTTCCACTAAATTTAGTTAGTATTAAGATTCTTTTACAGGGAGTGCAGTGGAGCTGACGCTGAAATCATTAAGTATTTGGTTATATCATCGCTAGTCTCGCTGAACTCTTCTGAATTCTACATGTCATGTGTGGTCTGGCGTCTCCTTACCAGCAACAGGTCCCAGGTTCAAACTAGTCAATTCCCTAAAAAACACGCTCAGAGTGTCGTTGCGCGAAAGTGGTAGGGAGACACTATATAGAACAAACAGACACCACGCAGAATGTTTAGAATTGTCGAAAGTTTCTCCTATACTAATCACATGAAAGCCTGCTGACTTTTCATAAATGTTTCCATTTTCAAACGTAACGTGATAATAGTCCGTCTTGCTGCTATACCTTGCCAAACTGATCGTCATCCAATATATCCTGAATCTTCTGTTTCATTCTTTTGCATTCCATTCTGGCCAGCAACTTAGACACAGGTGCTGTCAAGCCTAGCGTACGACAGTTCCTGCACTCGCTATCGTTGGGATACTGCTGTATCGAACTTATACTACCACTGTGTGCTTTTCAAACATTTGCTTAACCTGAAACAACCCTTTTTACTTGGAAGTGTATTTTAATGTTTTATTTGTACCGAGGTTCATTTCAATTACAAACGATACGTACACAGGGATTTTTCGTTATACCGGGGTTGGAACTTTAATAATGGCAACTATTTATTTACAGCTCGTACAAAATAAATAAGTATTTAAAATGTTTCTGACCTTTATAATCCGTTGCCAGGGATGTGGAAGTCGTAGGATACTCTTAGCAGTGTCAGTTGTGTTGACAGTTCGAGCGGTGCTCTCTATTGCCCGACGAATTTGTAGCAGTTCTGAAGCGAATGCCGTGAAGTGTTTCCTTCAGTTTAGAAATCGAGTTGAACTCACGAGGGCTTAAGTCAGAGGAGTGCAGTAGGTGGTGTAGCACTTTAGCAGCCCCACCAGTCAAACAAATCAGTAACAGCTTGCACTGAACAAGCTTGAGCGTTGTCCTGCAAAATGATGGTCAGGTCCTGCAGAAAGTGTCATCACTTCTGTCCCTAAGCTGGTCGTAGGTTGTGTTCGAAAAATAAACAGCATAGAGACAGAAGTGATGATACTTTCTGCAGGGTCTGACCAACATTTTGCAGGACAGTGCTCAAGCATGTTCAGTGCAAGCTGGTCGTAGGTTGTGTTCGAAAAATAAACAGCATAGAGACAGAAGTGACGACACTTTTGCAGGAACTGACCATCGTATTGGAGGACAATGCTCAAGCACGGACAGTGCAAGCTGTTACTGATTTTTTTTACTGATGGGGCTGCTAAGTGCTATACCACCTACGGCACTCCTCTGACTTAAGCCCTCATGAGTTCAACTCGCTTTCTAAACTGGAGGAAACACTTCACGGCATTCGCTCCAGAACTGCTACAACTTCATCGGGCAATAGACCGCGCCCCTCGAACTGTCAACACAACTGGCACTGCTAAGAGTATCCTATTACTTGCACATCGCTGGCAACGGGTTACACACAATGCTGGTGACTATTTTGAAGGTCAATAAAACTTTGAAACACGTATCTATTTTGTACGAGCTGTAAATAAATAATTGCCACTATTAACGTTCCAACCCTCGTATATTTATTTATCTCATTTATCTTATGGCACATGGCAGCAGCACGCATGCAAATGTAAATACAATAGTAAAGAAGAAAACAAATGTGCAACACATATAAAAGAATATAAGGGGCGCTAGGAGTATCACACAACAAACCCACAGAATTAAAATACTAGCATGCATAACTAGTTGTTGACTACACATCAGTGACGAGATTGTGTATCCACTTGGTAGCATGAGGAGTGACTTCCTCAGCAGAGCCATCGTATTTTCTTATTGGGGAACACTTGTATGATATGGTCCAGAGTCGGCCCACATGCTCCGTTATCGCAGCCTATGCTGTCCACTAGTTCCCATTTACAAAGCTTGGTCATGTATCCTGTGTGGTCGCTTCGGATACGGTTAAGACTAGTCCAATTTCTCTTGGGAAGCTGAATCCTTGGGATCAGTTACCGGATGATGATTACTTACAGAATTCTCCCACTCCTTTTCCTACGTGTCTGTTATGTTAAGGGTGTCCTGTCTTCTTTCACAGCTGATGTTCCGTATTTGCTTCCGTGATTTCAAGCGTGTATTTGGTAAATTCATAAGTACATCTTGAACAAATGGTAATTAATTGAAACCCTCAGCCGAGCGGTTCTAGGCGCTACAGTCTGGAACCGCGCGACCGCTACGGACGGAGGTTCGAATCCTACCCGGGCATGGATGTGTGTGATGTCCTTAGGTTAGTTTGGTTTAAGTAGTTCTACGTTCTAGGGGACTGATGACCTTAGAAGTTAAGTCCCATAGTGCTCAGAGCCATTTGAACCATTTTAATTATGTAAACAGACTGTGACTAAGCCATTTCTCTGCAGTATACATTCTTGAAGGAGTAATAGTACCGCAAGGCTGTAATGTTAGAAACTTTTTGGAATATATGTTATTAAATTGCACTTAAGTGAGACATACGCATAATAAATGAAAGCGAATCACAGTATCTTGTACTGCACTTGTGTGCGCCTCTTGCAAATTATACAGGGTGATTTTTTTCCACCGTGTAGAAACACTAGGGATTGATCGATGAGAAGATACGGAACAAAAAAGGTCTGATGGACGTATGTCCTGAAATGCATGGTTTCCATGTTTGAGATAATTTATTCAATAATACTTTGCTACAGAAACTGCGGTCTAATACGCGCTGCACTATGCAG
The DNA here is from genome assembly GCF_021461395.2 of Schistocerca americana. Classification (NCBI taxonomy): domain Eukaryota; kingdom Metazoa; phylum Arthropoda; class Insecta; order Orthoptera; family Acrididae; genus Schistocerca; species Schistocerca americana. Next base: position 169,081,813 of record NC_060124.1, on the reverse strand, counting down.
CCATAGCTACAGTATGCATGGTTTCCTCCTATAGGTTGGCATTGTTCCTCATATGTCGCGCCCCAACGCCCTCTCCTGCCATAGTAATTGGTAATGTGATGTCCTTAGGTTAGTTAGATTTAAGTAGTTCTAAGTCCAAGGGGACTGACTGATGACCTCAGAAGTTAAGTCCCATAGTGCTCAGAGCCATATCAACCATTCTGAAACCCTCAGCTGACGACAGGTGTTGTTGACATACCTTGATGGAGACAGCTGTAAATGTGTGCCCCGACCGGGAGTCGAACCCGGGATCTCCTGCTTACATGGCAGACGCTCTATCCATCTGGGCCATCAAGGACAAAGATGAATAGCGCGACTGCAGGGACTTATCCCTTGTACACTTCCCGTGAGACCCACATTCCCAACTGTCCACAATCTACATACGTAATGTTCCTAATAGATACTTTGCTCATCCCTTTATTAGCAACATTACGTATGTAGATTGTGGACAGTTGGGAATGTGGGTCTCACGGGAAGTGTGCAAGGGATAAGTCCCTGCAGTCAAGCTATTCATCTGTGTGTGATGGAATATTCATCTGTGTCCTCGATGGCTCAGATGGATAGAGCGTCTGCCATGTAAGCAGGAGATCCCAGGTTCGACTTCTGGTCGGGGCACACATTTTCAGCTGTCCCCATCAAGGTATGTCAACAACACCTGTCGGCAGCTGAGGGTTTCAAATAATTATCATTTATTCTAGAGAAGCTGCACGGTCATCAATGTACCTGTTCTTTCGAGAAGAGTTACTATCTTCATACATCTTGAACAGCTAAATTTTTTACATGTTCTATGTACATAATTTTTCTCAATCTTTAATCGTTATTTTTTGTCGTCTTAGCTTATGAGGAGCAATGTTACTGATGACGGAGAGCTACGGGATCTGAGTAGACCTTAATCTACCGGTGGTTTTGTACGGTTGGTTTTCTGGGACTACGCGTGTGCCGTGTTGGTATGGTGACTAGCTTGCCGGACCGGAGCACACTATGTTGCAGTGGTGAAGACTACAGGTGTTGTTGCTGTTCGCGATGTGGACGCATCTGCACCCCAAGAACTATCAGCCAATTTTCTAATAACATTATATCTGATCTTTACATCGTGATCAACACCCTTAACGTATTCTGCATAGGGTAAAGTGCTATTCAGGACAGAGCCCAGATATTTAGGACGGAAGCTGTGTTTAAATCTCATTTGGTTAAAAAACTCTGTGCTCGTTTCTCCAGCTGCGTTGACACAGTGCTCATGAGAAGAGCACCTGTCCGACTGCCGCGCCTTTGGCTGCGCGGCGCTGGCACTGGCTGACTGCCTCTGCAGATCCGGAAGCGGCGCGGCGCCGCACTGGGATGGGATGGCGCTGCACGCAGCCAGTGCGTGCTCTGGCTCCCGCTTACGTAACGCCTCACCTTGGACTTGGCGACGCGCCGGACCGGCGCTAGGCTGGCCGGGGGCTCGCGACGCCGTACCGCCGCACCTGCTAGCCGCCGCAGGCGCAGATAAAACTGCGCTCCGGAAATGCGGTAGCGGCGGACCACAAAGCCGTCTGCGGGAGATACGGGCTGGAGCTGCCGCAGGACGTCCGGGGCCCTGGTGTTTACATCTACATCTACATACATACTCCGCAATCCACCATACGGTGCATGGCGGAGGGTACCTCGTACCACAACTAGCATCTTCTCTTCTTGTTTCACTCCCAAACAGAACGAGGGAAAAATGACTGCCTATATGCCTCTGTACGAGCCCTAATCTCTCTTATCTTATCTTTGTGGTCTTTCCGCGAAATGTAAGTTCGCGGCAGTAAAATTTTACTGCAGTCAGCCTCAAATGGTGGTTCTCTAAAGTTCCTCAGTAGCGATTCACGAAAAGGACGCCTCCTTTCCCCTAGAGACTCCCACCCATGTTCCTGAAGCATTTCCGTAACACTCGTGTGATGATCATTCCAACCAGTAGCAAATCTAGCAGCCCGCCTCTGAATAGCTTCTATGTCCTCCCTCAATCCGACCTGATAGGGATCCCAAACTCTCGAGCAATACTCAAGAATAGGTCGTATTAGTGTTTTATAAGCGGTCTCCTTTACAGATGAACCACATCTTCCCAAAATTCTACCAATGAACCGAAGACGACTATCCGCCTTCCCCACAGCTGTCATTGCATGCTTGTCCCACATCATATCGCTCTGCAATGTTAAGCCCAAATATTTAATCGACGTGACTGTGTCAAGCGCTACACTACTAATGGAGTATTCAAACATTACAGGATTCTTTTTCCTATTCATCTGCATTAATTTACATTTATCTATATTTAGAGTTAGCTGCCATTCTTTACACCAATCAAAAATCCTGTCCAAGTCATCTTGTATCCTCCTACAGTCACTCAACGACGACACCTTCCCGTACACCACAGCATCATCAGGAAACAGCCGCACATTGCTATCCACCCTATCCAAAAGATCATTTATGTAGATAGAAAACAACAGCGGACCTACCACACTTCCCTGGGGCACTCCAGATGATACCCTCACCTCCGATTAACACTCACCATCGAGGACAACGTACTGGGTTCTGTTACTTAAGAAGTCTTCGAGCCACTCACATACTTGGGAACCAATCCCATATGCTCGTACCTTATGTAGGAGTCTGCAGTGGGGCACCGAGTCAAACGCTTTCCGGAAGTCAAGGAATATGGCATCCGTCTGATATCCTTCATCCATGGTTCGCAAGATATCATGCGAAAAAAGGGCGAGTTGCGTTTCGCAGGAGCGATGCTTTCTAAAGCCGTGCTGATGCATGGACAGCAACTTCTCTGTCTCAAGGAAATTCGTTATATTCGAACTGAGAATATGTTCGAGAATCCTGCAACAAACCGCTGTTAAGGATATTGGTCTGTAATTTTCAGGATCCGTCCTTCTACCCGTCCTATATACAGGCGTCACCTGCGCTTTTTTTCCATTCGCTCGGGATTTTACGTTGGGCAAGAGATTCGCGATAAATGCAAGCTAAGTAAGGAGCCAGTATAGTAGAGTACTCTCTGTAAAATCGAATTGGAATCCCATCAGGACCTGGTGATTTATTTATTTTCAGCCCATTCAGCTGCTTCACAACCCCAGGGATGTCTATCACTATGTCCTGCATACGGGAATCTGTACGAGACTCAAACGGCGATATGTTTGTACGATCCTACTGCGTGAAAGATTTCTCAAATGCTAAATTTAAAATTTCAGCTTTCGTTTTGCTGTCTTCCGTTGCCAGGCCAGACTGATCAGTGAGTGACTGGATGGAAGCCTTCGACCCGCTTACCGATTTTACGTAAGACCAGAATTTCCTTGGGTTTTCAGCAAGATCTTATGCTAAGGTATGACGGTGGTAGTGGTTGTATGCTTCGCGCATCGTTCTTTTTACAGCAGCACGAATCTCTACTATCTTTTGCCTATCCTCGTTCTCCCGATCTTTCTTGTACCGCGAGTGCAACTGCCTTTGCTTCCTGAGCATTCTCCGAATTGCGCTGTTAAACCACGGTGGGTCTTTTCCATGCGCAACCCACTTTTTCGGTACATACTTGTCCAATGCGTGATTTACAATGTGTTTAAAATTTGCCCATAATTCTTCCAAGTCCATCGTACCGGAAGTAAATGAAGTCGATTCATTTACTAATTGGGATGCTAACAACTGCTTATCTGCTCTTTCTAGTAAGAATAGTCTCCTAGCCTTCTTGACCGACTTTTTAACTTTCGTAACCATAGTCGTAATGACAACATCATGATCACTAATCCCTGTCTCAACATTGACACCGTCGATGAGGTCTGGTCTGTCCGTGGTTACCAGATCTAAAATATTTCCATTACACGTTGGCTGTCGATTTAGCTGCTCAAGACAGTTTTCGGATAATGTGTTCAAAAGTAATTCACACGACGGCTTGTCTGTACCACCTGTAATGAATCCATAGACATCCCAGTCTATACTAGGTAGGTTGAAGTCGCCTCCGACTAATATAGCATGATCCGGGTAGTTCTGCGATACAGAATGTTGACTCCCTTTGAATGATTCTAGAACAGTCACGGTGGAACCTAGTGGCCGGTAATAACACCCCACAATTAACTTTATTTCCCCTAGCCCTGTTAAACGTGTCCACAACGTGTACACAATCACTCTTGCCTTCAGGGGCCTCTCGGGCGAACAGGCCGAGCTGGGCTTCGCGCAACAGTTGAGTGACTGCAGTAAGATACGGAATGACTTGTACTTTCTATTTCATGTGATGAATGCCATCTTGCTATAAACGTAGAAAAACGTAAGTTAATGTAGACATTATTATAAGAAAACTGAGTCCGCCTTGATGCAAAGCACCTTGTTATTCGTTTATTTCTTTATTCTCCCAAACGTTATTACATTTTTACGTAGCACGTTATTACATTTTTACTATTCGTGTTTTAAAATATAGTTTTCATAGGGACACTTTTATACTACCTTATTTATTTTATGTTACAGCATGTTTATGTCTGCGACATATTTTCTGTGCGATTTTTGTTTCTGTTGCCGTTTTTTACTTAACAAACATCATGTGATCTGCAAACATGTGAGCGGCTGTTAGTAAACAAAATAATAAAAGGTGAACTTCGTATGTCAGCAATATTTGCTTGGGGTTGTGGTAGTGTTGTGGAAAACCAGTTGTTTGGTGTGTACTGAGCTGTTACTTGGCTATTCGTGTACTCACGCTCTGTGTAGCTCTTCTATCCTGTTATGTGTTTCATCTACAAGACAGACTATGTCATCCACATATCTGTACTAGTAGATTATTTTGTACCCTCCTTGTTTTACAATGTTATTGAATATTGTGTTCTCTATATGGTCCAAGAAAATGTTGGCTAATGTTCCACTGATGGGGGACATCATGGGAAGCCCCTCTTGTTGCAAGTAGAAGTTGTTGTTGAAAGTGAAGTAGTTTTGTTCTGTGATTAGCCTAAGAATGGACGTGATTTCATTTATTTGTACATTTGGGAATTTCTTGCATTTTAGCTGTTGTTCTACAATGTTTATAGTTTCTTCTGTGGGTATGTTTGTGTACATGGATGTTATGAGAGACGATACCAGTTTTGCTGTTGAGGGGATGTTGACACTCCTAATTTTCTCTATTATGTCTCCTGTGTTTTTAAGGCTTCTGTTGTTTGTGTATGTGTATGGTTCCTGTAGGAAGAAATAAACTAATAACAAGGTGTTTTGCATCAAGGCGGACTCAGTTTTCTTATATTACCATTTTCTATGCAAACACGGACCTAATGGAAAAGTTCCAAGACGAATAGGAGAAACAATGGTGCAATATTCGAATATAGTAGTCTCCTGATTGACAAACTAATGTCCGTTAAACATTGAAGCGTAACATTGTAAAGCGATGTGAAATGGAACGAGCATGCAAGGACATTTAAACTGGCATGTCACGTATAAAATAAATACGAAGCGATAAAGCTTTAGTCATGTAAGACATGTACACTTCTGTTGTCTATTGTCAAACCATAATTTATGAAAGATGTTTATATTTTATTAATAGGATTAAGTAGGAATAATTAATATTTGTCATTTTGGAAATAACTGTGGTCGCAGGGAATGTCTGCACCAAAGTATTGTTGGCAGGAGAGACCGCACATTGATATTGTATTGTATTGTTGGCGGGATAGACCGCGTATGGATACATTTTAAGAAAAGAGCGGGAAAGACCGCATATTGATACGTTTTGTAATGGTAGCAGGGACTGTCTGCGCAATAAAGCATTGTTGGCAGGAGAGACCGACTTTAGCTTTCGTAGGAAGTCAGTAGCAAGCGAGATGTGAAGCGAGTCGATAGCAGGTCTGAAGCGAGAGGTTGAGAGGAGCGGTGTGCCATCCAGCCACCAGCTATGATTTACAAGAGATTATAAGCGGATGTACAGAGACATCAGCTAACTATTATCATAAGAGGAACTAATATTATTGATTTTTTTTTTTTTTTTTTTTTTTTTGAGAAACTAAAGACTACTGAAGGTATGTTTGCGCAATGCTAGTTGTAAGATTATTGTTAAAAGTAAGTCTCATTTGAAAGTTTGTAAAATCATTTCATTACCAATAGTAAATATTTGAAGAATCGTTTTCATGATATAATTAATTTTTGCCAGCAATATTGCATTACTGATTATAATCCATCCCAAAAACCGTCAACGTAAAACTTTGCAAAGTTTTATTGTTGTCAAGAAAAAGTTTAACTATGAATTACGTAACTTCAGTCAAATTAATTAAAGAATAACGTCAGCTTTGGTAATAAATACAGCCACTTACTATGACAGCCCACCAGCAGCTAACAGAGTATAGTACAACAGATATATTCATGTCGCAGTTCGATGTAGCAGTCAGATGGCAATCCAGTAACAGTAACAAAGGTAAGGAACAGTTTTGGGTTATTGCAGGTAACGACTGAGGCCCACGACGACGACACATTCTATGTTTCGTAGAAATAATCAGGAAATCACTTTTAATAAGGAGCATTTAAATTTGTATGCCAAGATTGCACTTATCATTATTGAGAAAGAGAAGATTTCATTTGTTATTATTAAGCAAGAGAAGGTTGCGTAACAAAAGAGATATAGAGGAGACGGGAACGTTTCACTCATAACGGAAAACATAGAGGACAAGCCACTATGGGCTGCTCACACATGTCCAGATGCAGTAGCTTGATATTTATTTTATACGTGACATGCCAGTTTAAATGTTTTATTTCTGATGAAGGCACTCTTAGTAGTGGCCGAAACCTAGGTCGAAAAGGACTTCATTTTTGCGACCGAGGGCTGTCATTGCTTTAATGTTACAGAGATGCTTGGTGAGCTCAACTGATAATCCCTGGAGGAAAGACGACGTTCTTTTTGCGGAACACTGGTGAAAAAATTTAGAGGACACGCAGCTACAGCAGACTGCAGACGATGCCACTGCTGCCGTACGGACCACAAAGATAAGATGTGAGAAGTTAGGGGTCGTGCGGAAGCGAGTGAACTGGAAAGGAAATGATTAGTACTCATACATTGCACTCTCCGACACACGTCATATAGTCGCTAGCGGAATATGTAGTAGAAGTAGATTTGCGGTCTCAACAAATTTCATAATACACAAAAACGAAGGGTGTTCCAAAACTGTACAACAGACTGACGTCAGCAATATAGGTCTACAGTCGTGTGCGTCTGTTCGACGACATTTCTTGTAAGCAGGTGTGACCCTGTAAGGCGTGTGTTTTGTTGAACAGAAACGAACTACTACCACGAGCAGTTACGTAAAGCCGTGAACTACTGAGCTATGCTGTAATATATGAAAATTTTACGGCCCAGAAAATAAATCAGAAACGCGATCGCACCACAAATGTTTAATGAAACAGTCGCAGACACACACACTTACTTAATGCAGACGCACCAGAAATGTGTGTTGCATGATTTGTTTATTTAAACATCAAACAGAAGGTAATCATTCATCAAGAACCTGTCCAAAAATTATATACGAGTTTGTATGCTCTCAACGTATAGCCAAAAGCGTGCAAGAGGATGATCCCTCCTATCTGTAATCACTCAGTATGGCTTGAAATGAATATTTATTGAAAATCTTCCTTAAACCATGTAGGTCAGAATATCATTTACGAATAAAATCCCCACATACTATTGTAAATAGTGAGCCCATCTTGATCAAATCATCCAAAGAACATCTCAAAAGTATACCAGAACAATGAGTATTACCTTTCTCCTCCTGTAACCTTCTTCTTCTTCAGTGTATCCGCCTTTTAGCAGATTGCAACTGAAGGCTCCCCATCATGTTCTGATGTCATCCATCATTCCAATTCTCTTCCTATCTCTCCCTTTCATTCCTTCCATTTTTCTCTTCTCCAGTCGGTGTCCCAGCCAAGGTTTTGTTCTCTTTATTATCACTTCCAATAATCTTCTTTCTCTTCCTACCTTCTTCGTTACTTGTTCATATACAAGTTTGATAGGCCACTTCCCTCGCAAGCACTGCCTGAAGTTCAGCACTCGCTGCCATTAAATCAAAGTAGGAGGAACAAGAATCTTGATTTCTGAGCCGACGCATCGTACTGCAGAGAGTGAGTTCAGCTTTTAACCGCAACAGCGTACGGCAGCACAATCACTACGCGCTGCACACGAGCGGAATGCCTCTCTTCGGCTTCCGGCGGGAGCATTATGAACTCTACTTTCCTCTAGCCGTGAGCGTGTCTCCACGCGTGCGTAATTCCTGCTCTTGACCCCTTGAAACTGCGCGTAGCACTAGTCTCAGCTTACAGCAGTGAACAGAGCCACAACCACCACCTGAAGATGTCGAACAGTTGCTTCGATGAAATATTGTCGGAATTGCGCAATGTTATCCGGAGGCAAACGTGAGAAGTGTATATGCAACAGATCTGTTCGGAAAACCGTGATGAGTCCCGTCGATTTTATAGCTGACCGCTCCAATAATGTGAATCCAAATTCCTACACACTCAATGGCACTTGGAGTGATTGAATGAATAGTAGCAGCAATAAACTGATAGTAAAACTTTTGTGGAGTGTTGTTGGAAAACTAAGTATGATTTTCAAAACTGATCCTGCAACAGGTGTTAAAATCAGTGTGTGTCCAGTCTTAACTTACGACAGTGAGACGAAAACAACTAATGCGAAATCTGTTCTGAAACTGAGAATTGTTCAGCAAGCAATGGAGAGAGATTCGTTTTGGCCATTAGTTAGCGAAACATGAGTACAAACAAATGGATCGAAGAGCTACCTGGAGTAGATGTAATAAAGACCGTGGTGGCTATGAAATGGAGGTGGCATACAATTTTTCTTCTGATGTCCATGTGGTTGGCAACTGTTTCTTTCTAAAAGCATAAGGCATGTATTAGTATACGTGTACCTACGAGTGTTTTCAGTATACGTGTTAATGATTCTTCACGTGATTTGTCGATACTTAGTGTACCGCTAAAGATGGACATGTAGTCTCATGTTAAAAATAAATCCTATGAGCTGGTCTATTTTAATCATGAAAAATGAGGTTCCTGACCTGTTTATTCTGCCATTTTATAGTTCTAAGTGTCGAGTATTAAACGCAGTAGAATTTCTGCGCCGTCAGTTTACAACTGAAAACGACGTGATAAAAGCGCGAAGTAGATACACGTCTCCTTGATGAAGGTCTTTCTGGAACTTGCAAGGTTTTCCCGTATGATGCAGAGTATGACACAATGACTGTTGTTTAGCTTGGAAAGCACTAAGCACAGCTTTAATACAACTGTAATGGTAGAAACAGAAAGCAATTTGCGGACTTTTTCAATTTACCTTGACAGCTCTAACGACAGTAAACACAGCTCAATTTCAGAAAGTATTATTATGCGTGTCATTTCTCGTGAGTTCATGTCTTTGTTTCTTGTGGAATGCCTTCAGAGTACTAGAAAGCACCAATAAACTCTTTTGAAACCACTGCAGGTATAGTTCCTGTTCTCAGAAATTGTTCGGCTTCGTCGTAAATTCTTTTCAAACATAGTGTTCTGTTGCTCAACTTTGAAACATGTTTCAGTAGTTTCTGGAGGCTTGTGACCCACCGCTCTCTGACTAAAGTTTTCTATCTGTTCTCACTGTCGTATCGACTCATAGTTTTCATTGTTACTCAATAATTTTTTTATTGCGTGAACGATTACAGACTTCCTCATACTGCATTTTATTGATGCTGATTGCTCATGCAACATAGATAACAATTCCTGAATACGCATTCTATCATCAGATGTATCTCAGAAACCAAACACATCTACATCGTTTCATTGAAATACTTTGATGCATAAATAATCGATAACCACCACTACTCTGCCATACTTCTTTACCAAGTAGGTAAAGTTAGGCGAGAATTTTTTTGTTTCGTTTTTCAACAAATACGGAACCCAAATTGACCACGTACCAACGAGAACTACGGTCTATAGAAAGGTGATCGTGTCTCACGTGCTGCACCAAAGGAAATATTATTAACTGCTTGATTGCTAACTCAAGTTTCGAGACCACGCCCTCACCATCAGGCGCCTTTACTGGCTGTGACTCTTCCTATGACGGTACATAACTACAGAAAGCACAACCATCTGAACATAATTCAAGGTAAAGGCGTTGGCTGAAGATCACGTAAAACCAAAATAGTGACTGACTCAGTAAAAATATTTCGTCTACCTCATGCAACGAAAAGGAAGGAAGGTAGGGCTTAACAACCCGCCGACGACAACTTCATAAGCAACGGAAAACGAGTCCAAAGTGGGGAAGGAAATCGACCACGTCGGTTTCAAAGAAACTATCCTAGCATTTGACTTAAGCAATGTAGGGAAACGATGGTAAACTTTATGCTGGATAGAATGACGGGGATTTGAACCACAGCTCTTACTAATACGAACTCAGTATCCTACCGCTGCACCGCTTGACTTGGTTTCACTTTCCGGATGCAGATCGTAGGCTCTCAGAGAGATAATCATAAACGTCGTTCAACTCAAATTTATCCACGTTGTGTAGAATCACATGAGATCAACGACCGTATTATAAATTTATGAAATAATTTTTACTGCTTCAGTCACTTTTTAATAGTATTTATTAGCTCAACATGTTTCGGCAACATGCTTCCTTCGTCAGGGGCATTACAATTACGGGTACATTAACCTGAAGTATGGTGAGGATGATTTTCTGAGAGTGCCACTGAGGTTATGTACCAAAAGTTAACCACTTACAAAAAGCTTCATTTATATCTTCAGTGCATATCTTAAGCGAATTGTATCTATAAATAATTTTACTGGTGTCTTTACTTACAATTTTGCTGGAAATTTGTCTGGCACACAGAGCACAGTAAAAAATACAAGACCACCACTTCGTCCTTTCATATTCGGGTGTTTACATTTCAAAGACTCATAAGTGCTAAGATGGATTTATTTTAATTGCTAATATATTATAAACAACGAAAATACCATATTTTTAACATAAGCATATTTACATCATGGCACATATTAATTGATACGATTACTTACTATTCTTGTTTATTCGCTAATATTAAGTCTATTTCTTTCAGTTAACTCCTTGTTTTAATAAAACAAGCATTCCACATTGGAGAAATGTACACTGTCACTTTCTAGCTTATAATTTAGCAACATGTTACCATGTACTGTGCCATGATCGAAAATTTCTTGTTCTTCGTATAAGTCCAACATCTTGTCCATTTCATGTAATATACAGCGATCATACGTGATATCCTGGAATGGGTGTCCACTGTCCTTGATATGGGAAGTTTGTCATAAAAGCACTCAGATACGGATCGAACCTTTTCTGTAACTCTTTTAATTTTTAAGTCATTGTGGACTGCTGAGTTTCTTTCCAACCATGAAGCATGTAATATTATTCGAAATGTCTTATATGGGATAATCCGAAGTTTGTTAACGTGTGTAGATACAACATGTCCTCATATGTGGCATGCATACAACGTTACTGGGTTTATTACCGATTTCTTAAGTAATAGACTGTTTTTTTCTGTTGAGAGACGACCTTCTGTTTAAGGGATGTAAAACAGCCAGCACACTAGTTATTTGGTGTTGTGTGATGTCGTTAGGTTAGTTAGGCTTAAGTAGTTCTAGGGGACTGATGACCATAGATGTTAAGTCCCATAGTGCTCAGAGCCACAGCCACTAGTTATTTCATTCGCTACGTATATTGTACGTCAGATAAATATCTACCAAATAGTATCGTTCCAACAGGGAACTTTGTCTCTTATATCTACCACTCACAATACCTAAAATTATTATCAGCGATCTGACAGAAATTTAGTTAACAGCTGCTAACGGACAGGAAGTGGCGTTTGTGTTTCGGAATATCGGCTGCGTGTTACAAGTTACCCCTTTACTTTGTGGCAAGGTATTTGACAAGGTAATCTTGAAAATAAGCGTAGTGAGTATAAATTGTATGAACATTTGGAGGTAATGGAGAAGAAGTTGTATTACGGAGAATTCGGTTTCAATACGAAGCACTAAAACATGAAAGCAATTTAGTTGGTGTATTTTCCAGTGACCTTCAGATTCCGGGAAATCTTCGGTTTCCCATCATACAGCACCAGTGGGTACCTATTACTATTGTCTGGTACCGAGAAATCATCTCTGTTTGTTTTCCTGGATGTTCATTAATTGCGTCCTTCATGCAGGATGAGGCGTGCCGCATGCGGCGACGAAGGGAACCTCCAACGTCTCACGCAGTTTGTCAGCGGTCTGCACGAAACAGTAATAAAACTACTGTATTTTTCAAAATAACTAAACTGACGCCTAACAATACTGATGTCTGCGGTCAATGTTGCGTGTTTCTGAGGACCTTGCGTCTTCTTAAATGTGTATTTTCCGCGATAGTTGATGAGAACTGCTAATTATATAGCCAGAAGGTGAACTTCCTAGGCTCATTATCCCGAAAGTTTGAGAATTCCTCCAATCTTTAATCGTAAATGAGACAAATATAAATTACTTTCCCACAGTGAGAAGTCTACAAGTAACACTCCACGATAACCTACACTGTGGTGAACACGCTGGTCCGGTTTGCACGACGTAACCTGTGACGTCTTTCCCGCGAAAGTTAACGGTACTCGGAGCCCCTGATGAAGGTCTGCGTACGATACACCTGTGATTTTCGTCTTTTTGAACATATTTCACCGTCTTATACATAGCTATCCTGGTTACCTTCATACAAGCGCAGGGATTTCAATACCCTATATCTGCCTAACTGTCTGTTTAACGTTTGTAGCCCTCCACATCTCTCATCAATCTTAACACTTTTATCCGAACACCATATTGGAAAGTTTGACAACACTGGTGCCCATCTGTAGTTACATCTGTGTTATTAATGAAAAACAGGCAATTTTCATGTGGAAAAATGGTTGGTTGTAAAGTATTTGATGTGTAACTGCGTCGCTTTGTACTTCCTTCATCTGCGTAATTGAAACTTTCTTGTTTTGTGGTTTCGTACTTAAATTATAACACAAAAACGTAGCACGTGAAGCAGGCCTGTAGTAAACACAGTCAAGTATCAAGTAATACTCGTGATAAGTGGTGATTAAAAGTTAGATTTTATTGCGAATTAGTTAATTAACATGCACTGCAAGTAGGTGAGTGCTGTGGCGTTGTATCATAAACCTGGAGCTACAATATGTACGCCTAATTTTTGAAGTTCATAAACAGCGAAAATTCAGGTACGTGAAGTGTGTCAACTGATTTAGTTGTATTTTCAACTGTTAAATCTATATTGCAACGGGTGGTAGTATGGTTTTTGCTGTAGGGTATCCAGACAGGGATTCGTATGTGAAGATTGTGGGTTGGAGTTCCATGAGGGCGATTGTAGCTGTGAATTAAATGAGAAACTCATCGTGTCTCTCCCATGAAACTCTAGACTCTGACAAGACAAGAGAAACTCTCAACAGGAAACAAGCCCTTCAGATTTAGCCAGATTACGCGAAATTTAAACTAGAAATTGTGAAGGGGGGAAGACTGCGTGACGGTCACAAGTAATGCGTGAATGGCGACAAGATCTTCAACATCTAGGCTACATTTGAGGTTCCAGTATCCAATAACTTTAACTTCCTACCTGGAATAGGAGGGGAAGAGCCTCATCCAGCTGTAGGTCACAGCAGGTGCAGCAGACTTCTTGCTAAGAAACTAATTGTTGATCGACAGCAAAACAGATTAGAAAAAAAGGCTCTTGCTGCTAAGTAGTAGCCATAGTAGAAATGTAAACCAGATGGTACATGGCAAATTATAGGAACCAGCTGAGAAGTGCTGTCAACCCAAGTGGTAGCCTCAGTCATGTGACAGAGGATATGGGGAACTTGTGTAAGGATTTTGACAAAGAGGATTAGGAGATCACAGTAGGCGGACCAGGGAGCAGCCCGGCAAAAGATAGAAATTAGAGCATTAGGGAGTGACGTGGACGAAAAAGTTTTGTGGAGGTACTGCAGTGCCATGACCATCCATGTGTGGACACTGCTGTGAGCCACGGGAACATGGACTCTGGTAGACTGCTGCTGACTGAAATGAAATCTCATATAAGTGCAGTGCCTGTTGCTACAATTGGGGGATGGGTATATACTGTACACAGCCAACACCTAAATGAGAGAGTGAAAAACAGGTTGACTGAACTTCTTGCAGAAAATATATACAGGGGGCAGGAGGGAGGGGGCTCAAGGAAGGAGGGCTTACCATCACACAAAGCAAGATTCCTGTAGTCAATGGTGACAGAGGGTTAACTTTTTTAATGTGAAGTCCGGATTCAGGCAGCCTGTTGTAAAAGAAGTAACAGAACATCATAGAATGTTTAAGAATGCGCAGAAAAGTAATATTAGCTCATTTCATGTGGATACTAGAGGACTGAGCAGTAAGGCAGAAGAGCTTCTTGTCTGCTAGGAAAATTTAGAGATCTCCGAACAGATAGACATCTTCTGCCTTCCTGAACACCACATTATCACAGTGTCAGAAAAGTTAATTTTTTTAAAAAAATTCACTTCAACAGCTTCCTCATGTAGAACTTGTATTGGGAAAGAAGTGGTTATGAAGCTTCCTGGCAAATTAAAACTGTGTGCCGGACAGAGACTCGAACACGGGACCTTTGCCTTCCGTGGGCAAGTGCTCTAACACTTTTTTTTTTGTGATTGTTCGTTCTATTTGTTCCGAGAGGACGTCCCCTGACGCTTGTTCAAGTTTATCGTTGATCCAATAACTCAGCTTTTTTTTTTTATTACAGAGGGCAGTAACACACTGAGCTACCGTGCCGGCACAAAAGTACACGAGCGGGTTTCTAACATGGTACCTCCACCGTGGTAGCCGCGAACCTTTACCGCTGCGCTACGCCGACTTGCTCGACCATCTGGGCTACCCAAGCATGACTCACGAAGTTTCATGTCAGCGCACACTCCGCTGCAGAGTGAAAATCTCATTCTGGAAACATCCCCCAGGCTGTGGCTAAGTAATGTCTCCGCAAGATCCTTTCTTCCAGGAGTGCTAGTTCTCGAGTATCGCAGGAGAGCTTCTGTGAATTTTGGAAGGTAGGAGACGATAAAGCTGTGAGGACGGGGTGTGAGGTTTTTTTATTTTTTTCCCAACTCTCGATTTAGCCCTTCATCGGCCTGGCTTCTTTACCATTCAGGAAACTCAAAGTAATGTGACTCCTAGAATTGTTGAATTGTGGTTAAGAAACATTTCTTCCCCTCTGGAATATATCGAACTGAAGTAAAGTAATAAAAATTCTACTTCCTGTGTGATGAAACTAAAGTCACTCCTCAATATATGTAATTAAAGTAAATTTCTCTCTTCATGAGTGTGAATTCCACTGGAACACAGTTGCCGTGTGTGGTGAGACCACAGAAACGTATAAAGTTGATATTGTTTTTGTTTTTTTGTTTTTGTCCGAACGACAACACAGTTAAAGTTCTAGAGTATTAAACTGTTGACATGTAGAAATTAGTATCTATTGGTAGTACATCTGAGATGCGCGTTTCATTTGGCAATGGTTACGTTGGACTCATAACTTTCGTTTGCGGTAAGTGGCCTTTGTTCTCTTGTTATTTTTAGAGAAGGTGGATGAATTTTAAAAACTTTTCTCTTGTCCGTGGCTTGGTGAGAATTGCTTGTTTTTCACGAACGATGTGTTGTTGAAAGTCACGTACTCACTCTCCTCCCTCGTTAAAGACGTAGTAGAGGAAAGAATATATAAACCATGTGAGTGTTCTCGTCTTGGACGCTGGAAATGCTTTAACGTCCATGTACAGTAATTTCTTGCTGTTGATTTCATTAACATTTACTGATAACAATCTTGTCGCTTTAAACTTTATCCACTTCCATAGATCTGCAATTTTGGTGCAGCCTACAGTTCGGTGAATGGCAGTGTCAATTGATCCACAGTGTGGGCAGCATTGTTAACTAGTCAGCTTTCTTTTGCAGCGTCGCGCAGCTATTGCGATTAAATCATGTATAAACGTATAAGCAGCGCAGCGCAACCGCGAACTTAGGGATTTGTATGCAAAATTTGACCAGACTATTTTCCAGTTTAAGTCTTTATGTTTCGTCTGGTTGGCCGGAGGGCGTGGAGTGGTGTTTCCTATGGTTTCTACTATTTTCTTCGTATTATAGATCCGTACATTGGGAATCTGCTCTAAAACAGATGCTGTAGTTTGCGAGACGCGAATTATACTTGCTGGCATCCTCCTGTCACCTCGATTTCCCGCAATACCCCATCCAGCTTTCAGTAAGTCCGACCGATAGGCAGGCAAGTTCAGAGTATTCAGCAGATTTTTCACTATCAGGGCTGAACATCTTGCCTCACAAACTATTAATGCTAGACCGCCCTCGGTAAGTGGTTTCGTCAGTTGATCCCTGGCTACCCGAAACAAATGACCTTTCCAAATGAACCAGACTATGTACTTTTTGACCTGGGCGACATATTTCCGATCGAGTGGTATGCTTTGAGCAACATACCACATTTTCGATAGGGCTAGGATGTTGATGCATTCAATCCTTTGAATGATGTTTAACTGTCGCGTACTATGCGCGTACCTCTCAAGTTGTGCAATTAACTCGTCGATGTTTTTACGGAATTTCACTCCTAGCACTTGCATTTCATCACATTCGGTAAAGGGATGTGGCGCAGAATGAGCACCTTTATTTATCGACAAGAGCTATGTTTTTTCGTTGTTCATCTTCGCCCCTGCTGCCTCGTTACAATCGTCGATTATTGCTGATATTCCTGCGATGTCTTGAGGTTCGGTAATAATTATGGTAACATTATCAGCGTACGCGTTCACGGTGACTCGCTGCGGGCCCACATGTAATCCCAGGAGTGTGGCGCTGATGGTACGAAGTAAAGGTTCTAAGGAGATGACGAACACAATCATCGATAAGGGACAACCCTGGCGGACAGATGCTTTGAATTTGAAATTCGTCAGTGAAATGCCAGTTGATTTGCACCTTGGAAACCAGGTGGTATTAATTCGGCAGCAACAGATCTATTGTTTCTTGTGGATACCCGAAATGCTGTAGCACACGTCCTAGATACTGATGGCTGACGTTATCTAAATCCATGCTCAAAAGTCCTAGTGGTTTTACAGTATGCTGCCATGATTAGAAATTTGTATCCCTTAAAGAGCAAATACCTTCAATAATACTTCTGTTAGGCACGCTAAACGTCTTTTTTGGTCCGAGGATGTCTGGAAGGGTTTCCTTTAGCCGTGCCGCTAAGACACGAGAAAGTATTTTCGAGTCAGTCTGAAATCCGTTATCCAACGTGGAATCGGTTTCTGGGGAACGAGCACGATAATTCCTGGTTCCTTTTCGGAATAGAGGCGTCCGAATCGCTGTTTCTTCCTCATGACTTTCATGAACTCTTTCTTAATAATTAACCAGAAGGATTTGTAAAATTCATTGGGGATACGATCGGCTCCTGGACTCCTGCACTTTGGTAAACCTTTGAGAACATGTTCAATTTCTTCCTCAGAAACTGGTGTGCACAACATAGTGATCCTTTCGTTTGTTAAATAGGACGTACAATTTCGTAACAGATGTGCTGTTCTCAGAGCATCAGATGGCTGTGCATTATACAGTCTTTGGAAATGCTCACCGATCCCTTCACGACTAATAAATTCGTTCCCATCTGGAGACAGTATCTTACTTAGAAACTTCTGTTTGCACCTTTTCCGCTCTCTTGTAAGATGATAAAGACTACATTTCTCATCTGGTATACGCCCGTAATCCTTGCAGATGAGAATTGTCGCTTCTAGTTCCTTTTCCTGCAGTTCTAATATTTTCTTTTTGAATTTTTTTAAATCACTTATTCGATCCTTCCCATTGTCTACTTTTGTTTGCAGTTCACGAGTGACAAGGTAATAGTGCTCGATGTTATTTCTCCTGTTTTGATTATTCCTGTAGGCGACGTTGATAAATAGTTTCCGGATACAAGTTTATACAAGTGTCATCCACCACTCAGTAGCGTTACGAAAGAAACGTTCCCGACTAATCCACGATCTGTAACGGACACTAAACTCTGTTTTAACCCATGGTATGTGGAGCAGGATACAATTTAGTTTCCAGTAACCTCTACCACGTATTTTGGGACGAGGGAAACCTTGTACTGTAGCTATCACAACGTGATGGTCGGAAAAGCTGACAAGAATTACGTCGTAATCTTGCATGGTTATGGCCACTGTGATATAGATTCGGTCAAGCCTTGAGGCCGCTGCTGCCGAGACATGCCTATAGTGAGTACGTGTGATGCCAAGGCGCTCAACCAGATCATACATGTTCAGACCTGTGATCATGTTTAGCAGGGAATCACAGAAGGGCGTTGCGCCTTTCGAATCTACAGCCCTGAGTACGGAATTAAAATCTCTTGCGATGATGATCCCGCCTTTCGCCTGCCTCAGATAATACGGGACATCTTCAGTAAAAAAACTTTGTCCTTGCAGCTCTGTCATTTGACCCGGAAGAGCGTAGAGATTTAAAAGGATTATCCAATGCAGAACTCCTTTGACGATGCGTCCTTCCGGCTCTTTTTCTACGTCCCGTAACTCTAATCCATCCCCGGTTAAGATACAGCAACCCCTGCCGCCGATACCAACGTTGTTATACACATTATACGACCGGAAGAAACCTATCTTTTCGCAATCTAATTCTTGCAAAAAGGCAACATCGATGTCATTAGTTCGAAGAAATTTCCCCAAGATCTTGATCTTTTTTTCAGTCGTTATCCCACAAACATTTAACGTTAAAAACGTGAGTACTCTTTTGATTTCCATTTATCTAATTACACGTTTTTAATGGTTCGATCCAGGGTCATGTGCTGTTTGAGCTAGTGGTGTATCTACATTTCCTTTGTCTTTTCGGTGATCTTTCACTTCTTCAGTCTTGGTTTTGTTACGTGCAACGTTTAAGTTCAGTTTGAGCTTCACCCGTGACGAATTTGCTGCACTTTGGGGTTTAAGCGACGGCTAATTGCTGGCGGATTGTTCAAAGTCTAGCGGTGTCCTCAGCTGAGCCGTCAGCGACAGGGAAAGTTGTTTTGGAGACGTGTCCGGCTTTGCTTGCTTTTTTACTATAAGCCTTGTCAGCTGTTGAGGCCTCACTCAGCTGTTGTTGCGTTGTAGCCTGTTGTGTTCCTCTGTCCATCGGCTGTTGTTTACTTTCCTGTTCCTGAGTGGCATGGCTGTGGGAGTCTGTGACGTCTGATTTAGGTGACTGATGTAGCCTAGGTACTTCTACATAGACTGACAGCCGGCCGAAGTGGCCGTGCGGTTCTAGGCGCTTCGCTCTTGAACCGCGCGAACGCTACGGTCGCGGGTTAGAATTCTGCCTCGGGCATGGATGTGTGTGATGTCTTTAGGTTAGTTAGGTTTAAGTAGTTCTAAGTTCTAGGGGACTTATGACCACAGCAGTTGAGTCCCATAGTGCTCAGAGCCATTTGAACCATTTGTCCCCCAGTTTTCATTAAAATCTTGTACAACGAAACAGAATTATACAATCTGAGAAACACGCAATACTTTTCACTAAAATCTGGGGAATGCAGTATTATCTCCTGAAATACCAAAGTTATAGTGCAAACAGTCTTGGATCTCCATTGCAGTGGGCTGAACATGACGAGTATTTTTGTCGAACGAAACCTTAACGTGTTTTTTCTGAGAGTATCCGACATGATGAACAAGGGGGCAACGGAAAACTCCTCTAATTCACCAAACAAAAACGCGGCTTATATGGCAATGTTAAGTACTTACAAGCCCGGAAGATAAACAGCCAAACCACTAATAACACTTGATAACACTTCTCCTATGCACTAAACATCACACAACGCTGCACCGCTAAGCTGCACCCGCACTCAACAAGGAACCAGCCGCGACTCCGGGTGTGAGTCGTGCTTGGGTAGCTCGGATGGTAGAGCACTTGCCCTCGAAAGGCAAAGGTTACGAGTTCGAGTCTCGGTCCGGCACACGGTTTTAATCTGCCAGGAAGTTTCATATCTCTGCACTCTCCGGTGCAGAGTGAAAATCTCATTCTGGAAAGAAGTAGTTGTCACAAGACAGAACACAAGTGCAAAATCATTGAAAGTAGTATATTTTCTAGAGATCAGCACATGGAAATGTGCTCAGAGCCATTTGAACCATTTGAACCACTAGAGAAAGTTCGAACTGTTTATGAGACAAAAATGGATTCCTAAGTATGCTATCTAGCAGACTACAACAAGTAGTTAATAGTGTGTGGTGATTTCAGTGTATATTTTCTATGGGATTCCGAGAGGAAAAATGATCTCGAAACCTTATTTCGATTCGACAATTTAATCTCAGTAATTAACTTCTCAATATTGGTGGATAAGGGCATTAGAACTCTGTCTGACAATATTTACTTTGATGAAGCTTAAAGTAAGAAAATAACTATTTCCTGTCACAAATGCTCTCTCTGATCATGAAGCACACCTAATTACGATCAATAAGATAGTGCCTTACATTATAAATTCCCATTAACGGAAATCAGATTAATTGAAGACTCCAGGGCAAACGTTTTTAAAGATAGTTTACAAAGGATGAACTGGGATGAAATTTATAGTGAAACAAATGCTGATATGAAATGCAATCTATTCCATGATAAATTCGTATCATTATTTGAAAATAGCTTCGATCATTAGCTACACAGAAAGGACATTAAAGAGCAGTATAAAAAGCCATGGATGATTAGAGGGATTACGGTATCTTGTCAAAGGTAAAGGGAAATGTGTTTGTTGGCAAAGAGAAGTAAAAATCTTGCAGTAGCTGCACATTACAAAAACTATTCAGTTACTAAGAAAAGTAATTAAAAATCAAGAAACATGAAATGAGTAATTCAGACAACAGACTTATATCTGTATTGAATGTAGTGAAACGGGAGACCAAAAAAAAAAAAAATGCCACAGAACAGGATAACATCACTATTGATTTAAATATTATGGTTATAAATAATCAGTTATAGGCAATAGATGAGTTTAATCGTTTTCTTTTAAATGTAGTAGAAATTTAGAGCCAAGCAGATCATGAGAAAAGAATTAGAGAAGTATGTTCACAAAGCAACTCACATAAAATTAAATAATATGGATGTTTCAGTCAATTCTCCTTCTGATATTAAGCAAATTATATATTCACTCAAAAATAGAAGCTCACCTTGCTTTGATAATGTTTCTAACAGAGTATTAAAGACTTGTTTCCACATAAGAGCTACTTGTCTCCAATGTGTAATGCATCACTAACTCAGGGCATTTTTATAGAGAGACTGAAATATGCCACTGTTAAACCCCTCTATAAGAAAGGTGATACGGGAGATGTCAATAACAACCGACTTTTTTACACTGCTGACATCGTGTTCCAAAATTTCTGAGAAGGTGATGTACTCTAGAACAGTATCTCACCTGAGCAACAATAATATCCTTAGCAAATCGTAATTTGGATTTCAGAAGAGTTGTTCTGCTCAGAATACCATTCACAAATACACACACGTAATTTTAAAAAAGCATTTAATAGTACAGTAGCGCTAGTTGGTGTTTTCTGTGAGCTGTTTGATATTATCTGTGTGAATCACAATTTTCTAGATAAACTGTTGTTTTTATTGAATCAGTGATATAGCCAACCAATGGACAATGTCGTATCTAACCAAAAGAATGCAGAAATATGTACTTAATTATTCAGTTAATACAAGCAGCGAAGGTCCTTATGACTAGGGAGAAATCACCAACTGATTTCTGCAAGTCTCAGTCTTAGATCAACTATTGTTTCTCATATATGTAAACGACCTTTCATTCGAGATTCAACAAGCAGAATTAGATCTTTTAGCAGGTGACACTGGTATTGTGATTACTACAAACATACAAACAGAAACAAAATAATGGTAAATAATATGCTTAATTAGAAATAAATAAGTAAAAACTTCAATAGCCAAAATCACTAATTCACTTTTGATGAGCATTTTTGGCAAATGTAAGTTTCCATCATTGGGTCTTATGCAAATACACTTCAAGATATCTCCATCATATGTACATTAACTACAGAAGTAATAACTTCAACAGACAAGGTCGCTAATTATAATTTATTTTTGATTACTGGGTTTGGCAAATCTAAGCAGCCATAATCGGATCTTATGACGGGCATTTGCATAAGATCCGACGATGCCAACTTAGATTTGCCGAACTGGTAATCAAAAATAAATTATAGTGAGCGATCTTGGCTGTTGAAGTTTTTACTTTCATATTTAATATTACTCTAGATTTCAAATATATGTAATATTCTTAAAAATATTATTGACTGATTTACTGAAAATAGCGTCACACTCAATTTCAAAAAGATACATGTTCAGTTCTGCACATCTAGAGGTACTACATAAATGAAAAGTGCAACACAAACTCAAGAAATTGTAGCTTGGGTAGAAACAATAACATTTTTAGGTGTCCATATTGATGACGATTTAAACTATAAAAGACACATTTTTTAATTCCTAAAACAGTTCAATTCAGCCTCATTCACACTTCGAATCATTTCAAATCAAGGGGAGAAACGAATCCGTAAGTTAACGTATTTTGCGTATTTTCGATCAATAACGCGACATGGAATAATGTTACAGAGTAATTCAGCTCTCAGAAAGCAGGTTTATGTTGCTGAAAAACGTGCTGTAAGAATAATTTGTGGTGCTCACCATTGATCATCTTCTAGATATATGTTTAAGGAATTATGCTTCTTAACTACTGCTACAAGGTATATTTATTCCCTCATGAAGTCCATTGTAAATCGCTTATTGCATCAAGTGGAACAATGATGTACATAATAATAATACCAGAATAAAAAATGATATTCACTATTCCAGAGTTATGTTGGCCTTAACATAAAAAGGGGTTCACAGTGCTACCACAATAATTTTTGATCACTTATGTGTATGATATTAAATACGTGACAGACAGCAAACTTAAATTTGAAAAACTGGAAAAGTTCCTTTTTGATAACTCCTATTCCGCAGAATTTTTATTTATGTAATATGTGAAAGGTGGTGGGTAGAAATTAATGAGTAATCCACAAATTTAAAAATTAATTTGTGGTGTGAAGGTAAAATGACTTGTTCCACATCATTACTACTAATAATACAAATGATCCACGGAACATGAACTAATTAACTCGTTCCTGTTAGAGAAAAATCCTTTCTTTCCCATTCCACCGCATAGCTGCGTCTTCTAAATCCTTTTCAGTAGCAGGAACTCGGCTTTGGAATGATCTCCCTCACTACATCAGGGACTGAATAACATCGCCAACTTCAACAGAGAGCTAATGACTTATCTCGTAAAACCAAACATCTGTTCTTGTTTTTGAACGCACCTTTAACCCCATTACAGCTAAGTGGCCGCTTCTCCCACCACGCCTGTCTCACTTTCGAAAGTTTTTCGGTGGCACAACCTACCCGAATTTCTTTCATTTAGCATTTTCTGTGTCATAGTACGTCTCGTTCTTACACTTACAAGTGCATTAGTATATACTACTGTCAATCTTAGTAGCAGTACTAGAACTGCTATACCAGTGACACTGCAGTTTCTAGCTGCATTGTTATTGTGAGTTACCTTAGATACATCCATTTTTTTAATTAAAAAATCTGATGGAAATTAGTAATGATTACTCGTAGTAGCGGCGAAGAAGATAGTTGCAATTCTGAAGTGGTATTGAATTAGTTTGTATCTCGAAAAAGTGGATCAATTTAAAATCACCAAAGAACTGGAGGAAGTACTAAAAATCATGCATCCAATTCTGTTGCAACTTTTATTATTACTGTTTATTGTATTATAAGCCCTGACACTATCTGAGTTAATCGTGACGTAAAATATTTTGTATGTGTAAAATCGTGTTCCGATTTAAGAGAGGAGCTATTGTTGTTGTTGTGGTCTTGTGTCCTTAGGCTGGTTTGATGTATCTCTCCACGCTACTGTATCCCGTGCAAGTCTCTTCATCTCCGAATAACTGTTGCAACCCACATCCATTTGAAACTGTTTACTATACGCGTCTCTTCGGCTACCTCTGCAGTTTTTACCCCGCACACTTATCTCCAATGATAAATTGACGATGCCATGATGTCTCAGAATCTCAGAATGTGTCCTGTTATAGTCTGTCTGTAAACTGAAGAGCGAGCAGCGCCTTTGGTGGGGGAAGTGGCCCTTCCCGGAAGAACGCTGCCACTGGCCTACAGGGCCACCCAAAATCAGTTGCCCTGTTACCCGTCTAGCGGTGTAGTTCAGCGTGCAGTGATATACTGATATACGTCGTTTCTGTTTGTGGAATCTTTGTTGCCAGCGTCAGTCAGTTGACTTTGTGTACTCACTGATATACTTCAGTATCCCGAAGTGATGGATAATCGCCCTGCATTGCAAGAAAATGTGCGGAATACGAAGAAGAGGAGGTATTTGCGGAGTAACGAGCGTTCGATCGTCTCTAACGTTATTACAGCGTGTGTTAAGGAGGCAACACAAAAAGAACTGTTGGTTAACATTAACAGCCCCAATCAAAGGGCTGCAGTTTATGCAAACGTCAGCCTCGCCACTATAGGACGCATAAGGAAGGAACGTGAAAACAAGCCGCATGGTTTACTGGAATCGCCGCGAAGGAAAACTGATAATTTAGGGAGGAAACCCATCGTCATAGACAGTTTCACAAAATCAGTCATTCGACAAACGATGGAGGACTTTTACATAAACCAAAAAATAGTGCCGACATTACGGAAATTGCTTAATGCCGTGAAACAAAAAATACATTTTCCTTGGCAGAAAGATGTTTTACACAAGACATTGCGTGAAATGGGATTTACCTGGAAAAGATCTGTAAGTAAACGAAAGATTCTCGTAGAAAGAACGGATATAATTGACTGGCGATGTAAGTATCTGATCCAAGTGAGGAAATTAAGGGAGCTAGGCAGAAAATTCTTTTATATTGATGAAACTTGGGTGGACAATAACATTACTTACAGAAAATGTTGGCAGGGCCCTGGCGTTGAGGGCATTATGGACAATGTTAGCGGAAGCAATAGGATTATAGTGGTGAATATTGGATCAAAAGATGGGTTCTTACCCAACGCACAGTTGGTTTATAAAGCGGGTTGTGCAACAGGAGACTACCATGGGCAAATGAACTACGAAAATTTTTCTAATTGGATATCGAATAAAGTGATTCCGAATCTGCCACCGAACTGTGTTATTGTTATGGACAACGCTTCATATCACAACAAGGAACACAACAAAGCTCCAACTAGGTCCTCGAATAAAAGCGAAATGATTGAATGGTTATTAAAAAATAAGGTGGAAGCTGAGTTGACAATGAGAAAAACAAAATTATTTGATTTAATTAAACAACATAAGCCGGAAGACAAAGTATTTGAAATTAATAAAATACTTGAAGCCCATGGACACACTGTGCTGCGACTTCCACCATACAACTGTGACTTAAATCCAATTGAAATGGCGTGGGCAAAGCTCAAGAATTTCGTCAGAGGAAGAAATATTCTTGGAGATATTTGCATGACGAAGTTGCTGCAGTTGGTGAAAGAAGGTATGTAGACATTTTCTGAGCTTCCATGTTTTATTCCGAACTAAATTTTGCCGTAACCGAAAGAGAGCGTATACAAAAACTTGTCCCAATTGTTACAGGTTTTGAAACGATAAGTCAAGATGACTGGAGTGCATACTGCCTCCATGTGGAGAAACTTGAAAGAGAATATTGGGTTAAGGATGGGGTTATGGAAGACATAATAGACGCTATAGTTATTAATTTAGAAAGTGATGACGACGAGGACGACGACGACGACGACAGTAGTGATAGTGACAATGTTGATGATGACCTCTAAAATACGATGTATGTAAACAGGCAATGAATATTTTTTTGAAAAATATGTTGTGTGTTCTTTCAAGCCTGACTCTGCTCATACACGATGAAATTTCTTTTGGTAGAAATGTAGTACATGGTAGTAAAAGATTTTCCAAGATAAATACAGTCAAATGTTGTCCAAAGCAATAAATACCATTATCACTTGTTGTACAAAACCAGGAATAACTTGAGAGCTTCATGGTAAAATCAATTAACGTTTCGCTAGCAGAACGTGATTCAATCACGTAATACATTTAATGCCTAGAGAACAGCAGCATTTGAATATACTCTGTCACTAAAACTCTATCTCGGTTACTATTCACATGATTCTAAGGAATATTGCTTAAAACATGTGTGCAATAGCTAATCTAAACACTACTGAAATTTCTTTCGAGACACGTATACCGATTCTGGACTTCTATGTAAAAAGCTTGACATACAAGGTGCGTTCACATATTAATTTTTATTTTTTGGTAAGAACTTTACTTGTTAATCTACAACAATGTTATCCTATTCAAAATATTCCCCAGTACATGCTATACACTTATGCCAGTGCTTTTTCCAATTCCCAAAACACTTTAGGAATTATTTCCTCGGGATAGTTCATAGGCCTTTTGACTGCATTTTTAATCTCACCCATTCTTGTAAAACTGCTGTCCTTTAAGGCCTGCTTTGAAATGTTTATACCACTTGTGTGTTCTGGGTTTACTCATAAGAGACTCACCAAAAGGAATATTTAACATTCCTAAAAATTTGATACACTTTATTCCATTCTTATAACAAAATTTAGTACAGATTCTCTAATCTATTTTTATACAAAACAAATAATAGTTGATGCTACCAAAACACATATAACTTTTTTGACAACTGAGAGCCGGCCGCGGTGGTCTAGCGGTTCTGGCGCTGCAGTTCGGAACCGCGGGACTGCTACGGTCGCAGGTTCGAATCCTGCCTCGGGCATGGGTGTGTGTGATGTCCTTAGGTTAGTTAGGTTTAAGTGGTTCTAAGTTCTAGGGGACTTATGACCTAAGATGTTGAGTCCCATAGTGCTCAGAGCCATTTGAACCATTTGACAACTGAGAACTGGGTAAATACCCAATATGCAAAACATTGCACAGATACTTTTCAGACATGTTTACGAAGAGAGTGGCAAAAAAAGCAGTGCAAACCGAACTAATACAAAACACGGAATTATAAATTTCTGCTTACTTTTTAAACACTCTTCGTGTTGCAAGAATTGTTAAGTTCCAATGCAGACCCTTTAAAGAAAACTTCTACATTTTAGTAAGAACAAGCCTTAAATTCTACAGGTTGATTGCACTATATCTGGTTCGTCTTACGAATAGAGGAACATACATTCACATGAAGAGGCATTCGGTTCTATGTTTGTAGTGGAATACTGACTTCCGTTCTTATGTTAATATTATTTACTCTATAATGTTTTGTTTCGAAGAAGCTATCGTCTTTTGTTTTCCTTATACTCTTAATGCATTTGTCTAAAAATAAACACAGCCGGGACGTATCTGTACGCGGCGTCGCCACAGATATGAAGCGCGCACCGCCGCAGGGCCGGTACTACGTTGTGAAACAGCCTGTAGAAGCGCCCTGTGACGTAGCAGGGTAGGCAGAGTGGGGACTCGCTTGCTCGCTCTTCAGTTTACAGACAGACTATAACCGATCCCTTCTTTTAGTCAAGTTACGCCACAAATTTCTTTCCTCCTCAATTCTGTTCATACCCCCTCAGTAGATACCCAATCTACACATCTAATCTTTTACGTGGATCTGTAGCATCTCAATTCAAAAGCTTGTATTCTCTTCTCGTCTAAATTGTTTGTCGTCCATGTTTCACTTCCTTACATGCCCACATTACAGAAAAGACTTTCTAACACCTAAATCCATATTCGATATTAACAAACTTCTCTTATTCAAAAACGCTTTTCGTGCCATTGATATCCCACGTTTTACAGCGCGTTTATTTCGCCAATCGTCAGTTAATTTGATGGCCACATAGCTAAACTCATCTAGTACTTTAAGTCTCTCGTTTCCTAATCTTATTCTCTCAGCATCGCCTGATTTAATTCGACTACACTCCATTACCCTTATTTACCTTTGTTGGTGTTCGTCTTATATTCTCCGTTCAAGACACTATGCATTCAAAAATGGTTCAAATGGCTCTGAGCATTATGGGGCTCAACTGCTGTGGTCATAAGTCCCCTAGAACTTAGAACTACTTAAACCTAACTAACCTAAGGACATCACACACATCCATGCCCGAGGCAGGATTCGAACCTGCGACCGTAGCGGTCGTGCGGTTCCAGACTGTAGCGCCTTTAACCGCTCGGCCACTCCGGCCGGCTCACTATGCATTCCATGCTCTTCCAAGGCCTTTGCTGTCTATGACAGAATTACAGCGTCATCGGCAAACCTTAAAGTTTCGATTTCTTCTTCAAATTTTTCATTGGCTTCCGTTACTGCTTGCTCAGTATACAGATTGAAGAACAGTGGAGATATATCACAGCCCTGTCTCACTCCCTTCTCAACCACTGCACCTCCCCCCCTTCCCCATGCCCTTCAACTCTTATAACTGCCTTCTGGTATCTGTACAAGTTGTATTGAACATTTCGCTCCCTATATTATACCCCTACTGCCTTAAAAATTTAAAAAAAAGTGTATTCCGGGCAACATTGTCTAAAGCTCTCTTCATCTCTACGAAAACTTAAACGAAGGGTTGATTTTCTTTGATCCATCTTCTAAAATAAGTAGTAGCATAAGCATTGTCTCGCGTGTTCCAGCATTTATCCAGAACCCAAACTGATCTTTCCCGGGGTTGGCTTATACCAGTTTTCCCATTCTTCGAGAGGATCTGAAGACTCTAAAATAATAAGGTTGAATAAATAAATATGTAAGGGAAGACTGTTCAATTTTTATGCCCGATATTTCAAACCGGACCAAATCATCATCACACATGTAGTATTAGCGATGGTGTTCAAGTTCTGCTCGCTGGCTAGGTTCCATCCAGATTGTGAATTACTGTCTGCCTCATGCGACCCATGGTGATTTTCGGATGAGATGGGCTGTGATATTTTAACAATTGGAAGTCGTAATCTAAACGCTGCTGGTATAGAAAGCTCTTTATTTCCTAAGCTGTTCTGACATCTTATTTCGATAGTCTCCATCGTACTGTTTCCCAGAAACTAAGAGACTTCACTCTGGTGCTGATCTCGTCTTACAGCATTCCACAGTTGCACACGAGGCAGTTTTAGGTGACAGCTGATAAACTTGGTTAGTTTGTAAATAGCCATGCTGGATGCAACCCGTAATTTTCAGATTGAAGGGAAGCTGTAAAACATATCAAACATATTAGATGCGAAGAACAACGGTGTCTTTCATTTGAGCGCAGCTTTATTCACTCTCGAGTTATGACTGATGTTTTTTTCTCTATGTGTGACATGAAAGCTGACGGAGTTAACACAAACCGAACGCACTGAGATCGCCTTGATATCAGGTGAGAGGAGTACATGCGCTGTCGCAGAGGATTCGAACCAACGCCACCCAGACAGACTACCCATTACCCACGGAGCATTCGTGAAGTTTCTCGTGGAACTGCGTGAAACTGGACAAACCGAAAGCTGAATGATCGAAAGCGGGTCCAGATCTTATGACATCAGTCGCCTTTCTAGCGTCGTTCAGTGAGGGCTGGAGTGCGGTGCTTGCCGCATCTCACAGGAAGCTGGGACAGCTGTACGTCAGTAACGAGAACTTGAAGAAATGGTGAAGCCGAGGACAGTCACTTCACAACGTACTGGACAACACGTCCAGTGCAACTTATAACCTCTATGTATTATCGCCAGCATTTACCTTGTTCTGTACAAAATGTGACATAACTCGAGTACGAGTGAAATTACGCTCAACTGGAAAACACCAAATATCAAACAGAGACTACATCAGAAAAACAGTGGTCACATGACCTACTTTCTATTTGAAAATTAAGAGTTGCATCCCAGGTAGTGGACGCCATGTTGTGTAACATAGCGTCATACATTGAAGCGCCAAAGAAACTGGTATGGGCATGCATATTCAAATACAGAGATATGTAAACAGGCAGAGTACGGCGCTGTGGTCGGCAACGAATATATAAGACGACAAGTGTCTGGCGCAGTTGTTAGATCAGTTACTGCTGCTACAATGGCAGGTTATCAATATTTAAGTGACTTTGAACGAGGTGTTATAGTCGGTGCACGAGCGGTTGGACACAGCATCTCCGAGGTAGCGATGAAATGTACTGCGAATGTCAGGAAATCGGTAAAACATCAAATCTCCGACATCACTGAGGTCAGAAAAAGATCCTGCAAGAACAGGACCAACGACGACTGAAGAGAATCGTTCAACGTGACAGAAGTGCAACTCTTCCGCAAATTGCTGCAGATTTCAACGCTGGGCCATCAACAACTGTCAGCATGCGAACCATTCAACGAAGCATCATCGATATAGGCTTTCGGAGTCGAAGTCCCACTCGTGTACTCTTGATGACTGCACGACACAAAGCTTTACTCCTCGCCTGAGCCTGACAACACCGATATTGGACTGTTGATGATTGGAAACATGTTGTTGCCTGCTCGGACGAGTCTCGGACCAAATTGCACCGATCGTATGGACGAGGACGGGTATAGAGGCAACCTCATGAATCCGCGGAGCCTGAATGTCAGCAGGGAACTGTTCAACCTGGTGGAGGCTCTGTAATGGTGTGGGGCGTGTGCAGTTGGAGTGATATGGGACCCCCGAAACGATTAGATACGACTCTGACAGGTGACACGTACTTATGCATCCTGTCTGATCATCTGCATCCATTCATGTCCATTGTGCACTTGCGCAATTCCAGCAGGACAATGCGACACCCCACACTTTCAGAATTGCTACAGAGTGGCTCCAGGAACACTGTTCTTAGCTTAAACACTTCCGCTGGCCACCAGACTCCCCAGTCATTAACATTATTGAGCACATATGGGATCCCTTGCAACGTGCTGTTCAGAACAGGTCTCCACACCCTCGTACTCTTACGGATTTATGGACAGCCCTGCAGGATTCATGATGTCAATTCCCTCCAGCACTACTTGAGACATTAGTCTAGTCCATGCCACGTCGTGTTACGGCAATTCGACGAGCTCGCGGGGGCCCTACACGATATTAGGTAGGTGTACCAGTTTATTTGGCTCTTCAGGGTATGTTTTACCCCCTGTCCCATTTCGTACTAGTCCACTTTAAATTTCTGTTTATCCATGTGTTTTTGTATTAGAGAATGAACCATCCTGTAGTATGTCGAACCTACAACAAGCCACAGTGACATGGAACGTGCTTTTTACCACGTGGTTTTCAGATATTTAGGTTGTCTTCCAACATTTAGAAGCAGACCTGCTATCTCTTTTGAAATGATTGAACTACAGTGGTTGGACGCCTTGTTTCTGAAGAACGGCCAGTACACGGAAAATAAATGATTGTTGATTTTGTTGTTGTTGTGTTTTGTCAGACTTGATGTCTTTGGCCGAGTGAGGTTACACTGGTTATGAGTCTGGAATAACATTTGGGGGGACTGGGGTTCAAATCGTTATACAGCGATCCAGATTAATCTCTTCCATGGTTTCTCAAAATCGCGAAATTTCTTGTTCCCCAATCCTTCCCCAAGTCGCACTTGTTCTCTCTCCTCATAATAACGTCGTCGACAGGACGTTAAACCTTAATCTCCGTTGCTTCTCTCTACTGCGCACAGCGGGTTTATTTTGACCATAAACCCGATCAGTTTGCAGCACTGTGGTCTATTGGAAAAGTGCTTGTCCGTGTCATACTTCAGGATATACCGATAAGTTCCTTGAATTCATTCTTTGTGATGTCATGGCATCGCGAGATGTACAGAATGTGATCAAAAATATGCCGACACCTATTAGTGGACGTTAATGTGGGATACGCCCACCCTTCTCCTTTATAACGGCTTAAACTCTGCTGGGGTTACTTTCAGTCAGCTGTCTGCATGTCCGTGGAGTTGAGGGCAGTCCATTCTTCCTGAAGAGCCAAAAGCAGACAAGGTAGCGATGCTGGATGCTGGGGTATTGAGCGATGTTCTAACTGATCACAAAGGTGCCCCATTCGGTTAAGGTCGGGACTCCGGGCAGGCCATTTCATTTCAGGAATGTCATTGTGCAGAGGCCATTGCATCACAGATGCTGCTTTACGACAGGGTGCTTTGTCATATCGTTACAACCATCGTCTCCGAACTATTCCTCTATTGTACACAGCACACAGTGCTGTAAAATGTGCTCACATCCTTCCGCATTTAGCCCTGACAACCAGTGATCTACACATTTTACTTTACATTTACTACGACACACTTTTTATAAGGAGTCTTACATTTAATTTAGAACCCAACACTTATAAATTGAGTACAATATTAGGTTGGTGCACAAGTTTCTCCCGTCTTTGTACTGTATGTACTGTGAGTTTATTTATCAGTTGTCATTGTTTATTTGTAGCTCACTGTTGCTATTTGAGCTCAGATATTATCATTTTGTCGTCTGTATATAGTGACTGGAGCCTTGGAGGCTAGAAAACGGAGGGCCAAGTGCAGAAATGGGAACATTTCCGACATACCCTTTTTTTTTGTTCAATCGAGGGAGGCAGCCAGAAATAATTGCGCAGAGTGTGGTGTGTGTGCCACTGGACAATGCACGGCAGGAAAACCGTTTTCTAGTTTTAATGTGGATCGCTTGGACATTAGTGACTCTGCACGTTCAGGAAGACCTTGAAACGTGGCAATGTGCTGTGCACGAATGACCACGCTTCAATGGTTTTAAGAACTTCATGTGATACTTAGGAATATGAGGTGGCTTCAGAAAGAAACCCGGTAATTGTATCGGTAATAAAACTAAAGTTCTAGCCTTTTGTTACTAAGCGAGCGCCGATTAGAATGCAGCGGGATAGCAGGCAGACGGGCGGCCAGAGCGGAGGCAGCATGTCCAAGGGTTACGATAAGAGCCTAGTCGCTCGCACGGTGACTGGCAAGAACGTGAAGGCGGAAGGACACAGGAAAGCCAGGGGTTGCGTAGAAATACGACGCAGCAGCCACAGGCGGACACCCCTTGGGGATTGAGAAGGTGGACTGGTCCGCCCAGAGGCTGCCGAAGGGTAAAAAAGTAGTTCGTTTGAAAAACCTTTAAATTAGAGCAGAGGGCCAGAGTAAAATTTGCAAAAGAGTGAAAATCAACAGCGTATCTGCGCAGAAAGCAACAGGGAAAGTAGAAGGTAAAATGAGGCTGTTTCAATGGCAGAGATGGTGGCTGACGTCACAAGCGCTTTAGTGGGGGAGAAGGAGCGCGCAGTTCGCCATTGTTGAGAACTAGCCGTTAGACCGGGGAGCAGTATGGACGGCTTACCAACTAAGCTTTGCTTTTTGGCTAAATCTGCATAAGACCGTTTCAAAGTAACGTTTGTATAGGTGATGAAGTTGTTTTGACTTTGTATGAATGCTTATCTTAATATGTGACAATTACTGACGTACAGACACAAATAGTTAATTGAGAAAAGCTTAGTGGCCAGATGCTGTGGCCGAGCGGTTCTAGGCGCTTCAGTCTGGAACCGTGCGACCGCTGCGGTCGCAGGTTCGAATCCTGCCTCGGGCATGGATGTGTGTGACGTCCTTAGGTTGGTTAGGTTTAAGTAATTCTAAGTTCTAGGGGACTGAGGACCTCAGATGTTAAGTTCCATAGTGCTCAGAGCTATTTGAACCATTTGAACCAAAGCTTAGTGCATAGAACAACACGACAGTTATTGAACACGGTAAGTCAGCTGCTGTGCTCGCTCCTGCGGTTGCAATTCTGTTTTTGTTTTCTGCCAATGATCATTATGACCAATCGATTATGATCATGTTTATTTTTATGTGGGGTATCAAGTGTAAGTGAAGACTGAGTTCCATGGCATCCAGTAATACAAGATCCTGGCCTTGTGCACTAAAAGACCTGTGTGGCAGCTGAGTGAACTATATTAATACGATCACAATTGGGATTAGCCTGATTGAGACAACAACCAAATGCAATCGGTATCTGACAGTGGTCTTACATTCACTTAGAGGGGCATATCCGTCTGACCGCTATCTGGCTGAATTCTGGCATGCAAACTACAATTTTGCAACTTTTTTGTAACAAATTGTACGAAAGGATTTTTGAGGCCAACGAGTCTCTCAAATATAATTGCTTTTGTCAGAGTTGCGTTGCATTATTTAGTAGCACCGGAATTCCTCTCCAAAACCTTAGTTCTAATTATTTACTAAGTCCAGAATCCACAGGGTGCCGAATAACATACGAGTGGCTGAACTGCAGGTAAGGGCAGGTAAGATTACAGGTAGAGAAAGTGCCGAGGCTGACTACACTGCCACCGCATAGGTAAGTCACAAAGAGGACCTGCCACGCACCCCTCTAAATCTACTACTTACTGTAGCAGACAGTCCAAGAGGTCCAGTGCGTTATAAGTTACGGTTTGTCATTCCACAGAGGGGATGTTACAACCTTCAGGGAATGATGCAGACTGTTTAAACGCATTGATGCACAATGATCAACACCAGTTTATTCGAGAACAGGCATATGTGATGAACCCTGACCATTCCACCATCACGTGACATTTGCATGCAATGGGGAAGGTTAAAAAAATCGGGTGTATGGTAAGCATATTCAAAGCCAATATCATAAAAATTGGTAGGTGGCCATATGTACATCTCTGCTTGTTCGTCGTTAATTGGCTCGTGGACAACACTGACCATTCCTACTCTCTATCATTACTGGCGATGAGAAATGATGTCTTCATGCTAACATAAGGAAAAGAAAGGAATTGTTGATGCCAAACAAAGCAGCAACTCCCTGTACAAAGACCTGAACACGTCCACAAAAGATAACGTTGCGCATCTGGTGGAACAGCAATGCTGGATTGTACTACGAATTGCTTCCCCGAGGTGTAACCGTCACTGTTGACATTTATTGTCGACAAATGAGACGTCTCGCAGACGCAATACAAAAACAACGACCAGGAAGACTGCGTCAAGTGATGCTAGTCCATGATACCGCCCGCCCGCACTCTGCTAGACTGACAAAAAACGCTATACAACAATTAGATTGGGAAGTCAGGCTCCATCCAGCTTATTCACCTGACCTTGTGCCCTCAGATTTTCGCCTTTTCCACTCAGTATCGAACAAGCTTCAAGGAGCTTTCTTTCCGGTTGAGAATGTGCTCCGAATATGGCTCGAAGAGTTCGTCAGACTGCTGTAAACAGTGAAGGAGACTACTCTATTGATGACCCAAGTCTCTGTTATATGTATCTATTGTGTTTGTTAAACCTATCGAATCCTGCCTCGGGCATGGATGTTTGTGATGTCCTTAGGTTAGTTAGGTTTAACTAGTTCTAAGTTCTAGGGGACTAATGACCTCAGCAGTTGAGTCCCATAGTACTCAGAGCCATTTTTTTTGTTAAACCTAAGGAAAAACACTAAGAACTTATGCACCAACCCTATAGTAGGTAACAAAGATAAAATACAGGCAGGTGGATTTAAACTGATGGAACTGGCAGCAGTTGACATGGGGGTGAGGTAGGAGATGAAGAAAAACAACATAAGTAACGAGAATGGTGAAAAAAATTTTAGGTTTCGCATCTTTCAGAAATATATTGCGAAGCTTATAGATGGCGTAGAGGCAAGCACCCAGAGCTGCTGGTTGAAACGAAACGAAATTTCACAGGTAGAGAGCGTATGCAGTGTTATTTCAGTATCAGTGACATTTACAAAGAACTTGGCAGTATGAGGCCACTTATCAATACGACTTCACAGCCCCTGTATCATGGAAGCAAGCACTGATTCTGTTGAGAACGGTGTCATAAGGCCATTGTATCCTCTCCTGAGGCGAACTGGCTCACTACTGTTGTAACTGGCCCTTGATATCCTGACTATTGGCACTGAGACAGAGGTGACATCTCTGCTGGTGCCACACGCTTTCCATCGGGTAGAGATCTGGAAATTTTACTAGGCTTAGGATATGTCTGTATCCTGTTGGAGATGCTGCCATGGATGGTAAAATCTCCAGATCTCAAGAGGATACAGACATATCATAGAGATATAGGACGTGTGACGTCTGGATGAGCAATGACCTGTTGAAAATGGCATCATGACACTGTCATATGAAAGGTAACACTTGAGGATGTAGGGTGTCTGTGACGTACTGTTGTACTAGCAGAGTTCCTCGATCATATTGTGTCATGACCTGAAGCCATACTCAATGGCTTCCCGCACTATAACGGCAAGAGTAAAATGCTGTGCCTCTTCAAAACATTGGAAGAATGAAACCTCCATCCAGGGGACCGCCATACTCGCCATAGATTGTAACACATGTAGTGCAGAACCGCGATTTGTCGTTGAACAAAGTGAGACGTCTGGTTCCAGTACGACTCCAAATGCGGTCATTTGTGTTGTGGCGTTAATCGCAGCCCATGCATGGGACAAAACTTCCCTTGTCCGAATGATGTTAGTCTCTCATCAGTGGTGTGGGATGACACAGAATGTTGCATGTAATAAATTACTTGTTCTCGGATAGCAGGCGCCGATATGAAGGGGTTACAATGTACTTGTTGCACAATACGGCGTACCTCCCTCATGGCGATCAGACTGATCTACCACAATCTTAGTGACGATATTGCCCGCTCTCACGTTGCCATACAGTTCAACAATAGGCCATTGTCACATCTGAATGCCTCACAAATCTGGATAGTCCACGATTCGAGCAGCTGGCCAAATGGAGACCTGCAGTAAGGCCGCTTTCAAACTCTTCCAGGTGTTTCAGGACCACATAACGCTCTCTCACACGAGTACGTGGCGTTTTCGAGTCCTTCACAGTAATCACTCAAAGTCTGTCGCTGTTCGCACCTTATATAGGCTACCAGCCTTGGTAACAATACTAAACA
The DNA here is from genome assembly GCF_021461395.2 of Schistocerca americana. Classification (NCBI taxonomy): domain Eukaryota; kingdom Metazoa; phylum Arthropoda; class Insecta; order Orthoptera; family Acrididae; genus Schistocerca; species Schistocerca americana. Next base: position 169,044,889 of record NC_060124.1, on the reverse strand, counting down.
CGTGGCGGTTCTACCTCTCAGAGAGAATTGCAATCTTAATCACTTACAGCGCAACAATTGTTGAACTATATGTAATACAATCGTCATAACTTCTGAACGGTTTGCGTTAGGACGTTCAAACTGCGCGGTTGGCCATGGAGCATGATGGGAATTAGTAAGTGCTTGTAGCGATGAACCTACTTTCATTCTGATAAGTTCGTCAATAAGCAAAATTGGCGCAGTTGCAGGACTGAGAATACGCATTTCGTGATTGACGAGTCTCTTCATCCTGAACAGGTGACTGTGTGGTGTGCAGTGTCCATTCACGGAATAATCGGTGCAATATTCCTTCACGGCACTGTGACTACCGAGCAGTACGTGAAGATTTTGGAATATGACTTCATCCCCATTATCCAAAGTGACCCTGGTTTCAACAAGATGTTGTTCATGCGATACGAAGCTCGACCCCATCGAAGCAGAAGAGTGTTTCATGTCCTGGAGTAGCACTCTGGGAACCGCATTCTGGCTCTGCGCTTCCCAGAGGCCACTGGCATGGGCCTCGATTGGCCGCCATATTCTTCGGATCTGAACATACACGACTCTTTTTTATGGGGCTATATTAAGGACAAGTTGCACAGCAAAAACCCCAAAACCACTGCTCAGGCGAAAACAGTCAATCAGGAGGTCATCGACAGCATCGATAGTCCAACAGTTCAGCGGATCATGCAGAATTTCGCTGTTCGTGTACGTCACATCATCGCCAATGATGAAGGCATATCGAACATGTCATAACGTAAATCTGAATACCTGTAGTGACGTTTACGTGTTGAACGCCGTAACTAAATTACATTTTTTTTTCGTAGTTTGTAACTAAATTACGTTTTTTTCATATAGTTCATTAACTTTCACCCTCTATGTACACTCTTACTTACTTATACTGGCCACACAAACCGCAGCCAGTCCTTAGCCTCACTCAGTCCAGCCTTCCACACTTTCCTATCTGCTGCATCTTCATCTTACAGACCCAGTATCTGCATGTCTCCCATGATATTGTCCTTCCATCTCATTCTCGGCCGTCCCAGTGGTCTCCTTCCTTCAGCTTCTCCATCCATTACAGCCTTTATTACCGTGTTCTCCCCTCTCCTTCTCACATGTCCGTACCATCACAGTCTCTTAATTTTCACACTCGCTACGACGTCAGGCAGTGCGTATAATTGTCTGTTTTTTCTTATTCTCCACTGTTCATTTTCTTTCTCTAGTCCATATATTTTTCTCAGTGCTTCATTTTCAAAAGTGATGAGTTTGTTCTCTGTTTTCTTTGTCAGGGTCCATGTCTCACTTGCATAGCACACTATTGGCTTGATGATGGTCTGATATATTCTTATTTTTGCCTGTCTAGATAGTAACTTCGATCTTGTGATGTTGTGCATAGCTCCTAGACATCTTCCCCCAGTTTGAATTATTGCTACTGTCTCTTGTTCTATAAGGTTTTGTTGGTTGATGTTGACACTGAGGTACGTGAATGTGTCTGTCTTCTGTGTTGTTAGATTTCCGATTTTTAGATGGTTTGATCCCAAATGAGCTCTTCTTCCTACCACCATGAACTTGGTTGTACTTTCATTTATACTTAGACCTACTTTCTTTGCTTCCTCCATTAGCACAGTCCCAATTTTCTTCAGTTCTTCCATGTTTTTCCTATCAGCACAATATCATCCACAAAAGCCAGCACATTTATCTTTTTTCCTATGGTGACTCCTGCCCTTTCACGTGTTACTCTCCTCAGAGTGCTGTTGAGGGCCAAATTGAACAGGATTGGTGATATAATATCTCCCTGTCTCATTCCTGTTTTTACTTCTAATGCTTCTGAGGACTCCCCATGCACTTTCAATCTATACTTTGATTCCATCAGGCACATTGTAGTTAGCTTTATCAGCTTGTCAGGTATCCCATACTCTGCCATTATCCTCCACATTTCCTCTCTTACTATACTGTCATATGATTTGCTGAAATCTATAAACATCCAAAAGGTATCATGATTGTGCTCCAAGATCTTATTTAATATTTGCCTTGATGTGAATATTTGGTCGATTGTTGACTTACCTTTTCTGCTTATGCTGTGTCTAATATTTCCTCAATGTATGGGTTCAGCCTGTTCAGTATAATTCTTGATGTTACTTTATAGCATGTGTATAGGAGAGATATCCTTCTGTAATTCTGTGTCAGCATTTTGTCTCCTTTCTTGTATATGGGACATACAGCAGCAGTTTCCCATTCCTCTGGCATTACATCTTTTCTCCATACATATTTTATCAGTTTGGCTAACCACTCATGTATCTTCTCTCCCCCTTCTTTGATGAGCTCTGCTGATATCATGTCTATGCCAGGAGCCTTCTCATTTTTTAGTCTCTTTATTTCCTCCTTCACCTCCATCAGAGTTGGTTCTTCGATTAATGGTTGTACATTCTGATTGTTTTCTGCCATATTTTCATTGTTGTAGTTGTCTGCCGGGTTGTTCATTTCCTCCAGTTCTCTAAATTTCGTTCATTCGTAGTGTCAGTTTTCCATTCTCGTCCTTCATTATCACAGCCTCAGCTCAGTACTCTTTTCTTTAGCTATTCATTGTCATGTAAAACTGTTTACTATTGTTCTGGCTATAGTCCTTCTCAACCTCCTCTATCTGTTTATATATGAATTCTCTTTTCTCTCGCCTCATTATACTCTTTATTTCTCTCGTAGTTTCCCTGTATGTTGTTCGTTTTCATGGTTGTTATTGACCATCATTGCCCGTCCGGCTTTCTTCTCGTCCTGTACCGCTTTCCTACATGTTTCATTGAACCATGATTTGCGCTTTATATTGCTATTATTTTTATCTCCTAGTAGTTCATGCGCTGTCTCCCTCATAACTATTGTCATCTTCTTCCATTTTGTGATGATATCTTCATCTTCTTTTCTATTGTTGGCTCAAATGGTTCAAATGGCTCTGAGCACTATGGGCTTAACATCTGAGGTCATCAGTCCCCTAGAACTTAGAACTACTTAAACCTAACTAACCTAAGGACATCTCACACATCCATGCCTGAGGCAGGATTCAACCCTGCGACTGTAGCGGTCGCGCGGTTCCAGACTGAAGCGCCTAGAACCGCTCGACCACACTGGCCAGCTTCTATTGTTGTCATTCTCTATTGTTGTCATTCTCTAATTCAGTGAATCTATTTTTAAGCTTAATCTTAAACTGATTATTCACCTTCTCCTCTTTTAGCCTACTCACATCTACTCTTTGGAGTCTATTACCACTGTTGTCCTTACTTGGTGGTTTTGATAGAGATTGTTTCATCTTTATTAGCACAAGAGAATGGTCTAATCCCATCTCAGCCCCCCTCATTGTCCTAACATCTGTTATTGGCTTTTTATGTTTTTTCTCTATCAAAATATAGTCTATTTGATTCCTAGTTAATCCATCCCGTGAGGTCCATGTTGCTTTATGCATGTCTTTATGGGGGAATTATGTACTTGCTATTTTCATGTTTCTGGCTGTGGCGAAGTTGTCAAGCCTTATGCCATTACCATCTGACTCAGTGTGAAGGCTGAATATGCCTATATGTGGTTGCCATTGCTGTTTTTGTGCTATTTTGGCATTTAAGTCTCCCAGCACAATATGTCATACTGTGGTAATCTGGAGTACATTTGGTCTAAGGTGTCATAGAATTCGTCTTTTATGTCTTCCTCCTTGTCCTCAGTTGGGGCATGGACACTTATTAGCGAGATGTTTCTATATTTGCCTTTGATTCTGATGTAGCATATTCTTTCACTGACATTTTCTAGTGTCATAACAGTGGCCATTATTTTATTCTGGACCGCAAATCCTGTCCCAAATATGTGGTGACCATGCTTGCTTCTCCTGTATACGATTTTGTAGTTATTCTCTCTGTGAACATCTTGTCCAGGCCATCTTATGTCCTGCAGGGTCGCGAAATCCATCTTGTACTCTGTTAGTTCTTCATCAAGTATCTTTGTCTGTCCTGCAGCGTACAGTGTTTTTACGTTCCATGTACCTATTCGTAGTCCTTTGTTCATAAGCTTAGGTCGTTTTCTGTTAGATCCATTCCAATCCGAGGCTGGGTGTGAATGTATAGGAACTCGTCAGTTTTTTACGGTGTTGGATGGTTAGCCCAACGATTAACCCTCTCACTTTATCCGGCCTTGGGACTGGCTGGAAGGCTAATTTTCTTGAAGGCGTGGTTCTATGTACTCTCTAGTGTGCGAAATTACAGAAACATCCGAACATGTCTTCTGGGTGTTTCACAGGCAATTTATTAGCTGCTCATTAGAGGCGCTCGTCGAAGTTACACCCAAGACCTTCACCATCTCGATATTTAGATGCAGACGAGAAAAATATTCTTTTGACAGGCAGTTCATTAGCTGCTCATTAGAGGCGCTCGTCGAAGTTACACCCAAGACCTTCACCATCTCTGATACTGGGATGCAGACGAGAAAAGTAGGAGGTAATTTTTCGCCTGATTGGAAACAGCAAGAACAAGCCGTTTGATCGTCACTGGCAAGAGACTAAATGTGTAATTTTAAAATGGATAAAAACAGTCTTGACCGTAATGAAATATTTATTTGCAATGGTAACCGGATTCAGCTGCAGTTGACGTCTGCAAAGCAACAACACCTGCTCCGTTCACCACCACCGCCTATCATCAAGATATAAATGATCTGAGGACGGTCACATTCTTTCCGAAACTGGTTACCATTACAAATAAATATTTTACTGCGGTCAAGACAGTTTTTAATCCATTTTAAAGTATTTTATCTAGATGGCTGGTTTCCTCCAGGAGAAAGGTTCTCAGGAATTACTGCAGAATTATTGGGAGAGAATCCTTTAGAGACCATTATTAACAATGAGTTTGTTTGTTGATTTCTCGATGGCTTCCGTAACAGCCATCAGTGCCTCGGGGCTCAGGTGAACGTCCCCTGTATAACACAACACTGCGGGTATTACTGGGCTTTGCACGTCCTGCGGCGAACGTGTCCAATAAGCGTGCTACTGGAAGGCGGTGCGTTCTGAGGCGGTCACTGAACTGGTGAAACACCAACCGTCACTCATCTGACCAGGGGATTCGATTCCATTGTTCCGTGGCGGACTCCATGCCCTCTCCGTCCTTAACCGGCATATGAAAGCGCACGTTACGGAGCCACAGCTGCTACTGCTCGTGAAAAAATAGCCATTCCCACTACTGTAATCATCTTCAATCACACCAGAGATTCTCCAAATTCTGTTAACACAGTCGTCAAGCTTACGACGTCCACATTCTCTTTCGGTAGCGCTTTTTCGAAAGACACATCATGCAAGGCGAAACCAAGAAAAGGAATTTTAAGTATTCATTTTGTTACGCATGCAAGACCGTCCATGCCCGGGAGCAAGGGAGGCTCGCAGTCCCCACCCACCCCCACCCCCCCCCCCTCCCGCCAAAGCTCGCAGGCAACGGGAAAGGTATAGTGCAGTGAAGTGTTTTTCTTTCAAGAAAATGATTGTAAAGTCGTTATTACGTAGGTTTTTAACTGAGTAGCAACTGGGACGTTTTGGTGACCACTTACAAGTCGCCGTTCGTCTTCCAAAATAATATCTCCATGTTTAGCTGCCCCACTCCCTCCTACAAACTATCGTATAGGCGCTCTTGACCTCATTACAACAGAAGTAGTAAAGGGACACTCATATGCGAAAAGTAGAAAAGAAACACCGTCTATGAAAGTAAGTTAAAAGCAGATAGATTCAGTATTTGGGCCGTGGCAGCGATGAGTGAGATACAAGAGAATGCAAGAGTGAGAGACGGAGGAGCGTAGGGAAAAACATAAGCAGCGAAAATACTACAGGAAAAGATATTATGGCTCGACTGACTGGAAAACGAAAATAGGAAGCATAATTCGAAGAACATATTAGCATTTCTTCAGCATATGACAGAGAGAAATTATGAATTTTTCAGACATTATGAATGTGACAAAATAAAGCTGAAGTCTGCTCATGACATTGAAATTCTGTAAGGGAGGACTTGGAAGATCTTTTCAGCGGAAAAAGGTCGTAAGATGAACATCAAAAATAAGGCAAATGTAAAGAAGTACAGCCGAATTAACTCGTGTGATGCTGAGGGCATCCGATCAGGAAATGAAGCACTTGGAGCCGTACATAGGTTTTGGTATTTTGCAGCAAAATAAATGACGAAGGTCTAAGTGAAGGGAAATAAAAGCAATAGCGAGAAATGCTATTCTGTAAAAAAGAAACATAGCGTTACTATAAATGTTTCATTCGTTTTCAGAGTTCTAAATTTGGAAACTATTACATGTACAGACACGATTGATGCACCGAGTTTGCATTTGTACCCACCAGTTGGTGTTACGAGTGGGGTGGCTTGACGAAATATCAATAAAGCAAAAAAAAAGTGTACATGTTAACATCGAATATAAATTTATTAGGAAGACGTTAGTGACAGTATGCGTCTGGAGTGTGGTCTTGTACGGATGTAAAACAAGGGCAATAAGACGTAGAGTACAGACAAGAAGAGAATAACAACTTTAGAAATTTATTTTTGCAGATTAATGTCGAAAATTAGATGTGTGGGTGGGGATAATTGATGATGAGGTAACAAATCGAAAAGTGATGAAATGAAATTTATAGCCTAATTTGACTAAAAGAAGGGTCGGTTGATATGTGGCATGATGAGGTAACAAGAGCCAGTAATTTTGTACTTTAGGAAAGTGTCGAGTTTTATAATTGAAAAGGGTGGCCAATTCTTGTCTGTAGCGAACAAGTTCAAGTCGATGTAGATGTATTTGTGCTGAAATAAAGAAGCTTTTGGCGTAGAGAACTGCACTACGCCAGTGTTCTGACTGAAGACAAAACTAGAACAACAACAACAACAGTAACATATTAGTATCCATGCTTGCTTTCTTTGGTTACATTTGAGTAGGGTGTCAGTTACGTTGGTCTGGTAACCAATGATTACAGCTACAGTTTTGATGAAATATAGTTCTTGATGAAAATCAATTGAGGATATTTATACTGGTGAAAGATGCTCACGAAGATCTGTAAGAGCAGAGCGATAACGAACAGTACAAAGATACAAACTGTTGAAACACTCGTGTTTTCCGTCGTCCTTTACGGTTGCGGAGTATGGGCTCTTAACGCCAGAGACAAGCAGCGTACTGACTACAGCGTACTTCGGTGCTGGAGCAGGGTGCTCCAGTGGACCGGAAGAAGAACTAATGTAGTCGTTATTGACCACATTAGTGTCTCCAAGCGTCTTTCTTCTCCAGTCCTGGGCCATATTATGAGAAGAGATAGAGAAAATATAGAGAAAATAATCATGGAAGGAAAGATGGAGAGCACAAGACTGTGGGGATGAGCAAAGAACAGGTGGCTAGACCAAATCAAGAAGATCTCTGGTGTGTCATTTCAGCAGGTTGTAAGAGAAGCTCATAACCGTCCGGGATGAAGACGCGTTTTTCATGGGTTCACGACACTCAGCAAAGCAATAAGCACAACGAGTTGTGACGATGACACTGGTAGTGAACGCTGTACGTTAAAGTGAAATGAAGCATGTTCAGGGGCAAACCTAATGCTCTGAAGTACAGGTGTGGATAAAAATTGGGGAACACCGGTATAAATGCATGGTTGAACAAAATGCAAATACTACCCAAGCCTGCAAGTTGCGCTGCTGTATTTGACCACGAACGGCAACTGTACAATGCGCTCAGTACGCTGCAGGTGACGTCGTTAGAACAGTTTTCTCTGTAGTCGTAAGAGCATTGTGTCGGAGCTCAGTGAATTAGAAAGTGGGCAAATTGTCGCTGCATGTGTGGTAGGCACTTCTCTAACCAAGGTAGCCAAAGTGTTTGGTGTCTCAAGAGGCATCTCATCAAAGATTTATACCGCGCACAGCGAATGCGGAAAACCAAATCGGCTAAGACACGGTACGGACGGAAGTGTTGATACTTCTAAATATATATTTTTACTAAAATTGAAGTAACTGAGAAGGTCAAACTTCTACGTTTCTACTTAAATTGCTTAATGCAACTGAACCTTCTAAAACTGCTGAATGAAACTAAACGTACTGTCACTTTGCTTATCTTTATCGTTTGAACACTGACCTACAGAATTTTCTCTGACAAATACAATTCAAACTTATTCTATTCATTTATTGCCCACAATATAAAAGGATAACGCAATCTGACTATTAATTAACACAAAAGAATGGCCCTGAATTAGAAGAAATCCTAACAATAACCTTTACATTTCGTAAGTCACTTACCTCACAGAACATTTCGTAAGTCACTTACCTCACAGAAAATCTTCATGACACAAACTACAGCAAATACACCAAGTTTACAGCCAGCTAAAGAAAAGGATTCTAACTACTACTAGGCATGTGGTTAGCAATGGGAAGATTTTGTTGCAGAGCAAACAAGGTATTTAGCAGATTTTACCTTAATCATGCAACATCCAGTTCCAAAAATTATATAATTGTCAATAATTCCATTACCCACATTTTACAATCCATGTCAAGCCAATATTAAATCTCCATGACGGACGCACGTCCAGACCGTCAGCTCAAGCTAACACTGCTTCTAACCTCCATCACTGCTAACTATTAACTTCTAACTGCGAGTTCTTTCAGCCACAGAGTCTCTTACAGAAAGCTCAGAGCGCTGTCAGTGATGTTAATGCGGTCTATAGCGCTGCATAGCGCAGCCAACATACAGACACATAAACAGGCTACTTACTTAGCCCCCTTGTGCGCTCAAAAAATTTTACAAAGTGTTTTGGTCAGTGGCAAAGACTAATTTGTTAAAAAAAGTTTATATTAACAATATCAAATATATCAGATGCACAGAATCAGTAATATACTGTTGTTCAATAAAGCAAAAACTGTCATCACATTCCCTAAAGGCGGTCCTAATCATTCATCAGAAGAGTAGTCTATGACAGTTTTATGCACAAAGTCTGAGCAGTAATAGAAAATGCACACATCAGTAGTGGATCTCCATGCAATCTTGAAGAAGTAGTGTTGTCCTCCCAACGGAAACACAGTGCTACCTCTTGACATGAAGACATGAAGATTGGTAATGGGCCACAAAAGAGCAGACCCACAGCAGAGTCAGTCGAAGTCTTGACGAATATTGGTAGAATTGGTAGATCACCACAGAGCAGACCCACAATATATCTTGTAGAGATTGTGATAGTATTGGGCTACCAAAGATGCAGGCTGACTGTAGTCTTTGTAGAAATTATGGTAGTGATGGGCCACCAAAGGGGCAGATCTACTGTAGTTCTTGTAGAGATGGCCAGCAGCCATCTGTTGCGACTGTGCAGGTGCACAATCACAATTGAAGAGTCTTGAGGATAATATAGCAAGTCCATGAACCACCACTTGTGCACTCACTATTTTCTTTTTTTTCCCAATATCCTTAGAACCAGCTATGTTGTTAATCAGCCCCTTGCTGAGTTATCAACACATGTGCAAGCACTCAGTCATATAACCTCTGAGATTTTATACACGTAGTACGACCAACAGACTTTCATATAATTCGTACCTCATCATTTGTTTCCAAGAAAATCCTACCTAAACCTGTTGTCACTATTCCCTACTTACATCTGATCACTTCCTCTTTCAAAATAATTATTCCTCATTGTACAATACTCTTTGGCCAAACCTTTTTCCTGTAGCTTGTCAATGCATTTCTTCCCAACTCATCACAACTCACTTTCTTATATAGCATACCCTTTCTTCAACTAACGTAGATCTACTGAGATCAGATATGTAAACTAGAGAATGACACAATGCTGCAGCACCAAATAATTAACACAAGCTACTACAAAAATGCAAATTGGCAAAGCAAGCAGCAGCATGTCTAAATTAGCAAATAAAATTCAACATTACAACTAATATAAGGCAATATGCAGCAAACAAGAAAAATAAATCGGTGGTAAAATTGGCTTATCACAGTAACACAAAGTAAAATTCAATAGGACAATGCCTGACAAATAGCAGCAGCAAATGCAGTAACTTCTACCTAAACACAAAAAAGCACAAGCAGAAAAAATATTACAGTAAAGACAGCAATGCAGGTAAGGGAAATGCAGATTCACATCTTAATGTCTATATCACATCTTAACACTAGAGTGGTGCACCACAACAACTTATTCTACCAAAAAATTACCAAGTCCTTGAAAAGAAAATTATGTATGCAGTTCCTGTTACTAGTCCCTTCTGCTTCTTATTGTTATTTCCTTTCCAAGTGTTCTTTTTTAAGAATGTGGATCATAGAATTATTGTTTAATAGATCTGTTGACAGAAAGTGTTTACAGCAGCATATGTACTGAATTTTATTTTATAAAACCAATACTGCAGGACAGTTAGAAACTAGATATCAAATAAAATAAGCAAATATGTGCAAAGCAAAGCATAAAAACATCATTCACCAGCCATTTCATAAATCAGTAAAAATTCTCTCAACTCTTGTAGAAAGATACTTGTCATAATCAGGTGTGTAGATATAAGAACATTTCTCAAAACTTCATAAGCATTTCAGTAAGTAACATAAAGTACAAACTCCAAAGTATAATCATATGTTTCCAAGTATTAGTGTGTCGTGTTTGTGGTGCATTCTGCAAAGAAATCTCATCAGTGAGGTCAACGGCCTCTCTTTTCTCGTCACTTCATAAGCATTTCAGTAAGTAGCACAAAGTACAAGCTCCGAAGTATAATCATATGTTTCCAAGTAATAGTGTGTCCGGTTTGTGGTGCGTTCTGCAAAGAAATATCAATAGCGAGGCCAATGGGCTCTATTTTCTACTGCTGTGCATTTGAAAGGCAACACAACAATGGGTTTTTCCAGGTGGCTAGTGTGCAGCCAGGCGCAGCAGAGCATTGTGTCAAGGTCACCTATACTCTTTATGAAAATATTTACAACAGTTTCAGCTACAATGACAGTTTCATACAAAATAAAAAATTTCACAGGTTGAAAATTTACATTGGAAGTGTATAAAAACGGAAACTCCTCAATAACAGTGTCCAAAATTTTGGTCGGCATTGTGGTACTCACATTCACATATATACTGACCTTTCATAACTCTTAAAGTACAATTCTTTGTTTCCAACATTTTTTTCCACAAACCAGAGTCCCTAACCACTGCTCATTATTCATTGCTCATTACACATATAAATATTCACCGATACTTCCTCAATACTTCATCATAATAAACATGTTGCATAATCATATTCCTCAATAGCATCATCTTACTGATCATAAACATACCTCAACTTCATAATACACATCGTGGTCGTGATAACATCATCATAACAGATCAATCAAATCTAAAAATCGTCGTAGCTTCCTTCAGTAATCTCAAAGCCTTAAAAAAAAATTCTCTCTACTCGTTTCAGTAGTGTCATCTACCTCAAACGTACTTTAAAAATCATGATCCCATACAAAATACATCTCTCAAAGCTCTCACAGTAATGGTTCCGAAAATATATGAACAGTTACCAAATGCAGACAAAGTACAATTTCATTAAGTGTGAAGCAATCCAACTGTGTAATTACCTAGACATATGTCAGTGATGTAGCGAAAAAAAATATTTGTCTCTCTCAGTTGAATGACCAGATAGCTGAATAATTTTGTGTTAGAGAAATAGGGTAATGATGTATAAAATTATATAAGCAAATTCCATATTAGCTATGGCTTCTTGCGCTTGCCACACGCATGGTACGCAAAATAGCCGTACGCCCATGAGAGATAATGTAATTATACCCCAGATATTATAGATTAAAACTGCGGAATAAAATGTATCACCGAAAACATTCTCTGTATCATTGTAATTCAAAAATATTTCTAAAAATGTTCCAAGGACAAAAATTAATCATTCAACTGCGTCTCCAGTAGCGCTAAACTATGCTTCTTGCTGTAAGATGATTTCTGTCATTGGCTAACGGTAAAAATGTACCAAGTGTCGTAGTTATCGTCATTCTTAAGCAAAGTCCTCCAGAAATCAATGTACTTACCTTTACCATATACAAAAGTAAAGTGATATGCGCATAAATGTCGTACTTATAACGTTCATTGCTGTGATCTTAAAGCTACAGTACTGTAATGTATTGTTGCGATACGAAAATAACTGCCTCACTGTAGCTATGGCACAAATGTCATTACCAACACATGTTTTACTTTACAGAAGAACGCAGAAAAACTGTGTGGACATAAAACAGATACAGCGTAAAAGCAATAATGAAGATTGTGTGACTCCTAAGTAGCGTCGTACTATAATCGTGCAGTTGTCAAACAAACCAAACACTCTGTCATTTGTAACCTCTCAGAAAGTACTTTAAATAAAAAATGTCTTTTCAAGTAAACCAAAATGTTGCAGTAAAACCTCATTAGCAGTATATGACCCAAGAATGTGGAGTTTATAGTCGTGACGTAATCGTGCAACTAACAAGCAAAAAAATGTACACACAATAAGACTGCGTCGTCTATTCTCTATAAAAGTGAACTCGTAAAATTACTGTCTTAATAAGTTCCATAGGTTCTTGATTAGATAATTAGCTTCAAAACATCGCTGCATGTTAACAGTTACTAAATATAACAAAGCATAATAGTAAGGTGAAGTGAAAAATTTTATAGCCATGACTAAGTCAGAAAGCAAATTATTTCTCAATAAACAGTCTTACAGGAGAAATGTGATGTAATCTCTTGTTAATTTTTTTGTACTTTAATGACCAATTACGAGGCAAGCAAAAAGAAACTTGATGAAACCAAGCCTGCGGATGTATGTTATTACTAGAATTCTTGAATGTTTTAAATTTACGAGTTGTGATGAAGATCTTATAGTCAAAGTCATCGTGACGCAGTGTCGCAAATCTGTCATCCTTACGTCGTGTCGCCGGTTCTGTCTCAAGGTTCGTTGCACCCTGGCGATTCCTTTCAAGATCTCCGAAATACCATGAATTATTGCTGTGTAACCTTTCCGTATTTCTAAATACCTCTCCCCGTGTCGGAAAGCGAGTATCCTCTGAAATATGTAACTCTTGTATCACCTGTGCCAACTGATCTTGTACTTCCCGCATTTCTCTTTTGTGTTGTGTATTGATTTGTTTCTGACTCTGTTTAAATTTCCTAATGTTCTCGTACTCCTCTGTATCAGTAAAAGCTACCAGTCTTATATCATTCAAATCATCTACCTTCGTAGATAAATTTGTTAACTGATCCGAAAGTTCGGCTACTTTTTCCGATAATGTGCTGATTTCCTCCGTGTGTTTTCTGGACCAAATTTTAGAGTGTCCATTTGTGTCGAAATTCTATCTACTACGTCTTGCAAGTTTCCCTGATTTTTTGCAAGTTGCGTACCTGCATCGGTGGATGCAACTTCGTCAATTTTAGCCTCCTATGTGTCATGATTTTCGTGTACAATGGTCGTTTATTCAGTTATGTCTAGCTTTTAAAGCTGTTGATGTGTTTGTTTATGATTTTGTTCCATTGAGTCTAACTTTTGAAGATTTTAATCAGGTTTTTGAATTAAATACAATAACAATTCATAAGTGACTGAAACCTGTTCCATTGTGCTTTTCGGCAGTGCATTCGCACCGGCAATACTCGTATATCGAAAAGCAGAAAGTGTGTCTTGACTAAATTGAGGCGCAAAACCTGAATCTACGGTATTTGCAAGATTTGTTCTGTTATTTCGCATTCCTGAGGCGAACTATTACCGACCAATCGATCGACAATACTTCTCTGTTCACTGCAAACCCATTTCTACACCGTATTTACTGCCTCATCCATGTCCCTGTGCACAGTTACCAAATTATTGTGTTGAACATTTGTTAATTCATTACTAGGTGGTGGTAACACGTTACAATCATCGTCACTGTCATTTCTTAGTTTGCTTTGCAGCCTAGCTTTATGTTTTTAACACTCCATGATATCACAGTATTTCATATGATAACACAGAAAAAAACACAATTTGAAAAGCAAAACTAGGAAGACACACAAAAATAGCACAGAAATAACCAATATCTAATTAGTTGCAAAAGTGACTGCGAGATATCTGGTGCAAATCCACATGCAGGGCACAACTGCTTTGCTCATTACAATACAGTACAACAATAAGAAACTGCAATTACAAAGGAAATTCTCGATATACAATTACTCGCTACCAGTAGACAACAACTAATTTCTAATCATGCACTAATTATTCACACTACAAAAAAATCTGAAGATTTCAGTAAAGTGTCCTCGGCTGAGGGTCGACAGATGAAACTTCTAAATATATATTTTTACTTAAACAGAAATAACTGAGAAGGTGAAACTTCTATGTTTTTACTTAAATTGCTTAATGCAACTGAACCTTCTAAAACTGCTGACTCAAAGTAAACGTACTGTCACTTTGCTTGTCTTTATCGTTTCAACACTGACCTACAGAATTTTCCCTGAAAAATGCAGCTCAAACTTATTCTAGTCATCTATTGCCCACAATATACAAGAATAACGCTATCTGAAAAAATGGCTCTGAGCACTATGGGACTTAACATCTGAGGTCATCAGTCCCCTGGAACTTAGAACTACTTAAGCCTAACTAACCTAAGGACAACACATACATCCATGCCCGAGGGAGGATTCGAACCTGCGACCGTAGCGGTCGCGCGGTTCCAGACTGAAGCGCCTAGAACCACTCGGCCACACCTAACGCAATCTCACTATTAATTAACACAAAAGAATGGCCCTGAATTAGAAGAAATCCTAACAATAACCCATACATTTCATAAGTCACTTACCTCGCACAAAATCTTCATGACACGAACTTCTAACTATACTAACACTTGCAAAGTAGGTAAGAAATCAAGTTAATAATGTTGCTCACGCAGCATATGTTCGGTTTATCGGGCAACAACAAAGTTATTCACTGTGGGTGGTATCATCAGAATGGAAATAATGAAGTCACTGTAATTTTGGCACTTATCCTGAATGGATTCCCACGTAGATTTCGTCGAAGTTGTTAAGGCTCATCTTGTTGATTCTAGGGTGATTCCACTTTGACTGCTAGAAGGTCCAGATCTGTATTTTAGCAATATTTGAAGACCTAACAAATGCGTTTTTCAGGAAATTCTTAATGATCAAACAATCCCAGATCAGAACAATGGTATGGTAGAAATAATTTTTGAAATGGTGTTCACGATCCACATTTTTATTAAACTTCTTGTAAATTCACATATACTTCTTCTTAATTGTCACGTCATCAAGAAAACAGTTTTGCATCAATCTTCATATATTTAATTTCCACTTTAACCAAACACAAGACTTGACTGTTCTTTTGCAAAGCGAAATAACAACTTAACTTCTGCAAAGTGAAACAAAGACTGCTCTGTGCGCATTCGCACCAAATCGGTTACAAGTAAGTCAAAGATTATGACAGCCTCACAGAAATGAATACACACAAGAACTATATCACTGTAATATATCGATACATTGGAGTACCTATACATTAATAAAACCAAATGTGAATATTGTCACAAAAATATGTCTGTTACTTCGCAGAATAGTACTACGATATTACTGGTATCGAGAACTGGGATTGGAGTGCCGTAATGGTCACGTAAATAAACAACCATTACAAACTACAGCAAATACAGCAAGCATACAGCCAGCTAAATAAAAGTATTCTAACTACTGTAGGCTCTAACTACTACTAGGCATGTCGTTAGCAAAGGAAAGATTTTGTTGCCGAGCAAATAACGTATTTGGCAGATTTTACCTTAATCTTGTGACGTCCAGTTCCAAAAATAATACGATTGTCAATAATTACATTACCCACATTTTACAATCTATGTCCAACTAATATTAAATCTCCATGACGGACACACGTCCAGATCGACCACTCGCGCTAACACAGCCTCTAACCTCCATCACTGCTAACTATTAACTTCTAACTGCGAGTCCTTCCAGTCAGAGTCTCTTACAGAGGGCGCAGAGCGCTGTCGGTGATATTATTGCAGTTTAAAGCGCTGCATAGTGCTACCAACATACAAACACATAAACAGGCTGCGTACAGTGTGCGTTGCGTGATCGTGATGGGCGGTGATTGCAGAGGACTGTGACGATAATTAAGAAGACGACAGCTGCAACAATAATTGCAGAACTGAATGCCGCGCTCGCGGACCCTGTCAGAACCAACACAACACAAGCAGGGAATCCCAGCGCAACCTGGCACTCTAGAACCACTCATCAGTGATGCAAATTCCGGTATCAGTAAAACGCTGCCTAAGCCATAGAACCTGGGCTGCGGAGCAACGGAAGAAAGTCATTTGGTCGAATGAGTCATTTCAAGTGTTACTAGTACTGGCCCAGTTTACATCCCAAGAGTAAAATACGGCAGGGGTACGGTGATGATTTGGCAGCGTTGGTTACTCTGCAAGGTCGCGTTACTGCCAACGATTATGTGACCATTTCGGCTGGTCATGTCCATCCCACGGTGCAATGTTTGTTCCCCACGGTGATGCTCTGTTGAGAGACGACAGGGCCCCTATTAACACAGCTCACATAATACGGGACTGGTTTTGTGAGTATGAGAAATAGTTGTCTCGTCTACCCAGACCACCACAGTCACCAGGTCTAAATATTATTGAGACTCGGTGGTCTCCTTTAGAGAGAACTCTGCTGGCGTACCCCTTCGCCAGCATATCGGTCGGCACTAGGAAACATTGTGTATCTGGCGCGGAACTAAGGCCGCCTATCACAACACAAGACCGAGACAAGTGCCCAGGCTACGCTCTGATAACGTCCCCTGGGCAGCGTGCATACAGGCCGCCGCCGCTGTCTCAATCTCAATACTTCAGTGTCCGTCCCCGGTAGCTGAGTGGAGCCGGCACGGTAGCTCAGCGTGTTCGGCCAGAGAGCTGGTTGGCCTCTATAATAAAAAACTGAGTGGAAGGATCAACAAACGAACTTGACAGGGTACCATGTGACGTCCGCATCGACTAAACACATCGATCAAAAACGAACCAAATACAAAAAAAGTGGTCAGCGCGCCAGCATGTCAATTCTGAGGGCCCGGGTTCGATTAACGGCTGGGTCGGAGAATTTCTCTGCTCAGGGACTGGGTGTTGTGTTGTCCTAATCATCATCATTTTATCCCCATCGACGCGCAACTCGCCGAAGTGGCGTCATATCGAAAGACTTGCATCCGGCGAACGGTCTACCCGACGGGAGGCCCCAGTCACAAGACATTTACATTTTTAGAACCTCAGTACGTCGCACTGTGACTCAGTTCGCGTTGCACCTCAATATGTTGCACTGTGCTCTAGTCTTCCACAGTCATAATCGTCGCGTCGCACCTTATCTAGCTGTGAGGGAACGTTAGTCATTGGATGTCGTTGTGATATAGACAGTGGCAAGATTCAAGAATTAGTACATGTTATTTCATCGCTGTTAACCACTGAACGTCAGACTGGACATCATTGATCTTAAGTACTCAACTTGTTCCTGTAATGAAGCGTATTTTAACCACGTGTGCATTTTGTGTTGTAGTGAGAGGAAACCGGCCACCCACCTATCACACCACCCTCTCCTCATCCACCCTCTCCTCATCCAAACATTACAAGAGGGCACAGCCACAGCAAGAAGAGTGCGTGATCGCTATGCATCTCCATAATCGTTACCTGAAGTTGCCACTGTTTTGTAGGAAGAATGGTATAAGATTGCCTTGAAAACCATGCGAAATATGTATGCTGAGATTGTAAGTAGGCTGTTTAGGGTTTTATGTTGGTAACGCCACGTAGTGCTCTGTATGAAAATCGCTGACTACGCTGTGTGCAGTCTGTGACAGGTTGGACTCATTGTTGGAATATTCGCTTGCGTGGTGTTGGGCAGTTGAATGCGAACAGTGCGTAGCGTTCGGCAGTTGGAGGTTAGCCGCCAGCAGTGGTGGATGTGGATAGGGAGAGATGCCAAAGTTTTGGGAGGTTACTACATGCGGACGATCTGGACGTGTGTCCGCCAGAAAAAGGAAATTCGTTAAGATGGATGTCATGAATTGATAGATATATGTACATTGCTTGTTCTCTAACAAAATCTTTCATTTGCTAACTATGCCTATCAGTAGTTAGTGCCTTTAGTAGTTAGAATCTTTTATTTAGCTGGCAGTATTGGCGCTCGCTGTATTACAGTAGTTCGATTAACGAAGATTTTTACGAGGTAAGTGATTCATGAAAAGTATAGGTTATTGGTAGTCAGAGCCATTCTTTGTAGGGATTATTGAAAGTCAGATTGCGTTTCGCTAAAAATATTGTGTGTCAGTTTAGTAATGATCAGAATAAGTAAAGAGGGAAATGTCTGACAACGTTCAATTTTTCTCAGCTGTTTGAAAATCAAATAACGTAAGAGTTTTTCCAGCACTGTCTTTCACAGTTTTTCAAAGGGGATGTTTCATAAGGTGACTGTGATTGCGATATGCGCACATGCAGATGCCGATAGTATCGCGTACACAATGTATAAAAGAGCAATGCATTGGGCGGAGCTGTCATTTGTACTCAGGTGATTCACGTGAAAAGGTTTCAACGTGAGTGTGGCCCCACGACGGGAATTAACAACCTCTGAACGCGGAATGGTAGATGGAGCAAGACAAACGGGACACTACATTTCAGAAATCGCTAGAGAATTCAGTATTCCGAATCCACATGACAAGTGTGTGTCGAGGATAACAAACTTCAGGCACTACCTCTCACCACGGACAACGCAGTGGCCGATGGTTTCCACTTAACGATCGAGAGCAGCGGTATTTGCATAGAGTTGTCAGTGCTAACAGACAAGCAACACTTCGCGAAATAACTGCGTAAGTCAATGTGGGACGTACGACGGACGTATCCGTTAGGTCAGTGCGCTGAAGTCTGGAGTTATTGGGCTACGGCAGCAGACGACCGACGCGACTGTCTTTGCCGACAGCACGACATCGCCTGCAACGCCTCTCCTGGGCTCGTGACCATTTCTGTTGGACCCTAGACGACTGTAAACCTGTGGTTTGGTCAGATGCGTCCCGATTTCAGTTAGTAAGAGCTGATGGTAGGGTCAGAGTGTGGTGCAAACCCTCGAAGCCATGGACCCAAGTTGTCAACAAGGCACTCTGCAAACTAGTGCTGACTCCATAATGATGTGGGCTGTATTAAAATTATTAATACTGTATAGTCAAATTATTAATATGTGGGCTATGATTACAAGGAGGGGACTCGGTCCTCTGGTACAACTCAATCGATAATGATAATGTCGTGTGGCCAGGGCCTCCCGTCGGGTTGACCGTTCGCCTGGTGCAAGTCTTTCGATTTGACGCCACTTCAGCGACTTGCGTGTCGATAGGGATGAAATGATAATGATTAGGACAACACAACGCCCAGTCCCTGAGCGGAGAAAATCTCCGACCCAGCCGGGAATCGAACCCAGGTCCTTAGGATTGACACCCTATCGCGCTGACCACTCAGCTACCGGGGGCGGGCAACTGAACCGATCATTGGCTGGAAATGGTTGTGTTCGGATACATGAACTCCATTTGCAGCCATTCATGGACTTCATGTTCGCAAACAACGATGGATTTTTTACGGATGACAATAATCATGGACGGTTGTAAAGACTGCACGGCTCAATATTTCTCCAGGGGACTTCCAACGACTTGTTGAGTCCACGCCAAGCCGAGTAGCTGCACTTTGCTGGGAAAAAGGAGGTCCGACACGACATTGGAAGGTAACCCATGGCTTTTGTCATGTCAGTGTATTCATCCACTCCGAGACGAAGGAAAGGTGTTTGGATCCCAACGGTTTTGCTACACCGTTTTGGGCATTATAAAGTGTTGTGTTTGAGGTGCTTCCATACAGCTGCACCTTTTAGAGCTTCAGTGGCCACATATGCGTACTCCGAAAAGCAAAGCCAATTCGGCGGAGCAGCCGAAGACAGAAGAGGAAGCAAACGTAGGAAGAGACCAGCCACGGCCGGTGGGAGACGGGTGACGCAGCGAAACCGCGAGCCGCTTGTAAACAAGATAAGCCGGCCAGTTACGAGGATCGTAATCACTGCGAATACACTTCTCGGCAGCGAGTTGCTCCTCTGCTATCAGTGAATGGCTCACAACGTCCGCTGCCCGCCCCTCCACACGTCGTCCGTTGCGACACACGACGCCAGTCATTCAGCTGCCTGCTGAGGTTGGCGGCGAAGATAAGCGGCGTACGCGGAAGCTGACTTGCGACCGTCGCTACAGCCGAACAGTCGTGACGCGTCTTCCCAGAAGTCGCCGCCGCGGCGGGCTGGGAACACCTCGGTCAGTTCTTCTCCGTCAGCGTCGATCAGTTTACGAGGGCAAAACATATCTGCTGTGATAGCGATGCTACAACCAGAGCCATGAAGAAGACAATTTCTGCGTGCTAGCCCCTTCGCTTCATATTTACACTGCCAGAAGAAAAAGCAGCACCTTGAAGGACATCATTTTTTTGACAAGCGAGGTGACGGGTAGTTCTTTATTGTAGGAGTACGTGATAACAGTTTCAGACCAACTGAAACACACACAAGGGTGCCCAAACAGTCGCAGCAATATACAATGTACTCCCCTCTGGCAACAATACAGGGGTATATTCTCACAAGCAAATGATGATATCAAGCGAGGTGGCGAAGTGGTTAGCACACTGGACTCGCATTCGGGAGGACGACGGTTCAATCCCGCGTCCGGCCATCCTGGTTTAGGTTTTCCGTGATTTGCCTAAATCGCTTCAGGCAAATTCCGGGATGGCTCATTTGAAAGGGCACGGCCGACTTCCTTCCCCTCCTTGCTAATCCGATGACACCGAAGACCTAGCTGTTTGGTCTCTTCCCCCAAACAACCCAACCCAACCCAACCCAAATGATCATAAAAGTGTGAATGGCATCCTGTGATAGGCTCTCCAAAAGCTGCACTTCGGCAATGGTTCTTGCCGGCCCTGAAGGACGAGAAAGTTCCCTCTTCATCAAGTTCAAAATGGCTCTGAGCACTATGGAACTTAACATCTGAGGTCATAAGTCCCATAGAACTTGGAACTACTTAAACCTGGCTAACCTAAGGGCATCACACACATCCATGACCGAGGCAGGATTCGAACCTGCGACCGTAGCAGTCGCAGAGTTCCGGACTGAAGAGCCTAGAATCGCTCTGCCACAGCGGCCGGCGCTTCATCAAGTCCCATACGTGTTCAATTGGCAAGAGTCCTTGTGATCTAGCTGGTTAGGGCAGCTGTTGTACACCACGCAGAGCAAGTTGAGTCGCAACAGCTGTACTTGGACGTGCATTGTCCTGCTGAAATAACACATACCTTCGGGTAGGAGAAATGGCAGTAGCATGGGGTTAAGAGCCTGTGCAATATAGCGGGCACTGGTTACTTTATCATGCAGAATGACAAAACGTGATCGCGAGTTGTGCGTGATGGCCTCCTACACCTGGGATGGCGCCTTTGAATCGTAGGCCAATGCACTCTGAACAGGCGGTCACCAGATCCACGCCGTACACGTGTACGTCCACCACTCATGTACAGGCAGAACCTATCCCATCACTGAAGACAACAGAACTCCATTCCACTATCCAGTCAACTCTTTAAGAACAGAAGACTAGCCATGCTTGGCGGTGTCTTGGTATCGATGGTAGCCCGGCCAGAGACACACGTGATGTTACCCTGCTGCAGTCAGACGGCTCCCAATGGTCACTGATGACACAGCAGGTGCATGTGCCCAGATTTCGTCCCTGGATGATGTTCATTTGGCCACCGCTTTCCGTACAATACGTGGACCTCCAGAACTTGTTCTACAGGTGTGAGAATGTACCAAAGGCCACTGCAGGAAGCAGCGACCCATCACCGATACAATGTGACCAACAAGTGCAGTAATCTGTCGATACGTCCATGCAGCTTCCCGCAGCCCCACAATGCGATCCCGTTCAAATGACAGAAGCTGTTCAACAGGAGTACGTACTGTCATTGGAGCATGTTTGCACCTAAGAGTGAATGTTGCAGACATTGTTCATTTCTAAACTCAGCACAGTTAATGCCAGTGGCTGAGCGGTTCTAGGCGCTGCAATCTGGAACCGCGCGACTGCTACGGTGGCAGGTTCAAATCCTGCCTCGGGCATGGATGTGTGTGATGTCCTTAAGTTAGTTAGGTTTAAGTAGTTCTAAGTTCTAGGGGACTGATGGCCTCAAAAGTTAAGTCCCATAGTGCTCAGAGCCATTTCAACCATTTGAACAGTTAATGCCTGTAGAGTCAAAACAATGGGCTGCACAGACAGGCCTCCTAAGCCCCATCTGATCGCCAATGACCGTGACAAATGAATCACTAACCCCACAGCCTCGTACGACTGAACAAAGTGCTAGAGGTTGGTGCATTTTTTCTCTTAGTGCGTTTATTTAGCGTACAGGATTACGCGATAAATACGGTCAGAATTACAAGAAAGAAAAAGAAGACATAAATACAAATGACACATAAAAGTAACATCCACTTGTTTAATGCTAATGTGCAGTCTCCTTATCCAGTCAAGTCTTGATGGCGTAACCATGAAAAAGTCGTTTGAATCACCCAGACAGGCTCTCAACTTACGCTGCTCGACAACGTGCCAGATGTCTTGGTTGGGTGCTCCATAATCGCAGCTTGGGTTGCACTGCTTACCACATTTGTGCAGATTGTAAACACAGACGTTGTGTCCTGTTCGGATGCAGTTTATATTCTTGCACTCATGCTGTGAAAATTCAATCAATAAGACGACACCCTTCAAATGGAGCATCCGTACTTCAGGTTTCACGCCATTAGCTGTCAGTAGCAAAGCTTTCATCAGTAACCTGTTGGGCCAGTTGCAGGGCTGGATTTCTAGAACAAAGTCGGTTTGTTCACAACCCAGGAATATCTTCATGGATGGGAAGGTGAAGATTATTCATTAATTTGGAATATTCTTTCGTCAAGACTCCTTGTCTTCTTAACAGAGGAGGGGCTATGTGGTTGATTGTTGGAAGCCAGTGTAGTAGACTAATTCTTATCCACTCAGAGACGATTCTCGTGTTTTTGTTGAGCTGTGTCTTATTTACGTGAGGGCTGTTCAAGCGCAACGGAACATAATATTCAACCGTAGAGAACAAAAGAAGTGAGCGCAGGTGAGCGCAGAAGTTGGAAACGTATGTGCAGATGCTCCCCAATTAGCTATGTAGAGTTTGTGGATGAGGTTGTTTCGCGTGTTTGTTTTCCAAGAAGGTATTTCGAGATGCTTCCTGAAAGATAGTGCCCCGTCATGAACCATTCCAAGACTCGTGATAGAACACTG
Source organism: Schistocerca americana (assembly GCF_021461395.2). NCBI lineage: Eukaryota > Metazoa > Arthropoda > Insecta > Orthoptera > Acrididae > Schistocerca > Schistocerca americana. Next base: position 169,021,553 of record NC_060124.1, on the reverse strand, counting down.
TGAAAGGTTCACTTTGCACGATACAAAAACATTTTTATCAATTTGACTGTATTACAGAAGAATCTTAGAGAAACGTATAGTCTGCCACTAACAGGATAAAGAAGTTTTATTTACAAAAATAGTTTGTTGCCTGTTTTTGTAATGTGCTGATTTACATTCCGCAGCACGAGGTTATCAGTCATTTGTGTAACAGATCGATTGCAAGGATTTTAAGTTCTATAGATACATTTATAATGCTTGGACACATGAAAGGGTCAGAATAGCATTGTTGCGCAAAATAGCGCGCGTTAGATAGAACAGCAGTAGTGGGGAGAGCCAGTCATAGCCGAGTCTTGGCAAGATGTTGACGGTGGTCGGTTGGGTTAGCTGAGAAACTGTGCGTCAGAGCAAATGCTTCCCTCTGAAGACCAGAAATTTTTAGTAGCGGAGAACAACTACGAATGGAATATGATTAGATGAAAGACTTTTGGAATTTGATTTTGACGCAGAAATGACTCAGAAACCAAAAAGCATTTGTCTTATTACTTTGTGTGTATTTAGTTTGTTCATTTTCATTGCTCAGTGATTTTCTTAAAAGAAGTTTAAATGTTAGATTTGCAATTTTGAAAAAAAATCTAATAAGTACAGTTTAAAGTTCCTTTCATTAGAAATTTCCAAATTAAATAATTTTCATTTTATTAGATAGTTTCTGCAATTTCCCACCATTAAATATTTTTCATTACATACCTTCAAGTGTCTTTCAGGATCCTTCATAGTGCAGTTTTAAGTTCCATACTGACCGAACACTTACCATAACTTGCACGAACTGGTTTGTTTGCGATGCCTTGTTGCCCTTACTGGTTTCTCTGTTTGTGTCTAACATAGAAACCAAACTAAATTTTCGTTATTTGTCGTGGGAATTGAGTCCTACATACGATTCCTGCTTTTCAATCTTTCGAAGTCGCACTAATATCTTATCTTCAAGCCTCCGTTTAGCTATTAGCGTCTGATTACCCTCAATTACTCGCACCGATTAACTATACAGACCATGAATGTCTCTGTACATCCGCTGTCTTCCACAAGCACACTTGTAAATAGTTTCATTTGTAGCCCTTACTGATCCACGGCCGCAGTCAGCTAGTAATTGCTCTTTATGTACCTCTATCGAGCTAATTTAAATAGGCTACCTTTGCAATGTAGCCAGCAGTGGGGACATCCATCATAATCCAGCGTTCGTGAATAGGAATCCATAATGTTATTTTTAAGCAGGATGTCTATAATTAAAGTTCCTCTATCATTTAAAAAAGTCATAACTTTCAAACTGCTAGAGACAAAGAATCGTGCTTTGCTGTAAAACGTTTAGCAGCTACCAAGTTTTTATCCTTTGCTGGAGTGGCTCGAAATGGTGTTGGAGAAGGAGAAGGTGCAAGTGTCATCTGCTATGCAGAACCCAAATCTCTAACAGCAGTACTGCGGAATTATTGACTTCACTATGAGGGGGCAGCACAGGCAAAAACTAAAGCAGTGAGATGGTTCAAAAACTTTAAAGAGACAGACAGTGTCAAAGACCTTTCTCGAGGCGGAAATCCGCCTCCCCCCCCCCCCCCCCCCCCACCCTCCAAATGTTGACAGAGTGCAAGCTGCATTTCAGCGTAACCCCGGATGTCAATTAGCCGTGCATCACGTGAATTTCAGGAAGGAAAGTGTTACATAACTGATTGCGCCTGTTTGCGTGCAAAGTGCAAATCGTTCAAGCGTTGTGGCCGAACGATCATCCTCTGCGGTATGCTTTCGCGTGTTCCATGCCGACCTGCACTGATGCAGAGAATAACTACTAAAATTCAATATTTCTGGACATGTCAAGCGCCACATTAGTATGTGGGACTCGACAAACAGAGAAACACACATGATCACATGCATGTGTGGTGTTATTTCATTTTATTCTTGCTTACAGGTCCGCTAATTGATGTTCCGACACCAAGCCTGCCTATAAATTACGTAAACTTGCATATAACAGAGGCCAGACTTCAGTAGGTAAGCCAATGCAATAAAAATATGTAAAGAGAATAAAATACCGGCTTTGCGTTTACTTTTTGTTGGTGGCTTCACTTATATCATACAAGGCGCGTAAACGATTTATATGTTTTAAAATTTTTTCGTTCGTAGTCGAGGCCCAAAGCCTCTGTATCTGACATGAATCTAAAATATTGTGAATACCGACACTGTAATAAAATAAATTCTTTGATATGCTAGCTATTATTCAATGAAATGCTTTCTGGCTACTGCTGTGGAAAAATACATGAAATAGTTTGTAATATTTGAAATTGCCGCGTAATGCCGGCATATGGACTATCAGACCAATTGTGTGATTGGATTGAAGAGTTCCTAGATAACAGAACGCAGCACGTCATTCTCAATGGAGAGAAGTCTTCCGAAGTAAGAGTGATTTCAGGTGCGCCACAGGGGAGTGTCGTAGGACCGTTGCTATTCACAATATATATAAATGACCTTGTGGATAACATCGGAAGTTCACTGAGGCTTTTTGTGGATGATGCTATAGTATATCGAGAGGTTGTAACAATGGAAAATTGTACTGAAATGCAGGAGGATCTGCAAAGAATTGACGCATGGTGCAGGGAAAGGCAATTGAATCTCAATGTGGACAAGTGGAATGTGCTGCGAATACATAGAAAGAAAGATCCTTTATCATTTAGCTACAATATAGCAGGTCAGCAACTGGAAGCAGTTAAATCCATAAATTATCTGGCAGTAGGCATTAGGAGTGATTTAAAATGGAATGACCATATTAAATTACCGTCGGTAAAGCAGATGCCAGACTGAGATTCACTGGAAGAATCCTAAGGAAATGCAGTCCGAAAACAAAGGAAGTAGGTTACAGTACGCTTGTTCACCCACTGCTTGAATACTGCTCACTGGTGTGGGACCCGTACCAGATAGGGTTGATAGAAGAGATAGAGAAGATGCAACGGAGAGCAGCGCGCTTCGTTACAGGATCATTTAGTAATCGCGAAAGCGTTACGGAGATGATAAACTCCAATGGAAGACTCTGCAAGAGAGACGCTCAGTAGCTCGGTACGGACTTTTGTTGAAGTTTCGAGAACATACTTTCACCGAGGAATCAAGTAGTATATTGCTCCCTCCTACGTATATCTCGCGAAGAGACTTTGAGGATCAAATCAGAGAGGTTAGAGCCCACACAGAGGCGTACCGACAATCTTTCTTTCCACGAACAATACGAGATTGGAATAGAAGGGAGAGCCGATAGAGGTACTCAAGGTACCCTCCGCCACACACCGTCAGGTGGCTTGCGGAGTATAGATGTAGATGTAGATTGTTGCACACCAGCGATGTTCTGTTTCCTGGCGCTGTGGCAGCTGTAAATTGCTAGAAATTGTGTAAATGTTGAAAACATTGACATGAGGGGTCGGAAGGTTACTTTCAAGAATAGTAACGCCAACATTGCACACACATATTAACAGTTACAACATACACGATCCCTCGACGTAAATGACTCGGTCTCGGAAAAAATCGTAAACGAAAGTAGGACAGAAAGAAGACCTAGCGTCTGATATTATTATCTGTAATTGCAGTTGTCAGGGATGGCAGCTATTCTGATCAGATTATGTCTCCGATGAAAAATAATTACAGTAAACTTCAGAGACTTTAGTAATACGCTACGAAAATCACGCAGTGTTTAATGTCCAAATTTAGGGACGTTATAGTGTAATCTATCACACGATAGGGTGATAGGCCAATTCTTTTCGCCGGCGCTTCAGTCTGGAACCGCGCGACCGCTACGGTCGCAGGTTCCAATCCTGCCTCGGGCATGGATGTGTGTGATGTCCTTAGGTTATTTAGGTTTAAGTAGTACTAAGTTCTAGGGGACTGATGACCTCAGATGTTAAGTCCCATAGTGCTCAGAGCCATTTGAACCATTTGAACCCATTCTTCGATCATGATGGCCCACCCTCATGCTTGAGTCTGAACGTGCGGGATGTGCTGAACGACACGGCCGTGATGACCCCAGCGCGTGGCCCGCGCCCTCTCTCCATGTCACGCCATTAGACTTCTTTTTGTGTGGTTACGTCAAGGTTCGCTTGTACACAACACCAGTCAATGACACTGCTACCCTTCGTGCATGAATCAGCAGTCACAAGTGCAGATACCCGAGCAGAACTCGAAAATCGTCTTGATGTTCTGCGAGTGACGAGTGGGACACACACTGAAATTCTGGGATAACAGAAAAAAATTTTAATACCTTTTAAACGTTTTACAACAAACCACGATGGCCTGTCTCTCAATAGTTTCTAAATTATGATTTTTTAAATTGAAAGAGGTTAACAGGACTTTAAGGATCCCCTATAGAATAGACACATATATAACCGAGGATCTTCCATTAATAATACACAGTTATTTTTATTTTAGACACAGTCACAGAATTTGATTACAATCATTGGTAAGTCTGGCCTCCTTCTGATTCTATACTCCATAAGCGGCATTTTACGAACAAAACAGCCACCTCATGCACTGTTACATGTATGTCGTGAATTTAAGCTGGTAGTCGACTAGCTTTTAATGACCATGTTAACCATTGGCCTGTTTAGAAACGTGTCGCACTGTACCGTTTACGTAAACATGACGTTATTACAGTCGTCACACAAAACTGACTTTGACTGTCCTGTAGTAGCACACGGTGCAGGTATCCGGGGTAACGTAAGTCGTCCATGTACTGGAGATGACAGTAAACAAATGGAAACGAAAGGAAAATACACATCGGCGAATGGTACACTGCTATATTTTCTGAACAGATATTGAGGAGAGGAAGTAGATAACCGAATAAAAAAATACAGTGTTATTTAAAAAGACGTACTGCTGTTCCTATTTTCGTAACGAACAAAGTTACAAAACGGCAGTCATGATGGTTAATGGCCCTCTGATAGCTGAGTAACATGTGCCAGATACATCTTTTATTTTGCTACTGAAAAAAAAAAAAAGAAAAAAACAGTTACTTGGAGTCGTCAATTTAAGGTAGATATCCCTTATATCGAAGAAACTCTTGTGGTATCTAAGGCATTCTCCAGTCCAAAATTCATCTAAAACATTGGTTTTCGACCACTGGATTAGCAGACGTCGTATCATAAGCCTAAGAAGAATTAGGTTTGAAAGCGTAGAATTTGGGTTAGTGTTTGATCGCTTTGTAGATAATTGCTTGTTGTCCATGAATGTCAATTTCTACAATTTCTAGGTAACTTACATATCGGTTCCAACTTCTCTCTCTCTCGCTCTCCCTCCCTCTCTCTCTCTCTCTCTCTCTCTCTCTCTCTCTCTCTCTCTCTCCCTCTGTGTGTGTGTGTGTGTGTGTGTGTGTGTATGTGTGTATCTGTGTGAGTGTGTGTGTGTTTTCTTACATTCTCGTTAGGCAGTTGCTCATTTTCGATTACAGTCCGTTCTTAATTCTGGCATTTTTCTGTAGATATTTTAAATACGCTTCCTTTTTCTCTCTCATTACTTTGTCTAATTCTTCGTTCCATATTCTTAATCTCTTCTTATTACATCTTTTAAATCTCGTTCCCAGTGCCTGTTTTCATATAAGAGTTGTATGCTTTTATCTTGTAATAAGTGTATTTTGAATGTTATTTCTTCATACATTAAACATTAACACGATGGACGAAAAACACTGGGAAGAACATTATAAAAAGTTGTGCTATGACCAAAACTTGATGGAACAAGCAGAAATGTAGGACGCTGGGGAAGGTGTAGATGTCCTAACATTAGCAGAATTAGAAGAAGCTTTAAAAACAATGAAAAACAGAAACGCAGCTGGTGTAGGTGGCATTAACAGTGAGTTACTAGAACACAGACAAACTCTCGTTAAACTAAAATTTCTACACTTCCTAAATTTATGCTGGGAGAAAGTAAGAATATCAGAAATCTGGTCAACAGCTTGTGTGTACTTAATTTCTTAAGAACGAAGATTGAAAATGCCGTAATAATTATGGTGGAATAAGTGTTTAAACATCTGAATATAAAGTATATGCAAAAATGTTAACTCTAAGGTTAATCTCATTTGCCGAAATAATTTAACCTTCAGACCAGAGTGCGTTTAGATTTGGAAGAACAACAAAGGACAATGTATTCTCTTTGAAGATTTTGATATATAGAGAGAAAAGAATTTAATAATGAAACACACATAGCTTTAATTCACTATTTCAAGGCGATTGACAGATTAAATTGGCAAAATTCTGATCAATATTATAAGGAAATGGAATTTGGCGGCACTTGATGTGGATCATAAAAAACTTATACAGTAAGACTAAATTTGTAATAAAAACAGGAAACAAAATAAGTGAGAATAGCATTATAAGTAAGCGAGAGGCTAAACAAAGTTGCACATTTTCCCCAGTTTCGTTCAGTTTATATAAAAACGACATGACTAAAAAGTAGAATGCGGAAATAAAAAACAGCAAAAGAATAAACTGGATAAGGACCATTATATAGAAACATTAATGTGCGCTGGCGATCAGACTACAACAGCCTCTTCAGAAGCATTACAAAAAATATTTTTAAATTAAAACAAATTAGTCAAAATTATAATTTGAAAATATCGATAGAATAGACAAAAGTAATGGCGTTTCGAGGGAAACAATACTTGACACCAAACAAAATAACCGAGCAAGTATGACATTTTAGCTACATGGGCTACAGTATTTCTTGTGCTCGTGATAAAAATATGAAGAATAAAACAGAAAAACATCAGGAAGTCTGTAGAACAATAAAAATAACATTAAAAAAGGCAGGTAAATAAACGCAGTTGAAATTCTATAAAACACTATTTAGTCATTCCGTTACTGCTTTACGGATGTGCGGCTTGGATAGCACACAAGGAAGACTTTAATCGAATAGTGGCGTCAGAAATGAAATTGCTCAGATCAGTTAAATGATGTAAACTAGAAGATGGATTAAGAAACGAAGACACAGAAAAGAGTTTAAAATATTTGCAGTAACAGAAAATAATCGACTCATATAGGAAGAAATGGAAGGAACGTGTAACGGAATACAACAAGTCAGATATCCTAAAAATGTTTTGCAGTATATACCCAAGGGGGTAAGGGATGTGGAATCGGTCCAGGAAGCTATGGAGCTAAGAAACTGAGGGTGGAGCAGGTTCCTCGAACCTAATTCATGAATGTAGATGATGATGTTGATGAGGGTAGAAACAGTAGGCTTTAAAATACCGCCGACTACTATGTCAGTACAGATGGAACACAAGTTTGCATGAGCGAAACATGGGGAAGAAAAATAGCTGTATCTTATTCAAAGGTAGATTTCCTTATCGATGCTTCTGCGATGCATGTTTATTTTCCGTTTAATGCGAATGCGCCGAAGAATTCATTTTATTGAAGTATCTTTTTCCAAAGGTTTTTCATTAAAGTCTATTTCAGTATGAGCTTCAAATCAATGCTACATCAAAACTGTTCCTCTACAAATATTTTCCATCGCCCTATGTGTATTTTAGCTAGACAGAAGTTCATTTTACCGTCGAGACTGAGTTTTCTGTTGAGTGTACTGCACAACTAGCAAAACTTACGCTTAACAGAGTCAGATGTCGTGTATGTATCCCGAAAATCTACTCGTATTCTTTCGTCACAGCAGTTGTCTGTGTTGCACGTGTAGGAGTGTCATGAATTCTTACGACTGGGGAAGTGAATAACGCTGAAAATTTTTAATGGCTTAATGTTATAGCGTTTCAAAAGAGCCATCCTCGCGTTTATATGAAGTAATGTAATGAAACCTTGGAAACCCTAAATCTGGATGACTGAACTGAATCTGATGGCCTCCTCTCTCGAATGCTAATGTCTGCGCTATCTCACCTGGCAGTTAGGTTCAGTTACGAAAATTAAGCAGCTGGTCTGATCAGCCATTTGTATAAAAGGTGTTCAGGGTCTGTCAAATATTTAACGGAAGCTATTTTGAAAACATCGGCAGCTGCTAAGATGATTCAGTTTACTTTGCTAGTAGTTTCGATTGTAGTCGAACATCCAAAGTCACAGAAATCATCATCTTAGGATCACTTTCGTAAACAATTATGACGCAGTAAATGAGTATTCTGTGATGAATTAGTTTCTATACGGTCAAACCTGTTTCAGTATCTGGTCCAGTACAGATTCCAAGTGGTCTGATCGTACACGCTCGCATATCTACGAGCATCGCTTTCCTAATAAGAGGCAACTGCACCAAATGGCTGTGCTCCAGTTTATCGGTTTCTTCGAGAAATGGGAGTCTTCCTCCTGATCGTGCTGGTTACGGAAAGCTTGATGTCGCATTTGGATTTTGAGAATACCGTACCAGAGGGGATATTCGATCACAATTCGTGCTATGAGCGCTGGTCACTTTACTGTTCGCAGGATACTGCCACCTTCAGAAGACGCAGGTTTTCGGTCTATACGATTCCACACTTTGAAGGAATTTCTGGAGTGGTTTCTTCGTGAAAATGGTAGTTACTGCCCTCAACACAAGTGTTAGCATATATGAGAGCGTCTTCATGTGTGCCTATTTACTGTCGTAATATTTTTATATTTATTTATTTCATTAACAGTACAGAGTAACCCACCGCCTTGAAATGTAAGGTGGGTCGCATGCTTCTGAATCTAATAGCAAAGACTTCTCATTGTTACAGTCTTATTAGTATACAGTTGTTAATACTTTTCTTAAATAATATAAAGAACGTAATATATAAAGATTTCTCTGAGGTTACAGCAAATTGAATGCTTAACAATTGTTAAAATGGTTCCAAATAATTTATTCGTCGTAATAGTTAGATCTGCAATCATGATAACTGATACGTGACATTATCAAACCACACTAACAAATGAAATTTCCTGGCACAGTAAAACTGTGTGCCAGGCCGAGACTCGAACTCGGGACCTTTGTCTTTCGCGTGCAAGTGCTCTACCAACTGAGCTACCAAAGCACGTCTCACGTCCCGTCCTCACAGCTTCAATTCTGCCAGTACCTCGTCTCCTACCTTCCAAACTTCACAGACGCTCTTCTGCGCAGAAGAGCTTCTGTGAAGGGAAAAGAGGAAAAAACGAGAGTCTATGTGCCTCCCTATGAGCCCTAACTTCTCGTACCTTATCTGCGCGGTCTTTCAGCTTCAGCCCTCCAGGGATTCCCATTTGAGTTCCCGAAGCATCTCCATAACACTTACGTATTGTTCGAACCTACCGGTAACAAATCTAGCAGCCCACCTCTGAATTGCTTCGATGTCTTCCTTTGACCAAAGGTGGTACGGACCCAAAACACTAGAGCAGTACTCAAGAACAGGTCGTACCAGCATTTTGTATGTGGTCTCCTTTGCAGGTGAACCACTCTTTCCCAAAATTCTCCCAATAAACCGAAGTCGACTATTCGCCTTCCCTACCACAGTTCTCACATGCTTGATCCATCTCATACCGCTTTCCAACTTTATCCCCATATATTTAAACTACTTGACTGTGTCAGGCAGGACACTAGTAATACTGTATCCAAACATTTCAGGTTTGTTCTTCCTATTCATCTGCATTAACGTACATGTTTCCACGTTATTACTATATATAAACGTTTAAAAAACCTACTTCCGTGTTTAACACTTGATAAACTACACGTAACGTGAAACAGCGTTCTGTTTGTATGGATAAAAATTGTAATAAATGTTAAGGTTATTGGTAAGTTGTGTAAGAAAGATGGTGTAATGCTCGTGTATTATAAATGACGATTACAGAAAGAGAGACACACCCGTGTCTGACCATGTAATGTATTCTTATCCAATATTGCTCGAATTTGATGTTTACTTACTGCTGATTTCGCCGTCTCATAACGTGTCTGGCTACATTTAGTTCCCCTTTTACACTGTACTCTCGAAAGAAGGTAGATTAGGATCTAGATCATGACTAGGAATTCCGCCGTTTTCTTTCCAAAGGAAACCGATGTAGGAAAATAACGGAAAACATAAATCTAGATGTCCCACTGGGATTTAAACTACGCTCCACCTGAATGTAAGTCCACTCATTAAAACACCTTAACCCCTTCTTCACATGACTCCATCATTGCTCCGGAATACTCGTAATAAGAAAAATCTACAAACTCCAAGGAAGGCATGGTCCCACAAGGAATGTCCCGTTGATTTCCACGTTTCCTGCAAGTAAAGACACAGATGAGCTACCTGTTTCGCAAGTGAGAATAATCACTTCAACTGCTGGTAGAGTGACAGGGAGCGGAAAAAATGAAGGAAGAAAGCTCAGATTTTACCGTCCCTTCGACGGGGAGGTCATGAAAGACGAATCACTACAGCCCCTTAGGGATGGCTGGGGAAGTTCAGCCATGTTCTTTCCAAAGGAATAATCCCAGCATTCTCCGTATGTCATAAGGCTAACCACTGAAAGCCAAAATCTTTACAATCGGGGTGTGGGCTTTGAACTGGCTACCTCCCGAATCCAGAGACTATTTCACTGCGTCGCCTCTTTCTGTTCAAGCAGCTGGGAGAGCTGTTTTAACTCGGGCGACACGCAAAGTGTTTATAGTCGGCACTTAATGCGTCTAACTGCAGCATATGCAAACTTTACTGCTTCTTGAGTATGCAAAGAAATCACGATCTTGCTTTAGTCACCGTATAGTAGTAATGGCAGCCGTTTTAACTCGAGCTACAAGCGAAGTGTTTATAGTCGGTACTTAATGCGACTAACTGTGGCGTATGCAAACTTTACTGCTTCCTTAGTATGCAAAGAAATCACGACATTGTTTTAGGCACCGTGCAATAGCGAGTTTTATGGTCCTCTGCTATGTCAGATGTCTCAGGAAAAGAGGGAAAGATAGTGTGCGTCGTAAAAGCTGTAATGACTACCCATGTGACTAAGTCCTAAACACAATGATAGCAGTTCAAAGAAGAGTTACTTGGAAATTTTTAGCAACCATCGTGATGCAAGTTATACTGCGCTGAGAAACTCTACGTATATTTTAACGCTTACTACTAACGCTTACTACTAACGCTTGTGATATCTATCTTCTTGAAAATACAATGGCTTCCCTTTATTATCCGCCGGTATTTTTGACGCAGTTACATCACCTGCGGAATGTTTATTTTTATTCTGTAATAATTTTTCGTAACACGGTATCTGTGCTTGTACAGCAGTTTGCGTTTTAGGTTTTCTTGGGAAAGAGTTTAGTGTTACCGACACCCAAAAGATTCCGAGATTAGCTTTTACCGCCTAGTTTTCACTCTCTGAAGTTCGTAATCTTAGTAATGTATACTGGCGTCGTACAGTTTCATGTTTCATTAATTTTTTAGAACACTTCTCGTGGAGAAGCGGTAGCTTCTGATAGTTTTCAGTTGTCTGGGCTAATACTACCTTTCTTGCGCTTTGTTGACACTGAAACTCAACGATTACAATGTAATGCTTCAAAAAAATGCCAAGAGCTGTAATGCTTGCTCTGTCCGCCTATTCCGATTTTTCAGTGATTTTCCTAAATCATTCCAGGCAAGTGGCGGAATGATTCTTTCGTCAAGGCCACGGCCGACTACCTCTCCTGTCCCCATAAAAGCGTAAACATACTGTGAGTAGGTATACTGTGAACTAGTCAATTTCATTGAACAGTGTGTTCCAAAATTATATTTACAAGTTTGGTTCCATAATTTCAGAAATGGGGATAGGTACAAAGGTTGCGATTTGGGGCATGATGTTCACAGACCCCTAAAGTTGTTTGTTTTTGATATTTACTCGTATTTAGCAGCCCATCATATGGCACAGTGGTTTGAATGGTGACAGAGACCAAATCTGACACCCAGCTCCAGCGAAACTGCCGGATACGTTACAGAAGCACACCACCATCATGTCCGACAATCAGACAGTGGAACACGAGGTTCAGGGAATCCGGAAGTTTCATGAAGAGGAGGAGTTTCGGGCGCCCGAACATGAGTGATGCTGACGGGCAATGGGTGCAACAGACATTTATCCGGGGCTCAAGCAAATCAATGCGTCAAGCGTCTCGACAGCTGCAACCACCACCAACCATGGTACACAGGATACATAAGAAACTGAAACTTCATGACTAAAAGGCGCACCTACTTCACGCGCCTCAACGTGATGACAGGCCAAAGTTCAAAGCATTTATAGTTGACATTATGCGTCACAATGGCTATGGCCCAGACTATCTAAAGTAGGTGATGTTCACGGACGAAGCTTGCTTTCAAGTGTCCAGGAAGCTAAATCGACACAGTGTGATGACCTGGTGTTCTGAGAATCTCCACTTTAGCATAGAAATCGTGCGCGACTGTCCAAAGGTAAACATGTGGTGTGGCCTGTTTCATGACCGTGTGTGGGACTGTTTTTCTTTGCAGAGGCGTCAGTAACCTCGACTGTTTATCTGGACATGTTGGAACAGTTTTCATTCCCACAGATCGAAGAACTGACACCTGATATCTTGCTGTAGCAGAATAGCGCCCCTCCTTAAAGGACCTCGATCGTTAGGAAGACTTTGCACGACACATTTCCAGGTTGCTGGGTTGGCAGACGATGTCTCATTTCCTGGCCCCTGCAAGGTCACTAGACATAATCCCATCAGGTTTTATTTATTTTTGGACTTTGTGAATGATGCCGTCTACCAGACCACGGTGCGGGATCTGCAGGAACTGCGAGGTAGCATCAGAGCAGCAATTGCATACGTTACTGAGGACATGCTAGGCCCGACATGTGGGGAACTGGAATATCGTTTGGATATCCCACGTGTTACAGATGGCACATACATTTTAGTCGGTTAAATAGCTACTAAAACTTTAGGAGTGTATGAACATTATGCCAAAAAGCGCACTTCTCTACCTATACTCATTTCTGAAATATACGTGACCTAAGTTGTAAATATTATTTGTAAAACCTAATATTAAGATGGCAAACACTTTATTATTGTTAGGCGAGCCCTGGATGAATAAAAATTAGTAATAAATAAATAATAAGGTCCACTGTGTGAGATATCCGCTGTCGAACATCTTCAGACTGCGTTGGCCACGGTCGGCAGTCTGCAGGCAGCAGATCTGGGCTGCGGCGACATTGGCGTCTTCCTCCAATGCCTGTATCACCTGGAAATCACGTTGTAGCTGCGTCTCCCGATGAGCATAAAATTCCTGATTCGTCCTCAGATGAATGGCCAACGGAGGAACGCCAGAGAAACGCTCAGCAGACGCCGAATGTGGGAACTGGCCGTACTGCCTTAGCAACAGGTGGTGCTCAGCGTTGAAAACACATTAGATCCAGCATTGGATGCAGCGTCTATTGCTCATTAATGAACAGGATACGAGCTTACCGAGTATCGGATCGTAATTGTACCTGAATTCGGAACTCCCTTGCAGACAGAAATCAACATGTTGTCCTTAAAGGGGCGGAGTCGATTAATGTGAAGTTCGGGAGTACCCAAGGGAATCATTGCTGTTTACAACATATTTTACTGATTCGGTGGGTAACGTGGCAAGTTCCTTCAGGCTATTCGTGGTTGATGTATATGGAGAAGCTGCAATGCTAGTAAATTGTAGGAAAACGCTGGAGTACCTGCAATAGGTTGCACAATTGATGTTGGCACTGGCAGTTGACCTTAAACATAAATGAATGGAATGTACTACGCATAAGGAGGCGGAAAGATTCATTATTATTCGATTACATTATTGGCGGTAAAAGACTGGAAACAGTAAGCAGCATAAATATCAGGGAGTAACTGGAGCGATATGGGCTGAAACGATCATATAATATTAATTGTTGTAAGAGCAAATATAAGGTGAAGGTTATAACAACGCTTGACCTTTTCATTATCCATCAGTGGTCTAAAATCACAAGTGTACAAAACAAATTACAACGTCTCAACTTTCCAAGCAATATACAGTTCTTGTAAATTCTTGGTGCTGTTTAGCATTATTTGCAGCTATTTTACTACATGGTCAAATATACTGCAACTGAAAGCTATAACAATGTTAAGTTCTGTTACTTATTTGCAAAGTTGGCGACTCGAAGTTCATCTGGAAGCTGTATCATGTCGTTTTTGTCTAGATGTTTCCACATTTTGCGATGTGTTAATCAAAATACTATCTTCTGATGACTCTATTATTTATTTTCCTTTTAGTCACATTTTCTAAAGAACGCACTTCACACAGAATTCTATTTTAAGTAGATAACACAGGACAAAATGCTTCTTGCTCGCCATAACAGTAAGTAACAAAAGTCATCAAAAAGACACAGTTTTCCTGTCTCAAATAAATGACGTACAGTTTGCGCGTCAGAAAATTTCAGATAAATTCAGATACAATCGAAAACTAAGGAGCAACTGAACTACAATTGGCGCCACTGCCCTCAAATAGACTCGGTTGCTCCACAAATTCTCCAGAAAAAGAACCTTCTAGAATTAAAAACAATGTGCTAAACAGAAAGGATATGTAATGAATATAATGTTGGATTTGAAATTTTAAATATAGTAATAATACAAATTCAGTTTCACAAATTAAATTTTTATTTAACGTCGAAAGATCGAGAAGTTCTTATGTTTACATTTTTATTTTCAAGTATCTTTCATTACATAAATTATTATTAATGGAAGTTCCCTACGTAACTTCAATCAGAAAGGTAAATCTTTCGAAAAGAACTTTGCTTGGTTTGAGTAGTTTCGAATTTTTCAGCCTAACAATAATAGAGAGCATAAAGAACAAACTAATTAACAGTGTTAAGAACCATTTTCTCCAGTTATTTTTTGTGTACTCCAAATCTCATAATAAAATGACGAATTTTATTTAAGAAAGAACGTGTTACGTATTTTGAAAAATAACAGTTAAAAAGTTTATTCTCAAATTAAACGTAATGTTGTCTCTTCAACGGCTCAAATTTATCGACTAATTCAGCCATAAACACACATCGCGAACCACAAATCTGAAACGTTATCAAACAGTACTAATCGAAGAAGTGTCAGTCTATTCACATGGTTAATTTAGCCTGTTGTCTGCTGTCTTGGAAGATGTATTTGTGAATCCTAAAGAAATGTAATTCATCCACGAAAGACGTAGCTTAGCGTCACTCAAACCACTCTTACGTTAGTAGCGTCAGCCTGGGACTCTCACTAAATATGATTAGCGAAAGAGATCAGTGGTATCCAATCAAGAGCGGAGCATTAGGATTCGATTAGAAGCACGGAAGTATCTCAGAAATGCTCACGAATCTCCAAGAAGGGCGATGTGCCTTACGAAGCAATTCCGAAAGCGTGCATTCGAAGAAGACTCATTTGACATATTTCTTAGCCTGAATGACGCTTCACAAAAGATTATGACTGGAAAATAAGAGAAATTTTGGACCATGTGGAGGCCAGCCGACATTCCTCCTTCCCGCCCGACATTCGTGATTAGAACAGAAGGAAGGGTAAATAATAGTTGCACGAGAAGTACCCTCTTCCACACACCGAAGGATGGCTTGCGGAGTACAGCTGCAGTTGTGACGGGACGCCAAACTGAGCCCTGGTATTTTCGGTACAAGCTCATCTGCTGCAAATTCGATTTCTGTATTTCCAAGGGGTCCACAATACTTATGGCACATCCTTATTCAGCCACTTTAGGCGGAAATCAGTGCTCTATGGACTTGTTTGTCTGCTGAGTATATGGTGTGCAAGATATTCGAGACAGACGAGACACAGTCTTTCTTCAAAAAGAATATAATAATTCCAGTTCCAAAGGAGGTAGTTGCTGATGGTTGTATTATCAAACCATGAGTTTAGTAAGTCATGGTTGCAAAATACTGTGGTCAATTATTTACAGAAGAATGGAAAAAAAATGGCAGAAGCCTACCTCGGGGAAAATCATTGTGTGTTACGGAAAAATGTAAGAACATGCGAAGAAGTACTGACCTTACGACTTCTCTCGGAAGACAGACTGAAGAAAGGCAAATCTACGATTAGAAGATTTGTAGATTTACGAGGGCTATCCACAAAGTACATTACGTTTTGGGTTTAAAAGTAAATAAAGTATTGGAAAATTTTTTTATTTTATACAGATGAAAGCCACACTTAAATACTACTTTTCTACATAGTTGCCATTTAAATTAAGGTACTTATCGTAGCGATGGACGAGCTTGGAAATTTCTTCGTCGTAAAATTCGGCCGCCTGCGCCTTCAACCACGTGGTTACCTCTTCTTGAAGCTGTGCGTCGTCATCAAAACGCTGCATAGCCAACAACTTCTTCATTGCTGGGAATAAGTGGAAGTCGCTCGGGGCCAGGTCGGGACTGTACGGCGGATGAGGAAACAACTCCCACTTAAAAGATTCGAGAACTTCACGAGTGGCATTTGCCGTGTGGGCCCGGGCGTTGTCGTGAATCAGCAAGATCTTTGAGCCCAACTTTCCCCTGCGCTTGTTTTGTATTGCTCTTCTGAGGTTGTGCAGAGTTTGGCAATACCTTTGAGAGTTTATTGTAGTGCCTCTTTCCAGGAAATCCACAAAAATCGTATTTCTACCGGGTTACTGATTAACCACGTGGTTGAAGGCGCAGGCGGCCGAATTTTACGACGAAGGAATTTCCAAGCTCGTCCATCGCTACGATAAGTGCCTTAATTTAAATGGCAACTATGTAGAAAAGTAGTATTTAAGTGCGGCTTTCATCTGTATATAATTTTAAAAAATTCCAATACTTTATTTATTTTTAATCCCAAAACGTAATGTACTTTGTGGATAGCCCTCGTATATGCAGCTTTGTGACAAAGGTATCAGAGATCTATTACAGGTAAGGAAGTATTATTCACAATTCGTACAGAAACCAGACTGCAGTTATATGAGTCGATGACAAGCAGCAGCTGAAAAGAAAGCGAGACAGGTTTGTAAGCTATCCCCGATGTCGTTCAATCTGTACATAGCGCAAACAGGAAAGAGAATCAAGGAGAAACTGGAAATTAAATGAAAGTTCAGAGAGACGATTTAAGAACATTTAGGTTTGTAGAAGAAATCGTGATTCTGACAGGGACGGCAAAATTCTTAGGCGATCAGTTGAACCGAATTAATAGCGACTTGTAAAGAAGGCATAGGATGAACATCAACAAGGTAATGCAATGTAGTCGAATTATATCAAGACATGTTAAAAGAACTAAATTAGTAAATGAGACGGTAAAAGTAGTAGCTGGGGTTTCTAATTTTGGTAGCAAAATAACTGACATGGCCAAAGAAAAGGGGATGTACGAGGGATATTCGGAAAGTACGTTCCGATCTGCCAAGAAATGGAAACCACTGTGAAAATCTAATAAAGTTTTGCACATATGTGTTCGACAGTGTCTCTAGTATGCCTGTCGATTACATCACTTCACTCTTTTCAGTTCTGAGCGCATGGTGAGCACTAAAGATGCGTAGAAAATAGTGTCTCCCGCCTGATGTTTTGTGTTGTAAGGTCCTCCGTTGGTCGTGTCGGTTCTCTCCCGTTGTGGTGTTGTTAGCGGGCCGCTCCGAGGGTCCCGCCGCGTTTCCGTCACTACAACCCCGCGACCGTTCCGGTCGCCGTTACAACATTTTGGCGACAGATTTCGCCTGATGTTATGCAGCCCACATTACTGAACTGTCATACAGTGCCTACTTTGTGACAATTCTCGGTCGCAATCTGCAATGCTTCTGCAGCGTTTCGATGAGAAGTGTTTGATCGCCCGCACTACAACCCGTAATTGGCTTCCACTGTGTTTCATCTCTGCTCACATTAACTGCTGTCTATGTAGACAACATTTCGGCACAGACAACGAGCTATAGATGAGCGTAGAGAATTGGCGGGAAGCACAGGCAGCTGCCTTCTATGACGAGGGTATCGGAAAGTTGGTACAACTCTACGACAAATGTCTAAGTCGGATTGGTGATTATGTAGAGCAGTGGCTGGAAGCTGTAGCTAACTGTTGCAGATAAAATATTTCTGATTTTCAAAGTGGTTTCCATTTCGCGATCAATCGGAACTTACTTTCCAAATAGCCGTAGTAAAACGCCGTCTGACGATAGTAAGAAAACTGTTCTCCAACGAGAGAAATTTGTTAGCACTGAATACACATTGTCTGCCACAAAAAAAGCACAGAGACCAATAAGGGAGAAAACGAAGTTGAACTTCACGAATTCAGAGGCTATGTGGTGATATTTCAGTGATTAAAAAATCGAGTCAAATTTACAAGGAACTTGAAAGTATCAACCCACATATCAATATGACGCTGTAACCTCCTGGGCTGGATATACACATATGCACGGTGTTAGGTGTGTAAGTGCAGATATCTGCACTTTTAACCCGATTCAATTGGGAAGGGTGTCAAAAAGCTTTCCTCTCTTGAGGAAAGCTGAACGCCAACTGTTGTAACTGGCCCTTGATACTCGCATCGGGACAGTATTGACGTCTGAGCTAGTTCCACACATGTCCTGTCAGGGACAGATCTGGGAATCTTCCCAGCCATGTGGAGTACATCTGCATCACGCAAAAATTTCACAGAGACACGTACCGTATGTGGACAAGTAATGTCCTGTTGAAAAATTTCATCAAGATACTGTCGCATTAAAGCTAACACATGAGGACAGAAGATGTCCGTGATGGCAAGTTTGTGCCCTCAATCAGTAGCAACCACGACTATATTCATATCATACACGATGGTTCCCCATACCATGACGTCAGGAATAAGTAGACCTCTCCCCAGAGCGAGCTAACACCCCAAAGATGTTCGGGCTCACATGCGGTTTCTCTTCGTCGAAATGCCTTGGCTCAAACTCGTCTACGGGTTGAACCGCACGTGTCGCATTACACGCCCTAAATTAGACACTTGTGACCCTTTGGTAAAATTGTCTGGCTGATGGTAAGTTTGAGAAATTTTATGAAACATACAAAGTTAATATAACATATAATAACAGTAATAATAATATCGGGAGCTAAATTAACGACCCATAAATGATGTAGGCCACACAGTTGCGATTTGGTTAGAATAATGTTTATTCAGAAAGCAAACTAATAGCGAAAGTGGTCGTATTTAGAGTTACTGTTACACTCGAGCGCATATCCATTTGACACAGTTCGATCATTCAAAATCTCATCGCGAAATACAAGTCCAATACTCCAGCTCGTTATCTACTCGAAAAGTTAGAGTTCACCCCAGGCGCGCGGCTGCTCACAGACTCAGCCCCGCGGTATCACACAACGCGAAATTTTGTAAGTCGTTTCACTTCCTAGCTACCTAAAGACCGACTCTCCGCTTTCGCGTCTCAATCCGAACTGTACCCTTTGGTGTCTAGACCAGCACTCTCCACTTTAGTGTCTCCAGCCGAACCGTCCCCTTTCGCGTCTGCACCAGCACTGTCCCTCTGTCCGTCTCCGGCCGCGTCTCGTGCGTGCCGAATATCGTCTCGCAACTGACTAGTGCAGTTCCCTTCCCTGAAGCCGTCCATCTGATTGTCTACAGCTTATTCTACATTATTTTACTTTCTAACATATTTAAATAATTAAAGCTTGAACACTTTCACGTTCTAAATAAAGTAACAATAATATCCATTACATAGCAAACGTTAAATTCTTTCACATATAACCAATACAATTTCCTTCTTAACTTTGAATGTCACGGCCAATAGGAAGTGCTTTCTGATAAATAAATAAAGAACAAAAGTAACTATTATGCACTAAATTTTACAACAAATATTCTGTTACCTAATGATTCAATAAGGTGTCATGCTGCCATCGTACAATTTGTTTTGTGAGAAGGAAATGATGATCTGATGCTTAACTGAAAATTCTGATAATTTAAATTTACTATATCTTTCAAATAAAGTTACAGGGTTGATATTTACAACATCTGTCGTTTTAATGATGCAACTTTATATGAAATGTCAATCGTTACGATCGACCAAAGCGTTCAGATTTTATCATTCAGGTCCTTGTTACAAAATTTGTTAATTTCACTTTAACAGTAAATCCTAAACTATTACAGATATGATTAACATTCAAGTTTTATTGGGATCACCATGAAAACTTAAGAAAGATGGTAGATTAAAATTACTGTGGCTTGATTCCCTCAATTACTACAGAATTAAATAGTTTTCACAAATGTTTCCCTTTATGGCCGATCTTAGGTTCGCCATATTTAACACTGCTACGCCTCCCTGGGCACAAACAGCACCTACGGGATCTCCCTATGACGTAGGTTCTCGCCTGTCTCACTCGCACACTACAGCGCTTAGGCCTGATCAGCCTGGCCTCATTCAGCACAACTGGCGCCTGTGAATTTCCCCATCTCGTGGCGAATCTGCGCTCTTTGTGGCACACGGTCCTGGACGACAGGATTCGTTTCACAATTTCTAGAAGGCTGTCCCGTACGGCCATATACTTAAATGAGAGCGAAATGCTCGTTAACTCACACCAAATTGCCGGTATATTCGCCGACGATGGATGTAGTGCAGTACCGCGATTCATCAGAGAACACTATGAATGCGTCGCCGTTCATCGGAAGTCCGTGCTAGTCCGAACGCAGCCGTTTGTGTCGTGCTGCTAACAGCGGCCTAGGTATGGGACGGCAACGCTTTAGTACGGCTGCTGCTAGTCTCCAGCCAATCGTGCTTGATGCCATACAGTGTTGCAGGCAGCCCATTACTTGTTCTTGGACGACATTCGCAGATGTGAAGGGGTTAGACTGTGCGTGGTGCACCATATGGCGATCCTCCTTTGTGGTGGTCAGACATATTCGATCAGAGCCTTGGCGACGGGTACACCTACCTTCCGTTCCCATGAAGTCTAACGTCGGGGCACTGTCACACCCGAATGCCCCACAGATCTGTATATTGCACGATTCGACCATATGAAGAAACAGGGCCCAAAATGAGGCTCCTTTCAGTCTCAGTCAGGTGCTGATAGTGCTGTCTTACATAAATACGCAAATGTCCATGTGTTTCACAGTGATGATCCAACATCTGACACTGTTGATGCCTCTAATATACCCTACCAGGTCTGGTAACAACACTTAACACGAACAACACCGACGCACACTCGTCGCCGTTTTACCTGTCACACTCTAATTATTTACACAGCCGCCGATGTTGTGTGTCTGTGCACGAAGTTACATTGACATCCGACCATATCTTCTCGGTGTTATAGTTTCTTTGCCAGACAGTGAAGTTCAGGCAAGAAAAGGAGAGAAACTTTTCAAATATGGTGCTGCAGAAGCATTGCGTAGATTAGGTGCGTAGATTCAATAACTAATGAGGAGTTACTACCAGAAGCCAGGTGTGCTGCGAAAACAGTTTCTTGCTCGTCATGTGCTCTGTGTGTATGTAGATTAGACTGATGCTGAATCTATGACCTCAGATCATATAAAATAATAAATTACCCCCATGAAGCTAACAGGCAACTTGAAACATCAACTGCCACGCACATCAGAAAAGTTATTTCATGTATTCACGAACCTGTCATGGCCCGCGCCCATTGCTTATAATTAGAGGACCTAGGCATTTCATTTGAATAATTTACTTTAACAGTTAATCAATGATATAGTTTGATCTGGTAAAATTATATTTATTCAGAGAATGTGCAAAATTACTCAGGACACGTAAACTTTTTTATAAAACGATTTGAGGGAGAGTTTACATAATTAAAACAGAACAACGATAAGAAAACGAATGGCTATTACGGTCGTCACTAGCATGATGCTGGACAGTTACGGATGAGATGGTGTCCAGATATATAAAAGACACGGTTTATGTTTTCAGGGAAGAATCAGAAAGAATCATTACCAGTTGGGTGAGCTCCAATGAATTAATTCTATAACGAAACAAAACATGACTGGTTACGGGAAAGATCACCTTTGAAGCAACAGTTAGACAGTAGAAAACATGCACACTAGTACATGAAACGTGTATATCAAGAAGTCTAAAAACAGAAACCGGGAATGAACTCTTGTCCCCTCACTATATCACGATTTTCGAAGTCGGGAGTGCGCATTGCAAATGCTCTCTTACCACGACTGCCGCCTATGTCCCTGCGGACAAGCCCTGGTGCGCCAAACTGCGTCCGCGGCAAACTGATGTTGGGGTGGGACGATGTGGTGAGTCTGCGATTCGCGGATCTCATCATCCTCCCGACTACTCGCCGCAGATGCAAGTCCAAATTGAAACTTCAAAGACTAGAGAGAAGGCCGAAGTGAAGAAGAACACCTGTGAGTGCAGAGTCCAAAGTAGTATTCTAAGTAGAATCCCGAAGAAGAATGCCTCTCTGAATTTTGATAGCCTTCCTTCAGATCTCGGAATAACACCCAGCACAATCTGTTCTAGCCAATCCCAGAAAGAGCATAAGTGCTCCTCCAATGAGGGATCTGGACGTCTGTTCACTAGCTCCCACCATATAGTTAAACATGTATCTGCCAAGAGGTACGTGTATATTGAAACGCGAAACGACTGTCACTCCGTTCCCACATCCAGACTTGTTTATCGGAAATTTTGTTCAACATTGGACAGCTTTCCCAAGGTAAGGGCAATATTTGGAAATTTGCAGACGCATGAGAGGTGATACAATTTGATTGAAGAAACACTGTCTAGAGACCACAACATAGCAGGATAAGGGCAAGTGGACGGCCTAGGACACCATCCAAAGCTTACTAATAAGCCGAGTTATCACCCCTTCCAACAGTTCAAATGGTTCAAATGGCTCTGAGGACTATGGGACTTAACATCGGAGGTCATCAATCCCCTAGAACTTAGAACTACTTAAACCTAACTAACATTAGGATATCACACACATCCATGCCCGAGGCAGGATTCGAACCTGCGACCGTGGCGGTCGCGCGGTTCCAGACTGTAGTGCCTAGAACCGCTCGGCCACCGCGGCCGGCCATCCACTAGTGGTTTTTCCGTTCCCCCATAGAGGAGACCAGTTTTGCACTCCACTGCCCATTGTCTGAGGTACCTGTACCTGAAGGATAATCCCCGAAAGGCTCGTCCGACTGCCCATGCGGCCCACTAACGTGTGATCTCCACCGGCAGCTCTTCAACAGCGTGCAAAATTTCCGCCTGTTTCCGCCCCAGCGAAAAGGAGTTCGTCTGGTCAAGATTAGATGCATTTAAGGGAAAAACTATTAGATCGGTGCATTCATTCGTAGACTTTTTGTTTTGCATGTTTGTATTCCGGTTGCTATGGGTTTATTTATAGTTTGTTACTTTTCGTTTGTAGTTCACTGTTGCTATTTGAGTTTACATATTGTCATTTTGTGTTTGGAGATAGTGAGCGGAGCTGTGAACGCTGGAAAATGGAGCGCCAAGTGGAGAATTCGGAATCGGAACATTTCCGACATATTCTTCTGTTTGAGTTCAATACAGGGGAGGCAGCAGCGGAAGCAGTCGCATACATTTGCAACGTGTATGGAGATAACGCCACAGGACAGTGCACGGAAAGAAAATGATTTCCTCGTTTTAAGGAGGATAACTTTGACATTAGTGACACTCCATGTTCAGGAAGACCTTCAGGATTTGATGAAGATCGTTTAAAGGCGTTAATCCACAACGATCCCCGTCAGTGTAGTAGAAAACTGGCAGATGTGATGAACTGGGACCATTCCACCATGGTGCGACATTTGCATGCAATGAGGAGGATTCTAAAATGGGTGTATGGATACAGCACGCTCCGAGCCAAAATCACAAAAACGAGCGGGTGACCATTTGCGCACCCCTGCTTGCTCGTCATCAATTGGCTCGTGAACAACACCGACCATTCCTGTCCTGCGCCGGCCGGAGTGGCCGAGCGGTTCTAGGCGCTACAGTCTGGAACCGCACGACCGCTACGGTCGCAGGTTCGAATCCTGCCTCGGGCATGGATGTGTGTGATGTTCTTAGGTTAGTTAGCTTTAAGTAGTTCTAAGTTCTAGGGGACTGATGACCTCAGCAGTTAAGTCCCATAGTGCTCAGAGCCATTCCTGTCCTGCGTCGGTACTGGTGACGAGAAATGGTGTCTACATGATAACATAAGGAAAATAAACTAATGGTTGAGCCCAAACAATGAAGGAACTCTTAGTACAAAGACCTGCGCGCATCCACATAACGTAACGTTATGCATCTCGTGGAACAGCGACGGTGTGGTGTACTACGAATTGCTTCCGCGAGGTGTAATCATTAAAGCTGACATTTATTGTCAACAAATGAGACGTCTTGCAGACGCAATCCAAGAGCAACGACCAGGAAGACTGCCTGAAGAGATGTTATTCCACGATAACCCCCTCCTGCAGTCTGCTAGACTGACAACAAATACAATACAGGAGTTGGGTTGGGAAGTCATTCCGCATTCACCTTGATTACCTGATCTTGTGCGCTCAAAAAATGGTTCAAATGGCTCTGAGCGCCATGCGACTTAACTTCTGAGGTCATCAGTCGCCTAGAACTTAGAACTAATTAAACCTAACCAACCTAAGGACACCACACACATCCAAACCCGAGGCAGGATTCGAACCTGCGACCGTAGCGGTCGCTCGGCTCCAGACTGTAGCGCCTAGATCCGAACGGCCACTTCGGCCAGCTTGTGCGCTCAGATTTTCACCTTTTTCGCTTTCTAGCGAACAACCTTCAAGGAACTTCCTTTCCGGTTGAAAATGCACTCCGAATATGCCTCGACAAGTTCTTCGCCTCAGAACCACGTGACTTCTACAGGCGTAGAATCGAAAAGTTATTCCAGCGTTGGTAGACTGGTGTAAATAGTGAAGGAGAAGTGTCATTGATGACTAAAGTCTCTGTGTTTACTACACTTCCGCACCAATCTAATGCTACAGGAATGAAATGTTAGATTACCTACATGGCTACAAGCTCCTCCCTAACCTCTCTTGTAATCAACGCGCACTACAGCTGAAAAGTCGGCAAGTAAGAACTGAATCGAAAAGGATACGATGCAAGGGCATGTCTTGTGTAAATTCAGAATTCAAATAGCATAAAAGGTGGGGAAAAAGTCCTGATTCAAGGCGTCACCTCACAGTACTGAATCAAAATGAGGAGAAAAAAATTTATGGCTCAACTTAACTGAAAGAAGGGCTCCGGTTGACAGTCCACAAACTGAGCCATCACGAAATCTGCAATCTGGTAGTGGGAGGAAATAAGTGTGTGTGTGTGTGTGTGTGAGTGGGAGCGGGCATAGAGGGTGGAAATTTCTAGAGGCGGACGAAGGCTCCACTGCAGAGAGCAGGTTACAGTGCATACGGGCTGCTGCAGCGGTGCAGCGATGAAGAAGTTTGTACAGGATAGACCAGCGTGTCGAGCTGAATGAAACCAGTCCTTTTACTGGAGACCACAGCAACAAAAGCGCCGCATAGACTGAAAGGCATTCTGTGCTGTTCTGAGCAGGTGGGACCGAGCGGGGTGGCCGACGTTGTCTGTTATAATAGCTCTATGCCTTCCCGGTATATATCAGAGAAATAAATTCCTGAATGAGATAGATAATAATAACATCTCAGCTTTCAAACTAGATACATTTCTCGTAACTTGTTTGTGACTTTTAGTATTATTTACAGCTTTCTAACACATGATCAGGTGTACCGAAAATTGAATGTTGTAACTATGTTATTGTATTTATCTGCAGTGTTGGGGTCTCGAAGTTCGTTTTCAGGCTCAATCATGTTCTTGGTGTCTGCGACTTCCCGTGTTTTCCGATGTGCTAATTAAAACACGGTTTGCTGATTATTCCATTATTATTCCCCATTCGACGACATCTTTTAAGAACACAGCCCACAATACCTCGTTTTTAAAGAAAATAACACGGGGTAAAATACCTCCTCCTCGTCATAACATTATGTACCAAAAAAAAACTGAAAGTATAAAGCTTGTCGTGACTGAAACTAACCACATGCATTTTACTCATTTGAATCTTCGGAAAGACTGAAATACAGTTGACGCCCCGTCTAGCTTTAAATAGATCGTGTTTTCGCGCGAGAACATTCCGTAAGATCAATCTTCTGGAATGTTTTACAAATTACAAAATAAAAGTGGATCAAAGATTGTGTGTTTAAATGCAACGAAACAGTGTTATTTAACATTTAATTTATTTTCAGTTTTGTTTTTGAAATTTATAGAATGTGAGATTTATGTATTTTTTGTTTTCATTCTCAAATGGTGCAAATGGCTCTGAGCACTATGGGACTTAACATCTCTGATCATCAGTCCCTTAGAACTTAGAACTACTTAAACCTAACTAACCTAAGGACATCACACACACCCATGCCCGAGGCAGGATTCGAACCTGCGACCGTAGCAGTCGCGCGGTTCCGGATTTTCATTCTCATTTTCGGATATTTTTCTACACATAAATTATTTTTATTGGAGTATTTTACATAATTCCAGTCATCACATGAATGTAAGGTACTGAACAATAAATTTTCGTTTATAATCTTTCAAAAACAACTTTCTTTGTTTGGAGTAAATTCGAACTTTTCAGTCTGTAGTTAACAGAAAGTGAAAAAGGAAAAAAATGCTAATTAATACTATTCTTTTATAGGATATGGGTTTCACCTTTTTGCAAACACGCTATTTTTTTTTCTTTTTACCCCAACTTGTTTAAGCAACTCTGTCCCATTATCACCGGGTTTTTGTTTATTGAAAACTGTAAAAAATGAAAAAATTGTAGTTGTTGTTGTTGTGGTCTTCAGTCCAGAGACTGGTTTCATGCAGCTCTCCATGCCACTCTATCCTGTGCAAGCTTCTTCATCTCCCAGTACCTACTGCAACCTACATCCTTCTGAATCTGTTTAATGTACTCATCCCTTGGTCTCCCTCTACGATTTTTACCCTCCACGCTGCCCTCCAATACTAAATTGGTGAACCCTTGATGCCACAGAATATGCCCTACCAACCGATCCCTTCTTCTAGTCAAGTTGTGCCAGAAATTTCTCTTCTCTCCAATTCTATTCAGTACCTCCTCATTAGCTATGTGCATCTAAACTTCAGCATTCTTCTGTAACATTGTAGTTATGACTGATTTAACAAAATCAGGCCTAAAGAAAGTTTTTGTTCGTTTTGCGTCTTACCGTGATTTTATGTTATATCGTTTTGCAGAACCGGTTGTACGGTGTCCTGCATTGATAGCTTGTCATTTACGAACCAAACGATATAAATGTTTTGCGTACATATTTGTTACTACTCACGTTTTGTTGTGACTGATCCCAAAACAAGAAAGATAAGTCACAACAACAGAACATGAGTAGTAACAAATATATTTGTCGCGCCAAAAATCACGTTCTTTAAAAGTCAAGGAACGTGTTAACCCGCAGATGAAATTTACATTTACATGGTTTGGTTTGCAGATGACAAGCTATCAGTGTAGGACACCATACAGCCGGTTCTGCAAAACCATATAACATAAAATCACGGTAAGAAGCAAAACAAATATAAACTTCCTTTAGGCCTAACTTTGTTAAATCAGTTATAACCTAAAATATTTTCACCTTTTTACCGTTTTCAATAAACAAAAACCCACTGATGATGGCACAGAGGTGCTGAACCAAGTTTGGGTAAAAAGAAGAAAACAGTGTGTTTACAAAAAGGAGGAACCCATCTGCTATAATTTAACTGCAAACGCGGAAAGAAACGACAAGAGCTGCAGATCCAAAAGATGAACACTGTTATCAACTGTTGATTATTTATTGAAAATGAAATAATAGGATAACAAACATTATTTACAAAATACAACGTTTACGTATTTTTAAAAATCACAATTGAAAAGATTACCCAAGGGTTAAAGATAATGTTGTTTCTGGACTGGCTCAAAGGTATCCAGTAATTCAGTTACACATATATATCGGAAATTACAAATCTGAAACTACACTATTGGCCATTAAAATTGCTACACCAAGAAGAAATGCAGATGATAAACGGGTATTCGTTGGACAAATATATTATACTAGAACTGACATGTGATTACATTTTCACGCAATTTGGCTGCATAGATCCTGAGAAATCAGTACCCAGAACAACCACCTCTGGCCGTAATAACGGCCTTGATACGCCTGGGCATTGAGTCAAACAGAGCTTGGGTGGCGTGTACAGGTCAGCTGCCCATGAAGCTTCAACCCGATACCACAGTTCATCAAGAGTAGTGACTGACGTATTGTGACGAGCCAGTTGCTCGGCCACCATTGACCAGAGATCTGGAGAATGTGCTGGCCAGGGCAGCAGTCGAACATTTTCTGTATCCAGAAAGGCCCGTACAGGACCTGCAACATGCGGTCGTGCATTATCCTGCTGAAATGTAGGGTTTCGCAGGGATCGAATGAGGGGTAGAGCCACGGGTAGTAACACATCTGAAATGTGACGTCCACTGTTCAAAGTGCCGTCAATGCGAACAAGAGGTGACCGATACGTGTAACCAATCGCACCCCATACCATCGCGCCTGGTGATACTCCAGTATGGCGATGACGAATACACGCTTCCAATGTGCGTTCACCGCGATGTCGCCAAACACGGATGCGACCATCATGATGCTGTAAACAGAACCTGGATTCATCCGAAAAAATGATGTTTCGCCATTCGTGCACACAGGTTCGTCGTTGAGTACACCACCGCAGGCGCTCCTGTCTGTGATGCAGCGTCAAGGGTAACCGCAGCCATGGTCTCCGAGCTGATAGTCCCTGGTGCTGCAAACGTCGTCGAACTTTTCGTGCAGATGGTTGTTGTCTTGCAAACGTCCACATCTGTTGACTCAAGGATCGAGACGTGGTTGCACGATACGTTACAGCCATGCGGATAAGATGCCTGTCATCTCGACTGCTAGTGATACGACGTCGTTGGGGTCCAGCACGGCTTTCAGTATTACCTTCCTGAACCCACCGATTCCATATCCTGCTAACAGTCATTGGATCTCGACCAACGCGAGCAGCAAAGTCGCGATACGATAAACCGCAATCGCGATAGGCTACAATTCGACCTTTATCAAAGTCGGAAACGTGATGGTACGCATTTCTCCTCCTTACACGAGGCATCACAACAACGTTTCACGATGCAACGCCGGTCAACTGCTGTTGTGTATGAGAAATCGGTTGGAAACTTTCCTCATGTCAGCAAGTTGTAGGTGTCGCCACCGGCGCCAACCTTGTGTGAATGCTCTGAAAAGCTAATCATCTGCATATCACAGCATCTTCTTCCTTTCGGTTAAATTTCTTGTCTGTAGCACGTCATCTTCGTGATGTAGCAATTTTAATGGCCAGTAGTGTAAAATAGAATGAATCGAATACGGTATCAGTCTGTTGATATGGTTGAGTTGGTCGATTCCCCGATTATCGTTTATTGGGAATGTTAATTAAGTTTCCCATGCTGAATGTGTATAGCACTGTAAGGCATCTGGCACATCAAACGCAAAATAAATAAATAAATGGGCTGACCCGAAATGGCAGGTCCTGACGGGGGGCAGGAAGCGCGCGGCCTGGTGCCGACCTTGCAGGCGCAGCGCCAGCAGACACGGCACGCGCCGCATGGCGGACATTCCTGTCAGGCAGCAGCGCACGGCACGCAGCACACGGGCGTGCGTCGTGCGTCACGCTGCTGCGTGGGCGGCGAACGCAGCTGCACACAGGCGCCGCGCGCCGGCCGCTGCCAGCCTTCAGAGCCGCCTCTTTCTGCAGGGAACTGCACGCCATAACGCTTCCGCTGCCGTAGCGGGCACGCACGTGACCGAGACAAAAGGCCGAGGTGCCCGGAAAGGCAACACGGCTGTACTTTTGCCGGCACCGAACTCAGGTACACGCAAGCGTTGCACCGCCTCCGCCTTAAATGCACACGCTTACGATGGAAAATGTGCAGTTTAGGCGAATCGCCGGCGTGCAGAAGGTTTGGACAAAAAAATACACTGAAGAACCATAGAAACTAGTACACCTACCTAATATCGTGTACGACTTCCACTATCACGCAGAAGTGCCGCAACACGGCGTGGCATGGACTCGACTAATGTCTGAAGCTGTGCTGGAGTGAATTGACACCATAAATCTTGCAGGGCTGTCCATAAATCCGTAAGAGTACGAGGAGGTGGAGATCTCTTCTGAACAGCACGTTGCAAGGCATCACAGATAAGCTCAATAATGTTTGTTTGCGTCCAGGGAGTTTGGTGGCCAGCGGAAGTGTTAAAACGCAGAAAAGTGTTCCTGGACCAATTCTGGACGTGTGGGGTGTCGCATTGTCCTGCTGAAAATGCCCACGTCCGTCGGAATGCGCAATGGACATGAATGGATGCAAGTGATCAGACACGTACGTGTCACCTATCACAGACGTATCTAGACGTATCAGGAGTCCCATATCATTCCAACTTCACACGCCCCACACCATTACAGAGCCCCCACCAGCTTGAACAGTCCGCTGCTGACATGCAGGGTACACGGATTCATGAGGTTGTCTCCATACCCGTAAACATGATCCTCTCGATACAATTTGGAACGAGGCTCGTCCGACCTGGCAACATGTTTCCAGTCATCAACAGTCCAATGTCGTGGTTGACGGGCCCGGGCGAGGCGTAAAGCTCTGTGTTGTCCAGTCATCAAGGATACACGAGTGGGCTCTCGGCTCCGAAAGCCCATATCGGTGATCTTTCGTTGAATGGTTCGCACGCTGTGACTCTGTTGATGGCCCAGCATTGAAATCTGCAGCAATTTGGGTAAGTATTGCACTTCCATCATGTTGAACGATTCTCTCCAGTCGTCGTCGGTCCCATTCCTGCAGGATCTCTTTCCGGCCGCAGGGACGTCGGACATTTGATGTTTTACCGTATTCCTGATATTCACGGTACACTAGTGAAATGGTCGTACGGGAAAATCCCCACTTCATCACTACCTCGGTGCTGTGTCCCATGGCTCGTAAGCCGACTATAACACCATGTTCAAACTCACTTAAATCTTGATGACCTGCCACTGTAGCAGCAGAAACCGATCTAACAACTGCGCCAGACACTTGTCTTATAAATGCGTTGCCGACCGTAGCGCCGTATTCTGCTTGTTTACAATCTCTGTAGTTGAATAATCATGCCTATACCAGTTTCTTTGGCGCTTCAGTGTACAATAACAATGAACACAACAAATTACGATGTTTTGTTTTGTTTTGTTTTAGGTCGCAAAAACAACTCGGGTCATACGCATCTATGTCACAGCCGCAGAAGACCAAAAAAAAGAAGTTAAAAACGGCTACGCTTAAGCCCATTCGACAGAAGGAAACAGAGCTAAAAACAGGGGACTTGGAGAAAGGTCCATAAAATACGCCACGGAGTAAGTGATGTCCTGAACTAAAGATTAAATGTCCTTCGCCATATTGCTACGACTTATAAAATGCAGAACGCGGTCGATAGCCCGCGCGTCGTTCGCTAAAACGGCCGATAAGTGAGACAGCAAACATAAACCGGAACGTAAGTGTTGAAAAAAAAAAAACAGAGCATTCCGTCAGGAAATGGGGAGCTGTCAGATTGGCTCAAATGGCTCTGAGCACTATGGGACTTAACATCTATGGTCATCAGTCCCCTAGAACTTAGAACTACTTAAACCTAACTAACCTAAGGACATCACACAACACCCAGTCATCACGAGGCAGAGAAAATCCCTGACCCCGCCGGGAATCGAACCCGGAAGGAGCCGTCAGAGGTTGAGGGCAAGGTGGTGGGCGAGCACCGCTTAACAAATGTCGATGGTTAAAAAGACAGTGCTCTTACTATGTACCTACATGTTTAGTTTGACGTTGATACTACATCAAAATATTTTATGATATGAAGATGGCATTAGCCGAAACCGGTCATAGTGAAATTCAAAAATTTATGTGATCAAGACGGACCTGTAAAATAAAGCTTTAATTTCGTACACCAGTGTACACAGAACACTGTCTTGACCATGATTTACAGTTGCAACGTGTTGAAGACACTGCACAGCACAGGTGCCGTTCGTGATCAAATCTGAGTGTAACCTGCAGGCTTGGCAAGTGCATTTACGTTCATGCACGCCTTTCTCGCGGTGTTTCAACACTTTTGCCCCCCCCCTCCCCCCCCCCCCCCCCCCCGCCCTCCAGTAAATCCAAGGACTTACTTCCATCAGATGTGATTAACAAAGAGAGACGATGCTGTAACACCAGCCGCTTACACCGTCGACCACTAAAATTGAAGCACCCAGGCATTTTGTATACAACAAAAGTAAGTTTGTCATGCAGCATGCGACATGTTTGGAAATATTTAGGTGGTTTGCGTATAGCGCAACCGTAAATCGTAGATTGGAGTAATGCCGTCTAGGAAAGATACAAGGAAAGGTTATGGAGCGAGGTTCTTATTCAGAAAAGGCATTTGAATGTGATTTGTTTGCGGGAAGATTTTGTTACGCCTCGTGTAAGAAGTTGCCAGCGTTGGTTGGCATACCACTACTGTCATGCGAATAGGGAGTTGATGAGTTCAGCCAGGCCATGCGCCACATCACGCGTGGCGTCGTAGAGACTCACTAAAAACAGTTTGTTAGAAGGACTGACTGATCATATAGAAAAGTCAAAACAACTTTTGGAGAAATTAAAAGCAAGTGCGGTAACATTATGAGTGCCGTGGGAATTCCACTGTTAAATGCAAAGGCGAGAGCGGATAGGTGAAAAAATGCATTGCAGACCTCTGTGAGAGGGAGGACTTGTCTGATGGAAGAAGAAAGAGGAGTCGACAGGGAAGATATGTGTGATCCAGTGTTAGAATCAGACTTTAAAAGAGCTTTGGACGACTTCAGATCAAATAACGCACAAGGTATAGATAATATTCCATCGGAATTTCTAAAATCATTGCCGTAAGTTGCAACAAAACGACCATTCGCATTGGTGTTTGGAAGTTTGAGACTGGCAGCGTAGCATCAGACTTTTGGGAAAGCATCATCCACAGATCATAGTATGAAGGCTTTCACGACCGGATGACATATCTTCTGGTAAACCTTCCGGGATGTAAGGTCGTGGTCCATGAAACTCTTCAGCTCCTAACGTTTCGTCCAGAGCTGCGCTGGACATCTTCAGAGGGGTGTTTCTCCTCCGGTGAGTCTTGCCGACTGACGGGTCGGACGTCTGAGAGCGACTTATGAATCGTAGAAAGTGGGCGTGACCAGAGTTGCACGTGATATGCAAAGATAACCTTTGTCAGAGATAAAGCTTAACTATCGATCGTAATCTCGTTACGGATAAAACTGTCTAGCAATTCTGTAGTGCTACTGTCAAAATATCACTAAGTTTCATGGTCTCTTCTTTCCGATTAAAATTATCCCTATGTTTATATATTTCAATTGCTTCTCTACAAAGCCGTAGGTAATAGTTCGTCGTCGTAGATAAAATTTTTGTTTCGGAAAACTTCACTTGATGATTTCCTGGCTGAAAAGCGTGTTCTGCTACAGCAGATTTATCTGTTTTTCCTAATCGGCAAAGACTTCTGTGTTCTTTTAACCGTGTATTTACACACAGAAGTCTTTGCCGATTAGGAAAAACAGATAAATCGGCTGTGGCAGAACACGCTTTTCAGCCAGGAAATCATCAAGTGAAGTTTTCCGAAACAAAAATTTTATCTACGACGACGAACTATTACCCACGGCTTTGTAGAGAAGCAATTGAAATATATAAACATAGGGATAATTTTAATCGGAAAGAAGAGACCATGAAACTTAGTGATATTTTGACAGTAGCACTACAGAATTGCTAGACAGTTTTATCCGTAACGAGATTACGATCGATAGTTAAGCTTTATCTCTGACAAAGGTTATCTTTGCATATCACGTGTAACTCTGGTCACGCCCACTTTCTACGATACATAAGTCGCTCTCAGACGTCCGACCCGTCAGTCGGCAAGACTCACCGGAGGAGAAACACCCCTCTGAAGATGTCCAGCGCAGCTCTGGACGAAACGTTAGGAGCTGAAGAGTTTCATGGACCACGACCTTACATCCCGGAAGGTTTACCAGAAGATCATCCACAGAATTCCGAAAATAGCAAGAGCTAAGAAGTGCGAGAGTTATCGCACAGTCAGCTTTACAGCTTATGCATCCAAGTTGCTGATAAAAATAATATGCAGAAGACTGGAAAAGAATGTTCAGGACCTGTTAGATCAGTTCGTCTTGATGAAAGACAAAGAAACCAGAGATGCAGTTCTGACGTTGTGGGTGGTAATGAAAGCAAGACTAAAAAAGAAAGAAAAAATCGACATAGGTTCGTCGTAGTATTTGTCGCCCGGAAATAAGCATTCGGTAGCAAAATGGTGCAAGATTTTCGAATTTCTTAGAAAAATGTGTTAAGTTATAGGAAAAGATGGATAACATACAACATGTACAAGAACCAAGAGGGAACAAGAGTGGAAGACCAAGGACGAAGCGCACGGATTAAAAATGGTGTAAGACAGGAATTTAGTCTTTCGCCACTACCGTTCCACCTACACATCGTAGAAGCAATGACGGAATTTAAAAAAAGATTCAAGGTGAAGGGATATCAATGATAAGATTCGCTATCCTCAGTGGAAAAGAAGAAGTGATACAGAATGCCTTGAATGGAATGAACAGTCTAACGCATATAGAATATGGATTGAGAGTAAATCAAAGAAACATGAAAGTAATTAGCAGAAATGAGAACAGCGAGAAGTGAGAAGTAAATGTCATTAAAGGATTCTGCTACCTGGGCAGTAAAATAACGCATGATGCACGGAGCAAGGAGGACATAAAAAGCAGACTGGCACTGGCTACTAGTATTAAACATAGGCTTAATTTGAGGAAGAAATTTCTGAGAGTGTACATTTGCATTTGTAATACAACGTTATATGGTAGTGAAATATGGATTGGCACCGCTAGCAAATAGAACTACCAGAAGACATGCAGAAGATGCAAATCAGAGCGGCGAGTCTCGTCATGGTATCGTTTAGTCGCCCGAGAGCTTTGCGGGGACGCTCAACAAACTTTTTATGGCAGACGTTACGAGAGAGGCGTTGCGTGGGGTTACTGTTGAAACTGAGAGGGCGTACGTTCGAAGAACAGACGGGCCTTATATCATTTCCTCCTACAAATGTCCCGTGAAAAGACCAGAAAATCTGAGAAATTAGAGCTGTACAAAAGTTTATAGACAATCATGAATTGTTCCATTTTACAACCAAATATTGTTTGTAGCAATAAAAAGTCAAAGTACTAACAATGAGTTACAAAGAAAATTGAAGTAGTTAACAGAAATGGAGGGTGTTAAGCAAAAATGTTGGTAATTTAGGAGAAAATAACAGAAATATAGGAAAGGAAATATAAGATGGTTACTTGCCTCCAACAATAATTCAAACGAAGTATAAGACACATCTAATGGAGACTTATTTTTGAAAGTCAAGGAAATTTAAAGATCTCAGAAAGAAATCTAGCCATACACCCACCGTTGCTCTGTGTTCTGACTAAGATATGCGCCTACTTCTACTATACAGATTTACGTGACTGTAGGTATAGTCACCTGTCACGGTTTATGTACTAGGTGATTTGGTAAATGAAGTTGTCGTCGTCATAGTCTGAACCGTTGCTTGGATCAGTTTCGACATCTGCCTCCGAGATATCCATCATTCCTTATTACTTGTTGCGTCCTGGTGTCTCATGTCACGTCTATTTTTTTAGTTTTCGGATAGTGGTACCAGAGGTTCCCTTCTCCACGCATCGTGATGTAGTATGCGGCACACAGATGTAGATGTATATGTAGATGTAGACTTGCTGGCCGCCCCCTTAGCGTCCGAGAGAACAGACGCGTTGTCCGTTTGGCATGGCAGTACACGATCCCAAAACCACGACACGTACCGTGAGTCATGAAAGGGCTCTGCTGAGCCAGGCATACGAGCTGCCTCTATTCTTCCGTGTGAGGTGAGTTAACCTGCTCGCTTGTTGCCGACCCTGCTATTGTAACTGGTAACTGATTCCGCGTTCTACAAAACAGTTTGTAGTGGTTATCGTCCAAACCTTGGAGACGTTTTCTTGTGAGGTACGTGATAGGACTGTTGATATTTTCAAAAATATCGGTAATCCGATACATCGCTATTTACAAAAATATCATTATCCGATCCCATGTATCGAAAACAACTATCGATAAATTGATGGAAAAAATATCGACGTACGTGCCTATACAAATATCGGGTGCGCATTGTAAATATACTGCCGGGTTTAGAGGTGTAAATTTAAGTATTGATTTATTGTTACAGATTCTGTACGTCAACAAGCTAGCAGCCTGCCTATCCCCCGTAGAGTACGAATTGAAAGGGAAATAATGCACGTTCACGCTTGGCTAACAATGTTAATTGCAGGTAAGTGGCACAATAAAAGGTGTCCGATGGGTCCGTCGTTAGGTTTCGTCACATATCGGATTTGTCCGGAACACTTGATATCGACTTCCCTGTTTTTCCGTTTCTGCCAACACCAACGACCTAGCAGCTGCAGCGTAAAAACTGCGTACTGAAGCTCAACGTTGCAGTTTCTGTTGGTAGCGTCTAGGGCCGATTACGTCAGCATTTCGCTTCACACGTCCCCGCCCACCGCAAAGAGCAGTCTTGTCATGTAGATTCTCGTTCATCATTTTCAGCAACTGTTTTTGAACGATGCCGATGTGAAGAAACAGCACACTAGCTGCGTTAAAAATTGTTTTTTCAGCGCAACTGGTGTGCTGTTTCTTCACATCATAAATCTTGTTATTCCATCCACACCGCCACCCATAGTGCAATCGGACTACTTCTTTTGTGCCACATACTTGCTTCACACAGCCAAAAGAGAAAGATAGGATGTGATGAAAGCTCAAAAAGTATTAAGACTCTTTCACACCGTGAAAGTAAAATTATGTTCTACTACAACTTCAGAACAAGTACTTCACGTCTACATCTACATGGATACTCTGCAAATCACATTTAAGTGCCTGGCAGATGATTCATCGAACCACCTTCACAATTCTCTACTGTTCCAATCTCGTATACCGCGCGGAAAGAATGAACACCTGTATCTTTCCGTACGAGCTCTGATTTCCCTTATTTTATCGTGGTAATCGTTCCTCCCTATGTAGGACGGTGTCAACAAAATATTTTCGCATTCGGAGGAGAAAGTTGGTGATTGGAATTTCGTGAGAGGATTCCGTTGCAACGAAAAACGCCTTTCTTTTAACGATTTCCAGCCCAAATCCTGTATCATTTCTGTGACACTCCCTCCCATATTCGCGATAATACAAAACGTGCTGCTCTTCTTTGAACTTTTTCGATGTACTCCGTCAGTCCTATCTGGTAACGATCCCACACCGCGCAGTAGTATTCTAAAAGAGGACTGACAAGCGTAGTGTAGGCAGTCTCCTTAGTAGGTCTGTTACATTTTCTAAGTGTCCTGCCAATAAAATGCAGCCTTTGGTTAGCCTTCCCCACAACATTTTCTATGTGTTCCTTCCAATTTAAGTTGTTTGTAATTATAATAGCTAGGTATTTAGTTGAATTTACGGCTTTTAGATTAGACTGATTTATCGTGTAACCGAAGTTTAACGAGTTCCTTTTAGTACTCATGTGGATGACATCACATTTCCGTTATTCAGGATCAACTGCCACTTTTCGCACCATTCAGATATCTTTTCTAAATCGTTTTACAGTTTGTTTTGATCTTCTGATGACTTTATTAGTTGATAAACGACAGCATCATCTGCAAACGACCGAAGACGGCTGCTCAGATTGTCTTCCAAATCGTTTGTGTAGATAAGGAACAGCAAAGGGCCTGTAACACTACCTTGAGGAACGCCAGAAATCACTTCTGTTTTACTCGATGACTTTCCGTTAATTACAACGAACTGTGACCTCTCTGACAGGAAATCACAAATCCAGTCTCTTAGCTGAGACGATATTCCATAAGCACACAATTTCACTAAAAGTCGCTTGTGTGGTACTGTATAAAAAGCCTTCCGGAAATCCAGAAATACGGAATCGATCTGAAATCCCTTGTCAATAGCACTCAGTATCTCATGTGAATAAAGACCTAGTTGTGTTTCACAGGAACGATGTTTTCTAAATGTTCGAACACAATATATGTTCTAAAATCCTGCTACATATTGACGTTAACGATATGGGCCTGTAATTTAGTGGATTACTCATACTACCTTTCTTGAATATTGGTGTGACCTGAGCAACATTCCAGTCTTTGAGTACGGACCTTTCATCGAGCGAACGGTTGTATATGATTGTTACTTCAACAAATGTTAGAAAATATAATATAATGTAAGAGGTCCTTGATTAAAGAATTTGTTGCTAGCGCACTCGAGCAGATGTAATTTCGATGGATTGCTCACGCGCTGCTTGCGATATGTAAGCTATAAGAGAATCTCAGACCAGAGAGCAGTGTTGTCAGCAGTAGG
Organism: Schistocerca americana; assembly: GCF_021461395.2. Lineage (NCBI taxonomy): Eukaryota > Metazoa > Arthropoda > Insecta > Orthoptera > Acrididae > Schistocerca > Schistocerca americana. Next base: position 168,983,214 of record NC_060124.1, on the reverse strand, counting down.
AACTGTGTAGCAGTTGTAGTAGTAGTAGCTAGCAATCTGGTATATCGTGTTGGCTGGGCCGGTCGTGTGGAGCGATGGCGGTACCTGAGCCTTGTAGTGTAAGGTAAAAGCAGCCTCACGCATGTGTAGTATTGTTATATTAAGTACCATGTAAATGCTTTTAAAAAGAAATCTCTTAACAATAATCTTTCTTATAAAAATTAACTTTTGACAATCATTCAACTCAATTTAAAGATTTTACTAATTTCTCCAATCCATGGTCATCCTGATTATTGTAAAGAAAAATCAGTTGTTTCTTTTTATACATGACAAATCTATCGGCCAGCATTGCACTGAGCTGTGCCAGAAAAATTTCTTATAGGAGCAGATATGTATGCGTTATCTGGCGACCCTATTGGGGTAAGAATTTTCTATTTATTCAGAATGATCTTTCATGGCCATGACGCAGCACTGCTGACGTCCAAAATTTACCAGTTTAATTTCACAGTCAATTATTGAAAGGTTATAAGTGAGCCACAATTTTATTGAGAAATTAGTCACGTTACTATTGGTAGGTTACGGAATAATAAAGTGTTGCTAGGTTACACTAAATGTCAATGCTATACATATTTTCACTGTTGGGTAGTTACGCTAAATGTGAATATCATTCATATTATTTTATTGTGGGGAGGTTACACTAAATGTGAATATTATTTATATTGTTTTTACTGTTGGGAGGTTACGGAATTTTTCTGTTTGGGAGGTTACAATAAAATAAAAATATTCGATACAGCCTTCTTGATTTCGATATATTGGTAATACAGAGGAATAAATATCCCTGACGTATATCGATACTAACCTTGAGAGAATATTGTTCTATCGATTAATCGATATTTTATCGACATCAGACACCCCCCCCCCCCTACGTAGTAGCTATTGTGGACGTGCCTCGGCGAGACGGAACAGGAAGGGGAGAGGCCTCAAATGGGATTACGACAGTGTTGTGAGTCACAGAAGCGTCAACGAACCGCGGATGGCGAATGGCGCCTCCAGTGGCCTGGAGCAGTATTGCACGGTTCCAGAGCGAGCGCGCGCTGCCATCACGCCTATATTCGGTCATCCCGTCACGACGGACGAGCGCGTGGAGACAGGGAGCGGCTCGGCGCTACGCTGCCTCCTGGCTTGTTTACAATTCCTGCCTGCCGGCTGGCGGGCGGCTAGCGACGCTGCCTGCATTGACCGACACCGAAATAAAGACGACGTCAGCGGCGGCAGCAGCACACAACGTCAGAAGCAGCAGCAGCAGCTGGAACTGCGTCACCGCTCTGCCTGTAAGCGCTCTCATTCCCCACTGCGAGACCACATTAAAGCCGTCGGCACACGGACCGTGCATCCGAACGTTGAGCGTTGAGTGTGCCGTGTTCCTGACGTCATAGCGTGGAATAGCACGTTCGGGAGTCTTTCCGAAGGTGCAGAGCAATATCTGGCACGTCAGATATTCTGAGCGTGCGTCTGAGCGTTGACCAATGAGATGCCACAATGCCACCTACGTCACACGCACGCCGTCTCCCTTCAGTACTGAGTTTTGAGGCGCCATATTGGCATTCATTTCAAGCCTATATGTATATATGTCGTTTCTGAGCACCAGCAAATTGAAGATCACTGGAAAACCCGTTGTTAGTTGTGTGATTCGTTCCAATAAAATAATGAGAAACATCATATTCGTGGCAAAAGAATTATTGTAACTTGCGTATTATGAGAGTAGGCTATTTGAAGGCAGCGACACACTGAAGATCCACGCAAAACGCATTGTTCTTGGTTCAATTTGTTATAGTTAAATTTCAATTAGTAACATAATTATCTACGATTAACGTTTTTAGCAAGGCGTAACACAATTTGATGAAGTGTAAGGAGTCTCTTGTTGGTTTAGCCTGCCGACACGGTAGCTCAGCGTGTTCGGTCATAGGATTAGCTCAGCGTGTTCGGTCAGACGGTTGCGCGCTCTCTGTAATAAAAAAACTGAGTCGAAGAATCAACGATGAACTTGAACGGATGTCTTGTGACGTCCGCCCAGACCAAACGCAACGAACAATATCGAACAAATTGAATTTAAAAAAAAGAGGGTTTAGCTATCCTCGGTAATAAAAAAAAAACTGAGTCAGCGGATCAACGAACAACCAGAACAAATGTCATAGGACGTCCGTTACGAACAAAGTCAACGAACAGTATAGAACAAAATGAGATTAACAAAAAAAAAGCGTAATGAATAGCGATAGCGTCACTGTCCGATAACGAGTCTTTGGAGGGGCGGTGGTTCGCGTCTTGACACTTCCCAATTCTTTTTTCCTAAAATTCGCGTTTTTATTAGGTTCTGATACTTTATTATTAGTTTAATATAAGTATCTAGTATAATATTTGATGTTATGTATATATATATTGACCTTTTTTTGAGGGGTGACTTTGTTCGATTGGCTTAATCTACAAGACAGCTTGCGCTACTTGTATAAAGATATTTTGCTCCTTTTTCTTTTACGCTTCGTAATTCACTTGTTGTAAAGATTCTGCTACTGGGTAAGAACAGTGATCAAATAAGACTGACCTTGGGGTTTTGCTAAAATGATGGAATGATGAAATAATATATATCTTATGCAGAGAAGTATTCCAAATTTGTACCGCACTGTTTGTAATGAAACTTTTATAAGCCTGTGTTCTTATTAATTGGACATGGTACTTTCCTTTTCATGTACGATGGAGGAAATGTGCGTTTTAATAGAGCTGACTTGGGAATTTTAAGCGTGCCCGTTGAGTAAACAGCGTAATTTACGAACTAGAAACATCCCTCAACTGTCGCTGGAGTGCGTTGCGATCGCGTATACCACGTTGGCGCCCACGTACCGTATGCACTAGTCGCTTCGTTCCTGAGCGTTCGGCAGCACGTTGAGCTTGGCACGCTCAACGTTTAACGTTCGACAGCACGGTCCGTGTGCCGACGGCTTAACGGCAGTAGTAAGTACTCCAGTAGGGTTAAACCTAAAAATTAGACAAATCGGAAACAACTGCTACGAAAGGTTTTATTGTTTTAATGGCTTCATTCGTGGCCCAATATGACTATCCTAGGTTTTCCCCCTCGGCGGAGTTGTGGAAAAGTGGTGGGGGGCAAAAATGTACCTGCAGAAGGGGTGTTTTTTTCGGTTTTGTGATTATATCTCGTAAATGACTCACAATATCGAAAACATAGTGTTATTAAAAACTGTAGGGCATGAAATTCTGCATTGAATGAGACCATCCGCATATTGTTTGGACCACCCGTTTCCATAGTAGTGCTCTTCAAAATTGAACCAATTTTATATGTTCATGAAAAATGTTCGTTTTAACCTCTGTTTTATGGTAATATCGTTGCAACTAAACAATCTATCAATAAAGTGGTTCATACAAACGATATAGACGAATAAATTCTGCGTATGATGAGAACAAAAGTGAAATGGCCCACCCATTTCTGTACGGCTAACTTTGTAGTTTCATTGCTATGCATGTAAGGTACTTCACATTTACAAATCTAGGTCTCTCTAGATCAGTTTTATGCAGAGAACTCAAAAATAACATTATCATGAATAAAGCTTGAAAAAAAGAAATTAAAAACTTTTCAATGTCAGGGGTAAATTCCGTGACAAGAAATTTAAGGCCAACTTTGACAATCCCTTATTAAACGGCAAAGCCTTTTTGCACCTTGTCATTCTGCCTATGTGTATAAGTTCTGCCTGGAAAGCCAGTGTAATAATGACAAAAATGTATTTTTTGTAATTCCTAAGGTAATCGTTCAGAAATTTACCTTCAAAAAGTCAGAACCCCGATTATTTCTGACTTGAACGCTAATTCTACTGGACTAAAACCACACGGAGCTCTCTAGATTTCCAACGCTCAGATTTGCTGCGTGAACTCAGCGTTCTATTTGGAATTTGCAGCCGGCTGGGGTGGCCGTGCGGTTCTAGGCGCTAAAGTCTGGAACCGCGAGACCGCTACGGTCGCAGGTTCGAATCCTGCCTCGGGTATGGATGTGTGTGATGTCCTTGGGTTATTTAGGTTTAACTAGTTCTAAGTTCTAGGGGACTGATGACCTCAGAAGTTAAGTCCCATAGTGCTCAGAGCCATTTGATTTTTTTTTTTTTTTTTTTTTTTTGAATTTGCATTATCGCCCTTGCATTTTGTAAGCGGCCAAGTTAGCACATATGCAGTCACAGTTACAGTATGTGTTGGAAACGGTTTCGATGTGCCCAAACGTATGCGTTTACGCGCCATAGCATGTTCTGTCTCACATGTTCACATCGGCCAGGCTGCATCCGAACAGTGTCAAAGGCAGCATGAATACACCGCTCCAGTGTCTACACATCTGGAATTGGCTCTGTACACAAGATACTTCTGAGATTGCCCTATAACCAGAAATAGCACAGGCTGAGTTCCGGTGAACGAGCAGGCAATGAAATTGGACGCCCTCGTGCGATCCATCCACCAGAGACGACTGAGATGCGTCCGGAGATTTTAACGACGAAGTGGGCTGGAGCACCATCATGTAGCTGCCATATAACCGCTCAAATCATCAATGTCTTTTCTTGCAGCAGGGAGACGAAGTCACCCGCAAGAAACGCCGACAGTTCCGGCCTGTTAGACGACATGGGAGGAAGACTGGTCGGAAAATACGGTCGCCAATTATCCCGGTCCACACATTTCGGCTACACCGATGCTGATGATTCGCTGTCACCATTCTATGAGGGGTTCTGCATATTATCCCAAGGATGACTATTATGAAAGTTGAAGATACCACTCCACGTGAAGGTGGCCTCATCTGTGAATGGGATGGAAAACAAAACCCGGAATCGTGGTTGCCTGGTGAAGAAACCAGTCACAAAACTGCTCCCGATGTGGGAATTCTGTCGCTGGTAAGCCCTGCACACGCTGTAAGCGATAAGTTCAGTAACAATTGCCATGAAGAATGTCCCACATGGTCGCCTGGCTTACCCTGTACTGTCGAGCCAGCTGCCCGGTACTGGCACGGCGGTCGCCTTCCACAGTGTTAATCACATTTTCCTCCAAGCCTGGTATCCTAACATTACGGGTACGTCCTTCATGATTTCCTGCTTCCTGAAACGACCCTGTCGCAGACAAACGGCGAAACACTGCAGCAAACATTGAAGGCTGTGGTTGTTGTCGCCGGAGATAGATCTCCTCCTACAACCTTGCTGTCCGCCGCCCGTTGCCATTTGCCTTTCCGTAAGTCAACTCCATGTCGGCAAGCTCTCGATTCGCATACGGAACCTGGAACCGCGCGACCATTACGGTCGCAGGTTCGAATCCTGCCTCGGGCATGGATATTTGTGATGTCTTTAGGTTAGTTAGGTTTAAGTAGCTCCAAGTTCTAGGGGACTGATGACCTCAGCAGTTAAGTCCCATTGTGCTCAGAGGCATTTGAACCATTTTTTTCGAATACGGAACCATTATGTACAGTTCAGTACCACATCCACTACAAGGTGAGTCAGCAAGAGAAGTGGATCGGACGCAACATTACCAATTACTATGCAGGAGAGGGCGTCAGGGCATGACTTGTGAGCAGTAGTACCATCTTTTAGGAGGAGACCATGCATACTGCAACTGCGCCTGCATGATAGAGCGGGTATCAGACCGCAGCCTCTGAACAATGTATGATTGAATAAATGGTCTCTAACATGGAACCCGTTCATAAGTTCATTAGACCTTTTTTGTTCCATATCCTCTCATCGATCAGTCCCTAGAGTTTGTACACGGTGGAAAAAATCACCCTTGTATAACCAGAACATTCGCGCAAACTGTGGTGATTATGACCATCACACCATCATTCCAGGTAAAGCAGTTGGCGGAATACGCGTTTGTAAGCAACTCCTTAATCATTTTATAGCCAAGGACGGCGTGACAGGGTGAAGATAGCGGCGGAAGGTCGCGGATAAGAAAGAACAAACCTCTGTTAGTGACATCCGCCGCATGAGTCACGAACAGCCTTGCAGTCTGTCACCCGGGACGTGTGCAAACACCCCTGAAGCGCCGTTTGCGCGATAAGATTACGGCGGGGTTAAGGGTAATTAAAGCGCGTCCCGGGACTTCACCGGAAATAGTTTATAGAGGACAGATGGAACTTTCGGAGAAATTTATCGCAGTGGGCGGTCGGTCAACTGAATAATGTCAAAGTTCATACGTATTACAAGACGCACAAACATGGAAACAGATGTTATGCACGAGGAAAGGGAATAAATAACAGCCAAATGACTATGGTCAAACTTTGCCGAATATCATTTGGGTAATGCTAATTCGAAAAATGAGAACGACAAATGGTTGGCTCTATATTAAAAGTATCTGAAAATATTTAACGGCATAAACTAATAGAATCACTTTAATTTCTCCTTCTTTCTTCAGCTGTCATGCTTTTTTCTATTACGTCGTGTATTGCACCTGGTTAATTGCTTTTCTGATCTGCTCAACACTTTCTACATTATGATCTCTGTGTCTGTGTGCGCTCTCTTTTAAGGGAGGTATGTGTTCCTTTTGTATACACCGGTATTTATAAACTATAAAAGCAAAACCTAAAAATTCTTAAAAAGAAAGTGTTATAGTAGTATGGACAAAATTTCACAAAGAGGAAGACATGTATCATCTGTTTAGCTTTCTAACTGGTAAAGTTCTTGCGCGCATACGCTTTGTTGTAAAATATGTGTGTGTTACCTTCATATACGCTTATATACAGCTGCATTTATTGACGAGTCACTCAGATGACTGTGTCATACGACAGTGAAGATTCTGTTCTGTTCCTGATTTATCTATCATCTTTCTCTACTGGTCGACTGTTCTTTATTATGCTAAGTATTCTACTTTCTTTCGTCTCTGCGGCATGATATCTCCATTAATTTTGAAATGTGTTAATCTGTTTGTTAACACTCTTAACTCCCAATTTTTGTCTTCCAGTTTTGTTCTATATTCAGTTTGATAGCCTCTAACTAATTGCTCTTCTTAACAACCTCACTCTACTGAGACAGCTGTTTACACGTGTACTTAGCGCATAATAAAATCATTTAATGATAAAATATCAGCCGATGGGATACTGTCATTTACCGAAAGCATGTGATTGTGTTACCCATAATATTCTATTACAGAATTGCTGTGGAAGATATAGCGGATGAATGGTTGAATTCTTATACGGTGTGTGCCAGACGTGATGGTCAGTATTCAGGGATATGACAGGAATGACCATTCGAAACAAAAAAGTGAAGCAAACATGGGCTCAAACAAATCTCTTCTACTGCAAGATCTTTGCTGTCCATATTTTGGGAAGGAGTAGTACGAACCAAAACAAGAAAATAATGTCCAGTAAACATGTGCTCTAAAATGCATACCTTAAAAGTTACGAGCACTTGTTCACCTTCGCTACTTTGAAACACAACGCTTCTAATGAATTTCTTTGCTACTTCGAAACACAACTCTTCTAATGAACAAGTGCTCGTAACTTTGAAGGTGTGGATTTTAGAGCATATGTTTGCTGGACATTTTTTTCTTGTTTTGATCCATACTACCCCTCCCCAAAACATGGACAGAAAAGAGCTTGCAGAAAATTTGTTTCACAGTATTGAAGATCAAGAATTCCTCATAGAGCCTTAAGGTAAGCGTTTTAGAGCCCATGCTTACTTGACTTCTGGCTTCCGAATGACCATTCCTGTCATACCCCTGAATATTGACCATCACTTCTGAAACACCATGTATAAAAAACATGATGCAGAGAGTTGCCACTGACCAGTCGTTCCCAACCTGGGGGTAGTTACCCCCAGAGGCGTAAAATTAAATTTTGTGAGGGGTAAAAACTAAACAATTCGATTCTGTTTCAGTCACGAAAATAAATTATTTGCAAAAGATCATTACTGTTATCACAATTTTGTAAGACACTAATATTGACTATATAAGTTATCTATAATTACTTTTTCTCAATAGTAGCATTAATGTGGTGGAGGTTACAGATTCCTCACATATGTTGTGCTTTGTCCCGTACATCGCTGATGATAAAAGTGAGACATATACGTAACAAATGCTAAATATCTGAAGAAAATGTCTTTTCCAAGTTGTAGATAGTACCTGTGGTAGTCCAAAAATCGCTTCGTACTCGCTTCGAAACAGATAAATGAATTAATTGACAGAACGACACGGCAGTTACTATATAAGAGCTACTACAGAGCTGTACCCAGTATTATTATTACATTTATTATTATTATTATTATTATTATTATTATTAAAGTAGTCATACACGAAGCATTAACAGGCTAAATTCGTCCAATTTCTGTCAGTTCAGAAGTGAGGAGTACAGCAATGAAATGATTTACGAACGGTAAGTATAATGCACACATATGAACGTGTTTGACTTTAGGTTGCACTGTGCAGATCAAGCAATAGAAAAGACCAATGCAGGGGAAGTATGTTTTGAAACAAGTATCTACCTTCGCTGTAAGTAGTTCGCTTTCTTTTCTGAGAAGAGCCTGTGGATAGCACTTGCGATGCACCACGAATTCCTTCGTCAGTCATTCTCTCTCTCTCTCTCTCTCTCTCTCTCTCTCTCACACACACACACACACACACACACACACATACGTACACAAACTAAATATTATTCATCTTTCATCTTTTTAAAAATAAAAGTATTCCAAGGAAAGCATTTCGTTCTACAGTCTAGTTAGGTGATAATGTGGGGGAGGGGGAACAGATGGGCGAAGGGGGGGGGGGGGGGGAGGGAGGGAAGGCGGGGCTACTAGCTAATGTCTAGTTGCACTCAGGGGTAATGGCGTAAGAGAGTTTGGGAACCACTGCCATCGCCTTTCGAGTAGTACAAAGAGGGACGCCACATCATCTGCATGGTGTGACGTTCATTATAACGACCTGAGTTGAGAAGGAAATCCGAAAAATCTATCAGATTAAAGAATGCCCAGTGTCGAACGGCTTCATTAGCGAATTGGGTTTCAGATCACACAGAACGTCCGTCACATCGTTAAGAGAAAGAACTAAGTTATATTGAATATTTTCATAACAAATGTTTTACGATTCTCATTCTGTAACCAATGTAATGAGGACACGAAGCATAACCTTTGGAATTAGCTGACCTGCTCAAAAATTCTCGCGCGACGTACCACGTGGTCTAGGGTGCCTTGTCACAGTTCCCGCGGCTCGCCCCCGTGGGTGGTTCGAGTCCTCCCTCGGGCATGGGTGTGTGTGTTGTCCTTGGCGTAACTTAGTTTAAGTTAGATTAAATAGTATGTAAGCTTAGAGACCGATGACCTCAGCAGTTTGCCCCCATAAGACCTTACCACAAATTTCCAATTTAAAAATTCTATGACTGCGAAATTTAAAATTATAAGTGCGCCAATTTCTGTTCGCACTGGCAAATCGGACTTCGTCAAGATAAATCAAGCAGGTTCTATGTAATAAGCACAAATAACAAGTATCTTAGTGAGATGGCCACAATGGCGACTGAACAGACTGCGACCAAGCCGGCTAATTCTGATCACAAACTCACCTCTCGATCCATGAGATGAGCTATTATAACGTAATGTTGTCACTGAAATGAAGAAGCACATTATAATTAATTTCATTTGTTGTTACTTAGTATTCAATAAGACTGACGTGACCAATATGTCCTTGCAGATACATGCAAGGACACCATAAGAACATCTAGCAAGAGAAGAATGAAACAAGGAACAAAAAATGACAGAGGTTCCCCCTTTTACACATAGAGATAAAAATTAAATCAGCGTTATTGCAATTCAAGTACAAACACTATGCGAGTTCATTTCTCGTCATAAAAGTATTGTTATCTGTTCAATAAAACATTACGTTCTATTCAAGGTATGTCAACCAAGTTATAAAAGAATAAAATCATTGTGAAGTTTCAATGGGGTGAGATAACAGTGTGAGACCCACAGGGTTCGATTGTTTCCCATAACCCTTCTTGCTTTCTGTTAATGATGTATCATTTTATTTGAATCAGAAGGCAGATTCAGGCTTGTTTGCATATAATACAAGCATTATTGTGGAGGCAACCAAAGATTCATGAAGAGAGGTAATAACACTGGTTTCTGGGAATGGGCTAGCTTCAAAATTTCAAAAAACACAGCTCATCCAGGCTTCCAATGTCAAAAATGTATTACCTCCTATTAAGCTATTATACCAAACATAAATAATAAACAAAGTAGAAAGTTATAAGTTCTTCAGTGAGCATATTGATGAAAACTGAAACTGGAAAAACAATACAGTAAACTGGCTAAAATATTTTAATTAGATTGCCTTTGCCATAAGAACAAGCGCCAAACCTGGGGGTATACAATTAACTTTTTCTTGTGTCATCATCAGTCTTCAGACTGGTTTGATGCGGGCCACCATAAATTTCTCTCTGTGCCAACCTCTTCATCTCAGTGAAGCACTTGCAACCTACGTCCTCAATTATTTGCTGCATTTATCCCTATCTCACTCTTCCTCTCTAGTTTTTCTTCTGTACATCTCCCTCTAGAACCATGTAAGTTATTCCCTGATGTCTTAACATACGTCCTATCACTCTGTCCCTTCTTCCTGTCAGTGTTTTCCATATATTCTTTTCCTCGATGATTCTACGGAGAACCTCCTCATTTCTTATCTTATCAGGGCATCTATTTTTCAACATTCGTCTGTGGCACCACACCTCAGATGCTTCTATTCTTTTCTGCTCAGGTTTTCCCACAATCCACGTCTCATTGGCACAAAACACTGTGCTCCAAACTTACATCCTCAGAAATTTCTTTCTCAAATTAAAACCTATGTTTGATATTAGTAGACTTCTCTTGGCAAGGAATGCCATTTTTTTGCCAGTGCTAGCCTACTTTTTATGTCCTCCATGCTCCGTCCATCATGGGCTATTAGGATGCCTACGTAGCAGAATTCGATAACTTGATCTACTTCGTGATCACATGACGTTAAGTTTCTCGTTGTTCTCATTTCTGTTTCTTCTCGTTAGCTTCATCTTTCTTCGATTTCCTCTCACTTCATATTCTGTACTCATTAGACTGTTCGTTCCATTCAGCAGATTTTGTAATTCTTCTTCACTTTCACCGAGGATAGAAATGTCATCAGCGAACTTTATCACTGATATACTTTCACACTGAATTTTAATTCCACTCTTGAACCTTTCTTTTCTTTCCGTCATTGCTTCCTCGATGTACAGGCGAAAGACTATAGCGTTGTCTTACACCCTTTTTAATCTCAGAACTTTGTTTCTCGTGTTCCACTCGTATTGTTCCCACATGGTTCTTGTACATACTGCATATTATCCATGTTTCCCTACAGGTTACCTCTACTTTTCTCAGAATTTCGAACATCTTGAACCACTTGATACTGTCGATCGCTTTTCTGGTCGACAGATCCTGTGAACGTATCTTGATTTTTCTTTAGTTTTGCTTCCATTATCAACCGCGAAGTTAGAATCGCGTCTCTGGTGCCTTTACCGTTCTTAGAGCCAAACTGCTCGTCATCTAACACAGTAAGATAACATATTTTGCAAATTTTCATTCACTGATGCCTTACGGGATAATATTCTGGGACAACTGAATAGTTGGACAAAAAGTATTTATTCCACATAAGAAAGTAATTGGCATCAAGTATGGGGTTCACAAACGTACATCTTGCAGACATCTATTTAAGCAGCTGGAATGCTAACTACAACCGTACAGTATTTTATTGACTTAAGAAATTTATCAACAACCAGTATGAGTTTGAAAGTAACAGAGATATCACAGTTACGATAGTAGATCGAAAAATCACTTGAATTATCCTATTATGAATTTAACTTTGGCAGAAAAGGAGTGAAATACGCTGCAACAAAACTCTAAGACAACTGCCCATGGAAATAAAACATCTGAAAGACAACAAAAGTGTTTTCAAATGCAGATTAAAGGTGTTTCTCCTTACCCAGTCTTTCTATATCACAGAGGAATTTTTCAATAATAAGAGTCATTTTTACATTAAAAAACCTGTAAATGGCCAGCTTATATATATATATATATATATATATATATATATATATATATATAAAAAGATGATGTGACTTACCAAACGAAAGCGCTGGCAGGTTGATAGACACACAAACAAACACAAACATACACACAAAATTCAAGCTTTCGCAACCAACGGTTGCTTCATCAGAAAAGAGGGAAGGAGAGGGAAAGACGAAAGGATGTGGGTTTTAAGGGAGAGGGTAAGGAGTCATTCCAATCCCGGGAGCGCAAAGACTTACTTTAGGGGGGAGAAAAGGACAGGTATACACTCGCACACACACACATATCTATCCGCACATATACAGACACAAGCAGACATTAGCTATGTCAACTTTAACATTATTAAAGTTATAGAGGGGATGCTCAGAAACCTTACGAGATGAGGCTCTTTCATTAGTGTCAATGCAATTTTTTTTCATATCGGTGTGTGTGTGTGTGTGTGTGTGTGTGTGTGTGTGTGTGTGTGTGTAAGTGCCTTGGATATATTTAGCTTCTAACCACTGTAAGTAGGCTGTATAGGTTTTTTTTATTGGTAACGCCACGTAGCGCTCTGTATGAAAATCACTAGCTGTGCTGTGTGCAGTCTGTGGCTGGTTTGCATTGCTGTTGGCTATTGTAGTGTTGGGCAGTTGGCTGTTAACATCGCGTAGCGTTGCGCAGTTGGAGGTGAGCCGCCAGCAGTGCTGGATGTGGGGAGAGAGATGGCGGAGTATTGAGAGCGGATGATCTGGACGTGTGTCCATCAGAGACAGTAAATTTGTAAGACTGGATGTCATGAACTGATATATATATTATGACTTTTGAACACTGTTAAGGTAAATACATTGTTTGTTCTTTATCAAAATCTTTCATTTGGTAACTATGCCTATCAGTAGTTAGTGTCATCAGTAGTTAGAATCTTTTATTTAGCTGGCAGTATTGGCGTTCGCTGTATTGCAGTAGTTTGAGTAACGAAGAGTTTTGTGAGGTAAGTGATTCATGAAAGGTATAGGTTATTGTTAGCCAGGGCCATTCTTTTGTAGGGATTATTAAAAGTCAGATTGCGTTGCGCTAAAAATATTGTGTGTCAGTTTAAGCACAGTCATTTATAATTTTTCTAAGGGGACGTTTCATATGTCGACCCTTAGCCGAGGATACCTCACTGGAACCTTCTGATTTTTTGTACTATTTTTTCTGCTTGTGGGTTTGTCATGATTAGATATAAGTTATTTCATTTGCTGCTGCTGTTTGCCAGGCATAGTGCTACTGAATTTCACTTTGTATTACTCTGTTAAGCCAGTTTTACTACTGATTTATTTTTCTTGTTTCCTGCACAGTGCCTTATATTAGTTGTAATATTGCAATTGCTTTGCTAATTTAGATTTACTGCTGCTAGCTTTGCGAATTTGTATTTTTTGTCATTGCTGTTTGTGTTAATTTGTTGTGTGTTGCTGCATTGCCTCGTCCCTTAGTATATATAACTGAGCTCAGTAGATTTAAGTTAGCTTAAGAGCGGGTAGACTATATAAGAAACCTACTATGAAGAGTATGGAAAGAATGCATTGAGAAGTTATATGAAAAAGATTTGGCCAAAAAATTATTGTACAATGAGAAGTATTTATTTAATAGGGTTAGATATGATTTTTCTTGCAGGAGCAAATGTTGAAATAAAAGGAAACATCTAAGGAATGAAGTTTTGGGTTGGATTGCAGTACCAAATGTTGCACTGAAAACGAACCCTGTCCTTTCCTTTTGTGTTATACCACTGTGTGTCTGTGTACCTTGTGTATTTGTGTTCTTCCCGTCTTCATGTGTTTAGCTGATAAGAGTTATGTTGTAGAATTTTTCTAATAATATGTTATTTACTTTGTAAAGATGTTTAGACATTTTTTATTCTGCTTTGTTGCCCATGTGTGAAGTTGATGTTTCAAAAGTTATTCTGATCTTTTATGTATGTACTTGGGTTCAAATGGCTCTGAGCACTATGGGACTCAACTGCTGAGGTCATTAGTCCCCTAGAACTTAGAACTAGTTAAACCTAACTAACCTAAGGACATCACAAACATCCTTGCCCGAGGCAGGATTCGAACCTGCGACCGTAGCGGTCTTGCGGTTCCAGACTGCAACGCCTTTAACCGCACGGCCACTTCGGCCGGCATGTATGTACTTATGTCATAATTCCTGTAACACTGATGTATATGTTATTTCGGTTATTTCGATTCTTTTGTAAAGCCCGTATTACTACAAATGTTGTCTGTATTGTTATGTTCTTTAATGATGTATTTTGTAGCTTTGTCATTGTATTCTCATGTTATAAAATTGTAATTGACACCAGTTCATCAAATTAAGTAACTTGTAAGCATTCATTTCACTGCACACATTTCTTTTGGTCATAGTATATGCACAGTATGTGAAAAAAAGAGGACTGTTAGTGCTTGCACGTGTGTTAATAATTCAGCAAGGGACTGGTTAACAGCATTGCTGGTTCTAAGGACGTTCACAAAAAAAAAAAAATTGTGAGTGCACAAGTGGTGGTTGATGGACTTGCTATATTGTCCGCAAGACTCTTCAGTGGTGATTGTGCACCTGCACAGTCGCAACAGATGGCTGCTGGCCGTCTCTACAAGGACTGCAGTGGTTCTGCACCTCTGGTGGCCCACCACTACCGTTATCTCTACCAGGACTACAGTGGGTCTGCTCTGTGATGACCTACCTACCAATATTCTTCAAAACTTCGACAGACTCTGCGGTGGGTTTGCTCTGATGTGGCCCAATACCTATCTGCATGTCAAGAGTCAGCACTGTCTTTCCGTTGGAAGGACAACACTACTTCTTCAAGACTGCATGGAAATCCACTACTTCCGTGTGCATTTTCTTTTACTGCTCAGACTTTGAGAAAAAAACCTGCAATTTTACTGTGATGGATGATCAGGACTGTCTTTATGGACTGTGAGAAAATTTTAGCTTTTGACCAACATTGTATCAATAAGTGTGTGCATTTGATATCTTTGTTATTGTAATTAGGAAAACTTTTTCAAATCTGTATTGGCCATGACCCAAAACTATTTGTAAATTTTTTGTGGGGAGCTTGGGGGCTACGTAAGTAGGCTGTATAGGTTTTTTTTTTGGTAACGCCACGTAGCGCTCTGTATGAAAATCACTGGCTGTGCTGTGTGCAGTCTGTGGCTGGTTTGCATTGTTGTTGGCTATTGTATTGTTGGGCAGTTGGCTGTTAACAGCGCGTAGCGTTGCGCAGTTGGAGGTGAGCCGCCAGCAGTGGTGGATGTGGGGAGAGAGATGGCGGAGTTTTGAGAGCGGATGATCTGGACGTGTGTCCATCAGAGACAGTAAATTTGTAAGAGTGGATGTCATGAACTGATATATATTATGGCTTTTGTAAGGTAAATACATTGTTTGTTCTTTATCAAAATCTTTCATTTGCTAATTATGCCTATCAGCAGTTAGTGTCTTCAGTAGTTAGAATCTTTTATTTAGCTGGCAGTATTGGCGCTCGCTGTATTGCAGTAGTTTGAGTAACGAAGATTTTTGTGAGGTAAGTGATTCTCAGGGCCATTCTTTTGTAGGGATTATTAAAAGTCAGATTGCGTTGCGCTAAAAATATTGTGTGTCAGTTTAAGCACAGTCATTTATAAATTTTCTAAGGGGACATTTCACTACCCATTTTAATTGATATCAACGCATTACGTTGAAGTATTGACTACGATTATTAAGCAATGTACTGAAGTCTAATACTGTATGTTAACAATCTGTGTTGAGCAGAACCTTCTCATGTGAAAAGAATAACGAAGGGCAATGTGAAATTTGCAAGTGAAAAACGACTGTAAGTGATACTCATTAATTTCCCGCTTGCAAAGCGGTGGCAGAAAACTGAGACATACCAGTGAATGCTGTAAGGCAGTCTCTTCGTGGCTATAGCCCGCAAACGCATCGATGCTCGCGGCTAGAGCACCGAGTCGGCAGCAGGGGACGTGGTATATTCCGTTAGGTTAACCCGCGTGGAATGACAGTCGTCCTCGTCCACTGCCGCTGGGAACTAGTGTTTTCTGGAATAACGGAACACGTTGTACTGAGTTCAAGATGTAGCCACAATACATTGTTAATTAATTCGTGCGGTATTTTTAGCTAGGAAGTCTTTTAGTTATTTAAACGCCCATATTACAAAAAAAATTATTTAGCTTTCCCAAATATGAGCGTTGTCCCTGAAGTGCACCTGTTTCGTGGAGTTAATGAGAATGGCGTGTCGTGTCTCTATGGTTGATAAACGAGAGCATAAGTTTCGTCTTGGACAGCACACTTGGGGCCCTCGAGCTTCAAGTGTCATCGGGAGCGTCTCATGCCCTCGCAACGTGGGCAGATTCGGAATTTAATTCGGCACGTTGCATTTTGTCTGAAGACAATGGTCCGCAGCTCGTGGTCGTGCGGTAGCGTTCTCGCTTCCCACGCCCGGGTTCGATTCCCGGCGAGGTCAGGGATTTTCTCTGCGTCGTGATGATTGGGTGTTGTGTGATGTCCTTAGGTTAGTTAGTCTTAAGTAGTTCTAAGTTCTAGGGGACTGATGACCATAGCTGTTAAGTCCCATAGTGCTCAGAGCCATTTGAACCATTTTTTTTGGGGACAATGATCTTTTCGCCAAAACCATTTCTTTCCACGTCTGCCAAATAGTGGTGATGCAGTCTATTCTAATAATAGGGAGCAAATTTGCAATAGGGACGACGAATGCAATTAGGTTGTATAAATATATAATTTAAAAATTTCAATACCCAAAACGAAAATGATATCCTTCCTAGGATGCGCAACAGCCCATACTAAGCTATTTTTCGCTGTTAGTACCAGTGAATAACCTAATCGATCCAAGTTACTATCATACGTCTCAAGACGTGTGAATGTAGGATGGCAAATTTCAACTATATGGCTTTAGAAACCGAAGGGGTCGGTAGAAGAAAATGCTATCCCTCGATTCAGTGGTATCATTCTGATCATGTATCAGGTGTATTCTCGAATGCATGACATGGTAGTGACAATTAGTTCACTATGTACTGCTAGAAGATCCTGTCTGATGCATAAATTACATGGTTCTGTTTTATATTTTTGTTGTCTTTGAATTTAATCGGCCTAATTGTTACATATATGCAACAACTCTGAACGTTCTTGTAGGTTAGCACTTTATCCCGCCGACCCCTTCAAGTGGGCAAAAGACCTGATAACACACTTCAAAATAGACGCTGAGACGGTCTGCCTCCATAGCAGTGAGCAATGAATATTGAAAAAAAGAAGCACAAAATCAGAATCCAGACTGTCGGAACTAATTTTCAGGTGACTTCTACACTACTGGCCATTAAAATTGCTACACCACGAAGATGACGTGCTACAGACGCGAAATTTAACCGACAGGAAGAAGATGCTGTGGTAAGCAAATGATTAGCTTTTCAGAGCATTCACATCTGTAATCTGAATTTGAGAGATCCGTAAATATGTGTGTAAACTTTCATACTCGTATGTCTTAAAGTTTAATAAATATATGCATTCGAAATACGTATACTCTATTTGAAACACCCTGTATATGAGTTGCATTTCGAACTTCAGTCGATCTGTATAGGTTAGCTGCAGTACGGTATACAAATTTAACGTACATCGAATTCATCGTTTTCGTTAGCATTAGTATCCTATCCTTCAGTTGGCCTATATAGGTAAATGATAGCAGTGCTACATATGTCGCTTTTTTCGTCTAGATAGCACCAGTATCCCGTACTTCAGGTGATCTGCATACGTCGACTGAAACATGGGATACGAATTTTACGTATGTCGGTCTTTTCGCCTTCAGTAGTGCTAGTATAGACTCGAAAAAATCGTAATGATTCTAGTACTAGGAAAGGAAAAAAGAGCAACAACTGCAAAATTTGTATTCCTTACTGCAGCTGACGAACCCATTCTTAACGCAGAACAATATATTACGACGAAAAAATACATCAAATAGACAAATTCAGTAAACCATAAAAATAAAAGACTAAACTTACGATACGCAAACTCCTCCGCAAAAAAACCAAAGCTCGCCTTGAAAGATGTCAAGAAAAATCACGTAACCAAATACACAAGGAACACATAACAAAAAAACACATATACATATATAAACCAGAAGTTCACAGCAACGAAATGAGGTACAATAATAAAAAAAAAATCCACAGGAGAAAATCACGTAACATAAGATAATTAAGACTGATGGATCAATCCCCAAAAAAATTCAAATCGATATTTTAACCATCCCAACCAAACCCACAATTTTCCTTAATTATGAGTTAACCCCCCCCCCCCCCCTCCTTGACCCTTCCCAACCTAAAGTTAACTAAGAAATTTGGGAGGACACATTTGCCCACCACATTTAAGGAAACACTTAAACAGGCAATATCGGGTACTCTACACCTCCATGAATATTCACCTAAATTACTCTGTATTCTCGAACTGCGTCGTTTCCGCCTCCCTATAACAGATGTTATGGCTGACCAATAACCTTCTATACTATTGGTACAGGCCCCAGTTGATGAAGATCTGAATTCACTATTACGATTGACGACAAGATGGTGAAAACCCCTATTCCTCAAATCCCTATGTGAAGAAAAACATTGGAAATAACTACAGAACCCTCTGCAACATGATCTTCAATTAATTTCACAACACATTCCTCGTTCGATTAGGAACTACTTCAAAAACTACATCATCACATCCTGGGCCTGAAATTACAGACCACCAAATCCATAATCCCACCGCAGGTTCGGCCGGGCGATATGGCCGAGCGGTTCTAAGCGCTTCAGTCTGAAACCGCGTGACCGCTACGGTCGCAGGTTCGAATCCTGCCTCGGGCGTGGATGTCAGTGATATCCTCAGGTTAGTTAGGTTTAAGTAGTTCTAAGTTCTAGGGGACTGATGACCTCAGATGTTAAGTCTCATAGTGCTCAGAGCCATTTGAACCAACCACCGCAGGTTCCTGCCTGTTGTACTTGGTTTTGCCAAAATGAGACTCATCAGTTTCGACTATAGCATCTCCCCCCCCCCTCCCCAAAGGCCCCCTACACTTTATATATTCCCCACAAACTCCCCTACGAAACGAATACCAGTCTAAAATGGAACGCTCACTCACACGACATTCATGCACACACAACCACACAGAATATTTCAGACACCAACAGTATGCAATCTTTATTATACCCCTCAAGGCCAGCTTCGATTTCTCAGACAATGTTCCTCATCTAATTGAGCGGCATAGTCGATCCTTCCTACACCTCCATGACAATAAGTCGTGAGTAAGACGAGCAGACCAACTTATCATGTGCATATGTTCGCTGTGCTTCCGACATCGAACGTAATCAGCAAGAAGACCAGACATATGCCAAAATTAAATGGTTGCCATCATGTCTACGCAGAAAGCCTGCTTTAAGTCCTCCATATTCATGGAAATAGATAAATTCGTACCTAGAAACGAAAATCAAAAACTAAAATTTCTTGTAAATTAAAAACTAACCTCCCGATATTGTCTCAAACGCACTAAGAATGAAATTAAGTACCGAATGAACTGGAAAGAACTAATTATTTACATGAATTCGAACGAGAAAATCTTACGCAATGTCTAGTGCTGTCTTTTAAAAACACACTCTTTTATTTCAGTTTACAATGATGGCGCTTATCCACATCAGACAACCGATTTATTATCTATGGCTCTAAGGCAAAGACATCAATATCTATGAGTAACCTCTGACGTCATTGGTCAAAGCCGACAGGTTGTATCCCGTTCTTCAGTTGAACAATTCTTCATTATGTTAAAACAATGAAAGACTGTTTTGGAAATCATTCTGATGGAAAGATAAGCGAACCATAAACCTTCTTTATACATGTCAAAGATTAATCTGCTTTAACACACGAACATCAATTAATTGAAGATAGAGAACAAAAGGGACTAGAATTGAGCAAGTGCTTCGCTCAAGTTTCCTGAGTGGCATACACAGTTATGTGTAACTCACAGTTTAAATTTAGACTTCGAAGGCGTTGTACAGGATAAAAGGTTAATCAATAAGCATTTTTGTATTTCGAAATAGTTGAAAACATCTATTAAGTTGGTGCATAAATTCGTAGGGTTTTTGTTTTGTATGTTGGTATTCCTGTTACTAATAGTTTATTTACCGGCTGTCGTTTCTATTTGTAGTTCACTGTTGCTATTTGAGTTTACATATTGTCATTTTGTCATTAGTAGATAGTGAGTGGAGCGGTGGACGCTAAAAAATGGTGTGCCAAGTGGACTAATTGGAACACTTCTGACATATTCTTCTGTTTGAGCTCCATAGAGGGGTGACAGTAGCGGAGGCAGCCAGAAACATTTGCGCCGTGTACGGGGATGAGACAGTGAACAGAGTACGGTAAGAAAATGGTTTTCACGCTTTAAGGAGGATCGTTTTGACACTAGAGACTCTCCACGTTGTGAGGTAACAGACGAGTTGTGGCGCCCTGAAAATATTCTAAGTTCGGATTTGGCGTGACCGCACGGGCCGCCAGGCAAGCTGGGGCTCGTCAGCAACCACATACGAGGTGCGACAATAAAATAATAAGACTGATTTCCTTTACAAGATATGGCAATCCTGCAGGCTTGCGTAGGCACAGTATCTTTGACCTTGGTCTATAAGCTGCTTTTAGTCCAAGCGGCACATCGATGCAACTGCTCAGTCATGATTTGTGCTGTAATAAGTTAACACGTGTTTGTGTCTCTCGTCACGGAAATGGAACTGCATAATATTGCGCGACGGTATGCCTTTTCTTTTTGTGTTAAATTGGGTGGAAACGCGACAACAACTTACGGTAAGCTTCAGAAGGCTTTTGGAGAGGAGGTTATATCAAGAGCTCAAGTTTTTCGTTGGCATAAAATGTTTAGTGAAGGCAGAACGAATGTTGAAGATGAAGACCACAGTGGACGACCATCAGCCTCACAGACGGATGTCAACTTGGTCAGGGTGCGTGAACTCGTACGATCTGATCGAAGATTATCCATGAAAATGATTGCAGAAGAACTGAACATCAATCGAGAAACAGTTTGTCTAATAATAACTGAAGATCTTGGTATGAGAAAGATTTGTGCAAAAATGGGCCGGCCGGGGTGGCCGAGCGGTTCTAGGCGCTACAGTCTGGAACAGCGCGACCGCTACGGTCGCAAGTTCGAATCCTGTCTCGGGCATGGATATGTGTGATGTCCTTAGGTTACTTAGGTTTAAGTAGTTCTAAGTTCTAGGGGACTGATGACCTCAGAAGTTAAGTCCAATAGTGCTCAGAGACATTTGAACCATTTTTTGCAAAAATGGTCCTCAAAAATCTCACACCACAACAGCGAGAAACACGGAAAAATGTAGCAGCCGATCTGTTAGAGCAAACGGAAATCAATCCAGAATTGTTGAGCCATGTTATCACTGGTGATGAAAGTTGGTTTTTTCAGTATGATTCAGAGACAAAATGCCAAAGTTCGCAATGGTGCTCAAAGGGATCACCCAGACCAAAAAAAGCTCCCATGTCAAAGTCAAAAGTGAAATGCATGCTTGTGTGCTTCTTTGATTCCAAAGGGATTGTTCATAAAGAGTGAGTGCCTCCTGGACAAACAGTTAACCAATATTACTACAAAGAAATTTTAGAAATACTTCGTAAAAGAGGTCGTGTCCATGCCAACATTGCTGATAACTGGATTCTGCATCACGATAATGCGCCATCCCATACTGCTCTGTCAGTACAGCAATTTTTAACCTCGAAACAAATTTCATGACTACCACAGCCACCTTGTTCACCAGACATCGCTCCGTGCAACTTTTTTCTATCTCCAAGACTCAAAACAGCGGTCAAGGGACCCATTTTCAAACAACACAAGATGTCCAAAAAGCTGTGACGAGGGTCTTGGAGGATATTACAGAAGATGAGTTCCACAGATGTTACCATCAATGTCAGAAGCGCTGGAAAAAGTGTGTGCAGTCAGAAGGGAACTACTTTGAAGGAGACAACACTAACCTTGACTAAAACGGTAAGCAACATTTTTTTTTTTTTTTACATCAGTCTCATTACTTTATTGTCGCACCTCACAGTGCCGAACATTGGCCAGAGCAAGAGGGGTAGCCCCAGAGCATGGTTCAGGCCGACCACGTGGCTGGGAATTACATGTTAATGCTGTGTCGAGGACTGTGTTTTGTGTCGATGAAGGAGATTTGTATACCGGGAGTGCCAAAGATGGCAGACTTTGTGAAGCCATAATGGCAGACATTTCATAGTTCATGAAGAAATTAATAATAGCCAGAGGAATCATGATACCTTAAAAAGAATCATGTACGTTACCATCATTTGCACGACGATTCTTATGGTGTAATCAGACTTTCAATATCTTTATTAGTTTGAAGATTAGTATCCGACTGTAAATTATACAAGTAATGCCCAGCAACGAATTTACAAAATCTAAACGGTTCATCCGATTTTGTCGACCGACGTGCCTTTAGAAAGTTATTAATGTAAACCTAAATTGGTATGAATTACAGGCGTGTAACTTGAATAGTATATGAGTTATTGGAGGTCAAAGTGGCCGATTACTATTGATCGTTTCAGGCCACAGGTACTCCACAGTTACACGAAAAAACGGTAGCAGCATGCTTATAAATATATTTGTTCGTCTATGTCTTTGCTTATATCAGATATATACTATCCATAAAGAAAATGGTCAAATATTTACTGTGTTTTAGAAAGCACAGAGGCATTAGACTACTGGCCTACTTTTGTTTCTATTCCTTTGATAAATGTTTACTTAATCTGTTTATGTATTTAACAATGTGTGTTAGAGCGTGTTTATGTTCCAGCCAGAGGAAGATATATTTAATTTCAAGTTATTTAAATGTAAATCCAGTAATTCGTATGTGTTTCAATATGTTTGTGAGTGTGCGTTGGCTTGGAGACATGGTGGGAGCGCTCTAGCTAATCACAGGACTCGTTACCACGGTAGACGACTACTGAAGTCAATGGGGAGATTGGAGGGAAGTGCGGGAGAAGCATCGGATCGCCCAGGACAGGGGAGTGCTGGACGGGAAGGCGCGCTGGACGGTTGCAGGAAATACTTCCAGAGTGTTGGGCAGTTTTCGCATGGTCGCAGGAGATAGTTCGTAGTGCCGACTGGTGCACTTGCGAGATTTCCGTGGCTTCCGCACTGAAGACGTAGTATGCGTTTAGAAACGAACATCTCGGGAGCTGTGTTGTTACTAATAACTAATTACGTGAAGTAGGAATCTATTGTTCCCCTGTTATTCAACTTATGTTTTATTCAGTTGCTAGACCATCGACACCAATAAGTGTTTTGCAGTAATAAATAGCATTCCTAAAGGTACTTCTGCTATCGTACTCATCATTTAAAGTTGTTAAAATGGTACCTGCAGATGTTTTTCAACTGGAATCTTTCATTTTTAAAATTCTATGCTACATTCAAAATTTGCAATTGCTGAGTGCTCGACTGAAGTTCGAGATACAACTCAAATGCAAGGTGTTTCAAAAAGAATATATGTACTTCGAATCAATATATTTATTAAACTTTAAGACATACGAATATGAAACGTTACACACATATTTACAGACCTCTCAAGTTCAGATTACATTTGTTCAATACGGCCTCCATCAGCAACACGAACAATATCACATAGATACTCAAATTCCTCCCATACTCGGGCAAGCATGTCCTTCATCACTGATGTCATGGCAGTATGGATCCGGTTCTTCAACTCTTCCAGGTTCTGTGGGAGTGGTGGTACATAAACGTTTCCTTTAAGGAAACCCCTCAGGGAGAAGTCAGAGGGTGTCAAATCCGGTGACCGTGGAGCCCAGCTGTGACATGATATGTCGCCAGCTCCTTGACGACCAATCCAGCGGTTCGGTAAAGTTTCATTCAGATATTCACGCACTTGACAACTCCAGTGAGGGGGATGCCCCGTCTTGTTGCAAAATGAGGTTGTCTTCGTGCAGCCTCGGAAACAACCAGTTTTGTAACATACGTTGGAAAGCAGTTTGAATTTGTGCAACACTTTCTTCAGGAACACGATGACGGCCAGGACTCTTCCCTTTTCATACACATCCTGAATCAAGAAACTTTCTATACCAGTTGCGAATGTTCCACCCATTCGAAGGATCAATTTGGTACCTCAACCTGAAACGTCTTTGCACTGTAGTCACGGAATTGCACTTCGCAAACTCGAGAACACGAAATTATTTCTGCTATGTAGTAGCCATTTTAAACATACGACTATTACCAAGCAAAACAGAAGACAACTGACATCTAGCGGATATTAATATAAACTCGACTATGTATTCGTTTCTCCAATAGCCGAGCTGAGGCGCAGCGATCGATATTTTGGACAAAATAATACTTTTTACCCCCCGCCCCAAGAACCATGGGCGTTGCCGTTGGTGGGGAGGCTTGCGTGCCTCACCGATACAGATAGCCGTACCGTAGGTGCAACCACAACAGAGAGGTATCTGTTGAGAGGCCAGACAAACATGTGGTTCCTGAAGAGGGGCAGCAGCCTTTTCAGTAGTTGCAGGGGCAACAGTCTGGATGATTGACTGATCTGGCCTTGTAATACTACCCAAAACGGTGTTGCTGTGCTGGTACTGCGAACGGCTGAAAGCAAGGGGAAACTACAGCCGTAATTTTTCCCGAGGGCATGCAGCTGTATGGTTAAATGATGATGGCGTCATCTTGGGTAAAATATTCCGGAGGTAAAATAGTCCCCCATTCGAATCTCCGGGCGGGGACTACTCAGGAGGACGTCGTTATCAGGAGAAAGAAAACTGGCGTTCTACGGCTCGGAGCGTGGAATGTCAGATCCCTTAATCGAGCAGGTAGGTTAGAAAATTTAAAAAGGGAAATGGATAGGTTAAAGTTAGATATAATAGGAATTAGTGACGTTCGCTGGCAGGAGGAACAAGACTTTTGGTCAGGCGAATACAGGGTTATAAATACAAAATCAAATAGGGGTAATGCAGGAGTGGGTTTAATAATGAATAAAAAAATAGGAGTGCGGGTAAGCTACCACAAACAGCATAGTGAACGCATTATTGTGGCCAACATAGACACGAAGCCCACGCCTAATACAGTAGTACAAGTTTATATGACAACTAGCTCTGCAGATGACGAAGAAATTGAAGAAATGTATGATGAAATAAAAGAAATTATTCAGATAGTGAAAAGAGACGAAAATTTAATAGTCATGGGTGACTGGAACTCGGTAGTAGGAAAAAGGAGAGAAGGAAACGTAGATGGTGAATATCGATTGGGGCTAAGAAATTAAAGAGGAAGCCTCCTGATAGAATTTTGCACAGAGCACAACTTAATCATAGCTAACACTTGGTTCAAGGATCATGAAAGAAGGTTGTATATATGGAAGAAGCCTGGAGATACTGACAGGTTTCAGATAGATTATATAATGGTAAGACAGAGATTTAGGAACCAGGTTTTAAATTGTAAGCCATTTCCAGGGGCAGATGTGGACTC
Source organism: Schistocerca americana (assembly GCF_021461395.2). Classification (NCBI taxonomy): domain Eukaryota; kingdom Metazoa; phylum Arthropoda; class Insecta; order Orthoptera; family Acrididae; genus Schistocerca; species Schistocerca americana. The sequence continues at coordinate 168,957,621 of NC_060124.1, read as the reverse complement.
TGACCACAATCTATTGGTTATGAACTGTAGATCAAAACTGAAGAAACTGCAAAAAGGTGGAAATTTAAGGAGATGGGACCTGGATGAACTGACTAAACCAGAGGTTGTACAGAGTTTCAGGGAGAGCATAAGGAAACAATTGACAGGAATGGGAAAAAGAAATACAGTAGGAGAAGAATGGACAGCTTTGAGAGATGAAGTAGTGAAGGCAGCAGAGGATCAAGTAGGTAAAAAGACGAGGGCTAGTAGAAAACCTTGGGTAACGGAAGAAATATTGAATTTAATTGTTGAAAGGAGAAAATATAAAAATGCAGTAAATGAAGCAGGCAAAAAGGAACACAAACGTCTCAAAAATGAGATCGACAGGAAGTGCAAAATGGCTAAGCAGGGATGGCTAGAGGACAAATGTAAGGATGTGGAGGCTTATCTGATGAGGGGTAAGGTAGATACTGCCTACAGGAAAATTAAAGAGACCTTTGGAGAAAAGAGAACCACTTGTATGAATATCTAGAGCTCAGATGGAAACCCATTTCTAAGCAAAGAGGGGAAAGCAGAAAGGTGGAAGTAGTATATAGATGGTCTATACAAGGGCGATGTACTTGAGGATAATATTATGGAAATGGAAGAGAATGTAGATGAAGATGAAATGGGAGATATGATACTGCGTGAAGAGTTTGACAAAGCACTGAAAGACCTGAGTCGAAACAAGGCCCTGGGAGTAGACAACATTCCATTAGAATTACTGACGGCCTTGGGAGAGCCAGTCCTGACAAAACTCTACCATCTGGTGAGCAGGATGTATGAGACAGGCGAAATACCCTCAGACTTCAAGAAGAATATAATAATTCCAATCCCAAAGAAGGCAGGTGCTGACAGATGTGAAAATTACCGAACTATCAGTTTAATAAGTCACGGATGCAAAATACTAACGCGAATTCTTTACAGACGAATGGAAAAACTAGTAGAAGCCGACCTCGGGGAAGATCAGTTTGGATTCCGGAGAAATATTGGAACACGTGAGGCAATACTGACCCTACGACTTATCTTAGAAGCTAGATTACGGAAAGGCAAACCTACGTTTGTAGCATTTGTAGACTCAGGAAAGCTTTTGACAATGTTGACTGCAATACTCTCTTTCAAATTTAGAAGGTGGCAGGGATAAAATACAGGGAGCGAAATGCTATTTACAATTTGTACAGAAACCAGATGGCAGTTATAAGAGTCGAGAGGCATGAAAGGGAAGCAGTGGTTGGGAAGGGAGTGAGACAGGGTTGTAGCCTATCCCCAATGTTATTCAATCTGTATATTGAGCAAGCAGTGAAGGAAAAAAAAGGAAAATTCGGAGTAGGTACTAAAATCCATGGAGAAGAAATAAAAACTTTGAGGATCGCCGATGACATTGTGATTCTGTCAGAGACAGCAAAGGACGTAGAAGAGCAGTTGAACGGAATGGATAGTGTCTTGAAAGGAGGATATACGATGGACATCAACAAAAGCAAAACGAGGATAATGGAATGTAGTCGAATTAAGTCGGGTGATGCTGAGGGAATTAGATTAGGAAATGAGACACTTAAAGTAGTAAAGGAGTTTTGCTATTTGGGGAGCAAAATAACTGATGATGGTCGAAGTAGAGAGGATATCAAATCTAGACTGGCAATGGCAAGGAAAGCGTTTCTGAAGAAGAAAAATTTGTTAACATCGAGTAGAGATTTAAGTGTCAGGAAGTCGTTTCTGAAAGTATTTGTATGGAGCGTAGCCATGTATGGAAGTGAAACATGGACGATAAATAGTTTGGACAAGAAGAGAATAGAAGCTTTCGAAATGTGGTGCTGTAGAAGTATGGACGTGACATATGTCTACCATGTGTTTTCTCTCTTCTGCATTCCTTTTTTTTATAAACACTCGTACTTGCTGTAAAATCTGTGTAATAAATCATCCCTGTCAAATTCTGACGTCATTGGTCAAAGACGACGAGTTGTATCTCGTTCTTCAGTAGTCCCCGAAAGACTTATCGTGGCTAATCGATTTTTCCATTTTTTCTGATTTTCATTTTTTCTTATTTTTTCCTATTTTTAATTCCAGAGGCGCCATATCCTCGTGAGCACTGCCCCTTTCGCTTCAGTCTAGTTACGCTTCTACTGTTATACTTTTCTTACTAGTGTGGTGGTGATTATTTTCCGCACCTCCTCCTAGATTAAACAACACTTCGCGATGTGACGCGGTTCTTAACGATAGAGGGGGTCCCTGTAATGGCCCCAAGCCGTTTCTTAGCGTCGGTTTGAGAGGAGGCGACTGGCGAGCGACATGAGTGGGTCCGTCCCCAGTCAGAGAAATCTTCAGGAAACAACCGTGGCCTACAGGAGGAGCACGTAGCAGTGTCAGTGGTCAGAAGGTAAGCCATCTGAATTCCGCCTGTCCAAGGCGCCCAAAACACAGTCGTCAGATCGTTTACACCTTTCTGCGGACACGTAACATAAATTCTCACTTGCACGTACATAAATTCTCAGTGGCATGAATATTTAATGTACATGGAGATCTTCGACTCTTACGTTATATTCAGTTAATCTGAATTTGCAAACAGTCATCCAGACTGTTTATCGAGGTTTGTCTGAGACAGTTAGTGTTGAAAGAAAAAGCTTTATAAATCTAGTAAGTACAGAAAAGTCGGCATACTACAACTCCTGCGAAAGTTCATTGCCTAGTGATCCCTTTACCCGCGCTAAATGCATCTTGAATCACACATTTTTCATCCACGTCTCCATAGAACTCAACCGGTAGACGTCGCTGAATTCGAGCTGTTAGTATCTTGACCCTTTCCACTGTCAACTTGGCAATCAGATGATAGTGTCATTGTTGTGTCTAGACAAGACAGCCTAGAAACAATGAAAGGAAGGCGAAAGGCACGCGCTAAGCTAAAGCAGGATGGCGTGAGGTCTGAAACAGGATACGTAATGAATGCTATAAAGAAAAGTACGTAGCTTCTGGAATACTTAACTTTAATCCATCCTTTTGGTACTGAAACACGTATGTTGTGTGGCGGCGATGGCGAGGCATTGCAGAGTCTCTGACCAGAGAGCCAGTTTATCGTAGTTAGTCTGCGCTTGACCGCTCGAGTGTTGCGAGTAGTACGCTAGTAGTCGTCATGCAGTACAGTCGGTCAGTAGTAGCAGCCCAGTGCAGTTGTGTGATGTAGTCTGTCGATAGCAGTAGCTCAGTTCAGTTGCGTCCAGCAGTATGTCGGTAGTAGCAGTCGAATGCAGTTGTGTGTGTGAGGAGTCGGTGAGCGTCCACATGGCATTCTGGTCAAGATGCTGAATGAGGTATATTGTTAATTAAGGTAATCATCAGATAATGTAAAGTTTATTTATTGTAATTAATTTTCAACAAGTGCCCCAATAATAATTTTGATTTCAAAGCAATTTTTTTACAAAAAAAACCATTTAATTGAACCAACGATTCCGTTCCATTTCCTTTAAAGTAAAGTTTCAGTTACATTTCAAAAAATATATATATATATATATTATTTGCAATGCATTTCCTCCAAGCCGTGGCCAACAATGAGAGCAGAAATTTGACATGTAGTTATACTGAAGTAAGAAATTAATTCTGATTTTTTGCACAGGGCCAAAGACCGATATTTCGGTTTAATTGAATTATCATTATCACTGAGATTTTCTTATCACTGAATGGACTTTAATTTTTTTTTGTGAGGAACTTATATTTGAGTCAGATTGCGATTCTCGTTTTTCTGTCATTTTAAATTTTTTGTGGGAAGGTTACACTTGGCGACACCCAGTCCAGGATCGTATTTCGTTGAGAATCTTTTGAAAAACAGTCAGATATCTGCTCTTATTTGCTTAGATATAATTAGGATTTGGCGCAACGCTTTTACTAATCTTGTGACTCTCTTTCTACAGGTCAACGGCAATTCGTTGCTCTGTTGTATTTGTGTGTTGTTTTTGCATTGTGCTTATTTGTTTTGTGAATAATTGACTATTGTAAAAATGCCGCGAAAGACTGTGAATAGTGTATCGCGAGGTATTATGAATGAAACTAACGACTCAAACAACTTTACCGATAGGACATGTGACACGCAGTGTAATGATAACAATCCTGCGTTCACTGAGAATCAGTGCATTCCAACCGCTAATGATGATATTTATCTTAATGATGAACAAACGAACTCGGCTATGTCTTGTGTTGGTTTGACGACAATTGATGACGCGGGGCGCACTATTGTAATGAGCGCTACCCATCATAACACACCCGTTTTAGAAAATTCAAATAATGTACAGACAAATTTTTCTAGTAAAAAAGAACAGTGTACTGAAAGTACGACGGATCTATTTAATTCCGAAATAGTGACTGACAATGTACACTCGAGTGACAAACGTTTTTGTAAATTACAGAATGACCAAATGGTCGCACAAAACGTGACAATTGTAGGTACGCAATCAAACAGCACAGATAATAGAGTAGAGGATGTTACATTGGATCAAATTTTGGCAATATTACAACTAATGACAGAAATACAGAAAAACGGTCTCAAACGAAGTGAATTAATTAATGAAAGGTGTAAACAATCGAATGAAGAACAAGACAACATTAATGAAAAAATCAAACAACTTAGTGAACGGAATGAACAGCTTGATGAACAGATTAAAGCCATTGCCGCGCAATATTATGATAATAGAGGACAATTACGTGTGAATACTAAGACTTGTGCTAATAACAGTAATGAAAAAGTTGGCACTGTTGCACAAGAATTAAATAGTACACGTGTAGGCACAACAGAATTACATAAAGACGAAGTTAATGCAGTCACTGAACAATGTTCAGCAAACGCAACACAGGTACACGAAATTAATGCAGTCACCGAACAATGCCCTAAAAACGCAGTACAGATACGCGACGAGTTTAATTTAAAGTCACTGGAAGTTTCACACACTGTGAATACGGAAGTTGTTAATAAAAGTGAACGGCAGATCAACCAAATTGACGAATGTGTTACAGTAACAGAGTTGAAAACTATTTCAGTCACCAATACGTCACAGAATCCGCCACGTTGCGAGCATTTGTCAGACTTACGCAGCGCGTATAATGTGAGCAATTTACAGAGACTACGAGACGTAAAATCCAAAAAGTTACGCGACTTAAAATATGAAAAGCTACGCAACTTGAAGTACGAAATGACACAGACGAACAGCTTCACTCACAAACCCGAACGTGTTTTCAAATTCAATGACGAGAACGTAGATTACGAGCAATTTTTATCCGCAAGAAAATGTAAAGAATTTAATAATGACAGAACACAGGTACACGCTTTGAGCTGTATACGACAATTTGTTTTTATGCTTTCACCGCTATTGCCTGTAATGCAGAAGCTAGCTTTGAACCAGATGCGACAATTTATTTTGTATTTACAACAGCATTGCCTATAATGCAGAAACTGGAATTAACATGGATACAACTATTTGCTTTTGAATTTATACCGCTATTGCCTACAACGCAAAAGCTAAAATTTATTTGCAGTGCGTAAATGACCTCAGGGGATTCATTACGCTTTAATGAATATGTGCCGTAGCGAGCATAGGGCCCCGAGCTGTAGTAGTGCTGTTTCATCTTTAGTTTTCTGCACTGCTGCCTTCTCTTCTACTATCCTTTATATCTATCAAAACTGCTCTTTAACTATTGCTCTTTGTAGAATTAAGAAACGTTGTAATGAAAACCCGATATGACAAATCTTTTACCGAATGTGACAATTTTCATTAGGCACTCGAGAAATGACAACTACGAGAACTTTAATAACAGATAAAATCGTAATCATCAGTATGTACAAAATTTTCGACAGTCGCAACCACATTTTAGTAACAATAGATGTTTTTCACCACAACAGCATGAAAGTCAACCGCTTAGCATACCTAACCAACAATGGAATGCACAAGGTCAACCAGGCTTTAATGTTTCGCCGCGTGCATGTATAGTCCCAGATCCAACAAATAGTAACGCACGTCAGCAAGGAAATAACTACGTATAGAAAACACAGTATTTGAATTCCTATCGCAATGCACCGTATAGAAGTGACTATCATGACCAACGTAAAAATAATGAGCACAATTTTCAGCGTACATTTAATAACAGTCGATCTTTTCAGCAGCAAGAACATTAGCAACAACAAATAATCATGAATGAACCAGGCAATAGGTGTCATCTATAGCGTAACACGTCAGTAAGAAATAACAGAGCAGTTCAAATAGTCGAAATGCCACAGCATCCTCCCGTAAATAATAGCACGTACGACAGAATTTGACCAGACACAGTACAGATTGCATATTCCATTAACGTAAGCAATAATTTTCACACGCAGAATCTTGTTCACGAGAATGTTATTTGAAACATGCTTTGTTGAATGCACCACTTTTATCGCACTCGGATCTTACTAGAAATTTTTTCATTGCCACCGACAGTTCCAATACCGCTTTAGGCGTACACATTCTCCAGGAAATTGAAGAAGATGGTTCTACAGTAATTAAAAACATCGCATTTGCAAGCCGCATTCTGTCACCTGCTGAGCGAAATTATTCTGTTACAGAACTTGAAACATTATGTGTTGTATGGGCTTTTACGAGATTTCGGCACTTTCTTTATGGCAGACATACCACCGTTTACACAGACCACAGAGCGATACAATTTTTACTTTCGGTTAAATTCACTCACGACAGATTAAGCAGATGGAAACTTTATTTACAAGAATTTAATTTTACAATAGTTCACATTCCCGGCACACAAAATGTTATAGCAGACGCACTATCGCGCTCCCTGAGCAACAATCAGCAAGACGTAGCAATCAACTTCTGCAAAACAAATTTCAGTGTCATGTACATTCAGCAAGTTGCATTTGAAAACTTTATTTCATCGTCATTACAGGACATAGCACAAGAGCAAAATAAAGACAATGTGTGGAAAGAAATTAAACACCTTTGGCTAGATAAGAATAATGTTACGATTAGAAACCATTACACTGTACGCAATGACATTCTGTTTCGCCGCTCTCATCCTGACAGCAACGATTGGTTATTATGCGTTCCTGACGAACTGGTTAACAAATTAATATGGTACACTCATTTAAGTTACGCACATTACGGAGCAAGAAAATGTTTTCTTATACTGAGACAGAACTGTTATTTTACTAACATGGAAAAACGTATACGACGAGTTTTAGCGTCTTGTATAATTTGCCAGAAAGCTAAATCAGACACCACTTCACATATTCCTCCTTTATATCCCATTGTACCTGTTAAATTAAGACATATGGCCGCAGTAGACATTTTTGGTCCGATTCCGAGAACTAACAGAGGTTTTTGCTACATCTTTGTCGCTGTTGAGCTCACTTCAAAATTTGTTACTTTCACTCCGTTACGCAAAGCTACGGCTAAAACTGTTTCGAAAGCATTTGTAAACCATTTTCTATTTCATGTAGGGCATGTGATGAAAGTAATTTCTGACAATGGATCTCAATTTCGTTCTGGCATATGGACACGCATGTTACGAGCTAGAAACATTTCTCCGATTTATATATCCAAGTACCATGCTTCTTCGAACCCTTGTGAACGGTTAATGAAAGAAATTGGTAAGCTGTGCCGAATATACTGCCACAAAAGACATATTGATTGGGATACACACATACTCTCATTCCAAGATGTAATTAATTCCATTCCAAATGAATCCACTATGCTATCTCCGTCTGTTATACTGAAAAACGTTGAACCACCAAACAAAATTAAAGAATTAGTAAACTTCCCTAAATGTCGTCGCCTACGACACCATGAAATAATTGACATTGCGCTGAACAACATCAAACGTGCCGCAGAGCGCCGGAGAAGACAGCAAAAACAGGTTTGTACACGCCGCGACTTTCACGTTGGACAGAAGATATTAGTACGTACACACTATTATCCAGCAAATTAAAAGGTAAGTGCAGTAAATTTGAACTTTTATACGCAGGTCCATATCGTATTCGCAGCATCCCTCACCCCAATGTTGTACACGTCGAAACTTTAAGAACCAGAAAATCGAAAGGCAACCACCATTGGTCAAATATTAAACCCTTTATTGAATGAAGACACTCGATGATTCGACACACTATGATGCCATTTACTAATTTTTTTTGGCCACTTATGCAATTATATTCACATGACTAATGACTGATGATTATCGTATTTTTTCTTGGCAAGTGCCCGACAAGGTAAGGTTAGCAGGTCGCTTTTCTTGTCGTTACACATCAGACCGTGCACATTTTCCATTTTTTTGTGTGTATATGATTGTATTCCAGTTTTGTTTGTATGCACTGTGAAATAGTTTAGATATAACACACACCAGTTGACTTTGACTTTTTTGTTGCCCTATGATATCTCAACATCGTGACTGTTTTACATTTTTCTTTTTGCTGCTGCATTGTGATATTTTCTGTACATTTTGCCTCTGAACACTGTCAATGCTTTTGACATATTACTTTTTCTGTCATGTTATGCTGTATGGTTAATTATGTCACCATAAATCAGTCATTATTTAGTGGGTATATGATTTAAATGCAAGACATTAATCTCTGTTCATCAATTTCAGAAAGAAATGATGCGTGTAAGAAATAAATTCAACAGAAATGGGAATTTCACCTACGGAATAAACGAAAGAAGATGCAATAACTTTATGAGGAAGAGTAAATGGATCAGGATTAACAAACATTAACAAGCATATACTATACTCATCGTAGAATAGCAGCCTTAACTAATTTTTCTTTCAGAATACAAGGTGATTGATGCAGGCTGTCAGACAGAACTACACATCTTAGTTTTAGTGATGAAATATGCTAGAGATAAGGAATAGTTGTGTAATGAGTAATGAAGTGAATTTTTTGCAGATGATAATGAATGCTGATGAATAATGATGAAGAATATGCTGTTATGAATAATGAAGTTTTTCTTTATAGGTGATGATAATAATGAAGTTATGATAATATGGATAATGAAGTGATTGATAATGAAGTTTTTTCTTTACAGATGAGGATAATGTTGAAGTTATGTAATTATGCTATGTAGTTATTTAAGTATTTGTTGCAGTTTGCTTTGACAGCAGGTGTTATATTGCATAGTAGGATGACGGAAAGTTTTGGAAAGGACAGCTATGGAACACATTTTTATACACATTTCGCTACCTGTTAATTCGAAGTTCACTACTTTTCAGCATAGTACGCGTTTCTTCTTTCAGCTTAATAATCCATTTTGTATTTTTTTTTCAGGAGAAGCTTTTCATGATACTTACTAAACCTGTTACTTATTATACCTGTTCTAGTACTTGCATTTTATTTTTTTACCCATTTGTGTCTATCATTTATAAATGTGATCACATATACTGCCTTGTTACATAACCTGGCTACAGCTGACTCATGGCGAATGACGTTACCTATACTCATTTGCAGCAATAGGTCAAAAGCAAATATTGTTATGCCTCAGCAATTAATTATCGATCCCAACGCAATGCATTGCTAACAAAAAAAGAAAAGTATTACCAGTCCCACATAATGTCACTAGTTTATGATAATTCTGAATAATAAGGATTAGCTCTGAATAGTATGTCACTTGAGTAATGACTTCTTAATGAAAAAAAAAGTATATATATAAAATAATGCTTTGTCACTAGCTAATAACTGCCACTGTTTATGGTAATGAGACTACTTATAATGCCCATGATTATTAATGCTATGACTGTGATTAACTGATTTTTAATAATGACTTCTTAATGATCTGAATAATACTGAATGAGGAACAATGTTTTATTCTATTCAATACTTGCTGGCCACTGAGTGCCAATAATTAATGTCACTAAATGAATTATGTTATTAGTTATGTCATTAATTAGCTCTTGTTTTCAATGTTGACTTTTCATATTTTGGTAAATGGCCAATGAGTGCAAATAATTTGTATCACTCAATGTATTATGTTAATGCTAGGCCAATAATTGACCTTTTTTTTTTCAATGAAGACTTCTGATGAACATTATTCTGTCATACTAAATATGCTTTGTAACTGGCCAAGCACTGCCACTGTTTATTGTAATACGATTACCCATGATGCCAATAATTTAATTTTATGAACATTATTCTGTAATACTAAAGACATGGTACAGAAATGTTCAATAACTAGGCTATGAATGCCGCAAACTACTACTGTAATTCTCAATATTATGTGACTTAATGTCCTTCACCTTATGAGCTAACTACTCTGAATTACTGCAATGTCGATTTGTCCTGTCCATCCTCATGATCATGGAGCACTATATTTGGTTTTTGCACTAATTCTACGTTGGTGTGCCTTGTAAGAGCATGGTGTTGACACGACATGCTGTCCACCACCGTGAGCGATGAAGACATTATTATGGTCGCACTGTTTGGTGTACCCAGTGTACTGCCAAAATGAAAACATGGAACATTACTACGACAGTTCAGTGTCTTGGGTACGCTGATAAATTCTGATGGGAAAAGAACTTCAAATTGAGTCACTTGGTGTTGTACTTCTGTGGAAAGATATGGACTTTCAGAACAGCTGTGTGCAATCTAAAGTGCTACAACCATGATGCAATGCTTCCCTTTCCTATCCTAATTCTTGTCACATAGTGAAGATCATTTTTTGCTAACATCATTTATGTTTATGGGTTATACATTTTTTTTTTTTGATTCGCTGAACTCCAGTGCAAGTACACTTATGGCACTTGTCGACATGATTTTTTGCCATTATGTTTATTTGTTGTGGAAATGCTAAAGACATTTTTTCGATTTGTTCTGAAGTACAGTATATGTGCACTCTTGTCTTTTATATTATATATACATTTTTATTTTGATGATATGTTCTGAACTACAGTGCATGTGCACTTATATTAGGTGTTAATATGTTTTCTACTGAACTTCAGTGCCTGTGTACTTTTCTCATTTTTCAATATGATTTGTACTCATTCTGTATGTTCAATACTACAGTGCGTATGCACTTATGTCATTTGTTACTCATTGTATATACATTTCGTCATTTGCTGATATGTTCTCAACTCCAGTGCGAGTACACTCATGTCACTTGTCAATATGATTTTCTGCCATTCTGTTTATTTGTTCTGAAAATGCTAAAAAAATTTTTTCAGTGCGTGTGCACTTTGTTATCTGTCAAATAATTTGTATATACAGTTTTCTGATTTGCTACTATGTTTTGTACTCACTTTGTCTTTGTCTGAAATGTTTTGTAATCGGTGCATGTGCACAACATTTAATTCATGTACTACATCTAAATATTCTGTAAATTGTAGAAGTCTATTAATTAAAGAAAAATTTTGCCGCGCTTGGCAAGTCCAAATGACTCACCATCGCTGCCAAATATTTGCCCCCCCCCAGTGGAGGGTTATGAAACACGTATGTTGTGTGGCGGCGATGGCGAGGCATTGCAGAGTCTCTGACCAGAGAGCCATTTTATCGTAGTTAGTCTGCGCTTGACCTCACGAGTGTTGCGAGTAGTACGCTAGTAGTCGTCATGCAGTACAGTCGGTCAGTAGTAGCAGCCCAGTGCAGTTGTGTGATGTAGTCTGTCGATAGCAGTAGCTCAGTTCAGTTGCATCCAGCAGTATGTCGGTAGTAGCAGTCGAGTGCAGTTGTGTGTGTGAGGAGTCGGTGAGCGTCCACATGGCATTCTGGTCAAGATGCTGAATGAGGTATATTGTTAATTAAGGTAATCATCAGATAATGTAAAGTTTATTTATTGTAATTAATTTTCAACAAGTGCCCCAATAATAATTTTGATTTCAAAGCAATTTTTTTACAAAAAAAAACCATTTAATTGAACCAACGATTCCGTTCCATTTCCTTTAAAGTAAAGTTTCAGTTACATTTCAAAAAATATATATATATATATTATTTGCAATGCATTTCCTCCAAGCCGTGGCCAACAATGAGAGCAGAAATTTGACATGTAGTTATACTGAGGTAAGAAATTAATTCTGATTTTTTGCACAGGGCCAAAGACCGATATTTCGGTTTAGTTGAATTTTCATTGTCACTGAAGTTTCATTAGCACTGAATTGTTTTTCATCATTTTCGTGACAGCTTATACTTTGAGTCAGATTGCGATTCTCACTTTTATTGTCATTAAATTTAATTGCTAGGGAGGTTATGCTTGGCTCCCATTCATTTATTATTTCTGTCTTTCAAAATTTCTCTGGGAAGCTTACACTTAGCACAATGTGCATTAGCATTTAAAATAAAATTCTTTTAAAATTTCGGTGGGGAGGTTACAGTACATCTGGAGATTGTGGCGATACAAGTGAGACTCTTTAGATACATGCAATGTTACTAATGGCGCCTTGCTAGGTCGTAGCCATTGACTTAGCTGAAAGCTATTCTAACTATCTGCTCTGATAATGAGCGAGGCTTCGTCAGTGTGCATCGCTAGCTACGTCGTCCGTACAACTGGGGCGAGTGCTAGTCCATATCTCGAGACCTGCCTTGTGGTGGCGCTCGGTCTGCGATCCCTGACAGTGGCGACACGCGGGTCCGACATGTACTAATGGACCGCGGCCGATTTAAAGCTACCACCTAGCAAGTGTGGTGTCTGGCGGTGACACCACAGTCATCAATACACCTGACACGAGAGTCGTCATTGTTTAATGCTGTGTTTCATTTCAGTGATGAGTATTTTGTAACAGCGAGAGTCGTTTGTGTGTGACCTGTTACGCCACTGTGTGCCATCTGATCTGAAGCAACAAGTATTACTCGATCACTCTGAGAATGATTTCGGATCAGCAGCTGACGGGAACAACTCTGTCGACAGAAGTCGAAAGACGGTGTATGGCTTCGGCCTGATAATCAGCATCTACATACATACTCCGCAAATCACCTTGTGGTGAGCGGTGGAAGGTACCTTGTACCACTGTTAGTGAATTTCCTGGTCCACTCGCAAGTAGCTCGAGGTCACCACCAATCTTAGCTTCAAAAAATGTGTGCAAAGAGTACCTTCATTGAACCTATCAACAAATTCAAACCATATAAAATTTAGATTTTTAACATTTCTTTGATCTTTAGCCCTGTTTGTTACAACTGCTTTCGTTTATGAATACGTTGTTAAAGTTGACTAAATGATTTGCATACGCATCTTTACATCAGAATGATTTCCAAAACTAATTTTAATTTCTTAACATAGGATAAAACTATACTCAATTGGTCAATGCTAGTAATTTTTCTGGTCTAAAGTATCCTTGTTTCTAGTTCGTTTCTAACTTTCGGGAGTGACGGAACCCTCATCACCGGTGACCCCGCGTCAGTACTCCGAATACTCAGCGTAGTTACGCCCCTGTTATCAGTACATACCAGCAAGTCTCCCGTGGCGCCGTTTGTTCCAACATCCACTTGAGACTGCCTGTTCTGGCCTCAGGCTGTTCCGAATCTCATCCCTACACACACAAAAATTAAGGTTAATTGTTGATTAAGCCTCTGGGAAAACATAAAACTGGAAAAGGAATTTTCGTCTGCAAATTACCTGCACTTTCTGCAGGCGATGTTTCTCTTTGCATTCCGAAAAGTGACCGTGCACATTATGTTATTTGAAACCATTAGGATTATTCACCACATCTCCAACATACTTTAGAACTTCGTTCTGTGACAAATATCTCTTCTACAGCAAAAATGATAAATATTTCGAAGACAGCTTCTCTTTCACAGTTATTGGCGTGTTACGTGCGTTTTTGAGGAAAATTCCCTTGGCATCAGTGGCCAAGGTGTAAACAATAAACAGTTATCATTAATATAGGATCTGTCTTCTAGCAAAACACAGTTTTATATTTTTTGATTACCCAAAAACGTTTCAATGAAAATGACAAATGTTTTATGTGTTTGGAATATATGAATGTATTTGGAATACCTGAACACTAGGTTATTATTGTTGTTGAAATTACCCACTTCAGCAACAGATCTACAGTTAATGCAACATGCCACATCCAACAGAGGCACATGAAGATAACACATCCACCGGAACATTAAGTCCTGAAATTTAGACATAGCAAAAACACCTGCTGGAGAAGCCGAATAAAAAAGCGTAGACAGAAAAAATAGTAAATTATGTTTATGTGAAAATTACTGTTGATTTTGCACAAATAAAATCAATGTCGTGAGACTAGGGCCTCCCGTCGGGCAGACCATTCGCCGGGTGCAAGTCAATCGATTTGACGCCACGTCGGCAACTTGCACGTCGATGGGGATGAAATGATGATGATTAGGACAACACAACACCCAGTCCCTGAGCGGAGAAAATCTCCTACCCTGCCGGTAATCAAACCGGGCCCTTTGTTTTGACATTATGTCGCGCTGACCTCTCAGCTACCGGGGGTGACGATTTTGCACAGATGGGATATTTTTGAACACTGAAAAACACACATGATTTTATATTACGACGAAACAGGGGAGGGAGTGTCACGGATATGATACACTAATTGGGGAGGCAATCGTTAAAACAAAGGCGTTATCCATTACGGGGAGATCTCTTCACGAAATTTCAGTTCTCAACTTTCTCCTACGAGTACTAATCTTTTTATTTTTTACTTTCACCTAGGTATGGAAAAAATCATCATTGTAATAAAATAATGGAAATAAGAGCTCGTACAGAAAGATTTAAATGTTCATTTTTCTCAAGCGCTGTTAGAGAGCGAAACAGCAGAGAAAGTCTGAAAGAGGTTTTATGAGCCCTCTGCCAGGCACTTAAGTGTGAATTGTAGAGTTTTCATGTAGATGGAGACACAGTTTTGTGCTGTTGAAACTCGTTCACGCTCTATTAACCCTATATATCAATAATATATGTGTATAATCCAGAGCGGCTTCACTTGTGTGTGCGATGAAGCTACCTGTTTTGTTTACCAACGTTAATCGCCTGTCTTTGGTTAGTAAAGAAGGAGTGTTTATGTGGAATCTTTTATAGAATATTTTCAGTAAGTGGTACCACCACAATTTTCTGTGCTCTACAGTCTTTCCTCCCAAGACTTCCATCCGTGTGCCAACGCTTCTCGTTCTGCATTTTCTTGTAATATTTAGAAGTCACCTGAAAATTAGTTCCGACAATCTGGATTCTGATTTTGTGCTTCTTTCTTTTAATATTCATTGCTCACTGCTATGTAGGCAGGCCGTCTCGGCCTCTATTATGAAGAAATGTGTAATCAGGTCTTTTGCCCAATTGAAGGGGTCGGCGGGAGAAAGTGCTAACCCATAGGAGCGTTCAGAGTTGTTGCATATATGTAACAATTAGGTCGATTAAATTCAAAGAAAAGAAATACATAAAACAGAACCACATAATTTATGCAGCAGACAGGATCTTCCAGCAGTACATAGTGAACTAATTGTTACTACCATGTCATGCATTCGAAAATACAACTGATACATGATCAGAATAATACCACTGAATCGAGTGTTAGCATTTTATTCTACCGACCCCTTCGGTTTATTCTAGGCTTATGAGATTAAACTGAGGTGCTGTTCTGTGTAAGAATTACTGTACATGGTTATTCACAAATCCCTCCGAGGTTTCAGAAAACGGCTGTGGAAAACGTACAAGACATACGGAGAAACGGCACATATCGGTGAGAAGAGCATCTTTCCAAATTTCCATCTGTAATACGCCCTGTGGCGCACTTGCAGAAAGCAAGACAGTGATAGGCGTGCGAGAACATAGAGCGAAGCGTGCATTTGGAATCCGCTAGAAGTGCGTCAGTTGTCACGGTTCGGCGACGATTTTGTAACAAACATCGGGTAAAACCTCCAACAGACAAAGCAAGCCGTAGTCGGTACAATACATTCCGTGGTACACTCTCCTTACGTGGTGCGCTGAAAATAGGCCGACCGCGTGTGTCAGCAGAGGAAGTGGCGCTTGTCCAGGAATCATTCGTCAGAGTTCGAAGAAATCGACGATGCGAGCGGCAGAGAAAAAAATGTTCGAAGTGTGTGAAATCTTATGGGACTTAACTGCTAAGGTCATCAGTCCCTAAGCTTACACACTACTTAACCTAAATTATCCTAAGGACAAACACACACACACACCCATGCCCGAGGGAGGACTCGAACCTCCGCCGGAACCAGCCGCACAGTGCGGGCAGAGAACTGTGTGCAATATCATAACAGTTACACGCGCTGAGCACTGACAGTGGGGTCCGTTGTGACTTTTGAATGACTTGCCGTGGCTCCAGGAGGAAGACGGGTATCACAGCAGTTGGTTTTTCGGTGGAGAAGTCGCGTTGCATGTACCTGGCAACGTGAGTCGTCATAAAGTACTTGAATGGGACACGGAACACCGACCCAAGATTGTGAAACACAGACGTGATTAACCTAAAGATAATGCTTGTTGTGCCATGTCCTCTTCTAAAGTTTACGGACCATTTTTCTTTCTGGGGAAAACTGGCTAGTTTCGTGACCTGAACATGCTGCAGTAGTGGTGTATGCCACTATTACAGCAAGAGAGTGGAGACCACTTAGCAACAAGACCATGTTGCACCTCACTTTCTCTCAGATGTTCGTTATAGCTTCACCACCGAACTACATCTGCGTTCGATGGGATATTCTTCCCACAATGACTCTTCTTCATTGACCCGGACGGTCACCTGACTTACTCCATATTTATTTTCTTACCGTGTTATGCCAAAGTTGATGCATTCCTGCCTCCACTGCCATTTAATCTGGAAGTGTTGCAAGGAAGGATAATTAATACGGTCGCTGATATCGAGCACGACAAGTTCGGATGTGTACACCAAGACTTTGACAATCGTGCTAGCGTTTGCCGAGCCATGAACGGTGCGCATAGCCTACCTGTAATGTGAATTAAAATTTAAAGAGACGCTCTAACTACTGATATGTGTCATTTTTAAAGTTCGGCAACTCATTCGTAAAAATGGAAGTCTTATGGGATTAGTTTGTTGTCCGTCTGTCTCTTAAGACGGGTAGAGGTATCAAGTTTAAATTAGTGTCATATACCAAGGTCTGCGGACCCTCGGCAGTGTAAAAAATTTAAGCTTCTAAATCAATGCAATCAAAAGATACGGCCACTTCTGCCACAGAAACTCATTCATCAAAACCCATATATTAACTATCTATATACATAATCAATTTTAACGAGTTTTTTTTTGCGTGGTCATGCTCCACAGCAAGCACAGAAATATTTGTTTTGTGAATAAGAACCGCCTTTCCTTGCTGCATTGTATTTTATTTGTCCCAGATGCGTTTCGCCTTTTTCACTTTAAGGCATCATCAGTGAAAGCTAGAATGATAGTTTTGTTATGTGTTAGTTGTAGATTATAAAACAGTTCACGTCTCGTTTTTTACGTAAATAAGTGATTATGTACAGTTCTTCTCCTTTTGGTTGGCGTCTGCGTTTCCTCTCATCTGGTCACATACTGGAGGTCGCACTACAGCCCTATTTATGAAACATATGCACGTTTTTATGTTACGAACTTTCTTTCCCACTTCTCGTCTAGTTTGTCCTTATTGTTGTGATGATCAAACTCCTGTCACAAATTACAGATATTTTTTCGCAAACTGTGAGTTCACTGTGTGTCTCATCCTGTTTGGTTTGTTTACGTACATATTACCAACCTAACATAGTATACTCGTATGCTGAAAACTCACACCTAATCATTTCTGTTATGTTTATATTTGTGTGTGTGTATGTGTGTGTGTGTGTGTGTGTGTGTGTGTGCGTGCGTGTGTGTGTGTGTGTGTGTGTGTGTGTGCGAAAGCGAAAGCGAGAGAGAGTGAGAAATGGAGAATACGTATGGGAGTAATAAAATACAGTGAAGCAAGAAAAAGCGGTTTTTATTTACAAAACAAATATAATTGAGTCTGTACGGTGCGCTCAGAGTGCGACTCCTACCCTCACGTATTCGGTTCTTGTGTTTGTATAGTCGTTTCCACGCAGTCGCCTTCTGAACTGAGGATGAATAACCTTGTATACCTGAGTTTGAAGTTTCTAGAGCAACGTTCGGCGACAATAACTGTTCCAGCACAGATATTTCAATAGAATATATTTTTCATTTTGTAAAATAAATCAGTTTATATTATCAACAACTGCTTGTTAACTAACAAGAACCAGTTACAATCCCCATACATCACAACATGATATTTAAGTTTTTTTAAAAGTTTTTATTCCACATTTGCATTCATTGACTTTGAATTCAAAACTTTAATACACTGAGGTGACAAAAATCATGGGATGACTGCTGACATCGCGCCGGACCTCCTTTTGCCCGGCATAGTGCAGCAGTTTGACGTGGCATGAACACAACAAGTCGTTGGAATTCCCCTGCAGAAATACTGAAACATGCTGCCTCAATAGCCGGCCAGAATTGCGCAAGTGTTGCCGGTGCAGGATTTTGTCCACAAAGTGACCTCTCGATTACGTCCCATAAATATTTGATGGATTCATGTCGGGTGATCTGAGCGGCCAGATCATTCGCTCGATTTATCCAGAATGTTCTTCAAACCAATCGTGAATAATTTTGGCCTGGTCACAAGACATTTTTCTTTGGGAACATGAAGTCCACGAATGGAGGCAAGTAGTCTACAAATAGTCGAACATAACGATTTCCAATCAGTGAGCTGTTCAGTTGGACTAGAGGTACCACTTCATTCCACGTAAACGCAGCCCACACAGTTATGGAGCCACCACCAGCTTGCACTGTGCCTTGTTGACAAGCTGGGTGCATCTCTTCGTGGGGTCTGCGACACGCTCGAATCCTACCATCATTTCTTACCAACTGAAATCGGGACTCATCTGATGATGAAGCCACAGTTTTGCAGTCGTCTAGGGCCCAACCGATATTGTCAGGAGTCCAGGAGAGGCGCCGTAGGCAATTTCGTGCTATTAGCAAAGGCAGTCGCGTCGGTCTTCTGCTGACATAGCCCATTAACGCCATATTTCGCCGCACTGTCGTGACGGATTCGTTCGTCATTAGTCGCACATTGATTTCTGCGGCTATATCGCGCAGTGTTGCTTGTGTGTTATCACTGACAACTCTACTCAAGCGCCGCTACTCTTGCTCGTTAAGTGAACCGAAGGCCGTCGGCCACTGCGTTGTCTGTTGTGAGAGGCAGTGCTTGAAATTTGTTATTCTCGGCACGTTCTTGACACTATGGATCTCGGAATATTGAATTCTCTAACGATTTCCGAAATAGAATGTCCCGTGCGCCTAGCTCCAACAACAATTCCGCATTCAAAGTCTGTTAATGAATCATAGTAGAGATGACAGCTGCGCCGTTGGACTGCCCCTTTATACTCTGTGTTACACGATACTACCGCCATCTGTATATGTGAATATCGCTATCCCAAAACTTTTGTCACCTCAGCGTATAATGTTTATTAGATTATTATAAAGAAATGTATAGTGAGCGACCTCAAAAGCCGCTGAATATCAACTTCCTTGTAAACAGTTTCATATTCTGGCATGTTTTTAAACGGATTGGCAACGCTGTGAATTTGTCGATTTGCAGAAGCTCGAGTTTTCTCGGCGTGACAGATTACTTCTGTGCTTTCAGGTATTCAGTCGAGCCGTTGATTCCGTTTTACGCACATTTCCTTCAATCACCCAGTTGCCTTATTGTAGAGCTGCAAGCTGTGGTGTCGAGAGGGCATAGCAGGCACTGGGAGTCTATGCCGACTGTATACAGCTGTCCGACATCAACAGTACTAGGTTGTGTCGTTGGAGTCCAGGCAACGAGCACAAATAACAACAAAGGTCACAGCATCTGAAGGAAACGAGCGGGTCAGTCGTGAAATATTGGTAAAAAAATGGAATAAACAGCAACGTCGAACTCCGGAAAGCACACCATTGATTCAGAAATGTCGTACAAAAATTCGTGCCACATGAAATATAGTCTCTATATGTCTCTCCCTAGCAGTCTGTTCCATAAACTACATTACCTGGCAAAAAAGTGGAGCACACAGAAGTCATGGTTGAATGTAAGTTCACTTCGTACAGATATACGCATACGGCAGGTATGTTGATGATGAGAGTTGCAGATCTCTTTGACAGAACGGCGACGAGAGGGGTTAGTGTTGTCCCTGTTCAGTGTTGTTACCAAACCTGGAAGGGTATATGGTGGGATGTTGAGTGACCACTGTAATGGACACGGAGATGCGTCGTACACGTATGAGACAGCATTATCAGCTCCAGACTGAATTTGTATTATGCCTGATAGCGGACTCCAATTGGCCAGCTAGTCAAATCGTGCAGTACCCAGTTCTGTGGGGAATTTGGAGTTTCGATGTGACCGTGGCCCGATGTTGGACTGCACGTGAGCGTGAGGTCGGGCCCACGTGTTGTCAAGGTGGTCGACCACCGATCACCACAAGGGAGGCACACCGTATTGTGCACCAAGAACATCGTAACCCTGCCACATCTGCACCTGCCATCCGAGAACAAGTAATGGACTCCCTGTGAGACTCTATGTCATAACGCACCATTCGTCGAAGACCAGCAGCAGGTGGACTTGGAAATTGCCGGCCCGTGAGTAGGCTGCCGTTAACAATACAAAACAGACGGCTGCGTTTGGGATGGTGCCGCGACTGGGATGCACTGTACGCTGACGAATGGCGTCGCATTGCGGTCAACGATGGATCACGGTTCTGTACTGTGCTAGATGATCACTGTCGGCGAGTATGTCGGCGACCTGGTGACAGGTCCCATGCTTCCCGTGTTTTGAAGAGGCACCGCAGTGTCATTCTTGGCTCTGTTTCAACTGGGTGGGAGGCCATCAGGAATGGTTCAAGGTCACGACTGGTAGAAATTCTACGTCACAGGCATCCTGCGTCCTCCTGTGTCGCCTCTTATAACGACCCTGTCGATATGTCTTCAGGCCCGCTATATTAGGTCGCAGTCTCTTCTTACTTTTCCAACAAACTATCATTAAGACGGCTACTGAGCAGTGCCGATGAATGCACTATCCAAGATCGGCTCATTCCGTCCTGGTCCAGAACCCAACTGCAACTAACTCGCACCACAACAGTAACTGGTCTCTAGCGGATTATCAAGAAGCAAAGATTAACTTGTACTGGTAGCCACGGCTACAACCTGCTCAATGGAGAACTTCAACGGTAACTATATACAGGGTGACAATTATTGAACTGTATGAAATAAAATCGTCATAACTTCTGAACGGTTTGCGTTAGGACGCTCAAACTGCATGGTTGACCGCGAGGCATGATGGGAATTAGTATACACATGCATGGTTTGGTTTAGCGACGAAACCCACTTTCATTTGGATGGTTTCGTCAATAAGCAAAACTGGCGCATTTGGGGTGAAACATGTGCGTTTTAAGTAACGTAACTGACTAGTCTGCAACAAAATGGTTCAAATGGCTCTAAGCACTATGAGACTTAACATGTGAGGTCATCAGTCCCCTAAACTCAGAAATGGAAATGGCATGTGAACGTGTATTTCATTTCGTCGCTAATGCGCTTGGCTCTGTACTGAACTTTTCTGACTGCGAGAATGTTAACTGTCAATAACTTTAAGCTAAATCAAAACTGCATGAATTTACGTAACACAAAAACTGAATCTGATGCAAAAGTATTGATTTGAAATTTTCCCTGGTAATAAAACAAAACTTGATCAATTGAAAATACTGGTCCCTGTACTTAATGAATGCTATCCCTGAAACAATAAAATTTCTTAACTTTATCTGCGCGTTAGTAATGCCCTTCGTACTGTTCTGTGTTAGTACTTTTAAATGCATAGTTAGCGTACAGCTATTGCGTAAGGTTGTTTCTTAGCATACATTTTAATTAAATCGAATATGACTGAGAAAATAACTTGTTGAGCAAATTAGTTCATCAGAAACGGCCCGCCCGGTTAGCCATGCGGCCTAACGCACTGCTTTCCAGGCGGATTAGTGTCGAGGTCCAGTGTGCCGGCCAGTCTGTGGATCGTTTTTAAGGCGGTTTTCCATCTGCCTCGGCGAATGCGGACTGGTTCCCCTTATTCCGCCTCAGTTACACTATGTCGGCGATTGCTGTGCAACCATTGTCTCCACGTACACGTACACCATAATTACTCTACCACGCAAACATTGGAGTTACACTCGTCTGGTGTGAGACGTCCCCGGGGGGAGTCCACTGGGGGCCGAAACGCACCATAACCCTGGGTTCGGCGTGGGGGGGTGATTGGACTGCTGTAGCCTGCTGTGGGGTTGTGAACCACTGAGGGCTACGGCGGGGACGACGCCTCTCCGTCGTTTCTAGTTCCCCAGTTCCATACAATACAGTTGAATAATCAGGAACGACATGGGTCTGAGAACTGGTATTGATTTGTGGTAAGTAACAATATGGCACTAACTTTAAAACTTGTATTTTTACTCTTTAGCTTTACAAAATCGTTGGATGTGAGTGCTATGCATTCTCAATCACCCATATGAATATGCGCATTGCTTTGGTAGCAAAACAACTTTCTTTACATTAATTATTTCCAGCATGGTATCTTGCAGCCCACCCGGTTAGCCGTGCGATCTAACGCACTGCTTTCTGGGTGGGAAGGCGTGCCGGTCCCCGGTACGTATCTGCCCGGCATATTAGTGTCGAGGTCCTATGAGGCGGCCAGTCTGCGGTTAGTTTTTAAGGCGGTTTTCCATCTGCCTCCGTGAATGCGGGCTGGTTCCCATAATTCCGACTCAGTTACACGATGTCGGCTATTACTGTGCAAACACTTTGTCCACTTATGCATACACCATAATCACTCTACCACGGAAACATTGGGGTTAAACTCCTCTGGTGTGAGACGTTCCCGGTAGGGGGGGGGGGGGGGGGGGCATCGGTCCACTCAGGGCCGTTCTGCACAATAACCTTGGGTCCGGTGTGGGGCAGTCGCGGTGGGATGAGTGGACTGCTATAGCCTGTTGTGGGGTTGTGTACCACTACAGGCTACAGCGGGGACCAAACCTCTCCGTCGGTTCTAGGTCCCCAGTTCCATACAATACAATGGTATCTTGCCCGTAGCAAGCAAGTACATATCCAGCACACATCAGATACAACACGTCTTTACACTTGGAAGTCCTCCATACACCATTCTACCTACTCTAGCACATTACCCATAACATTTTCAACCAGCGATCGCTGTTGAGCAGCGACTCTACTATACAATCGATACTACATTTCATCGTCTCTGGATCAATATAAAATTTTCTTACAAAGTTTTAACCAGTGTATATACCTTTCAGGGGGACTGAGAATCCGCATTTCGCGATCGAGAAGTCTGCAATTTCCAGAGTCCAGTGACTACATGTACGTGAAGGTTTTGGAAGATGACTTCATCATAAAAACGGCTCTGAGCACTATGGTACTTAACATCTGAGGTCATCAGTCCCCTAGAGCTTAGAACTACTTAAACCTAACTAACCTAAGGACATCACACACATCCATGCTCGAGGTAGGATTCGAACCTGCGACCGTAGTGATCGCGCGGTTCCAGACTGAAGCGCCTAGAACTGCTTGGCCACAACGGCCGGCGATGACTTCATCCCCACTCTCTAAAGTTACCCTGATTTCGACAAGACGTGGTTCATGCAAGAAGGATCTCGACCCCATCGCATCAGGAGTGTATTTGATGTCCTGGAGGAGCACTTTGGGGACAGCATTCTGGCTCTGGGGTACCCGGAGGCCACTGGCATGGGCCTCGATTGGCCGCCATGTTCTCCGGATCTGAACGCATGCGACTCCCTTCTGTGGAGCCATATTAAAGACAACGTGTACAGCAATAAACCCAAAACCATTGCTGAGCTGAAAACAGTCATTCAGGAGGCCATCGACAGCATGAATGTTCCGATACTTCAGCGGACCATGCAGAATTTCGCTATTTTCTGCGCAACGCCATCGCCAATGACGGTAGGCATATCGAACACGTCATAACCTAAATCCGAAATCTGTAGTGACGTTTATATGTTGAATAAGTTTTGTGGACACCGCAGTTTGTGATTAATTAACGTTTTTTCTCATGTACTTCAATAATTGTCACCCTATTACACACACACATATATATATATATATATATATATATATATATATATATATATATATATATATATATGTGTGTGTGTGTGTGTGTGTGTGTGTGTGTTTGTGTGTAATAGAGTGACAATTATTGAAGTACATGAGAAAAAACGTTAATAAATATATATATATATATATATATATATATATATATATATGTGTGTGTGTGTGTGTGTGTGTGTGTGTAATAGGGTGACAATTATTGAAGTACATGAGAAAAAACGTTAATTAATCACAAACTGCGGTGTCCACAAAACTTATTCAACATATAAACGTCACTACAGATATATATATAATTGTATTAAGTTCCTGGTCAAAGTTTTCTTGGGACATTGGGGTAAAAGGAGAAGGTGGATCATGTGGTGGAATGCTGCATGTTTATAGGCTGTAGGATGTTGGGTGGAAGCCGGGATGAATGTGTCAGTGAAGGAGTCTTTTTGACAAATTTTTAATTTATAGTTACTGTCTTCTATCTTTAAGCTAATATCCAGAACATTTATGCTGGTCGCCCCCAACTCCATTCTGACGTTTATGTTAGTGTGCCACTGGTTCATATTTCCACAACTTTGTGGAGTTGTCTATTGGAACTTATCCACATACAAAGAATATCATCCACATATCTGTACTAATAGAAAACATGTTTTGTCAGAGATTCCCTCTTAAGAAGATCAGTCTTCCACTTGTCCAAGAACATTTCGGCTAGTAAGGGGGATAAAGGTGAGCCCATAATGCATTGCCATATGAAGACACTGTAACCTCACACTCTCATGGGACACTATCTAGGTCCATTTTTCAACAGGACAACTCTCGCCTTCACATGGCACGTGTGTCTATGAACTGTCTGCGTGTGAGGTTGAGCTACTCCCTTGGCCAACGAGTCCCCAAATCTGTCCCACATAGAACATGTGTGGGACCAGTTCAGACGTCATGTTGGTCCCATTCCCAATATGCGGCATATGAATCAGCAGCTAGAACAGTTGTGTGCCACCTAGCCCGAGGAGAGTATGCAACGGCTTTATGACATCTTTTCCAATCCAATCAATGCGTGCATGCAGGCCAGAGTGGGAGCAACGTCATATTGATAAGTGGGCTCATACTGCGACGCTTTTTGAAAATTTGACTCGATTCTGTTATCACTGAAATAACATCACATACCCTGTCATCTCGTGAAATTTCATTTCGTTTCTTCCACCTCCTTCTACCAGCGTTTCATCTTTCTTTTGTGAGGCAGTGTATTAACATCCCTAGACATATGTCCCTTAAGTCAGTGTTTGTACAGCTAGTACGCGCCAGTTCCGAGCAAACATCCTGTATTGCTCACGAGCGGAGGCAGCCCCGAAGAGCAACGCGGTTTTTGTTTCCTACCGGCGTTCGGACGCAAACAGAGCGGCGTTCTCCGAGCCTGACATGGCATTCCGGTTTCGAAAGGCAGGTCTGCTCTGCTCTGCTCGTTTGAGAATTCCGCGAGCGAGCGCGTCGGGTGCGCGAACAGGAGTGCAGTGAGCGAGGCCACGGGCGGTCGGCGAACCGAACAGCGCGGAACTGCGCTCACACGCGTCCTGTGGACACGGTAGGCCTACAACAGCTGCCTGGCTGGCCACACACGTGCCGCGGGCGGACCGCCGCGACGACTAGTTCCTGACAAGCGATTGCGTGCGCTTCCCAGGGTACCGGCGCAGAACCACTGCTGCCGAGCAAGTAATCCCTATCATTATCTTGTACTCTTCCCTAATTTCTACAGTACAGTTACAAAGTTTCCCCAAATACTTTTCCACGTCATGTGTCCCTCCTATTTTCACATACTAGCCCTTTCTTCGCTTTCCACGCACACGCCCTGCCCTCCATCCTAGCCACTCCTCTCCTGTATCCCACGTTTTCTTCCACCCACTCTCACACACTACCAATTCCCATCTACCGACCCACCAGTTCCGGAGTCACCACAATCATTACAGTGTATCAAACAACCGCTTAAACCATCTGCTCCCAATTTACACTACTGGCCATTAAAATTGCTACACCAAGAAGAAATGCAGATGATAAACGGGTATTCATCGAACAAATATATTATACTAGAACTGACATGTGATTACATTTTCACGCAATTTGGGTGCACAGATCCTGAGAAATCAGTACCCATACCAACCACCCCTGGCCGTAATAACGGCCTTGATACGCTTGGGCATTGAGTTAAACAGAGCTTGAATGGCGTGTACAGGTACAGCTGCCCATGCAGCTTCAACACGATACCACAGTTCATCAACAGTAGTGACTGGTGTATTGTGACGAGCCAGTTGTTCGGCCACCATTGTCCAGACGTTTTCAATTGGTGAGAGATCTAGAGAATGTGCTGGCCAGGACAGCAGTCGAACATTTTCTGTATCCGGAAAGGCCCGTACAGGACCTACAACATGCGGTCGTGCATTATCCTGCTGAAATGTAGGGTTTCGAAGGGATCGAATGAAGGCTAGAGCCACGGGTCGTAACACATCTGAAATGTAGCGTCCACTGTTCAAAGTGCTGCCAATGCGAACAAGAGGTGACCGAGACGTGTAACCAATGACACACCATACCACCACGCCAGATGATACGCCAGTATGGCGATGACGAATACACGCTTCCAATGAGCGTCCACCAAGATGTCGCCAAACACGGATGCGAACATCATGATGCTGTACACAGAACCTAGATTCATCCTAAAAAATGACGTTTTGCCATTCGTGCATCCAGGTTCGTCGTTGAGAACACCATCGCAGGCGCTCCTGTCTGTGATGCAGCGTCAAGGGTAACCGCACCCATGGTCTCCGAGCTGATAGTCCATGCTGCTACAAACGTCGTTGAACTGTTAGTGCAGATGGTTGTTGTCTGGTAAACGTCTCCATCTGTTGACTCAGGGATCGAGACGTGGCTGCACGATCCGTTACAGCCATGTGGATAAGATGCCTGTCATCTCGACTGCTAGTGATGCGAGGCCGTTGGGATCCAGCACGGCGTTCCCTATTACCCTCCTGAACCCACCGATTCCATATTCTGCTAACATTCATTGGATCTCGATCATCGCGAGCAGCAATGTCGCGATACGATAAACCACAATCGCGATAGGCTACAATCCGACCTTTATCAAAGTCGGAAACGTGATGGTACGCATTTCTCCTCCTTACACGAGGCATCACAACAACGTTTCATCAAGCAACGCCGGTCAACTGCTGTTTGTGTGTGAGAAATCGGTTGGAAACTTTCCTCATGTCAGCACGTAGTAAGTGTCGCCATCGGCGCCAGCCTTGTGTGAATGCTCTGAAAAGCTAATCATTTGCATATCACAGCATCTTCTTCCTGTAGGTTAAATTTCGTGTCTGCAGCACGTCATCTTCGTGGTGTAGCAATTTTAATCGCCAGTAGTGTAAATTAATTCATAGTGCCTACAGAGGTGATTGTAGTGGCAATTTGTAGGGCAATACACCAAGTTTTGTCTCACGTAGGTCGCTAGTACCGAATCGCACCATAAAGAGCGCTAGCGGTAGTTGCGTTAAAGATGGCTGCCTTCACTGGACCCGAGTGCGCTAGCTCTGTGTTTAGGTTTGAAGAATCGAAGTCGGCGACAACAGTTCAGCGTAATCTCCGTACCAAATGCTCTAAATATCCTCCTATTAGGCTTACAATTTGTGCGACATAAATGTTTTGTAGAAACAGGGTTCTTGGTAAGACATGGGAAATCATTAGGCCGTCCAGGCACATCTGACGACATCCTTGAGCGAGTGAGACAATGTTTTTTCAACAGCCTTACGAAATCGACCTGGTGTGCATATCGCGAACTGCAAATCCCCCATACACTATGTGATCAAAACTATCCGGACACTCCCAAAAAATACGTTTTTCATATTAGGTACATTGCGCTGCCACCTACTGCCAGGTACTCCATATCAGCGACCTCAGTAGTCATTAGATATCGTGAGAGAGCAGAATCGGGTGCACCGTGGAACTCACGGACTTGGAACGTGGTCAGGTGACTGGGTGTCACTCGTGTCATACGTCTGTACGCGAGATTTCCACATTCCTAAACATCCCTAGGTTCACTATCTCCGATGTGATAGTGAAGTGGAAACGTGAAGAGACACATACACCACAAAAGCGTACAGACTGACCTCGTGTGTTGAGTGACAGAGACCGCCGACAGTTGAAGAGTGCTGTAATGTGTAATAGGGAGATATATATCCAGACCATCACACAGGAATTCCAAACTGCATCAGGATCCACTGCAAGAACTATGACAGTTGAGTGGGAGGTGAGAAAACTTGGATTTCATGGTCGAGAGGCTGCTCATAAGCCACACATCACGCCGGTAATTGCGAAACGACGCCTCGCTTGGTGTAAACAGCTTAAACATTGGACGATTGAACAATGGAAAAATGTTGTGTGGACTGACGAATCACGCTACACAATGTGGCGCTACGATGGCAGGGTGTGGGTATGGCGAATGCCCAGTGAACGTCATCTGCCAGCGTGTGTACTGCCAGCAGTAAAATTCGGAGGCTGTGGTGTTATGGTGTGGTCGTGTTTTTCATGGCCACCCCATGTCGTTTTGCGTGGCACTGTCACAGCACAGGCCTACACTAATGTTTCTCACTATTGGAGAGCAATTCGGGGACGGCGATTGCATCTTTCAACAGGATCGGGCACCTGTTCATAATGCAAGGCCTGTGGTGGAGTGGTTACACGACAAAAACAACCCTGTAATGGACTGTCCTGCACAGAGTCCTGACCTGAATCCTATGAACACCTTTGGGATGCTCTGGAACGTCGACTTCGTGCCAGGCCTCACCAACCGACGTCGATACCTCTCCTCAGTACAGCACTCCGTGAAGAATGGGCTGCATTCCCCAAGAAACCCTCCAGCACGTGATTGAACGTATGCCTGCGAGTGTGGAAGCTGTCATCGAGGCTAAGGGTGGGCCAGCACCTTACTGAATTCCAGTATTATCGACGGAGGGCGGCACGAACTTGTAAGTTATTTTCAGCCACGTGTCCGGATATTTTTGATCACATAATGTACGACTGTCTGGCGTGTGTCGAGAAACCGTTTGCATTTGAAACCGTACAGACTGACGATCGTACATTTCTTGGACAAAATCATATTTTCTGATGAGTCGTCTTTTCACTTAAGTGGCAAGGTTAACACACATAACTGTGGGATTTGGAGCAGTGAAAATCCATATCAAACATTGCAACATGTTCGTGATAGCCCTGAACTGAACTTTTTTGTGGATTAATCGAGAACAATATGTACACCCCCTTTCTTTTCAGTGAGAGTCCCATCAGCGGGAAAGTGTACCTGCATATGTTACAACAATTTTTGATACCAAAGATCCTTGAGGATGACCAAGAATGAAATATTTACTTACGCAAGATGGTGCACCACCCCACTACCTGGCTAACGTCCGGGATGTTCTCAGTGACCGGTTACCAGGCCTATGAATTGGCCCAGATGCGCCAATTGCATGGCCCCCACGTTCTCCAGACCTGACACCACTCGATTTTTTAAATGCGGATTCATCAAGGATATCGTGGTTTCACAAGCTACGACATGGTTGCAAATAAAACAGTGACCCGATAATAGAATAAATTTCCTTTACTTTACGTCTATGGTCACATTTTTTTTTTAGTCATTAGACTACCGGTTTTGGTCTATAATGATCATCTTCAGATCCGTTTTATAAAAACATGTCCTAATGTTCCGTAGTTGTACCTCCTGTGCCGGCTTCTCTACCTGAACTTAGA
Source organism: Schistocerca americana (assembly GCF_021461395.2). Taxonomy (NCBI): domain Eukaryota; kingdom Metazoa; phylum Arthropoda; class Insecta; order Orthoptera; family Acrididae; genus Schistocerca; species Schistocerca americana. The sequence continues at coordinate 168,927,753 of NC_060124.1, read as the reverse complement.
GCAAGAATTTACGCCTCAACTGAGAAAGTTACACCTGCAATGCTGCAGCGCATTTGGGAAGAAATTAGCTTCCGATGGGATTTGTGCAGGATAACCAATGGAAGCCACATACAACATCTTTAGTTTAAGGTAAAAAGCTTGATGTGTTTCCTTACAAAATAACACTAAAGCCAGCTCTGTATCTTCTTTCAACAAATTTATATGAGTTTTTAAAGTTGTGAAGTCCTTTTTGAAACACCCTGCATAATCAAAGTTACAGTACTTCCATCAAGTCATGAATTTAAAAAACAACAACCAGTTTTTAACCAATTAAAAAAAAGCATACAGACTGACGGAAATGGTAAGTGGTATACTCCGAACACCGCCAAAGCCAAACTCCACTTTCTACGTGCCTGTGCGATATGTTGGTCAAAATTTAATCCTTATGCGATCTTATTTCCTGTATTTTCAAAATGGTTCAAATGGCTCTAAGCACTATGGACTTAACATCTGAGGTCATCAGTCCCCTAGACTTAGAACTACTGAAACCTAACTAACCTAAGGAGATCACACACATCCACGCCCGAGGCAGGATTCGAACCTGCGACCGTAGCAGCAGCGCGGTTCCGGACTGAAGCTTCTAGAACCGCTCGGCCACAGCGGCCGGCTTCCTGTATTTTCAAGACATACAAATCCATTCCTACAGATGAGAGATAGTGTTGGTACCTGATGGCCATTGAGTGTGTCTAATGTTTTTGTTTTGAGTCCTCAGTCTTCTGACTGATTTGATGCGAGTCGCCACGAATTCCTCTCCTGTGCCAACCTCTTTACCTCAAAGTAGCACTTTCAACCTACGTCCTCAATTATTTGTTGCATTATTTCCAGTCTCTTTCTTCCCCTACAGCTTTTACCCTCTACTGCTTCCTTTATTACTATGGAAATGTATTCAGTGAGGCGTTAACACATGTCCTATCATCCAGTCCCTTTTTCTTGCCATCGTTTTCCGTGTATTCCTTTCTTCGCCAATTCTGCACTGAACCTCCTCATTCCTTACCTTATCAGTCCATCAAATTTTCGACCTCCTTCTACTTCGCCATACCCCAAACCTTGGATTCCCTTCTTTCCCAGTTTTCCCACAGTCCATGATTCACTATTACACAATGCTGTGCTCCAAACGTAACTCCTTAGAAAGTTCTTCTTCAAATTAACGTCGACGTCTAATACTAGTAGACTTCTTTTGGCAGGAATGCCCTTTTTGCCTATGCTAGTCTGCTTTTCTGTGTCTTCCGTGCTTCGTCCGTTATGTTTTATTTTCTTTCGAAGGTAGCAGAATTCCTTAACTTCATCCACGCCGTGGTCATCAGTTCTGATGTTAAGCTTCTCGCTATTCTCATTTCTAATACTCCTCATTACTTTCTTCTTTCTTCGTTTTACTGTCAGTTCGTGTTCTGCACTCATTAGACTTTTCCATCCATTCGACAAGTCATGTAATTCTTCTTCACTTTCCCTGAAGACAACAGTGTCAACAGAAAATATTATCACTGATCTCCTTTCACTATGAGTTTTAATCCCACTCCTGAACCTTTCTTTTATTTCCGTCATTGCTTCTTCGAAGTATATATTGAACGGTAGGGTCGAAGGACTATATCCCTGTCCTACATCATTTCTCTCGTTTTCGGTCTTCCAATCTTATTCCTCCTTCTCGGTCCTTCAGCATGTTGTATATTATCCGTTTTCTCTAAAGCTTACTCCTCTTTGCTGAGAATCTTGTACATCTTGTAGCATTTTACATTGGCGAACGCTTCTTTGGGGCCAACAAATCCCGTAATGGGTTTTGATTTTTCTTGTGTAGCTTCCATCATCTTTGCCCTTATCTTTCTTAAAGCCAAACTTATCGTCATCTAACAGCTCCTCAGTTTTATTTTTCATTGTTCTGTATACTGTTACTGGTAATTTTCACTTGAAGATCACTACACAGCATTCCCAAACGACGTCCAAATGCAGCTTATAGGCGTCTGCAGGAATCTAAAAAAGGTCGAATCATTGGCTTAAGTGACGTGGGAGCATCAATAGTGTCTTGACTGCAGAGTGAATGGGTACCAGATGAACTCCGGATCACAGATGTAAGAAGAACAGGTAAGAGCTCTTACAGAAAAACTACACAACGAAGAGGTCGTAGGATCATTCGACTGGCTCTGACGAATAGATGGACGCTAAGAACTGAGCTCTTGGTATAGATTATACGCAAAGTGTGATCACAAACCGTCGCGAACAGATTGCTGAAGCTGGGTTGAGATCTCGAGTTGGCATGCCGCGTTTACCACGGACTCCGCACCACAACCAATAGAGATGCGTGCAGTGTACTTCCAGAATCAACTGGGACACTGAGGTGCCATTCTGTGGTGTTTATCGGTTAGTCTCGCTTCTGTTTGTAGGGGTCAGCAGACGTCAACCTGTCTACAGAAGACCAGGAGCAAGGTCACAGGAAGCAGCAGTTCTCAAGACCCGTACCTCTACACTCCCGAATCGTAGTGTGGGGAGCTGTTAGATATTGGAACGGGACTGATCTGGTGAGTGTTGAAGAGAGGCTGGACATTCGCCGTTATGTAGCCGTTGTTATCACACCGTTCACCACCAGGGACACCAGCTTGCATATTCCATAATAATGCAAGATCCCACAACGCAGTTCACACTACAATCGTTCCATTTCGTCATTACACGTCGTTCGCTTCACTATAACGTACTCGACTAGCGTAGCTAAAAAGACTGCACAGTATGAATGATGTGAATCCTGTAGCTAGCAAAACCGTCTGCTTAGTATGAAGAAGTTCCAAGCAAGCGAGATGACTTCAAATCAGAACCATAATTCACACTGCATATTTCTTCGCTGATGTGTCCATCATACATGAGATGTCGACTGGACGCTTTCCTTTTTCCTTGATTTGGGAACTTCACCGAATTTTAATGTCAACCAGGTTTCGAAACTTCTTGTTCTTCTTCTTCTTTCTGCCTCCTCTCATGCTTACAATCTTGCCTTTCGTCTCAATATAATATATTACGTCCTAGCTAACAGGCTTTCTTGCTTCTTATCATTCACAACAGCTTTCATTCCTACCCTGTTGTAACAAACACATCTTCATTCATTATCCAATTTCACTTTTAGCGGTCTCCTCCAAAACCACATTTCAAAACTATCCAAGTACGTTTCAAAAATGGCTCAGGGCACTATGCGACTTAACTTCTGAGGTCATCAGTCACCTAGAACTTAGAACTAATTAAACCTAACTAACCTAAGGACATCACCCACATCCACGCCCGAAGCAGGATTCGAACCTGCGACCGTAGCGGTCGCTCGGTTCCAGACTGGAGCGCCTAGAACCGCACGGCCACTCCGGGCGGCCAAGTATGTTTCCTCTTACTTTTTCACTATCAACAATTCGCTGCCATATAATACCACAATCCAGACAAAACACTTTAAATATCTCATTTCACATTCTGTTGAAATTATTTCTGCTGTCAACAACCATTAAATGTTTTCAGAAACGCATTCATCCATACACAGGATGCTCAAAAAGGAATGACCTGATTTTGGACGGTAACAATTACGAATCATGAGACGTGCGACCAAGGAAATGTATGTTGTTCAGAAAAACGCCGTTAGATATCCATCAATGCATCTTCTCAGTTTGCAGTCGCTCAGAAGTAAGTTGGCGTCCGTTCAACAGAAGGTCTTTTGTGTGCTGCAGTCTGCAAAGAATGAGTCAGTGATTTCAGTCTTGTGTGCCTTTCGTCGGCGTTTTGGCATTGCATCCAAAAACATTCGTCATTGGTATCGCCAATTTGAAGAGACGGATGCTTGTGCATAGGGAAGAGTCCAAGTCGACCTCGCGTTTCTGATGACATGTTGGAAGGAATTCGGCAAACGTTTGAGTGAACTCCACGAAAGCCTACTCGCCGCGAAAGCACAGAACTGGCAGTGCGTCATACGACTGTCTGGCGAGTGTTAAGGCGGTGGTTGATCTATAAACCATAGAGACTAGAGTTAGTGCGAGCTCTTTGGTTAGTGATAAAATAAAACGGGTTGACTTTTGCAGTGCTCTGCTAGAGGACATGGAAGACGATAATTTCTAACACGGTTAATTTTCAGTGATGAAGTAACGTTACATGTTAGCGGTAATGTAAGCGAACGTAACGTGCACATATGGGGACTCCAGAACCCTCATGACTTAATTGAGAACGAAAGAGAGTTACCTAAACCGAATGTATTTTGAATCATTTCTAGAGAGAAATTGTACAGTCCCTCCTTTTTTGAGGAAAACATAGTGACTGGAATGAGCTACCTTCAAATGCAGCAGAACTGGCTCTTTTTCTCAACTTCAGGAAGACTCCAATGACTTCATTTTCCAACTAACTAGACAGAGCTCCACCATACTGGGAAAACAACGTCCGTCAGTTTCTCAGTGACACTCTGCCTCAAAGTTGGATAGGGCATACGGAACCCCGAGATACTGTCCTGCATTCTTGGCCTTCGAGATCGCCAGACATGACCTAGTGCGACTTTTTCTTGTGAGGATATGTGAAGGAATGTGTGTTCATCTTCCCTTTACCTCGTGACGTAGAATAAATGAAGAACAGAATAATACCTGCCATAACTCCTGTAAAAGCAAATATACTGCATAAAGTTTATGACGAATTTAGCTGCCGTCTGGATGTTGTTCGTGCTGCCACTAGTGGGCACATAGGGCATTTGTAATAACATAGCCAAAACTTAAAGATTTTTTGAGTATTTTGCAATTCATCTCATATTTGTATTATGTTTTATAAATAAATACGGCGTTTTGAAACCAGGTCATTGTTTTTGAAACATCCTGTATATTCCACTTATTTTCTCCACGTAGTTTCAGTTTTCTGTCACCAACTTCCTAATTATTTACACGATTTTACTTCTTCCAAGTTCTTTCCTTCCAGTGACACTTTGACGGCACTTTCATGTCTGCTGATTCTCATCCTTCACACATTTAACATCATTTCATACTCTTTTCCAATTTTTATGGTTCTCTCAATCATAGTGCTTCCCTTGATCCAAAGAACGCTGCTCGATTATCTGCATACTTGATTACCTCTGTCTTTTCCCATGCTACATATGCCTCTTGCTTTTTTTCTACTGTTTTAACTAATAGTTTCGTATCATAAATACGAAAAAACCTTAGTGACAAACAGCAGCCTTCCCCAAGACTTCTTCCAGTACTCATCTCATCGGTGTACTGAAAAACGCGCCCAGTGAAAAACGCGCCCAGTGAGATTCGCGCCCAGAAAGGGTCGAGGACGGGTCCGCTAATCCCCTTTCCCAGCAGACAAAAGAGTTGAGGGACGCTACCTGGAGGTTTCCGAGCTGGAGTTTTCAGCCGTCAGACAGACAGAGAGAGAGAGAGAATTAAGTTTCTACCACACACCACTTCAAATTGCAGTAAATACAAGAGATTACATTCTTTTGCTTCACTTGCAGTACCATTCAGCAGTCATTATCAATATCATTTTCATTATAACAACTACACTTCTTGAATACTCAGAAATATGAAGTCACTATACTCGGCGATTAGTAATGTCACTTAATTTTAAGTCTTAATTTATAAAAACTAGCGAGGAATTGGGGTGGTGACTCTTGAATGAGAAGTATGATTGTAAAGGGTTGACTCTGAAAAGGGTTCGCTTTTGTTTTGGTGTATTGTAAAACACATATACTGTATTTTAAAAATAATCTGATTCCCATCACACTTTATCCAGGCTTTGGCTGGCTAAAGAGCAAAAGTCATTTAGGCGTGTTTAAAATCAGCTTATAAGCACTGTCAATATTTTTTTTTAATTTTTATTATGTTTTATATAAGTTGCTATTTACATTTGAATACTATTGTATCTATATACATCTTCTGATAAATTCAGTCAAGTTTCTGTAGGTAGGATATGGCTTTGAAGCAATCCTTGATCTCACCATCCTCTTCATATTTTTTTTACTATTTTTTCCAGCCTTTCATCACGTTTCATGTAGACTGTTTTTTTCCGTTTACCTTCCATACTGAGTTCTGCCCTCATGTAGACTGTTTTTTTTCCGTTTACCTTCCATACTGAGTTCTGCCCTGAATTTTCTGCTTCTCTTTTCAAACACTTAACAACGTCATTAATTTTCAGATTTGGTTTAGCAAGCATGTTATTAATTTTGTGGTGCCAACCTTCTACAGTGTTGGCTGTTCGGTGGCGCCATTTGTAGCAACTCCAAAGGTTGATAGGGATTTCTTCATTTTCCAACCATCTATCTACAAAGTAGTCAAAAAGTTTGGAAGGTTTGGGGATATCCGGTGCATGTGAATGTATCTCCAGCCAACCATCACATATATCTTCAGGCCACAGAAACGCCAGCGCAGCACACATGCGAACATGTTGTCTCACTTCTTCGTTTTCTTTGTATTCACCAGTAAGTCCTAGCTCTTGAACTTTTCTCCAGAGACATTTTTTCATATGGAAATAACATCCATGCACTTCAGCTGTCGAAAATACAACTTTAATTGCTGAAATCACAGCTGATTCGAAGTCTACAATCACGTTTGCAGGTTTCCATTCTGTAATATTTTCCATCAAATTTCGGAAAAGACAGACGTATGTCTCTTTTCTTTTGTTTGGCAGTAGTGCAAAGGCAACTGGATAGATGTTTGTTTCATTATTTGTACTCCCAAAGTAGGCGTGAATGGTGTATATTTGCGAAAAATGTTTGCTGCAGCACTTGAACGTACCATCCACAAAAAAGTCTTGTTTACTCCTTAGAGCCTCTCTTCCTGCCCTTCCGCTAAAAACTATAATCATCTCTCCTAGTTTGTCGTCGCTTAACAGAAAACTGCTGCCATCATTCATAGCTAGTAAATCTGCCTTTAGGTCGATTTCTTCTCTTGTCAGTGGATTTCTCTCATTTCCCTGTGATTTTCCCCGCTGGTAGTACAAAGCTCTCTTCGTTGTTTACTGCTCTGGCATTTCAGTGACAAAATCATAGCCTCGATTATGCAGGCAACTCAGCTTCTTTGAATATATTTTTGAAATAGACGTCTCTTCATCTCTTGCCCTCTTCTTTGCATGGTTCAAAGTTATTTATTTATTTACATGTCAAGTTCTGTAGGACCAAATTGAGGAGCAAATCTCCAAGGTCATGGAACGTGTCACTACATGGACTTACAACATAAAAGTAATAACAGATAAAAATAAATGTTCATGAACCTGAAAGAAAATCAGTCCTTAAGTTTAAGCAAACGCTATCAGCAATACAATGAGAATCAGCTTAATTTTTCAAGGAACTCCTCGACAGAATAGAAGGAGTGACCCATGAGGAAACTCTTCAGTTTCGATTTGAAACCGGGTGGATCACTGATAAGATTTTTGAATTCGAGTGGCAGCTTATTGAAAATGGATGCAGTAGTATACACCTTTTTACACAAGAGTTAAGGAAGTCCGATCCAAATGGAGGTTTGGTTTCTGCAGAGTATTAACCGAGTAAAAGCTGCTTATTGTTGGAAATAAACTAATATTGGTAACAAGAAACGACAATAAGGAAAATACATATTGAGAGGCCAATGTCAAAATACCTAGACTCGTGAAGAGAGGTCGACAAGAGGTTCGTGAACTCACGCCACTTATTGCCCGAACTGCCCATTTCTGAGCATACCTTCCTTACTTCCAATCGAGCGACATCCGGAATGAAAAAAGCACTGTCGAATCCTTCGTTTTCAGCATTCCTCGGCAGTGGTTTGTTCTCTGTCTTGAACAGCGCCATGTTACTGTTCCATCTTCTTTAGTTCTCTTCACTATGTAAGAATAACCTTCGTAGTGGCAACATGGTTTACCGTGATTAGCGGTTGAAAATTCCATATCTGAACTACTATGTCAAAAATACAGGAATCGCGCGATGTGAACTCTTCGACAGCCAGAGCGGCACTAAGGCTGTGTTTGTGTATCAGACAGTCGGCGGCGGGGAATATTGGCGGGGGGGGGGGGGGGGGCGGAGGGCAAGGGCAGGTCCCTGTGTCTGAGGAGCAGGTAGTTTAGGGTGATTAGGATGGCCCGGGCGTGGGTAAGCCCAACACAAAGGGAGCAGGTATTGGGCGCGAATCTCACACATTTCTGGTTGGGCGTGAATCTCACTGGGCGCGATTTTCATAGATTCCATCTCATCTGTTTCGTCTTCGACAGTCCTTAACAGCACAATTGTCTTCTCTAGATATCCTTTATCAGTCTTCTGTAATTCAGGTAAACACAAACAAGTTCCAAAGTTTTTAGAATGATGCGCCAGGAAATTCTGTCAGGCTCCTTTCCACATTCAGCAAAACAGATGTGCATATCCACGTTAATTCCTAACATTCTTCATTGTTTCATCCTCAAATATCCAATAGCATTTCGTGTTACTTTTCCTTTCCTGAATCCAAACAGATCCCCCTACAAGTATTTCTCAATTTTTCTTCCTAATATTCTGAGTAAAAGCTACATACGGCATTTGTAACGAGACGTATCAATGTAATTGCCCTGTGGTACTTGCAGTTGTTAGTGTTGCAATAAATACTTGTGTGTCACTAGCACACATTCAGGTAAATTGTAAGTGAGTGCCACTTAACTGTTAGAATTAGATGAGGAAGCGAGAGACCGGACAATCTACTCAGTTAATCAAATTGGTTAAGGCGACTTCTCTCGAAAAGGAAGAGTTCGAGAACTGAACACCCATCCGGCATGAATTTTCATCCATTACCATATATCCATTACGCCAGAGGGAGATTCATTACCAGATCCTCAGGAAACGTAATTGAGCCACGAAGTAGCTAACTTGCAAAACACTCGACCGACCGTCTTTGAGTATTTATCCTCTGTAAGGGTTCGCTATCAGGCAGAATTAACAAGGGAGTTTGGCAAAAACTAAACAACAGCTGTTTTGTTTACTATGCGCGAGACTGTCAAGTTTTCTGCCAGATTCTGAGACATAGTTTCGTTGTGGAAATTATTAAAAGCATCTCGCATTGAAGTACGCGCTTTATTTCGAACTTATGCAAAACTTTGCCAATCTTGGGGATTTTGCGTTCTTTAAAATTTGGCACACTTTTTTAATTGCTTCTACATTTCGGATTTTTCCGCGTCACCTTTCTTTTGTGAACTTTCCCAGAGGAAAGGTATTGTACTTTTCATGTGTTCCGCACTCAGGACAGTGTTTATGTTTATCTACCTGTTTCCTGTGTAGGTTGTGAGGTTTATCTACCTGTTTCCTGTGTAGGTTGTGAGTATTGCTAACAAGTGGATGTGATATACACTTTTCTAATTGTGTGTGTGTGTGTGTGTGTTGTGTGTGTGTGTGTGTGTGTGTGTGTGTGTGTGTATGTGCGTGTGTGTGCGTGCATGCACGTGAGCACGTACGAGAGGCAGACAGAGAGAGAGCGAGAGAGAGAGAGAGAAGAAGTAGTGTGCATGTGAGGGGAGCCAAGCTATTTGAATGAGTATAAATTAAAATAAATTAGAGAAGATGTCTTAGATATTCGGTGTGGAAACGAATATGAGTGGTGTGCCGGGGGATGGGGGATTTTTTTGGGGGGGGGGAGAGGGGGGGCGGAAGGGGAAGGGCGACAATGGTGGTTGGTGTTCGGGGGGGGGGGGGGGGGTGGTCACTGATTATACGAAGACCAATTGGGATGAGATGCTAGTTGGGGATGGAAACTGAGTGACTGGGCGATGGGAGGGAGGAGATCGTGGTAAGTGGGTGACATACGTAGATGTGTTGTCATACACTTATATTTCTTAAAATACTAAGTGTTCTGTTAACTTAAAAAAGTATGTGGCTTGCCAGATTGGTCTGAGCGTTTATGTGTTGTTTCTTGTGTGTTTTGGTTTTGTGATGTGATAGATTTCTTGTAGGCTGAGAAGGCGTTTCTTGTTATTTATCCTTCTGAGTTCCATGTCTGTGTCCCTAATAGTAATTTTACGTTGCTGTTGGTGTATGTTTCTGGCAGAAGTTGTATGTTTTATAAGGTAATTACGTGACTGTTATAGGCAAACGTCTTTGGCATTTCAAAGAAACTAGCATATAAGGCAGTATATATTAAATGAAACAGTAACATTATTCAATACGAAATACACTCCTGGAAATGGAAAAAAGAACACATTGACACCGGTGTATCAGACCCACCATACTTGCTCCGGACACTGCGAGAGGGCTGTACAAGCAATGATCACACGCACGGCACAGCGGACACACCAGGAACCGCAGTGTTGGCCGTCGAATGGCGCTAGCTGCGCAGCATTTGTGCACCGCCGCCGTCAGTGTCAACCAGTTTGCCGTGGCATACGGAGCTCCATCGCAGTCTTTAACACTGGTAGCATGCCGCGACAGCGTGGACGTGAACCGTATGTGCAGTTGACGGACTTTGAGCGAGGGCGTATAGTGGGCATGCGGGAGGCCGGGTGGACGTACCGCCGAATTGCTCAACACGTGGGGCGTGAGGTCTCCACAGTACATCGATGTTGTCGCCAGTGGTCGGCGGAAGGTGCACGTGCCCGTCGACCTGGGACCGGACCGCAGCGACGCACGGATGCATGCCAAGACCGTAGGATCCTACGCAGTGCCGTAGGGGACCACACCGCCACTTCCCAGCAAATTGGAGACACTGTTGCTCCTGGGGTATCGGCGAGGACCATTCGCAACCGTCTCCATGAAGCTGGGCTACGGTCCCGCACACCGTTAGGCCGTCTTCCGCTCACGCCCCAACATCGCGCAGCCCGCCTCCAGTGGTGTCGCGACAGGCGTGAATGGAGGGACGAATGGAGACGTGTCGTCTTAAGCGATGAGAGTCGCTTCTGCCTTGGTGCCAATGATGGTCGTATGCGTGTTTGGCGCCGTGCAGGTGAGCGCCACAATCAGGACTGCATACGACCGAGGCACACAGGGCCAACACCCGGCATCATGGTGTGGGGAGCGATCTCCTACACTGGCCGTACACCACTGGTGATCGTCGAGGGGACACTGAATAGTGCACGGTACATCCAAACCGTCATCGAACCCATCGTTCTACCATTCCTAGACCGGCAAGGGAACTTGCTGTTCCAACAGGACAATGCACGTCCGCATGTATCCCGTGCCACCCAACGTGCTCTAGAAGGTGTAAGTCAACTACCCTGGCCAGCAAGATCTCCGGATCTGTCCCCCATTGAGCATGTTTGGGACTGGATGAAGCGTCGTCTCACGTGGTCTGCACGTCCAGCACGAACGCTGGTCCAACTGAGGCGCCAGGTGGAAATGGCATGGCAAGCCGTACCACAGGACTACATCCAGCATCTCTACGATCGTCTCCATGGGAGAATAGCAGCCTGCATTGCTGCGAAAGGTGGATATACACTGTACTAGTGCCGACATTGTGCATGCTCTGTTGCCTGTGTCTATGTGCCTGTGGTTCTGTCAGTGTGATCATGTGATGTATCTGACCCCAGGAATGTGTCAATAAAGTTTCCCCTTCCTGGGACAATGAATTCACGGTGTTCTTATTTCAATTTCCAGGAGTGTACTATACACCTGAAAGATATTTCTTTCGTCGTCTGTAACGCAGAGAACCGCTGATGCTGGGCATGAACTCAATAGTAGTCAGGCAATAAACAAATAAATAAAAGTAATCTCTGTTAGCGTAGGCTTCCGCGGCCGTTGTCTTCTTCAATAAAATTCTTCAGGGTATCAGACCGCATCGTCATAATTTTAAATTGCTCCAACGTTTCGGCCAGCGTTGCAGCTAGCCTTCATCAGGGCCTTACGTTAACGTAAGGCCCTGATGAAGGCTAGCTGCAACGCTGGCCGAAACGTTGGAGCAATTTAAAATTATGACGATGCGGTCTGATACCCTGAAGAATTTTATTGAAGTAATCTCTGTTAGTTAGCTTATAATTTATTTCCAACTTCTTTCCTGTTGTCGTGAATGTTTTTACTAGAAGTACGGAAAGATTTAGAATTCCATAATGTTATACACATACCACGGAATTTAGAATTACAACCATAAGAACGAAACATGTGCATGTTATTTTGTGCACTTTTTAGAAAATTCAATGAAATTACAAAAACTAACGTAAAGGAGTTTGCTACATGCATCCGACGAACTGGTAGTAGCTATAGTACTTTGTTTCTTTGTGATACTACCGTAATACCTCCACATACTTAGCAACATAACCATTTATTTGCTAGATACACTTAAATGACACGATGGTTTTTTCCGAAGTGTCGCTTCCCAACCATAGAAAGCACTCTCTCTCTGAAATTTTCTTATTTATCAGTCTTCGAGGAAGGTACAAGAGCCAGAACCTGTCCAAAGTGCAGCATGCTCTCAGTTATTAAGACACTTTTTAATCTAAGGCATGAGGGCACAGTCTAGCGTTGAGCAATCTTAATCCATCTCCTCTACTCTGCTTGCCAGGCAAAGATCAGTGTGTGAAATTCTTTCCGTCAACAGGATTCAATTCCGCTATTTCCCGATCCTCCGCAACCACGTAAGCGTGCTTTACCGACGGTGACCAGCATGGCGAGGTCTCGCCAAATAATTATCAAATATTTGTATGACGTAATCTCGCGTTAATCAGCCATTTTTTCTCATCTGTTCATACTAATTTCTCGAGTGAACCCGGCGTGTGACTGCATCTTAAGGACGTCTTTTCTTGCTTGACGGGAAATATAGCGTACCAAGAGAGCGTTGTTTTACATGATGACGTGTCTGACGCAGCTCTCAACGCTACTGTATCCTGAGCAAGACTCTCCATGTCTGCGTAATTACGTACTGCAACCTAAATCCATTCGATCCTACTTCCTACAGTCAATCTCCCTTCACAATTTTAACAGTTTCCTCCACAACCGAATTGTCTATTCCTTGACGAGTCACTTGCCCGATCAACCATTCCCTTCTTTTAACCGAGTTGTACCATCTATTTAATTTCTTCCCCATTCGATTCAGTACCCATTCATTACCTGTCCAATCTACCCATCTAATCTTCAGCATTCCTCTATAGCGCCACATTTCAAAAGCCTCTGTTTTCTTTTTCCCTGTACTCCTTCAGTTCCGTATAAGCCTACACGTCACACAAATAAAGATTTCCTACAACGTCATAATCGAACTGACCGCTTCTTAATAAAACTTCTCTTAGGCAACTCCTATGGCTGTTAAGTATTTTGAAAACGGCATATTTGCGCCATCAACTGCATAATTGTATATTTATTTTCTACCTTGTTTCAGTTGTAACAACCATCTTCACAGGAGCTGTTTGTATCGCATTACATGAAAATGCATTTTTGATACGTTGATGTGTACTTCTTTTCTCTCCTGAAGATGGTTGTTATATTAGGTTGGTGCATAAGTTTGTAGCGTTTTTGTTTTGTATTTTAGTATTCCGTTTGCTCTAGGTTTATTTGTCGATTGTCATTTTTTATGTGTAATTCACTATTCTATTTGAGTTTATAAACTGTCAATTTGTCATTTAGAGATATTAAGTGGAGCTGCGGACGCTAGAAAAACGGAGTTCCAAGTGGAGAAATCGGAATATTACTGACATATTCTTCTGTTTAAGTTCAACACAGGGGTAACACCAACAGAGGCAGCCAGAAATATTTGCGCCGTGTATGGGGATGATGACATTGGATAGAACACGGCAACAAAATGGTTTTCTCGTTTTAAGAATAATCGTTTTGACATTAGTGGCTCTCGACGTTCAGGAAGACCTTCGGGTTTGATGAAGATCGTTTAAACGCATTGATCCACAATGATCCACGTCACTGGCAAGCACTGGCAAGTGTGATTAACTGTGCTCACTCCACCATCTTGCAACACTTGTATGCAATGGGGAAGGTTCAAAAAGCGGGTGTAATAGTAATGCATGCTCCAAACGAAAATCACAAAAATCAGTGGGTGCCTGTATGTGAATCTGTGCTAGTTCGTCATCAGTTGGCTCGTAAACAACACCGACCATTCCTATCCTGTATCCTTATTGGTGATCAGAAACAAAGCAGGAGCTCCCCGTACAAAGACCTGGGCGTATCCACAAGAGATAATGTTATGCATTTGGTGGCACAGCGACGGTGTGCTGCAATACGAACTGCTTCCCCGACGAGTAACCATCCCTTCTGACGCTTTTTGTCAACAACTGAGACGTCTTGCAAGTGAAATCCAAGAACAACGACCAAGAAGATTGTGTGAAAAGGTGCTACGCCACGATAATGCCCGCCCGCGCAATCTGCTAGACTGACAAAAAACACTATACAGGTGTGGGGTTGGGGAGTCATCGCGAACCCACCTTATTCATCTGATCACCTTAGATTTTCATCTTCTCCGCCCTCTGTCGAACAGATTGCAAGGAACTTCCTATCCGGATGAAAATACTCTCCGAAGATGGCTGGACGAGTTCTTCGCCTCACCACGCGATTTTTACAGTCACGGAATTGGAAAGATATTCCAGCGTTGGCCGACTGGTGTAAATAGTGAAGGAGAATATATTATTGAAGACTAACGTCTCTGTTGTGTTTATTAAACTTACGGGAAAACGCTACGAACTTATGCACCACCATAATAACTGAAAGCTTTAGAGAATATGTATACAACTGTACACCTGATGGTGCAAATAAACTTGCTTCAAAATGAGTATTCCTTCATGCCTCAGGATGCGTCCTATCAATAGATAGATAGATTACCATAGATTTCTTTTCACACCAATTCGATTCTGTTCCGGCGTAAAAGTCAAGCCCCGGCACGCCGGTCAGGAACGTTACAACAGAGAGGGCTGTGAAGATGATGTCATACGGAATAATATTCTGGGGCAACTCAACACTTAGGCGAAAGGTATTCACTGCTCAAAAGAAAGTAGTTAGAATAATATGTGGGGTTCATAGCCGCACATCTTGTTGGCATCTGTTTAAAAGGTTTGGAATTCTTACAACTGCTTCACAGTACATTTACTCAGTAATGAAATTTTTTCTCAACGACATGAACCGGTTTAAAATCAACAGCGACATTCATGACTACAGTACCAGAAAAAAGAAAGACCCACACTATCCTTTACTTAACCTATCTTTGGCGCAGAAAGGGGTAAAACATGCTGCTATAAGACTTTTTGATAAATCACCAGATGAAATAAAATGTCTGACAGACAGCAGTAATAGTTTCAAAAACAAATTGAAATCATACCTCCTTGACAACTCCTTCTATACCATAGATGAATTCTTGAATATGAGTAATTTTTTTTTCCTTTATTAAATTTCAATTCCCCCCGAAGAGGGCGGGCTGGCAGCAGCTCAGTACGCTGCTCTGCAGCTTACAGACTTTTTTAAAAACGGAAGAAGAAAAGAAACAAGAAAAACAGGCGATAAAACGGTGACTTAAAGTGTAAAATGGCGGAAAAATATGAGTAAATGAATCAAGAGATATTGTAAGACGTATGCGTTGCCGGCGATGGGCAAGGCATGGGAGAGTCTGACAAAGAGAGCAGTATGCAGTTAGTTGTTGCTTGTCGCTAGTCGGCAGTAGTCTTGAGTAGTCTTCTGTAGTCTGCGTGAGTCGGCAGTAGTCGGCGCGTGTCGGCGCTTGTCGGGAGTCTGCTCTGGTCGAGACTCTGGACGATGAGTATTATAGTAGAAGGTACAGAAGCAGCCTTGCGCATATCTAGTAATGTATGTTAAATGTCATCAATTTCTTTAAAAAAAATGCCCCAATAATAATTTTTATAATATAAAGTAATTTAAAAAAAAAGCATTCATTTCAATTTAAAGATTTTATCCAATGAATAATTACTCCTTTCACGAATCACAAAGCATAGGCCAGCATTGCACGGAGCTGTGCCAAAACCTTTTTATGTAAGAGCAGTAATAGTTTTTTTTATTCAGAGTACAGGGCCGAGGCGCAGCGTTGCTGTCGTCATAAAATTTACCAGGTTCATATTTTTTTTATATTTTTGTTGGGAGGTTACACTATAATATATGCATTTTGTGCCATTTAAGGGAATGGGATAGATAATAGAAAACAGTATAATGTAAAAAAAACTTGTTTCCTGTGCGCATTTCTTGTGCATTTGACACGTTCCACAACATAACGGTTTTTCCGTGCTATTGATCAATGGAACACATAACTAACTAACTAAGAAGACGTCAGCCAATTGCACGCTGACCGACCCCTCTCCAGTACGACACCGAGACAGCAGCGGCCTCTAGGCGAAGAGAACATAAGCGCCGAGCCACCTGGCCGCGGCGCAGTTGAAGACCAGACTTCCACAGCGGCATCAAGAATAGGCACTTGTATAGTAGCGACCTAGGAACTGTATTATTTCAGTCTTATTTTATATACTGAAGAGAATTTCTTATTTTGTCTGTCACCCATTGCTTGCGACACATCATCGTAAATTCTCAGAGTATTATCTTCAAAAATGGCTCTGAGCACTATGGGACTTAACATCTGAGGTCATCAGTCCCCTAGAACTTAGAACTACTTAAACCTAACTAACCTAAGGACAGCACACAACACCCAGCCATCACGAGGCAGAGAAAATCCCTAACCCCGCCGGGAATCGAACCCGGGAACCCGGGCGTGGGAAGCGAGAACGCTACCGCACGACCACGAGATGCGGGCAGAGTATTATCTTACTGTAATAAAAATTCATTAATACGATTTGCTTGAATTGTTGTCTAACGATGCGAGAAAGCAGGTTTCCTAGGCACCCCATATTCGACGAGTACGCAGGACACAACAGACTCAGTACCTCTTCATTTGTTATCCAATTCGCTCATCTAATCTTCGGCATCCTTTTGTAGCATCATATTTCAAAAGTTTCTGTTCTCTTCTATTCTGAACTATTTATAATGCACATTTCACTTCCATCAAGGCCAAACAAATACCTTCAGAAAAGACTTCCTACCAATTAACCCACTGCCTACGACTGTGTACATTAATATTTATGAGCGTTAGTTGCAAAGTACATATCTTTGCAATGGAAACATCATGTACACATCAGTGAATGTTCAATTTTTTCATCAGGCACACGTGCTCCCACGTGTTGGGCATCACTGTAAAAAAATCAAGAAGTGAGTGTAGCACTGCACAGCACGTCGTGACTGCCAGGATTCACGGAAGTTGTTGGGTAGTTACAATCCATTGTATAATTGAATGTTATTATTGTTTGTTGTATGGTAATTATTGAATTATCAGTTTATTTATTACAACAGTGAATATTTCACGTTATTTATTTAAGTTCATGAAAAGAAGCCACATGTTCAGAGTATGTATTGAAAATGGGTATGTATTTTGTAAAAATCATGCATCCAAAATCATTAAAAAGTCACCTAAGAGCGTTAGAGCATATAGAGAAACTTTCCTTCCTCCACAAAAAATTCGGGTCTGAAAGGGGTTTCAGTTTTTCTCTTTCTCAGAAAAACTTTTCTTGCTACTGCCAGACTGTATTTTATACCCTCTTTATTTGGGCCATCGCCTGTCACGTTGCTCCCTAAATAACAGAACCTGTCTACTACTTTCAGTGCCTCACTTCTTATTCTAATTCCCCCATCACCAACTGACTTAATGCGGCTGCATTCCATTCTCCTTGTCTAAGTTTTATCTTTTCAGGCGCTATTCATTCTATAGAACTGATCTTCCAAGGCCTTTGCTATGTAGCACCCACCCCTCGGGGCAGGATGTTTAGTGGGCGTGAGGGCTGAGCGGGTGAGATGGTGGCGTTATAGGTACAGCAGGCTGAGCCGGTAGGGGTAGCTGTCATACGCCAGAAGGTGTCAGTTAATCAGCGTTCTCTGGAAACATAATTATTACTTGTGATTTTACAGTGCGGATCGTCTTCTCCGCCGCGGCAGAAAGCGCGCTGATTCGCACACTCGAGTGCACTAGCGAATGCGGACACAGCGCTTTGTCGGCTGCAGCTGTTGTGCAGGTCAAGACCAGCGGCGAAGCAGTGCAGGTAGTCGGAACAGCGGTCCGTAGGCGCCCACTGTGGCTCACTAGCAACTATGCTCTGTTCATCACAAGAATAAACCTGATGTAAAACATTACGCCGTGTATTCTTCCACGTCTGCTTGAATCTCACTCGGTTTCGTTTCACGTGTAACGGATGCCAAACAGTGACCAGTACAGTCAAGTACGATCATAAGGATACGTTTTATGCTGTGTTACAAGCAAAAAAAAAAAAATGGCTCTGAGCGCTATGGGACTTAACATCTGTGGTCATCAGTCCCCCTAGAACATAGAACTACTTAAACCTAACTAACCTAAGGACATCTCACACATCCATTCCCGAGGCAGGATTTGAACCTACGACCGTAGCGGTCACGCGGTTCCAGACTGAAGCGCCTAGAACCGCACGGCCACATCGGCCGGCCTCTTACAAGCACATAGACCGAGCAACAACGCATGGCAACAGCTTTACTGGCGCATTAACTTTGACAGCACTAGCCAGCCAGCGGTACGACTAACCTGCAATGGTGTGAGCAGTTGCAGTCCACACGTAAAAAGGGACGAGCAAAGAAACAATATAGCTTCGAATGTCATTTAATTTTAAAAAAGAATGAAATACTGTTTGGCAAAACTGTAGCAACTACCGCGTGCTTCTTGGGTGACCAAACGGAAAGCATAAAAGGTGTCGTGACTTGGCAAGACAGCCAAGCCACTAGGAGGTAGCCGAAAGGCACGCGTTTAAGCTCACGCAGGCTGGCGTGAGGTCTGGAACAGGTAAAGTAATTATACTAGCAAAAAAGGTACGTAGCTTCTGGAATACTTAACTTTAATCCATAATTGGTGAACATCGGTCTGACGGTACATGCATCACAAGATAAATAGCAAATGATAATGGCGCCTTGCTAGGTCGTAGCAAATGACGTAGCTGAAGGCTATGTTAACTATCGTCTCGGCAAATGAGTGCGTAATTTGTCAGTGAACCATCGCTAGCAAAGTCGGCTGTACAACTGGGGCGAGTGCTAGGACGTCTCTCTAGACCTGCCGTGTGGCGGCGCTCGGTCTGCAATCACTGATAGTGGCGACACGCGGGTCCGACGTATACTAACGGAGCGCGGCCGATTTAAAGGCTACCACCTAGCAAGTGTGGTGTGTGGCGGTGACACCACAAAAGGTTCTCGTTCTCACCTTACATAGTATTCTAATTACAAACAGGAATGATGAAAATTCCTAACTTAAACAAAGGGTAACTTTTCTTAGTGAGCTATGTGTGATGCAAAAGTGTCCTGCCAAGGATTTCACCGTACTATTGAATAGTGGAGCCAATTCTGGTATTAATTACAGTCAGTCGTCACGTAACCTCTTAGCTCCTTCCTTATCCGAATCCGAGAGATACGTTTCAGTTCTGGAACTGTCATCTGCTACGTTGATAACGAGTCGATCAACAACAGAATCCACGAAGCCTACCAGACGCCACATTTTCTCCTCTTCTTATATGACGTGCTGTTCTATGTCCTTCTAGTGTTCGGCAGTGGTATGTGAAAAAATTGCCGGCCGGTGTGGCCGAGCGGTTCTAGGCGCTTCAGTCTGGAACCGCGCGACCGCTACGGTCGCAGGTTCGAATCCTGCCTCGGGCATGGGTGTGTGTGATGTCCTTAGGTTAGTTAGGTTTAAGTAGTTCTACGTTCTAGGGGACTGATGACCTCAGATGTTAAGTCCCATAGTGATCAGAGCCATGTGAACCTTTTCTTTTCAGTACGTCTGGCAGCTTAGCAGTCTTTGTTATTTCTCGCGAAAAGGCCCTTAACTTGGCTCCAGATCAGCTCTGTTGGGTTTTTATTGTAATGGTACAGTGGCAAATCTGAAAATGAAGCATTTGTATGGCGTGCTTGATGCTGCGAAAATGATTGTTTTTATGTTTCTACGATGCCCACCACTTTCGTTCGTGTGATACTACGTCTGTGGTATAAAACAAAATGAAGAGCATTTGGTTTTTTCATTTTTGACGTGAAAATTATGTTTTCTTAATTTAAGCAACCTTTATTAACAGTCTTTCATAAAATATCGATAATTAAGAATTTATATTTGAAATGAAAACAAGAATTTCGCGTGCAATATGTAATTAAAAATAAGAAGACGTGCACTATTAATAAAAAAATGATGAATTTTACAATTACGAGATGTAGGTATTTCAAACTGAACGAGGAAAAACAATGACACAGGCAAGACTTGAACCACCGGACAATGACCTGAGGTAAATTTTCAGTCTTCTGCGCTATCGATAGCGCTCCACATACAATGAGTCGGTGTCTTAACTGTTTGTAATACAGTCCCTCGAAACATTTCAAAGCCGGTTATCTCCGTGAATTTACGAAAAACATTAAGAACAACCCAATTCTCGGCACTTTTTAACCGTGTTCCACACGCGTGTTTCGCTGCGGAACAGCAAGCAGCCTCAACCGTTTTCATACAGCGTATTAACAGCGCGACAATCAGAGCACAACAATGCAGAGATTGTGACTGTACACGATTTTTGAAATAAGGGCTATATAGCTGAAGCGTGATTAAGAAATACGTTGATGACTGTTAATACATTTGAATATCTTAAAGTTTCATTTAACGTAACTCAGTAACAATACAGGGTGTACAAACCAGAATAACTCGAAAAATACGCTTCACACGGAAAAATGTGTAGAATCCAAAGTTGATTATTTTCGAGGGGGACATTTGCTGGTGCTAAAATTAGCCCGCCACCCCAGCCCCCTGGGGTGAGGCGGGAGGCAACTTTAAAATTTCAAATGGAAACAACCATTTTTTATTGCAGAATCAGATTCTACATAAAATAACTACGTACATTTTGTCTTAAACATTTGTTTTGATTCTTGGTAGTTGGCACTGTAATTCAAGAAAATCCATGTTCTCATTTTTGCGTGGAAAATGGTTACGGATAAGAAAAATACTTATTTACTTCGTAAATTTTGATTCGCTAAAACTAAAACTCTCCCTCTCTCCCCATAGGATGGGTTTTGAGGGAGAGGAATTAGAGTTTTACAAATGTTGACCCAAATACTGTATTAATTTTTCTCCAGATTCGGATAAGTTTTGTTTGCTTCTTGGTCATGAGGCCACACAACTTTTAATTATCAAACAAATCATCTGACTAGCTAACTAACTAACCAAACATCCTACTTATTAACGAGTGAACCCATTAACTAACAGAGTAAACAAATTGAGGAAAAGACTAGCCCACTCGCTAACTAAAGATGAAAGTATTCCCGTTTAAGATTTGGTGGTCCTGAAAAGGAACGATAGGTTTCGTTTTATTGTTGATTATTTGCAAGTACTTGCAAGTAAATGAATTTCGGGGTGCTTGTTTCCAGTGAGTCCCCCTCGCCTCTCACCATTTACCACGCAAAAATTAGAACATGGATTTTCTTGAATTACAGCGCCAACTACCAAGAATCAAAACAAATGTTTTAGACAAAATGTACTTAGATTTTATGTAGAATCTGATTCTTCAATAAAAAATGGGGGTTCCCATTTGAAATTTTAAAGTTGCCTCCCGCCCCACCGCCAGGGGGCTCGAGTGGCGGGCTAATTTTAGCACTAGCAGATGTCCCCCTCGAAAATAATCGAATTTGGATTCTACACATTTTATCGTGTGAAGCTTATTTTTCGAGTTATTCTGGTTTGTCAACTTAAAATTTACACCCTGTATATCTCACACGTAAGTAGGACCTACTTCCAAGAGTTTAACAGCACCAGTGTACGTGTGCTACGGTTTCTGACCAATCATCGCGTTTGTGTTTGTTTACATCAGGTTTATTCTTATGATGAACGGAGTACAGTGCGGCCCACACCAGCACTCTCAAAGTCAGACGTGCGCTTGAACAGGTGCCAACAGCGTATCATGGATAGTGGGTGTCGTCAAGGTGGAAGCCCAGGACCCAGATCAGCAACACAGCATACACGCATCCAGGCGGTACTATGTACGGCCAGGTAGACAGTACTGAGCTGCATTGTCCAACGGGTTGGAGGCGGTAGTTTGAATTAACTTGGCACGGGCTTTCACCATGGGAGGACCCAGGCTCGTCTGCACCTTGTTTCAGTCACAGTGGTGAGCAAACAGCAACGGCAGCTCACAGTAGCTAAATTCCACTATGGTAGGCTGCAAATGCTCTCGCAGGTAATCGTCAGGCAGCAGGCAGCTCATCATGACTTGCGAACTAGCGAGACTATCATTCCGTCAAAATCGGAGATGCAGACTGGATGACCAGCCACTGAGCCTGAGGCTTCTGAATCGCGGGTATTCAAGCTGGACATATCGTCTTCGCAGCCGGCATGCTGCCATTTGCCCCTCATTATCTGGATGCGTCATTGGACTTGCCCCCATTGTGGTGTCTCAGTTGTTGTCCGTTTCCCGTGCCTTCGCACTTTCCGTCGTGCTAGGACAATGTAGAGTGGCTGACCTCGGATGTTACATGTTATGGCTTCATACTGCAAGGCTTGCGGAACGGCGTATTGGGTGCTGCCATACTGCGTTGTTTGCGCTCCTTGGTTATGGCTTGGCTCAGTCTGGGAATGTATTATGAGCGGCATCCTGGCTTCTGCAATACTAGCACTCTTTGTATACTCCAGATACACGCTATAAGCCAGATTTCAATCTCTGCTGTCTCCACTAAGTAATAATTTTAAAAATTTATATGCACATCTGGGAACTGGATCTGCTGTGCAACACCTGTCTCCGACAAAACTAAGATGTCTTCAGTAATCCTTAAATTTGACATTTCTTCTCCCTGAACCTTAATTTCGTTTCCAAATTTCCCTTTCGTTTTCTTTGTTGCTTGCACAGAGTATAGGTTAGAACACTGTCTCACTCTTTCTCAAATACTGCATCCTTTTCATTTCCTTCTCATTTTCTTTTATACAGGTTGTAGGTAATATCTGCCTCCCTGCATTTTATCCTTGCTACCTTCACAACTTCAAAGAATGTGTTCCAGCCAACATTATCGAAATCTTTCTCTAAACGGCTCCAGTACACCGATGGTACAATAATCATTGACATCGATTAGTAGCAGGATTTTGGAAGATAAATTCTGTTCTAACATTATGAAATACGTTGAAGGAAACGATCTATTGACATAGAGCTAGCATGGATTTAGAAAATATGTTTTAATTCACACGGAGCAATGAGTGCTATCGATAAGTGATCTCCAACTGATTTCATATTTCAAACGTTCAAACGTATGTGAATTCCTATGGGACCAAACTGCTGAGGTCATCGGTCCCTAGACTTACACACTACTTAATCTAACTTAATGCTAAGGACAACACTCACACCCATGCTCGAGGGAGGACTCGAACCTCCTGCGGGAGGGGTCGCACGATTAGTGACATGGCGCCTCTAACCGCGCGCCCACTCCGCTCAGCCGATTTCATATTTCCAGATTTCCACAAGGCTTTTGACACCATTACTCACAACTAGCCTCTAGCCCCTAAGGAAATTGAGTGCATGTCGAGTATCGTCTCAGTTGTGCCACTTATTTCCTGTCAGGAAGGTCACAGTTCCTAGTAACAAACGTTAAATTAAAAAAATGGTTCAAATGGCTCTGAGCACTATGGGACTCAACTGCTGAGGTCATTAGTCCCCTAGAACTTAGAACTAGTTAAACCTAACTAACCTAAGGACATCACAAACATCCATGCCCGAGGCAGGATTCGAACCTGCGACCGTAGCGGTCTTGCGGTTCCAGACTGCAGCGCCTTTAACCACACGGCCACTTCGGCCGGCAAACGTTAAATTATCTAATGAAACTTAAGTGATATATGGGGTTCCCCACGGCAGTGTTATAGGCCCTTTTCTGTTCTTAATCTATATAAAAGATAAAGAGGACACTTTGAGCAACCCTCTTAGATTGTTAGCACATTATGCTGTCGTTTACCTTCCAGTAAAGTCTTTAGAAGATCAAAGCGTATTCCAAAATGATTTAGATAAGATGTCTGTACGGTGAGAAAAATGGAAATTGAGGCTAATCTATAAAGAGTGTTAGGTCCTCCACACCAATACTAAAATACGATCTTGCAAATTTCGGTACACAAGTAGCACAATTTTAAAGTTTGTAATTCAGATAAATACCTACAGGTTATAATTACAAACAACTTAAACTGGAATCATCAAAAATGTTGTGATGGAGGTGAACCAAAGACTGCCTTAGTTCCAGAACGTTTAGAAGAGGCAACAAATCTGTTAAAGATACTGCCTACACTACACTTTTCCGTCCTCTTCTAGTGTATCGCTCCACTGTATTGACGAAGGACATCGAATAGGTTCAAAAAAAGGGAGGTCGTTTTGGATTATTGCGAAACAAGAGAAACACACATACGCTATGCGAGCTGAGGTGGCAGTCATTAAAACGAAGACGTTTTTCGTTGTGGTGAGATTTTTTCTCGAAATTTCAATCACAAACTTTTTCTTCTGAATGCGAAAATATTTTATTCACTCCAACGGACATGGTGATAAATGACCATCGTAATAAAATAAAAGGAATCAGAGATCGCACGGAAAGATTTACGTGTCATTGTTCCCAAGTGCTATTTGAGAGCCAAGCGGCTGAGAGAGAATCTGAAAGTGGTTGCATGGCCACTCTGCAAAACGCTTAGTAATCATGCTTATGTAGAGATCTGTATCGTTGAAGCACGCAAGCCGCCCCACTGCGGCAAGTTCGTGGTTTATTGGCTTTTTTTTCGGAACGACAATATATTTATCATTTTTCTTTTTGCACTTCGACTCTTGTGAAGAGTCAACTGTTTTCCAGTTGCGGTCTCACAAATTTCGACCACTTTGTCAGCACGTTTCATGTTGTGTTCGCAGCGCCACGCCGTAACTGTGGTCAGCCGCGTGCGCCTGTGCCAGGCGGCAGTCGACTGTGACGCAATATCCGGTTAGGCCACGCCACAGCGATGACTGGTGTCGCAGGCTGACCTACACGCGCGAGCGATAAGATACGGTAATTGCCACTCCTAGGCTGCACAGAGGTACCACTTCCCAGTGTCGGCTTTCTTTCTAAGGTCGTACCGTCCTCCAGCAGTCCACATGTCTAGAGATGGGCAAAGTCGTTCTTTTCACCGAACCATTCCTTTTGACATAGTTCTTTTTTTGTACATACAAGCAATTTTTTTGTTAGGAAGGGCTGAGTCCTCCCAATTTCAATCCAAGCCTTTACATGGGAACCTGGCTAGTGGTAACCACTAAAGATAAAAATATTCTTATTGTCACTAAGAGCGGTTACCTGCTTTCTTTTATCTAAATGGCTCTGAGCACTATGGGACTTAACAACTGAGGTCATCAGTCCCCTGGACTTAGAATTACTTAAACCTAACTAACCTAAGGACATCACACACCTCCATGCCCGAGTCAGGATTCGAACCTGCGACTGTAGCAGCAGTGTGGTTCCGGACTGAAGCGTCTAGAACCGCTCGGTCACAACTGCCGGCTCTCTTATCTAAGACAGAAAGAAGGTCAGTATCGGTCATAACATTATCTGTGTTTTTTTGCAGATTTACATTTCAGCTAACATCGCAACTATCAACTGTGCACTCACCATCATCGATCACTGATTATAATTGATAACTGACCATCATTGACCCAGCGGAACACATTTTTCATGTTTCCGACGGGTATAAAATGGACTGTAGAAGATTTGAAAATGTTAAAGAAGCTGTTGTTAAACGTATATCGATTAGAAAGAAAGCTGAAAATTTCAAAATACTACCTTTTAGCAAGCTGCAAATCAGATTAAGTGGTGGAAATGAATCTGACCCAAGGTTAGGAAGGAAATACAACATGTTGAAACACGTGACGCTACAATGGATTTAAAGAATCATAAACCTCAACTTTCCATCAGACTTACTGAGTAAAAACGAAAAATAATGATATTTATATAATGTCTTACCATTTATTAATAGAGAAATTAATTAGATATTACACTCAATTTCAGACGGTAATCCAGCTGTACCTCATGTTGGATACAAAAAATCTCACCAAGTTTCGCAGTGGAGAAGAAGATGAGGTTCAAGATGCATTCAGTCCGATTCCTCATCAGTCTCCCATCTCAGAGATTGTCACAACTATCCCAAAAGAAGATAGACGAAGACGTTTAAAACAGTGTATTTGTGAAAGAAGATGATGAAGAAGAGAGGTTGATTATGATGAGGAAAATGACAATGACGGTCATAATGAGGAAGAAGAGGATGTCTTTCGCGATTGGATGCCTGTCTCCAAAAAATCACCAGCAGATATCAACCTGAATAAATTAGTGGTGCTACTAATTTACTTGCTGGTTTTGAAAGCGGTAGGCTGTAGCTCACATGATAACGAAATAACGTCTATTGAAGAGAAGCTTCGTGAAACATACATTGAAGGTGTGGAAAATAAAATGAAAGATGGTAAGTCGCATATGAGAACATTAACTCTTACCTAGATGATAAGATGTTGAGGGAAACGTGAAACTCTTAGCATAAAATGTTCTCATTGTTTACTTTTCTAAATCTCGGCTGTCAGATCTGCATAGTGCTCTAGATCAATTTAATGTTATATTTCTTTTAATAAGTTATTTAGACAATTTACATGAGGAAATATTCAATTAGTTTGCAAGTGTGTCTAATTTTCGGCAGTTCTTAAACGTGAGAGTAATACTGGTGCATTTTAGGCTTTAGGTTAGATCTGAAGTAGTGCCCATATACGTATTTAGATGAAACTAATGCGTGGGCTCAGATCAAACTACTGTAGTAACCTATAATTTAAATGAAAAGCCCTTGTTTGCTTTTGCTCTGCAGTGTACTGTACAGTGTAGAACAAAAGCAAATTAACGCTCTTCATTTATTGTAGTGTTGTTCTACCAAGAACCGACCGAAGATTCATTTAATAACAACCTGTAATGTATTTAAGTAATATCAAATAATCAAGCTGCGTATATTTCAATGCAGACGATTTAGATGCCGAAATATATAATTTGAAGGTCCATTGTGCTAGCAGAGTGTGAGATGTCTTACACTTAACATAAATTTATTTCGATCGAATTTTCACGGAAGTCTTGCATTCACAATAAGTATGTTCAAAACGTTCAAATGTGAGTGAATTCCTAAGGGACCAAACTGCTGAGATCATCGTTCCCTTGACTTACACACTAATTAAACTAACTTAAACTAACTTATTCTAAGAACAACACACACACGCCCATGCCCGAGGCAGGACTCGAACCTCCGGCGGGAGGGGCAAAGTGTGTGAAATATTATATATGATACAATAAGCGACAAATAATTATATCACAGATTCTTATATTAGAGATACTGATTCTGTCATCGTCTCTGGAGATGCCACATATCTCTCACCGTCTTTGGTGGTCTCATGAGTGTGTGAAACTAAGAATTTTGCCTTGCAGTTCTTCCTTATTAAAATCGAAGTGATAAAAGTACCTTCTTCCTTCATAAAATTGCGTAGCGTGTGGTGGCGTTTTGTTAGATGTTGGTGTAGCAGCTAGCGAGCCTTAGTTCCGATTGTAGCAGTTTGTTCAATCATTTGTAATAACTGACGACGACCCCATTTTTTCTATTGATGCATTATCTTTGTTGCCTCCTAAATTGCTGTTGAGAGTACAGAGCATCATTTTGACCATATTTATAGGTCTTATACCACGTGTGGTCCATGACCAAACTTTTGACGTTTTTACGAGTGTAAACATACGTTGGTGACAGCAAACAACTGGGGCATAAGTCAGCAACTGATTTTGTTTCGCATTTTTCAGGGTTTGCGGACTAGTATTTAAACTAAACTCTTGTTTGAAAACGCGTATTACCAACTCGTTAATTACGTTGGCTAAGGCAATACTGATTTTTAATTATTTATGGGGAGAACGCTATACACTTGTTCTAAAATTCCATAGCGAATGATATGTAATTTCCCGTGAAAAATACCTATGTGACTGGTGAGCCTGTCACTAATGATTTTTTAAAGACTGTAATGAAAACATAGGTATCAATGTTTTCGGCATTTTATGCAATTCACATAATAAAAAATTCGGGTGCTTTGGATACTTTTGAGCATAGTCAAGATGAGGCTACACCATAATTGGTTCTTTCATTTTAATGGGGGCCAAAATACTAGGTTCTGCATGTAGGAGAGCAGGGGGACATGATACATTATGCGGTATGTGTTTCTGCAATTTTACTTATATTTCATATAAAAATACGCAACTCGTTGTTATTTTTACGCCTCACATTAATATTATAGTCTGATAGGCTGTAAAGACGAGTGGGAGGGAACATAAGGCAGCATAAAGTGTAATAGAGCTAGTCTCCTCATCTAGGATTTCCGATTTTCGGTTTCATTTTTAATAATTTACTCTGATCGGCTGGGAGGAAGAAGGGAGGGGGCTTTTCAATTCCCACTATTGGCTTTTTCATTTTTAATACTTTGCTGTGACTGGCTGGAGACAGGGGAGAGGAAGAGTCTTTTTCATGTCCCATTATCACACTTGAGCTGTCTGTACCAGTTTGCATTTTTGATTGGCTCTTTCATTTTTAATACTACACTGTGATTGGTTGGAAAGAGGGGAGGAGAGTGGGAAATTGGGTGGGCAGATGGGGTGGAGGGAGTGGTATATAGCACAGTTTACATAGTTGGATTTTTAAAATTCA
This sequence comes from Schistocerca americana, assembly GCF_021461395.2. Classification (NCBI taxonomy): domain Eukaryota; kingdom Metazoa; phylum Arthropoda; class Insecta; order Orthoptera; family Acrididae; genus Schistocerca; species Schistocerca americana. Next base: position 168,899,101 of record NC_060124.1, on the reverse strand, counting down.
TTTTATTGATTAATAGATTGACTTTATTGATTGACCATGTCACTGATAACAGTGACGACATGATTTCAAGATCATTGAAAACATCATGCATGTCATTGATGATCATGTGATGACCATGTGATCACCTTGAAGGTCATTTCAAGGTCAAGGTATCCTAGAACGTACATAACAGTACTACTTAATCTGTTCCCAAAGGTGACATGAATTCATGCCGTCAGTAAATCTCAACCAATTTTGGAATGAAGAGTATTATGGGAACTGCATGCAATGGACATCTGGACCCAAGCACCTCGCAAACGGCTACTGCTCACAGCGGCACATCAAGCTAGACGACTTCAGTACTTCCATCTACGCATAACTTGGACAGTATCGCGCCGGAAGTGTGTCGTATGGACCAAGAACTCGCGATTTTGTCTCTTTTCAAATAATACGAGGCGTCGAATGGACCAACGGCACAGTGACGCAATTCAACCTGCAGTGTGTAGAGGGTGTGGATCATAATGTTTCCATAATGTTTTGGAAGTGTTTTTCATACAATGACTTTGGTCCACTCATTCGGGTCATGGTGACCATGAAAAGCAAGATTTTTATTCTATGATTCTCGGTGACTAAGTGTTTCACTTTCGTCTACATCTTCATGTGGATGCTCCCGTCCTGCATGATGACCGTAGCCTTGTTTACAGCGCTCCGCGAATGCATGTCTGGTTTGACGAACACACAGGCACCCTATTGAGCCTCGACTGTCCCTCAAACTCATCCTATCTTAATCCCATAAAAATGTCTAGGACTATTTGGAACGCTAACAAATACATCGCTCTTATTTGGTATCTCTATAGGGTCTAATCAGTGATTGGCTTCAGCTCATAAAGGATGCCTGAAGAAACTTGTGGACACCCTCCATCACTGAATACAGGTCGTTATCAAGAATGGGACGTAATGTTACATTGAATTAGCGTGATGTGTTTATTTGCATTCTTTATTTGCTTCTGTAGAGTGGACCTCCCGCCGGAGATTCGAGTCCTCCCTCGGGCATTGGTGTGAGTGTTGTTCTTAGTTTAAGTTAGTTTAAGGAGTGTGTAAGTCTTGGGACCGATGACATCAGCAGTTTGGTCGCTTAGGAATTCACGCACATTTGAACATTTTGAACTTCTGTAGAGTACAGTTCTCAGTTTTTTCCTACCAGGCGCTCAACCACATGTGACTGAATTCGCCCTTACGTTTTACCATCCTCACATACAGGGAGCGGACGAAAAACAAGAAAACATCCCAAACAAAACACTGTCCCATGTTAATAAGAGGTAGGAAAACTTTTGGCCTTCAAAACAGCTCCCAGTAGCCTCAGAATGGATAAATACAGGTTCGGTATGGTTTTTCAAGGGACTCTTCTACCATTCTTCCTGCCACAATTTCAGGTAACGGTGATGGAGGTGGATAGCGATCACGCAACCTTGTCTCCAAAGTACACCACAAAGGTTCAATGATATGACAGTTAACGCAGAAGAGGGAATCAGCGATCATAAAGCGGTTACTGCATCGATGATTTCAGCCGTAAATATAAATATTAAAAAAGGTAGTAAGATTTTTCTGTTTAGCAAAAGTGACAAAAAACAGATTTCAGAGTACTTGACGGCTCAACACAAAGGTTTTATCTCAAGTACAGATAGTGTTGAGGATCAGTGGACAAAGTTCAAAACCATCGTACATGTGCATTAGATGAGTGTGTACCAAGCAAGATCGTAAGAGATGGAAAAGAGCCACCGTGGTACAACAACCGAGTTAGAAAACTGCTGCGGATGCAAAGGGAACTTCACAGCAAACATAAACATAGCCAAAGCCTTGCAGACAAACAAAAATTACGCGAAGCGAAATGTAGTGTGAGGAGGGGTATGCGAGAGGCGTTTAATGAATTCGAAAGTAAAGTTCTATGTACTGACTTGGCAGAAAATCCTAAGAAACAGAGGATGACAGACTAAAGGCCGAAATACTAAATGTCTTTTTCCAAAGCTGTTTCACAGAGGAACACTTCACTGTAGTCCCTTCTCTAGATTGTCGCACAGATGACAAACTGTTAGATATCGAAATAGACGACAGAGAGATAGAAAAACAATTAAAATCGCTCAAAAGAGGAAAGGCCGCTGGACCTGATGGGATACCAGTTCGATTTTACACAGAGTACGCGAAGGAACTTGCCCCCCTTCTTGCAGCGGTGTACCGTAGGTCTCTAGAATAGCGTACCGTTCCAAAGGATTGGAAAAGGGCACAGGTCATCCCCGTTTTCAAGAAGGGACGTGGAACAGATGTGCAGAACTATAGACCTATATCTCTAACGTCGATCAGTTGTAGAATTTTGGAACACGTATTATGTTCGAGTATAATGACTTTCTGGTGACTAGAAATCTACTCTGTAGGAATCAGCATGCATTTCGAAAAAGACGATCGTGTGAAACCCAGCTCGCGCTATTCGTCCACGAAACTCAGAGGGCCATAGACACGGGTTCCCAGGTAGATGCCATGTTTCTTGACTTCCGCAAGGCGTTCGATACAGTTCCCCACAGTCATTTAATGAACAAAGTGAGAGCATATGGACTAGCAGACCAATTGTGTGATTGGATTGAAGAGTTCCTAGATAACAGAACGCAGCATGTCATTCTCAATTGAGAGAAGTCTTCCGAAGTAAGAGTGATTTCAGGTGTGCCGCAGGGGAGTGTCGTAGGACCGTTTCTATTCACAATAGATATAAATGACCTTGTGGATAACATTGGAAGTTCACTGAGGCTTTTTGCGGATGATGCTGTGGTATATCGAGAGGTTGTAACAATGGAAAATTGTACTGAAATGCAGGAGGATCTGCAGCGAATTGACGCATGTTGCAGGGAATGGCAACTGAATCTCAATGTAGACAAGTGTAATGTGCTGCGAATACATAGAAATACATAGAAAGAAAGATCCTTTATCATTTAGCTACAGTATAGCAGGTCAGCAACTGGAAGCAGTTAATTCCATTAATTATCTGGGAGTACGCATTAGGAGTGATTTAAAATGGAATGATCATATAAAGTTGATCGTCGGTAAAGCAGATGCCAGACTGAGATTCATTGGAAGACTTCTAAGGAAATGCAATCCGAAAACAAAGGAAGTAGATTACAGTACGCTTGTTCGCCCACTGCTTGAATACTGCCCAGCAGTGTGGGATCCGTATCAGATAGGGTTGATAGAAGAGATAGAGAAGATCCAACGGAGAGCAGAGTGCTTCGTTACAGGATCGTTTAGTAATCGCGAAAGCTTTACGGAGATGATAGATAAACTCCAGTGGAAGACTGCAGGAAAGGCGCTCAGTAGCTCGGTATGGGCTTTTGTTGAAGTTTCGAGAACATACCTTCACCGAGGAGTCAAGCAATATATTGCTCCCTCCTACGTATATCTCGCGAAGAGACCATGAGGATAAAATCAGAGAGATTAGAGCCCACACAGAGGCATACCGACAATCTTTCTTTCCACGAACTATACTAGACTGGAACAGAAGGGAGAACCGATAGAGGTACTCAAAGTACCCTCCGCCACACACCGTCAGGTGGCTTGCGGAGTATGGATGTATATGTAGAGGTAGATATTGAGTCCTCGTGACTGTGGAGGCCAGGGGAAATGCATTAATTCGTCCTCGTGCTAAAAAAACCAGTCCTTGACGATGTGAGCTGTGTGAGCAGGGGCACTGTCGTCTTAGGACACAGCATCACCACTGGGGAACAAACATTGTGCCATGGGATGGAAATGATCAGCCAATATGGTCACGTAATCCTTGTCAGCAATGCGACCTTGAATAGTACCAATGGGCACCCTGGGATACCACGATATGGCTGCCCAAATCATTACCTAAGCCCCGCCACGTTTCACGCTTGCCACATAAACTCGGCCAGAAGTTGGAAACAGTGTGAAACAAGACTCATCCTACCAAACGACTTTATTTCATTGCTCCACAGCCCGGTTTTTATGACCTCGGTACCATGTTTTCCTGTTGCGTGGATTTGCGTTACTGATGAGTGCTTTGGAATTACAGCTGGCCCTCCAATTCCCTACTTATTGAGCTTCCGCCGTGTTGTTTTGGTACTGACGGAATTCACAAGTGCGACATGAAATTCTGCGGTGACTTTCGCAGCTTTCGTCCTCTTATTTTTCGTCATAATCCTCTTTAATTCAAATGGTTCAAATGGCTCTGAGCACTATGGGACTTAACTTCAGAGGTCATCAGTCCCCTAGAACTTAGAACTACGTAAACCTAACTAACCTAAGGACACCACACACACCCATGCCCGAGGCAGGATTCGAACCTGCGACCGCAGCGGTTGCGCGGTTCCAGACTGAAGCGCCTAGAACCGCTCGACCACCCCGGCCGGCCCTCTTTAATTACCGTCCATCACGATATCTCAACAAACCCTTTCATCCGCGTTGTGATTTAGCGGATGATATTTTTCTGCTTTCCCTGCATGCCGTATAAGCCTTCGATATGGTGTCTCTTGAACATTAAAACACTTCATCTACCTTGGTTACGGTGGCACCCACGATACAACCATCGATAATTTGCCCGCCCACGAATATACTAAGGTCCCACATAATGCACTCACAACTACACGCAACGCAACGGCTATTTTCATTCTCTGCTTTCGTATGGCATCATATTCTGGGGTAACTCATCATTCAGTAAAAGAGTGTTCATTGCACAAAGGCGTGTAATCAGAATAATTGCTGGAGCTCATCCAAAATCATCCTGCAGACACTTATTTAAAGAGCTAGAAATCTTCACTGTAGCCTCACAATATATATATTCACTTATGAAATTTGTTATTAACAGTCCAAAGGAGCGACTGCTACGGTCGCAGGTTCGAATCCTGCCTCGGGCATGGATGTGTGTGATGTCCTTAGGTTAGTTAGGTTTAAGTAGTTCTAAGTTCTAGGGGACTGATGACCACAGATGTTAAGTCCATAGTGCTCAGAGCCATTTGAACCATTTGAAGTCCAAAGGAATTCAAAAGTAATAGCAGTGTACATGGCTACAACACTAGGAGATAGGATGATCTTCACTATTCACGGTTAAATCTAAGTTTGGCTCAGAAGGGGGTAAATTATGCTGCCACAAAAGTCTTTGGTCACTTACCTAATAGCATCAAAAGTCTGACAGATAGCCATATAGCATTTAAAAGGAAATTAAAAGAATTTCTTAATGGCAACTCCTTCTACTCATTAGATGAATTTTTGGGTATAGTAACTGGGTATTTTCCCCAACCCCACAAAAAAATTAAAAACATTAAGTGTCATGTAATATTTTGTGTAATGTAATGTCTTGTATAGACACCTTTTATTAACCTGACACGTTCCAAATCATTACGAAGTGTCGTATTCATGATCTATGGAACAAGTACTAATCTAATCTAATCTAACTGTTTTGACCACACCTGACACTTACCAAGTATCGAGAACATTGCACAGGTGCCGTTAGTGGTGAGATAGAGCAGCGCAACCTGCAGGCTTGGCTAGCGTGTGCATTAATTTATGTTCGAGCATGCATTTCTGGCTCCATGTCCATATTTTGGTCACAGTTCTGTGTCTCCTTTGATGTCATCATTCCCATGTACTGTCGGAGAACTGCCAGCCTTACCTACCAATTTATTTATGTAGAGAATAAAGACTGCCCTTGCAATTAACTTAGGTGCGAATGACGGTGCTTTTGCTCCTGTTAATTGTTGTATTAATTTTATATGTTGTGGTGTTTTATGTTGTGTCGAAATATTATTTTGACGAGATTTTGGTTCGAACAGTTAGCCTTCAAGTTATGTTCTGTTAACTAAACTCGTCGTTTGCATAGTACGCTGAATGACTAAATCTTCGCACAGCGCTGTTACCGCTATTTAATTGCGAGTTCGTGAGTCTGTAAAGAATCACCGTGAGATTGCAGGTTCGTTCGACGTGCCTCCAGCATCTCTCCAATTGCACGTCAACATAGATATCTGGAACACTCTACATATTTATGAGAACGTAATTGTAGAAGAATAATTAATTTCGAGTCTCGCCTATTAATCAGTTGAGATGAGCTCTTTTATTTCTTCTGATACAAGACAATATATCTATATGTCAGTAGTAGTTTCAAGATAATCTTAATGGGAACAATAGTCAGAAGAACAACCGTCAGTATAATTAACATTCCAGATAACAACAGAAATCATACATAAATCAGAGATGATAGTATTGTTCATATCTCTCTCGAAGATTATAGCGTCTTTGATTCCTACATAAATCGCACAGTCTCAAACAGTCATTTCACTAATAAAACTGTTCATATTAAAGCGTGACATTACACTGTCTCAAAATTGACGAAGACTTGCTGCATCTGTCGACAAAGTAGTCCCCAGTACAGTGGCATATCTATTTCGATACGTGTGATGCATGCATCTTATTCAAAAAACGTACTGTATCAAACGCTTTCCACAAATCGAGAAAATATAGTCATCTTCAGCACCTTTAAATATAATGACGACCAATAAATAATTGTTTACTTTATGTTTGAAAGTTTGCTGAAGAAAATCCGTATGTTCATTGGAACAGCTAACAAGTAATTTATTTAACTTGTGGGATGCTTACGACACAATACAAATTGTCCTAATCGATGATCTTTTAGTAAAAATGCTGTAAAGATGGTGGTAATTTTGTGACGGCCTTGGAAAATCGTGAAATAACTTTTTTACATGAAAATCACGCCACTTATTTCAAGGTTGTATGTAGGTTTCCAGTTAGCTAAAATATAGCATGCTGACTGTTATATATTGACTTTATCTTATCGCTAACAGCAGAAGACCCGGGCCCTCGTTAAAGTAACGTTAATGCTAATGGGAGTTGTGCCATACATAACGTAGCCAAGAAGACCTATTGTTGGTCACAGCAGTGACACGAAAATCAGAATACGTCGGAAAAGTTTGCTTGTTGCACCACCTTGCAAGATAGCACATTGGGTAACACTCTCCCCCCCCCCCCCGCCCTCTCTCTCTCTCTCTCTCTCTCTCTCTCACACACACACACACACACACACACACACACACACACACACACACACACTCCTTCTCTCTTTTACACAATTCCCCCTCTTACACTCACTCTTCCTGTCATCCTCTTCCATCTCTCACACTTCACTGTCCCCTCCCTGTCTCCCTCCCATACTGCATACTACCTTTCAATGGCTCACATTCCCTCTCAGTCCCTCACAATGTCCCTCACCCCTCACTTTCCCCCTCACAGCCCCAATCCCCCCTTATTCTCCTTGCCGCTCTTGCATCCTCTCTCCCTCTCTCTGTCATACACTTTCTAACCCAGTCATACCCACAGAGTATTTCAGCCAGACACTCTATCCCTCTCTCTCCCTTCCGCCCATTCCTCCCTACTCTCCCTCTCTTTACCTCTCTTCTCTTTCCCCTGCCTCCCCCTATCTCACCTCTCACTCTCTTCCCCTCCCTTCCCCACCTCTTTCCGCTCTCTCTTCCTCCTCACTTCTCTCTCACACTTTCTCTTCTCTTATTCTCTCCTTTTTTGCCCTCTCACAAAATTCTTTCACCTCTCTGCCCCTACACCACTTCTTTCCCCACTCTACCCACACTCCTCCACTTCCCTTGCTCACTCTTGCCCTCCATTTCCACACTTTGCTGCATTTCCCTCCATTCCTCTCCCATCCTCCCTCCCTTTCATCCTCCCTTTTCCCAATCCCTTCCCCTCCCTTCCCCTATCTCCCTTCCTGTTTTTGCTTCCCCCTTACCCCTTACCCCCTTCCCTTTCTATTTACCTTTCCCTTCTCCCTTACCCTTCCCTCTTTCCTTTTCCTGTTTCCCTTCTCCCTTTCCCTTCACCCCCATGTACCCCTCACTGTTTCCCCTTCCTCATTTCTCCACTTTCCCACGATTTCTTCCTTCCCCCTCATTTCTTCCTCCCTCTTACCTTCTTCCCCCTGCCCTCGGTGTCACGTCTGTTCACCAAACCTTGCCCCTCTTCAACCATTACCTCCTCATCCTACCATCCTTTCACTCCATCGTTCCCCTCAATCCTTTGATAAATGAAAACTGTTTTATTGCATACACTGAGTTTAAGGTTGGTTGGTTGGTTGGTTGGTTGGTTGGTTTTGGGGAGTGGACAAAACAGGAAGGTCATTGGTCCCATTGGCTTAGGGAAGGCCGTGTCATTTCAAAGGTGCCATCCCAGGTTTTGCCTGAAGCAATTTAGGGAAATCACGGTAAACCTAAATCAGGAGGGCCAGAGGTGGCTATAAACCATCGTCCTCCCGAATGCGAGTCCAGTAACTGAGTTTAAAGTAAAGCATTCGGTGTTGTTCCATTTTTCCACTGAAAGGCCAAAATAAAGAAATCATAATATCAATATTCAAATTCGCACCATTTTTCAAACCACAGTAGAGATCATAGATTATGGAAATAAACTTATACTGTGTTCATATCTGTAAACTTTCTGAAAAAAAATCATCTGTAACGAGCCAGAAAATGGAGACCTCTGTTCTGTCATTCGCCCATTATAGTTCAATGGCTGATTTAGTCTGACATTTACATTAATTTTCTAGATGTAAGATCCAGATTGACACAGATGTTTTAACACTCTCTAAGTCGTAACAGGAACCGAAGGGTAAAATGTGGTCCCATAATGAAATCAGATTTACGTTTTCAAACAGAAATTAAATGTATATCTGTTGGTTGTTCTATACCACGTCGTTGCTCAAGCGGCATGAGGTGTCACACCACTACCAGGTAATTAGTCTTTGCTCCAGTCTAAGATGCATGTGATTTGGCAGTCTAGTTAAGCCAGCGTTTCTCAACCTTTGCCGTGTGCCCCACCTTGATGGGCGTCATAATACTAAATGGGGAGCGTGAACTTATTCAAAAAGTCATTAAAAACTGATTGATTCACTGAAAGGAAAGCAAAGCGAAACACATTCTCACTTAATAGAAAATGAAAATTTACATTGGTATAATGTACTTATAGATAGTACTGTATCAGCACTGCAAAATGCCTTTAATAATTCACTTTTCAGCACTAAATTAAAAATAATTTTAGTAACTGTTAGTGACTCCCTTGGGTTTGGATTGCAGAGTAAAGTTTTTTGAAGGAGGTTGCCCGCTACCTGTAAGACAGAGAGCAATGGATAACCATCGATTCTGGCTTTGTCAGTGTAGCAAATCTGTTTTGCCAAAGAGTAATAAGTGTACTTATTCTTGGTAATGTGTAAGGTCTGTAACTTCGTATATTATACACTGAAGAGCCAAAGAAACTGGTATACCTCTCTAATATCGTGTAGGGAGCCCGCGAGCACGCAGAATGCCGCAACACGACCTGGCATGGACTCGACTAATGTCTGAAGTAGTGCTGGAGGGAATTCACACCATCAATCCTGCAGGGCTGTCCATAAATCCGTGAGAGTACGAGGGCTTGGGGATCTCTTCTGAACAGCACGTTGTAAAGTATCCCAATCAATAATGTTCATGTCTGGGGAGTTTGGGCCAGCGGAAGTGTTTAAACTCGGAAGAGTGTTTCTAGAGCCAGTGTGTTGCAATTCCGGACGTGTGGGGAGTCGCATTGTCATGCTAAAATTACCCAAGTCCGTCGGAATGCGCAATGAACATGAACGGATGCAGGTGATCAGACAGGATGATTACGTACGTGTCACGTTTCAGAGTCGCATCTAGACGTATGAGAGGTCTCACATCACTACAACTGCACACACCCCACTCCATTACAGAGCTTCTCCCAGCTTGAACAGGCCTCTACTGACTTGCAGGATCCATGGATTCACGAGGCTGTCTCCATACCAGTACACGTCCATCCGCTCGATACAATTTGAAACGAGACTCGTCTGACCAAGCAACATGTTTCCAGTCATCAACAGTCCAATGTCAGTGTTGATGGGCACAGGCGATGCGTAACGCTTTGTGTCGTGCAGTCATCAAGGCTACACGAGTGGACCTCGGCTGCGAAAGCCCATATCGATGATGTTTCGTTGAATGGTTCGCACGCTGACACTTGTTGATGGCCCAGTATTGAAATCTGCAGCAATTTGCGGAAGGATTGCACTTCTGTTACGTTGAACGATTCTCTTTCGTCGTCGTTGGCACATAATCTTTTTCTGGACGCAGCGATGTCGGAGATTTGATGTTTTACCGGATTCCTGATATTCACAGAACACTCATGAAATGGTCGTACGAGAAAATCCTCACTTCATCGCAACCTCGGACATGCTGTGTCCCACTGCTCGTGCTCCGGCTGTAACACCACGTTCAAACTCACTTAAATCTTGATATCCTGCCACTGTATCAGCAGTAACAGATCTAACAACTGCGCCAGACACCTGTTGTCTTATATGGCCGACCGCAGCGCCTTATTCTGCCTGTTTACATATCTCTGTATTTGAATATGCACGCCGATACCTGTTTATTTGGCGCTTCAGTGTATATTATTAATTATGAGCAAAGGGGTACTGTGATGAAAATTATGATTGGAAGCTGGGTCGCGAATACCGAAAGGCTAAGAAACGCTGTGTTATGCGAGTGTTCGGAAGAAGCTGGGTGGTGTACTCACTGCGAGAACGTTATAGAAATTATCAACAAACTCCAAAGAAGGACGATATAAGAACGGCTCTGCGCATAGCTGACAGCCTCTCTCTCCAAATTTAGAATGGACTTTTACCTCTACGATTCAAGAAACTTTACTTCCTCAAACTTAATGACCACGAGGTTTGAGAAATGCGGGCACATACAGCCCGATACCGACTGATTTTCCCTCCGCGCACTAAGCACGAAAGAAACTAGAAGGGGGGGAGGGGGATGATTAAAGCACATTCTAGATTTTTCGGAAACCTTTTGACAATGTTCCACACAAGCGGCTCCTAATCAAACTGCGTGCCCGTGGAGTATCGTCGCATCTGTGCGACTGGATTCGTGATTTTCTGTCGGAAAGATCTCCATTCCAGTAATTGACGAGAAGTCATCGAGTAAAACATAAGTGATAGTTGGAGTTCCACAAGGAAGTGTTATAATCTGTTCATAATTTAATCAAACGATTTACATTACCGTTAGTAAACTCTTCAGAAGATCAACACGAATCAAAGAATACATAATTTATTCGAGATACCTCCATGCTGCGAAGAGTGGCAGTTGATTCTCAACGATAAATAAAAGTGTTAGTCCTCGACATAAGTACCAAAAAAATCCATTAAATTTTGGTTACACCATAAATCAACAAATCTAAATAAAGGTTGTCGTCTAAACTAAATACTGAGGGATTAAATTTAAGGATAACAAATTGGAATAATCACGTAGGTATTAATGTGGAAAAGGCAAACCAAAATCTATTTTATTGGCAGAACGCATACAGGAGGTAACAAATGTAGTAAATAGACAGCCTACAAAACGATTATTCGACCTGTTATAGAGTACTGCAACGTGGTGTGGGATCCTTACCAGACAGGGTTGACGGAAGACATAGAAAACGGTCAAAGAAGGGCAGCTTGATTCGCTGTCGCCGAACAGAGGAGACAGCGTTGCAGATAAGATACGCGAATTCGCTGCCAGTCATTGAGCAAAGACGGTTTTTCGTTGCGATGAGATCTTTTCACGAAATTTGAATCATCAACTTTCTCCTCCGAATGTGAAAATACTTTGCTGACTCCCACCTAGATAGGGACAAACGAGCATCGTAATAAAATAAGAGGAAACACAGCTCGCTCGGAAAGATTTAGGTGTTTATTTGTCCGATATACTATTCGACAGCAGAACGGTAGAGAAGTAATCAGAAAGGATTCGATGAAAACTCTACCAGGCACTTAAGTGTGAACTTCAGAGTATCCACGTAGGTGAAAGTATGTAGATATACACCGTATACCTTTCACAAAACCAGAACGACGCTGTTGGAGTACATATATCATATATAAGTACTCATATAAATAGATCGCTACTTAACCTAAAGAAGACATGTCAAGTGCAGACAGGCACGATTAAAAGAAACTCACATTTAGCTTTCGGCCACAGCCTTCGGCAATAAAAGGACACACACACACACACACACACACACACACACACACACACACACACGAGAGGCTGGAGTTGGCGGTCGTGCGTGCGTGAGGTGTGCTTCCTTAGGCTGTGACCGAAAGCTAAATGTGAGTTTCTTTTAATCGTGCCTCTCTGCAACTTGACATGTCTTCTTTACGGTAAGTAGCGATCTATCTTTTCCTACATTGTTCATATTCCTACCCGGAGTTTCCATTGTTTGATATATGAGTATAGAAGTAAACTTACTGTATCAATGAATTTATTCCTGATAAATCCATTAGAAGGCGTTAAATCTGTTGTGTGAGTTGTTCTAGAGACCGCCATCTACATGCACGGTAACTTGTCAAATTGGTTCTCTGTTTCTGGGGAGCAGAATAATTTCCTGCGGCGTTTCCAGTTATGCTGCGATTCTTCTTAAGATGACAGCGTTGCATAAGAAGAGCTGTTCGTCACGTCTTACATAAACCTCGCACCCGATGGAGATTTCCACTCATCGCTGCAGAACCGGATTGCAGCGAACCCCCCTTCCTGTAGATTCCTCCGTCTAACGCCCACCTCTGCCTTCGCAGCTACACAACATTTGTAACCCATTACATGTGCCAGAAACCGAGTCCGTCACACCGCGAATAGATATGAACGATCAAGACTCGAGGTTCACCTTCAGAACATTTAACATCGAAAGGGTGACAAAACAAATAGATTCATTTTCTGGGAATAATTGGTTCAAGTAAATAACGCGCATTATTTGTCACACATTCAGTTAAGAATGGATTATGTGTGTTGTTGTTGTTGTGGTCTTCAGTCCTGAGACTGGTTTGATGCAGCTCTCCATGCTACTCTATCCTGTGCAAGCTTCTTCATCTCCCAGTACCTACTGCAACCTACATCCTTCTGAATCTGCTTAGTGTATTTATCTCTTGGTCTCCCTCTACGATTTTTACCCTCCACGCTGCCCTCCAATACTAAATTTGTGATCCCTTGATGCCTCAAAACATGTCCTACCAACCGATCCCTTCTTCTAGTCAAGTTGTGCCACAAACTTCTCTTCTCCCCAATCCTATTCAATACCTCCTCCTTAGTTACGTGATCTACCCACTTTATCTTCAGCATTCTTCTGTAGCACCACATTTCGAAAGCTTCTATTCTCTTCTTGTCCAAACTACTTATCGTCCATGTTTCACTTCCATACATGGCTACACTCCATACAAAAACTTTCAGAAACGACTTCCTGACACTTAAATCTATACTCGATGTTAACAAATTTCTCTTCTTCAGAAACGATTTCCTTGCCATTGCCAGTCTACATTTTATATCCTCTCTACTTCGACCATCATCAGTTATTTTACTCCCTAAATAGCAAAACTCCTTTACTACTATAAGTGTCTCATTTCCTAATCTAATTCCCTCAGCATCACCCGACTTAATTTTACTACATTCCATTATCCACGTTTTGCTTTTGTTGATGTTCATCTTATATCCTCCTTTCGAGACACTGTCCATTCCGTTCAACCGCTCTTCCAAGTCCTTTGCTGTCTCTGACAGAATTACAATGTCATCGGCGAACCTCAAAGTTTTTACTTCTTCTCCATGAATTTTAATACCTACTCCGAATTTTTCTTTTGTTTCCTTTACTGCTTGCTCAATATGCAGATTGAATAACATCGGGGAGAGGCTACAACCCTGTCTCACTCGTTTCCCAACCACTGCTTCCCTTTCATGCCCCTCGACTCTTATAACTGCCATCTGGTTTCTGTACAAATTGTAAATAGCCTTTCGCTCCCTGTATTTTACCCCTGCCACCTTCAGAATGTGAAAGAGAGTATTCCAGTCAACATTGTCAAAAGCTTTCTCTGAGTCTACAAATGCTAGAAACGTAGGTTTGCCTTTTCTTAATCTTTCTTCTAAGATAAGTCGTAAGGTTAGTATTGCCTCACGTGTTCCAACATGTGTAATGCACAATTTATGCGAAGTTTCGTGACATGACGTAGATGTCACACTCGTACTGCAAACATAGCACACTGTACGAGGGGTATTCGGAAAGTAAGGAACGATCGATCACGAAATGTAAACCCCAGTGAACACCCGATGAAGCTTTGCACCGATACGTTGGGCAGTGTCTCTACTATGCCCGCAGACAGCATCATATCTTTGTTCTCTGTTCTAAGCGCACAGTGAGCTCGTAGAGATGCCTATAATAATAGTGTCTCCTGCAAACAATGGCTGCCTGCTGAGAGATGTCGCCTGATTTCATGCAACCCAACATAACATAACTGTCACGCATTTCCTTCCTTATGACAGTTCTCGGACTGCACACTGCAAGGGCAATGAGAACACTCCCACAGCGTTATCGATGGGAAGTGTTTGATCGCAGACCATACAGCCCAGACTTTGCTCGTTCTAATTTTCATCTACATCTACATCTACATGGATACTCTGCAAATCACATTTAAGTGCCTGGCAGGGGGTTCATCGAACCACCTTCACAATTATGTATTATTCCAATCTCGTATAGTGTGCGGAAAGAAATAACACCTATATCTTTCCGTACGAGCTCTTATTTCCCTTATTTTATCGTATTGATCGTTTCTCCCTATGTAATTCGGTGTCAACAAAATAGTTTCGCATTCGAAGGAGAAAGTTGGTGCTTGGAATTTCGTGAGAAGATTCCGTCGCAACAAAAAACGCCTTTCTTTTAATGATGTACAGCCCAAATCCCGTATCATTTCACTGACACTCTCTCCCATATTTCGCGTTAATACAAAACGTGCCTTCCTTCTTTGAACTTTTTCGATGTACTAAGATGGTATCTGTTCTTTCGGACATGAAATGAAAACCCTTAGCTGCTTACAGGCGTTGACATACGTCAACGGGGACAGATGAAAATGTGTGCCCCAAACCCGGGATCTCCTGCTTACATGGCAGACGCTCTATCCATCTGAGCCACTGAGGACACAGAGGATAGCGCGACTGCAGGGATTTACCTCTGGCACGCCTCCCGCGAAACCCACATTCTCAACGTATTGTCCCGCACTACATTCGCAGTGCCCCCGCCCATTTCATTCTAACGAGCTGCATGGTCACCGATGGAATCTGTCCTTTCGGACATGTCCGAAAGAACAGATACCATCTTAGTATATGTATAGTTAAGGCTCGCCGGCCACTTGACCATCTTCTTCTTCTGTGCGAATGCACAAACTGTGCCCGAACTCTTACGTGAATCGGCAACGCGCCGCGAGTAATGAGAATAATAGTGCGGGACAATACGTTGAGAATGTGGGTTTCGCGGGAGGCGTGCCAGAGATAAATCCCTGCAGTCGGACTATCCTCTGTGTCCTCGGTGGCACAGATGGATGGAGCGTCTGCCATGTAAGCAGGAGATCCCGGGTTCGGGGCACACATTTTCATCTGTCCCCGTTGACGTAAGGGTTTTCATTTCACTGTAACTTTTTCGATGTACTCCGTCAGCCCTATCCGGTAAGGATCCCACACCACGCAGCAGTATTCTAAAAGAGGACGGACAAGCGTAGTGTAGGCAGTCTCCTTAGTAGATCTGTTACATTTTCCAAGTGTTTTGCCAATCAAACGCAGTATTTGCTTAGCCTTCCCCACAACATTTTCTATGTGTTCCTTCCAATTTAAGTTGCTCGTAATTGTAGTACCTAGGTATTTAGTTGAATTTACGGCTTTTAGATTAGACTGATTTATCGTGTAACCGAAGTTTAACGAATTCCTTTTAGCTCTCATGTGGATGACCTCCTCACACTTTTCGTCATTTAGGGTCAACTGCCAATTTTCGCACCATTCATGTATCATTTCTAAATCGTTTTGCAATTTGTTTTAATCTTCTGATGACTTTATTAGTCAATAAACGACAACGTCATCTGCAAACAACGTAAGACGGCTGCTCACATTGTCTCCCAAATAGTCTATACAGATAAGGAACAGCAAAGGGCCTATAACACTACCTTGGGGAACGCCAGAAATCACTTCTGTTTTACTCGATGACTTTTCGGCAATTACTACGAACTGTGGCCCCTCTGACAGGAAATCACAAATCCACTCACATAACTGATACGATATTCCATAAGCACGCAATTTCACTACAAGTCGTTTGTGTGGCACTGTATCAAAATCCTTCCGGAAATTCAGAAATACGGAATCGATCTGAAATCCCTTGTCAATAGCACTCAACACTTCATGTGAATAAAGAGCTAGTTGCGTTTCACAGGAATGATGTTTTCTAAACCCATGTTGACTGCTCATATGAACCGCTGGCTATGAAGACAACGTTTTGGCACAGACAACGAGCTGCAATCCAGCGTATAAAACTGTCGGAAAGCACAGGAGGCTGACTTCTATGACCAGGGTATTGGGAAGTTGGTACAAGGCTTCGACAGATGTTCAAGCTGGGGCGGTGATTATGTAGAGAAGTAACTAGAAGGTGTAACTAACTTCTTCTTCTTCTTCTTCAGTAGCTCTACAGCCCTTGGTGAGCCTTGGCTTCTTCAACAATCTTCCTCCACACTTCTCGGTTATTTGCTGCTCTTTTCCACCCCTGGACTCCCATATTGCTGATATCCATTATTACCTCATCGATCCATCTTCTTCTAGGTCTCCCTTTTCGCCTAACTGAATGGATCATACCTTTCATCATTTTATTTGGAATTCTATCCTCTGCCATTCTCTCCAAGTGTCCTAGCCATCGTATTCGCTGTGATTTAACAAATTTTACTATGTCCCTGCCTTGTATTAACTCCTGTAATTCAGCATTGTAGCGTATTCTCCAGCCTCCTTCCTCCCTTATTGGCCCATAGATTTTGCGTAGTATTTTCCGCTCAATGCTTCTTAGAGCATTTTTATCATGTTCTGTCAACGTCCATACCTCTGAGCCGTATGTGATAACTGGGCGGACTAGGGAATTATATATTAGCAATTTAGTTTTTCTTGTAACAAGGCTACTTTTGAAAAGCTGCATATTTGCAAAGTAAGCTCTGTTTCCTGCTTGTATTCTTTCCCTTATAGCCTTTTCAATACTGTTATCATTTGTTATTAGGGCTCCCAAGTACTTAAAGAGGACACTCCATTGAAGCATTTCCCATTGATGTTTAGGTTTTTAGGGGTTCTTCTGGCCTCAGATTGTGACATTACCATATATTTTGTTTTGTTTACATTTACTATGAGGCCAATTTTTAAGGCTTCTGTTTCCATTGCCCGGTATGTTTCTAGGAGTGTATTGGTATTTCTTCCTACTATAGCAATGTCATCAGCGTATACACATATCTGGCTAGTTTTCATAAATATGGTGCCTCTTTTGTTGATTTTATTTACTGCACTATGCAGGGCAATGTTGAATAGGACAGTTGAGAGACTATCCCCTTGCTTCACATCTTTATTGAAGTCAAAGCTTTCACTTGTTCTGCTAAGGACCTTTACTTTTGCTCTCGTCTCTGTCATTGTCATTCTGATTAGTCTTATTAATTTAGCACATATACCAACTTCTTTCAGTATTCTGTATAGTTCTTGCCGATTTATGCTGTCAAAGGCTTGTTTGAAATCGATGAATAAGAAATGCAGATCTATATCATATTCATAGAATTTTTCCATCATTTGCCTTATCACAAATATTTGATCAGTTGTTCCTCTGCCCGGTCGAAAGCCACACTGATATTCCCCTAGTATGCCTTCTGCACACTTCCGTATCCTTTCGTTTAATATACTTGTGAAGATCTTATAAGCTGTACTTAGGAGTGTTACACCTCTATAGTTTTCACATGCTGTTCTGTCCCCTTTCTTATAAATGGGGACTATTATTCCAATTTTCCAATTATCTGGCATAGTTTCTGTTTCCCATATATCTGATATTAATGTGTGCAGTTCCTTTATTACAGCCTCACCACCAGTTTTTATTAATTCAGCAATTATGCTGTCTTCCCCAGGGGCTCGATTGTTTTTTGACTTGTGCACAGCCTGGGAGACCTCTTGTAGTGTTGGTTTTCTTGCCTCATTGGTTTCATTGTCTACTTCCAGCCCCACTCTTCCCTCCTGTGCAGCTGTCTCTTCATCTTCTAGGCTGGTGCTTAGTGTATCTTTGAAATACTCTGCCCATCTTCCCACTATCTGTTCTACCTCCCTTATCATTTTCCCATCTTTACTGGAACAGGCCATTGTTTTTGGTTGGAATCTATTCTTTATTTTGCCTATGGCATGATAGAACTTTCTTATTTCACTCTGTTCCTTTAGTTCTTCTAGTTCTTGAAATTTCTCCTTATTCCACTCTCTTTTCTTTCTCTTGCACAGTCTGTTAGCTCTTCTCCTTAATTCTCTATATTGTTCCACATTATTTCTGGTTTCTCTCTGTAGCATTTTTGTTCTTGCCCTGTTCTTTTCCTCTATTGCTGACCTGCAATCTTCATCAAACCACTCCTGGGTTCTTCTGTTCCTTCTTATGCCTATTATTTCCTCTGCAGCATCCTTAATGGCTTTTTCAAACCTGTTCCACCTTTCATCTACTCCTACTGTGGTCTCTTCATTGTTCAACTTTCTGCTTAGGGTTACTTGGTATTTTTTTACTTCATCAGGGATGTTCAGTTTGTCTGTATTCCATTTCATCATCTTTCCCATTCTGTTGCCATTTGTTAGTGACAGTTTCTCTCTCAAGACTGATTTTATCAGAAAGTGGTCTGAATCACAGTTTGGTCCTCTGCAGCTCCGTACATCCGTAACTGACGTGGAGTGGCGTGCAATCACTAAAATATGATCAATCTGATTGACTACTCCATTGGCTGCAGACTTCCAAGTTCCCAGATGGATCCTTTTATGTGGAAAGCAGGTACTTTTAATAATCATATTATTCCTTGCTGCGAATTGGCATAATAAGTCTCCATTCTCATTGTTTTCTTCATGTAGTGAATATTTTCCAGAAACCCCATACAGATGTTCATTCCTCTCTATTTTTGCATTAAAATCTCCTATTACTAGCATCAGGTCATATTTAGGTACTGCACCGTATACTTTTTCCAAGTCTTCGTAGAACTGTTCTTTAATTATATCCTCTTTTTCCTCTGTTGGTGCATGTGCATTAACTATTGATATATTCCTAAATTTACCTTTTAGTCTGAGTCTGCACATCCTTTCATTTATGGGTTCAAATTCTAGAAGGCTTTTCCTAACTTCCCTAGTTATTATAAACCCTGTTCCAAGTTGGCCTGTTCTTTCTTCTGGTCCACTATATACCAATGAGTACTCAGGTTTATCTATCTGCCCACCATTCCCCTGCCATCTTATTTCCTGTAGCCCTACAATATCATATTTGAATTTTAAAATTTCATTGGCTATTTCTTTCATCTTTCCAGGCTGAAGCATTGTCCTCACATTCCATGTTGCTACTGTTAGATCCTTTATCCGTTTCCTTTGCCGGGGTCGTGATACATGCTTTCCATCCAGTTTCCGAGGCTTCTGTTGAATTTCCGTAATATTCTTTTTTTTACAGTATGGGGTTATTAGCCCCATGCCCAACCCCCAACCTGGAGGACCAGGATTTGTATGAGGTTTACTCCTCTAGGGAAGCTGGCTTCACTACGCCTCTAGGGCCCTCCCTGCCCTATGTTGTGGGACACACTTTGTCTGGCTCCTCTGTCGGGACCAGTCCGGCTTGGGAGACCCTGCCAGTAGCTATGCTACCGCCGGCATAGCTCTCGACTTCACCGAGGCACGCAAACCCTCCCGCCCGGCACTGAAGGTGCCTACTATAAGGCGGTGTCCCCTGAGAGGGAAGGTGTAACTAACTATTGCATATAAAACAGTTTTGATTTTCACTGTGGTTTCCATTTCGCGACCGATAGTTCCTTACTTTCTGAAGAGTTCGCGTATTTCGCTGAAAATGACAGTACACCAGCATCCTCTTCCCTTCGAGAATCTTATGAAATCTTGTTTCTTCTACTCTATGTTCACGAATGTCAAATATACTGTGCAACACAATTAAAGAATAACGTTTTGAAACCTCGTAATTATCTCCTATCGCGACGCAGAAATTTGAAATTTGTCTCAGAGGTTCAGAGGTGCCTACAACCTTCCTCTGTAACGGTGCAAAAGCGAGACGCCCTGTGGCGTCACACACGGGCTCGGCGACACTTCAGACATCATTGCAGAGGTTTTTTCCCTTGACACTTGCCTTGGCACTTTTTTCCACTCCGCCCTTCAAACCGGTACCCTTCGTTCAACTTTCGACCCAATCTATCTCCAGATGAGTGCGTATTAATGGTTAACCTTAACCAGACGTACGCAAACATCGCAGTACCCACATCCTGCGAGACCTCACGTAGTGAAAGCTAACCAATATGCAGAGATGGCAGTAGACCATTTGTGTCGGCCATCATGCCGGTGTAGGCGCGGTGGGCTCCACCTCTTAAAAAAATAAAAATTAAATTAAAAAAAACTTCCAACATCAAGGTGTCGGTGCATGCGAGAAAAAGGCCAGTGCTCAGATGTTCATTTGAGCTGTGAGGCAGGTTAATGACGTCAAATTGGCATCAAATTTCATTACAATTCCTAGCAGCGCCACTGTGGACGAATCACATGATAGAAGGTCAATACACGCCCTCTTACCCACATTTCATCTCTTTCTTTGACGCCTCTGCGATAGAAGTCGAAGAGGCAACGAAACGGAAGATAACAGAGAGAAGGCCGAAATACTGAATTCGGTCTTCCGAAGTTGTTTCACCGCGGAAGACCATAACACTGGCCCTCCTTTCAATCGTCGTACGAATGCCGAAATGGAAGAGAGAGAGATAACCGATAGCGGAATTGAAACGCAGCTACAATCGCTTAGTAGTGGGAAGGCGTCAGGACCAGATTAGACATCTATAAGATTCTATAAAGATTATGCGAAAGAACTTGCTCCCCTTATAGCACAGTAATTCATCGTAGATGCCTTGAGCAACGAAAGGTACGTAACAACTGAAAGAAAGTGCAGGTCATTGCCGTTTTTAAGAAAGGCCCTAAAACAGATCCACACAACTATAGACCTATATCGTTGATGTCAATCTGTTGTAGAATTATGGAACATGTTTTATGGTCAAGAATTATGACGTTTTTGGAAAATGAACATCTTCTCTATAAAAATCAACATGGATTCCGCATACAGAGATTCTGCGAAACTCAGCTCGCTCTGTTCCTCCGTGAGATCCAAAACGCAGTGGACAACGGCGCTCACATTGATGCCGTGTTCCTTGATTTCAGTAAGCCATTTGACACCGTCCCGCATTGCCGTTTAATGGAAAAAATACGAGCTTACGCAGTATCGGAGCAGACTTGCGATTGGATTCACGACTTTCTTACAGATAGAACTCAACACGTCGCTCTTAACGGAACTAAATGGACAGATGTAAAGGTAATATCCGGATTACGACAGGGAAGTATGATAGGACCGTTGCTGTTCACAACATATATAAATGATCTAGTAGAAATCGACGGATGCTCTTTAAGGCTTTTCGCAGATGATGCAGTTGTTTACACCAAAGTAGCAACGTCAGAATATAGTAAGAATTTGCAAAACGATCTGCAGAAAATTGATGAATGGTGCAGGCTCTGGCAGTTGACCCTGAACGTAAATAAATGTAACATATTGCGCACACATAGGAAAAGAAATCTACTACTGTACAGCTACACTATTGATGACAAACAGCTGGAGACAGCGTCTGCCGTAAAATATCTAGGCGTAACTATCCAGAGCGACCTTAAGTGGAATGACCATACAAAACAGATAGTGGGCAAAGCAAACAGCAGACTCAGATTCATCCATTACAGAAATGGCTTATAAGGCGCTTGTTCGCCCGATTCTTGAGTATTGTTCATCTATCTGGGATCCCTATCAGGTAGGACTGATAGAGGAGATAGAGAAGATACAACGAAGAGTGGCAAGTTTCGTCAAGGGATCGTTTAGCTGGCGAGAGAGAGTTACGGAGATGCTAAACAAACTCCACTGGCAGACGTTACAAGATAGGCGTTGTGCATCACGGAGAGATTTATTATTGAAATTTCGGGGCAGCACTTTCAGGAGGAGTCGGACAACTTATAACTCCCCCCCCCCCCCCCCCCCTCGCGTATTGACTACGAGGACAAAATTCGAGAAATTAGAGCCAATACAGAGGCTTACAGTCAAGCACTCTTCTCGCGCACTATTCGCGAGTGGAACAGGGTTGGAGGGATCAGATAGTGGTACCGAAAGTACCCTCCGCCACACACCATTAGGTTGCTTGTGGAGTATGATGTAGGTGTAGAACCGCGACACTTAGCATTGAAATCACGCGGGTTTCTTATGGGTGGCCCACGGAAACATTTCTAACACGCCACAGCTCATAATCAACACAAAAAGGCCTCAGGAGTTCTCTTAAAGGGCGTCTGCGAAATCACCCCTTCCCTAGGGGCGCTCATTTTCACACATTTCCCGCTCAAGAACGACAGTTTGCTGTGCGATGTGCAACACGACGACGTCCTTGATATATTTTCGTACTGCTAACGCCTCCCAGACTATTCAGCCCGTTTCTAAGGAAATCGGGGAGCTGCAATTCCATTCAACGTGATTCCATTCCTTTGGAATGTACTGCAACCGCAACCTTTGCTCTGGTACGTGGGGTGGAACTACTAGGGACCCTTCACAACAACTCGACGAAATTTTTACGTGTTCGAAAGCAGAAAAGAGTGTTTATGCTTTTCACCCCTCATTTTTCGCACCCTCCTGTGGCATGTGTATGGGAGTACGGGACATTGAAGAGCACGTGAGTAATATAGCAAATAGTCCCTTTAAGACCCCCAGTCTGGCAACACCATCGGTGCCATCTACACACCTTTGTTAGCCATTTTAAAAATGTCTCTGTACAGAGACATACATCTAACAATTTCCACCCTCTGACTATATGGACAACCCTTTCGACACCTCTCTGATTTCATATGCGACCTGCAGGTGCTAGTGTGGAGTTGGTTGCTTATCCTGACTTGGGTAGGGATTGGTGAATGAGAGTATCTCTGTACGAGGTGTCCAGGATATCATTTTTAAAGTTCCCAACAAAATTGTTCGAATGGCACCAAGGGTGTCAAGGGTGTTGCCGAACTGGGAGGTCTTACAGGAAACCTCCGTCGTTTCATTCACGTGTCTCAATGTCGCACCCCTCTGTGCACCTGCCATGGGAGAGCGTCATAAAGAAGGGATGAAAAAGCATAAGTACCCTTTTCTGCTTCAGACCACGTTAAAATTTCGTAGATTGGTTTTGAATGTTCCCTAGCAGTCTGCCCTGTAAACCAAAGCAAAATTTAAGGTCGCTCTACACTCCAAAAGCGCGAGGTCGCGTTCAGTGGGGTTGCAGTCTGGCATTGTCCTTAGAAAAGGGTTGATTCGTCTGTGGAGCGTCAGCAGTGGCAAAATCTGCCAAGAACGTCGCCCTGTTGTGCGTAGCACTGCAAACTGTTGTTTTCGAGCGCGAAATGAATGAAAATGAACGCCCTAGGAAATTAGTGGTTTCAATGACACCCTTTAAACCACCTCCTGAGGACTTTTCATGTGGATTCTAAACGGCTGTGTGTTCAATATGTTTTCTTTGACCAGCCATAGGAACCCACGTGATTTCAATGGTAGCCGACACGGTTCTAACCTCCATCGCAAAGGTGTCAAACGAAGGGATGAAATGTGGGTAAGGAGTGCAATGACTTTTCCATCGTGTGAAACATCCACAGTAATGTTAGGCAGAATTGTAATGTATCTAGTTAAGACACTACAGTTCTCTTCACCCCGTCAGTCATTATGTGGCACATTTGCTATAACCAAGATTTACTTCATCAGGTTACCTTCCATTGGGAAAGCTGTTGCACTCAGCGACTGTTATATTGATTTGTAAATTATAGATTTCAGCTATCAGTCGTCCTTTTTAAATTTTATTGGCATATCTATATTTCACTTAGAAGCTAGCCATTCTCAATGCACTATTATTTACGCTCAATGCATGTAAGGCCTGTTGGTTGGGCTTCATCCACAGTTCATTGAATACTCAATTAACTGTGGATGAAGCCCGACCAACAGGCATTACATCCACTGAGCAGAAATAATAGTGGATTGAGAATGGCTAGCTTCTAGCTGAAATCTAGATCTGCCAATAAAATTTAAAAAGGACGACTGATCGCCGAAATCTATAATTTACAATTCAAGATTTACTTGTTCTAGCTTACAGAATAAACAAAACCTCGCTGTGGGTGTTTGTAGCAAATACCTAACATTTGTTTTCGGTTCTCCTTGTTCTCATATGTGGCAGCATCTGCCTGAGAAAAGCTGTTTTATGGGAGTGGCATCGCTTCGAGAAATAAAGGCAATTTCTGTTTGTTTTTAGTAATTTTAGACTAGAATGTGTTTAGCGTGTGCTTTACTACGCTAACAGACCGTATATCATCAAACAGTTCATTGTTTATTTCATCACAACACTACAGCGGTTCATTTTTTCTGATGTTGCACTGAGTCTGCCTTCGTCAACGAACTTCACTTTCACATTCCATTGGCACCGTTTCCACAATTTCTATTTTTCAATATTGAGTTTTCTGAATATTGCACATATTTCAGTTACAGTATTCACTTTGAACAGTACTTTAGTCTGACTTTGTTCCAAAACAATGCACTGTCTGCCTACATAAACTTCTCATTCCTAAAATCTGAGCTCAGGACGGAGGAAATTTGATAACTTCTGTCTTCACATTGTTTACTCATAACAGTTCTAAATTCTCCTTCCTTTCGGTCGGAAGGGCAGACCTAGGAGTTTGGAATCTCTTTCTCTTGCACTTTTATTCCCTGTCTAAAACTTTCAGTTATTCGATTACTTCTTCCCTTGCATAACCACCCCGGTTGTAGACAGTGCTATCAGGTAGTTATCAGTCTAATGCCGAACTTCTAAACCCGTCACAAACATTTCCAATTGTCAGCTACGTTACGCCGCTCGCAGCTAGCTGGAAATTAGCTGGAAACGACCAAGAGCTATGCAACAGCCTCATCCACGCAGTTGGGCACGGAATGAAAACACATCGTATGCTCCTTTCCACGCTAAATATCCTTACTTTTATCTTCCGCCTTAACTAATTCAACTTGGTATTTCTAGGTTCCTGGGTCACATTCGGAAAGACAGAATTTAAAATCTCTGTTCGGCTATGCACATTTAAGGTTCATGTGGTTCTGCTAAACAGCTTAAAAGGAAGATCCCAGGATGATTTCGTAGAAAATAACACGGTGGACTTCCGTCTCTATCCTTCCTTATTTTTGACATTCTGCTTGCTCTCTGACAACCTTGTCATCGATGGGATGTTACGGTACCCGATCTTACTTCTTATTCCTCTCATAAGTCAATGTACAGCGTGAAGTGTTTCCTCTCTTCCTAAGCAGAAACTCAAAATGGCATCTCTAATATCTTTACCTTCTAAGAAGACAATCTTATCTCCGTTTAACACGTCTTCTGTTGTACATCTGTTTTTCTGAGTATTGTTTTAGTCGGCAATACAAGAGTTCTATTAAATCGGCTCCAAATTACACAGACGCAAAAAAATCGCAACATCAAAAAATAATTAATGTATAGTAATGAAATTTCAGGAATCTATTTATCTAGGTAACATATTTAACTTTGTAATATCGCTGGTTAATGTATGCAGGAGATAAGCCCTCGCAAATGTGAACGCTGGCACATTAATGTTGAATCCAAGCACGCAAATGGTCATGTATTGTGTTGTGCAGGTGCCGGATGTCAGTTTGCGGGCTGGAGTTCCATACCTGTTGCACTTGGTCGGTCAATGCAGGGACGATTAATGCTGTTCGTGGATGACGCTGGAGTTGTCGTCCGATGACGTCCCATATGTGCTCGACTGGAGACAGATCTGGTAGTCGAACAGGCCAAGGCAACATGTCGATAAGCCGTAAAGCATGTGGGCAAGGATTACCCAGTTGGAAAACATCCTCTGGGATGCTGTTCATGATTTGGAACCTCATAGTGGCATTGCTAGCACCATTCTTATGAAACTGGCACGAAATTTGAATAGACGTCATCTTTCATATGTAGAAACACACCTGCGAACTTTTGTTTATGTCAGACTTCAACTTCTTGATGTTGCAATTCTTTTTCCGTCACTGTATTTCAGAGAGGATTCTACTTGAATCTCAGTGTGGTTTCCGAACCTCCAAACGCAGAACAGATATGACCTTCTGTGCTAGTAAACCCAAAGAAAAATGCAGAGAGCAACAGAAACCTCTATATGTAGTTTTCTATGACATGGAAAAGTCTTTGTTTCAGTATGTAGATCTGTCATGTGGAAGTGTTCAAATGGTTCAAATGGCTCTGAGCACTATGGGACTTAACATCTGTGGTCATCGGTCCCCTAGAACTTAGAACTACTTAAACCTAACTAACCTAAGGACATCACACACATCCATGCCCGAGGCAGGATTCGAACCTGTGGAAGTTTCCTCAACGCTCTGTCGAACTAGTTCAAGTTATTCAAGGTGGCATGTCTGGACAGGTTCTTCACAGTAACTCTGCGTAGGGTTCGTTTTCAATCACTCAGGATTTGAAACAAGACTGTGTGCTAGCTCCAACACACTTTGCACTGCACATGGCTGCTGTGCTGTATGAAACATTGAAAGGTGGCTACACTGAGCCACAGCGCCAGAGATTGCGCCAAAGAGTATTATTCAGCCGCCTCCACTGGCAGTGTTTGTTGAGATGTGGTAGTGGAGAGTTCTTGTCGAGAAGTCGTGGTGGAGAGTGCTTGTTGAGATGTGGCAGTAGCGTGTCGTAGTTGAGAAGTTGCGATAGTGAGTGCTTGTTCAGAAGTTGTAGTATTGTTTTGATGGGCTAGACACCAGATGTTGTTGGATTGGGGATGCTGTAATTATCAGAGTGTACCTTTCGTCAATATATATGAAGGTAAAAAAAAATTCCTTTTTTTTCTTTTTTTTCTCATTATTTCAATGTCTTAAACAATAATGCCTCTTGGTCACAGGTTCAGTCAACAAAGCATCTGGCTCGTGTTCTTGTATTAGACTGTATTTCTGGTTTCTATGTGCAATTATAGTATTTCTGGTTTTTTTTAATTACTTCAGTATAAATGGTGTTTAAAATATCTGGTCTTGTTGAGGAGGAACCGTGCCAGATGAGTACGTTGAATCACACTTCCACACACAGAACGGTTACACTTGTGCTTTGTTGTTTCGTAGGTTTTATAGTTGCTGGGGACTTAATTAATTAATTGTATTAACGGAAATTTCCTTTAATTCTTTGTTGTTATGCTATGCAGTCAGATTGCGGAGTAATACTAGTCAGGGCCAACCGTTTACGAGACAGCGTAACCGAACAGACAGCTACTAAATCTAAAAATTAAAAATATTTGCATTCTAAATAATTAAGCCCCCATGTACGTGGCGACCGCTGCATCGGATCGTCCCTTGGAATCTTCTGATAGTAAAAATAGCGGACAGTAGTATTGTTGAAGTAATTTGTAGTTTAGTAATTGTAGTCTATATTGCATGTGTAGATTTGGTAATGAACATTTGTAGTTGTCTTGTCTTTCTTTTAATGGTATATTGGCAGAATTTAATTTTTGATGTCTTGTATACAGGTCTGACAATTTTGTGCAATTGTGAAGGTTCTAATTGTTCGTTAGGCGTGTTTGTCGGGAAACATTTCGTGTGAATGGTATTGTTGGAGATAAAGTCTCATTGTGTGTAATTTTCGTATAGTGACGAGTTTTATATGTTTTGTAAATGATTATGCGATCGATGAAAAAGGCAAAAATGATGAACAGTGAGAATGACGAAATTGTTAACATGACGAACTCGCCAACAGAGGAAAGCAGTATCATGGATAATGAAGTAGAAAACAATTTAACAAGCAGGGAAAAGAGTCCAGAACCAGTTCAAAACTTTTCACAATTAAAGAATTTTCAGAATACGAGATTAATGACAGAATATTCTGGAATAGTATCGAACACAGATAGCTTTACAGCTATGACGAGGGAAGCTGGTTTTGCGGGAAATGTTAGGGGCGAAAAGAATTTCGAACCAGTTAATATGGAGCAGTTGATGGGTGCAATATTAAATCTGGGATCACAGTTAAGATCTGAATTAAAAACAATGGGATCACAGCTACGATCTGAATTAAAAACAGGGATGGAAGCAATGGTAACACGGTTAGGCTCACGAATAGGGACATGTTTCAAAAACATGAAAGATGAATCAAAGAAAGAAATTAGAGAAGAAGTACAACCGATTTTGAATGCTCACAATAATAGTTTAATTTCAACAGAAATTAGACAAGAGGAACAGGACAGAGAACAGGAAGAAAGGGATCGGGCGATAGTACAAAAATTTTCAGAGTTAAATTTACAACATGCACACGATAAGGAAGAAATACTTTAAAGAATCGAAGAATCCGTACCAGATGACAGAATAAATAACTTAACACAACAGTATGAACAATTAACTACTAATTGTGACAATACCGAAACCCGAGTCGCGACACTTACGGAAGACGTAAATAAACAGAAAGAAAAAATAGGTGACTCATCGGAAAGAGTTGAGGAGATTGCAGATAAATTGAAAAGTCTTAGTTTAAATGGGGACAGAGATTCAGATGATACAGCTCCATTGCCATTTTCAGAAACCGAAGAGTACCAGAACATAAATAAGCATGTTGAAAATAAGGGAAAATTTAATGATCGCGTTAAAAGGGAATTTGAGGCATTACAAAAGCAAGTCAAACAAATTGAAAGCGAAATTGTAGGAAAAGACAGCAGAAGAAATTTAGAATCACAGATAGCAGAGGGGTTTGAAGAAAGTAATTTATTTCATTTACGAGAAGCAACAAAAGAGCGCCAGGCGCGCGAACTTGACAATAATCGACATTGGGACAGGGACAGACGCGGTAGGTCTTTGTCGCCACGAGGAGAAAACTTTGACTATAAACACTTCTTAACTGTTTGGAAATTTAAGATCTTTCGCGATTCTAGGAACAACATACATCCATGTTCATGGTTAAATCAATTTATGTACGCACTTCCACCAAATTGGCCACTAAGTCACAAACTGGAATTTATGTGCGGCTATTAAAGCCCTCAGGGGATTCACTACACTAAGTGAATATGTGCCGTAGCGTGCACAGGGCCCCGAGCTGTAGTAGTGCTGTTTCCCTTTTAGTTTTCTGCACTGCTGCTTCTCTTTTACTATTCTTTGTATCTATCAAAACAACTCTTCAACTATCAATCTATCTAGAGAGTCAGTAAACAATAACCGGATATGACTATTTTACCCAAAAGTTATTTTGGAAATTACCGTTTGGACTTACTGTATCTTCAGCAGCATTCATTTGTAATTTAAACGAAAATTTACCTGTTTATCTTCGTGACAATATTACTTCATATGTTGACGATATTCTTATTGCTAAACGTTCTTGGAGTGAGCATAACAAAATTTTGGATTCATTATTATGTATTTTTGCAAGAGTTGGCATTACAGTGAACTTGGAAAAATCTGAATTTGGTCGTTCTCAGGTGAAATTTCTTGGTCATATTATTTCTACAGAAGGTATTCTTCCTGATCCAGCGAAGCTAGACGCAATTCGTAATTACGCTGTTCCTATTACAAAACTAGATGTTCATAGTTTCCTTGGTGTCTGTAATTTTCTTAGACGCTTTGTTAGATTGGACAATTTGGCCACACCTCGTTTATGTGAACTATCTGGAAGGAATTCTAATTGGTGTTGGGATGAGGAAGCTCAATCAGAATTTGAACAACTTCGTGATGCTTTAGCTGCTGCTCCACATCTTTCACATCCGGATTTATCTAAAGAGTTTTGTTTGGCGACGGACTCATCATACAAAGGCCTAGGTGCACATTTATTTCAAGAGATAGAAGAAAACGACGTTGTAGTACAGAAAACTATTGCATTTGGAAGTCGTGTTCTCTCTAAATCAGAAAAGAATTATTCGATTACGGAACTTGAAGCTTTGGCTGTTGTATGGGCTTTCACGAAATTTCGCATCTTTTTGTATGGCAGACATACTAAGGTTTACACCGATCACCGAGCTCTGGAATTTCTTATGTCAACAAAATTAACACATGGAAGATTGTCACGATGGGCGCTGTATCTACAGGAATTTGACTTTAGTATTGTTTGTATACAGGGTTCTTCAAATATTATCTCTGATGCCTTATCACGTGCACCTATGCGTTTGAAACAAAGTGCTGAAGAGGACTGCAAAGAAAACAATTATTGTTTGATGTATATTCAAGATGTTGCGTTTGAGAATTTTATTTCGTCTTCGCTCCAGGACATCGCTAAGGAGCAAAACAAGGATCCAATCTGGAAGGACATTAAGGAGAAGTGGAGGAGAAAGGAAAGCGTAGCGACTAGACAGTATTATTTAGTTCGCAATGATATTCTTTTTAAACGAAAATCGGTCAACAACTCTGTTTGGTTAGTTTGTATTCCTGATGAGTGGGTCAATAAATTGATTTGGTATATACATTTCAGTTATGCACACTTTGGTCCCAGAAAATGCTTTCATAAGTTACGAGAAAATTGCTACTTCAGTAATATGGAAAAACGTATTCGATCTGTTCTTGCTAAATGCAAATTATGTCAAAAGGCTAATCCGCCAACTATGTCTCACAGAGCACCGTTGTTTCCTATCATTCCAGCGAAATTAAAGGAGATGGCTGCAGTCGATTTGTTCGGTCCAGTCGTTCGTTCTACTAATGGTTTTGCGTATATTTTGGTAGCAGTGGAATTGACATCAAAATATGTGTGTTTTACATCTTTACACAAAGCAACAGCTCGTTCAGTATCTAATGGTTTCATCAAACATTTTCTTAAAGAAGTGGATCATGTTGATAAGGTTATATCAGATAATGGATCACAGTTTCGCTCTAAAATTTGGCTTCGTACTCTACGGCGTCGTAAGATTAAACCAATTTTCATTTCACTTTTTCACCCTCAATCTAACGCTTCAGAGAGATGGATGAAGGAAATCAATAAATTGTGTCGACTTTATTGTCATCAGAATCACAGAACGTGGGATCAGTATCTTCATATTTTTCAAAACATTCTGAATGAACTCCCTAATGATTCAACTTCTTTACCGCCCATATTGATATTAAAAAATAAAGCACCGACAAATCGCATTTCTGAAATCGTTCCTTTTCCGCCTTCACGAAAACTGCGGCATTTTGAAGTTGTCAACCTGGCTCTACAAAATATTGCATCTGCGGCTGCTAGAAGAGAGAAATCAGCTAAATGTCCTGGTCGTTTAAAAACCTTGTCAGTTGGTCAAAGGGTGTTAATTAAGTCTCACCGTTTGTCTCACAAAGGAAAAGGCTTGTGTCGCAAATTTTTTCTGCTTTATAATGGTCCATATAGAGTTCGCAAAACTATTCATGATAACACCGTCGAAGTAGAAACTCTTAAATCTCGGCGCTCTAAGGGAATACATCATATATCGAACGTTAAAATTTTTGTGGAATGACATACTTTGAGAAACTAACAGTTATACGTAAACACGCGGAGAATGCAAGGATACCGCGCTGTGTTTTGGCGGCGGTACATACTCAAAGCAACAGTCAAGTCTGCGCGCCGCACAAGGCAGTCGTTGACCGCAACCAATCACATCCTACGTCACGCGCCTACAGCTGATCGAGCGCTCAGTGTGAATGCACTGACAGCCGTAAACAAATACACAGTCTAATTTCTCTGATTAAATTCGGTATAAAGCTACAGTGACTTGATAAACTATGTTATTAACATTCAGTATTTTTCAGGATACGGTTGTATAAAATATTTAAGAACTTCAGGTAAATTCTGTGTGTCCGACGTTAAGAGGACTTGCTATCGAGAAATTTTCAGGAAGAATGCAATTTCCAAGAAGAAACTAATAAACTAAAAAGGTAACTATTAACTGAGTTTATTTTTCAGGTAACATATTTCCGTTTGGTACGTACATTAGACGTAATTTGCTGCTCGCGATTACGTGATTCATACTTTGTGCTAAATTTTATGTTCTACGAATTTACTTGTGAAGCGATGTGCTTGCGTACATTAACTGATTTTGACAATGATTGATTAATGAACAGGGTTGTTACTTGTGTATATTATGCATCGCTTGGCTGCACTGCTTTTTCACTTATGTCATATTTTTCTGTTATGTGCCTGCTGTGCTTATTTATTTAAATTATAATTGTCACCTGATTAATTGTGCTGATATGTTTGTGTGTAGGTTACACTTTGTGATTTATCTGCTTGCGCCTTCATGTTTACTTATTAAGATTACATATGAACATTTATTTGCTTATGCTGATATGATGCTAATGACCTGTTTATTATGTGAGATATATACTTGCTGCTTTGCGTATGGATTGCATATTTACACATTTCTGTTTTGTTGTCATAACTACTCTTTAATTTGGTATAGAAATGCTGATATACGGTGTACAAACATGGAGTTTAGGTCACACTGTGGTATTAATTATAGATTGTTCGCTTGGCAGAGCCTCGTTGTAGGGATTGTGCTGCATCCACTTGTTGACATTCTGTTCTCCACTGGTATATTTACTCGCTATTGCATGTTTTGCTTACGCTCAGTGCCTTATATTTTTAAGATAAGAAAATGAACTGCTATAATTCGACGAACGACATTGGTACAAGAAATGTCATAGAAATCACATGAGCTGGAGGTTTTATGGAAGCTGCATAAATTTATAATAGGAAGGAAGCTAACGACATGACACACCAACACTAGGTTTAGACCATTGGCAGTTATTACACTGCATTCTTCGTGAGCAATTGAAATAGCAAGTGACAGTTGACACAAGAAATACTCCACATATTTGCTTCTGTTTTGCCATGATTCTTGAGGTGGTGTACACACTGTGAAATATTACTGTCATTCACACTCCGTACTCATACTTACTTACTGAAAGTTATTCAAACTAAAGGCTGTTAGAGGTCATGTATGCATTTCTTTTATTTAATGGTGGACAAGGTAACCAAAATGTATTTTATAATTCATAATGAGTAGAAGATTTGGATCAGATGGATTACACAGAGGTTGTGTGTGGACATTGTGTCTTCGGATTGTATGGGATTATGTATTGAAGTTTGCACTAGGATTTTATCTGTACTTGTTCGAGGAGACTGGCTAGAGGAAATAGTTGTTATGGAAGTGAAACGATATTGGTGATAAGGTTTATATGAATCTACGTATTGAAGAGGTATTATTGAGGTACTGAGATTGTGTGAAGTTGATGATTATTGGAGTTTTAGTGGACAAGAGGTAAGGTAAATGATATTGATGATAAGGTTTATATGTATCGATGTAAGAGGTATTATTGAAGTATTGAGATTACGTGATGCTGATAGTTATTGGAGTTTTGGTGGATAAGAGGTAAAGTAAGTGAGGAGCATATTTTTTTTGTTGGTTTATATGGAACAAGGAAGATGAAGTTGGCAGACTAGAACACTCAAGTAGAAGGAAGATAGTCTACACACACACTTTGTTAAATCAATAAGCAGTATATACTTTTTTTGGAGAGAGGAAGTAATTGCATATCTTGGCACACTGTCAGTTGTTCAGAAACCATACATTTTGATTTGGCTTGGCAAACATTGGTCTTGACATGATGACTACGACGTTGACTAACTATTATTGACTGTTATACATTGCTGCCACTACTACTTGATACACAAGTTGAACATAAAATTTTGGACAGAATTGCATTTACACAGTTAACACTATTCAATTACACAGTAATACTTAATGTGGATGAAAGATGAGTGAGTGTGTCTTGTGTGTTTTCCTTTCCTAATCCCAAATAATTGGTACCGACCTATCTCCTAAATATTATTTTTCTTGTTTGTTGTAGCTTGCACTGACACCCATAAATATTATAGGTTTACTGATATTTGTGTATTGTAACAGTCAATATGACAATTATCTGATTATCATTTGTGTGTTTGTTATAAATTGTATGTTTAGTGTAAGAGCATTGATAATAATTTTGTAAAAGCAATTGTGTGTGCATTCAAACTGTTGTTCGTGCTTGCACCTGTTCAACATTGCTGGGTGCCACTGATGGAACTGCTTCTACTGAAATGATGTTACTTCTTGCTGTCTGCACCTGTTCAACATTGCTGGGTGCCACTGTTGGAACTGCTTCTACTGAAATGATGTTACTTCTTGCTGTTTGTACCTGTTCAACATTGCTGGGTGCCACTGATGGAACTGCTTCTACTGAAATAATGTCACTTGTTGGCGTCTGCACCTGTTCAACATTGCTGGGTGCCACTGACGGAACTGCTTCTACTGACATAATGTCAGTTGTTGGTGTCTGCAGCTGTTCAACATTACTGGGTGCCACTGTTGGAACTGCTTCTACTGAAATGATGTTGCTTCTCGCTGTCAGTACCTGTTCAACATTGCTGGGTGCCACTGATGGAACTGATTCTACTGAAATGATGTCACTTGTTGCTGTCTGCACCTGTCAACATTGCTGGGTGCCACTGATGGAACTGATTCTACTGAAATGATGTCACTTGTTGCTGTCTGCACCTGTCAACATTGCTGGGTGCCGCTGATGGAATTGCTTCTGCTGAAATAATGTCACTTGTTGGTGTCTGCACCTGTTCAACATTGCTGGGTGCCACTGATGGAACTGCTTCTACTGAAATGATGTTACTTCTTGCTGTCTGCACCTGTTCAACATTGCTGGGTGCCACTGTTGGAACTGCTTCTACTGAAATGATGTTACTTCTTGCTGTTTGTACCTGTTCAACATTGCTGGGTGCCACTGATGGAACTGCTTCTACTGAAATAATGTCACTTGTTGGCGTCTGCACCTGTTCAACATTGCTGGGTGCCACTGACGGAACTGCTTCTACTGACATAATGTCAGTTGTTGGTGTCTGCAGCTGTTCAACATTACTGGGTGCCACTGTTGGAACTGCTTCTACTGAAATGATGTTGCTTCTCGCTGTCAGTACCTGTTCAACATTGCTGGGTGCCACTGATGGAACTGATTCTACTGAAATGATGTCACTTGTTGCTGTCTGCACCTGTCAACATTGCTGGGTGCCGCTGACGGAATTGCTTCTACTGAAATAATGTCACTTGTTGCTGTCTGCACCTGTTCAACATTGCTGTGTGCTACTACTGGAACTGTCAACTACTTGTTTATTGATATATTGACAAGATTTTATGTGAATATTTGTATAAACTGATTTTTTTGTGTATTTACTGTTTATGAAATGTTATGAGACTCTTACCTGTACATATTTGTCATTGCTGACGCTATTGATTGAATTGTTTAACCACATTATACTTGTGTAAACTATTATGTAAAATCACATGTAAGAAAGCATTTGTATTCCTTACTGTATTTTATATATTAGGATATGGAACGGTCAGTGAAAAGCCAATATTTTATCTAGTTATGTGATATTTAATTATTAATATTATCTTTTATTTTTGTCAGTATTTTTTTTGACGAATTTAGTGGTATTTTCACCACCAATGCTGGCAAAAATACCATCAAATTCTAGCCCGTGGAGGAGGGGCATATGAAAGGTGGCTACACTGAGCCACAGCGCCAGAGATTGCGCCAAAGAGTATTATTCAGCCGCCTCCACTGGCAGTGTTTGTTGAGATGTGGTAGTGGAGAGTTCTTGTCGAGAAGTCGTGGTGGAGAGTGCTTGTTGAGATGTGGCAGTAGCGTGTCGTAGTTGAGAAGTTGCGGTAGTGAGTGCTTGTTCAGAAGTTGTAGTATTGTTTTGATGGGCTAGACACCAGATGTTGTTGGATTGAGGATGCTGTAATGATCAGAGTGTACCTTTCGTCAATATATATGAAGGTAAAAAAAATTCCTTTTTTTTCTCTTTTTTCTCATTATTTCAATGTCTTAATCAATAATGCCTCTTGGTCACAGGTTCAGTCAACAAAGCATCTGGCTCGTGTTCTTGTATTAGACTGTATTTCTGGTTTCTATGTGCAATTATAGTATTTCTGGTTTTTTTTAATTACTTCAGTATAAATGGTGTTTAAAATATCTGGTCTTGTTGAGGAGGAACCGTGCCAGATGAGTACGTTGAATCACACTTCCACACACAGAACAGTTACACTTGTGCTTTGTTATTTCGTAGGCTTTATAGTTGCTGGGGACTTAATTAATTAATTGTGTTAACGGAAATTTCCTTTCATTCTTTGTTGTTATGCTATGCAGTCAGATTGCGGAGTAATACTAGTCAGGGCCAACCGTTTACGAGACAGCGTAACCGAACAGACAGCTACTAAATCTAAAAATTAAAAATATTTGCATTCTAAATAATTAAGCCCCCATGCAACATCTGCAAATAACTAAGGCTTGGAGATTAAGTCCCGTTTTGATGGCTGTCTCCTCGATCTGATAAGACTTCATTAGTAAATATGTACCCAGGTTACACGGGTGACAGAACTACAGATTGCCGGTGACACTGCATTCCTGCTGCAACACTGGCAGAGCTACAAGGTCAGTCAACTGCTTTAAAACTGCATGTGATCCGTTTGCTATTATCATAAACGCGAAAAAAAAGTACTAGCACAACGCGCCCCAGGATTAACGTTCCCTTACACACAGCACTGGAGCAAGCTGATCACTTTTCATAACTTGAAAGTATCTTCTCTAAACGGTGTACCTGCGAACAGGTTCGAATCCTGCCTCGGGCATGGATGTGTATGATGTCCTTAGGTTAGTTAGGTTTAAGTAGTTCTAAGTCTAGGGGACTGATGGCCTCAGTTGTTAAGTCCCATAGTGCTCAGAGCCATTTGAATTTTTCATGGTCTATAGAGCTGTTGCCATTTCTACTCTCCTCTGTGGCTGTGAAACTTGCACACTATCGCCGTGATATCAGAAAGCTTGAGCGGTCTACCAACAAAGAATGAAATAACGTCCTGAATATTAAGTGGGAGGGCCATATGACCAACACTGCGGTTCTCGAGCAACCGCATCTCAAGAGCACTGAGGCAACCACCACCCCTCATCAACTGAGATGGTCAGGCTATGCTCGTGTCATGAGTGAGACCAGACTTTCCCGCTAAATCCTTTACGGTGAAACCTGCTCTGGCAGTCGATCTCACAGAGCTCTCGTAACCGCTTTAAAGACCAGCTAAAACACATCATCAGGATGACTGGTATAAACATACAAACACAGGAAGAGTGTACTGTGGACCGTTTACTGTGGAGAACCACTAGATCAGCCGCTGTCGATTTCTCTGAAGGAAAACGACGAAAACATTACGAGGTCAAGCGACAAGCAAAAAACTCTCCATCGATTACAACCCACAGTCACGGAAAACACATCCGTAAGTTGGGTTGAAATGTATATTCTATGCAGGAAGAAGTTAGGCGTACTCGGTATCGAGCCGCTGCAGACGACGACGGCGAGAAGCTGAGATGTCAGAATGTTTATCCAGTAAATTCGTTTTCGGACAGGTTCCGCCATGAGCAAACAATTTTTGTCTTCTTTTCTACCCAGATATGTTTCGGTGCAGTTACAACATCATCAGTATTTTTTTATTTTCTCTCTATTAGATAACAGGTAAATTTTTTTTAGTTTCTGTACATATAGAATTACAGAGAATTACAGTTTTTAACTAAATTATCCACAAATTTAAAACACAGATGTTGTTTTTCGTATATATGCCTTGTTAATGCATAGATAGATAAGCATAAATTTCAGTATTAGGTACACACAAGACAGAACAGCACTAAAAACTAACAGCTGTCATCCTACGCCAGCGGAACGCCTTATGGATATGAACCACAGCAAAAGACTTCAACACTGCCCTAAGCAATTCTTAGCTGCGGCAACAGCCCCCTAGAGAAACTAATAATAATTGAAGAAAACTACCATATACAGAAAGCCATAGTTGAAGGAAAAAAATAATAATCAAATGCACTGCTTCTGGGCGATGGAATATCGTTCTCTGCCGTCAAAGAACTATCAGACACCCATATACCCCATCCCTCTCTCCATTGCCGGCCGGTGTGGCCGTGCGGTTCTGGCCGCTTCAGTCTGGAACCGCGTGACCGCTACGGTCGCAGGTTCTAATCCTGCCTCGGGCATGGATGTGTGTGATGTCCTTAGGTTAGTTAGGTTTAAGTAGTTCTAAGTTGTAGGGGAGTGACAACCATAGATGTTAAGTCCCATAGTGCTCAGAGCCATTTGAACCATCTCAACCTCCCTCCATTCCCCTCACACACACACACACACACAGTATCAGACATACCTCTCAAAGCCTAAGGCCAAAAAAAGATTCAAAACTTCCACCCAGATCACAATGACCTGTTCGCAATCTTTTTGTCGTTTGTTCTAAACAGCGTCACAGTGCAGTTTAAAGAGTAGTTTCACAGTGAAGATAATGAGGAAATCGCTAAAAGTAAGTGTAAACATATTGCATACAAAGAAGACAAATACACACACACACACACACACACACACACACAAATGGTTCAAATGGCTCTGAGCTCTATGGGACTTAACATCTGAGGTCATCAGTCCCTTAGACTTAGAACTACTTAAACTTAACTAACATAAGGACATCACACACATCCATGCTCGAGGCAGTATTCGAACCTGTGACCGTAGCCGCAGCGCGGTTCCGGACTGAAGCGCCTATAACCGCTTTGCCACAGCGGCCGGCTACACACACACACACACAAACACAGAATCTTTCACATGGCTTAAAATAATGTAATGTTATTCACAAAAGTCCAACATTCCCAGTCGTGTGTATTCGACGTAAAAAAAAAAAAAAAAAAAAAAATCTGTATTAAGTCCTCCATGGTTGCAGACGACAAACTGTAAAAGAAAATCAGCTGTAACGCAAAATACAGAAACCCACAAAAACCACAGCATGTGTTGACAAGATATATTTAAAAATTCTGTTTTCAAATTTTAAATACTTTATTTAAAAACTGAATTTCTGCGTGTACATTAACAAAACAATTTTTCCTGTTATTTAATAGAAAGAAAGTTTCAAGAAAAAGCACTGATCGCATAACTTTAGAGAAACTTTACTGGGCAGAAAGCAGAAAAAATTGTTTTTGCTCAATGCGGAACCTATCCAAAAACAAATTTGTTTGCAAGCGAACACAGACACAAGAGTGATCTTCATCGCCGTATGTTCATCTAGTAATTTTCACATTCGTCCGCATGTTCCCTTAGCGTAGTGATGATTATCTCGTTACATCCTTCCTGTTGATAGAGTTCGTACACTCGATCAGATAACTATGAGAATGAAGGTAGATTACAACTGAAGTCATTGGAGAACACGAGCTTTGACTGAGTAATTGGTTTCTGGAGTGAATGGAATGATCTGGTTATTCACTGGACTATAGCGTAGGACGGGACTCACTTGGACTATTTAACACAACATTTTGGGGACCGCAAACTACATTGCTAGAGAAGTGGAACAGTCTACCTAGATAACGGGGAAACAGTCTCGTGGAGAATATCCCAATTACATGCAGATCGTGTGTGGCTTATACTCCGTACCAATCTGTTGATATTCAAAAGTCAATGACCTGTTTTGGCGTCTTACGCAATGTTTTTCCGAGTGTTGCTTTGTGTTGTTCTCCTGTGTCTAGTCGCAGTGCCAAGTTCTTCCCGCCTTCTACAAATAAAGATTACATTTTTTGTAGATGCCCATATGATTCCGCGTCCTTGCAGTAGTGATGGGCATAAAAGAGCGCTGCAAGAATCCGATACTCTGCTCGCGAGAAGTAAATGGAATCTGATACACAGTTAAGAAGTGAGGACTTTTACCGATTATATCCCAGCTGTCACGAACTAGGCGCAACGTGAACTTCAGTTGTGCATCCGGCTATACTTGTAAAGATCTCGGTTCTCATGTGCGTATTTGCCGTGCCTGGTATTTCGTGCCATCAGCTGCGCCATCCAGGGACACCAGTACAATCCTGAAGATAATCCCAGAAGAGAGATCGAAACGAAACATCGAGCACTGAAGAAGTTTGAAGAGGAGTGTGGCGCAGCCACAAAGGCCTGCAGGTAACCGTGATAGCGTTACGGAGATGTTTAATAAACTCAAGTGGCAGACTCTGCAAGAGAGGCGCTCTGCATCGCGGTGTAGCTTGCTCGCCAGGTTTCGAGAGGGTGCGTTTCTGGATGAGGTATCGAATATATTGCTTCCCCCTACTTATACATCCCGAGGAGATCACGAATGTAAAATTAGAGAGATTAGAGCGCGCACGGAGGCTTTCAGACAGTCGTTCTTCCCGCGAACCATACGCGACTGAAACAGGAAAGGGAGGTAATGACAGTGGCACGTAAAGTGCCCTCCGCCACACACCGTTGGGTGGCTTGCGGAGTATCAATGTAGATGTAGATGTAGATGTAGGTTTATACGATAGCCTGCAGACTTATATGTAAAAAACTGTTTTATGTAAATGTAGCAAAGCTATATGATTCGCTGAAATTAGTTTTTCACGTATCATTTTACTTTTCCCGTGAAAATAAGAAAGCGCTGTGTTTTCTTTGCTATTCAGACTTTCTCATACGATTGTAAGGAATCTATTCGGTAAGAATTCTTTCTCTTATCGCAGCCTCACATCACAGT
Organism: Schistocerca americana; assembly: GCF_021461395.2. Taxonomy (NCBI): domain Eukaryota; kingdom Metazoa; phylum Arthropoda; class Insecta; order Orthoptera; family Acrididae; genus Schistocerca; species Schistocerca americana. Next base: position 168,858,344 of record NC_060124.1, on the reverse strand, counting down.
TTTCTAAAAAAAACTAGCTGTCTCTTCATTATTGGTCGTTATTATAATGCTTCGAATTGAAGTAATGCACCGCCCGTCATTCGGAAATTTTCGACTGAAAAATCCAGAAAGCTTTCAGTGTAACATTCTTTCGATATAACAAGTGAACAAATTAAAACTGTTTCCCCAAATTCCTGTGTAAGAAGCAGCTGGAAACAGGCAAAAATGAACACATGTTCAAGAACTGGTAACTTCCACTATAGCGAACAATAATTGTTTCCTTCTGGTCTCCAGTACCGCTGAGATCAGCCGGTCTAAAACGTGAAACGGGAGACCTTGTTCTCGGATGTGGTACGCGAATACTCGACATTAGTCTCCGAGAATACCGAGAACACGTTGGAATCAAGAACTTCTCATTTCCGGTTTTAGGACGGCCAAAACCTACTATGCATCCATGTCAACAAAAAATACAACGGAGCATGAGTCTCCTTTACTAGTTGTCAGACCGTCTAGGTCGGTACTAAAGACCGCAGAAGACAGCTCACAATCGGAACGAATTCTGTATCATACTTAAGAAAAAAACTGACTGTTTGCCCTTAATCTTGTTAAATACACTATTGGGCAAATGTTAAGCACGAGCAAGAGATGCAAGTATCTGTTCCGAACAGATGCAGGAAGGGCTACCCATCAAGCTAAAGTTTAATCTAATTACTGGCATGCAGTAGTGTCCAGCGAGTTGATAATGGTTATGTTTTCGAGCGAACATCAAGATTATCGGCGTTTTTGCTGGATATGAATACATACGTTTTGTAAACTGAGCAGAGAGGGCTTTCATTGTAAATAATGTTTCTGCGACTGTGTATCATGGAAGTAATTAAGCAGCTTTTTGGAGGACGCTTGACAATGTCAGCCTCGTGGACCTGACCTTTGAGGAAATCCAATCTCCTGTAATTCCCACCAATATCAAGACTGAAACTTCATAGCAGATTAAAACTGTGTGCTGAACCGAAACTCGAACTGGGGAACTTTGCCTTTCGAGGGCAAGTGCTCTATCATCTGAGCTTCCCAAGCACGACTCACGACCCGTTCTCACAGCTTCAATTCTGCCAGTACCTCGTCTCCTACCTTCCAAACTGCACAGAAACTCTTCTGTGAACCTTGTAGAACTAGCACTCCTGGAAGAAAGGATATTGTGAAGACATGGCTTAGCCACAGCCTGGGGGATGTTTCGAGAGTTAGAATTTCACTCTGTAGCGGAGTGTGCGTTGATATAAAAACCTCCTAGCAGAGCTTCTGTGAAGTCTGGAAGGTAGGAGACGAGATACTGGCAGAATTGAAGCTGTGAGGACGGGTCGTGGGTCGTGCTTGGGTAGCTCAGACGGTAGAGTACTTGCCCGCTAAAGGCAAAGGCCCCGAGTTTTTAGCTCGGTCCGGCACACAGTTTTAATCTGCTATGAAGTTTCATATCAGCGCACACTCCGCTGCAGAGTAAAAATCTCATTCTGGAATATCAAGAGTGTCCGAATCAATACTGTCTCAGATTGTATGCATTTCTCAGCTTTTTTTTTTTTTTTTTTTTTTTTTTTTGCAATTTAAAATCTAATATTGAGGGAAAAATACTGTTATAAAAGATTAACATTTACATAGAAGCTATTATTAGATCACTATAAAATAAAATTACTGTCAAATCCTACGATTTTAGAATATGGATCGTCACTGACTAAATTTGACGGACCAGACAACACATTTATTGATAGAACACTTAAAAATATGTGCACTGTTACCAACATTGGTAGTTATTGCACTTAACGACGATGTTACTAGACTCCGTTAAGTTGGGTCAATGAGCCTTGAATGCGTAAGTAGTTCTTTTTTATAATTAAACAAATATCAATTGAAATAACTTCAAATTATAATACGGAAAATAAAACCATGGTTTACTGCATGTGCACCATCCCACATGCCCCTTCACTTGCCTGCACAGTTAAATAAATAATTTAGCTCTAGCCCATGACACATTCTCGTACGTAGTAATCAGACAAGACAGTATTTATCCAAGTCTTTTTAGTGGAATTTTCTGCTTTTCACTTTACCAAGTCGTAATTTTGCCCAAGTCTTTGTGCATTCTCTATTGATCATCCAACGTCGATACTTCCCTGTAGACACCGTCGTCCTCAGCGAACAATCTGCCTGTGCTGCTCGTTCTATTTGATAAATCGTTCACGTGTACTGACAACATTAGAGGTTCTAATAAGCTTCCTAGTGGCACATCTTAAATTAGTTTCCCTTTAGAATATTTGTCGCCATTATTCTATCAGTAAAAAATTGGTTGCCAATCGCTTGTCTGTGAATATAATCCATATGGTCGTACCTTGATTAGTATTCAAGTGTGGTGCAATGTGGGACGTGGAAATTTAGAAGGACAGGATCTACCTCTTCAGCTGCTTGCTGTCTACTGTCCTGTAACTGCAACTCTCAGAAGACAGCTTACGAAATAACTGGAACAAATCACATTACGTAAATTAGGAAAAATTAGCCTATTTCGTGTAAGGAATGTGAACCATTAAACGCAACATAAATGTACATCTACATCTATGCCAAGTAAACCACTGAGGCGCGTTACAGAGAGACCTTTTCAGTGTACAACTGTTAATGTTTCTTCCCATTTCCCTGGAATACTAGAGAAGGAAATAATGAGTTACAGTGACCATTAATTTGTAAGCATATCGTGCAGAAAATGCCGTGCCGTATCCTATCACGGTCGCCACTTGCTGCGCGACTGGGCGGCTCACGCTATGACGCCGCTAGCACGTTGTTGCGACCTCCACTGTATAATGTACAGTGCACAGGTTAGGCCACGCGTCACGGTGACTGGCCCCGCAGTTCCGCACCACTGAAGAAGGCTGCGTGCCAGCCGCTCTCCCACCCACGCACAGCCTCTGCAGTCCCAACTACCGAGAGATCGCGACCGACTAGCTAGCTGGACGAGGCCGCTGGTACAGGCGTCTGCCGGAACTGCTTGGCGAGAAGCACAGTTTGAAACCTTACGTATAAAAACGGTAGATTCATTGACTGAAGGCTGTGTAGGCTCGTGATGCATCCTTTAACAGATGTGGTGGCACCGCACTGTAGGCAAAGAGCAGGACTCCAGAGTCAAGTCGAGGATTGGTAAACAGATGTAGTATGCAAGAAATCTAATTAAATTAGCACTGACGGTTGGTCTTAGTAACTTCGATGACATACGTTTATCGATTTGCCTTCATGTATGAGAGGGGTACAATAAGAAATGTAACATATTTTTCCTCGACTAATTTCGGTTGAAAAATGTGGAATTTTTTGTAGGACATCGTGGAATATTCTCACTTCAACCCCTATAGTTCAATGAAGTTACGATAGGTGGCAGCGCTATACAAAGCCTTGAAAATGGCGCATGTCACGGAAGTGCGTTCCAAGCAGAGAACTGTGACTGAGATTCTGTTGGTGGAAAACCAGAGCATCGCAGATATTCACAGGCGCTTGTAGAGTGTCTACAGCGGCCTGACAGAGAACAAAAGCACGGTGAGTCGTTGGGCGAGGCGTCTGTCATCATCGCAACAAGGTCGCGCAATCCTGTCCGGTCTCCGCGTGCCGGGCGCCCGCACACAGCTGTGACTCCTGGAACGTGCGGACACACTCATTCGAGGTGATCGACGGATCGCAGTCAGACACCTCGCTCGACAACTGGACGTCTCTGTTGGTAGTGCTGACACACTCGTTCACCAGTTGGGGCACTCAAAGGTGTGTGCCCGCTGGGTTTCTCGCAGCCTAAAGAGCAACGAGGAACCATCTGTGCGCAACTGCTTGCGCTTTACAAGATAGATAGTGACAATTTTTTGTCGAACATCGTCACAGACTATGAAATACGGGTTCATCACTTTGAAACGGAAACAAAACAGCAATCCATGCAGTGTCGCCACATCACCACTCCTCCGAAGAAAAATTTCAAATTCAAATGGCTCTAAGCACTATGGGACTTGCCACCCGAGGTCATCAGTTCCCTTGGCTTAGAACAACTTAAACCTAACTACCTAAGGACATCACACACATCCATGCCCGAGGCGAGATTCGAACCTGCGAACGTAGCAGCAGCGCGGTTCCGGAATGAAGCGCCGAGAACCGCTCGGCCACAGCGGCCGGCTGTAAAAGTTCAAAGCCATACCTTCGGCCAGTAAATTCATGGCGACAGTCGTCTGGATCTCTGAGGAGGTTACTCTGTTTGATGTCCTCACTCATGGTGCATCGATCTTCTCTGAACTGTAAATTGAAAAAATAAAAGAAACAACTACAGAGTGTTCGTCGCAACAAAAATGCAAACGGACGTCTCTACAGCAGCGCAAGGCCTTACACAAGTGCCCGCATCTCGTGGTCGTGCGGTAGCGTTCTCGCTTCCCACGCCCGGGTTCCCGGGTTCGACCCCGGCGGGGTCAGGGATTTTCTCTGCCTCGTGATGGCTGGGTGTTGTGTGCTGTCCTTAGGTTAGTTAGGTTTAAGTAGTTCTAAGTTCTAGGGGACTGATGACCATAGATGTTAAGTCCCATAGTGCTCAGAGCCATTTGAACCTTACACAAGTCTCCGCGCCCGAGAGGAGCTCGCAAAACTTCTTCCTCGTCCACCCTACAGTCCGTATCTCGCACCTTCCGTCTGTTGGCCCAATGAAGTATGCACTCAGCAGAAAGCAATACGTCGACGACGGGGAGGTTATTGATGCAGCAAGATGTTGGTTCCGGCGTCGACCAGTAGAGTGGTACCATGCGTGCATACAGGCCCTCTCAGTAAGGTGACGTAAGGATGTCGCATTGAGCGGACACTATGTTCAAAAAAATAGGATTTTGTTGCCAAAAGAGTGGGGAATAATGTGGTACACTGGAATCCTGAATAAACCCAACGAGCTTTCAGAGAAAAATGTGTTGCACTACCTATTGCCCGCTATGAATCATGGACCTTGCCGTTGGTGGGGAGGCTTGCATGCCTCAACGATACAGCTAGCCGAACCGTAGGTGCAACCACAACGGAGGGGTATCTGTTGCGAGGCCAGACAAACGTGTGGTTCCTGAAGAGGGGCAGCAGCGTTTTCAGTAGTAGCAGGGGCAACAGTGTGGATGATTGACTGATATGGCCCTGTAACACTAACCAAAACGGCCTTGCTTGTTTTGGTAGTGCGAACGGCTGAAAGCAAGGGGAAACTACAGCCGTAATTTTTCCTGAGGACATGCAGCTTTACTGTATGATTAAATGATGATGGCGTCCTCTTGGGTAAAATATTCCGGAGGTAAAATAGTCCCCCATTCAGATCTCCGGGCGGGGACTACTCAAGAGGACATCGCTATCAGGAGAAAGAAAACTGGCGTTCTACGGATCGGAGCGTGGAATGTCAGATCCCTTAATCGGGCAGGTAGGTTAGAAAATTTAAAAAGGGAAATGGATAGGTTAAAGTTAGATATAGTGGGAATTTGTGAAGTTCCGTGGCAGGAGGAACAAGACTTTTGGCCAGGTGAATACAGGGTTATAAGTACAAAATCAAATAGGGGTAACGCTGGAGTAGGTTTAATAATGAATAAAAAAATAGGAGTACGGGTAAGCTACTACAAACAGCATAGTGAACGCATTATTGTGGCCAAGATAGACACGAAGCCCACGCCTACTACAGTAGTACAAGTTTACATGGCAACTAGCTCTGCAGATGACGAAGAAATTGATGAAATGTATGATGAGATAAAATAAATTATTCAGGTAGTGAAGGGAGACGAAAATTTAATAGTCATGGGTGACTGGAATTCGGGAGTAGGAAAAGGGAGAGAAGGAAACATAGTAGGTGAATATGGATTGGGGCTAAGAAATGAAAGAGGAAGCCGCCTGGTAGAATTTTGCGCAGAGCATAACTTAACCATAGCTAACACTTGATTCAAGAATCATGAAAGAAGGTTGTATACATGGAAGAACCCTAGAGATTCTAAAAGGTGCCAGATAGATTATATAATGGTAAGACAGAGATTTAGGAACCAGGTTTTAAATTGTAAGACATTTCCAGGGGCAGATGTGGACTCTGATCACAATCTATTGGTTATGACCTGTAGATTAAGACTGAAGAAACTGCTAAAAGGTGGGAATTTAAGGAGATGGGACCTGGATAAACTGACTAAACCAGAGGTTGTACAGAGTTTCAGGGAGAGCATAAGGGAACAATTGATAGGAATGGGGGAAAGAAATACAGTAGAAGAAGAATGGGTAGCTTGGAGGGATGCAATAGTGAAGGCAGCAGAGGATTAAATAGGTAAAAAGACGAGGGCTAGTAGAAAACCTTGGGTAACAGAAGAAATATTGAATTTAATTGATGAAAGGAGAAAATATAAAAATGCAGTAAATGAAGCAGGCAAAAAGGAATACAAACGTCTCAAAAATGAGATCGACAGGAAGTGCAAAATGGCTAAGCAGGGATGGCTAGAGGACAAATGTAAGGATGTAGAGGCTTATCTCACTAGGGGTAAGATAGATACTGCGTACAGGAAAATTAAAGAGACCTTTGGAGAAAGGACAACCCCTTGCATGAATGTCAAGAGCTCAGATGGAAACCCAGTTCTAAGCAAAGAAGGGAAAGCAGAAAGGTGGAAGGAGTATATAGAGGGTCTATACAACGGCGATGTCCTTGAGGACAATATTATGGAAATAGAAGAGGATGTAGATGAAGATGAAATGGGAGATATGATACTGCGTGAAGAGTTTGACAAAGCACTGAAAGACCTGAGTCGAAACAAGGCCTCCGGAGTAGACAACATTCCATTAGAACTACTGATAGCCTTGGGAGGGCCAGTCCTGACAAAACTCTACCATCTGGTGACCAAGATGTATGAGACAGGCGAAATACCCTCAGACTTCAAGAAGAATATAATAATTTCAATCCCAAAGAAAGCAGGTGGTAACAGATGTGAAAATTACCGAACTATCAGTTTAATAAGTCACAGCTGCAAAATACTAACGCGAATTCAGTACAGACAAATGGAAAAACTGATAAAGTCGACCTCGGGAAAGATCAGTTTAGATTCCGTAGAAATACTGGAACACGTGAGGCAATACTGACCCTACGACTTATCTTAGAAGAAAGATTAAGGAAAGGCAAACCTACGTTTCTAGCATTTGTAGACTTGGAGAAAGCTTTTGACAATGTTGACTGGAATACTCTCTTTCAAATTCTAAAGGTGGCAGGGGTAAAATACAGGGAGCGAAAGGCTACTTACAATTTGTACAGAAACCAGATGGCAGTTATAAGAGTCGAGGGACATGAAAGGGAAGCAGTGGTTGGGAAGGGAGTAAGACAGGGTTGTAGCCTCTCCCTGATGTTGTTCAATCTGTATATTGAGCAAGCAGTAAAGGAAACGAAAGAAGAGTTCCTAGTAGGTATTAAGATCCATGGAGAAGAAATAAAAACTTTGAGGATCGCCGATGACATTGTAATTCTGTCAGAGACAGCAAAGGACGTAGAAGAGCAGTTGAACGGAATGGATAGTGTCTTGAAAGGAGGATATACGATGAACATCAACAGAAGCAAAACGAGGATAATGGAATGTAGTCGAATTAAGTCGGGTGATGCTGCGGGAATTAGATTAGGAAATGAGACACTTAAAGTAGTAATGCAATATTGCTATTTGGGGAGCAAAATAACTGATGATGGTCGAAGTAGAGAGGATATAAAATGTAGACTGGCAATGGCAAGGTAAGCGTTTCTGAAGAAGAGAAATTTGTTAACATCGAGTATTGATTTAAGTGTCAGGAAGTCGTTTCTGAAAGTGTTTGTAGGGAGAGTAGCCATGTATGGAAGTGAAACATGGACGATAAATAGTTTAGACAAGAATAGAATAGAAGCTTTCGAAATGTGGTGTTACAGAAGAATGCTGAAGATTAGATGGGTAGATCACATAACTAATGAGGAGGTATTGAATAGAATTGGGGAGAAGAGGAGTTTGTGACACAACTTGACTAGAAGAAGGGATCGGTCGGTAGAACATGTTCTGAGGCATCAAGGGATCACCAATTTAGTACTGGATGGCAGCGTGGAGGGTAAAAATCGTAGAGGGAGACCAAGAGATGAATACACTAAGCCGATTCAGAAGGATGTAGGCTGCAGTAGGTACTGGGAGATGAAGAAGCTTGCACAGGATAGAGTAGCATGGAGAGCTGCATCAAACCAGTCTCAGGACTGAAGACCACAACAACAACAACAACTACTACTACCTATTGAACACCCCTCGTACTTCAAAGATTGCGAGTGGCTGAAACTCAATAAAACGTGATTCAATAAAAAAAATTATACGTCTCCAACCATCTCATGTCACTTTTAGGCAAAATAAACTAACTGGTAAAAAGTGTCTGCACGCCGATTAGTTGTCATTAATAACGGGGCGTGTCCACTCTTCAGCTTTATGACAGCTCAAACTTTGCTCGGAATGCTTTAGGTGAGATGTCTGAATGCCTGTGGAGAAATGGCAGCCCATTCTTCCTCAGGAATCGAAACCAGAGAATGTAGTGACGTTGGACACTGGGGTCTGGATGGCTCTAAGCACTATGCGACTTAACATCTGAGGTCATCAGTCCCCTACACTTAGAATTACTTAAACCTAACTAACCTAAGGACATCACACACATCCATGCCCAAGGCAGGATTTGAACCTGCGATCGCAGCGGTGGCGCGGTTCAGGACTGAAGCCAAGGAGGGAGACAGATGAGGAGGAGGACAGTTAGAAGGAAGGAGAAAGAGACGAAGGAGAAAGAGGAGAAGGAGAAAGAGAATAAGAGACTGCGGGAGAAAGGTGTAGGAAGCGAAAAGAAGAATTGGACGAGGAAGAGGAGGAGGAGGAGGAGAAGGATGAGGGGGTGGTGAATAGGGAGGAGGAGGGAGAGGTGGAAGAGGAGGGAAGTAAAAAAAAGGAAGGAAAAGGGAAAGAAACAGACACGGAGAATGAGAAAGAAAGGTAGGAGATGGTGTAGAACGAAAAATAGGAGAAGAGCAGAAAGAAAAGTAGAAAAAGGAGCAAACCGAGAAGGCGAAGGAGGATGATACGAAAAAGAAGAAGAAAGAGGAGGAGGAGGCGGAGTAGGATAAGGAATGTAAGAAAAGAAGGCAAATCTGAGCTTTTTCCTTTGGTTGGCGATCAAAAATCATTTGGTGAAGGTAATCGCCCTATAGTTACAGTGTTAGAAAATTCTGACACACCAGCATGAAACCTTGGATAACGGTTTCTGTGAGTATGCAACACATTACTCCACAATATACTGTGTGCTCATCAAGGGTTTTATGCTGCTGTGTTGGAATTTATTTACTGTTTAACTGCAGTTTGATTGCTTTAACCAAAAGAGTTTGACCAAACACTAATGTGGATACACAAATCTGAAAATTATCTGTAGAGTACATGTTATCGAAACTAGTTACCGATCACTTATGCCACGAATCTGAAGTTTGCTTAATATGTAAGATAAATAAGACCCTCGAGATCCAGAGGTGGACAGTAAGTTCTAACGCACGTGAATAATCCACATAAATACGTGGGAAACAATAAAAGTTAAAATTAACAGAGACTGGTTTCCGTTGATAAAGTCATCGGTAGGGATATAACGTATCTTAACTTGTCGAAGACTCAGTGAACGGAGTGATCGAAAAGTCTAGTGCGGACACCACGGCAGAGATTTACAGATTTCAGACGAAAGGCTTTCTAGTCGAAAGACTGAATTAAAAGCTGTTTATTGGAAAGCACAGGCTATTTTAGCGTAAAATTTAGGTTATAGATTAACAAAGTTAATGACATAAGTAATTAAAACTGGAATCGCGGTTTTGCGAAAGTCACAATTGTCGGAAGACAGAATTAGACCAACTGATCGAATTCTGCCATCTAGGAAGATTTTCTGTTTTTATAATGTATTTGGTTTTTGATCCATTTCCATGGTGTGACTTATTGCGAGGTGTGGCTTCCTCGTTTACATTTTATGGTATAAAACAGGAAATATTTACGATATTAGTACATTAGGGAGTCTAACAACCAGTGCAGTCAGTGAGCGTAAAAAGCGTACCAGTGTAATGTAGCTACTGGCTCTTGCGTTTACTCAAATCTTGATTCGCAGGACGCCACAATGTTAAGAATATTCTTTAACAGAAGAAATTTTTGTGAACAATGATTACAGTTCAGCGCATACGTAAATTTACCTGGATATGACTTTAATAATTCAAAAACCAGTTGATATAACATTACATGAAAACGCTACGTTCCTGAGGGCCGTACACCATTCTGATTTATATGTATATGAGGCGTATATTGCGTAATTCATGACAGCAGTCAGAACTGTATCCTGATCGTACCAGTGCAAATGCCGGAAAGACTGAGGATAGAAGACTAATAATTCGGACGTCGTCATTGACAAATGATACACGGAATTCAGTCTGTGACGCAGTACAAAAATTGTAGCAGCTTCTGTGTTGCAAAGATTAATTGCTCAAGAAAAATAGTAAGTTAATAGTAAGGAGGTACCTTAGAATATTATTCCGTAAGACATCAGCAACGAAAATATGCAAAACTGGTTTCAGTATTCCCAAATTTGGCCACTATTTTTATGGTAACAGTAGCCGAACCTAAACGTTTTAGCTGATTTACTATATGGCTTTCCAAGTTGAAATTGTCATCAATGTGCAAACCTCAAAACCTACTACGTTCTATTGCGTATATTATTTCGTTTTGGTATTCTAGTTTGAGAGGAGGTGGGATATTTTGGACAGCACAAAACTGGATGAGCTGTGTTTTTTTAAACATTAAAGCTATCTCATTTGTGCAAAAACCAGCCAGTAACTTTCACAGAAACATCATTTACCATTTTCTCTATTGACTGTTATTTTCTCGGCTTCACTAAAATCACATGTTAACAGAACTAATTCTGCCCCATTTTCGAAATAAATGGCAGATCCTTACCAAAAAGCAAAAACAGTACTGAGTCAATGATCGAAGCCTGTAGGAGTCCCACTGTAATTTGTCGCCGTGAAGATGATGCGTCTCTCTTAGGACGAGTGGCGTTCGGTAAGTAATGCAACACATTTTTCTTTTAAAGCAGATTGGTTTTATTCAAGATTCCAATACACCATATTATTCTCCACTCTTTTGGCTGCAAAACCCTATTTTGCAACATAATCTCCGTTCAATGCGACGGCCTTACACCACGATACTGGGAGGGTCAGTATGCCCTTGTGGTACCACTCTAATTTCTCTGCCTCAGGCATGGATGTGTGTGATGTCCTTAGGTTGGTTAGGTTTAAGTAGTTCTAAGTTCTGGGGGACTGATGACCATAGATGTTAAGTCCCATAGTGCTCAAAGCCATTTTTTGGTACCACTCTACAGGTCGACATCGTAGAACGTCTTGCTGCACCAATAACTTCCCCATTATTCACGTACTCCTTCCTGTGGAGTGCATCCTTTATTGAACCAATCAGATGGAAGTTGGAAAGTGGGAGGTTTGGGCTTTAGGATGGATGAGGAATAGCAACCCAATGAAGTTTTGCGAGCTCCACACGGACGCGCAGACTGGTGTGAGGCCCTGCATTGTCGTGGGGAAGGAGAAGTTCGTTTGCATCCATCGATCACCGCACGTTCCAACATTGCAAGAGCCGCAGTTGTGTGCGGACGGCCGGCCCACCGGAGGTGGGACAGATCTGCGCTACCTCGTTGCGATCTTGACAGACGCCTCGCCCAAAGACTCCCCGTGGTTTGTTCACTACCAGGTCTCCCTAGACACTCTGCAAGGGCATATGGATATATGCGATGCTCCGCCGGTTTTCCGCCAAAAGAAACTCAGTGACAGCTCTCTGCTTGTAACGCATGTCCGTTAACATAAGCCATTTTGAAGGCTACGTATAGATCCGCCACCTATCCGAACTTCATGAGACTCAAGGAGCTGAAGCGGGAATATTCCACGATGTCATGCAACAAATTCCGCATCTTTTCCATCGAAATTGATCGAGTAAAAAATGTGTTTTCATTACTTGTTAAACGTCCCTCGCATTAGTCGGACAGCTCAGGATAACTCTCTACATTCTATGTGATCTGAGGCTCCCCGGCGAATGTGCTGTATCCAAGGTTCTCGGGTGTCCAGCCGGATCCGATCGTCGAAGTTCCACGATATTTCGGCGAATAACTATTCCGCCATCATTAGTTGATGCTGATGGAATGATCTGACATAAATACCACGGACACAGCGCAGACAGATCATTCCATCAGCACCACCTGATGATGGCGGAATAGTTATTCGCCGAAATATCGTGGAACTTCGACGATGGGATCCGGCTGGACACCCGAGAACCTTGGATATCTCTACATTCTGTTTCTTATACAAAAATTAAACCAGAAATGTGCCGAACTAAGTATTCCACGAAAACTTAACTTCTCTAATACAATCCGACACAATCAAATTCGTTCTACAAGTCACAAAAAACCCAAATGGTGATATTTTATCATGTAAAGATTTTATTTTATGCTCGATAAATGTATAAATAGCTGAGTGAGTAGAGTAGCCCTTTTGATTATCCAAACTAAGAATCCCATTACCACGGGTGAGACCTACGCTGGAATACAGGAAGTAGGTCCAATTGGATGTAGGCTGCAGTAGTTATGCGGAGATGAAAAGGCATGCACAGTATGGACTAACTAAGGGAGCTGCATCAAACCAGTATAGGCCTGAAGATCACAAAAACATAACAGTAACATACTGAAACTTCCTGGCAGATTAAAACTGTGTGCCCGACCGAGACTCGAACTCGGGACCTTTGCCTTTCAAGGGCAAGCGCTCTACCAACTGAGTTACCGAAGCACGACTCACGCCCGGTACTCACAGCTTTACTTCTGCCAGTACCTCGTCTCCTACCTTCCAAACTTTACAGAAGCTCTCCTGCGAACCTTGCAGAACTAGCACTCCTGAAAGAAAGGATATTGCGGAGACATGGCTTAGCCACAGCCTGGGGGATGTTTCCAGAATGAGATTTTCACTCTGCAGCGGAGTGTGCGCTGATATGAAACTTCCCGGCAGATTAAAACTGTGTGCCCGACCGAAACTCGAACTCGGGACCTTTGCCTTTCGCGGGCAAGCGCTCTACCAACTGAGCTACCGAAGCACGACTCACTCCGCTGCAGAGTAAAAATCTCATTCTGGAAACATCCCCCCGGCTGTGGCTAAGCCATGTCTCCGCAATATCCTTTCTTTCAGGAGTGCTAGTTCTGCAAGGTTCGCAGGAGAGCTACTGTAAAGTTTGGAAGGTAGGAGACGAGGTACTGGCAGAAGTAAAGCTGTGAGTACCGGCCGTGAGTCGTGCTTCGGTAGCTCAGATGGTAGAGCACTTGCCCGCGAAAGGCAAAGGTCCCGAGTTCGAGTCTCGGTCGGGAACACAGTTTTAATCTGCCAGGAAGTTTCATATCAGCGCACACTCTGCTGCAGAGTGAAAATCTCATTCTAGTAACGTACTGATTTGCCTCTCTCGACGGTTTGCACTTTTAAGAAGTGCAGAAGTGGATGAACTGAGTTGTTTAGGAAACTCTAAAATATATCTTTCTTTAATCTAATGGTGCAGGCACGTATGCAAAACTTTTACAAGCTAATGATCCAAATGGTATGTGTCAAACAGGAAATAATAAAGGAGAACACTGGATCAATTACAAGCGTATGACGAATTTGTTATGCGACGTGTGTAATGCATGAGCTCACTCTTTATTGGGGACGTCTATGAAAAATACCGAAAATGTCAATTTTCCATTTATTTTTCATTTATCACTAGAAATCATGGAAAATAAGTTCCCGTAGTTTCAATGACAAAATCACATCTGAAGTGCCTGAAATATGATTAAATGTGTGACGCGATCTTCTTGCCTCACCCATTTTCAAGCAACACTTCAATACTAGCTCGGCGGACAACTATTCCGTGAATTACTTTCACGCAAACTTGTACGAGATCCATCTAGAAGGATGTGACACATACTCATTCGTTTTATAGATGAGCTGTTGGACATTAGTGGACACAACAGACTGACAAAGAAGATGATAGACATTCTTCAAGTTTATTATGGCAAGGCAATCAGATAGAACCTATGAAGTGTAAATCACATGAAAAGTATAATATGGGCTACACATTTCCACATGGTGTCAACAGATGAACATCCCACTATCATCTGTGCCATATTATCTGAAGTAAATATCAGCAAGCTCAGAGGGATAACAATCCCTGCATTCACAAGGAGAGGCTTCCAACATGTATCCTGGATGTTGTTAAGCCTACTTATAGATTTATGGCCGATTTTGTACTTCTATAGAAGTGTGTTCATGGCAAAACCCAGAATCCAAATTAGTCTCTAAATTCACTCATATGGAAACGATGCCCTAAAACTGTATTTTCATGTGCTGCAATTGTCACAACTGAAGCTTATGACACAGTTCTTGTATCTAACGATGGAAACATAGAGAGGATGAAGGAATTATAGACAATGGGCTTTAAGATAGGAAATTTCACTGCAGACATGTTGAGAAAAATAGATTTACAGCGCCTTTCTGCGGGAAATCAGTTGAAGACTTGGTAAAGAAAAGAAGGCAGAAAACACAAAACCACAAGAGCAGCACTTAAGGGGAAGAGGACCCTAAGTACAAATCTGGGCCCTTATGAAGTGGTGATACAGGAAAAAAACGTTAGGCTGAACTTTATAAATTGCATTTCCTGAAAATTATGTTGTTTTTTTTAATTTTATGTACCTTTTTCTCAGACTCTATGAAGGCTAGAATTATGAAATTTTGTACACTTGTTTCTTTAAGCCCAATAAATGTTATCTCCAGACTAATTTTTGAAATTCTGAAGGTAAATTGGGTTATGGGGAAAATTCTTGGAATTTTGCATGAATTTTATATTATACTTACAGAATTATAATTACAAAATCAATAAAATTCTCTTATTCGATATATTCAAACAACCGTATAACAAAAGCTTACTATGTGCAAAGGGATTACACAGAGAAAATTTTGTAGAAATGTCTCGAATAGTTTGTGAGAAAGGGAACATATACATATTATTTTTTTGCAAATAAAATTTCTTAATTCCATAAAAAAGTGAAACATATATAATCATAGGATCTTAAAAGTAAATGTGTTGATTTCATGGAAAGCATCATACAAAATTTCATTGCCATATCTTCAGAATTGTGGATTCGGTGCATCTTTTAAATAGTGTGCGTCTTTCATGAACGTCCCCCTTAAAAGTTATTGTCTCTTCAACAGCTGCGCTAAACCTGGAAAGTACACCCATATCTCGGCCAACCATCACAAGCTCGGCCGTGCATCCGGATTGCTTATAAGGGAAGAAACCAACTAGTTTATATGTGAAACATGGAAACTTCGGTCGGTGGTGGGAACTAATATTAGCACGATAGCGGAGATTCACGACCTATATTCTGATTTCATCGATAAAGCAACTCATTTTTTGTAGTGGCAACGACAGAACGAAAACACCCTCAAGAATTGAAAAAGCAACTACAGATAATATTACCACACAAATGAAGAAAAGAAGGAGAACAATCTCAGAAAAGAATTGTTGCACTTGATGAAACCTACATACATGATTTTGAACCATAACATAATTTCTCAGTCATCAAAATGAAAAAGTTCCGACCCTCCACTCCCGAAAAACTTCCGCCGCGGACAATCAAAGGTAAAACTGATGATGATGTTTGTGTATGAGAAGAGCTACAAGTAGAATGCCCCAGGGGACGTCTGTAACAGACGCGTACTATAAGCAGTTTCTGCAAAACGTTTTGCGCCCGAAAATTCCTCAAATAAGACCTGACATGCTTGCAGCTGGTGTCCTCATTTTGCACGATAATGCAAGACCACATATTCCACAACCAGTGAGAGAAACGCTCCGCAAATATGGTTGGAAAATACTTCCCCACCCACCGTTCAGTCCTGATAAGAATCTGCCAGATTTTGTTTTGTTTCTATAATTGAAGGAACAGCTCCGTGGAAAACGTTTTGATAAAATCGATGAAGCTTCCAGTTGAAAGGTCTCTGTTGGATTCCTTTCATGTTAATTTCTTAAATTTGTTATCATTTACGGCATACATTCCACTTCTAAATTTACTGTGGTGTTTCTGATTATCTGGGAGGAGACTGAGCAGTGAAACGTGTTACTTTTACACATAAACAAGAACGATCTGTCACACTACTACACTTTAAAACACAGTTTATATGTAATTCATGTCACACAGTCGCACACGGAACCTACATCCGCTTTCTTTTATATACTGTATATGATAAAGATACTGTCATCCTCCTTCCCTTCTGTGTGAAAGAATGAATGAGCAAATGCACTTCTACTTGCATGCTGGATGGTAGCAGACAAGCGTGTCTGCTAGAGAACAGTAGGACCAACGTCGGAACAGGTAGCTATGCTTTCTAGAAGCAAAGAGGTTTCTATTCTTAGTTTGGTCCTGTCCGTCCCTTGTCATGTTGGTATAGGAAGCTGTCTCTCTGGTCCCTTTCGTTTGTATTTGGGAGGCACCCCTCAGGAGAGACCCACGGCAGTCTGTCCACGGCGAGCGTCTGAAATGGTAAGATCTCTGGCTAAGCACGTGTCTGCTAAGTCGGTAGGACAATGGATTTCTTAAGTTCAGCATAACTGAAAATTTAATCGCGTTTATTTCAGGTTTAGCTCTAAACTGTCTAATGTTATCTTAAATTGCAAAGCAGTGTATTTCGAGTGTGAAGTTCAGAATATCTTCCGCTAGTTGCTTTGTCACTACTTTGTGAGTTAAGTGGAACCATGTATTGATCAGTAACTCTAACTAAGATCATCAATCTTAAATGCGAATGTGCGTGAGATTATAACGTCTCGTCTTGACAATATTTTTCAATATAGAAACTTTTCTTTATGTTCAACCCACGTGGGGTGTACTTTGTGAGACCAGTACCACGTGCTTATACAATTGTTTGACCCATTTGGTTAACAGTAAGACGATAGTAACCAGTTCGAGGATTTCTTTTGTAACTTGCAATTCGATGTAATTTATTTTAATTATCAAAATTATTGTGGAGTTACACTCTTTGTGTAACCCAAGTTGACCACGTGAAGCATGTGGTGTAAGCATCAAAGTAGCCCTCAGCTATTCTTTTCAGGAAGATTTCACAGAGAGTTAGTATGAATTTAGTATACCAGAGTGTGGTGATTTCATGACCCACAGGATTGTGCTACGAACGTAACTTCTTTGGGTGAAAATTGAATCGGTTGGTTGTGGTTAATTTCCTCTTGCATATGTTTCAACGTTCTTCGTATGTTATTTTATGAATGCAGTGTTGTATGTAGTCTCCCAATCTTGGCTCCCTATTTGATGTGTTCCGCAAGATTACAAACTCACGTTTACACAATCCTAAATAAGGCACCAGTTTAGTTGTGAATCAAGTTTGATATGCTGAAATTTCAAGGGAACAATGATCAAGGTTAAAATAAATGTCCAAATATAAACTGATTTATTTCTTTTTATTTAAATTGTCTTTTTATATATATATCACCGGTTAACGTAAGATGAGTACTAAAAGATTATAATTAATGTTAAGTCTGGTTGGAATTTGGTAAGCTAGACTGGATACCTGGTGAAACAGTTGCGCAATAATGCAAGGTTAACTTCCTCAGATAGCTCACAGCTTTTAACCCACTTTTATGGTCTTGAATATCAGCACTGCTCACAGAACAAATTAATGCAACAACATTACACGTGGCGACCCTGTTCTGTGATTCTGCTAGACTGTGGAATCTCTGAAACGTTAGATTGCGAGCGTTGTATAATCTTAATTTTTTTCCCTGCAGCGCTCAAACAACTTCTGCATTGTTTCTGAGCAGACTTTCAAAAGATTCACGGCGTTGTTGAGTGGCGTTGTGTTTTTTGTCTTGTTTTGTTTTCTATATTTGTGTGTTTTATATGTATGTGTTTTTTTTCTCGCTTGTAAATTGCACTGACTTCGATCAAAGATATAAATTTGTTTTACTTGTGAAAAAGTGTGTACTAAGTTGGGTACCTTTCGTGTGACTGTCGTAATTTTTGGGGGATACATTTATTCTGATTAGTGTGTTGCGTACTGGGTATAAATTGAACTAATGCAGACTCGTAACCAAACTAAAAGTAGGCGGTCCAACAACTTAAGCAACATGGACCAAGGGGATAATTTGATTTCGAATATTAACACGTTGGACGGTTCCGAAAATGCAATGGCGAATACTTCAGAGGAAATGCAAAACAGGACAAACGGGCACACATCAGAGCCAGAAATTAATTTGCCTCCAACTAACCATTTTGATTTGGCAGAACTCATGAAAGCCTTATTGCATCAAAATAAAGAAAACGCAGAGAAATCTGAAAAATCAATCCAAGAGCTAGGCGAACAAATAGACGAAAAACTAATCCAGCAGACAAATAAAGTCGACAAGTCGATGCGGAGAGTGTCCGATGATATCTCACAAAGAATAAACAATCTGGCAAGTGAAATAAGAAGTGATATTATGAAAGAATTAGGCCGTACATTTGAACAAATCGATGATCGTCTGCAAGCCTTAGAACAGGGCAAGCGGAGGCGCGACGCAGAATCGAAAGAGAGCGAGGAACAGCTACTTAGGAATTTCCAAGCGCTGAGAGAAGAATGCCAAAGGGAACGCCAGCAGGTACTCTCCAGGGATCAGGAGGCGGAAACGCATTGTCCCCCATCCGTTAGCAACACAGTAGCGGACAACAGTCAAGCGATTCACGCACCCGAACAGCAAGTAGAACAATTGAAGCAGACTGGGGTGGAGGACAACAGACAAATACATGATAAGATTGCGGCATTAGCGGACATCGTAGGCACGACGAAGGTGACGGAGAGCGATAACAATACTACACCGGTAGCGGTCGTAGAGACCGAAGAAGTGCATTCACTTCTTAGATTTCAGAAGGGACAGTTCGAAGTGAACAGGCGGCACAAAGCTGTAACACGCGAATTACAAGAACGCGTGGCGCATCTGGAAAGCCGCGTGGGGTGTGATTCCGAACTCGCCAATAGCACTAAAAATAGCTGTACGAACAGTGCAGAGAGGGACTCCGGGCCACGAGGGAGATTTTGACGACAGGGAAGAATGTATTTTGAGGGGCAGACACGAGAAGAATAGAAACATTCAAGGGCCTCGCCGGGAGGAAATGCGCGGATTTGATTTCAAACATTTCCTTAGGGTGAGAAAGTTTGGGATATTTCGAAATTCGCAAAAAGGAATACATCCACAAGCATGGCTCGAGCAATTTGAATTCTGTCTTACCCCTGACTGGGCAGATTCACATAAGATAGAATATATGTGTGGCTATTTGGAAGGCGAACCGGCGATTCGCATGAGGTCGGCAGCGCGTCACTGCAACTCCGCTCGGGAGTTTTGACAAGCCTTTCTGTCCGCCTATTGGTCGGAAGCGGCACAAGATAGGGTCATGAATGGCATAATTATGCTGCCAAATTTGAACCAGTCTGGTTTCGGCAGCCCAACACGCCTATTCGACCACATGCTGCAGGCAATTCAATTTCTATACGACCCATACGGCCCTGCGGAACTAATTAGGATATGCATCACTAAATTGCCGATGCACTTGCGCCACGTCATTCTTGCGGGACGATGCAAAGAGGACGTGGAAACGTTTAAGACACATCTCCAAGAGTTGGAATATAATACAGCAGAATGCCCGCCTAATCAGGCACAAAGTTATTACGGGGCACAGCAGCGCGATCGCAATCGTGGCCGTAGTACTAATCAACGGCGTGACTGGTCGTCGTGATGCGAACGGAACAATAATCGGGACCGGCCGTATAGAAACTGGGGTAACAGTCGCGAACACAGGTGGAACAACGGAAATGATCGAGGACGTGGACAGGATCGTGAACGCAACAGTTACGGCAACCAGAATCGATACTACGGTGAACACGGTGGGAATAGGACTGTAGGCGGAGCACCTCATGATGTTGAAATTCGGCTGGCTAACCCTAGACACAATCCAGCAAATGGAAATGAACAAAACCGGCAATGACAAACGATCAGCGCAGAAGGCGCCCAGTCGGAACAAATAAGCGACATGGCAAATGAGTGCATACGGTATACAGAGAGGGAAGATATTAGAGAGGATTTGTTGCAAGAAACTACGAGTGCTAAAATTTCGGGAATAAACCCAGTCCTGACAGTTGCAGTAAACGAAATATGTTTTAAGTGTGTCATTGACACTGGAAGCCCTTTCTCCATAGTGAGCGAGGCAGCATTTCAAAAATGCGAAGGGACTGGGACATGGCCCGTTTTTCAAGTGCGAGGAATAAAGGTGAAGGGCGCAATCTACGGTAAGAGCGTAGAAATCCGAAGGCAGACTCGGCTTAATTTTACCTGCCAGGGAAGAGAGTTTGAGTACAGCTTCTTTGTGCACCCAATGCTGAATGTGGCAATGATTTTAGGAAATTACTTTATGAATGCCCACCATGCAGAAGTTGACATGGGTGGAGGAGTAATGACAGTTCACGTTGGGGATCAGCCAATTAATTTAGTATTTGATGAATGCATATTACGTGCCGAGTCAGAATTTAGTTGCCTAAAATTTCAAGCTCAAACCGATTCGCAACCCAGACTGGACCTACTCGTGAATTATGTAAGTGAATCGTGCTCTACGTCTGGTGAGCAGGGGAAAGATGTTATTTTAGCTGATGCACTGAGAAAGAGCACCGCGGGTGTCAGAACCACGGACAGGGAAAAAGAGAAATTGTATTGCCTACTTAGGAATCATGAACGGGTATTTTCTGAGACTCCGGGGGCGATTAAGGGTTTTACTTACCAATTCAGAGTACGTGACCATCAGAAGTTTTCTGTTAGACCATACCCTATTCCCGTGGCGTATAAAGCCCAGGTGGAGAAGGAAATGAACAAGATGTTAGAACAAAGAATAATTGAGCGGGCAGTAAGCTCGTACATCTCACCCTTGCTTGTTCGGTTCGTTTGGTACTAGACTCGAGACAGATAAACACAATTATTATGTCGGAAACGGACAGGCCTGAGAGCCTTGAGGAACTCATACAACGTTTCCAAGGGGTAAAGGTCTGTCGACCTCCGTTCGAGTTTTTGGCAAATCGTGCTACACCCATCTTGCAGATTATATACAGCGTTCCTGTGTTATGGAAATTGTTTCCAATTCCAGCGTCTCCCGTTCGGACTAAACGTCTCAGCAGCTGCTTTTATAAGGGGATTAAATAGCATTTTGCCTGATGATTTGAAACAGCGAGTGACAATTTACGTGGATGACATATTAATTGCGGAAAAGTCGTGAGAGGACCATAATGACGTTCTGAACAGACTACTGGATGCTTTTGAGAAGGCAGGTGTAACAGTCAACTTAGATAAGTCGCAGTTCGGACGAGAGAACATAAAATTCTTAGGCCATATTGTCTCAGCAAATGGAATACAACGTGACCCGGAGAAAATTGCGGCGATAGCGGAGTGTGCAATGCCGACAAATAAACAAATAAAAAACAGTTGCGAGCATTCTTAGGCCTGTGTAATTTTTATAACCGATTTTTAAATTTTAGTGTACTTGGTACACCCCGTCTATGTGTACTAAAAGGGAGGACGCTTTGTGGGTCTGGGATCAAGAGGCACAGGATGACACAAGAACTCTGTTTAATGACGGACAGTTCCTTGTCAGGATTAGGTGCGGTACTGTTTCAAACGGAAGGAAATGATGATATTACAACTTGGAAAACAATCTCGTTTGGGAGCACAGTGCTCTCTCGATGTGAAAATAATTATTCCGTGACAGAACTAGAAGCGCTCGCGATAGTTTGGGCATTCTCAAAATTTAGGTGTTTCTTATTTGGGAGTACCACCAGGGTGTACACTGACCGTCGTGCACTCCAATTTCTTATGAGCACAAAAATCACGCATGGGAGACTAGGACGCTGGGAACTATACCTACAGGAATATAATTTCACTGTAGAATACATTCCGGGAGAGAAAAATATAATTGCTGACGCTTTATCGCGCATTCCTATAGGTTTGGTTCACTCAGAAGAAGGGGAACTCGGTGAAAATAATTTTAGCATCCTATACTTACAGAATGTAGCGTTCGAGAACTTTGTTTCCACCTCTTTAGTGAGTATAGCGGACGAACAGGATAAGGACGCAGTATTGAAAGATATAAAGAAGAAGTGGGAGGACAAGGAGAATGTAGGAATACGCCAGTACCACTTAGTGCGCAGTAGAATACTATTCAAGAAACGAGCCCTGGACGACTCCAGATGGGTGTTGGTGATTCCGGAGGAACTCATAAACAAAATTATATGGTACATACATTTGAGTTATGGTCACTTCGGAGCACAGAAATGTGAAAAACTGAAGGAGACATGCTATTTTAATAACATGCTACGGGGTATTCGTTGTGTACTTAGAGTGTGCGGACCTTGTCAACGAGCAAAGGCGGCCACAGTGACGTATGCTGCATCATTGCACCCGATAATACCAAGCAAACTTTGTGACCTCGCGGCCGTGGATCTATTTGGGCCACTAATATGATCTAAAGCAGGTTTTGCATATGTTTTCGTAGCGGTGGAGCTAACCTCCAAGTTTGTGTGTCTGACTCCGTTGAGGCGAGCCGCAGGAAGGGCAGTGGCAACTGCATTTGCAAAGCAGTTTCTGCATGAAGTTGGACGTGTGAAAAGGGTTATCTCGCATAATGGACCACAATTTCGATCGCAATACTGGCAGCGGATGCTTCAAAGGAGAAGAATTTAACCTATATATATATATATATTTCACCCCAGCTCGAACCCCAGTAAGCGTATTATGCGTGAATTAGGAAAATTATGTAGGTTATACTGCAGTCGTGATCACCGATCGTGGGACATACACATAAAAGGATTTCAGAACGTAATTAATGAGTTGCCTAATACGTCAACAAAGCTTCCGCCAATCACTGTGCTAAAAAACAAGGAGGCCCCGAGGAAAATCAAAGAAGTTGTGCCTTGGCCACTAGAGCCGAGACTACACCGGAACGCAATTGTTGACTTAGCTTCACGCAACATCAAGCGTGCAGAAGAAGCCAGAGTCAAGGCATATAAGAAAAACGTGAGAAAAACAGTGTTTCATGTAGGACAAAAAGTTCTTATCAGATCACACAAGCTGTCTAACAAACGGTTAGGTGTCTGCAAGATATTTTTTAATCTCTTTAACAGCCCGTATCGGATAAGGAAGATTCCCCATGAAAACGCCATAGAAGTTGAAACTCTTCGATTGAAGAAATCAAAAGGGCTACACCATGTGTCAAACGTAAAACCATACATTGAGTAGAAAGGACAGTGAGGAGTAGAGAGGACGGTGAAGAGAAACAATTGATTAGTTTACATTTGTGATAAATGCATTTTGAATAACATGTTGGTAAAAATAATGATAAAGATGTTTCTATGTTATTGATTGAAGTGATGTTTATGGCTTTTTTGTGTAAATTGAAAAGAGTCGCTCCTAAGGTAAGCAAGATCTGTGTTGAATTCATGCAAAACTCGGGGAATATCCGATCTGTGGGTATTATGGGTCTGGCAAACCCAGAATCCCAGCTGTTAGTAGCCTTGCTTCCGATTTTCTGCTTTCAGTGCTACTATCTATCTATTACTATCCTATATCTGTCAGTATAAATGAGGATCTCTTACTATAGCATGCGTGCTGTATGAATATTTTAAGATAGGAGAACTCTGAGAAAGGAATGAGTAAGTTTGGAATCTTGAAAACAGGATGCGGTAATACGATTGTTTTACCACTGGCGTCCCAATATGCGATGATATGTTAATATTGATGATATATGTCTTTTTTGTTCTTTATAGCTGAGTATGTAAAGTGCTGTCTGTGGATTTCGTCAGTATATTGATTCCCTTCAAGGTGAAAGAAGAATTGTGGTTTGTGTAATTTACGTGGCCCTGAAATATTATTGTGGTAGTCAAATACGAGCAGTTTTTCAGCAAATGGAGAATGGGACAGAAATGTGGATCCTTTCTGTAGTCTTGATTGATGTTAGCCAGAGCCTGAAAAATTATTCTGCGTTAATACTTGTCCTATAAAAGTGACGTTTAAGTGTTTTGCTGATGCTGTGAGCATTACAGCTTACTGTTTTCGCTGGTGCGGGATGCACTGCAGTCTATATGAGTTGAACTGAAGAAATGTCCCTCTTGAAGGTAGAGGAAGATTAAATAATTTTGATTATGGGACCGAAGGAAAGCTTGGTTTAAGAATAGAGGAGACCACAAATTTGCCACATGAGAAATGAATCCAGAATAACCACCACAGGCGAAATAAGTGATTTGGAAGCGAAAGGTAACTTAAAGAAGGAACGAAATTGGAGCAAAATGGATAAGAAAATGGAATATAACCTGTGGGATGAAAATATTTTTACCCTTCTCAGAGTCATCTATGTTATTAATTCTTGTGATAAGTAATTTTAGATGAAATTGTCTTACTGTTTTATGTATAAACATATGAGTATGATAAATGCATAATTGCGAGTCTCTTATCAGGTGTGTCAATTGGTATAAATGTTTTGGCGTGTAAATAACCATTGTTCTTTTTACTATGTATGTTTAAGGAAAGTTTCTCCATATTTATCATGTGACAAGACATATGCCGCAAGCGTCAAAAAGAGGACGAATTAGAACAACGCTGTAGTGGTATAAACACTGTGTTGACGTAGCATTGAAGTAGCTTGTTGGATTAACTAGTAGTGGATTGAAGTAGAATTTTGAGTAATACATGTTTATGGGTAGAGGTGTGCATGTGTGTGTGTAAATAACATGTGAACCCCATGGTGTCCTGACCTATACTTCCACAAGGCATAATCCTATTCATTTTAGTGAATTAAAAAGTAGCATTTGATTTCTTAAAACGCAAGTGAACCACATTAGTGATATGGATTTAGATATTATATTGTCAGTTCATTTAATTTTCATTTTTATACAGTCAAGTCATTTCACTTTTATTTTTTATATTGTCAACTCATTTAACTTTTATTTTTATATTGTCGATTCACCTAACTTTTTTATTTAAAAAAAAGTTAAGTCTCACTTTTGTTCTTAAAAATTGTGAAAGACAATACTAAGTGGTATTATGTATGACATTTTGTAATCACATAACTATGATGAACAATTTCTGTGAATGCAGTTGACAACGTGAAAGCGAACCGGCTAAACTCTTATGAGACAGCCAGAGCAGCGAGGAGAAGGTCTAGTTGTAAACAGGCAGGTTTCCCAGCAGGACACACTGTCAACCGGGCCACTTCTGGAGCACGCTCGCCAACAAAAGAAGGGCTGCGGTGCAAACACTTTCCCTTGCACCCGGAGCTAATGGCCAGCCGCACCAGTGTGACCCTTTGTGGAGGTGATGACCTGAGATGGCCGAGCGGTACACCGCGCGGAAATCCATCTGCTGGCAACGCACCACACGCACGCGACCGTGACGAGACGGCCGCGGTGAAACGACAGAGGACAGGGGATAAAGGGGTGTGGAGCCTTTTGACAGGTACTGTCCAGAGAAACTTGCAGACGTCAACGAAGACTATCAACATTTCTTGGCGGAAGCCCATTGTCAAGCGATAGTAAATCATGGTGCGGTGTTCTCTGGTTGCTAAGGGTAGCACAAAGAAGAGCCACTAAGTGTCATCCTTGCCCAGGAATATCAAACCAGCGAGCCAATTGAGGATAACTCAAGAATGTAACAACACAAGGGCCGTGGAACCTTTTGACACATACTGTCCAGAGAAACTGGTAGGCTTCAACGACGCCTATCAACATTTCCTGGCGGATGCCCACTGTCAAGCGACAGTAAATCATGGTTCGATGTTCTCTGGTCGCTAAGAGTGGAACAAAGAAGAGCCATTAAGTGTCATCCTTGCCCAGGAATATCAACCTGGCGTGTCAAACGAGGATACCGCACGAATTTGACAACACAAACATGGAACCAAATCGAGATGTACGTGACACGGGCCACCAAGAGAAACTTCATGATAGGGCAGAGACGGCGGGATTGCACGCAACAGATGGACAAAAATCCCTTCTGACAGCTACGGCGACGAACCCCCCCCCCCCCCCCCTCACCTTCTTATATTGTGCCTCGGTGCCTCGGAACAGTGGAACTACTGAGTGTGCCAGTGAACAGTGATTATACGGTTCTTAGTCCAATGCATATACGTGTGTTCTTTCAGAGAAACTTTGATTGTGTATTTTGCAGGGGCTCGATTTATAGGTGTTTTTTTTATTAGACTGTCTCTTGTATTTTGCAGGTGTTTTATTTATTGGTGATTTTTTTTTTAGACTTGACTACTGTACTTTCAGAGCTGTTTTATTTCTCAATGTTTGTTTTTGTGTGTTGTATTAGATTTGTGATATTTTGTTTTGTAAATTCATTCCTGTGGCATTGCTTCTTTCTTTATAAGTCAGATAGCTATTCATGCTCATTGGACTGTGATCGATTAACCTTTGCATGGGGCATATTTATAGTGAGGAACCCCTTAAGGGTAACACTCACATAATTAATTGTAGTTTCAGTATAATGACACAGTGATCATTGTTTGCTAACTAACTGAAATATAATAGAGTGATTAAATTAGTGCGACAAAGTTATTTTAATTCTACAAATTATTAGTTTTATAAGATATAGAATTTTTTTTGCGATAACCACTTTGTAAAACATGTTTTTCTTTCTTATCATTTTCTTGCTTTGGTGGATTGTGCCTTGTAATGTTCTGCTTTATAATATTGATGTTATTTTCATGTTTCTTTTTAATTGCTGTGGCACCTTTGCTATTTCCATAAATTTTACTTGTTAATAAACAGTCATAAATTTTCCTGTGATCAGTTGGCTCTTGCAATGAGCAAATACTGGTGAACTCCATTAGGGTAACAACCAGATATTGTTTTCATATTAATGACACAGGGACCATTGTTTTTACTTGCTGACCGAATTAGGAACACACTATCTTTTAAATAGGTGTCACAGATTGTTTTTTTCTCTTTGAATTTGGTAGATTCTAAAGATGTGTTGAAATTATTGTGTTTTAGCAAGTAGCTGTTGACCTTTTGCCTTTTCTTTACATTTTTGGTTTAAGTTGGGTGTGAGAAGCCTGCTTGGGAATGTCCTAGCATGGCCAGAAAATTCCCTGCACAGTCTTTTCCCGGAGCATAAGGGTTATGAAAGGTCTCTGTTGGATTCCTTTCATGTTAATTTCTTAAGTATGTTGTCATTTACGGCATACATTCCACTTTTAAATTTACTGTGGTGTTTCTGACTATCTGGGAGGAGACTGAGCAGTGAAACATGTTACTTTTACACATAAACAAGAACGATCTGTCACACTACTACACTTTAAAACACAGTTTATATGTAATTCATGTCACACAGTCACATACGGAACCTACATCCACTTTCTTTTATATACTGTATATGATAAGATACTGTCATCCCCCTTCCCCTCTGTGTGAAAGAATGAATGAGCAAATGCACTTCTACTTGCATGCTGGATGGTAGCAGACAAGCGTGTCTGCTAGAGAACAGTAGGACCAACGTCGGAACAGGTAGCTACGCTTTCTAGAACCAAAGAGGTTTCTATTCTTAGTATGGTCCTGTCCGTCCCTTGTCATGTTGGTATAGGAAGTTGCCTCTCTGGTCACTTGCGTTTGTATTTGGGAGGCACCCCTCAGGAGGGACCCACGGCAGTCTGCCCGCGGCGAGCGTCTGAAATGGTAAGATCTCCGGCTAAGCGCGTGTCTGATAAGTCCGTAGGACAATGGATTTCTTACATTCAGCCTAACTGAAAATTTAATCACCTTTATTTCAGCTTTAGCTCTAAAATATCTAATGTTATCTTAAATTGCAATGCAGTGTATTTCGAGTGTGAAGTTCAGAATATCTTCCAGTAGTTGCTTTGTCACTACTTTGTGAGTAAAGTGGAACCACGTATTGATCAGTAACTCTAACTAGATCATCAATCTTAAATGCGAATGTGCGTGAGATTATAACGTCTCGTCTTGACAATATTTTTCAATATAGCAACTTTTCTTTATGTTCAACCCACGTGGGGTGTACTTTGTGAGACCAGTACCATGTGCTTATACAATTGTTTGACCCATCAGGTTAACAGTAAGTCGATAGTAACCAGTTCAAGGTTTTTCTTTTGTAAATTGCGTTACGATCTAATTTATTTTAATTATCAAAATTATTGTGGAGTTACACTCTTTGTGTAAATCAAGTTGACCACGTGAAGCATGTGGTGTAAGCATCAAAGTAGCCCTCAGCTATTCTTTTTGGGAAGATTTCACAGAGAGTTAGTATGAATTTAGTATACTAGTGTGTGGTAATTTCATGACGGACAGGGTTGCGCTACGAACGTAACTTCTTTGGGTGAAAATTGAATCGGTTGGTTGTGGTTAATTTCCTCTTGCACATGTTTTAACGTTCTTCGTGTGTTATTTTATGAATGCAGTGTTGTATGTAGTCTCCCAATCTTGGCTCCCTATTTGATGTGTTTCGCAAGATTACAAACTCGCATTTACACAATCCTAAATAAGGCACCAGTTTAGTTATGAATCAAGTTTGATATGCTGAAATTTTAAGGGAACAATGATCAAGGTTAAAATAAATGTCCAAATATAAATATTTATTTCTTTATATTTAAATTGTATATATATATATATATATATATATATATATATATATATATATATATATATATATATCCGGTTATCGTAAGATGAGTACTAAAAGATTATAATTAATGTTAGTCTGGTTGGGAATTTGGTAAGCTAGACTGGATACCTGCTGAAACAGTTGCGCAGTAATGCAAGGTTAACTTCCTCAGATAGTTCACAGCTTTTAACCCACTTTTATGGTCTTGAATATCAGCACCGCTCTCAGAACAAATTAATGCAACAACATTACACAGTGAGAGGACCCGAGTAATCAGACAGCAATGAAGGTGACCTATCCGGAATACAGAAGTTACCAAAACCTTGGGAAGCTGTCGTAAGCAAGAATCGAGATTATACTGGAGGCCCGTAAAGATATTTTGTAAAATAAATTATTTTCTTCAATTTTGTATGACAGTGTGCAGAACGTTTGAAATGATGCCGCATTACTGCAGCAGATTATATTGATGTGTAAACAGTTATTTACTAATTAATAGCTGTGGCCTCGACTTTATGCTGGCTGATGATGATTACAGGTTGTAGAGGGTAAGTCCTCGAAAGAACTAAGCTCTAAGTATGCTGCTCAATAACAAAAGTAAGTTGTAGATCGATGGATAATGAGATACAGATAGACCTGGAGGAGATATACGGCACAAGGACTGGCAATCAATCATTAACACCAAGTAATGTAACCATCATACAATATAGGCTGAAAGGTCCATCATTTTTCTTTTATACTATTGGAGGTATATCACTGCAAGAAGTAGCCATTCGGAGCGACCTAGCGCGGAACGACAGTGATATATCAATTTTAGGGAAAACAGAGGGAGGAATGAGATTACAAGAATCTTAAGGAATGTAATTTAACCACGAGACTTAGTTTACAAAACCCTGGTTCGACCGACTCTTGAATATCGTTCGTCGATCTGGAACCCTTACCAGACAAGATTGCTAAAGGAGACAGAGTAGGTCCAAGGAAGAGAGCTTTCATCACGAGATCTTTGGTTAACATGTAGCTATGCGGTCATCCAGCTGCAGATCAGGTGCTGCAAGAGAGGTGTTACGCATCACAAAGAGGTTTACTGGTAAAAGCTTCGAGCGTGTACGTTCCAGGAACACGTAGCACGTCACTCCATCGGAAGCACTTCCAGCTTAATGACCGTGAGGGGAAATTCAGAGAAATTCTGGCTCAGACGGACGGTTAGAGTGTCATTCGTACCAGATAGCGAAAATTTGTTTATGGAATATAGATATAGAGGTAGACGTGCGCAACCAATAAGCGTCAGCGTTCGAAGGAAAGGTGGCAGGAAGATTATGAATACACGTCCTGTCGCCGACAAGATTATTGCTGACGGAACACGAACCTGTAAGTGGGCGAGGAAAACAGCCGCGTCCTCTTCAAAGCAGCCATCCCGCACTGGCCTTAACCTATTAGTGGGAAACAATGTAAAACCTATATAGGACTGGGATTTGGTCCTCCCAAATGCGAGTGCATTGTCATGGATCTTGCCTAATCTCTGTCGAGTTCTGGCAGTTCTGACGCTCTTGGTAAAGGAAGCAAGACTCAGGAAAAACCAAAACTCTTACGGGATCTGTTGACATAGAAAACACGTTCGACGATGTAAAACTACGCAATGTGTTCGAAATACTCAGCAAAGAAAGTGTAACATATAATTTCTATACAAACCAAAAGTGAACAATAAGAACGACGACCAAGAACGAAGTGCTCAGATTAACAAGCGTATAAGAGAGATGAGTGTCCCTTGTGATTACAAAAATGATGTGAAAAGAACGTTTGAAAACTACTAATAAATGTAACTTAATATATTTTTCGAATAATTCATGTGACAACATATTTCCAAGTCTTAAATGTTGGTCAATGTTAATTGCTATACTGCATAATAATTAATATAAGCACCGAGCGAGGTGGCGCAGTGGTTAGGCACTGGACTCGCATTCGGGAGGACGACGATTCAATCCCGCGTCCGGCCATCCTGATTTAGGTTTTCCGTGATTTCCCTAAATCGCTCCAGGCAAATGCCGGGATGGTTCCTCTGAAAGGGCACGGCCGACTTCCTTCCCCGTCCTCCCTAATCCGATGAGACCGAAGACCTCGCTGTTTGGTCTCTTCCCTCAAACAATTCAATCCAATCCAATCCAATAAATATAACAGCTCTCACGCAAGAAAATTCTCACTCCATCTGCGAGTGTGATAGTAACTTTCCTTTTCTCGCAGTTACGTATTCTCCAAAACACGGAAACGCCACACAATAAATTTCTTACTCTCTCCGCCCTTGCTTCAAAACCAGATAAATGTGCATATCATAAACAATGGGTGACTCAAGATTGAGTAACTACATAAATCAGGAATGTATAGATGTATGTTTACCTTAATTTCATTTTTCAAAAGTGTAGTTGCACAAAGTGCACGAATCGCTACGTCCTGAGTGTCATCACCATTCCGGAGTAGAAATAATATTTAGACGATAGACGCTTAAAAAGAGAGAGTCGTCAGTGACGCAGTAGTGCTTACTTCAGTGCTGATCTCGGAAACAGATGACGCCAGAAGCCGATTACATCGCTCACCGACATGAGACAGAAGACGAACAAAACTGGATCAGCAATGCAATAATAAAGTTGTAGCGACCGCAGTCTAACCCAGCGATAGCACTCCGTCCCAAGCGGCCAGTAAGCGACACATCTGAATACGATGTCGGATGAATGCGGATACTAACAATTACATTGACTTGTAACATAGGTTTTACAATACGGAGAGTATGTAGTGCCATAAAAATCGACAATAACTAAAAAATTAGACCACATTTGAGATTACTTAGTTTCCTAAGAACCCCGGGAAATACGAAATGGAGCATTACAGGACAGTTTATCTACAATTCTCTTGTAATGCACAGACGTTTCCTGAATAATGTCGTTTTCCGTTAGCAACAAAAAATTGCTGGTAAATACCAGAAAACCTGACCTTTTGCAAAATGACGTCTTATATCTATCCAACAAATAAGAGTTTTCTTTGCTACACTTTCAGCCAAATCAGTGAATATGGAACGAAGGAAAGCTATACGAAATGCAATGTGTACATTATTTATCGTATCAAATAAGTCACCACAACTGTAGCTTAAGGGGAAACCCCACAGACGTGATAATAAATCGTCAAAAGCAATTAACAAGGTTTCCCAACACAGGAGAAACCAATCCCACAATTGTTGCTAAATCTGAGCAGCAAACAGGAGGAATCTTGTAGACATTCGCTTTTGAATCAAAAGTAATTACATTTACAAAAATATTCGCGTATTAAAAAGTCTAGTGAAGAGTAAGGAAGGGCGATCCACTGGATTCCATGAAAAATTTTAAGTGTCAAGGAATGTGCCTATGAAAAGAACATCAGAAAACAACATAAATATATGCTTCTCGTACATGAAATGCGATTAAATTCTCTTCTTTCAGTGGAATAAGCTGCGGATATAGAATTATTCGAAAGTATTTCTTCATGAATGAGTTGTAGCTTATGTCATTGAATCAGTATGATTCGGCTATTTTTACACGCAATGCGCTACAATTCATGTCTCTTGGTAACTTACTAACGCACTGAACGCAAAAATATGACAACTATTTCGTTAACTAAGTGGACTACAATTAAAAATAAACATATCATTATGACGCATGAGACTCTCTGCTTCCGCACCGCTTGGAGCGCTAGTGTCGCTCTATCTGTCAAGCGATGTGTGTATTAGACTGTGGCAGCGACTTCTGGGCGTCAAAGGCTAACTACTAGATAAAATGGGCTAATATTTACAAAAAAAGAAAGTAAGCAATGCTTAGATGTTACAGAGGATTGCAGTCTTTCACTCCTGTTGTTCAATCTGTACATCGAAGGAGCAATGACGGAAATTAAAGAAATGCTCAGTAGCGGATTAAAATTAAGTGTGAAAAAGATATCTATAATGAGATTCATCGATGGCATTGCTATCCTTAGTGAAAGTGAAGAATAATTACAGGACATATTGAATGAAATGAACAGTTTAATGCGTAGAGAATGTGTATTTAGGGTAAACTGAAGAAAGATGAAATTAATGAGGAGTTGCAGAAATGAGATTAGCAAAGTACTTAACAACGAAGTTTGCAATAAGCAAAGCAGGCTAGCACAGGTAAAGAAGGCAGCCTTGGCCGAGAGAAGACTACTAGTGTCTAATATCGGCCTTAATTTGTGGAAGAAATTTCTGCCAATGTGCGCTTGGAGCACAGCATTGTATGCAGGTGAATCAAGGACTGTGGGAAAAAGAGAATCTAAGCGTTTGAGACGTATTGCTATAGAAGAAAGCTGAAAATTTGGCTGCTTGAGAAAGTAAAGAATGAGGCTTCCCGCAGAATCGGTGGAGAAAGGTACATAGGAAAACACTGACAAGGAGTAGGGACAGGATGGTATGACACGTGTTAAGACTTTAGGGAATAATTTCCACGGTACTAGAGGGAGCTGTACAGGGTGAAGACAGAGATGAAGAGGTTAGCATAGGAGAGGAAATCGTGATGGACCGCATCAAACCATCCAGAAGACTGATGACCCAAAAAAAGTCTCATTTACGGAGATGTGTTCCGTGCATACAACTAATTGAAGCCAGTTGGTTTATTGCTTCTTTTATTTGTGAAGCGTCTTCAGTGGTCTGTAATGTCTGTTTCTTCTAATACATATAATAAACATATTATGTGGTGGTTACGACGTGTTACTATGTTACCTTTTGTCGTGTTTTTCTCTTGTTTTTTAGATTAAAATCAACTTTTGTAGCACAAATTCCGTGATGTGAAATAATCGTTCGTTGTTACTTACGATTTCCAGCGCTGTTGACCCATGTGTGTGGTCCTGGAGCCGTGTTCATTAGTCTCCATGCTCCAGTAGGCCGATTTCCCGCGTTCTTTCACTCACATTTGATTCAACACATCGCATGTATCACTTGCACTTTACGTTTTGTGTTCAACGTGTGTGTGTTTTCGGTGTGTAGTATTGCCAACTGTCGTTGTGATCGTGTTGTGTTGCCAACTGTCGCTGTGTCTTTATCATTCGACTTTTATTTGTGTTTTGTATGTAGTTTGATGTTTGTTATTTGTTGTGTGTGTGTGTGTGTATTTTGTTGTGTGTAAATGTGACGTTCTTTCTTGATAGGGTGTTTTTTTTTTTTTAATGGATAATTGTGTGCGTGTGTGTGTGTGAGAGAGAGAGAGAGAGAGAGACAGAGACAGAGAGCAAGCGGGGAGGAAGATTCATTAATTATTTATTCTGGTTACATTTAGGATCTCTGTTTGTTTTTGTTTTAGTGTTACAGTTGCTGCACATGGCTTCGTCACAGAAGATAAGAGCAGGTCCTAAAATCACCGCTCGCTCGTGGTTCCTTACAAAGCAGTTGGATCCCGGTGCAACGTGGCGCCATAGCTGTGACTCTGTCACCGACCTTAAGCTTCTCTAGTGACAGGGGGACGCGCCGGTCACAAAGTATAGGTCACGTCCTTCCTGCTGACTCACCCGTCTCTGAAGGTCAGCTGCTCGCTGCCCGTGACCTTACGCAACTCGCCGACCGCAGTGCAGCTTGTTCTTATCGTATTACTCACCAGGTCGGGAGCTACGGCGTCGTGACAGTCGTAGCTGATACCAAATAAGGCGACACTGTAGCTAGTACACTCGAACCACATACTGGGTAAAATATGCTGCTGCAAAACTTTTAGATAAATTACCGACGGACAGCAGCAATAGTTTTAAAAATAAAGTGAAATCACGTCCTCTTGACATCTCCTTCTGTACCATAGACGAATTCTTGAATAGGAATAGATAAATCTCTAGGTATAACACACATCAAAAAAAGTTTTACATCACCTCGGTTCCAAGAGTTACGGAACCTGTGCAGAAAATTGGAATAGAGATCAACATAAACATCATTTCCGCCCTTTTATTGCTCATGAAAACCACACATAGCATGTTTTACCACCATACAACGAGACCTTCAGAGGTGGTGGTCCAGATGGCTGTACACACCGGTCCCTCTAACACCCAGTAGCGCTTCCTCTTGCATTGATGCATGGCTGTATTCGTCGTGGCATACTGTCCACGAGTTTATCAAGACACTGTTGGTCCAGATTGTCATCGACAGTTCCTGTCTCTCTGTACCTCCTTCATGTCCGAACAACATCGCTTTTGTTCTCTCCGAGACGCCTGGACACTTCCCTTGTTGAGAGCCCTTCCTGGCACAAAGTAACAAAGCGGACGCGATCGAACCGCGGTGGTGATCGTCTAGGTATGGTTGAATTACAGACAACACGAGCCGTGCACAGTCTTCCTGGAGGACTGACTGGAACTGATCAGCTGTCAGACCCCTTCCGTCTAAAAGATGCTGCTCATGCATGGTTGTCTACATCTTTGGGCGGGTTTAGTGACATCTGTGAACAGTCCAAGAGACTGTGTCTGTGATACAATATCTACAGTCAACGTCTATCTTCAGGAGTCTGGGAACCGGGGTGATGCAAGACTTTTTTTGATGTGTGAATATGCATTTTGTGTCATTTAAGGGAATGGGGTAGGTAATAAAAATTTTAAGCTTAAAAAAACCGTTGATTTATGTATTTCTTTTGCACTTGACGCTTTCCACAGCATAACGGTTACCGTGAGATTGATCAATGGAACACGTAACTAACTAACGTACCCTCTACAGTCCACCCTAGTACTATCGAGAGGATTCCCTGATAACTTAACATGTCCTATCATCCTGTCCCTTCTTCTTGTCAGTGTTGTCCATATGTCCCCTTCTTCGCTGATTACAAGGAGAGCCTCTTCATTCTTTATCTTACAAGACAACCTACTTTTCAACATCCTTTTATAGCACCACATCTTCTCGTCTTTACGGTTTCCCACTGTCTAAGAGCCACTTCCATATAATGCTGTTCTTTAAACGTACATTCTCAGAAATTTCTCAGATTAAGTCTTATGTTTGATACTGTCAGACTTCTTTTAGTCAGGAATGCCCTCTTTCACTGCAGTACACTGGTTCTTATATCTCCTCGCATCGTCCTTAACGCGCTATTAACCATATCTACAAGGTAGATATGTTTGAAAGTAGGGGAATTCCTTCGCTTTCTCTAGTTAGTGGTAACCAATTTTTATGTCAAGTTCATCGCTAGGTTCATTTCTATTACCCGTTATTACTTTCGCCTTTCCCTGGCTTACTTTCAGTCCGTATTCTGTGGTCATCAGACTGTTCATCCCATTCAATAGTTCCTGCAGATGTGCCTCACTTTCACTGAGGGTTGCAATATCATCAGCTAATTTTATCATTTGCACCCTGTCACACTGAATTTTAATCCCACGATTGATTCTTCCTTTCATTTCCGTCATTGCTTCTTCGGTGGGCAGACTGACCAGTAGGGGCGAAAGACTACATCCATGTCTTACACCTTTTTTAATTCGTGCACTTCGTTCTTGGTCTTCCATTATTATTGTTGTTCCCTCTTTATTTTTGTGTGTATTGTATATTACCAGTTTATCTCTACAGCTTACAACTATTTTGAGACTTTCGAACATTTCGCGTCATTTTACATTGTCGAATGCTTTTTCTAGGTCGATAAATCCCATGGCGTGTCATGATTTTTTAAAGTCTTGCCTCCATTAATGAATGAAACGACTGAACTGTCTCTTTGGTGGCAGAAATAATATTCGTTTGCATTCATCCGTGTACTATTATCGTCAACAACTTGGCTGCATGAGCTGTTAAGCTGATTGTGCGATAGTTCTTTCATTGACGTGCCCTTGCTAATTTCCGAATTGAGTGGATGATATTTTTCCGCAAGTCTGATGGTGTGTTTACAGTCTCGTAGATCATGTACCCCTCAGTTGCCACTTCTCCCAACGATTGTAAGACTTCCGAAGATGATTTATCTATGCCAACCGCCTTATTTGATCGCAAGTCTTCCAAATCTCTATCAGACTCTAATGCTGCATCCCCTTTCTATTCCAAATCGATTCCCATTTCTTTTTTTACCACGTCACCAGATAGTTCCTCCCCCACGTAGAGAACTTCAGTATACTCTTTCCAACTATCCTCTGCGTTTGTCAAATTCCCTTTGACTTCTCTTCTTGCAATTTCACCTAACGCTGATTCGACACTTCTATATGTTGAATCTGTCCTTCTGACGACCGTTACCCAAGCTTTCTTCGCAGTTACCTTCCTTGTACCTACGTTTGTCTTTCCATCATCTGTGACTTCTCTGTTTAGAGATGTCCACTCCTCTTCAACTGACCTGCCTACCGTGGTATTCATCGTTGCAGTATACATATCCTAGCGAAATTCAAACGCGTCCCATACTTTCTCACAAGGGGAAGGCCTCAGACACGACCAACCGATTCGGCTCAGATTTGGCAGGTCGCTTGTGTACAACCTAAAACGAAGGAATCTAAGATATTTTGGGTCAACACCCCCACGTTTTTGAGAAAATCTCCCCTAAAGGTTATGACGAGCGATCGTCTCAAAATTGGCGGGATCGATAGATAATTGTAAATAGAGCATTTTTTATCATCAGGTATGGGGTCCGAAAACGCATACTTTTCCAGAAATCGAGGTAAGAAACTTTTACAACTGCCGCTTCTGTACCCACATGGTCAACGCTTTTCGCCGATAGCATCGATAGCCGCCGACACGGTAGCTCAGCGTGCTCGGTCAGCGGGGTAGCTGCCCCCTGTAATAAAAAAACTGAGTTAATCGAACAACAACGAACTTGAAAGGGTGTCTTACGACGTCCGCCCCGAGCAGATGCGACGAACAAAAGCGAAGAAAATGAGATTTAAAAATAAATAAATAAATAGCGCAACGGCCAAAGTAACTGGCTGCGAATCTCGAAGAAACGTAGTGGATGTTATTCTTTTGGTTTGTATTTTTACATATCTCAATTCATAGGGATAGGAGGGTTAATAAGGTAAGTAAATCAACAAGGAATGGTAATAATAAGGTGGACAAATAAATTTCTCAAACCTCTTGGGATAGTAAACAGCTAAAATGTTACTCCAGGTCACTCTACAATGGTTCTTCCAGTCACTGTTATGTGTCCTCACTTTTCTTCGAACAACTAAATGGATAGTACTTCTCATATAAACATTCCAAACAAATATACTCAGGGCACCAAGAGCATCTAATGAATGCAATCTTTCGACAGCTACACTGTTCCTTCTCTATGATATGACGAAGAGGCAACCGAGACAACATAACTCTCCCCGCGAGCATTCTATCCCGTGCCTCGCCGTAAACAAGCGTCGCACGGTTGGCTATCTGTGATCCCTCGTGAGGAAGTCGCAGCACTTTTACTCGAAGTTGTTTTCATGTGACAAGGCTTAAAAGTTTGATACTTTACTAACTCACGGTGTTTTGGAAATTAGTTTGCCTACCTTATTATTATCATTCCTTATTGATTTACTTACCTTATTAACCCTCCTATCCCTATCAATTGAGATATGGAAAAATACAAACGAAAACAATAACATCTGCTAGGTTTCTTCAGGATTCGAACCCGGGTTTTCAGATTCCCAGCCAGTTACCTTGGCCGCTGCGCAATTTTTTTTTTTTTTTAAGTTTAGAATGCACGACGAATACCACTTATTTTTTAATCTCATTTTGCTCTATATTGTTCGTTGACTTTGTTCGTTGCGAACGTCCGATGACACTCGTTCTGGTTGTTCGTTGATCCGTTCACTCAGGTTTTTTATTACAGAAGGTAGCTAAGCCCTCTGACCGAACACGCTGAGCTACCGTGCCGGCGTTATCGGCGCTGTCGACGACAGGCGTTAACCATGTGGTTACAGAAGCGGCAATTGTAAAAGTTTCTTACCTCGATTTCTGGAAAAGTATGCGTTTTCGGACCCCACACCTGATGATGAAAAATGCTCTATTTACAATTATCTATCGATCCCGCCAATTTTGAGTCGATCGCTCGTCATAACCTTTAGGGGAGATTTTCTCAAAAACGCGGGGGTGTTGACCCAAAATATCTTAGATTCCTTCGTTTTAGGTTGTACACACGTGACCTGCCAAATCTGAGCCGAATCGGTTGGCCGTCTCTGAGGCCTTCCCCTTGTCAGTGTGCCACTTCGCCCCACACCGATTTTTCCGTACGATTCTCTTAAATTTCAGTCTACTCTTCACCATTATTAGAAGAGGCGATCAGAAAGTTTCAATTGACGACGTTGCTGCAGCTTATATGCAGCGACACCGATGCGGGTATATAAGCACCGACATGTAGGCAAGGGATTAGTATAGCCTTCGACCGGAAAAGTTTTTGATCGCCCCCTTATAAATTGTGAACTGAGCCTATATCTGCTCTCGGGTACGCCTCACAATCCAGTATCTGATTTCGGAATCTCTATCAGATGATGTAATCCAGCTGGAAACTTGCCATGTCTCCCGGCCTCTTCCAAATACGCCCCTTCCTCTGTGATCCTTGAAAAGTGTCCTAGGTGGAATTTATTCTACACCTCATTGAATCTTTCTCCTCTCTCATCCTTACTATCAAGCTCGTATTCTATTGTAAGTGTATCTTCTCGTCTTTCCTCTGGTCAAATCCCCGTGATGTGTTGACCAGTGGCTGGCTCATCCTCTTTTATTCTTGTGATCAGCCAGCCCAGACTATCTGCTCTACGGTTTTAATACTTCCCTCTACTTTTCCTTGTGATGTACGTTCTCCCCCTTTTTGTTCATTTCCTTCGTTTTCTCTTTCGGTGTGGTTTCTCATTCCTTTTACTTTACTTTACTTTCCCAAACTAAATTTGGGTGTTGTTTTACCCTGAACCTCGTTTGCGTCAGGAAAAAGGGACTGATGACCCTGTAGTTTGGTCCCTTTATATCCCAAACCAACCAACCAACCAAGAGTTTATTGGATACCTATACGATTCTACAAAGAGTACGTGAAAGAACTTCCTCTAGCAAAAGAGTTCCATAGCTCGCTTTAGGTGCAAAGCGTCCCCAGCGATTTGAAAACTGTAGGTAATTCCCATTTTCAACATGAGTCGTCCAAGAGACACTAAAATTATAGGCCCATATCGCTGACGTAAAAATTATGTACAATTTTAGAACACGTTCTATGTTCGCGTATTATCACATTTCTGGAGACCGAAAATCTCCTCTTTAGAAATCAACAAGGATTCCGCAAACAATTTTTATGTGAAATCCAGCCCGCTCTCTTCGTCCAAGAGACCTCGAAGGTGGTGCATACTTCCAGAATGTTCCGCGAGCAGTCTGTTGTTGAACAAAAGAAAGTACTGAGTGTAAGGCCAGTTTTGTGACTGCATTGATGAGTTCCTGGCAAACTGCACACGGCATATCACTCTTAACGAAGACTAATTTTCAAAGTACCTTTGGGCGCACACACAGGGAGTGTTATAAGGTCATTACTGTTAACAGTTAAAATAAGTGAGGTAGTGTGTAATGTCGGAAATTCTCTGAGATTTTCCGCGATTGATGTAGTTACATTGACATAAGATGCAGGAGACCTGTAGAGGATCGACTCACATTGTGGTGACTGGCAGTTGACGCTCAGTACAAACAAGTGTAATGTATTGCGCATAAATAGACAGAATGACCTATTATTGCACGGTTTACACGACTGTGGAACACCCACTGAAAGCAGTCACATTCATTAAATACAGGGTGTTTATAGTTTGGGTGCAGCTATTCGCCGAGGTCCGGCGTGGGCTGAAGTTATCGTACGGCAGCGAAACTTGGTAGATATGCCGTTGCGTTAATGCGG
The DNA here is from genome assembly GCF_021461395.2 of Schistocerca americana. Classification (NCBI taxonomy): domain Eukaryota; kingdom Metazoa; phylum Arthropoda; class Insecta; order Orthoptera; family Acrididae; genus Schistocerca; species Schistocerca americana. The sequence goes on along the minus strand of NC_060124.1, from coordinate 168,817,792 downwards.
AACTGGTTTATGCTTGAAAAAAATATTAGGTCCATTTGTGGTCATCGGGAGCAAATCTGGCGGTGTACACCATCTCGTCAACGTTTCTGGTGCTCATACTGAACAAACTGTTTAAGCCGCAGTTAATAATAAAATCAATATTATGCTTTACACTTACACTTACTTGACCTTTTCTGTCCACATCCCGTTCCCAATCCATGGAAGCATTTCTACACGTCTTTCTTGCATTCACAGCACCAGATCTGCGCCTGGTGTCCAAAATAGGAACTAATTTTTTTCCAGCCCTCCCATACGATAATTACAGCCCAAACTGGACCTCTGTGAGTAGCTACACTTTAATCATAACCACCCAACTGTTACATAATATTAATCGTAAGTAAGGCGATGCCAGAGAATCCTCAGGAAGTGTAGCCTACCAACGCTGGAGATAGCTTACGAAACCCTCTTTCGACAAATACTTGTATTTTTTGAATGATTCGTGACGTCTTCATTTGCCAATCTCTTTATTTGATGTACCATTGTACAACTTCGGCCTTAGGCTAGTTTCAAGTATCTAAAACGGGAGCATTGTACAATGGATCCATTAGTACCACATATCGATTTAATGTAGGAGCAAGTCACATTCCATGATATACTAGGCGGATTATATCTTACTTTATGGATGATTCTCTAATGGTGTACTATGATATGTACTTCCTAGCTCCTATGACTCCATGTAGTTGTCACAAAATAAATTAGAAACAGTTTTTCGCTATTTTACGAGGCCGTTACTTCTGAGCAGTTGTTTTATAAGATCGATGTTTTCTATTTACTTACATTAGGAAGATTATAATTATTTTACAGAAATTTGTTTATTGAGCTATATATGTCTTTGTTCTCAATCTCATCTAATTATCGTTCATCGTTGTACCAGACAGGATCGATAAACAGAGGAGATACAAAGAAGAGCAGGACGTTTCGTTACACTTTCATTTAAGTAAGGGCGAAAGTGTCCCGGGGATGTTCATGCAGACGCTACAAGAGAGGCGTCGTGCATCTCTGTGTGGTTTACTGTAAAAATTCTGAGAGTGTACGCTCCTAGAAGAGTCAATTAATACATTGCTTCATGCTACGAATATCTCGCGATAACACAGTTAAAGTAAAATTAGAGAGATTCAGGCTCATGCTGAGACATACCACCAATTGTTCTGTCCGCGGCCCATTCGCGACTAGAACAGGGGAGTACCCTGTGCCACACGCCATTAAGTGGCTTGCAGAGCCCAGTGTGTTGTGACCATTACTTCGAAATTCCTGTGAATTTCTGCCTCTATGGCACGGGCTTCGAAATGCTCCTCACTGCAAAATCTGGAAGTATGAAATGAAATTTATGAAATGTGTGTGAAATCTTATGGCTTAACTGCTAAGGTCATCAGTCCCTAAACTTACACACTACTTAACCTAAATTATCCTAAGGACAAACACACACACCCATGCCCGAGGGAGGACTCAAACCTCCGCCGGGACCAGCCGCACAGTCCATGACTGCAGCGCCTCAGGCCGCTCGGCTAATCCCGCGCGGCTCTGGAAGTATCACTGTTTTTAGATTTGTATACCTTCTTAAGGGGAGCCAGAATGATCCATCTCCTCCATGTTAATTTTAGCTAATAGAAGTAACATTTTTTCTAAAACCATTAAACATATTAAACATATTGCTCTGAAATTTGGACTACATGTTCAGTGAATATTTCTCTACAAAGTTATAATGCCACGTTAAGAAATATTTATTGGTTTTTGTTTTACAGTTTTTTTAAACAGATGCTTAATTTTTCTCTGAATTTTTGCACTTTCTCTTCTATAACTCTTGAATTATATAATATTTTTTACAATTTGTTATAAAAATGAAGGAAAAGAAGTAAACAACATTGTGTATAAAATTCATTGATATACTGTTAGCAGTTTTTGAGAAAATGTTCCTCAAAGATGAAAATTTTAAAGTTACAGGAAATGGCTACCAAAATTTTTGAATTCGTTCCTGCCCCATACGATGGATTATCAGCACCCTCTTCTTTTTACAGTGTTAGTTTCCTTTTTACTGGTCTTTTCTTCCCTTTTGTTGCATGTTGTAGGCTTTTGTCTCTTCTTCCTGCACCTCTTAGTCTTTCTTCAGCAATTAGGGGCATTGTGGAAATGGTGTTGCGTCCTGGATGGAAACCTAAACATTTCAGCACATCACATTTGATAATATTTCCTTCATTGTGTGTTGCCACTGCATCATACACTCCAAAATGCAATGTTTTTATCTGTACAAACACTCTTTTGGGAATCCTAATCCAAATTAAATTATTTACACTTTCATTTGGATTTTGTGTTTTCCCTCGTAAACACTTTTCCAATAAACCTGGCTGTGATAAATCTCTGAATAGGGGCTTAATTACATCAATCAAAGCATTTGGCAAACTGTTTTTGCGGGCATATTCCTTTCCTGATTGGTACTTACACCACGAGTCATCACCTTTGGGGCACAGTGCATGTTGTGGGTGCTCATTTGTTGATGCAGTTGAAAGGTCTCTGTTGGATTCCTTTCATGTTAATTTCTTAAATATGTTGTCATTTACGGCATAAATTCCTCTTCTAAATTAACCTAGGTGTTTCTGACTATCTGGGAGGAGACTGAGCAGTGGAACGTGTTACTTTTACACATAAACAAGAACGATCTGTCACACTACTACACTTTAAAACACAGTTTATATGTAATTCATGTCACACAGTCGCACACGGAACTTACATCCGCTTTCTTTCATATACTGTGTATGATAAGATACTGTCATCCCCCTTCCCTTCTGTGTGAGAGGATGAATGAGCAAATGCATTTCTAGTTGCATGCTTGATGGTAGCAGACAAGCCTGTCTGCTAAACAACAGTAGGACCAACGTCGCAACAGGTAGCTACGCTTTCTAGAAGCAACGAGGTTTCTATTCTTAGTATGGTCCCGTCCGTCCCTTGTCATGTTGGTATAGGAAGCTCCCTCTCTGGTCACTTCCGTTTGTATCTGTTCAGCACGCTCGGTAGCGGCTCAGGTCAGTCTGTCCGCGGCGAGCGTCTGAAGTGGTAAGATCTCCGGCTAAGCGCGTGTCTGCTAAGTCCGTAGGACAATGGATTTCGTAAGTTCAGCCTAACTGAAAATTTAATCACCTTTTCAGGTTTAGCTCTAAAATATCTAATGTTATCTTAAATTGCAAGGCAGTGTATTTCGAGTGTGAAGTTCAGAATATCTTCCAGTAGTTGCTTTGTCACTACCTTGTGAGTAAAGTGGAACCACTTGTTGATCAGTAACGCTAACTAAGATCATCAATCTTAAATGCGTATGTGCGTGAGATTATAACGTCTCGTCTTGACAATATTTTTCAATATAGCAACTTTTCTTTATGTTCAACCCACGTGAGGTGTACCTCGTGAGACCAGTACCACGTGCTTATACAATTTTTTGACCCATCAGGTTAATAGTAAGACGATAGTAACCAGTTCGAGGTTTTTCTTTTGTAAATTGCTTTTCGATCTAATTTATTTTAACTATCAAAATTATTGTGGAGTTACACTTTTTGTGTAAACCAAGTTGACCACGTGAAGCATGTGGTGTAAGCATCAAAGTAGCCCTCAGCTATTCTTTTCGGGAAGATTTCACAGAGAGTTAGTATGAATTTAGTATACCAGTGTGTGGTAATTACATGACGGACAGGATTGCGCTACGAACGTAACTTCTTTGGGTGAAAATTGAATCGGTTGGTTGTGGTTAATTTCCTCTCGCATATGTTTCAACGTTCCTCGTGTGTTATTTTATGAATGCAGTGTTATATGCAGTCTCCCAATCTTGGCTCCATATTTGATGTGTTCCGCAAGATTACTAACTCACATTTTCACAATCCTAAATAAGGCACCAGTTTAGTTATGAATCAAGTTTAATATGCTGAAATTTCAATGATCAATGTTGAAATAAATTTCCAAATATAAACTGATTTATTTCTTTTTATTTAAATTCTCACAGGTTGTCATATGACGATTAAAAGATTGCAATTAATGTTAGTCTGGTTGGGAATTTGGTAAGCTAGACTGGATACCTGGTGAAACAGTTGCTCAGTAATGCAAGGTTAACTTCCCCAGACAGCTCACAGCTTTTAACCCGCTTGTATTGAATATCAGCACCGCATTCATAACAAATTAATGTAACAACATTACACAGTATGAAAAAATAATACCAATATTGCTCTCCTCATATGCTCAATGCTTCTTGTATTTTACCTAATTGCACACCCATAATACCTCTTCAATCTATCAATTGTCCATCTGTCAATCTTCCCTTCCTCCAAGGGTCTTACCATCACTAAGGTTGTGGGATCCCAATGTCTGCTTTAGTTTGTGCAAGCGAGCCCCCATGCGCTTCTGCACACGTCCAGTGCACTCCTGTTTTTTTAATGTGAATTTCATTGCCATAAGGTTTGAGTTCCTCTACAGTTTTACATCCCTTAGAATCACCATCTCCCAGATAGTTAGTGTACCATACATTATACCACTCCTGTGACCTGGAAAAAATTGCTTTCACCCCCTCTACCTCCATCGCTCCACTCGTGCCGTGAAACACAACTTTCACTATGTTCGTCCTTGGTATTGCCCTTACATCTACAATGTTTAGAGAGAATAGCAACATCAGTTACTTTGCAACTGTCTCCACTGGTAGCTGTCACAGCTCCATTTAGAGATTTATGACCTCTACGTTGCCATGATCCATCTAAAGCAACAGTTAAATCTCTACAATTAGCATTATCTGTCACAGCTTCTTCAGCTGCTTTCTTCATTGTTGCCTGAGCAATATCTTCAGCAGAAGATTCCAGAAACTCATTATAAAATCCAGACTTGGTTGGTGGTTTTGGCAAGTTCATAATTCCACATAACATTGTCCTTGCAACACTGCCCTTGCCAGTGCAACGCAAGCCAAACACTAGCCTAACATTTATATCATACACCTTCTTTCCACTATTACCACTACGAGGAATACTGTTAGAATTAGAAAACGAAACTTCTGCTGCACATTTTTTACACTTCAATAACATTTTACATGTGTGAAGTTATTTTCAATTCCAGTCCTCTTTCTTTGCAAACTTGGCATAATACATTATGTTTCAAAATATCAGAGAGCAAGGTAATGTTAATTAATTATTTCATTCACATCATTACTGTCACTTTCATAGTTTTTCAATTTTTCTTTGCTGTCACAAAGTTTCTTGCTGGAGTAGTCGGTGAAGCAGTCTGAGCAGCATCTCCCTTCGAAACATCAAAAGATTTCTTCTTCCACTCATTGTGCCTTTTCTTAAACACACGATTGCTGAAACGGGGCATACTGACATCCACAAACCAAATACGTAAAACACGAACGAGAAAAATTCGTCAAATACGTAAAATTGAACAGCTAAACAACACAAAGCAAAACTCCACAAGTGAACACACACGGTATAACGTTTATGTTTACCAGTATGAACAGTCACTTGTCACAGAGATAAGGCCATACAACGTTGGAAAACAAAACACCGTCTAATTCCGCAAAGTTACCCTGATTGCAGCCAGCGAGCGGCTCCATCAGAGGCGACACACCAAGCCGCTACAACCGTTTAAGCGGTGCGTCAACTTTGCAGCGATAAAAAACACACTTATAATTCACTTAGAGGGGTGAAACTTGCTTTGTTTTATTCATAAAACTCCAAATAATTTTATAAGGAAAAAAAAACAACAAAAAACGTTAGTTTTGTCATTTCATCTTTCCGGCTCCGCTTAATAAAAGTGGCAACTGCAGCTTCAACTTCGCTTTTCCGAGTGGTTCGTACTTCCTCAACACCTATAAATTCTAAGGCGAAGACATTACTCCGCGTGACTGATTCGTCCCATTCGATTCATCAGACTGCTTCGAAATTGCGAGTGATCTGCGATCGATCGTTGTGATTTGCGATTTGCTCACACAAATGCGATATACGTACGGATCGGGTGACCTGGCAACGAATTGCGACGATCCGTTGCTTGTGGGTGGGGCCCTTAATCCATTGTCAGCGGACAAAGATTATTCTTACTGTTGCACACAGTTTAACCAACTGCTGCTGCGTGGCTATCGACACTTCCAGACTAGTTACGCAGCCACTTCAAGAGAGTGTTAAAGAAAAAGTAAGTAACTGCGGCGTTTGAGGATATATGATCCTCACGATAGATCGACAGCCAGCACGTCGCTGCATTACATCGAACTCAAGACATCAAGTCAGGTCAGTGTTCGCAGCTTAACATAAACAAAATATATCATTTAGAACGTAAATTCATTTAGTAAGTGACACCATAGCGGAGTTACAGCTAGGGTTCTAAGCGAATGGGAAACAGATGTTATATATTAATGCGACACGAGATGACACAAAGACTGGGCCGCCCATAATCCCCAGAATTTCGAAAATGAGCTGCTCAGACGAATAAAGTTATTCTGAAAACTGAAGGAAGCGAATAAATGGAAATAATTAAACAAAACCACAACCGGAACGTCTAGCAAACGAGATGTAATCATTGTGTGCTACCGAGATAAGAGTAATAATAGATGAAGCAGAACATGGTGGCTTGCGGTGAGGGATTTCGTAACTTCGGAAGAGGAAACCTCAATAGCTTCCACTTCCTCTCGCAAACTGCATAGGTCAACCGGCGCACCGCATTATGAAAGCCCGATAAGGAACGAAGATTAACGGATCTGCTAGTTCTTTACTGAGCGAAAAACTGTTGATATCAGATGCACAAGAAAGGGAAGATCGCGTTCATCTACATCTACATCTACATAGATTCTCTGCAAATCATACTTCAGTGTCTGGTTCATCGAACCATCTTCGCAATGATTCTCTATTATTTCAGTCTCGAACAGCGTGCGGAAAAAAGAACACTTGTAACTTTCCCTGCGAGCTCTGGTTTCCCATATTTTATTATGATGATCGTTTCTCCATAAGTAGGTCGGCGTCAACAAAATATTTTCGCATTCGAAGGAGAAAGGTTGGTGATTGAAATTTCGCGAGAAGCTTTCGTCACAGCGAAAAATGCCTTTGTTTTAGTGGTGTCCATCCCGTATAATGTCCGTTACACCGTCTCCCCTATTTCACGATAGTAAAAAACTTGCTGCTGTTCTTCAAACTTTCTCAATATACTCCGTGCTGTGCCGTGTCGCTACGGCCTCCCGTTGGGTAGATCGTTCGCTTGGTGCAAGTCTTTCGAGTTGACGCCACTTCGGCGACTTGCGTGTCGATGGGGATGAGACGATGATGATAAGGACAACAGAACACCCAGTCCCTGAGCGGAGAAAATCTCCAACCCAGCCGGAACCGAACCCGGGCCGTTAGGTATGACATTTCGTCGCGCTGACCACTCAGCTGCCAGGAGCGGACTATACTCCATTAATACTATGCGATAAGGATCCCAGACCGCGTAGTAGTACTCCAAAAGAGGATGGACAATTTAAATTGTTCGTAATTGTAACTCCTAGGTATTTAGTTCAATTTACGGCCTTTAGATTAGACTGATTTATCGCGTAACCGAAGTTTGACGGACTCCTTTTAGCACTCATGTGAATGACCTCACACTTATCATTATTGAAGGACAAATACCAATTTTTGTACCATTCAGATATTTTCTCTTAGTCGTTTTGCAATTTGTTATGGCCTTCTGATGAGTTTACTGCATGATAAACGACACCATCATAGCAAACAACCTAAGACAACTGCTCAGACTGTCTCCTAAATCGTTTATATAAATAAGCAATAGCAGAGGGCCTATAACACTTCCTTAGGGAACGCCAGAAATCACTTTTGCTTTACTCAATGATCTTCGGTCAGTTACTACGAACTGTGACTCTGACGGAAATCACGAATCCACTCACATAACTGAAACGATATTCCATAAACACGCAATTTCACTACAAGCCGCTTGTGTGGTACAGTTTCAAAAGCCTTTTGGATATTTAGAAATACGGAATCAATTTGAAATCCCTTGTCAATAGCACTCAACACTTCGTGTATCTAAAGTACTAGCTGTGGTTCACAAGAATGATGTTCTTTAAATGTTTTTGACTGTGAGCACTAGCCGTTCTTCACTACTTTTAGAGCCAGGATGTGAATTTGAATACACTGACTCAAAAAAAAAAAAAGTGTAGTGCCCAGAGACAGAGGAGGAAACGAAACTTCCCGGGTTGCGAAAGTGTGTGATGCTATTTTACTGACAGCAATATCGAACCACACTGACAAAGAACTTGGCAGTATGAGCCCACTTATCAGCATGACATTGCATGCTGTCTGGCCTGGAAGCCTGCGATAATTCGGTCAGAAAACCGCTGTGTACTCTGTGGCCTGCTATCCCGCAACGTACTGTTGTAACTGGTCCTCGACATCCTGAATACATCACTGGGATGAGTTAACGTCCGAATTCGTCTGAGACATGATCTATCGGGGAAAGATCTGGGGATCTTGCTCGCCACGGTAGTACCTTAATATTACGTGGATAGTTCATAGAGACACGTGCCTTGTGTTGAAAAATGGTGCCAAGATATTGTTGCATGAAAGATAAAACATACCGACGCAGGATGTCCGTTACGTACTGATGATGATGATGATGATGATATTTGGTTTGTGGAGCTCTCAACTGCGTGGTTATCAGCGCCGGTCCAAATTACCGAGCGACTGGACTCGCATTCGGGAAGACGACATTTCAAACCCGCGTCCAACCATCCTGATTTAGGTTTTCCGCGATTTCCCTAAATCGCTTCAGGCAAATTCCGGGATGGCTCCTTTGAAAGGGCATGGCTGACTTTCTTTCCCATCCTTCCCTAGTCTGATGAGACCGATGACATCGCCTGCCCCAAATCAACCAACCCATGCAACCAACCACACAAATACCCAATCTTGTCACGGTCGGGACAATCACTCTTCCCGAATGATAATGAACTGATGAGGACAACACAAACACCCAGTCCCCAGGCGGAGAAAATCCCCAACCCAGCCGGGAATCGAACCTGGGACCCCGTTACGTACTGTTGTGGCATCAGGGTTTCCCAAATCACTGCCAACAGCAACCTGAAATCATATCAGTTGGCTCCTCACACTATGACAGCAGGAATAACATCGCTGTGCCTCTACAAAACATTGTAAGAACTGGACCTCTCCCAAGATCGCTGCCACACTCACCGACGATGGTCATCCAGGGTACTCCAGAACCGCGATTCATCGCTGAACATAACACGGCGTCGTTCATCGACAAGCCATGCTTACAGGTCATGGCACCACTCCATATGTTGTGGTGTTCACGGCAGGCTACACATGGGACGGTAATTCTCTAGCCCAGCTGTTCCTAACCTACGGCCAATGGTGCAGGATGACAGAACGTCGCAGTGAGCCCATTACTTATTCTCGGATGGCAAACATAGCTGTGAGGGGTTACGATGTACTTGGTGCATTATATGGTGATCCTCTCTTTTGGTGGTCAGGCTTGGTCGCCGGAACCTTGACGGCGAGTATGTCTGCACTCATGTTTCCAAGCAGCTCAACATCGGGTCACTGTCACATCTGAAATGCCCCACAAATCTGGATACTGCACGATTTGACCAGCCGGCGAAATGGCGACCCACAATGAGGTCCCTTTCAAACTCTCAGCTGTTGATAATTATATGACACGAGTACGCAGCATCTCTGTGTCCTTCACAATAAGCACGCAACATCTGACACTGTTCAAGCCCCTTATATGCTCTACCAGACCTGGTAACAACACCAAACACGAACAACACTCGTACACTCTGGTGGTTGTTTTACCTGCCACAAAGAACTGCAACTCTAATCACTGATATACGCGCAGGTCGTGTGTGCGAGTACAAAGTTCATTGACATCCGACCATGTCCTCCTTTTTTGTCAGGCGATATAGTTTATCATAATCTGAATATCGTAGGCATTCTTATCTTCTGTTAGCAAACACTGACACAGTTTATCCAAAAGTGGTACATACAACACATACACGTCTTACTGATTCATAGAAAACAACCTGATGATGGAGATTTATACCTCTGGAACGTATATTGGAAATAAAATAAACTGTGACAGATAACAGTAAACTTGTAGTTTCAATGGATGTCAACAACAGTTGCGTTAAAATGGTTCAAATGGCTCTGAGCACTATGGGACTGAACATCTGAGGTTATCAGTCCCCTAGAACTTAGAACTACTTAAACCTAACTAACCTAAGGACATCACACACATCCATACCCGAGGCAGGATTCGAACCTGCGACCGTAGCAGTCGCGCGGTTCCCGATTGAAGCGCTTAGAACCGCTCGGCCACACCGGCCGGCGACAGTAATGTTCCTGACATGGACTGGCCTGCCCAGAGTCCCGAATGCCACTCCTCCACACACATACAGACACCTCACTGGAACTATCCCCAGCAGAGTTTAAGCCGTCATAAAGGCGTAGTGTGGAGACACCCCATATTAATGTCCACCGATAGGTGTCTGGCAAACTTTTGATTAAATAATGTGTCACTTTCTCCATCTTTATAGAGAGTTCCCATGATGGTGATAAGTTTTCAGGGTTAGTGGAAAAGGGCAAGCGTATCCATTTCAAATGGGTAACTCTGTTCTGGAAACAACTAAGTCTAAAGTTATAAGCGAAAATTTAAAAAAAAGGAAAAAGAAACAAATGTAGCGGTGATCAGCTGACGATAATAAAACTACAGGTAAATACACAGGGTGTCCCAAAAACAATGTGCGCGCTCTTCAAAATTGATATTAATTCAACTATACTAAATGGGAACGAAACGATTTTGGTGTCGTATACGTCGATGAGCCAAAACGTTATGACTACCTGCTTAATAGCCTGTTTGCCTGTCTTTGCAACAAAATACATCACTGGTTGTGCGTATCAGGGATCCGACAGTTTGTTCGTAGGTTTGTGGAGATATGTGGTGACACAAAGGTCATGTAATTCGTGTAAATAACGGGCTGCTGATTTACGTACGCGGTGCTGGCGCCTGTTAGCGACCTAGACTAGTTCCACAGAATTTACATCAGGCGAAATTGGTCGCCTAGACTTCAACGTGAATTCACTTTAGTGCTCCTCAAACCACTTTAACACAGTTCTGCCTCCGAGACAATTTTACTGCTGAAAGATGACATCGCCGTCGGGGAAGACATCAAGCATGAGGGGATGCAGGTGGTTCGCAGCTGTCAGTGTGTCTTCCATTACTACCACTGGTCCCATGCAAGCACAGGAGAATGTCTCCTATATCATTGTACTGCTCCCACCAGCCTGCGTCCGTGGCGGGCTGCACTTTTCGAGCCGCCGTTCACCTCAGTGAGTTTGTGGAGACGGTCATCACACTGAACTGTAATTCTGGAGGAAGACGGTTCAAAACCTCGTCCGGCCAGCAAAACTTACTTTCTCCGTGGTTTCCCTAAATCGCTCCAGGCAAATGCCACGGTGGTCCCCATGAAAGGGCATGGCCGATTTCCTTACCCAGCCGTGAAACAATCCGAGCCTGTGCTCCTTCTCTAATGATCTCATCGTCTACGTAACATTAAACCCAAATGTCGCTTTCCTTCAGTCAGTACATGAGGTCTGGCTCCTTTTGCTTTGGCTGTAGCTGGTTGTTCCTTCCCGTTTCCACCTCACAATCACTTTACCAGCTGTCGATGTGGACAATTTTAGAAGAGTTGTAACGTGCCTGATAGATTTGTTCCTAGGTGACAACCACTGAATAGCTTGCGTTCCAAGTCACTGACCTCTCCTGACCGATCCATTTTGTTGTTACTACTCCACTACTGAGAACACAACACTCTCCACCTCGCTTTGTAAGGGGCAGACAAATGAAAAGGAGAGAGATAGAAAAAGCAAGTAAACTACGAGGGTTGGAACTTAAATAGTGGAAACTATTTATTCACAACCGATACAAAAGAATTACATGTTTGCCCCTCTTACCGTCCTTCAAAGTAGTTATCAGCGTTGTGTAGAACCCGTTGCCAGCGATGTGGAAGGTGTAGTATACCGTTAGCGGGCCTGTTCTGTTGATGGTGCGAATGGAGCGGTCTACTGCCTGTCGAATCTCTGGAACAGTTCTGAAGTGAATCCCACGAAGCCAAAACTGAAACGCCAGCACAACGAATGGCGTCATTATGGGTCGCCGCGAAAGTCGAAAGTGCGTCAGAACCCCAGTATGGTGGAAGTTATGGTGATTCTCGTGTATGACTGTGATGGTGTTATCCTAACGCATTACGTCCCTTCACGGCAGACCGTCAATGCACAGTATTACTGTTCGTTTTTGGAGCATCAGCTGCCACCAGCTTTGCGAAAGAAGCGGTGACACTTTCTGCGCAACCCACCCATCATTTTGCACGACAAAGCGCAGGCCCATACAGCGCAAGTTGTGGCTGCTCTGTTCGGTCGATGGGACTGCGAAGTACTGTACCTTCCACCATACTCCCCGGACTTAAGTCTTCGTGACATTGATTTGATTCCAAAGATGAAGGAACCACTTCGTGGCATTCGCTTCAGAACTGTTTCAGAGATTCGACAGGCAGTAGGCCGCTCCATTCGCACCATCAACAGAACAGGCTCTGCTAACGGTATACTACGCCTTCCACATCGCTGGCAACGGGTTTACACAACGCTGGTGACTACTTTGAAGGACAGTGAGAGGGGCAAACATGTAACTCTTTTGTATCGGTTGTGAATAAATAGTTGCCACTGTTTAAGTTCCAACCCTCGTATTTATTATTTGAAAAGTAACGGCCATAACTGTTAATATAATTATCCCACTATGAAACAAGACAGTCAGTGCCATCACGGAACAGTGTTTGGGATTGTCCACGGAACCATGATTGTACCCAGGCGTGCATCTTTTCGTCCAAACCAAATGAACGGCCACAAATGTCTTTCTTCAGATCTGCAAAAATACGGAAATCGCATGGGGAGAGATCAGGACTGTAAGGAGGATGTGTAGCGGCTTCCCAGCGAAACTTACGCAGCGTACGTGAAACAATCTTGGCAACATGTGACCCAAGCTTGAGCTTCATTGTTTTCTGTATTTAGTTTGCCTACAACTTCTCTGTTCTCAGTAGCTGGATAGCCTAGAACTTCACTGTTTCTAGCTAAAGCCCTTACAGCTGTTATCATTTCTCTCATAAATTGTTCTAGCAATTGTTTGTTCTCTGAATCTACGGAATTTTCCAAATTCAGTTGCTGAAGTCCTAACCATGAGTCGCCTTCCTCAAACCAGTCCTCAACTGAGCCACTTTTCTCTTTCTTCAGTGCCATTTTGAAAATTTGACTAATGTCCGACAGCAAAAAAAACTATGTCAAAAAAAATGGTTCAAATGGCTCTGAGCACTATGGCACTTAACTTCTGAGGTCATCAGTCCCCTAGAACTTAGAACTACTTAAACCTAACCAACCTAAGGACGTCACACACATCCATGCTCGAGGCAGGACTCGAACCTGCGACCGCAGCGGTCGCGCGCCTAGAACCGCTCGGCCACCCCGGCCGGCAAACTATGTCACAAGTAATAATTTTTCTGTCAATGTTCTTTCTCTAACGAGATAATTAAAGAAGTAAGCTGTCCACTTGCAACTACACACTCGCCAAGACTGTCCATTTACAAGTACTATACAGCCAACACTGTGCACAACGAAGAATAGAAGTATACTATAAAATCAAAGAGTTTACAACTTTGTCGATAATAACTGCTGGTACATCTTTGAAACAACTAATGAAAATAAATTTACAGAAATGTAAATAGAATGCTTCGATATTAAGTCAAATATATACGAGTGTAATATGAATATTTAATGTGAATGTGAATGTGTTTATATGTGAAGCTGTTTATATCCATCTGAAGATATCAGTACTCACTGGTATCACAAGTTTCTTATTGTCCAATTCGCGTGATTGCATTACACTAACAAGTCGAATTACAGCAACCTCTGCACTACTATAAAGGATATGATCTGAACTGGCACAAAGACGATGGACCACAGCTACTTTATTTAATGATACGAGGCGTGTTTTTTAAGTAAGTACCGTTTTGAAATTAAAAAAGACGTGCTAAGATATCTCAATAATTTTATTTTTACATGAAAACCTGTACCTTAATCTACGCACTGACGCCATTACAGTCTGATTCTTCCTTTTTTACGTTGTGTACTGAGTGTTTAAGATGCCTCCGATAATCGTGAGTCCCGCCGACTGTGAAGTACGGGCTGTTATAAGATTTCTTAGTGCTAAAGGCCTAAAAGCGATCGATATTCATCGTGAGATCTGTGCAGTTTACGGAGAAAACATTATGAGTGATGGAATGGTAAGAAAGTGGGTGAGAACATTTAAAGATGGTAGCACAAATGTGCATGATGAACAACGGAGTGGGCGTCCTTCGGTCATTAATGAAAGTTTGTTGCAGGAAGTGGACAATAAGGTGAGAGAAAACAGACGCATTACGATTTCCTCCTTGCGGGATGATTTTCCTGATGTTTCTCGTAGTGTTTTGTATGGCATTGTGACCGAGCACTTGAATTACCGAAAATTGTGCGCACGTTGGGTACCGAAAAAACCAAACGTTTGGACAGTGCATTGACTTTCCTTGAGCGGTACCACAACGACGGTGAGGATTTCTTAAGCCAAACTGTTACGGGCGATGAAACATGGGTGGCCTACGTCACACCAGAATCAAAGCAACAGTCCATAGAAGTTGAGCAAGGGCATCGTTTTGCTGCAAGACAATGCCCGTCCGCATGTGGCGAATCAGACCAAAGATCTCATCACATCTTTTCGATGGGAAACTCTAGATCATCCTCCGTACAGCCCCGATCTTGCGCCCAGTGACTACCATCTGTTCCTGCACTTGAAGAAACACCTGGGCGGTCAGCGTCTTCAAGTCGATGACGAAGTCAAAACAGTGGTGATGCAGTGGTTAACAAGTCAGGCGGCAGACTTCTATGAGGAGGGTATTCAGAAACTGGTACAACGTTAAGACATGTGCGTCAATATTGACGGAAATCATGTAGAAAAGTAGGTTAAGGTACAGGCTTTCATGTAAAAATAAAATTATTGAGATAGCTTAGCACGTCTTTTTTTAATTTCAGAACGGTACTTACTTAAAAAACGCGCCTCGTACGTAAGCAGAAACGACAATTTCAAATCGCATTTTATGAAATCCATAGGACGCCCCAGTTTAAAAGATAAGTTAGTTACCTGACAAAAATATAGCTTAATACATGAGGTCCGTCTACAATATGTTAGACATTCTTATAAAAATGTATTATTTCTTACTGTATGTGCATAAAAACCGTGTCTTTCAAGACACTATAGTGGTACACTCAGCATGTCGTACATCATCTGTACGAGGGAATAGAGAAAGCACTGGGCACGGCAGCTTCGTAGGAGCACGTATAATTTATAATATTTCGATTTTCCTGTGTTTGCAAGACTTATAAAATTCATGCTCCTAAACGCAAACTGCCTCAGACACATCGTGATAAACAACAGTCTGTATGAGTGGTTTGCATAACCATATTACGATGAATATAACTGCTGTGCTAGAGATGTCCACAGTCATTAAACGAACATACCTGTGAGAATCTGTGTTGAACGTCCGAGTAGAGGAGCCTGTGATTTCCGTTCCACGGGTTTTCAGAACTCAGACGTTTGTTGATGGCTTATCTCGTTACTGCGTCGTTGCTGGGCGCTCTCAATGTATTTCGCGGTTTCTTAAAGATTTTGCTGAATGAAGATGGAAACATGCATGTTGCTCGCCATTCGACTCGTCGCAAACTGTTGCTAAGCAATGGCATGGTCCCCTGCAGAGACCCGTATATTGTTGAGAACGGGGTCACGTCGCAATTTGTTGTTTATTCTACAAAGACATGCGGAACATAATAACCGCACAGTTACAGACACTATCCAGCAATAAAAACAGTGCGTAACTAGGCTGTGACGTCTGTGAGAATGCCTCCGAAGGGAAGAAAAGGAACAGATGAGAAAAGATTAAAGTGGGAAAGAAAAGAGGAAAATTAGTAAAACTGATCAGTCAAGACAACTCTAGCGGTATGTTAAAACGATCAAAGGTTGTTTTGGAAATCATTCTGAGGTTAAAATGATAAGCACTTACTTTCCTTACCCATGTCGAAGATCAGTCTTGGACGTGAGTTAACTGAATCTGTAGAACGAATCAGACAAAATATGAGCAAGTGTTTTGGCCAATGCTATGACGGAGCATTCATCATGACTGGCGTATATAATGTTGTGAAAAAAGAATCGAGTAACAGTTTGATTTTATTCCTTAAAGGCGCTTCAGAGGCTAAGGGGCTACTCAAAAAATATCCCTATATTTTGAAACGGTTGAGAGCAGTTTGGTGTCAGCACGCTACAGTGATGAGGAACGATACGTGGGCGACGTTTTGTTAAGCTGGAAATGGAGGGGGCAAGCTTGAGGAGTAGGAGACCTCACTAAAGGCATTTGTCCTGGGGTCACTGAGAACCCAGACACGACCATCGGCCTAGTGCTAGGCGACACGTTTCCATTGATCCACAGTCCAATGTCGATGATCATCTGCCCAGTGCAATCGTAATTTACGATTTTGTAAAGTCAACGTGGGAACAAGTAGGGGTCCCTTGTCCAACAATGTGTGCTGGACGGTGAGCTCCGAAACACTTGAGCCTGCACCAGCAATGTACTCTGTCGTCAGGTCTGCTACAGACCACCTTCTATCTACATCTGCATCTACATATGCGTCTACATGACTTCTCTGCGGTTCACACTTAAGTGAATGGCAGACAGTTCATCGAATCACCCTCAGACTACAAGGTAGGTGAGAAAAGTAACTAGACTGACAACGCCGCAAGCGATCTGGCAACGCTGTGTTGTTCTGCCTGTGTAGACCGGTGTGTTCATCCCTTACAGATGCTCAGTTTGAGTTTCAGCTTCATGCAGCCATCACATGATTTTTGTGAGCACTGTCAGTGAAGATGTACTTTTGTTGTGTGTTAAATACATTATGCCTTCATATTCTGCCTTAAACTTGGGGAACTGGCGCGTCTGACCTCTGAATAGTTGAAACAGGTCTGTAGGGAACATTCCTTATCAAAGGAAAAGAAAACTAATGCCATGAATATCAGTTTGAAAATGAAAAATGACAATGTTAAATTAAATGTAGATGGCACCTCTATAGACTGTGTAATAAATGCATAATTTCTAGGAATGAATATTTATTCTCAGTTGAAGCGGTGTGAACACACAAAGGTACTTGCATACAGAATGTCATCAGCATGTTATGCCCTTAGAATCATATCATCAGTGTGTAACATGCAGTGTCTTTTAGTTACATATTATGCATAAGTACACTCAGTTCTTAGCTATGGCATTATTTTTTGGGGAACAAATGCACAAAATATGAACACAATTTTCAAACTCCAGAAAAGAGCCATAAGAATAATAACCAAAAATATTAGTCGAGCACATTGTAAAGATCTGTTCGAAACACTGGGGATTTTAACTGCTCCATGTGAATACATTTACCAGTCAGTTACACACATCAAAAATAATATTGGTAATTACTGCAGAAACAGCTCTGTCCATGACCAAGCAACAAGAGATACACTCAACTTACGTTTACCAAGAAAAAAAAACATAAAACTCAGAACAGCATTTTCTACCAACGAATAAAACTGTACAATAAATTACCAAAAGAGATTAAAGAAATTGCAAAAATACACTTATAAAAGGCAGCTAAAAAGTACCTGTTATACAATACATTTTATACATTGAAGGATTACTTAGGCATAACAGAGTAGGAGTTTGATGAAAAATGTTGTACAAATAAATAATAACAATAATGCTTATAAAACATCCAACATTCCATATAATATCTTCACTTTGTTTGTTTTTTCCTTCTTTTTTCCTTTCTAGAAATACTTACCCCCAAGCTATGCATAGTACAGTACCAACGCCTCTTCCTCTTCCTGAGCTCAACATCTTACTCGTTATGGAGGGATGCTGACTCAGTTTTACAGGATAGCAAATGGGAAGTTGCGGTACAGTAAATGGCCCAGAGATCACCAGAATGTGTGTGTGTGTGTGTGTGTGTGTGTGTGTGTGTGTGTGTATGTGCGTGTAGTGAGTGGAGTGAAGTGTTATCAAACAGTGTGTGTATAGTGTGTGTAGTGACTGATAGAGAGATATGAGTGAACGGTGTGGCATTACATTATTTAACAAGTTATTTGTAAAAAAAAGTATTGTATACCAGGAGTAAATCTAATGATTATGTCTAACTAGAAGTCTGTAAATATACTTGTATACGAATTAGCTTATTTTAAATTAGTCTAAACTTGTAAATACTTTGACATGTCCCATATCCTTTTAAAAAGAGATCTACGGATAAATAAAGCTACTACTACTATTACTGGTAGTAGTAGTAGTACTAAGAACACAAGTTTTTCGCTGGAACAAATCATTCTTGTAAGGCCGAGAACACGTTGAAGATGAACGTCGCTCACGGAGACTTTCAACTTCAGAAACGTGTGCGCGCTCTTTTGAGATCAGACTGACATTTAACAATAAAGATGATGGGTGACCTTTTAAACACTTTAACCGTACATTAAATTTTGACCGAAGTTTTATATATGCGAAAGGTTTGTGCCAAAATGGTGCAAGAAAACCTCATAACTGAGCAGAAGGACAATTGAAGAAACGTCTAAGTGTGGAGTGACATGCTGAGACATCTCCTCGACCGGAAAAAGTTCGAATGAGCAAATCAAAGATCAAAACAATGTTGATTTCCTTTCTCGACAATAGGGGTACCGTGCCTAAAGAATTTGTTCTTCTGGCACAAATTGTCAACCGACTGTTTTCCAAAGACGTTCTAAAGGCTCTGGAAAAGGGTGAACCTAATAAGACCGGACATTGCAGACAATTGGATGCTGCAAGAAGACAACGCCCCATCACTGGATTTTTGACTGCAAAAGGCATTCACGTTGTTCGACAGACCCCCTAATCAACTTATCTGAGTCCTTGTAATTTTTTTTCTTTTTCCTAAATTGAAAAATGTCTTAAAAGGACGTCATTTTGGGACTCTAGAGAATCTTCAGAAGAATGTGAGCGACATGTTAAAGACCCTCTACCAGTTGAAGCCTCTCAGCGCTGCTACCAAGACTGGGAACAACGACATCGTCGGTATAAAGCTCCTGAAGGGGACCACTCTGAAGGAGACAATATTTTTGTCTGAAAAAATAAATTTGGTAGATAAAAATTGAGTCTCATTACTTTTCTCGTACACCTCGCATTTCTCTACCGCTCCACTCACGAGCAGCGCGAGGGTAAAACGAACTCTTAAATCTTCAAAGAAAGCTCTAGTTTCTCTTATTTTATCACAATGATCATTTTTTGCTTTGTAGGAGAGCGTCAATAAAATATTGTCCCATTCGGAGGAGGAAGTTGCCGATTCAAATTTCGCAGAAAAATCTCGCCGCAACGAAAAACGCCTGTGTTTTAATGACTGCCACCCCAATTCACGCTTCAAATCCGTGGCACTTTCTCCCCTATTTCGCGATTATACAAAACGAGTTGCCCTCCTCTGAACTTTTTCTATGTCCTCCGTCAATCCTATCTTTTAAGAATCCCATACTGAGTAGCGGTACTCTAGCAGAGGACGGACGGATAAGAGTAGTGTAGGCAGTCTCTTTGGTGGGTTTGTCGCATCTTCTAAGTGTTCTACCAGTGGAACGGAGTATTTCGTTCGCCTTCCTCACAACATTTTCCTTGTGATAGTTCCAGTTTAACTTATTCGTAATTGTTATACCTATCTACCAATCGGCTACATTTACACTTGCATTGTATATCGAGTAACGGAAATTTAAAGGATTCTTTCTTGTTCTCATGTGGAGGACCGCATACTTTTTATTGTATAGGGTCAGTTGCCACTTTCAGCAAGACACACATACTTGTCTGAATCATTCTGTAATTTGTATTGATCTCCTGATTACTTTACTAGACGGTAAGCAACAGTACCAACTCCACACAATCTAAAAAAGATGCTCAAATTGTCACCTAAACCGTTTACACAGGGTGTTTCGTTAAGAGCGTGCAAAAATGTAACAGGACGTAGAGACGGCTCCACTGAACAACTTGGGGTAGGAAACGTGGAGTCGGAGAAGCTGGCTTAAGGAGGTATGGAAGTAAACTTGTCTACCGCTTTGTGTAGCATTACTCTTTTCCAGCTTATTTACAACTAGCATGCGTACAAGTTTACAAGTGCTGTGCTGTTTATTTAAATTTCCTGCAAGGCGACAATCTAATTGGACCATATCTTCTACCTGGCCGTCTGAATGGCCACTTGTACTTGAGGTTCGCGCAAAGAGATCTACCTGAGTTGCTGGAGAACGCACCCTTGGCTGTTCGTGAGAGGATGTGGATACAACCTGACGGTCCACCGCTTCACTTCAGTGTGGATGCCCGCAACCCTCTCCATGCTGTATTTCCTAGTTGCTGAATTGGAAGGGGAGGTCCTATTCAACGGCCATCGAGGTCACCTGACCTGAAACCCCCTTATTATTTCCTATGAGAATGTCTAAAGTCACTTGTGTATGAGACCCCAGTGGATGCGGAGATGGAATTAGTTGCCAGAACTGTATCTGCCTGTGATGTGATACGAAACACACCAGGGGTATTTGTCAGGGTGCGTCAAAATCTTGTTCACCGATGTCATGCTTGCATTGAGGTTGATGGTCCTCAGTTTCAGCACGTTTTGTAAGACACAACACAAGTATTACGTTCATTGTGTCAATGATGGTATTTACAGTTAAATGTAACTAATCTAAATAAAAAAAATACACTGTAGTGTGATACCTGTATTCCTGTTATCTCCTTAAGCTGGCTTCTCTGATTCCAGGCTCCCTGCCTCAAATTATTCAGTAAAGCATCCTCTATGTCCTGTTAAATTTTTGCACGCTCTTACGGAAACACCTTGCATAGATTAGAAACAGCAGAGGTCCTATAACACCTCCTTGGGCAATGCCAGATATCAGTTCTGTTTTAGTCGATGACTTCCTGTCAGTTACCACTAGCGGTGACCTTTCTGACAGGAAATCACGAATCCAGTCGTACAACTGGGACAATGCTTCATAGGCTCGTAGTTTAATTAGAAGTCTCTTGTGAGGAAAGGTGTCAAAAGCTTCGGAAATCTAAAAAAATGTAATCAATTTGAGATCCGTTGTTGGTAGCACTCATTACTTTGTGAGAATAAAGAGCTGGTAGCGTTTCACGAGAAAGATATTTCCTGAATCCGTGCTATGTATTAACAGATCGTTTTCTTCGCGGCATTTCTTAATGTTTGAACAGAGTATATGTTCCAAAATCCTGCTGCAAATCAACCTGAGTGATGTATTCTATGTGATCAAAAGTGTCCGGACACCTGGCTGAAAATGACTTACAAGTTCGTGGCGCCCTCCATCGGTGATACTAGAATTCAATATGGTGTTGGCCCACCCTTTGCCTCGATGACAGCTTCCACACTCGCAGGCATACGTTCAAGCAGGTGCTGGAAGGTTCCTTGGGGAATGGCAGCCCATTCTTCACGGAGTGCTGCACTGAGAAGAGGTGTCGATGTCGGTCGGTGAGGCCTGGCACGAGTTCGGCGTTCCAAAACATCCCAGAGGTGTTCTATAGGCTTCAGGCCAGGACTCTGTGCAGGCCAGGCCATTACAGGGATGTTATTGTCGTGTAACTACTCCGCCACAGGCCGTGCATTATGACCAGGTGCTCGATCGTGTTGAAAGACGCAATCGCCATCCCCGAATTGCTCTTCAACAGTAGGAAGCAAGAAGGCGCTTAAAACATCAGTGTAGGCCTGCGCTGTGATAGTGCCACGCAAAACAACAAGGGATGCAAGCCCCTCCATGAAAAACACGACCACACCATAACACCACCGCTTTCGAATTTTAGTGTTGGCACTGCACACGCTGGCAGATGACATTAACCGGGCATTCGCCATACCCACACCCTGCCATCGGATCGCCACATTGTGTACCGTGATTCGCCACTCCACACAACGGTTTTCCACTGTTCAATCGTCCGCTGTTTACGCTCCTTACACCAAGCTAGGCGACGTTTGGCATTTACCGGCGTGATGGATGGCCTATAAGCAGCCGCTCGACCATGAAATCCAAGTTTTCTCACCTCCCGCCTAACTGTCATAGTACTTGCAGTGGATCCTGATGCAGTTTGGAATTCCTATATGATGGTCTGGATAGATGTCTGCCTACTACACATTACAGCCCTCTTCAACTGTCGGCGGTCTCTGTCAGTCAACAGACGAGGTCGGTCTGTACGCTTTTGTGCTGTACGTGTCCCTTCACGTTTCCACTTCACTATCACATCGGAAACAGTGGACATAGTGATGCTTAGGACCGTGGAAATCTCGCGTATGTACGTATGACACAAGTGACACCCAATCACCTGACCACGTTCGGAGTCCGTTGAGTTCCGCGGAGCGCCCCATTCGCCTCTCTCACGTTGTCTAATGACTACTGAGGTCGCTGATATGGAGTACCTGGCAGTAGGTGGCAGCACAATGCACCTAAAATGAAAACCATATTTTTGGGAGTGTCCGGATACTTTTGATCATATAGTGTATGTCCGTGATTCATCGGATTACTACTATTTCCTCTCTCATTTGTGTGACCTGTGCACCTTGAAATGCTACAGGGTATAACAGTTAATAGAAAACATTCTTCTTCGTTTCTCGGTGATCTCCGGTGCTGGAGAGGCTGTAAAAAAATTGCGCGTATCTGTTGCACCAAAATTTGCTGCAACTTGCTGAGTGCTTGATGGTGTAGCTAATAGTTTGGTAGTATCAACAGAAATTCAGGTTGACACGACATTTCTCTTTGAGAATTACATGTTTATTGCGTAATATAGTTACAAAACTGTTAGAAAATTGGCTCATAAAAACAGTTGTAAAATTGAGACACTGGTGGCTGATTCCAGACTGCTAGTTTTAAAGATGAATGCCTGCGTCACCCAGTATTACAAATGAAAATTTATGGATTACAATCAAAAACGCGCTGGTGTATACAGACTGACAGCACGGAATTACGTATTAATTCGTTCCTCTCACACTGCAGCATAAAGTTTTACACGGCTTTTAGCATTTAGTATTGAAATTCGTAAAATCAGTTCGTCAACAATGGTTTTACTGAGTTGCTTATATCATGAACATTATTAGCTGGAAAATGTTTCTAACATTTAAATGTGTTTTTTTACATAATACTGACGGAAAGCTAATTTCAGTTCTTGTGAACGGTTTTCTGGAATTACAAAATGAGAACTGTCTTTGTTTTATGTTCAAGTGTCGAATAATAATAATCGAACCAGAGCAGAGATGTAATGAAATTAATGACAGTATAATAAATTGAGATTTAAAGTGATCAGATAAATGAAATAAGAACGTTACAAAATTTATATAAGCCTGTAAATGTGACAGCGTGAAACCTAAGGTCAACGCCTCCTGCCTTACTCATCCTAACGATAATATATTGGTACTTTTCAACCTTTCCAGTCTTTAGGTACAGATATTTTGTCGAACGAGCGGACGTATATGATTACTAAGTATGGAGCTATCATATCAGCATATTGCAAAAGGAACCTAATTTTACTGAAATACAATCTGGACCTAGAGGGCAGGTCTCCGACCTCCATATTCTGTGTTGAGACGTGGACGTTCTACACATCATAGCCTCTCGTGTTTTCTCTGTCCTTCAACCACTTTTCATTGTTGCTCACAACAATAATACGCGGAGAGCCGACCAGATTTGCCGTTTCCGAGATCCTCGTTCCCAAACGCCGGGCCATAGCATTCTGCACTTTGTCGAAGTCGCTTCTTTCAGTGGATTTCGCCGTTTGCGGGCCGTAACGTCGCTAGACTCATTCCGCATTCGTGTGTGCTCCGCATATGTATTTTCCGTAACGCATCACGTGCCCGACGTATCTGTAGAGATGTCAATAGCATCACTACTGATCACCATAACTCTTGCTATAAATTGTGTGAAGGAGATTTCATTACGTGAAAAGACAAGTGGCTTGAGTATAGCTGTATAATGGATTTGCAAAACAAACCAACACCGTCCGAACAGGGCTTGAAGGTACCGACCCGCCGCAGCGTCATCCACAGCCCTTAGGCATCACCGGATGCGGAGGGCATGTGGTCAGCACACTGCTCTCCCGGCAGTTGTCCGTTTTCGTGACCGGTGCCGCTGCTTCTCAATCAAATAGCTCCTCATTTGGCCTTAAAAGGGCTGTGTGCACTCAGCTTGCCAACAGCATTCGGCAGACCCAGATGGTGATCCATCCAAGTGCTAGGTAAGCCCAACAGCGCTTAACTTGGGTGATCTGACGGGAACCGGTGTTACCACAGCGGCAAGGTCATTGGCTTCATGGATTTACCCTGAACATTTAAATCAAAATATCCTGTTAACATTACAGTAGTTACGTATGTCAATGTTTTAGAAGTTAAAAACTTTAATAATGCGTATAATAATTTCATAAATAACTCAAAATCATAAGATGGAACCAACTGTATCGCGACTGTTGCTATGAACTTCCCACCAATTCAACTTCTGTAGCACAAGCTTCAAATTGCCAATCACTGTAGAATCGGAGGGCGTGTTTTGTATTACTTCTTAATCAAAACGGCAACTCTGGCTTCCACTTCGCTTCTTAGAGTAGTTCGTGGCCTCTAAATAAGTATACTATCTTTTGTAAATTTCTTACTCAACGTGAGCAAACCGAAATGAAACGAAACTACACAATCATGCCTGTAACGTTCCAAGTGTAACGTTCTTTGAAAACGATAACTTTACGACTACGCAGAATGAATGTCTGAACTGTGAAATGGATTCATAACTCGAATTGTCGTGTGGCGTGTTCTAACTGCAAGTGATGTGCTTAAAAATGGTTCAAATGGCTCTGAGCACTATGGGACTTAACTTCTGAGGTCATCAGTCCCCTAGAACTTAGAATTACTTAAACCTGACTAACTTAAGGACATCACAAAAACATCCATGCCCGAGGCAGGATTCGAACCTGCGACCGTAGCGGTCGCGCGGTTCCAGACTGCATGATGTGCTTACTCTGTATTATTGTTGGCAAACTTTACGAATCGATTGGGCAACGCAACTCCCAATACCAATGAAGAAATACAATCACTGCAAAATACATTCATCCCCATCGGCACTGAATCATCTGGCCCTGTTCGAAACTGATAACTTTGGACCCTGTGCACGTAACAAATAAATTAAACTGTCTTACCTCTAGAGCAGCAACAGTGGAACGCGATATATTCTGGTACAGCAGTGTGCAATGCTGGCCATAATAGTTGAAATGCACATGAAATTCACTTGGCTGATAAACCAGAACATTTAAGAAAATATAACTTCTTTGAAAAGTATATGACCTGGACTGGGAGGCGGTACTGATTATGGTGAATTACTAACACTCAGTTTGTTTTCTTTTTTGTAGCAAAATTACATTGCAATTTAAGTTTGGCTTTTCAAAACATCTGACAATGAAGCTACATTACTCACCATTGATTCACAAACAATGATTTTTAAACAGCAAGTATTATCTAACTTCATTAATTCAATATAAATGCATATCACCAAATTACGTACAGCTCTGTTAACAAATCTTAAAAACATTACAAAAATGGAATATCTTGCTAGCCTTTTTCTCAAAACCGTTTACGTACATTGTGAAGTTACTCAACAATTAGAAATTATCAGCCAACTCGTCTATACTAACGCGTTGGCAAAAACAGAAATCATAATTATTGAACATCTGTACCTTATTTGCGTGAACACTTCTTCTTCCGTGTTCAACAATATTGACATACCTACGTTAATCTGACTCTTGGTGGCTTCACACAGCACACCTCAAAGACTGCCTACTCCATCTTCTTTCCCTTAACTGTCTTCTTTCCCTACAACTGTGCGCCAAGCGCTCACTTCAACAGAGCAGTATCTTTGGCTCTGTGGTCGCGCACAGTCAGCGATCCGCATTATCGAGCCTATTAGAGACATTCATCGTTTATAGTATCCTAGTTTCATTTTAATTTATTAATTTTCTTATCTTATTCTGGTGCCACATACAAGTGTGCCCCAGTGTACTCCTTTCATGCTTGACAAATAGAGAAACGAGTCGCAGCCACACAGGCAACCACATCGCTTGCACGAATCGCTTGCGATCCATCAGATACCTGGGATTTCCCTGGCAGCAGCAATCAGCAAGCGATTAGCCCACAGACGTGAGATCTACGAAGCGATCGGTCGCCCCTGTGACGCATCGCTAGGATCAGTCGTTCGTGTGTGGGGGCCTTTAGAGTCTTTTATATAAAACAAAGGGGGCTCTCTTACAGTCCTCCCTATTATCCACTTCTTCTTCTGTCTCTATAAACAAGATCGTCATTTTTGTACCTCTGAGTTAACTGCGAATAATAATGTTGATATTGGGATAGTAATAAGCATCCCTGGCGCAGATAAACAACTGAAAGATTTGAAAGCAAATCAATCGCCAGATCCGGATAGGATTCCCATTCGGTTTTACGAAGAGTACTCAACGGCACTGGGCCCTTATCTAGCTTGGATTTATCGTGAATCTCTCGCCCAGCACAAAGTCCCAAGATATTGGAAAAAAGCGCAGGTGACTCCAGTATATAAGATGTTCTAATGTGCGTGAAATCTTATGGCACTTAACTGTTAAGGTCATCAGTCCCTAAGCTTACACACTATCTAACCTAAATTATCCTAAGGACAAACACACACACCCATGCCCGAGGGAGGATTCGAACCTCCGCCGGAACCAGCCGCACAGTCCATGACTGCAGCGCCTGAGACCGCTCGGGTAATCCCGCGCGGCTCAGTATATAGGGAGGTTAAAAGAACGGACCCGCAAAATTCGGCTTGTTAACTTCTGTTTGCTGCAGAATCCCTTAACATATTCTCAGTTTCGAACATATTAACCTTTCTTGAGACTGAGGACCTTATGTCCACGAATTAGCATGTTTTAGAAAGCATTGCTCGTGCGAAACTCAGTTTTTAGAAAACATCGCTCGTACGAAACTCAGTTTTCCCTTTGCTCACACGATATGCTGCGAACTATGGATGAAGGGCAACAGGCAGAATCCAAACTTATAGATTTTCAGAAAGTATCTTTAGCTCTGTGGTCGCGCACAGTCAGCCACATTGCAGGCTGTTAACGAAGGTACGAGCGTATGGAATACATCTACATCTACATCTACATTGATACTCCGCAAGCCACCCAATGGTGTGTGGCGGAGGGCACTTTACGTGCCACTGTCATTACCTCCCTTTCCTATTCCAGTCGCGTATGGTTCGCGGGAAGAACGACTGTCTGAAAGCCTCCGTGCGCGCTCTAATCTCTCTAATTTTACATTCGTGATCTCCTCGGGAGGTATAAGTAGGGGGAAGCAATATATTCGATACCTCATCCAGAAACGCACCCTCTAGAAACCTGGCGAGCAAGCTACACCGCGATGCAGAGCGCCTTTCTTGCAGAGTCTGCCACTTGAGTTTATTAAACATCTCCGTAACGCTATCACGGTTACCAAATAACCCTGTGACGAAACGCGCCGCTCTTCTTTGGATCTTCTCTATCTCCTCCGTCAGACCGATCTGGTACGGATCCCACACTGATGAGCAATACTCAAGTATAGGTCGAACGAGTGTTTTGTAAGCCACCTCCTTTGTTGATGGACTACATTTTCTAAGCACTCTCCCAATGAATCTCAACCTGGTACCCGCCTTACCAACAATTAATTTTATATGATCATTCCACTTCAAATCGTTCCGCACGCGTACTCCCAGATATTTTACAGAAGTAACTGCTACCAGTGTTTGTTCCGCTATCATATAATCATACAATAAAGGGTCCTTCTTTCTATGTATTCGCAATACATTACATTTGTCTATGTTAAGGGTCGGTTGCCACTCCCTGCACCAAGTGCCTATCCGCTGCAGATCTTCCTGCATTTCGCTACAATTTTCTAATGCTGCAACTTCTCTGTATACTACAGCATCATCCGCGAAAAGCCGCATGGAACTTCCGACACTATCTACTAAGTCATTTATATATATTGTGAAAAGCAATGGTCCCATAACACTCCCCTGTGGCACGCCAGAGGTTACTTTAACGTCTGTAGACGTCTCTCCATTGATAACAACATGCTGTGTTCTGTTTGCTAAAATAGGTTCACAGGTAAGTGACTGGCTCTAAGACTTCTTAAGTAGTGGAATGCAGTACGTTGTCCTCGACGCCGAGTGTTCATCAGAGTCAAGGGTACGGTCAAGAGTGCCCCAGGGAAGTATGGTGGGACCGGACCTCTGTTATTCTCTACATACATAAGTGATTTGGCGGACAGGGTGGGCAGCAATCTGCGGTTGTTTGCTGATGTTGTTGTGGTAAATGGTAAGTTGTCGAAGTTGAGTGACTGTAGAAAGATAAAAGACGACTTAGACTAAATTTCCAGTTAATGTGATGAATGGCAGCCAGCTCTAAATGTGGAAAAATGTAAGTTAATGCGGATGAGTAAGAAAAACAAACCTGTAATGTTTGGATACAGTATTACTAGTGTCCTGCTTGACACAGTCAAGTCGTTTAAATATCTGGGCGTAATGTTGCAAAGTGATATGAAATGGAACGAGTCCACTTTATTGGGAGAATTTAAGGAAAGAGTGGCTCAGCTGTAAAGAAGACCGCATGCAGGATGCTGGTGAGGCCTGTTCTTGAGTACTGCTGGAGTGTTTGGGATCCGTACCATGTCGGGTTGAAGGAGACATCGAAGCAGTTCAGAGGCGGGCTAGATTTGTTACCGGTAGGTTCGAAAAACAAGTAAGTGTTGCGGAAATGCTTCGGAAACTCAAATGAAAATCCCTGGAGGGAAGGCGACGTTCCTTTCGAGGAACGCTATTCAGAAAATTTTGAGAGCCGGCATTTGAAGCTGACTGCCGAACGATTCTACCACCGCCAACATACACTCCTGGAAATGGAAAAAAGAACACATTGACACCGGTGTGTCAGACCCACCATACTTGCTCCGGACACTGCGAGAGGGCTGTACAAGCAATGATCACACGCACGGCACAGCGGACACACCAGGAACCGCGGTGTTGGCCGTCGAATGGCGCTAGCTGCGCAGCATTTGTGCACCGCCGCCGTCAGTGTCAGCCAGTTTGCCGTGGCATACGGAGCTCCATCGCAGTCTTTAACACTGGTAGCATGCCGCGACAGCGTGGACGTGAACCGTATGTGCAGTTGACGGACTTTGAGCGAGGGCGTATAGTGGGCATGCGGGAGGCCGGGTGGACGTACCGCCGAATTGCTCAACACGTGGGGCGTGAGGTCTCCACAGTACATCGATGTTGTCGCCAGTGGTCGGCGGAAGGTGCACGTGCCCGTCAACCTGGGACCGGACCGCAGCGAC
Source organism: Schistocerca americana (assembly GCF_021461395.2). Taxonomy (NCBI): domain Eukaryota; kingdom Metazoa; phylum Arthropoda; class Insecta; order Orthoptera; family Acrididae; genus Schistocerca; species Schistocerca americana. The sequence goes on along the minus strand of NC_060124.1, from coordinate 168,788,237 downwards.
GCACGGATGCACGCCAAGGCCGTAGGATCCTACGCAGTGCCGTAGGGGACCGCACCGCCACTTCCCAGCAAATTAGGGACACTGTTGCTCCTGGGGTATCGGCGAGGACCATTCGCAACCGTCTCTGTGAAGCTGGGCTACGGTCCCGCACACCGTTAGGCCGTCTTCCGCTCACGCCCCAACATCGTGCAGCCCGCCTCCAGTGGTGTCGCGACAGGCGTGAATGGAGGGACGAATGGAGACGTGTCGTCTTCAGCGATGAGAGTCGCTTCTGCCTTGGTGCCAACGATGGTCGTATGCGTGTTTGGCGCCGTGCAGGTGAGCGCCACAATCAGGACTGCATACGACCGAGGCACACAGGGCCAACACCCGGCATCATGGTGTGGGGAGCGATCTCCTACACTGGCCGTACACCACTGGTGATCGTCGAGGGGACACTGAATAGTGCACGGTACATCCAAACCGTCATCGAACCCATCGTTCTACCATTCCTAGACCGGCAAGGGAACTTGCTGTTCCAACAGGACAATGCACGTCCGCATGTATCCCGTGCCACCCAACGTGCTCTAGAAGGTGTAAGTCAACTACCCTGGCCAGCAAGATCTCCGGATCTGTCCCCCATTGAGCATGTTTGGGACTGGATGAAGCGTCGTCTCACGCGGTCTGCACGTCCAGCACGAACGCTGGTCCAACTGAGGCGCCAGGTGGAAATGGCATGGCAAGCCGTTCCACAGGACTACATCCAGCATCTCTACGATCGTCTCCATGGGAGAATAGCAGCCTGCATTGCTGCGAAAGGTGGATATACACTGTACTAGTGCCGACATTGTGCATGCTCTGTTGCCTGTGTCTACGTGCCTGTGGTTCTGTCAGTGTGATCATGTGATGTATCTGACCCCAGGAATGTGTCAATAAAGTTTCCCCTTCCTGGGACAATGAATTCACGGTGTTCTTATTTCAATTTCCAGGAGTGTACATTACGCGTAAGTACCACGAAGATAAGATATAAGAAATTAGGGCCCCTGCGGGGGCATACAGATAGTCGTTTTTCCTTCGCTCTATTTGCGATTGGACAAGGAAAAGAAATGACTAGTGGTGGTACAGGATAGCCTCCGCCGTGCACCGTACGGCGGCTTGCAGAGCATCTAAGATGTAGATATAGATGTAGATAAAATGAGTTGTTATCTTACTGGAATGTACCTCAGCAATCATGAATAATCACTACAGATTTATTCTGTGTTTCAGCAGTTTAATTCCGCTTGGAAGCAAAAGCCTAGTGCTGTGAAGACTACGCGCCCTCAGCGTGCTATCACATGCATGACTGCATCCTTCCTATCTAAATTATTGTATATACGAAGTCCGATTACTCTTGCTATGCACTATGACGTACTTTGTCGCATTGTACTGCATATTAACACGGTCTGCAACCACCCAACTTATCGTTTTCCTACAGCGACATTTGTGCTTGGTTTCATCAGAATAGGAAATTTAACGGGCAACAAAGCTCAGATTCAGCTTCAATGAGGAGTTTTGTTTGGATCCAGTGCCAACTGCAAACTTACATGATCATTTTTATTCGTGCTGTAACCTTTGTGATTTATCCCACCTCCAAACGACTGACATTCTCAGGTGAAATGCAATGTAGCATTCCATCTTTATTCTGATATTTTTACGGGATAAATCACACGAACCAGGTTATTTACTTCAGCATTATATGGCAAACACTAAAGATCTTACACATTGCCGGCCACTGTGGCCGAGCAGTTCTAGGCGCTTCAGTCCGGAACCGCGCTGCTGCTACGGTCGCAGGTTCGAATCCTGCCTCGGGCATGGATGTGTGTGATGTCCTTAGATTAGTTAGGTTTAAGTAGTTCTACCTCTAGAGGACTGATGACCTCAGATGTTAAGTCCCATAGCGCTTAGAGCCATTTGAACCATCGTACACATTTCTCTGCGGTAAGGCCGAAGCTACTTCCTCTTCTGCCAATTTCTCCGCAGTATAAACTATGTGCTAAATTCCATGTGGTATCACAGATCTGGTGTGATATTCCGTATGCTTGCATTTTGTGCGGTAGTCAGCTACGGAAATGTGTCGAACACCAAGGAACCCAGTGCTACAATGTGGGCACCGTTACCTATTGTGCTTTCTATCTCACGGACAAACGGAACGAGCTGAATTTCGGAAGGTAACTGTTTGCAGGAACAATGTTGACATTTTTTCTGCTTCACCAACCAGCCTCGTTGTAGGTTTAAGGTGGTTTCCGATATTCATTTAGGCGAAAGTATGACTATGTCACCATTACTTCTGCGGGACGCTATTAAAAACCAGCGAAGACGGAAATACACTGAATTATTTCACTCGCACACAGACATTTGCTGTAAACGGAGTTTCTCTTAATGGATTCATGTGAGGTTGTGATGTGAGGAAGAGCATATAAATCAAGAAACATTTAAGATGTTCAAGTGCTGTTTAAATTCAGACCCTGCAATGTTAGGAAGAAGAGAAACAGTTTGGTGCAGAATTACAAAATTCGTTCTTGAAATCGAAAGATTTCTGACAACGGAAGAAGACATCGTTTAAGTGATTTGCATATCGCTGTTGTTCGGAAGCGCTAGCAGATTGTAGGTACGGGTTAGACAAAATGAAACTGACCCGGAAGATATTTATAAGACTGACAAGCGACTTTGTTAACGAACAGAAGTGTCCATCGCGGAAAATGATTTCATGCACCAATCGGTTGCTGTCACGTGTTTGGTCTCGCGCATCTCTTGGAAGGTCTGTCCGAAATACCTCGCTGTGTCATTACGTCTGAGTGAGTCACTGGGGCAGATTTGCTTAGTGACCAGATGGATGCAACACAAAATGGTGCTCACAATCCAACAGGACTTGTTCATTTTTAAGTGTTATGCGAAGCTCAGTTCGTGCTGCACTGTTTGCGCGAGTGTTTAAGACCGGAAGTGTTTCGTCGAAACCTCTAGCAAAGTCTGCAATGCAAAACTTAGCGGAAAAGTGGAGCGAAACTGACTCTGTATCGCACAAAAACCGTAATTATCGGCAAGGTTTTCGAACACCAGAAACATGCCTCGAGAGAAGAAAAGTCTGGAACGAAGTCCTATGAAATTTCAACGCCGTTTTTCTGTGCAAGTGGGAATTAAAACATCACCGTATCGAAACATTATCAATAAGGACCTGAATCTGTATCCTTACAAATTTACTGTTGGGCGTGGGTTGAGAGGGAACATTCACGCAATTGACCGCAAATGTCAATTTTCAATTTATTTTTTATTTATTAGTAGAGCTCATGGACAATGAATTCCCAAAGTTTCAAAGGTGAAGTCGCATCCAAAGTGCCTGAAAAATAATAAAATGTGTAACGTGACCTTGCTGCCACGCCCACTTTTTGAAGCAAAACTGAATACAAGCTCGGTGAACAACGATTCCGTCGATTACTTTCCAGCAAGCTTGCACGTGATACACTAGAAGGCTGTGATATATACTCTTTGGTTTTACAGATCATCTGTGAATCTGTTCCGTATCTTAATTCACTCATATGGAAACTATGCCCTAAAAAAACACTTTCATCTGCTACAGTTGTCAGATCTGCAACTTATGATATACTTCTTGTATTTAATGATGGAAACGTATGGACCATGAAAGTATTAGAGAGAGTGGACTTTAAGATAGGAAATTTTACTCAAGGCGTCTTCACAAACATAGATTTACAGCGTCTCTCTGCAGCTGAAAAGTCAGTTGATAACCTGGTAAAGGAAAAAAATGGAAATGAGCGTACGGCATTGTGGGCCAGGAGTCCTCCAGTCGGGGAAGTTCGACCGCCACATTGGGCGACGTGCGCGTCGGAGATGGGGATAAAATGATGATAAGGACAACACAACACCCAGTCCCTGAGCGGAGAAAATCTCCTGTCCCAGCCGGAAATCGAACCCGAGCCCCTTGGCGTGGCATTCCACCGCGCTGACCACTCAGCTAACGGGGGCGGACCTAATAAAGGAGAGAGGGCAGGAAAATAGAAGCCTTACGGAAAGAGGACCCTGAGGACAAATCTGAGGCCTTCTGAAGAGATGAAATATGGAAATACGTTGGGTTGAACTTTAAATTGCTTTTCTTGAAAATTATTTTTCTTTGAAGTTTGTGCACCTTTTCTGAGAATCTATAAAGGCTATAATTGTGAAGTTTTTACATTTATTTCTATAAACCCAATATATATTGTCTCAAGAGTAAATTTGGAATTCTGAGTGTAAGCTGAGATACGGGGGAAAGTGCTTGCAATTTTCCGTGGACTATATATTATTCTTACAGATTTATAGCTACAAAATTATTAAAATATAACACAAGGAACAGCAAATGTGTTAAAAAACTGTGGATTTGGTGCTTATTTCAAATAGTGTGTGTTGTCCATGCACATCCCCCTTTAAAGCGTCCAGACGAACCTTTGCACGTTGAGTTTGGCGGTGGTTTTTGAGTGAAATGGAATCCAGATTTTTGGATTCCCAGTTTTCATTTTTTCAGCCGTTGCCTGCTTCAGTCCGTCAGTGTACGTGAACACAAAGAATATACATCATTATGCATCGGAAAATCCCCATCTTATTGTAAATATTTTCCGGGTGACTTCTATTTTGCCCGGCCTGTGAATGTGACAATAGAAATCAATGCAAAAATTGTGGTTTCGTCGGTTGAATAAACAATTTTAAAAAAGTAGAAATAGTTCTTCTGATAGCGAACTATGATCGCTATCAGTCTACTATATGCGAAGGGAAGTAGGGTAGTGACATCTGGGATGCAGCTTCTTTATGGGTAGACAACATCGTGTTTACGGGCTTCCTATAAACATTAACCATGTTGCGTACAACCGTGGGAAGGTGGGAAGGTAGTAGGTAGCAATCTCAGACTAGCTGAGCCGTATTCGCCCACAGAGCGCTTGGAATTACGTAAATGCTAAACCAAGGTGACCTGCAGCTCTGTATTCCCAGAAGAACCAAGGTATAAAATGTGCTCCTCGTCACAGACAGTGGTAATGCATTTATTGTCGGCGTACAGATTAAAGCTTAAAATTGTCGTAAGTGCGTGTAGTCGTCTGCTGAAACGCCAGTAATTGTATGAAGACTATACTCGCTTTCGTAACGCAGGTGGACCGTGTGCATTTCCGGCGAGATGCGTCATCCGGCGTGGACTCATTGTGCCCCTTTGTTGTCGGTGGGTTCCTTGACGCGTGACGTAGTTGCACCGTTCTGACGTCAAAAGAATGACTTCATTTTCTGTTGACGCCAGTGACGTCACTACACGCGTCTGCTCGGTGTGACTGTTCCTGTGACACCAGCGCTACCTCCAGCCCACCTGCCGTGGGAGTCGCCTTCCTGCGGGACGTGTGCCTCACTTCCTGTATGATTAGAAAAACACAGCGCATGCGGCCTTCAACACGCAATAACAGTCCCAGAAACTTGTCAACATGAAACGAAGCCTTACGTACTCTTCTTCTTGCCGGTCGCTGTGACCGAGCGGTTCTAGGCGCTTCAGTCCGGAACCGCGCTGTTGCTACGGTCGCAGGTTCGAATCCTGCCTCGGGCATGGATGTGTGTGATGTCCTTAGGTTAGTTAGGTTTAAGTAGTTCTAAGCCTAGGGGACTGATGACCTCAATTGTTAAGTCCCATAGTGCTTACAGCCATTTGAACTCTTCTTGAATTTACGAGCAGAGGCTACCTTTCTTCACACAGTGCGTACACGAATTACAGCAGTTGTTGTATGTTGTACATGGAGCTGATTACCGTCTTATTTCCATCTGATGGTAGGAGCAACACTGACACGGCCCACCTTTACAACTTCCAAACGACAGTTTGAAACGTGTCAGAATGAGTCGGACAGTACCCACTGGTGTCCGAAACCTGAAGACGAAAGTAACTTTCATGTGATGTGTCACTCCTAAAAAACAAAGCTCCATGAAACTCGCATCATACTAGAAAGAACTGCTACTGCATAGTACAGAAGGTAACTGAAAGAAATACTCAATGAGACGAACAGAAGTGACTCTTTCATTCAAAGACAACAATTACGCTGAAGTCAAATGGTCCAATTGGCTCTGAGCACTATGCGACTTAACTTCTGAGGTCATCAGTCGCCTAGAACTTAGAACTAATTAAACCTAACTAAGCTAAGGACATCACACACATCCATACCCGAGGCAGGATTCGAACCTGCGACCGTAGCGGTCGCTCGGTTCCAGACTGTAGCGCCTAGAACCGCACGGCCACTCCGGCCGGCACGCTGAAGTCACAGTGATTCGTGGTGGCCCCATGGACGTTAAACATGGCGGCACATGCTTCGTAACAGCGTATGTGACCACTACAGACAGAAATGCATGCTCTGCAACGTGCTTCCACGCTGGCCACAGGGTCGGTAAGGAATTCTTGTGGAAGGGCGTTCCATTCTTACACCAGAACAGTCGACAACTGCTGTGTAGTCGTTGGGGCACGTGGACGTGCTGCAATACGTCAGCTCAATGCATTCCACATATGCTCAAAGGCGTTTACGAGTAAGTCAGCAGATCAGTCCATTCGCCGAATGTCCTCTCTCTCGTTTCAAAAGGTCCACCACCTGCGCAATACGATACGGTCGCGCGTTGTCATCGACGAAAATGAAGCCTAGGCTGAATGCACCCTGAAAAGATGCACCCGGGGGAGGAGCGTACCTTGTTCGAAGACTCGGAGGTCTGAACACCCACGCAACTTTAAGTACCCTCATACCATAACAGCTGGATCACCAAAAACGAACATGGTCAACAATGTTGCTCGGTGCATTTCGTGATCCCACCTCTCGCCATATGAGGGTACCTCAAGCATTCTCGAACTTGAACGTTTTGGCGTTATGGTGTGGGGTGACTTAATATTGTATAGATGTAATGATCTGGACGTCCTAGTGTCATGAATGAAGACATGACGCAAAAAGTTGTGAGGCAATTCGCCAAAACAGGGGCTGCATTATTGACGATCTGCATCAGAAATTTGCACAAGTTTCAAGATCAGTAGTTTTTCACAATGTCACTGAAAATCTTCATTACAACAAAAAGTGTGCGAGAGTGGTGCCTAAAACGCTGACAAAAGAACACAAAACGAAGGGAATACCACATTCTTTGTCCGTTTCGGACAATGGTGACGAGTTCTTGAGTCACAGCGTGACCGGTGATGAAACGTGGATTGCGCCCTCCACCCCAGAGGATAATTGCTGATCCAGTGAGTGGCAGCATTCAAATTCCTCTACGAAACCATGAAAATTCAAACAAAAACCTTCAACACGGAATATCATGGTCACAGTTTTTTGGGACCGAAACGCATTCTTCTGCGAGACTTTTGGCAAGAGGAATGGCAATAAATGATGAGAGGTACTGTGAAACATCACTGAAGCTTAGGTGCGTTATTAAAAATCGCCGGCGGGGGCTGCTTTCTAGTGGCGTCGTCCTACTTCACGACAATGCTCAGCCTCACGTTACGGCAACAACAAAGACGCAACTGGAGAACTATCACTGCGAATTACTGGATCATCCACCATACAGCCTTGACTTCGCACCATCAGACTTCCATCTGCTTCTAGAACTGAAGGAATTTCTTGGTGGAAAGCGCTTGGAAGATGATATGTTGAAAGAAACTGTTACCAACTGGTTTAACAGTCAGGCGGCAGAGTTCTTTGATGCTGAGATCCAAAAGCTGTTGCCACGACTTGACAAATGTTTAAATGTTCATGATGACTATGTTGAAAAGTGAAAAAATGTACATATTGTAGTTAGTTTGTGAAACAATTTACGTTCATAAGTAATGTTTCTGTTACTCCATTACAACTCGGTTCTTACTTTAAAAATGACTCTTGTACAACCCCCTTCGTATCGCTCCCGTAGGGATCGTGAGGATAATATTAGCTTAACTACAACACCCACAGAGGCATTTAAACGATAGTCCTTTCCGCGCTGCATTCGTGAATGAAAAGGGGGAAACACCTAATTATTGGTACAGTCCCCTCTGCCAAGCGCTTCACAGTTGTTTGCAGAGTACACATACAAATGTAGACTAGGTAAAGTCGCATTCCATTTCAAAGTAGCACGCTTTGTTATCTCGTAGTACGAGCAGGGAAAGTGTTTGCGAAGAAGGATCTCGCGAAAACTTGTTGTCAACATCGTCAGTTTTACTGACAATGAGGCCGGCCGCGGTGGCCGTGCGGTACTAGGCGCTCCAGTCCGGAGCCGCGCTGCTGCTACGGTCGCAGGTTCGAATCCTGCCTCGGGCATGGGTGTGTGTGATGTCCTTAGGTTAGTTAGGTTTAAGTAGTTCTAAGTTCTAGGGGACTAATGACCACAGCAATTGAGTCCCATAGTGCTCAGAGCCACTGACAATGAGAACAAGAAAGGTGTGATAATGTTTTCTTTTTATTCCAGTCTTTGATATAAAGTCCTTTGACGATGACCGGTTCCAGTCAGTAATGACCATCTCTAGATCTGTTTACACCATTTCCTAATGTGATAAGGCCGTAATGGTATCGTCAAAAAATATAAATATGGTGTAAAATATTGTTACACAGTAACGCCAGGTGCAAAATGACTGTATGGACGATGTGGCTTATTTTACACCATATTTTAGATCTATGTGACGATGTTGTACTGAGTATATTTATATGTATTAACGATGCCATTACGGCCTTATCACATTAGGACAAGGCCGTAGAACAGATCTGAAGATGCTCATTACTGACTGAAACCGTTCATCGTCAAAGGAATTTATATTGTGATCAAAGACTGGAATAAAAAAAACTTTTTGACAGTATTGGATCACTGTTCATATTCGCGACTATGTCGCAGCTGGTGAAAGGTGAGATAGAACCGACAGAGAAGGTGACGGAATGCAGAAGGAAATGCTGACAAGCAGAAATTAAGTAAGTCAATCGCGGGTAAATTACGGAAGGAGCGGCAAGATGCCGAGTGGAGTAAGATTAACTACTTTGTCCCAAAGCAGAATAAGGAAAATTGACACAATAAATATTTCCTTGGATGATATATACTGACATGACGAAAGCTTTGATATTGCGATATGCAGATATACAGGTTTCGGTAGTATCGGGTACACAAGATATAAAATGAGAGTACACTGGCGGACCTGCTTTTTTAATCTGGTGATTCGTATGGAAATGTTCCCAACGTGATTATGGCTGCTCTACATCTACATCTGCATCTACATTCATACTCCGCAAGCCACCCAACGGTGTGTGGCGGAGGGCACTTTACGTGCTACTGTCATTACCTCCCTTTTCTGTTCCAGTCGCGTGTGGTTCGCGGGAAGAACGGCTGTCGGAAAGCCTCCGTGCGCGCTCGAATATCTCTAATTTTACATTCGTGATCTCCTCGGGAGGTATAAATAGGGGGAAGCAATATATTCGATACCTCATACCGAGCGAGGTGGCGCAGTGGTAACACACTGGACTCGCATTCGGGAGGACGACGGTTCAATCCCGTCTCCAGCCATCCTGATTTAGGTTTTCCGTGATTTCCCTAAATCGTTTCAGGCAAATGCCGGGATGGTTCCTTTGGAAGGGCACGGCCGATTTCCTTCCCAATCCTTCCCTAACCCGAGGTTGCGCTCCGTCTCTAATGACCTCGTTGTCGACGGGACGTTAAACACTAACCTAACCTAATCGATACCTCATCCAGAAACGCACCCTCTCGAAACCTGGACAGCAAGCTACACCGCGATGCAGAGCGGCTCTCTTGCAGAGTCTGCCACTTGAGTTTGCTAAACATCTCCTTAACGCTATCACGCTTACCAAATAACCCAGTGACGAAACGCGCCGCTCTTCTTTGGATCTTCTCTATCTCCTCCGTCAACCCGATCTGGTACGCATCCCACACTGATGAGCAATTCTCAAGTATAGGTCGAACGAGTGTTTTGTAAGCCACCTCCTTTGTTGATGGACTACATTTTCTAAGGACTCTCCCAATGAATCTCATCCTGGTACCCGCCTTACCAACAATTAATTTTATATGATCATTCCGCTTCAAATCGTTCCGCACGCATACTTCCAGATATTTTACTGAAGTAACTGCTACCAGTGTTTGTTCCGCTATCATATAATCATACAATAAAGGGTCCTTCTTTCTATGTATTCGCAATACATTACATTTGTCTGTGTTAAGGGTCAGTCGCCACTCCCTGCACCAAGTGCCTATCCGCTGTAGATCTTCCTGCATTTCGCTACAGTTTTCTAATGCTGCAACTTCTCTGTATACTACAGCATCATCCGCGAAAAGCCGCATGGAACTTCCGACACTATCTACTAGGTCATTTATATATATTGTGAAAATCAATGGTCCCATATCACTCCCCTGTGGCACGCCAGAGGTTACTTTAACGTCTGTAGACGTCTCTCCATTGATAACAACATACTGTGTTCTGTTTGCTAAAAACTCTTCAATCCAGCCACACAGCTGGTCTGATATTCCGTAGGCTCTTAATTTCTTTATCAGACGACAGTGCGGAACTGTATCGAACGCCTTCCGGAAGTCAAGGAAAATAGCATCTACCTGGGAGCCTGTATCTAATATTTTCTGGGTCTCATGAACAAATAAAGCGAGTTGGGTCTCACACGATCGCTGTTTCCGGAATCCATGTTGGTTCCTACAGAGTAGATTCTGGGTTTCCAAAAACGACATGATACGCGAGCAAAAGACATGTTCTAAAATTCTACAACAGATCGACGTCAGAGATATGGGACTATAGTTTTGCGCATCTGCTCGACGACCCTTCTTGAAGACTGGGACTACCTGTGCTCTTTTCTAATCATTTCGAACCTTCCGTTCCTCTAGAGACTTGCGGTACACGGCTGTTAGAAGGGGGGCAAGTTCTTTCGCGTACTCTGTGTAGAGTCGAATTGGTATCCCGTCAGGTCCAGTGGACTTTCCTCTGTTGAGTGATTCCAGTTGCTTTTTTATTCCTTGGACACTTATTTCGATGTCAGCCATTTTTTCGTTTGTGCGAGGATTTAGAGAAGGAACTGCAGTGCGGTCTTCCTCTGTGAAACAGCTTTGGAAAAAGGTGTTTAGTATTTCAGCTTTACGCGTGTCATCCTCTGTTTCAATGCCATCATTATCCCGGAGTGTCTGGATATGCTGTTTCGAGCCACTTATTGATGTAACGTAAGATCAGAACTTCCTAGGATTTTCTGTCAAGTCGGTAAATAGAATTTTACTTTCGAATTCACTGAACGCTTCATGCATAGCCCTCCTTACGCTAACTATGACATCGTTTAGCTTCTGTTTGTCTGAGAGGTTTTGGCTGCGTTTAAACTTGGAGTGAAGCTCTCTTTGCTTTCACAGTAGTTTCCTAACTTTGTTGTTGAACCACGGTGGGTGTTTCCCGCCCCTCACAGTTTTACTCGGCACGTGAATTAAAAGACTTTGAACGTGGAATGGTAGCTGGAGCTTGATGCATGGGACATTCCGTTTCGGAAATTGTTAGGGAACTCAGTACTCCCAGATCCACAGTGTCAAGGCCGTGACAAGAATACCGAATTTCAGGCATTCGGACAACATAATGGCCGATAGCCTTCACAGAACAACCGAGAGCAGCGGCGTTTCCTTAGAGTTGTCAGTGCCAACAGGCAAGCAACACTGCGCAAAATAACCGCTGAAATACATGTGAGCCGTACGACGAACGTTTCCGTTAGAACAGTGCGGCGAAATTTGGCGTTAATGGGCTATGGCAGCAGAAGACCGACACGGGTGCGCTTGCTATCAACACGACATGGTCCTGCAGCGCCTCTCCTCGGCTCGTGACCATATCTGTTGGATACTAGACGACTGGAAAATCGTTGCCTGGTCAGATGAGTCCCGATTTCAGTTGCTAACAGCTGACGGCAGGGTCTGAGTGCGGCGCAGACCCGACGAAGCCATGGACGCAAGGCACTGTGCAAGCTGCTGCTGACTCCATGATGGTGTGGACCGTGTTTACATGGGACTGACTAGGTCCTCTAGTCCAGCTGAACGCATCATTGACCGGAAATGACTATGTTCGACTCCCTGAACACCAGTTGCAGCCATCCATGTTCCCAAACAACGATGGAATTTTTATGGATGACAGTGCGCCATGTCGGAGGGCCACAATTGTTCACGATTGGTTTGACAAGCGCTCTGGACAATTCGGGCGAATTATTTGGTCACCCAGGTCGCCCGACATGAATCCCATCGAACATTTATGGGATATAATCGAGAGGTCAGTTTGTGCACAAAATCCTGCACCGGCAACACTTTCGCAATTATTGACGGCTGTAGAGGCAACATGGCTCAACATTTTCGCAGGGGACTTAAAGAGTCTATGCCACGTCGATTTGGTGCACTACGCCAGACAAAAAGAGGTCCAACACGATATTCGTAGGTAACCCCAAACTTTTCTCAGTGTAGATAAATGTGACAGTAGGCAGCAATTTCTGCGATTTTGTGAACATCATAAGGCAATATCATCTTTGTAAAAAAACTTCACAGCTGTTGTCGTACAGAACTAGACTTCCAGCCTAGCAAAGAAACTCTCAGAAAGAAACTATTCCATCGACGGGATTTGGTTTTAAAAGATGCGACAGTGAACAAGCCGTTATGTACAGACTTTATAAAAGAATCCTCAGAATTCTAGGGACCAGGGGTTTACTTACACTAGTGTTTCCGAAACTGAATTCTGCGAAACACTGCACTAAGCGCTCCGCGGAAAACTGTTAATAACATGGCATTTACTCGACTTGCGGACGATACTAACCATTTGCTTTAAATTTTGTTGTGATTTCTATGTTATTATTTATGATTTAAATTCTGAAGTAATCACTGAATAAAAAAACTTTTCTCATTTTAAAAAATCTTATTAATATTCAAAATAAACAAGGTGTTCCATCAAGGCACCAAGATTCTCGAAGTGTTCCGTCAGAGGTAAAGTTTGGTAACCCCGGACTTAGACGAACCGTGGATTTGTACACTCTACACTTCAAGTAGTTCTCGCGAAGTAACAGTGTGAGAAGTGCGTTGTCATACAACAGTGGCAGGCAATGATTCATTTTCACAAATGCAGAGTTTCGTTTCGTGTTCACTTATCCTCTACGACTGTAACAGGAAAACTTCGGACTATTGTATAGAAAAGGACAGAAAAATTTAAATATATATAGAGGCAATGAAAGCCGAACTTTTAGCATTAATTAAGGAGCACGGGCCTTCTCCTCTTTACTCCACTGACAAAATTTTGCAAGAAAATAGATCCCTTTCCACTGCTGCCATATCGCCCAGATCTAAATCCTATAGAACCGCTCCGGAATCTTGCAAAGAATGAGATCCATAATTGTAATACGTCTATTGTCTGACCGTCTAGCCCGAAAAAAAAAAACTGATGCTTTTGGTGCTAATAAATAATCGTAGAGCGTCACATAGCGCGATGCAGGCGTTTTGAAGTAACTCTACTTGAGCAACTTGAGCGTTAGTTTTGTTTCTGTTACAGTTAAGTAGCTTTTCTGTTGGCCTCACAAGACTGAGTGGGCCTTCTTTCGAAACCTTCTTCGAGAGGAAAATTTGAGGTGGTTACTGGAAATCAAACCTGGCCCAGAAACTAATCACTATGCCAGTTTCCTGTTCGCAACGACATTAGCTTTTACAATTTGTACTTAGATGACTAGAAAGGCCGTGCACCACTGCAAAAATGTGCGTGATCGCTTACAGAAAGAGAGAGACTTTGACAGATGAGGAAGCTGAAAATATAATATATCTCTCCGCATAGATTCGAGCGAAGTTTCAGCACTATCATCACGACTTAAACAGCAGACAACGGAACAACAGACAAAGCTGTGGAAAGTAGCGACATCACCAGGGAAGATAGTTTTGCAGATATGCCAGCGAAGCATAGTGAGCAGCCAGGGTGACACATTCTGTACTTCAGTCAGTTGCACGTACAGACGTGTAGTTGTGTGACAGCTCTCCGTCTGAAAGAGTGCTATAAGGTACACCACAGAACGACAAAATAAAAGCAGAGAACGGCAGCAGCGCTTCTGGTGGGCCAGCATAAACTTTAAATAAAAGAAAATATGGCGCGAAAACCAGTATTTTTATTTCGAAACACGCGACTTGAATGACAATGTTTTTTGTTTATACTTTATAGTTGGGACTCGTAGTCTAGTAGTAAAGTGCGTGCCTGTAAATCAAAGATTTTTGTGACCTTACCAAGTAATATATTCGAGAAATCTCAATCAAAACCTAGGTCTAACTTCTCGTACCCGGTGTTCACAGTCACGTAAAATTTTGTAAATGACGTACGGTCGCCTTTTGATTGTACTTTTGTGTATTTGCAAAACCCAGTATTGCAATTTCGGCAGTATGGTCTGTATCAAGTGTAGATAATTCTGCCTTAGCACATGTGAAAACCTAAAAATCATCTGACATGACATGACATAGAAGCTGGTCTCACCACACTGTTTTCCTCGTTACGACGCCTTGTGGGCCTTGCACTCCTTGAATTTCATGGTAAATATATTGATCGTATTCTGCTTGGTTTTTGGTCACATCCGTAATGTTATGTGATAAAACTGAGTCCATTTTTGTTTTTGTTTCATATTAAACAAAAGCTGGTTTCATTGCATAGTGTTGTTTGGGCTCTTGTACATTTGTTTCTGCTTACCAATCCGTGAGTGAACTGCTCGATAAATGCGTTACAAGTATATTGCTCGTATTCTACTTTATTTTAGTTCGAATTCGTTTTTCGTACTTTCTTGCACGTAATGGAGATCTCCATGATAGCAGCTTTTGACAGAGTCGGTATTCAGTTTTATTACATCTCGACATGGGATGAACGTGGATTTGTGCTCTGTATGGTGTTGCTTCTTGCCACTGAGTATGCTTTGTCGTGTTAGTGACTAAGGTATTCTTCCTTGCAAATGCAAAAACTGCAACAGTAGTTACACAAATGTGTTCATATTTTATTAACATACTACAAATATTATATTTTATCAGAAATCAATGTAACACAATCACTCCAACTCCAAAGAAAATTTAGAGGCAAAGAA
Source organism: Schistocerca americana (assembly GCF_021461395.2). Classification (NCBI taxonomy): domain Eukaryota; kingdom Metazoa; phylum Arthropoda; class Insecta; order Orthoptera; family Acrididae; genus Schistocerca; species Schistocerca americana. Next base: position 168,773,163 of record NC_060124.1, on the reverse strand, counting down.
TACAGACACTCTCGTACTTTCATCATTGTATCTACTAGTGAATTCTGTACAATTACAGTTTACTTATTCAGTACCATGGAAGTATGTTCTCACTATATAACACAAGTCCATGTACAAATGTGGACTGCGGTGTAGAATAGTTTTGCTGCATAATAGTACCTGGTAGAATAATTACGTACTCCCTCATTAATAATACAAAGCGTACTCGGTAGCAAGAAACAACATTCAAAGTAGAAACACATACTCATTTTGTCTCAAGACGTAATAAAGTTGATTGCTAATTCTGTCAAACGCTGCTTACATAGTGTTCTCCATTAAATGAGAGAAAAACGAAAAAAGACACGAACAGAAATAAAGTAGAATACGAACAATATACTTACAACACATTTAAATCAAGCAGTTCACACGTGGATTCGTAAGCTGAAAAAAATATCCACAGAACACTGTGCAACGAATCCAGCCTCTGTTTTATATGAAACGAAACAGAAATGGAGGACTAAATGCATACTGAAGTAGAACGTTGTCCAGTAACTTGGGATTCAGAAATATGGACTGCACCAAAAAGATCGAGAAACGCAGTGCTTGAGAGAAGATGTGTAAAAAATTATTCCTGGCTTCGGAAATAAACTTGTGGGCCTTGCAGTCCTTGAATTTCATGTAATACGTATTATTTTCTTTATTACATGCTAGAATACATTTTATACCTTGTTTATTTGCCAAGGAACAAAACCTTCAGGTCCAACAAAATAATCTGCGAACTTGTATCATACACTTGCAGCATAGTGGTTTCGTACAAGCGTGGTGCTCCGTACGTCTTCAAAACCAATTATTTCTAAAGTTTCATCCCGATTGAAACCATCTCTTTTGCGGATAAAGTTCTGCAGAACGCCACATGCTCTAATAATTACTGCACGGAAGTGCTTCTTCATGATTACAGGACGATGAAATAAGGGATACCCTCTAGTATTACGCCTTCGATAGCCTGTAATTAGGAACTTTTTTCCTCTGTCGAACTTTTTCTACTGTACGGACGTTGCAAATGCTTCATCTCCTACAAAACAATGGAGGAGGCTGAACTGAGTCATACAAAGGTCGAGGCTTTGCTGAATTTAAATAATTATCTTTCAGTCTTCTATGAAGGTAACTCTATCTATAAATTTGTGAGTCTCATTTTTTCCGTATGAACCTGCGCCTATGAATGTAAAATAATAGTTAGTGTCACAAACTGCTAGTCACACCATTGAAAAGATGTGTTTGTAGTTGTGCTATAAAGGGCCACTGTGTTCAGGTTGAACAATTCTTTCATTGCACCAAGACAGTTCGGAAAATCAGAGTGCATTTTAAACTTTTATCCTAAATTAATGCAGCCTTGTTCTACGCATGTGGCATGCATGTGCAAGTTATCCATCATTTCCTAATAAGTGTCTCTTACGCTTTTGAATTAAGTGGAAATACCATAAATGAAGAAATAATGCAACTCTGTAAATACACAGCCTGTAGCAAGGTACCTGAAATAAGAGACTTTTATTTTACTGCAACCACACAGTTGCAGAAGAAGTGGAAGAACATTCGTGGCTGTTACACAAGGGAATTCAACAAGAGGAAAGCCTCAAAAAGTGGTCCTCCTGCAGAATCAAACAATATGTATATTTTGATACGCTAACTTTCCTATCACTTCTAATTGCCAACAAACCAACAGAGTTGGGAGAAACTGTTGCTCAGACTGATGAGACAAATGATTCTGATGTTCAGGTTGGAGTTGCCTCCATTTCTCGTAAGAGATAATGAATGAGACTCCTCAGGGAGTCACACCTAGTGATTACGTGGCTGGCGACCACGGGGCCCCGAGCTGAGTCCTGGCATTGCTTCCACTTACTTATGCCAGGCTCCTCACTATTATCTTTCCTACCTGGCCTTCCTCGGCCAGCTCTTGTTCTTTTCCGACCCTGACGCTGTTAGGTTTCGAGAGCTAGGGGTCCTTCATTTTCCAACCTATACTTCTCATGCAGCGTCTGAATCGGAGCGGGTGGTTGCAAAAGGCTTCTGTATCCCATGCTAGGGGTGGCCTCCAGAACTGCAGAAGGCAACGGAATACCACCGCAGATTATCTTCCCTGCATAATGCAGTCTCCATTTTATGTACAAAAATGGCTTCCTCTCATGTTAAATCAGCATCCGGAGGTAAAATAGTCCCCCATTCGGATCTCCGGGGGGGACAACTTGAAAGGAGGCAAAAAATTGAAATGAGAATTGGTACCTGGAATGTTAGAACTCTGCTACAAGCAGGAAAACTAGAAAATCTTAAAAGACAGATGGAAAAGAATCATATGGACCTCGTAGGAGTTGCTGAGGTAAGATGGAATGGACGTGGACAGTTGCAGCCAGATGAATATGTGTTGTACTACTCAGGAGCAGAAGTAAAGTGAATGAATAGAATAGAAATGATTATGACAAAGGAATTGGCTAAATGTGTGGAATATGTAGACTATGCAAATGACTGGGTTATTGGTGTAAGGCTGAAAGGAGCACAAAAAGATTTACGGATTGTCCAGGTGTATATACCTACTTCAGAACACGATGACCAAATTGTAGAGGAAACGTACAATGTAATAGACAGAATAATGGTCGAAAATAAAAAAATGTTGCAAAATAGTAATGGGAGACTGGAACGCCATTGTGAGAAAAGGGAAAGCGGGAAACATAGTAGGCAGTCATGGTCTTGGAAAGAGAAATGATAGAGGTGAATTGCTAATTGACTTCTGCAGGGAAAGGCAGCTGATACCGGCAAACACATTGTTCAAGAACCACAAGAAGAGGATTTTATGCTGGTAGAGAAAGATATAGGAATGGAATCCAGAAGGTGCACACATTACCAGGTGCAGATATGAATAGCGACCACAATTTACTTATGGCAGAAATAAAAATAAGAATGAAAAAACTGAAGAAGGCGACCATGGTGAAGAAGTGGGATCTACAGAAGATAAAATCAAACAAAGAACAAATTGTAGAAATGCTGTCTCGGGAGTTTCTAAACACATTACGAGACAAAGAACCACCCGATAATGCCAATGAGTACTGGAATATGCTGAAAAAAGGTATCATTAAAGCAGGACAGAAAAATATAGGATATGTAAAAGGGATAAGGTCAAAAAAACCATGGGTCACACAAGAAACGGTTTCCAAGATGGAGGAGAGAAGAAAATTGAAAAACAAGAACACTGAAGATGCAAGAAAGATATACTGAAGGTTAAATAATGAACTGTGAAGAGAAACAGAGCAGGCTAGGAAAAATGGCTAAAAGAGGAATGTGATGAAATTGAAGAACTGGACAGGAAGGGAAGATATGACTTACTATACAACAGAGTAGAGGCAATGACATGGGAACAAAACAGAGCAGGAAGTGCTACTATGGAAATTTTGAGTAAAGACAAAGAGGTGGTGTACAAAGATCGTGACGATGTCCTCCAGAGATGGGAAGAATATCTACAAGAGCTATATGACACAAATAGCAAACCAGAAACTCTGGAACTTGAATCACACAACAGTGTAAGTGATGACGAGAAAGGACCAGCCATCAAAATGGAAGAAGTAAAGTCTGCCATAGCTGCAACGAAAAATGGCAAAGCCATAGGTACAGATACGATACCAGGAGAAATATTAAAATGCTTGAACCAAGATGGAATAAGAGAAATTTGAGGCTATGTAATAAAATATATGACAGTGGTGAATGGCCTGATGACTTTTTGACAACAGTAATGGTTCCATTACCGAAAAAACAAGGAACCAAGAAATGCAGCGAGCACAGGACAATCAGCCTCATTTCACATGCAGCCAAAGTGATGTTAAGAATAATTAATAAAAGACTTGAAAAAGTAATGGAGGAGAATCTTGGCGAGGAGCAGTTTCGCTTTAGATGGAATATGGGCACCAGAGATGCAATAGTGCTCCCGCGAATCTTGGGAGAAAGCTTTGTTGAAAAAGGAAGAGACCTATCTGCTTCATCGATCTAGAAAAGGCATTTGACAATGTGATTTGGGTCAAGCTGGCGACTATAATGAGGGAAAAGAGTGGACTGGAAAACCAGAAGACTTGTAAACTCATTATATATTAATCAAAAAGCCTCAATTAAAGTGAGAGGAGAAAGTACAAACTGGATCGGACTAAAAAAAGGTATAAGACAAGGATGCTGTCTATAACCTACTCTTTTCAACCTCTACTTAGAAAATATGATTGACCAATACTCATTAGATGACAAAGGAGTAGAAATTGGAGGAAGAAGAGTAGGGTGTTTGAGGTTTGCTGGTGACATGGTCCTTCTAGCCACGGGGGAAAAAGAGTTACAGGATTTGGTGGACACCATTGAAACTAATGGAAAAAATATGGAATGAAAATTAACACAAATAAAACAAAAGTACTGGCACTAGGAGGAAATAAGGAAATAAAAATCATGCTGAATGGAGAAATGCTAGAACAAGTGCAAAATTTTAAGTATCTTGGAAACAGATAGACACCGACTGGAAGTGCACCACAGAAATTAAAACAAGGATAGCAATGGCATAAGAGGCGTTTTATAAGAAAAGGAGAATTTTCTGCAGCGGTCTGGACAGAGAACTCAGGATGAGACTCATAAAATGTCTTGTATGAAGTGTTCTATAGGGCGCTGAAACATGGACTTTGAGGAAGAAAGACAGAGAAAAGCTGGAGGCTTTTGAGATCTAGACATGGCGGAGGATGGAAAGAATAAGTTGGATGGACAGAGTAAAAAAAGAAGAGGTACTGAGAAGAGTGGGAGAGAAAGACAGTTACTAGATGTAATAAAGAGACGAAAAAGAAGCGAGGAAGGAAGAGATTCCAGATACTGGATGACATGATGGACGGTACATACCTATATATATTAGTCATCAGTATATGTATCAGTCAGTATATGTATCAGTCATCAGTATATATATATATATATATATGTGTGTGTGTGTGTGTGTGTGTGTGTGTGTGTGTGTGTGTGTATATGTTAGTCATCAGTATATATATCATCAGTCTTGTGACTGATTTTATGCTATCCGCAACAAATTCATCTCAGACTGGCACTTGCAACTTAGGTCCCCAATTATTTCCTTGATGTATGCCTATCTTTGTCTTCCTCTTCAGTTTTTATCCTCTAGTATCACAAAAGAGTTATTCCTTGATGTCGTAACAGATATCCTCTCTTTCTTCTTGTCAGTGTTTCCAAATATTCCTCCTTTCCTCGCCGATTCTGCGGAGAACCTCCTCATTCCTTATCTTATCAGCCCACCTCATCATTTGACCCCAATTCCTTATAAACTGAAAAGAAATTTCCATATTTCACTTAAGTACTTGACATGAGATAATTCAGTATTTTCGTTGATGTCGGTGCTGTCTGTATTTTCCTTTCAATAATAAAACAAAAAGCAGCATTCCTCATCAGAAAACATTCCATAAGTGTCTCGCACAGGCACAGAAAAGTCTCTTACCACAGAGCTTCTGCTCGCTGCCCAGTTGCGTGCCCTGCAATTCAGTGGCAACATATGCTATATAAAACCGGAAGCTGATCAATTCCCGCCGCACTCACTCACGTTATAGTAATTGATTTCGTGCTTTTGTGTCTTCTTCATCTTTCCTTGTTTTCGTAACAGATCGCGGGAGAACTTAATATTTGTTCTACGAGTGTTCTCCTAAATGTGAGTCCAAATAACTGAAAGCTAAATTCGTTTCGGTTTTACAATACTTAGACACACAACAAGCCTGCACTGCACACAAATAAAATGCAAATAGAAGGAAACAGTTTTTGAACTAAAATTATTTTAACAATGAAAAATTCAGCACTGTTGGAGGACTTTTAGGTGTTATTAGGTACTTAAAAAGGTAACAAGGCTCAAAAGGACAAAGTGGTAAGGAGTCATGTACCGTCTTAAATACGACGGGTGTTCAATAAGTAACACAACACATTTTTCTGAAACCAGGTTGGTATTATTCAGGGTTCCATCACACCATATTATTTCCCACTCTTTCGGTCTCAAAACCCTATTTTTCAACATAATCTCCATTTAGTGTGACGGCCTTACTCCACCTCATTGGGAATGCCTGTATGCCGGCATGGTACCACCCTAATAGTCGACGTCAGAGCCAACGTCTTGCTGCATAAGTAACCTCCCCATCATCAACGTACTGCTTCCTGCGGAATGCATCCTTCATGGGGCCAAGCAAATGGAAGTCACAAGGTGCGAGATACGGGCTGTAGAGTGGACGAGGAAGAATAGTCCAGTGAAGTTTTGTGTGCTCCTTTCGTGTGTGCAGACTTGTGTGAGTCATTGCGTTGTCATGGAGGAGGAGAAATTGAAGACGATCCTTCATTGCTCTTTGGCAAGGAACTCTGTAGACACATCCCTCTGAGTATCCCAACTAATGGGTGAGTGTGTCAGCACTACCAACAGAAACTTCTGGTTGGGCAGTAACATGTTTGATTGTGATCCGTCGATCACCTGAGTGAGAGTGTCCACACATTCCAACATTGCAGGAGTCACAGTTGTATGTGGCCGGCCAGCACGTGAGACGTCGGCTAGGTTTGCGCGACCTTGTTGCGATGATGACAGACACCTCACCCAACGACTCACCGTGCTTTTATTCAATGCCAGGTCTCTGCAGACATTCTGGAAGCTCCTATAATATCTGTGATGCTCTGGTTTTCGTCCAAAAGAAACTCTATGACAGGTCTCTGCTTGGAACAAACCTCCATCACAGACGCTATTTTGAAGGCTACGTATAGCGGCGCCATCGATCGGAACTTCATAAAACTACAGGGGCTGAGGTGGAAATATTCCGTGTTGTCTCACAACAAATTTCGCAGTTTTTCAAACGAAACTGGCCGACAAAAAATTGTGTTGCATTACTTATTGAACACTTCTCGTATTATATAGTTTGGTGTGTCTGTATTCAAATACCAGCCCAGGGAAACAATTGTTGATTTTATTAATGTTTGTATGACACTTTTCTTACTCTTACAGTGCTTAGCAATGTGGAGAATATACTACACATGAAGTTGGGCAAGATTGCACACTTAAGGTTTAGTTAGCCATGTACTGAAGGACACACACCAATTCCAATTATATTTTAATTGGCATTTCATTTGAATTTTGCCTATTATGTAACATAGTCTGAAAGTCATATGTATAATTTAAACTGTAATTTGCACTTAGAAAAAAAGTAATCCAAATACGCAGTATTGGATAAGAGTGTTTCTGGTGGGGTAAATTTGAGCATTGTTATTAAATTAGAAAAACATATGTGCCATTCAGTTCTTCTTCATAGTTTAATTTATAGTGTACATAAACATAATACAGGGTTCATCATTTTGATTTGCAGCTTCTTGTGTTGGCCATGTTTGCAGTTAAAATTGTTGGATGTGTTGTTTTGTTAAATGATTATAGAATTATGTGGATGTTTAGTTCAAACAATAAATCGTTTCTTTTTGTAAGTACCTTTACATTTGGTGTGCATGAATTTTCCAGATCACTTGTGTGTTAATTACTACAAGAAGCTTGTCATCTGTAACCAACCGATGTTGATGAGAAAGTTTTTTGCTGGGAGTTACCTGTCTTCTAGAATGTAATATAGTTTGTCGCGATGTTTTCACGCCTATATTAGTTTTTACTTACGTTTTCGTGTGGCAAGCACTTTCATTCTCCGCATCGTGGTGAGGTGTTGTGATGTACACATAACTATAACAAATATTTTCCACAAATAACGTAGTAAAACACTTTTCACTTCGCCAAAACACAGTGTGATTGTGGTTTGTTGCGTGTCCCAGCCCAGTCAGTGTTCACATCTTCAACTTTTGTAGTCCTGCTTCCTCAGTTGCGTGTAATATTACGGTATATTGATAATTTTTACTTATGGACCGTCTGACACCAACTGAATAAAACACAATTTTAGTGCCACACGCTTTTCGCCTTTATTTTCTGCAAGGCATCATCAGTGGCCTGGACTATGTACATATGTTAGCTATTTAATTTACATTTTTGTCCTGTGCATATAGGTTATAAACAGTTCTGGTGGCTGGTATTTCCTATTAAGTAGTAATGTTTCTAACTGTACTTACAGGTTGCGTGGACAATTTTTTACATATTACGCTCCTGTTGCATTTTTGGCGTTGTTCCTCTTCTTATGAATGCCAATTTGCGGTTTTTTTCCCACATGCCACAGCACTATGAACTGAACGCTTATTTCAATGCAATGTTTTGGTTTCTGTTGCCAACTGTCTAATGTTTTTTCCAAAGATCGAATGTTATTTCCAAACTTTGGAGTGTAATTATTGAAGTATCTGTGATATGTTCGTGTATGCATATGTGTGTGTGTGTGTGTGTGTGTGTGTGTGTGTGTGGGTGGGTGGGTGGGCGGGTGGGTGGGTGGGTGGGTGTGGTTTGGTGTGATATAATTTTTTGTGCTGTGTGTGTGTGTTTGTGTGTGTGTGTGTGTGTGTGTGTGTGTGTGTGTGTGTGTGTGTGTGTGTCTAGATGGTGTGGGGAAGAGTTTTTTTGTTTTACATTATCATTTCCTTTATTAAGTGTAGTAGGGAGCCTCTGCTGATGTGTGTTTGTTCATTTATCACATGTCTGTTTTCTGCTATGTCTTTCTGGATGTGGAAGTTTTCTTGCGTTTGTGTAAGATGTTTGTCATGGTTGCTTATTCTCATTATTTTCATTTCTTGTTCCATGTTTGTAGGATGACGGTTATGGTGTTTTAAATGCTCTGCAAATGTGGAATGGTTTGTTTCATACTTCCAACATCTGATATGTTCTTTGTATCTTGTTTCAAAATTCCTGCATGTCATGCCTATGTATACTGCATCACAAGTCTGACATTCAAGTTTATATATTCCTGATTGTTGGAATTTGTCCCTCTTGGTAGCTGGCTGGCTTAGGTGTTTGCCCAGGCTTATATGCTATTTTGAAGCCCTGTCTCTTTAGGATGTTTCCAACTCTGTGTGTTAGTTTATGTGTGTAGGTCATGGTGTACCATCTGGTTCTTTTCTGTGTGGTGTTGTTATTGTGTGTGTTTGTTGAGTGTGTTTGTAAGTTTTCAGCTTGTGAGTTCTTTTGTATTCTGGAAATGTGTTTGTTTTGTATTTGTGTTTTTATTTTTTTATTGAGCCTATGCACCACATGTGTGTCATACCTGTTGTTCCTAGCTATTTGTATGACTGTACTCATTTCTTGTTCATAGTTTCTCTTGCTGAGTAGGATTCTGTTTAATCTATGTAACATGTGTTTTCGTGCTGCAAGTTGCTGGCTGTGGGGGTGGTTGAATGTGGAATGTATTATTGTGTCTGTCGCTGTTGGTTTTCTAAAGATGTTAAATGTATGTTTGCCATTTTCTTTTTTTATTGTAATGTCAAGAAAATTTATTTGATTTTCTTTTTCAAGTGTGAATTTTATGTTCTGATGAACTTCGCTTATTTCTGAATGGAGTTCATCTATTTTTTCGCTTGCCTCATCTACCAGACAAATAATGTCATCCACATATCTGTACCAATATATGATTTTGAAACTTTCATTAGTGATTATCTTTTCAAATATCTGATTTTCTAGGTGACTGATGAAAATGTTTGCTAGTGTTCCTGATATTGGGGATCCCATGGGCAGTCCATCACTTTGTAGATAATATTCTTTCTCAAACTGAAAGTAGTTTTGTTCAGTTGTCAGTCTGTGCATATCTGTTATTTCTTTTATTGCGTCTGTGGTGAGGTTGCTGTGGGGTGAGAGATTTTGTTCTATGATTTCTATTGTTTCTGTGATGGGGATGGAGGTATACATATTTTCTATATCGAATGAAATCAGTGATGCTGTGTGTGGTACCTGTATGTTCTGTATGTTTTCTACTAGGTTTCCTGTGTTTACCACTGTTCTGTTGTTTTCTACTTTATAGTGTTTTGTTACTAACTTTTGGAGGTGTTTGGCTATGTGGTATGTTGGGGCTTTCTTGAAGTTGATAACAGCTCTCATTGGCATCCCATCTTTATGTACTTCTGTTTGGCTGTGGAGTGTTCGTGCTTGTGGGTTTTTCTGTGTTATGTAGCATTTCCGTTTGTCTGTGAGTGTGTGTTCAATGTTTTTCAGTGTTCGTTTCACATTTGCCTGGAATCGTGTAGTTGGATCTGACTTTAGTTTTTGTATGGCATTGGTGTTTATGTATTCCTTGGTTTTTGTGATGTATTGCTCTTTATCCATGAGTACTGTTACATTTCCCTTGTCTGCTCTTGTTATTAATATGTTATTTTTTCTTAACTTTTCTTTTAACCTTTCTATAGTGGCTGCTTCTGTTTGGTTGTTCTTATTGTGTGTCTCATAGAGCATCATGTTTAGGTGCTGTTTTTTCGAATAGAGCATCTTAATTTCATGTAGTAACCAATATCGTTCTGCAAATGATTTCGACTTTTGTGCCACTGTAGAACTGTTTTTAACCTTTACATTAATGTAACTTGGAATTAAATCGTTCTTTTTGCATGTTTTGTTGAATTTTATGTGCTGTATCTTCTTATGAAGTCTCAGATGTATTTTCTTGAACCTGTTGTACACGTTGTGTTCATTTGTTCACCAGAGAGTTCGTCGCCAAATTTGAGTTTTTTTTGTATTTTATCTTTGTGTGTGCATGTTTGTATGAGTTTGTGTGCGTGCATGTGTGTGTGTGTGTGTGTGTGTGTGTGTGTGTGTGTGTGTGTGTGTGTGTGTGTTATCTGTATGCTTCTTAGCTATGTGTATTGTCTTTTATGTGGTATTCCTTTTGTAAGTAAACGGTGCACTTTGCAGAATTTAGTTTATCTATTTTTCGTGTGTGTGCTTGTGTTTGTGTGTGTGTGTGTGTGTGTGTGTGTGTGTAGACTTTATCTGTTTGTGCTGTTTTGATTTGTTAAGTTCCTTTAATGTGTTAAATAGTGTGCCCTTGCAGAGTGTAGAGTATTCGTGTAAGACCTGTCTTCCTTCTGCTGTTGTCTTCTGTATATGGAAGTTTTCCTAAATGATCAGTTTGCTGTATGGGCTGTGGCTGGGTTTTAGTATTCTTAAGTCTGTGTCTACTGTGGTTGGGTGGTGATTGTGGGCTACAAGGTGGTCAGCAAATGTGTTATGGGAGCTGTCGCTTTTTAAAGATCTGAGATGTTCTGAATATCTGGTTTTGAAGTTTCTGCATGTTTGTCTTATGTACAAAGACGCACCATTTACACACAAAAGGAATACCATATAAAAGACAACACACACAGCTAAGAAGCGTACAGAAAATGCACACACACACACACACACACACACACACACACACACACAAACATGCACACACAAAGATAAAATCCAAACAAAATTCAAATTTGGCGATGAACTCTCTGGTGAACAAATGAACACTGACTGGGCTGGGACACGCACTGTGTTTTGATGAAGTGAAAAGTGTTTTACTACGTTATTTGTGGAAAATACTTCTTATAGTTACATTTGCATCACAACACCTCACCACGATGCGGAGAATGAAAGTGCTTGCCAAACAAAAACGTAAGTAAAAACGAATACAGGCGCGAAAGCATCGCGACAAACTAAATTACATTCGGGAAGATAGGTTAACTCCCAGCAAAAAAACTTTCTCATCAACATCGGCTGGTTGCAGATGACAAGCTACCTGTAGTAATTAACACACAAGTGATCCGGAAAATTCATGCACACCAAATGTAAAAGTATTTACAAAAAGAAACGATTTGTTGTTTGAACTAAACATCCACATAATTCTATAATCATTTAACAAAAATGGTCACATCACAGAATAAATAAAAACGAAAACCCACTGATGATGGCACAGTGGTGCCGAAACATGTTTTGTACTGAGAAAAAACGATGTTTTGCATAACTGGCGGACCTCACATCCAACGATAATACAGGGTGTCCATAAAGTCCCTTTACAACTTCAAAATTTTATTACAACTGCAGTTGTTGAAATATTTTAACAACATTTCTTTTATTGTGATGTGTTTCTAAAAGTTTTCTTGGTAATGTTTAATAGACCTCTATAAGGGCGCCTTTAGTTGCACGAAGCATTTCAAGATAGTACTCGATGTCTTGCCATGTTCGCTGTAGCATAGCGTCGTCAATGGTGGCAATGGCATTACGAATCCTTTTCTTCAAGTCAGCAAGTCCCGTATCTGTGTCTGATACACGATATCTTTTACATACCGCCATAACAAGAAGTCAAAGGGAGTGATATCTGGAGAACGTGGTGGCTAAGGAATTGGCCCATCCCTCCCAATCCATCTGCCTGTAAATGTTTCAATGAGGAACCGACGAACACACAGACCCCAATGTGGTGGTGCACCATCTTGCTAGAAAATAATAGTTGGTTGTAACCCAATCAGTTGTGGTGCTACATATTCTGGCAGAAGTTCGAGGTAAACATCTGCAGTAATTGTTGACTCATTGAAGAAAAATGGACCAATTATTCGGTTGCACATGATTCCACACCACACATTTACTTTTGGACTATCTCGGTGAAGCTCCTTAGTCACATGGGAGTGTTCACGTCCCCAGATTCTCACATTATGTCTGTTTAATGTCCCAGAAACATGAATAGTTGCCTTGTCACTGACGCAAACTCATTTGAGGAATGCTTTATCCTCCGAAAGGCGTTCCAGCATGCTGAATGCAAACTCTGTCCTTTTTGGCTTGTCATTTGGCTCAAGTGTCTGTAACAGTTGCATTCTGTAAGTGTACAACCGTAAGTACTTGTGGAGGACCTTATGCACAGTTGAACGTGGTAGTTGCAACTGTCTGGTGCGAATGGACTTCGTAGGTGAACGAGTGAAGTTTAAAACGCGATCGATGTGTTTCTCGGATGTTCTTGGGCGCCCGCTGCTTCCTTTATCCAACACTGGCCCTGTCTCCACAAATTTTTGTGCCATGCATGGTTGAATGGCGCGATGGTGGATCTCTTCCATACTTAGTTCTGAAGTTTCGTTAAGTCTGAACATCCGCTTTCGTCACAATAAACCAGAACACACATTGTGCCTTCTCTTGAGGAGTTGCCATTTTATAGAGGTTCAGTTCCTTCTATCCTGCCGTTGTAATAAAATTTTGAAATTGTAAAGGGACTTTATGAATACCCTGTGTGTCTTGTTTCTCAGCATATAACGATTAGTGTTGATACAAGATTTGATGTAATGAACAATCCTGGGGCGTGTGAACAAAAACCTGCAAAAATATACCAATCGGAGGAAAATCTTTTAACAGAGATCACAAATAAAGTTTCCAGAACCTTCATAACCAGAGCAGGATTCATGCCACTACTCATCACATTAGAGACATTGAATACAGTCTTCTGTTGGAGGATTATTGTACTTTTCAGTAGTACTGTCTGAACAGTGGAAAGTTTGTGGATTTTTCGTCGGCGTATTTAAGTTTTGCTTTGCTTTCATTTTGTTTGCTTCATCTGAATCAATCAATTTCCTCTTTGGTTTCTTTCGTTCTTGTTCTGTTGACTCGTAGTCCAGCGGGTTCTCGAATGGGTGCCGGATACTATTTCTGACTTTTTCCCTTTCTTCTGTCTTTTTTGCGAATCTTTTCTTCTTGGCAAAGGAATTATTTCTTTTGGAGAAACGTAGGTACTTGGTCCTGGTTGTGATTCATTTGTAGATGTCTGTGAAGTTTGGCTCTGGAGATATCCAGTTTCAACTGTGGATGCATCATTTAATTTCTCACTCTGGTCTGTAACAGTCGAAGGCATGAAATCTTCCTCGGTGAATATGTGACTATCGACTGGATACATGTCGCATTATCTCGAACGCCTTTGTTGCCTTCCTCCTTTTATAACGTTTCCAAACAATTCACCAATAAATTCTTGCGCTATTACGTATCCAGAGTGGATTATGAGCTACTGGTCGCATTCTTGTGAACAAAAGTCCTTCAGCAGCTTGAAAAAGCAGCAATCCAATGGCCGCAGTTTGTGGCTGCTGTGTGGAGGAATGGTAACCCCATGACTATTACAGTCCTTGTAATAAACGACGGCATTCAGACTCAAATGTGACGAGTGATTGTCCAAAATAAACATTACTGGATTTTTTCTGTTGGCTATATATGTTTCTAAAATGTTGTAGCCATGTGAGATACAGATGTGAGTTGATATACCCATTGTCCAGGAGGGGCGCCACTCTTCTAACTCTCCTTCATCCTTTTCTAAGGAAATAGTATTTCTGGAGGAATGTACCCCCGCCACCACCACCATCACCACCACCCAGCTCTCATACAACATGCAACCGTTATCAGCTGACCTCTTTCTCCAGATGCAATTTTGCCTTTGTGCTTCTTGCCGCATGTTGCAATCACTTTCGGAAGTTTGTAAGGATTTACTTCTGGAGTTAAACTGATAAATATTAAATATTTGAACGGTTTTTGGAATTCGTAGATTGAAATCGGAAAACGGCAGTCAGTATTGCACATTTAGTTCGATCAACACTTGTGAAATACTCAGTTCTAATCAGTGAATGCCGCGGACAATTTATAGCCAAATAATATTAGACGGTCTTATAAAGGAGTTCAGACACATTTTCTGCAGTGAGTTCGTCACACATATTTTCTCTGTGAGCTTTTTATAGCGTTATGTGCAGCCGAGAGCTACCATGAAGCAGATACGTTTTTCGGAGTGATTCAACTTCTTTACAACCTGTTTAGTTGCAGTCTATCTGTTCTGAAACAGTGTTGAAAGTTCTTTATATTCCATGTCTGATACCTTCGGGAGTGATCTGGTCAACGGCGAAATACCAATTGCACCCCATTTGGATAAGATTGGCATTGCTGCTGAAACTCTCAGTAAGTTAAATTCGTCAGATCAAACACATTCTGTGGTATGGGGTATTTCGGATTGTGTGGATCATGGATTCATTTAGCTAAAGTTGTTGGTACAAACTGACTACAGAAGCATATTACTATAAGATCCAAATACTACCATTGATACTGAGGTAGACACTTTGAGAGCTTATTAAATGGCTTAAAATATCTTCGCGAAAATTGGGACGCCGTTCTCCCAGGTCTAAAGTTGCTGCCAATGCAATAAATATCGATCTTGAATTTCTGAGGGTGCGCAGTAAGAAGAGGAAGTCATTTCATACTGAACCCAGGAATGAAGTGGCAGAAGACTTATTCAAGATAAGTGCATGTATGCCACTATTGACACTCTAATGTCTAACTTGAGAACCCGATTAGAAACAGCGAAGATTTTAGATGAAACTTCCGGGTTTTATGAAAATACTTAAAGGTGACAAACGAACAGGTCGCTGAGGCATGTAAGTCATTTATCAGTGAATACCTATATGATGTCACAAGAGATTTAGAAGAAGAAATTAAATATCTTATAACAACTCATACTTCAGACTCTAAATACATTACCTTGGAACTATTAGAACTGTCGAATCAAATGCACAAGCTTAAAATTTTAAGCTTGTTACCGAAAGTAAGTGTATGTATGCACATTTTTTACATTCTTCCAGCGACTGTAACGGAAGCAGGAAGGTCTTTCAGCACTCTGAGTAATGTTAAAAGTTGCCTCAGATCAACTATGCGTTTACAACATCTAAACAGATTTGGGAACCTGGGAAACTGAATGTACAAGGATCTCCCAGAAAGTAATGCACCGCATTTTTTTTTCTTCAACAATTCTTTATTGAATGTAATGAGAATTACACATTCGAAAGAATGGTGTTTTATCTACTCACCCTATTTTTCCACGTAGTCTCCATCCTGTTCTATGGCCTTCCTCCAGCGCGAAACAAGGATGTGTATGCCCTGTCGGTACCCATAATTGTCCTAGTGGCGGAGCCAGTGTTTCACTGTGTGTATCACCTCATCATCCTCAAAATGTCTTCCTCGAATGGCATCCCTTAATGGCCCAAACAAGTTGAAGTCCGAGGGGGCTAAGTCAGGACTGTAGCATGGATGGGGTAACACTGTCCAATCCTGTTTCGTGGTGTGTTCAGCAGTCCTCAGACTTGTGTGGGACCGAGCGTTACCGTGTTGCAGCAAAACCTCTTCTGGTTGCTGTGACGCCTAAGTCGCCGGAAGCGCGTCTTGAGTTTTGTTGATGTATTGACATTTGCTTCTGAATTAATGGTACCGCCTCTTAGCATCACTTCAATGAGAATCACGCCTTCACAGACCCAGAACATGGTGATCGTGGCCTTACTGTCGGAAGCAATTGCTGTGAATTTTTTCTTCCGTGGGGAGTCGAAATGGCACCATTCCATCGGCTGTCGTTTTGTTTCGGGCTCAAAATGGTGAACCCAGCTTTCATCACCTGTCACAATCCGGGACAAGAAGGCCGCCCCCTCAGCTTCAAAACGTTGCAACAAATGAAGACAAATGTTTTTTCTGTGCGATTTTTGATCCACCGTTAGACACTGCGGGACACATCTTGCACACAGTTTTGAATATCCAAGAGTGCGGGTAATTGCATCCACACTTCCTTTGCTTATTGACAGTTGCAGCGCCAACTGCCGATTCGTAATGCGTCTGTCCTCGCGAACGGCAACATCAGCTCGCTGCAACATGTCAGGTGTGACTACCGTAGGTTGCCTCCCCGACCACTACAAATCGTGGAGCTCCACCGAATTTTCTTCTGATGATCTCACCCTCCGCGCTCAGCGACTAACTGTATTTCTGTCAACCGCGGATTCTCCATAGACTTTGCACAAGCGCCTGTGAATATTCCCCACAGTTTCTATCTCTGCAGTGAGAAATTCAATGACGGCACGTTGCTTGTAACGTATCACTTACAAACGCCATTTTGAAACTGTCCCTACACTATATGTCGGGAGTGACAGAAACTTGGCGCACCCACTTAGGAGGCTTCAAATAGTACATGTTTCACATTGATAGAATTGTTTTCGGCTGAGAAAAAAACGCGGTACATTACCTCATGATTTGGCAATGCAACTAAACTTTGATGCTACCATCCAAACATTTCCTGGACGAAAAGCTCGCAAAGCGGCATTGACAGTGCTGTAGGCAAGTATGCTATAATATGCTCCCCGTAGCACAACTCATGGCGGTTTATATGCGAGTGCGCTGATGTCTATTTACTGGCACGCCATGGAACCCTCCAATATCGCAGCGTTAATGACAGCAGACCTCTCGTCAGTGTACAGTTCAGTGTAATACTTAGCCTTTTGTTTTAAAGTGAAATTAAAATGAATTAAACTAATTTATAAAACTAAGTTTCTAAGTCGCATCAGTTTTCTGCCTTACCACTGCCATTGTCTCCTCTCTTACATAGATTGTCTCTTTTTGTCTTTCTTTGACACTGCCACTCTCTCCACCGTGCCTTGGCAGCACAAAAATTCTGTATTCTTCTCCAAATCAATCGATTCACCTTTCCATTTTTCGTCTCTGGTGTTTGGTGTTAGCTTCATATCGATGGCTGCAAGATATAGATAACAAGTGTAGCCATATCGATGTCATAGCGTGTTCAAACATTGCTAGCCGTAGCTACTAGCCCATACAAACTTTTATTTCTGCCTTAAGGAACTAAAGAGAGCTTTATAATTGTGATTTACAGTTTTGAGGTGTGAAAGATAGCAAGCAATGATTTCGACCGACATTTTGACAAATGGTTGTTATTTCTTCAAACTTATGACAACAATGCAGAGTCTTCATTGTAGCACATTGCGTCCATGTCTGGCTCTTTTGTGCATTCACCGAAGAAGTCTCTTATTCCGAACAAAGCTGCTGAAAATTGCGGATTTAGGTGTACGTTGTAGCTGTTTTTCCGATGTTTTGTTTGTTGTTGTGTTTGGTGATGCCGTCACTTTTAGGGTATATTAACTGAAAGAGAGGAAGTAGATATCTATTACCCATTTACGATGCGAAGATATGGGCCTGCATGGGAATCCGAACCACAATTTTCTGGTAAGTTTCTGATTTACTACGGTTTCTAAGTACTTCACTTGACGCAAACTAGAGTTTCAATCTGGCCTAAAAAGCTACAAACAAGCGGTTTGCACTTTATTTTTAGAATAAATGCAGCTATGACGAAATCAGCTGAACGATATCGTACCATTCCGATAGTGCGTATTGAGTGAGATCAGCGAATACTTAATAGAGCGTTGAAATATGAAAGGTTGAGGACTGGCTTGTGTTTTTATTTATACTGGGTTGGCTCTGTAGGTTTTCGTGTTGTTTTGTATGCCATTAAAATAAGAAGTAACTACGTTTTAATAGAAACTGGATTGCTGGCGTTATGGGCTAATTTTCATTTTGGCGGAATAATCTGATTCGCTCCCTAAAGCGCCTGTAGACAATAGGACCAGACGATGCTGACCAGCGGACCAAACCACACACCATGGATCGACCGAAAATACACATAAATCTCTTTAGTGTGATCTTTGTCTTTCTGTATTGTCGTCTGAGGCCCCTTTTTGCTTGCTTGGTGTTTCCATGTTGTCCCAAGACTTACATGGCACTATTTTCGCGAAATTAAACGCAAATAGCCTCTAATTTTTTGATGGTTGACTAATGACTCACATAAAAAGTACTGTTTCAATTTAATTGTGGTAACACGTGCTGACTCGATGCCAAACTTGAGACACGAAAATTTGTACTGAGTAGAAGGATTCTAGAATTTAAGTGAAACACCTGTAGGTCCATTTTTTACTGTTTAACAGGAAATGAACATTTTTTTAAATTTTCATAGTTGTGTTTCTGCGTTCGGTATAAATAATCCAATGTTACTGTACGCAACGTAACAAAAACTGCTTTAAACGATGGAAGTTTTGCACGGGGTTTAATTTCGGTTGGCACCTCACAGGTAATTTATTTTGAACGCGATGGAGCAAGTCCACACCGGAGATTTAAAATAGTGCACGTGTATTAAATCGCAATGTAACTATAATTTGCCGCTGCGCCTGCGCCAGTGAATGTGATAATGGGCGACTAACGTGATGTGATGAAATATCTTCACCACCATTCATCGCTAAGTGTTAAAATTAGTACGGGACAAAAGTTCAGCGAGTAGTTACAATGCTGAGTAAAATTTTCACTCTGCAGCGGAGTGTATGAAACTTCCTGGCAGATTAAAACTGTGTGCCGGACCGAGACTCGAACTCTGGACCTATACCTTTCGCGGGCACTTCCAATTGAGCTACCCAATCACGACTCACAGACGCCCCGTCCTCACAGTGAGTTCGAGTCTCGGCCCGACGCACTGTTTTAATCTGCCAGGAAGTTTCAGCTGCAATGCAACTGGTTGAACGTTGCGACTGGCGGCAGTTAAAAACATGATCTCGAAATAACAAGTATATATCGAGCAGAAATTGGGAGCAAAGCGAGACTGCTATGGGGACAGACGGTAGCACTTCTTGTTTATGTTAAAATCTTCGAGGTTTTTTTTGTTTTGATTATAAGCAATTATGTTCAGAAACCTGAAATTCGTAACAGTCCTCTGGAAAAAAAATTCTCATTCTACGTTTTTTCAAAAATTGGAACCTGTGATTTTTGTGTGGGGGGGGGGGGGGGGGCGGAGGGGGAGGGGATTGTATGATTGAAGAGGTGCGTTCGTGGCTTCCGGCACCTATAATTTTCAAATTAAGCACTGGACTTGCGTCAACTTTTGTGCTCTTTAGCTTTATCGTTCACTGCCCCCAACGTTGAAATCTCCTTTCTGGCTTCCCGAATAAAGCATTATCTGGCCACACACTAGAGCATTAGTGGAAAAAAGTCATCAGTTTTAAGACGATCGAACAATGACTTGCTTCCGCCTCGAATGAATTCGTAGATGTATTTTTCTAAAATAAAAAAGAGAATGTCAATTAACAAAATAGTGATCTAAACAGAAAACTAAAGATACACAACTTCTATATTTACTAATTTAACTTACAATAGAATGGAACTTCATTCGACGGGATATAATGTTTACCATGGGCTGGTAAATTCTCTTTCGTTAAATTTTCAAAATTTTTTACTTCATCATTGTCAAACAGTGACAAGGCAGAAACTTTGTCAGCCAAATACTATAAATACTGGCCTTTCGTCTCTAAAGTCGTTTTCAAGATGTTTTTATCAATTTTTACGTAAGCCTACCATCGACTTCAAAAAGCACAAGCCTTGGTAGGATACTTTTAATGCCAAAATAGATTGAATCAATGGCTTGATGTAGGGTGTCACGATGAGCAGGCAAACGTCTAACAGCGCTGCTGCCTTATCCTTGCTCGTAATTTAGTATTGATCACAAACTAATGATATTTTTACGGAATAAATAGCTCTCGCCTTCCATCGAGCTTGGTGTATGGGACCTGTGTGTCGAATCTTAATTCGCTTTTGTCACAGAAATCTCTGTCAACCATGGAGGTAAAAAGAAGGGAGGTGTCATTACGTCACCGACTTGAAGCCGATGTCCGCCACCTTAAAAAGTCCGAAACATTAGGTTCGCCGCGGGAATACTTACACGTAACTTCACTTTCCAGAGCCTGCTTCCGACAATGTTGGGTGCTTAAATTATGTGGAGGCGTGGTTGATTCATCAAAAATACCAGCTTACGTTGTTTACTGGTGTACTAATTGATCCAGTTGTAGTCTAAAGTTGAAAGGAATAAAATTTCAGCCGGCCTGTGTGACCGAGCGCTTCTAGGCGCTTCAGTCTGGAACCGCGCGACCGCTACGATCGGAGGTTCGAATCCTTCCTCGGGCATGGATGTGTGTGCTGGTGCTGTCCTTACGTTGGTTAGGTTTAAGTAGTTCTGAGTTCTAGGCGTCTGATGACCTCATATGTTAAGTCCCATAGTGCTCAGAGCCATTTGAACCATTTTTTGAATAAAATTTCATTCGTAAATGGGGCAATTCAAGCAATATTTTCTTTTGCACATATGAATTATTGTTGCACTGTTTACTTTTATTGTAATGGTTTTATTTGACTTTAGATTTGCCATGGGCCAGCTCTAGGGGGGAGGGCGAACTGTGCCATAGCCCAGGGCGGCAGATTTTTGGGGGCGGCAAATACGTCTTGCATAAATAAAGAAATGTGAGAATAGGCTGGAAATACAAATTATTCATAAAAATCAAGGGTCTTACTGAGAGTTATCTACCGTACAGAAACAGTGTGCTCAGATTTACGAAAGAAACGTCGACTCCCACAAAAAATTGGAAATATTTATTATTGAACAAATTGATATAGATAATAGTTTTATGCGTATGTACAATAAAAATGCGATTATAATTATATAATATTCAATTACTCTTGCTCAAAAATACGTTTCATTTGTCACACGTAGAACATCACTGGTTGTTATCTCGTTCCCATAACGGTGTCGTGAAGCAGGTGACAGTCGGATAGCGCCGATGTTCGCGAATTAAAAAAAACGGACTTGAAGTTTTAAGTAGGCTATTTGGCTACCGTTTAGTTACTTAACAGTATCTGAACGAATCTTCCACAGACTTCCCCAAGTCTGTTTATGACATGGAGCAATTTTAAACATCATAATACGTTCACTGTGGAGTCCTTCATTTTCAACAGTACGATAACAAAGATGTTTAAAAATATGGCCTCTCTTTCTCTTTAATTTGTACTAGGTTTATGCATAACAATTTCAAATGCTGGTATTTGACGCACGTTTTCTATTTACATTATTGTAAAAAATTTTAAAAAAAGCTATGAAGCAGGCTGTGCATTGAAATGCCGAAGACTGCTTTGATCGCTCGTATTTCTCTGCAACAAAATGCAGATCTTGTATTACACATAATCCATTCAAAATGCTATGTTTGCTTGGCATTAGCATTAAAACTTAGAGAATGTTTCATAAAAAGTTGAAATTATGTTTGAAACGTTGAATAATATTCAAATAAAAAAGTAAAATTAACACAAAAATCTGGATACTTTCTTTTAGAGGTTTTAGATAATGAATATTGAGTCTTGGGGATGTTTCGACTTGCGTTTACGGGGCAGATATTTTTGGGAGTTGGCAGCCGTGCACGCTCTCAGTTGGCATTTTCATTATAGTATAGCTGCAATGGTGGCTTGCATTATAGTAAATAGCCAAGTGGCGAGTTAAGTGTTTGATGGAGTGGTCGAACTGTGGATTGTGGCACCAATATAGGTCTGTATGTGGTGCACATATTGGAAACATTTTATTTGCCAGACACAGTTTACTTTCATCTCTTCACTTCGAACAATAATGATATAGGTAAAGACAGTTATATCACCGTCCGTATCATTCCTTTTGGAGGCTGTTCAGTAAAGACAATAACGATTGTGTTAAAAGCTGATAATTGTACATTCATCTGGCAGTGCCAACGTATTATCAGTTTTGTGTGAAAACGTTTTCTCACTGTGACGCGACGTGTTTTCATTAGGCCGTAAATTATTGCAAATTGTATAAACTGTTGCAGTGTCTGACGGCAAGAAACACCTTTCAGGCTGCCAGTACAGGAAAAGGCGAGCAGAAAGAGAAAATGTAGACAAAAAAATGAAATATTCTTTAGATAAATTATTCCAACCTAAAGAAGACTTTCATCAGAATGATCCAGGCACAAATCCAGACGCAGACGTAAATCAGGCCTTAGATGAACGTCGCTGGGTAAACATGATATTGTATGCAAGCTCTCTGATGAATGTGAAACTGTTCCAGCTGATTCTAGCAAGTCGTCATCTGATACTTAAACTGTCAGTGATGTAATTAATTCAGAACCCGCAAAATGGCCCGACAAAATACATGATTTTGTTAGAGCCTCCAGAACAGATAACGGAAATTGTTCAGAAGAAATGGTAGTTTATTCAAAAAGTGCAAATGCTGTTTTTTGTTTCAGCTATAAACTCTTTTCGAACATTACAAAATTATCGTCTTCAGGTGGTTGTAACAACTGGTGGCACATTTCTGAGACATTAGCTTGCCACGGTAGGTCCCAAGTGCACTTAGAATTGCACCAAAACTGGATAGAGCTCGCCAATTACAATCTCACCAAGTGCGTAGAGCCTGCTAAAAGATTAAAATCTGTCAGTACTGTCGATACAGGAACCCTGCAGATATTAAATGCAGAAACTCGGCATTGGGAAGGTGTAATCGAACGCCTTATAGCAGTTATCCAGTTTTTGGTTAGACAGTGGTTTCCCTTAAGAGGAACTTCTGACAAACCGTTCACACACAACAAAGGAAATTTTTTAAAATTGGTCGAATTATTTGCTAAATTTGAGTCAGTTCTCGGCGAAAATAGAAGGAGAGCAACAATTTGTGAAAGTAAGTCTCGTCATTATCTGGATACAAACATACAAAATGAAATAATTCGCATTCTCCACCAAAAAATTAAGAATAAAATGTTGTCTTTATTGACATCTGCTAAATATTGTAGTTTAATTTTGGGCTGTACACCATATATTTCTGATTTTGTGCAAATGACAATGATAGTGCTTTTTGTGAATGTGACTTCTACTGATCTTGGCATGAGCGATGTAAATATTAGTGAACATATTCTTGGATTTGTACCTGGAAGAGATACGTCTGGTTGGCTCTGGCCCTGAGCACTATGCGACTTAACTTATGAGGTCATCAGTCGCCTAGAACTTAGAACTAATTAAACCTAACTAACCTAAGGACATCACATACATCCATGCCCGAGGCAGGATTCGAACCTGCGACCGTTGTGGTCGCTCGGCTCCAGACTGTAGCGCCTAGAACCGCACGGCCACTCCGGCCGGCCGTCTAGTTGGGGGCGTACAGGGGTAGTCTTAATAGCGGAAGTGAAAATACCTTTGGAGGACGTGAGGGGCCAGGGCTATGATAACGGTTCTAACATGAAGACTCATCTCAATCTAATGAGAATTTACTATGCCAAGGCTGGAAAGCTCTTAAGGATGCCAACAGCCGCAAGCTGTTTGTAACGCCGTTACAGACTGTTTAAGGAATTACAAAATAAGAATTTCGATAGGAATACACAACACATTAATATTATTTATGTCAATATAACAGGACCGATCTCGAGGCTCATTCACAGTCGTCCTTGGTATCGTTGGCTGTTACGGTATGGAATATATTCGTTTATAGTTTAAGTCCTTTTCCAGCCTGTATTTATTTGTAGGCTATATCGTAAATTATATTTGGTATTGTAGCAGAATTTGGGTGTGCTTGTAGCAGAAATAACGTATGTTTGGCTACCAACATTGCCACGAACTTGCGCAAACGCGCACCGCGCATTCGCAGTGGCAGATAGTGCAGAGGCTTGAAACGTAAATGTCGTCATGTAAACTTCGCTTTTTAAAGCCAACGGAAGTGCCTTGTGTGTTAAATATTTCCCGTAACGTGATCACCACGTAGCAACAAAAAGCGTTCATGCCACCTACAGCTACAAAGTACCTTTAGTTGATCACTGCAATCATATATATACGTTACGGTGACGTATTTATAATAGTAAACTTGCTGCAGGAACTATAAGCCTACATGTTGTTATTCACGTTGTCTGATGCGGTTCTATTTTCAAGATCTACACAGAGATGAAAGCGGAATCAGATGTAATGTTCAACAGTTTAATTTAGCATTTTAAGGTGGATTTTAGCCCCGAAGTGCGGCGCATAAAGCAAAAACAATAAACATAGGGTGCCTAGAGACGATTACTATTGATCAAGTACCTTAATCACAACAATCTTGTAAGTCAATCTGTCGGCTAAAACCACGCTTCTACAGTCGACAGCTATCACCGTAGATCGCGCCAAGGTCGCGCTACTGCTCGTTAGTGCACAGACTGAACGGTAGATGGCGTTGAGCGTAGTGCATACTGGATTCGCGTAAAAAAAACGGTAAAAGACTACCTAGGAGAGTAACTAAGACACAATGCTGCATTTCATAAGTAACAAAAGCATTTTTTAATATAATATCGATTCTTCGTTGCGTTAAACCTTTCATTTTATAATAGATGGTATATGTGCTCGAATAGAAGCACGAACTTAACGTTTACTTAAGCGTACCTGAAGCACGTTTAGGTTTAAAAAGGGTGTTCGCCACTTTCATGGTGCATGGGCCTTAACGGCTCGTGGGGTATGGCTATCAAGACATACCCAACACGTAATTTTTGTATTTGTGGGGCAGTTGGCTGCCAATAAGCACTGACGCCCCCGCAATATGGAACGAAACATATGGTGATTGGTAATCTACAGTTTACATACATACAGCGAACAATGAGGCCGATCAGTTTGTACTTTGTGTTAAAAGCTCTCTCTCCATCAGAGGCACTCTCACACTATTTGTAATTTGTGAATAAATCATAGTTTCTGATACATTGTCATTATGGACTCACCGAACTGGCTCATCCGCGCCGAATCGGGAAACAAATTTTCCTTGCTTTATGTCAAAGCATATAGCCATGGAGTCATTCGCAACTGGATCCCAAATATAACGCCCAGACCATTAATTATTCCACTTGCAATTTAAAATATCAGGTACACTGCGTTTCAAAAGCTCCCAGCAACACTGTACATTCACTTTGCAAAGTTTTTTACAGTTGTTAGCAACCAGTGTTAAAAACTACTATAAATGTGAACATAGAATGTATTTAGATGTATCTGAATATTGTGAGTCTGATAGGAAACTGCGTAAAACTCAGAAAAACTATACTCACCCGAGTTAAGCATATTACAGTACTGTTAAAAAAGTGATAAAATTCGTTCGTTTTTGAAATTCACTACTGTTCCTAGAAGTGTCTGTATGCAATAACCAAATCTACATCACAGTTTTTATTTCATTAAACACGTACAAACACATTGTGAGTGTCTTTCATGCATGAATACCCATTAAATGTCCTAGGCACATCATCAGTAAAGTTTTGTGTTCATTTTCCTGGAAGACTGTGTGCAGAATTAATTAAAATATGAATCAAGTGTACATATGTATGCCCAGTTCTCATTTCACTAAGATTGAAATAGTAATGGACAGGTGTAGGACCTTCATGAATACTGCTCTGTAAGTGTGTAATTACTAAATGAATTGAGTCTAAGACCTGCAGAAATTTAAGCACCTCCACACTTCCTTTGATAGATAGTCCTTAATGAAGAGAGTACAATGCTGTTAATTTTTTCCAAGATTATAACCATCTAATTGAGTCTGGGTGTGCTCCAGTATCACAAGGCGTTTTACTGTTTGGCTAAAATGAGAACCATATTGCCTCACGAGGTTTGCTTACCAAAACATACCCAACATATAATTTTTGTAAATGTGAGGCAGTTGGCCATACAACACAAATAAACTATTGACTAAACCACAACCACGACTGAGTGCTACTCATAGAACTCATGGGAAGTTCAACATATACCTATACTGAATACTTCACAAGTCAGGTTAACTATTCAAGTTGCTGCCTAGATTATCACCCTCTCATTCACATGTGGCATATCATGGGCTTTAAACTCCCTTTGGTGGAAAATTAGATGTTTTCTCAGGCAGTGTGGGTAGGGAAAATGCCAGCCAGTCTTTCAGGAGGCAGTGTTTCATAGATTCGATGTATGTAGAATTAGTTGTCATGCAAAAGTCTGTCCTAAATTGGATGGTCCCATACTCCAGATTTTAGTCATTTCATTTGGTGATGACATCAGTGCACTGCCATTTGTGATAAGTCTTATTGGCTGCAGTACTCAGTAATTTCTGCAAGTTCATTTCAAGCTACTATGCTGTCTTCTGAAAACTTGTCAGTATGACGTAAGATTTGTGATTACTGCAGTGGCTGTTTATTTTTAGGTGTTTGCATGGTCCTCTTATTGTGTTCTACAGCTAACTTGAAATAGCTTTTTAAAATATACTGTGCATCTCTCATTGACCTCCACTGCTACCTGCACACTAACTTTAACAGATGCTCTTCTGTCAGTAATCTCAGTTTGTTACTTGTTTGTTTAGTGCTCCCTACCTCAGATAACTCATTAGTATATTCTCCTTCCTCCTCGCATCTTCACTCACCTCAAAATTCAGAATCACAACCAATTCAAATGAAAAACACATCAGTAGTCATAATCTGAATACTAAGATTCAAGGACTGAAAAGCTCTGTTACTAAAATGGCATGAAGCAGTGTTATTTGCACAATTCCATGACAAGTATTAATGTATCTAAACAAGACTCAGGGTTTACAAAATGTAGGTACTATTTGCATTGAAAAATGCCAGTTTGATCAACGAAGAAGGGCAATATGAATGGTCAAATGACTGTGTATCATGAATATCTGAAACATATACCTTAACATGGAAGAAACCAACTATCACACAACACTTATTTATGAAGTTCCAAGAACCACTTTTAAAGACAGGAATCTAGGAGTATACTACTGCTCCCTATGTATGGCTTCCGTAGCAAGATTTGACTAATTACAGTATGCACAGGGGCATTTAAGCAGTCAATTCTTCCCGTGCATTGCGAACGGAATGAGAAGAAATCTTAATTCAGTGTACAATGCGAAGTACCCTCTGCCTTGTACTTCATAGTCAACTGCAGAAAGTGGGTGTAAGTGTAAGAATTAAGCTAACAATGGTACATGAACAGTAGATATTTAGTATACCTGAGGCAGCAGCTGTCTTTCTAATTTACTTGGTTAAATTTAGCCGAGAAACATGAATAACATTAAGCACTATAGTGTTACTTTATTGTTAATACTCTGCATCGATTGATTTCCTTGTCTTTCGTTAATGTATTCCTCGACTTGCTATCCTTCCCTGATGGTTCTCTTTTGTAATGTTGTCTACGGAGTATGATGAGTCAATCAGTCAACCAATCAATGAAAACCTCCATGGTTTGAACCTCTGTTGGCTCTAGGGATTTTTCTCTGTCTCATATCACTTCTGTCATCTCTAGAAATGGTTTACTCTGATGAGAAATG
The DNA here is from genome assembly GCF_021461395.2 of Schistocerca americana. NCBI lineage: Eukaryota > Metazoa > Arthropoda > Insecta > Orthoptera > Acrididae > Schistocerca > Schistocerca americana. The sequence goes on along the minus strand of NC_060124.1, from coordinate 168,745,303 downwards.
CCAAGTTGCAGTGTAGCTCAGAGTACATGTTAAACTGTTTAGTTCCCCTCTGACAGACTGTGTAAGTCAGTTCAGTTCAAAGATCAGAGAAATGCAAAAGGCCTATCAACTCTAATATGACCATGTAGATTAAGGCATTGCAGTGTTCAAACCAATCTTTGGAATAGAGGTATACCTTTTCTTAATTTCATACATTGTCATATATCATGAACTGTGATAAATCAAGGTATACTGCATTTGGGCAGAAAGAACTCCCTATTTCGTATTTTAAGATTTCCTATATTGCTGCAGTGGAAGTTATCTTGTTTTATACACTAAAGTATGCTATTTTTTCATATTTTTTTTCCAGATCCTGTGAAGCCACGGAGATGCCAGGACAATTAAGCATTGAGAAGAGAGCCACAGTTTGCAACAAGAGATGAGGTGTGTCAATCTGTGACTCAGGTCCAAATGTGGTGAAGGGGTCAATATGGGAAGCAAGCTGTTCTGGATGCAAAAACAATTAAAAATTGCCACAGAAAATTAATGCCTACTGGAGGTGTCATGGACACAAAGAGACCAGGAAGGCCCTCAACTTCAGTCTCAGAGAAAAAGGTGGCCACACTGAGGGAGATGTTCAAGTCAAACCCTTCAAAATCAACAAGGTGGGCTGCAAGAGAGAGCGGTGTCACATACTGTTCTGTATGTACAATTGTTCACAAAGTCACATTACAAACCGTGGAAGCTTCATTATATTCAAATATTGTATCCAAATGAGTGAGATACGCTTGTAGAATTTTGTGAAATGATTTTCGCATGCCATGATCGTCTACACCTGTATGAAAAAATTCAGTGGAGTGATAATACTGTTTCATGTGGGGGGGGGGGGGGGGGGAGAGAAGGATCCATTAATCATCATGGTAGTCATTATGGGGCAGTGGGTAATTGCAAAGGCACCATTAAAAAAAATTAGGGAAAGCTGAAAGTAACAGTGTGGTGTGGATTGATTTCTTCGTGCATTATTGGACCTTGCCTGTTGAGAAACACTACTGACACTGAAAGATATCTAGAAATGTTAGAAAATTTTGTATTGCCTACAATTTCTGAATGAGACATGCCACATGAACTGTTGTTTATGCAAGATGGAGTTCCCCACAATACGCTTTGTCTGTATGACAGTAGCTTCACAGGACAATGGATAGATCGCGGAAGCCTCAACAGAACGACCAGCATAAACCCCAACCTCACCCAATGCAATTTCTGTTGGATGGAGGGGGGGGGGCTTATGGAGGGGGGGGGGGGCTAAGGGAGATGTATATCACAGCATAGGCCTACAATAAACTCTTGGCTAACTTGATAAATGTTTGTGCGGTCATAAGTAGTATTCCTGCTGAGTTCTTGAGGAAGGTCACAGCAAACATACCTGTTCATTTAAGACAGCATCTAGAAAATACCAGAGCACTGAAAGACCTGAGTCGAAACAAGGCCCCCGGAGTAGACAACATTCCATTGGAACTACTGACGGCCTTGGGAGAGCCAGTCCTAACAAAACTCTACCATCTGGTGAGCAAGATGTATGAAACAGGCGAAATACCCTCAGACTTCAAGAAGAACATCATTCCAATCCCAAAGAAAGCAGGTGTTGACAGATGTGAAAATTACCGAACAATCAGTTTAATAAGCCACAGCTGCAAAATACTAACACGAATTCTTTACAGACGAATGGAAAAACTAGTAGCAGCCCACCTCGGTGAAGATCAGTTTGGATTCCGTAGAAATACTGGAACACGTGAGGCAGTACTGACCTTACGACTTATCTTAGAAGAAAGATTAAGGAAAGGCAAACCTACGTTTCTATCATTTGTAGACTTAGAGAAAGCTTTTGACAATGTTGACTGGAATACTCTCTTTCAAATTCTAAAGGTGGCAGGGGTAAAATACAGGGAGCGAAAGGCTATTTACAATTTGTACAGAAACCAGATGGCAGTTATAAGAGTCGAGGGACATGAAAGGGAAGCAGTGGTTGGGAAGGGAGTAAGACAGGGTTGTAGCCTCTCCCCGATGTTATTCAATCTGTATATTGAGCAAGCAGTAAAGGAAAAAAGAGGAAAATTCGGAGTAGGTATTAAAATCCATGGAGAAGAAATAAAAACTTTGAGGTTCGCCGATGACATTGTAATTCTGTCAGAGACAGCAAAGGACTTGGAAGAGCAGCTGAACGGAATGGACAGTGTCTTGAAAAGAGGATATAAGATGAACATCAACAAAAGCAAAACGAGGATAATGGAATGAAGTCGAATTAAGTCGGGTGATGCTGAGGGAATTAGATTAAGAAATGAGACATTTAAAGTAGTAAAGGAGTTTTGCTATTTGGGGAGCAAAATAACTGATGATGGTCGAAGTAGAGAGGATATAAAATGTAGACTGGCAATGGCAAGGAGAGCGTTTCTGAAGAAGATAAATTTGTTAACATCGAGTATAGATTTAAGTGTCAGGAAGTCATTTCTGAAAGTATTTGTATGGAGTGTAGCCATGTATGGAAGTGATACATGGACGATAAATAGTTTGGACAAGAAGAGAATAGAAGCTTTCGAAATGTGGTGCTACAGAAGAATGCTGAAGACTAGATGGGTAGATCACATAAGTAATGAGGAAGTATTGAATACGATTGGGGAGAAGAGAAGTTTGTGGCACAACTTGACCAGAAGAAGGGATCGGTTTGTAGGACATGTTCTGAGGCATCAAGGGATCACCAATTTAGTACTGGAGGGCAGCGTGGAGGGTAAAAATCATAGAGGGAGACCAAGAGATGAACACACTAAGCAGATTCAGAAGGATGTAGGTTGCAGTAGGTACTGGGAGATGAAGAAGCTTGCACAGGATAGAGTAGCATGGAGAGCTGCATCAAACCAGTCTCAGGACTGAAGACCACAACAACAACAACAACAACTAGAAAATACTGGAGCAGACAAGGAGTTGTAACTTTTGGAAAGACAATGGTATATAATAAATTATAAATTAGTAGAAATCTGTGTTTATACCTACAATGTTGTAGGAGAGAAAAAATAAAAATAGAGTTACTTTCTGCCCACCCTGTAGAATATCAGCTGCCTTAAGTTGCAATATTCTTTTTTTCTGAAACATAGTGATGTTATGAACCACAGTGCCAGTCTTGGTTGTGACTGTGCCTATGATATAGGTTGTGACTCAGACCATAATGTTAACTTTGTACAGTTGTTCCGGCGTTATGATCAACGATGTGTTTACTGACCAGTGTCGACAGTGCTGTTAGGCGAGTTAATATGAGTCTTGAGAGGGCACTGGTGACTGCTGGCAAGGCATGCATTTTGTTGCTGCCATTTGAGAGTATCTATACTAGACAAAGCCTACACCTGCCTAGGATTGGGAAGGAATAGTTGGTTAAGCTAAAAAGTGCTAGTATACCAAGTGGATCTGGACTCACTCAAGGCCAAATTCCAATGATAAATTTGCAGAAGGAGTAGACTTTTTCTAGGGTGAAATCATGTAGGAGGAAAGTTTTTAATAAATGGGAAATGAAGATCAGAAGGAGCAGTAAGCTTATTTCGTCAAAACAGAGGAATTAAGTCGATGAATTGCTAATAGATCTTGACTCAGACATTTTTATGTCTCAAAAGTACCTCTTATCTAATTTCTATGCAAAGACTTCACTGCTGAGGAGAAGTGTGCCCATTATTCCCAAATGCAATGATTCATTCAAAATAATCGGAATTCCAAATATTGTAAAGACCAATTATTTGAAGACTGTGTCGGAGAGTGAGTTTTCAAGGAAAACCTTTGTGTCATACACCGTTAGAGATGACCCTGTTCAGACTACAGGGTTTTACTCTCAGACTTGACACTGTGCTAGGTTCAGTTCTTACGAAATGCATAAAGTTGAATTTATGTCGAAATTTCAGTATGAACTTTCTTTCTTATTCTTCAGGGAATAGAATGTTAATGAATTTACTTCAAGCACAATCATGGACAGTACTTTGTGAGGTTGTTCTCAAGTTGATGGGCACAATGTAACTAAAATTAGCAATGGTCTTTCAGATCATGGTGCATTGATAGTAATACTTGAACTGAATCAAGGCAGAGCCATATCGTCAAGCACTAAACAAAAGATTTAAGAGCTGAGTGCACCTACAATACAGACATTTGAATCTAATCTCAAAGGCAAACTTAGCAAGAAGTCTACAATACAAATGACTTGATCAGTAAATATACATTTCATCAAATATTTATCAGTTGCTTTAATAACTAAAAATTGCAGGTATGTATGCAGTAATAATAAGAAACCAATTTGGATAACTAATGTCATTAGAATATCACGTAAGATGGAGTGGAGGCTGTATCATAATATGAAGGAAAGAATAGCCCGGTTACAAAATTTCACAGCTGATAATACTGGAAAGTGCTAAAGAATGTCATCAGACAGGCTAAAGCAATGCATTAAAGCATGAGAATAAAAACTTTGCACAAGTTCTGCTGCACACCTGGTGGACTAACACTCCTGAAATAAAGGTACTGGTAGAAGTGATACTGTTAGGAGGGTCTTAAGTCATGTCTTGATATGTCAAGTCAGAAGAGTATTTTACACAAAAGGCAAGGTTCTGGGTTCGAGTCTCAGTCGGACAAACAGTTCAGAGTCATTCAGTCTGCAAGTAATAGCAATTTGCTTTATATGTGTATAGAGGTAGGGGATAGATAGATAGATAGATAGATAGATAGAGCAGTTATAAAGGTTTTATAAATGGTATGTGTTATTTTATAAACAGATTTTATTTTAAGAATCTTTTTAAAGGTGAGGCACATAATTCATATGTTTTTTGTTATTCACACACTTCATGGTATACAACTTTCATTAATTTTATTGCCACAAACATATAATACTATGGAGAGTGAAACAGAATTTTTTTTTCCACTCAGCAGACAGCTTAAACCAAAGGTGACTAGAAGATCTGTGTTAAATAAACCTCCCTTCATGTAGCTTATAAAATTATTTTATGGTACATAGTATGTTGTACAGTTAACAAATATCACAAATAATGTCAAAAATAAGGTGCACAGTGCCAAGTAAAATAATCAGTTTTAAAAAGCAATGTCACAAAAATAGGGATGTAGAAAATGCCGGTGGCTACAAACGAACTAAAATAAACTTTTCCCAGTTTCTTCCTGTGGAAAACAACCACTGTGGATCACAAGTTAATAATACTAACAAGATTTTTAGGCTTAAGTCAAATAACAATAAAGGAATACATATTTTCTATTACAATACATTGCATGTTACATATTAGTATAATCTTTCTTAAACAAAAATGTTTGATGTAGCTAATATGCAACAAAAGAACCAGCCTGAGAATAAGTCAACTTTATGTCACAGGAACATAGTTCTCCATATTAATGCAACCGTGAAACATCTGTGATCACAGATCAGAAAAAAATAGGTGGCTCCATTTTTGACATTTCTCTTAACTGTCATGTAGATATAAAATTTCAAGCTACCAACTGTTTATATTTACACAAACTCTTTAAAGGATTAATTTATTCACAAATGATCAAGAGATCAGATCCACAGCCACCTAAGTAAAAAATCCTACCTAGCAAAACTAATTCAGTCTGAATTCTGATTTTTTTCTCTTCATTACAAAGGAACTTGGAGCTTAATCACAAACAAACACTGATAATAAACTGTTTGCATATTTTACTTAAAAGGCACTGGTATCCGATTTTAACATCCACATAAAAACTGGTATCCAGCTGTCCCAGCTCATGTTCCAGTAATAAACACCAGCAAATGACTTCAAAAAAGCACAACATTAACAGTATGCTACGTCCTGGAAGCAATACTACTATTCTGTTAAAAAGGAGTGGAATCTGGACAGCACTAATCTGTATTAATAAATAATTAACTTTGCAGAAATGTGATTTGTACATAACTCTGCTTTTAAACTAATATAGTTGTGTAAAAATATTTATTTGAAGACAAATTTTATGTTAATGCACTATTATTTGTGCTACTTTAACAATGTGATGAAAGTAGTACTCTCTCAACACAGCCACTGGCATCTTCTGTACACAGTCTCGGGCAGTGACTCGCATGACCACAGATAACTTGCACACTGAGGTCTGAACATCCGCTGTCCCTCTTCCCAATCACATAACACTCGACAACTGCACAGGAAGCTCTTACACATTATACTTCCAAGTACGTATACTGCTGTTTTCACTGCATTTTCGAAACCTCGAACTTTGTTGTCATGATTTCCTGGAGGGACGAAAAAAGTAAATGTTATTAAGTTACTTTTCTGAATTATATCTGTTTAAGAAGCTAAATAAACAATTATTTAAGAATATAATAATGAAATCTGTTTTGAGATTTTGAACACAAACACTGAAATAATAACGGTTTTATCACACTATAAAGTGACAAATAAATCGAAAGTAAGTATATTTTATCAGCAAACATTGGAAACTCCAGGTTGGAATAACATCGATATAAGGAAAAAAACTGCTATCTGTGGCAGCTTGGACCAGAATGCAGATGGTGATCATGTAAGCATGAGGTGTTGCTTGCTTGTGTGAATGAATTCTGATTTTGTGTGTGTGTGTGTGTGTGTGTGTGTGTGTGTGTGTGTGTGTGTGTTTTTACTTTTATGAAGGTCAGGCCAAAAGCTAATATGTAAGTGTCTTTTAGTTTTGGCTGTCTGCAACGTGTCATCTTTACAGTAAGTAGCAATCTATCTTTTCCTTATATTGTTATATTTTATCACCATTAGCAGTAATTTGTGTTGTATGTTACAATGCATGGTCATTAATGATATGTGACTTTAGAAGTTATGAACTTCACATTAACAAGGCACTAGTGACTAGTGGGTCTGTCATAATTTTTCTTTCCTTTTCACACAAGTTTCCACTTTTGGCTACTTAAAACCAGTCCTGTATTTCTTTTTTCTTGCCTACCTGCCATACCCAAAGCTCTCAGGTATCCGTACTCAAGTTTATATAAAAGCCACAGTAGTCTATTCCTGAACTGACTATACCTGCCTACCTGTAATATCCAACCTTTCCATATTCCTTGTGAAATTCTCCACAGTTTTATTTTCTAGTGGTTTAATTTCATACTGGTTATACTGATCCATCCTGAAACATGTCCCACGAGTCTGCATTTCCATTTTCACAGTCATTTAACACATCATCCTCTCACAGCTGGTTACAATGTTTCCACAACAAGCTCTTCTCCTTTTGCTTACTACCATCTCCAACTGACTGATGCTGTCTTTTTTTTCTAAATTCAATCCAAGACAGTAATCACTTTCCTTAGCAACTTTATATAGGTTTTGTCCCATTGTCATTAGACACTTTCCTTCTCACTATGAATGCAACATTCCCGAACATAAACATTCCCCACTTCCCCATACAATACTACCTTCCCCAGTGTAGTCCTCACAGCAAACATACCTGATCTGCAGTGTTTCTTCTTTCAAAGAGAAACCTACAAACAAATCTGCAGAACTGTTTGGGTACCAGCAATGCATCTCCTTCTGCCTAATAGTTTATGAGAGGTGTGAGTAGGACTCATGCTTTGAGGGTTCCATACAAACCTATTTATGTATAAAGGGTGGCCAGAAACATCTGAAAAGCGTGTAACGATGTTGCAGGGTAGGTTGTGCTGAAAAATAATTCTTAAGGAAAAAATTCGATACATTGTGCCATTTCCGAGCTAATGCAATAAAGATAGCCAATTAGGTCATTGTGTGCACAAATTCAAGCCACCTGTCACATACAATTAGTGTCCTCTCATAGCGAAGATGATAGTACACGAGACTGCTCAGCCTTCGGGCTTGGGTTCGATCCTTACTACTGCAGCATATCCTATTTTGTATCGCTCACTTGTTGAGTTTTAGGAAACCAAAAGAAGATAGCCTCTGGCAGGCCACCTGAATTTACACACATAACAACCTGACTGGCTAACTTCAGTGCTAATTAACTCTGAAACAGTGCAGTGTACTGAATGTTTTTCTTAACAGTTATTTCTCAGCACAAACTACCCTGCAACACCCTTAAAACCTTTCCAGCCTGTTTCTGACTGCTTTCTATTAGTCACCACTTTGGTGAGTTGGGTGTCCCTAACCTATCCCCATTATCCAACTGGAGGAAGGGGACCCACAGTTTAATGTGGAATCCAAACCATGTATTGTTTCTGGTGCCTCCTCGCATCACTGAGGGGTGAAGGCTAGGATAAAACGAAGACTGAAAAATCTGTGGTCAGACCAAGATATGATCCAGAGACATCTCGATTTCCAGGCATGTGCTTTACCGCTAGAACACCAGGTCCAACATGTGTATAGGGAAGTTCATCTATAGGTTTTGACGAGTAAGTTCAAAGTATGTGACATAAATAATCATATCTTTTGATTGCACTGGCTTGAAGCTTGCCCCCCCCCCCCCCCCCCCCCCATGGAGGGCAAAAGGAAGGCCACAGATGAGGTGGAAGGATGACAACTGGAATATGGATGCAATGGGCCTGAGAAAAGGAGAGTGGACCACGAAAGCCAGGAACAGAAATGATTGGTGGCGAAACATAACAAATGCATATGGTCTCCCAGGCCCCAAAGCGACAACTGAGAATAATACACTGAGCAGTCTAAGCAGAGAGATAATCCCATTATCCCCTAACTGTATCTTGTAGATCCATATACTGAACAAATTCAGCACCTATGGTGGTGAACTGTGTGTGATTGTCAGAGTTTTGGAGAAGGTGAGGTGTATTCCAGCTATGAAATGAACACAACGACCATCTCTTCAACACGATTATTCTATATGTGCAACTGATGACTGTGGTGTGCAATAGTAGCCTAAAAATTTGTAGTTTTATCATATTATGATGGGTGTTGCATATTCAAAAGAATATTACTGAAAGGTACTGTGGCGACAAAAACTTATGCTCATATACATCGCCACCACAGAAATGGGAGTACAGTCTTTTACAATGTCTCAAACGATGTGAGATGAAGCTATGTATCTGAGAGGTGTGAGAACTGGATCCAACTGCTGATTAGCATATAATAGAAATTGATTACAGCAATACATAATGGTATGCAATTACTCTATGATAACTGACTATATGTACTGCGATGAAAATCATTGTTATTACTGCTCTCTTTCATTTTAAATATGGAATCAGCACTAGGGAGCCTTCTCTGCAATGATCTGATTTGAGGAAATCACAGATGGCATACGGATATATAAACTGCACTCCTCAAATCTCTGTCCAAGTATGTTGATTTATTTTTTCTATGCTGTCTGTAAATCACTTCACCTCATTTTCTCACTCAGGGACTGATCCACCTCAAAATGCATCAGTGAGCAGTTACACTATTAACCTCCATCCTCTTGAAATTAGAAAGACAGAAGAAGACATAACTTACCTCATCTGAATCCAAGATAGGTAATGCACTGTAAAGAAGAGAAAGAATCATTTTAGCTCCAATATGCAAACATAATTAACATAGAGTATTTAATATGGCTTATTCACTATTGAAAAATTATGCTATAGGTACAAAAAATAAACTTTATCCTCATGATAAGTAACACATACGTGTCAGGCACAGATGATGGGATGTTTTCTTCAACCCATTTCAGGTCATCTTCCTGCAAGAAAAATATAAAACATGACTTTAAAAAATTGGAGAAAAATATAGTATGTGAGTCAAGTATAAGGTTGCAAAGCCACCACTAAATTCTAAAATGTGATAGTCCTTGCACAAACGATCAAAGAACAGTCACAACATACAACTTTGTGTTAGACATGCATTGCTGATGCTCAATACTTCAGCTTTGTAACTGTAATAATCTTTGAGCTGATTTGCCTTTGTTGTTGTTGTTGTTGTTGTTGTTGTTGTGGTCTTCAGTCCAGAGACTGGTTCAGATACTCTATACTGAGCAAGTTTCTTGATCTCCAAGTAACTAAGTACTGCAACCTACATCCTTCTGAATCTGCTTAGTGTAATCTCTTGGTTTCCTTCTATGATTTTTACCCACCACACTGCCCCTCCAATACTAAATTGGTTATCCCTTGATGCCTCAGAATATGTCCTACCATCCAGTCCCTTCTTCTGGTCAAGTTGTACCACAAATTCCTCTTCTCCCCAATTCTACTCAGTACCTCCTCATTAGTTATGTGATCTACCAATCTAATCTTCAGCATTCGTCTGTGGCACCACATTTCGAAAGCTTCTATTCTCTTCTTGCCTAAACTATTTATCATCCATCTTTCACTTCCATTCGTGGCTACACTCCATACAAAGACTTTCAGAAAAGACTTCCTGACACTTAAATCTATACTTGATGTTAACAAATTTCTCTTCTTAAGAAATGCTTTCCTTGCCATTGCCAGTCTACATTTTATATCCTCTCTACTTCGATCATCATCAGTTATTTTGCTCCCAAAATAACAAAACTCATCTACTACTTTTAAGTGTCTCATTTCCTAATCTAATTCCCTCAGCATCACCTGATTTAATTTGACTACATTTCATTATACTCATTCTGCTTTTGTTGATGTTCATCTTATATCCTCTTTTCAAGACACTGTCCATTCCGTTCAACTGCTCTCCCAGGTACTTTGCTGTCTCTGACAGAATTACAATGTCATCGGCAAACCTCAAAGTTTTTATTTAGCCTTTCGCTCCCTGTACTTTAGCCCTGTCACCTTCAGAATTTGAAAGAGAGTATTCCAGTCAACAATGTCAAAAGCCTTCCCCAAGTCTACAAATGCTATAAATGTAGGTTTGCCTTTCCTTTATCTATCTTCTAAGATAATTCATAGGGTCAGTGTTTCAACATTTCTACAAACTGATCTTCCCTGAGATGGGCTTCTATCAGTTTTGTAAAGAATTCGAGTTAGTATTTTGCCGTTGTGACTCATTAAACTGATAGTTTGGTAATTTTCACACCTGTCGACACCTGCTTACTTTGGGATTGAAAATGGTAAGAGATCTGTCTGGGCTGGCTCTCCCAAGGCTATCAGTAGTTTTAATGGAATGTTGTTTACTCCCGGTGCCTTGTTTCGACTATCTGAGCTCCTGATATTCATATAAGTGGTTTTCTTTTCTCCAAAGGTCTCTTTCATTTTTCTGTAGGCAGTATCTATCTTACCCCTAGTGATACACGCTTCTACATCCTTACATTTGTCCTCTAGCCATCCCTGCTTCGCCATTTTGCACTTCCTGATGATCATCTCATTTTTGAGACATTTGTATTCCTTTTTGCCAGCTTCATTTACTGCATTTTTATACTTTCTCATTTCATCAATTAAATTCAATATCTCATCTGACATCTAAGGACTTCTACTAGACCTCGCCTTTTTACCTACTTGATCCTCTGATGCCTTCACTCTTTCATCTCTCAAAGCTACCCATTCTTCTACTATATTTTTTTCCTCCATTCTTCTTAATCATTCCCCAATGCTCTCTCTGAAACACTCTACAAGCTCTGGTTCTTTCAGTTTATCCAGGTCCCATCTCCTTAAATTCCCACCTTTTTGCAGTTTCTTGGGTTTTAATCTACAGTTCATAACCAATAGATTGTGGTCCACATCTCCCCCCAATTTAAGACCTGGCTCCTAAATCTCTGTCTTACCATTATATAATCTATCTGAAACCTTTCCATGTTTCCAAGCCTCTTCTTCATATAAAACCTTACTTCATGATTCTTAAACCAAGTGTTAGCGATGATTAAGTTTTCTCTGTACAAAATTCTACCAGGCAGCTTCCTCTTTCATCCCTTACCCATATCCCATATTCACCTACTACTTTTCCTTTTTCTCCTATCGAATTCCAGTCTCCCATGACCATCTCCCTTCATTAACTGAATAATTTCTTCTATTTCATCATGTATTTCTTCAAAATCTTCATCTGCGGAGAGCTAGTTAGCTTATAAACTTGTACTACTGTGGTAAGTGCGGATTGGTTTGGGGGGATTAAAGGGACCAGACAGCTGCGGTCATCGGTCCCTTGGTAAGTGTGGACTTCATGTCTATCTCGGCTACAATAATGCGTTCACTATGCTGTTCATAGTAATTTACTTGCACTCCTATTTTTTTATTTATTATTAAAACTACTACTGCGTTACCCTAATTTGATTTTGTATTTATAACCCTGTATTCACCTGACCAGAAATCTTGTTCCTCCGGCCACCGAACTTCACTAATTCCCACTATATCTAACTTTAACCTTTTCATTTTCCTTTTTAAATTTGCTAATCTTCCTACCCAATTAAGGGAGCTGATATTCCATGCTCCAACCCGTAAAACACCAGTCTTCCTGGTAATGTCATCCTGAGCAGTCCCCGCCCGGAGATCTGAATGGGAGACTATTTTACCTCTGGAATACTTTACCCAAGAGGACGCCATCATCATTTAACCATACAGTAAAGCTGCATGCCCTTGGGAAAAATCACACCTGTAGTTTCCCCTTGCTTCCAGCCGTTTGAAGTACCAGCACAGCAGGGCCATTTTGGTTAATGTTACAAGGCGAGATCAGTCAATCATCCAGACTCTTACCCCTGCAGCTACTGAAAAGGCCTGCTGTCCCTCTTCACGAACCACACATTTGTGTGGCCCCCTCCATTGTGGTTGCATCTACGGTATGGCTACCTGTATGGCTAAGGCACACAAGCCTACGCACCAACGGCAAGATCCATGGTTCGTGGGGGGGGATTTGTCCTTACTCTAAACTGTGTTGTTGAAGACATGGGTATGATACATAAATAATGGTGCTGGGTATCAAATTTCGTCTCTGAATCCAACTCAAGACTTTTAGTTAGAAAGATGTAAAATGAGAGTCCCAAGAAATGAATAGTAGAATAAAAGCAAATGCATTGTTACATAGCTAAGATACTTTTAACACACATAAAGTACAGCACTTACAAAAGCTAACAAAATGCAAACTGTATCAAAACTAAAATGCAAGATTGTGAATCCTCTGTTAAACATGGTTTCTAATTTACAATACTATTTGCAGTGGTTAGTTGAGAATGGCTATGTGAGCCAAAGAGACAATTGTATAACTCACAAACAGCAGAACATTCACAGTTTTTTAAATCTCCAATCAAACTAGGAAAATATTACAATACATAGTGATGAAAGAAGCAATGAAAATGGAAAAGGATTAAGTTCCACAGAAAGTCGATAATTTGGTTCCATTAGAAAATGTATTGCCATGCATGTACAACATGTAAAAACTTAGCAAATCATTAATTTCATTCAATGGTGAGACATTTTTAATTTCACTACATATGGTGGTTGATTGGTTTCATGTTCCATAGACCATTTATACGACTAGTCATAATGTAGAATGAGTCATTTTACATTCATTCAACATTACACGTTCATATGTAAATCTGGCTACTGTTGACTATTTAAAAGTGTTTTTTTTTATGTATTTTTATTTATTTAGTTTTTACATTTCAGATGGGGATTATTAACTGCTAGCACCATCTTTTACATGAACAGAAATTCTTCTTCAGAATGGAAGGAGTTATCAAGGAGAAGCTTCAACTTGTTTTCAAATTTAACATTATTGTCCAGCAGAGATTTTACATCACTGGGTAAGCAATCAAAAATTATAGTTACAGCATTTGAGAAACAATAGTGGGTGTTAAGACCAAGACTTGGGGAACCCCATCGTGATTTCTCACCCATTTATATTGGCTGAATTACTGAGTACAGCTTTCTGCATTCTTTCGATTAGATACATCACCATCCATTGGTTAACTGTACGACCAATTCCATAAAACATCAGTTTATTTAGGAGAATGTTATGATACATGCAGTTAAATGCCCTAAGTCACAGAAAATACCAAACAGTGGCATTATTTAATGGTTGCAAAATTTTGAAAGTGAACTTGTAAATGACACTCCCGCTGAGCATCTCTTATGAAGTCCAAGTTGTGATTTAATGAGAGTGATATTGTTGCTCAGGTGGGATGCCATTCTGGAATACATCACCATTTCGGAAAATGTTTATTAGTGAACTGAGTCAAGCAGTTATTAACATCTATCCTATTAACATTTTTACAGACAGACTTAACAATAACATATTACAATATCTTTGGAAAAATGCTCTGAGTTAATGCTGAATTACAGATTTCAGAAGGGACAAAGCTTATCACGTGAGAACAAGTGTTTAGTACCCCATTGGAAATACCACCAGACAGATAAAATTTACTTTTGAGAGAATGCACAATTTTCTCAATTTCACTAGGAGATGGTAAAACATTTGTTTAATCGAATTTTATGAGAATTGCTTTTCCAACATACTGCTTTGATTTTTCTCTTGAACTGCTTGCCCTGTGTTTTCTACTACATTGGAAAAAATGAGTTTTAAACATACTTTCTACCTATGACTGAGCATTTGCAGCCCTTCTACTTACATCAATAGTGATGTTATCCAGTTCTGTAGCCTGTTGTCCTGTCTATCATAATTACTAATTTCTAATGTGATGTTCCTTGACTTTTAACAATTTTTCTTAGTAATTTTGAGTACTTTTTTTAGTGTGCAATATTGGAGAATCTTTACTTGTTCTTGCAAACAGGTAATTTCCCTTTTCCTTTCACCAACTGCTTCAATCCCTCTTGTGATCTATGGTTTTTTAGATGGCTGATAAATTTCCTTTCTGACTAACTTAAGAGGAAACCTGTTTTCAAATAATGATACGAACTTATCATGGAATAGATTAAACTTTACAATAGCATTTGGTTTGGTTTACTACAAACTTCATCCCATGCCAACTCTTGTAAACTATCCTTAAAAATATTTGTCCTGGAGCGCTCAGTTATTAAAATGGCCCTGAGCACTATGGGACTTAACTTCTGAGGTCATCAGTCCCCTAGAACTTAAAAAGAACTACTTAAACCTAACTAACCTACGGACATCACACACATCCATGTCCGAGGCAGGATTTAAACCTGCGACTGTAGCGGTCGCGCGGTTCCAGACTGTAGCGCCTAGAACCACTCGGCCACCCCAGCCGACTGCTCAGTTATTCTAATTGATTTCCAATGAGGGGAATGTGTACTGTACGGCACTATCTTATTTATCCCAATTATGGGATGGTAAGGGAGTTCATTTGTTAAAAGGTATAGAGTTATTTTCTTGCTTTGAGCTTTGTCAAAGGAAACATTATCAATTACAGTCCTGCTATCTTAATTGACCTATACTGGAAGGTTAATGAGATGAAATTGTAGGATCCAAATAATGTTTCCAGATCGTTTTTCCCATTAATCCTTTAGAAAATCTACATTGAAACACCGCAATTGACTACTTGTTGCCGCATGACAGATAGCACAGTAAGGAATCTACATGTCAAACAGTTCAAAATTTCCCAGTGGAAATCTAAACAGTTACAATTAAAATAAACTGTTTTTTGGTATTCATTTAGAAGCACACACTTCTATGTGCTGATCACTACAGAATCTGCTTCTGTAAATGTTTCTGAACTTGTTTTTTCTGTTTGTATAAGAGACAACTCCTTTTCCTGTATTAGTTCTACATGAGTACGATGCTAACATGTAATCTTGTGCTTTTAACAACACTAACCATGCAGGTATATTATGCTCACGTAGGCACGGTATGTCTACCTTTTCAGACTCCTCTATAAATTTACCAACTAGACAAGAAACACTTCTACCTTATTACTCAATCATCTAGTACTCAGACAAGAGAAGCTAATCTCACTTTTCCCTATGTTATTGAGCTTTCTGCAGAGCTCTTCTGTTTATTTCTTACACAGTTATCAACAAACTGTCAGTATTCACACAGCCAGTTGATGATATTGTTATCAGGCCAAAGACTGGTTTGGTGTAGCTCTTGTAGAGGATATAACTCACACCATTAGTTCTTTGCCATATAAAATACTGCTTAGGGAATAATATGCAAGATATTACAACACAATGACTAACAAGTCAGAAGTAAAAAGAAGGCAAGCATACCAGAGTTGCATCAGGATTTGTAAAGAGTGCCACACCTATTAAGTATGGTACAATTAGGAAATTGAGCTAGTCTCAAGATCTCCTAATCAAATGCAGGCAGCCCGCAGAAAAGTTCTGGAAGGAGGGGGGGGGAGTCAAAAATCAGTATCTTATACAAACAACGTTTCAGCGAAAACAATTTTTGAAAATACAATGTTATTGGATAGATAAAAAAAAATCTACTCACCAAGTGGTGGCAGGAGAACACACAAAAGGTATCAAAATTTTCAAGTTTTTGGAACCAGTGGTCCCTTCATCTGCCAGAAGAGTTGAAGGGGTAGGAAAAGGGGTGAAGGAAAAGGACTAGTGAGGTGTAGAAAATAGTAAGTCTCCTCTGGACTGGGGTCCTGGGGGACTTTCCTGAACTCTCCTCATTTCTTACATCTCACCAATCCTTTTCCTTCGTCCCTCTTCCTACTTCGTCAACTCGTGTTCCAGAAGAAGGAGCCACTGGCTTCAAAAACTCGTATATTTCAAAACCAATATATGTGTGATCTGCTGCTGCCGCCTGGTAAGTAGATGGATGATGGAGCAAAATGCAGGCCTGTATTTAACCCTTTCAGTGCCAAATACAATCTAATCGGATCGCGCGGGTACGCACGAAAAGTGCCAGGTATGATCTAATCGTACTGCCATTTTCACACACTTTACTTTCAAACTAAGGCACAGATCGTGGTATATCGATATCGGGAAGACAAACGAAGGTCAAAAGATAGTCGTCAAGTACTTCATTCGATTGTCGATGCCAATAATTGATATTTTCGAGTTTCAAACACAAGGTTGTTTTACATTCATTTCGAAGGCAATATGGGGCACTGCTTCACATTTTCGGAATTGCCAGGCCCCAAACATGTACCAATAAATGCTACATCAATTGATTTTTTTAACTTGTTTCCCCACCCCCAGTGCAACTGTTGACAATAATGGCAATGGAAACAAACAGATGTGCGCGGCTATTTCTCGAGGCAAACGTAAACTTATCAGTGAACTCTTGTGAGAAAGTAGTATCCTTCCTCAGTGCCAGAAATGAGGGCTTTTGTGGCAGTAATACTAAATATGGGACTTGTAAAGAAACAGACAATTTTTAGTTACTGGTCCACAGACGAAAATCTGGCAACTCCATGGTTTACCCGAATGTTTTCGCGAAATAGATTTCAGTAGCTCCTAAAATTTTTCCACTTGATAGATAATACAAAATTGCACCCTCCTGGGCATTTAGTGTATGACCCCAATGCAAATTTTGACATTATGCTGAACATTGCAAATAATGTGTTTTATCATCATTATACGCCTCATCAACAGCTGAGTGTTGACGAAGGTCTTGTTGGCTCTACAACTCATTCTCAACTCATCCAGTGTCTCCCTAATAAACATCACCACAGATGGGGTGTTAAGTTCTGGATGCTATGTGGTTCTGTGGTGAACTACTGCCTTGGATTTTATGTGTACCGTGGAGCAAGATGTGAAGCTGACAGAGTGGAGGTAAAAGAGCACGGATTAGGCTATGTCGTTATTACAAAATTACTTGCTCTTAGTAATTACATGAACAAGGGGTACCACATTTTCTGTGACAATTTTTTCATCTCAATTCCAGTAGTGGAAAAACTGGATTCCATGGGAACATTCCTCACTGGCACAATACAGAGGAACAGAAAATTCCTCCCACCTAATCTTCTTTCCAAATTTGATATTGGACACGTCAAATTCTTTAGAAAGGCCTTTGTGCTTCTCTGCAGAAAAATCCAGTTCTGTTGATCAGTTCCTCCTCTACTGAAACAGTGTCAGAGAGAAGTATTTGCAAATGACAACCAATGAAGAAACCTGATGTCATATTTCAATATAATAAATACATGGGAGGGATTGATTCCTCAGATACGACGACGTACTGTTATCTGGATGAGAGGAAGACTGTGAAATTATGGAAGAAAAGTGATTTTCAGCAATGACTGGCAGAATGTTTCTGAATGCTTACATTCTTTATAAAGAAAATCTATCTTTGGCCGAGACACCACTCACACGTCTGAAATTCAACGGGAAAATCATCTGTACATTGTCCCAGGAGTGGTTCAAGATCTACAAAAGATACGACACAACAATCAAGAACAATGTGTGTACTCTGTAAGAAGGGATTACATCCCAAATGTGTTGGTCAACATGTATGTGTGAATACATGGCCCTAAAACTTAATTGGTATTATGTTATTTTCTGTTGAAACTAGTGACAAAATTATAGATGTTTTGCCCATTTTTCGCATCAGTTTTCTCAGGGTGCATTATTTTCTAAAACGTGACAGAAACACACCACCAAAAATTATATCATTCAGAATACCATGTATATTGATAATATGAAGCCAAATTTTAAGTTCAATTATATTACATGTGGCTAAATATGATTTAAAACCAAAGTTTTAATTGTTTCCGTACAAAAACACTAATTCAAATATTGTTTTCTTTAGAAGTATGAGGCCTAATAGTGTTCTCTGCTCATATTCCTGTAGCTGAAGGTACTAACTATAAAAGAAAAAATTGAGGTCCTATGATAAATGGTTCAGATTTTATGGTAAGTTTAACAAACTTCTACAATTCACTACAAAATTGCCTGGCACTTTTCAGCTGATTCCTTGAAACACGGCACCAAAAGGATTAATGTGTAACTGCCAGAAGTTTCATCATTGTATCTCTGTTAGTTATTATTCAGTGCTGTATTGAGTAGAATGTTGTGTTGTACAGTTTGTGAATTTCGAGATGGCAGAGTTAGAGGAGCAGCAATGTGTCTGTATTAAATTTTGTGTTAAACTCAAGACAACCTTTACAGAGACACACCAATGATGCAGAAAGCCTACGGTGATGAGTGCTTAAGCCATACTCAGTGTTATAAATGGATCACTCAATTTAAAAATGAGCTGGACAGAGTTAAAGATGGCCCAGGTTCAAAATGCCTTTCGATGTCCACCAACAACAATCATGTCAGGAACATCAACGAAATTGTGCATGCCAACTGAAGAATGACTGTCCATGAGGTTGCAGAAGGATGTAACATTTCAGTTGGATTATGTCATAAAATTCTGACAAAGCATCTTGGAATGCATCGTGTTGCCGCCAAGTTTGTCCCACATAAGTGTCCAAGGAATAGAAAAGCAACTGGAATCACTCAATAGAGGAAAGTCCACTGGACCTGACGGGATACCAATTCGATTCTACACAGAGTACGTGAAAGAACTTGCCCCCCTTCTAACAGCCGTGTACCGCAAGTCTCTAGAGGAACGGAGGGTTCCAAATGATTGGAAAAGAGCACAGATAGTCCCAGTCTTCAAGAAGGGTCGTCGAGCAGATGCGCAAAACTATAGACCTATATCTCTTACGTCGATCTCTTGTAGAATTTTAGAACATGTTTTTTGCTCGCGTATCATGTCATTTCTGGAAACCCAGAATCTACTATGTAGGAATCAACATGGATTCCGGAAACAGCGATTGTGTGGGACCCAACTCGCCTTATTTGTTCATGAGACCCAGAAAATATTAGATACAGGCTCCCAGGTAGATGCTATTTTTCTTGACTTCCGGAAGGCGTTCGATACAGTTCCGCACTGTCGCCTGATAAACAAAGTAAGAGCCTACAGAATATCAGACCAGCTGTGTGGCTGGATTGAAGAGTTTTTAGCAAACAGAACACAGCATGTTGTTATCAATGGAGAGACGTCTACAGACGTTAAAGTAACCTCTGGCGTGCCACAGGGGAGTGTTATGGGACCATTGCTTTTCACAATATATATAAATGGCTTAGTAGATAGTGTCGGAAGTTCCATGCGGCTTTTCGCGGATGATGCTGTAGTATACAGAGAAGTTGCTGCATTAGAAAATTGTAGCGAAATACAGGAAGATCTGCAGCGGATAGGCACTTAGTGCAGGGAGTGGCAACTGACCCTTAACATAGACAAATGTAATGTATTGCGAATACATAGAAAGAAGGATCCTTTATTGTATGATTATATGATAGCGGAACAAACACTGGTAGCAGTTACTTCTGTAAAATATCTGGGAGTATGCGTACGGAACGATTTGAAGTGGAATGATCATATAAAATTAATTGTTGGTAAGGCGGGTACCAGGTTGAGATTCATTGGGAGAGTGCTTAGAAAATGTAGTCCATCAACAAAGGAGGTGGCTTACAAAACACTCGTTCGACCTATACTTGAGTATTGCTCATCAGTGTGGGATCCGTACCAGGTCGGGTTGACGGGGGAGATAGAAAAGATCCAAAGAAGAGCGGCGCGTTTCGTCACTGGGTTATTTGGTAACCGTGATAGCATTACGGAGATGTTTAATAAACTCAAGTGGCAGACTCTGCAAGAGGCGCGCTCTGCATCGCGGTGTAGCTTGCTGTCCAGGTTTCGAGAGGGTGCGTTTCTGGATGAGGTATCGAATATATTGCTTCCCCCTACTTATACCTCCCGAGGAGATCACGAATGTAAAATTAGAGAGATTAGAGCGCGCACGGAGGCTTTCAGACAGTCGTTCTTCCCGCGAACCATACGCGACTGGAACAGGAAAGGGAGGTAATGACAGTGGCACGTAAAGTGCCCTCCGCCACACACCGTTGGGTGGCTTGCGGAGTATCAATGTAGATGTAGATGTAGATCCGCATGAGTAAAGATCAGGAAGACCTTCGCCTCACAATCTGTGAAGAGCTTTTGGATCACACGAAGAACAAGATGTTCCTTAAGAGAACCATAACTGGTGATGAGACATGGTTCTATAATTACAATGTTGAGACCAAGGGAAGTTTCTACAAGGCCTAAAGAAGCTCATCAAGTCAGGTGCCACAGGGACAAACTGTTAATGGTACTATTGGGACATATTGCAATGCCTGTGAGAGAATGAGAGAAGGAAACGGTTTGAAATGTGGGGGACAATTCATGGCTCTAGCATCATGATAATGCACCTGCACTTTCATCCCTGTTGGTGCGTGACTATTGCACAAAAAAACGAAATCACTGTGCTGCCTCATCCTCTGTACTCTCCACACCTGGCCCATGCAGACAATTTTTTTATTTCCAAAGCTGAAAACCTTGTTGAAAAGACAAAGATTTGCGATGACATACGAGATCAAAGAAAATTCGCAGTCGGCGCTTTGCATGATCCAACAAGAGGCATACCAAAACTGCTTCCAGAAGTGAAAACGGTGTTGGGTGTGTAGTACCAATTGTGAAGGAGACAATGCACAATAACTAAAAGGTAAGCACAGATAAATTTTGTGGACAAAGTTCCAGAATTTTTTGAACAGTCCTCGTATTAAAAGGTAGCAATGCTGGGATTCGTTTTCCAAAGCAGCAATGCTGGGCTATGTCCAACCTGATGTTACTGTGCTAGGATAAATCTGAAAATAACTGATATGAATAATGTTGAATGTATTACGAAAGTTTGCATGTTAGTATTTAAATTCAGGATATATGCTCCTGGCTACAGAGTTACAGCACAACTAATTTTACATGCACCAATGTTCTCTACATAATAAGCAATTTCTCTGTAGCTTTATTTGTGTGTAAAATAAAGAGCTTTATACTAATCCTTGAGGGCCTTCAGTCAAATCACTTGCCGACTGTACTATCATGTTCGCCATTTCTACCTTAGTAACGAATATTCATGAGAAAGTTAATTCTTGGAATTTGTGATTGGTATTTTATTATAAAACAAGTCATTATTCTACACAAATGCTGCTGGATTCCGAGAAACACTGGTCCTTCACAACAGCATTTTCCCCTCCTCCAAATTGAGATTTAAGATGTTGAGATGGCTGGATGGTGTTGTGTTATAAACATAGATCAAAGTATTTGAGGATGATTATGCCATTGGCCTTTAAAAATTGCCTCACAAGTTTGTATGATGAAAAATTAAGAATTTCCCCAGAAGCTCAAAAATTAAACTGTGAATTTATTTTCTTTTCTTTTTTAGGTGTGTGTCTTCTCTACTACATCCTCTCTCTTAGGGATACTTGTACAAATGCATAGTAGAACAGCTATGGAGGTTGGAGAATATAAATGGAAGTAGTGGTAAGCTGAAACTTAAGATTCAGTTCATGAGATATACTCAGCCATGATAATGGCTATGTGCTGCCCACAAAAGATTTGGGTTCCAGTCTTAGTCCAGTAACCGACTTCTTTATTTACATGACACAGTTTTGTCACAAATGTTCATCACAGTGCATACTCTGTTACAGAGTAGAAATATGTGATACTTCAAGGAAATTAACTTAAAGAGAGATATATAATTGTGGTTATCTGATCGCAAGAAGGACTTCTAGAGTGTCAGCTCATCAACAGTAAAAACTCACTGAGATGGACCATTCTTTTACAATAAGCTTCAGTTTGTCATGAAAACCACTGAATTATTGCAATATCACTTTCCACACATTAAGTACAAGTTGCTGAAGTTAACATATCATCTCCTGAACCTAATTATTTATGAATGCCCTGCACCCACAAAAATCAGCATACACTGACACGTCATCATCATCATTATTATCATGTTCGCCGTACACAGTGTGGCAGTGACACGTCATCATCATCATTATTATCATGTTTGCTGTACACAGTGTGGCAGTGAATCTTTGATAGTCAAAAGGAAAAAAGAAAATATTTGGATAGTTCTGAAATTTAGTTTTGGAGAAAATTGTTTAAAACAGAACGGACTGACACTGATTAATAACCATAATAATAGAAAAGGAAAGAAAACTAATTGAAATGAAAAGACTGACAAGCATCTATGCTGAGACATGTATTCCAAAGAAACTGCATGCAATGAACGGTCATCTAAGTAAAGATTGTTGGAAAGACAGGGAAAGAGAAACAATGGCACTGGAAAGACAGATGAAACTAAGTGTGGATGAAATTACCAGCAGGTTACTGAAGAGGCATAGAAGAGAGGTAAGAGGAGGGAATGCAGTACTGCCTTAAGATGTATCTACCAGTGGTAAGATATGGTGTGTAACTTACATTCTCTTTTGTACTGTAGACAAAATTATTTTCATCTATAAATGAACTGGATGTAGTATTCTGTGATTTTTATATATACCAGAAATTGCTCATACTGCCTTTCGCTCCAGCATGAGCCTTACTGTTCTCGTAATCTTCTCCCCACATGATGATCAACAACACGAGCAACAGTCAAATGTTAACAAGGTTGGGAAAAGTTTTGCTGTTCAAATGGCTCTGGGCACTAGGGGACTTAACATCTGAATCATCAGTCCCCTAGAAATTAGAACTATTTAAATCTAACTAACCTAAGGACATCACATACATCCACACCCAAGGCAGGATTCGAACCTGCGACTGTAGTGGTTCCAGACTGAAGCGCCTAGAACTGCTCGGCCACACTGGTTCAGCTGTCTGAGGGCAGTTCCACTGCACCACATTCAGTATTCAAGTCTGATACTTCACTCTTTAACATAAGCCTTGACATGCTTAACAGAAAATTCCACTTCTCATTCAGCACAAGAAGTTTTTTCTCTTATGGGTTAATTTTGCCATCCTCCACTGCACTAATTTATCAAGCATGAGTTTAAATTTTAGTATCTTCTATCAAATTAAATCCTTAGCTTCTTATGAAGTTTTTTTAACAAACAATTCTATTTAGAGCTTATGACAAAATTATTATAAGTAGAGGAACAAAATGCATGATACTTACAACAGAATTAGAAGACTTTGGCTTAGGAGAATTACTCCTGTTGCCTCGCATTTTCACCCCTAAAATAAAATAAAAAAAAAGTGTTAATGTAGAACAAAACATAAATACAAAACAAAAGGTCTCCAGCAATGATATTTGTTTTACAAACCAAAAGCATCATTGACAAATTGTTCATCCTCCTCGTCGTCATCTTCTGGTGCATCTAAGAGTGGTGTGAAAGCATACCTGAAGCAACCACAGAGAAGAAAAACATGAGAAAGCAGAACATAACCATGTAATCCACATCACACATTATAACGAAATACAAAAAAAACTAAACAGGGAGACAAACTTCTAATCATAAAATTATATTTTTCTTAATTGACATCGTACTGATCATGATGTAAATAACGAAAATTTTGGACATATCACAGAAATTCATCAAACTTATGTCTGACATTTTAATAATAAAGGATGACGACCAAAGCCAGGGTATTTTAGTGCATTGTATCTGCAACTTTGCTGCTCCCAATACACAGATAGGAATTCTTAGGAACAGCCTGAACATGCAGTAACTGGTTATAACATGAAACAACACAAATGTAAATGTTTCCATAAACTGCAAAACTGAACTGAAGGCATCTGGACAAGTATTCTTGATGTAATAATGGAGTATCACAGCACTTTGATTGCCTGTTCTTCACATTTATCACGTTAATAATGATATTTTTTGTTAAAAATGAATACTCACTTCATAAGTCAATAGAATTAGACAGAAAGCAACTACATTGGTACAAAATACTCTCCATCCGGCACTGTACAGTTCTTACAGTTTGTTTCAGTCAATTGGTATGTACATTGTTCAAATGCTGTTTTAGTTTCAACTGACTAGATATTATCAATAGCGCGTAAATATTGCTTGGTCAATGGCTGCATCAAAGCATGATAGGAACTTCATGGAAACGTTCATTCCTAGCACATTTTGATACAGCAATCGCCCAAGAAATATTCAGGGCTACTAATATGGATAGCAAAAAGTTACCTTCCTCTCCCCTGCAAATAGACATCTGAGGACCTAATTCCAATTATAATTCTTCATTCTTTGTTCTTTTGTTTTCTTCCAGTATGCTGTCATCTGTTCACTATATTTCTTCTTTCTGCTTTCAGACCATTTTGAACCAGCCTTTTTAGCTACACTGCCTTGGAATCTTTCCATTTTCAATACTTTTCCTGAAAGTATTCTCTGTTATTTATATCTTCTATTTTTATATTATTTCTTTCTAAATCATCCTTTACTTCGTTGAACCAGCTTCTTGTGGATTTCTTCCCACACAAATATTTGAAAATTTTATCAGTTAATTTACTGTCTTGCATTTGAAATAAATTCCCAACAAACATGATTTTTCTTTTTCTCATTACATTTTAAATATTTTCTATATTTTGTTATATTTCAGCATTACTTCATAATTTTCAACCTTTTGCTGTGTTTTGTGGTCCTAATATTTTCCTTATAATTTGCCTTTTTAGTACTTCTAATTTATCTACATTACAGTTTAAAGCCAGGCATTCATTTACATATAGGTGTTCCGGTTCCCCTACTGTGTCCCAACACCTTATTTTTGCATTTCTGGATGGGCCTTTTTTATTGCAGTTGTTTTCAGCAATGCCATATGCTCTCCTCATTTTATGCAACCTTTCCTCTATTGAAGATTTTTCCTAGTCATTTTCTTGGATTATCTCCCCACTAGATATTTGAAATTTTTTTATCCTCTATTTGGCAAATATCTGTTTTCAGGAATTTTGGAGCATCCTCAGCATTTGTTAAAAGTTTTGTTTTTTCCATAGAACTTCTTAAGCCAGTTCCGCTGGCTATTTCTTCCAGGAGTTTTATTTGAGTTATAGCAGATGCCACATTTTCAGCAAGTTGTTTTATTTTATGGCCAATTTAGATATTACTTTTTTGCCATTTGCCGTGTTACTTTCTGACGGCCCTCTTTTTAAGCACCATATGTAAGTTATTTTTGTCTTATCTCATATCAAGTACATACTACAGCATAGATAGAGTTAATTACCATCCTATGGTTGAAACATGAACCTAGGGCTGTGAACACAAATTTACATGGCCCTGTGACCCTAACAGGCATCAGTGTAGTATGGAGGTGCAACCGAGTGAAGTTCAGTGTTCCCTTCGACTCTGCCTGAAATATTATCCCTCTCACATTTCTCTAAAGCTTGCTGGTTTCACCATCAAAAGAATTCCTCTTTCTCTCAATAATGAAGCAATCTTCAAACTCTTTAATAGAGGTAACAGTTTAGTGTGTTCAGTTTTTTGTTCCACAGTTGTATGCTATCGAAGGTCTCAGTACATGAAGCTATTTAAATCCCATCCCATCAGCATGAGACCACTCAGTCGGTCGCCACCAGCGCACGGAGACAGATGTGTGCAAAGGGTAATTATGACTCTTCCACAACCACAATGTAGTACTTTATGACATTTCTCAATTTAAATCTAACAATGGAAAATCCAGGATGGAATATAACAATATTATGAAAAGGAAAGTTGCTACTCATCATATAGCAGCGATGCTGACTCGCAGATAGGCACAACAAAAAGACTGTCACAATACAAGCTTTGTCAGCCAGCAAGGCCTTTGTCGAAAATAGACAAAAACACACACACACACACACACACACACACACACACACACACACACACACACACACACACACTAGTGAGTTCAACTTTCCTTTTCATAATATTGTTACATTTCTCAATCTAATATTTTTAGTGTTTATTTTGTGTTTTAGACATATTTGGTCAAAATGGATGACGAAGAACGGTACGCTGAGCATTATGCTGTTGGATGGTGGAGCCATCAGACGGTGAAGACAACTTTTATCACAGATGGTAGTGAAAATGAAGAATACTGGTAAAGATGGAACTAAGTAGTGCAAAAACACCTCAACAACAAGTTTTGACACATTCTGAAAAATATCATGAGCAGGAACCTGGAGTGAGCTTGGTAGCAAGATCGGCACAATCAGTTGTTGAATGCTGGAGTCTGTTTTGCAATGAAAATATACTTAGTATTAATATTATGAGAAGGAAAGTTGCTACTCACCATATAGCAGAGATACTGAGTTGCAGATAGTCACAATAAAAAGACTTTCACACTTAAAGCGCGGGGGAGGGATAGTATGGTGGAGATGACGGACGGTGAAGTGCTGCAATTTAGGCGGAGGGCAGCGAACAAGTGGGGTAGGGGGGGGGGGGGGGTGGTTAGAGAAAAAGGAGAGAAATAAATTAAAATATTATTTACAGGAAGGATAGCAGCTTGTGAAGTGAAGTGGTTGAAAATCACTATTTCGTTATGGAAAAGGGCATGAGTGAACTGAACATTAACATAGACTTCTTGTATCTCTGCAGACTTTACCAATCTGGGAGGCAGAAAACAGCTGCCTTTGGGCTTCAGACAGTACAGGCGTTGAAGTATTTCGATTAGCAATGACTTAGCAGCATTTTCATTTTATTTCAATCTGTCTTCGTTTTGATGATAATCTACATGTGAAGAAAGAAAACTGTTGGACAACTTGACATCAATGTGTCAGATATGTGAAACGTTCAATAAAATGGCAAAACAGCCCATGTCCTTGGAGGATACACAAGCATAGATGAAATGCTGCTTGCATTCAGAGGCAGATGAAAATTTACATAATACATACCACCAAAACTGGCCGAATATGACATAAAGATATTAGCTTTGGTTGATACAAAGAACTTTTATACCTTCAACCTTGAAATATATGCCAGGAAGTGGCAGATGGACCATTTTCACTTATGTTCCATAATTGGTTTATGAGCTGTGAACTAGTGTCACATTTTCTCAAAGAAAATAAGCTGAATTCCGTGGAAACAGTGCATAAGAACAAGAGACAAGTCTCTCTGGAATTTTTTGAAACATGGTAAAGAAGTTTATTCATTCGAAGTTGATTTCCAGTTGGGTGTACTCTGAGTCTTTCGCAACGGCATACATGAATAAAACATTCTCAGTTTTCAAGCCGTGTCAGTTTGCATAAAATCCTTGAGCTTTTGATGACCATCTCCGCCATCGTCGTCAGGAGTTCACTGATTGCCAGGGCTGCTACGGTTTTTCGCTTATATAGGCATGATGACATCAGCAGCAGCCAACCAGATAGACCCAATGTGACGCACACGCGTATGTTGACCCGGGCAGCTAGCGCGGAGCTAACTGGATGACGGTTCTATATCAGCACTAAGTAAAGGCCTCAACTTTTCTCCAGCTCCACGACGTCTGCCAATATTGGATATAATTAGTGGAATAGAGCAGTGCATTAGGAATCTTTCACACGATGCAGCTGAGGACGTCAGGCAAACTACCAGCCATATCCTGGCGAAAGCTAAGTCACCAAAATCTAATATTAGCCAGGAGGAACGATATTGCTTACGGTTATTAACCCTTTTAGTGCCAAATACGATCTGATCGTGATCCAGATTTTCGGCGAAAAATGCCAGTAACGATCTGATCGTGATGCCTTTCTCATTCATTTTTTCCGTGCTTGAAGGCAAAGTTGTTAGTATTTCCTAGCGAATGAGAAAGGCATCACGATCAGATCGTTACTGGCATTTTTCGCCGAAAATCTGGATCACGATCAGATCGTATTTGGCACTAAAAGGGTTAAGTGAGAATGAAGACTTGGTTGTCTTGCCAGCAGACAAAGGGAATGCCACTATTGTTCTGAACTCTGCAGACTGCCACCTGAAGATGCTATATTTATTAGAAAACACTACGTACCACAAGCTTAGTCGTGACCCCACACAGGCCATTGTCAGAAAGATAGGGAAGTTATTATAGAATTCTGGTTTGCCAGATGAAGTGGTAAAGAAATTGAAATTAACGTCTTGTGGCCAGACCTCCCAGGCTTTATGGATTATCAAAGATTCACAAAGAAAGTCCACTGAGGTCCATTGTTAGTGCAATCAGTTCGCCCACCTGCAGACTAGCTAAACATCTGGCAGGATTATTAGCATCAAAATTGGGACATCGAACACCATGTTGCCAACTCTCAGAAGTTTGTTGAGACACTCAAGAGAATGAAGATAGGCCCAAACAACCTAATGGTTAGCCTGGACGTCGTGTCACTTTTTACGTGGGTGCTAATACAAGATACGCTGGATCTTTTGGCCCAACATTTTCCATCTGGAATCATTAAGTTGTTCTGTCACGTCCTGATGACAACATACCTTTTGAAACTTCCTGGCAGGTTAAAACTGTGTGCTGGACCAAGACTTTAACTTGGGACCTTTGCCTTTTTTGGGCAAGTGCTCTACCATCTGAGATAACCAAGCACGACTCACGCCCCGTCCTCACCGCTTTACTTCCACCAGTACCTTGTCTCCCACTTTCCAAACTTCACAGCTCTCCTGCGAACCTCATTCTGGAAACATCCCCCAGGCTGTGGCTAAGCCACGTCTCTGCAATATCCTCTCTTCCAGGAGTGCTAGTTCTGCAAGGTTCGCAGGAGAGCTTCTGTGAAGTTTGGAAAGTAGGAGACGAGGTACTGGTGGAAGTAAAGCTGTGAGGACGGGGCGTGAGTCATGCTTGGGTCGCTCAGATGGTAGAGCACTTGCCTGCGAAAGGTAAAGGTCCCAAGTTCGAGTCTCGCTCCGGCACACAGTTTTAATCCACCAGGAAGTTTCATATCAGCACACACTCCGCTGTAGAGTGAACATCTCATTCTGGAAACGTACTTTTTGTACTGCGATGAATATTATGAGAAGACGGACGGCACAGCCATGGGATCACCACTGTATCTCCAGCAATCGCAAATTTCTTCATGGAGCACTTTGAAGAGCAGGCTCTGCAAACTGCAAAATTACGGCCGTCTTGCTTTCCCAACAATATACTGATGACACCTTCTTGATATGGCCTCATGGTGAAGATACACTACAGCAGCTCGTCAATCACATGAATGGTGGCCATCCCAACATTAAATTTACTGTCGAGATGGAGAAGTACGGCAAGCTACCGCTCTTGGATGTTTTGGTTGAGCGGAAGGCAGGAGGCCAGCTTGCTCATTCAGTGTACCGCAAACCAACACACACTGATCAGTACTTGAAAGCCAATAGTTTCCACCACCCTGCACACAAGAAAGGGGTCCTGAACACATTGGTTCATAGAGCCAAGATTATCTCTGACGACGACCACCTACAGTCTGAATTGCAGAACTTAAAACATGATTTCAGGGAAACTGGATACAGCAAAAGTGACATCGCAAACGCTTTCAAGGGCCGCCGACAAAAGACACGTGGTGAATCAGTAGAAGAGGCCAAAAGGACTGCATTCCTGCCACACCGCGGAGCAACTAGCAGTGAGTTAGGAGCTTGACAAGTCGGCCATAGCGGAGCATTGCCTAGAAAATGGACATAAAATTAAGTTCGAAAATACAAAAGTGTTGACTCATGCTTCTACATATTGGGACTCCGTTATAAAGGAAGCAGCCGAGACTCGTTTAAACAATAACAATTTCAACAGAGATCAGGGGTACACAGTCAGGAGGGCATGGGGGCGAGCGTTGGACATCGAAAGAAAGCAAAGACAGATGCACAGCGTGGGAGTGGCAGTTTCAAACGTGGCGCCTGCCCTTGCACCACCTGACGTCACCGGTGCTGCCATGGGCAAAAGCTCCGCTAGCTGCCCGGGTCGACTTACGCACGCGCCACACTGGGTCTATCTGGTTGGCTGCTGATGATGTCATCATGCCTATATAAGCGAGAAACCACAGTAGCCCCGGCAGTCAGTGAACTCCTGACGACGATGGTGGAAATAGTCATCAAAAGCTTGAGGATTTTATTTGAATTGACGCGGCTTGAAAACCAAGAACATTTTATTCACGATTTCCAGTTGGGTTTGTGTCTTGTATACCAAAGAAAAACAAACCTGTATTGCTCATATCTAGTCTTCCCCACAATGCTCAGATTGATGAATGGACTGGAGAGAAGAAGAAATCAGAGATAAAAATGCTTTATAATAGAATGAAAGGTGGAGTAGGCATTGTAAACAAGTTGTCTGATGTAAGACCCAATTCAAGAAAATTGCCTCAGTGTTCTATGCAAAATTGAATAGGGTTGGCATAAGCACTGATATTGTTCATCAATAAAATATAATAATAAGACCCAAAAACATTCTAGTTTTATCAAAACACATGGCCATATGCTTGTCAATGAATATCTGACAGCCCGAAAAGAAATACCTGGATTCCAGAGGACTTTGCATGCGAGAATCTGAGAGTTCAGCAGAGAATCTTCGCAGGAATTGACTGCCAGACTGATTTATTACTGATTATGTGACTAATTTCCCATCTTTTCTTAAAACGGCACCAATAAATACTTATGACTCGCCACATCCTTGACATACTGTCTTTCTTTTATCACATCCTCGCCAGGTTAAGATTCTACAAAAACCTCAAACTTCAGAAAAACAGTCTAAATCAAAATTCAAAGTCTGGAATGAAATACTCTAAACACTCTTCCCAAGTTGATTACATGTATTTTTCACCAAATCACAGGCTAAATCAAGCTGAAATTTGGTGATTAGTAATACATCAAGAAGTTTATTCCAATTCAAGTTTACGTTTGACACACAATCTTATGAAGCTATAAATATAGCTTGTCCAGTTGTCTTGTAATTTAGAGGCACCACATCTGTAAGTTTCTCACTTCCACACATCTCCATCTTGACACTAGGTACAAGTATTAGAAACATCACAGCAAAATACAGGGTGTAACACAAAGCTATAGCCAAACTTTCAGGAAACAATTCTCACATGTACAGGACGAAAATATGTTACATGGATGTGGGTCAGGAAATGTTTTATTTCCATATTAGAGCTCAGTTTCTAAAAGTCAACAACACAATCTTCAAAATGATGCCTGATCCGTGGATAGCACATGTGGGGTTGTCACATTGTTGCAAAAAAGTACAGGGTTGACACACTGTTGAATGAAAACCAGCTACTGTTAGTGCCTGCACACACTGCACATGGAACAGATACAGTAGATTCTCATGTAGCACTTTCAGACAGACATGTGGTCAACATTACTTGTTGCAGCTGTCATATGCTGACACCAAGGTTGTAGTCAACTGCACAAAGAAATTCCTCCTACAGTGAAGATGTTCTCATCCTACATCTCCCCCAGCCATGTTTAGTAGGCTTAAATGTCCCACGTTCCCAAAGACTATAATCAACTGCTTCACATGTGCTCTGTTGGGGCACTGCCATTCTGGAAATCTCCTCCACAGTACCATGGTCATTACTATTTGCCAATCCATACAGCAAATTGGAGTACTCTTCCACTACATTTTACCGGAAACCATGTCTGGGACAAATTCGGAAGAGCTGATGCTATGTGCATGATGCTAGTAGAGGAATGAAGTCAGCTGCATGTCAACACAAGCAATGAAGTGAATCTGATATCAACATTATCTTTGTTTAATTGGAACAACAATCACTGGTGGTGAACCTAAGAATTACAACTTACTGTACATTCTAACTAAACGCAACCAAGATGTTATTTTGAAAATTTCATTTAAGAAATCATTTCATGTAATGCCGGTACGTTCTGTTTCTGTTTTTTTTTTATTAATGTGATTATGAAGAGAAGTATAAAATGAGCTCCAACATTAAACTAAATTATTTCTTGACCCAAAAATAAATTATTTCTTGACCCATGTCCATATAACATTTTATTCCTTTATGTGTGAGGAATGTTTCCTGAAAGTTTGCCATGCCTTTTTGTTGAACCCTGTACACCTGTGCTTTTGTCAAACACAGCAGAAAAACCACAAACTTCAAGTGTTTCCTCCAGAGCTAATAAAATATCTATGAACTGCTGCTGCAATTCTATAGCAAGAATTTTTTAGACATAGTGTTTCCCGAGGCATTGCCTTTAAGTGTGGCTACTAGCTTTCCACAAGTTTCAACTTCTACCTGTTCCTGATCCACTGTGAAGAAGTGTAGTGCTGTGCACGTTATACTTCCTGGTAGAATTTGATATGCTCAAACAAACTAATCCAATAATCCAGATAAATAGATCTGTCTTCTCAAATAATAGAGGCATGGCACTCCACTAGTTAAACCTATTGTCAGAATCAGAACAAACTGATCAAAGCAAATGTTATATCTGTTTCAAAGCCTTGCGAGCGGAGAATAGAACTACACTTCTCTCCAACACAGGCTCCAGGCAGCGAGCAGTCGAAAGTGCTCCCAAGTTGGTAGCAAGCCAGTGATTGTGCTGCTTTACCGCATTAATAGATACATATTGTTCAAGCAGCACAGTTACTAATTTTGAATAAATTTTATGTCATTTACTGTTGTTAGTTGCTAACAAAAACTGAAAGCCTCCGATGATGCTCTTTCATGAGGCACCCATTTATCTATGCACATAACCAAACCAAAATACTGAGTGCAGGTGCAATTGATGATATAACTTACCTTTGGTTGTTGTTTGTTGGTCTCCACAGCACCATTATGACTAACAGGATAATAGAAAATAAAAGATGCCAGTAAGCATCATCAACCCATAGTTCTTTCCAGTCCTGAAAGAAAACAGAAGACTATTACTAAAGAACTTGCTTGTCCTTCATTAATGATGAAGAATATCAAAATTTCATCCACCAATTCCTAATTGTTCATAACAAATATAAAACTGAACTGTGGTTAAAAATTATCCCACCATTTGGTTGTATAGCAGTATCTTAGCATCAAAACTAAAAGCTTAATGTCTACATTTCCAAACCATCCAGTGTCTTTGTTGAGGTTGTGTACTGTCATCTATCCCTACTTCACATTACTGTTTGTTTTATTTTGTTGAAAACTGACATGGTGGGGCCATGGCTGCATGAAAATACAGTTTAATTCTCACAATAAAGTAAAAACAGTGGCTGGTTGGCATGTTTACTTTATTAAAAGAATTAAGCTGTGTTGTTTCTATATTTGGCTATCTCACTTCTTGTTGTTCCCACTTGTAGCTGTTCCAAGCACGTGTGTGTGGGTGCTGCAACCCCAAATGTTGTTTGTACACACACAAATAATTTCTAAATTGGCTATCCCGCTGTACCAATGCAAATACTAAAATATAGTCAATCTCCTCTAGAATGTATAGTAAGAAGCTGTTCAATAACACGTTTTCACTAGTGCACTACTCAGTCTCTCTCTCTCTCTCTATGTTCTTTTTTGTTTGTTTTATTGAGAAACACAAAGAGAAAATCAGTTCTGTGAGACGCTTTAATGACTATAGTACACTTCAATGGAAACATTACCATACACCTTACTGTTCACAGTAATTGATAAGCACGCACCTACACAACTTATTTCAAACAAATACAATCTCTCTCTAACTCTTCCACCTAGCCTCCCCATGAAAACCTTCCACGAACGCCTTACTTCCTTACTGGCTCCAATGACTCTAGTTCAGTATCATGGTTTTATAAATAAGCCTTTCAATTTCATTCTGCATGCATAAAATGGCCACATTACCATAATCCTGAACCACAATGCACCTCTTACCTATATAAGTGGGAACTATCAATCCAATACATCAGAAGTTCTCTTAATTCCCTTTGCATAAACCTCTGCTTAAGTCTCCTCCTTAAATCCATTTCATAAATATCACTTTCTCTTCTACCACTTTGCACATCATCCTGTCAAAATGCCACCTACCTCCCATCATTCTCTTCTAGCTCTCAGTTCTGTGAACGACACCTTTTCACTCCTTATTTTCTACTTCCACCTGTCTTTCCCTCTAATATTCCTCCACACATCTCCCCATGCCTGCCTCCTCTTCCTTGCCAATATTACTGATTCTCAGCTGCCAGTGGAGCAGACACAGATGGGGGATCACCCTAGCAAAGACATGGGCTGCAAATGGGGAAATCCAATGAAATAAGTGACTCTGACTAAGGGCAGAGTATTATTACGCAGATCCTGTGAACGAGTTCTCGAAAACAGCAAAGCTGATCAAATGTTCACATACTACTGTTGTGAGCATCTATGGAAAGAGATATGACTGTGAAACTACAACTAACTGCTAAATGTCTGGATGTCCACGACTCTTCAGCGGACGTAGGGTTCAGAGGCTTGTCTGCCCTGTACAGTAGGATAGATGGTGATCTGTGGCATCTCTGTCAAAGGAGTCCAACCCTGTTACAGGCACAAGTGTTTCAGAGCACACTGTTGAACTTTGAACTCCACAGTAGACCACGTGGGTTGACACGTTGACCCAACAACATAGTCAATTACAATTGCAGCAGTCGCGGGACCATTGGGATTTGATCGTCGCTCAGTGGAAACAGGTCGGCTCTTCGGGTGAATCACATTTTTGCTACACTAGGTCGACGGTTGTCTCCACAAACACCATCACTGATGTGAACAGCAGCTCAAAACATGTTCCACTCTATGGTCGCAGGCTAGTGGGAGCAGTATTATGCTATGGGAGACATTCTCCTGTGTTTGCATGAGACCAGTGGTAGTAATCCTAGACACACTGACAGCTGCGAACCACCTGCATCCCCTCATGCTTGATGGTGATGTCATCTTTCAGCAATATCACTGTCTGTGTCTCAGAGCCAGAACCATGCTACAGTGGTTTGAGGAGCATTACAGTAAACTCAAGTTGATGTCTCAGCAACCAAATTAGTCTGATGTAAATCCTATGGAATCCACCTGGGATGCTATCGAATATTGTCACCGCATACGCAAATCAGCAGCCCATTATTTTTGCGAATTACATGATCCATGCGTAGATACCTAACGCTACATCTGCACTAACCTACCAACGAATTGTCGGATCCCTTATATGCAGAATCAGTGATGCATTTCGTTCCACAGAAAGACAAACAAGCTATTAACCAGTGGTCACTATGTTTTGGTTCATCAATGGGTATTTCAACATTAAAGTTGCTATCAAAAGCCAAAGTAATTAATAATATCTCATATGTCTGGGCCAGTATCAAGAATTAACAGGATTTGAAAAAGGATGTAAGGAATCTGATGGCTGTGGTACACATCCAAAAGAAAACACCCACATATAAGTATCTTTGGTGATGCATTAGGTTTCTAAGTTATCGAGGGCCAAAGTTATTCATTATATAACATACAGTTATTTCTGCATCATAAGTCACCAATATCACAAAACAGCTCAAAAACCTAACTACTTACCGTTAAGCAGTTTGTGAATCTGTGGTATTTTATTGAATACAGCATGAATATTACAGAAGCACCCACAGCAAATATAAGTGTGTTGGTGAAATGGTGGTATAACGAAAGCTTCACCAAATTCCTGTGAAGAGCAAAAATGAAAATTAGATGTAAGTAGCGACTGCGACAAATCAAAACACATTTTAGGTCAGTCATTATTCATCACTTCAAGGAAAATATTCTTACATCCTTCACAATTTATCAAGGACACATTATTTCACTTTTTGACTAGTTTGCACTACAATTTAAGGTTCTTGGCCACAGTCTAAAGTTAGTACATCATTTTCTTTGTTTTAATGATGTATACCTAAAAATAAACAAGAGAAGAAAAG
The DNA here is from genome assembly GCF_021461395.2 of Schistocerca americana. Taxonomy (NCBI): domain Eukaryota; kingdom Metazoa; phylum Arthropoda; class Insecta; order Orthoptera; family Acrididae; genus Schistocerca; species Schistocerca americana. The sequence goes on along the minus strand of NC_060124.1, from coordinate 168,709,001 downwards.
TAAAAGCTACTTCAAAAGGAAATTCACCACAAAACACAGTACCTGAACATATTACAATGAGTAACAATCAAAGTTGAAAAACAGAAGCTAGTTTTGTACAATGGTGGTGTGTAGGCCTTTTATAAAACATTGACACATGGGAGGTAACTTGCACAATTTTTCATGATAGTTCAACAGGAAATAACGGTCTTATGCTGCAGTGGACTATTATGTATCACCTAGTTTCCATGCAAGATGCTTCCACTACATAAAAAAGACAGTGTAGTGAGCCTTAAAAAGAAGTTATGCCTCCTCCTCCAGAGTCCACACCTCTGATTTTTCCCCCTTTTGCTGTGTCAAATAAACATGATTCATTTTCTGTGGTGGGTAACACTTGTAAATTTCTAATGTCTTACACGTCTTCATAGTACCAATTGCATACTGTTAAATCATCTTTTGTTGTGGCATGATTTGCACACTTTTTTACTCCTGTTTATTGAAACAGTGGAATTAAAAGAAACAAAAATATTAACCTTCAGTATTCTAATTGCAGTCCGTCTTCCTGGGTCTACTATTTATGAGCAAAAACATCAAGTCATACAGACAATGCAGTGACATATATAATTTGGGGTAGAATATTAACCTTCCTGCTACAACATGGAATATCAGGATATGTCACAAAGCCATCTCATACACGACACTTAGCTAAAAAAAAAAATTGCTTTTCTCCTTATGAATCAGGTTCATTTGGTTTTCACACATAACACACACTAGTGCTGTTTTCTGGAATTGGTATTCTAACCACTGACTCTCAGTATTTATTCCTTAATGAAATTTGTTGCAAATAAAGTGTGTGTATTTCCAACCAATATTTCAATACATAGTGTCAATTCTAGGAATAAGAACAATCTACATATAGACCTAAAATCACTTACCTTAGTCTAAAAGAGGCCCAATACCCAAGAACACACATTTTCACTACATTGCCAGCAACCATTAACAATTTGGTTTCACGTATAGCACATTTCAAAGATAGTTTGAAAGACTTTTTGGTAGACAACTCCTTATACTATACAGATTAATATCGTAACAGGGAGTGTTAGACCAGCTTATGTAAAAATGTCTGTTAGATTCCAGTTTTGACAACACTTGATCACAACAGTCAAGAGTAGGTATTTTGAGTGTGATAAATTTCTTGAAAGTGCATAACTATGTTTTATTCTGACAGTGTTTTAATTCTGTAAATATTAGTAGTTCCATTTTACTGTAATGTATTCACATATGGTGACACTCTCATAACAAATGATCAGGGAAGTGAGTATAAAATGCAAGTGTTTTTTATGTTATATTCTATATATTTTTTACATTATACTTTCTGACATGCTCCCCACCCACGAGAATCATCTCATTTTTGAGTCTGTAGAGGGAAAACTGGAGCTAATCTAATCTACTTTGTGGAACAGAAAACAAACAAGACATGTTGGATCCAACAGTGCCCTGTGAAGGACAGTTAAGTAGTAGCTTCACTAATAACAGAACAATGACGACACACTATTCTCTTTTAATTTTCCTTCATTATACTTAAAACATGAAGCATCTGATTATTAGGAAACTGACTTTCTTATTTAGGTTATCAGGACAAACCTTTTCATATATTACACAACACAAAGTATGACTGAAGCATCAATAAAAACTGCAGTGTGTAACAGTTTTATAATCAGTTTTGTATAAGTAATCTCATAATTCAACAATGTCACTAAATCATAAAGCAGAAAATCAGCTTACCTACGAAGTCTCAAAGTTCTAGTTGTTTGAACAAGACTAGTAAATATCCACCAACAAATGATAGAGTCGAGAACAGCAAGTGGAATGCCAGATATAAGAACTTGATTGCTGCGGTCATTCTTCTGGTGCATAACACGGAGATAGCTTTCTATTGATGCTAATACAAAATATAGAAGTCCAGTCCCCACAACACGGTGCAGCATTGGACCAAGCCGTGGCCTGAAAACACAAAGAGATATTGAAAGTAAATGTACACTTTGAAACAACATATCACGCAAAGATATATGAACTCATAAGTACCAGCCCTCCTATCAACTGTGACAAGCAGCTATGGAAGAGCAGACCAAAAAGGATCTGAAGGATTACTCTTGGACTTGTTAAACCTAGGATCGTAAGCTAAGAAATGAAGGCACAATAGGAGAAAACAAATTGCGTAGGAAAGATACAGCAGCTGATTAAAATATCTCGCTGCCCACCTGGCCTTAATTTACGTTAATTTCTTCCATCTCAGCTTTTCTTCGCTATAACTACTCTTTGGCTTCACACTCTGTTTTAGTTTTCTACATCTTTCATTGTCTTTCCCATCTATTTTTCACCGCCACCCTCCCCCCCCCCCCCCCTCCCACCTCTTTTACATACAACGCACTTCACTTCTCACTCTTATTAACTTGTGCATGATGTTTTAGTAGTAATCTCTGTCTTGCACATTACCCTGTGTTCCACCTTTAAGCAGCTATCATGATTTTAAATCTCATCACATGCAGTCCCCAACAATCAGTCTTTCCTTTTCATCCCGTGTTTAAGCCTCCCCTGACCCGCAGTTCTGGGTGACTTTCCCAAAATCTACACCTTTTCCTAGACCTCTCCAGTCCTTTTCCTTTACCTTTATTCCTTCCCCTTCAACCCTTCTGCCTGAAGAAGGAACCACTGGCTCCAAAAGCTTGCCTATCGCAACAGTGTTTCACGTGTACATTCTGCCGTCGCTTGGTGAGTAGATTTTTTATCTATCCAATCAAATAAAAAAATTATCCAGGTACAACAACAAAATGGAAAGGATAGATTGCTACTTGCCACATGGAGGAGCAACTGGGTCACTGACAGGCATAATGAAAATTCAGAAACACACACACACACACACACACACACACACACACACACACACACACACACACGTGGCCATGAGTTGAGGCATGAGTTGTGCTTCTGCGAGTTTTCTATGTTCTATCCTTTTCCTACTGTTGTTACTCCGTCCTGGACTTTCCATTGTTCAAACCATCCACATACGTATTTTTAGAACAAGGCAAATATCTTGAGAGGAATTTTGGCTGAATTTTTTGTTTCCCATCCCAGAAGGTAGCAAGCAATATCAGAACTGAATTTAACACTAATTTTCATGGATACCTAATGATCATGAACCTGGCTCAATTATAGAAAATATTACCTTCCATGTTAAAATAGTTGTGGTGCATGGCTGAAGACTCTTACAAAAACAAAGAGGAGGAAAGGCTGTGAATGATGAAACATTCCTTCATATCTGTAAGTGACATGTGGACCTTGGTTAACAGACTATTTTCCTATGTTAAAAATATGATTCAGATTGTTGTTATTCTGATTGATTATAACATTTCAATAGCATTTACAGCCAATTTTCTCACAAAATATCTGTCATTTATCAATAATTAAAGCTTGAAAATCATTAAATATCAAGATCTGGTCGCATGATTGAAATGCTCTGTTATTGGCTGATGCTCTGGTGACGTCACAGACTAGGAGTATGATGAAGCTATATGTGTGTTATAGGAGCGTTAGCCGAAGTTACGAGGTGTTTAGTACTTTTTCTGCAAATAGTTTAGCTGTTTAGTGATGGAAAATGCAATTACAACTTTCAAGTAACAATAGAAAGGGATTTTGTGAATACTGATAGGGGAAGCCTTGGGAAAGTTTATGTGGTTGTGCTCCACCCATTTAGAGCAGTGACATATGCCACGAAGGACAATCTTTTCCCTACTCCCTGCAACATCATTAAACTTGCTCAAAACTAAGGAATTGTGGAACTTTTGCAAATGAGTCCACATATTAAATTGTTGACTGTCAGTCATGAGCTATGACCTAAAGCTCAATAAAATTATTCTTGGCAAAGCTTAGTGCTGATTTCCTACATGGAATACAGTGATTCTAAATCCATTTGCTGTTACATGGCACAGCAGATACAGCACTGGACTGCAGATGAAGATGTCATATGTTCAAATCCCGGAAGGGTCATGTATTTTAAAAGTTTTACATGAAATACAAAAATAGCATTAGCAAGAACCAATTGTAGCAGTTGTTTCGACTGTGGGACATGTTATATATAGCTTCACATTAGTCTTAGTCTGAGAAATGGACAACAGAGGACAAACCCATTACCTTTGATATGCCTACAGTAAAACAAGGAGTAGGATGATGAGCTTATACAGAGAAATATAAGGTGTGTACAACAGTCGCGTGACACAAACATAAGGGCAGTAATGTTTGTGAGTGTACACTAGCGTTACCATCTGAAGCAGACCTAACTTCATCTTCATGTAAGATGATGAAACTATGGTAAGTTAATATTAACTTCAAAGGGAACACATTTTTAATTAAGTTCGTGAACTTGTATGTCAACATCGTGGCAATTTGTCGGTCCAATTTCAACCACATTTCATGCATCTTCTCATTCTCTGGAACACTCAAAAACAACTTTTCAGGAGTTTTTATAGATGTATTTGTACAATATGGTACTACACATCATTTGTAACCCATTTCCTGATGTGTAAATTCCAGAAGAAGACATAACTGTGAATTAGTGTTATGACAGTAGGAGCAGTCAGCAAGCCAGTGATGTCACATGACTCGAATGGAGTGTTTTAGTGGGGTTGCAACTTTTTTGAATTTCAATTTCATTTTTATAAAAGAATACTGGCACTCAAACGGAAAAAAAAGTCAGGAGAACAAAACGACATAATTAATCATTAAGACAATTTCCAGAAGACTGCCAAATACCTTATGGTGAAAATCTTATGGCTGTATAAACAGGTTGAAAGATCCATTATTGTTCAGTTACATAATTAGTTGTGAATCACTAGACACAACAATAAAATATTTAGGAATATGCATCTGGAGTGCTTGAAATGAAATAACCACATAAAACTAGTTGTAAGAAAATGAGTTGTCAGACAGCCAGTCATCCAACAGACCCGAGAGTCTCGCCATATTGAGTTCAACTTTACCTGGACTCTGGAGATGCTAAAGTGGCCTGTCCACAAGATATGTAAAAGTAGCATTGTGATCGCACCTAGAGGATCATGTGACATCGACTAGCCGCAGTGTCAATGTCTGCCATCTGGCATCATTTGGATGCAGTATGGAGGGGCATGGTGTCAGCAAACTGCTCTCAGTTGTACAGACACTGGAGCCACTACACTTCATTCAAGTAGCTCCGGAATTGACTGCATGATGCTGAGTGTACCCCTTTTCAGTCCTCCCACCAGAAAAAAATCTCTGTCAATAATGGGAACTGCACTTTGGGTTCTCTGCATGGCAGCCATGTGCACTGCCTGCTCAGCTATGGAGCCGACATTCCACAGGACATGCCATGTAAAATCATTCGATAATTTGCAATTAGATTGAAGTTGTGATTCATGCATTTGTAGCCGAAGTTGGTAAACACTTGATCACAGTAAACACTATTACATGGAAACTGTAGATGAAGTTCAAATTGGCTGCAGTCCACACAAATTTACTACGTACAAATCAATTGTTTTCACTATTTGAAATAACTAGTCTATTAAGAAGCCACAAGAATACACAGCTGAGGTGATGGCATGCTGTCATACAAAATATGCACTTACCCACACAAAAGTAGTACCTCTCATGCAATCCAAAACGACCTGACCACTCAGATTTACATTTTTTATTAATCAACATTAGTTTACTAACATGAGTGCATGTAAATAGAACTGCACTGAACACTGAAACATTTAAGCAGTTGCGTGTGTAACTTGCAATTGATTGTAGAAAATATCAGCTTCCCTTTCCTGAAATTCGAGATAATCTTGCCTTTTGTGATAGGCACAGAAGAGACAGCAGAATATCACTCCGGAATAAACTGAGAACAAGTATTCAAGTTATGGAAAATAAAATATTTTTTAACAAAACCTATACATGCTATAAAAAAACGATCCTTTGGTTATACTACCAGATACTTCTAATTCTTGTGTGTCCCTAACTGTGCCATTGTTTTACATTTTTATTATATTGTCTGCTAAGATAATATTGAAATAGGTTTCCTGGCTGATTTCCATCACATACACACTCAAGTCATCAGTTATATTTATCTGCATACCCCATGCTAACTTTGAACATTCTGCTTGTCATTTGCCCCCCAATCCAACTTAGTCTGCTAAAAGTGGACATCATAGACATGTATACAGTGAAGAGTAAGCCATAGATGCAATCACAACAGCATTTTGGGCGATGATGAATTGACCTAATGGCTCAGTCACCAAAAGGTTTCTGCATATATTCTTGACAATCCCGGCCCTTGCAAATGACTGTTTACTATGACTGTTCAGTAATACAGAACATAGCACTTTGTGAAGGAAATACTTGGTGATTTTGACTCAATTTAAATATCATTTGTGGCTTTTGTCATTTGTGACGAACTTGAGTTTTCACAATATCATTTGTTATATTAAATTTTATAATGGTTATCCACTTCATACTCTTGTGCTTCACTCAAGGAAAGAGTTTATAGCTGACTTTCCTCTTCTTATATGTAACTATTTTCTAATGATATAAATAAAATAGAAAGAAACATTCCACATGGGAAAAATATATTAAAAACAAAGATTCCATGACTTACCAAACGGGAAAGCGCTGGTAGATAGGCACAATAAAAAAAAAACAACACACAAACACACACACACACAAAATTTCAAGCTTTCGCAACCAACGGTTGCTTCGTCAGGAAAGAGGGAAGGAGAGGGGAAGATGAAAGGATGTGGGTTTTAAGGGAGAGGGAGTCCGCCCCAGTAGCTGAGTGGTCAGCGTGACAGACTGTCAATCCTAAGGGCCCGGGTTCGATTCCCGGCTGGGTCGGAAATTTTCTCCGCTCAGGGACTGGGTGTTGTGTTGTCCTAATCATCATCATTTCATCCCCATCGACGCGCAGGTCGCCGAAGTGGCGTCAAATCGAAAGACCTGCACCAGGCGAACGGTCTACCCGACGGGAGGCCCTAGCCACACGACATTTCCATTTCCAAGGGAGAGGGTAAGGAGTCATTCCAATCCCGGGAGCAGAAAGACTTACCTTGGGGGAAAAAAGGACAGGTATACACTGGCACACACACGCATCCATTCCCCAAACCACCTTCCCTACCCTCTGGCTCCTACCCTTGTAACCGCCCCCGGTGTAAAACCTGTCCCATGCACCCTCCCACCACCACCTACTCCAGTCCTGTAACCCGGAAGGTGTACACGATCAAAGGCAGAGCCATGTGTGAAAGCACCCACGTGATTTACCAACTGACCTGCCTACAAATGACGCTTTCTATGTGGGAATGACCAGCAACAAACTGTCCATTCGCATGAATGGACACAGGCAGACAGTGTTTGTTGGTAATGAGGATCACCCTGTGGCTAAACATGCCTTGGTGCACGGCCAGCACATCTTGGCACAGTGTTACACCGTCCGGGTTATCTGGATACTTCCCACTAACACCAACCTATCCGAACTCTGGAGATGGGAACTTGCCCTTCAATATATCCTCTCTTCCCGTTATCCACCAGGCCTCAATCTCCGCTAATTTCAAGTTGCCGCCACTCATACCTCACCTGTCATTCAACAACATCTTTGCCTCTGCACTTCCACCTCGACCGACATCTCTGCCCAAACTCTTTGCCTTTGATATGTCTGCTTGTGTCTGTATGTGTGTGAATGGATATGTGTGTGTATGTGTGTGAGTGTATACCTGTCCTTTTTTACCCCAAGGTAAGTCTTTCCGCTCCCGGGATTGGAATGACTCCTTATCCTCTCCCTTAAAACCCACATCCTTTCATCTTTCCCTCTCCTTCCCTCTTTCCTGACGAAGCAACCGTTGGTTGCGAAAGCTTGAAATTTTGTGTGTGTGTGTGTGTTTGGTATATTTTTTTTTTAATTTTTTTTTTTTTTTTTTTGTGCCTATCTACCAGCGCTTTCCCATTTGGTAAGTCATGGAATCTTTGTTTTTAATATATAACTATTTTCTAAGGTGTTTTCAATCAATAGACATGTAAATTGTTAAGCAGTAACCACACAAGTAGTTACCTGCATCAAAAGGAGAAGCCACCTGCGAAAACTATAAAACTGCAAGAAGACAACTGGCATGTACTTACTTTCACATGGTGAATGTTCTGTACTACCACTGAACATACTTACCAGAAGAAATAAAAAGTATTCCTAGCTTTTGGAATTGTTTGTTCCTTCTTTAAGGAGGAAATAATCATTCCAAAAACTTGAAATCTGGGAATATTCTTTTCTCTTTGTAATAGTGTATCTCAACAATATCAAGATGAGTTGTTATGCATTAGTGTCATAATAACAACATAGAATCATCCAAGACTTACTTGACAATGCCAAAACCTAAACTGACAATGATGACCAACATGCGTGCCAACATTCGTTTTGCACAAGAAACCAGCTCAGCCATCAAAACAGCACCCTTTACAGACTGCCCCGTTGAATTTATGCTTTGATATTCTGCATAGAATGTGGCCTGCAGAAATAAAAAGACATGTCAATCAGTCAATAATCCACAACAGTGTACAAAAACAAAGAACTATTCTAAAGAAACATTCAAACTTATCACGACTCCTAAAAAAAACTTCAGATTTGTTAGAAACATTTATAGCTTAATTTCATGCTTTATGTATAAAATAACTGTGGAAATTCAAACAAAATTAGGGTGAGTACAGCATGATGCCAATTAAAATTTACTAATAAAGAAAAAACCACAACACATGCAATCAGATAAAAAGCATCAAGTCATCTGCCTTTTTTGATTACTGAGGAATCTACATCTACATACAAATTCCACAAGCTACAGTACGGTGCATGACAGAGGGGTACTTTACACCACTACTAGTCATTTCCTTTCCTGTTCCACTTGCAAACAGACTGAGGGAAAAACGACTTCCTATATGCCTCTGTACCTAATTTCACATACCTTATCTTCATGATCCTTATGCAAAATGTATGTTGGTGGCAGCAGAATTGTTCTGCAGTCAGCTTCATATGGCAGTTATCTAAATTTTCTTAACAGTGTTCCTCGAAAAGAACATTGTCCCCCATGGATTCCCCTTTGATTTCCCGAAGCATCTCCATAATACCTGCGTGTTGTTTGGACCTACTGATAACAAATCTACAGCTCGCCTCTGAATTGCTTTGAAGTCTTCTTTTGATCTGACCTGATACTTATACCAAACACTCAAGCAGTACTCAAGAATAGGTTGGACTAGTGTCCTATATGCAGTTTCCTTTGCAGATGAACCAAGTTTCCCAAAATTCTCCCAATAAACCAATGTTAACCATTCACCTTCCCTACCACAAACCTCACATGCTTGTTCCATTTGGTATCACTTTGCAATATTCCACTCAGATATTTAAACAATGTGACTTTGTCAATAGTGCACTACTAAGCAGTATTTAAACGTCGAGGTATGTTTTCCTACTCATCTGCATTAACTTGCATTTTTCTACATTTAGTGCTAGCTGCTTGATTTATCATACCAACTAGTAATTTTTTCTAACTTGTCTTGTATCCTTCTACAGTCACTCTACTTTGCTACCTTCCCATATACCACAGCATATCAGCAAACAACCGCAGATTGTTGCCACCCTGTACGCCACATCATTTACTTATATAGAAAATAACCGTGGTCCTATTACACATCCCTGAGGGATATCTGATGATACCCTTGTCTCTGACAAACATTCGTCGTTGAGAACAACATACTGGGTTCTATTACTTAAGTAATTTTCGAGCCATTCACATATTTGGGAACCTATTCCATATGTTCATAACTTCGTTACCAGCCTGCATTGGGACACCACAAAAATGCTTTTCGGCTTTCATTTTACTATCTTCAACTGCAACACCAGACTGGTCAACAAGTGACTAGATGAAAATCTTAGACCCACTTAGTGATTTGACATAGGGTCAGGATTTGCTTGGGTTTTTGGCCAAATCTTTTACTGAGGTATGACAATGGCAGTAGTTGTATGTTTGAGGCATACAGCATTTCATAGACACTCACAACTCTACTAACCTCAGCCTGTCATCATTGTCATGTTTTCTTTTAAACCAAGATTGCAACAGCCTTTGCTTCCTTAGCATTTTCCCAATTTAATTGTTAAACCATGGGGAGTTTTCTTTATCCTTAATTCACTTACTAGGCACATAGTTCTCCGCACAATGATTTACAACCTGTTAAAACTTTGCCTATAATTCCCCTGTGACCATCTTACTTGAAATAAGTGGTGTCAATTCCTTGTCTAAGTGAGATGCTAACAACTGCTTATCCGCTCTTTCTAGCAGAAACACTCTCCTAGCCTTCTTGACTGATTTATTAACTTTCGTAACAATAGTTGCTATAATGACATCATGATCACTAATCCTTGCCTCTATACTGGCACTGTGGATAAGGTCCAGTTTGTTTGTAGCTACAAGGTCTAAGATATTTGCATTGCCTATGGTCTGCCAAACTATCTGCTAAAGAGTGTTTTCAGAAAATGTGCTCAAAAGAACTTCACAAGACTGACTGTATCGCTGCAATGAATCCATAGACACCCTTGTCTATATTCAGTAGATTGAAGTTGCCTCCAACTACAATGACAGGAGAGGGGGAGGGGGGTGGGAGAAGGTGGGGGAGGATCCAACACTAAAGAGGAATTGAGCAACATAAATGAAAGTTGGTAGACATCCTTCTGCATCTTAAGGAAGAGGAGATTAGTGTTTAATGTCCTGCTAACAACGAGGTCTTTAGGTCACTAAAGATGGAGCACAAGTTCAGATTAGGAAAGGAAATCAGCTGTGCCCTGTCTAAGTAGCTGTCCTGGCATTCGCCAGAAGCAATTAACGAAAATCACAGAAAATCTACACCATGATGGCCAGATGTGGGTTTGAAACATTGTAGTCCTGAATGTGCGTCCAGTGTGCTAACCACTGCGCCATCTCGCTCGGTCTACATCTGAAAGATGGTGTCTATTCAAATCTCACACCAGTCACATAAGAGTGGCACTAGTTGTGCCATTATGAGGATGCAAATCAGGTTTGCTTTAAATGCATGCTCTAATGGTTGTGAGCATTAGTTACCTTTGAGGTTGGACATGGTGAGTTGATGTTAGTCAAGAATGCCTTTAAGGTGACAGAGACGGCATAATCAGTACTTCACCAAGTGAGTTTCAACAAGGTCATGTAATAGGGCTATAAGAAGCTGGATGTTCCTTCTGCGATATTGCAGAAAGATGTGACAGGAACATAGCCACAGTACATGATTGCTGGTAGTGGTGGTCTAGAGATTGTACAGTCTTGAGAAGACCACGCTCTGGATGATCATGTAACACTACTGAAAGGAAAGACCCTTGTGTTCAGCGCATGGCTCTCATGCATCACACTGCATCTGCAGCAGCAATTTGTGCAGCAGCTGGCACCACTGTGACACAATAAACTGTTACAAGTCAGTTACTTTAAGGACAGCTCTGAGCCAGACACCCTGTAGCGTGCATTCCAGCGACTCCAAACCACCGCCATCTGCAGCTTCAGTAGTGTCAAGTGAGAACTCACTGGAGGGCAGGGTGGAGGTCTGTTGTGTTTTGGTCAGCAGGCAGCCATTTGAGGGCTAGACACACTGGATCAGCACCTGCAGATACGGTCTGGGGTGCAACTTCGTTTTACAGCAAGAGTTCTCTCGTAGTTGTCACACGCACCCTGACTGCAAAATTGTACATCAATCTGCTGATTCAACCTGTTGTGTTACCAGTTGTGAACAGCATCTCAGGGGAGTTTTCCAACAGGATAACACTCACCTAAATACCATTGTTGTAACCCAACTTGCTCTACAGAGTGTCAGCATGTCTTGGCCTGCTTGATCACCAGATCTGCATCTAATCGAGCACATATGGGACATCATCGTCTGACAACTCTGGCGTCATCCACAAACAGCATTGACCATCCCTGTACTGACCAAACAAGTGCAACAGGCACCTGTACTGCACAACACATGCACGTTTGCACAGCTGCACTTGACATTCTGGCAGTTACACTGGTTATTAATGTACCAGCATTTCACACCTGCAATGGCTTATCTCGCACTTACATTAACCTGTGACCTTGCAATGTTAATCACTTAGATATGTTACCTAGACAAATGTATTCCCAATGTTTCATTACTACACATTCATTATTTTTTGGTGTTATACACGACCAGGTAACCTCACTGTCACATTCAACTTCGACGTCAATAGTGACAATATTTTTGTCAACAGCAATGAACACTTCCCTCTTATGGCATCTAATCAACTCTTGGCATTTTCCTGGGCCACCAGGATTCCACAACACACTAACCAACATAAATCAAAACCTTAAAGAAGAAGTGAGAGCACCTATGGCTAGTTCCTTGAACAAAAGCATTACTATGGCTATTACCACTGTTATGGATACAAAAATACTTCATGTACCTCCCTGAATACTCACAACGAGAGTCAAAAAAATTATTGGTAGGTTTATCACAGACGCTATACAGCCCATAGCTAACGCCATCCAATGGTCACACATTTGAGATTCTATAGGTAAGTAATCTTACTAAATCTGTCAAATTTTCATGCTTCTATTAACAACTTATGGTGGTGGACTAAAGTGTCAATAGTCACTATTAGTAATAATAACCACTGGCACTTCAGTTCATTAAGGATACAGGGTACTTTCTCACTCAATATTATGTAAAAATCAACACCCATTTCTTTCAGGCACTGTTTCTAATGTATAGGTTTTACAGATTTTTTTTTTTTTTTTTGACATCAGGTAATGCACCACACTTTCTAAACAAATTGGAAGTATTTTGAATATTTATGAACCTGCTTTGGGTTATTAAAAAAAGTACAAAGAAACTGACACAATTTTTTCCCCAAATGCTTCCTCAAATTGAGGCCCCATTTAATCCAATGTTATACATTGAAGGTGTCCAAATTTTTACTAGATATGCATGAAATGATGGCTGAGGTACTAGACTTATTTAATTCCACCTATTATGTATATTACTAGGATAAAATATATCACATCTTACATTTTAATTTTTATAATTTTTTCCTAATAAACATGTTATTTTTTCTATAATTTAGTTGATTCTGCAATAAAGCTTAGGTCTACTGCATAAATATGGACTATTGCAAGTTACAGAAAAAATTAGAGAAATGCTTTATAAACTTTAGGAAATATTGGTACCTGAATTCTGAAAAATACAACTTGCGGGAAATTGCAACATGCAGTCATGCATTGTCTTGCTCACAAATGGGGTCTGGGGTGTTGTGCAGAAAGGGTACAGCTACAGGTCGCATGATGTCAATCACGTAGTTACATTGGTCACAGTGCCCTCGACATGCAACAACTGTGATTTGTGGTTGAACCCAATAGCATCCCACACCACAAGGCCTTAAGCTGGTGATATAAGTCTTGTGTGTATGCAATCACTGTGATGCCGTTTCTCCCATCTGCAGCAAACCAAAATGAGGTCATCATTTTCAAACAAACAGAACCTGGACCTGTCGGAAAACACTATCTGATCCCATTCTTGTCCTCAGTGATGTAGTCCATACGCCATTGCCATCTAGCATGTTTCAGCACATTCGTCAATGTAGGTAGAAAAATGGACGACATGCTTGTAGCTCACACCCTAATAAATGGCAATGGACTGTCACTCCTAATAGTGTATATTACACTGTTCCATTGTTGTGACAGAGCAGAGGAGGACACAGATCTGTCCTGCAATACCACTCAGATGAGGTGTCAATCTTCTCAAGGGGGGAGGATGAAACATTCTCCACACACATGTTGCACTGCCGAAACAGTTCCTTCCATATGACCAGCAATTTCCCGAATGGATGCACCACATTCTCTCATGCCAATAATGCGCCCTCTTCAAATCACTGATTTGAAGGTACAGTTAGCTCATATCTCTGTGAGGAATTCTGCGCATCTGCTCAAGTGACAATGATCCATTACCTTCGACAGCCAGAGTCACATTTTACCAGTAGGTGGTGTTGCGCTGCAATATCGATGTTGATCTTGAACCCACAGGCCAACATGGTTCAAATGCTAATCATTTCTGCAGGACATACTAATATACATGTTCTGTGAATATCAACATCCTATCTCTAGTCGTTCCAGGTGTTCTGTTCTTTTCTAGACATCGATGTAGTAATAAAGCAAGCAGTGGAACCGTGGATTCCTTAAAGTTGAAAAAGGTGAACACCCAACTGCCATCAGGCATTGTGAAGATGAGTGTTTTTTTGACTGCCATGGCAATATACTGAAATACAATACTCATAAAGACAAATCATCACAGGAGCATACCACTGAATCTCTCCATGAGGTTATGGGAGGCTAAGAACATGAACCATCACAGGAAACTGTCCAAGTGGATGTCTCGACTCAATGGCAACACCGCAGCTCATTCTGCATAGTAGACAACCACACATACTGTTTCTTTGGACGTTCAAATTTTGTCTTGTCCTGTATTATACTGATATGGAACCCGATGACTACTTACTCGTTCATGTTTGTTGACACTGTCAAAATCATCTGTTCTAATTTTTTTATGTTACGGATTAAAAATCCTCAAAGTCAAGACTGTAAACAAATTTTATTGTCAATACTAGTTTCAACAACAAAACACACCACCTTCTGACCAGAAAAAAAACAGTCTTGACCAGTGTAATTGCCATAACAGCTTAACACATTGTCGTAAAAGACTGTTTTTTTATGATCTGAAGATGGCTTGCGTGTAGCTGAAACTAGTAATCACAATAAAATTTGTTTGCGATCTTGACTTCAAGGATTTTTTATCCTTAACACAAAAAAATAATGACTGATAGCTCATCTCTGATATTGACAATGTCAACAAACATTATAAACTTGCCAGGTCAGGCAACGAGACACTTCAAACAACTACGTACATTTTATGATCTTCTTCTAATTAACTGCATTATCCAGTGTTGAGTAAACTGTGTCACATTGAAGGCTGAATATGTAGAGAGGAATGAACAACATCACAAAGCTTTATGGTCACAGTTTGATCACCCCCATGATAACTATGCATAATCTGACAGATTAAAACTGTGTGATGGACAAATCTCCAATCTAGACACTTGCCTATCACTGATACAGGCAGTAACACCATGTATGAGCAAAAAGAAACAGGAATTTTTTAATTTTGTGGGCTTTATACATCCTATTTTCAATTTTTTTATGTTGTTGGTACGTTGTTCCTGATGTATGTTTGCATTTGCAGCTGTTTCGAATATGTAGTCTATTGCTGACAGTCAAAAAGGTTATATGCATTTTCAAGTGCTCGGCAAATTTTTACTTTTGAAAAAGATGTATCAAAGAATTTGTATTAAATTTTGCAGAGTTTATGAATGGTATGAATGTTTCAAAGGGAGTCAATAAAAAGTTGAAGACGACGACTGCCCTGCATGCCCTAGCACACGAATTACTGATGACAATGTGGAGGAAGTAAGAAAATGGTTCTGGAAAATTGCCTAAATACCATCAGTGAGGTTGGTATTGCTGGCATATCCTTTGGTTAGCAGCTTTTTTCATATGTTTTGGGCATGAAATGTGCAGCAACAAAGTTAGTTTCAGAATTGTTGAATTGCGATGAAAAATGACGTCACGTAAACATGCTCAGGTATTGCTGAATGAAGTCAACATCAATCCAGAAGGTACTCGGGTATTACATTGAAACCATGGCCCAACCATCCCAATGGAAACTACCAGAAGAGCCAAAACTGAAAAAAATTCAAAAGATTCGGTCCTGTGTGAAGATTCTTCCCAACTTTTTCTTCAATTATAATGGGATAGTGCATCATTAGTTCCTGCCTTATGGTAGTACAATCAATAAGGAATACTACCAGGAAGTTACGAGCCGTTTGCATGAAACAATCCAAAGGAAATGTCCAGAATTGTGGAAATTGTATCACGATAATGCTCCATGCTCATGCCTCAATGCTCATTCATGATTTTTTGGCAAAAAACAAAACCATTCTGTTGCATCAGCCACAGTATTCACTGCACATGGTGCCTTGTGACGTCTTTCTATTCCCAATGCTGAAGAGAACTCTGGAAGGACATAGTTTTACCATCACTGATGAGATAAAAACAGAATTACTGAAGGCACTGAACATCATATTGAAAAGCGAGTTCCACTAGTGTATAATATCTGAGGGGGATTATTCTGAAGGGGACAAAGTTGATGTTGATGAATAAATAAAGATTCTTTAAGAAAAACAAGAATTCCCAATACTTATCAAACCTTGTATATTTGGCTTGTAGAAGAAGTCGTGAATCCGAAGAGCTATATTTTGAGGGCAAACTTCTGAGTATTTTAGCAGTTAAAAACAACAAGGAAATTACCTTTCATAGATCTATCTCTACAATACTGCAGTCCAAACAAAAATAAAACTGAATATTAGATGAGGCAGTTCTGAAATAACTATCCCTCACATTATA
This sequence comes from Schistocerca americana, assembly GCF_021461395.2. Lineage (NCBI taxonomy): Eukaryota > Metazoa > Arthropoda > Insecta > Orthoptera > Acrididae > Schistocerca > Schistocerca americana. The sequence continues at coordinate 168,692,451 of NC_060124.1, read as the reverse complement.
TGATGTGATTCAGGGAAGTCTGGAAAACAACTTGTGTGGGCTGGCAGAGGATCTGCCCCAATCCTCCCCAATACTATCCCAATGAAAGCACCTTTGGTACAGTTGTCACTGCCCTCACAGATAAACAGCATGTCACACTTCTATCAATTCATGTACACCTTCAGCTCCCCCCCCCCCCCCTCCCCTCCCCCCATAAATTCACCAAAATGAGGGACAACCCTATCACTACTGAATCAGAACCTTGAGGAAATCTGACCATAGAGCTACAGAGCTTGTCTCAGATGCTATTGTTGAGAGGGATGTTCACACCTTGGATCCTGAGTTCTGGGTCATTGCCGAGTGATAATGGTTCTGAACTGCCCCCTCCTCAGATCCCATGGATTCTGGACCACAATGAACCAGTATTGTCATCACAGTGAAATAGGTGTGACATATTGCAAGAGAGGTGTTTCTGAATCTTTTTTCATTACTGTACAGTACATTGCCAGGTATTCATGGTGTTGAACATGGCTTGGGCAACTCCTAATCAGACCTCGATTACAAGTCAAATGTAATACTGAGGAAATATTTCAGTGGAAGGCAAGAGTCTAGGTTGAAGATTTGTCCATCACATAGTTTTAATCTGCCAGAAAATTTTTACCACAGCACAGACTCTGCTGCAGGGTGACAGATTCATTCTAGACTTCCTTCAGCATTTCTGTTGCAGCCATATCCTTGCATAGATTATCTTAATACTGTATAGTGCTGTTATCTGCAAATTTACTAATGTGGTCCACAGAACACCTCTAAATCTTCACAATATTTTACCTTTTCGAGCATACCCAGAAGTATTACTCCGCCAATCCAAAACTGAATTCTTAGAAGATCTCGCCACTGACAGAAAGAAACAATAAGCCAAGCAATTCCGTAAAGAACATACACCACACACATGGCTCCATAAAACTGTGAACAGAAAAAAAGATAGAAATAAATTATCACAATAAGGCATCAATATCACATTACATAACATAAACAGTATGACAATAAGAATAAACATTCATGTGTGAAACAATGACTTACTGCAAGAAGTGGCCAATCAGCAGCAGAAAGATAACCATGTGGACCTTTCATATCTATCTGAATAGAAACATTGCAAGGTTTATCTGGTTTTTCTACAACGACATTGAGGAGATACATACCATCCCTTGGAATTGCTATTATAATTTTGTGGTCGTGTTCAACCTGCAGAGATTAACCAATGCAAAAGCATTATAAAATTATAATTGCAGCTATAAAAAAAGTCCATAATAACAGTAAATGATAAAATTAAGACTCAACAGTGCCCATAAAAGACTGATCGATTATGTTTTAGGATTTGATGAGCAAATCTGTATCCTTTCCAGCAAACAGTATTAACATGAAGTTTGAGCAGGGCTTTGAGTTTGAACACAAGACTATTCACAAAGTGATCACTGTACTTTTATACATATCAATTAAAGATAGAGTAGATGGTCTTACATTGTCCTGGTTGTCAAGCTTCAGTGATGTTGCTTTGGGCTGTGTCTTCTGTGGGGGCTTCTTATCTACATTGTCTTGTTTTTCTGCTATAGTTCCACCTTCACTGTCAGGACTCCTCTTTTTCCTGGTTTTACTTGCAGAGCCATTACCATCTCCTTGAGTTTTCTCCTTTGTATTGCCTTGCTGCAAAGCTTTCGATACTGCTCCTTCAGACACAAAGGACTGCAAAATAAAAGAAAGTTGGTTTTCCAGTGAGATGGCTGTGTACAGTAGTAGCAGTAGTGACTAAAGGAAAAATTACAATGTAATTACTGCTCCACCAAGCAATGAAATCAAGCCCTGCAACACTGGCCAAGAACTAAAACACACACAGCTGAAAGGGTTGCATACTACCAGTTTAAAAAGGAACTAGGTAAAAATCACTTCTGTTCTATTCTCTCAAACAAAATCACTTCTGTTCTATTCTCTTAAACACCAGAAGTACTGACCACTTTACAAGTTCCTTATCGCATTATGTGCAGCATTTAAGTTACATAACACATACTAGATGACATAAACCTATTGGCAACTTTGGGTAAGAGACACTGAATTGTAGCTTGCCATTTAGAAATCATGGAAATGTAGCATGGATATCATGCTCTCAGCCTTCAAAAAATAACTACTGTTAATAATAATTAAACTTTGGCAACAGGGGTCCTAAAGGCTCCATGCCAGGATAAAGGAAGTCACAGATGAGTAACAAATCTTAAAACACATATACAACTAGGCTCAGCTGGCCCAGCTGATAGTACCACATATCAGTCACTTGCCAGGGTAATGGTGAAGACCTCAATTGTAGTGAAGGCAGAAAAGGTGGACTCTGGAACAGCAGAGCTGGCAAGAGGGGTAGTCTGTTTTCCAACACTAAATGAAAAAGGGGGCAAAACAGTTCCACATGTTAGTGGTGGTATCCTGGCTGTGTCTGTTTCACATGTTAGTGGTGGCTGAATCAATAAAATTCCCATTTAACAAATTGGTCTTATTTTGGGTATTCAGAGATGACCCTGGATTTTCTGCTCTCAACAATTTACATCATTTCCATCTTCATCACCATCTTCATCTTCGTATCATTCCAGCATACCTGGTAGTTGTTTATGATTAATTTGCCTCCATTTTGCTCTGTCTTGATAGATTTCTTATCTTGATATTGTTTCACAGTTTTCTCCTCTGGTCTTCAGATATAGCCATTATCTGCTGCGTCATCATTTTGGTTTCTTTCTCCTGCAAATTTCTATCCAAGTATTGTTTTTACAGGCGGCTATCCTTCATCTTCTTCACATATCTAAACCACTTGAACCATGCGGTATTCTGTCTCTCAGACACTAACAGATCCACCTGTATCTCTCCTCTGATATCTTCATTCCTAATTTTTATCTCTTCTAGTCTTCTACAACACTGATTGCTGAAACTTCTTTTCACATGCCTGTAACTTGCTGCCATCTGCCTCATTAACTACACAGCACTCCAAGCTGTCTGTCGTAATAGGCAGGAAATGTGTTTTAAACATGGTCTCACAGGAACTCCCTTGTCCTACACAAGATTCTGCATTTGATGAAAAAACTTAGATCTCTTTCTTACTCTGTGCTGTACTGCTAGTTTGGCAGTTTCATTCCTTGATTTAGTACTTCCTAGGTAACTGAAAGCTTCCACACATTCAGTTTTCTCTCCAACAAGCATCAGGTTGCCCTGGGCAGATATCCTGTTCATAATCATTGCTACAGCTTTGCTCTTGCTTACTGTCAGCTGGTGCAAGTCTTTTGAGGTGACGCGTCGATGAGGATGAAATGATGATGATAAAGATGACACAAACACCCAGTCCCTGAGTTTCAGTTAGCAAGGGGAACAACAGTCAGCCTCATTAACTTAGACACCACAATTTGGTGGTACATGATGGGATTTCTATTTTCCTAAACTTATCATGCATCAGCATGTGATCAGTGTCCACCTGGACTGAGGAATGTAATATTTTTGTGTGTTGTTAATTTTCTGTATGTAACTGTTTGTTATAGATGATGTGTGTGAGGAGGTGGCTGTCTGGCAATTGATGCTTACACCTGAGCAAAGCAGTGTAATACATGGCAATGAGTATGCACCCATTATCGAGTTTCATGAAGGTGCACATGAACAATATGAATGCTGTTAAAAGAGATGATGACACTAGTCTTTTGTTCAGTTTACTGGTTCTGAACAGCTTATATTAAAGTCATCAATGTTTGATAAGTAAAAGAAACTGAAAAGAATGGCTCATAACTGAAAGCAAAAGAAAGAAAAATAATAAATAAAGCAACAGTTTAATATGAAACACCAATGATGTTATTAATGGTTATATTGCCGACACTAATTGCACAGAATTTTTGTTAGACTGAGTTGCTAAATAACTTCACATTTGATCAACACAGATAGGAAATAATATTTTACTTGGATACAAATATGCCAAATTCGTATGAGAAACAATTCATTTGGCTGATGAGGATATTGTGTATCACGATGCATGAGAGTATAATGGTCAGTTATTTTTCTTCGTCCTGTCAGCAATATCCTCTATCTGTGTCTTGAAGGCAATGTAATACTATGGTGGTACAATTTAAAATGTACTTGGAGTAATGTCAAGGAGATTATCCTTTTTTGTGTTTAATTTTGCTGTTAGATGAGACATAACTGGACAAGAAGGAATCTCTCAAGAGTAAACTTATTTTTATTTGGTAATAAAATCAGTGGATCATGTGTTGTAATATCAGTAGCCACACCATGGATGAATACTTACTGAATACAGCACTCAGTAATTGTACGAAGTGACCTAGTGCATAAAAGAAGGCAGTAGGATTCACTAGATAACAACAACCTAAGGTAGATGCAATTTATTGGGAATGAGTACCTGTAGGGAGTCATTACTTATGTTAAGTGTCAAAGTGGAGCTTTTGGAGTAAAGAGAGAGTACAGACATCTCTTGGGAACCATATTGGTTATTTACTGAACACATGCCTTAGTGATGTTCTAGAAAGAATAGACAAAGGATTACTAGTTAGAATTAAATTACATGTATGTAAGGTGGTAGAAACTAGTTTCATTTTGCATGTGCTACTTTTAAAATTAGCCATACCAATCGAACTTGGTTCATTAGAACAGTTCAAACAATGGTCTGATAGCAGTGCCTAAACAAAGTAGACATGTTTATCACACTGGTGTAAATAAATTTTATATATCTGTCCTGGGACAAGAGATCATTGTACAATAGAGCAAAACTAACGATTTACAAAATGTCGGCTACCTGGGTGTCTACAGAGTAGTCAGTCAATCCCCAGTGAGTCTTCACTGTTTAACTGCTTAGCATTTCTCAACACCTAGAGGGTATCCAACAGCTTGCCAGTATTAAAAGTACTACTATCAGCTAATCCCTCTGGTCACCTCACAATAAGCTCTTAGGCTGCCCTGTGTTGCAAGGGTCACTACACCTAATAGTGTCCTGTAGCATGGTTCAAATGGTTCTGAGCACTATGGGACTTAACATCTGTGGTCATCAGTCCCCTAGAACTTAGAACTACTTAAATCTAACTAACCTAAGGACAGCACACAACACCCAGTCATCACGAGGCAGAGGAAATCCCTGACCCTGCCGGGAATCGAACCCGGGTGTGGGAAGCGAGAACGCTACCGCACGACCACGAGCTGCGGACTGTCCTGTAGTAAACAGTGCATTGATTTGACGGGGCAGTTCTCCATCTCAGCATGTTATGAGAAAGTGGAACAGCGACTTATGTCTCCAGAATGAAATTTTCACTAAGCAGGGGAGTGTGCACTGATATTAAATTTCCTGGCAAGTTAAAACTGGGTGCTGGACCGAGACTCGAACTCAGAACCTTTGCCTTTCACGGGCAAGTGCTCTACCATCTGAGCTATCCAAGGACGACTCACAACTTGTCCTCAAAGCTTTAATTTCGCCAGTACCTTGTCTCCTACCTTCCAAACCTCACAGAAGCTCTCCTGCAGACCTTGCAGAACTAGCACTCCTGGAAGAAAGGATATTGCGAAGTCATGGCTTAACCATAGCCTGGAGGATGTTTCCAGAATGAAATTTTCACTCTGCAGTGGAGTATGCGTCAATATGAAACTTCCTGGCAGATTAAATCTGTGTGCCGGACCGAGACTCAAACACAGGACGTTTGTCTTTCATGGCCAAGTGCTCTACCATCTGAGCTACGCAAGGAAGGTAGGAGACGAGGTACTGACAGAAATAAAGCTATGAGGACGAGTCGTGAGTCGTACTTGGGTAGCTCAGATGGTAGAGCACTTGCCCGTGAAAGGTAAATATCCCAAGATCGAGTCTTGGTCTGGCACAAAGTTTTAATCTGCCAGGAAGTTTCAACAACTTACGTCGTTAGTAGTTAATTCACTGTGGGCGCAAAATATTTTCAGTTAGATGCATTTTCCATTTTTGGTTTGAACAAAATACATTTTGTGTCCCAGTCAGTCCCCTCTCAAGAATTGGGCTCCTTACTACTGCCATACGATCAGCTGTTTGAGTGTACCTTGGGACTGGCAGGAAATTTCAGGGCATATGTCTCCCTTAGCTGGCAAGCAATACCTAACTTTTATCAACCCTGTCAAAACTGAGTTGCACAGTTGGCAGGATCTCAGCATCATTCCTCCTGTTTTGTTGAGTCAGTGGGATCCCTTTGGTGGTGATTCAGAAACCAGACAGCACCGTGTGCCTTTGCACTGAGACAGCCAATGCACAATGTTTCACGGAGCCATATACAATTTCATGGCCGGAGGACCTGTTGGAAAAGTTGTCTGGAAAACAATATTTTCCGTGCATTGACTTACACAATGCATACCTGCATTTGATATTTGATGCCGCTTCTCACAATTTCTTGGTGCTACACACCCCCTTAGGGGTTTACCAATTTAATCACTTGCCCTTTGGAATTCTGTTTGCATCAGGAATTTATCAATGATATTTGGAGCAGAAGTACAACAAACACTACAATGGACAAAACACGGCAAGAAAACCAAACAGAGACGCAAGAAACAGGGAGAGGAGATTAAAAACAAGAAAGCAGATTACCATGGCTGGCTGACCATGAGAATAAAAAAGGAGAAGCCAGCCACTCTGCAACACGTTAAAACCTCTACCCTAAAAGCCCTAGGGTGGAGGACACAGAGGGACAAAGGACATGCGCTAAAACTCAGATCAAATGATAAAACCCACCCTCATGGATAAAACGTAAAAACTAAAACTGCTGTTGAGGCAATATCGCCCAACACCAAAGGTAGGGTGCTGGGAAAGTTAAAAGTCCACCACAGAACGGCTAAAAGTGGGCAGTCCAGCAAGAGGTCGACAACTGTCATTTGGGAGCCACAGCGATACTGAGGTGGGTCCTCGCGATGGAGGAGGTAACCATGTGTGAGCCACGTATGGCCAATGCGGAGTCTATAAAAGGCAACTGATTCCCTGTGAGAAGCCCGCAGGGAAGACTTCCACACATTCGCAGTCCCCTCAATGACACACAGTTTGTTGTGCATACTGTTATGCCACTCCGTCTCCCAAAGCCGAAAAACCTTGAGGCGTTGGACAGAATGCAGGTCAGTTTCAGAGATGCCCATCTCCAGGAGCGCTTTCCACGTAGCCCATTTGGCCAACTTGTCAGCAAGTTCGTTGCCTGGGATACCAAGGTGTCCTGGAGTCCACACCAACACCAATGAACAACTGGACCATTCCAGGGCAGAGATGGACTCCTGGATGTTTGCTACTAAAGGATGGGAAGGGTAGCACTGGCCGATAGCATGTAAGCTGCTCAGGGAGACAGAACTGAGAAGAAACGACTCACCAGAACAGGAATGGATGTACTGAAGTGCACGATATATGGTCACAAGCTCTGCAGTGAATACACTACAGCCAACAGGCAAGGAATGCTGTTCAATATGGCCTCTGTGGATATAGGTGAAGCCAACATTACCATCAGCCATCGAGGTAAACAACTTCAGAGCCCCAGAACACGTCAAGAATCGAGAGGAAGTGACAGTGGAGAGCGGCAACGTTAACGGAGTCCTTAGGGCCATGCAAAAGGTCCACACAAAGCTTCAGCAGAGGTGTACACCATGGAGATGTACGTGAATGGACCTCAAGTAGAGGTGGTAAATGGAAGGACTCCAGTTCGGAGAGAATGGATCACACACGAACCACAATCGTGAGGCCTGACCTGGGTTACTGATGCAGCAGATGAACTGCCATGGTTGGGAAAAGGAGACGGTAATTCGGATGCTCAGGAGAACTATGAATGTGTGCAACATAACTGGCGAGCAATTGTGAATGCCAGATCCGCAATGGAGGGACTCCGGCCTCCACCAGGACTCTGGTCACCCGACTCGTTCTAAAAGCTCCCATCGCTAGGCGAACACCACAGTGGTGCAATGGATCGAGGAAATGCAATGCTGAGGGCGCCACCGAACTGTAAACCAGACTCCCATAGTCAAGGCAGGATTGAACAAGGGTTCTCTAGAGCTGCAGCAGCGTAGAGCGATCTGCACCCCAGTTGATGTTGCTCGGGCAGCGGAGAGCATTGAGAAGCTGATGAAGGTGAGGTAGCCAAGTCAATCGGGTGTCAAAAACCAGTCCTAAGAATCGACACGTCTCCACTATAGTGAGTGGATTGTCATTCAGGTTCCAGACGAACGGTACGACACCAACAGATGTGCAGGACACCGCAATTCCCTTGGTCTTAGGGGGGCTTCTTTCTGGATTTCTCTCACTGATCCTTGGGTTTCTCTGGTTGGGAGAGCTTCACTGGTTCAGTCTCCAGGACTGAGGAGGATCGTGAAGCCCTACGACCAGCTCCTTTTGGGCACTTCAGCCACTGGCGGGTGACATCTTTCCCACTAGCAGAAACCTTGGGAGTGACCCAAGGGACCCCTTCCTAGCAAGAGGAGCCGAAGAAGACTTACACTTCTCTGGCTGAGAAATGGGGACTGGTGTCCCCGATGGCTGGGGGGGGGGGGGGGGGGGGGGGGGGGACAGTGCTCCCGAGGTAGGTGGTGCGGGAGCAACAGGAAAGTGCCCCACACCATCAAGGGGGTAGGTGTAGTCTTCCGGTTCTGAGGGCCGACTGGAACTCGCTGAACTGATGGGGCTAAAACTGTTCTCCTAGTGGCGGCATAAGAGGACGTCATAGCCACAGGATTTCCTCTTGGCATCAGTGTAGGTCAGTCAGTCCAGGGTCTTGTATTCCATGATTTTCCTTCCTCGCTGTAAAATCTTGCAGTCTGGTGAGCAAGAAAAATGAAGCTCTCCACAGTTGACACAGTTGAGAAATGGGGCACATGGAGTATTGCGATGGGATGGACGTCCACAATATCAACATGTGATGCTGGAAGTACAGCGGAAAGACTTATGGCCGAACTTCCAGAAATTAAAGCATCGCATTGGGGGAGGGATATCACAGTGGTAGACAATCACCTTGACCTTCTTGGGTAATGTGTCACCCTCGAAGGCCAAGATGAAGGCACCGGTGATAACCTGATTATCCCTTGGACCCCAGTGGATACGCTGGACAAAATGACCTCCTCATCGCTCTAAGTTGGCATGCAGCTCGTCGTCAAACTGCAAAAGAAGGTCCCTGTGGAATATAATACCCTGAACCATATTTAAGCTCTTATGAGGCATGATGGTAATGGAAAAATTCCCCAGCTTGTCACAAGAGAATAATACCTGGGATTGGGCAGAGGATGCTGTTTTTATCAAGACTGACCCTGACCGCATTTTGGACAAGCCCTCCACCTCCCCAAACTTGTCCTCTAAAAGCTCTGCAAAAAACTGAGGCCTCATCAAGAGAAAGGAGTCCCCATCAGCTCTCATACATATGAGGTACCAGGGTGAATAAGGTTCGCTGGCATCCTTAGCTTGGTGTTCCTCGCACGGTGTGGCCAGGGAGAGGAACGATTTAGCATCATATTGCCTTGCATTGTACTGAGACTTGGAACACTTAGAGACAGCTGGTGTTTGAACACCAGCAAGTGACGACGTGGTATGCTTCATCGCGCATCATCCACCCTGATGCCACCCACTCCGACCAGGGGCCCTCCCCAAGGGCACCACCCAGCTGCAGCAAAGGCCACCTGGCAGGATAGCCATTGCCGGTAGTCCCGATGCCCCAGGGTGACAGGCATCTACTCCTTGGCATACGTGGGGAGTCAACGGTTCAGGCGTCAGCAGAGCAATCCCTGTGTAGTCGGGGGCTACAACCAACAGGGTACATGGCGGCCCCACCACAATGAACTGGCTACTGTACTGGATATGAGGTGCAAAGAATTCCATGGTCCTCGCTGGCGCAGAAAACTACACTGCATAATTGGTGGAGGAAAAGCACCCAGGAAGGTGTCCTCATTCAAGAGACGGAGGATGAGTGGGACTGCACTGCCATGACGAGAAAGTGAGCTAAAGATCTCAATGCACGATGCACCATGTAAAGCGCCCTTTACCAATTGGCTCACTCTTTGGGAAAATTTTGAAAAATGGAGGTCAAGCCCTACAGGGGACCATCACATAAAGACTGAAAGGTGTAAGAATCCTTTTAGTCGCCTCTTACGACAGGCAGGAATACCTCGGGCCTATTCTGACCCCCAGGCCCGCAGGAGGGACAAACTTCTGAAAGAGAGCATAAAAAGTTCCTTACTTTGGAAGCAAAATTTGTCAGGAAAGCAGAACTTTCTTCTACAGTTCAAGCAAGTGAAACATTATTGCACAACAAATGCAACGTCTTTTAAGGTACACACCTGTCTCGAATTCATGCATCTAAATATCTTCCTGGTCTCTGAAGTTTTGTTGTCAGCTGGGACCTGAGCTTCAATGATTTCATCGTCGTATTCCTATGTAAAAAAAGAAAAAAAATTAGTGAGCTTTGCAGAAACAGTGAAAGATAAGTATCTGCAGAGAAACAAGATTATTGAACTGACTTACAGGGCTCCCTCGCTGAAAAATCTCACTCCAGCAATGCAGTTCATACATTGTTGCTTTTAGCACCAAATCAGTTTCTGATGAGTCAGAAGAGCAATCAACTGCAAACAATAAAACAAATCAGAATTGAATGGTTTTATCTGAAAACAATTCTAAATATTCAAAGGGAAGAAAAACAGTTATGTATTTCATTGTTTTATTTCATTTAAAAATAGAATTTTAGATTGTGCATAATAACTTTTAGCAGATGTGCTTGTTCATTTACTTACTGATTAACTACAAGGCTCAAGTAAGAATATAAATAAACAGTAGTTACAATCAATTTTCAAACTATTGGAGACCCCTCACAATATATAATTATTCCACAGTACTACAGATACATCTCTTTCCATACAGCGATTCTGACTAAAAAGGAATGCATGAAGTCGGCAGTTAATGTCAGGAAGAAGTGGCACCTAACTTCATCTAACTACATTCTGACACAAATGATCACTAAAGGTCAGGCACGTAAATTTGTGATGAAGTTTTACAAGTGAAAAGCATGTTTCATAGTTGGAATATCTTCCGTGGACAACACACTACCACAGTAGTCTGAGCATTGTATGTTAAGACTGTGTGTCAGTATCTCTCTCTCTCTCTCTCTCTCTCTCTCTCTCTCTCTCTCTCACACACACACACACACACACACACTAAAGGAAAACAGTCACACATGTGGCATTAAAAAACATGTTTCAGAACTGTATCTCAAATAGCTGTATTCAAGCCCTGATTACTGTTGTTCTTGTTGAACTACACATTTTGTGAAAAGAAGCTCCCACTTTCAGGTTCATGGCAAAAATATTTTCCTCTCATTAAAATATATCCAATATCATGCCTCTGTCAACACATTAGAGTATAACATTGGGTACCTATGTGTTCTGAGTGTCACGAGTGCACCCTGATTATTGGACAGTGTTGTATGTTAAAAGTAAGACAAAGGTATGGCGTCCTGTATTCCATCGGATGGCCAGGAAAACTTTTAATGATTGGTGGAACAGTTGACCAAGACATGATGTTGGATTTGTTTTAGTGGGGGAAGTCAGTTAATTTAATTTCATTGCACTGTACTACACTTCTGTGTTGACACGAGAACTTTTGTTAACTTGTTCTCGCAAAATGCAGAGTTCACAAGAAAAACAATATCACATGGTTGCAATATCAGTAATGTCTAACAATTGCTAACTCATGTATGTGAAAATGGACAATATTTACATACTGTGTCAGAACAAGACTCTTAAAAATTTGGCTGTTAAGATCTGCCCTGAAACTGTAGAAAGAGCAAAGAATTATTTTTTATGAATTAATTACTCCATCATACATTTCACCACAAATATATTGTGTCAATAGTGATGGAGAGATTTAATATAGATGGTCAGAGGCCAGTGACGAGCTTGGCTATACAGCATTGAAAAATATTATCCTGGCCATGATTTTGTACTGTTTCAAGAAATGTGGATTCATCAAGAAGCCACACAACCAACAGTAGGAGACTGGAGAAATGGGCTTAGGTTTCCACAATACATTGGGTCTTCTTTCTGACTCAGGAGAAAATATGACATTTGGCTGTTTCTTACATTTTGATATCACATGGAAGTCTATAGGACCTGACACTGAAAAATTCTGACTGTTCCAGATGACAAGAATGAAGACAATAATGAATCAGAAGAATATGAAAATTGGGATGAAGATGAAGAAGAAGAAGAAGAAGAAGAAGAAAAAGAAGAGAGAAAACAATTACATTGTGACTTTGAAAGCGGCAAAGTCTCACTGGAAACATTGCACAAGTACATCCTTAAAACGGAGGTAGACAATGGTGTAGTTTTAACATTGCTTGCAACAGAGAATGTGGTGTTTCACCAGGAATGCTAGAGTTTACTGAGGTAGCAGAAGATCACTAATTTCTTTGCAAAATAAAACTTAAGTTTCTTGTGTAATTTCAGAAATTTGGTTTTGCCTTCCACCTGAAATGTTAAAATAGAAGAAAGTTAATAAAACTGGTAAAAAAAAGATGATTTTCCTTTTGACCATATAGAGGAGATGTTGAGTTGCAGATAGTCACAACAAAAAGACTGCTCCGCTTTTGGCCAAAAGACGTTACGATGTAGAAAAGACACACACATTCATACAAACAACACTGCTATACATTTAAGCTTTTGGCCAAAAAACCACCTCCTTCAGAAGACAACGCACACACACAGGTGATCATTGTTTCTGGCCACTGTGGTTGGCTGTAGCTGTGGCCACGGGCAGTGATTTCATGTGTGTGTTTTCTACTTCTGAAGGATGTCTTCTGAGCAAAAGCTTAAATGCATAGCAGTCTTTTTGTTGTGCCTGTCTGAGACTCAATGGCTCCTCTATATGGTGAGTAGCAATATACCATTTTCACAATATTGTTGTTATTCCATACTGTTTGAATTTCCTTCCAAGTTTATTACTTTTTGCCTCCTCCTCCCCTCACCAACTCCACCTGATGATGCTGTCACTTTTTTTCTGGTTTTTCAATGTTTGCGTCAACTTGTCACATCAGCTCTGATCAAACAGCCTCTAGTAGGATTGACATTGTTTGCTTTCTCCTGTTCTGGATGATCTTTGATTTGTATCTTACATCTTTCCTGGCAACTGTTGTTATTTGACACTTCATAAGTTCAATGCTTCTTCAGTTTTTCTCATGTCCAACCAGTACTTTTTAACTGCATGTTCTTTTAATGCCTGGTTTTTCAATTTCTGTTGCCCCAGGTTGCTTTCTTCTGTTCAACATTTTTATTTTTAGTTATAATCAACATTACAGCTTTGGTTGCACAGTGGATTTTATAGGAAGATTCATTTGTTGTAACACCAGTTCATCCCAGGGCCAGCTCTAGGGTGGGGTGGAGCCATGCCGATGCCCAGGGAGCCAGGTTTCTGAGGTAGTTAAGAAAAAACTTTACCAATTTACTTCAAATTTTCACACAATACTCTAATAAAATTTGCATGGCTAAAGGCTATTTTTTTGAAAGATATATAATATATAAATATATTAGTACATAATATGCAAGTGTTGTTAGCAAAAATCTCGAAAATTTCTTGATCTATTTACTTCAAATTCTTGCACAATACTCTGATAAACATCCAGACAGATATGAGCCATATATTGTTATATAAAAAACCACTGCAGTTTTTCTATTAAAACTGATTGTGAGAAAAAAAGTGCTGTGTTGCAAAAACACGTGGTTTAGTTTTATTTCTCATTCTTTCTCACAAGCGATTTTAACTACGATATCGGGGCATTTAAACCATTAGACAAGCTGTTTCTCCTGTATATATTCTTTCTTCTTATATATAATTTTAAACAAAATTTGTATACACAACAATGTACTGTTTCAATTTATTCCTCATAGTTGGTTTTAACAGAAAACAGGAGACTTATACATACAGCTTATTGATTTATGATTAGAATACTACTGTTACATCTGAATTGTTTGAAACTTTGTATTCCTATCCATTTGAAGATTAAAACCATGCAAAATACTATTGCTGAATTACTATATTGATAGATTCAGCACCTGAAAAAGTCTCTCTCATGACCTCTGTGCCAATGACCCAATTGATTTATCCATTAACTTTAAGAGACTTCAATTCGCAATCAAGGTTTCCTTAGCAACACCAATAAACAAAACTCAAAGTCTGACAAAAGAGGAGAGGGGCAAAGAAGGAGGAGGAAATGAATGTAGATAGGGGGAAGGAGGAGATGGACAAAGAGAGGAAGGAGAATGAGAACAAGAGGGAGAGGGAGGAGGGAGTGATGGACAGAGAAAGGCGTAGGGCAAGGAGATAGATATAGAGAGGGTAAGGAAGGAATTAAGACATACGTCCAATTCCCATACATATTTAGCAATTGCAAACCTTTGTCGGGTTCACTTGAAATTCATAAAATCCACTGTCTTACAGGATGACAAATGAAGCACTGGAGTTCGTCACCTTGGCTGCGTCTTTCAAAATAGTAAAGCTTGCTAGCAGCATGTTGTCATCCCCATTTCTACAATGCATGTGCACAACACTGTCATGACAGAGCACATGGCTGCATCCCCAATACATGGTTCCAAACAGATCGGAGAAGCCATCACTATATGATATGATTTGTTTTGAACCCACCCACTACACTGGAATCTGGCAGTTTTTAATCCATGACATACTGTTCTTCATTCGGTGTTTTGTTTTGATGGAAAATAAATCCTGGGAAAAAAGATTCTGAGATTTTCAAATAGAGCTGAAGTGGTTAGTAATACCCTAGATGAATAATCATAGCTGTGGTTGCCCCACCTACAAGGTTGTCTGCATTAGAGGAATGTGTCGACATAGATTTAATATATTTAATCATGGGCAAATAAAGTATTAGAAGTCTACGCATGAATGTGATTGGTGGAACTATGTCAACATCTCAAAGCACTGTCATGATATGTGTTTTTATTAATATAACTCTTTCACATACCTTTGTTAGGCAACAAAAAAAGAACAACAAATTCATGGTGAGAGGAGTATTATGTCAGACAGGAAAGACAAGCTTAGGAAACTGGCAATGACTCTTCAAGAACAATCTGGCATTTACCTGAAGCAATTTACAGAAACCTCTGAGAATTTGGAAAACTCTGGTTGTCCGCTGACAACTATTATTCGATAACGGGCAGTCAAATTAAAATGAGGCACATGGAAAAAAGTAAGTAAACTGTTTATTATTTAAAACCCAATCGCCATAACTGTTAATACATTTATCCCACTATGAGACAATACAGTCAAAGCCTGCATGGAAAAAGGTTTGTGGTTATATAGAGAACCATGATTGTACCCAGGCAATGCACCTCTTTGTCAGAAGCAAATCGATGGCCGTTAATCTCTTTCTTTATGTCTCCACACATATTGTAATTGCGTTGGGGGGGATCAGAACTGTTTGGAGGATGTATAGAGGGTGCCTGTCAACACGCATTAGGAGCCCTTCAGTTTTTGCAGTGTGTCCACATACCACTGTGCGTTAATTGTGGCACAGTGCTCCAGAAAGTCAATGATCAGCAGGCCCTTGCAGTGAAAGAAAAAGGTCACTATGACTTTCCCAGTGCTGGTATGCATGAGTTTGGATTTTTTTCTGTGTGGGTGAATCCACATGTATTGGCTCTGGCGATTGCTCTCCAGCTCTAAATGATCACACCACATGTTATCCCCTGTGACAATATGGGGCAGGGAATGACCATCTTAATCAGGATACTGTTCCCAGTTCTCCTGTGATTATGACATTCTGCCCAACTTCTGCTCTTCTGGTACACTAAGCAGCTACAATGAGTATATGTTGACAAACTGAAAGGGCACGCGCGCGCAAGCGCGCCCACACACACACACACACACACACACACACACACACACACACACACACACACGCACACAAATAAATTTGTTCTTACCTCTTACAGTTGCCACTGATCCATTGAACAAACTCTTGGGAATAGACTCATGATATTCTTCAATCATCTAAAAAGTAAGAAAAATTGAGTAGAATATTGCCTCCAAATGGCAATAAACAAACAAAAAATGCATGAAAAACAACAGAGGACACACACAATCCTCCTGGCACAAGTCTGAGTACAGACATTAGTATTTTGGCTAATGGGATGACTTAATGCTTGATGTCTCCACTTTGAATTATTAATCCAGTTTCAAAATGATACTGTCGATATGTTATTAATAACTCAATGAGCGTGTGCTTGTAGCAACTGAAAACAAAAAGGTAATGTTTTGGATTAGCATTCCAGCCTGACTCAGTTTTAATCTGCCAGGAAGTTTAATTGGAAATTCCTTTGGGAAGGGAATCGAAGGGTACTATAAGCAAAAGCAGCCAATCAGCTGATTGCCTCTGCTTGCCTGGACTCCAGATTGATAGAGAGAATCTTGGGAGTGTAAAATATTTTTACTCCATCAAACAAATAAAAAGTAAAAGATACTAGACCCAATTAACAGCAAAGGTGAATTCCAGTCCCGGATTTATGGCATTACTGCACGCCCCATTAGAAATGCTAGCTATTCCTTGCTGCTCTGATCACAAAATATCTTGTCCCTATTCTATAGCTTATGAACTTAAGTTCAGACACTGTTCAAGCAGTAAGTAAAATCTGGTGACTGTGGGAACAACTTGGCCTTATCACCATGTCGTAATGTAATGAATTTCTATCAACAGAAAGTGCATCTCACTGGTTTTGGTATATTCATAATACCTAAGGTGCACATTCCTGTGAGTGCTTGTTGCAAGGCTAATGTCTTCACAGAGACTGGTATCTACCATTCTCAGATAACGAGACTGTGCCAGTGTATATGTTGTACAACTAGTGTCCGGTCACAATCTAAGGCAAGCAAAGGGCAATAAAATGGTTTAAGCAACAGGGAGAAAAACTCCACCCAACTCTAATACTGAAGACTTGGAACTGAAAGTTGGTAGCATGAAATAAGTTTCTATGGCCCACCACCAATAGCTGAGGCCTTAGAAACACTGCAAAGGCAAAAATACAAAGGGAAGAAAAATAACGTCAGTAATAGAGGAAATACTAGGGTGTAGGTTGAGTGCCTTCAGCCTCAGTAGTGAAAGGAACATACCAAGAGAGATGGTGCACTGGACCCATATTCAGGAGGGTGGTGGTCCAAATCATCTTTTGTTTTCCACAGTTTCTGTAAATCGTTGAAGCAAAACGGAGGATGTTTTCTTTGAAAAGACATGGCTGATTTCATTCCCCATCCATCCTCAATCCAAAATTTTTTATCTAATGACCTCATCACTGCTGGGATGTTAAACCCCAAACTTGTTCTCTTATTTTTGAAAGACTGAAAGAGGATGGGCAGTGTCAAACAATAATTCACACCATTCTCCACCTGTCACCTTAACTACCACACTAGAAGCAGTTGCTGTCCCAGCACACAGGCCACTAGAGCTGTCAGTAAAAGCGTGCTCCATTTATCTGATACCACAAAAGATATTAGGCAGTGAGGCAGCCAAAGAGCTCATCAACAATCTCCCTTGACTGTTTCTTCTTTTGGATGACTACAGTGCTTGTAGTACTCTATGGGGCTATAATTCAACTTGCCTAAGGCAATGAGTTGTTGAGTACACTGTATACTCAAAAGATTATGTGCCTCCTTATCACAGGATGAATGACACACTTTAGCAAGGGAAGAGAAATGTTCCCCTCAATTTATCTCTTAGTTTAGTCTCTTGCCCATGCACACTCTTGTCAGAGAAGAATGGTAGATGACCATTTCAATGGCCACTTCTTAATTCCTCTCCATCTTATACAGAGAACAGGGCCAGAAAGAAAAATACCAAAATGAGTGCTCAGCAGCACAAACTGGACACTGTATAGCCATATGGGTGTAGTAGAGTACTAAGGCTATGTTCAGTATTGTATGGATCACATTACTACTCCTGATAAATCTGTTTACAAATCTTCATGTCACCAAAGAAGACAGCCAGTCCTTTAGTAAAATACAGTTTCTCTCTGCTATAAGCCACAAGGGAGCTGTATCACAAAGACTGAAGACAAGTCCATCTGCACAGAATGTTACAAAGTATCGAACAGCGAGCACAAAAGACTGAAAAACAATTGAAGGAAACAAGAAGGTATCATGGCTTACATTTCTGAAATCTCTCAATTGGTCAGATGTGCTCCTACGTAGTATTATAACCAGTGAGCGGGATTTGAGGCAAATATACATCACATTCATTGGCTGCCATGTGGAATAGCAGAGTTCTTAGTCAAGCCAAAGTAGATATAGCATAGGTCACGTCTGAGCACTTTCGCAGCACTATATCTTCTGGTACTAGGCCTGCTGAGTAGCTATGAAGAAGAGTAGAATTACTTTCCATTTTGTAAATGAAGAACTCTACAAACCCTCACCAGTGTGGGAACTCAACTCCATACTTCCTGTGGCGTGTGATGAATTCCATACTTCCTGTGGCGTGTGATGATACTCTTGGGATGTACATGATCCATTACAGCATGCTGTGACATCTTAAAATCCAAAAACAAATCCTTGTTTAAGAAGAAAGAAAAGAAAAATAAGGCCAATATCCTGAGCTAAGCAAGGAATTGATAAATGTTCAGTTCATTAACCCAAGGATAGATCACTTAACATCCCAGCAGCAGCTAATGTAGTATCCCCCTTGCCAAATGTTTAGAGGCAGCACTAGATTGGGTTGTCCACCTTATCTAGGTTTTAGAATCAATAGGTTGCCTTCAGGGGATGTCATTCTACTCTTGATAATCTAGAGCTATTGGAGGTGACATACAGGAGGCATTAAAAATGTGAATGATTCAACCTGCAGAAATTATCTACCAAATGCATGAATGGATATTAGTTGGTAGAATCTTTTCCCTTGGGGTCCTTCTGTGTTGAGCAATATTTTAGAGAGGTTGTAAGAATGGGCAACAAAAGAAAATGTTTTAAATTTCTCTACATAAAACTATATGTTGACTTAATTGCAATTGTTCTGTTTTTACTTATCCTCGGTTTGAAAGTGCAGTGCGTCATTTTAAGCATCAAAATTCTGTGAGGTTCCTTGGTAATTCATTAAAAGAATAATTTGTTTCATTGCCTAAACTAAGGGATGTGGAAATATGAGCTTTTAAAGTGGTGACTCCTCTGCTACACATAATAACAATTGGGTTCAGGCATAAAAGTGGTGACAAAGTACACTGTCAAGGCTCCTTGCAGCTAACTAGGTATATAAGCTTTGGTTGTTGCCACAGTCACTGGCCTTCCTTGCAACTTAACATTTGTCTATCTGTTTGGATTCTCTGAGTCCTCTGCAGGCAATCCAACAACTATGTCCAACAAATAAAACTATTCAGAAAGTCCGGGACAGCACTTCCCAGTTCCAAACACAAACAAATATGATGGCATTCTGCTGCGTAATAGGGAATGAGAGAATCTGTGGAAACAAGCAGTGGGTTTTCACCGACGTAGGCAAGTAGGTTACACAATGACACTCAATATGCTATGCAACTGCACGCACTAATGTTGTCGCTGAGATTATGTTTTGTACCAATATGATCATGAGTAGCAGGAGGTGATGAATGTAAAATTGTGTCAATAAAAGAAACTCTAAGACAATGGTGCTCATCCTCCCTGCTACTTATGCATGGAGAAATCATTTTGACATAACGTCTAAATATAACACATCCCCATAACACAAAGCTTCTGTTAATGACACGAGGTGTCAACACTATAGTGCTTTTTTTGTAACTTGGGGTAGATCAACATTGCCATTTCTAATAATTAGTCAGATTTGTAGGCTACTTATTCGATGAGAAACTTTAAGTGCTTCCCAAACTTAAGAAATCATCAAAACCACGAAAGATGTTTAGCAGTTGGGCCTTAGTGTCCAGAGACAGTAGCTATGCACGAGACAGTTTTGTTGTTGTTGTTGTTGTTGTGTGAGTTCTACTTCTGAGGAAGGACTTCGATCTGAAAACTTATTTCTAGTATCCATTTTCTTCTGCAATTCGAAGTCTCCTCTATGTGACGGGTAGCAAGCTGTCACTTCCATATTGCACACTCCTTGAGTAACACCATTACCCTATTCTCTTGGGAGTACTGGCCAAGGAACACATCACCATTTCACTACAAAAAGTGTCCTTTGACTAGGAAGCATTACAAAATAATCACGAGGTGGTCACAAAATCCATTTGCTTGTTTGTTACAGTATACTATATAATCATATAGCATCATAATGCCTTTCCAATATCAAAAAATACTCATGCTAGCTATAGTTTGTGTAAGGCCTCCTGCACTGTTGTCTCCAAGGGGTGGGGGGATGGATGGCAAACTGTCCAAACTGGAAAAGGCTTATAAGCTCACTGGATTAAAGGACTTGTATCAAGCTGTAGCTGACAGTGAATGGAATGTCTTCCAATGCAGCTGATGAGAGCCATATACGGTTCAGCAATGTTGTGCATTACTACTTCGGCCTCAACAAAGGGGATATGACTATCTCCATACACGAGTTTGAGTTCTCTCCTTCACACAATTTAATTAAACACATACAGTATGTCATTAATCACTGGCGTTTATAGGGAGCCAAAGGTAAGATGTTACGACTGCAACATAGCAAAGAGGTGGTTGTACAACAGCAAACCTTCCAACCTGAATTTCAAAGGCCATCACACACAAGTCGTCTGATGATGACTGTACGTAGTCTAGAGGCTCACATTAAATGTTGATCTATGTGACTTAACTATCTGAGAATTACGTTGGCTTGTTTATGAGACGGTCAACCTTCATTACAGTCACTGCTGGATTTAAATTCCTTTTAACACTAATTCTCCTCGCTGACTCTCTTACTCATGCAGCTAGTATGAAATGGTTGAGGGATTATTTGTTTTGTGAAAGATGGAAAATTTCTTGTCTTGGACTATGTTGCAATGTAAATTGGAACATCTGCCTAAACACAATCACTGTGCACCACTTATGACTTCTGCTGACCTTGGAATGGATGCTTCCACAGTCTCTAAGGAATACTCCTAGTAACATGATTTGCTGTTCCCTGGATGCTATCATTATATTCAAATACAGCAAGTTCACTGCACAGTGCCAAGGTAGCTCTTCTAAGGACTCATTTTCACAGCTTACTTTTGAAGGTAGAGATATGGATACTTGGGTGTCATCACCCAACAGCAGAGCACTCACTGATCCATAGAAATTACCTTCGAAGAGTTATTTGTGACTAATGAAAATGAAATGGAGGGTGTCTATCCCCAGCAATGGACTTCAAATGCCTGTTAACAAGAATTAATTAACACATGTTTCTTCTAGAGTTTAAACTGACACATCGAATATCACTGCAAAAATTAACTGTTGTTGAGTTATCAACTATTTAACTAACACAGTCAATGTGACACAAACACAAAAAAAACAAAAGTAACAGTATATTCACTTTCACCGGCACCAAGAGCGGCAGGTCAAAGAATATCCAGCAACAGAAAATTGAAAATAACTCACTATTAATGAAGTATTGTTTATTTCCCGTTCACTCTGTCCTGCTGTGCTTCATGTGACATTAAAACCTTTGTTACAAATCAGTAGATGTGTTAATTTGTCTCATCTATAACATTATTTTGGCAGTTGAAGAAATCTGTCTTCAGGAAAGATCTTGTTGGCTCCTATTTGTGTCTGCACCCACAGCCACATGTGAAAATTTACTTTACCTACAACTGTTAGTTCCATTTTACTGTAGCCCACATTTTCCCTACAAATGAGAAGTGAATAATATGATTCCAGAGGGAATACATCACCACAGAAATTATTAGGTCCTACCAAGCTACTCATAAAACTGAAAACATTCGATTTTTAAAGTGTTGAAATATTGACATCAACATTAAAGACTGGTAATACTGGAAGAGGAAGGTCTGATAGAGTAGTTTTCTTTTAAGAGCATTAAAACTTCACTGTCTTCTTTGTCTCAAGGAACACGATTAAATGCAGCACATATAGCACGACAGGATATCTGGCTTTGCAATCTGTTATAAATATTCGTTGCAAAAATAACTTCACTGTGACAGTGATTCACCGTGACATGGAAAAGCTGGATGCGTGTCATGCTTTCGATACTAGGATCAATACACACAATTCGCTACTATAAAATTAGCGCTTAATTGTTGACATCGGCCGAAACGTGACATATTTCAGGACATAATGTAAGCTGGGAGATTACGGTGGCAACAGTTGCGCAAGTGATGGCAAACATGAACAGTGGTTCGATGATCCTGAAAATATTGCGCTGTCGGTAATTTTTTCTCCGGAGATGGATCTCGCGGATACATCATGCACCTGAGTCACGAAGATTAGATATGATGCAAATCACTGCGGACCGAATAACACACGTATACAAGGCAACCTATAAACCTGTAACTTATTTGCAAATTTCAACTTCAAGTCTCTACATATGCCAAACATCTGTGACTATTGTTGCATTAAATAAGTCGTGAATTCAACAGAAAATTACTCACATCATACAAGTTCAAAACCCATTTTCCTTGTTCTGGAAAACCGTCAATAACTTGCGCATTAAACACAACGCAGGCAACAAAAAGTGCGAACAACGAAGAAAAACTCATATTTCTCTTAAAAACTTCACTTTCTGTAACAATTATGTCCACTTTAAATATTTCAAACGCAACCACAATTTCACTCTTTCCCCTCCGACACGCCGCTTCCACGAAAACCTCCCACCACAACAAACCTGACACTGCACACCAAAGATATTCCACCCTCTTGTCATTTAGTATTCACATTCGTTGGCTTTGCCAACTTACTACCAAATTATCTTTCAGACAGAACTCGACCGCAAGTAATACTACAGATTAGTCTGTCACCACAGCCAAATCGACGACTTTTGCCGAACGCCAACAGTACCGTATTCATTTTAGAGATAAACAACTTTATCATCTGACTCTATTTTTGACCCACGGAAGGAATTTCATTTTATTTCAATTATTCTTTACTGTAGTAAACATGAAGTTCACTCCGTACAGTTAGTCATGGTATCACTCAGATAAATTCAATCTTAATATAAGCTAAGGTAAAGAAGATAAAATAAAAATCTTACACTACCACAATTCAGAAACAGATATTCAATAACGCTACCTCACGATCATGGAAGCAGATTCTGTTCCTTGCTCTACATCGTGATACAAACCGATGACAGAGGTGAAAATGTCAGTAAAAAATTATGTTTACTCGTCCTACAGGAGGAAATCCTAAGGACCAATTCACACTTGAAGGAAGGGAAAGGAATTTTCCGTCAAAACAATCCACAATGCATTTCAAATCGTAGCATTCAAGCAGGCCGCCAACGGCGTGGAACAGGACGCAATGGAACAGGTCGTCGCCGTCACCGTTCCTAGGAAAGAAAGTTTTCACATTGACACTGGAAGGCGTGGAGGAGGGAGTGGAATTTTATAGTCGTCTGCTAACATCGGAAGTTATTTTCCCCGCACTCTCTAATGTTGTTGTTATTCTTGTGGTATCCAGTCCTGAGACTGGTTTGATGCAGCTCTTCATGCTACTCTATCCTGTGCAAGCTTCTTCATATCCCAGTACCTGCTGCAGCTTACATCCTTCTGAATCTGCTTCGCGTACTCATCTCTTGGTCTCCCTCTACGTTTTTTACCCTCCACACTGCCCTCCAATACTAAATTGGTGATCCTTCGATGTCTCAGAACATGTCCTACCAACCGGTCCCTTCTTCCAGTCAAGTTGTGCCACAAGCTCCTCTTCTCCCCAATTCTATTCAATACCTCCTCATTAGTTATGTGATCTACCAATCTAATCTTCAGCATTCTTCTGTAGCACCACATTTCGAAAGCTTCTATTCTCTTTTTGTCCAAACTATTTATCGTCCATTTTTCACTTCCATAAATGGCTACACTCCATACAAATACTTTCAGAAACGACTTCCTGACATTTAAATCTATACTCGATGTTAACAAATTTTTCTTCTTCAGAAACGCTTTCCTTGCCATTGCCAGTCTACATTTTATATCCTCTCTGCTTCGACCACCATCAGTTATTTTGCTCCCCAAATAGCAAAACTCCTTTACTACTTTAAGTGCCTCATTTCCTAATCTAATTCCCTCAGCATCACCCGACTTAATTCGACTACATTCCATTATCCACGTTTTGCTTTTGTTTATGTTCATCTTATATCCTCCTTTCAAGACACTATCCATTCATTCAACTGCTCTTCCAAGTCCTTTGCTGTCTCTGACAGAATGACAATGTCATCGGCGAACCTCGAAGTTTTTATTTCTTCTCCATGGATTTTAATACCTACTCCGAATTTTTCTTTTGTTTCCTTTACTGCTTGCTCAATATACAGATTGAATAACATCAGGGAGAGGCTACAACCCTGTCTCACTCCCTTCCCAACCACTGCTTCCCTTTCACGCGCATCGACTCTTATAACTGCCATCTGGTTTCTGTACAAATTTTAAATAGCCTTTCGCTCCCTGTGTTTTACCCTATCACCTTCAGAATTTGAAAGAGAGTGTTCCAGTCAACACTGTCAAAAGCTTTCTCTAAGTCTACAAATGCTAGGAACGTAGGTTTGCCTTTCCTTAATCTATCTTCTAAGATAAGTCGTAGTATCAGTATTGCCTCACGTGTTCCAGTATTTCTACGGAATCCAAACTGATCTTCCCTGAGGTCGGCTTCTACCAGTTTTTCCATTCGTCTGTAAAGAATTCGCTTTAGTATTTTGCAGCTGTGACTTATTAAACTGATAGTTCGGTAATTTTGACCTGTATTCTTTGGGATTGGATCTCTAATGTTATCGTAATGGATTTATTGCTTCTGAGTCTTCTTAGCGAAATTATAAGGACTTCGTGACACGCTGCAAATGTTTCAAAAAGATTTAGAACTTTTTATACTGATTATTCTTCCATACGAGAGGTCAGAGATCTGAAAGCGAAAAATGTTTTAGGTTCTACAGTAACTGAACAGAAGAGTTGGTGAATAATATTTTCCAAACAATTATTAAATGTTTCTATGAAAAACGACTCCCCAGAAAATTCAGTTCTGTACAACAAACAGATTCATACCAATAACTCATGTATTACATGAACATGAGTCAGTGAATATGGTAGTACACTCCAAATTTTTGGGTGTACATACTGATGAAAACTCTAATGGAGGAAGCATGTTACTGAGCTCCTCAAACAAGCTACTTTTGCTCTTCGTATAATTGCTAATCTTGGAAACAAAAGTATTAATCTCCTGGCATATTTTGTCTACATCCACTGTAGAAAGAAAACATTGATTACACAAAAACGTACAGTAAGAATAATACTTGATGTTCACTTATGGACATCATGCAGGTATCACTTCAAGAAACGAGGCACAGTACATATATTTGCTAATGAAATTTCTCATAAATAATCGATCATAATTTCAGAAGAACAGTGATGTTTATATCCACACTAGAGGGAAAATGACCTTTATTATCTATTGTTAAAGTTGTTAGTGGCTCAGAAAAAGAGTTCAATATGAAGCAACAAAAATGTTTGATCATACGCCCAATAACATAAAATGTCTGACAGATAGCAGAGCTAGATTTAAATCTAAATTAAAATCGTTTCTCCTGAACATCTCCATCTGTTCCACTAACATATTTCTTCTTAAAAACTTATAGCCAATAGAAAAAGAAAAAAAGAAATGTAACTGCATGAGCAGGACTAAAAATAATAAAGTGTTCATTAATATTAGCAATAATCATGTATAAATATCCCGTAAACTAACGAGTTCCACAGCATTTCGATGAAAGAATCGATTACATGATCTATGGCACATTTAACTAACTAACGACCTAAGGCTGATGCATACACTATATATAAAAACATAAGTTAATGATGCAGTTTTCATTAAACAACCTTTTATTAACAAGGAGCCCACATAACAGTCGGATTATATACATACACATATTTTTAAATACAGATTTTACATGAAGTACATAACTCAAACATCAATCACACACATTAGTTAGCTAAACTCTCAAAAGTTCTCGAGAATCTCGACTTTCAAGTTTTCTGGTCGTCTTTAATTGGAGGTGGTCTAGGTCTGATTCATGGCTGTGGTAAACTTTTTAACAAAGGTGCATGTACTTTGAGAATTTCTGTGAAGAGTAAAATACATAAAGACGAATAAAATATTTGTAATGCTTTTTTTAAAATTTAAAGAGTCTTTATTAATAACGTTTTATAAAAGAACCGTGAATTTGTAATTAAGAATTTTCATTTGCAATAAAATCTGGATTTTTTTGAGCAACATGCAGTCAGAAATAAGAAGATGTGCATTTTTCATAAAAATGCTAATTATGTATGTGTTAGTTAGCGTATATTTGATGAATTTTATATTTAAATAACTGAATGGAAAAAATGAAAAAAATGATGACCAAAACTAGACACAAACCAGAAATTACCAAACTCCAGTGTTACCGATTTTGCCCCTTCTATCTGTGTTCTACACTTCTCAAAAATGCTTGTAGAATACGTACTTTTGCATAAGAATTTGAATCAACCAGGATTTGAACTCGGGCCATCCACACAGCAAGTAAACAGTCTACCTCAGAACCAAGCTGGCTGTCAAGAAACTTAATTAACTTTGAAATATTAAAGTCGCTCAGAATACTTCAAAGTCGACTTTCTCGAGAATCTTTGAGAGTTGCTTTGAACAGCTTGGAAGACAGATATGTTGGTTCTGAACTTCATATATCATAAATACAAAAAGATAAAAAAAATCTGAAAGCCATGTGGTCTCCTTGTAAGTGATAAGGCCAGCTCTATATGAGAAAAATGCAATTGTTTGTGACTTCATTTGTTATTTATGATAAAGAAGTAATGGATTAGGCTCTATGTATTCCCTCATAAATATTATTTATTATTCCATTATACAGCCAATGATTGTCTGCATTCACAACTGA